>NC_042958.1:26962069-29802023 GCF_901001165.1 Salmo trutta
TGGGAGGAGATTGCCTGGCTCTCTCCAGCCGTAGTAAAAACTTTGTCGTCTACCACTAGTGTCCACTGGGGCCCTCGGCAGCATATGGCCCTCCTGTCCCCAACACGACTCAGTGGGGCCCTAAGAGAACCACCGTGATGCATATTTCATCCTCCCTTCCTATCCTCATCCTCCTCCACTCAACACATATCAATAATGTACTTCTCTGTGGGCATGTTCCTGTCTAATGGAGAGAGGTACAGCAACAACTGGCAAAGGCAATTCTCCTGCTGTTTTAATGGGGATGAATAAAGGATGACGTCTCAGACACCTACAGGTCTGACAGTAGTGTTTATCACCTCCAACACAGCATGGATGGAATAGAACAGAACAGAACATAGTTTAATGGTACAACGAACTGAAGCAGAGAAATGTCTCTTTAAGGGTCGACTTTTCAACTTCCTTAAAATCTTCACATTTAAAGGTGAATGAATGGAACAGAACAGAAGACAAATTGGTACAGCAGACTGAAGCAGAGAACCATTTCTAAAGAAACCATGGCCAAATAGGAACCTTACAAGAGAATTGCCCTTCCGAAAAGGGAGGTCGAGAGCGGGCGCTTGTTGACATTGGGTCTAGGCCTTATAATTTGTACACCTTTGTCTATGATCTACCTTGTGTTACGCCCTGACCATAGAGAGCCCTTGGTTCACTATGGTGTAGCAGGTCAGGGCGTGACTAGGGGGTGATCTAGTATGTCTATTTCTATGTTGGTGCTAATATGGTTCCCAATTAGAGGCAGCTGTTTATCGTTGCCTCTGATTGAGGATCATATTTAGGTAGCTATTTCCCCACCTGTGTTTTGTGGGATATTGATTGTTTGTTAGTGTGTTTGGGCACTACGTCCTCTACGTCCTCACGGTCTTTTTTTGTTTTGTTAGTTTCACTTAAATAAATATGTGTAACTATGCTCATGCTGCGCCTTGGTCCGCTCATTTCCAAGATCGTGACACCTTGAGAAGAAATAAAAACAGCTCCACATGGAAAGGGCAACCGAAAAAAGGTAGAAAAAGGGGAAAAGAACAGAAAAGGAAAGAAAAAAACACCTCTGTTCCTTTCGAGAAAGACAGAGGTCCCTCCCCTCTGACCTTCTCTTCCAATGGGTTTTGAGAAGGAGGGAACAGAGGACGCGAGGAGTATGCATTTCAGATTCTCCCTGTGACATCTCTGGCGGCAGAGTAACCTCACCTCTGGCTACAATGTAATGTCGGCCAACTGCTTCTGAAGTCCAACCAGCGCTATCATCAGACTGTATTAGCCCGCTGAACTAAAGGGTAACAAAGTCTTCATGTCTCAGGCAAGGGCAATCATCAGTAATGGTATTCCTCTGCTCCTGTTGAAGGAAGATATATAAACTACTGCCACTTATCATCTTTGGGGAACTTGCTTTAACATTAAGGTACTTCAAAGGGGTGAGAGTATTTGAGAACTTGTGGGGCCAGTATCACAAGACAAGGTGTCGCAAGACAAGGTGTCACAAGGCAAGGTGTCACAAGGCAAGGTGTCACATGTCTGTCAGAGCATCTTATTTTAGGGTGTGGATAAGGTGCTTGGAGGAGGGAAGGGGGCAGCTTGTCGGAGCGCCCCGCTGGCCCTCTACAGGCCCCCGTTCTTCTATATATCTATATTCAGTCCTCTAGTGCTCTTTAACATAACTCCTGCTCCATGCACCCTCAGGTTCAGTCACCGGTCTGAAGTAACTCCCTGGGCTCCAGTCTCTCTCTCCCCCAACCTCTCTCAATTCAATTTAAGGGCTTTATTGGCATGGGAAACACATGTTAACATTGCCAAAGCAAGTGAACTAGATGATAAACAAGTGAAATAAACAATAAAAATGTACAGTCAACTCTCTCTCTCTCTCTCTCTCTCTCCTTCTCTGTCCCTCTCCTCTCTCTCTCGCTCTCTCTCCCTCTCAATTCAATTTCAATTTACCCTCTCTCTCTCTCCCCAGAGCACTCCTCCGCCCCACACAGCAGTTTATTTACCTCCCCTGTTTACATTCCGGAGCAGTCAGATGGCTTCTCTCTCTCTTCTCTCGCTCTTCTCTCTCTGGGGAATGACTAACTGGGCAGACTGGACCCTCACACCCTCTCTCACAGCCACAACCCAGACGTTCTCAGTTCCATTCCTCTAGGAACCTCCGCTGGGGATTTCTGGGAGACACTTACACACACACACACACACACAGCTTCCACACCAAGTAACACGCACTCATCGATAAAACAGACAGATGAGTTGCGTACTTTATAAATGAACGTGTAAGGCAGAATCTCTTCGTCTGTGACAAAGACCACTGTGGCTAAATGGTACCCACGTAGGTGCAGCTGTCTACCTTGTCACTCAGGCCTGGCCCAGGTTAATGGGAAACGACACACTGGCTAAACAGCGGTGCTCGTACGTCCTGACCATTTACACCGAGCTCTTAACCGACCGTCCTCAGAGCGACCGACTGGCTGGCTTCCTCTCTAGCCTCCAGGAGAATGCGGTCTGGCTGTCTACATCTAATGAACGCTGAGTCACACATAGCGTCATTAAACAGGGCTGTGCTACCTAGCTCAGAATGGACAACAACAGTACATTCCCCATGCACACTCACAAGCATCTACAGTGTGGTGCAGGAGACAGACAGAGGTCTCTGTTTACATTACTGTGGACCCTTCAGGTGTTGCTGTTGCTCCATTCTCTAGGGGCCATTCTGCCTATGACTCACCTCTCTAGTCATTCCAGAAGTGAGTGACTCATCGGGGTGATTTTCACCCAGCCATCACACCCATCTCTCAGCGTTGTTGTGAGAGTGACTGTATTGGGGGCTGCTAATCAGTTCAGCAGTCATGGGTTAACAGGACAGAGTCACACAGAGGAACCCTGGACAGAGAGCTGCTCTGTTTTCTAGTCTGGTGTGACTGGAGGGGGTGTGAGGAGAGAGAGACCACTCATGACCAGGGGGAAGGAGAAGGAGCCTGTGCTGCTATCTTCTCTAACCCCTGAAGGGGGGATAAATCAGAAAGATGGGCTGAATCACTTGTGATCATCACAGTGGGCCTGTGTTAAGGCTAGCAGGAAATCCCCTCTTTTCAGTTGTGCATATGTGAGTGCCTCTGCCTCGCTAGACTCGATTTCCATGCGAGCCCACGCACGATCATGGAGTCTGCCTACATAGGATGAAATTCTCCCTAACAGAGAGAAAGCCTCAACCCCCCAGATATTGTAGGTCAAACTCCCCAACAGGGAAGATCCATTTATACCAAGTTAAGAAAAGGAAAGAGAGCGGGAGAGGAGGAGAACCCTGGATTCCCAGGGCAGTCTAGAGGGGGTTTAACCCTCCTCCTCATTGTTCCCCCATGTTACCTCAGGCTTCTGCCCAGCTGTTATCTGGCAGAGAATTGCAGGATGCATCATTCCTCCATTAGACACTGCCTTAGTGTCCTATAGACTAGTACTCCACAGCCAGAGCCAGGTGTGACCAAAGCACTGGGTGTCGACAGTGGGAGAAGAGAGACATCTGGTAGGGATTTGGGATTGGGCGAGATGACCAGTGAGCCTGTCCTGAGAGAGGGGAGAAGATCTGGCGTACACTGAAAGAAGATACCACGAGAATGTCAAGTCAAGTCAGCCAAACTGTGAAATATTCTAAATATGTACGCTATACACCGCCATCAGCTAATTATGAATATAGGCAATAACCTACAGGCTACATAGTGGTCAGTGCATTTACAGCAATGGCCCTAAATCACTGGGATCATGCAGGGCAGGGCTGGTCTGGTCGAGTTGTTCTCTATTCTAGTAAAATGGAAAAGCAAACTGTCCTTGTCTGCCACAGCCCCATAAATCAGACTGAACCATGTGAGTTAATGCTGTGGAAACACCCAATGAAACGTCTCAGTACACAGCCTTATATAGAGACACACAGACTGGAGAGAAGCAAGGAGGGCGAGGGAGGAAGGGAGGGACGGAGAGAAAGGAGAGCGAGGGAAGGGAAGGAGGAGAGAAAGACCAAGTGAGGGAGAGGAGAGAGAGCAAGCGAGAGAGAGAGAAAGAGAGAGAGAGAGAGAGAGATAGAGGGGAGAGAAAGAAAGAAAGAAAGAAAGAAAGAAAGAAAGAAAGATGAGTAGAGAGGGAGAAGACTAGGGCCTAAGTCCACAGAAGTAAACATTTTTTAGCCCCTCTCCAGAGACAGAGAGCAGTGCATCACTCCTCCTGTTCCCCTATCCTCTGCTTGTAAAAGGACGCAGTCTGCCAGTACCATCTCCACCCGGGTCCCTTGCTGCAGCATGAGCTCAGAGATGACCACTTAATCAATAACGCCAGGTTGCCACGACAACCTTGATTTCCTGTTGCTGGTTTCTGGTATCTGATGATTACACTCCCCGTTAGCTGCACCTGCCACCCGTCTCTCCTTGTCTCATCCACACCTTATCCATCAACCCACTGGCTTTGGCTGCTTCTCAAATGGTACCCTATTCCCTATATAGTGCAATACCTTTGACCAGGGGACATATGGTTTTGGTCAAAACTAGTGCACTATATAGTGAATAGGGTGCCATTTGGGATTCAGCCCTTATCTGTCATCACACCGGCTTTGTCACATAGGAAACCTCACTCAGCCATCAGCACACTAGATACATAAAGCAAAAGGATATTCAACAATAGGAGAATAGGATTTTCATTTAACAATACAGAGAGAGAGAGAGAGAGAGAGAGAGAGAGAGAGATGGCTGAATACAAAGAGAGACTGGAGGCTTGTGTCCAGACAAACAGACAGTAAGGGCTAGTAATACACAGACACACCCTCTCTCTCATGGATAATAAACAGAGCTGATAGACATCATACCTCCCTCAGAGTGATGTCATCCCACCTCTCTCCTCCCTCCCTCTCTCTCTCGCTCTCTTTAACCCCTGTTATCTATCTCTCTCCACCTCCTCCATGCTTTCCCTCTCTCCTCCAGTCTGGTGTTAAACATGTGGAAGAGAGAAGGAGGAGGGAGGTTAGCAACTCCTGCTTTTTTCATTAATGGCGAGCTCATTAATCTAGGGTGATAACGAGGACATGTGTCAGTGAGATGATTAAACCTCTGCTTTACAAAGAGGCGCCCTTGGGGATAAACAAGCTCGGGACAGACTTGGGCAAAAGGTGGGAATCACACACACACATCAACAAACAAACACATACTGTAAGCACACACTGCCACACACGGTGTGTATCTCTTAGGTAAAGGGCACAGCCCACACATTGCCTATCTGGAGGACATCTGGAGGTTGAGATACTACATGTGTGTCCACTTAAACACACCCACTACATCCACGTAACATTCCCTTTCTCACCAGCCTAAAATCTCACAACACATACGACCAAAAAAGCAAGGTGAGGGGTTGAGAGGAGGAGGTCAAAACCTCCCTGGTTACAGCCAGGTGAGTGTTTGGGAGGGGGAGGTCAAAACCTCCCTGGTTACAGCCAGGTGAGTGGTTGAGAGGAGGTCAAAACCTCCCTGGTTACAGCCAGGTGGGTGGTTGAGAGGAGAAGGTCAAAACCTCCCTGGTTACAGCCAGGTGAGTGGTTGAGAGTGGGAGGTCAAAACCTCCCTGGTTACAGCCAGGTGAGTGGTTGAGAGTGGGAGGTCAAAACCTTCCTGGTTACAGCCAGGTGAGTGGTTGAGAGGGGGAGGTCAAAACCTCACTGGATACAGCCAGGTGAGTGTTTGGGAGGGGGAGGTCAAAACCTCCCTGGTTACAGCCAGGTGAGTGGTTGAGAGTGGGAGGTCAAAACCTCCCTGGTTACAGCCAGGTGGGTGGTTGAGAGGGGGGGGTCAAAACCTCCCTGGATACAGCCAGGTGAGTGGTTGAGAGGGGGAGGTCAAAACCTCCCTGGATACAGCCAGGTGGGTGGTTGAGAGGAGAAGGTCAAAACCTCCCTGGTTACAGCCAGGTGAGGGGTTGAGAGGAGGAGGTCAAAACCTCCCTGGTTACAGCCAGGTGGGTGGTTGAGAGGAGGAGGTCAAAACCTCCCTGGATACAGCCAGGTGAGGGGTTGAGAGTGGGAGGTCAAAACATCCCTGGTTACAGCCAGGTGAGGGGTTGAGAGGAGGTCAAAACCTCCCTGGTTACAGCCAGGTGGGTGGTTGAGAGTGGGAGGTCAAAACATCCCTGGTTACAGCCAGGTGAGTGGTTGAGAGAAGGTCAAAACCTCCCTGGTTACAGCAAGGTGAGTGGTTGAGAGAAGGTCAAAACCTCCCTGGTTACAGCCAGGTGGGTGGTTGAGAGGAGGAGGTCAAACCTCCCTGGTTACAGCAAGGTGAGTGGTTGAGAGAAGGTCAAAACCTCCCTGGTTACAGCCAGGTGGGTGGTTGAGAGGGGGAGGTCAAAACCTCCCTGGTTACAGCCAGGTGGGTGGTTGAGAGGGGGAGGTCCAGGAGAGAGAATGGGCCTACAGCAGAGCTGGGTGAGTGGGGAGAACTAGGAGAGACAGGCCTCTCACTGGGAGGAAGCAGGACTTAATAAATACATCTCTGGAGGTCATTTTCTTTCTTTTCAACAGGAAATAGGGATGCTGAGTCACAGGCATTATTTAGGGGGAAGCCAGACCATAGCTTCATCCCAAATAGAATTATGTGGATCTGTCTAGTCACATTGTTGTTGTGTTTTCTAAAGTAGGGGTGCTATGATGCTGTAATTATCAGCCACGCATGAGGGAAGGGAGGTGTTTGTGCATGTGTGTTTGTGCATGCACACGTCGCACACAGGGGGGTCAGAGGCAGACACGAACAGATCATTCCCTACATGAGAGCTTTGCGATGCAGCAGCAATTATTTCGTCTAACACACACATTAAATCCAATCTGTCTCCCCCCGCCAACTAATCGCCTTTTCACGGACAGACAGACAGAGACAGTAATCCTCCATATCTGTATTTTAATAGCAGGGTAGGCCCCCTGCTAGCCTATATCATGATATTGGTAGGTTAAGCAGGCTTTAAAGTTCCAATACAGACGTTTTTTTTCTCAATATCAAATAATTTCGTGATAACAATGAAGTACCTATTGCAATTGTTTTCAATTAAAATGGTAAATAAAGAAAAAACAGCCATTTCACAAGCAAGAATCTGGGAGTGGTCTGAGTGGGGAGGGAAAACTGAAAACTAGCTATTATTGGCAAAGAGGTTTGGAACTTTCTTTCTTATTGGTCTAATAACTAATATACCACCTGGTGACGTCACCATGCAGGCCAATACTCCATCCCACCAAAACAGGGTGAAATTTCAGGCAGTCTTTTCAAATAACTCTTACACTAAATGGGCTTTATCATTATTTTCACAATTTCACAGTATTATTCCAACCTCATAGTGTGGAAATATATATAAAACTCAGGTAATCACATTTTTGACTGCACTGGGCCTTTAATATGCATCTCTAGGAGATTAGATTAGCAATCCAGGTATAGGACTATAGGGCAGGAGTATGACTAAATATTTATCTGGTCACAATAACAACACTCCCCCGTAGCAAGCGCTCCAGCAGGTATATTTCACTGGTCATCCCCAAAGCCAACACCTGCTTTGTTCGCCTTTCCTTCCAGTTCTCTGCTGCCAGTGACTGGAACGAATTGCAAAAATCGCTGAAGCTGGAGACTTTTCCCTCACTAACTTTAAACATCAGCTATCTGAGCAGCTAACCGATCGCTGCAGCTGTACATAGTCCATCTGTAAATAACCCACCCAATCTACCTACCTCATCCCCATATTGTTTTTATTTACTTTGCTGCTCTTTTGCACACCAGTATCACAATTTACACACCACCATCTGCTCATCTATCACTCCAGTGTTAATCTGCTAAATTGTAATTACTTCACTACTATGGCCTATTTATTGCCATACCTCCTCACACCATTTGCACACACTGTATATAGACTTTCTTTTTTTCTATTGTGTTATTGACTGTACGCTTGTTTATTCCATGTGTAACTCTGTGTTGTTGTTTCTGTCGCACTGCTTTGCTTTATCTTGGCCAGGTCGCAGTTGTAAATGAGAACTTGTTCTCAACTAGCTTACCTGGTTAAATAAAGGTGAAATAAAAAATGTAAAAAATATCTCAATACACTCATCATCTACAACAGCATATACAATTGGGGCACATATATAATCTTCATAATCGTACATTATTCTAATCCTACAAGAGACTTGCATTAGGAGTTTCCTCTTCCCCCAGTTAATGCAAAAAGAAATAATTCATTTTGAGAACATGCTACAGGTACTGCTACCTTAAAAAGTATCCTCGTTTTCAGAGGTTTAAAGGGGCACTCGTATGGTATGCATAGGCTATAAACACAGCTATGTGGAGTTGATTGAATTACAACTCATTCCATGACTGCTGATACAATCAGAGAATACTGTAGCTAGGTAAGATTCCTTTAGTTCCAATTCTAGAATTGATTGACAACTCATTCCATGTCTCCTGATAGAGAGGATACAGTAAGATGCCTTCAGTTCTGACTCCAGAAGAGCGTAGCAAAATTCTCTCTCCCTGTCGAGACGTTCTGTTCCCACAGGCCAGTCAGAGTTAGGAGATTCCTCTTGATCTAATTGATTTATTAGACAGGCATTCGATTAAGAAGGCACTGCTTTAAATTAGCCACCCAGGGGGAGGAAACAGGGGCTGCTTGACTCAGGGAATTAAGGCCTAAGTGGAAAGTCAGTGTCCTCCATGCTAAACCTTACTTGGCCTTTACCATATTAAGACATTTCCATTTAGGGGAAAATAACATTACGTAATCATTTATATTGTAAGATTTACATTAATATATATAGAAAAATGCAATCTGACTGAGTCTTGGATGGATCAGTCTGTGAATCTGATCAAGCTAAGCATTTTATTATTTCAGTTATGATGGTATTTTACATTAGTGGATAATGTAACAAAGTGCCCACAGAAAAAATCTGAATATCCATTCCAGAAAGTCTGGTGGAGGACAAATACCTTCCCATGTTACTGAGGGGCAAAGCAGCCGTGGTCCAAACCTCTGGTAGTAACAGCCCCCAGGTCTGCTGGGCTGGGTGGCAGGCGCGAGGCATGTGGCCTCAGAAAAAAACAGTTCATTCACAGGTCATCATTCAGGTGGAGGTCAGGAATGCCTAGCAAACCAGATCTCACACACATACACACACACACACAATGTTAGAACACATGCAGACAGACCATGTGACTTTCACGAGTAATCTCATGGCAGCACCATCACCTTGTTCACCCAACACAAGTTACGGCACCGTCAACAACAGGAAGTGAGCTTCCACTAACCCTGACTCGCCTCTCCTCTCAGGCCTGGGAGTGCTGATCTAGGGTCAGTTTAGCCTTTTAATAATAAATAAGAGGGAGTACCTGACCCTAAATCAGCACTCCTACTCTGAGACGCTTTGTGAATATGGACCCTGGTGTTTCTACACTCCAGAGGTGAAGTTGACCATACAGGCACAGATCTAGGATCAGAAAAAATGACTTTAAACAGCTGTAAAAACTATATTTTTTGTTATCGAAAATATATTTCAAAGCGATTTAGATGGTACAATGATTCCCTACACTATTCAGTGCTTGTTTTCTCACATAAACTGAAATTGAGCGAACAATGTAGAATTTTAGCAACCAGGAAATGACAGAGCGATTTCCATAACACAGCCACAAAGTCAGAACAGCTTAGTTTGACAAGAGACGCCGCTCCGGTGGTAGAAATCAATTGTTGAATATCACAGCCAATCACAACACTGGCGGGTAAGTAATACTGTGACACACTATCATTCCACTATTAGCGGCAGATATAATATGGACATTTTCTGAAATTACAATGCTTAAATTCAAAACAATCCTATGTGTAGCACCTTAAAATCTTTAAAGTGTTAATGTAACTCTTGAATCACCACTATTAATGTTACACTGAAAATTCAACACTAGTTAACACTGACCATAACACTGTGTGTTATGAAAGGGACACATCTATAGGTTTCCATACATTTCAAGAACCTTTTAGAATTCTGAAGAACCGTAGATGCCAAGTCAAGAACCCCACACTTAACTCAAAGGTTCTTTATTGGGCAAGAGTTCTCCAAGGAACCGTAAGAGCTGAGGAAGAACCATTTTAGAACCATTCTCTTTTCAGTGTCGAATAGACTTAACAATACATACAGTAACAATATCCTATAATATAGGATAACCCTACATAACACAGATATATTATCAGTGAATTGTACATGGTGCCACGATGGTAACGATGCCAAGGAAGACTGGCTACATCCTGGCACTAGAACAAGGAAGGCCACAGTCACACTGTGCAGGGGGGCTTTTTACTGGTTGAATGAAGCGTCTTTCTAGCCCTGTTTAGAAGTCAGGAGGGCGCTACAGTGAATGAGGGCAGTTAGCATAGATGGCAGAATAAGGACCGGGTCATTTGTATTGAAGGCAGGTTGGTGTTGAGGAAACACACTAAAAAAAAAGGAGGATGGGACACATTGTGTCATTTTCAATGGGTGAGAATTTGGCTTGATAAAGCAATGGGTGAGAATTTGGCTTGATAAAGCAATAGGTGACAGGGTTAATAGACAATTTCCTATCAAACAAATGATGACAAACCTTTTCCACCAAATAAAAACCAACCATCTTGAGTCGGCACACCAGGTCTATGTAAGAGAAAAGGGAAAACTCACTTCAACAGTGCCGGGACTGAGACTGAGGTTACAGATGGCAGCTCTATACCGTGTGAGGCCAGAATCAGACCTCTTTTATAAACCTGTGTCTGCAGCTATTTGAGGAAAACATGACCTCTAATTCCTGCAGTACCCCTCAATTGACACAACTAACATTTTGATACTGTTCTCACAAAAGTTGTTTTCTTCTGCTAAGTTCACAGAGCTTTTAAAACTATATGGCAGCACAGCTAGTCCTCCTAACCCAAGTCTTTTATGTTGTTTCCAACTCCCAACAAGAAGCCTTAAATAGGTCCCTGCCTTCCACAGGGGCTGGTGTTGCTGCCTTTAGCTGATTAGGACCAGACCTAGTCTGCATCCTAAATGGCACCATATTCCCTATACAGTGTACTACTTTTGATCAGGGCACATATGGTTCTGGTCAAAAGTGGTAGTGTACTATATTAAATATGGAAAAGGGTGCCATTTGGGGCGCAACCCAGGCAAGGAACACTGTTGTTTTGACAGAGATAAAGACCAGAGACAGAAGAGGAAGCGAGACATTCCATTCCCTAATTTCTTCTCTTTCAATGGAAGTTAATGAACTAAGAAGACCAGACCCAGCTGCTATCACATTGGTGTCTATGGGAGAGCCACCCCCTTAAGTAGACCGGCCTGAGTGAACTACCTTCATTTACCCACCATTTTTTATAAAGACTGCTCAGGTTGCATCCTGGGTAATCTTACAGACTTCCTGGTTTTGTTCATAGGTTAGCCAATCAGAGAAGTGATTGACTGAATGAGTGATCAATAGTTGTCCTGAAGTGGCTAAAGACAGACTGAAGAGTTGAAGTAGCCTAGGCTACAAACGCATGTTCTTGCATTATCATTTTTATTTAATTTCTTTGCGGTACAAGTTCATTATTGTGAGAGATTATTAAATTGTGCATGAAATGTAATTCCTGTTTGACCACTTCATTTGCTTTTAGAGTGCCGGACAATTAGCATTGTTCAGAAGCTCTTCGGTTCTTAATTGCAGCAAAAGATACCTCAATGACAATACCCTCTGTCTGTGTGGTGCCCTTATCTTTGTAAAACGTATTTTTTTATAATTTGATGTAGAATGAAAGTGTGGGTTATTTGGCTTACATTTTTTATGGGTAGTTGGTAGAAGAAAGGGAGTAGAGGCAGTGAACAAATACATTTGAGAAGGGCAGGCAGGGTAGGCAGGCACTTCATTCACATTGCTCCCGGTGAACAGCAGCATCTCCTTCTGCAGGAGGCTGAGGAACAGAGCTGACCATGAATCACGCCCTGCTCTCCTTGATATAGCTCTCATGCCAGAGGAAACTTTAAATCTCTTTCACTCTTCTCTCTCTATCTCTCTATCTCTCTCTTGTTCCTCTCTCTCTGCTTCTCTCTCTCTCTCTCTATCCCTCCTCCCTACTCTCTCCAATAGTTCTGTCAGGTGTTATTTATGAGTGCTGTAGTGAGTTCCTGCATGCCTGCAGCACCTGCTCATGTTGGAGTGGGAGAACCCTGGCAGCTGCCAGAGAGAGAGAAAGAAAGAAAGAGAAAGAAGAGCGAGAGACACAGACAGACAGAGAGAGAGGGCGAGAGAGAGCGAGAGAGAGAGAGAGAGAGAGAGAGAGAGAGAGGTAGCGCACCACCAGTGCCAGGCTACAAAATAATGTGATGTTAGCTCAGTGGTGCGCGGCTAACAGATGAGACACCTAATGATGCCTGTTCCTCTGTTTAGAACACACCACGAGCCGGCAGCAGGAAACAACAAACAAACACACAAACAACCACAAGCACTAATTAATGGTGTCATATGACTCTAAACATGATCAATTAAAACCCACGGTTCATTGGCTCTCCCTCTGTGTGAGCGGGACAGGAAGCTCGGTGCCTGAGTAATGAGCGCGGCCAGGATGATGTCATTATGGCTAAGAGGAGGACAGATGTGGGACTGTCTGGCTATAGCGACTACGTTTGTACTCCTTCTCTCCCTCCACCCCAACTCTGTGGATGAAGCGTGTGTAGCGAGGCTGAGGCCAAACACCTGAACGATAACAGTGTGGCGAGGGGGACAGGTCAAAAGGGTAGTCAGTGGTTCGATCAGGGTTCTCTGCTCCCAGAGTTGACAGAGAGTCTGAGGGGTGGAGCTTGGAGAGGTAGCTACAGTAGGTAGTTGTACTTTGCTCTAGTCTAGAGTCAATGACATCAGGTGAGTATTGGTAGGTAGCTAGACACACAGAAACCTGATCAAATGAGGACAGTAAGCAAGAAAATGCAATGCTGCCTCTGACCAACGGGCCTACAGTAATGAAGAGCAAAAAACACCAAAGAGATGTGCTTACAGCTCACCAACTCCCCAGAGACGTGTACTTAACACAGAGAACAATGACATCAGGGGAAGCAGCATATGGGGTGGTGGTGGTGTAACAGCTAGGGGAATAAACCGTTTATAAAGCTGTTTACAGACCAAACTCATTCATCACCCAGGGATGTGTCCCAAATGGCACCCTATTCCCTATTAGGCCTAAGTACACCACTTTTGACCAGGGCCTGTAGGGGCCCATACTAGTGCACGTTATAGGGGAAATCTTGCCATTTGGGCGGAAGCCTCAATGACTAAATGTGAGAGCACTCCTGTCTCAGACTGAGCTCTGCTGAAACAATACTATTCACTCACTATAACTATGTTGCACTAGCAGGGCCAGGCCAGCTCAGCTGCACATGCTCAGTGACGCTGGGTCCAGGGATGATGCTGTGGACATTACGCTTGTCTCAAGCCTCCAGCCTGTCCCATTCCCCTCCCTACCTACCTACCTACCACGCTCTGTTTTCAGCCTACTATCTCTCTCGTTCTCTCTCTGTCTGTCTCTCTCTCTCATTACTCCTGTGTGTTGTGATGTTTACAGACTCTGACATTCAGCGTAGCCTCCCTCCTCTCCTCTCTGCCTGACTAATAAACAAGGTGACTAGGGTTTCTGTTAAAGCAGTGTGCTAGCTAGCTACTTGACTGTGTGGCCCCTGTGTAAGTCACTAACTGTGGCCTGGGGATAGGGACATCACAGGAGCCGTTTTAGTCTCTGTCAACATTTTTAGATCATTAGGATAGCTCTTGACACACACGTCCCTCTGGGCTGTGTCCCAAATCGCACGGTATTCCCTATACAGTGTACTACTTTTGACCCCAGCCAATGCCTGTCTTGCCTGATATCATCCCAGCTATAGTACATGCAGGCCAGGGGGTAATAATGATAAGCAATAATAAGTGACTCAAAAAGACACACTACAAGAAACGTTATGATCTGTCAGCATAAAGTCGCCATATTGCTCCATTGGCTTTGCACTGTCACGTTTTGAGGGAAACTGAGAATGAATTGTCAGGTTAAAGGTGAGGAACAAAGATTCCACTGATGAGTTTGTGGCCCAAACACAAACTGGCATGATCAGAGCTGGCGGCTCAGCGCCTGCTGCCTGTCTATTGTTAACACAGACCTTTCATTAACCGCTCCACTGAGAAACAGGGGAGGAGAGGAGGAGGAAGGAGAGGAGGAGAGGGGAGGCTGAGGCAATATGAAAGTAGGAGGGGGGGGGGCAGGTGAAGGAGAGAGGCGATCGCGTGAGAGGGGAGCGAGAAGGAAGGAGAGGGAAGAGAGGATGCAGACACAGAGGAACAGGGGGGATAAGAGGAGACGGAGGAGAGGGGAGGCTGAGGCAACAGACAGTAGGGTCACTGTCAACTCCCAACACGACTAGCCCAGCCTAAAGAGCAGCCACCAAACACATTATTAAAAAAGACGTGTCACCAACTGATCCTGGAGCTGCCATCTCCCCCGGCTATAAGCTATACACAACGGGACACTATCATTTCAGCTCCCACATGCCGGGGTCTATGGGACAGGTAGAAAAAGAGAGGGAGGAGTAGAAGCTTTATTTTGTTTCAGACTATCATTTCAACTCCCACCTGTTTCTATGTAATACGGTATCGGTAGGAGGAATGAAATAATGAGAGAGAGAGCGAGAGGGAGGGAGGAGTAGACACTTTATTTGTTTTTGGACTTATTTTTATCGCACCTGTCTCAATATCCATGTAAGGACAGAGAGCGAGGGAGGAGAGATAAGGAGAGAGCGAGGGAGGTGAGATAAGGAGAGAGCGAGAAGGAGAGAGCGAGATGAAGAGAGGAAGGCATTTCATTTCTTGCCCTTTCGAATCGACACATAAATTGTGAGGCTGTGGGATGGGTGAGGTCATCTAACCAACACACCTGTCTGTCTATGACTCACTCTGGGGAGTCAGTAATGAGGAGAGGAAGAGGAGAGTGTAGGTTGGAGGCACTTCCTGTATGGTCACAACAACACACTAAAGTGTTCTCTAGTCCCAGTGCTGGATACGGATACTGTAAGCCCATTGTATTGTAAACAGCTGAGCGCACAAACTACATGCAGAAGTTCCATTGGTCAAATCAATGCGTTTTTTCCATTGCTGACGGACAATGGTGAAACTGCCACATCCGTTTGCGATGTTACAACAACAAAGAAGTTACTGCCAACAGCGAACACTGTTTTTTCCCCTCTGACATCATTGCAAGTGCGATAGAACAGCAGCATATGTACTGCAATTTATTTGTTAGCCCGATGTGTGATGCTCCCCCTACGCTCCCCACCTCTGTTACATCAACGAAACAAAACCAAAACCAATAACAATGGCTGTTGGGCGGACAGTGGCGCTGTTTCCCCGTACTGCAGATTCCATCTATAAGTTTGTATACTCAGTCCCCTGGTTGGATCTGAGCCACTGAGGAAGGCTCCTGATCTTGCTACAACGAGAGCCTTTTCTGGGGCCCGGTCTTCCTCTTGCTCTTTCTGAGCCCCCCCATTATGATTTTGTTCAGTTCACTGGGCCTGACGTGCATAGTCTCCCCCTCTACACACCCAACCTCCCCCCTCTTCCCCCGCCAACCCCCAACTGAACAACTCAAGGATATTTCTGTCCTTTCAACAACATTATTGACACTCCATCCCTCATTCCTCCTCATTCATTATGTCAGCCTTGGCCCCCGCATGGCCCCCCGGCACGTCCAGCCCAGGCTGCCCAGTCACGCAGCTCCGTCGTGGGCCCTATCTGGGTTATATAGGGGGGAACTCCAGCCTGCTGCTGGAGCACGTTATAGGACGTAGCCTCAGTTTAACACTAAATACAGGGCTTAGACTACACACAGGAAAAACACGACACAAAATTATACAGTCCGGAGGCATAGACAAACCTTCAGCAAAAAGTGAGCATGACACGGACAAAACACATATCCGAAAAACAAAAAAGGCTGGCATATCAACAACAAAAAAACGCAAACGCAAAAACCTGAGTGTCGTGTCGTGAGACTGAGGGAGATTGTGATGAATTCTCAGAGCCTTCCACAGATTCCTCTGTCAGTATTGGGGTCTCTGGGAGGAGAATGGGTCATATGCAAATAGCCATGCCCAGTATGGGGAGAAGTTTCCCACAAGCAGAGTGTGAAAAGGCCTCTCCTTCCCCACGCCGGCCCCACTCAATGGGCCTTTTCTTCCTCCACTGACAGTGTATGTGGTAGAGCGAGCAGACTGCAAAGGTAACTAGGCTCTTTCTCCTCAGGCTTTCCTCCAACCAAAGCTTTAACACACAATGGTTCATTTAAGCATTCATCCCACACACAACCCCAATAAAGGACATCCAAGCGTAGTTAAGGGGGTTAGTGAAACTGACTTGGGGTTTAAAACTGCTTTTCTAAGAGAAGGGAGAGCACATTTTTATAGGCTAATGCAATTCCTCTATAGGAGCTTGCTAATCATTTAGCTGCCTCAACAACAGTGGGAAAGGGTTTGAGTGTCATCAGATTATGGGCACAAACAGAATTGTCTGCTGGGAAATCATTGAAATGTGTGACATGGTGCATTGAATGGTGGAGAGATTAGAATTTCATATCAAACATTTTAAAACGTGTGGAGAAACATAAACATGACAAAAGAAGAAAACATGATTAGGCCTATTCAAAACAAAAGACAGAACTTCAAGCGGGCTGTAAAGCCAGTTCCTCGACTAGAGTTTTGTGGTTAACTTGTCATATCCTACTTCTTAGTTTGCCTCACTACCCAAAATGAATCCTTTGCACTCCTTTCCATTGGAAACACTCAGACTATTCTCATGTAAAGGGAGCGATCATTTGTGTTTGACAGAGTGAGTGAGTGTCCACCTTCCTTCCCACTGGCTCTCCTCTCCAGCAGCACCTCAGTGTCATCTCTCCCTGCCAGCTCTCACGGCCCCCCCCCCCCCCCCCCCCCCCCCCCCCCCCCCCATCCCTCCCTCCTCCCTTTCCCTCCTCCCTCCCTCCCCTACCAAACTCAACAGGACAGAGGGGCTGTACTGGTCAGGGGGATGGAGGGAGGGAGGGATAGAGGGAGCAGGGGGAGGAGACTAAAGTCCAGAGCCAACCCCCATGCTTTTATACCCCTCGGGATCCTTTCATTGAAGGGACTTAAACACAAACACAATTGGACATGCTGGAAGGGACCCAACAATGGCACAGGGGGGAAAGTGAAGTCATAGTGGAGGCACACATGGGTGCCTAGGTCAGGGGGTAAGCAAAAGCACCCCTGGATACTGTGTCTTCCCTCGGAATAAAGGATTGGGGGAGGTGAGGAGGGGTGAGGAGACGAGGGGGCGGGGGATGTTCCTCTGACTTGGCACTTTCATAAGCAGCAGAGGAAGTTGTTCAAAAGTTAAAGAACTGATAAATGAAAATGTTCTCTTCTGCTAAACTCCACTCACCTTTTAAATGTTAACAGATGGCTTTTAAAACACTAAAGAAGCATGCCGGCTCACAGAATGCCAACCCTCTCCCCCTGAAGTCTTTGGAATGGCCAAAACATCTTCTTTTCTTAAGAACTGTAGCTTAACCACAGTGTTTCTTTATTGTTCTCACACAACTTTACAGCGTGTGGTTACATTCAATATTATTTAGGGGGAAAAATTAGTCCAGCACACTAATTATAGTTTTACCAGCCAAATAAACATCCTGTACTACATCACACAGCTTTACGGAAGCCAAACCTAGAACCACAGACCCATTCTTCCTCTTCTGTAGGATGATTGAGAGAGAGAGAGAGAGAGAGAGAGAGAGAGAGAGAGAGAGAGAGAGAGAGAGAGAGAGAGAGAGAGAGAGAGAGAGAGAGAGAGAGAGAGAGAGAGAGAGAACCTTTGATCAATTCAAATAAATACCTATATGGAAAGTTCCTTTGAAATGAAGGCCCAATAACCTCCACTTTCACACGTTTACAAAGACAGGCCAAGAGTGACTCTGTTTATTTTTGCTAAGAATGTTAATACCAGGCCCGCATTCCTCTATTCCCAAATTGCGGTGTTAAATTACCATTCCGGGGAATGGTTGCTGCTATTCCTGATGGGATCTGGACTAGTCCTGGTCGGGATAGAAGTGACCAAGGGAGACAGTGTCCCACAGATTGCAAACACCTGTAGTCCTGCCTGCTGGCCGGATCTCAGCTTGCTCTGCTCTGTCAGGCCCAGGCCCAGGCCCAGCCCCAGGCCCAGGCCCAGTAAGACAACCAATACAGGGCTGGCGCCAAACACCTTTTGGTTTCCTGTCCCCCCTGTCCTGTCCCAAAGCAATCAAATCACTACCCCTCTAACAGGGGTGTTCTTTTTTACCTGGCAACCCATTTTTAGGCTGAACACCCAGCATAACACAGTTGAGGTAAGCAGTGTGTATGCTAAATTAGATAACATAAGGAATAAAACATAGGCTAACTCACTATATTTTTTAAATGAACATCAAATGGGCAACACTACAGTGACATGTAATTTACACAAAATGGAAAATAAGTGAATAAATTAAAATAAGTGTAAAAAGGAAAACAAATTATGCAAAAATGTCAATAAATAATACGTTTGAATTATTTTCTAGAATTGTATATAAATTCCTCATATTAAACCGTGTACAAATTATATCATCTGTCAGCACCTACCAGGTGCGTCTTTATTTCTCTGAGGTGACTCGAATGCAGTAAATATTCACGACGGACCATGAATGAGCCGAAAATGCACGCTAGAACAGCTCCGCTACAAAGTGTGAAGGCACAAATTAACCGTTGTCAACCGAGCACTGACATGATGGAATGCACGGATCTGTGATCAACACCTTGGCAGAGAGACAAGGCACACACGAAATATCCTAGGTTTATATTATAAAATGACAAACAATGACAGTAAGCACAACAAGCGACTCCTCCATGACAAAAATCAGAAGAAATTGACATGATGACAGCATGCCGCGCCTACAGACACCCGTTGCCTTTTCTACCTGCACAAGTTGCCATTTGCTGCAGCGCACAGCACAGAGGCCGCTCTCCACTGCTTTGGAAGACAGATTCCAGTTAGACGATTCCTTCTCTAACTCAGCGTACTCAGTCACCAGAAATTAGATTCTAAGTTTGTTTTGACTGAGGGGTGTTTAGAAACACCAAAGCCCCGTTTTCCAGATCAAGTAAACATGCCCTTATATTCCTGCTGGCTCCGCTGGGTGGCTCGAACACTTGCGCTGCTGTGCTGACTACTTGCATGAGGCTATAGGCTAACGCATGTCGTCAAGATAAAATTGCATTTTTTTCAGAAAACCTATACTAACAGCCTACAAAACAAACATTATTCCTGTGCGTAAAAAACGCCCACCTCTGATGGTGAAACAAAAGTCACTAGTAATAACGAAATAACATGAGAACACATGATATAACATGAGAACACATGATATAACATGAGAACACATGAAAAAGCATAACGGAATGACAAGCAACCTCGAAGAGTATGATCTTTGCAAGTCGGGTTTAATATAATTTACAGATAAAGCACTTGACTATTACATTAATTAAATTACTGCCAGAAAAAACGATTCGGAGAAAACGCACTGGCTACCCAGCCAACACTACAGTGCTGCCTTTTTAACCGCAAACACAAAACACAAACAAAAACAAAACAACAAAAAGATGTATCTAATACAAAAACAATGGATGAACAGGTTGGTTCCAACTGCAAGTTTCGCCCCCGCGGCACCAAACCTAGAAAATCTGAATTCCCAGCGCGCGACTGTGGATGTAAACGCACATTCCTTATATAGGCTGTGCCTTGTTCACACGCACTGCGCGTGAGCTACCCTTCCCAGTCTAAAACATTACCCAACAATGCATGCTACAGAAACAACGTTTTTTAGTTCGACGTTCATTTGCATTTATGTTTATTAACTATATAGCAACCTTATCGTATTCTGCATATTTTCTACTTATCTTAGCAATAACTTTTCGAATGTTTTTTAATGCACACTTGCCATTGTCAATTGTGGAAAAAGCGTGCATCTCCACTACACATGATTTACAACGAAAAATAAGACAGAAAGTAGCATGTGTAGCCTACATAACATAACGGCATGCATTGGAATAGATGATCAAGCAGCAGAACAGTACAATTTTCACATTAAAAACATTTTCTAATGCATGGATGGTGGGCCCGAGCCCACGATGTAGCAAGTGTCCTATCATGGCTCGCGCAACCTGCTACGGTGCGTGCAACGAATAGAAAAGCGACAGAAACAGTTCAGTTTTTCCAAAGTGCATTGAGGAATTACAACTTTTACACATATTCACTCAATTCAGATTCAGAACATCAATCTATTTTCTATATTGATAAAGAAGGTGACAAACTACCGTGGTCCGCAAAAACAACCAGGTAAGGTTATTTTCCCAGACACCGGTTTCAGAAAGCTAGCCAAATGGAAGGCGAGAGAAGGTGAAACAAGCTATCAAGTTGAAAACTCAAAAAAATACGAAAAGAGGATTTAAATAAAATCGAAAAGGGACTGAACGGGGAACAAAAGCGAGTGCAGGGACGAGATTAGGTGCGTATAACGGTCCAGGGTGGTGCACTCAACCGCTAGGCGGTGGGAGAGTCGCGAGCCAGGTATAACGGTACACCACAGAGGGCTATAATTGTGCGCTTACTTGCTACTTTCCAGCACTTTGACCCACTAAAAACGCGACTCCGGGGGACCCAAAGTCTTCGGAGAATCGAGAATTCGATAGAACTCATTCTAGTCCACTTCACCACACGAAAGAAGGACATTGGAGTAGTTTTACTTACCGTTATTCCTCCTCGGATTCGCCTGCTTTCTGCGCTTACACCTGGGGCCATCCGCCATGATCCTTTCGCTGTGTCTAAATGCTGTTGGAGAGTCACCTCCTCTTTCGCCCCCACTCCCCCTCCTCCCTCTGCTTCACCTCCCCTCCCTGCACCTGGTTTACGACACTCTGCTTTACGACATTACCTTCTACACCTCCTAAACCGTAGGACCGACCACCCTAAACTCCTACTCTATGCGTTCTTTCTGATCATCGCACCATTTATACATGATTATATTTTGAAAAAAATATTAATATTTTCTTCTGAGTTTCTGGTATGGTTAGGGCCATATCATTACGGGAATCTACAGGTAATTGACTAAGACCCTTATGGTTAAAACATACTCAACCTAGTAGAGCCTATACCGATGCATGATGACAGACAGTGTCACAGCTCTAGAGCAGGGATCATCAACTAGATTTCTTGAGTGAATGGTCGGGGGCCAGAACATATTTACAAATAATTTGTAGACTGCCCATTTGACCGCAAGAATCCCAAACATAAATAATATTTGACCAAAACACAATCCTTTCAAACCTTGCTTACATTTGTATACGATCACATGTACACTATATATACAAAAGTATGTGGACACTCCTTCAAATTAGTGGATTTGGCTATTTCAGCCACACCCGTCGCTGACAGGTGTATAAAATCGAGCACACAGCCATGCCATCTCCATAGACAAACATTGGCAGTAGAATGGCTTTACTGAAGAGTTCAATGACTGTCAACATGGCACCATCATAGGATGTAATTTTTCCAACAAGTCAGTTCAAATATCTGCCCTGCTAGAATTGCCCTGGTCAACTGTAAGTGCTGTTATTGTGAAGCGGAAACATCTAATTGCAACAACGGCTAAGCCACGAAGTGGTAGGCCACACAACCTCACAGAACGGGAACGCCAAGTGCTGAAGTGCGTAGGGCGTAACATTTTTTGTCCTTGGTTGCAACACTCACTACCGAGTACCAAACTGCCTCTGGAAGCAACGTCAGCACAATAACTGTCTGTTGGGAGCTTCATGAAATGGGTTTCCATGGCTGAGCAGCTGCACACAAGCCTAAGATCACCATGCGCGATAACAAGCGTTGGCTGGAGTGATTTAAAGCTCACCGCCATTTGATTCTGGTGCAATGGAAACGTATTCTCTGGAGTGATGAATCACGCTTCACTATCTGGCAGTCCAACTGACTAATCTGGATTTGGCCGGTGCCAGGAGAACGCTACCTGCCCCAATGTGTAGAGCGAACTGTAAAGTTTGGTGGAGCAGGAATAACTGTCTTGGGCTGTTTTTCATGGTTCGGGCTAGGCCCCTTAGTTCCGGTGAAGGGAAATCTCAATGCTACAGCATATAATGACATTCTAGACGATTCTGTGCTTCCAACTCTGTTGCAACAGTTTGGGGAAGGCCCTTTCCTGTTTCAGCATGACAATGACCCTGTGCACAAAGCGAGGCCCATATAGAAATGGTTTGTCGAGATCGGTGTGGAAGAACTTGACTGGCCTGCACAGAGCCCTGACCTCAACCTCATCAAACACCTTAGGGATGAATTGGAACGCCGACTGCGAGCCAGGCCCAATCGCCCAACATCAGTGCCCGACCTCACTAATGCTCTTGCGGCTGAATGGAAGAAAATTCCCGCAGCAACGTTCCAACATTAATGAAAAGCCTTCCCAGAAGAGTGGAGGCTGTTATTACAGCAAACGGGGGACCAACTCCAAATTAATGCCCATGATTTTGGAATGAGATGTTCCACAAGCTGGTGTCCATATACTTTTATAGTGTATTATATTATGTTATTATTATATTATGTATATTATTATTATTATGTATTATAAGCGGGAATACTTGGGAACAGATTTCCAAAATTAAAATCAATTGGAGCTGATTTCCTGGTGTTTTTACAGTCTTTATGTCCAACAATGATATATATATATATATATATATATATATATATATATATATATATATATATACACAGTACCAGTCAAAAGATTGGACACACCTACTCATTCAAAGGTTGTTCTTTATTTTTTACTATTTTCTACATTGTAGAATAAGACATCACAACTATGAAATAACACATATGGAATCATGTAGTAACCAAAAAGTGTTAAACAAATCAAAATCAATTTTATATATGAGATTCTTCAAAGTAGCCACCTTTTGCCTTGATGACTGCTTTGCACACTCTTGGCATTCTCTCACCAGCTTCATGAGGTAGTCAATTGGAATGCGTTTCAATTAATAGGTGTGCCTTGTTAAAAGTTAATTTGTGGAATTTCTGTCCTTCTTAATGCATTTGAGCCAATCAGTTGTGTTGTGACAAGGTAGGGGTGTTATACAGAAGATAGCCCTATTTGGTAAAAAAACAAGTCCATATTATGGCAAGAACAGCTCAAATAAACAAAGAGAAATGACAGTCCGTCATTACTTTAAGACATGAAGGTCAGTCAATGTGGAACATTTCCAGAACTTTGAAGGTTTCTTCAAGTGCAGTCGCAAAAACTATTGTGCTATGAAGAAACTGGCTCTCATGAGGGCCGCCACAGGAAAGGAAGATCCAGAGTTACCACTGCTGCAGAGGATAAGTTCATTAGAGTTACCAGCCTCAGAAAGTTAATCCCAAAGAAATGCTTCACATAGTACAAGTAACAGACACATCTCAACATCAGCTGTTCAGAGGAGACTGCGTGAATCAGGCCTTCATGGTTGAATTGCTGCACAGAAACCACTACTAAAGGACACCAATAAGAAGAAGAGACTTGCTTGGGCCAAGAAACACGAGCAATGGACATTAGACCAGTGGAAATCTGTCCTTTGGTCTGATGAGTCCAAATTTGAGATTTCTGGTTCCAACCGCTGTGTCTTTGTAAGATGCAGAGTAGGTGAACGGATGGTCTCCGCATGTGTGGTTCCTAAGGTGAAGCATGGAGGAGGTGTGATGGTGTGGGGGTGCTTTGCTGGTGACGCTGTCTGATGAGTCCAAATTTGAGATTTTTGGTTCCAACTGGCCTCCACAATCACCTGACCTGAGCCCAATTGAGATGGTTTGGGATGAGTTGGACTGCAGAGTGAAGGAAAAGCAGCCAACAAGTGCTCAGCATATGTGGGAACTTCTTTGACTGTTGGAAAAGCATTCCAGGTGAAGCTGGTTGAGAGAATGCCAAGAGTGTGCAAAGTCGTCATCAAGGCAAAGGGTGGCTGTTTTGAAAAATCTGAAATATAAAATATATTTTGATTTGTTTAACACTTTTTTGGTTAGTACATGATTCCATATGTGTTATTTCATAGTTTTGATGTCTTCACTATTATTCTACAAAGTAGAAAATAGTAAAAATAAAGAAAAACCCTTGAATGAGTAGGTGTGTCCAAGCTTTTGACTGGTACTGTTATACTGAACAAAAATATAAACGCAACATGTGAAGTTTTGTCACACAACACAATGCCACAGATGTATCAAGTTTTGAGAGAGCGTGCAATTGGCATGCTGACTGAAGGAATGTCCAACAGAGCTGTTGCCAGAGAATTGAATGTTCATTTCTCTAACATAAACTAATTCTAATGTCATTTTAGAGAATTTGGCAGTACATCCAACCCCAGCCCACGTGTAACCATGCCAGCCCAGGACCTCTGCCACCGGCTTTTTCACTTGCGGGATCGTCTGACGAGGGGGCGGGGTGGTGCTGAGGAGTATTTCTGTCTGTAATAAAGTCCTTTTGTGGGAACAAAAAGTATTCTGATTGGCTGGATTTCACATGACTGGGCAGGAGCGCAGACATGGGTGGGCCCGGGAGGGCATAGGCCCACCCACTTGGGAGCCAGGCACACCCATGGCTGCACCTTTGCCCAGTAATGTGATATCCATAGATTAGGGCCTAATGAATTTATTTAAAATGACTGATTTCCTTCTATGAACTGTAAATCAGTCAAATCTTTGAAATTGTTGCATGTTGCATTTATATTTTTGTTCAGTATATACAGGTCCAGTCCAAAGTTTGGACACACCTACTCATTCAAGGGTTTTTCTTTATTTTTACAATTTTCTACATTGAGAATAATAGTGAATACATCAAAACTATGAAATAACACATATGGAATCATGCAGTAACCAAAAAAAAGTGTTAAACAAATCAAAAAATATTTTATATTTTACATTCTTTAAAGTAGCCACCCTTTGCCTTGATGACAGCTTTGCACACTCTTGGCAACCAGCATCAGGAATACTTTTCCAACAGTCTTGAAGGGGTTCCCACATATGCTGAGCACTTGTTGACTGCTTTTCCTTCACTTTGCGGTCCAACTCATCCCAAACCATCTCAACTGGGTTGAGGTCGGGTGATTGTGGAGGCCAGGTCATCTGATGCAGCACTCCATCACTCTCCTTCTGTCACACCCTAATCTGTTTCACCTGTCCTCGTTATTGTCTCCACCCCCTCCAGGTGTCGCTTGTTTACCCCAGTGTATTTGTCCCTGTGTTTCCTGTCTCTCTGTGCCAGTTCGTCTTGTATGTTTTCAAGTCAACCAGCAGTTTTCCCGTTCTCCTGCTTTTTGCATTCTACTTTTTCTAGTCCTCCCAGTTTTGACCCTTGCCTGTTTCTGGACTTTGTTCCCGCCTGCCTGACCATTCTGCCTGCCTTGACCACGAGCCTGTCTGCCACTCTGTACCTCCTGGACTCTGATCTGGTTTTCACCTTTTTGCCTGTCCACGACCATTCTCTTGCCTACCCCTTTGGATTAATAAACATTGTAAGACTCCAACCATCTACCTCATGTGTCTGCATCTGGGTCTCGCCTTGTGCCTTGATACCTTCTTGGTCAAATAGCCCTTACACAGCCCGGAGGTGTGTTGGGTCATTGTCCTGTTGAAAACAAATGACTAAGCGCTTTGCAGCAGAATGCTGTGATAGCCATGCTGGTTAAGTGTGCCTTGAATTCTACATAAATCACAGACAGTGTCACCAGCAAAGCACCCCCACACCATCACACCTCCTCCATGCTTCATGGTGGGAACCACACATGCAGAGATCATCCGTTCACCTAGTCTGCGTCTTACAAAGACACAGCGGTTGGAACCAGAAATCTCAAATTTGGACTCATCAGACCAAAGGACATATTTCCATCAGTCTAACGTCCATTGCTCGTGTTTCTTGGCCTAAGCAAGTCTCTTCTTCTTATTGGTGTCCTTTAGTAGTGGTTTCTTTGCAGCAAATTGTCCATGAAGGTCTGATTTACGCAGTCTCTTCTGAACAGTTGATGTTGAGATGTGCCTGTTACTTGAACTCCATGAAGCATTTATTTGGGCTGCAATCTGAGGTGCAGTTAACTCTAATGCACTTATCCTCTCTGGAGCTTCCTTTCTTGTTCTTGCTATATGTCGTTTTTAATTGAAATGCATTCCAGGTGACTACCTCATGAAGCTGATTGACATAATGTAAAGATCTGCAAAGCTGTCATCAAGGCAAATGGTGGCTACTTTAAAGGATCTCATATATAACATTTGATTTTGATTTGTTTACACTTTTTTGGTTACTACATGATTCCATATGTGTTATTTCATCGTTTTGATGTCTTCACTATTATCCTACAATGTAGAAAATAGTAAAAATAAAGAAAAACCCTGGAATGAGTAGGTGTGTCCAAACCTTTGACTGGTACTGTATACATTTGTATTTTTTCTCAGAAAACTTGGGTGGCCAAATAAAACCACTGCCAGTTGGGGAAACCTGCTCTAAAGCTCGTACATGTAGTAGTGGGTGGAGCTTAGATGGCTATTTGCACCTGTATATCACCCCTCTGCGGGCGTTTTTGTTTTTTGCATGGACTGAATTAGGCTATGACATGGAGGAAGATTTATCTACCTAAAAACACTGTTAACATGCACATTTCAAAGCACATTTCTACTTATAGAGAAAATGTATGTATATAGTAATAAATCATATCATTATGTATCATTATAGAAAGAAAAATATAGAAAGTAATATACATTTACAAGATTTAGAGGTTTTTCACCAAAATTGGGATACTTTTACCAGAAACGGTATGATGCATCTAAACAAGTTTTTTTCTCCACAAATCTTATGCCAACTCCGGGAGAGGAGAGAGTGCATGTGGGATGGACGAAGGAATGCGATGGGACCAGACCGAGACAGCAAAGAGAGAAAGAGAGTCATGAGACCGTCAGCCAGCCAGCCCAGCGGTGATTCAATCCTCCTGCCTCTTACCTAAAGAAAGGACTGGCTGTTCTCCTGTAGCACACGCTTTACTGCAGCTCTAGGGAGGGCAGGGCCCACACCTGGGTTCAAATACTATTCCAAATCACTTCAACTGCTTTATCTGTGCTTGATTGAGCTTGCCTGGCTTAATGGACCAATATTATAGTCCCAAAACTTTAAATCCCACCCATCTTGCACTCCACAAACAGGCTAGAATGAACGCTCAAAGTATTTTGAAAGATTTGGAAGTGTTTGAACCCAGGTGTGGCATACGGAAGGAAGACAGGGGCATGCCAAAACAATCAGCAGGTCTGACTGCATCCAATCAGACCTGTCACACACCTCTTATCGCCCACAGATTGCATCCCAAATGGCACCCTATTCCCTATATAGAGCACTACTTTTGACCAGAGCTCTATGGGTCCTGGTCAAAAGTAGTGCACTATAAAGGGAAAAGGGTGACATTTAGGATGCACAGATTCTCTTCTGGATAAATGGAAAGAACTGATCACATGCTTAGTTGCTGGTGAGGTGAATTCCAGGCTTTCGTAAAAATATGGACCAGAAAATGTAAAAAAAGTTGTATAATCTAGCTAGCTAGGGACAAAATGAAATGATTCTTTTTCTTAAGATCCCATGATAGGCAGGCAATTATAGGTCACATACAGGAGCAACTGTTGTTGCTTGGCCAGTCTATTCTTGTACCTACAGACTATTATAGGGGTTCTTGTGTACAAGCTTGAAGCATATCTTTTGTGTGGAGAGAGAGAGCTTGTCATTATGTCTACTTAGTGTATTTGAGCCAAGAGTTAAAAGAAAAAAAAAAACACTCAGCTTTAAGCGTAACACAGACTTCACTTGCAAATGTTTTTTTTACAGCAAGGAAATGATACCTGCTCAGCTTGTAAGTCATTTATTACCATGTTAGCAAAAGTATATTGTTCTCTGTTTGGTCAAACACTCGTAGAAGAGTCCCCTATCACCTACATACAAGAAGAAAAAAGATGGCTGTTTATGGTGTGGGTCTGCGGACTGCGGGCTGAATAATTTAGCAGAGGAGAGTGGTCAGTCGGTCAGTCCACAGTGAAGGGCCACGCGGTGCTGCCTGGGTTGGCCTGACGGAGAAAAATAGCTTTAGCATACCCAATGATTTCCTCCCAACCTGTTTCAGCCAATAGCCAGCCAGGACCTGTTGTGTAGGGGGTGGGGGGAGGTGAGAAAGAGGAATGGTTTGAACCCCCCCCCTCCTCTCCCCTCTCTCCCACCCTCCTTGATGAAAAAAGGGCCAGAAACAGTCTACATCAGCAAAGATCAATTATGAGGCGTTTAGCTAAACCACGTTCTGTTCCTGTTCATACCCTCCAACCGTACAGAGACGTCTGACTGGAAAAAGAGATGGTTGTTATCCAATGGAAACTCTCTCAAATCTTTTCCATTTTCCTTGGATCATGCCACTGTTAGCATGAAGTCATTTTTCAAACAGAACGTCTGTGGAAAACAAAGAATAATAATAATATGACTACCAATAATGAAACAGTCTGAAAAGAGGGGGAACTGAACTCTCTGATGTGTTTAAAAGCAACTAGAATAAAACAGCACCATCTATTTTCTCTGGCAGCATAAGCATTAGGATTTCGAACAAGGGCAAATTCATACACTGGCGGAATTGGATGGAAGCTGGTGGTTATTCCGTTCCATACATAAACCCTTCAAGTTGACCCTATAGCTAGAGTAATATGGTTCAATGAAGTCAATTTCAATGCATTGATATAATTGATAACAATTGCTACAGAGGACTAAAACCAATATTGTAGCTAGTAATACAGATAGTGATATAGTAATCCCATTAATCAAAATTCTCCCTACACGGCATAACACAATTGACTGAAATAATGACATCAGCAACACAAAAGGACAATGTCTTTAACTAACTACCTAACTAACCCCGTCCCCAGGAGGTGAGAGAAATGAAAGTACAGCTCTAGCTGCATGCGCTGGCTCCTGTAGAGAGACAGATGGGGGGGGGTTAAGAAGCAATCCTCCTCCACTACATTAAGGGATCATGCTGCTCCCTGAAAATGAGTATTGATCCTCTTAGGGCTGGGATCGTTTAGAAGATGAACGCTAACAGTGGTGCTGTGGTGCAGTGGAGCTCCAACTGCCCCAGCCAGAGAGGGAGGCCGGAGCCTGGCTAGCAACCTGCCGGTGGGCCTGGGGACCATTTGTGGAGGGCTCTGCACCCTATTCTCTATATAGTGCACTACTGACCAGGGCCCTGGTCAAAAGTAGTGCACTATATAGACAATCTGGTGCCGTTTGGGACAGACCTGTAGTAGAGGGCTCTGGAGCAAGACAGGAGGCCTGATGTGGGGGTGGGTTGCAGAGAGGGGTGCAGTCTGGGCCTGAATACCACCAAGCCACCTGGGCTGTCAGCTAAGAGCATCAGTTGTGTGGGTGATTGACTGAGTTGTCTATTTCACTTGGTTTGGCAATGTAAACATAATGTTTCCCATGCCAATAAAGCCCTTTGAATTGAATTGAATTAAGTGACAGAGAGAGAGAAGGGGGGGGTAAAGAGAGAAAGGGGGAGTGTTGGCACACTCCAAGAAAACTGAAAGGGGGAGAGATATGAGGGAGTAAAGGAGAAATAGACACTGAAAGGTAAATAGAAACAGTTTAGGTAGAGACAGACAAATGGGGGTTAAAATAGGAAAGGAAGTGAGATTAGAGGAATATAGAATAGAGTAAAGAGAGGAACAGAAAGTGCAAAAAAGAGAGTGGAAGAGTGAGAGAAAGAGAGAATAGAATAACCATCCGTTGGTTCCAAACAAAGAGAGACCAGCATTGAGCAGTCGAGAGTGTGGCAGTGATAGAGAGAGAGAGAGACCAGAGCCTAAACTAGCTAATCTCTCCCAGGAGACCACAGCTAAATGTGAGGCCCAGGCCTTCCTTTTCACACACATCCCCCACAGAACAGCATCAACACAGCACTTAGCTCACCACATCACACTCAGAGCTGAAGTGATAGCTGATAGATAACAAACTAAAAGAGAATGCACTGCACACCCCCAGCAGCCCAGGTGGGGCACAGATGGTTATTGATCATAGAAAGATCCATTACTAATAAGCAATGATAGTTACTAGTACCAAAATACCCATGTAGACTTGAATCAATTTACCATATCAATTACCAGATTGATTGACATAAATAAATAATAAATTATACAAATAAACAAATCATATTGCCTGAAATTCTCTCATATTCTCATACTCTGGGACCAAAATTCTGAGTCTCTCTCAGGAAGTCAAACCCAATCCTTGGAAAGGAACATTCCAGGACAAATACCAATTCATTTGATCACAACACACACGGAGGCCCTGCAAAACCAACAATACAATGTCCAATGTTTTGAGGACAAGATGTAAATCTCGGTCCGTTTCCCTCCTAAACGTCTGGTCATTCTGAACTCACTTCCTGTCTGTTATGACCTCACTTCCTCCCTGCTTTATGGATTTTTCTCCTCACCAGGAAGTAGCGGACTGACACACTTGTTCAGAGTGAGCCACACCCCAAACATCTTAGTCAGGACAGGGGTCAGGGAAAGATTCGGGGCCTAACTAAAATACAAGAAACCCTGAAGCATTCACAAATTGTTCTGGAGTTCTGCAGTACAGTACTGGTCATCTGAGTGCACCACCTTCTATTCATTTGCAAATAGCATTCAAATGCATATTTTTATTTCTCTACAGGATGAGACTTGGAAATCTGGAAAAGGTTTTGGATAAAGGCCCAGATGTGACAGATAGGGTCATGACAAGTCCAGCACCCCCCCTCTACACACCCCTCTACACACACTTAAACAAACACAAAAGCTCAGACATATGAATCTACTGACTAGGTCATTAGCTGAGGGACTGAGGTCTCCTGACTTCAGGGTGAATATAGTACTGTCTGTCAACCAAACTATCCAAGATACATTCTTACCTTGGCCGCTCAGTACAACACTCTGTGTACGTGTGCCTCACACGCTGAGCCCCAGACAACCTTTCCCCAGTCTTCCCCCTGTTCTGATTGTCAAAAGAGACAGCCATCCCCTGGAAACCACCGTTTGAAATTTATACTGTGTTTATTGGGGCGCTTGTTGCATTTTACTGCTCATTTGTTGCTGTTGCTGGAACGGCCACCCGTAGATATTGCAAAGATGTCAAGCTCAGTATATCAAGGTGTTGTTATTGTTGGAAGCATCTTCACAGTTTCAAATCGCTCTGGGATGAAATAATACCTGTGAAGGGAGATGTAGTGAGAAAAAAATTATTACTCAGGTGTTACACAGCAGAAGGAAGGATATTTTTCCAGACCCCTCCTCTCTATCTCCCTCCATCCTTATACTTTAACATTGATCTATCATCTGAAAGGACCCACAAGCACCAACTTGTGAAGTTTATAGGAGCATATCAAAGTTGGTGTCAAATGAAAGCTAAGAGTCTATATTTTTGAGAAATGAAAGACTTTTCCATCCCAAAGATTTGGAATAAGCAACGGCTTTGATTTCTGGTCACACAGATGGAAAATGTTTCTTAAAAAACATCTATTAGGAAAAAGTCTTGAAAGCTATTAGAAATACATCAAAACACAATAATTGTCACGGTCGTCGTAAGAACTGGACCAAGGCGCAGCGTACGTAGCGTTCCACATCTTTATTATAAAGTGAAACTTCAGCAAATACAAAACAATAAACGAACAAACGAAACGTGACGTTCTGGAGTGCTCCCAGGCAACTACACATAAACAAAACAAGATCCCACAAAACACAGTGGGGAAATGGCTGCCTAAATATGATCCCCAATCAGAGACAATGATAAACAGCTGCCTCTGATTGTGAACCATACCAGGCCAACATAGAAATAGAACAACCTAGATTACCCACCCTAGTCACACCCCGACCTAACCAACATAGAGAATAAAAGGCTCTCTATGGTCAGGGCGTGACAATAATATTGAAGTAAAGCCCCCTGCCAACTAATATCAACGTTTGTATTTAGTTTTGCAGAAATTATTCACCTTCTGTTTAACACATTTTGCCACATATTGTAACGAGGGTTCAATTCTCGGGCTGACTCTTTTCTCTGTATATATCAACGATGTCGCTCTTGCTGCTGGTGATTCTCTGATCCACCTCTACGCAGATGACACCATTCTGTATACATCTGGCCCTTCTTTGGGCACTGTGTTAACAAACCTCCAAACGAGCTTCAATACCATACAACACTCCTTCCGTGGCCTCCAACTGCTCTTAAATGCTAGAAAAACTAAATGCATGCTCTTCAACCGATCGCTACCCGCACCTGCCCGCCCGACTAGCATCACTACTTTGGACGATTCTGAGGACAACTATAAATACCTAGGTATCTGGTTAGACTGTAAACTCTCCTTCCAGACTCACATTATGCATCTCCAATCCAAAATTAAATCTAGAATCGGCTTTCTATTTCGCAACAAAGCCTCCTTCACTCAGGCAGCAGACTTTGTGAAAATTAATATTTGTGTCATTCTCAAAACTTTTGGCCACGACTGTACATCTGGCCCTTCTTTGGACACTGTGTTAACAAACCTCCAAATGAGCTTCAATGCCATACAACACTCCTTCCGTGGCCTCCAACTGCTCTTAAATGCAAGTAAAACTAAATGCATGCTCTTCAACCGATCGCTGCCACATCCACCCGCCCGCCCGACTAGCATCACTACTTTGGACGGTTCTGAGGACAGCTATAAATACCTAGGTGTCTGGTTAGACTGTAAACTCTCCTTCCAGACTCACATTAAGCATCTCCAATCCAAAATTAAATCTAGAATCGGCTTCCTATTTCGCAACAAAGCCTCCTTCACTCATGCTGCCAAACATACCCTTGTAAAACTGACTATCCTACCGATCCTTGACTTTGGCGATGTAATTTACAAAATAGCCTCCAACACTCTACTCAGCAAATTGGATGTAGTCTATCACAGTGCCATCTGTTTTGTCACCAAAGCCCAAATACCACCCAACACTGCGACCTATATGCTCTCGTTGGTTGGCCCTATATATTCGTCGCCAAACTCACTGACTCCAGGTCATCTATAAGTCTTTGCTAGGTAAAGCCCCACCTTATCTCAGCTCACTGGTCACCAAAGCAACACCCACCCGTAGCACGCGCTCCAGCAGGTATATTTCACTGGTCATCCCCAAAGCCAACACCACATTTGGCCGCCTTTCCTTCCAGTTCTCTGCTGCCAATGACTGGAACGAATTACAAAAGTCACTGAAGCTGGAGACTTATATCTCCCTCACTAACTTTAAGCATCAGCTGTCAGAGCAGCTTACCGATCACTGCACCGGTACACAGCCCATCTGTAAATAGCCCACACAACTACCTCATCCCCATATTGTTATTTCTTTTTTTGCTCTTTTGCACCCTAGTATCTCCACTTGCACATCATCATCTGCACATCTATCACTCCAGTGTTAATGCTAAATTGTAATTATTTTGCAACTATGACCTATTTATTGCCTTACCTTCCTAATTGGGGCTGCAGGTAGCCTAGTGGTAAGAGCGTTGGACTAGTAACCGAAAGGTTACAAGATCGAATCCCCGAGCAGATAAGGTAAAAATCTGTTGTTCTGCCCCTGAACAAGGCAGTTAACCCACTGTTCCTAGGCTGTCATTGAAAATAAGAACTTGTTCTTAACTGACTTGCCTAGTTAAATAAAGGTAAAAAAAAAAATCTTACTACATTTGCACACACTGTACATAGATTCTTCTATTGTGTTATTGACTGTACGTTTGTTTATCCCATGTGTAACTCTGTGTTGTTTTTGTCGCACTGCTTTGCTTTATCTTGGCCAGGTTGCAGTTGTAAATGAGAACTTGTTCTCAACTGGCCTACCTGGTTAAATAAAGGTGAAATAAAAAACATATTTTTAAGATATTTTCTAATTTCTCTCCCTCATGAGGAGGGAGGATTATGAAAGTTTACAGAAGTCAAAAGAAAAGGTAGATCTATCAATTAGTTGTAGTGTTTTTACTGATAAAAATTTTGTTCATAAATTATAAAGGGATTAAAACGTGTCACTGTTACCAAATCGGTAACAGTGACTGAAAAATCCGTAACAGAATGACTGCAATTGAATCGGCCACAATGTGAAAGCATAGCAGTGACAAACCACAGTTGTATTAGAGTAAAGTAAAGAAATGTAGATGAGGGGACTAGATACATTAAGTGCATTAATTGCTAAACTGTTAAACAGATATGTATGAAAATACCTTCAAATAAAAGGTGACATTCTGTTACCTCACATAAAACATTTGATCTCAAATTCAAAATGCTGGAGTATAGAGCCAAATTAAAAGTTTTAGCTTCACTGTCCAAATAAATACATAACGGCGGTAGTCTGCCTAGTCATAAAGTACTTGTTCATTTTAGTTGACATTAAGCATAAATGCATGTGAATATCTGCAGTTTCCCTCCATTCAACTTCCCCCTTATAAGTCCCAGTTGTCCAACTCCAGCAGGCCTTCTTTGGTCCTCTACTCTGCTTTGTAAAGTAGCTTAGGTTTCATTAAAGGAAGGATTGCCATTTGCCTCCCTGCCTCACCATTACGACTTTAGAACTGGCGACTTAATACAATTTCACAGCTCAATATCCACACGTCCACCACAGGGTCCAAACCCCTGACTAAGGCTGAGCCCGACCACCCACAACTTTACAAGCACTGACTGGAGAGGTGCTGAAAGGGTTACGGGACTGCCGGGGAGTATGGGTAAAGAAACTCAGAAGCCACCGTTTAAATTCCAGAGCAGGAAAGGACTGTAATAACACAACATTGTCAAAGGGCTAGCTGGAAATAAACATGTTACAATTATATTCTCGTTTATTATTCATAATAAAGACTGTAAACGGGGGGAAAATAGAAGTTCAGCAGTGCATGAGTTCTATAATTGGTGCCTAATCCTGCCTCTCCCAATAATTCATGGCTTCGCTGACAGAAAGTGGGACAGAAACCTTCTACAGCACTAAATGGCTTTTGTGAGGATCCAAAATGATCACACACAGCTTGTAATAAATTGTGTGAAAGGAAGGAAGGAAAGGTGGGTTATCAACACAGACCTGCACTTCAATCAGTGTAAATAAAGGGGAGTAGACAGGTTAAAGAAGTATTTTTAAGTCTTGAGACAATTGAGGCATGGATTGGTATGTGTGCCATTCAGAGGGTGAATGGGCAAGACAAAAATGTAAGTGCCTTTGAACGTGGTATGGTAGCAGGTGCCAGGCCGCAGGCGCACCTGTTTGTGTCAAGGACTGCAAGGGGGGAAGTTGTTTCTAATGTTTGATATACGCAGTGTACATATAATCCAGGCGTCTTCACAGACATTTTACATTTACATTTTAGTCTTCAATCTCTCCTTGTCTGTAATCCCTACATATTTCAAACTGACCCCCATTGTCCCTGTTCCCAAGAACTCCAAGGTAACCAGGCTAAATTACTATTGTCCCGTAACACTCACATCTGTAATTATGAAGGGCTTTGAAAGGCTGGTCATGACACACATCAACACCATCATCCCAGACACCATGGACCCACTCTAATTTGCATACCGCCCAAACAGATCGACAGATTACGTAATCTCAATTGCACGTCACGCTGCTCTCTATCTCAACTGAAAAAGAGGAACACCTATGTGAGACTGGGATTCATTGACAACAGCTGAGCGTTCAACACCATAGTCCCCTCCAAACTCATTACCAAGCTCGGGACCCTGGGACTGAACATCTTCCTCTGCAACTGGATCCTGGACTTCCTGATGGGCCGGACCAAGGTGGTGAGGGTAGGAAACAACACCTCCACCACGCTGACCCTCAACATGGGGGCCCCTCAGGTGCGTATGCTTAGTCCCCTCCTGTACTCCCTGTTCACCCACAACTGCATGGCCACGCATGATTCCAACACCATCAATAAGTTTGTTGACAGCACGACGGTGGTAGGCCTGATCATCGACGGTGATGAGACATCCTACAGGGAGGAGGTCAGAGACTTGGCAGTGTGGTGGCAGGACAACAGCCTCTCCATCAACATCCGTAAAACCAAGGAGCTGGTCGTGGACTATAGGAAAAAGGGGGAGAGCACACCACCATCCACATCGACAGGGCTGCAGTGGAGCGGGTTGAGATCTTCAAGTTCCTCGGTGTCCAAATCACTAAAGATTTGAAATGGTCCACACACACCCACACAGTTGTTAAGAGGACACGACAGCGCTTTCCCCCTCGGATCCTCAAAACGTTCTACAGTTGCACCATCGAGAGCATCTTGACTAGCTGCACCACCGCTTGGTATGGCAACTGCTCTGCCTTGACCGCAAAGCGCTACAGAGGGTTGTGTTGACGGCCCAGTACATCACTGGGGCTGAGTTCCCTGCCATCCAGGACCTCTATATCAGGCGGTGTCAGCGTAAAGCCCAAACAATTGCCAAAGACTTGAGCCACCCAAGCCAGAGAATGTTCGCTCTGCTACTGTCCGGCAGAGTATCGGCTCTCGGATCAACAGGTTCCGAGACAGCTTCTACCTCCAAGCCATAAGACTGCTAAATAGCCATAAGACTGCTTAATAGTTAAATAAATGGTTACCCGGACTGTGTGCATTGACCCTATCCTGGTACTGTTATCCCTGTATATAGCTAAATGTTTGTGTATTTTATTCCTGTTGTGTTACTATTTTTAGTTTTGTAATTTTTTTTACTGCATCGTTGGGAAGGGCTCGTAAGTAAGCATTTCACGGTAAAGTCTACACCCTTTGTATTCAGCGCAAGTGACAAATACAATTTGATTTGAATAAAGCAAGCAATACCAAAAGTCACACCATTACGACTTACTGAAAATGTCTTGCAGCCCAACCTCAACCTTGAAAATAAAAGTTGAGAAAAGTGTTTCATTGGAATGTTTTACGGTTGAGAGAGGGCGTCTTGCCTTTCCTTGACTTCATCGTTGGGAGGAGAAAGAGAGGAGCGGAGAGAGAAAAAGAGAGAGAGAAAGGAGAGAAAGAGGAGAAAGAAAGAAAAAAGAATGACAGGTGCATACTTAAAAATTCAACCATCATCTCATGAATTGTTTCACCCTTAATTCTAGAGTAAATTAGTTGTTTCACCCAAGTACAGTCGATGGCTGCAGGATTCAATTAAAAGGAAAAAAATTATGTATTTCATTGTACCTACAAAAGCCAGACTCCTTTGGACTTGTAAATTCATTGCCTGACTGGTGTTGTTGCTTCTGTTGTTATTATTGATGTATTTATATTGACATCCATGGTGTGAATGGCTTGGTCCTGCTGAGAATCTGCTACCATACTGTCTGTATAACTCTGAGCTGTGCGTCTTGGTCCTGGCCCTCAGGACCCATTGAACCTCTCATTGGGGTTGGGTGTACTCTAATACTAGAGTAAATGGCCTGTTCCACCCACCACACTAGACTAAATGGCTTGTTCCCCCCATAACACTAGAGTAAATGACTTGTTCCACCCATAATACTAGAGTAAATGACTTGTTCCACCCATAATACTAGAGTAAATGGCTTGTTCCACCCATAATACTAGAGTAAATGGCTTGTTCCACCCATAATACTAGAGTAAATGACTTGTTCCACCCATAATACTAGAGTAAATGGCTTGTTCCCCCATAACACTAGAGTAAATGGCCTGTTCCACCCACCACACTAGACTAAATGGCTTGTTCCCCCCATAACACTAGAGTAAATGACTTGTTCCACCCATAATACTAGAGTAAATGACTTGTTCCACCCATAATACTAGAGTAAATGACTTGTTCCACCCATAACACTAGAGTAAATGACTTGTTCCACCCATAATACTAGAGTAAATGACTTGTTCCACCCATAATACTAGAGTAAATTACTTGTTCCACCCATAATACTAGAGTAAATGACTTGTTCCACCCATAACACTAGAGTAAATGACTTGTTCCACCCATAATACTAGAGTAAATGACTTGTTCCACCCATAATACTAGAGTAAATGGCTTGTTCCACCCATAATACTAGAGTAAATGGCTTGTTCCACCCATAATACTAGAGTAAATGGCTTGTTCCACCCATAATACTAGAGTAAATGGCTTGTTCCACCCATAATACTAGAGTAAATGACTTGTTCCACCCATAATACTAGAGTAAATGGCTTGTTCCCCCCATAACACTAGAGTAAATGGCCTGTTCCACCCACCACACTAGACTAAATGGCTTGTTCCCCCCATAACACTAGAGTAAATGACTTGTTCCACCCATAATACTAGAGTAAATGACTTGTTCCACCCATAATACTAGAGTAAATGACTTGTTCCACCCATAACACTAGAGTAAATGACTTGTTCCACCCATAATACTAGAGTAAATGACTTGTTCCACCCATAATACTAGAGTAAATTACTTGTTCCACCCATAATACTAGAGTAAATGGCTTGTTCCACCCATAACACTAGAGTAAATGACTTGTTCCACCCATAATACTAGAGTAAATGACTTGTTCCACCCATAATACTAGAGTAAATGGCTTGTTCCACCCATAATACTAGAGTAAATGGCTTGTTCCACCCATAATACTAGAGTAAATTACTTGTTCCACCCATAATACTAGAGTAAATGGCTTGTTCCACCCATAACACTAGAGTAAATGACTTGTTCCACCCATAATACTAGAGTAAATGACTTGTTCCACCCATAATACTAGAGTAAATGGCTTGTTCCACCCATAATACTAGAGTAAATGGCTTGTTCCACCCATAATACTAGAGTAAATTACTTGTTCCACCCATAATACTAGAGTAAATGGCTTGTTCCACCCATAATACTAGAGTAAATGACTTGTTCCACCCATAATACTAGAGTAAATGGCTTGTTCCACCCATAATACTAGAGTAAATGACTTGTTCCACCCATAATACTAGAGTAAATGGCTTGTTCCACCCATAATACTAGAGTAAATGACTTGTTCCACCCATAATACTAGAGTAAATTACTTGTTCCACCCATAATACTAGAGTAAATTACTTGTTCCACCCATAATACTAGAGTAAATGACTTGTTCCACCCATAATACTAGAGTAAATTACTTGTTCCACCCATAATACTAGAGTAAATGGCTTGTTCCACCCATAATACTAGAGTAAATGGCTTGTTCCACCCATAATACTAGAGTAAATGGCTTGTTCCACCCATAATACTAGAGTAAATGGCTTGTTCCACCCATAATACTAGAGTAAATTACTTGTTCCACCCATAATACTAGAGTAAATGGCTTGTTCCACCCATAATACTAGAGTAAATTACTTGTTCCACCCATAATACTAGAGTAAATGGCTTGTTCCACCCATAATACTAGAGTAAATTACTTGTTCCACCCATTATACTAGAGTAAATGGCTTGTTCCACCCATAATACTAGAGTAAATGAATAATAATTGAGTGAATTACAGTATATTCCATGATGAATTATAAAAGCAGGGACAACATTTTGCCAGCCAACAATGACCTATTAGAATGTGCTCAATAAAGACCTAAACATTCACCTCAGAGGATGCTGTGCAGGATTATTATTATTTTATTTCATTTATTTATTTCACCCTTATTTAACCAGGTAGGTCAGTTGAGAACAAGTTCTCATTTACAACTGCGACCTGGCCAAGATAAAGCAAAGCAGTGTGACAAAAACAACAACACAGAGTTACACATGAACAAACGTACAGTCAATAACACAATAGAAAACTATATGTACAGTGTGCAAATGTAGAAGAGTAGGGAGGCAAGGCAATAAATAGGCCATAGAGGCAAAATAATTACACTCACACAATGTGTCCAGTGAGGTGTGTTATGCACTCTCCTCATTTAATATTTCCATAAGGTTGCATACGAGTTTACCTCAGAAATCCTATAATAAGGGGGAAATGTATTCCGCAACATTGGCATAAACATACGCCTGAAACATCCCTCACTGGAGCATGAGTTTCAACTTGACAGTGGACACATAAATACATAATTAACCAATATAAAAAAATGAATATTTAATCTTAAAGCATTTCATCTCAAAACATCAAACCTCTTCACTCCACTGACATAATGAGCATGGTTCTGGAGCCTAAATTATTTTGTATTTATGGTAAGAGGGAATTGGCATGGGAATCTTTGCAAGATCACCCTCTATCTCCATAAAGCTGCAACAAAAATTACTATGAAATGTAACCCCTTGTTTTGGGTCAAATTAATTGACATGAATGGCTGATTGCATATAAACTGTATTCAGGCATTCAGCATAAGTAGCGGGGCTGCAGTTGGGCTGAGATACAAGCTCCAGATTGGAGAGAGATATAGTGGTGAGATAAAGAGCAGAGAAAGGTACACTGTAAGATGGTGCCCTATCAGGCAGCTATGTAGGCATGTATCTGACTCGTAATGGGTAAGGATTACCTGACTAAATGGGCAAACCACATATCGGTCTGTCTCACTCCTCCTTCACCCTATCCCTCCATCCACAGAAGCTGCTTTGTGATTACCAGCCTGAAAGGGTTTCTGTGAGCTGATCAATACTGTCATTACTGCCACAGCACAGCCCATTCTTAATTCTATTTAGTGATGAAGGTAAATAGAATTACCTTCACCTACAGATTAAGAGCATTGGGTCAATAATCGAAAGGTCGCTGGTTCAAATCCTCCAGCCGACTCGGTGAAAAATCTGTTGATGTGCGCTTGAGCAAGGCACTTAACCTAATTGCTCCTGTAAGTCGCTCTGGATAAGAACGTCTGCTAAATTACAATAAATAAATAAATAAAAATGAAGCAAAGATTAAGGTATTGAACCCAAAAACTAGTAAAGTGCCACCTACTTTTCAACTGTTTTAAGTCTATTGTTCATAGGCACAGGACCTCTAAGCCAGGTCCTGCTCAAATGGCAATAGTAACATATAATTACATATTAGAACATATTAGTAATTTAATAGGATCTCTGTGCATAGTTATCTGTTCTCGGTAATAATACAGTATGTCTGAGGGAAAAATGTATGCTTCCTCAGTATTTCATTAGAAGCTAGTCACCTATATTTTTCACTTCCTGCTTTGGGAGATGTGAAATATTGATAAGCTGCCTCTGGTCGCAATCAGCATGAAATATAACAACACAGCACCACATCATTCATTATACATTACCTGTAACTGTGTTGCACCAACAGTAACAACATCCTATAGGAAGCAAACCATGCTTCAGCCTGTAATATGTGTATTCGATAATAACATCTGTAACACTATATTTTGCATGTGGGACTGATCGAGAGAATGTGTGTGTGCAATGCATGTGCATGCGTGTGTGAAGGCGATTCCTCAGACTGTGAAAAGCCTCTCTCGCTCTGCCTCACTACACCGCCACAGCAGTGAGCAACACCACCTGCCAGGGACCATACACTACAGGCTGTGACAGCGGTTAACTGAACAGGACACGTGTAGCCTGAAGTGACTCTGATCCCAGCAAAACTAATAACATCATGCTTGAATACATCCAGGGAGGCAGCAGCATATTGTTCTACACCATCAGGGAGTTGTTTGTTTGTGGAACAGAATAGCCTACACTTTGACGAAGCAACATGGTGTGCTTCTATAATGGAAACTGTCATCAGAATAGCCTACGGCTATACTATACTACCAGTATTACTACTGTAACACAAGATAAGGATTCTCATAATTTGATATAACCTACTGTGTTGTGTAATAGAAAAATATGAAAAAGAATGACTACGCCCAAACTGTTTGCGGTTCAACTACAGTAACACAACCCATGCCTATGTGAAACTCACATTTAATTCTAAAACAGGACAGCATAGGCTACTTATTATATTGTGTATGCACAGATCTTGACCGGGAGCACAGAGCATTGCAGGGCTGTTCATAATGGTCAATTCAAATACTGATTGAAGATGAAAAAACTGTCTGAAATGTTTTATCATTATACCTCTACTGTACTTGCAAGCGTCAAATCCCCTTTATATTGATAATTTGGAGGATTACATTTCAACGTCGCTGATTGGCTACATTTGACGAGCTAACCGAGTATTCTAAGAGACATACCATTTCACTCAAAAAGGGGGTTTCGGGAACTATGCGATTGTAACACATTCCATTCTTTACAAAATGCATGAAAAAAATCGAAATAAAATCAAACGATGTATTCAGTTTCTATTTGTCTCACTATTACCAACATAAATTTGAGTAAGATTTTGATTGAAAGAGCAGCGACTTACTACTCTCTCCCCCGTCATCTTTAGCTCGAGGTACAGCTCAAAATGGCTGTAGACAAACAGTTATGAAGGTCTGCCGTTCTACAAGAAATGAATATGTCGCAATTGACAAATTAACGAAGAAGCCTCCAAAACAACCAGGGATACAGGTGAGATGTCTGAAAGTAACTCTACAATTTCGTCTAAGCCTTTCACCGTTGCCAATAGAAAATAAATCCCAATGGTAATGAGCTTGCTGTGCAATGATATAACGATGTTAATTTCAGCCAATAGGAAAGTAAGGATACAGAGGGAGCGATAGCAGGCTTCTTTGGCCTTTTCATAACATTGAATATCAGGAAAAACACGCTACCAGTGTATAACCAGTGTGTTTAGGTGTGCGAAATAGCTGTGAATGTGTGATTTCAACTGATTTTCAAACATGAAAGTCGTGCATATTCTTTTTGTGCCATGCATTTAGCTACAGTAGACTAGGTCATGTATCAAGTCATGTCATAATGCATAAGGGTTTCCTCTAGTTACCACAGCCACAAAGTCAAAATTGGCTCGATCGTAAAATGTCTTTTGTTGTTGTTTTGGTCTGAATTTTAGGTTAGGCATACAGGTTAACAATGTGGTTAATGTTAGGTTTAAATCACATTTTAAGAAGATACATTGTAGAAATAGGCGGGGTTTGATTTTGTGGCTGTGGTAACTAGTGACAACCGTCATATAGGTCAGTATTTCGTCCATGGCACCTTCACGATCAGCCAACATAAGAAAACAGACTAGCTTTATTTTGCCATTCGTATTTGCAATTGGAAAAGCAATATGATAGGAATCATGTAACTGCGTGGCTACATCTACCTGTGCAGGTGCCAGAGAGATACAGTGGAACTGATAGTGGACTGTAGATAAATCCCCAGTGCCACGGTTGAATAGGCACATTGAATCATTTGTTGAAAAATTCTAAACAGAAACGTTCACTACTTGTGCCGTAAGTGGTTTTGCAAGAAGAGAAAATAGGAAGGCTACCAAAAATTCAGAAATCTCCATCCCCAACTACATCATTTTCTGTCAAGATAGAACTGCCAAAGGGGGTAGAGTTGCCAGCAGAGTTCTGTCTTACTATCCAGGTCTGTGTCCAAACAGTTCAAGCTTCTAATTTTAAAAATCCACCTTTCCAGAAATAAGTCTCTCACTGTTGCAGCTTGTTATAGACCCCCCTCAGCCCCCAGCTGTGCCCTGGACACCATATGTGAATTGATTGCCCCCATCCATTTTCAGAGTTCGTGCTGTTAGGTGACCTAAACTGGGATATGCTTAACACCCCGGCCATCCTACAATGTAAGCTAGATGCCCTCAATCTCACACAAATTATCAAGGAACCTACCAGGTACAACCCTAAATCTGTAAACATGGGCACCCTCATCCCGACCAACTTGCCCTCCAAATACACCTCTGCTGTCTTCAACCAGGATCTCAACGATCACTCCCTCATTGCCTGTGTCCGTAATGGGTCCGCGGTCAAACGCTCCCAAAAATACTTCAGCGAGCAGGCCTTTCTAATCGACCTGGCCCGAGTATCCTGGAAGGATATTGACCTCATCCCGTCAGTAGAGGATGCCTGGTTGTTCTTTAAATAAGCATGCCCCGTTCAAAAAATGTAGAACTAAGAACAGCCCCTGGTTCATTCCTGACTTGACTGCCAGCACAAAAACATCCTGTGGTGTATTGCATTAGCATCGAATAGCCCCCGTGATATGCAACTTTTCAGGGAAGTCAGGAACCAATATACACAGTCAGTTAGGAAAGCAAAGGCTAGCTTTTTCAAACAGAAATTTGCATCCTGTAGCACTAATTCCAAAAGGTTTTGGGACAGTGTAAAGTCCATGGAGAATAAGAGCACCTCCTCCCAGCTGCCACTGCATTAGGAAACACTGTCACCACCGATAAATCTACGCTAATCGATCATTTCAATAAGCATTTTTCTATGGCCGGCCATGCTTTCCACCTGGCTATCCCTACCCCGGCCAACAGCTCTGCACCCCCCGCAGCAACCTGCCCAAGCCCCCCCCCCCTGCTTCTCCTTCACCCAAAACCCGATAGTTGATGATCTGAAACAGCTGCAAAATATGGACACTGACAAATCAGCTGGGTTAGACAATCTGGACCCTCTCTTTCTAAAAATATCCGCCGCAATTGTTGCAACCCCTATTACTAGCCTGTTCAACCTCTCTTTCGTATCGTCTGAGATCCCTAAAGATTGGAAAGCTGCTGCGGTCATCCCCCTCTTCAAAAGGGGAGACACTCTAGACCCAAACTCTTACAGACCTATATCCATCCTGCCCTGCCTTTCTAAAGTCTTCAAAAGCCGAGTTAACAAACAGATCACTGACCATTTCCTGGCCAAGGCTTTCGACTGTGTCAATCACCGCGTTCTTATCGGCAGACTCAATAGCATTGGTTTTTCAAATGACTGCCTCGCCTGGTTCACCAACTACTTCTCAGATAGAGTTCAGTGTGTCAGATTGGTTGGCCTGTTGTCCGGACCTCTGGCAGTCTCTATGGAGTTGCCACAGGGTTAAATTCTCGGGCCGACTCTTTCCTCTGTATATGTCAATGATGTTGCTCTTGCTGCTGGTGATTATCTGATCCACCTCTACGCAGACGACACCATTCTGTATACAGTCGTGGACAAAATTTTGAATGACACAAATATTAATTTCCACAAAGTTTGCTGCTTCAGTGTCTTTAGATATTTTTGTCAGATGTTACTATGCAATACTGAAGTATAATTACAAGCATTTTATAAGTGTCAAAGGCTTTTATTGACAATTACATGAAGTTGATGCAAAGAGTCAATATTTGCAGTGTTGACTCTTCTTTTTCAAGACCTCTGCAATCCGCCCTGGCATGCTGTCAATTAACTTCTGGGCCACATCCTGACTGATGGCAGCCCATTCTTGCATAATCAATGCTTGGAGTTTGTCAGAATTTGTGGGTTTTTGTTTGTCCACCTGCCTCTTGAGGATTGACCACAAGTTCTCAATGGGATTAAGGTCTGGGGAGTTTCCTGGCCATGGACCCAAAATATTGATGTTTTGTTCCCCGAGCCACTTAGTTATCACTTTTGCCTTATGGCAAGGTGGTCCATCATGCTGGAAAAGGCATTGTTTGTTACCAAACTGTTCCTGGATGGTTGGGAGAAGTTGCTCTCGGAGGATGTGTTGGTACCATTCTTTATTCATGGCTGTGTTCTTAGGCAAAATTGTAAGTGAGCCCACTCCCTTGGCTGAGAAGCAACCCCACACATGAATGGACTCAGGATGCTTTACTGTTGGCATGACACAGGACTGATGGTAGCGCTCACCTTGTCTTCTCCGGACAAGCTTTTTTTCCAGATGCCCAAAACAATCGGAAAGGGGATTCATCAGAGAAAATTACTTTACCCCAGTCTTCAGCAGTCCAATCCCTGTACCTTTTGCAGAATATCAGTCTGTCCCTGATGTTTTTCCTGGAGAGAAGTGGCTTCTTTGCTGCCCTTCTTGACACCAGGCCATCCTCCAAAAGTCTTTGCCTCACTGTGCGTGCAGATGCACTCACACCTGCCTGCTGCCATTCCTGAGCAAGCTCTGTACTGGTGGTGCCCCGATCCCGCAGCTGAATCAACTTTAGGAGACAGTCCTGGCGCTTGCTGGACTTTCTTGGGCGCCTGAAGCCTTCTCCACAACAATTGAACCGCTCTCCTTGAAGTTCTTGATCTGATAAATGGTTGATTTAGGTGCAATCTTACTGGCAGCAATATCCTTGCCTGTGAAGCCCTTTTTGTGCAAAGCAATGATGACGGCCCGTGTTTCCTTGCATGTAACCATGGTTGACAGAGGAAGAACAATGATTCCAGCTTCCTTTTGAAGCTTCCAGTCTGTTATTCGAACTCAATCAGCATGACAGAGTGATTTCCAGCCTTGTCCTCGTCAACACTCACACCTGTGTTAATGGCGATACTTTGTTCATTCTCGAATTTCTGGAAAAAAAGCATCTTAGAAATGTCTGTGTCCAGTTGCAGGTGGTTCTACAAAAAAACAGTGAAAACTCAGAGAGATATTAAATCGACGCTTTGCACAGAGTGAGGAGTTCCCTTGCCATTTTAGCTGACGGCAGGTTAGTAACTTTTGCAACCAAATGATTTTATTGTGCCTGTCCGGTCGCATACAAACTTATGGTCACACAAGGTGCCACTGGTGGATTCAAAATGAGTAGCCTAACAGTTATTTACATGGCCCCAGTTGCATTTTTAAACAAATGTATTTTTCTGTACGAAATCAATCATATGTATACATAGGGTGACAGTTAGCAATTGACCGTGAGCAAAATAACCACAGACGGGAAGTTGACAATGGCTTATTAATAAGCATAAATAAACTATTTCTATTTGCAGTCCTCAAAGACTAATTTCAATTCAATCTAATTAACCAGATCCAATGATCTACCGCCCGCAAGGCTGGGTGCCGCTAGTGCAAGGCGTATGCAAAGTACTTTTTTCTCCCCAATTTCGTGGTATCCAATTGGTAGTTACAGCCTTGTCCGTACGGGAGTAGCAGCAATGGGACTCGGGAGAGGCGAAGGTCGAGAGCCGTGCCTCCTCCGAAACACGACCCAGCCAAGCCGCACTGCTTCTTGACACAGTGCACCCGGCTACCGTGTCAGCGTGCACTGCGCCCGGCCCACCACAGGAGTCGCTAGAACGCGATGGGAACAAGGAAATCTTCGGCCTGACAAACCCTCTCCTAATCCAGACGATGCTGGACCAATTGTGCGCTGCCTCATGGGTCTCCCAGTCACAGACATCTGTGACACAGCCTGGGATCAAACCCGGGTCTGTAGTGACGCCTCAAGCACTGCGATGGGCCACCCAGGAGGCCCCTACAAATTGTTTGAACAAACAATTGGTCCCCCAAAAATGCGGCCAGCCGTTGAATTTCAAAATCCCGATGTGGCCCTCGACCCAAAAAAGTTTGCCCACCCCTGCGCTAGTGCATCATTATAACATTGCGCTAACAAATAGTATTATACCTCCCTGAGCGGAAGTGAGAAAGTGAAATCATCACATGAGAAAGGCCATACTACAGGTGTGCATCCTATTTGTTATTTTACCTTTATTTAACCAGGTAGGCCAGTTAAGAACAAGTTCTCATTTACAACTGCGACCTGGCCAAGATAAACCAAAGCTGTGCGACAAAAACAACAAAGTTACACGGGATAAACAAACGTACAGTCAATTGCACAATAGAAAAATATATATACAGTGTGTGCAAATGTAGTAAGATTAGGGAGGTAAGGCAATAAGCAGGCCAGAGTGGCGAAATAACTACAATTTAGCATTAACACTGGAGTGATAGATGTGCAGATGATGATGTGCAAGTAAAGATACTGGAGTGCAAAAGAGCCAAAAAATACCAATATGTGGATGAGGTAGTTGGGTGTGCTATTTACAGATGGGCTGTGTATAAGTGCAGTGATCGGTAAGCTACCCTGACAGCTGATGCTTCAAGTTAGTGAGGGAGATCGAAGTCTCCAGCGTCAGTGATATTTGCAGTTCATTTCAGTCATTGGCAGCAGAGAACTGGTAGGAAAGGTGGCCAAAAGAGGTGTTGGCTTTGGGGATGACCAGTGAAATATACCTGCTGGAGCGCGTGCTACGGATGGGTGTTGTTATGGTGACCAGTGAGCTGAGATAAGGCGGGGCTTTACCTAGCAAAGACTTATGGATGACCTGGAGCCAGTGGGTTTGGCGACGGATACGTAGCGAGGGCCAGCCAACGAGAGCATACAGGTTGCAGTGGTGGGTAGTATATGAGGTTTTGGTGACAAAACGGATGGCACTGTGCTAGCAAATTGGATGTAGTCCGAGTAGAGTGTTGGAGGCTTTCTTTGTAAATGACATCGCCAAAGTCAAGGATTGGTAGGACGGTCAGTTTTACGAGGGTATGTTTGGCAGCATGAGTGAAGGAGGCTTTGTGCGAAATAGGAAGCCGATTCTAGATTTAATTTTGGATTGGAGATGCTTAATATGAGTCTGGAAGGAGAGTTTACAGTCTAACCAGACACCTAGGTATTTGTAGTTGTCCACATATTCTAAGTCAGAACCGTCCAGAGTAGTGATGCTAGTCGGGCGGGTGGATGTGGCAGCGATTGGTTGAAGAGCATGCATTTAGTTTTACTAGCATTTAAGAGCAGTTGGGGGCCACGGAAGGAGTGTTGTATGGCATTGAAGCTCATTTGGAGGTTTGTTAACACAGTGTCCAAAGAAGGGCCAGATGTAGAGTTGTGGCCAAAAGTTGAGAATGACACAAATATTCATTTTCACAAAGTCTGCTGTCTCAGTTTGTATGATGGCAATTTGCATATACTCCAGAATGTTATGGAGAGTGATCAGATGAATTGCAATTAATTGCAAAGTCCCTCTTTGCCATTCAAATGTACTGAATCCCCCCAAAAACATTTCCCCTGCATTTCAGCCCTGCCACAAAAGGACCAGCTGACATCATATCAGTGATTCTCTCGTTAACCTCTTACATCTAGATGTTCCGCTAGCGGAAGGTCTGCTCCAATATCCAATGATGGGCGGGGCGCGAAATGCAAACTCCTCTAAAATCTGAAAACTTCCACTTTTCAAATATTGACTATTTTACAGCTATTTAAAGACAAGACTCTCGTTAATCTAACCACATTGGCCGATTTCAAAAAGGCTTTACAGCGAAAGCAAAACATTAGATTATGTCAGCAGAGTACACAGCCAGAAATAATCAGACACCAATTTTTCAAGCTAGCATATAATGTCACAAAAAACAAAACCACAGCTAAATGCAGCACTAACCTTTTATGATCTTCATCAGATGACACACCTAGGACATTATGTTATACAATACATGCATGTCTGTTCAATCAAGTTCATATTTATATCAAAAACCAGCTTTTTACATTAGCATGTGACGTTCAGAACTAGCATTCCCACCGAACACTTCCGGTGAATTTACTAAATTACTCACGATAAACGTTCACAAAAAGCATAAATTATTTTAAGAATTATAGATACAGAACTCCTCTATGCACTCGATATGTCCGATTTTAAAATAGCTTTTCGGATGAAGCACATTTTGCAATATTCTAAGTACATAGCCCGGCATCACAGGGCTAGCTATTTAGACACCCAACCAGTTTAGCCTTCACCAAAATCACATTTCCTATAAGAAAAATGTTATTACCTTTCCTGTTCTTCGTCAGAATGCACTCCCAGGACTTCTACTTCAATAACAAATGTTGGTTTGGTCCCAAATAATCTATCGTTATGTTCCATCAACGACGTTTTGTTCGTGCGTTCTAGACACTTTCCCAATGGTATATCACGGTCACGAGCATGGCGCAGAAAGTGCCAAAAAATGTCTAAATATTCCATTACCGTACTTCGAAGCATGTCAACCGCTGTTTAAAACCAATTTTTATGCAATTTATCTCGTAGAAAAGCGATAATATTCCGACCGGGAATCTGCATGTCTGTAAACTGAGGGGAAAACCGAAAGCCGGGGGCGGGGCAGGTCGCGAGCGTAAGGCTTACTCCACTGATTGACCACTTAGCTTTTGCTCTCCTGTTTTTCCCGGGCTCTGAGAGCCCATTGGAGACGTGGGTATTGTCACGTAACAGCAGAGATCCTTAGTTTTTGGAAGAGATGTCAAAGAAAGCAAATAAATGGTCAGACAGGGTACTTCCTGAACAGAACCTTCTCGGGTTTTTGCCTGCCATAGGAGTTCTGTTATACTCACAGACACCATTCAAACAGTTTTAGAAACTTTGGAGTGTTTTCTCTCCAAAGCTAATAATTATATGCATATTCTAGTTTCTGGGCAGGACTAATAATCAGATTAAATCGGGTACGTTTTTTATCCAGCCGTGTAAATACTGCCCCCTAGCCATAAGAGGTTAACCTCTAGAGGATACAATCCCGCTAAAGGGATTGGTTGGACAACAACCAGTGAGAGAGCATGGCGCGAAATTCAAAACAAAATCATCTCAAAATTAAAATTCAAGTATTATACGGCATTTTAAAGATACTCTACTCGTTAATCCAATCACATTGTCCGATTTCAAAAAGGCTTTACGGTGAAAGCAAAACATAAATTATTTTAGCATAGCACCTTAGCAAAAAAAAAAGCAATTTTCCAAGCACGGATAGCCATCACAAAACCAGATATACAGCTAAAATGAAGCACTAACCTTTGACAATCTTCATCAGATGACACTCCTAGGACATCATGTTAGACAATGCATGCATTTTTTGTTCGATCAAGTTTATATTTATATCCAAAAACCCAATTTTTACATTGGCGCGTGACGTTCAGAAAATGTTTTCTCCCCATAACCACCGGTGAATAGGCACATTTCATTTACAGAAGAACTCATAAACGTTGAAAAAATGTATAACAATTATTTAAAGAATTAGATAATCTACTCCTTTATGCAACCACTTTGTCAGATTTCAAAATAACTTTACGGGAAAAAGCACATTGTTCAATATTCTGAGTACAGAACTTAGCCTTCAATGCTAAGCTATACAGTTAGCCTACAACCACAGCGTCGACAAATCTCTAAAAATATGTTCAAAATATTTACTTTGCTGATCTTCAGCGGAATGCACTCGGATGGGCACCCACTTCCACAAGAAATGTTCATTTGTTCTGCAAAGTCCATCATTTATGTCCAAATACGTCCGTTTTGTTGACCCATCCAGAACACTTTACAATGCCATGTGGCGTGGACGCAAATCCATAGACGAAATGTTCAAGGTTCCATTACCGTTTGTAGAAACACGTGAAACGATGTTTACAATCAATCATTTAGGGTATTTTTTAACGTAAAATTGCGATAATTTTACAACCGGGCAATAGGTATTCATCCCAGAAGAAAAATTATAAACAACGAAGTCACATGCACGCACGTCATAAGACACCTGTCCTCAGACTGGCCAGTGATTGACTGAGCCACAATTTTCTGCCCGGTAAAAGGTGACGGATGAAACCAGTTCCTAAAGATTGTTGACAGCCAATGGAAGAGTTAGGAGGTGCAACGTAAATCCTATGTCACTGTAGTTTTTCAAGGGATTCAAAATAAAAAATACATTTCTAATTTCTCCCACTTCCTGATTCAATTTTTCTCAGGTTTTTTGCCTGCCATATGAGTTCTGTTATACTCACAGACACCATTCAAACAGTTTTAGAAACTTCAGAGTGTTTTCTATCCAAATCTACTAATAACATATGATATTCTATTTTCTGGGCCAAAGTAGTAACCTGTTTAAATTGGGTACGTTTTTCATCCGGCTGTGAAAATACTGCACCCTAGCCCCAGCAGGTTTTAACAAGTTAATTGAAAAATTCCATGCAAGGCTTTCCATTAGCGAACTTGTAACGGGTATGGAGAATCACATACAGTTGAAGTCGGAAGTTTACATACACTTAGGTTGGAGTCATTAAAACTCGTTTTTCAACCACTCCACAAATTTCTTGTTAACAAACTAGTTTTGGCAAATCAGTTAGGACATTTACTTTGTGCATGACACAAGTAATATTTCCAACAGACAGATTATTTCACTTATAATTCACTGTATCACATTTCCAGTGGGTCAGAAGTTTACATACACTAAATTGACTGTGCCTTCAAACAGCTGGAAAAGTCCAGAAAATGATGTCATGGCTTTAGAAGCTTCTGATAGGCTAATTGGCATAATTTGAGTCAATTAGAGGTGTATCTGTGGATGTATTTCAAGGCCTACCTTGAAACTCAGTGCCTCTTTGCTTGACGACATGGGAAATCATCATGGGAAATCAAAAGAAATCAGCCAAGACCTCAGACAAAAATTGTAGACCTCCAAGTCTGGTTCATCCTTGGGAGCAATTTCCAAACACCTGAAGGTACCACGTTCATCTGTACAAACAATGGTACGCAAGTATAAACACCATGGAACCACACAGCCGTCATACCGCTCAGGAAGGAGACGCGTTCTGTCTCCTAGAGATGAACGTACTTTGGTGCGAAAAGTGCAAATAAATCCTAGAACAACATTAAAGGACCTTGTGAAGATGGAGGAAACGGGTATAAAATGATCTATATCCGCAGTTAAACGAGTTCTAAATCGACATAACCTGAAAGGCTGCTCAGCAAGGAAGAAGCCACTGCTCCAAAACCGCCATAAAAAAAGCCAGACTACGGTTTGCAACTGCACATGGGGACAAAGATCGTACTTTTTGTAGAAATGTCCTCTGGTCTGATGAAACAAAAATGGAATTGTTTGGCCATAATGACCATCGTTATGTTTGGAGGAAAAAGGAGGAAGCTAGCAAGCCGAAGAACACCATCCCAACCGCGAAGCACGGTGGTGGCAGCATCATTGCTGGGGGTGCTTTGCTGCACGAGGGATTGGTGCACTTCACAAAATAGATGGCATCATGAGGCAGGAAAATTATGTGGATATATTGAAGCAACATCTCAAGACATCAGTCAGGAAGTTAAAGCTTGGTTGCAAATGGGTCTTCCAAATGGACAATGACCCCAAGCATACTTCCAAAGTTGTGGCAAAATGGCTTAAGGACAACAAAGTCAAGGTATTGGAGTGGCCATCACAAAGCCCTGACCTCAATCCTAATGAATATTTGTGGGCAGAACTGAAAAAGTGTGTGCGAGCAAGGATGCCTACAAACCTGACTCCGTTACACCAGCTCTGTCAGGAGGAATGGGCCAAAATTCATCCAACTTATTGTGGGAAGCTTGTGGAAGGCTACCCAAAACGTTTGACCCAAGTTAAACAATTTAACAGCAATGCTACCAAATACTAATTGAGTGTATGTAAACTTCTCACCCACTGGGAATGTGATGAAAGAAATAAAAGCTGAAATAAATCATTCTCTCTACTATTATTCTGACATTTCACATTCTTAAAATGAAGTGTTGATCCTAACTGACCTAAGACAGGGAATTTTTTACTAGGATTAAATGTCAGGAATTGTGAAAAACTGAGTTAAATTTATTTGGCTAAGGTGTATGTAAACTTCTGACTTCAACTGTATCCTGTTAACAATTCTGTAGCAAGGTTAAATTAGCCATCATTCTACATATTCAAAATGGGCCTACAAATGCTTATCAATTGCGTTATGACAGCTCCAATAATAACCATGCCATTCCAAACACAGAAACCGTAAAAAACAAAATAAATACAAAACCCAGCCCATTATAAAGTGGCCAGTGGAATGTAAGAGGACAGCACGCTTCTTTTGATTCTAAAATGAAGGATATCGGTACAAAATTGTAGATCCTCCCGCAGCTTAGAATGCGCAGCATATTATAATATAGATGTTGTAAACATGTTCCCCTTAAAACATTGCATTTCCTATTTCATGATGACAGAGAAAATAACTGAATTCAGTCAGATGAATGGCAGTTGGCCTAGGCATAAATGTGAGGAGAAACATTGAATATGCACACTCAGTGTTTCTGAGGACACACCAAGAGAGGGAGGCCTATAATGTGATTCACTGAGGTGGATTTATGATGGCAGGGTGGAAAAGGGGGAACTTTCCACTAAGGAAGAGCCATTTAAAATCTTAGCCCAAGACAAAACAATGAAGATGTTTTGTTCCAGGGTGATATCCTTACCAAATCGCTTTTATTTTGCTTTCCATGAGCAGCATGTGGACAAATAGGCCTACTCCGATCTCTCTATTGACTGGACCACAGCCTGTATATTTCATAGCTACGAATAGCATGTGTTGCTAATGATACATTCATATATATATAGGGTATGTGGATACCCCTTCAAATTAGTGGATTCGGTTATTTCAGCCACACCTGTTGCTGACAGGTGTATAAAATTGAGCACACAGCCATGCATTCTCCATAGACAAAAATCAGCAGTAGAATGGCCTTACTGAAGAGCTCAGTGACTTTCAACGTGGCACCGTCATAGGATTCTACCTTTCGAACAAGTCAGTTTGTGAAATATCTACTCTACTAGTGCTGCCCTGGTCAATTGAGAGTGGTGTTATTGTGAAGTGAAAACGTCTGGGGGCACCAACAGCTCAGCCGAGAAGTGGTAGGCCACACAAGCTCACAGAACAGGACTGCCGAGTGCTGAAGTGCGTAACGTGTAAAAATCATCGGTCCTTGGGACAAGAGCTGTTCGTTGGTAGCTTAATGAAATGGGTTTCCATGGCTGAGCGGACGCACACACACAAGCCTAAGATCACCATGCGCACTGCCAAGCGTCGGCGGCTGGAGTGATGTTAGGGTCGCCGTCATTGGACTCTGGAGCAGTGGAAATGCTTTCTCTGGAGTGATGAATCAGGCTTCACTATCTGGCAGTCCGATGGATGAATATGGGTTTGGCGGATGCCAAGGCAACGCTAGCTGCCCCAATGCATAGTGCCAACTGTAAAGTTTGGTGGAGGAGGAATAATGATCTGGGTGTGTTTTTCATGGTTTGGTCCCCTTAGTTCGAGTGAAGGAAAATCTTAATGCTATAGCATACAATTACATTCTAGATGATTCTTTTGCTTCCAACTTTGTAGCAACAGTTTGGGGAATGCACTTAAATGTTTCAGCATGACAATGCCCCTGTGCACAAAGCGAGGTCCATACAGAAATGGTTTCTCGAGATCGGTGTGGAAGAACTTGACTGGCCTGCACAGAACCCTGACCTCACCCCCATCGAACACCTTTTGGGATGAATTGGAACACCGACTGCAAGCCAGGCCTAATCACCCAACATCAGTGCCCGACTTCAATAATTATCTTGTGTCTGAATGGAAGCAAGTCCCCACAGCAATGTTCCAACATCTAGTGGAAAGCCTTCCCATAAGAGTGGAGGATGTTATTGCAGTAAATGGGGGACCGACTCTATATTAATGCCCGTGATTTTGGAATGAGATGTTTGACGAGTAGGTGTCCACATACTTTTGGTCATGCATTTCTTATATATCATGTTACACTAAAAAGGGATTCCCTCTGTTTTATTTTATTAATAAAGTCCAATACAGTACAGTGAAATCCAGTGGAAGTGTGGGACTCTGATCTATTGTAAACACACTGTTTGAAAGATGTGGAGCGCTTACTTTGGCATGTTAGGAGCTACAGTGTGGTTTCACATGTGGTGAGAGGAGAGGGGTGGGGAGAGGGAGGGAGGGAGGTGAGAGGGAGGGAGGGAGGGGAGAGGGAGGGGGGTAGGGGAGAGGGGGGGAGGGAGGGGGTAGGGGAGAGGGAGGGAGGGGGGAGGGGAGAGGGAGGGAGGTAGGGGAGAGGGAGGGAGGTAGAGGGAGGGAGGAGGGAGGGGGGTAGGGGAGAGGGAGGGAGGTAGGTAGAGGGAGGGAGGTAGGTAGGGGAGAGGGAGGGAGGTAGGTAGGGGAGAGGGAGGGAGGTAGGTAGGGGAGAGGGAGGGAGGTAGGTAGGGGAGAGGGGGGTAGGGGAGAGGGAGGGAGGGGGGTGAGGAGGGGAAAGGGGTGAGAGAGGGGTGAGAGAGGGGAAAGGGGAGAGGGGGGTAGGGGAGAGGGGGGGAGGGAGGGGGTAGGGGAGCGGGAGGGAGGGGGTAGGGGAGCGGGAGGGAGGGAGGGGGGAGGGGAGAGGGAGGGAGGTAGAGGGAGGGAGGAGGGAGGGGGGTAGGGGAGAGGGAGGGAGGTAGGTAGAGGGAGGGAGGTAGGTAGGGGAGAGGGAGGGAGGTAGGTAGGGGAGAGGGAGGGGGGTAGGGGAGAGGGAGGGAGGGAGGGGGGTGAGGAGGGGAAAGGGGTGAGAGAGGGGTGAGAGAGGGGAAAGGGGAGAGGGGGGTAGGGGAGAGGGGGGGAGGGAGGGGGTAGGGGAGCGGGAGGGAGGGGGTAGGGGAGCGGGAGGGAGGGAGGGAGGGAGGGAGGGGGGAGGGGAGAGGGAGGGAGGTAGAGGGAGGGAGGAGGGAGGGGGGTAGGGGAGAGGGAGGGAGGAGGGAGGGGGGTAGGGGAGGGAGAGGGAGGGAGGAGGGAGGGGGGTAGGGGAGGGAGAGGGAGGGAGGAGGGAGGGGGGTAGGGGAGGGAGAGGGAGGGGGGAGGGAGGTAGGGGAGAGGGAGGGAGGTAGGTAGGGGAGAGGGAGGGAGGTAGGTAGGGGAGAGGGGGGTAGGGGAGAGGGAGGGGGGTAGGAGGGAGGGAGGGGGGTGAGGAGGGGAAAGGGGTGAGAGAGGGGTGAGGAGGGGAGAGGGGTGAGGAGGGGAAAGGGGTGAGAGAGAGGGAGGGGAAAGGGAGGAGGGGGTTATGAGGGTTGAAAGGAACTTGTCTGTTTATTTTATAATTCTGGTCAATTATGTCGGTATCGCCCATTTGTTGCAAGAGCGAAGAGTGAATTTATGCTTAGCTCTACTCATCTCAACTCTGTAGACTTTTTAAATTCTAAAGCTCACCCTTGTGTTTATTGTTGAAAGAACAAGAAGGTATGTTAGACGCGTGCCAAGTCTTTATGATAGAAGACAGGAGGTCGGTTCTGGAGAATAGTTAGCCTGTATGGGAGAAGTATCATATCATGGTATAAACTGAGAGCTGCTATGCAAGGTGAGACTATACCTACATGCCAAAGTATACACATCCATATACAGTACATTCTGTATTTTATGTGTAATGTATTCTCAATGTTATGGTCATTGAGGATGTAATCTTGCTGTCAAATGGGACATCAAGTTTTTCTTAAAAATGCACATTTTACAAAATGGTAAATTCAATCCAGTATTAACATTTTGCCAAAATTATATAGCCTACAATTTTTGCTGGATTTCCCTCAAGTCTCTTTGCCTATCAGCTTGAATGATGAAAACATCTGTAAAATAACTTGACCAGCCTGACCTACCTCAAGATGTTTTCTACCTGGAAGGTGTTTCATGAAAAATTCTAGTGACTCAGCCCTACCTTAATCAGAAGGCCTTAATATCTATTCAGGCCTGCAGAAGAACAGCTTGTCAGAGGAAAAGGAAAGTGCATATAAGTCTGAATAATGAATAAGGTCCATATTGTGGATGGCTGGATGTGGTACAGGTACAGAAATAGGCTAGTGAATGTTTCAGTCAGTCACTGGTTAGGCCTAAATTGTGCTCCCTAGAAAATAGGGAATGAAATTTGAATTGAAGATGCTTCCTGACTTTGTAATAAAGGAATGGACGTCGTTTGGACGTGTATTTATGGTGACAGTTGACATTGTGTGAAGTGGACGTGGTTTAACTTTCTGACAAGAACGTGTCAGTTTTTGATGTACACTTTTAATAGAGTCGACTTATACACTGAGTATACAAAACATTATAAACATCTGCTCTTTCCATGACGGACCAGGTGAATCCAGGTGAAAGCTATGATCCTTTATTGATGTCACGTTAAAGCCGTGTAGATGAAGGGGAGAAGGATTTTTGTGCCGTGAGACAGTTGAGAGATGGATTGTGAATGTGTGCCATTCAAAGGGTGAATAGGCAGGAAAATATTTAAGTACCTTTTGAAAGGTAGTAGCGCGTTTCTGTTAGGAAAATGTGGTGCCGGACATTTGACCTGCAACATTTTAATTTGCCAGAAATTTGAGAAATCTGCCGGACCCATATGCATTAGGTGCATAACCTGGTTAGGGCGTCCAACCACGGTGTTCAGAATGACAGAAATCATATTTTTAGATTATAGTCATTCATATGAACAGAACATGTAAGTCGAGGATGCAACGATGTCAAGTCCTACTTACCGAATTGTAACGTGCACTTTGAAGATGTTAGAATAACTGTCCATATTTAATTTTCCTCATTCAACAAGATGAGTAATGAATCAATCTTACTATCCCTCATAGTAGAAAAGTTGACCTATTCTATTGGTCAGCTTGTCGGGAAAGAAATTGCCTATTGCCAACAGACTCTGGGACAGTTGTGGGAAGATGGATCCCAAATTCATACAACCAGTAGGCCTAGGCTACATATAAAGTATTTGGTTTAAAATATACTTAACTATCAAAAGTAAATGTAATTTCTAAAATATACTTAAGTATCAAAAGTAAAAGTATAAATCATTTCAAATTCCTTATATTAAGCAAACCAGACGGCATCATTTTCTTGTTTATTTAAATTTACGGATAGCCAGGTGCACGCTCCAACACTCCGACATCATTTACAAACAAAGCATGTGTTTAGTGAGTCCGCCAGATCAGAGGCAGTAGGGATGACCAGGGATGTTCTCTTCATAAGTGGGTGAATTTTAGAATTTCTTTCCTGCTAAGCATTCAAAATGTATTGAGTACTTCTGGGTGTCAGGGAAAATGTATGAAGTGAAAAGTATATAATTTTCTTTAGGAATGTAGTAGAGTAAAAGTTGTCAAAAATATAAATAGTAAAGTACAGATACTAAAGTAGTACTTTCAAGTATTTTTACTTAAGTACTTTATACCACTGGGTGGTACGTGCCATGCATACCGATTTGTGTCAAGAACTGCAACACTGCTGGGTTTTTCACGCTCAACAGTTTCCTGTGTGTATCAAGAATGGTCCCCCACCCAAAGGACATCCAGCCAACTTGACACAACTGTGAAGCAGAGTTAACATCGGCCAGTATCCCTGTGGAACGCTTTCGACACCTTGTAGAGTCCATGTCCCGACGAATTGAGGCTGTTCTGAGAGCAAAAGGGGATGCAACTCAATACAAAGGTGTTTATAATGTTTGGTATACTCAGTGTATGTGACACGTTATGCTTAGTAAGCCACTTCAGTTATTCATCGGTATTTCAGTGGTTCATTGTCCAGTAATAGGCTGAACGTACTGTATTTCCATGTAATAATCACGTTCTCTGGCGCCAGTTCTGAGCCACCATCAGTTGATAAGAGGAAACCGTGTGTCCGGTGTTCAGTAATGAAGTTGTAATAATAACATGAGAGCTGAAATGACGCCGACTCACGACCTCATGACATCCTGTTTCAGTCATAAAGGCACCTAGCTGGACTGAGAGCATGTGAAATGAAACCGTCTCTCATTATGTAAACTCGAAGCTCTGTAAGGAAGGAGTCAAGGGAAATGCTGTAATGATGCCTGGGTCACCGGTGAGGAGAAGCAGAAAAGACAATACCTTGTTTAGTTAGGATATGATAAGAAAGACGCTGTGGTCTAGATTCAAGTCGACGTTGGTCCATATAGGCTGGTAGAGATGCACATTAATAGCCTACATGTGCTGGGCTTTTCCCCTCTAAATACTCATAGTTTTATTTATTCATATTTTTCAAATCTATGCCTGCTAAGTCACTTAATTGCGCAAGCATTGGAGAAAATGTACGTCTAGTTTGTTTCGTGTAGGCATTTTGTATTGAAATATGTCCGTGACATGATATGACATGGCATGCAGTAAGGTTGAATTCCATGCCCACTCCCTGTCATCTCTATGTAACTCCCTAGCCCAGCAGTGGGTGTGGCACGTACGTGTGCTCAGAGGCAGGAGGGAGAAGTTTAGTTTACTTTCATCCTCCTGTCTCCAGGCCTCCTTTCTTTCTTTCTTGCTTTCTTGCTTTCTTGCTTGCTTTCTTGCTTGCTTGCTTGCTTGCTTGCTTTCTATCTCTCCCTCTCGTTACCTCTCTCCCTCCATCCTCCTGCTATGATTTAGGCGTCAGCTTAGCTCACTCCCCCTCCCTACCTCCTCCTCTCTGGCTGGATCAGGTTACCCTGCCATTACTCAGACGTTCCCCAGCGCGGGTGCTCTGCGTCAGGGGCAGGGAGCCTGCCCTGCCGCAGTGCCTCACCGGTCCACTACCAGACCAGGCCGACTGCCTGGCGCACAGGGCAGACCACAGACGCCCCTGGTCAGTGGAGCCGCTCCAGCTATGGCACAGGCTCCGAGGAAAATGACACAGTCGGGTGAATGGTGGCTCAGCTGGCTCTCTATAAACCCCAGAGCTGTATTTCATGCTCTGTTACAGAGGAGGATGTGGACCTAGGAGCTAGCTAGGCTCTTTCACCCTGCAGTTTGAGAAATGATGATCATAGATCTCTTAGATGGTTTTATTTTAAAGATCTTGGATGGTTTTATTTTAGATATACCTTTTGTGCTTGAATATAATTCTTCTGGGTACATTGTTAAAACTATTTTTCTTATTTTGCAAGATATTTTGCAGCTCATGTAGGCAAGGCAACCCAGAATCTTGACTCCCCTATTCTATTTAGAGGCAATGCCGTCCATCGAAGACCGACCGCACAACAAGGCCTGCTCACAACGTCAGACAGAGATTTGTGGACCTCATCGTTTTATGGTTGTGTAATGTCGGGTCTCTTGACGAGTAAAATGTCTTGTTAAACCTTACACCACCCTACTCCCATAAAAGTGAGTGATGTAGGCCATAGATGCGGGCCTTCCTGCCACTCTGTTAAGGATGGCCCTGCTGCAGTGCTGGGGGATGTGGGAACTGGGAAGGGATGGGATGTGAGTGGTCGGTCTGGACAGAGGCTTCTTGGTCAAAGCATGACGCTGTAGGATTTTCACTGGCTGATCTTTATTGGCTGATAAATGGATGCTGAATGAAACCAAATATCTGCGAAGCTGTCTGTGAGATATTGTAGTGTGTGGGATCTCTGCTGTGTGTGTCTGCTTGCACGTCGCGATTGTGTGGGTTACTAACAAAACTTCCAGGTCAGACTAGACTTGGGCCATTCCATTCCTTATTCTAGTCTATGATCGACAAATGCCTATGCATAATAGTTTCCCTAGGCATAAGGTTACCTAGGTTCGGGTTCACTATATGCATTATGTCAACAGCATCACTAGACACAGTAGCTTTAGCAGCATCTGATGATACAGGTCAGCCAGCCTATCGAAGGTAATCCAGTGTAATTGAGAAGGGAAGCCATGTTGTCGGGGAGGCGGAGGGCTCGGGGCGGTGATCTGTTCATTCCTCATCTCTATAGTTGTTTTTATAGTAATTAGACATCTGTGCTTGGGAATAATTGTCTAGTAGCAAGGGAGCAAGAGACGGGTCCTGTGCCTGAGGGGTTGTTGGTTCTGTCACAGACAAAACAACAGGGCTGCAGACAGACTCCTGTTTATTGCAGCCTGTTTCGTTGCCTTCCACTCTGTCCTCCCTCCCCTGTGCAGTGTGTGTGCATTCGTGCATCATAATGTATGGCACAGCAGCATTATTTGCACAGGAGAGATGTTTTATGTGACTTTGTCATGTAGAATTATAGATGGGGTTTAGAATATTTAGGACAACCTAGATCCAGGGCATCTTTTTGCCCTGAAGAGTTCAATTAGACAGCAGGAAGATTCTTCTCTCTCTCAGATCTTAGAATTCATAGGCAGCAAGGAGATCTTCCATTTCTGTGATCTTATTCCAGAAAGTCTTTCTGATTACGGTGTATCGTTCTGCTGCTGTTTTGAAATCAGGCTGTTAATGTCACTAGGAATGAAGCAGACAGTTTAATAGATACAAACTGCTGCATCTGAACATTTTGGGGCTGAATTTTGAGATGAATAGTCCCTTGCCTTGTTTTGTTAGAAGAGGGAGATCCAACTCCTGGGGATCATTTATCAACCGTGCGTAGGCATAAATCAGTGCGTAAACCATGCATGGGATGATTTTCACGCAAAGTGTGAAATATCAGTATGAACGTTTGCTTGAGAGCACGTAAATGTACGCACAGCCATGACCATGAGTAGCACAGTGCCAAGTGGTGGAATAAGGGAACTGCTTGTCAAGCATAGAATGGGGAAATGATATGTTGAAATTGTGAGTAATAATTAAATCATTTTTTGATTTCATTGTATTTCCATTGTTAATTCAACATACTGTATCTTGACATGCTTTATAGTTTGTTACAATAATTATCCATATAAAGTACAGTAATTTGTTAAATGAGAGGTACGTGTGAAAGTGAAACCATTGTTGACATACTATAAAAGACTGAGATAATGGGAACTAGAAGGAAAGATGCCTGATCTTGCTCTGTTTAAAGATTTGGCACACGCTGCATTTTGCAGAGAGCATGTTTTTAGAGACCGGTGGGACATTTTCTGCAGAAAGTACAGATTTGCTCATCAGCTATCGTTTCCAAAAAAACAATTTTTATAGAATTTTTGCGAGGATTTAAGAAATACCTAGTTTAAAAAGGTGAACAAATGCCATTCCGGTGCACATCCAAGTGCTATCCACCCTCAGGTATTTGGCAACGGGCACTTTTCAGCAGGAGCTTGTTGACCGTCATCTCTCAGCACCTTAATAAGCCAATGTTTTTGATGCAATCATCAGCAAAACAAACAGTAACACATGCAATTCCCATACACCATCGCACAACAGGTTGAAGTCAAGAGGTATTTCTTTGCCATGATGCCATCAATGGGTTCTCAAATACGAACGGAGCAATAGACGGCACCCACATCTCCATAAAATCACCATCACAAAACAATTTCAATTATGTGAACAGAAAAGGCTTCCACTCTTTTTGTGCAGGTGATGAATTCGGTGGCCAGGTGGAACGTATGATTCGTTCATTCTGCAGAACAGCAATGTTGGCCTATACTCTTACAGGAGGGAGCTGTTGACAATGGATGGCTTATTGATGAGTGTTGTCTACTTATTTGAAGTATATTTCCCGTTGCTAAAGCAACTTGATTGAATTGGTCCTCTCTTTGTAGTTATGTTATTTATTTATATTTTTTACTGGTCAAGCCACAACTGATCGAGCCAAATAAAACATTTTGGTTGTACTCAATCTCTGACACTGGCACCTCTATTCAGTGGTGGATAAAGTACTCAATTGTCATACTTGAGTAAAAGTAATAAAAGTGAAAGTCACCCAGTAAAATACTACTTGATTAAGGTCTAAGTATTTGGTTTTAAATATACTTAAGTTTCAAAAGTGAATGGAATTGCTGAAATGTACTTAAGTATCAAAAGTATAAATAATTTAAACTTCCTTATATTAAGCAAACCAGACGGCACAATTATTCTATATTTTTTTTATTATTGACGGCTAGCCATGGGCATGCGCCAGCACTCAGACATAATTTACAAACGAAGCGTTTGTGTTTAGTGAGTCCGCCAGATCAGAGGCAATAGGGATGACCGGGGATGTTCTCTTGATAAGTGTGTGAATTGGGCCATTTTCCTGTCAAAATGTAACGAGTACCTTTTGGGTGTCATGGAAAATGTATGAAGTACATTATTTTCTTTAGGAATGTAGTGAAGTAAAAGTTGGAGAAATATAAATAATACAGATACTTTAAAATACTACTTAAGTAGTTTTTTGGGGTATTTTTACTTAAGTACTTTACACCACTGCCTCTATTTCAGTTTGGAATTTCACATTTTTCTTCGCTTTCTTTGGATGCGCAGTTGTATTTCATGGTACGGCATTGTATATTCCCAACGGGTTAAAGGAATGATTTTGACCATATATGGTTAAGGTCGTGCACGAGCACTGAGGCTGAGGACAATTGTTATTTACCAATGGTTATCTCCTTTCAGTATGCGTATGATGCTCGTAGGATTTGTTTGAATAATCCTACTTTATCTATGCATACGTACGACCATTCTAAATTCCATTCGTAAGTAGTATTTTAGATTTAGTTTCTACGCAATATTTTTAAGTGAGGCCCTTGGCCTCTTGTTGTGATGAAGTATGATCACTCCCTGGTTGCAGTTCGACTCATTCACCCAGCACTGTGGAGAGAGCGACTGAATAGTCCCTCAGATCCAGTACCTGGCATGATGGCTCAGCCTCTCCCCTCCTTAGAGTGAGAGACCTGACAGTGCATTAAGGCAGGCCTTCAGCTACACCCCAGTTCAAGTTGGACACGCTAATAAGCCTTCTACAGCTCACATGAGACCTCTAAATTACTGATTTTCATGACCAGAGAAGTGATTCCGATGTTTTAGGAGTTTTTGTCTGTTGTGTTTTTCCTGTCTTAGAGGCAACAGACCCTTGTAGCGTGTGTGTGCGCGCACACACACTGTAAGGGTATGAGATCAACCTTGAAAAAGGTACAGCGAGCCTTAGGGTTAATGTTAAACTGCTGGAATACATTATTTGGTATGTTTTAGAGCAGAGATGGCGAGGCTCAGCATGTACCTGTCAGTGTTAAATGATTGCTCATTTCCTGCGGAGGGAGAATGGCGTAATAGCATGCAGCTGGCTCAGCTGGACCTTACCTTCTCCTGCACTCTCTGTCGCTCTCTCTCACAATGCATTTCCACATAACATGTTGGGGGCAATGAAACAACGGAGCCCCATTTCATTTTCAATGGAGGGAAGTGAAGTGGGCAGGGGGCGATGCGAGCATGGGCGAGGGAGCATGAACAGGGCAGGACCGAAGTAGGGGAAAGCTGAACTTTATGCAAATACTCAGTGATATCGTGACACTATTGACCAATTGAAGCTCGTTATAACTTCCAGATGCTACTGGATTGGCTGTTGATACTAGCACTACCTACCCTGCTTGCTAGCACCCACATGAAGGCGAAGCTAGAGTGGCTATGCGAATCATCGTGTTATGTGGAAATCCCCTCTTACTCCTCCTTCTCATTCTCTTGCTCTCGTCTTTCTCAGTCTTTCCAGTCGTTGCTAGCTCTCACCATAGCAGGCAATGTGACCAAGCGTGACACACCTCTTGGGCAGGTCTTTATTAGAAAAGGGAATGTTTTCTCAATAACCTTCCTGTTTAAATGAAGGTAATAAACACCTCTCTCATGCTATGGTGTATGCTGCTAGTCTGTGACCAACAGACATGGTCAATTTACTGAGACAAGTAATATTGTGATGGCCTGAGAAAGGTAACTCAACCTATCCATCTGGTCCATTTATCCAATGAATAATAAACCCATTTGGATTTACTTAACACCGATTTCTCCATGGTCTCTTACGTCTATCCTTATTCTTCCTACGGCCACTTTCCTCTTGATTAGCTAAATGCTTCATTGATCCGCCAGGTGAGAATCTTCATGGAGGAACCATATTTATCACAAGCTTTCCTGAGAATTTTTACATTTATTTTATTTCAACTTAATTTAACTGGGCAAGTCAGTTAAAAGAACAAATTCTTATTTACAATGACGGCCTACCCCGGCCAAACCCGGAACACGCTGGGCCAATTGTGTGCTGCCCTATGGGATTCCCAATCACTGCCGGTTGTGATACAGCCTGGAATCTAACCAGGATCTGTAGTGACGCCTCTAGCACTGAGATGCAGTGCCTTAGACCACCGCGCCACTAGGGAGCATTATACAGGAAGGATGTTGTCTGCTTCTCTCTGCCACAAGCCGGCCCTTTTTCATCAGAAAACGATCAACGTAAATCCAGGGAATGTGACCGTCCTATAAGTCTGCAATACTGAACAAGTAAAAGCTGACCAGTTCACGTTTCTACCCACTGGAATTAGAGAGGGGCTATTATTACAGAGCTTGTATGTGCTGAAGGTGAGCTTTTTCCTCCAAATGTCAGCAAAAGACAGACTTGATAATCAGTGTGAGGATGTAGAACTAGGCTACATTTTCAATGTCCTGAGATTGTGTAAAAGCGACATGACTCACGTTTTCCCTGAGAATCACAGCTAATTAAGAAAGTAATTAAGATTGTAATCTTTGCAGAGACAGAGAGCAAAAGCCCCAAATTGTCTATATTCAAATCAACCTTCAAAAGGAAATCCCGGCTCCATTCATGAAAGGGGGCAGAATTAAACCGTAACAATCACATTTTCTCTTTTATATTCTGCCCTTTCCTGTGTCACCCGGGACATCTGTTGAAGAGCGCAATGTTACACCAAGTAAAAATCCCCTCTATGCACTCTGAATGACTGTTCATTATGTATTCGCAATACATATTTCGACTGAATTTATTTCAATAAATGATGTCACTCCAAGGACACACTTCAATATATACTGAACAAAAATATAAACGCAACATGTAAACTAAGTCTATGCAATACTATGTGTTTGGCATGATTGCATCAATGATGCAAAATGTGATGATGCAAATCATCTTTGTTGTGATGTAGTCTAACGCAATGCGATTAGAAAATCTGCAATATCTTTGTTCTGGCATAGCAAGCAGAATTCCTCATATTTAGTCTATAGTATTGACGGAAAACAGTAAATGCTCCCTTACAAAGTACTTTCAGGCTTCTTTTTGGAGCATCCAGTATGTTTTGCTTAGAAATGTGCCATGTACACTGAGTTAGGTTGTCTATATTTGACATCACAGTTAGTGGTTTGACCTTCTCATAGTTCAACTTTATCATCTAGTTCATTCGTCTTTATTTTGAAGTCTGTTGAAATCATCTGGACTGGAGCATTCATCATGGTGACCGCCAATTTCTATATATTATTCTGTTTTGGTTTTCTTGTCTGTCGCACACTGTAGGCTCCCCCTTACAGTAAGCACAGTCACGTGACTTCCATAGCATAGGGCTACTTAAAGCAAGAGTTACTGGTGATAAGTGTTCTCTGCCTGGGTTACAAAGAAAACCTCTGTTTCCTGAAACGCTTTATGTATCCTGAAGAAAAATATAAACGCAACATGTAAAGTGTTGGAACCATGTTTCATGAGCTGAAATAAAAGACCCCAGAAATTTCCCATACACACACATTTGTTTACATCCCTGTTAGTGAGCATTTCTCCTTTGCCAAGATAATCCATCCACCTGACAGGTGTGGCATATCAAGAAGCTGATTAAACAGCATGATCATTACACAGGTGCACCTTGTGCTTAGGACAATAAATGGCCCCTCTAAATTGTGCATTTTTGTTACACAATGCTGCAGATGTCTCAAGGTTTGAGGGGGTGTGCAATTGGCATGCTGACTGCAGGAATGTCCACCAGGGCTCTGGCCAGAGAATTTAATGTTAATTTCTCTACTAATATCTTTACCATAAGCCGCCTCCGTTGTTTTTAAATAATTTGGTAGTACGTCCAACCAGCCTCACAACCGTAGACCACGTGTATGGTGTCGTGTGGGCTAGCGGTTTGCTCGCCCTGCCACATGGTGGCAGTGGGGTTATGGTATGGGCAGGCATAAGCTACGGACAATGAACACAATTGCATTTTATCGATGGCAATTTGAATGCACAGAGATAATGTGACGAGATCCTGAGTCCCATTTATGTGCCATTGTCGTGCCTTTTTTTTAAGGTATCTGTGACCAACAGATGCATATCTGTATTCCCAGACATGTGAAACCCATAGATTAGGATCTAATACATTTATTTCAATTGACTGATTTTCTTATATGAACTGTAACTCAGTAAAATACTTGAAATTGTTGCGTTTTATATTTTTGTTCAGTATACATTTAAAAAAAATGGCATCTGCAAATGTTAAGACATCCTCTGATGTAGGTAGAGGTCTGTTTAATGTGTAAGTCTAACTTAAAGTGCTAACTTTCCTCAATTTCTATATCCTATTTTATTTTTTTTCTCTACAGTTCATACCTATAAATGCCGACAATGCCTTCACTCACATTAGTTTGGATCAGGAATAAGTCAAATTCTCAATAGTCTTCCTCCTGGTTTTCCATTCTTTCCTCTGGCAGACAGGAAAGGGTTACTCTCCATGTTTCCTGCGCTATTCCCAGCACTCTTGCTATGTTCTGATTGCCTTCTTGATGTTAAACATTCCCAGGCTTCTATAACCTTCTAGTTAGCCTGCACCGGCCAAGAGTTATCCCAGGTGAACAAGTGGGCGAACCTCCTGTTTTTTAAGGATAAAATCTCTTCAGTTTTTTTTTGTTTTGTTTTTTTGTGGGGGGTGCGAGGGTTGGGAAAGCATTCTCAGTTTTTTTGCATTAATTCCTTAGCACCATGCCATGGGAAATCATGTTTCCTGAACCATGTTTGTTGAATTGGCTAAGATCTAAAACAAACATTCTGTATGTATGCAACCCTGACATTTTAGTGGAAACAAGCAATGCCGAATTTCACTTGTAGCCTACACTGTGTCTGATACAGTAACCCAGGCTTCCCCAACTGCCTGCCCGCGGGCCAAATTTGATTTTGCCCAACAAGTTTTCTGAGCAAATTTTATTTTTTTATATAAAAGTTTTTATTTTTTACATGTATTTTATTGTTCTTCATAAAAGACTGTAAAAACACCAGCAAATCAGCTCCAAGTGATTTTTAATTTTGGAAATCTGTTCCAAAGTATTCCCACGCATAATAGAGAGAGACATTGTGATCGTATACAAATCTGAGTAAGGTTTGAAATGATTGTTTTAATTAAACATTATATCCGTTTGGTATTCTTGCGGTCAATTTGCAGTTTACAAATGATTTGTAATTATGTTCCGGCCCCCTGACCATCCGGTCAATAAAAAATTGTCCCGCGGTTTAATCTAGTTGATCATCCCTGCAGTAGCCTATACATTGCGCTAAGAGTTAGGTTTAAGAACTTCTAGGGTTGGTGAGGTAGCTAAGCCCAATGATGGAGACCAGTCATTGACTCAGCCAAGAGCTGTCAAAATGAAGAATGTGTTCCATTGACTACCTTAACTAGCCTAGCTGAGAGGTTCTTCTGACATAGCAGAAACACATTTTTGCATATGTCCGTCAATAGAAAATTGTCAAACGTATAAGCATGAGATATGGCTATGCTAAATTACAATAGATGATCTATTCCAATGGAACTAAAAATCAGATCATCCTTGAGAATTTACAAGCTGAGATTCCTTCTCTGCAATTTGAGACAGTTATTGTTTGCCAAACAAAAACAATTCTGCATCCCAAAATTTCCTGCAGTCTCATTCCCACGTTATCTTTTTTTTCTTTCTCCCACCACATTTTGTCCCACACCGGTCCATCTCTCTCTCTCGACACCTGGTGGACGGACTGACGGACATGTTTGGGCTGCGTTCACGTTGTCTTGTCCGACTGAATGGAACGTCTAGTGATTCATGTGATTTGTATAAAATGCATCAAGCCCAGACTAGATAAACAACAGGAGGGACTTCTTGTCATGGACCTGACCCAGGATCAGACCTGCCAAGGAAGCCCTATATTTAGCCCAGTGATGCTCCAGCTAATTGTCCTATGAGGCCTAATCATTTCCAGGCTCCCAGAGCAGCAAACAAATGATTGCAGAAGCCAGAACACTGACTGCTACCCTGATGTTAAGTTCCCAACGTCAACCGTGATCTCAGGGCTCTGCAAACATGAAACAAATTAGGAAGGTGGTCTTTAGTCTAGCTGCAAAACTCCTACTTTACATACGTCCCAACGTTGTTGTCCAGTGTTTCCCCTATATTCATATATCAACAGCACCCGTGTCGCCGCCACTCAAAAAAACATTTAAAAAATATATATATTTCTGCCGAGACATGGTTTTAGTCTAAGAGTTTAAGTCTGAGTTTGGCAATTAATCCCTTCTTCTGCTTACCCAGAGTCAGATGAACTCATGGATACCATTTTATGTCTCTGCGTCCAGTTTGAAGGAAGTTGCAAACTAGCGTTAGCGCAAATGCTAGCTAGCGTTAGCGCAAAGACTTAGCAATGGCTCGTGAAACTACCTTCAACTTCCTTCAAACTGCATGCAGATACAAATTGTATCTATTAGTTCATCTGAATCTGAGTAAGTAGAAAAGGGGCTTAATTGACAATGTCACACTATCCCTTTAAGATCAGAGTGACTAGTTACAACGTATATTTGTAGCAGAGCGAGCAGCGAGAGCCACGAGCGTACAGCCACCGCTTACTCCTTATCATCTCCCTACAGTGCAGTGGTGTTATTTTTCAGATGGTGTCAACATAATTCTATTTTCATGCATTTTGGAGTGGAATGTCCTTTTTAAAAAGTCACCAGAAGTGACCTTGCTGCGGGTGTCCGGGAGCATGCCCCCCCCCCCCAAAATCAGCTGATTGTGATTATCTTGATCGTGTCATGTGTGATCAGACTATTAGTGCTGAGCGATTTTACTGAAATTTCACATTTTATTTGGTTATTTAACAACTACACAAAACAAAAATATCAACACAACATGTAAAGTGTTGGTCCCATGTTTCATGAGCTAAAATAAAAGCTTCCAGAAATGTTCCATACACACAAAATTGTGTACAAATTTGTTTACATCCCTGTTAGTGAGCGTTTCTCCTTTGCAAACATAATCCATCCACCAGACAGGTGTGGCATATCAAGAAGCTGATTTAAACAGCATGATCATTACCCAGGTACACCTTTTTCTAGGGACAATAAAGTAACACTCTTAAATGTGCAGATTTGTCACACAACACAATGTCACAGATGTCTCAAGTTTTGAGGCAACGTGCAATTGGCATGCTGACTGCAGGAATGTCCACCAGAGCTGTTATCAAATAATTGAATGTTAATTTCTCTACCATAAGCCACCTCCAATGTTGTTTTGAAGAATTTGGCAGCTACGGACAACAAACACAATTGCATTTTATCAGCAATTTGAATGCACAGCGATACTGTGATGAGATGCCATTGGTGTGCCTTTTTTTTTAAGGTATCTGTAACCAACAGATGCATATCTGTATTCCCAGTCATGTGAAATCCATAGATTAGGGCCCAATGAATTATTTTAAATTGACTTATTTCCTTCTATGAACTGGACCTCAGTAAAATCTTTGAAATTGTTGCATGTTGCGTTTTTTAAATATTTTTGTTCAGTATAAGTAATATTATTTTGAAAAATCCCATCAAAACCCATCAGTTTAAGATCGAGAGATCTGCCTATGTCAGCCTCCCGCACCTGCGGTGGACGATGGCCGAGCTACAGCGGTACTTGTCAGACCATTAGACATCCCGTCTTCTCACTAAAACATCTGTAGCGTCCGATCTGTTTGCGCTACAAACTAATATGACCCCACTGGAAATGGGAGTCTCTCGAACCTGATGGTGTTCTTTGTTTTGATCTACGACCCCACAAGTGTGACGGGACTCGTTTTGAAGGTAACCCATACAAATGAATGGAAGTATGGAGGTAATTTTGTGCCAACAAAAATAAGGGGTTAAATATGTTACCAGAAAAGCAAAAATATCTCCTAGATATAGGACAGACACTTCAAAACATTATTCCTTATGACACATTTTTGTTGTCTTTTTTGCCCCTCAAAGATAACTAAGTAATATACCCAACTGAAATATTTTATTATTTCATTGTAATTTCCAATTTTTCTATGTTGACTTGGCAATTAAATGTTCACTATTTTTGGCTTTGGAGTTTCCATAAAAAAACTCTAATCATTCATGTTGAAACAAATGATCAAAACCGAAAACGGTGATCCTTTTATAGAATCGAACCGAAACCAAACCAACCTCAAAAAGCATTATCGCTCAGCACTACAGACTATAGGTATACTTCAACAGTCCAGTGAAACACACTGTAACTGTACCAACACCTGCCAGCAGCACTAACCCACAAAGCTCTATCACAGCTTTCACACAGGAAGCATCTCCCATCCACCGGATAGCTGCACCACGTGGGCTCCATTAGGACTGATGGTAGGCCAGGCCAGGCAGTATGGGGCTGTCCTACCCTTGCTAGCTGAGCTTGTTGCCGACATACAATGTGGTGGTGTGCTGGTTGCAAAGTCTACTTACCGCTCCAGGTTTTTTCACCCCCCCCTGTGTGTTGGGTTACAGCTCTGTTTCCTGTGTGGTTCCTGTCCCCGCTCTCGCCCCGGTGAAGCTGCGGACACATGATCGTCAGGGTCAGGGGGTGAGGAGTTGTGGTAGGAAGAGCGGATAGGGAGAATTCTGAGCGCCCTGCCTTGAGCCTTCTAAAGCCCCAGGAAAGAGGCTTTCCTTCCTGGTTGTTCTCTCACAGGAACTCTGGGAAACCTGTGGCCTCCCAGGCCTTTCCATTACTATTGGATACCTAAAATGAAATATAACTTTTTGTCACATGCTTAGTAAACAACCAGTGTAAACTAACAGTGAAAGGCTTACTTGACGACAATACAGAGAGAGAAATTGAAATATAATAACAAGGAATAAATACACAGAGTAACGATAACTTGGCTGTATATACAGGGTACCAGTACCTAGTAGATGTGCTGGGGTACTAGGTAATTGAGGTAGACATGTACATATGGGTATTGGGTTGAATGACTAGGCAACCGGATAGATAAAACAGTAGAAGCAGCGTATATGATGAGTCAAAAGAGTTGGTGCAAAAAGGGTCAATGCAGATAGTCCGGGTAGCTATTTTGTTAACTATTTACAGTAGCAGTCTTATGGCTTGGGGGTGGAAGCTGTTCAGGGTCCTGTTGGTTCCAGAGTTGGTGCATTGTTACCGCTTACCGTGCGGTAGCAGAGAGAACAGTCTATGACTTGGGTGGCTGGAGTCTTTGACAACTTTTAGGGCCTTCCTCTGACACTGCCTGCTGTAGAGGTCCTGGATGGCAGGGAGCTCGGCCCCAGTGATTTTACTGGGCCGTATACACTACCCTCTGGAGCGCCTTAAGGTCGGATGCCAAGCAGTTGCCATACCAAGCGGTGATGCAGCCAGTCAAGATGCTCTCAATGGTGCAGCTGTAAAAAAAAAAGATTCAGGATCTAAGGCCCATGCAAAATCTTTTCAGCCTCCTGAGGGGGAAGAGGCATTGTCATGCCTTCACGATTGTGTTGGTGTGTGTGAACCATGTTAATTCCTCAGTGATGTGGACACCGAGGAACTTGAAACACTCCAACCCGTTCCACTACAGCCCTGTTGATGTGGATGGGGGCATGCTCAGTCCTCCGTTTCTGGTAGTCCACGATCAGCTCCTTTGTCTTGCTAACGTTGAGGGAGAGGTTGTTGTCATTTTCTTTTAGGGGGTAGGTCAGATTTAATATTGCATATTGTGGCTTCCATCAATGTAATTGTCTGCATCATTTCCAATCCCCCATTAAAAAAAAAAAAAAAAAATGTAAATAGATTTTTTTTATAGATTTTCATTTATTTTCCCTAACCCTACCAACCCTCCCCTAGTTGGAGTAAACTAATGGACAACAACTCTAAGGCTTCTACTTCCAGCGTATACAGTTGAAGTCGGAAATTTACATAAACTGAGTTTAAATGTATTTGGCGTGGTGTTTCACAATTCCTGACATTTAATCCTAGTAAAAAGTCCCTGTATTAGGTCAGTTAGGATCACCACTTTATTTTAAGAATGTGAAATGTCAGAATAATAGTGTAGAGTGATTTTATTTCAGCTTTTATTTCTTTCATCACATTCCCAGTGGGTCACAAGTTTACATACACTCAAATAGTATTTGGTAGCATTGCCTTTAAATTGTTTAACTTGGCTCAAACGTTTCGGGTAGCCTTCAACAAGCTTCCCACAATAAGTTTGGTGAATTTTGGCTCATTCCTCCTGACAGAGCTGGTGTAACTGAGTCAGGTTTGTAGGCCTCCTTACTCGCACACGCTTTTTCAGTTCTGCCCACAAATTTTCTATAGGGTTGAGGTCAGGGCTTTGTGATGGCCACTCCAATACCTTGACTTTGTTGTCCTTAAGCCATTTTGCCACAACTTTGGAAGTATGCTTGGGTCATTGTCCATTTGGAACACCCATTTGCGACCAAGCTTTAACTTCCTGACGGATGTCTTGATGTTGCTTCAATATATCCACATAATTTTCCTGCCTCATGATGCCATCTATTTTGTGAAGTGCACCAGTCCCTCGTGCAGAAAAGCACCCCCACAACATGATGCTGCTAACCTGGTTGGGATTGTGTTCTTCGGGTTGCAAGCCTCCCTCTTTGTCCTCCAAACATAACGATGGTCATTATGGCCAAACAGTTCTATTTTTATTTCATCAGACCAGAGGACATTTCTCCAAAAAGTACGATCTTTGTCCCCATGTGCAGTTGCAAACCGTAGTCTGGCTTCTTTATGGCGGTTTTGGAGCAGTGGCTTCTTCCTTGCTGAGCGGCCTTTCAGTTTATGTCGATATAGGACTTTTGTACCGGTTTCCTCCATCTTCACAAGGTTCTTTGCTGTTGTTCAGGGATTGATTTGCACTTTTTGCACCAAAGTATGTTCATCTCTAGGAGACAGAACGCGTCTCGTTCCTGAGCGGTATGACAGTTGCATGGTCCCATGGTGTTTATACCTGCGTACTATTGTTTGTACAGATGAACGTGGTACCTTCAGGGGTTTGGAAATTGCTCCCAAGGAAGAACTAGACTTGTGGAAGTCTGCAATTGTTTTCCCTGGGGTCTTAGCTTGATTTCTTTTGATTTTCTTATGATGTCAAGCAAAGAGTCACTGAGTTTGAAGGTAGGCCTTGAAGTACATCCACAGGTACACCTCCAATTGACTCAAATGATGTCAATTAGCCTATCAGAAGCTTCTAAAGCCATGACATTTTCTGGAATTTTCCAAGCTGTTTAAAGGCACAGTCAACTTAGTGTATGATAACTTCTGACCTACTGGAATTGTGATACAGTGAAATAATCTGTCTGTAAACAATTGTTGGAAAAATGACTTGTGTCATGCACAAAGTAGATGTCCTAACCGACTTGCCAAAACATATAGTTTGTTAACAAGAAATTTGTGTAGTGGTTGAAAAACGAGTTTTAATGACTCCAACCTAAGTGTATGTAAACTTCTGACTTCAACTGTACATACTATATACATTTTACAGACACGTTATAGTTTACATTAGTTATCTTGTTTGTTTTTAGTCCCATCCTTCAGCTCCACTCAACCCCTCCCATCTATCTCTGAACACCATCCAGTTCTATTTGCCATATATTTTTCAACTGTGATGTTTCACAAAAGTTCTGAACCATTCTATTCTCATAGATTCTACATATTGTAAATTAAAGATAAAAATGTTTGCTAAGAGTAGTATTATTTTATTAATCGGTTGACTATGGCATTTTAAATCACCCAGCAGTGCTATTTGCATAGTTAGCTCCAGGTAAATGTTGCAATTCTTTAGCCATCCCTGTACTTGCGACCAAAAACAAGCTACATATGAACAGTACCAAAACAAATTATCGAATGTTTCTTTCTCTTCGCAGTAAAATCGGCAGACCTGGGATGGTTGTATCCCCCTTATATGTAACATTCTATTGGTTGCAAGAATTTTGTATAATTTAAATTGAAAACCTCTAAGTTTTTAATCCCGTGTTGTTTTGTGTATCAGTTCATAAACCATGTGCCATGGAATCGGTACATCAAATCTCTTCCCAACTATTTTGTGGCACAGCAGTCATTTTTTTGGGGTCCTTTAAATTAAACTGGTATACTTTTTTTTACTTATCCCAATTGTTTTTCTTCCAATTTTGGTCTTTGCCGACATACAAGTTCCTTACATTTTTCCCCTTCCACTTTATTTTCTTTACTTATTTTATTTCACCTTTATTTAACCAGGTAGGCAAGTTGAGAACAAATTCTCATTTACAATTGCGACCTGGCCAAGATAAAGCAAAGCAGTTTGACACATTCAACAACACAGCGTTACACATGGAGTAAAAACAAACATACAGTCAATAATATAGTAGAAAAATAAGTCTATATACAATGTGAGCAACTGAGGTGAGATAAGGGAGGTAAAGGCAAAAAAAGGCCATGGTGGCGAAGTACATACAATATAGCAAGTAAAACATTGGAATGGTAGGTTTGCAGTGGAAGAAAGTAGAAATAGAAATAATGGGGTGCAAAGGAGCTAAATAAATAAATACAGTAGGGGAAGAGGTAGTTGTTTGGGCTAAATTATAGATGGGCTATGTACAGGTGCAGTAATCTGTGAGCTGCTCTGACAGCTGGTGCTTAAAGCTAGTGAGGGAGATATGTTTTTCCAGTTTCAGAGATTTTTGTAGTTCGTTCCAGTCATTGGCAGCAGAGAACTGGAAGGAGAGGCGGCCGAAGGATGAATTGGCTTTGGGGGTGACCAGTGAGATATACCTGCTGGAGCGCGTGCTACAGGTGGGTGCTGCTATGGTGACCAGCGAGCTGAGATAAGGGGGGACTTTACCTAACAGGGTCTTGCAGATGACCTGGAGCCAGTGGGTTTGGCGACGAGTATGAAGCGAGGGCCAGCCAACGAGAGCGTACAGGTCGCAGTGGGGGGTAGTATATGGGGCTTTGGTGACAAAACGGATGGCACTGTGATATACTGCATCCAATTTATTGAGTAGGGTTTTGGAGGCTATTTTGTAAATGACATCGCCGAAGTCGAGGATTGGTAGGATGGTCAGTTTTACGAAGGTATGTTTGGCAGCATGAGTGAAGGATGCTTTGTTGCGAAATAGGAAGCCAATTCTAGATTTAACTTTGGATTGGCGATGTTTGATGTGAGTCTGGAAGGAGAGTTTACAGTCTAACCAGACGCCTAGGTATTTGTAGTTGTCCACATATTCTAAGTCAGAACCGTCCAGAGTAGTGATGCTGGACGGGCGGGCAGGTGCAGGCAGTGATCGGTCGAATAGCATGCATTTAGTTTTACTTGTATTTAAGAGCAGTTGGAGGCCACAGAAGGAGAGTTGTATGGCATTGAAGCTCGCCTGGAGGGTTGTTAATAACACAGTGTCCAAAGAAGGGCCAGAAGTATACAGAATGGTGTCTTGCCTCTTCCATTTTTGCGGTAATGCTGCAATGAGTGGGTTGTAATTTTGAGTAGAGCAGACACTTATATTTTTGTTAGCTGCATGTGTGACAACTCCACAAATCCTATTTATGATATCATTTACAAAGATTTTTTATCCCAAAATATATATATTTTTTAATCAATTTAGAATATTTGAGTTTAACCAAAGTATTTGTTCTGTCTTTTCTGGTGGATTGAACTGAAATTTTAACCAACTTTCTACGGCTTGTTTTAAAAATAGATTATTTTGTAGATTTCATTTTCAAATAACCGAAAGTGAGAGGTTATAATCTGAATAAAGGGGAAACGGCCGTTCTTGAACATGTGTTGAGACTTTCTCACTAATCTGCTAGAGAGCCAGTTCAGATTTAAACCTAACTTTTGAATGACTGAAGCCTTTAGTGAGAGGCCTAATGTTGTAATATTTAATACGTTCTGCCCTCTGAATTTATATTCATTATATAACTGCATTAATTTTGTCTGGCTTTCTGTTCCAAATCAAATGGAATATTTTTAGCTCACATAATTTAAAAAAACATGTCGCTAGGTGTAGGCAAGGCCATAAGCAAAGAGGTAAACTGGGATATGACTAAAGAGTTAATCAGGGTGATTTTTCCACAAATAGACAGGTATCTTCCTTTCCACGGTAGCAAGATCTTATCTATTTTTGCTAACTTTCTATAAACATTTATTGTAATGAGAATTTCTTTCTTTTGGGATATGAATATTGGTAACTACACGGTAATATAAAAGCTGTATTTTTTTTTGGTGATCATTACGTAATATACAGTCGTGGCCAAAGGTTTTGAGAATGACACAAATATTAATTTTCACAAAGTCTGCTGCCTCAGTTTGTATGATGGCAATTTGCATATACTCACTCAACATCAACATAACAAAGGAGCTGATCGTAGACTTCAGGAAACAGCAAAGGGAGCACCCCCCTATCCACATCGACGGGAGAAGGTGGATAGTTTTAAGTTCCTCTGAGTACATATCACTGACAAACTGAAATGGTCCACCCACACAGACAGTGTAGTGAAGAAGGCGCAACAGCGCCTCCTTCACAAACAACAGCACCTAAAACCCTCACAAACATTTACAGACGCACAATTGAGAGCATCCTGTCGGGCTGTATCACCCCCTGGTACGGCAACTGCACCGCCAACAACCAATGGACTATCCAGAGGGTAGTGCGGTCTGCACAACGCATCACCAGGGGAAAACTACCTGCCCTCCAGGACACCTACAACACCCGATGTCACAGGAAGGCCAAAAAGATCATCAAGGACAGAATGTTATGAAGAGTGATCAAATTAATTGCAAAGTCCCTCTTTGCCATGCAAATTAACTGAATCCCCCCAAAAAACATTTCCCCTGCATTTCAGCCCTGCCACAAAAGGACCAGCTGACATCATGTCAGTGATTCTCTCGTTAACCTCTCTAGGGTCGGCAGGACGAAATCGTCCCACCTACGTAACAGCCAGTGGAATCCTGTGGCGCGTTATTCAAATACCTTAGAAATGCTATTACTTCAATTTCTCAAACATATGACTATTTTACACCATTTTAAAGACAAGACTCTCGTTAATCTAACCACACTGTCCGATTTCAAAAAGGATTTACAACGAAAGCAAAACATTAGATTATGTCAGCAGAGTACCCAGCCAGAAATAATCAGACACCCATTTTTCAAGCTAGCATATAATGTCACAAAAACCCAAACCACAGCTAAATGCAGCACTAACCTTTGATGATCATCAGATGACACTCCTAGGACATTATGTTATACAATACATGCATGTTTTGTTCAATCAAGTTCATATTTATATCAAAAACCAGCTTTTTACATTAGCATGTGACGTTCAGAACTAGCATACCCCCCGCAAACTTCCGGTGAATTTACAAAAAATTTACTAAATTACTCACGATAAACGTTCACAAAAAGCATAATTATTTTAAGAATTATAGATACAGAACTCCTCTATGCACTCGATATGTCCGATTTTTAAAATAGCTTTTCGGTGAAAGCACATTTTGCAATATTCTGAGTAGATAGCCCGGCATTACAGGGCTAGCTATTTAGACACCCAGCAAGTTTAGCACTCACCAAAGTCAGATTTACTATAAGAAAAATGTTATTACCTTTGGTGTTCTTCGTCTGAATGCACTCCCAGGACTTCTACTTCAATAACAAATGTTGGTTTGGTCCCAAATAATCCATTGTTATATCCAAATAGCGGCGTTTTGTTTGTGCGTTCAAGACACTATCCGAAAGGGTAAATAAGGGTGACGAGCACGACGCATTTTGCGACAAAAAAATTCTAAATATTCCGTACTTCGAAACATGTCAACCGCTGTTTAAAATCAATTTTTATGCCATTTTTCTCGTAAAAAAGCAATAATATTCCGACCGGGAAATCGTTTTTTTATTACAAAGAGAGCGAAAGTAAAAGCATGGGATCCCCTCATGCACGAGCCTCAGTCTGATGGCCCTCTGATAGAGCACTTGCCAAAAGCGCTAGTGTGTTTCAGCCTGGGGCTGGAATTACATCATTCAGCTTTTTCCCGGGTTCTGAGAGCCTATGGGAGCCGTAGGAAGTGTCACGTAACAGCAGAGATCCCCTGTTTTGGATAGAGATGATCAAGGAGGGCAAGAAATGGTCAGACAGGCCACTTCCTGTAAGGAATCTTCTCAGGTTTTTGCCTGCCATATGAGTTCTGTTATACCTACAGACACCATTCAAACAGTTTTAGAAACTTTAGGGTGTTTTCTATCCAAAGCCAATAATTATATGCATATTCTAGTTACTGGGCAGGAGTAGTAACCAGATTAAATCGGGTACGTTTTTTATCCGGCCGTGCAAATACTGCCCCCTATCCCCAACAGGTTAACCCAGGTGTGAGTGTTGACGAGGACAAGGCTGGAGATCACTCTGTCATGCTGATTGAGTTCGAATAACAGACTGGAAGCTTCAAAAGGAGGGTGGTGCTTGGAATCATTGTTCTTCCTCTGTCAACCATGGTTACCTTCCTGGAAACACGTGCCGTCACCATTGCTTTGCACAAAAAGGGCTTCACAGGCAAGGATATTGCTGCCAGTAAGATTGCACCTAAATCAAACATTTATCGGATCATCAAGAACTTCAAGGAGAGTGGTTCAATTGTTGTGAAGAAGGCTTCAGGGCGCCCAAGAAAGTCCAGCAAGCATTTACATTACATTTACATTTAAGTCATTTAGCAGACGCTCTTATCCAGAGCGACTTACAAATTGGTGCATTCACCTTATGATATCCAGTGGAACAACCACTTTACAATAGTGCATCTAAATCTTTAAGGGGGGGGGGTTAGAAGGATTACTTTATCCTATCCCAGGTATTCCTTAAAGAGGTGGGGTTTCAGGTGTCTCCGGAAGGTGGTGATTGACTCCGCTGTCCTGGCGTCGTGAGGGAGCTTGTTCCACCATTGGGGTGCCAGAGCAGCGAACAGTTTGGACTGGGCTGAGCGGGAACCGTGCTTCCTCAGAGGTAGGGGGTCCAGCAGGCCAGAGGTGGATGAACGCAGTGCCCTTGTTTGGGTGTAGGGCCTGATCAGAGCCTGAAGGTATGGAGGTGCTGTTCCCCTCACAGCTCCGTAGGCAAGCACCATGGTCTTGTAGCGGATGCGAGCTTCAACTGGAAGCCAGTGGAGAGAGCGGAGGAGCGGGGTGACGTGAGAGAACTTGGGAAGGTTGAACACCAGACGGGCTGCGGCGTTCTGGATGAGTTGTAGGGGTTTAATGGCACAGGCAGGGAGCCCAGCCAACAGCGAGTTGCAGTAATCCAGACGGGAGATGACAAGTGCCTGGATTAGGACCTGCGTCGCTTCCTGTGTGAGGCAGGGTCGTAATCTGCGAATGTTGTAGAGCATGAACCTACAGGATCGGGTCACCGCCTTGATGTTAGTGGAGAACGACAGGGTGTTGTCCAGGATCACGCCAAGGTTCTTAGCACTCTGGGAGGAGGACACAAGGGAGTTGTCAACCGTGATGGCGAGATCATGGAACTGGCAGTCCTTGCCGAGGTTCAGCTTGAGGTGGTGATCCGTCATCCACACTGATATGTCTGCCAGACATGCAGAGATGCGATTCGCCGCCTGGTTATCAGAAGGGGGAAAGGAGAAGATTAATTGTGTGTCGTCTGCATAGCAATGATAGGAGAGACCATGTGAGGATATGACAGAGCCAAGTGACTTGGTGTATAGCGAGAATAGGAGAGGGCCTAGAACAGAGCCCTGGGGGACACCAGTGGTGAGAGCGCGTGGTGCGGAGACAGATTCTCGCCACGCCACCTGGTAGGAGCGACCTGTCAGGTAGGACGCAATCCAAGAGTGGGCCGCGCCGGAGATGCCCAACTCGGAGAGGGTGGAGAGGAGGATCTGATGGTTCACAGTATCAAAGGCAGCAGATAGGTCTAAGATAAGTCCAGCAAGCATCAGGACCGTCTCCTAAATTTGATTCAGCTGCGGGATCGAGGCACCACCAGTACAGAGCTTGCTCAGGAATGGCAGCAGGCAGGTGTGAGTGCATCTGCACGCACAGTGAGGTGAAGACTTTTGGAGGATGGCCTGGTGTCAAGAAGGGCAGCAAAGAAGCCACTTCTCTCCAGGAAAAACATCAGGGACAGACTGATATTCTGCAAAAGGTACAGGGATTGGACTGCTGAAGACTGGGGTAAAGTCATTTTCTCTGATGAATCCCCTATCCGATTGTTTGGGGCATCCAGAAAAAAGCTTGTCCGGAGAAGACGAGGTGAGCGCCACCATCAGTTCTGTGTCATGCCAACAGTAAAGCATCCTGAGACCATTCATGTGTAGGGTTGCTTCTCAGCCAAGGGAGTGGGCTCATTCACAATTTTGCCTAAGAACACAGCCATGAATAAAGAATGCTACCAACACATCCTCTGAGAGTAACTTCTCCCAACCATCCAGGAACAGTTTGGTGACGAACAATGCCTTTTCCAGCATGATGGAGCACCTTGGCAAAAGTGATAACTAAGTGGCTCGGGGAACAAAACATCGATATTTTGGGTCCATGGCCAGGAAACTCCCCAGACCTTAATCCCATTGAGAACTTGTGGTCAATCCTCAAGAGGCGGGTGGCCAAACAAAAACCCACAAATTCTGACAAATTCCAAGCATTGATTATGCAAGAATGGGCTGCCATCAGTCAGGATGTGGCCCAGAAGTTAATTGACACCATGCCAGGGAGGATTGCAGAGGTCTTGAAAAAGAAGGGTCAACACTGCAAATATACTCTTTGCATCAACTACATGTAATTGTCAATAAAAGCATTTGACACTTATGAAATGCTTGTAATTATACTTAAGTATTCCATAGTAACATCTGACAAAAATATCTAAAGACACTGAAGCAGCAAACTTTGTGGAAATTAATATTTGTGTCATTCTCTCAACTTTTGGCCACGACTGTGGTACATAATCATAATTTGGTCTTAATCCAGAGAGGTTAGAAAAAGTATCTAGATCATCTATGAGACTGTGGAGGGATTCAAATTGTGGATTTAAAAGAGAACATGAATCATCAGTGTACAATGACACCTTTTGTTTTTATGCCCTGGATTTCTAGGCCCTTGATACTATTGTTGGATCTGATTTTAATAGCTAACATTTCGATGGCCATAATCACTAGTTATCCTCTTGACAGTTTTTTAAAAACTTTTAACTTCATTTAACTTCATGAGGTAGTCACCTGGAATGCAATTCAATTAACAGGTGTGCCTTGTTAATTTGTGGAATTTCTTTCCTTCTTAATGCATTTCAGCCAATCAGTTGTGTTGTGATAAGGTATGGTTGGTATACAGAATATAGCCCTATTTGGTAAAAGTCCATATTTTGGCATGAACAGCTCAAATTAGAAAAGAGAAACGACAGTGAAGACATGAAGGTCAGTCAATCCGGAAAATGTCAAGAACTTTGAAGGTTTCTTCAAGTGCAGTCGCAAAAACCATCAAGCACTATGATGAAACTCGCTCTCACAAGGACCACCACAGGAAAGGAAGACCCAGAGGATCAGTTCATTAGAGTTAACTGCATCTCAGATTGCAGCCCAAATAAATGCTTCACAGAGTTCAAGTAACTTGATTCATGGTTGAATTGTTGCAAAGAAACCACTACTAAAGGACACCAACAAGAAGAAGAGACTTGCTTGGGCTAAGAAACACGAGCAATGGACATTAGACCGGTGGAAATCTGTCCTTTGGTCTGATGAGTCGATTTTTGGTTCCAACTGTGTCTTTGTGAGACGCAGAGTAGGTGAACGGATGATCTCCACGTGTGGTTCCCACCGTGAAGTGAGGAGGAGGTGTGATGGTGTGGGGTGCTTTGCTGGTGACACTGTCAGTGATTTATTTAGAATTCGAGGCACACTTCACCAGCATGGCTACCACAGCATTCTGCAACAATATGCCATGCCATCCCATCTGGTTTGCACTGAGTAGGACTATCATTAGTTTTTCAACAGGACAATGACCCAACACACCTCCAGGCTGTGTAAGGGTTATTTGACCAAGAAGGAGAGTGATGGAGTGCTCCATCAAATGACCTGGCCTCCACAGTCACCAGATCTCAACCCAATTGAGATGGTTTGGGATGAGTTGGACTGCAGAGTAAAGGAAAAGCAGCCAACAAGTGCTCCGCATATGTGGGAACTCCTTCAAGACTGTTGGAAAAGCATTCCAGGTGACTACCTCGTGAAGCTGGTTGAGAGAATGCCAAGAGTGTGCAGAGCTGTCATCAAGGCAAAGGGTGGCTACTTTGAAGAATCTAGAACCTAAAATATATTTTGATTTGCTGAACACTTTTTTTGGTTACTACATGATTCCATATGTGTTATTTCATAGTTTTGATGTCTTCACTATCATTCTACAATGTAGAAAATAGTAAAAATAAAGAAAAACCCTTGAATGAGTAGGTGTGTCCAATCTTTTGACCGGTACTGTATATTAAAAAATCTTGCATATCTTAATTTATTTACACATTTAACGAATAATGTGTAATAATGTTGGCAGGTCATATGAATGATTGTTACCTATAACCAGAATTGTTACCTATAACCAGGATTGGCATTACAAAATTACATTTATGGAAAGCAATCATTATTTTGGCAAAGCAATTATTGTAATTCATCCTGTATTGTCCCTAATTTCATTTCCCCATAGCAACAGATGTTGGACACACACACACACTCCCCACCCTTCCCCCACAAAAAAAACCACAAGCTCAGATGTTCAACAGTTGTTCCATCCCGAGCCCAACTCAAGAGAAGACTTGATGTGCGAATTTATATGCAGTTATAGCTGTTTGAGAAGGCATGCAAGAATGGGGAGATTTGATTTAACAAATGTCAAGTTCTAGCTGATGGCGCTCAGATACACCCCCTACCCTGAAACACACACACAGGGGTCCCCCGTTGTGACCATTTTTCCAAGCATCTCTGTGTAGTCAGATCTTTTTATTATTTTGTGCCACCAGGGCCACAGTAATTTGCCCCCTCTATGATTGACCGAGTGTCCCCCCCCCCCCCCCCCCCCCCCCCCCGAGTTACTGCAGCTAGTGTTGCCAGCACTGCCACAAAATCATCAAGGTTCTCATTAGCAGCTTTGAGAAATTCCTTGTATATTATGCTCACCCATCCGGGGGCTTTGACTTTGTTGGACAAACCCTGCCAGGCAGACTCAGACTTTTGAGTGGGTAGTACTGCATTAGTGGGTCTATGACCGCGTTTATCTTTCTGTCTTGGCTGCATTCAGGCCACTTGCAGTAGGCCTATAAAACAGATAAGGATTTTTCCTTAGTGTGTAGGTGGGTGTGTAGTGTACAAGGTTGGGGGACCGCTCCATCATAAGACAATAGATTATAAATATGACTTATTTATTTTAAAATGTATGTGCTATATCTGCACAAAATTGAAAGCTCTCACTGTCGCAACTCTAGCTGTTAGACACGCAAATGCCAGAACCCATGTAACCATTTTCCCTTTTCACTCACTTAGCACAAAAACACACACCCCACCTTCTATCACAATACACCCACACATACCCACATACTTTGCCTTCTATGTCCTCTGTTTGCTGTGTTTTTATCCCTACCATGTTGATTCCTACCTAATTTATGTATTTTAAGTACTTTTGTGGCACCACACTCCAAGGTCACTGACCTTCCTATAGGCTGTCTCATCATCGTCAGTGTTCAGGCCTACCACTGTTGTGTCATCAGCAAACTTGATGGTTGGAGTCGTGCACAGCCACACAGTTGTGGGTGAAAAGGGAGTACAGGAGGGGACTAAGCACACACCCCTGACAGTCTCACGTGTTGAGGGTCAGTGTGGCGGATGTGTTGTTGCCTACCGTCGCCACCTAGGGGTGGCCAGTCAGGAAGTCCAGGATCCTGTTGCAGAGGGAGGTGTTCAGTCCCAGGGTCCTGAGCTAAGTGATGAGCTTGGATGGCACTATGGTGTTGAACGCTGAGCTGTAATCAATGAACAGCATTCTCACGTAGGTGTTCCTCTAGTCCAGATGGGAGAGGGCAGTGTGGAGTGCAATAGATATTGAGTCATCTGTGGATCTGTTGGGGAGTTATGCGAATTGGAGTGGGGTCCATGGTGTCTGGGATGATGGTGTTGTGAGCATTTCATGGCTGCAGATGTGAGTGCTACGGGGCGATAGTAATTTAGACATGTTACCTTGGTGTTCTTGCTCACAGGGACTATGGTGGTCTGCTGAAAACACCGACTGGATCAGGGAGAGGTTGAACATGTCAGTGAAGACACTTGCCAGCTGGTCAGCACATGCTCTGTGTACACGTCCTGTTAATCCGTCTGGCCCCGTGGCCTTGTGAATGTTAACCTGTTTAAAGGTCTTTTTCACATAAGCTAAGGAGAGTGAGATCACACAGTTGTCCGGTGCTCAGCTGGTGCTCTCATGCATGGTTCAGTGTTACTTGCTTCGAAGCGAACATAAAAGCATTTAGCTCGTCTGGTAGGCTCACGTCACTGGGCAGCTCGCAGCTAGGTTTATTTTTGGAATCTGTGATAGTTTGCAAGCCCTGCAACATCTGACGAGCGTCAGAGCCAGCGTAGTAGGACTCGATCTTAGTCCTATATTGATGCTTTGCCTGTTTGATGGCTCATGGGAGGTCGTAGCGGTATCTCTTTTTAAGCGTCCGGATTAATGACCCGCTCATTGAAAGCTGCAGCTCTGTCCTTCAGCTCTGTACAGATGTGGCTTGTAATCCATGGCTTCTGGTTGGAATATGTATGTATGGTCACTGTGGGGACAATGCCGTTGATGCACTTTATTAATGAAGCCGGTGACTGACGTGGTAAACTCCTGAATGTTATCGGATGAATATGGAACATATATTTCAGTCTGTTCTAGCAGAGTAGTCCTGTAATTTAGCATCCGCTGCATCGGCCCACTTCTGTATTCACTGGTACTTCCTGTTTAGATTTTTTTGCTTGTAAGCCAGAATCAGGAAAATAGAGTTATGGTCAGATTTGCTAAACGGAAGGCAAGGGAGGGCCTAGTATACCTTTCTGTGTGAGGAGTAAAGGTGATCTAGAGTTGTCTCCTTTAGTTGCACAGGTGACATGCTGGTAAAAATGTGGTAAAACGGATTTCAGTTTCCCTGCATTCAAATCACTGGCCATGAGAACCGCTGCCTGAGCCAGGTGGGTGGAAAATGTGGTAATAGGACTGAGTTTTTCCTGATCAGGTCACGTGGTTGGGAAACAATCCTCGCCCTATTTTTACAATAGCCTATTATGTGATACATACAGTATCATACCTGGCTTCTCCACCTCCCCTCATTCTGTGGTACTTTGGGGATGTCAAGAAGAGGCGTGCTTGCGGCGGAGGGAGGGAGAGAGTAAACTGTGTTTGTCAGCTTTTTAAACCCAGAAATGTTTTCTACTCTCCTCCGCTCCTCATCCTAATGACAGACTAATCCCCCTCTCCTGTTCCTTCTCTCCTCCACCGATATAAATAGGTCTCTTTCTCTTTTTTTCTCCCATGCTCTGCCTGCTTCGCACAGAAAATTAGCTGAGATGATGAGTCTGCTCTTGCAAGCAATCAATTCTCTGTGCTAAGTCCCTCAAAAGAAGGTTACCTGTGGCAATAGAGACCCAGGCAGCCACGAAACCCCAATCTTGCCTCTCCTGCCAATTTTCTATTCAACTAATTAAAAAAATTGCATCGGCCTGGAGAGTGAGCTGAATGAAATGTCAAAATATTGATGTGATTGTAGCGCGTTTGTTATGGGGAGCGACAGGTAGGGAGGCAGGCAGGCCGTAGCTGTGTGGAGGAATTAGGAGTGGCTGTGCCAACCAGGGGGTACTTTAATGATATTAGTAGTGATCTCGTTATTTATGAGGCTGTAAGTTATTCATGCCCCGTGCTGGCTATCTGTCACAGCTTGAGCTGAGTGCTTTGACTGGAGCCAATTATAGTCTCGCTAAATACTGGCGGCCGCAACGCTGCGGTACTTGAAAGTCTTTCAGATTATTTACTGTCTTGAGTGTCTTCTTCACCCCTCTGCCCATGGTGATGGCCTTAAGTACAACAACCAGGGTGGTGTTCAGTAGGGAGGAAACGTTTGGAAACATTTATTACCTGATATTGTACAATTAGAGATGCTCCATTGGACTCCGTATTTGTACAAGTGCAGGGTTCGATACTGCGACCAAAAGTGTCGCATTTGCAACCATTTGACTTGGCAGTGCGACACTTTTTCTTTTTTTTTACCTGGTCACGTTAGTTTCACAATTTGCTTTTTTTATCATCATGATTAATTCAAACAGTAATGTGCAATTGACCAAAAATATACCAACTTTCTGAGGAGGAAACAACGGCAAGGGAATGCCCTCATCTGTGTGTGTGCAGTGTACGTAGGGCCAAATGTCTACCACTTTGTATAGTTGTACCGTTGATGGAAATGGAAATTAACAGGTAACTATAAAGTAGCCTCCGCCTTCCTGGCAGAATCATTATGATTTGCATCAATCCAGTGGCCATTTGTTTTGAAAACTCCATCACAAGTGCACTACAGACCTAGGTGGCGTGTCCATAAGCTAAGCTTCCCCTAAAGTCAAATTAAATTGGCAAAATTATGTAACCTAATTAGCCTACTCCTGTCTATACAGGAAAAAATAAAATCATTCAAAATAGGCTACTACACCAGAAGCATGATTTTGCCACAGAGGATGATTAGCTTCTTTTAAAAAAAAATAAGTTGTGGATTTTTTGAAAATCACATTGCCTACAGTCGGAAGGGCCTGCAATTTGGGCAGCGCGTGGCTAATACCACATAGATTGTTGAGTTGCGACTGTCCGTGAAGAAAAGTAGAGTTTAGAAAGAAAATAGCTATTGCTGTAAAGAGAAGACTAATAGACTGTTTCTTTTATAGTTATACAAATTATAATCTTAATTGATTGAACAGTACCAACAAGCCTATCTTGTTGGTACCAGTGGAGAACATCGGCCATATCCCAATCTAAAATAACCCATAATGACGAAGCAAAAACAGGTTTTTAGAAATTTTTGCAAATGTATTAAAAATAAAAAAACATACCTTATTTACAAATTTTTGCAAATGTATTAAAAATAAAAAAACATACCTTATTTACAAATTTTTGCAAATGTATTAAAAATAAAAAAACACCTTATTTACATAAGTATTCAGACACTTTGCTATGAGACTCAAAATTGACCTCAGGTGCATCCTGGTTCCATCGATCATCCTTGATATGTTTCTACATATTGATTGGCGTTTTTACCTGTGGTAAATTCAATTGACTAAACATGATTTGGAAAGGCACACACCTGTCTATATAAGGTCCCACATTTGACAGTGCATGTAAGAGCAAAAACCAAGCCAATGAGGTCGAAGGAATTCTCCGTAGAACTCCGCGACAGGATTGTGTCGGCCTCTATCATTCTTAAATGGAAGAAGTTTGGAACCACCAATACTCTTCCTAGAGCTGGCCGCCCGGCCAAACTGAGCAATCAGGGGAGAAGGGCCTTGGTCAGGGAGGTTACCAAGCACACAATGGTCACTCTGGCAGAGCTCCAGAGTTCCTCTGTGGAGATGGAAGAACCTTCCAGAAGGACAACCATCTCTGCAGCACTCCACCAATCAGGTCTTTATGGTGGAGGGCCCAGACGGAATCCACTCCTCAGTAGAAGGCACATGGCAGCCCGCTTAGATTTAGCCAAAAGGCACCTGAAGGACTCAGACCATGAGAAACAATATGCTCTGGTCTGATGAAACCAAGATTTAACTTTTTGGTCTGAATGCCAATTGTCACGTCTGGAGGAAACCTGGTGGTGGGAGCATCATGCTGTGGGGATTTTTTTCAGAGGCAGGGACTGGGAGACTAGTCAGGATCGAGGGAAAGATGAATGAAGCAAAGTAAAGAGATCTCCTTGATGAAAACCTGATCCAGAGCGCTCAGGACCTCAGACTGGGGTGAAGATTCACCTTCCAACAGGACAATGACTCTAAGCACACAGCCAAGACAATGCACGAGTGGCTTCTAGACAAGTCTCTGAATGTCCTTGAGTGGCCCAGCCAAAGCCCGGACTTGAACCCGATCTAACATTTCTAGAGATCTGAAATAGCTGTGCATAAAGTAGGCCAAAATATCGAGGTCCTGGATGGCATGGAGTTTGACCCCAGTGATGTACTGGGCTGTACACACTACCCTCTAGTGCCTTGCTGTCCAATACAGAGCAGTTGCCATACCAACCTGACAATGCTTGAGAGGATCTGCAGAGAAGAATGGGAGAAACTCCAAGTGCCAAGCTTGTAGCATCATACCCAGGAATTTCCCAAAAAGTTTTTTTCTTTGCCATTATGGTGTATTGTGTGTAGATTAATGAGGAAAGAAAGCTAGTTAATGCATTTTAGAATAAGGCTGTAACAAAATGTGGAAAAGGTGAAGGGGTCAAAATACTTTTCGAATGCACTATAGCCTTGGCCCACTCTATGCAACTACATGCTCAGCCATGCAGTGAATGGTCTTTTTTGCCAACAGTGATTTGTTATATTATTAGCTTAAATTATGACTATCCAATCTACTCATCACATTATGAATAGTAGGCTATCTTACATAATTTTGTAAATGTGATGATGCATGGAATGATTTATATATTTTTATGGTGAAAATGAGAAACTCTTGTGCCGCCTATGGCTACAGAAACACGGCTAGCCAAACACAACAGTCTGGCTGGTGTGCACCTGAATTAAACGGGTAACTACACAAAAAATTATAATTTCTAATTAATCGGTCGACCTCTAGTTGGAATGCTATAGATCCGCTTTACATTACTTTTGCTAGCTCCCCCTTACCTCAACTCCTGCTTCTCACCTCTCAACTCCCCCCGGGACACATCTTCTCCTCTTGTAAGGAGACTACATCACAGAGGCACCTCTAAGGCCTGTGGAGAGAGCGCATGTGTTTTAGTGTGGAGAGGGCATGTAAAGCCTTTACAGTGTCTTCAGGATGTATTCACACCCCTTGACTTTTTCAAAATTTTGCTGGTTTACAAAGTGGGACTACAATTGATTAAATTGTAATTTTTTGTCAACAATCTACATTAAATCCTAACATTTGGAAAAAATTATGAAAAATAAAACACTAATATACTATCTCGATTACATAAGTACTCAACCTCCTGAGTTAATACATGTTAGTCTTTCTGGGTAAGTTTCTAATAGGTTTGCACACCTGCATTGTACGATATCTTCACACTATTATTTAAAAAAAATTCAAGCTCTGTCAAGTTGGTTGTTAATCATTGCTAGACAGCCATTTTCAAGACTTGCCATATATTTTCAAGACGATTTAAATCAAAACTAACTAGACCACATCTTCAGTGTAGATTTGGCCTTGTGTTTTAGGTTATTGTCTTGCTAAAAGGTGAATTTGTCTCCCTGTGTCTGTTGGAAGCAGATTGAACCAGATTTTCCTCTAGGATTTTACCTGTGCTTAGCTCTATTCTGTTTCTTTTTATCATAAACTCCCGAGTCCTTGCCACTGACATGCATACCCATAACATGATGCAGCCACTCCCATGCTTCAAAATATGAAGTGGCACTCAGTGATGTGTTGTGTTCGATTATCCCCAAACGTAACGCTTTGTGTTCACGACATAAGTATTTCATTTCTTTGCCAAATCTTTTCAGTTTTACTTTTGTGCCTTATTGCAAGCAGTATACATGTTTTGGAATATGTTTTATTCTGTACGGGCTTCTTTCTTTTTAGTATGTCATTTAGGTTAGAATTGTGGAGTAACTACAATGTTAAACTCTAACTGTATCTTTGTGGTAACTCCTGAACTTTTTTAGGCGTGCAATAACAAAGGAGTTGAATACTTATTGACTCAACACATTTCAGCTTTTCATTTTTCATTAATTTGTAGAAATTTCTATAAACATAATTCCGCTTTGACATTTTGGGGTATTGTGTGTAGGCTAGTGACAAAAAAATCTACATTTACTCAATTTTAAATTCAAGCTGAAACACGGCAAATTGTGGAAAAAGTCAAGGGGTGTGAATACTTTCTGAAGGCACTGTACGTATAAAGGGCTCCCACCAAGATGTAGTTACAACACATACTAGCTTTTTACCCTTCACCTCTCTGAAAGGTAGGCTTCATGTGTCTACAGAGAGAGAGAAAGCGAGCAAGGGAGGTAGGGAGAGCGAGAAGATCTTTATAGCGAGCAGCTAGAGAGATCAATTGAGTACTGAATCACCTTTATTAATGCAATAAAGGGATAAGACTAGCGAAAAGGGATAGGAGACACAGCAAAGTGTGTCTGAGCTGATGTGTTGGTCACTGGGCAGGCTGTGTGTTGAGTCTGGCAGTATGTTGGGTCTCTGGGCTGAAGTGATACCATTGTTCCCTCGAGCTCCATGCTCGAAGGGGATTAAACAGACTGGTGTGGTCTAGAGTCTAATCTCAGACCTTAATGAGCCAAGGCTTAATCTGCCAGAACAGGACAGAGTAAATAGACACTGCTGCTAAAGTACATCATCAGGACATGTAATATCGGTTAGTTTTGATAGTTGATACTCCAGAATCCATGTCTGTATGTTGGCATCATGTCAAGGGAGGGCTTGGATCAGATGCTGTCTGGATACACATTGACTGACTGCCCCAGAGACTGTGATCAGCTCTTTGTTCTGTTCTCCGTCCCCACCCTGCTCTCTATCCTAGCCTCAACTCTGTCTTCTCTTGCTATTTTTTTCTCTCTCTCGCTCTCTGTCCCTCCCTCTCTCTCTATCCCTCCCTCTCCGGTTTCTCTTCACCGAGCCTCCTCAGATCCGTGGGGCTTGGAGAGTTGTTATCTCTCCTGAGTCAAGGGTAACCACCACCAGGGTCTCTGTGGGATCAATTTAAAAGGGAAGCGCTTGTCTCTCCTCTCATCCTCCTCTCCTCTCCTGGCCGGGCCCTCCTGGCTGATTGGTTCCGCTCGCCAGGAACACGCAGGCTTTTGATCTCTCCCTCGTTAAGTTTTGGGAGCTTGGCGCTCAAAGTCTTGTCTTCATAATCCAACAGGGTTTCTGTTCCACTTTACCGAGTATCTGTGTCTCTGGGTTTGCACCTGTGTGCGATGTTGTTTCAATCTTTTCAACATTTTTTGCACGATCTTTAGTGAATCTACTGCAGTTTCTCAAAGAAAAAATGAAATGCCTCCCCCTGGTTGACTTCTGTAGGCACTGAGCAGCTTGCTTCTTGACACACAGTAATGTTACTCTGGTTAGAAGTGTCTCGCAGCTCCAATGTATTCACGCACAGTGGATCTACTTTTCTCCTGTCGGTAACAAAGAGAAGGGAAGGAACGCTGCTGGCACTTGCGAGCAGTCTCTGTTGTCCTTGGCTGAACAGTTGAACTGTGCCTATTTTGTAAGACATGAATTACCAGTGACCCTAATGTACGAACAAGTAGAGCGACCAGGGACAGATAGGCTTGTAGGGGGACAATGCTGCAGGCTTCGCCTGCCCCATCTCACAGGGAATTGGGATGGTGAGTGACTAGTCTGCGTGGTTTCACGGTATTGTGCCAAGCTCAACCATGGCAGGAGGACCCTATGAGCTCTGGTCAAATGTAGGGAACCATAGGGACAGGTCTGGGATCTGCCAGGGACCTCACAGTACGATATTATCTCGACACTTAGGTGCCAGTACGTGTGTGTACAGTACCTTCGGAAAGTATTAATTTCAGACCCTTGTGTTTCTTTTTTTTTTTTTAGGGTACAGCCTTATTCTAAAATCGATGATATGTTTTTGTCCCCTGATCAATTTACACACAATAACCCATAATGAGAAGGCAAAAATAGTTTTTTGAAATCTTTGCTAATTTATTTATTTTTTAAATCTGAAATATCACATTTACAGTTGAAGTCGGAATATTACATGCACTAAGGTTGGAGTTATTGAAACTTGTTTTTCAACCACTCCACAAATTTACCGTAAACAAACTATAGTTTTGGCAAGTCCGTTAGGACATCTGAGTAATTTTTCCAACAATTGTTTACAGACAGATTATTTTACTTATAATTTACTGTATTACAATTCCAGTGGGTCAGAAGTTTGCATACACTAAGTTGACTGTGCCTTTAAACAGCTTGGAAAATTCCAGAAAATTATGTCATGGCTTTAGAAGCTTCTGATAGACTAATTGACATCATTTGAGTCAATTGGAGGTGTACCTGTGGATGTATTTCAAGGCCTACCTTCAAACTCAGTGCCTCTTTGCTTGACATCATGGGAAAATCAAAAGAAATCAGCCAAAAATATTGTAGACCTCCACAAGTCTGCTTCTTACTTGGGAGCAATTTCCAAATGCCTGAAGGTACCACGTTCATCTGTACAAACAATAGTACACAAGTATAAACGCCATGGGACCACGCAGCCGTCATACCGCTCAGGAAGGAGGTGCGTTCTGTCTCCTAGAGATGAACGAACTTTGGTGCAAAAAGTACAAATCAATCCCAGAACAACAGCAAAGGACCTTGTGAAGATGCTGGAGGAAACGGGTACAAAGTATCTATATCCACAGTAAAACGAGTCTTATATCAACATAACCTGAAAGGCCGCTCAGCAAGGAAGAAGCCACTGCTCCAAAACCGCCATAAAAAAGCCAAGACTACGGTTTGCAACTGCACATGGGGACAAAGATCATACTTTTTGGAGAAATATCCTCTGGTCTGATGAATCAAAAACAGAACTGTTTGGCCATAATGACCATCCTTATGTTTGAAGGAAAAAGGGGAATGTTTGCAAGCTGAAGAACACCATCCCAACCGTGAAGCACAGGGGTGGCAGCATCATGTTGTGGGGGTGCTTTGCTGCAGGAGGGACTGGTGCTCCTCACAAACTAGATGGCATCATGAGGCAGGAAAATTATGTGGATATATTGAAGCAACATCTCAAGACATCAGTCAGGAAGTTAAAGCTTGGTCGCAAATGGATCTTCCAAATGGACAATGACCCCAAGCATACTTCCAAAGTTGTGGCAAAATGGCTTAAGGACAACAAAGTCAAGGTATTGGGAATGGCCATCACAAAGTCCTGACCTCAATCCTATAGAAAATGTGTGGGCATAACTGAAAAAGCGTGTGCGAGCAAGGAGGCCTACAAACCTGACTCAGTTACACCAGCTCTGTCAGGAGGAATGGGCCAAAATTCACCCAACTTATTGTGGGAAGCTTGTGGAAGTCTACCAGAAACCTTTGACCCAAGTTAAACAATTAAGGCAATGCTACCAAATACTAATTGAGTGCATGTAAACATCTGAGCCACTGGAAATGTGATGAAAGAAATAAAAGCTGAAATAAATAATTCTTTATACTATTATTCTGACATTTCACATTATTAAAATAAAGTGGTGATCCTAACTGACATAAGACAGTGAATTTTTACTTGGAGTAAATTTCAGGAATTGTGAAAAACTGAGTTTATATTTGGCTAAGGTGTATGTAAACTTTCGACTTCAACTGTACGTAAGTATTCAGACCCTTTACTCAGTACTTTGAAGCACCTTTGGTAGCAATTACAGCCTAGTTCCTCCCCAAATACTCTGCAGATCTTCTCAAGCTCTGTCAGGTTGGATGGGGAGTGTCACGGCACAGCTATTTTCAGGTTTCTCTAGAGATGTTCAATCAGGTTCAAGTCCGGGCTCTGGCTGGACCACTCAAGGACATTCGGAAACTTGTCCCGAATTTTTCACTCCATTCTGAGGTCCAGAGCGCTCTGGAGTAGGGCTGGGTGATATGAAATATTATACAAGGGAATAAAAAAAAAGAAAATGTTCTATTTTAGTTTTTTTTTTAAATAAAAGTTCTAAATTTGCTTTATGAGTAGTGCATGACCCTAGGATGGCAACACATACATTCTAAGTGATTTCAATGGGTCTTTCTCCATTCTGATTGTTTTATACTGTTCAATTCAACTTCATAATTTTCATCAATTTCTGCATTTGAGATCATTTCCACACTGCCACATAGGGCTGCACGATATGGGCAAGCAATCTGGGCCATATTTTTAAACACATGTTGCAATTTGACTTAACCCAAGTGTTATGCTATAAATCTTAACTGTTGGAATCATGGAAATAGAATGTATATTCTAATTGTATAGTTAGAATATAATAGTGGGCACTTTTAATACAGTGTTGTTTGACTGAATGAATGAAATTGCCAGGGAGGAGTTATTGTGACAGGGTAGGAACTAAAGTGTTTATAGGTGTTTCATAGGGGACCCTATAATCTTTGGTTACATTGAATGTTTACTCTTAGCTACTTCATGTAGCTAACGTATTCTTGCTTTGCGTATTCCTCTTTGATTTAGAAGATACCTGTTGCACAAACAACATGCTGATTTAGGTCTACACCATCACTGGTATTATCAGGCTGTATAAGCTAATTGCGCTTGCTCTTACTCAGTACATGTATTAGCTAGCTAGTGATTAGCATTAGCGGCTAACAAGATTTAGGAACAACTTGCTAAGAAAAGAAACTAGGTCTACACCATCACTGGTATTATCAGGCTGTATAAGCTAATTGCGCTTGCTCTTACTCAGTACATGTATTAGCTAGCTAGTGATTAGCATTAGCGGCTAACAAGATTTAGGAACAACTTGCTAAGAAAAGACAAACTATCTGTTTGCAGATGAAAGAAACACAAGCTAATAGTGTAATTATAGAACGCTAGTAGATTTATATTAAGAAGCAAAGTGACAACTGCATTGTTGCATATGCTATATTGACCAAAGCAAGTGTCTCGTGGTCAAGGAACAACAAATGCGCTCCTTGAGTGACAGGAGCAGGGGCTAGGTCTGTGTGGAAAGCGGCATGGAGAGAGAGTAGAGAAAGATGACTCAAATAGCAAAGTAAACTATAAAAATGGACGTTACACACTGCGTATCACATTTAACAAACCAAACATTCAAATACCGTTATAGAAGGTACAGTAAAAACCCAAACCGGTCCGTGCATCAATACCGGTATATCGCAAAAAACGGTATACCGCCCAGCCCTACTCTGGAGCAGGTTTTCATTAAGGATCTCTCTGTACTTTTGCTCCGTTCATCTTTACCTCGATCCTGACAAGTCTCCCAGTCCCTACCGCTGAAAAGCATCCCCACAGCATGATGCTGCCACCACCATTCTTCACCGTAGGGGTGGTACCAGGTTTCCTCCAAATGTGACGCTTGGCATTCAGGCCAATGAGTTCAATCTTAGTTTCATCAGACCAGAGAATTTCGTGGTCTGAGTCTTTAGGTGCCTTTTGGCAAACACCAAGCAGGATTTCATGTGCCTTTGACTGAGGAGTGGCTTCCATCTGGCCACTCTACCATCAATGCCTGATTGGTGGAGTGCTGCAGAGGGTTGTCCTTCTGGATGGTTCTCCCATCTCCACAGAAGAACTCTAGAGCTCTGTCAGAGTGAGCATCAGGTTCTTGGTCACCTCCCTGACCAAGGCCCTTCTGCCCTGATTGCTCAGTTTGGCCAACATGAAATCAAACTTTATTGGTCACATACACATGGTTAGCAGATGTTAATGTGAGGGTAGCGAAATGCTTGTGCTTCTAGTTCCGACGGTGCAGTAATATCTAACAAGTAAAACAAAACAAAATTACTGCATAGTTTCCTAAGAACGTGAAGCGAGGCGACCATCTCTGTCGGCATCATCTTGCTATAATTTTAGGAAGAGTCTTGGTGGTTCCAAACGTCTTCCATTTAAGAATGATGCAGCCCACTGTGTTCTTGGGGAGCTTCGATGCTGCAGACATTTTTGTACCATTTCCCAGATCTGTGCCTTGACCCAATCCTGTCTCGGCGCTCTACTGACAATTCCTTCGACCTCATGGCTTGTCAACTGTGGGACCTTTGTATAGACAGGTGTGTGCCTTTCCAAATCATGTACAATCAATTGAATTTACCACAGGTGGTCTCCAATCAAGTTGCAGAAACATCTCAAGGATGATCAATGGAAATAGGATTCACCTGAGCTCAATTTCGAGTCTCATAGCAAAGGGTCTGAATACTTATGTAAATAAGGTATTTAGAAAAACTTTCCAAAAACCTGTTTTCGCTTTGTCATTGTGGGGTATTGTGTGAAAATTGCTGAGGAATTTGTTTCATTTTATCAATTTTAGAATAAGGCTGTAATGTAACAAAATGTAGAAAAAGGCCCAGGGTCTGAGTACATTCCGAAGGCACTGTATATCATACCGAGTTTTCTTTTCTTCTTTCTTTTATATACACAGGGCTAAACATGTAGGCTAGGCCCTGTAGTACGAGTTCAAATGGTGGTGATTGAACGATTGACTACATTTGAACTGTACATTGTGCCACCAGGTGAGGCAGCATGACTGCCCAGTACTTTCCAGTTGGATGGGATGAACAACTTTCTTTGTACTACCCATCAGCCAAAGCTTGGCCTACTCTAGCCCTCTACACACCAAGTTAACAAACTGACTTTAGAGGTGTTTTTAGATGCGAGTCTATTTCGTGAAGCACCCTGCCTTGGCAACAACAGAACCACTGGTGACATCTGTGACAACACTGCCATCCTCTAATTAAGCAATAAGCCCGAGGGGGTGTGGTATATGGCCAATATTATAAACGGGGGGGTTTGCCCCCGGTGCCCCCGCACATTGACTCTGTACCAGTACCCCCTGTACTCGCTTGTTATTTTACTGCTGCTGTTTAATTATTTGTTAGTTTTATTATCTATTTTTTTACTTATTGTTGATTATAGGCTTGTAAGTAAGCATTTCACTGTTGTATTCAGCGCATGTGACAAATATACGGCTAAGGGCTGTTCTTAACCACGATGCAACGCGGAGTGCCTGGATACAGACCTTAGCCGTGGTATATTCGCCATATAGCACAAACCCCAGAGATGCCTTATTGCTATTATAAACTGGTTACCAATGTAATTAGAGCAGTAAAAATTCATATTTTGTCATACCCATGGTATACGGTCTGATATACCACGGCTGTCAGCCAATCAGCATTCAGGGCTCAAACCACCCAGTTTATAATTGAGGTTTAATACCAAGGCATGAAGTGGAGGCGTGTAATTTTCCTGCCCTACCCAGAATGGAGACAGCAGGTTTTCATGTGGTCGAGGTTAATTTTGGGATTCAGTGGTACGGTGCAGCTGTATGTGATTTTACAAAAATACACCTTGCTCTTTGTTTTTGTCTCCAAGTTGAAGACTTTAGCATGAAAGGTGAGGGAAGGGAACTTGGACCACCTGCTGATTGACCATTTTGTTTTATAGTGAAAACAATGACAAGATGAAATGTTCTGTGCTATAGCATAAAACTAACATCAGGGGACTAAGGTCGGACCAAGTTCTTTTTTAATAGCCAGAGATTGTGTGTCAAATGGCACCCCATTCCCTATATTGTATACTTCTTTTGACCAGGGGCTGGGTATAGGGCTCCATTTGGGATGCAGTCAGAGATGGTGAACCAAACATTTAACCAATATACATTTGTGAGTAAAATGGAACTGAAGTGAAAATGATTTCAGGAGCTTTTAGATTAATTTCATCTATAAAACAAAAGGCAACCCGTTTCCTCTGTCACCTCCATCTAAAGAAACATCATATTTTGAATCCATCGCCATTCCCCTGACCTGCAGCTGAGTTGATGTTGAGTTTATTAAGTCGCAGAACGAGAGGCATAGCCACGTAGTATGTAGATAGAATGTCATTATGAATAACATATACACACACACACACACACACACACAAAGCCTCAGCGTAGGCTAATGACATTCAACACCCCCAGGAAAACACACTTGCTCTTTATCTCTGGGCCTGTATAAACAGCCTGTTTGAGGTGGAAAGCTTGATTCACAAATGTAATAATTTACATTGCAAGGTGGTTACTGGTTACAGCCCTGGCTTGGATGGTGATGGCGGAGGGAGGGAGAGGCCAATGTAAATGCCAGCCCCAGCCTTATGGAGGAAATAGGAACCTGATAGCTGCATGGGATGGTGGGAGGAAAAACAGAATGGAAGTTTGAACTGAAGGTTTATTTGAACATCTTGGTACATAAAATGTAATGTCATAGAATATATAAACCACCAGTAGCATAACCTTTTACCTCCTTTTGTACATGCTGTAGCAACCTTGCGCCACTAACCAATAGCAAAATACACACAGCAGTAGTTTAGTGTGTGAAAATTAGGTTAGCTACTTGGGTAGTAGATATCAGAAGAATGCTCTGGTCATCCTACAAAGCCTGTGGGGATATTTGGAAAGGATTGTGGTTTAAGAACTGACCCCTATCACTGCTCCTCAGCACAATGTCTCTCACTCATACACATAGACACACACACAGTCTCATGGGCCTGTCTGCCGGGGCCAAAGCCTGTTAGCTCCAATTCGTACTGTGTGAGTTGATAATGAGGAGTGTCGGTCAGTTGACTTAAAGCCTCACAGCCCTGGGACTAGCGCTTTCTCTCTCTCTCCCTCTCTCTCTCTCTCTCGAAAGAACATGCAACCACTTTCTGTTATTATTTATTAAAACACACTGTTTTGCAATGAAGGTCTACAGTAGCCTCAACAGCACTCTGTAGGGTAGCACTATGGTGTAGCCGGAGGACAGCTGGCTTCCGTCCAAATGCAGCTAGCTAGTTTAGCCCCTGCTCAAACAGAGGGATGCTATGTTAGCTATGACTATCCAACACAACACTGGAACTCTTCCAAGTCAAGGTAAGCTTTTGGTTTTACAAATGTATTGCCAGCGGGGCCTGCCGGTGTAAGTGCTAAACTGCTTACTGACTGTTCACTAAAGTTACTGCATGATTGTAGTGAGTTTACTAATGCTTTAGTTCTATTAGCTATGTTGACTGACGTTACTTTCGCTAATATGGGGACAACGATGTAGGCTTTGTGTAGCGGTTATGATATAGTTTGGCTTGGAAAGTTTTTTTTTTTTTGCCTGGTTACAAACAGCTGATGTGTTGCGCATTGAAGTCCACAAGTGAAGGGAAAAGGTGAGAGAAGGAGAGTGAATAGATGCTAGAAGGAATACAACGTGGCTGCTCTGAAAGTGAACTGTGTTTACGCGTGATCAGGGGTGTATTCATTCCACCGATTCTGTTGAAAAACGTAAGCAAACGAAATGGGAATAAACATACACTAGACAAACAGTTGTTTGCAACTGTTGGACTAATGATTACACCCTAGATAAGCTAGATGCAGGCAAGAGTGTGCAAGGCGGTATTGAATGTGTCAGTCTGTCACCTCAAATTTTTATCTCGACCAGTGTGCAACTACGTTGTAAACTTTCATTAACCTCTACAAGCGTCCCACCTACTCAACAGCCAGTGTAATCCCATGGCGCGTTATTCAAATACCTTAGAAATGCTATTACTTCAATTTCTCAAACATATGACTATTTTACACCATTTTAAAGACAAGACTCTCGTTAATCTAACCACACTGTCCGATTTCAAAAAGGCTTTACAACGAAAGCAAAACATTAGATTATGTCAGCAGAGTACCCAGCCAGAAATAATCAGACACCCATTTTTCAAGCTAGCATATAATGTCACATAAACCCAGACCACAGCTAAATGCAGCACTAACCTTTGATGATCTTCATCAGATGACACACCTAGGACATTATGTTATACAATACATGCATGTTTTGTTCAATCAAGTTCATATTTATATCAAAAAACAGCTTTTTACATTAGCATGTGACTAGCATTCCCACCGAACACTTCCGGTGAATTTACTAAATTACTCACGATAAACGTTCACAAAAAACATAACAATTATTTTAAGAATTATAGATACAGAACTCCTATATGCACTCGCTATGTCCGATTTTAAAATAACTTTTCGGTGAAAGCACATTTTGCAATATTCTAAGTAGATAGCCCGGCATCACAGGGCTAGCTATTTAGACACCCACCAAGTTTAGCCCTCACCAAAGTCAGATTTACTATAAGAAAAATGTTATTACCTTTGCTGTTCTTCGTCAGAATGCACTCCCAGGACTTCTACTTTAATAACAAATGTTAATCCATAGTTATATCCAAATAGCGGCGTTTTGTTCGTGCGTTCAAGACACTATCCGAAGGGTAAATAAGGGTGACGCGCCCGACGCGTTTCGTGACAAAAAAATTCTAAATATTCCATTACCGTACTTTGAAGCATGTCAACCGCTGTTTAAAATCAATTTTTATGCCATTTTTCTCGTAAAAAAGTGATAATATTCCGACCGGGAGTGGTTGTTTTCGTTCAAAGAGAGAGAAAGTGAACATGGTGTCAGCTCGGGCACGCGCGCCCCAGTCTCATTGTCCTCTGATAGACCACTTACCAAAGGCGCTAATGTTTTTCAGCCAGGGGCTGGAATTACATCATTCAGCTTTTTCCCGGGTTCTGAGAGCCTATGGGAGCTGTAGGAAGTGTCACGTCATGCCAGAGATCCCCTGTTTTGGTTAGAGATGATCAAGAAGGCCATGAAATGGTCAGAGAGAGCGCTTCCTGTTTGGAATCTTCTCAGGTTTTGGCCTGCCAAATGAGTTCTGTTATACTCACAGACACCATTCAAACAGTTTTAGAAACTTTAGGGTGTTTTCTATCCAAATCAAACAATTCTTTGCATATTCTAGTTACTGGGCAAGAGTAGTAACCAGATTAAATCGGGTACGTTTTTTATCCGGCCGTGCAAATACTGCCCCCTAGCCCCAACAGGTTAATAGGCTAGGTTGAAGCAACCTCATGATGTGTTTAGGGGAAATTTGAGGAACATGTAGTAGCCTAAACCTATCCTGTTTACATTGAACTGGGTGAATGGAATATGAATGACAGTCATCCAAAATGCTTGAATAGAAATATCTCCTCCTCATGGACTGCACCAGATTTGCCAGTTATTGCTGTGAGATGTTACCCCACTCTTCCACCAAGGCACCTGCTAGTTCCCGGACATTTCTGGGAGGAATGGCCCTAGCCTTCACCCTCCGATCCAACAGGTCCCAGACGTGCTCAATGGGATTGAGATCCAGGCTCTTCGCTGGCCATGGCAGAACACTGACATTCCTGTCTTGCAGGAAATCACGCACAGAACGAGCAGTATGGCTGGTGGCATTGTCATGCTGGAGGGTCATGTCAGGATGAGCCTGCAGGAAGGGTACCAAATGAAGGAGGAGGATGTCTTCCCTGTAACGCACAGCATTGAGATTGCCTGCCATGACAACAAGCTCAGTCCGATAATGCTGTGACACACCGCCCCAGACCATGACGGACCCTCCACCTCCAAATCGATCCCGCTCCAGAGTACAGGCCTCGGTGTAACGCTCATTCATTCGACGATAAACGCGAATCCGACCATCACCCCTTGTGAGACAAAACCGCAACTCATCAGTGAAGAGCACTTTTTGCCAGTCCTGTCTGGTCAAGCGACGGTGGGTTTGTACCCATAGGCGACGCTGTTGCCGGTGATGTCTGGTAAGGACCTGCCTTACAGCAGGCCTGCATGCCCCCAGTCCAGCCTCTCTCAGCCTATTGTGGACAGTCTGAGCACTGATGGAGGGATTGTGCGTTCCTGGTGTAACCCGGGCAGTTGTTGTTGCCATCCTGTACCTGTCCTGCAGGTGTGATGTTCGGATGTACCGATCCTGTGCAGGTGTTGTTACATGTGGTCTGCCACTGCGAGGACGATCAGCTGTCTGTCCTGTCTCGCTGTAGCGCTGTCTTAGGCATCTCACAGTATGGACATTGCAATTTATTGCCCTGGCCACATCTGCAGTCCTCATGCCTCCTTGCAGCATGCCTAAGGCACGTTCACGCAGATGAGCAGGGTCCTTTCTGTTGGTGTTTTTCAGAGTCAGTAGAAAGGCCTCTTTTTAATGTCCTAAGTTTTCATAAATGTGACATTAATTGCCTACTGTCTGTAAGCTGTTATTGTCTTAACAACCGTTCCACAGGTGCTTGTTCATTAATTACGCCTTCCCTGTGGCTCAGTTGGTAGAGCATGGTGTTTGCAACACCAGCATGGTGTGTGCAACGCCAGGGTTGTGGGTTCGATTCCCACGGGGGGCCAGTACAAAAAAAAAACTAAGTCGCTCTGGATAAGAGCATCTGCTAAATGACTAAAATGTAAATTGTTTATGGTTCATTGAACAAGCATGGGAAACAATGTTTAAACCCTTTACAATGAATATCTATGAAGTTATTTGGATTTTTATGAGTTATCTTTGAAAGACAGGGTCCTGAAAAAGGGAAACATTTTTTGTGGAATTTAGTTAGGTAAGTGGTTAGCTAGCTTCTTCCAATATCAAGCATTCACTTGGTAACAGCAGAGAATGCCCTGCTGGATCAAGGGCCTTTCTGACTAATATTAGTTTTGTGTGTGCAGCAAACTGAGTAACATTTGAGTTACTTGTGTAGTTTAGGTCAGAAACTGTACAAAATGTTCTCAATGCGTTAGCATTCTCTGAGGATTCTAGTAATTGGCTTGTTAGCATTTTATTAGCATTCTGATTATGTTTTTTGGGCTTTGAATGTTAGGCTTTTTTTTTTACCCCTTTTTCTTACCAATTTCGTGGTATCCAATTGGAAGGTAGTCTTGTCTCGTCGCTGCAACTCCCGTACGGATTCGAGAGCCGTGCGTCCTCCAAACCACAACCCAACCAAGCCGCACTGCTTCTTGACACAGTGCCCGCTTAACCTAGAAGCCAGCCACACCAATGTGTCGGAGGAAACAACGTACACCTGGCGACTGTGTCAGCGTGCATGCGCCCAGCCCGCCAAAGGGGTCGCTAGAGCGCGATGGGACAAGGACATCCCTGCTGGCCAAACCCTCCCCTATCCCGGACGACGCTGGGCCAATTGTGCGTCGCCCCATGGGTCTCCCGGTCGCGGCCGGCTGCGACAGAGCCTGGACTCGTACCAGGATCTCTAGTGGCACAGCTAGCACTATAATGACCACTGCGCCACTCAGAAAGCCCTGAATGTGTTATTTCAAAAAAAATACCTGCAGTCAACTTGTGCGCTAGGTAATAGATACAGCAGATTGTGTTCATAATTTTGTTCATTATGAGTTTACCGGTACTATTTTCCCAAAACAGAGGTTTGAACCAGCAACATGTTTGCTTACAAAGAAAAATGGGAGCTTTGTGAGGTGAGTCACCCCTGCAGTGCAATTTAAGTGCAGTGAAATTATGAAATTTACTACAGTTTGCCAGCTATATATGTTAACTATCTAAATAAGTTCTTTCCAGCTGGGTTTTGTTAACTAAGTGGCTGATGTTAGCTTGCGAGATCAAGCTTCTTGGTAATAGCAGCAGAGACAATCCCCTCTTGGATTAAGATCCCAGCTGTCTAATATATTTGTGCGTGCTGCAAACTGCGTTGAGATACTTTATGAGCTGTGTTGTCTGTCCTAGGAGTAAATGTTTGCATGCGCTGGTTAGCATTTACCTAGCATCCACTATGAGAGTTCCTTAGTACTTGTTAGAATTTTGGTAAGGGATGTTTTTGGGGATTTCTTCTGTTTCCCCGCAAAAAATAGCACCCTTGTGTGCACTACCGGTAATACCGCATAACCCTGGATGGCAGAGGCATGGTATGGAAATCTGTATACCGCCCAATCCTAAACCGTAGTCTTGGACTAAGAAGCACTTTTAATTGATATTCTCCATAGATCTTCATTTTGAATCCAGGATAAGGCTCAATCTGTATCTGGGAAACCGGCCCTGTATGTGTAGAGTTTAGTGTTCCTTTCCTATATACTGTGCATATGTTGTGTCACGAACCGGCTCGAAGCCCGTAACATAAAGGGAGACAACGTGGAGATAAAGAATAACAAAATATATTTATTAACTGAAGTAAAGTAAATACAATTAACAATGGTGTGTGTTTAGTCAGCAGTCAGTAGTGTAAGTGAGTGGTCGCGAATGTATACATGTGATGATGAGGGGTGTTGAAAGGTGCCAACGCAAACAAACCAAATAGCCACAAAAATGCCACAACCAAAATCTGACCGTGTCTGCATGGAGAGAGTCTCCTCAATGAATGTGGAAGAGGTGCATTTATCCTGGGACACACCCGGGCCCAGGTGTTTCCCATGTAGCTGACGACCCTCCCAACTCCGCCCACCGGCATCCTAATAAGGAAACAAGAGCAAATAGAGAGAATACGGCAGACAGAGTGGGAGAGTCGTCACAGTTGCATATGGGTTGACTTAAGCATTTCTTTATGTGTTTAAAACTGCAGAAGAACAGAGGCATCATTCCCTTTTGTAGGCCCGCGGAAAACAGTGTATGGATGTGGGTACACAGACCCACGAGCCACTGCGGCCCCTCATGAGTTTTTTTGTGGCCCACATCAAACTTGCCCATCCTTGATCTAGAGCCATTTTTCTATAAATATGTACTGAAAACACGTGTGTGTGTGTGTCTGTGTGTGCACGTGTATATGTGCGCGTATTACCGTTACTCTGAAACAATGGAGGTGTCAGGGTGAATTATCTCTCTTCTCTGGCTGAGTGCTTAGAGATGTACCCGGAGTTTTGCTGAGTTGCAGGTGAATGAGTTGTTTTTCTTCTTTTCCTTCCCTTGTCTTTTTTCCCCTCCCTTTCTTTTGCTTTTCACTCTTGAGGTTCTCTAACAAGGTTGTTGGAAGAGGATAAGGTGTGTTAACTGAATAATTTACACAGTAGAATGCTCTTGATGTATTTAATATAGAGCCTGACAGAGTGGCCAGGGGTCCCCAACCACCCACCTGGCTGGTAGACTGGTGTGTTAAACGAAACGTTCCTTTGTCTAATGTTGGGGCAGAGCACCAGGCGCTCGGCCGCGCGTCACCACAATCTGTGTGTCTAATGGATGCCTTAAAAATACTATCAGAAATAATGTGATTTTACAGTAGTATATTTAGTTAATTCAGCCTATATGTACGGTTTGTGTTCCAGGGGCCCGTGGGGAGGTTCAGGGAGAGGAGCAGACCTCTGGCACCGACCCTGGAAGAGAGGAGGGACCACCACATAGAAAGAAGGGGCCACAACAGAAGGAGGACGGAACAATGCCATTGGTAATACATTTATTTTATTACATTTTTCATTTATGCTGTGTGTTTGAGATGGGGCTAGGCGATATGACAAAAATATAATATCACAATATTTTTTTCACATTTTGGACTGTCTTTTATGTCGTTGAATAATAAAAGTTCTAAATTTGCTTTATGAGTAGTGTGTGACCCCAGGGTGGAAACACATTCTAAGTGATTTCAATGGGTCTCTCGCCATTCTGATTTGTTTTATACTGTTCAGTTAAAAAAAACTTCTAGGGGACCCTATAATCTTTTGCTACATTAAATGTTTTCTCTTAGCTACTTCGCCGAATCCTCTTTGATTTAAAAGATACTGTTGCACAAACAACATGCTGATTTAGGCCTACACCATCACTGGTACCAGGCTGTATAACTAGCTACATTTAATGTGACTCAGTACATTTATTAGCTAGCCATTAGCATTTTTAAAATGTATTTAACTAGGAAAGTCAGTTAACAAATTCTTATTTACAATGACGGCCTAGGAACAGTGGGTTAACTGCCTTGTTCAGGGGTAGAACGACAGATTTTTAAACTCGGGAATTCGATCTAGCAACTTTTCGGTTACTGGCCCAACGCTCTAACCACTAGGCTACCTGCCTACCCAGGTAGCGGCCCAACAGGACTAGCTGTTTGCAGATGTAAGAAACACAAACTAATAGTGTAATTGTAGAACTCTGGTGGATTTATATTAGGAAGCAAAGTTGAAACTGCAATGTAGTCATCAACATTGTTGCATGTGCTGCATTGACCATGCAGAGACTGAACGCAAGTGTCTCATGGTCGAGCAACAACAAATGCGCTCCTTAAGTGACCGGGGCGGGGCTAGGTCTGTGTGGAAAGCAGCATGGTGCGAGAGAGTGGAGAGAGATGACTCAAGTGGCAGAGTAAACTATATTTAGCAAACCAAACATTCGAATACCGTTATAGAAGGTAAAGTAAAAACCCAAACCAGTCCGTGCATCAATACCGGTATATCGCAAAAAACGGTATACCGCCCAGCCCTAGTTTGAGATAGACTTGCACAGAATATTGTTATGTCATAGGAAAGATTAAAAGCTTCTCCATACATCACAAAGATCTGTCGACGTAAAAGGGGAGAAACTCCCTAAAAGCCTGCCATACCTCGAATATCCAGGAATCAGAGATGACCGTTTCCCACCCTCGCTTCTTATCATGTCCTGTTTACACAGACAGCCAGAGCAAAAGAGCGCCAAACGAACGTATCCACATCTCATCTCCTGTGTGTGATCCTCCTCTCCTCCTCCCAGGAGAGTCAAATCCCTCAGCTATCATTGACCTCGTTATAAAAATAGATAATCTAACTCCGCCATCACATCTTTTACCATCTCTCCCTTTTCCTCCATTTTCTCTTTTCATCAACTCTGTACTGTAATGGCTGACAGGACTGAATGAGTTGATCCTGAATGGCCTCCTGTCCTGGCCATGACAGGTTGGGGGTCATGGAGGAAAGGAAGCTATCTGCCTCGATTGAGACACTGCCAGTGTTCCCTCTGCTTTATGCCTCCTCTTTCGAGGCCCATTAAAACTAGCTAGTGAGGGTAAGGTTGTGTCTGTCTGTGTGTGTGGTTAATTTAACAGCATCACTGAAGGTAACTACAGTAATTACCCAAGGTTCCCTTTGATCCTGCCAGACAATGTTTCCCAGGTTCTAATGCCCATCAAAGACTCTGGAGCAGCTGCTCAATTTGTGCAGTAACCTTTTCTAACTCTGCTGAGACGAGAGAGAGACAGGCGTCCTTTCACCTTTCCCTCTCTATACCTCAGGAATGAGCACTGCGTTTTTCAGTTCGGCGCTAACTAACCAGACCTGGGTTCAAGTGGTATTTGATTTATTTTCAAATACTTTTCAGCATTTGATTGGAGTGCCTAGACGTGTGGGTTTTGCAGTTTTTGGACTATTCCATTGGTTCCATTGTGCCAGGCTAGCTCAAACAAGCACAGTTAGTCATTGAAGGATTGAAAATAAATGTTGAACCCAGTGTGTGTTCTTAGTCCCCTCCTGTACTCCCTGTTCACCAACGACAGTGTGTCCATGCATGACTCCAACACCACCAGCTGATGACACGACGGTGGTAGGCCTGATCACCGACGACGACGAGACAGCCTACAGGGAGGAGGTCAGAGACCTGGCTGTGTGGTGCCAGCACAACAAGGCTCAGAAAATTGCCAAAGTCCCAGCCACCCAAGCCATAGACTGTTCACTCTGCTACCCCATGGCAAGACGTACCGATGCACCAATGCTGGGACCAAAAGGCACCGGAACAGCTTCTATCCCCAAGCCATAAGACTGCTAAACAGTTAATCAAATGGCCACCCAGACTATTGCATTGACCCTTTTTTGCACAGACTCTACCCACACACTCACACACACTGACACGCCAACACACACATACACACGCACTACATACGCTCACACACACATACTTTCACACCACTTACATAGCTGCTAGTCTGTTTATTATCTATCCTGATTGGCTAGTTGCTTTTACCCCTACCTACATGTACACATTACCTCAACTACCTCGTACCTCTGCACATTGACTCAGTGCTGGTACACTGTAAAAAAAAAAAAGCATGTCATTTGACAAACTTCACTGTAACATTTTACAGTAATTTCCTTTTTTTCAGAGTAATGAACAAATTCTAGTAAAATTACAGTAATTATCTCTAATTAAAAAATCTTCCTGTAATTTTACAGTTAACCTTTTCATATGTGAGTTCCAAATATATCTAACGGTCACCCCAGTGTGAGTTGTTTTATGTACGCGATGTCAGTATGCACTGTTCGCAACAGGACAGTAAACACGTGCTGCCTGCTAATTACAGTTGAAGTCGGAAGTTTACATACACTTAGGTTGGAGTCATTAAAACTCGTTTTTCAACCACTCCACAAATTTCTTGTTAACAAACTAGTCCTATATCGACATCACCTGAAAGGCCGTTCAGCAAGGAAGAAGCTCCAAAACCGCCATAAAAAAGCCAGACAACGGTTTGCAACTGCACATGGGGAAAAATATAGTACTTTTTGGAGAAAAAAAGGGGGATGCTTGCAAGCTGAAGAACACCATCCCAACCATGAAGCACAAGGATGGCAGCATCATGTTGTGGGGGTGCTTTGCTGCAGGAGGGACTGGTGCACTTCACAAAATAAATGGCTTCATGAGGCAGGAAAATTATGTGGATATATTGAAGCAACATCTCAAGATATCAGTCAGGAAGTTGAAGCTTGGTTGCAAATGGGTCTTCCAAATGGACAAGGACCCCAAGCATACGTCCAAAGTTGTGGCAAAATGGCTTAAGGACAACAAAGTTAAGGTATTGGAGTAGCCTTCACAAAGCCCTGACCTCAATCCTATAGAAAATGTGTTGGCATAACTGAAAAAGCATGTGCGAGTAAGGAGGCCTACAAACCTGACTCTGTTACACCAGCTCTGTCAGGAGGAATGGGACAAAATTCACCCAACTTATTGTGGGAACCTTGTGGAAGGCTACCCGAAACGTTTGAGCCAAGTTAAACAATTTAAAGGAAATGCTACCAAATACTGAATGAGTGCATGTAAACTTCTGACCCACTGGGAATGTGATGAAAGTTTTTCTGCATTGACCCCTTTTTGCACTAGCTCTTTTGAGTCATCACATACGTTTCTGTTACTGTTTATTATCCATCGTGTTGCCTAGTCACTTTATCCCTACTAAGATGTACATACAGTGCCTTTGGAAAGTACCCCTTGACTTTTTCCACATTTTGTTACTTTGCAGCCTTATTGTAAAATGTATTAAAAAAAAATGTATCCTCATCAATCTACACACGATACCCCATAATGACAAAGCGAAAACAGGTTTTTAGAAATGTTTGCTAAACAAATACCTTATTTACGTAAATATTCAGATCCTTTGCTATGCGACTTGAAATTGTGCTCTGGTGCATCCTGTTTCCATTGCTCATCCTTGGTATTTCTGCAGCTTGATTGGAGTCCATCTGTGGTAAATTCAATTGACTGGACATGATTTGGAAAGGCACACACCTGTCTATATAAGGTCCCACAGTTGACAGTGCATGTCAGAGCAAAGACCAAACAGTGAGGTCGAAGGAATTGTCAGTAGAGCTCCGAGACAGGATTGTGTCGAGGCAGAGATCTTGGGAAGGGTACCAAACAAATTCTTCAGCATTGAAGGTCCCCAAGAACACAGTGGCCTCCATCATTCTTAAATGGAAGAAATTTGGAACCACCAAGACTCTTCTTAGAGCTGGCCACCCAGCAATCAGGGGAGAAGGGCCTTGATCAGGGAGGTGACCAAGATCCTGATGATCACTCTGACAGAGCTTCAGAGCTCCTCTGTGGAGATGGGAGAACCTTCCAGAAGGACAACCATTACATTTTACATTTACATTTTAGTCATTTAGCAGACGCTCTTATCCAGAGCGACTTACAGTAGTGAATGCATACATTTCATACATTTCATTTTTTGTTGTACTGGCCCCCCGTGGGAATCGAACCCACAACCCTGGCGTTGCACACACCATGCTGGCGGTGCAAACACCATGCTCTACCAACTGAGCCACAGGGAAGACCATCTCTGCAGCACTCCACCAATCAAGCCTTTATGGTAGTGGCCAGACGGAAACCAATCCTCAGTAAAAGGCACATGACAGCCCGCTTGGAGTTTGCTAAAAGGCACCTAAAGGACTCTGACCATGAGAAACAAGATTTTCTGGTCTGATGAAACCAAGATTGAACTCTTTGGCCTGAATGCCAAGCGTCAAGTCTGGAGGAATCCTGGTACCATCCCTACGGTGAAGCATGGTGGTGGCAGCATCATGCTGTGGGGATGTTTTTCAACGGCAGGGACTGGGAGACTAGTCAGGATTGAGGGAATGATGAATGGAGCAACGTACAGAGAGATCCTTGATGAATCTTTTTTTTGTTTTTTTTTTGTTTTACATACCGTGATATAATATTTTGGCCACATCGCCCAGCCCTGCTCCAGAGCACTCAGGACCTAAAACTGGGGTGAAGATTCACCTTCCAACCGGACAGAGCCTAAGAACACAGCCAAGACAACGCAGTAGTGGCTTCGGGACAAGTTCCTTGAGTGGCCCAGCCAGAGCCCGAATTGAACCTGATCAAACATCTCTGGAGAGACCTGAAAAGGGTCTGAATACTCATGTAAATGTGAAATTTCAGTTTTATATTTTTATACATTTGCAAAAAAATTCTAAAATAACTTTTTGCTTTGTCATTATGGGGTATCAATTTCAGCAATTTTAGATTTAGGCTGTAACGTAACAAATTGTGGAAAAAGTCAAGGGGTCTGAATACTTTACGAAAGCACTATCTACCTCAATTACCTCGTACCCCAGCACATCGTCTAGGTACTGGTACCCCGTGTATATAGCCAAGTTATTGTTACTCATTGTGTATTTATTCCTTGTTTATTATTTTTCTTTTTTTCTGCATTATTTGGAAGTAAGCATTTCTCTCTTAATCCACACTTGTATTTTATGAACCATGTGACAAATATTTACTTTTAATTTTTTTGAGCCACAAGACCCATTTTTATACTAGCATCAGGCTCTAAGTACTAATACTCCAGGCTACAGTACTTTTATGTAAATTAAGAGGGTGTTGCCTTGACCTGCTTTTGGAAACTTCATATCACCTCTTAGAGGAGGAGAACCTGTGGGATGATCTGCATATTCCTGTGATCTTCATCAACCAGGTCTCAGGGAGCAGTCATCATTAAAGAAAAAGAGGATGGTGAGACAGACTGGGTGCCTCTTACGCTAGCCCTTCTGCTACCTATACCTGAAGCTGCTAGCACTAACACTCCCCCACCGTAAGATCGCCCTTCTTTGAAGCATGAAGCTGCCCTTCGCTTCAAACAGCTCCTTGAGGTGCGGTCAAAGCCACTCTGTCCTTCACCACCCAGTCCAGTGATAGAGGTGCACTGCCCTTGGATAGAGGGATTGTTTTCCTCCTCTCTTTCTTTCCTTTCTCCTCTCTGTGTATCTGTCTCTCCGTTCGTCATGTCCCTGAACCGGCTCACACAGACAGAGCTGTGTTTTATACACACACAGACAGACAGAGAATTTCCCCACCTCTCTGACTGCACCCCACGTTCTCCCGTTTCGTCTGCTCTGTGTATACAGTACATAGGGCCTAAAATTAGAAAGCCACAAGATCCTTTCCTTCCTAGCAGAGGAGCCCCATTAAACGAGTTCTCCCATAGCACTGCGATGTGTTGTCATTTAGGTGGGACTAGAGAAGCAGGTGTTTTCTTACGCCCTATTCCCACTACAGGACATGAAGGAGAGTCTGAGGAGCGGGGTGGTGAAAGAGAATTCTCCTTTTCAATTCACATTACAGTACATCCTTGCCTTGTCTTTGGTGGTGGCTGGCAACGTGCCATTCTTAGTCAGCAGCTCAAATTGACCGTAAATATCACAGTAGCCAGTAAGCACAAACTATTCAACAATGACAAACTTTTCTTTTACAACATATTACACAATTGAATAATGCAACCAAACCATATTACATGCTTGAATAATGCAACAATTCACAAGCATGTACTGTTTATTTTCTCGTCTGTAGGCTACATTCATTACATTTTACCTTCAGTACAAAGCACAGAGTTGCTATATCAGCATGTCTTCAACATTAGCCTATCAAAAATGAACAATTAACCCCCTCATATGAATAGAAAAGTACAGTAGGCCTCCCTTACAACATTACAAAAAAGCAGGCTTCATTTTTATCAATATCATGCGAGTTCACTGTGATTAACTGTTTTATATGGAAACCCACCCCCTCCAAACAAAAATGCCTCATGATTTGTCAAAGTGGACAATTAGTCTGTTCTCAGTCTGATTACCACAGCTGCCGGTAGCCTAGAGAAGCTTCAGTTTGAATAGATGGAGTCTTATTAAGCATGCTGTTTTTTCTTCAATTCCTTAATAAAATGTTTTCTTGTATTCCTATATTTACCCTTTAGAAAGAAGTGCTCAGCCTTGCTCATTACAGACCATAGGTCCCTTAAGTCGTTCCAGTAAGGCTGTTCGGTTTGTAAACTTTCCTGGACTTGGGTGTATTCTTTATTCACATAATCTTTTCCCATTTCAGCATATATGATATCACAAAATGTTTCATACCACACATCTAATTCAAGTTTGGGCTCTTGAAATCCTTGCGGAGTTTCGATGAGTTCTAACAGAGCTCTGCATGCTATTTCAGAACATGGAAAGTAATTTGGCACATTCATTTTAATTCATTTAGGCCTATGCGGAGTATGTATATTTTGCCCAGAATAATAAAGTAATACCTGGTTGAGAAAGTTCATGGCCAACAGAAAAGGTCATAAACAGAAAGTCAACTTTTTTTTTTCTCTTTCAATTAAGTCAAAACATCCTCATTCTTCAATATCTGTAGCCGACTGTATTTTTACAAAAAGTGTAAGTGTGAAGAGGTTCTTGGTGTGTTTGTTTGTTTGTTTGTTTGTTAAGGAGTGTGCCTTTGGGAAGGAGAGAAAGGGAAAGCCCACTTTGTAAGGAGAGCATCGCATCACTTGTTACTTCTTTCCTGTGCTTTCTCATCTTTCTATTCTAGTTAGGCTCACATCTATATATTTTCTCTGACAGCACAAACCCCCCCATCCCACCTCTCTTCCTTCTTACCATGCTTTAGTTGGGTTTTGCCTATTCCACATCTCCGTTCCAAGTAAGTAAGATGGCGCCGACAGATATGGCAGCTCTGCTTCTAGCTCCTTAGCAACTTTGCAGTATTTCGTTTTTTGGGGTTATTTCTTACATTATTAGCCCAGAGTTTTGTGGGTGTTATTACATACAGTCGGAAATAACTTTTTTGATATCAGAGCGGCGGTAGCTCGCCAGCAATTCGACCAGGAATACGATTTTCCCAAATTGCATCCTTTGTTTGTACCCCCCAGGGCAATTGAACTTATTCCAGAGGCTGCCGGCGGAGAAGAGGTTTTCAAAGGGGACTTCTAGTCCGATTCAGGAGGCGTGCACACCATCAATTGCTTTCGAGTATATTACTCGCTAATGTTCAGTCTCTGGATAATAAAGTAGACGAGCTCAGGGCGAGGATCTCCTTCCAAAGAGACATCAGGGATTGTAACATACTCTGTTTCAAACATGGCTCCCTTGGGATATACTGTCCCCATTCATCCATCTGGGTTCTCAGTACATCGTGCAGACAGGAATAAAGAACTCTCCGGGAAGAAGAAAGGCGGGGGTGTGTGCGTTTCATGATTAACCACTCATGGTGTGATTGTGATAACATACAGAAACTCAAGTTATTTTGTTCACCCGACCTAGAATACCTCACAATCAAATGCCAACAGTATTACCTCCCAAGAGAATTATCTTCGGTTATATTCATAGATGTGTATATTCCCCCTCAAGCCAATACCACGATGGCCTTTAAAGAACTACACTGGACTTTATGCAAACTGGAAACTACATATCCTGAGGTTGCATTTATTGTAGCTGGGGATTATAACAAAGCGAATTTGTTCTACCAACACATTGACTATAGTACTCGTACTGGTAAAACATTGGACCATTGCTACTCAACTTTTAGAAAATCTGATCACAACTCCATTTTGCTCCACCCTTCCTATAGGCAGAAACTCAAACAGAAAGTACCCGTGCTAAGGTCTATTCAACGCTGGTCTGACCATTCGGAATCCATGCTTCAAGATTATTTTGATCACGCGGACTGGGATATGTTCCGAGTAGCCTCTGATAATAACATAGACGAATACACGGGTACGGTGACTGAGTTCATCAGGAAGTGTATAGGGGATGTTGTTCCCATTGTGACTATTAAAACCTACCCAAACCAGAAACCGTGGATAGATGGCAGCATTCGTGTAAAACTGAAAGTGGGAACCACCGCATTTAACCATCGCAAGGTGACTGGGAACATGGCCGAATACAAAACAGTGTAGTTATTCCCTCCGTATGGCAATCAAACAGGCAAAACGTCAGTACAAAGTGGAGTCGCAATTCAATGGCTCAGACACAAGACTTATGTGGTAGGGTCTACAGACAAAGGGAAAACCAGCCACGTTGCGCGACACCGACGTCTTGCTTCCGGACAAGCTAAACACCTTCGCCCGCTTTGAGGATAACACAGTGCCACCGACACAGCCCGCTACCAAGGACTGTGGGCTCTTCTTCTCTGTGGCTGACGTAAGACAATTAAGCGTGTTAACCCTCGCAAAGCTGCCAGCCCAGACGGCATCCCTAGCCACGTCCTCAGAGCATGTGCAGACCAGCTGGCTGGAGTGTTTACGGACGTATTCAATCTTTCTCTATCCCAGTCTGCTTTCCCCACTTGCTTCAAGATGTCCACCATTGTTCCTGTACCCAAGAAAGCAAAGGTAACTGAACTAAATTACTATCGCCCCGTAGCACTCACTTCTGTCATCATGAAGTGCTTTGAGAGGCTAGTTAAGGATCATATCACCTCTACCTTACCTGACACCCTAGACCCACTTCAATTTTCTTACCGCCCCAATAGATCCACAGACGAGAAGGTGGAAAGCTTCAAGTTCCTCGGCCTACACATCACTGACGATTTTGAAATTCTCCACCCACACGGACAGAGTGGTGAAGAAGGAGCAACAGCGCCTCTTCAACCTCAGGAAGCTGAAGAAATTTGTATTGGCCGCTAAAACCCTCACAAACATTTACAGATGCACCTGTCAGGCTGTATCACCGCCTGGTATGGCAACTGCAGACTGCACCAACCTCTGGAGAGTCCTGCAGTTGCGGGTGGTGCAGTCTGCCCAACGCATGACCGGGGGCAAACTACCTGCCCTCCAGGACACCTACAGTGCCCGATGTCACAGGAAGGCCAAAAAGGACATCAACCACCCGAGCCACGGCCTGTTCACCTCGCTATCATCCAGACGGCGAGGTCGGTACAGGTGCATCAAAGCTGGGACCGAGAGACTGAAAAACAGCTTCTATCTTAAGGCCATCAGACTGTTAAATAGCCATCACTAGCCGGCTTCCACCCGGTTACGCAACCCTGCACCTTAGAGGCTGCTGCCCCATATACATAGACTTGGAATCACTGGCCACTTTAATAATGTTTAAATAATGTTTACATACTGCTTTACTCATCTCATATGTATATACTGTATTCTGCTGTATTTTTGTCAATGCCACTCCTACATTGCTCAATCTAATATTTATATATTTCTTAATTCCATTTTACTTTAAGATTTGTGTTTATTGTTGTGAAATGTTAGATATCACTGCACTGTTGGAGCTAGGAACACAAGCATTTTGCTACACCTGCAATAACATCTGCTAAATATGTGTATGTGAGACCGGTAAAATTAGATTTGATATGGCATCCTATTCCCTAGTGCACTACTTTTTGACCAGAGCCCTATAGCGAAATTAAAGGGTAGGTAAAGGTTTATTGTGGAACACACACTTCCTTCTCCGTAACCCTCTGGGGATGTCTCATCTAAAAGTTGTCTCCCAAATAGCACCCTATTTCCTTTACAGTGCACTACTTTTGACCAGGGACCATAGGGCTCTGCTAAAAACTAGTGCCCTATACTGTATGGAAATAGGGTGCCATTTGGGACACATCCAGAGAGCTGAGACAGGAACACTACACGGTCACAAGCGCTTCTATCTGACCTCTAACCCAGAGGTGACAGTGACATCACCTAGGCTCGGTGACAGACGGGGCCGCTTATGTCTGTAACTTCCATAGAGTGATCATTCTGAAGGAGCCACCATGGACAGAGAGGTATTCATTTCCTGTGTTGGAGAGAAAGGCAGGATGCTATAAACCAGCCAATCACCTTTGACCTGGCGTAGCTGTTGACGAGGCTGTGAGTGTATATGTCATTTCCATAACACTACCAGGGTTCTGTCACAGCTACACACGCGCTCGCTCCCACACACACGGCTTTGTGTGTGTGTGTGTAGCTGTGACAGAACCCTGGTAGTGTTATGGAAATGACATATACACTCACAGCCTCGTCAACAGCTACGCCAGGTCAAAGGTGATTGGCTGGTTTACAGCATTGTGCCTTTCTCCATCCACTCTGTTCAACACAGGAAAACTGTCCACGGTGGCTCCTTCCGAACAAAATTATCACTCTACGGAAGCCTACAGCCATATTTGGCCTGAGAATGTTATAAAAAAAATCACATACAGAGATCGGCATAAACTGATCCGATTTTATCACAAAGTAGCCAGAATATCCTGTCTTTACTACTGTAACAATTAAAGGTAGGCTCAGCGATATGACTTAGATGCAGAGAGGAAACGGCATAGAGGGTCAATTTCTGCAACAACTAAGAGCGTTAAAGCGCAAGGCTCAACTTCTCAGCTGTTTTGGTCCCCTGGCTACCATGCTGTAACAGCGTGATCAAACCAATGCACATGCGCAGATGCTGTGTGTGCCTGTGTGAGAGCGAAGTCTTGCATCTCGCTCATCCCAATATCTGCGGTGCTTCTCGTGGTAATGTCATTTAGGTGAATCTACATTTAAGCAAGATTTTGCTTAATTAACAAATTAGCTGAACGGAATCCTTGCTAGTTTTTTGGGGGAAATCTGAACGCTGACAAACACACAAATACTATTTTTTTCCATTGAGATGGATATTGATTGATCCACATCCCTATTTAGAGCCAAGCGGCTAGATCGTAATTGGAATTGATTTCTTTCATTGATCTGTTCAGGACAGGTGCCAGCAAACGTCATACGGTGGTGTGCTTCTGTTCCTGTGTGTCCACTCTGCGTGGCGCTGAATACCATGGGCTTGCGTCCCAAATGGCACCCTATTTCATATGTGGTGCACTACTTTTGATGCAAAGTATATTGAAAGCAGCTGGTTCCACACAGGTGTGGTTCCTGAGTTAAGGAAGAAATTAACATCCCATCCCATGGGTAGCATCGTGTATAAAAAGGCCCAGTTGCCCATTATTTTGGCTACCATGTCTAGAAGAAATCATCAAATATGACACTTTATGTTGGTGTTTCCTTTATTTGGGCAGTTGCCTGTATGTGTACTGTATATAGGGAATAGGGTGCCATTTGGGACACTCAGTATGTTCTGCCCTCCCCCACTGCACTACACCTCTGTGTCTGTCCTGTAAGAGTTAAAGCTGAAGAACACTGTCCTCCTTTCTTCCTCCCCATGCGGTCACTACCTCCTTGTCCCTCCCTCCATCTGCTCTGGGATAAAACAAGTAGTTCTGCAAACACTGATTTTAATTTCCCCCCTGACCGACCCTGCGCTCCTCAGAGAGACAGCAGAGATCTTGCTCTACACACACACACACGCACACACAGACACTCCCCCCACGTCCTGGACGAATCCCTAACCTCCACGGGAGAAAGTAGTGTTTAGTACGCATGTAGGAAAAAGCAATCGAGCACAGATGCATCTTGAGTGCACTCACAATACAAACAAATATAGAATTATTTGATTCCTTCCCGCTTGGTGGAAATGTTGAATGCAGCTCTGTGTTTTGATATTGAAATGGCATGTGCTGTAAGATCGGTTTTAGTGTAGATAATTCCCAATACCTAGTGTACACACTCATACTAAATACCACACAGGTCCTAATATAATTGAGGCTCTGGTACCACAGACACTCAGAGAGCTTTAGCTGTGAGGTGTTGTAGAGGAGAGTACCATGATTATGGAAAGGTGGCTGGGAACATGCTCGCTGGACATGGCACCCCTCCCCCCCGCATCCTGCCCATATCTAGCAGAGATCCAGAGCTTTCATCCTTTCTAAGACCTGGGGGAGGTTGGCCTGGCCTCTATTGGGCCGGCTGCTGCTGTTGTCCCCCCCCCTTCCCTCTCCCCCTGACCCTCCATTCCAGACCCCCTCCGTCCTCCACCCGTCCTCCTCCAGCCTATGTATATGTTCCAACTGGCATCCTATTCCCTGTATAGTGCACTACTTTTGACCAGACAATATAAGTGCACTATGTATGGAATAAGGTGGTACTTAGGATGCAGCTCTTATCTTTCAGCCCCAGATGAGCACTCTCACCTACAGGCGGGATTACATGTCTCTCACCAGGCCTGTCTCTTTGTGTGGTTGCTGTACGGCTCTCTCCCTGTAAGTCCTCCTGCTGTTTGAAGGTTCTGTTTGTTCTAGCTCTGCGTGAAGCACCAGGTTTTCTTGATAGATTTTTTTTTTTTTTTGAACTACGAAAAGAAGCAGAGAATCAAGAGAAGCCTCCTCTCTCTTTATTCCACTGACTGAGACAAGACCAGCACTGCTCCATCTGCTTCATCTAATCTTATTCATTGTGATCTAAAAGGAAAAGCTGATCCAAAGTCAGCACTCCTACTCTGAGACGCTCCATACACACTACCCCTATTTATCAGTTGTCTTGTGGAAGTGGATGAAGATTGAAATGAACTGAATTGTGTTAATTCTTTCTCTGTAATTTCTTGTACTGTTTGTTCTTGTTTATTCAGGACATCTGCCTTGGGACAGAGCCATGACCAGTCTGGAGCCAAACAGAAGACTGGACTCCACACTCTGACTGAAACCTTCAAGCACAAAGTAAGTAGGGCCAAAACCATAATACGATCAAGGGCCAAAACAGTGGAGAGAGCGAGAGGAAATGCATGCTCCTAGACCACAACATTGTGCTTGATATGCCCGTTCTTAACTGGGTTGTCATTACAACAAATTATAGGCCTATGTTCCCACATGTCAACCAATCAGGGAGACATCAGGTCAGTGGCCGGGCTGTGTGTTGTTTGGGCTATTGGCTGCTCTCCCTATCTGGCTGTGTCTCAAACGACACCCTATTCCCTATATTGCAATACTTTTGACCAGGGCTCATTTGGAGCTCATTGGGGACTCAGCCTCTGTCTATCTGTCTGCAGCACAACCATGCTTACATGACCCATTGACCACTGGGCCTTATCCATCCACCATCCATCTGATCCACCCGGCCTCCTCAGCACATTCCATTCCACGCGGATGGATACGTCAAGTGAACCAGTCCGACTAGAGCACTGCCTTGGCCCTACCGTAACCCTGGCGACCTGGCTGTTAACGTAAACACCAGGTCTGACCTTTCCCCTCTCGGCCTTACCTACTTATCTGGGTAACCCTGGGAAGGTCTGGCCCGGACAACATAGCCACAGTTTCCTGGTATTTCTCTCTCGCTTTCTGTTTATCTGTCTGTCTCTCTCACTCTCTATATATTCCTCTACTGCCAGGGAAGCCCTGTCCATCTGTCCTCAGCCCATCCCTCACCCCTGAACCCTGGTAGATTTTGAAGCCTTGCACTAGATTAAGTGTCTCCGTTTGTGACCTCATGTTCCCTTTGAGACTTGGGTAGAGACGTCTCTACAGGGAAAGACAAGGAATATGATGCTGATGTAGAAAGCTTGTTAAATACAAAAGTAGTATATTGAGGTTAATTCATATACAGTATAAACACATTATCAGATACAAATAAATGGATTGCTGGCAAATTTGTTTTATGTTAAGAGCCTCTGCTCATACTCATGTTGCTAACCTGCCTCGTATTAACATTGATCTCATCCTTGTATGTGTGCTCACGTAATCAAAATGCCCTCCAAAGGAATGACAACAGCAGAAACAACAACAACGAAGCTGTTTGATATGAGGCCATGTTGGGAGGAGCAGTCAGAAATCTGTGGGGTGGGATTCATGTTGGTAAAACCCCTCCTGCTTTCTCGCTCCAGTTAACCCCACCAGCTTGCCTCTGGGCCGAGCCCGTGTTTATGTCTGCTGCTGCGCAATGCTGTGCTCATGTCATTATCATCCAACGCAGGTGTGCAGGGGAGACCCACCTAATGCACTACTATATCACCACCCCCTAATTCACAATACACCACCCCCTAATTCACAATACACTACCCCCTGATTCACCACTATACCACCCCCTAATTCACAATACACTACCCCCTGATTCACCACTATACCACCCCCTAATTTACAATACACTACCTCCTGATTCACCACTATACCACCCCCTAATTCACAATACACTACCCCCTGATTCACCACTATACCACCCCCTAATTCACAATACACTACCCCCGAATTCACCACTACACCACCCCCTAATTCACAATACACTACCCCCTGATTCACCACTATACCACCCCCTAATTTACAATACACTACCCCAGATTTACCACTACCCCTACCATGAACTGAGAGAGAGGACGATTTGTTACAGGGGTTTACTACCTATTCACTATCTTTCTCTCTCTCCCTCTGTTTTCTCTTTTTTTCCATTTCTTTCTTGCTTGCGCTCTCTTTCTTTCTCATCTGCGTAGCTATAATGTGATTGACACTGGGGACCTCAACAGTGAGGCCCCTCCCCCCAGGGCAGGTCGACATGTGGCTAATGGGGGGAGGAGGGATGGTTTTTGGCATCCTCATTCTGCAGATAGGGACGCACACTGGGGAGAGAGGGAGAGAGAGAGGAACAGGGTGCGGTGCAAGACATAGAAGGCAGAGGGGAGAGATGGAAGGAGGCAGTTCTTGTATTTAGATTTGGATCTTGAATTTGTGGTTTAAACACACTGACTGGACAACAGGATGTAGCTAGCCTGAGGTCATAGTCTTCATCAGAACCACTCCAGTCCTGTCTGTCTGTCCCACCAGTATACTTCCTGTGGCAACCCTGGGCCTGGTCTGGAAGATCATCTGATGGGTTTTCTCAAAGCAGCACACACATCCTCTGGAGACTAGGGTTGTGTCTCAAATAGCACCCTATTCCTTATATAGTGCACTACTTTTGACTAGGGTTCATAGCACTGAGGTACAAAAGAACTGGCGACTGCGTCCAAGATGTCCGACCGTTGTTTTCAATGTAATCTACTTTCATGCATTGTCTATATCCGGGTTACATCCGGTTTACACTTCACATGCGCACTTTAAAATGTTGTCTTTGGCTGTGAGTGATGGGGGGAAAAATCGTCCCCAGCGACAATTCTTTGAATAATTCAATGGATGTTTTGTGCACAAAGATGACTAAACTGTCTTATTAGGAATTTTCAAATCTGACTTCTCTATGTTGCCGTCTATGGAAATTGTCTTTCTGGACCGGACATCAGTTAAACTGCAGTACCGAAGCAAGACTGTAGGAGCGGTCGAAACCGTGCTTCTAGACCAGAACCCTGGCCCCTTGGTCCATAGGACTCTGGTCAAAAGTAGTGCACTATATAGGGTGTCATTTGGCACGCACTCTAGGAGCGTAGCTGCAGCTAGTCCTCAGTTCTAACACAGCAGCAGAAGTGGTGTTCCACTGCTATCAATTCTGATCAACTCAGAACACTGAACACTTAGTGTCTACTCATTTTATTCTCCCTCATTCTCCGTTCCATCTCATCGTTGTCTTTGGGTCGCAAGACTGAGTGAGAACAATCTATCCTGTGAGAAGTCATCAGTCTGATTCAAGCAGACAGCAGGCCCACACGCTGCCTGTGGTTGGTTACTTGGCTTCGTCTCGGCAGCATAGCTTTCATAGTTCTATAAGGAGTTTTCGGGAGGGAAGGTGTGAGGCCCCACTCTCCTTTCTGTGGGGGGGTAGGCTTGGTGTCAACAGACATCTTTGCTTTGTGCCAAACTGAGGGAGAGGGAATGGGGGAGAGTAAAGGGGTGAGTCTATATCGTGCCCCCCTTTATACACTCCCTCCCTTTATTCCCTCCCTTTCTCTTGGGGTTCAACTGTAAACTCAGAGTTGATGGGAGGAAGGTTAGCCTGCCACTGTCAAAATCACACGAACACACACACACAGACACCATTTGTATCCCACCGCACTACTCTACTGAACGCCCGGCCAAACACGACTATCCAAACAGAGAGGGAATATTTTCAGTTGCATGGAGTTAAGATGCTGTGTGGACACTGTATACATATTCTGCTCTCACTCAGAAATACTTCCAGGTGTTGAACAATGTGCTTTTGACTCTTGTTTCCCTTTTGAAATGAAAGCAACCTTTTGGTTCAGCCCATGTCCTTTTAAAGTCGATAGAATGGTTGGGTGTAGGTTACGTGAGAGAAATGATACTGTGAAATGTTTCCCTTTTTATTTTAATCTAGAGCCTGGTGGTTATTCTGAATGTGGCTGGTATCTTGCACAGAACTTGGACACATTAACCCACGATAAGGCTGGTATTGAAAGTTGGATACATTTTTGGGGGGAAATTCAACTCCTGTCAAAATCATTAGTTTACAATCACGTCCAGTCGAAACATTCCGATGTAATCTTTCTTTTTAAGCGGGTATGTGGATATTTGTTATACTGAAATGGAACTACAGTACAGATGTCAAAAAGCTCAGATAAAGTTCATTCACCTTTTATTAAATAGTATTAACCATTTACCTGGACACCACTTAAAGCTTATTCAACCCTTTCTTGGGATTTTTATCTTCGACGTCCAGAGTTACAAGCCTACTTTAAAATCATAATCCCTGGTGTTGTACTGTGAAATATCATTACTCAGTATGGGACATTAGAGTCTGAGAATGAGGGGCTTTGTCAGTAAGGCTGTTTTAGCCCCACAGCCAGGCTTTACTAATGCTGGTCAGGAGAGAATGAGGAGTGAACAACACACACACAGAGAGAGAGAGAGTAACCCCTCTTAATGTGGTGGTAAAGCTCCTGCCTGTCTTGCCCTAGGGCAGCTTTCACACTCTACTGACTGATCCGTCCAGGAAGTACAGGGGGGAAGCGGGGGCTACAGGGAGGGTGGTGGGGGGTACAGGGAGCACCCCCACCGAGCCACAATGGTAACCAGGCTGCACGCTGGGCCCAAATCAAAGGGGGCACTCCATCTGTTCCTGGGGGTAGATTGTGTGTGTGTGTGTGTGTGTGTGGGGGGGGGGGGGGGGGCTCAGTGTGCGTGTGTGCAGGAGGAACCACAGGATAATAGTTATTGTGGAAGCCTTAGACATGTTTGTGTAAGTGACAATGTCTGCCTACTTCTGTCTGTCTCTCAACTCAGGATGTATCCCAATAGCACCCTATTCCCTAAATAGTGCACTACTTTTGACCAGAGCCCTATGGAACCTGGTCAAAGGTAGTGGGCCATATAGGGAATAGGGTGCCATTTGAGATTGCAGCCTGTGTCTCATCTAGACTATGAACCGCAGTGTAACGACCCCATTAACAACGCTGAGGTCAACCCTCCTGCTGAGAACATAATAATTGGAGACTGTGACCAAAAATGCTACAATGTTATGTTGGGGAATACTTCTCTAACTTGACTGTTGTTGTTGTATTGACAGACTGAGACAGGTCTAGGTCTAGACCTCCATGCCAGGCCAGATGATGAAGAGCCTCCAGTTCAGAAGCATCGCCCCCAAGGCCCCAGCAGCGGTGGTTCCCTCCCCAGCCGCCATCCTGTCCTGCCAACACCCCTCTGCCCTCCCGGAGGCAGCCTCCACAGCTGTCAGCCCCAAGTCTATCCTGGTCCCGGCCCAGAACTATGCCCTGATGCAGGTGGCAGGGCAGGAGGGTACCTTCTCTCTGGTGGCCCTGCCGCCCTCCGTATCCCCTCAGTCGCCGCAGCAGCAACAACAGCAGCAGCAACAGCCAATCCAGAAGAACCTGAAGCTGCCCATCCCCAGGTACCAGCCAATGAGGACCAAGAACACCCCGGAGAAGGTCAAATCAGCCACGCCCACCGCTGGCAGCGCCAGGGGGGTGAAGACACCCACCAAGGTTGCCTTGACAACCCGGGACCATCGGTCAATAGCAGCCGTAAAGAAGAAGATGTCGTTGGCTGAGCCCAAGGAGGAGCCATCAGAACAGGTCACACTGATCGACTCCTCAGTCTCCTCTGAGCTCTCCGCCCTCACAGCCCTGCTCCCAGACAACGCCATGCTCTACTCTGGCTCTCCGCTGGAGCGAATAGCAGTGGTGGACACCAGCCCCGACCACCGGTCCACTCCTGCCCACGCCCCCGGCCTTGTCACCAGCATGCTGCAGAAACTCCACTACCCATCTGGTGGCATTACTAAAAGTTCCCCGGTCGAACCATCACAGGAGGAGAGCAGCGGTAAGGTTGCTATCAGGCCGTGCCAACCCAAGCCTGTAGCCCAACAGCCCCATCCACAGCCAGCTAGTAGCAGCATCACTGTCCTCTCTCCAGCCATCTTCAGCAAAGCTGTCCAGATCATCCCCTCCCCAACCAAGGGCAAGCTGCCCATCCTTCCCTACTCCAAGATGAAAAGCACCCTCATACCCGCCGCCAAACTCAACCTCAATGCCATGTCCCCCAAGAAGGCTTTCCCTAGCCAGCCCGACCTCTCCCCTTATCCCTCTGATCCCCAATCCAAGACCCCGAAGACTGCGGAGGCCCTATGTCAGAACCACATGCCAAACTCCCTGCTGCAGAGCCAGCCTCAGGCCAAGACCACAGGCACCCTGTCGCTGCTGGGAACGCTACAGATCCAGAAACCATCAGGCAAGAAGAGGGGGAGGAAGAGGAAGACAATGGAGGACATTCTGGCCTTTGAGGCGAGGAAGAAGAGGTCCTTGTCGTTCTTTCGGAGGAGGGTGCCAGAGAAGCCTTCTCTCTCAGCCGTCATCTCCTCCCCGCAGTCTAAACAGCAGAGGGAGGTGGACATCTCTAAGAAGTACCGCAGCATCAGACCCAAGCCTCACCACATGCTGCTGATGGAGACTGTACCCCAGCTGGTCAGCCTGCCCTCCCTCACCTCCTCTGACAGCCTGGATTCAGAGCTCCTCGTGGGGCATCAGCTCTCTGCTGAGGTCCTGGAGCCCGGTCCTCCCCAGCCCCAGCCAGCCTCTACCCCGCTATACCTGAAAGGGGGCCCTTCACAGAGGGTTTACCTGGGCAGTAGCCAGCCCCTCCACCGCTGCCCTACCTGCAGCCGCTGCTTCCAGTTCAAACACCACCTCCAGAGCCATATGAACAGTCACACCAACAGCAGGCCTTACTTGTGTCCTGTGTGTCGTAAGGCCTATGCTCACTCTGGCTCCCTCAGCACCCACATGAAGCTGCATCACTCTGACGGGAGACCACGGCGGACGCTTCGCTGTGACTTCTGTGAGAAGGCGTTTGGCTACGTGGGTGTGTACTTCGGCCATTTGAGGGAGGTGCATAAGGTCATCCTGACCGTGGAGCCATCCGTCAGCCAGCATGAAGACGACGTGCCTGTGGAGGGGTGGGTACCTAAATATTAAGCATTATTAACAGTACCTACATGCTGTTATGAATTGAAAACCAGTCAACGTGTGGAGAAATGCTGATGCAAAAAATAAGGTGATCACCTTAATAGAACTTTAACAGACGTAGACAGACATATGGGAAGACAGACATATGGGAAGACAGCCATGTTCCTCTTAAGAGGTTTGCAGAGAATCTCACCCCCTCCAGCGGGGAGAGCAAACCTAAATACTCCTTATCTGTTGGTTGTCTCGTCCTTCCCTGTCCTGAGTCAAAACATTCAATCAAGGCTGAGACCTAGAGGTTGAATAGACTATACATTTGAAATGTCTTAATTGCTTAAGGTCACCCATGGGCGATTTTTATTTTGTGGCTCAAGGGCCCAGATCTCAGTTACTAAGACCTGCTTTATGGTGACCTCTGGCCTTAGAGAGGGTACTTGGAGGCCAAATTCCAAAAGGGAATAATCAGCAGAATATCTTAACAATACCGGTATATTTATCTCATCAATAGAACTCTTTGAGTCTTGACGTTTGGTCACTGTGACCATTGAATGTCTTAGAACAGTCGTTCCCAAACGTTTTATAGTTCCGTACCTCTTCAAACATTCAACCTCCAGCTGCGTACTCCCTCTAGCACCAGGGTCAGCGCACTCTCAAATGTTGGTTTTTTGCAGTCATTGTAAGCCTGCCACACACACACTATACGATACATTCATTACATTTATAACTTAAGAATGAGTGAGTTTTTGTCACAACCCGGCTCGTGGGAAGTGACAAAGAGCTCTTATAGGACCAGGGCACAAATAATAATAATATAATAATAATCAAGAATTTTGCTCTTTATTTAGCCATCTTACATATAAAACATTATTTGTTCATCGAAAATTGTGAATACCTCACCACAGGTTTATGAGACGGATGTACTTGAAAATATGCACATAACTCTGCAATGTTGGCTTGTATTGGAGAGAGTTTCAGTCTTAAATCATTTTCCACACACAGTCTGTGCCTGTATTTAGTTTTCATGCTAGTGAGGGCCGAGAATCCACTCCCACATCCATTTGAAGTCGGAAGTTTACATACACTTAGGTTGGAGTCATTAAAACTCATTTTTCAACCACTACACAGATTTCTTGTTAACAAACTATAGTTTTGGCAAGTTGGTTAGGACATCTACTTTGTGCATGACACAAGTAATTTTTCCAACAATTGTTTACAGATTATTTGACTTATAATTCACTGTATCACAATTCCAGTGCGTCAGAAGTTTACATACACTAAGTTGACTGTGCCTTTAAACAGCTTGGAAAAGTCCAGAAAATTATGTCATGGTTTTAGAAGATTCTGTTCTAAAGCAATGAGATAGTTTGAGTCAATTGGAGGTGTACCTGTGGATTTATTTCAAGGCCTACCTTCAAACCCAGTGCCTCTTTGCTTGACGTAATGGGAAAATCAAAAGAAATCAGCCAAAAAATTGTAGACCTCCACAAGTCTGGTTCATCCTTGGGAGCAATTTCCAAACGCCTGAAGGTACCGTGTTCATCTGTACAAACAATAGTACGCAAGTATAAACACCATGGGACCACGTAGCCGTCATACCACTCAGGAAGGAGACGTGTTTTGTCTCCTAGAGATGAACGTACTTTGGTGCGAAAAGTGCAAATCAATCCCAGAACAACAGCAAAGGACCTTGTGAAGATGCTGGAGGAAACATGTACAAAAGTATCTAAACCCCTACGCCGCAGCCCGTCTGGTGTTCAACCTTCCCAAGTTCTCTCACGTCACCCCGCTCCTCCGCACACTCCACTGGCTTCCAGTTGAAGCTCGCATCTGCTACAAGACCATGGTGCTTGCCTATGGAGCTGTGAGGGGAACGGCACCTCCGTACCTTCAGGCTCTGATCAGGCCCAACACCCAAAGAAGGGCACTGCGTTCATCCACCTCTCGCCTGCTGGCCCCCTTACCTCCTGCGGAATCACAGTTCCCGCTCAGCCCAGTCAAAACTGTTCGCTGCCCTGGCACCCCAATGGTGGAACAAGCTCCATCACGACGCCAGGACAGCGGAGTCAATCACCACCTTCCGTAGACACCTGAAACCCCACCTCTTTAAGGAATACCTGGGATAGGATATAGTAATCCTTCTACCCCCCCCCAAAAAAAAATATATATAGATGTACTATTGTAAAGTGGTTGTTACACTGGATATCATAAGGTGAATGCACCAATTTGTAAGTCGCTCTGGATAAGAGCATCTGCAAAATGATGTAAATGTAGATCCACAGTAAAACAAATCCCATATCGACATAACCTGAAAGGCCGCTGAGCAAGGAAGAAGCAAAGCCAGACTACGGTTTGCAACTGCACATAAATCATACTTTTTGGAGAAATCTCCTCTGGTCTGATGAAACAAAAATAGAACTGTTTGGCCATAATGACCATTGTTATGTTTGGAGGAAAAAGGGGGACGCTTGCAAGCCGAAGAACACCATCCCAACCGTGAAGCACGGGGGTGGCAGCATCATGTTGTGGGGGTGCTTTGCTGCAGGAGGGACTGGTGCACTTCACAAAATAGATGGCATCATGAGGCAAGAAAATTATGTGGATATATTGAAGCAACATCTCAAGACATCAGTCAGGAAGTTAAAGCTTTTGTTGCAAATGGGTCTTCCAAATGGACAATGACCCCAAGCATACTTCCAAAGTTGTGGCAAAATGGCTTAAGGACAACAAAGTCATGGTATTGGAGTGACCATCACAAAGCCCTGACCTCAATCCTATAGAAAATTTGTGGGCAGAACTGAAAAAGTGTGTGCGAGCAAGGAGGCCTACAAACCTGACTCAGTTACACCAGCTCTGTCAGGAGGAATGGGCCAAAATTCATCCAACTTATTGTGGAAAGCTTGTGGAAGGCTACCCAAAACGTTTGAGCCAAGTTAAACAATTTAAAGGAAATGCTACCAAATATTGAATGAGTGTATGTAAACTTCTGACCCACTGGGAATGTGATGAAAGAAATAAAATCTGAAATAAATCATTCTCTCTGCTATTATTCGGACATTTCATATTCTTAAAATAAAGTGGTGATCCTAACTGACCTAAAATTGAATCTTTACTGGGATTAAATGTTAGGAAATGTGAAAAACTAAGTTTAAATGTATTTGGCTAAGGTGTTTGTAAACTTCTGACTTCAACTATAGGTATGTGGTTGCAAAGGGCATCAGTGTCTTAACAGCACGATTTGCCAGGGCAAGATACTCTGAGTGCAGTTCAATCCAGAAATCTGGCTGTGGCTTCTGATTGAAATTACATTTTCTCAGAACCACTTGTTGCCATTTCGATGAGGCTCTCTTGTTCAGATATCGGTAAGTGGACTGGAGGCAGGTCATGAAGGGGATAACGAATCCAGTTATTTGTGTTATTCGTTTCGGGAAAGTACCTACGTAATTGTGGACCAAACTCACTCGGGTGCTTCGCTATATCACATTTGACATTGTCCGTAAGCTTGTTCATTTGCACACAAAAATCATACAATGATGGAAAGACCTGTGTGTTGTCCTTGTTAATGCAGACAGAGAAGAGCTCCAACTTATTAATCATAACCTCAGTTTTGTCCCGCACATTGAATATAGTTGTGGAGAGTCCCTGTAATCCAAGACTCAGATCATTCAGGCGAGAAAAAACATCACTTGTCTGACCGCTTGCATGATGACAAGTTTCTCACACGACTGGCTTATCTGGGTGAAAATTATAGTCTGTAAAGAAAACTTTAAGCTCGTCTCTCAAGTCAAAAAAACATGTCAATACTTTGCCTCTTGATAACCAGCGCACGTCTGTATGTTGTAAAAGCGTTACATGGTTGCTGCCCATATTGCATAGTGCAGAAAATACATGAGAGTTCAGGGGCCTTGCTTTAACAAAGTTAACCATTTTCACTGTCGTGTCCAAAACGTCTTTCAAGCTGTCAGGCATTCCTTTGGCAGCAAGAGCCTCTTGGTGGATGCTGTAGTGTACCCGAGTAGCGTCGGGAGCAACTACTTGCACGCGCGTTACCACTCCACTGTCTCCCTGTCATGGCTTTTGCGCCATCAGTACATATACCAACACATCTTGACCACCAAAGTCCATTTGATGTCACAAAGCTGTCAAGTATGTTAAAAAATATCCTCTCCTGTTGTCCTGGTTTCCAGTGGTTTGCAGAAGAGGATGTATTTCTTAATTGACCACCCATAAACGTAATGGACATATACCAGGAGATGTGCCAGGCCCACCACGTCTGACTCATCCAGCTGTAACGCATAGAATTCACTGGCTTGTATGCGAAGCAGTAATTGTTTCAAAACATCTCCTGCCATGTCACTGATGTGTTGTTTGATGGAGGCATTGTCTGTATAGTTTTTTTGGGCCTTTTCCCCCAGCATTTTCCCAGCCATATCCACGGCAGCAGGAAGAAGTAAGTCCTCCACAGTAGTATGGGGCTTGCCTGTCCTAGCCACTCGGTAGCTCACCATATAAGGTGTTTCTAGCCCCTTCTTATTAATGGTATCTGTTGCTTTTATACGTCTTACTACTCACGTCGTCTTAATTCTCGCTCCAAAAACTCCCATGGCTTATAGGTTTCATCGAGTTGTGAGATAGTACTTTTGCACATATAACACACTGTGGCTGAGGGAAGACACTACTCCAAATATAAGTGAACCCCAAATCAATGTAGTTCTCATCATATTTGCACCTCTTCAATGGTCCAACATCCCCCTCTGTTCGGTGCTTTCCCAGGTAAGGGGGCAGTAGCTCTTCGGCTGCATCAGATTCACAACTGTCAGTGTTCATGCTACAGTAGCTGGGCTAACAACAAATGTAGAATTACTGATGCTAGCATTGGATGTGGTCTTGGAAGCAGAACAACTTGTATCGTCGACAGGTGCAGGTGTAGTACTGCTGGTAGTAGCAGTACTACCAGTAGAGCTGGTATGTGTCGCAGGCCTTACTTTTCTTTTAACCATTTATCAATTTTCGAGCCAACGGAATAAGCAGCAGCTATGTTTGGCTACATACGGACTGTTAGTGGAATTCCCGCGATACAGTAACTGTTAATTATTTGACTAGGCTACCTGTATTTGACATTGTTGTTATTTTGCTGAACACTAGATGGTTTCATTTTATTTTTGGCAGTGAAACGAGGCTTCTCAGGGGGGGAGAAAAAAAACTGACCCAAATGTATTGTTGAAAAATATAACTGGAGTGTTTGAAAATGTGAAGAAATACCCCAGTTTGGGAATACCTGTCTTAGAATATTGGCCCTTCACTTGTCATAAAACACCAGTTCTTCCTCCCATCATGTGTCTCCAGGGCCATGTCTCCAGACCCGGGGGACGAGCAGGGCCAGGAGGAGCGAGAGGACCCGGTGGAGCTCCAGATCAAGTGTAGCCGCTGTCAGGCCATCACCCCCACCTTCGCCGACATGAAGCTACACCTGCTCTATGTGCATGGGGAGGAGGTCCAGGTGTGCCTGCGGGACGGGGCTGGGGGGGTGGGAAGGTCACTGCGGGGTGGCCGGGAGGCAGAGGATGAGCTGGTGAAACACGCCGCCCACTACTGGCGCCAGCTCAATGAGAAGAGGAACCTAGTCCGGTGTGGGAGCTGTGATGAAGAGTTCTTCTCCTTCTCCAAGCTGAAGCGTCATATCCTCTCCCACCACAAGGGGGGACCGGAGGATGATGGAGAGGGGGAGCCGACTGGCCCCTCAGCCCGGGGAGGGAGAGGGGTCCTGAGGCAGGGATTGGTGTTTAACTGTGTGCTGTGCAGCCAGGTCCTGGACAGTAAAGAGGAGCTGATGGAGCACTGGAGGGGCCACCACCACTGTGAGGAGACCCAGGTACTCTGGGAGGCCCTCGGCTCCTACTCGGGGGAAAGGGGGATGGACTCGCCCGACCACAGCACATGTTAACATGGCACTGGACACGTTCCAGGTCGTCTCTGTTGCAGTCACGCTGCACATCTCAGAATATTGACTTTACTTATTCCTTCTAGCCTGTAAGGAAGCGAATTGCCAGAACAGTGCATTTAAAAGATTGATATATCATATCAATGTGGTTTTTGAGATGTTAAACACTTCTCCAGGCGTTGTGAGATCTTATAATCGGGGCAGGCTGACTACAATAAATATGACCTTGAACGTATCCACTAATTGTGTCTGTCTGAGCCGATCATGCTCTGTGGGCTGCTCTCAAACACACCCAGTTAGTCCAGTACATTTCCAGCAACTATGGTGGCTGGGTAACCACTAACCAGGCAAGTACAGCTCACCTCAGTATGGTGAAAGGGTATTAGTCCATACAGAGATCAGTTATAGCACAGGTTAGTTTGTTAGAGAATCCACTTGATACATTACAAATTATTATTTGGGTATTTTGTGGACTGCACTGTTTTTTGTTTTGTGTCGATGTTGATTTTGTGTTTGTTTTTTGTTTTTTCTATGTTTTAATATTTTTGTTTAATAAAATGGAAAGGATTGGGTTGTTTTGTATTGCATATGTACTATATATACAGTACCAGCAAAATGTTTAGACACACTTACTCATTCAATGGTTTTTCTTTATTTTGACTATTTTCTACATTGTAGAATAATAGTGAATACATCAAAACCATGAAATAACACATGGAATTATGTAGTAACCAAAAAAGTGTTAACCAAATCAAAATATATTTTATATTCTTTAAAGTAGCTACCATTTGCCTTGATGACAGCTTTGCACACTCTTGGCATTCTCAACCAGCTTCATGAGGTAGTCACCTGGAATGCATTTCAATTAACAGGTGTGCCTTGTCAAAAGTTCATTTGTGGAATATCTTCTTCTGACAAGGCACACCTGTTAATTGAAATGTATTCCAGGTGACTACCTCGTGAAGCTGGTTGAGAGAATGCCAAGAGTGTGCCTAGCTGGCAAAGGGTGGCTACTTTGAAGAATCTCAAATAAAAAATATATTTTGATTTGTTTAACACTTTTTTTTGGTTACTACATGACTCCATGTGTTATTTCATAGTTTTGATGTCTTCACTATTATCCTACAATGCAGAAAATAGTCAAAATAAAGAAAATACCTTGAATGAGTAGGTGTGTTCACACTTGACTGATCCTGTGTGTGTATGTATATCTGTTTGTTAAAACTATGTGAATAAACATAATACTGGTAGAAACACAGGCATATTGTACCTAAAATCTATTGGCCTTGAAAACAGTCATCCCATCTATGGTAAATGATTGACTGAAGACTGAAGTCTGAAGTCTAGGTTGTGGCTTTAGGGATAAAACTTTCCAATTCAACTAGCTATTTTGACCTAGAGAGGAAAACTTCTCAGTACACCAACACCTGACTGAAACGTCTGAGGCCTTCTGAAAAATTCTAGTCTTGAGATCTACCCGTACATCTGGCTCATAACCAACATCGACATTTAAACAGATTATATATTATTTTATACACTGAGTGTACAAACATTAAGGACGCCTTCTTAATATTGAGTTGCATCCCCTTGTCCTCAGAACAACCTCAGTTCGTCGGGGCATGGACTACAAGGTGTCGAAAGTGTTCCACAGGGATGCTGGCCCATGTTGACTCCAATGCTTCCCACAGTTGTGTCAAGTTGGCTGGATGTCCTGGATGTCCACATTCACCCTCTTAATGGCACACACCACACAATCCATGTCTCACTTGTCTCGAGGCTTGAAGTGGATTTAACATCAATAAGGCTTTCATCTCGATTCACCTGGCTAGTCTGTATATTTTTGTTTGTGTACTCCGTGGTAATGGAAAGGGTGAATGATTGATAACCACTGACAAAACTAGATCTATTCGTTACTATTACATTATGAAGAAGTTATGAAAGCATTGAACTAATGCTGCTAGCTATTATTCAGTATAAACCTGTGGAATTGAGGCACCTGAGGTCTGTGATTAAAACATTTAAACATGTTATAGAGACTGAAGTAAACTTGTATGCATGTTTTATGCCTATTTGTGATTGGAAACCCAGCAGAAAAAACGGTTTTCTCTTCTGTTTGCTTCTTACAAATGGGGAATGTTCAGTGTTGTTTCCTGGTTGGGATAGTACATTGTAAAGGGGTAGTAGATGTGGTTTAAACATTTGTCAGACTGTGTAACCTTTTTCATACAACAACAAAAATCACAGGGTAAGTTAAGTGAATGTACCTTGAATGTTTCAAAACCCTACCAAATTCTCTCTCTATATATATGTATTGAATATAGACTTCTATAGATTAGATTATAGATTATATATAGCCATGTATAAATACAGTATATTGAGAATATATATTTGCATAGAATATATAGTGAATATTCTGCTTTGTTCCAATGGAGGAAACAAACTAGAAAGGATTTTGTTATCAAACCGGCAACTTAAGCTAAGTATAGCTCTCCTTGCTTGTCTGACACAAACCAGGGTGTATTCCAAATGACACTGTATTCCCTATATACTGAAGTGCACTACTTTTAACCATGACCCCAGTGCCCTCTTCAAAGTAGTGCACTATGTAGGGAATGGGGTGCCATTTGGGACACATCAGGAAGAAGTAACAATGAGAAAGAACTAACCTCCCTTAGTGAGACTAGGCTAGACTTGGCTACAAATCAATGGTGTGAAAAGTAATCACATAGCTAATATGTCTTTCACAAAATGGTGACTGTGTTGACTGGCTGAAAGTGTTTGATTGTGGCTGTTTGTGAACCTAAAAACCTTACCTTTCTCAGAATAAAACAGATATATGCTTTTTTTGAATATGACAAGGACTGTGTGATGAATCTAACAAGATAGCAAATAAATGCATATTTATTTCTAGTAACAGTATGTTTTCCCTGCTCAGGTAACTAAAACCAACCCTGTTGTACGTAACAATAAAGTTGGAGGATGAATCCATGCTCATGTTGTTTATTTTCCTTCATATGTCTCGTTGTGCCCCTCCATTCTAGCAGATAACTCCATCATAGACCAAGAGAATGTGGGAGAAGGTGTGTGCGTGCGTATCCATCAAAAGATGCTTGGAATGGGATTAATTGACTGTGCAGTGAGGGGTCTAGTGATGGGAGGAGTGTTTGTGTCTGGACCATGTTAAGGGGAGTTGCCAGGGGGTTATCAAGCGCCTACATATGCCTTACCTCAATACCTTCATGGTGAAGTACCCTCCCATCTGTCTGACAGAGGGTAACGTCCAATCTCCCCATGATTGGATGAGTGTGTCGGGGAGGGGAATATGTTGGAATGACTGTATTATGAATCTGAGAAAGGTATGGTCACATAAACATGTAACCTTGGTAATCTCTTTGATTTTATCTTGCCCACTTCCCACACAGACATACACCATCATCTAACTACTAAGAATAACATGTCTTGCTACATCAAACCATCACCCATTGGAACCATTTTCCAGAAGACTTCCAATTGAGGTTTAGCAGAGATGTTGTGTGCATGTGAATCAAAATAATCACATACCTCATGATGGATTCATATTTAATGGATCAGAATGATAATGATAACTCCAACCGTGGAGTTTATCTCCTTTGCTTTACCTCTCCCTCTCTCTTTACAGCCCCTCTTTGTACTGCTCCCTCTCTCCTGTTCTGTCATATGGCCTTTCTCCGCTAGGATGCCGAACCAGGTGAAACTTCTGGAAATTCCTGGTTCCTGTTGTGTTTCCATTGCAATGGATCGCTTAGTACTTGAAATCATAAATTGACTTACTCCAGAGCTGGTTCCGCTTCCTCGTGGTTCTTCCAATGAAGAAAGGTCATTGCTTGCTCTTTAAACTCAAGTGTGATACCCTCCTGTAGTGCTTTCATCACTGCCTTGTGGAATGCAGGCCCTCTGCTCTAATTGTGTTGGGGGAACATGACCTCAGGTTAAAGGGTCAGAGGTGAACTCTGGTGTGATTTCAGGTGCTCGTGGACAAACTTGACAACATTAATTACACAGAGAGAGCAATGTCTGTCACATACACAATACAAAACATCCACGTTCACATCAAGTGCAACCCATGTTTTAAACAGCATTGCAGCTTTACTGTGTAACACCTCAGTCAGTGTTACGACTGGAAAATGCTATCAACCCCAATCTACATACTGTCGTCATGGTGAGAGGAGCAGATAAAAAGGAAAGCTCTATAACGCTGTGTGATGCATATTTCTCTTTAATCAGAGTGAACATGTACCACAGCCGTCACACTGACAACCTCCTGCCTCCCACCTCTACAGGAGAGCAGCCTCTCCACAGGGGAGAGATCAAAGATTCAACCCCCCCCCCCACTTCTAACAGGATCAGTCGGATAGATAGAGGTACCACACACACCACTAGAGGTATCGGGGGACTGCCTGTTCCTGCTACATCACCTCAACGTCTGTATGCACCCCTATCAGAAAAGAGAACATGGACTCAAAAGTGTTCAGAAATACATTTTGCTAACTGTGGTGCCCCATTTTATGGCTCTCAAATGTAGGACCAACGGGTAAAGAGTTAGTCTCAATCCCGAGTAGTAAGCTTGGTTGAAAAGTGAGACTGACGTGACTGGAAGGAGCCAGAAGAGTAGTAATGTGACCCCTTAAACACCACCCAGGGGGTCCTGGGCTGGCTTATCGAAGCTGACCTCACCAGGGGAGCACAGGGACAGATTTATGGGCTAGTAAAATGTGACCCGTACTGACCACAGATGTCCTGGCCAACAAGGTAGAGGGGTGAAACCTGATGAAAACACCCAACCCTTGGACTGGACAGGCCTTCTGTCAAGTATTCCTTTCATGCTCTCTCTCGCAAGATCTTGATATATACTGAACAAAAATATAAAAGCAACGTGCAACGATTTCAACGATTTGAATGAGTTAAAGTTCATATAGGGAAATCAGTCAATTTAAACCCAATTAGGCCCTAATCTATGGATTTCACAAGACTGGGCAGGGGCGCAGCAATGGGTGGGACTGGGAGGGCATAAGCCCACCCACTGGAGAGCCAGGCCCACCCACTGGAAAGCCAGGCCCAGCCAATCAGAATGAGTTTTTCCCCACAAAGGGCTTTATAACAGACAGAAATACTTCTCAGTTTCCTCAGCTGGCTGATCTCAAGGGATTCCGCCAGTGAAGAAGCCAGATGTGGAGGTCCTAGGCTGGCATGGTTAAACTTAGTCTGTGGTTGTGAGGCCAGTTGGACGTACTGCCAAATTCTCTAAAACAACGTTGGAGGCGGCTTATGGTAGAGAAATTAACAAATTCTCTGGCCACAGCTCTGGTGGACATTCCTGCAGTCAGCATGCCAATTGCACGTTCTCTCAAAACTTGAGACATCTGTGGCATTGTGTTGTGTGACAAAACTGCACATTTTAGAGTGGTCTTTTATTGTCCCCATAAAAAGGTGCACCTGTGTAATGATCATGCTGTTTAATCAGCTTCTTGATATGCCACACCTGTCAGGTGGATGGATTATCTTGGAAAAGGAGAAATGCTCACTAACAGGGATGTAAACAAATTTGTGTACAACATTTTTGAGAATTAAGCTTTTTGTTCATATGGAAACTATTTGGGATCTTTTATTCCAGCTCATGAAACATGGGGCCAACACTTTACATGTTGCGTTTATATTTTTGTTGAGTATATTTACTAGATTTTGACCCTCATATTTGTCTCAAAACTTAACATCTGTGACACACCAATGTGTACAAGCACAAGTTGGATCAATCAGTCTGTCATAATCAAAGCAGGTCTTTGGTTTCTCTAAAAGATTTTTCATAACTGGACGTATGGTGGCTTTGTAAAACTCCAGTATTTCACAGAGATCACACACACTTATGGAGCCCACGGAAGGGTCTAATTTTCCTTCTAGTCTGCTCTGTTCCCTCTTGGTCTTCTCATGTTTCAAAGCTGTTGGGCTCTCTGCTCTCCACACCCTCCCATATCATCCAGCTAATGAGCAGCAAGAGAGACCAGCGTAAATAATAGATGACGGACGGAAGACTGGAGAGAGATGGAGAGAGAGAGAAAGATGGAGAGATGAGAGAAAGAAATGGAAAGGCTGGATGGAGAGAGAGATGGAGAGAGAGAGAGAGAGGGAGAGAGAAATAATGAGAGAGAGAGTTGGAGAAAGAAATAGAAAGGCTGGATGTAGAGAGAGAGAGAGAAAAGGAAAGGCTGAGCAGAGAGAGAGAGAGATGGTGAGAGAAATGGAAAGGCTGGATGAGAAAGAGACGGATGGACAGAGGGATGAATGGAGAGAGAGAGAGAGGGATGGTGAGATGGAGGGTGAGAGAGAGAGAGGCTGGTGAAAAAGAGATGAAGATAGAGAGGGATGGAGAGAAAGAAATTCTACCCAGTATCTAAATGAAGCTCAGTTGGATAAAGAGCGAGATGTGGACACTGGCGGTACAGGTAGACTACGGTACAGTAGGTACGGTACACTGATAATGTATGTGTCTCAATTAAGAGCAGTTACGGGAGACAGGAGAGAAGGTAAGCTGTAGGCTACTGTATACTCAAACGAATGATAAATTGATATTAACTAAAGAACAAAAGCAGAGCAGAAAAAACTTGATCATGACAGAATGGCGATGTGCTAGGTGGGCGGAAAATATATAATGTCTGATTCCAGGATGAACCAGGATTTATATTCTGGTACAGTGCATACAGATAACTGAAAATGCATGTTAAAGTGAAATGAAACTGTTACCCATGTGATACAAAATACTAATGACACTGTCCTGTATGTGGAATATATTATCCCCCTATGGATGGGTTAGATGTAACCAGTGAACAGTACTGTATGTTTCTTAGTGGGACTTCAACCATCTGCTCAGGGTCCTCAGAGTGAGACACATAACTCAATATCCCTGAGCCCTGATCTATAGGTCACTCACTTAACACAGGGTTACACAAGGAGCTACACAGGGGCTACCCAGGAGCTACACAGGGCTGCTATGGCTGTGTCTCAAGTCATGACAGCCCTGAAGGGTTCTGTTCTGTCCAGCCCCATCCCTCCCTCTCTAGCTACCCATCTCTTTTCTCAGGCCAGATAAACAGCTATTTGAACCCCTCTGCCACCAATGCGTCCGGCTGTATAGAAAGCAGAGCAGACGTGGAGAATGTTTCCCTAGTCAGAGCGATGCTCCACTCCGCTCCAGGGACTCTACAGAGATAACCGGATTCTAATGTCTCTCTGCCTTTAGGGAATTATGTCTGCCTGAGTGGTAACCTACATTTACTGAGCAATCTTACAAATAAGGTTAATGAAATAACCCTGCAGGAGGATGGATGGATGGACAGATGGATGGACACACACACACACACACACACACACAAAGGGCCCTGTCTGCTGTGGCGCAAAACTAGCAAGTTTAGTGTGTAGCCAGGCATTGCTGCATCTCAATAGGTAATGTATTTATTAAGGTAACTACTGTATGGTTGCAGGCATGGCCCTCTGCCCAGCCTTATGTAAAGCATCGGTGTGTGAGTGTGTGCTCGTACGTGTGTGTGTGTGTGTGTGTGTGTGTGTGTGTGTGTGTGTGTGTGTGTGTGTGTGTGTGTGTGTGTGTGTGTGTGTGTGTGTGTGTGTGTGTGTGTGTGTGTGTGTGTGTGTGTGTGTGTGTGTGTGTGTGTGTGTGTGTGTGTGTGTGTGTGTGTGTGTGTGTGTGTCTTTGATGGAGGAGCAGGGTAAACTCCGTCTCACACCCATCTCCCCACTCATCCCTCAAAACCCCCACCTGCAATTACACAGACAAGCTGGGACATTCCCCTGGCTGATTTGATAGGTTAATTAGTTCCTGCATATAGTAGGACATGTGATGGTGTCATTGAATAACGATGATGATGGCAGGGATAAAAGAGGTGTTGAAGGAGGGGGAGGTGGCATTCAGGATCATCCATTTACACTCTCATCGTTTCAATCTGTCATAATTCACTTGAATTAATTTCACTAAGACAAGTGTGTGCGTTAGACAAGATAATATAACCAGGTAGCTAGATATTAACCAATCAAACCCCACTTCACAAGTATGACTGTTCTTTTGTGCACTAGCATGCACTACTGTGTGTGTGTTCATGCATGTATGACTAATGGGTAATCCTCCACACCTCCAGACCTCCACCTCCACCCACCCACCCCAACCTAGCCCCATTCATCCCCAACGCGGGTGAGCTCTAACTGGGCTTCATGCACCGTCCACCCGACCAGAGTAGTCAGAATCAATTTTTCTCTGCAGCATTTAGATGAGTCACATTTTTTTCAGGCTCGAGGAGCCCTCTCTTCCCATCCTTCCCATCCTTCCCTCCCCCTCTTCCTCACTCCCTCGATCCACACTCCCCTGACTGCACACTTCTCTACCCCTCTCACCCCCCCAACACCCCCGGGGGCTTCCGTGCTCCTCCTGTCAGTGCCCAGGAATAATTCCCCTCCTTTTCACTGCTTTCGGGAGAGAAACGCAGAGGTGATGAATCTACAGTGATGTAGAGAAAATGAAATTGACGAGAGGGCGGGAGGGAGGGAGGGAGGGGGGGGGAGCTGAGGCTAGCTGCTGCTCGTTTGCTCAACACAGCAGAAACGTGCACAGCCCTTGAGGGAGGGACAGAGAGAGGGAGAGGGTGACAGTGAAAGAGGGTAGTCACTTTGGGCCCCTGGACAGATGATCCTGAAGGGGTTCTGTTGGATATATTCTCTCTCCTTCCAAATGGCACCCAATTCACAACCTCTTATGTGGACATACAGTGCCTTCGATAAGTCTTCAGACCCCTTGACTTTTTCCCACATTTTGTTAGGTTGCAGCCTTATTATGAAAATTATTAAATTGTTTTTTTCCCCTCATCAATCTACACACAATAACCCATAATGACAAAGCAAAAACAGGTTTTTAGAAATGTTTGCTAATTTATTTTAAAAATACCTTATTTACATAAGTATGATGCTACAAGCTTGGCACACCTGTATTTGGGGAGTTTCTCCGATTCTTCTCTGCAGATCCTATCAAGCTCTGTCAGGTTGGATGGGGAGCGCAGCTGCACAGCTATTTTCATGTCTCTCCAGAGATGTTCGATCAGGTTCAAGTCCGGGCTCTGGCTGGGCCACTCAAGGACATTCAGAGACTTGTCCTGAATCCACTCCTGTGCTGTCTTGGCTGTGTGCTCAGGGTCATTGTCCTGTTGGAAGGTGAACTGTCGCCCCAGTATGAGGTCCTGAGCGGTCTGTAGCAGGTTTTCATCAAGGATCTTTCTGAACTTTGCTCAGTTCATCTTCTCCTTGATCCTGACTAGTCTCCCAGTCTCTGCCACTGAAAAACATCCCCACAACATGATGATGCCACCACCATGCTTCACCTCTGGACATGACGCTTGGCATTCAGCCCAAAGAGTTCGATCTTGGTTTCATCAGACCAGAGAATCTTGTTTCTCATCGTCTGAGAGTCTTTAGGTGCCTTTTGGCAAACTCCAAGCGGGCTGTCATGTGCCTTTTACTGAGGAGTGGCTTCCGTCTGGCCATTCTACCATAAAGGCTTGATTGGTGGAGTGCTGCAGAGATGGTTGTCCTTCTGGAAGGTTCTCCCATATCCACAGCGGAACTCTAGAGCTCTGTCAGAGTGACCATTGGGTTCTTGGTCACCTCCCTGACCAAGGCCCTTCTCCCCCGATTACTCAGTTTGGCCGGGCGGCCAGCTCTAGGAAGAGTCTTGGTGGTAACAAACTTCTTCTATTTAAGAATGATGGAGGCCACTGTGTTCTTGGGGACCTTCAATGCTGCACAAATGTTTTGGTACCCTTCCCCAGATCTGTGCCTCAACACAATCCTGTCTCGGAGCACTACGGACAATTCCTTCAACCTCATGGCTTAGTTTTTGCTCTGTCATGCACTGTCAGCTGTGGGACCTTATATTGACAGGTGTGTGCCTTTCCAACTCATGTCCAGTCAATTGAATTTACCACAGGTGGACTCCAATCAAGTTGTAGAAACATCTCAAGGATGATCAATGGAAACAGGATGCACCTGAGCTAAATTTCAAGTCGCATAGCAAAGGCTCTGAATACTTGTAAATGTATTTTAAATAAATTTGCAAACATTCTAAAAACCTGTTTTCACTTTGTAATTATGGGGTATTGTGTGTAGCTCGCTGAGGATTTTTATGTATTTAATCCATTTTAGAATAAGGCTGCAACGTAACAAAATGTGGAAAAAGTCAATGGTCTGAATACTTTCCAAAGGCACTGTAGCAGTCACTCTCCGGTAATAATCCCCTCAACAGTACCTTCCCCCTGTGGTGGCACGGATCCAAAACACCTCCATCTCCATCCTGCCTGCCTGGGTCCTACTGAATATAAGATAATAGAACAGTGACCTACTACAGAGTGCTCATTCTTACACAGGCCTGACATGCAACACTTTTTCTGTCCATCAACATAATCAATACCATGTTATGCTGCAGAGCAGAGAGCAAGAGTGAGCGAGAGTGAGCGAGTGTGAGAGAGAGAGAATGAGAGATAGACAGAGAATGAGACAGAGAAAGAGAGAGAGAGATAGAGAGAGAGAGAGAGAGAGAGGAAGAGACCGAGAGGAAGAGACCGAGAGAGAGAGGTAGAGGAAGAGAGAGAGACAGAGAGAGAGAGAGACAGAGAGAGAGAGAGAAAGAGAGAGAGACAGAAACAGAGAGAGAGAGAGCAAGAAACTGCTGTTTAGAGCGCTCCTCATATTAAATGGCTGACTGGTTTTAACTGCTCTCTACCACGCCTCGCTATAGCACGCCATTTATACACTCTGGGGGATGTTACACCATCTCACCAACCATGTGCCGAAGGAGAACGGTTAAGCGAGGGCCTCTAAAGCACATTGGAAGCTATTATAAACCTGGAGTGCTAGCTACCTGTTCGGATTAAATGAATACACACCAACAGTACATAAAACAGGAAGATGAAACAATAAGGCAGTCTGAGTATAATTGGCATCGATGCTGTTTAAATCTACAGACTGGGATCTGGGAATTTGCTCAATAGTCATTTCAATTATAGTGGTGCTTTGTTGTTGAATCCCAGACTGTAGCTTTAATAAAGATCTCCTCCTCCCAGTAAACACCTGTTAGCAGCTTTATGAAGCACAGCTAGCAAACCTCCCTGGAGAAAGACACACACACACACACATACACAATAAGCTCCCAGGGGAAATCACACTAACATCTCAATGTTTCATTCGCCTGATAATCAGAGCCAAATGCTTCAATAATACAACACCGGAACCGAGCGTTGTTACGCAACACTGAGAGAGAGTCAGTCAGTCAGCCTGCCCACTCACTCACTTTACCGAGAGGTATTTCAAAAGCTTCTGCTGTGATTGTGAAATGTTAATTGGTACATTTGCCAAAATGGTTTTTGATCTCTGAAAGGGGTGAGATTGACTGAGGCTACCTCTCCTCATTTGACCTCCTCTAATATCCTTTGTGGTTACTGTGTTTTTAATATCCTGTGTTTAGTCAGTCGGTGTTGAGAAATCACTGAAACCACCATCAAAACTACCACCAACGCTGGCTGAAAAGAAACCAGGCAGCAACCTCAATGATTTAGAGTGGCTGGCGGACAATAGCCAGTTGTAGGGAATGGTGAGGTTGGCATATTAGGACCGTAAATGTAGCTTCCTCCTTCCTAGAATAATAACCCAGTAATAATGAATCTTCTATGTTATGGAGCTTTACGACACCGTTATGAAGCTTCATAGCACTGTTATGAAGGTGTTATAGAGATGGGTTCAAGTAAGGCGTTTACCGATCTTCTCTAGCTAATGTGCTTCAAGGCAGATCAGATTAGGTACTGTGTGAGAAGAGACTTAATGGTGCCTGGATGGAAAACCTCTTCTTGCCATACCAATCCATCACCTCAACGCTAGGCCTCTCTGACGCCAATGTGTGTGTGTGTGTGTGTGTGTGTGTGTGTGTGTGTGTGTGTGTGTGTGTGTGTGTGTGTGTGTGTGTGTGTGTGTGTGTGTGTGTGTGTGTGTGTGTGTGTGTGTGTGTGTGTGGTGTGTGCTACACTCTCTGCCTGATTCCTGGAGCTTGGCAAAACTTTCACTGCTTTGCAGGATCGAGCTCACAGGAAATGACCTATTGTTCTGAGATAATATGAAAAAGAAATGTTCTTGGAAGGAGGCATGCTGCCCATCGCCACCCCCCCGACCCTGACCTGAAAGCTAGTTCCATGGCATCGCTGCGGGCAATGGGAGACGCCAAGAACTAGGACCTGCCAAGTAGAGCCGGCCTGTCCGTCAGATCAGCAAAAGAGAGATGAAGCGAAGCATCGTGTTTCACTGCAGTCCAAAAGGGCTGAATCCTCCAGGGAGCTATGGGAAAAATGTTGAGTCTCCACCTTGGCGAAAGGAAAGCCCCTTCAGATCGCTGCAACGCACCCGAAGCAAACCAGTTTAAGCACCGCCTTCGCCCTGATACGTCCAAATAACCATTGACGAAAACCCCAAAACTGGAACTACTACTACTCCTGATCTCATGCATCCCATTCAGTCACGACAGATTCTTCGGTCTACATGCAGAATCTGCACACGAGAGATTATGGGAAACTAAGACTTACATTTTGGGAAAACAACAAGTGGAGAATGAAGTGAAGAAACTGTCAGATTGATTCCATTCATTATTCCCTCTGGATTTAAAAGTATTAGGATCAAACGTGAATCTCTTTCTGATCTCATCCAACCTGTCAATCAACACTGAAGAGATAAGTGCTCCCATCCTCTGTATCAAAATGATGAAACAACCCTAGATGTGTACCTGAGACATTGTTTCAGCTGCACTGAACTGATCTTGACTGAAACACATTCTAACTGCAGACACGTGTAACAAATTACACATTTTCCATATGGGATGAAATGAATGGTGTGGTGGAATATGTATGTGTATGTGTGTGTCTGTGTGTGACCGCACAGTGTTTTCCATGACAAGGCTAACAAGGTAGATAGTCAGAATGATCGTTACTCCACTGCAGAGGTATTGCTGTTGTGGTAACAGTCAGAGGTACTGCTGTTGTGGTAACAGTCAGAGGTATTGCTGTTGTGGTAACAGTCAGAGGTACTGCTGTTGTGGTAACAGTCAGAGGTACTGCTGTTGTGGTAACAGTCAGAGGTACTGCTGTTGTGGTAACAGTGAGAGGTACTGCTGTTGTGGTAACAGTCAGAGGTACTGCTGTTGTGGTAACAGTCAGAGGTACTGCTGTTGTGGTAACAGTCAGAGGTACTGCTGTTGTGGTAACAGTCAGAGGTATTGCTGTTGTGGTAACAGTCAGAGGATTGCTGTTGTGGTAACAGTCAGAGGTACTGCTGTTGTGGTAACAGTCAGAGGTACTGCTGTTGTGGTAACAGTCAGAGGTACTGCTGTTGTGGTAACAGTCAGAGGTATTGCTGTTGTGGTAACAGTCAGAGGATTGCTGTTGTGGTAACAGTCAGAGGTACTGCTGTTGTGGTAACAGTCAGAGGTACTGCTGTTGTGGTAACAGTCAGAGGTATTGCTGTTGTGGTAACAGTCAGAGGTACTGCTGTTGTGGTAACAGTCAGAGGTACTGCTGTTGTGGTAACAGTCAGAGGTATTGCTGTTGTGGTAACAGTCAGAGGTATTGCTGTTGTGGTAACAGTCAGAGGTATTGCTGTTGTGGTAACAGTCAGAGGTACTGCTGTTGTGGTAACAGTCAGAGGTACTGCTGTTGTGGTAACAGTCAGAGGTATTGCTGTTGTGGTAACAGTCAGAGGTACTGCTGTTGTGGTAACAGTGAGAGGATCGCTGAATGTAATACGATACGTCACAGCACAAACATCCCTGGATTAGAAAACAATGGAGTGAAATATGGAGCAATATTAGTGCCAAAAGAAATTCAATTACATTTAAATCGTTGTGATTTATTTTGGCATTAATATAGAATAGTCCCTATCATCAAACGCTGAGACATGTACATCCAAATAAATAGATTTGATGTACAGTATACAGTAACCTGTTTCTGACTTTGTCCCATATTTTATTTATTTTGATTTATTTCACCTTTATTTAACCAGGTAGGCAAGTTGAGAACAAGTTCTCATTTACAATTGCGACCTGGCCAAGATAAAGCAAAGCAGTTCGACAACATACAACAACACAGAGTTACACATGGAATAAAACAACATACAATCAATGATGCAGTAGAAAAAAATATGGCACCCTATTCCCTATATTGTGCACTACTTTTGACCACAGTCCCTGAATATGCACAAAAACAAGCTGCCATTCCATTTAACTGAGCCATTAACTGCTCAGCTCTCCTGTCTGTTTCTGTTCCCCAGCAGCACCATGCAGAGTGCCACAGAACAAACAGGTTATTACTGTCATCCACAAACTCTAAAAATTATACCTTGCGAAGGGGTAATTGTGTGACTCTTCCATTGATGTCTGGAGGGAGGATATTCTGAAGCATTAATATATTCAGTCAGAAAACCAAAGGCTTTATTCTGGGATTTAAACTCACAGGGTTAAAGGAGTTTAAGCTCAGGCATATGCCTTCACTTAAGATAGCATGTCACTTCTTTGTGTGTCTGAAGACGATGTGCTGTATTTGGTTACGCTGTGAGATAACCAGAGCCTCCTTAGGGAACGCGCCACATCACATTGAAACCAGAGCTAGAGCATTGTATAGTCACCATTATAGAAGGGGAATCCCTATAAAGGAGGTGACTTCATGTAATGAAAGAATGAATGTAAGTCTGTCAGACTAGCTACAAAAAATTAGGCTCTGTGGATTAGGAGCGGGGTAGAGGTATGACGAGGTCTTAAAATTACCTTAAAGCTAGTCCCTTTACTTCCTACATCAATAATGACTAAATGGTGACTTGGAGAATCACTATCGTACAGTGCTAAGATTCCTTTGGCATTGTCACTAGAGTGTCAAACGTATGGAGGTGCTTAGGAGTGCCTACTGTTCCTTTGTCTTCTCTGTCCCATTCTTACAGAGACAATATGTGCCATTGTACAGATGAAGGGCACTCTCTAACCTTTCTCAAACCAGAGACAACTATTTCACTTCACCCAGAGGTAAATCCCTATTTCACTTCACCCAATCGGAATCTATTCAATAAAAAAATAAAATGATTCCTCTCTCAGTTATGATGCTGCTGCTAACAAAGGCCTCAAAGGGCCAAGCAGTAAGTTTGAGGAGAATACAGAGAAAGACAGCAGAGCTGGAATGCAGGGTTGGTATGGAAGAGATCAGTGTGTGTGTGTGTGCGTGCGTGCGTGCGTGCGTGCGTGTGCGTGTGCGTGTGCGTGTGCGTGCGTGCGTGTGTGCGCGCGCGCGCGCTAGAAGAACAGAGGTGGGTGGCTCTTAGTGTTGCGACCCCTTTCTCTTTCAGACAGTTAACTCCGGTGTAATTACTGCTCTCCACAGCACAGTGCAGCTCAGCTATCTAAGATTATAGGAGTGTTTTACACCTGATGCCAGAGAATGTACTCCATACCTTCAATATTTAATCAGCCCCTTCACCATGAAGCAAATGAGGTGTACCTCGGAGGGGGGGCTGCAGATCACAAGGGGAGCAAGGGGCTGACTTGGCTGCATTTGTGCACACACATGCACACACACGTCTACATGAGTACGCACGTATATGTTTGTGCGTGTGCATACTTGTGTACGTGCATGTGTATGAGTGTGAGTGAGTGTCTAGGGGTGGGTTGCACACCTGCCCAGGGTCAAGGTGGCTAAGGAGTCCTAAAGGCTCAGCCATAACAATCAGCTAACCGTGAGGAAACAAAGAAGGAATTATCCTCCACACTAAACCTGTTAGTAACACAGTCTGCGTCCCAAAAGGCTCCTATATAGTTCATTACTTTCGATCAGAGCCCTATGGTTCCTGGTCAAAAGTAGTGCACTATATAGGGAGTAAGGTGCCTGTGTCGCTTCCCCCGCTCAAAAAAATTGCACAATCAGCAGTCGGGTCCTACATATCCTGCGAGTTCAAGTGTCCATGAAGAAAACCATGCAGGCTGGGTTAAATTAAAGGGTTACATGACAGCTTGAAGAAGATCTGTGTTACAGATTGGCCTTTTCTACTGAGGAGAAACTTATTGACGTGCATGAGGCCAACATGCGGCACGGGAATGTGTGATGCCTGCGAAGTGTGAGGTGAGGTGTGGGTAATGGATACACCAAGTGATGTCAGGTATTTTTTATGTCAGGCTTGTCACCCGAGTCGATTGTTGACTTCAGGAAGCAGAGGATGGAACACGCCCCGATCCACATTGACGGACTGCAGTAGAGAGTCAGCAGTAAACGTTTCTTAAGCGTTTCGCTGGACGGTGTACAGTATACCATGTGTATCCTGTAAGTACGACTAATAAAACTTGAAACTTAATTTGGTCATAACTCCCTGCTTCACAACACTTCTAATAAGGGAAATGACGGGTACCAGTGTGCCGTGTAATGTCTGACTTATGATGGAACTCTTGGTGACATGACACACTGACATCACCCCCCATGTGTACTGGAACACCTCATAGAGCATGTGTACGTCAAACTGACACCGTCCCAGATTACATCATCACAGCAGACATCGACATCATCATCACCACAGCTTCACTTCTCTAAAGAAGTCTTCTGTAGAGAACTCATGACAGAGCCATAGAAAGGAAGAAAGGTTGAGGAAGAGGGCGTTTCAGGGACTTAAAAGCTTAAAATAAAATCCTAAAGGTTGAATGAACGCCAAAATAATTATGAAATCGTGGACACCTTGGTTGTACTGCATAGCTGTAAGCTTTAAAACAGACAATACAGAAGGGAAAGTAGGAACGATTAGCCAAAATATATGGTTGTCTGGTAAACCAGAAGATATTTTTGGCTAAGGTATGAGAAGAACCTTTGACACAGAGTAAAAGGAAGGGAAAGCAATAGACATTTTCACCAATTAGCAATCTGGAGACTATTTCTCCTGGGGGAATATAGGCTAACCCTCTCGATTAGTTGCCTACTGCTGTAGCAGAGAAGCGACACCACTGATAGATGCTACTGACCACTGGGGAGGTGTAGAGCAGAGAAAAGAGAGAGAAGAGAGAGAGAGGGCTGTAGCAGAATGATGTGATGTCTCTCAGGAGTATCTACCGTTAGCCCCGGCGATATTACCAGGACAGGCCAGTTAGAATGTGTCCCCGTTCCCTTTCTAGTGGAATACTTTTGACCAGGACCGGTAGTAAACTTTATAGGGAATAGCGTGTCATTTGGGACGCAACCTTAGAGTACTGCCTACACTGATACACTATCGCTCTCTGGTGAAGAGAGAAACGCGGCAATGCGGTCTCTAATGATCTCATTGAGGCCTTGTTATGATCAAGAGTTTTCACTGAGATCTGTGAGCTCTCTGATACAAGCACCTTTACCAAGCTGCACTGTTTTCTTTTCTGTTTTCTTTGCGTTCTTGTTTGTGGCACTGTATGTCAGAGGGAGGAAAAAGCATAGTTTCTTTACAGAAATACTGTATGATTCATGTTTCTTCTGCTTTGATCTGGGAACTCTGTTTGAAAAGCCCCAGGATAAACCATTTCAGGTTGTCTAAACAATTTGCAATCATGGTTTCCATATTTAGGTTTTTGTACAGCGGTTGAGAGGAAAAAGACTCACATGCAAGCGTGCTCATTTCAAAGGAAAAGCAGGGGGAGGAAAACCTGATCCCATCCATTAAGGGGGAAAGCAGACATTGGTTTGTGCGGACGGAGATGCGCTGCCCCTGTTATTCTGTTCTCCTGCAGAACCAGACTGGTCTCATAGACGTAAATGCGGGACACTGAAATGAGTATGATATGTTTAGTTTGGTTACATAAGACAGAAGGTTAGTTAAGGTGGGAGGGTGGGCCTATAACGCAAACGTCTAGCAACCCAAAGGTTGCTTGTCCGAATCTCTTCACGGACAACTTTAGCATTTCAGCAACTTTGCAGCTACAGTACATACTACTTTTTAGATACTTTGCAACTACTTAGAATGTTAGCTAACCCTTCCCCTAACCTTAACCCCTAGAGCTAGCTAACGTTAGTGTTAACCACTAAGCCACCAAGATAACGTTAGCCACAGTAAATTGGTATTCATACCATATCACACATTTTGCAACTTCTCAACACTCTGTACGAATTGTAATTCGTAACATGTCACACAAAATGGATGATAGCAATCCACAAATGAATACACACCATAAGAAACGTAACATATCATACTACATGGAGTGTCTCAGATTTACGTACAGAATAATACGAAATGCTCTGAGACCATGTTAGCATAAAACACACACCCAGAGGTGCATATTCATTGCTTCCTCCTGTATCCCCTCATACACATGCACCTACACACTCAGAAACACACGCACCTACACACTCAGACACACACGCACCTACAATATGTGCACGCACACACACACCTGCCCCACAGAGTCAGCTTACAGCCCGTGGTGGACCCCTGGCCCATAAAGTTGGGTGTATTATGGCATTAGTGATGAACCCAGGACAGCAGGAGAGGGAGGAAACACAACCCTCTTCTACCCTAATGGCTCTTGCTCCCCCCTCTCTTCTTCTCTCATCCCTCCATCTCTCATCTCTCCATCCAAACTCCCCCACCCATGCCCTATCTTCTTTCACATTTGCAACCCATCCTCTACGCTCCTTACATCTACCACCAACCCAATTATCAAATGTATCTCACTTTTGCACTCCAATAATATGTACACGTTTTAAGTGAATAATCCATATATGCAGTAGCCAATGTCATTTCTTGCACATCTCATGGTGTCGTACGACACTGGCTACACACGTAACAACTGTTAGAGGTTTCTCAAGGCCATGCAGTGAGCCCCAACTGTAAGTGGACAGAAATCTCTCTGTACAGTATATTACATAATTCAGCTGTTTTTCTAGCAGTGTAATCCACCACAATGACATAAAGGAGGTAGTGGAGGCCACAGTCCACCACCAACAAAATATACATTCTTAAAAATCTAATCTGTTGGGGAGAGGGGGGTTCTGATATATGGAATCATTTAGCTTTTTGGGTATGCCCCAAAAATATAAAATATTGAATTTGGCCTTTACTACTATAGCCCATAGAAACGCATTGAATAACACATTTTTGGGATGTCTCCTGGCCTGACAAACAGCGCTGTAGCTCCGCCACTTTCCATTGCATATGCGGAAGGGCGACATAGGCGGATGTGTGGATTGAGACGCAGCCCATGCAAAAAAATATATCTCTAGTTTAAACTGACGGATTTTGATGGGGATTTTTTTCATTATGCTACTTAGAATGACGTGTCAAAAGACTCTAAGCAGTGTTAAGCCATCACATCTGCCAGCAAGCTCCGGCACGTCATCTCAAGCTGAAACCTTTGCTAAACAGGTATTGTGTCAATTTAAAACTTGTACAAGACAGTTCACAGAATTGTCAATTTCAAGAACTTTAGCCAATTTATTCATTAATCCATTTATCTAACATTAGATAGTTCTTTGCCAGACCTTTATTTAACATTAGATAGTTCATTACACAGACCTTATTTTAAGTGTTTCTAAAACCCCCTATGGGAAAAATTGACGGTTGAAAAATGATTGGAATCATTTCCATATTTGACTGCTAGGTTTTATAGGTATTATGACTCATACTGTGGTACTCTATGGAATATATTGCCTTACCGTTGCATCTATAAGAACGCTAAAGGTTAGTCTGGGATTGTGTAGAGGGAGAAGCAATCAGGGGAGAAGGGCCTTGGTCAAGGATGTGACCAAGAACCCGATGGTCACTCTGACAGAGCTCTAGATTTCCTCTGTGGAGATTGGAGAACTTTCCAGAAGGACAACCATCTCTGCAGCACCACCAATCAGGCCATTATGGTAGAGTGGCCAGACGGAAGCCACTCCTCAGTGAAAGGCAGATGACAGCAGCTTGGAGTTTGCCAAAAGTCACCTAAAGGACTCTCAGACCATGAGAAGCAATATTCTCTGGTCTGATGAAACCCAGATTGAACTTTTTGGCCTGAATGCCAAGCATCACATCTGGAGGAAACCTGGCAACATTCCTACAGTGAAGCATTGTGGTGGCAGCATCATGCTGTGGGGATGTTTTTCAGTGGCAGGGACTGGGAGACTAGTCAGGATCGAGGGAAAGATGAACGGAGCAAAGTACAGAGAGATCCTTGATGAAAGCCAGCTCCAGAGCTCTCAGGACCTCACAACAACCCTAAGCACACAGCCAAGATAAATTAGGAGTTGCTTTGGGATAAGTCTCTGAATGTCTTTGAGTGGCCCATCCAGAGCCCGAACTTGAACCCGATCGAACATCTCTGGAGAGACATGAAAATAGCTGTGCAGTGATGCTCCCCATCCAACCTGACAGAGCTTGAGAGGATCTGCAGAGAAAAATGGGAGAAACTCCCCAAATACAGGTGTGACAAACTTATAGCGTCATACCCAAGAAGAATCGAGGCTGTATTCGCTGCCAAATGTGCTTCAAAGTACTGAGTACAGGGTCTGAATGCTTATGTAAATGTCATATTTAAGTTTAATACACTTGCAAACATTGCTAAAAAAATTTTTTTTGCTTTGTCATTATGAGGTATTTTGTGTAGATTGATGAGGGAAAAACAATTTAATATATTTAGAATAAGGCTGTAACGTAACAACATTTGGAAAAAGTCAAGGGGTCTGGATACTTCCGAATGCACTGTAGATAGGTGTAATCTAGAGCCAAACGTGTACATTTTTCATCCAAGGGTATCTGCTGTTGACACACTTGTTTAATTATGCAACAGAAAGTATGACAACAACAGTAATTAATGCGGCAGTCTAGACAGCGCAGGTGAGTGCAGCTAGGCTCAGACAGAGCAAGTTTTTGGTGCAGCCCTGTTCCACCCCTTTATGGTTGTTTCATATATGCCAATACACCCACAAATTGGGCACATAATTGTCTTTCTTTTAGCACAAAATCTATATTTTTTTAAATACCAGATACCATTACAAAATGTATGTATGAGTGCATTTTAAGAAAACAAAGTTACACAATAAATGTAATACCTGAATTCCCACCAAAATCCTTAAACTCCATTATGTGTCCATGCCAGAAAAATGTGTTGTGCTCAAATTCAGTCAATATCTGATGGATTTTTTTATTTATTAGAATTGTTTTTTAAAAACGTTTCACAATTTTGATGACCGTTTCTACTCTGTCTTCCTCTCTCGCTCTCTTTCTCCCTCTCTCTCTCTCTCTCTCTCTCGCTCTCTCTCTCTCTCTCTCTCTCTCTCTCTCTCTCTCTCTCTCTCTCTCTCTCTCTCTCTCTCTCTCTCTCTCTCTCTCTCTCTCTCCTCCAACTGAGAGGTCAGATCTGTGCTATGTATGCAGCAGGTGGCTACACGCTGTCGTCCTCTCAGAGTTGCAAGGCAGAGGAGGCCAGGGATCTGGTTTCGTCTCCCCCGTCTGTTTCCCCCCTCCACATCCCCACGGACCCCCATTAAACATGACATCAGACCCCCCCTGCACAGCTGTGCCCAGAGTTAAACCAAACGCACACATCTCATCTCCACTCCACCCTCCATAATTTACACAGTTACAGCTAGCTGTGATTATAGTATAGCCCATTTATCACTGTCAAGATAAAGGACTATTATCAAGGGTATAAAGTGGAATTTGCATTTTTCATTTTCAAGTTACAGTTATATGTGTTGTTATTCTTCTTAATGGCTGGTTTGTGTTTTCCTGTGGAAGCAGTGAGAGATGTGGGCAGGTGTTGGCTTGGCTCCCCTCTCAAAACCCCAAAGTCTTTGCTAGGACAAAGAACAACTGGTGAGACTCAGCACCTGTTTTCAATGGAGCTTGGAAACAATATCCCAACTTACGCCTGAGAGTCATACAAGAACAAATCCAGCTACGGTATCCGTGTCATGAAGGTTTGGTCTATCCCAATATAAGAGAAGATCGAAACCTTTTCATATGCATTCAGAGTCAGACATCTTTCTGCTCGCCGTTCAGCTGTGTTTAAGTGGACCCTTCCCATACACTAATCCCAATCATTTTGACTCAATGTAGAAGAAGTTCTTTGTAGTTTTTAAAAAGAGCAACAGACTCTTTACTGTAACACCTCTCTGGACAGACAGCACCACAGAGACCTCCAGTGGTGACACAACAAAACCCTGAGGAACACCAACCCTGACCCTAGCCAAACTAATCCATTCTTCACATTATAGGAGTATTGCACACACTATATGTATTTCTGTAGTATGTTTCCAGGCGGGTTTCAAACTTCAATTCTTCCCTTAGAGCCTGACCGGGAACATCTTGTTCTCCTTCTTCCTATCCTCCACCTTTTCCACTCCCTCCTCCTCCCTGTACTCCTCCTATTCTTCCTCCTCCCCCTTCTTCCTCCTCTTGTTAGGGTTGTGTCATGCCAAAGATGATCTATTATATTGACAAGATGGTTGCGTGACCGCTCAAAATGTCCTTAAAGATGGAAGGCAGGAGAGAGGAGGTGATTTCAGGTGTTACCTTTCTAGCCAATGAGAGGGCAGATACGCGTATGAACAACAGGCACAACTTTGATATAAAGTTGCCGAAATGCCACGTGCACCCACATATATCAGTGCCTTCATAACCATTACAAAACGTATATTTGATAAAATAAGTCCCACGTAGCGACATAACTCACATTTTTGTTGACTAAATTTGACACACTCTCATTGAGCTCCATACAAAAATTCCTCACTTCTTGGTCTTATTTTCGTGGACAGATTTTAGGCAGAGTAAACCCTCTAGCTTCACCTCTTCCTCTCTGGTCATGCTCTCTCCTCTCGCTATGGGTGACCCCTGAACGCTCCCTTGGAAATCACGCCTCGGACATATGAACTCTGACCCTGGCTTTGTCTCAACTCCTCCGTGAGGGGGGGGGTTCCTCAAACTACAAAATTCAGAGGTCCACCTTGCTGCTACTGAGGCCTGCCTCTCTTGCTCTCTCTTTCTAGCTCTCTCTCTCTCTCTCTCTCCTCCATTAAGCACACCATCATCCAGTTAGATATGAAAGAATTTGCACATTTATCAAAGCATGTCAAAAATGCACTAAGGCAGCACCTGTTGTTTTGTACATTATCTGGAGTTTCAGTCTTCCTCCCACTCTTCTTGCTGATAGAGCAGAGAGGCATGGCTGGATACGAGCTATCTGTTGTTGTGTCTGGGAGTAAGGCCAGTCTCTGTGGTTTCACCTTATGAGAAGGTTGTAGGTGTGTGTGTGTGTGTGTGTGTGTGTGTGTGTGTGTGTGTGTGTGTGTGTGTGTGTGTGTGTGTGTGTGTGTGTGTGTGTGTGTGTGTGTGTTCATGGGATTACATGTGAAATGACAGAATGATCTGAATCTGTCCCAGCATCTCTCTCTTTTTATTTTTATAAAATATAGTTGTTACATAAGTATTCAGCTCCCTGAGTACATACATGTTAGAAACACATTTGACAGTAGTTACAGCTATGACTGGTTCAGTCTCTAAGAGATTTCCACACCCGGATTGTGCAAATTTGGCCTATTATTCTTTCTACATTTCTTCGAGCTCTGTCAAGGTGTTGGGGATCATGGCAATACAGGAATGTTCAAGTCTTGCCATAGTATTTCAAGCAGATGTAAGGCCTGCTAGCTGTCTGAATCGCCGTGCCTCCAGCTCACCTAGCTACTCACTGGACCCTATGATCACTTGGCTACACATGCCTCTCCATAATGTCAATATGCCTTGTCTATTGTTGTTTTGGTTAGTGATTTTTGTTTTATTTCACTGTAGAGCCTCCAGCCCTGCTCAATTTGCCTTAGCTAGCCCTTTTGTTCCACCCCCCCCACACATGCGGTGACCTCACCTGGCTTAAATGGTGCCTCAAGAGAAAAAACGTCTCTCATCGTCACTCAATGCCTAGGCTTACCTCCACTGTACTCACATCCTACCACCCCATTGTCTGTACATTATGCCTTGAATCTACTCTTGCGCGCCCAGAAATCTGCTCTTTTTACTCTTTGATCCAAACGCACTAGACGACCAGTTCTTATAGCCTTTAGCCGTACCCTTATCCTACTCCTCCTCTGTTCCTCTGGTGATGTAGAGGTCCCATTCCCCAGGCACTCTCATTTGTTGACTTCTGTAACCGTAAAAGCCTTGGTTTCACGCATGTTAACATTAGAAGCCTCCTCCCTAAGTTTGTTCTATTCACTGCTTTAGCACACTCTGCCAACCCGGATGTCTTAGCCGTGTCTGAATCCTGGCTTAGGAAAGTCACCAAAAATCCAGATATGTCCATCCCTAACTATAACATTTTCCGACAAGATATAACTGCCAAAGGGGTCAGAGTTGCAATCTACTGCAGAGATAGCCTGCAGAGTTCTGTCATAGTATCCAGGTCTGTGCCCAAACAATTCGAGCTTATACTTTTAAAAATCCAACTTTCCAGCAAAAGTCTCTCACCGTTGCCGCTTGTTATAGACCCCATTCAGCCCCCAGCTGTGCCCTGGACACCATGTGTGAATTGATCACCCCCCCCATCTATCTTCAGAGTTCGTACTGTTAGATGACCTAAACTGCGACATGCTTAACACCCCGGCCATCCTACAATCTAAGCTAGATGCCCTCAATCTCACACAAATTATCAAGGACCATACCAGGTACAACCCTGAATCCGTAACTATGGGCACCCTCTTTGGTATCATCCTGACCAACTTGCCCTCCAAATACGCCCCTGCTGTCTTTAACCAGGATCTCAGTGATCACTGCCTGCGTGTGTAATGGGTCCGCGGTCAAACGACCACCCATCATCACTGCCAAACACTCCCTATAACACTTCAACGAGCAGGCCTTTCTATTCGACCTGGCCCGGGTATCCTGGAAGGATATTGACCTCATCCCGTCAGTAGAGGATGCCTGGTTGCTCTTCAAAAGTGCTTTCCTCACCATCTTAAATATGCATGCCCCATTCAAAAAATTTAGAACTAAGTACAGATATAGCCCTTGCTTCACCCCAGACTTGACTGCCCTTGACCAGTACAAAAACATCCAGTGGCATTCTGCATTAGCATCGAATAGCCCCCGCAATATGCAACTTTCAGGGAGAAGTCAGGAACTAATATACTCAGTCAGTTAGGAAAGCTAAAGCTAGATTTTTCAAACAGAAATGTGCTTTCTGTAGCACTAATTCCAATATGTTTTGGGAAACTGTAAAGTCCATGGAGAATAAGAGCACCTCCTCCCAGCTGCCCACTGCTCTGAAGATAGGCAACACTGTCACCACCGATAAATCTACGCTAATCGATCATTTCAATAAACATTTTTCTACGGCTGGCCATGCTTTCCACCTGGCTACCCCTACCCCAGCCAACATCTCAGCACCTCCTGCAGCAACTTGCCCAAGTCCACCCCCCTCCGCTTCTCCTTCACCCAAACCCAGACAGCTGATGTTCTGAAAGAGCTGCAAAATCTGGATCCCTACAAATCAGCCGGGCTAGACAATCTGGGCCCTCTCTTTCTAAAATGATCCACCGAAATTGTTGCAACCCCTCTTACTAGCCTGTTCAACCTCTCTTTCGTATCATCTGAGATCCCCAAAGATTGGAAAGCTGCCGTGGTCATCCCCCTCTTCAAAGGGGGATGACCGACTCTTTTCTATGTATATATCAATGATGTCGCTCTTGCTGCTGGTGATTCTCTGATCCACCTCTACGCAGACGACACCATTCTGTATCCATCTGGCCCTTCTTTGGACACTGTGTTAACCAACCTCCAAATGAGCTTCAACGCCATACAACACTCCTTCTGTGGCCTCCAACTGCTTTTAAATGCTAGTCAAACTAAGTGCATGACTAGCATCACTACTCTGCACGGTTCTGATCTAGAATATGTGGACAACTACAAATACCTAGGTGTCTGGTTAGACTGTAAACTCTCCTTCCAGACTTACATTAAGCATCTCCAATCCAAAATTAAATCTAGAATCGGCTTCCTATTTCGCAACAAAGCCTCCTTCACTCATGCTGCCAAACATACCCTCGTAAAACTGACTATCCTACCGATCCTTGACTTCGGCGATGTAATTTACAAAATAGCCTCCAACACTCTACACAGCAAATTGGATATAGTCTATCACAGTGCCATCCGTTTTGTCATCAAAGCCCCATATACTACCCACCACTGCGACCTGTATGCTCTCGTTGGCTGGCCCTCGCTACATATTCGTCGCCAAACCCACTGGCTCCAGGTCACCTATAAGTCTTTGCTAGATAAAGCCCCGCCTTATCTCAGCTCACTGGTCACCATAGCAACATCCGTAGCACACGCTCCAGCAGGTATATTTCACTGGTCATCCCCAAAGCCAACACTTACTTTGGCCGCCTTTCCTTCCAGTTCTCTGCTGCCAATGACTGGAACGAATTGCAAAAATCACTGAAGCTGGAGTCTTATATGTCCCTCTCTAACTTTAAGCATCAGCTGTCAGAGCAGCTTACCGATCACTGTACCTTGTATCAGCCAATTTGTAAATAGCCCACCCAACTACCTCATCCCCATATTATTACTTGCTCTTTTGCACCCCAGTATCTCTACTTGCACATCATCATCTGCACATCAATCACTCCAGTATTAATGCTAAGTTGTAATTATTTTCCTCTATGGCCTATTTATTGCCTACCTCCCTACATCTGCACACACTGTACATATTTTTTTCAATTTTTCTTTTCTATTGTGTTATTGACTGTACGTTTGTTTATGTGTAACTCTGTTGTTGTTTTTGGTCGCACTGCTTTGCTTCATCTTGGCCAGGTCGCAGTTGTAAATGAGAACTTGTTCTCAACTGGCCTAATTGGTTAAATAAAGGTGAAATTTAAAAAAAACATTGAAATAAAAAGCTGTAACTTGGCAACTTAGGAACATTCAGTGTCGTCTTGGTAAGCAACCAGTGTAGATTTGACATTGTGTTGTAGGTTATTGTCCTGCTGAAAGGTGAATTCCTCTCCCCCAGTGTCTGGTGTAAATCAGAATGAAGCAGGTTATTCTTTATAATTGTGCCTGTGCTTAGCCCTATGCTGTTTATTTTTATCCTGAAAAACTCCCCAGTGTCAAGCATACCCACACCATGATGCAGCCACCATCACGCTTAAAAATAAGGAGGATGTGTTGTGTTGGATTTGCCCCAAACATAAGACTTTGCATTTAGGCCAAAAATAGTATTCCTGGTCTTTGTGGTTGAATCTGTGCTTGAAACTCAATACTTGAATGAGGGACCTTACAGATGTTGTATGTAGGGGGGACAGAGGAAGGGTTAGTCATTTAAAAATCATATCAACCCCTATTATTTCACACAGAGTCCATGTAACTTTTTATCTGATTTGAGTTTTTATATTAATCTTACACATTTTTATTCCAGTTTGACAGAGTATTTTGTGTATATTATTGACTTTTTTTCTATTAAATCTATTTTAATCCCACTTTGTAACAAAATACAATTTGAAGAATAATCAACGGGTCTGAATACTTTTGCAAGGCACTAAGTGAACAAAACATTAAGGACAAATGCTCTTTCCATGACAGACTCACCAGGTGAATCCAGGTGAAAGCTATGATCCCTTATTGATGTCACTTGTTAAATCCACTTCAATCAGTGTAGATGAAGGGGAGGAGACAGGTTAAAGGATTTATCGTGTGTATCAAGAATGGTCCACCACCCAAAGGACATACAGCCAACTTGACACAACTGTGGGAAGCATTGGAGTCAACATGGGCCAGCATCCCTGTGGAATGCTTTTGACAGCTTGTAAAGTCCTTCCCCCGACGAATTGAGGCTGTTCTGAGGGAAAAAGGGGGCGGGCAACTAAATATTAGGAAGGTGTCTTTCACGTTTTGTACACTCAATGTATATCACTCTGTCCCCTCAAGCTAACCCTAGTCATTAGGCCACAGCGTCCACATGACCAGATCTAACCCCCGACTCCCAGGGGCCTGTAGTGGGGTTAAGGCATTTGTTTGTTTCCGTTTGGGTGCTCTCTCCGATACCTTTCCATGCCCTGTCCCACCGTATGTCACCCTCCCAGCCATGTCACAGTCACAGGGAGCGTGCAGTGATGTGCACTACAGAGGGCTGATAGGAGCTGGCGGACAATTAGCCAGCTTGTTGTTAACAATGGTCACAATACCAGCATGGGCATGTAGAGGGGGATCTCAAAGCACAGGCCATCCCTTCATAGGGCATATATTCACCAATAGCAGTTCTGGTGGTGGGTATTAAAAGCAAAATGGTGTGTGTGAGTGTATGAGCCTATTATTTGTCCTACCCCTGCTCTTTCAGAGTGGCCTGGTGTCCCTCTCTTGTCAGGAGAGCAGATTGAGCCTCATCTCCCTCTCTGTGACACACCAGATGGTCCCAGATTGACAAATCAATTACCGCAGGCTGAGGCTCCACCTCAGAGACAGCCAGAGGGACTTCACTAACAAACCTCCCCATGTACACCGCCTCCACCCTGGGACCAAACCCCCCTCCCCTGCCTTCAATAATCAGGGCCTGGCATCACATGAATCGCCTGGCATCAATATGGCTGACTTACATGGAGAGCTAGGAGAACTGAACCAAACCACAGTGAGGGGGTGTGTTGTGTACCCACATGGCTACACCAGAAAGGATTTAGCTGGAGAGCACTGCTGCCATCTCTTTCTGGTGGTGTCTCAAATGGCACCCTATTCCATATTTAGTGCACCCCTTGGGCTCAGGTCAAACATAGTGCACTATGCAGGGAATAGGGTGCAATTAGGGTGCAATTTGGGTCGTAGGCTCTGTCTCAGTTGCGGAGGAGGACGGAGGTTTGAGGAACTTAATCCGAGGAGAACAAACAACAGCACAGCCCGAGGCAGGTATTGAGAAAGAAGCATCTGGGTCGACTGACTGGAGTTGATGGCTAAAACGTGTTCTTCACTGCCCCCTAGTGGTGAGATTAAGACATTGCAAGGAGGTGGACCGATGATAAAAGGTGGTTTTCTGGTAGGTTTTTAGGAAGAAGTTGTTGTGACCAATAAAGTTCTTTATCAATCACAGATAAACCTACACCATATTGAGCGAGAATGAAGTGGCTGTATTTTATATTTTCATGTCCATCCCTGCTTGTACAGTAATAAAGAAACGGAGTGATGACATACTGACTCAGTCCAACGATTTCATGGCCTTTCCTTATTAGTAGCCATCTTAAGGTTTGTGATGCATTCAATTTAGAAACATTCCATTCAGGATGAGGAGGAAGAAGGGGCTGGGATGCAGAATGTTGGATTCAGAGTGGATATAAAAACTGGGCGATGTCATTGTGACGGTGGTGGCAGATTCTAAAAGCACATAGTATAGGCCTAAATTTAGTGGAAGTCTCTCTATCTCTGGAAAGTAGAGAACAATGTCTGGCTACTCTAGCTCTCATATCCCTCAATTACTCATCCATCTATCCCCGCATTCCTCATACTACCCCTTTATTACACATCTCTCCATCCACCCTGCAGCCAGCCATTGACAGCAGAGCTGATGTCCCTGTGGAGAGATTAGACTCATGACAGCACAACAAAGAAGAATTATACCTCTTATACCAGGCTCTGCCAGTGCTGCACTGCGTTGCGACAAACTCAAATGTAATGTATAGGTTTAACTGGAGCCAAGGAGGATCAACATAATATATGATCGACCCACTTTGCCTGCGTAGTTCCCTGGCAGTGATGTAAAAGCAATTTATATATGTCCGTAAAAATGTGTGAGCTAATGAAATAAGACGACGCGGAGGCAAAACCCAATGAGCTTATGAGAGAGCTGGCAAGGCAAGCAGCGCATGTGGCCTCAAAAGAGAATAGCCTACCTGTGGATGAGAGAGAGAGGGAGAGGAGGCCGAAAGAGAGAGAATAGAGAGGGAGAGAGAGGATGGCAGGATACAAGCCCAGGGAATTGAGAGAGAGTGCTTCTGCATTTTTCTGGAATCAATATTGTCTCGTTTCTGAATCAAGGAGCGGCACAGAGGGCAGTAGAGATTGAAGTAGAGTACCAGGTGCAGTGATTGTTGAAGTATTACTAGATCGTTGATCTACTCAAGTTTGTTTGGGGTTTATTTGAGGTTCCTGGCTAGCTAACACACACAGACACACTATTAATTATGAAATAGGTTTCTCCTAAAGAGCATGTTCAAAACGCTCATCAAGATGGCCTAATTAGTATCTAACTCACCAGAGCCAGGGACTCTATCGGGGGAATTCATGTTAACAGGTTTTGCTAGTGTGTGTGTGTGTGTGCATGCGCATGTGTATGTGCAAGCTACTGTACTAGATTCTATAGAAGAGAATTGATGAGAGGTTGTAAAACCGCTATCTCCTCCATCTCCCAAATTAATCAGAACACCTTGTTCTCCTCCACACACACAAACTCTGCGGGAATTGTCAGATCACATTCGTGCTAACATGCTACCTCTAACGTCAGATGGCTTCTTCTCTGTTTCTGGGGATGTGTGAAACGTACTCCTCAGACTTAAGTGACTCACGTCGCCTCATTAGCTAGCTTTTGATCGGCTAAGTTGCTTGAGGAGGGCGATCACGTGTTCCAGCCAGGTACGGACCGAATTGGGAGGAAGTGGTACTCACTAAGCAAGCATCCCATCATGCTTAGGGTCACATACACTTAATGATCAAAAGTATGTGGATACATTCTCATCGAACATCTTATTCCAAAATCGTGGGCATTAATATGGAGTTGGTTCTCCTTTTGCTGCTTCTAGGAAGGCTTTCCACTAGATGTTAGAACGTTGCTGTGGGGACTTGCTTCCATTCAGCCACAAGAGCATTAGTGAGTTCGGGCACTGATGTTGGGCGATTAGGCCTGGCTCGCAGTCGGCGTTCCAATTCATCCCAAAGGTGTTCGATGGGGTTGAGGTCAGGGCTCTGTTCAGGCCAGTCAAGATCTTCCACACCGATCTCGACAAATTTCTGTATGAACCTCGCTTTGTGCACAGGGGCATTGTCATGCTGAAACAGGAAAGGGCCTTCCCCAAACTGTTGCCACAAAGTTGGCAGCAACGAATCGATTAGAATGTCATTGTATGCTGTAGCATTAAGATTTCCCTTCACTGGAACTAAGGGGCCTAGGCCAAACCATGAAAACAGCCCCAGACCATTATTCCTCCTCCACCAAACTTTACAGTTGGCACTATGCATTGGGGCAGGTAGCGTTCTCCTGGCATCCACCAAACCCAAATTCGTCCGTCAGACTGCCAGATGGTGAAGTGTGATTCATCACTCCAGAAAACGCGTTTCGCCTGCTCCAGAGTCCAATGGCGGTGAGCTTTACACCACTCCAGCTGACGCTTGGCATTACGCATGGTGATCTTGGCCATGGAATCCCATTTCATGAAGCTTCCGACGAACAGTCCTTGTGCTGATGTTGCTTCCAGAGGCAGTTTGGAACTCGGTAGTGAGTGTTGCAACCAAGGATGGACGATTTTTACACGCTACATGCTTCAGCACTTGGCGGTCCCGTTCTGTGAGGTTGTGTGGCCTACCACTTCGGGGCTGAGCTGTTGTTGCTCTTAGATGTTTCCACTTCACAATAACAGCACTTACAGTTGACCGGGGCAGGTCTAGCAGTGCATCATTTTGATGAACTGACTTGTTGGAAAGGTGGCATCCTATGATGGTTCCATGTTGAAAGTCACTGAGCTCTTCAGTAAGTCCATTCTACTGCCAATGTTTGTCTATGGAGATTGCATGGTTGTGTGCACCTGTCAGCAACGGGTGTGGCTAAAATAGCTGAATCCACTCATTTGATGTCCACATACTTGTGTATATATAGTGTTTAAAAATGCCCAGCTGCACATTATTTTGGCTACCATGGCTAGAAGAAGAGATCTCAGTGACTTTGAAAGAGGGGTCTCAAAGGAGCATGGGGGTTTAAAGTGTGTCTCTGTCACCAGATCTCAACCCAATTGAACACTTATGGGAGATTCTGGAGTGGCACCTGAGACTGTGTTTTCTACCACAATCAACAAAACACCAAATAATGGAATTCCTTGTGGAAGAATGGTGTCGCATCCCTCCAATAGAGATCCAGACACTTTAGAATCAATGCGAAGGTGCATTGAAGCTGTTCTGGCGGCTCTTAGTGGCCTAACACCCTATTAAGACACTTTATGTTGGTGTTTACTTTATTTTGGCAGTTACCTGTATGTGTTAATTTACGATCTGAGGTCCGCTTTTAAACTTTGCCCCTGCTCCGTTTTGATAAAAAGTGGACCACCTCTGATTTGGAAAAAATGTCAGAATGACGTACTGGTAGGTCCTATTGAATCATGTACCAACCACTGCACAGAGGCTATTAAAAAACGGGTGGAGAATAGAGGGCCAGGCCCCTGAATTTCCAAATGAGAAAACAATTAGCTCATTTCTATAATTCATGACAAGCAGACCACAGTGTGGAAGGCTACAAGCCAAGTCTGTGTCCCTAATGGCACCCTATTCCCGACATAGTGCACTTATTTTGACCAGAGCCCTATGGCGCCAGGTCAAAAGTAGCCACTATGTAGGGAATAGGGTGCCATTTGGGTTGCAGCCCCAGACTCCCAGGGTGAGTGTTTGAAGTGAAATGCGCCATATGCTGCTGGTGTTTTTCTATCAGGTCTTGTGTGGTTCCAGAACAGCCCCTGATCTCCCTCTCACAGGGCCTGTAGGGGATGAGGTATGGGGCTGTCCATTATGAGCCATGAATCATTGATGTCACCTCAGTGTTTTAGTCTTTTCTTTATGCAGGTGGGCTGCTAGTGTCAGGACAGGAGCAGGGGGGTTGGGAGAGGCTTTTCTGGGTTGCTTGAGTCAGTCAGTGTGGACGTTTACCTAAGGCATTTCTACCCACATTTTCTCAGTTAATATCCATGTTTTTTTCAAATGGCGATTGATAGGCATTAATTAGCATAATTAATCTCTGTGCTCAAGAAAAGATTGGCTTCATCCCTCCTGTTCCCTGGATCATTTTCAATAAGGAATTATTCTGTTTGATTTATACCCCAAAAAACGAAGAATTTCAGGAATGACAGATGGCATGCCTCATACATGTCAACCGTCCAAATTCCATGACATTTGTTTGACAAGAGCATAAAAACACCACTCGCATACCAAGTCAGAGGACATTTTATTTGACAATTTAACTGCTTTAACAGACCAATATATAACAGCAAACAGAGGGCTGTATTTCCCACCAGAGGAGCAGGCTAGTTGACAGTTACGAGGAGCGATGTGCCACTGGCCCCCATGCATCCATCTCTAACATTAGCCATGCCTGGTGCTTGGAGGGGGAGAGGGAGATGGGCAAAATGATAGCATTTACCTTCTGTTGGACTCTAATAACATTATCTACGTCACCAGCTCACTCTGACTGCATAAGTACAGAACAGGTATGATCAACTGCAAAGGAACAGGAGTGTTCAACACTATCCTAGCTGACATAAAGGCACCATTTGTTCAGGGTACTGTAAATAAATAAGAGAATACATGTTCTCACACATGTTCTCTCTGTATTGATAGGCAGTTTGTGTCATTATGTGTGTAGTATTGTTCCGGGATTCCTCCGATGGAATTGAGGAGTACACCACATCAGTCATTGGCTTCATCAATAAGTGCATCGATGACGTCGTCCCCACAGTGACCGTACGCACATACCCCAACCAGAAGCCATGGATTACAGGCAACATCCACACTGAGCTAAAGGCTAGAGCTGCAGCTTTCAAGGAGCGGGACTCTAACCCGGAAGCTTATAAGAAATCCCGCTATGCCCTCCGACGAACCATCAAACAGGCAAAGCGTCAATACAGGATTAAGATCGAATCGTACTACACCGGCTCTGACACTCGTCGGAAGGCAGGGCCTGCAAACCATTACAGACTAAAAAAGGGAAGCACAGCTGAGAGCTGCCCAGTGACACGAACCTACCAGACAAGCTAAACCACTTCTATGCTCGCTTTGAGGCAAATAACACTGAAACATACATGAGCGCATCAGCTGTTCTGGACGACTGTGTGATCACGGTCTCCGCAGCCGATGTGAGTAAGACCTTTAAACAGGTCAACATTCACAAGGCCGCAGGGCCAGACAGATTACCAGGACGTGTACTGCAAACATGCACTGACCAACTGGCAAATGTCTTCACTGACATTTTCAACCTCTCCCTGTCTGAGTCTATAATACCAACATGTTTTAAGCAGACCACCATAGTGCTTGTGCCCAAGAACACTAAGGTAACCTGCCTAAATGACTACCGACCTGTAGCACTCACGTCTGAAGCCATGGTGCTTTGAAAGGCTGCTCATGGCTCACATCAACACCATTATCCCAGAAACCCTAGACCCACTGCAATTTGCATACCGCCCCAACAGATCCACAGATGATGCAATCTCTGTTGCACTCCACACTGCCCTTTCCCACCTGGACAAAATCAACACCTATTTGAGAATGCTATTCATTGACTACAGCTCAGCATTCAACACCATAATGCCCTCAAAGCTAATCAATAAGCTAAGGACCCTGGGACTAAACACCTCCCTCTGCAACTGGATCCTGGACTTCCTGACTGGCCACCCCCAGGTGGTAAGGGTAGGTAACAACACATCCGCCACGCTGATCCTCAACACAGGGGCCCCTCAGGGGTACGTGCTCAGTCCCCTTCTGTACTACCTGTTCACTCATGACTGCACGGCCAGGCACGACTCCAACACCATCATTACGTTTGCCGATGACACAACAGTGGTAGGCCTGATCACCGACAACGACAAGACAGCCTATATGGAGGAGGTCAGAGACCTAGCTGTGTGGTGCCAGGACAACAACCTTTCCCTCAACATGATCAAGACAAAGGAGATGATTGTGGACTACAGGAAAAAGAGGACCAAGCACGCCCCCATTATCTTCGACGGGGCTGCAGTGGAGCAGGTTGAGAGCTTCAAGTTCCATGATGTCCACATCACCAACAAACTAACATGGTCCAAGCACACCAAGACAGTCATGAAGAGGGCATGACAAAACCGATTCCCCCTCAGGAGACTGAAAAGATTTGGCATGGGTCCTCAGATCCTCAAAAGGTTCTACAGCTGCACCATCGAGATTATCCTGACTGGTTGCATCACTGCCTGGTATGGCAACTGCTCGGCCTCTGACCGCAAGGCACTACAGAGGGTAGTGCGAAAGGCCCAGTACATCACTGGGGCCAAGCTTCCTGCCATCCAGGACCTCTATACCAGGCGGTGTCAGAGGAAGGCCCTAAAAATTGTCAAAGACCCCAGCCACCCTAGTCATAGACTGTTCTCTCTGCTACCGCACGGCAAGCAGTACCGGAGTGCCAAGTCTAGGTCCAAGAGGCTTCTAAACAGCTTCTACCCCCAAGCCATAAGACTCCTGAACACCTAATCAAATGACTACCCAGACTATTTGCATTGCTCCCCTCCCCCTCTTTTACACTGCTGCTACTCTCTGTTGTTATCATCTATGCATAGTCACTTTAATAACTCTACTTACATGTACATATTACCTCAACTAACCGGTGCCCCTGCACATTGACTCTGTACTGATACCCCCCCTGTATATAGTCTCACTATTGTTATTTTACTGCTGCTCTTTAATTACTTGTTACTTTTATTTCTAATTCTTATCTGTATTTTTTTTTAACTGGATTGTTGGTTAGGGGCTCGTAAGTAAGTATTTCGCTGTAGGGTCTACACCTGTTGTATTCGGCGCATGTGACTAATAACATTTGATTTGATTTGTGCATCAAAATAACCTGTCAAAACTTTTCCTAGGCCAAGATCCATCAATTACTGTATTGGAACTGACTAACATTTTTGTCTACAGTATACACCTTTGGATGTTGCATGATCCAGAGTCAATGGTCAGCACCACACAGTGATTTAGTTCATACAGGAATTCACTGCCGTTCCAATCTGACTTTGACAATAGTGCAGTCTATGAGCTAATAGTCTATGAGCTAATAGAAGGTGGAATTTAAACCTATTTCATTGATGTTTGCTAGAGCCAGTGCACTCCACTTCAAGCTCGCCGCATGATCAAAGATGGAACACTTCCTAGTCTGTCTTTTGCAGGAAAACCCATTCACTTAAAGAAATAACTAATTTGCCAGAGTACTTCATTCAAAGTTATCCTTTTTGTAAATGTGTGGTCACAGAGTGTGGAAGCAGGAGAGAGAATTAGGAAGTGAGGTGCCGAAGGAAGTGTTTGCAAGGCTATGTAAGCGTGTAAGTATTCCAAATGTCATCTGGCTTGTCGCCGTTATTAACGAGGTTCAAGCGGCAGTAGTGGATCATTTTCCATGGAAATTCAATGCATTTTAAATAGCAGGCAGCCGCATTATTCCAGGCCAGGATTTACATAAGGTAATTGCAGAATGCTGAAAGTACCATAGTGGGGCTAGTGACATAGATTTTTCTCTCTCCCTCCTTTCAGTAATAATATCAAGTCTATTAAATAGGCAATAAATACAAGGCAGTCTGTATCCGTACCCCCTGACAAATAATACTAGATCTCCAGATATACATGTATTTACCCTCAGCAGGCAGGCAGTGTAGTTCCTGGTAGGGCTATGACAGTGCCTGGTAGGCCTATGTCAGTGTCTGGTAGGCCTATAGTAAAATAGCGTCATCATCCAGACCTGGGCTACTGTAGTAGCCTACGCACCCAATACAGTCCCCCACCCATTTACCCCCTGAGAAGGCTGGAGTTAGGTACTACACACAGGGATCTGGGGAAATCAAACACACTGACACATTAATGAGGCGCATAAAGATAGACTGTGGGGCTGGGAAGGAAAAACAAAATGAAGGAGATGGAGAGATGGTTGAGGAAGAAAGGGGCAGACTGCTGTGAGAAAAGATTGCCCAATTAATCTCTGTAAACTGTTCATTTTCCTCTCAGACACTTATTGAAATGCAACTCGTTTAATGATAGTACCTTTAAGTTATTGTCCTACACCCATAATCTATGTTATGTTTTCCATACATATTGGAATTACCAGCGCTAGTTAGCCTGAGGTAATAGCCTTTGTGATTATGTCTGCATCCCAAATAGCACCCGATTCCCTATGGGCCCTGGTCAAAAGGAGTGCACTACATAGGGAATAGTGTGCCATTTGGGGCACAAGACCCAGCAGTGATCTGCCCAACGATGTCTCTCTACCAGACGAACTCAACAAATGTTATGCACACTAGGACAAAAACTACACCGAGTCGTGCATGAGGGCCTCCGCTGACAAAGGGGAGTGGGTGATCTCGCCCTATGAGTCCGACTTGTGTAAGGTTTTTAATCAGGTCAACACTCGTAAGGCTGCAGGGCCGGATGGTATTCCAGGACACGGTCTCAGAGCATGCGCAGAACATGCTGGTAGGTATATTCACAATCCTTTTCAGCCTCTCCTTGTCCCAGTCTGTAATCTCTACGTGTCTCAAGCTGACCACCATCATTCCTGTTCCCAAGAACTCTAAAGCTACCTGCCACAATGACTAATGCCCTGTAGCACTCACATCTGTAATCATGAAGTGCTTTGAAAGGCTGATTATGGCACACAACTCCATCATCCCAGAAACCCTAGACCCACTCCAATTTGCATACCGCCCCAACAGATCCAAAGACTACGCAACCACTATTGCACTCCACACTGCCCTCACCCACCTAGATACATGGAATGCCCATGTGAGAATTATATTTATTGACCACAGCTCAGCGTTCAACATCATAGTCAACTCCAAACTCATCACCAAGCTTGGGACCCTGGGACTGAACACCTCCCTCTGCAACTGGATCCTGGACTTCCTGACCCACCGACCCCAGGTGGCGGGGGTAGGAAACATCACCTCTGCCACGCTGACCCTCAACACGTAATCCCACAGGGGTGTCCCCTCCTGTATTCCCTGTTCACCCACGACTGTGTGGCCTTGTACGACTAACACCATCACCGGTTGATCACCGGCGACAATGAGACAGCCTACAGGGAGGTCGTCAGTGACCTGGCAGTGTTTTTTCTCATGTGTTTTTGGTTCTACTTGACTTTTTATTTACAGTACTACTGATATTGATTAATGCATTGTTAGGAAAGAGCAAGAAAGGCATTTCACTGTACTAGTGCATGTGACAAAAAAAACTTTAAATACACACACACACAGCAGGGGAAGGGACACTGCTAAATAGTCTCTCTCTCTGTGTAAGTCATTCAGGGCCACAGCAGCACTTCATATTATGACTTGTACTTTTTCATCAAAGCTGGCATTAGTGCAATTATCTAATTAGATGTCAATTATGCTACTACATCCTTGAGGATTGGAGCTGGATTTGACCTAATGCAGGGTTTCCCAAACGCGGTCCTCGGGACCCCAAGGGGTGCACGTTTTGGTTTTTGCCCTAGCACTACACAGCTGATTCAAATAATCAACTAATCATCAAGCTTTGTAGTGTTAGGGCAAAAACCAAAACGTGCACCTTTTGCGGTCCCGAGGACCGAGTTTGGGAAACACGGACCTAACTAGTAATGACTTTCAAAGACTGAATGGCTGCAGTTGCAAAAATACAGGGGCATAGACTACTGCAACTAAATAAAATAATCACTTAGCACTAATTGTGTGTTGTCATTACAGGCCTCCAGCAGAAAATCTTTGAAAAAGACAGCCTGTATCCCCAAATGAGACCCTATTCTGTATTTTACTTTGGACCAGAGCCCTATGGGACTTGGTCAGAAGTAGTGAACTACATAGGGAATAGGGTCTCATTTGGGACACAGGCATAATGGTTATTAAATGTGTGATTCATGAGTCATGGTTAAATTATAATTGTGTGAAGTCCCATTAGCTGTCAATGAGATGTTCACTGTAGCATAGAGACAATTAGCTGCTGTTGATTGGGACGCTAATTGAGATGCCTAGAAAGCAGATTCGCATGTTTCTTTATCGACATGTTCTGGTCAGAGCCGATATAGGAGGTCCACCTGCTGCTTTCAAACCTTCATCGGCACACTGTGTTTATTAGTCCAGTTCTGGCCCAGTTTACCTGCAATGGATTTATTTAGCCTTTATACAGGTCGATCCCATTGAGGTAAGAAAAATCTCTTACGAGGGAGACCTGTCCCAAGAAGGCAGAGAATCAGACAGACTTGTTACGTATACGACTGTACTGTAGTGAGTTACTAGTGTTATTCTTTGCCACCCTTAACAGAAAGTGAAAAAGTTACACTGTTGAGTCTGTCCCACTTAGTTTTTTTTATTAGACATAGCAATGTCACAAACAGCAGTTGGTCTGAAAAGTACATTCAAAATGTGCAGCTGACCGTGCGCCAAAATCCAGATACACTTTCAAAACCACTTCCTCTTTTGTAAGCATCAATATGTATTCTTGTGGACAATTCAGATTTACAAAATCATGTAGTGATATTTCACTTGAACCAACCACTCACCATCAAAGCATACATACGTGAATTACTATAAGGGACTTTGAACAATGACAATTTTTTTGATGTAGGTTGCTGTACATAATATTCAGAGGCTTTTTTTGCGTTCTACCTTCCTTTGCAGTCAACTTTAATTTAATGTAATACTATTTTTCCAGTACAATTTTCTCTCTAGTCCCAGTCCAGTTCATATTAGCTTAGGTAAGCAGAGGGATTGTAAAGCAGGCACTGAGGCCTAGCTCACTAAATAGGGAATAGAGTGCCATTTGGGACGCAACAATTGATCTGAAATAGTAATGCTAGGGTTGACTGCTATTCCCTGGCATCCTCATCTCTCTTGTCCTGTTTGCAGTAACTCCATGACACGATGGAAGAAAGGAAGAGAGGGAGGGAATCACCACTCAACACTTTACTTACATGTCCACTTTACAAATATGAAGAAGGCCTGTCACTAGCAGAGGCCTACCATACCAAGCACATTAGACTTCACAATGACACACATCTGTACACATTAGGGAAGATCTTAGGCTACAACCTAAATGGTTCCCTATTCGCTCTATAGTGCACTACATTTCATCTGATCAGATCCATATGGGACCTGGTCAAAAGTAGTGCACGACATAGGGAATAGGATGCCATTTGGGACACAAAATGGTCTTCAGCTCATTGTTCATCATAACATAAAGCAGTTTATTTACTGTTTTATCCCACCAAATACAGGTTTGTTTTGATGTTTCCCAAAGCCAGTCATGTGACATACTGACCACTGTTGATGATTTCACTGGGGTCAAAGGGTAGATCTGGGGGGGGGGGGGTCCAGTTAATTTCCCTGGAATGAATTTTATGGTGAATTATTTTGTCATTATAAAGTTGGGGAAATATAAGCAATACATATGAGTAATGTCCCATCCAGTTGATCCCCTCCAAGAGACCTCATATTTAATACTGATTCTGTATTCATCCATACCACTTGGGCTTTATTCTGCACATACAATAACATCACAGAAGTCAGAGGTAGGGCTGTGGCGGTCATGACATTTTGTCAGCCGGTTATTATCAAGCAAAAGGCTGCCCCTCTCATGGTAATTGACCGGTAATTAACAAGAAACTCAATTAGCATCTCCAGGCCTCCAGCATACAATCCGCTGGCTGATGCATGCCTTTGGAACAAAGACATTTTAAAAAAGCCTAATAAATCAATTCAATATATACCATCACAATAAATCCATTATTTAATTTAGTCAGATCTAAAGAAATATGATATGTAGAAAATATATTTCAGAAGAACAACATACTTACTGTATGTTAGTTATCTGGCTATGCTCTGTGACATAGGCTGTAGGCTTGTCCAATTAGCTGACAATATATGGTTATAAGTCCCATGCTATTATTTTATATGATTTTATAGTAAGAAGAGTATAATTGAACTTAGCTGAATAAAATAGAAAGGATATTTTTCCCACTACGGCGCGAGTGCGCATATGAAATGTCTATGTTGAGCATAAAAGTCATCATTTGAAACCAGTCCTATATGCTAGATTTAGAGTTATTTGGCAACTTTAGCTGTGAATGATACAAACCTTAGAATGACTTAGAAATCAAAACATGTATGGGCTGCATGGTGCGACTAATTGATGATTGATGATTGGAGAAAGTACCAAAAAAAAGCTTGCTCTGTTCCTTGCCTCAGACTGCACAGCTGTTCTACCATCAAGTGCTCATATTTTCACCCATCAGATTATTCTCAGTTTAATCTTGTCGTGACTAATATGTCAAATTAGCTCCGATTTAGAATGGCCCATTATTAAATGGGCAGGAACAGGGGGAAAATACATGTCATCTGTATGCACTTGAACAGCGAATGGAGGCAGCCCGCTTTCCCGACGGTCCGTTTTGTAGGCTACTTCGGTTTTATAGCGGAATTGTGCTTCATATGAGCAGCTGAGAAATAAATAAAAACACTTATTCCTCTACACGCATCAACCACTGTTTGAGGAGCATGCCCTCGCTGCCCGATTGGTGACATTCCACTAAAAACACTGTATGGCATTGGATCTCCAACCTTGATCCTGTGCTTCATTTGCCCCAAAAAGTGAAATCTGTTCGGGAACATCGCAACGAAACATATTTCCCTAAACTGTCTGCGCGCACGAGAAATTAATAAAGAGAGAGGAGGAGATGGAAATGCATGGTGGTGAGATATAGCTAAAGGTAATGTGTCACCCAATGAATTATGAAAATATTTTTCAAAAAAATCCCTATTACTAGGCTATTCAAAATCAAATACAAAATCAATAATTGTAGGCTAAACAGCCCTGCCCAATCAATGAACCAACACGTTCTCTCCAAGACTCATGGATAGACATGTTGGAGCGTAGCATAAGCTAACGTCCTATCCAGTATGCATAATAATACAGTCCAAACTCAAAAGGCTAGACAAATTATGTACCAAATACATCTTAAATCAGTTTTGTTTTATGTTTTTCTGCCATGGTAATATGTGGTAGACTATGAATTGTATAACAGCAGAATCATCATTTTTATTCAGTTTATTTTTTTAACGGGGCAGGGGCTTGGGCTCATAAGAATATGCATAAGCTCTAATATGCATATGGTTGTTTAGAATGAATCATCACCTTTGAAAGCGGTGGCCATTTCGTTGTGTTAGGCTTTGAAACAACATCCAAACCAACCATGTTTTACAATGTTTCAACCGGCTGTTGAACATCTTCAAATTGATCATCACAGTGAGGTGAGTTTTACACTGTATAGGCCCGCTGTTTTGATGATAAGTGTTTGATGTGATATTTCAATTGAATTTGCATTAATGTCAGAGTGGTTAGAGGGACAATAGAGCCCAGAGAACCAGGCCATTAGGATCAGATGGTAGTTAGCAAGTTGGGTACTACTAAAGCATGTCCAGAGTGCATAAAAGGAGATTACTGTGACTCAATTGTCACGTGGAATTTTACTGTGGTCATGACTCATGACTGCAGGTGTGGCAGTAATATGGTCACCACAACAGCCCTATCAGAGGTCAATGTTCCACAAAACTGAGAATATACAGTTCAGATGTTCAGCGTAATATTATTCCAACACAAAGCAATGAGAGTAGTCTTAATACACACAACCAAGCTTGGTCTTTACTATAACACATGGTAGTAGCAGGATATGGGCTTCCATTGATTTGACAGAGAGGGAGAGACCACCCCAGCCAGTCATTCAGTGGGTAGTTGTTGCTGTTTGAATGATCTGGAGTGGCGTCATCAGAGAAAGGAGGAAGTCACTCCGGCGGGCCACATGAATGTATCCCATAACACTCTTCTTCAGTTCCACTCCAGTCCAAAACAATGAAAGTAATCACCAAGCTCTTGTTGTGTGTTGTCTGTACTTAATACTGGCCTTAGGAATCCAGTGTAAAACAGTTATACCCTGAATACTCAAATCCACTGGATCACATCAAGGGAGATCCATCCACGCCATTCACACTGCACTCCGTCCATTGTCACGGCAATGACGGCACGATCCAGCCAGCTCACCAACCAACCAATCAACACCCTCCTCCTGAAGCAATGGCTCCGCCCTGCTACTCGCAGCAGGCATTGTAACCCAAGTGAATGAAATCTGTATTTATTTACATCATACTTAGCTCTCTCAAAATGTTAAGTGCAAAGTCGTTCACTAGCTTCCTTTATTAATCTTATTATCAAATGAACAATAATTACATTTTAGTTTTTCTTTCTTTAAATCGCTTGGTCCACAGGAGCAAAGTTTCAGTCACAAAAATAAGCAGTATTGGGTCCGACCAGTCACCAGACCATCCTCTTTCTCTCACAGGTCTCTTCATCAGGTGTTTCTTTTCTACCTGCCGAAGATGTTCTCATACTCCAGTAAGATGAGCTCAACAATCTGGTTCTGATATACCATGTGAACAGCGATGTTCCCAGTCTCGGTCTCAGGTCTGAGCAGGGTGGGGCCGAAGACGATCGCTACGCTCTGGGTCGTCATTCGGTTGGCCTCTCCATGGTCAATCACCCTGGAGAGACAGGAAGGAGAGGACAGAGTGAGATACAGGGACGGACTAGAAGGAGTAATCCCCCCCCAATTTAGACAGGCCCACTGGGCTAAAGATGGACCAGCCCATCTGACATTTTCCCGAACTGCCCTTTGATCCGATATGGTGAGATAGGCCTATCATTTAGAAATCACAATAGATATGTTGGTTGGTCAACAAAGGGTTCAGGTACATGCTGGAGACAAAACTTTACATGTATTATGTAAGCTACTGTTAGTATTCAAAAAACTTAATATGCAAAATGCGATAAAAATACTATGGGTAATATCGCAGCTTAGCCGAAATGTAGCAGGCCTTTTGCTTACCTTCTGAGATGTTTGAAGAGGCATTGCATTGTGTCGTGATTCGGTTTTGGCAACTGCTTGATTAAGTCTTTTATTAAGTTTACTCGCTGCTTGTAATCCGAGCATTCTGGAAGAGAGGGAAAAGTAAAAGTACACCATTAGTTTCACTACATAAGGAAAAACACATAATTTACATCAGGGATCATTAACTAGATTCAACTACGGGCCAATTTTTTCTTGAGAGGATGGTCAGGGGGCTAGAACATAATTACAAATAATTGTTAGACTTGAAATTGACTGCAAGAATCACAAACAGATAACATTTGACAAAAACATTATCATTTTAAACCTTGCTTACATCTGTAAACGATCACAATTACAGTACCAGTCAAAAGTTTGGACACACCTACTCATTCCAGGGCTTTTCTTTATTTTTTACTATTTTCTACATTGAAGAAATCATGTAGTAACCAAAAAAGTATTAAACAAATCAAAATATATTTTATATTTGAGAGTCTTCAAAGTAGCAACCCTTTGCCTTGATGACAGCTTTGCACACTCTTGGCATTATCAACCAGCTTCATGAGGTAGTCACCTGGAATGCATTTCAATTAACAGGTGTATCTTGTAAAAAGTTAATGTGTGGAATTTCTTTCCTTCTTAATGCATTTGAGACAATCAGTTGTGTTGTGACAAGGTATGGGGTGGTATAAAAAGATAGCCCTATTTGGTAAAAGACCAAGTCCATATTAAGGCAAGAACAGCTCAAATAAGAAAAGAGAAATGACAGTCTATCATTATTTTAAGACATGAAGATCAGTCAATGTGGAAAATTTCAAGAACTTTGAAAGTTTCTTCAAGTGCAGTCGCAAAAACCATCAAGCGCTATGATGAAACTGGCTCTCATGAGGACTGCCACAGGAAAGGAAGACCCAGAGTTACCTCTGCTGCAGAGGATACGTTCATTAGAGTTACTAGCCTCAGAAATTGCAGCCCAAATAAATGCTTCACAGAGTTCAAGTAACAGACATCTCAACATCAACTGTTCAGAGGAGACTGCGTGAATCAAACCTTCATGGTCGAATTGCTGTAAAGAAACCACTACTAAAGCACACCAATAAGAAGAAGAGACTTGCTTGGGCCAAGAAACATGAGCAATGGACATTAGACCAGTGGAAATCTGTCCTTTAGTCTGATGAGTCCAAATTTGAGATTTTTGGTTCCAACCGCCGTGTCGTTGTGAGACGCAGAGTAAGTGAACGGATGATCTCCGCATGTGTGGTTCCCACCGTGAAGCATGGAGGAGGTGTGATGGTGCTTTAATGTTGACACTGTCAGTGATTTATTGAGAATGCAAGGCACACTTAACAAGCATGGCTACCACAGCATTCTGCAGCAATATGCCATCTCATCTGGTTTGCGCTTAGCGGGACTATCATCTGTTTTTCAACAGGACAATAACCCAAAACACACCTCCAGGCTGTGTAAGGGCTATTTGACCAAGAAGGAGAGTGATGGAGTTCTGCATCAGATGACCTGGCCTCCACAATTACTCAACCTCAACCCAATTGAGATGGTTTGGGATGAGTTGGACCGCAGAGTGAAGGAAAAGCAGCCAACAAGTGCTCAGCATATGTGGGAACTCCTTTAAGACTGTTGGAAAACCATTCCAGGTGTACCTGGTTAACAGAATGTCAAGAGTGTGCAAAGCTGTCATCAAGGCAAAGGGTGACTACTTTGAAGAATCTAAAATATATTTTGATTTTCTTAACACTTTTTTGGTCACTACATGTTTCCATATATGTGTTATTTCATAGTTTTTATGTCTTCACTATTATTCTACAATGTAGAAAATAGTAAAAAAATAAAGCAAAACCCTTGAATGAGTAAGTGTGTCCAAACTTTTGATTGGTACTGTATCTCTCCATTATAAAACTGGTTGTTTGGACCTAGGATGCTGATTGGACAAGCAGCATTCCTAGTCGTGTTGTAATGGCCACCACAGGCACACTAGGCCTGCTTACAGTTCCATCTGACAATAATCACTGTGTCTCATAATAATATCATGCGCATGTTTCTGTATGAATCATCTCTTGTATTGATCTCAACTCGCAAATTATTTCCCCTCGCTTCCAGCCTAACATTTAGTTTAGTATATCGGGGGTTAATATAAGCCTCGCTGTCTCCCTGTCCGACCTCGGAAACAATGTTTCATTTTTGAATTTCCATCTCTGTATGGTAGAGAGTGAACGGTGCCCAGACGAGACAATTATTTCTGAGCCAGGCGAAATCACGCATCTTCATTATCCTGGACATATCCATGTAAATGCAAATAGAAAAAAAGTTCAAACACACTGAAATGCTACTAGTGTACTGTCAATTCCAGGTTCAATGTTTGGCGTGACTCAGTTAGCTGAAGTTGGCTAGTGACAATAACGTTGCCCAGTCTGCAGAGCAAACATTTTGTTTAGAAGGGACGACCAGTCCTTTTGCATCGCAACTATGCAAAAATAATTAAGGACTGGTTCATGTCTGTAGCAACATGACCAAAACAACTAACTTGTCAAAATAACGTTTTAATGAAACTGTTTAATTCATTGTTATTTGAATATGTTGGTAACAGTTTTGTAAAACCAATAAAGCACGCGGGGCAGTGCTGTATCATGAATACAGACAGTCACAGATAAATAAAACAAGGCCATTTACCTGTGACTGTACCATGGCATTTTTTTGCTTTTACCTCCCTTATCTCACATCATTTGCTCACATTGTATATAGTCTTTTTTTTTTTTTCTACTGTATTATTGACTGTATGTTGTTTACTCCATGTGTAACTCTGTGTTGTTGTATGTTGTCGAACTGCTTTGCTTTATCTTGGCCAGGTCGCAATTGTAAATGAGAACTTGTTCTCAACTTGCCTACCTGGTTAAATAAAGGTGAAATAAAATAAAATAAATAAAAAACATGATACAGCACTGCCTCTTGTGCCTTATTGCTTAATTATGCATGGGTATACTTTGGAACAGATTTCCAAAATTAAAATCACTTGGAGCTGATTTGCTGGTGTTTTGAGAGTTTTTTTGTGTCCCTCCCCCAAAATAAAAAAAGAACCCAGATTTACATTATCCTAATTGAATTGGGTGAATTCAAATGATAAGGGCGCCATCTTGTGGACACATTTCAAACAGCAAATATTTTGAATCACTTAAACGAAGTGGTAAATTGAGCGTGAAGTCAATGTCTTAATGGACATTGTCTTTAGGTGAACCATCAAACCTTAATGTAACTATTAGAAACAGTGGCTCAGTAGGACAAGCATACAGTAAAGTACAGGGTTATACAACACAGTAAAGTGTGTTACAGTGTAGTTATGTGTGTTACTACTCACTGATGGCGTTGATAAAGTCGTTGAAGGAGTCGTAGGTGAAGAGTGGTTCAGGTAGCTCTCTGAAGAACATCTTCAGGGCTCCCGTGGTGACGTGGATGTCCTCCCACTTACTGTCTTCCAGCTCTAACTGTTCATCTGGGACACAGAGACACAGCTTTTAAGACAAGAGATCATGGTCTGTTCAAGAATTGAGAGTCACAACACAAGTTAATGTTGGACTGACTGACACCCAAACCTCTTTACAAAATGACTATACCTCCAGTACCTTCGTCACTAACCATGTACCAAAGCTACTGGAAAAAGCTAAAACATCATTATATCATTGAAGGGAGGTAAGCCCTACCGTGATTCACAGCGAAGCGCAACTTCTGTATCACAGCTAGATTCCCACTCACTCTGTATATGCCATCTATACTCAGACCTGAGGAAGATGGAGAGATCGAGACAGACAGAGAGAGAGAAACAGCATTAGAACTCGTGTTTGTGACTCAGCACACATCATTACAAAAATCTTGACAGCTCCTCTCTGGAAAAATTGTAATCATAACTCAAAAGACAGAGAGAGGGAACAGATAAAGGAACAGAGATGTATGGCTCGTACCTGTGGTCTCCACGTGGTCGATGCACGTGGTGACAAAGTTGGGCACTGACGTGTTCTCCCTCTGACACAGGCTGCTCAGACTGCAGCCAAACACCTGGTCTGAGAAACAACACAGAGAGACGTCAAATTACAATGTTTCGTTATCAAGGGTTTTATCAATACGTTTAGCTTCCTCTAGTTGAGGACAGCAGCAGGTCCATTCTCGGAACCCATAACCAAATCTCCATCCATACCTTTAATGTATCCCTTGTCCTTGACGGCCTGGTAGGTGGGTCGGCGGGTCAGGAACTTCTTCAGCTTCACTCTAGTCTTTTTCTGGTCAGTGGAGTCCATACTGATAGACGTCTTCATCGCTGAAACCATATGGAAGGAAAATGTCTATGCAGGTACCAAGACGGCATTTGGTGACAATACCGTCTAAGATCACTAAAACACACGCACGCACAAACACACTCTCTCACAGCGTATTTAGTCAAGGCACCTCTGTTTTTCTTGGAGTCTCGGTGGTCCTTCTCCTTGTCTTGTTTCTCTGCTCCGGGGGACTCAGGCATGTCCTCCTCTATGGCCTCATCTGACTCCCATGCCTGTCCCCACACAAACACAACTTCCGTTAGGGAAGTCAACCTGGACCAGTTCTACCCTCTAATGGAGGGATGCGGAACTGAACAGATACAAATAAATGAATATTCAGAAGACCCTCATTACAGAGATTCTAGAGCGTCATCGGCTTGTACTGTACTTTACTAGTCCCTCTGACGGACATCTAAACAGAGCAAGCTAGTGCAGGATTTGATTATGACTTGGGAAATAGTATGTTATAGGTGTGGTAGATACTAAGCTCTGGACTGAAGAGAGAGAGGTCCCCTTACATGTGTGCTGATGGTGTCTGTCAGGGTTCGGTACCAGTCGTTGATGACGCTGTCAATCTCTGATTGGATCAGCAGCTCCGTCCCCTGGCGGGTCTTCAGTTCAATGACGTGCTTCTTGCTGGACTTATCCTTGGATGCCCAATCAACTGACCCCCCTCTGAGATCCACAGTGAACTCCGGCTTCGACTGGTTACCCACAAACTTCTACAAGGAAATAATTCAACATTCAGACAAATCAGATGAGAGCTGGGTTTTTCCAACTCAAGGATAGTAATAGTGGTAAATCTTTCATGAATATTTTTCACACAGTTGTTATTTCAAGTTGCATTAAAAACAACCAAAGCAGTGTTGTTACAAGTTACTGTGTTATAGTTACATGTAGTTATTAACCGCTACGTTGACTTGAAGATAAACCACGGGTGATCATATTCACACCACTGTGTTGCAAGCTGGACATTTAGTACCGTACGGGGAAGTTCAACTGTTATGGAATTGTTTTATACTCAGTAGGTTAGTATTGTATGCATATCAACAACACCTTTAGCTAGGCCAGTGGTTCCCAAACTGTGGGGCACAAAGGGGGGGAGGGGCGTACCTTAGAGAGCTATTTATAACTTGTCAGAAATGTTCAGTTTAACTTGCCCATGTCAGGTTAAGTTTTTTTTTTTTTTTTTTTTTTTTTAATATTTTTTGCCCATAGATATTGTTGACATGTTTTAATCACTCAAATATCATATGAATACACATTAGACATGGCAAAATGTATAGAATTACAAAAAAATAAGCTCTAAACCTGCAAAATGATCTCCACCAACAAGAGGGGTGTGAACAGTTTGTGTCATGAACAGTGATGGTGCCCATAGAAATGGGTGGGTGGGGGGGGGCAGAGGAAACGCATCCCTATACATCCCTTGGTCAACCAATCAGGCTACGTTATGAGCAGCAGGCAGGGGATAGGGCGAGGGGATAGTGTGATCATGACGGACAGGCAGGGGGACAAATGGAACACATGCACAGGGACAGAGGAGACATACAGTGGCAGCTGGGGCACGCCCATGGACAGAGTGGACATAGGAGACAGCTGGGCAGGGCTTGACCGAACGCTTCCAGTTGGCCAGCAGAGTGAGCAGCAGCTCAGGGATGGAGCCACTACGGTAGTGCGGCTTTGGATGAGGAGAGGAAAGGAAGAAGGAGAGGGAAATAAGAGAGTAAGAGGAGAGGAGAAGGATGGCAAATGAGAAATATAAAGTCACAGACAGATGAAAGAAGGGACAAGGGAAACTAAAGAACAGATAGAAATCTGTATGGTGCACTAGCACTACTACTAAATAGAGATAGACAGCCAACCAAGTAGTTCTTAGGCACTAAAACTTCCACCCTCCTTTTGAGGTGAAAAACTCCTGCAGGTTATTGGAAAAGTAGGGGAGGTATTCAGCTCTAATTTTATTTCAGAAAAAAATGAACTGAAGTCAACTGTACAAACTCTGCCTCATTTGTTTTAACCCAAGATGGTTCCTAACAAGGCGTCTGATGGGGTACGTACCCAGCTGGTGCCACTCCCCTGTCCTTTAGCGAAGAGCAGTGAGGAGCCCTGGAGTACTGTCCACGAAGATGTCCAGTTCTTCCTGTTAGAACCACGTCACAACACAAGCATTTATCAACCATAAACCACGTCACGTCTATTTATCAACCATCACAACACAACCCTTTATAAAACCATCAACCACGTCACAACACAACCATTTATCAACCAGTCCCAACTAGTGTTGCAAAGCAACCGGAATCTTCAATCATTTTGGTAATTAGAAAATATATGATAATCTATCGTAACTTTGGTAATGTTGACTTGAATAACTTTTAGGGAAAAAAATATGAATATATAGTCTTCAGTTTTTATATCTGAACATATTGTCCATGAGTTTCTAGTAGATAGACCAGGGCTTCCCAAACCGTTTTGGCCCGTGACCCAATTTTGAGATAAAAACATTCCCCACCATGTAAAGAAAGTTATGGAATAATTTCCATGATTTTTTAAAAACATTTTAGTCATTTGGCAGAGGCTCTTATCCAGAGCGACTTACAGTAGTGAGTGGATACATTTTTGTACTTTTCCCCCATACTGGCCCACCGCGTGAATCGAACCCACAACCCTGGCGTTGCAAGACAGTCTACTACAAATCAGTCTGACAGTATTTCAATCTGAAGACAGTATGATGTGAAGTGACTGAAATGCATCAGAAAGGTACTGGGAAGTTCAGAAGATCATCAGGCAATAATGTTGTATGATGTTCTGTGTAGAAAAGATCATCATCATTGATGATGTTATTTTACCCCCAGTCTGATTGAGTGCCTGGTCTTGTCCACTAGGTTCTAACGGCTTGTGCGTATAGTAGAGGGAAACAGAACATAGGTGATCGTGAGAGTCTTATCTTTCAGTGATCGGGTCATAATATTTTGTAGCTTAAACTGTTCAAAAGACAGAGCCACATTTGTAGGAAGAAAACAGAAACAGCTCTGTTTATTACAACCACATCTAGCGGCTACAGGAGGTTACTGACGTAACCCCTGTTCTATGAACCAAACACAAACTTTCTCTCGCAGCCCCATTTTCAAAGCAAGCGACCCCCAATTGGGTCACGACCCCTAGTTCGGGAAACCCTGTGATATGGTTCAAGAGAAAATAGCCTAATTAATGGAAAAAGCATCTAATCACCAATGGCATTATTTGAATGAACTCTGCAACAATCCCAACTATAGAATTTTTTTCACAACTGCCACTAGTTTGACGCTAAAATATTGACAACAAATACATACTGTGTAAAAAATAAATAAAGCATATTTCATGCTGAAACCCTCATATTAAACACCAATGATATTCACTAAGTTGATGGTGTATATTTACTAGGGCTGTCCAAAAAAAAAAAAATGTTGATCAAGAATCATCTGTTCTTGATTTAGTGTAGTGTATTTTTCCATATATAGACACATCCTATGTGTTTAATTCAAATCAACTACATGCACTCAGCTTGTCTGATACTTTAAGCAAGCTGTTTGATTAAATAATTAAGACACACAAATGACGAGAGGGAGTCCAACCGCAATTGATTTGATTGTGCCATGCCTGGCGCAGACTTGCTGCACTGTTAAAAAAACAACAACAAAAAACCATTGAGTGACTGTGTGACTAGCACCTGTTGTCTCTCTCTCCTCCCGGCTGCAGGGACCACCACAGAACATCAGTGTGTATAGTCTGTGTTGCTGAAGCTGCAACATAATTACAGACATTTCTGACTGAAAAGTTGTGTTACCAAAATCCTTCATTTGTTTCGGAAAAACATTCCCTATTCCCTCAAACCTTGCTCTCTTTACGTGACATGTATGCTTCTTCCATTTAAGAATGATGGAGGCCACTGTGTTCTTTGGGACCTCCAATGCTGCACAAGTTTTTTGGTACCCTTCCCCAGATCTGTGCCTGGACACAATCCTGTCTCGGAGCTCTACGGACAATTCCTTCGACCTCATGGCTTGGTTTTTTTCTCTGACATGCACCGTCAACTGTGGGACCTTATATAGACAGGTGTGTGCCTTTCCAAATCATTTCCAAAGCAATTGAATTTACCACAGGTGGACTCCAATCAAGTTGTAGAAACATCAAGGATGATCAATGGAAACAGGATGCACCTGAGCTCAATTTCAAGTCTCATAACATTATGTAGATAATGTATCTGTTTTTTTTATTATTAATACATTTGCAAACATTTCTAAAATCATGTTTTTGCTTTGTCATTATGGGGTATTTTGTGTAGCTTGATGAGGAAATGTATTAATTTAATCAATTTTAGAATAAGGCTGTAACAAAATGTGGAAACGTCAAGGGGTCTGAATACTTTCCGAATGCACTGTATATGGGTGATTTATAAAGCCAGGCACATTTAACAGTTAGGTTATTGACTATGGACCGTAGGGGCGGCAGATAGCCTAGTGGTTAGAGCGTTGGGCCAGTAACCGAAAGGTAAACATTTTTTAAAGGCCTAATTAAGTTTGGGTTTCCTCTCTCACTTTTCTTAGAAAATTAAGGCAAGGGCTGTTTTCTCATCTCCTAACTCTGCTGCTGCCTCCGCCGCATTGCTCTCAACACCATTATGTTGGTTAACTTTGCCATTATGCACATAGCAATATGGTCTCGGAAAAGGTTCCAATTCAACAGCACACTGTGTTTCAGAACAGCAGACAGCGACCACTATCCAACGCGGGAGAAAGCGCATTTTTTATAAAATTATATAAAACTTTTGTGTTTCACCATTGTTCTTACATGATATAACCATATACAATTTAAGTAGCACATATCTTAGACTGATGGACTGCGCCATCCCCACAGCCTCCACAATACATCAGTCCACTCAGATAGGTGCAAATCAGACAGCTGTCTTGTACACCATTTAATTTTTTTTGCTACTGCTTGACTATAGAAATCTCGGTCGACCAACAGCCTATCGACCAAACAATCGACCAGTTGACTAAATTGTGTCAGCCCTAATATTTAGGATGCTTTACAGTTTTGTCATCGTATTTTATTTATTTACTATTTATTTACTTACACAGAGGGCCAGATATTACTACAGACACCTGTGATAATCTAAATTACCCAAAACAGCCACTAGATTTTGTGATTGTGATTGAATGTAATCTATCTTTGAAAGATGCCAAAATTCTGGTAGTTTACTTGTAAACTTAAAAAGTTTCCAGTGAGATACCCTCCCTTTGCAACCCGAGCTCCAACACAAGCATTTATCAACCATCAGTCTGTCCATTATATCAACAAAGAATCAATGGCATTTATCAACCATCAGTCTGTCCATTATATCAACAAAGAATCAATGGCATTTATCAACCATCAGTCTGTCCATTATATCAACAAAGAATCAATGGCATTTATCAACCATCAGTCTGTCCATTATATCAACAAAGAATCAATGGCATTTATCAACCATCAGTCTGTCCATTATATCAACAAAGAATCAATGGCATTTATCAACCATCAGTCTGTCCATTATATCAACAAAGAATCAATGGCATTTATCAACCATCAGTCTGTCCATTATATCAACAAAGAATCAATGGCATTTATCAACCATCAGTCTGTCCATTATATCAACAAAGAATCAATGGCATTTATCAACCATCAGTCTGTCCATTATATCAACAAAGAATCAATGGCATTTATCAACCATCAGTCTGTCCATTATATCAACAAAGAATCAATGGCATTTATCAACCATCAGTCTGTCCATTATATCAACAAAGAATCAATGGCATTTATCAACCATCAGTCTGTCCATTATATCAACAAAGAATCAATGGCATTTATCAACCATCAGTCTGTCCATTATATCAACAAAGAATCAATGGCATTTATCAACCATCAGTCTGTCCATTATATCAACAAAGAATCAATGGCATTTATCAACCATCAGTCTGTCCATTATATCAACAAAGAATCAATGGCATTTATCAACCATCAGTCTGTCCATTATATCAACAAAGAATCAATGGCATTTATCAACCATCAGTCTGTCCATTATATCAACAAAGAATCAATGGCATTTATCAACCATCAGTCTGTCCATTATATCAACAAAGAATCAATGGCATTGTATTGTTTGTCCTCTTACTTCCACATAAGATAATGACAATGTTTTCTAATCTATATGATCTTTGTACAGTATGGTTTACCTGACTTTCTTTCCATTCTCAGTGATTTTGGTGACGTTGAGGACTCCACACTTCTCAGAGGGCTGTGGAGGGAGACAGACAGGAGACATTAACACAGTCAGACTGACTTGCCGAGTTAAATAGAAAAAAGACCCAAGAAGTTCACACACACCACAAACACACACCCAGACACACAGCAGGGGACAAGGAAAACACAGCCAGCGGCCGTGAGATACAGAAAAAAGATTAGAACAACATAATGAGGCTCATGCCTTGAGCACACACTAACACACACACACTAACACACACACACACACACACACACACACACACACACACACACACACACACACACACACACAAAAGAAGAAACGGGGCAGTAAAGGGTGTGATGCCCATGCAAACAGACATGTTTCATTGTACCACCAATAGGCGGTGCTACGACACAGACGCACAATCTACTGATTCAAACAGTTCGTTATCAATGGTCCCACAAGGTGAAAGACAATACCGTAACAGAGAAACACAACATAAACTAAAAAGGAGATTGGACAGTAGAAAAGGAAGTTGGCCACGGTAGCAGATAGAGACAGAAAGAACACATGCAGGAGAGAAAGAGAGGAGTCTGGTTAATATACTGTTTATACCGGGGTATATCAAATTACCGACGATAGGATTTTCAATACCGTTAAATGTACAGTTGAAGTCGGAAGTTTACCAACACCTTAGCCAAATACATTTAAACTCAGATTTCACAATTCCTGACATCTAATCCTGGTAAAAATTCCCTGTCTTAGATCAGTTAGGATCACCACTTTATTTTAAGAACGTGAAATGTTAGAATAATAGTAGAGAGAATGATTTATTTCAGCTTTTATTTCTTTCATCACATTCCCAGTGGGTCAGAAGTTTACATACACTCAATTAGTATTTGGTAGCATTGCCTTTAAATTGTTTAACAAAGGTCAAACGTTTCTGGCAGCCTTCCACAAGCTTCCCACAATAAGTTGGGTGAATTTTGGCCCATATCTCCTGACAGAGCTGGTGCAACTGAGTCCAGTGTGTAGGCCTCCTTGCTCACACACGCTTTTTCAGTTCTGCCCACAAATGTTCTATAGGATTGAGGTCAGGGCTTTGTAATGGCCACTCCAATACCTTGACTTAGTTGTCCTTAAGCCATTTTGCCACAACTTTGGAAGTATGCTTGGGGTCATTGTCCATTTGCAAGACCCATTTGCGACCAAGCTTTAACTTCCTGACTGATGTCTTGAGATGTTGCTTCAATATATCCACATAATTTTCCTGCCTCATGATGCCATCTATTTTGTGAAGTGCACCAGTCCCTTCTCCAGCAAAGCATCCCCTCAACATGCTGCCACCCCCGTGCTTCACAGTTGGGATGGTGTTCTTCGGCTTGCAAGCCTCCCCCTTTTTCCTCCAAACATAACGATGGTCATTATGGCCGAAAAGTGAATATTTATAATGTAATTTTTGTCATTTCTGTTGACTCCAAAATGGCGGGTATCTGTATGGCTTGTTTTGATATCTGAGCGCTGTACTCAGATTAGTGCAAAGTTTGCTTTCGCCGTAAAGCTTTTTTGAAATCTGACACAGCGGTTGCATTAAGGAGAAGTGTATCTATAATTCTTTGAATAACAGTTGAATATTTTATCAACGTTTATGATGAGTATTTCTGTAAATTGATGTGCTCATTCACTGGAAGTTTTGGGAGGCAAAACATTTCTGAACATTACACGCCAATGTAAAATGGGTTTTTTGGATATAAATATGAACTTTATTGAGAAAAACATACATGTATTGTGTAACATGAAGTCCCATGAGTGCCATCTGATGAAGATCAAAGGTTTTAGCTGTATTTCTGTTTTTTGTGACGCCTCTCCTTGCTTGGAAAATGGCTGGGTGGTTTTTCTTGTCTAGACGCTGTCCTAACAAAATCTAATGTTATGCTTTCGCCGTAAAGCCTTTTTGAAATCAGACAATGTGGTTGGATTAATGAGAAGTGTATATTTAAAATGGGATATAATAATTGTATGTTTGAGAAATTTGAATTATGAGATTTTTGTTGTTTTGATAAAATAAAGCTATTAAATGTGTAATTTAGTGTAATTAACACTGTACACACAAATTACAATGTCCAGAACAATCCTCTCTCGCCTTTATTTGCTTTTTTGTTTGTTACTGTTGGTTCGTTTCCTTTTCAATGCCTGTCTTTCCTTTAGAAATCCTCCAAATCAATTCATTTTCTGTTGGTTTTATCCTCTATTTTTATCTCCTTCTCATTGTCCTTATGTCCTAGTGCCTCAATCCTGTTCTTGTTGCGTCTTGCTAGATGATCAAGACAACTTAAGGCTTGTTCACACTGCAGGCCTTAATACTCAATACTGTTCATCTTTCTAGAACATTCACTAATTTGTTTGTAAACAATTAACAAGCAACAAGTTATGCTGAATAACAGTCTAAAAACCACTTGAGGGCAAATAAATCAGATTTGACCCTTCAGACAAGTCACATGGCCAGGAATCATATTTGTATCTGATTTCAAACCACCTACGAAGGTGGTATGAAAAGTGTCTTGAAATGTCTGATTCCATGTCCTTTTGGCTGTTCAGACTGCAGGAAAAACAACAGATTTGAATCAGATATCCAAATAAATAGGAGTTGAGTCACTTCAAAGTGCCAATGTGAATAAGGCTTTAGTAGACTAGACTTTCAGATCCATGTTGATCAATCTCAAAATCCTTTTCAAAATCAAACAATTTTCTCAAAGGAAAAACAGATGTGGAGAACACAGGACTGCATTGTAACAACCAAACTGTTCACTAAAAACTAATTCATTTAACAAAATGAAGCACATTTTAGGAGGAGCTCTCTCTAACTGCTGCTGTTCAGTTAGATGGTGACATTGGGTGTGTTTGTAAATTCAATCTAGAGTGCCAGAGTGCGCTCTGGGTGTTCATAAATTCAGAGCGTTGTCAGATTGTCCATTTGTAGATTCAGAGCGTTTTGCTCTTGGAACATTCAGAGTGCACACTGGACACTCTGGCCGAGGAGTAGGGTTGATCCGAGCGTTCTGACCTCTCAACGGCAGTCAAGCACCCAAGCTAATTGGCTAATGTTGGCTAGCTTGCTAGCTACTTCCAGAAACAAATGAGAACACCTCACTCTGACCATTTTACTCTCCCTAGCAGAGCTGGTTAGGCTGTTTTCATGTTAACCAGAGCTTTGGTGACTGTAACTGTGCTGCTGGCCACAATTTAATTATGCTTTTTTGCCGACGTTTACCAACACCGGCCATATATTCAATGGGTGTTGAGTGTTCGTAAATTCATCAATTATTCTGCACTCTGGCACACTCAGACGAGAGCACTCTGAAATCGGAGTAGATAGCCAGAGGGAATTTACGAACGCACCAATTGTGTCGAGAGAGAGGAGAAATAAAATGTTTGATGGATGTTGCATGTTGTGGAGTCAAGCCAGGGAATACTAACAGGAGTCAAAGTCAGGAAAACTATGCTTGGGGGCTGTAGGGCCACACTCCTACACAATGACAGAGACAGAGTGATAAAGAACAAGGTCATCATGATGATGATGATGGAGACTAGACAAGGTAGGATGAAGAGAATGGTCAGATTAGGGTTAGTTGGTGAGGAAGAGAAAATGTATCAAGAATCTGGAGCAGAAATCTTCCATAATAGCTTGTGCAGGGGTGTCAAACTCCTTCCATGGAGGGCCCAGTGTTTGCAAGTTTTAGTTTTTTTACGATCAATTAAGCCCTAGACAACCAGGTGTGGGAAGTTCCTTACTAATTAGTGACCTTAATTCATCAATCAAGTATAAGGGAGTAGCGAAAACCTGCAGACACTCGTCCCTCCGTGGAATGAGTTTGACACCTGTGAGCTAGAGTGATGCACCGCGCCCTAGGGTACTTAACGCAGATTACCTGACGTCAAACTGGCAATGGATTTGAACATGTTACGCCAACATACAACTAGGTTATTGTGAAGTGGTTGTGTCAACTAAAAAGAAAAAATGTTAGTTAGCTTAAAGGCTTTGTTTCACTTCCAGGGTATAGTCAAAGGTATTCTCTAAATGATTTGGTTTGACTCGGAGACAGACAGGGATCAACATAGCATATTTGATTGAGTAAAGGAATTGATTCAGGATTAAGATCGAGTTAAGATTTTGTGAGGCAGCCTCATACGCCACATTTCTGGTTTAAATCAGCAATAGGTAGGTATCTGATCATTTCCACTCTGGATTGGTGGAGGCAGAGTAAGAGGGGAGGTGTGAGAGCGGGAGATACTAACTTTACCACGGTAAAGATTGCGACCAGCTCTCCCCATGTGATGGCTTGATTCAAAGCGCCTGAGTTTTTTGAAAGAGAACTGGAACAGAACCACAAAGACCTGGGTCAAATACATCCGTCAAATATGTTCAAATACTAAGGCTGCACCTGATTAACTTTTCCAGGTACAATGGAACCAATGGACTAGTCCCAAGGAGAATGTTTGGAGAGCATGGTTTAGCCTACATCGCATGTGACTGGGATTTGTCAATGAGGTATTCAGGGATAAAAACTCACTGAGACCCAAACAAGGCCAAGAGGATGTGAAGTGACCACATGCTGGCCAGACTGACCACCTGTGGTACTGACCAGACAAACTACTGACCAGACAACTTCGATAGGGTTCAAGAACACTCTTACAGAGCAGCGTCAAACTTATTTACAGCATTAAAAAAAGTGCTGGCTGGTGACAACCAGGGTTGGGGGCCGTTCCATTCAATTCATTAAATTAATAAAAAATCAATGAGGAAAATTGGTATTGTAATTTCAGTTTAGTTCCGGATTTGACAATTTCAATGGAATTGACAACAGTAAACATAGAGTTTCTGAAAGAAGGTTACTGTACACATAGACAGAGAGCATGTGGTCTTACCTTGTCGTTGAGGTCTAGTACGTAGGTGCTGTGTCTCCACTTGGTCAGGACGATGGGGTCTGGATGTTTCCGCTCCAGACTACGACTCTTGGGGGGATCGCCTGGCTGGGGAGGAGACAAGTTGTACTGGAGGGAGAGAGAGAGGGAGACAGGAGAGCGAGACAGTGGAGAAAGTCAGAGGAGGACAGAAAGAGAGAGGGAGAGAGAGAGAAGCGAGACAGTGGGTGAGGGTTAGAGAAATAGAGGTCTAGGGTTAACTCATTATCCTCCACTGATCAGATGACAAAGTAAAGGTCCTAGAAGAGCTATGGCTTGGCATGTATCCAGTATCTCCTCTTCATACCTCTCCTCTCGTGGCCCAGCGCATCATCAGTCACCCATCAGAAGGCACCCTCTCAGAGAGAAGGAGCTCCCCGCATGTGTATTCATCCAAGATTGCTAAAGGATACCATTGCACCCAGCTTATCTGTATCTACAGTATGTGTGTGTGTGTCTGTATCCCTGTATCCGCCGGTTGGCCAGCCAAATGAAAGCTAATGCCTATTCTCTACCTCTCTGATCCCTGCTAAACCAACAAGATTACAGGAGAGTAACTAGCCACTAATAGTCCCTGTCAAGTACATTAGGCCACAACCTCCACGCCGTCAATGGACCACAGGTGACGGAGACCGAAGACTACTGTAGATCACCGGGGAGGAAATAGACTGAGGCAGTAGGAAGTGTGCTACCTGGTCGTAGTGTCAGAGCAGTGTTTTCCATAAGCACCGGCCGCCTAAAAAGCTGATAAGACTCATTGTGAGCCGGCTACTTTTTCCACTTCATAAATTAACTAGGCTTCTCTTCATTTGAAAGTTTCAATTCGCTAGTCAGAAAAGCCTTCGTATAGCATTCTCCCGCTAAAACGAACGACATGCATCTTCTAGTGATCTATTCGTAGGACAGGTCCCTGACAGTCAACAAAGCGAGCGATGACAGGGACACTGCTGGTTTGCCAGTCTGCTGTCTGTCCCGCCTCTCGGTATCTGTGTTATTTTTGTGCGCTGTGGTTGGCTGCAGTCTTAATTTATTTTCACAGAGGAGGGAGAGCATGATGCTTCTTCATCATCTCCTTGTGAGCGAATGTACATGTCCCAAGCAATGTAAGTGGTAACGATGAGTTGAAATCCACTTAATTATTGTTTTGTGGCACATTCATTTATTTTATTTTGCGTGTTTCATAGGCCTATAAAGGGAAAGGGGGGGATACCTAGTCAGTTGTACAATTGAATGCATTCGACATTTAACCCAACCCCTTTGAATCAGAGGTGCGGAGGGCTTCCTTAATCGACATCCACGTCTTCGGTGCCTGGGGAACAGTGGGTTAACTGCCTTGCTCAGGGGCAGAACGACAGATTTTTACCTTGTCAGCTCCTACCCGCCATGCTACCTGCCGAGCCACAGGGTCAGAAGTATAGGCTATTTAGGCTACTGTGCTTTGATTGACGACCGAACAGCAAGTGTTGACTAGTTTATAAAAAGGTTTCGAATTGACTGACTAAAGTCAATCTCCTATATCCCTTTGCTATTTATAAATCATACAACGTAGTTACACTGAGTGTATAAAACATTAGGAAAACGTTCCTAATATTGTGTTGCACCCCCTTTTGCCCTCAGAACAGCCTCAATTCATCGGGGCATGGACTTTACAAGGTGTCAAAAGCATTCCACAGAGATGGTTGGTTGGTTGTCCTTTGGGTGGTAGTCCATTCTTGATACACACAGGAAACTGTTGAGCATGAAAAGCCCAGCTGCGTTGCAGTTCTAGACACACTCAAACCGGTACACCTGGCACCTACTACCATACCCCGTTCAAAGGCACTTAAAATGTTTTGTCTGGCCCATTCACCCTCTGAATGACACACACACAATCCATGTCTCAAATGTCTCAAAGCCTAACAATACTTCTTTAACCGGTCTCCTCCCCTTCATCTACACTGATTGAAGTGGATTTAACAAGTGACATCAATAAGGGATCATAGCATTCACCTGGATGCACCTGGTCAGTCTGTCATGGAAAGAGCAGGTGGTCCTAATGTTTTGTACACTCAGTCTATATGCCAATGGTATCGCATCGGGGCAAGTAAGCCAAAGATCTAGTTTGTATTTTCATAGGATTCGAGGCCCATGTCCAGACTTACCAGTGCTGCTAAAGTGACTTGTCAGTGTAGCCTGGTGATGGATAGTTAGAACGGTTATTTTTGAGAGGATCTTTTAGCTGAACGGAACCGAATCGGTGAGAACCATCCTCCCCACTGAACATTTTGCATTTTAAAACCATTTTCCTACAATTCTATATTGTTTCTCAACAGGGAATTCATGTTTACTTGACAGAACACAACCTTTTATCATAGGCTTTTATCACAGTAAACTAAATTGAAGGTGTAGACTAAACTAGTTTTTCTGACTACATTACTAATCTACCGCCTTCCCTCAATGTCCCACCCACAGTAACTGATTGACAGGTTGGTTTTCTTACCACAAGTGTCCACAGCAGCAGAGCTAATCAAATGCATAATTTGAAGAACAAAAATAATACATTTCAGTAAAACTGAAAACATGACTTTAAATCTCAAGAGAATATGGGTTTAATTTAATAATAAAAAATCTTACTTAGAAAAAAGTTCTGATCATATGATATCCAAAACAACAACACACTGAATTTATACATTTTCAGTCATTTTCATTGTAAAGTCATGCCTTTCTTCTCAATACCACAACACATTTGACAAATCTGGGAGGTAAAGTCATTAACGTATTCAATAATTTAGCTGTGTATTTCGGGTGGAATCAAAATAGAGCTCATTCAGCAAAACAAATTTGTGGGGGGCACGCCACCCAGACCCTCCCAACCCGGAACTCCCTTGCTGGCTACTTTTTCTATTTGGCTGCCTACTCCACGTACTTATGGAAAACACTACATAGGAGGTAAAACCAGAATCAGCACAACACAACGTAACACAATACATTGACATGTTTACTTACTTTGGGTAGCTCCCATTCTGACCTGGAGCCATCAGCGCTGTAGTAGTACGGCCTTCCCTGCTCGTCCACGTGCTTTATCCACTACAAACACATACACTAAATCAGCACAGATCCCAGTTTCATAAATACACTGCTAATACACTGCTTGTCACAGATAACAGCAGGGTAAAATGCTCAAAAATAAAGGTTAAGAAACTTTAACAAAAACAACTTCTCTCAACCAAAATTCCCAAAGCCAGTCCTGCCATGGGTACATGATCATAGACACGCATCATTTATTGATTTAGGACCCATCCCCTATGAACCAGGGACAATACCCTGAGCCCTGGGAGAAGTGACAGAGAAACAGAGAGAGTGAAACCAAAGGAGGAGAGGAGAGCCCCAGTACCTTCTCATGAGTATATTCACAGACATAGAGGGTGTGTCCGTGTTCGTCCAGTTCCTCTGACCAGCCTCTAGGGGGCGAGCCGTACTGACTGTCCGACTGACTGGAGTAGGTGCTGCTGTGACAGTTCTCCTCGGAAGACAGGGGCTGCATGGGGGCAGCAGGGAGGAGGAGAGGAGGCGGTGGAACAAAAGAAGGGTGAAAGAAAGAGAAAGAGACCCTTGTGATTCGGGGAGAACTGAGGTTTTTTCCAGAGTCATATTTTTTTATTTAACCTTTATTTAACAAGGCAAGTCAGTGAAGAACAAATTCTTATTTACGATGGCCTATCCCGGCCAAACCCTAACCCGGATGACGCTGGGCCAATTGTGCACCGCCCTATGGGATTCCCAATCACGGCTGGTTGTGATACAGACTGGAATCGAACCAGGGTCTGTAGTGATGCCTCTAGCACTGAAATAGATTGCTGCGCCACTCGGGAGATTGATAGATCAATAGATTTACAAAATATGTGTACGGGACCAATTGATTTGATTTGATTTAGTAGTGAATGATCAATGACGCAGCTGTAGAGTACCCATAATAAGAACATTTATTGAAAATCGAAAACACCCAACAATGCATTCATTCATCCCACCACCATAAAGGCTTAAATCCCCAGGAAAAGGAGACCTTGATCAACTACGGAAATACGGGTTTATTTAGCAGCATTTCATTTGGCATGTTGTAAACGGAGTACTCATTCTAACAGTTCCTGCCTGGTTACAATACACTCAACCACCTCATGGGGGCAGTGTTGAACCACTAACACTACATGAAATCCAACCTGAGGATACGCAGTTTATTTTACTACCTGGCCCCCATCAAAATAGCACCAGCTTGTTTCACTGCTCACAGTTAACACAATACAACTTCTACAGTTGTTGTAAATCATCTATTCCTCTCCGCACATTCTCCCTCATGTTTCCCACGGTAGTAACATATGAAAATGACATGCTGAGTAGACACAGACAGTATCCCAAATGGCACCCTATTCCATATTTAGTGCACTAATTTTAACCAGAGCCCTATTGACATTGGCCAAATGTATAGCACTAGATTGGGAATAGGGTGGCATTTGGGACGCACTCCATCTGCGCTTCAGTCAGCTGTGGCATTACATCAGATGAATCATAAATATTTGGAGAGCATCTCTCTAACTGGTACTTAAATATAGTACTCCAGCGGTACTTAAATATAGTACGGCCTCGTCGGCCTGAAACCTACTTCAGTCCTGACCTGGTTTCATTTAACACAGAGTCACACTCGCCCCGTTTGAAAAACACAGGGAGAGCTGCAATAGGACCTGGACTACCACTGGGCCAGAGCAGACCAGTCACGAGACCGCTCCCTTAAGCCTCAACACCTGAACTCCTTCCCCTTCAGAAACCCAGGTGGCGTCACACATCTCTGCGTGTCTGGCAGACATCTCAGCTTGGATGACGGTCCAGCATCTCAAGCTCAACCTCGAACAAGACGGAGCTGCTCTTCCTCCCAGGGAAGGCCTGCCCGCTCAAAGACCTCTCCATCACGGTAGACAACTCCATGGTGTCCCCCCTTCCAGAGCACAAAGAAGCTTAGCCTGAACAACACACTTTTGTTCTCTGACAACATCAAAGCAGTGAATCACTCCTGCAGGTTCATGCTCTACAACATCAGTAGAGGACGACCCTACCTCACACAGGAAGCGGTGCAGGTCCTAATCCAGGCATTTGTCATATCCCGTCTAGACTACGGCAACTCTCTGTTGGCTGGGGTCCCCGCTTGTCCACACCTGCAACTTATCCAGAACGCCACAGCTGCCTGGTGTTCAACCTTCCCAAGTTCTCCCATGTCACCCCGCTCCTCCACACACTCCACTGGCATCCAGTCGAAGCTTGCATCCGCTTCCAAGACCCTGGTGCTTGCCTACGAAGCAGCAAGGGGAACTGCCCCCCACTAAAGGCTATGCTCAAACCCTACACCAGCTCCCGCTCAGCTCAGTCAAAGCTATTCTCTGTCCTGGAACACCAAGGGCGAAACAAGCTTCCCTCTAACGTCAGGACAGCAGAGTCCCTGCCCATCTTCTGAAAACATCTGAAACCCTACCTCTTCAAGGAGTAAACCCCCCCCCCCAAAAACAAACAAATGCACTTGTCTTTTCCTACTGATTACTACTTTGCTGAGGGAAAATGTCTGCTAAATGTCTAAAATGTAAATAGTAGGCCCCAGGGCCACCTTTCAGAGCAGTTGTTGATACGTTAGGGGACAGATAGATTAGGTAGACTGTAGATCAGTGGCAGGGGTCAACATGATGGGTTAAACTTCCTCAGTTTGATCCAAACCAAACTCTTTTCTCCCTCTCTTTACAGCTCAACTTCAGCTCTGACTGTATCGACAGTATGCTACAGCAAGACAACCAATGGAATGAGGGTCTGTTTTGATGGGGCGCACAAGGGGTGTGTTACCTACCTCCATCTCTCCCGTGCCATGGGGGTCTCCCCGACTACTACTGGTACTGCAACTAGCATCCCGTACGCGGGGCGGTTTCCACGTGCGCTCGCCGCTGGCTCTGTTATAATAGAAGTGTCTGCCGGTGAGGTCCTTGTGGGTCTCCCAGTCCCCGAGGACATGCAGTGGAGAGCTTGAAGGAAGGGGGGGCAGGCTGGACTGGGAGATCTTCAGCTCCTGGAGGTTGGTGTAGACAGGGGACTCAGACCGGCCCTGCCCCGCCGGAGACATCGTCTGGAAAGGGGGAGAGATAGAGTTTTTCACAAGCAACTAACCTTTCCTCTCTAACAGAGTAGCATGGCCAGCACGCACTGACCGGAGAGGTTCCGTTAATGGAGGAATATGGAGGTGCATTACAGAGTGGAGAAGTAGGGGAGAAGGTCGTTTCAGACCACAGATACAGTGATATAATCTCCACGGCAAAATAGGTAGTAGAAAGAGGATGATTGGCAGCTTTGGCAAATCAGACACGTGATACGGATGGACGTTGCAACATACTCTAGCCATCTGTTCCTAGCACAGTGTCAAAACAATGCTGCATGGTATACAATACCTATTCTACATACTTCCAACTGTAGTCAAGCTATTCATTGTTAGGCCAGTCAAATGCCTTATTTTGATGCAAAATCCATACACAAACACCGCGCATAAATAAAAACTAGTGTGCATTACAACACAATTCAAGATTTAGCATTACTGGATATTGATTGGCCATAATTGGGTTAAATACAATGCCCACATTAGGAAATTGAGAGAATGATTTCGAGAAGAAAAAGCAGAGGGTCCTTACCCTTATGATGGAATTAAGGGGTGTTTGAAAGAGGAAGTGTAGGCAGATAGGAAACCCTCCTTCTAGTGCTGTGTGTCTCTCATCACTTAAATAGCGAAGCGTCTGCAGGGATATCAACCGTCAATCTCTAAACCAAAGTACCCACTGACAATGGAGAGGAGACGATAAACAAACCTCTCAGCCTGGAATTTAAACGGAATATTGCTCCGTTGAAACAATAGTTAAAAAGAGCGATATTCCATTTGGATTCCAGGCTACAAAAGCTCTAAAAACTACCTTCAGACTAAACATTGGACACACAAAAGAGGCTTTTGGCTGAGCTGTCGTTTATGATATTTTCAAGACAAGAAACAAAAGACGGCATGTTGCATAATAGTGGTGCCATAGTGCTGGCGTAGTGCTGTTGAACCGGTATTTTGAGGAAATGTGCAAAACGCTAGTATATTTAAGGTTAGGGGGAAACTGAAAGTTGGCTCCGTCAACAGTTTTACATGCCACTCAGTCTGGCCCATACAACAACACAGACAGGATTTCCATGACTACTGAGAATCAAATGTATTACTGCAGAATAATATTTTGGGTTCGGAATAAGATCGCGAGGTTGAGGTACAGTTGTGGTAGCCAGTCTGCCGTCTCTGGTGTGGGCCAAGGGTCAAACTAACATTGTGTAAAGTGGCCATAGTCATCGCGTAGATAGACCTCGATAGAAAAGCACCTGACTAGACCCCATGGGTCAAACATATACGTAAGTCAAATATTTGATTTTGTGTGTACTTTACAATGGAACCAATAGAATAGTGCCAAAAGTGCAGGTGAGGAATGCAAGAGGAAATGTGACAGAGATTAGGGAGGGAGGTAGTTTGAGTAAAAACACCGGACAGCACAGCCAGACAGACATTCCCTAGAATGGAAACAGATGGGGCTTCCTGCTGGGCCTGGAATAATAGGAATATAATCCAAAATAATTATTTAATATCCTGTCGAGCTGCGCTGGAACAGAGTGAAGTTTGCACCAGGAGAGGCCCCGTTGTTTGTCCATTCAGTGTTCTGATTGTGGAATTGGTAGAATACATCGGCAGCTGGGAGTAAAGACACAATGAAGAAGGCTCTTAACCTAAACGTCTGTGTGTGATTCTAGTGAAGTACAGTAAAAAAATATATATATTTGCTACATCTTTCGTGTGCGGACCTACTATATTTCCTGCAGCTGGGTGTCAGTCAAAGAGGCCCAAGCACAAATAATAGCAAGGCTAATTCTACACTGAAACTCAGCTGTCAAAGGCCAAACTCAGTAGGGGAACTGAGAATGAGAAATTAATGATAAGAGTCTATGGAAATCAACTGCCAAAAGTGATATGAAGTACACCAAGGAAAGGTTCGGGGGTCAAAATGCATCTTAGATAAACCCCATGGTGCCACACCGTTTACCGGTCTTTTCCTACTAGCACTGACTTTGCTGATAATGACTTTATTGAAGGAAATTGTACTTACTACGACTGAGATATGTGGTTGTCTCACCTAGCCATCTTAAGATCATTGCCCTAACTGTATGTCGCTCTGGATAACAGCGTCTCTGCTAAATGACAAATGTAAAATGATTGGCAATACAAACTGTAGTGTTTTCCTGAGAAAGAAGGTTATGGTGGGGGAAGGACGAGGCTTGAGCATGCAGACAGTGTTTTGTCCATGGAAGGAAGAAATCAATACCATTTTTGGAGAGTGCTCACCAGGCATACATGTACCACATTATTGTGATTTCTAAAAAGGAGTGTATTGCTCTCCTTGACATTTTGAGAGCTCATATTATTAGGTCCACGTCCACAGGGAAGGACTCCAGAAAGGTACTTAACACACAAACAAACACCCTTAAGAAGTTTTTTTTTGCATTCTAATGACCCTTCTCTCCCTGTTCTGTTGAGAAGGAAAATAAGAGGTCTCTCTATAGCAAGCAAACTCAGAAATAGACCGACTACTAGAGTGAAGGCCAAGAGAAACGAGGTGGCCTCATTTGCTAAATGGGATGGACTGGATGAAGTCAGAGTTAATTAAAGTTCAGTCAAGTTTTTAGCTCTTGGAAGGTTTGCCACATAGTGCTGAAATAAGCAATTTAAGGCAATTTAAGCCACATGAAAGAAGATACTTCATGAAGCAATAGACAATAGTCTATGTATTATATTTTTTTAGCGTGCAAACATTTTCATCTTACATGTTGAAGTAAAAGCTGACATATATCAAGTATGACCTACTAGATCACAACTACGACAAACTAAAAAGACCTTCGCAGATATATCTGATTCAGTCTGTCACCTTATATCCTGGGCTGCGGAGAAACACCTCGTCATCCTCCTCCTCTGTCCGGCTGTAGCCTTTAAATGTACTGAAAGGGACCATGGCTGACGGCTGCAACCCCCCCAAATACACTGACCCCCTTGGTTACCCCTCTCTTCCTGTCCCTCTCTGTCTATCAGTCTATCCCCGCTTGCTATCTCACTCGCTCGCTCTATCAGTCCAACCCGAAAGGTAGAGGGGTACTTGAGATACTGGCAGGGTCAGAAAGCCAGAGGAAATAGGATCTCTCCCTCTGCCAGACGGACACACATGATTGCTCGCGCACACACGACCACAAAAGGAAGTGGTGGTGAGAGTTCCCTTTCCTGACAGACAGCGTGTGTGTGTGGGCAGTTAAACTGGCTCTCTATGCCCTGACGTTGGGTCACAATGAGTCCAGAGAGGTCACAGTGTAGAGTGTTGGCAGATGAACTAGTTGTTCGGGAGGGACTATAGATACTATATTTATCCTGCTCTCTACATTCACAACAGGGTGAGAGAAACAACATGTGCAGAGGGGAGATAAAGACCCTGCTCACCATCCATTGAGCTGCTATTGCCCAGCCAGTCAGCAGGTCCCCCATAGCTCCTCTATGAATTGGGTCAGAGAGAGAGAGAGAGAGAGGTCAGATATTCACCTTTTCAGACAATTAGATAGATTGAGAGACTTGATGCGTCTGCAGAGTGCAGTCAGTTAACCTGAAGTAGCCTTACTGTTCCAGCCCTGGTGCATAGTAAGATTGTGGCCCCTAGTGGTAGGATCAAGGCAACTACAATCATTGATGAATACCGCTGCATATCATTTAGAATCTCTATCCTCTGTGAGGAAGACAATCCACTCATTTTCTTTTGAACCACATTGAAGGGAGTCAAATCAAATGATATTTGTCACAAGCGCCGAATTCAACATGTGTAGACCTTACCGTGAAATGTTTACTTACAAGCCCTTAACCAACAATGCAGCTCAAGAAATAGAGTTATGGAAATATTGACTAAATAAACTAAAGTAAAAAATAAAATAAAAAGTAACAATACATTTACATAACAAGGTTATATACAGGGGGTACCGGTACCGAGTCAATGTGCGGGGGTACAGGTTAGTCAATGTAATTTGTACATGTAAGTAGGGGTAAAGTGACTATGGGGGACTGCTTGCCATGCGGTAACAGAGAGAACAGTGTATGACTTGGGTGACTGGAGTCTAACAATTTTCTGGGCCTTCCTCTGACACAGCCTAGTATATGGGTCCTGGAAGGCAGGAAGCTTGGCCCCAGTGATGTATTGGGTCATACGCACTACACTCTGTAACCCAGGTCTCACTGTTCTGTCTGTACATATTCAGAGTTCACTTCTCTAACAGCTTGTCGCAGACTGGGAATCCTGCAAGCTAGATGAATACGAAATTAAAAGAGATGTGACAGACAGCATGAGTGGGTAATCTGTATAAGGGGTCCTTGGCTGCTAGAGGGACCGAGGGTGTGGACCTCTACAGGACCTCTAACTCTCATGACTACAGAGTGATCTTGGCTTGTCTCTCCGTCCGTCTGCCAACCAAGACCCTGATAAATGAGTTCTTCTCCACTCAGGGTGAGTAACAGTACTGGCCCAGCAAAGCAGATTAGAATGTATTATGCAGCCCAGTAACTGTAGCAGACATCAGTTATGTTCCAAATGGCACCCTATTCCCTTTATAGTGCACTACTTTTGACCAGGGCTCTGGTCAAAAGTAGTGCACTATGTAGGGAATAGGGTGCCCTTTTGAGATGCAAGCTGTAGCAAGGTGCACCTGGGAGGAGATATGGGATGATTAATTAATTCTGAGGTCGGAGGTTAATTGGGAATTTGGTAGAAGTTGAACAGAGACCATCCCTATGTTGCAATATGGCAGCCTATATGGAGATAGGGGCAATATCTGCCTAATAAAGACCACTGTGGTTTTCAATGAGGTACAGCATGATGTCAGTCTACATTTCCTTTCGCTCTTCCTCCCTCTCATCTCCATCCATTCCATTCTCATCTCCATTATAGTCATTTAGCAGTTCTTATCCAGAGGGACTTACAGTTAGGTGTCTCGCTCCATCTCTCTCCCCAACCTTTACAGCAGAAACACTGTACTATGTGCTGTTCCAATCACTTTGCATAGTAGTAGCCTATGTAATCTGTAAAATAAATGAAGTCATCAATCTCACTGACATGCCGTGCAGGTTAAAGTAAGGGCAGAGACCAGTGAGAGACCCCTCTTGCAGTTCTCCTCTGTGACCACTTGGTGTCTCCCTCAGGCTACAGAGGAGCCCAGGGTGGGTTATGGGGAGGGGGCTATCTGTCAATCAGAGCTAGGACCATGAGGAAGGCAGCTTGAGGGGAAGGGGGAGGGGTCTATCACTGGCAGGCTGAACACATGGCAACCCACTCCGGCACATTCTTTCCTCTCTGTTGCACATCATCCACCCACACCTCAACATAACACTCCTGTCACCCCCATGTATGTCACAGAGACAAACGTGGACTGGCCACACGAGGGAAGACACACACGCACAGATGAACAAGAAGTGAGTCCAATCCATTACCCAGACACTCTTTCTCAGGGATGGAGTGGATCATTTAATGTCACTGGTGCAAAATGGGGGTGTGGCGTCACTCATATTGGACATCAGTGTGTATTGTGGTCAGTCCCACAGGGACAGCTAATGTAAAACGGGGATAGATCAGCATGTTGCCGTACGTCTTTGTGACGCAAGTTACATCAGACACACTAGGTCATTCAATTAGAGTCAAGCAGGTTAAAGTCACTGAAGTGGAGGAGGCGACAGAGTGGGGAGAGAGGGGACTGAGGGGAGAGGGGGGACTGAGGGGAGAGGCGCGACAGAGTGGAGAGGTTGGGACTGAGGGGACTGAGGGGAGAGAGGCGACAGAGTGGAGAGGTTGGGACTGAGGGGACTGAGGGGAGAGAGGCGACAGAGTGGAGAGGTTGGGACTGAGGGGACTGAGTGGGGACAGAGGAGAGGGCTGCTGATTTGCTTCTTGCTCGGTGGCCATGACAATACAGACGCAAGCACACACACACACACACACACACACACACACACACACACACACACACACACACACACACACACACACACACACACACACACACACACACACACACACACACACACACACACACACACACATAGTATTAAACCACAAGCACGAGTAGAGTAGTAGTGATGGATGATGTTTCCCTCCACACCTCCTTTACATTAATCAAATCTTCTCTCTGCTGATTGCTCATCCATCCACTCCCTCTCTCCATATATTTTATACTCCTCTCCATCTCTCAGCTTGCTCATTCATCCTTCCTCCTCTCCATCATCTTTCCCCCCATTCATTTCCTCCTTCAAAACGCTCAGCCAACGCCCCTCTGTTCTGCCCCTTTTCTCATGCTACTGGACACACACGCAGGACTGTCCAGAGGTCTGGAGGGAGGTATGGTGCCATATGACCAGATTAACCTACATTTCCACCTCACTGGGTATCAATCAGACCACTTAACTCATTTCCCCCATCATCACATCTGTGACATTTCACACAACACCCCCACCCACCTCCTCTTTACCCCTCTCAATTGCTCGCTCTCTCCCTCGCTCTGAATCTCACACACACACACACACACACACACACACACACACACACACACACACACACCCCCCCAACCTCCCCTTTTTCCCATAGCGACAGCTTAAGCTCACGACTCCCTCCCCCTCATCTCTGTATGTACTTCAGTCATCTCACCTATAGGAGGTGTGAGATAGAGAACTGACTACAGTATATAATACACCATGGATCATCAACAAGACACACAGCAATGGTTAGGAGGCCAGATCATAATTACAAATCAATTGGAAACTGCAAACTGACCGCAAGAAGTCCAAACAGATTTAATATTGGACTAAAACATAATCAATTCAAACCTTGATTACATTTGTCTGGATTCACATATATCTCTATTATGTGTGGGAATACTTGGGAACAGATTTCAAACCAAAGCAAAATCCTCAAAAAACTGTGGGGGGGCCAAATAAAATGTAATGTGGGCCGCCAGTCAGTTGGGGAACCCTGTAATAAACCATGCAACTTGCCCAGCTTGGGAAGTATAAAACATGGAAAGTATTTTAAAAAAAGGTCACCATGTTAAATGGTATTAATTAATCAGTGACACAGAGAGACAGCGGGCTAGAGAGAGCGAGCGTGAGTGTGAGAGAGCGCAAGAGAGAGAGCGCAAGAGTGATAGATATAGCGGGCTAGAGCGAGAAAGCGAGAGGGAGAGAGAGAGAAAACATTTGACCTAATGTAACAAGGTTGGTGGGATTTTAAAAGGGAAAGTTCTGAGGAACCCATCTGAGGATGAAAGCGAGTCTGTGTTTTTCCATGTTGGGACATTCATTTCTTTCCATTTCACAGATCATGGAGTCTAACTAGTCTCACGTCCTGACAGAGAAGCAGCCAATTAACCTTTCAAACCTGAGCTGATAGTGATTACATTTCCTGTGAGGACTGTCTGTCTGCAGAAATACTACTACACAAACGTCTCCCCCAACCCCTCTCATAACTGCTGCTAGTAGAGAACAAGGTTCCGTCCCAAATGGTTCCATACTCCCTGTATACCCAGAGCCTTGTCAAAAGTAGTGTACTATATAGGGAACAGAGTGCTACATACAATGCATCTGTACACAATGTCTGTCGGCAAGAGACTAGTTTTAGAGAGACTGAAGCCAAGAAAACCATACTAACCTGTCTGGCACACAACCAGAGAATGTGGCACAGACAATTCATTTCAGCCTTGGCTGTTTGAGGTTTGAAATGAAAGCATGTAAGCATTGGCTGTCTGAACTGGACAACGTAATGGTATTTCCCATAATAATTCCAACAACTGAATTCAACGAGCTATCGTTAAAAAGAGCAGCGCTCTCTCATCACACTAATCACATCCCAAATGGCACCCTGTACCCTACATAGTGAATATACCTATGGGCCCAGGTCTGATGTAGTGCACTACATAGGGAATAGGGTGCTATTTGTCGTTGTGTTGCTTTAAAGAGACCCCGAGTAATGCTTTCTCAACGCGACATGAGGAACAATGATCCATTTAACCATTGGATCAAACCCCACTCTGTCTCATTATTGGACTTTTCACTTCACTTCTCAAAAGCCATGAAGTGAAACATTAATGAAGGATGGTTTGAGGGATGGAGAGAACCAACGTCTGGTGTGGAAGGGGGAGAAGACGAGGGAGGTTTGGAGGAACGCCTGGAGCGAAATTCCCCCATTCTGTCCAGGCTCATATGTGCTTGTGTGCATTGGGAACAGTGGTGCCTTCCAAAAACCAAACCAGTCCCTGTTACTAGGCTGCTAACGAGAGCCTGGTGGTGTGTGTGTGTGTGTGTGTGTGTGTGTGTGTGTGTGTGTGTGTGTGTGTGTGTGTGTGTGTGTGTGTGTGTGTGTGTGTGTGCCAGTAGTGCACAGGCTTAACTAGAAAGAAGATCAGACTGCATTGCATTCATATCTGGGACAACACATCCATGCTACTTTATACACAGAAATAGCTCACTAAATGGATCAGTTAATATTTGGTTTGAATTTTAGAATCGGAGTGTGAACTGTGAAAGCAAACACTGGATGGATGAGCAGAGAGAAACATTTAAATCTCTTTCTCTCAAAATGACAAAACAAAAAAGAGAGGCACGTTTGGAATCTAGAGGAATGTGTGTGTTTTTTTGGTTCTACTATACCTGTGAGGATCTGAAGTCGTCACAAGAATAGTAAACCAAGGAGAATTTGGACAAGTGAGGACATTTGGACAGTCCTAATAAGGAAAAAGGCTATTTTAGGCGTAGAACACAATTATGTTTAGGTAAAATAGTATTTTGCATGAGAATTAATTGTTGGTCCCCAAAATGTCCTCGCGTATTGTGTGTTGTATGGTACCCAACTCGCTGCAAGCCAGAGAGTCTGCCTTCCAGACAGATGCCGCCTGGGTCCTTCAGCGATGGCACCCTATTCCCTATATAGTGCACTAGTGTTGCCCGGTATACCGGTACCACGGTAATATCACGGTGCCAGAACGTCATGAAATGTATTACACCAACATTTTAGAACAAGTAGTACCCTTTGATATGATACTACCGACTTTACATGCCCTACCGATCTAAAGAAACTGCTGGCGCCTGTTAAAATATGTTTATAAAGTCCGTTTTGCTTTATAAATTCAGTTGAATTTAACAGCCACTAGTCTCTTGTATGCGCAGGTCCCAATAATATCCACTTCACTTTCATGCGCATATCAAGTGTGGCAGCTGTAATCAGGCAGAGGCATCCCATACAACCCCTTCCCCTGCTTCTCTCCGTCTATTCCTCCGTCATTTAAAATATATATATAATTTAGCCGTGGTGGCGAGCGGGGATGCAGCCCCAGACCCTGATGAGACTTCTGTTAGATTTGTACATTTGTTACATTGGAGCAGCGCACAAAACAAGCAATGTTAATACATTGCATCATTTCATCGTCTGTTATAACCAAGAGTACAGACCAGTCTGAGTAGACTTTGCAAGTTCACTGTAATGCAGCCTCTGAGTGTCAGAGAGGGAAAATGGAGCATCGCTTGGTGACAGGCATGCTTGCAGATTTACAGCAAAGAAAAATGGCTTGTCTCGAGCCTAAAAGTATGACCCATATTACCAGAAATGCCTTATTTTCTTTCTATTGGGATTTGCACGCATTTGATATAAATTGTACAAACCATGTCGCGGGCCGTTTGAAACTGATCCCAGTAGCTAATTATTGGTTTGATAACAAACAACGTTGTTCAGTCATGTTACCTAGCTAGCTAACAACCTGGTAACTTGACAGTAGGTTTAAGCTAATTTGATTGGCACAAGAAGAAAGGAAAATGGTCTGTTACTCATGAGATGTGCTTTCAGGCCTAATGTAAAAAAAAACTCCTTAAATACTGTTTGGTGCCTAACGTTTTTAAAAATTGGGAGCAGTGTGTGTGTATGTGTGTTTGTGGTAGAGAGAGTTGTGTGTGTGTGAGGGGAATATGAGTTTGGGGAACAGAGAGAGTGTGTGAGGAAGGGAGAGTGTGAGTCTCAGTGTTAACTGAAGAGTAAAGAAGGTTTCATGCAGTGTTTTCCCCTCACTGACACAATGACATGCAGATCATTAGGCATCTATATCACAGGAGGTTGGTGGCACCTTCATTTGGGAGGACGGGCTCGTGGTAATGGCTGCTGCGGAATGCGTAGAATGGTATCAAACAAAAGTTTTTTTTATGTGTTCGATGCCGTTCCATTTGCGCCGTTCTTGACATTATTATGAGCAGTCCTCCCTTCAGCAGCCTCCTCTGATGTATATTTCTCCAGCCAAATCACAGGTAGGCCTTTGCAAATATGAGCAAATCAACCATTCTATGCTGTACTATATTAAACACAGTGTGAAGTTGAATTCAATGTGTTGTATTGAGTAGAAGTGTGAATTCCAGTGACAGGTTTTTGGAGAATGTTTAGAAAATGTCAACAAGCATCAGGGGGACGGGGTGAACAGGATCCTCGGCCACTGATTATTTCCCCACCGCGGTATCGCGATACAACGCGGTATTGTGATACTTGGCCGGGTAACATATCGTTTGTCAAATGTTGGTATCGTGACAAGCCTATAGTGCTTGTCACGATGCCAGGACCCATAGGTCCCATCCATCCACTGCACTTTGAACCGTGGTTGTATTTGGGCACAACGTAGCAAAACTAAAATGAGAATTTCTTAAAAATGGACAAGTTCCTGTTCTTTTATTTTGTTTGGTGTCTACTGAACATGACCAGGCACCAGCCTCAGTGATCTACCCTGCATCTTCTGACCATAACTCATAATGCCCATCGGACAGACGGACAGGTACAGAGAGTACAGAGATACACATGCCAGTATCAGTTACTCACACACGCACTGAACTATCAGGAATATGTGACGGATTAATGTTGAATTCCTTAAAAAAGGGACAGAAAGGACAGGGGATAATAAATGGCTACTGGCTCAAGGAGTCAGATGACCTGCCAAAACCATGACAAGATCAATTACTTTTGCTTTTGCAATTCCAGCTCAGTGATGGTACAGGGACAAATAATCAAATTTCTTTAATGGATTTAGCATATAGCCAAAGCTCTCTCTCTCTCCCCACCTCAAGTTCCCATGTAGAAAGTGCAGACCATTAAACCACACAACCGTCAGGCCTAGGTCTGCGGTTCAGTCTGCACACCACACACAGAACCAGATTGGAGAAGCTAACACTGAGGAATTTACATCTATAGGCCACACAACACATGGACACATTCAGAACAGAGATCTGGATGGCTCATGATAGCCTTTATTAAGTCTACGTCCTGAATGGCACCCTATTCCCTATATAGTGCACTACGTTTGACCAGGGCCCAAGTAAACAGTAGTGCACTATCTGGTAAAAGGCAGTGCACTATGTAGGGAATAAGGTACCATTTGGGATGCCGCCTATATGTGCCAACAGAGCACAGTAATCGTATCCACCCAGTCCGGATATAGCTAGTGCCACTAAATTCTTTAAGCCTGGATATGTCTCCCGGTCACGCATATTTTTTCTCTAACAACATGAGGAGGAAAGCCTTCGGCTGGAATTACCAGCATTCCTCCCAGTCAGGGCAGGCCAACAGCTGACAGCTAAGCTGCTAGCTAATGGGTAATCTGCTCTTAATGCCCTTGCTGTGATTGGTTCAGGCTAATTACACTGTTTCAGCCAGGCCAATCTGGGGCTTCCGTCGAGGGGCGTGGCGGTTATTTGGTGACATGGCGGATCAGGTTTAAGTAAAGATATCAGGGCCTGTATTCACAAAGGGTCTCAGAGTAGGAATGCTGATCTAGCATCAGTTTTGCCTTTTAGATCATTATGAATAAGATTATATGAACAGGAAGGATCTGGTCACAGATCATCACTCCTACTCTCAGACATGATTACCGGCCCAGGTCCCCCAATGATCAACCAGGGGTCAGCATGGTGACCAACAGTCCCACTACATGTAGTTTAATTAGTAACTTTTTGCGACATTTTGCATTAAAATCGGTAGATGAACTCAATTCAAATCTTTGTAGGTTGAGGTTATACAATACATATACACTACCGTTCAAAAGTTTGGGGTCACTTAGAAATGTCCTTGTTTTTGAAAGAAAAGCACTTTTTTTGTCCATTAAAATAACATAAAATTGATCAGAAATACAGTGTAGACATTGTAAATGTTGTAAATGTCTATTGCAGTTGGAAACAGAATTTGAATGGAATATCTACACAAGTGTACAGAGGCCCATTATCAGCAAACATCACTCCTGTATTCCAACGACACGTTGTGTTAGTTAATCCAAGTTTATCATTTGAAATGGCTAATTGAGCATTAGAAAACCCTTTTTCAATTATGTTAGCACAGCAGACACTAACGTACTTGTCCTCTTGCTCAGTTGTGCACCTGGGCCTCCCACTCCTCTTTCTATTCTGGTTAGAGACAGTTTGCGCTGTTCTGTGAAGGGAGTAGTACATAGCGTTGTACGAGAGCTTCAGTTTCTTGGCAATTTCTCGCATGGAATAGTCTTCATTTCTCAGAACAAGAATAGACTGACAAGTTTCAGAAGAAAGGTCTTTGTTTCTGGCCATTTTGAGCCTGTAATCGAACCCACAAATGCTGATGCTCCAGATACTCAACTAGTCTAAAGAAGGCCAGTTTTATTGCTTCTTTAAATCAGGACAAGAGTTTTCAGCTGTGCTAACATACTCGCAAAAGGGTTTTGTAATGATCAATTAGCCTTTTAAATTATAAACTTGAATTAGCTAACACAACGTGTCGTTGGAACACAGAAATGATGGTTGCTGATAATGGGCCTCTGTACGCCTACGTAGATATTCCATTAAAAATCAGCCATTTCCAGCTACAATAGTAATTTACAACATTAACAATGTCTACACTGTATTTCAAAAACAAGGACCTTTTTTAAGTGACCCCAAACTTCTGAATGGTAGTGTACATACAGTACACACCTGCAGTGCAGACCACAGAACACATGGAAAACACATGCACAGCTACTAGGGCTGTGCCCCAAATGGCACCCTATTTCCTATAGTGCATTACTTTTGACCCGAGCCATATAGACCTTGTCAAAAGTAGTGCATTATATAGGACATTTTCTGACATTTGGGACCTAGCCTAAATGAAGGCACAGTTCCAGCCTGCCTGTATAATATTATTATTAGAGATATCTGCTGCTGGCATCTGGCCCTGGTTTAACTCTGTTATGAACATCCTCACTGATCTTCTGATCTAGCCTGTTTATGGACAGACACAGCACACGCGCACATGCACACAGTCTTCTATGGTAATCTAGCAAGTGTATGAAGACCCACAGAGAGTAACAACACTCCGAAGGGGTTTGAGAGAGAAGAGTGAGGCAGAGCCCCAACTTCCAACGCTTCTCCGAGAGCACACCACCAAAGCCCCTTTAATGTCTGACAATATTTCTCTCTCAGTGGTAATAATGGAACATCCCACTGGGCACACACTGGTTGAATCAATGTGGTTTCCACGTCATTTCAACGATGAATTGCCGCCTGTGCCCAGCGGGATAGAACATTGTGATGTACTCTAGAAAAACACTTCCCATCTTTGAAGTTAGCTTAAAGGCCCAGTGCAGTAAAAATGTGGTTTTCCTTCATATTGTACAACAGCTGATGAAAAGTGTGAACATTTTTGATCAGTGTTAGTTCCTGATACAATTTACACACAATCTTCTCATCAGCAGGTTTGCATGGGCGGGAGTTTCGCAGCCAGTAAATTGATTAATAGACCAATAACAAAAGCGAGTTCCAAACTGTCAATAACAGTTAGCTGCACCCCCCCCTAAAAAAATAACAGACAGAGACAATGAAAACATTGTTCTGATTCAATAGTATTTATCAAATATCCGAATGTGATACAACGTGATTCAGGGCATTTCCATGTAAAAGGACAAATGACCACCGACATGTGAAGTTCATAAGAATATACCAAATTGGGTGTAAAATGAAAGCTAAGAGGCTAGGTGAAGTGAATGTCTGTGCCTCGCATACTCCCTTAAAAGACTTTTGTTTGAAAAACAAGAAAAAGGCAGCAATAGTACTGTTTGTTGCTCTTGAGATGCTGTAGCCGGTATACACTTCCTCATAATTGTCTGAATTAATTTAAGATAACTCTTAAATAGATGTTTTTGCAGAGGTGGTCTTTGTGCAATTTTACTTCTAACTAAAGATGTTTGGTGCAGTATGTCACAACTGTAAAAGTTCACATGAAGATGAGTCGTCTCTCGTTGAATGAAAACAAAAACGCAATTGACGAATCCCTACTGTTGACAAATCACTGTTTCAAAGCTGTCATCAAGGCAAAGGGTGGCTTCTTTGAAGAATCTCAAATATAAAATATATTTGGATTTGTTTAACACTTTTTTTGGTTACTACATGATTCCATATGTGTTATTTCATAGTTTTGATGCCTTCACTATTATTCTATAATGTAGAAAATAGTAAAAAAATTGAAAAACCCTGTGTGCGCAAACTTTTGACTGGTACTGTAAATACCATGGCTTTCAGCCAAATCAGCATTCACAGTTCGAACCACCCAGTTTATAATAGCCTATAGAATATAATGAAATATAAAATACAAATAATATTTTTCCACGGCAACGTGTGAAAATCTGTCATATAAAATGTTTGATATTTTTTAACAGCCCTAGACAAACCCCTGCTTTTTTGATCCATATTTAAACTCTTCCCTACCCTCACGCCGCTTTGTTAGGGAGCAGGCCTAGGATCTTACATTGAGAGCATCTTCATCATGACACCGACAGAAAATAATAGCAATCTATAGTTTCAAAAGCATGCGAGTCTTGTGTTCATATTTCCCAACCTCCGTTGCCTTTTAAGGTTGCCTTTACGCGGTCAAGCAAAATAATTGGACTACACTGGATCTAGACTGTATTGCATGCTTAATATTTTAAACGCAACATGTAAAGTATTGGTCCCATGTTCCACGAGCTGAAATAAAATATTCCAGAAATGTTCCATATGCACAAAAAGCTAACCCTTTGTTCACAAATTTGTTTCTATCCCTGTTAGTGAGCATTTCTTCTTTTCCAAGATAATCCATCCACCTCACAGGTGTGGCATGTCAAGAAGCTGATTAAAAGCATGATCATTACACAGGTGCACCTTGTGCTGGGGGAAATAAAAGGCCACTCTAAAATGTGCAGTTTTGACACACAACACAATTCCACAGATGTCTCAAGTTGAGTGAGCATGTAATTGGAATGCTCACTGCACGAATGTCCACCAGAGCTGTTGCCAGATCATTTAATGTTAATTTCACTACCATAAGCCAATGTCATTTTAGAGAATTTGGCAGTACGTCCAAATGGTCTCACAACCGCAGATCACGTGTAACCACGCCAGCCCAGGACCTCCACATCCAGCTTCTTCACCTGTGGGATCATCAGACCAGCCACCCGGACAGCTGATGAAACTGTGGATTTGCACAACCGAAGACGTTCTGCACAAACTGTCAGAAACGATCTCAGGGAAGCTCATCTGCGTGCTTGTCGTCCTCACCAGGGTCTTGACCTGACTGCAGTGGGAAAATGCTCACCTTCGATAGCCACTGGCACGTTGGAGAAGTGTACTCTTCAAGGATGAATTCTGGTTTCAACTGTACCGGGCAGAGTGGGCGAGCGGTTTGCTGATGTCAATGTTGTGAACAGAGTGCCCCATGGTGATTGTGGGGTTATGGTATGGGCAGGCATAAACTACTGACAATGAACACAATGGATTTTATCGATGGCAATTTGAATGCACAGAGATACTGTGACGAGATCCTGAGGCCCATTGTCGTGCCATTCATCTGCGCCATAACCTCATGTTTCAGCATGATAATGCACGGCCCCGTGTCGCAAGAGATGTACACAATTCCTGGAAGCTGAAAATGTCCCAGTTCTTCCATAGCCTGCATAGTCACCAGATAATCACCCATTGAACATGTTTGGGATGCTCTGGATCAACCTGTACGACAGTGTGTTTCAGTTCCCGCTAATACCCATCAGCTTCGCACAGCCATTGAAAAGGAGTGGGACAACATTATTGCATGTTGCATTTATATTTTAGTTCAGTGTAGTTGACCACACACTTATAGGCTATTGCTTCAAATGTATTATAACAATTGGATGACTTGGGAGTTTCAGTAAGCAACAATTTGATGCCTTCAATTGTGTCCTACTTTATTCCAATATTTTCATAATTCTGTGATATTTGTTCCCACTGTAATTCTTTATGGATCCATCCAGTTGTGGTTTAGAAAACAGTGCATGTGGTGGGCTACGCGAAGAGATGGGTGAAGTGACATTCCTTGCAAAGTGTAGAACTGCCAGGATGATAGTAGTAATGGGCGCTGCCTAGCAACCATCAAGAGCTGAAGAGCGTAGTGCGTGCCAATGCATTACGGCTACATTTCATACTAAGCTGTAGGCAGAATTTTGACGCAATCATGTCTCGGTTGGCGGAAATAAAAAGTAGAGGCTTTGTCACCAGCAATACCTTTCATATATAAAGATGGCAAAAAGTTGGAGGGATGCGGAAGTTGGCAGAAATCCTCTTGGCTTGAAAGGTGTATATCATAAACCTGTTTTACAAGTTTGGATAGCACAGTACTGTACAATACAGTACAATATAGTACAGTGAGTAGAGCACAGTAAGTACAGTCCAATACAATACAGTAGTGCAGTACAATACAGTATAGTTAAGAAAAGAAAAGTAGAGTATATTGTACTGTACTACTATTGTACTACACAACTTTACTGTACTGAACTATATCCTACTCTGCTCTGCTGTATTGTACTGCACTCTACTGTGCTTTGCTGGGCTGCGATGTGATGTCCAAACAGATCAGGGACCCATGATGTAATTCCATTACTGGGTGTAAATCCACTTCACTTACTTTTTTTCCAAACTCAAGGTGTCATGTCAAAGCTGACACTTCATTCTTTCTGCAGACATCTTTGAATCTTAATTCAGAGCAGATATTTAACAGAGTTTTTGGAAAACATGGACACATAAAAACCTGAGGGAGATTTGACCATCGTTGCCAACGTTTGCATCTGCACAGTTCTTCCACTAAACTCGTTTTTGTTAACTATTCAGTGGAAATTGGTAAAAGTAGTCCTTGTGCTCGAGTTGTATGGTTTGTTAAACTTGTAAATTTTTAAGTGAAATAACTGAGTCAAAGCATAATTCTGTTACCGTGGAATTGCCCTTCTGAATATCCCATAACCATAGCCTAATCTAGAAGCTTACCACAGCCCCCTAACACACAAGCGATCCTTTCCATTTTCTAGCACAGATAGAAAAGTATTTATTGTAACAATGTGCTACCGATCTGTTTTATCCTAAAATCGGTCCTGTGACCTCAGTCTGCTCTGTACATGCATCAAAAGGATTTCTCAGAACCCCTTTGGCTCAGAACGGATGGAAGAACCCAGGCATGTCCGCACATCATCCAAACACACACACACACACACACACACACACACACACACACACACACACACACACACACACACACACACACACACACACACACACACCCCTCTATTTATTTGTGTCTACTTGTGAAGGTGTCCATATACCTCCTTGTCCATACATTTTTACACTTGTGATTTAGCAGACACTCTTATCCAGAGCGACTTACAGTTAGTGCATTCATCTTATGGTCATTCAGATATTTGACTACAGTTAACAGTGTGATGATTCCCTTTGCGGAAACTCTTAGCTCCTATAATCCATCAGTGTTAAAGGGATACTTTGGGATTTTGGCAATGAGGCCCTTTATCTACTTCCCCAGAGTCAGATGAACTAGTGAATACAATTTTTGTCCAGTATTCAGGATGTTTTTCGAGCCACTGCTAACTAGCGTTAGCTCAACGACTGGAAGTCGATGGGTATCTACTAGCATGCCATACACTTCCATTCAATGCACTAACGCTAGTTAGCATTGGCTTGCGAAACTACCTCTAACTTCCTTCATACTGGACACAGAGACATGAAATGGTATCCACAAGTTCATTCGACTCTGGGAAAGTAGATAAAAGTACTAACGTATCCCTTCAATACCAAGAATGAGTGTGGTAGACTCAGATGGGAACTGATGCCTCATCTTCTCTGTTTGGATGTTCAAACCTCTGGTTGAAGCCTTATCAAATATGAAACCAACACAAGCACATGACATGCTACAACAGAATAGCTGGCATCGACCCGAGCCAAACAGCGATCTAAGAGCTTAAAAGTAAACATGCACTGATATCATGACTTCCTTTACATTGTACTGAGATGAAACTAACAGACAATCATAATATTAGTCAAAAATATAAAATTCTCAGTTTATGCTACAAAACCAACTTTATGTTGGATGTCATTGGATGAATGGGTGACTGACTGACATTTCACCCCATATTGTTTTTCGGTGGCTACAGCTAGAGATGCAGGTGTCATTTGGTTAGCTGGCAAAAAAATGTCAATCAGTTTGCTACTATAGCTAGCTATGCTGAACTTGAATGACATATCTCTTAGTTGTCAATCAAATGTATATGGCATCGATCAAATGGGCAGGCAAGTTCCCATTTAGTTGTCAAAACGTGGGTTGGGAAAAGCATGCATTGGTAGGCAAGCTGCAGAAGGGCGAGCAGGCTACTATTCCTCCATCGTTTATCAGTGCGATTTTTACCAGCACAACTACAAGCTCAAAAAGTTTGCGAGTTTTATCTACTGTTGCCTCGTTAGATTTGAGCTAATCTTGCTCTGGCTAACATTAGTTGTTGATCTTGTTGATGTGCATGGGCAACTGAGTCTACCTGCTCATGGTTGTTTGATCAGGTTATTTACAGAAATCCATTCAGGTGTATTTTGTGGCTTTTGGCAAATTCTTTCTAATTATCTAAAGTCGCGCTGTTGCAACTGTTTGTAAACCAATGTCCAGTTCAAAGTGAATGATGGCAGGCCCTTGTGGCAAATGGCTTATTTGCATATAGGTCTATTGTAGCTCTGATTGGCTATGGCGCACCGGTGTGTGTAGTCGGGGCCTGGACAAGACTGACAAGTTTTTTATTAGGTTTTATTTACTGCAGTGTCTATTACTTGTCCAAATGCACGGCCGCTTTCCCCACTCTATATTGCTATAGAATTTTCACAAATGCCTTTATCTACGTCATCCCCAAACACTCAATGAAAATATGAAAACGTGAACATATCTATGTGCTCGCTTGTCAGAAAATGTAAAACAAAGGCATCATATTCTTCCTGGGGGTGTATATGAACAGATTTTAATACGATTTCATGTCGCTAAAATGCTGTCAGTTCCACTTTAAACATCAAACAAGTCTGCACAAAATGGCAGGAATGTGGTTGTGCCTGTGTCTTGTTCTATGTATACACTGAACTCTCTGCACAAGGAGATTTGCGTCTGTAGCACAATATTGAGGCTTGGCAATACTCCCCTCCATGACTCTGGCTGTTTATAGTTGTTGGGTTGGTTGAGGCAGTAGCCCAACTGGTACCCTGAGGGTGTGTAGCCTGACATTGACGCCTAACTGAATGACTCTCCCTACATCAGTGTCAGATGTGGCTTCACCACAAACAGAGGTCAGAGGTCAGGGTAGTTATACAGCTTCCACCAGCAGTGTGGTCAATCACCAGACCAGGGTTGTGGCATCTGCTAACCTAACCTCCACACGTTATTACAGGTCTACATCCTGCCACATTTCGTACCATGGAAACAAACTAACTCAAATCAACAGCCGTCTGAAAGTGCCACTGAAAGTGGCAAAATGGTAAATGCAGAGTAAAATGACGATTTTCTAACAGACTCTGGTGTGCCTACTAGTTGCTGCTAAATCATTTATATATCTTTATTGAGCTTGTCGGAGACGGCTGTTGATTTGAGTTACAGTTCCTAAGAGTATTATTCACAAAATGCTGGGCGTTTTGATAGATCCAAAAGCGGACTGTGGAGCTGGGTGGCAGGGGACCAGGGGTGCAGTCCGAGTAGACACTCGGGGAGTGATGAGGGAATGGTGGCATTATGGCAATAGGGCAGAGGTCTATTGATTGTATGGCACATCAACTACGTTCCCGGAGAACAAGGGCTCTTGGTACAGAGGAAACAACGGCCATTCAGCCCTGACCGCCTAGAGGAACAGCTGCCCATGACAGAGGAGAGGGAGAAAGAGAAAGCGTGACAATGACAAGGGAGAAAAGAGAGATGGAGGGAGGAGAGGGGTCAGGAGAAAGTGTCACGCATTCATTCAGTCACTTTGTTCCTAATTGGAGAGAATAGAGGAGTGTGTTGTGGGGGGGTATTATCAAGCCTCAGTGGGTACACTGCTAGTTTTCATTGACAGCTGCTAGGACCAGGGGACATTATACTATGTAGATACATCTATAGACATCTATGGTCACACACATTTATAGGCTGTCTCCTCCAACCATATTCACATGGCAGGTGTGTCAGTGTGGAGGAAAGGAAATGAAGAAAGGGAATACATACTTATTCAAGACAAGAGTCTTCTGAATAAACACACACACACACACACACATATTCACCACCTTGAGGAACAGTCAAGTCACACAGCAACTCTGCCCACTGACAAAACCTATAGATGTCAGTGAGCTACTGGAGGTTGAAATGCATTGTTCCCCCAGGTAAAGTGAAGGTCATTCTTCTCTCCCACTCTCTTTGTATCATACAAGGATTCCTTTGGAAGTGGAGAAGGGGTCTGACAATAAAGTAACACCTCAGATAGCCCTGGTCTGGTGAAATAACACAGCCACGGCATGACTTATTCATCATGAGCATACCAGAACAAGAGCTATCATATCCTCAGAAAAGGATTCAAAAAGTTTCCAAATATCATTGGAAAGATCCTATACCTTTCACTGTCAACACACAAAATAGCCCTATAGGCTTGTCATTCACTCTCGTTCCCCTCCACCAACTAAGCCTCAACAGACTGTACATTGCCTACAGAGGTACAGCTGAAAGCATATAGTATGTACTCACTATGTAGTGTGGAGTCCTAAGGTAGGAGAACATGGTTTCGAACATAGAAACAGACTTATTTGGATCCAAGGCAGCAGCTCTTTTTCGCACAGTCCAATAACAGTACTCCAGTCCCGGTCGGTCCTGCATGAGACCAGCGTGTCGTACTGTTTCAGAGACTGAAGGGGCCTCTGTCGGCCACTGATTAAAGGATCTTAAGATTTCTATTTACAGCCACTGTGTTCTCCTTAAATAGGAGTTCTCATTAGCAAAATTACCTCAGTCACCACAGGGGTTTGTTTAAGAAACAGAGGGGGGGTGAGAGCAAGAGAGAGAGGGGGGGTGAGAGGGGGGTTGAGAGAGACGGGGGGTGAGAGCGAGAGAGAGACGGGGGTGAGAGCGAGAGAGAGACGGGGGTGAGAGGGGGGTTGAGAGAGACGGGGGGTGAGAGCGAGAGAGAGACGGGGGTGAGAGCGAGAGAGAGACGGGGGTGAGAGCGAGAGAGACGGGGGGTGAGAGCGAGAGAGACGGGGGGTGAGAGCGAGAGAGACGGGGGTGAGAGCGAGAGAGACGGGGGTGAGAGCGAGAGAGACGGGGGTGAGAGCGAGAGAGACGGGGGTGAGAGCGAGAGAGACGGGGGGTGAGAGCAAGAGAGACGGGGGTGAGAGGGGGGTTGAGAGAGACGGGGGGTGAGAGCGAGAGAGAGACGGGGGTGAGAGCGAGAGAGAGACGGGGGTGAGACCGAGAGAGACGGGGGGTGAGAGCAAGAGAGACGGGGGGTGAGAGCAAGAGAGACGGGGGTGAGAGCGAGAGAGACGGGGGTGAGAGCAAGAGAGACGGGGGTGAGAGCGAGAGAGACGGGGGTGAGAGCGAGAGAGACGGGGGTGAGAGCGAGAGAGACGGGGGTGAGAGCGAGAGAGACGGGGGTGAGAGCGAGAGAGACGGGGGTGAGAGCGAGAGAGACGGGGGTGAGAGCGAGAGAGACGGGGGGTGAGAAAGAGAAAGAGGGGGTGTGAGAGAGAGAAAGAGGGGGTGAGAGAGAGGGGGTGAGAGAGAGAGGGGGTGAGAGAGAGAGGGAGAGAGAGAAAGGGGGAGAGAGAGAGAGAAAGAGAAGGGCTGAGAGAGGGAGAAAGGTGGAGAGCGAGAGAGAGAGAGAGAGAGAGAGGGCACTAGAACAGTCTGCAGCACCCGGCCTCACCCTACTAGAATCTGAAGTCAAATGTCTACTGTTGACTTTTTCTTATCTATATTTTGATTTGGTGCTTCTGTCCCCAACCAAGGAGGGCCTACAGAAGCACCTAGATCTTCTGCACAGATTCTGTCAGATCTGGGCTCTGACAGTCAATCTCAGTAAGACAAAAATAATGGTGTTCAAAAAAAGTTCCAGTTGTCAGGACCACAAACACAAATTCCATCTTGACACCGTTGCCCTAGAACACACAAAAAAACGATACATACCTCGGGCTAAACGTCAGCGCCACAGGTAACTTCCACAAAGCTGTGAATGATCTGAGAGACAAGGCAAGAAGGGCCTTATATGCCATTAAAAGCAACATAAAATTCGACATACCAATTAGGATCTGGCTAAAAATACTTGAATCAGTTATAGAACCCATTGCCCTTTATGGTTTTGTCAGAGGAAGGCCCTAAAAATTGTCAAAGACTCCAGCCACCCTAGTCATAGACTGTTCCCTCTGCTACTGCACAGCAAGCGGTACCAGAGCACCAAGTCTAGGTCCAAGAGGCTTCTAAACAGCTTCTACCCCCAAGCCATAAGACTTCTGAACAGCTAATCAAATGGTTACCCAAACTATTTGCATTGCCCCCCCCCCCTTCTACGCTGCTGCTACTCTGTTATTATCTATGCATAGTCATTTTAACAACTCTACCTACATGTACATATTACCTCGACACTGGTGCCCCCGCACATTGACTCTGTACCGGTACACCCTGTAGATAGCCCGACTATTGTTATTTACTGCTGCTCTTTAATTATTTGTTATTCTTAGCTATTTTCTTAAAACTGCACTGTTGGTTAAGGGCTTGTAAGTAAGCATTTCACTGTATTCGGCGCATGTGACAAATACAATTTTATTTGATTTGTGAGGTCTGAGGTCCGCTCACCAACCAAGAATTCACAAGAAAATGGGACAAACACCAAATTGAGACTGCATGCAGAATTCCGAATACCTGACCACTGTGACTGACCCAAACTTATGGAAAGTAGAGGTCGGCCGATTAATCGACATGGCCGATTAATTAGGGCCGATTTCAAGTCTTCATAACAATCGGTAATCGGCATTTTTGGACACCGATTATGGCCGATTACATTGCACTCCATGAGGAGACTGCGTGGCAGGCTGACCACCTGTTACGCGAGTGCAGCAAGGAGAAAAGGTAAGTTACTATCTAGCATTAAAATTATCTTATAAAAAAAACAATCAATCTTAACATAATCACTAGTTAACTACACATGGTTGATGATATTACTAGGTTAACTAGCTTGTCCTGCGTTGCATATAATCAATGCAGTGCCTGTTAATTTATCATCGAATCACAGCCTACTTCGCTAAACTGGTAATGATTTAACAAGTGCATTTGTGAAAAAAGCACATTCGTTGCACCAATGAACCAAACCATAAACATCAATGCCTTTCTTAAAAATCAATACACAAGTTTAAAAAAAATTAAACATGCATATTTAGTTAAAAGAAATTCATGTTAGCAGGCAATATTAACTAGGGAAATTGTGTCACTTCTCTTGCGTTCTGTGCAAGCAGAGTCGGGGTATATGCAGCAGTTTGGGCCGCCTGGCTCGTTGCTTACTGTGTGAAGACCATTACTTGAAGTCTTGGAAATCGGCCCTAATTAAATCGGCCATGCCGATTAATCGGTCGACCTCTACTTTCCATAAGTTTGAGTCAGTCACAGTGGTCAGGTATTTGGAATTCTGCATGCAGTCTCAATTTGGTGTTTGTCCCATTTTGTGAATTCTTGGTTCCGTATTTTACTGAAAGAATAAACATTTTGTTTTCTAAATAATAGTTTCTGGATTTGACCATATTAATGACCTGAGGCTTGTATTTCTGTGTGTTTATAATATTATAATTAAGTCTATGATTTGATAGAGCAGTCTGACTGAGAAGTGGTAGGCAGCAGCAGGCTCGTAAGCATTCATTCAAACAGCACTTTCCTGCATATGCCAGCAGCTCTTCGCAATGCTTGAAGCACAGCGCTGTTTATGACTGCAAGCCTATCAACTCCCGAGATTAGGCTGGCAATACTAAAGTGCCTATAGGCACATCCAATAGTCAAACGTACATGAAATACAAATGGTATAGAGAGAAATAGTCCTATAATAACTACAACCTAAAAAGGTCTTAACTGGGAATATTGAAGACTCGTTAAAAGAAACAACCAGCTTTCATATGTTCTCATGTTCTGAGCAAGGAACTTAAACATTTGCTTTTTTTACATGGCACATATTGCACTTTTACTTTCTTCTCCAACACTGTGTAATTGCATTAGTTAAACCAAATTGAAAATGTTTCAATATTTATTTGGAGACTAAATACATTTTTATTTATGGATTATACGAAGTTAAAATAAAAGTGTTCATTCAGTATTGTTGTAATTGTCATTATTACACACACACACACACACACACACACACACACACACACACACACACACACACACACACACTTGAAGTCTGAAGTTTACCAACACCTTAGCCAAATACATTTAAACTCAGTTTTTCACAATTCCTGACATTTAATCCTAGTAAAAAAATTCCCTGTCTTAGATCAGTAAGGATCACCACTTTATTTTAAGAATGTGTAATGTCAGAATAATTTTAGAGATAATGATTTATTTCAGCTTTTATTTCTTTCATCACATTCCCAGTGGATCAGAAGTTTACATACACTCAATTAGTATTTGGTAGCATTGCCTTTAAATTGTTGAACTTGGGTCAAACGTTTCAGGTAGCCTTCCACAAGCTTCTCACAATAAGTTGGGTGAATTTTGACCCATTCCTCCCGAGTCAGGTTTGTAGGCCTCCTTTCTCGCACACGCTTTTTCAGTTCTGCCCACAAATGTTCTATAGGATTGAGGTCAGGGCTTTGTGATGGCCACTCCAATACCTTGACTTTGTTGTCCTTAAGCCATTTTTGCCACAACTTTGGAAGTATGCTTTTGGAAGACTCATTTGCAACCAAGCTTTAACTTACTGACTGACGTCTTGAGACGTTGCTTCAATATATCCACATAATTTTCCATCTATTTTGAGACGTTTTGAGACATTGCCTCATTATATCCACATAATTTTCCATCTATTTTGTGAAGTGCACCAGTCCCTCCTGCAGTAAAGCACCCCCACAACATGATGCTGCCACCCCCGTGCTTCACGGTTGGAATGGTGTTCTTCGGCTTGCAAGCATCCCCATTTTCCAAGCTGTTTAAAAGGCACAGTCAACTTAATGTATGTAAACTTCTGACCCACTGGAATTGTGATACAGTGAATTATAAGTGAAATAATCTGTCTGTAAACAATTGTTGGAAAAATTACTTGTGTCATGCACAAAGTAGATGTCCTAACTGACTTGCCAAAACTATAGTTTGTTAACAAGAAATGTGTGAAGTTGTTAAAAAACGAGTTTTAATGACTCCAACCTAAGTGTATGTAAACTTTCGACTTAAAACAAACCATCCGATTAATCAGTACCGGCTTTTTTTGATCCTCCAATAATCGGTATCGGCGTTGAAAAATCATAAGTCGGTCGACCTCTAATGGAAAGCTTTGACAATGTACAGACTCAGTGAGCATAGCCTTGCTTTTGAGAAAGCCTGTCTTCTCTTGAGAGCCAGGTCTGCCTACGGCGGCCTATGTGCACACTGCCCACAAAATGAAGTGGAAACTGAGCTGCACTTCTTAACCTCCTGCCAAATGTATGACCATATTAGAGACACATATTTCCCTCAGATAACACAGACCCAACAAGGAATACAAAAAACAAACCCAATTATGATAAACTCCCAAATCTTTGGTATTAGTATTTTATTAGCATCCCCCCAAGAACAGAACTACATTAAAAAAATGTAAGACACACGTAGCCTACATATCAATGCATACACAGAAACTATCTCGGTCAAATCGGGGAGAGGTGTTGTGCCGTGAAGTGTTGCTTTATCTGTTTTTTGAAACCAGATTTGCTGTTTATTTGAGCAATATGAGATGCCATCACTTTAACTATTTTCACACCGTTTCAACACTGTATATAGACATAATGACAGTTTTGGAACTTTTGTCAGTGTAATGTTTACTGTTAATTGTTTATTTCACTTGCTTTGGCAATGTAAACATATGTTTCCCATGCCAATAAAGCCCCTTGAAAAGAGACACAGAGAGAGAGAGAGAGAGAGCGACAGAGAGAGAGAGCGACAGAGAGACAGAGCAACAGAGAGAGAGAGCGACAGAGAGAGAGAGAGCGACAGAGAGAGAGAGCAACAGAGAGAGAGAGCGACAGAGAGACAGAGCGACAGAGACAGAGCAACAGAGAGAGAGAGCGACAGAGAGAGAGAGCGACAGAGAGAGAGAGCGACAGAGAGAGAGAGCGACAGAGAGAGAGAGCGACAGAGAGAGAGGCGGGTAGGAGAGAGCGACAGAGAGAGAGAGCGACAGAGAGAGAGAGCAACAGAGAGAGAGAGCGACAGAGAGAGAGAGCGACAGAGAGAGAGAGCAACAGAGAGAGAGAGCGACAGAGAGAGAGAGCAACAGAGAGAGAGAGCAACAGAGAGAGAGAGCGACAGAGAGAGAGAGCAACAGAGAGAGAGAGCAACAGAGAGAGAGAGCGACAGAGAGAGAGAGCAACAGAGAGAGAGCGACAGAGAGAGAGAGCGACAGAGAGACAGAGCAACAGAGAGAGAGAGCGACAGAGAGAGAGAGCGACAGAGAGAGAGAGCGACAGAGAGAGAGAGCAACAGAGAGAGAGAGCAACAGAGAGAGAGCGACAGAGAGAGAGAGCGACAGAGAGAGAGAGCGACAGAGAGACAGAGCAACAGAGAGAGAGAGCGACAGAGAGAGAGAGAGCGACAGAGAGAGAGAGCAACAGAGAGAGAGAGCGACAGAGAGAGAGAACGACAGAGAGACAGAGCAACAGAGAGAGAGAGCGACAGAGAGAGAGAGCGACAGAGAGAGAGAGCGACAGAGAGAGAGAGCGACAGAGAGAGAGAGCGACAGAGAGAGAGAGCGACAGAGAGAGAGAGCGACAGAGAGAGAGAGCGACAGAGAGAGAGAGAGCGACAGAGAGAGAGAGCGACAGAGAGAGAGAGCGACAGAGAGAGAGAGCGACAGAGAGAGAGAGCGACAGAGAGAGAGAGCGACAGAGAGAGAGAGCGACAGAGAGAGAGAGCGACAGAGAGAGAGAGCGACAGAGAGACAGAGCGACAGAGAGAGAGAGCGACAGAGAGAGAGAGCGACAGAGAGAGAGAGCGACAGAGAGAGAGAGCGACAGAGAGAGAGAGCGACAGAGAGAGAGAGCGACAGAGAGACAGAGCGACAGAGAGAGAGAGCGACAGAGAGACAGAGCGACAGAGAGAGAGAGCGACAGAGAGACAGAGCGACAGAGAGAGACAGAGAGAGAGAGCGACAGAGAGAGAGAGCGACAGAGAGAGAGAGCGACAGAGAGAGAGAGCGACAGAGAGAGAGAGCGACAGAGAGAGAGAGCGACAGAGAGAGAGAGCGACAGAGAGAGAGAGCGACAGAGAGAGAGAGCGACAGAGAGAGAGAGCAACAGAGAGACAGAGCGACAGAGAGAGAGAGCGACAGAGAGAGAGAGCGACAGAGAGACAGAGAGAAGCAGAACGGGTGGTCACACTGTGTGGTCAGCCAGCAGGCCACAAAAGGTCAGAAGTTATGACCCCTGGGTGGTAGAAGTTACTGGTTCACATACTCTAGGTATACAGAAGGACATTTGAACACATGCACGCATCTACATGCTCCTCCTAATGTAACTGGGAATAATCTGTTCAATTATTGTTATGTCTTCAAATTCAACAAAATAGAAATAGCACAAAGGGCGTAATCTAAGGGTGTGGTCGTACATGCTGCGAATGGTACTCTAGGAATATATGTCTTATAATGTCTGCAATTCAACTTTCGATGAACAACTTTGATAAACAAGAATAGCGCTCTCATAAATCCTCTAAAGGTGTTTCCACAATCATACAAAAAAATAGTAGTCATAAAAACGAGTTATTCATTTCACTCCCTTTCTAACAAATAACATCCAGAAACAGCAATCAAATTAGGCAGAAATCTAGCGGTTTGTTGGAGAAGCTTATCAAGATTAGCATTGGAATCTGTGTAATACTACTGCCAACAGTGAACCAGCCTTGTGGCTGAGCTTGGCACCCATTTAAATGGATCATCTGTCCAGGAAAAAAAGTCCTACACACTGAGAACTGTGATGATAGATTACATTCATTATCAACATTTACTAAACAGTTAAGCTTATCTGACAGATTGACTAACCAGGCTGTGTCAATCAAACAATGTCCACTCAGGAAAATGACATCTAAACATCCCGACTGCGACACTTGCCATTCCCAGGTTCTATCCCCGTCCATCTTTGGAATGGTGGTCACATTCCGGAGGTGGGAAACCAGAAATTCCGAAGTCCCCGAAAAGACATTGAGACCACTGTTACACTCCCACACACCCTCCCTCTAGCCTGTCAACATACAAAGGAGGAAGTATGTAATAGAATACACCAAACAACCAGTCAGCAGTTTAACCAGCACATAATGTGGATCTGACAGCTAGAGTAGTTCATGTTTGACGTACACCACAGTGTTTCAGTAGAGTGGTGGATTCAATTAGGATTCATGACTCCTTCAAAGCTATTGAAACATGAATAATCAAATCATCAAATCAAATGTATTTATATAGCCCTTCCTACATCAGCTGATATCTCAAAGTGCTGTACAGAAACCCAGCCTAAAACCCCAAACAGCAAGCAATGCATGTGAAAGAAGCACGGTGGCTAGGAAAAACTCCATAGGAAAAACTCCCTAGAAAGGCCAAAAACCTAGGAAGAAACCTAGAGAGGAACCAGGCTATGAGGGGTGGCCAGTCCTCTTCTGGCTGTGCCGGGTGGATATTATAACAGAACATGGTCAAGATGTTAAAATGTTCATAAATGACCAGCATGGTCAAATAATAATAATCATAGTAGTTGTCGAGGGTGCAACAAGCACGTCCGGTGAACAGGTCAGGGTTCCATAGCCGCAGGCAGAACAGTTGAAACTGGAGCAGCAGCACGGCCAGGTGTGTGTTTGTATGCTGCGGAGAGTACTGTACTGAGCAGCGAAAAGGAAGGCAATTATCAGAGTGCTAAAAAGGTAATATGGTAATTCTGTCTGATTCAGATAGGGACATGTCCTATTAAAAGACATCTCTTCCCTCAGTAGATGTGTGGATAGCAGGCCAGATCGATGCTGACCCCACCCCACCACCTCTCTGTTGAACGGGGCAGGACAAGGCTTCAGCCACAAAAAGGTTGTTCTCCTGCTCTATTTACCGGCTAGGGAGGGTGTCTTTCTGTCAGTACGAGCACACCTCACCTCTATGTTTACCCAGTCGTAGGGAGCCTTAGGCTGAGGATCTCTCAATACTGGTCAACATTAAGCAAAGTGTTAGAGTAGGAGAGAGTAGGTCTACATTCAACCAGTTAAATCTTTCAATGTTCTCAATGGCAGAGACAAATGCAGTACAGTACTCTCCGCAGCATACAAACACACAAGTCATTACCCCAGAAGAGCCTAGGAGCGGCTGCAAACAAACACACTGAGAAAATTGTGCTTTTATCTCCTACAATTTAATTTCTGTTTTAAGTACAGGCAGGAAATACCTGAGAGGATGGCACGCCACAGATTGAGTGAATTATGTGTGTGGATTCTGAAGATACATTTTAATGATCCTCTTCCAGTGTGACCCAGATAACTGCCACCCTGGTGCCTGTGTGAGGTTGAAGTGGCACATTTTTCACACACACAAACACAGAGAGAGGCCCTCTTCACCCTTTGCATAGTGCTATAGGATCCCTCAGTAAGGGTATGTGTGGCAACAGCTCCTCCAAACTGACTGAATTATTCACAGCTCTCTGAGTACTTCCCCAGGGTGCTGGCTGAAACCCCACTAGAGTTTTGGCTCGGCCACACAGAGGATTCATACCTGGAAAACCTGACTGAGCCAATGATTTTCCTATGAGGCTCCTATGTTGACAGACAACGGAGATGGTGGGCACATAAGGTGGCCAAGTAAGACCTGGGTTAGCCCGGTTCCATACGCTATCTGTTGTAACTAACTCTTCTCTCGTTGTTTTGTTAGCCTGGTTCCATACGCTATGTGTTGTAACTATCTCTTCTCTCGTTGTTTTGTTGACAGTATTGGGACTAGGCTAGGTCTGGGCTACGTTGAACATGAGACAGACACCCCAAAGGGAAATGGCAAAACATCTGGCGAGACTAAACCCCAAACTGCCACTGTGGCAGTCATGTTTAGAACAGACAGGAAGTGATACAGCATCTGATGTCTAGAGTAGAGGTGGGGGCGAGAGACTGGTTGAAGCGATTTCCTGTTGCATTGGTTACTTAGCATATTTAGTAGACACTAGTAGTATCGGAAAAACAGAAGACTGCCTCAGCAAGCAAAACAGGAAGGGTTTTAAGGGGAATGGCAAAAGCAACCTTATTCTGATAAGTGATGATGCAAATGATTAAAAAAAGACTAATCAAGAGGATGTTAAAATGCTCTGTCCTTTCGCTTTACCAGTTCAACCTTGACATGAACATACTATTAAAAAGCTAAGCAGGAAAATTTGGATAACACAACTGCCATAAAAGGTTATCTTCGAACATTCACAAGCTTGGGCAATGCCATTTTGACTAGATGTCACGGACGTCTGACTGGGAAAGGATGGCGAGAGATGTAGGGATGGAAAGAGGCCTGAGGCAGAGAGGAGGGAATGAGGATGGAGGAGACGATGGATAGACAAAGCGTGGGTTGGTATAGAACAGAGACAGATAGTATAGTAGTAGACTGAAGACTAAAGCAACATCTGTTTTTGGCGCAGGCAGATAGCAGAGACCCGTCGCAGAGCCGACAGACACATTCAGCTCTGCCCTTTACAGACAGAACATTTTATTATCACGGTGGAGGGATGGAGGGAGGGATGGACAGAGGGAGGGAGCCAGTATGAATCCAGGACACACGGTTTAGGACATGCTGGGGAAATTCAATTTTCAATCTTGTACAATACAACCCAATTCCATCTTGCCATATTTTGTCAAATTGGTATAATGGGAGTGATAAAATTGGCTACTCAAATCAAATCTTATTAGTCACATGTGCCGAATACAACAGATGTAGACCTTACAGTGAAATACTTACTTACGAGCCCCTAACCAACAGTGCAGTTTAAAAAAATACGGATAAGAATAATAAATAAAATTAACACGTAATTAAAGAGCAGCAGCAAAAAATAACAATATATACAGGGGGTTGCCGGTACAGAGTCATTGTGCAGGAGCACCGGTTAGTTGAGGTAGTATGTACATGTAGGTAGAGTTAATTAAAGTGACTATGAATAGATGACAACAGAGCGTGGCAGTGGTGTGGGGGGGGGGGCGGCAATGCAAACAGTCTGGGTAGCCATTTCACTAGATGTTCAGGAGTCTTATGGCTTGGGGGTAGAAGCTGTTTAGAAGCCTCTTGGTCCTAGACTTGGCGCTCCGGTACCGCTTGCCGTGCGGTAGCAGAGAGAACAGTCTATGACTAGGGTGGCTGGAGTCTTTTACAATTTTTAGGGCCTTCCTCTGACACCGCCTGGTATAGAGGTCTGGATGGCAGGAAGCTTGGCCCCAGTGATGTACTGGGCCGTTCGCACTACCCTCTGTAGTGCCTTGCGCTCTAACACAACATGATGTTAGATCTTCAAACTCAAAGCTGATGGATGTTCCTTAATAATGGATTCTCAACTGAAACATGATGCCTTATGAAACATTGTAGCTTATAGTTCTATAGTTCTAGGCATCCAACAGGATAAAGCCACCTTGAGGAAGAATGGACCCCCCTGTCTTGTCTCCGCCTGCTTCAGTCTGTCCTTGGCAGCTACAACGTTACCCTCTAGCATGACTCGGGGTGTGTGCGTGTGTGTGACAGAGGTGCATTGTGCTGATGGAGGAAGGCACAGTGTCCTGCTCATCTGGGCCATAGGTCATCCAGTCGTCCCATGGCCCAGCCGCCACCAGCACTCCCTCCATCCATCCATCCCTCCACGCAGAGTGATGAGAGAGAGAACAGAGAGAGAGAGAGAGAACAGAGAGAGAAAAGGTCATTGTTCTGCTGTATCCAGTCCCAGTCTAGGGCCAGAGCAGTGTTGTCCTGTCATCCATACTGTGCTGATGCATTCACATGGGAGGCTTGTTCAAAAGGGAACGACATCATCAGCTGAAAGGCTGGCCTGCCCTGCCTGTCTCACACACACACACACACACACACACACACACACACACACACACACACACCTGCCATGCCTGTCACACAGAAAACACACAATAACATGACCACAAGCTGAACCCCGTAGCCTTGATAAGACGCAGTACTGTTTGACACAAAGCTCAAGCTCAGACCAATCCAGTGATATAACATTTTGAACATCAAAACATTTAGATGTAGAAGGATTGCCAGGACCATATTAAAAAAAGATACAAGGCTATTTCTTTGCCGTTTTCTAAACAGTTAGATACACAAACACACATCATTCTCCAACTTATGACATACAGTACACACACATTTTACAACTCGCACACACACTTTTCCCTTGCACCTCTCCCTCCCTCCCTCCCTCCCTCCCTCCCTCGTCCTTTAAGTGACCTGCGTGTGAGCAGTCTTGGGTAGATAACTGATCGACACAGAGAGCCTTTCTGTACGAAACAATTCAATTTCCACCGGCCAGGTGGGGACGTCCTGCCACATCAGCTAGACCTTTGTCCTGACCGGCCCAACACAGCGGCACGTACAGACATATCCACATTTTTGGGCCATGTACTCGTGATGGGAGATCAATAACATCGCATATCGCAATGTCATTATTGGACTATATTGTATCGATACTTTGATTCCAAGTATTGATTTGAAAAAAAATCTAAATGTTTTTTGTTGCTAGGTAGCGTTAGCAGCAGTTTGAGTTCTACTGCATATCCACTGTAGGGAGGGGACGGCAAAGGATAAGGGCTAGCTGGGTGGGTGGAATGACACCAGCCAAAGTTTGTTGGAGTTCCACTGTTCTCAACTGTAGCTAGCTGATTTCAGTTGGTTATGTTGCCTCTACAGAGAGAAATGGTGGTTAAACACACTCCCTGTCATGGTTTCTGCTTCCCGCATTCCCATCAATGGGGGTTCTTAAGACCCTGGGGATTCACTGGCCGGCTACAACAACAAGCTTCCCTATTTGCAACCAGGAGGGGTCCTGGCCAACAACAAGCTCTTCCATTGGCCATCATGAGGGATTCTGGCCCTGCCAGCCGAGAGAAAGATTATTCCCCTTTCAATTACCGTAAGGGGTTTGAGTGAAGAGACACAAGAGAGGAAGGAGAGGAAGGAGGGAAAGAGAATGAAAAAAGGGTGCTGTGAGTGTGAGTGCAGTAATTCAATGAAGACATGGAAGTCAGGAAGACTGATATGCAGCCAGAAGACCTCCAATGCCCTCTCGCACTCTGACTAAAATAAACATTTACAGACTGGTAAGTGGCTGAGAGAGGCTGGACTGAGGTCTTGTAGGCCTGTTGTAAGGCAGGTCCTCACCAGACATCACCGGCAACAACGTCGCCTATGGGCACAAACCCACCGTCGCTGGAACAGACAGGACTGTCAAAAAATGCACTTCACTGACGGGTAGTGGTTTTGTCTCACCAGGGGTGATGGTCGGATTCGCATTTATCGTCGAAGGAATGAGCGTTACACCTAGGCCTGTACACTGGAGCGGGATCGATTTGGAGGTGGAGGGTCCGTCATGGTCTGGGGCGGTGTGTCACAGCATCATCGGACTGCACTTGTTGTCATTGCAGGCAATCTCAACGCTGGTACCCTTCCTCCAGGCTCATCCTGACATGACCCTCCAGCATGACAACGCCACCAGCCATACTGCTCACTCTGTGCGTGATTTCCTGCAAGACAGGAAAGTCAGTGTTCTGCCATGGCCAGCGAAGAGCCCGGATCTCAATCCCATTGAGCACGTCTAGGACCTGTTGGATCGGAGGGTGAGGGCTAGGGCCATTCCCCCCCAGAAATGTCCGGGAACTTGCAGGTGCCTTGGTGGAAGAGTGGGGTAACATCTCACAGCAAGAACTGGCAAATCTGGTGCAGTCCATGAGGACATGCAATGCATTACTTAAAAGGATTAGCCCCTTTTTAAATTTTCACCTAAAATGACACCCAAATCTAACTGCCTGTAGCTCAGGCCCTGAAGCAAGGATATGCATTTTCTTGGTACCATTTGAAAGGAAACACTTTGAAGTTTATGGAAATGTGAATGTAGTAGAAATAACATTTCTGTTCAAAATTTTGTATCAAGACAAACCAAATGTGCCTAATTTGTTTATTAATAACTTTATGTTCAAAATGGTGCACTCTCCTCAAACAATAGCATGGTATTCTTTCACTGTAACAGCTGCTGTAAATTGGACAGTGCAGTTAGATGAACAAGAATTTAAGCTTTCTGCCAATATCAGATATGACTATGTCCTGGGAAATGTTCTTGTTACTTACAACCTCATTCTAATCGCATTAGCCTACGTTAGCTCAACCGTCCCGTGGAAGGGACACCGATCCCGAAGTCGTTTAAACCTCATAGCATTACAGCAGTATGTACCGGTATGTTAGCTAGCTACCTAAAGTTAGTTGGCTACTAATACATCGAACTTGCCAGGCAGTATATTAACTATAATCTAACTAACTACCCAATGTTGATTGACTTTATTAGTCATGTAATTTTTAGCTTAGTGATATAGTTGTTGTGCTTTCTTAATGGACATTGTTAATTCTGGCTATGTACTCCGATTTCAGAGCACTCTCGTCTGAGTGTGCCAGAGCCAGAATAACTGATGAATTTACGAACGCTCAAACACCTGTTGAATATATCGCCTGTGTCAGTAAAAGTTGCAAAACAAAGCGTAATTAAATTGTTGCCAGCAGCAGAGTTAGTCACCAACGCTCAGAATGACATGAAAACAACCTAACCAGCTCTGCTAGGGAGAGTAAAATGGTCAGAGTGAGGTGTTCTCTCATTTGTATCTGGAAATAGCTAGCAAGCTAGCCAACGTTAGCGTGAGTGTTTGACTGCCGTTGTGAGGTCAGAACACATGGATCAACCCTACTTCTCGGCTAAAACGTCCAGTGACGCGCTCCGAGAGCGAAACGCTCTCTGAATTTACGAATGGACAATCTGAAAACCCACCAGAACTCATAAAATGTCCAGCTCGTCATTTGTTATGCTAACAAGCAAGCAAGAGGTTGCATAGCAACAGCATCAACTTCCGGTAGACAGGCGAAGCGCTAGTACGCTCAACTGAAAGGATTCCTTTCGTTTGCAGTATACTAAAATGTAGTAAATGTAGTAAACTTAGCAAAAAAAGAAACGTCCCCTCACTGTCAACAGCGTTTATTTTCAGCAAACTTAACATGTGTAAATATTTGTATGAACATAAGATTCAACAACTGAGAGACAAACTGAACAAGTTCCACAGACATGTGACTAACAGAAATGGAATAATGTGTCCCTGAACAAAGGGGAGGTCAAAATCAAAAGTAACAGTCAGTATCTGGTGTGGCCACCAACTGCAATAATATGGACAACAAATTGACAACAAACTACAAATTGTCAACCAACATAACGCGTAATGTACGTTATTTGAAAAGCATGAACTTATTAAACTGCTAAATATTTTAACATTTTTCATAATTAGTTCATGCAATGAATTTGTATCCACTCTCGTCAGACTTCGGCTTCATATTTTCTGCTATTTTCTTCAAATCTGAAAATGTTGTGAAGCCACGTCCATTTTCTGAAGAATTGCATTATGGGTCCAAAAAGCACAGAAATCGTGTCCACTGCTTGTATAATTCGTAATTTGTCGAATTTAGTACGACATCCGGGAACTTTTGGCATACTAACTATATCCATACTATGACCAAAAAGCATACTAAATACTCAATTTACAGTTGAAGTCTGAAGTTTACATACACCTTAGCCAAATACATTTAAACTCAGTTTTTCACAATTCCTGACATTTAATCCTAGTAAAAATTCCCTCTCTTAGGTCAGTTAGGATCACCACTTTATTTTAAGAAAGTGAAATGTCAGAATAATAGTAGTGATTTATTTCAGCTTTTATTTCTTTCATCACATTCCCAGTGGGTCAGAAGTTTACATACACTCAATTAGTATTTGGTAGCATTGCCTTTAAATTGTTTAACAAAGGTCAAATGTTTCTGGTAGCCTTCCACAAGCTTCCCACAACAAGCTGGGTGAATTTTGGCCACTCCAATACCTTGACTGTTGTCCTTAAGCCATTTTGCCACAACTCTGGAAGTATGCTTGGGGTCATTGTCCATTTGGAAGACCCATTTGCGACCAAGCTTTAACTTCCTGCCTGATGTCTTGAGATGTTGCTTCAATAGATCCACATAATTTTTCTGCCTCATGATGCCATCTATTTTGTGAAGTGCACCAGTCCCTCCTGTAGCAAAGCACCCCCACAACATGATGCTGCCACCCCCGTGCTTCACGGTTGGAATGGTATTCTTCGGCTTGCAAGCATCCCCCTTTTTCCTCCAAACATAACGATGGTCATTATGGCCGAACAGTTCTATTTTTGTCAGACCAGAGGACATTTCTCCAAAAGGTACGATCTTTGTCCCCATGTGCAGTTGCAAACTGTAGTCTGGCTTTTTTATGTCGGTTTTGGAGCAGTGGCTTCTTCCTTGCTGAGCGGCCTTTCAGGTTATGTCGATATAGGACTCGTTTTACTGTGGATATAAATACTTTTGTACCCGTTTCCTCCAGCATCTCCACAAGGTCCTTTGCTGTTGTTCTGGGATTGATTTGCACTTTTCGCACCAAAGTACACTCATCTCTAGGAGACAGAACGCGTCTCCTTCATGAGCGGTATGATGGCTGCGTGAGTCCCATGGTGTTTATACTTGCGTACTGTTGTTTGTACAGATGAAAGAGGTACCTCCAGGCGTTTGGAAATTGCTCCCAAGGACGAACCAGACTTGTGGGGGTCTATAATCTTTTTTCTGAGGCCTTGGCTGATTTCTTTAGATTTTCCCATGATGTCAAGCAAAGAGGCACTGAGCTGGAAGGTAGGCCTTGAAATACATCCACAGGTATGTATGTCAACTTCTGACCCACTGGAATTGTGATACAGTGAATTATAATTGAAATAATCTGTCTGTAAACAATTGTTGGAAAAATTACTTAGGACATCTACTTTGTGTATGACACAACTGACTTAGCAAAACTATAGCTTGCTAACAAGAAGTTTGTGGCGTGGTTGAAAAACAAGTTTTAATGACTCCAACCTAAGTGTATGTAAACTTCCGACTTCACCTGTATGTCTCAAATAGTACGGTTAGAATGACTATTCAAACACAGCTATTGTCTTATGAGATGAAGAATACTAAAACAACAAACTCAAAGGGAATGGGCTGGAGGAGACAAAGAGAGGTGGGGGGTGGGGGTTGGGGGGGGGCAGGGAGCGACACAGCCCTAACCATTAATCCAGTTCTGGTTTATCTATGTACCCACTGTCAGCGATGTAAGAAGATTGGATCCAGAGTGCAAGGGGCAGGGAGGGGTGTCTGGGCTTGGCCCCAGCACATAGCAGCAGACCCGTAAGCCCCTATCCTACACTGACTGACTGCCGGAGTAGCTTACCCTGAACCTCACCACCCAGAAATACCAGCCAGCTCTCTTTAGTAGATTAGACCACTCCCTCCCTATTCTTACCAGCCCTAATCAACACAAACAAAGTCCCCAACCAGTAACACTCAGAGAACTCAAACAGTAACACACAGACAGATAACTTCTCTTAAAAAAGAGCTCCTAGAATCAATCAAGTCAAACAGTGTGGACAGCGTAATCCCTGAAAAATGTAGGCTATTGCAATATTGAGATCAGACCCCAAAACAACGACCCCACTTTCCTTGAAATATGTATTGCTTGTGATGAGAAAAATGACATTACCAAGGAAATCAGAGAGAGAGAGAGAGAGAGAGAGAGAGAGAGAGAGAGAGAGAGAGAGAGAGAGAGAGAGAGAGAGAGAGAGAGAGAGAGAGAGAGAGAGAGAGAGAGAGAGAGAGAGAGAGAGACTAGCAACAGCCTACGGGAACAGTGACAGACTGAGGCAATTATGTTTTAATCATGCCATTAATTAATTAGGTCAAATTAATTTGGGGAATCACATCCATTTCCTAATACATTATCCTACTATAACTACCATATTGTCTAATTTCTACAACATTAGCTGGAGCATATACTGTATATTGAAAATAGATATGGACGATTTTTTGTGTAACCCAATTGGGTGCCTGTCAACATTACACACACACACACACACACACACACACACACACACACACACACAGTAAGCAAATCACAGCATTCATGCCATACACTCCCTGACAGGCCATCGTAGCTCTGATTCTGTTATCACACCAATACACATGACCACTCTGATTCAGAGGGGTTGGGTTAAATGCGGAAGACACATTTCGGTTGAATGCATTCAGTTGTGCAACTAAATAGGTATACCCCCCCCACACCCCCCACCCCATAGCCGGTCATCAGCAGTGAACTGTCAGTGATAGTAGCAATTAGAGGTCGACGATTATGATTTTCAACACCGGTACCGATTATTGGAGGACCCAAAAAAGCCGATGCCGATTAAATCGGGCAATTTTTTTTATTTTTTTTATATATATTTTTGTAATAATGACAATTACAACAATACTGAATGAACACTTATTTTAACTTAATATAATACATCAATAAAATCAATTTAGCCTCAAATAAATATGAAACATGTTAAATTTGGTTTAAATAAAGCAAAAACAAAAGTGTTGGAGAAGAAAGTAAAAGTGCAATATGTGCCATGTAAAAAAAAGCTAACGTTTAAGTTCCTTGCTCAGAGCATGAGAACATATGAAAGCTGGTGGTTCTTTTTAACATGAGTCTTCAATATTCCCAGGTAAGAAGTTTTAGGTTGTAGTTATTATAGGAATTATTATAGGAATTATAAGACTATTTCTATCTATAACATTTGTATTTCATATACCTTTGACTATTGGATGTTCTTATAGGCACTTTAGTATTGCCAGTGTAACAGTATAGCTTCCGTCCCTCTCCTCACCCCTACCTGGGCTCGAACCAGGAACACATCGACAACAGCCACCCTCGAAGCATCGTTACCCATCGCTCCACAAGGGGAACAACTACTTCAAGTCTCAGAGCGAGTGACGTCACCGATTGAAACGCTATTAGCGCGCACCCCGCTAACTAGCTAGCCATTTCACATCGGTTACACCAGCCTAATCTTGGGAGTTGATAGGCTTGAAGTCATAAACAGCTCAATGCTTGAAGCACAGCGAAGAGCTGCTGGCAAACGCACGAAAGTGCTGTTTGAATGAATGCTTACGAGCCTGCTGCTGCCTACCATCGCTCAGTCAGACTGCTCTATCAAATATCAAATCATAGACTTAATTATAACATAATAACACACAGAAATACGAGCCTTTGGTCATTAATATGGTCGAATCCGGAAACTATCATTTTGAAAACAAAACGTTTATTCTTTCAGTGAAATATGGAACCGTTCCGTATTTTATCTAACGGGGGCCATCCCCAAGTCTAAATATTGCTGTTACATTGTACAACCTTCAATGTTATGTCATAATGATGTACAATTCTGGCAAATTAATTACGGTCTTTGTTAGGAATAAATGGACTTCACACAGTCCACAACGAGCCAGGCGGCCCAAACTGCTGCATATACCCTGACTGCTTGCACGGAACGCAAGAGAAGTGACACAATTTCCCTAATTATAAGAAATTCATGTTAGCAGGCAATATTAACTAAATATGCAGGTTTAAAAATATATACTTGTGTATTGATTTTAAAGAAAGGCATTGATGTTTATGGTTAGGTTTGGTGCAACGACAGTGCTAAATCATCACCCGTTTGGAGAAGTAGGCTGTGATTCGATGAGAAATTAACAGGCACCGCAGGACACGCTAGATAAACTAGTAATATCATCAACCATGTGTATTTAACTAGTGATTATGTTACGATTGATAGTTTTTCATAAGATAAGTTTAATGCTAGCTAGCAACTTACCTTGGCTTCTTGCTGCCCTCGCGTAACAGGTAGTCAGCCTGCCATGCAGGCTCCTCGTGGAGTGCAATGTAAAGGCAGGTGGTTAGCGTTGGACTAGTAACCGGAAGGTTGCAAAAACGAATCCCCGAGCTGACAAGGTAAAAATCTGTCGTTCTGTCCCTGAACAAGGCAGTTAACCTACTGTTCCTAGGCCATCATTGAAAATAAGAATGTGTTCTTAACTGACTTGCCTAGTTAAATAAAGGTGTATTAAAAAAATACAAAATAAAAAAATCGGCCAAATCGCTGTCCAAAAATACCGATTTCCGATTGTTATGAAAACTTGAAATCGGCCATTCCGATTAATCGGTCGACCTCTAGTAGCAATGACCCTTTTAAGACTGCTACATGTGTTGGGCCGAGCCTGGCCAGTCTATCAAGTCTATATGTGATTGTAATAGTGGCATAGTCAGTGATAAAGGCTGTGTCTGGTGGATAACCATGCTCCATCTATTACGGGTCCTAAATGGCACCCTATTCCTTTTATAGCACTACCTTTTGTTTTGACCAGGGCCCATGTAAAAAGTGGTGTACTATATTAGGGTTCCATTTGGGACGCATACATATTTCCAGCAGCTAATCACTCTTCTTCATAAATCATAACCCTACTGTTGTTGAATGTACAGTAAGGACGGTAAACTATTCATCCCTTGGACTTCAATGGTTGTGAGAAGTTTACTTTTCTAATAGGCATTTTAGTGCCAGTCAGGTCATGGCTAGAGGAAGCGCACACAGACAAAAATATGTGCACGTACCCACACACAGTGTGTTGCATATGTTTCCTCTGTACTTCAGCACAGACCAAGCTGACCTGCCCACGCAAAAGTAACTGCCTAAAGGAAGGATCTTGGATTGTTTACTGCTCATTAGGCAGTATACCGAGGTATTTCAAAATACTGATGGGGGCTGCATGCTACGCCACTGCTTATAACTAGAAGTATAACTATAAGAAATCTAAGATGTGTCAAATAAATTACATCCAGTTCAGGGCTCCAGCTATGCATTTAGTTTGCTAACTTGCTAGCTAAGTGGCTATATGTCAAGATCAAGCTTCTGGGTTACAGCAGAGACATTCTAGCCTGAGTACCAGTCTCTTTAGCTAACATTCCACTCCTTGTCATTACCAAAGAGACTAGCCTTTCTGAAATCTTCAAATATGAATATTATATCATTAATGAGTGAGGAGAACACAGGAGTTGATCCTGATTCGATAACACTCACAGCCATCCTCCAATCACAACGATTATCCAAATATTGGAACTCACTTTTTTTAACGTTTGGTATCCGGTTGCTAAGCAATCATTTTGTTTTTCCAGACTAAACCAGTCTATCAAGAGTTGCTAGACTCAAAATGTTGCTAGACTCGAATCTCAAACTAAAGGTGCATTCGTAAATTCACACTGGCCATCTACAGTCGTGGCCAAAAGTTTTGAGAACGACACAAATATTATACTTTTTTTTTTCTTAAAATGTTGCTTGCCCAAGCAAGGGAGAGTGATGATCGGAGAGGCAACGTCCTTGGTGGAAATCTTGAAGCTGAGCTTAAAAACAACCAACCTGAAGCTATTAATGTATCTAGTAAGATAACGTATCCAGCAAGCACTTCTGTCAGGTAGCTAGCTACAGTTACCCATAGCTGGCTAGCTAGTTTTATAGTTTGGTCATTTATTCCAATACATTTCAGAATTCCCCAAAATATGTTTATGAATCTAGCTATCTCGTCACTACGAGACTAAGCGAATTTGCCAACGCTAAAATCAAAGTCAAACTGTATCCAGGTTTAAAAAAAACATGTTTGGACTGCAGCCGAGGCTAATTGTGTGCTAATGTATAGCTTAATTTCATGCTGGCTAGCTACACAAGTCTTTTTCTGTTAACAATGGCCATTTTGAACCATTTATACTAGGAATTGCAACTTTCTAGCCAGTTATTAACAATTAAGTATTTTGAGAAATGAAGGCAATGAAAACACCAGTCAATTTTACTTTGCACCTGGCTTTCACTGGAGCATGTTCGCCATCTGTTAATTTGTGTTAGACACACAGAGGCCGGGATGATACCAGTACCGAAATATTTTTTCCAGGGCAAAAAATAAAACACGAAGCAGGCCAAAGTCTTTGGTCCTTTAAAACCCTGCTGTGTGTAAAATAGCTTGGAAAATAAATAGAATGTGACTCTGGATGACAACAAATGTTGTTTGTTTCCCGCATTAGGGCTGTTTCCTAAAGAAGTTAAACGCGCTTCGTGTTTTATTTCCTTGCCAAGACACTAAACGAGTATCACGATACTGGCATCGTCCCGAACCTAGTAAAAAAAAAAAAAAGCAGCACCACAACTTGACATTGCGATACAGGAAAGCAAGGTTCAGATCAAGCACTTCTATCCATCTACCTCCATCACACTTCACACACCTGGGTTGTGTTCAGCATTACATGATGGCAGACAACAGGAAAACGAGAAAGATTGAGGCTGAAGACTTCACAGAGCTGGACCAAGCATATGTGACAAGATCAGAGTCATCTGCAAGCATGGTTTTCTCACGCTTGGATCACCTTTGTCAGCAAAGAATCTGCAGTTATGGTAGGAAAGCCCAATTGGAAGCTAAGTTTATGGTTTTAAAGCACGATAAGGAGTTGGCAGAAGCTATTGCTGAGGCTCAAGTTTATGTGGCAGCAGCAGAGATCAAACAAGAAGGCAGTAGTCTGAACTTTTAGGCCTGTTGTAAGGCAGGTCCTCACCAGACATCACCGGCAACAATGTCGCCTACGGGCACAAACCCACCGTCGCTGGACCAGACAGGACTGGCAAAAAGTGCTCTTCACTGACGAGTCACGGTTTTGTCTCACCAGGGGTGATGGTCGGATTCGCGCTTATCGTCGAAGGAATGAGCATTACACCGAGGCCTGTACTCTGGAGCGGGATCGATTTGGAGGTGGAGGGTCCGTCATGGTCTGGGGCGGTGTGTCACAGCATCATCAGACTGAGCTTGTTGTTACAGGGAAGACATCCTCCTCCCTCGTGGTACCCTTCCTGCAGGCTCATCCTGACATGACCCTCCAGCATGACAATGCCACCAGCAATACTCCTTGTTCTGTGTGTGATTTCCTGCAAGACAGGAATGTCAGTGTTCTGTCATGGCCAGCAAAGAGCCCAGATCTCAATCCCATTGAGCACGTCTGGGACCTGTTGGATCGGAGGGTGAGGGCTAGGGCCACTCCCCCCAGAAATGTCCGGGAAGTTGCAGGTGCCTTGGTGGAAGAGTGGGGTAACATCTCACAGCAAGAACTGGCAAATCTGGTGCAGTCCATGAGGAGGAGATGCACTGCAGTACTAAATGCAGCTGGTGGCCACACCAGATACTGACTGTTACTTTTGATTTTGACCCCCCCCCTGCTTTGTTCAGGGACACATTATTCAATTTCTGTTAGTCACATGTCTGTGGAACTTGTTCAGTTTATGTCTCAGTTGTTGAATCTTATGTTCATAGAAATATTTACACATGTTAAGTTTGCTGAAAATAAACGCAGTTGACAGTGAGAGGACGTTTCTTTTTTTGCTGAGTTTAGAACATCAATCCCAACAGCACTCGGTCACCTTCAGGTCTCGAGTCTTACACACCACCTCTATAGCCTCTCTGTAATCTCGACAGAGATCCCACACCTGATAGGCCGCAACATCCCAGCTCTTCCACTGGTCAAGAGCAATACCCTGATACAAAAGCTTCACACACAATGTGTGAAGAAGACCAGAAGGCACAGCCACCTGGGAGGCCTACACCAGCAGGTCCTCACGGTCCTCCTTGGGAAACTACTACAGGAACAAGAGTCTGCAAAGAAAGAGGGCTACCTGCCTGGACTCAGCTACTTGGATACCTGAGAGAGGTGTCTGCCCCATCGTTGAGAAACTGCCCTAAAGTCTACAGGAGAAGTACTGGCACAGGGCTCCCAGTACAAAGTACACCACAAGGTCACCTTTCCATCATTTACATTTTTCACTGACTTCATCTGCAAAGACACACTCACGAGGAATGACCCAAGATACAACCTCCCATCAGCTCACACTGTTCCATCAGAAATGGAGCAGCCAGCTAAGAGACAGGGTGGAGATTGGGTCATTAAGGGTCACGTCTCCACTCACAAGTCCGAAGTCTTGCCAAACCCCATAACTCAGTCAGGCGGTCCAAGCAAATTAAGATAAAGAAAACCCCATTCAACTTTACTCTGCGTATGACTTTCTCTGGAGCATGTTCGCTATCTGTTAATTTGTGTTAAAGGCGCTGCATGGTCAATCCGACATCAGCATTGGCCTTGCAGCATTTACGGTGATACGGCCTCTGCAGAAGTCAGGGCATTCATACTTTTTGCACTTCGTGGAGCAGCGCAACGCTGTTGGGTAGAGCTGTTGTGAAGAAAGTTGTCAAGGAAGTGAGTTTGTGTTAATACGGGATCTCCCACCCCCACCTACCTTCAACCAATCATGTCAATGAGAAGCTATACGGAGCCCTCCGCATTATTAAAGAAATTGGGAGGCGCACGGCAATGCGGTACGGATCTCAATTTGGCCTCTGCATGCCTCCGGGGGCTCGGCAATTGCATCACACCCTCCACATGGAGCCTTCGACCACATTTTAGGATCAAGCATAAATTGTCTTTTAGAGACACCGAGGACATACATACATAATAGTTTCATCAACGTACGTACGTACGTACCAACCATACATTACATTACATTACATTACATTACATACATACATACATACAGTGCAGTGCTAGTAGTGCATAAGGAGGCTCCTACTATTCTGAATAGTGCATAAGAAGGATGCTACTACTAGTAGTGCACAAGAAGGATGCTACTACTAGTAGTGCACGAGTAAAAGGCCGCTGTTCTAGCCATTAAGATGGAAACTCTAATCATTCTGACAGAGGTAGTCAACAACATGTCAATCACTGCAGCAACAAGGTGATCAAACAGCCAATGGCGTTCCAAGGCCCAGCGGAGCGTGAACAGAACATTGAGACATCTGTTACCACGGGAATATCCATTTTGTGAATGGACACTAGTTAATGGCTCTTCTCCAATCAAGAGGCAAGGACACTTGCAGCCTTTGGCCTGGCTTCTCCTCTCTCTGCTGCCAGGGGGAAAGCTGGGCTGCTCCTCAAATGGCACCCTATTCCCTATATAGTGTACTATGGGCCATGGTCAAAAGAAGTCCACTACATATGGAATAGGGTACCATTTGGGACACACTTGGGACAGAACACCACCTCAGCTTCCACCTTCCTTCCCCTGTGTTGACAAGTTATTCTTGGAGTTACTCTGAAGCCTCCCCAAGGTTTATTGATAGGGCATTCCCAGAAGGCACAGAGGTGCATGTGAGGGTAGTCTGTGCGTGTTTTTTTTTTACCCCCTGCTGCGCAGGAACCCAGCCTCATTCGGGTAACAATCACTTAGGCACTATACTGTTGTGTTAACCTAAATGTGGATTGTTGTAGCTAGGTGCTGTTTGAATATTTGTTTATACACAGAGCAACTAAAATTAGCAGAAGGTGCTGGAACAATCGACAGTGACCCTCTCTGAACATTTTGTCCATGCCATGCAACATGTCTCTCTCTCTTCAGCAACAGTAACAGTGGCTTGTTGTGGAAAGTTCTAAGGACAAAGGGCTGAGTCTCTCTGGAAAGTCCATTGATTGACCAGCAGAGCACAGCAGAGCATAATGCTGCCTGCTCTGTCACGGGACCAGCCGGACCACAGAACCGCTGAGCAGCAGATCCACACCTCCTAACATATAGCCTGGTCCCACACTGGATATGCATATATGGTATGTATGGCATGGTAGAAGAGTTGGCTAACCTCATAACATGTCTGTGTGTGTTTGTACATGAAAGACCTTGATACACCTCCTGAATTATCAGTCTCTTTTGGAAAACGCATCTATAAACCATTTTTTTTTTACTGTACACAATACATTTCAAGTTCAGGGCATTAAAATCAACAGCCATCTCAATGCCAGGACAAATCCAACACCAACTCATTTCCATCCACATACAGAACAAAATTGCAATTTTACCCGCTGGCTGGCTCCCTGTTCTCTCTGCTGTGTGATAGGTTGATGATGAGGCGTCTCCTTGGCAGCCATGTTCAGTAATAAGCATTAGAGCTGGCATATGACAGTGACAATGTGCCCTTGACGCTAGACGCCCACACACCAGTGCCCACGCACCCATCTACAATACTGGCAGGCAGCCTAAGGCATGGAAACCTCAGGGGCTAACAGTACTGTTACATTTTCCCTCAGCAACACAACACGGTGTATGTTGTTGTTGATTGATTGGCAATGAAGTGTCAATTCTACTGAATGTTTAAATGTTGCCTACACAAGAGCAATCTGTCTAAAACAACCCTATCAAAAAGATAAAACACTGACACGCACCACCGTGTGTTCATATAACAAATTAAAAACAACACTCATCATAAAACATGGATGGACACCCGAACTATACTCTTCTTTTTTAAAACAGCATCCACTCCTGGACTGAACAGAGCTCAGACATAAAAAAACAAATGACAAATACTTCCACCCACAGGAGACTGACTCCTGAGACAGAGGACGAACAAGGGAGATTAGGAAGGAACATGACTTTACATGTAATATAGGTCATGTCCCAAATGGCACTATATTCCCCATGTAGGGCCCATTGGGAATAGGCTGCCATTTGAGACACATCTATAGTAAAATCACCCGATATTATTCATGCCCTGGGCTGAGATTTATTAAAAATGATGGGATAGGCAATCCAAGATTTTAGTGCCAGTTATCGTGTCAGGCAAGAAGATCATTCATGGGGGAAACCTTTACCCATTCTGAAACCTGGAGTTGTGATATCATTGAGAGAAACACAAAGACTATCTCTGTGAGGAGTGATAGACAGTGTTCCTGTTGAACGCTCTGCTTGCTCTGATTCATCCAGGTACAATCAGCTGTAATGTGAGGAATCAGAAAACGAAGCTACGATACCACAGCACCGTTCGCTTGCCACACTATGGCTGACAGAGCCAAAAGACCTTTTAACTCCGCCCGGACAGGAGTCTCCTGAATCCTTACATCAAGATAATATCTGGTTCACCCCATGAAAATAATACTTGTATTTACATACATACAGTTGAAGTCTGAAGTTTACATACACTTAGGTTGGCGTCATTAAATCTTGTTTTTCTACCACTCCACAAATTTCTTGTGAATAAACTATAGTTTTGGCAAGTCGGTTAGGACATCTACTTTGTGCATGACACAAGTCATTTTTCCGACAATTGTTTACAGACAGATTATTTCACTTATAATTCACTATCACAATTCCAGTGGGTCAGAAGTTTACATACATAAAGTTGACTGTGCCTTTAAACAGCTTGAAAAATTCCAGAAAATGTCATGGCTTTAGAAGCTTCTGATCGGCAAATTGACATCATTTGAGTCAATTGGACGTATACCTGTGGATGTATTTCAAGGCCTAACTTCAAACTCAGTGCCTATTTGCTTGACATCATGGGAAAATCAAAGAAATCAGCCGAGACCTCAGAAAAAAATTGTAGACCTCCAGAAGTCTGGTTCATCCTTGGGAGCAATTTCCAAATGCCTGAAGGTACCACGCTCATCTGTACAAACAATAGTACGCAAGTATTAACACCATGGCACCCCGCAGCCATCATACCGCTCAGGAAGGAGATGCATTCTGTCTCCTAGAGATGAATGTACTTTGGTGCAAAAAGTGCAAATCAATCCCAGAACAGCAAAGAACCCTGTGAAGATGCTGGAGGAAACAGGTACAAAAGTATTTATATCCACAGTAAAACGAGTCTTATGTCGACATAACCTGAAAGGCCGCTCAGCAAGGAAGAAGCCACTGCTCCAAAACCGCCATAAAAAAGCCAGACTACGGTTTGCAACTGCACATGGGGACAAAGATTGTACATTTTGGAGAAATGTCCTCTGGTCTGATGAAACAAAAATAGAACTGTTTGGCCATAATGACCATCGTTATGTTTGGAGGAAAAAGGGGGATGCTTGCAAGCCGAAGAACACAATTCCAACCGTGAAGCACGGGGGTGGTAGCATCATGTTGTGGGGGTGCTTTGCTGCAGGAGGGACTGGAGCACTTCACAAAATAGATGGCATCATGAGGCAGGAAAATTACGTGGATATATTGAAGCAACATCTCAAGACATCAGTCAGGAAGTTAAAGCTTGGTCGCAAATGGGTCTTCAAAATGGACAATGACCCCAAGCATACTTCCGAAGTTGTGGCAAAATGGCATAAGGACAACAAAGTCAAGGTATTGGAGTGGCCATCACAAAGCCCTGATCTCAATCCTATAGAAGATTTGTGGGCAGAAATGAAAAAACGTGTGCAAGCAAGGAGGCCGACAAACATGACTCAGTTTCACCAGCTCTGTCAGGAGGAATGGGCCAAAATTCACCCAACTTATTGTGGGAAGCTTGTGGAAAGCTTCCCTTAAACGTTTGACCCAAGTAAAAAAATGTAAAGGCAATGCTACCAAATACTAATTGAGTGTATGTAAACTTCTGACCCACAGGGAATGTGATGAAAGAAATAAAAGCTGAAATAAATCACTACTATTATTCTGACATTTCACATTCTTAAAATAAAGTGGTGATCCTAACTGACCTAAGAGAGGGAATTTTTACTAGGATTAAATGTCAGGAATTGTGAAAAACTGAATTTAAATGTATTTGGCTAAGGTGTTGGTAAACTTCCGACTTCAACTGTACATACAACTAGCTATACTGTCTATCGCAACAGAAATGTGTCATATTTGTTGGGACCACTATCTCTTTAAAAAGTAGAGCCTCCTCCAGGCAGCATCTTGAATCAACCTGTAGCCTATCCACTGATCCAGTACGGTGGGCCTCCGAGAGAGAATCTACTACCAGCTGTTCAAACGGTTCCAGACACAGTCTAGGTTATATAACAGGGTCCTGAGAGACGAGTCTGAAGCATCCTCTTCAACACAGTTCAGTTACACACAGTCTACCCTCCGCTCAGTCACCAAAGCACGGGTCAGTTTCTTACACCATCACTAAACAGTAAACACACACTCAAAGGCACCGGTGGCTGTCAATCTGCACAGATGAGGGAAACTCTAGTCTTCCTAATACCACACCACCAAAATAACAACACTAATAGCAAGCAGGATTTCAGCAGTGGTACCAAGGCAAGGCAGTGTGTTGATTTTGGAACGCTAGCTAGTTGGCACACTAGTCTCCGCTAGTTTAATCAGGTGTGTGGCTGAAGCAGAGGAAGGGAAGGTGGGATGGAAGGCAAGGTGGGGAGGAAGGCAGGAAGGAAAGAGGTGAGGAAAAAGCATTCAAATGAAAAAAAAAATGAAAAAAAAAGAAAATCTGGGATGACTCGTTAACTCATTCATTCTTTCTGGCGCTTACCTTGTCCTCTGGGTACATGCTGTCCCAGTCAGTCCAGCACAGCTCCCCACACACACAGAGACAGAGAGGGAGAGAGCAAGCGAAGGGAGTCAGAGGGAGTGAATGACAGGGGAGTGAATAACCGAATAAGAGAAAGTGAGGGAGTGTAGGAAAGAGATAATGAGTACTAGAGATTCATCGCTGCAATCGTTCAAAGGTGAATACATGTCCACAGTGAGCATTTCTCCTCCTCCCCAACCTTTCGCCTATCGTATCGAAGGATTACCAGAAATCCCAGGTTATGAAACAGACAGGATTCTTGCTAACCAGGAGATCTATACATCAGCTCCACTTCTAGGAGGCGCACACACGCAAAAGGAGAGGTGATGCTCAACCTCCCCAGGACGCTGTAGACTATAATCCCCTCATCTCAGCACAGAACCACAAATCTCTGGGAGAGGATGAAGTAAAGTTCAAACAGGTTAGCTACCTACCGTAAAGGCTGCCTGGAGCCGGAGGTGTATTCAGTTACAATGAGTAGCATCATGTCCTTCACAAATAGTACCTCTGACAACCTATCAACAGCACTCATCATCATCATCACCACCACCACGAGAGAGATGGGAGAAAATAAAAAATATATATTGAAAGAGATGGAGAAAGAGAGAGAAATAGAAGAGAGAGAACCACAGAGAGAGGAGCGACAAAGAGACCCAGAGGGAGAGACAAAGAGAACCAGAGGGAGAGACAAAGAAAGTGAAAAAGAGAAGCAGGGGAAGAGAGAGAGAAAGTGAAAAAGAGAAGCTTCATTGAATTACCTATGCACTACACCCACAGCCAGGTCTGTACAGTAGGTTACAATTGTGTGTGTGTGTGCGGAGGGGGGGGGGGGGGGGGGGGGGGGGGGGGGGCAGGAATGACAAGTATGCACTGGAACACAAGCAGGGGCCTCCTTTTCAGCCAGCGCCTGGGAAGTAGCTAAGACAAGCAGCCCAGCTCAAACAACAGAACAGTGGGCAAATTTTACAGACGAATCAACCTGGTTTCTAGAAGTATCCAGAAACTTTATCTCAACAGCACTTCATATTTTTTAGGTTCTATTTTTTTCAAAGGTGAAATATGAAGAACTGTCTGTTACCCATAGCCACACACAACATTGTGAGCTATGTCGGTCATTTAACCTGTTACACATTCACAACCTTTGCTCCCCTGCCTCCCCTTGCACAAGTTTGTAAACAAGCGCCTAACAGATTGCAATAAATGTGTAAGCCCAAATAGGTCACATGAGAAAAAGAGAGGAGAGACAGAGAGACACAGAGAGAGACAGACAGCACAACACTAGCTAGCAGACTTCCATCCCCTCACAAGATGCTTCTTGTTCTTCTGCATCTTTAATGACATTGTTGTAACGTTCCTCTTTCCAGTCATTCATTGACAGAGGTTAAAGTAAGTCATTGGTTTACATCTAGTTCAGAGACCCACTAATCCCACTGACAGGAAAACAACCATCTCATGTCATCAGATGAACTGGAATTCCTCACTATCAAATGCCAACCACTTTACCTCCTGAGAGAATTCTCTTCGGTCATCGTCACGGCCGTGTATATTACCCCTTAACCTTTGTGTAGTCTTAACATTCTGTATACTCCCCTTGTCCTAAGTGTCAAAGATGACCCGCCTTTACTAAACTCCTAAAATAAAGCAGCTTAATTGAATTTTAAACCCCAAATCTACTCCCTATTTTGCATGAAGAAACAACCTGTCATTCATCACAAACCTTGTGAATATCTGTGTTTTCCTCTTCACAATGCAGAAAGACCGCATTTACAATCAGTGGACACCACTCATTTTTAGTACAACACACCTGTCATAGTTGTTTTCTTTACTAAAGTAGATGTTTATTATTATTGCTAAAGGTACTGCAGAGGTGTAAACTTTCCCCCCCCCCAAGAGATAGCACTTGTACAGCCTAAGTAGCAGAAACGTGCAGAAAGTAGTTTTGAATGCATTTTATTGAAGGGAAACAAAAACAGTCTTGAACTTTTTTGGCAGTGATATATTCTTATATAATGTACAATTAAGAATTCAACAACAAAATACTAGTCCTCCCATTTTTTAACCATTGCCCCCACCCACAAGGTGTATAAACAACAACAATAAATAAGAATAAAATAAAATAATAGATACAAAACAAAAACATGAAGAACATAAATCAATCAACTCTAATTAGCACATGTAGGACAGTATGCAAGTGTGTACATGGACTTTGCAGATGTATTTCTCACATGTGCAGCACATAGTATTTGTTTTACAGTCCTTTGGGGGGCAGAATTGGCAACCTGTCCTCTTGTCTGCCCCAGCTGCAGCCTCAGGTGGATCAGGAGAAGATTCAGCTTTCACAAGCGCTGCAGAGGCTGCTGTGCGGGGGAGGCGCTCCCTTCTTTGAATGTGTGGGGTTACAAGTGCCTTTCCCAGCTGCTCCAGGAACACCCTCCTCTTGTTCTGCTTATCAGGCATCCAGGTAGGGTTGATCTTGTTCCATATCACGAAGGCATTGAATGAGGACACATCAATGATGTTTTCGAAGATGACCAGGGGCCAGCGGGCAGTCATCCTCCTGCAGCTGTAAGTTCCAATCATCTTGTCCAGATTGTCCACGCCTCCTTTGTTGTGGTTGTAGTCCAGGATGATGGCTGGCTTCCTGTCCTCACAATCACATATCTCAGCCGTTTTGTGCAGTGTGCTCAGGAGGACCACATTATTTTTCCTCTTTGGGAGGTAAGAAACTAGAGTGGTGGTGAAGGCAAACTTTGAGAAGGCCTCTCTCCCCCTTGTTGCGAGGAGTTCAGGGAGCTCAGGCTTGTTCTTTCAAAACTGTGCTAACCATGGTGATTTTCCTCTTCAGGAGCTGCTGGCAAAGCTTAATCAGTAACACACAATCTCAATTTCGCACGTGTGTGTGTGTGTCTTTGTGGTGTTATTTTAGAACTGCTAGGTAAAAAATGACCATAAGACAATCTTTGTACCCTGGTGGTGTACAGCTTTCATGGAAATATGAACAAAGGCGATGTTTCCCTTTTTCTAATGTTGTGGTCACTCTAGGAAAAGTCATCAAATTTTAAGTTGAAAAAATATAATTTAGGGGGCTTTCTCTGCTGTTAAACATAGTGTCGGGTCACTTTTTACCCTTAAGACAACACAAGGGTTAAGTCGACACCGCGACGACTCTTAACTTCTTGGGGCTATGTGGGACGTTAGCGTGCCACCCGTGGCGCACCCTATCAACAGCAGGTTGATAGGAGTGTCATCCATCAGATGACACTCCTAGGACATTATGTTAGACAATGCATGCATTTTTAGTTCTATCAAGTTCATATTTATATCTAAAAACAGCGTTTTACTATGGCGTTGATGTTCAGGAAATCGTTTCCCTCCAATAACCGGCAGTCAAGTCATGACAACAAAATAATTAATTAATATTAGAAAACATTGGTAAAATATTATATTGTCATTCAAAGAATTATAGATTTACATCTCTTGAACGCAATGGACTTGCCAGATTTAAAATTAACCTTACTGGGAAATCACACTTTGCAATAATCTGAGCACTGCACCAGAAAAATACGCATTGCGATACAGACTAACCGCCATGTTGGAGAGATCTAAAATCGAAAATACTATGTAAATAATCCATTACCTTTGATTCTCTTCATCAGATGTCACTTCCAAAGAATCCCAGGTCCATAACGAATGTAGTTTTGCTCAAAAAAGCTCATCATTTATGTCCAAAAACCTCCGTGTTGTAGCACATGATCTAAGCCAGCCGGACTTCACTTCACTTCAAGAACGGAAAAAATATATTTTCGTTCGTTCAAACATGTCAAACGTTGTATCGCATAAATCATTAGGGCCTTTTTTAACCAGAACATGAATAAAATTCAAGGCGGACCATTGGGTTCTCTTTTAAAACGTTTCGGAATGAGAGTACCCACCATCAAATCGCACGCCAGGTGTCTAATGGGCCATCGCCGTTCCAACGCTCTTCTTCAGTCAGATCTCACTGTAGAAGACTCAAAACACTTTGTAAAGGCTGGGGACATCTTGTGGAAGCAATAGGAAGTGCCAAAATATTCCTCCTTCCCTTTGTTTTTCAATGGTATAGGCTTAAAGTCAATTCAACACATCAGGTATCCACTTCCTGTCAGAATCTGTCTCAGGGTTTTGCCTGCCAAATGAGTTCTGTTATACTCACAGACACCATTCAAACAGTTTTTGAAACTTTAGGGTGTTTTCTATCCAAACCTGAACAATAATATGCATATTCTAGCTTCTGAGTTGGTGTAATAGGCAGTTAAAAATGGGCACATATTTTTTCAAAAATTCTCAATACTGCCCCCTATACCCTAACAGGTTAAGGAACTACACTGGACTTTGTGCAAATTGGAAACCGCATATCCTGAGGCCGCATTCATTGTAGATGGGGACTTTATTAAAGCAAATCTGTGGAACACGCTACCGAAGTTATATCAACACATCGCCTGCGTTACTCAATCATCCAGAATTCTTAACAATTGCTACTCCCCCTTCCGGGATGGCTACAAGGCCTTCCCCCATCCTACATTCGGCAAATCAGATCACGCCTCCATTCTGCTCCTCCCTACCTATAAGCAGAAACTCAAACAGGAAGTAACCGTGGCAAGGACTGTTCAATGTTGGTCTGACTAATCGGAATCTATGCTTCAAAATTGTTTTGACCACACAGACTAGGACACGTTCCGGGTTGCCTCTGAGAATAACACTGACGTATACACTGACTCAGTGACGGAGTACATCAGGAAGTGCATAGTGGATGTTGTTCCCATTGTGACGATTAGAGCTTATCGAAACCAAAAACCATGGATAAATGGCAGCATTCGCGCAAAACTGAAAGCGCAAACCACTGCATTTAACCATGGCTAGGTGACTGCGAACATGGACGAGTACAAACAGTCCAAGGATCATATCACCTCCACCTTACCCGACACCCTAGACCCACTACACCAATGGATACACGGATGATGCAATTGCCATCACACTGCCCTATCCCATCTGGACTAGAGGAATACCTATGTAAGAATGCTGTACATCAACTACAGCTCAGCCTTTAACACCATTGTGCCCTCCAAGCTCATAACTAAGCTTGAGGCCCTTGGTCTGAACCTGCCCTGTGCAACTGGGTCTTGGATTTCCTGACGGGTCGACTCCAGGTGGTCAAGGTAGGCAACAGCACCTCCGCTATGCTGATCCTCAACACGGGGGCCCCACAAGGGTGCGTGCTCAGCCCCCCCTGTATTCCCTGTTCACCCATGACTGCGTGGCCATGCAGGTCTCTAACTCAATCATATGGTTTGCAGAAGACGCAACAGTAGGCCTGTTGTGCACCGTCTGCACCCGCAGGGCTCTCCACGCATCAACGGGGGCACACGATCTAACCTCCAGGACATCTACAGCACCTGGTGTCACAGGAAGGCCAAGAAGATCCTCAAGGGCCTCATCTACCCGATCCATGGCCTGTTCACCCCGTTCCCATCTAGAAGCCGGACACAGTACAGGTGCATCAAAGTAGGGACCGAGAGACTGAAAAACAGCTTCTTCCAGGCCATCAGACTGTTAAATAGTCACCGCTAACTGGCTTAAGCACTGTAGCCTGCTCTGAACTTTATCACGGTTACTAGCCAGCTACCATCCGGTACTCAACCCTGCACCTCCGAGACTTCTGCCCTATGTACATACTGTTTTACCCAGATCATATGTACACCGAGTGTACAAAACATTAGGAAAAACTGCTCTTTCCATGACATATCTTTCCCCTGGATTCACCTGGTCAGTCTATGATCCCTTATTGATGTCACCTGTTAAATCCATTTCAAATCCGTGTAGATGACAGGGAGGATTTTTAAGCCTCAAGACAATTGAGACATGGATTGTGTATGTGTGCCATTCAGACGGTGAAAATATTTAAGTGCCATTGAACGGAGTATGGTAGTAGGTTCCAGGCGCACCGGTTTGAGTGCATCAAGAACTGCAACGCTGCTGGGTTTCACACATTCAACAGTTTCCCGTGTGTATCAAGAATGGTCCAACACCCAAAGGACATCCAGCCAACTTGACAACTGTTGGAAGCATTGAAGTCAACATGGGCCGGCATCCCTGTGGAATGCTTTTGACACCTCGTAGTCCATTCTGAGGGCAAAAGGGGTGCAACTCAATATTAGGAAGGTGTTCCTAATGTTTTGTAAACTCAGTGTATATACTGTATTCTACTAAAGGCTCATACTATATAACTACTACTGTACACACCTTTTCTATACTGTCCATAATGTCTATACACATCATCATATACATTTATATTCCGGACTCGGGTGACATTGCTCATTCTAAAATGTAAATATTTCTTCATTCCTTTTTTGGGGAGGATTTATGTGTATTGTTTTGTATAGTTAGGTATTACTGCACTGTTGGAGCTAGAACATATGCATTTCGCTACACCCACGATAACATCTGCAAAATATGTGTACATAACCAATACAATTAGATTTAAAATAACAATGGAAGCAGGCTATGATGTGAAATAGGCTTTTAGAAGTGCCATCTTTATTTTATTACTTATCGTTAATGCCATCTTTGGTATGCTTTGATGTGTTTATCAATGCACGAGCACCTTTTTTCTCACTCCTATTGATATTATTCATACAGAAGTGTCATATTGCGTGAAGGTTAAAATGCATTCTGTCATTACTAAATGTGTAATGTGACACATTTTAACATAAACATTTTGATTTGATTAATACAATGAAATACTGAATCAGTCGTCTTCCTCAAATGAAGGGGATAATGACGTAATCTTTGTGAGAGGGAGGGAATCTGATTTCATTGGTCCTCAACTCACGGCTGAGTAATTTCATTCAGGGTAAGTGGAGTTAACCGTGAGTTAGCCTGCCCCGTAGTAGGTTAGTTCTGAAAGATTCGTTGCCATAGACATTTACCTGGCTGAAAGGTGAGTCACTTTTGTATGAGCGGTTATGCCCGAGTTGACCAAAGTTAATTCCGACCCAAGTTTCAGGGTCCCCAAGAGGAAACACCAGCGAAAAAGTGGCAGGAGAAGGGGAGTCCTTGCAAGATTAATATCGAAGGGAAAACCAGCCATCTCTTCCCTTCATTCTATTGGCCAATGTTTGGATCCCGTCTGGATTACTGCAACTCGCTGTTGGCTGGGCTCCCTGCCTGTGCCATTAAACCCCTACAACTCATCCAGAACGCCGCAGCCCGTCTGGTGTTCAACCTTCCCAAGTTCTCTCACGTCACCCCGCTCCTCCGCTCTCTCCACTGGCTTCCAGTTGAAGCTCGCATCCGCTACAAGACCATGGTGCTTGCCTACGGAGCTGTGAGGGGAACGGCACCTCCGTACCTTCAGGCTCTGATCAGGCCCTACACCCAAACAAGGGCACTGCGTTCATCCACCTCTGGCCTGCTCGCCTCCCTACCTCTGAGGAAGCACAGTTCCCGCTCAGCCCAGTCAAAACTGTTCGCTGCTCTGGCACCCCAATGGTGGAACAAGCTCCCTCACGATGCCAGGACAGCGGAGTCAATCACCACCTTCCGGAGACACCTGAAACCCCACCTCTTTAAGGAATACCTGGGATAGGATAAAGTAATCCTTCTAACCCCCCCCCTTTAAAAGATTTAGATGCACTATTGTAAAGTGGTTGTTCTACTGGATATTATAGGTGAATACACCAATTTGTAAGTTGCTCTGGATAAGAGCGTCTGCTAAATGACTTAAATGTAAATGTAAATGTTTGTTTATTGAAGGTAAAGTCACTTGATAATTGCGATCAATGGGACTCTCGTAATTTCAATATTCCCTGCCTTTCTGAAACATGGCTTTCGGACAAGATACTCCACATGGCTATCTAACTCGATGGAGTCTCCATTCACCGAGCAGACAGGACATTGAATTCAGGTAAATCGAGAGAGTGGTACAGCAAATGGTGTGCTAGCTCTAGCGTCCTCCGTAGGCTATGCTACAGGACCGCTTTGCTAGAGCCGACTGGAATGTGTCCTGGGACTCCGTCGATAGCGTCGACGAGCTAACCACCTCCGTCACCGGCGTCATTAGTGAAGGTTTACTGCTTCCCCAATCAAAAGCCCTGGACACCAATGTTGGCACTAAACTAAAGGACAGGGCTACAGCACACAGGGCTATCGCAGCCAACCCCGATGCTACGGCTGAGGATACAAACAAGTACAAGAAGTCCCACTACGACCTCTGCAGAGCCTTTAAACAAGCAAAAGGACAATATAGGAAGAACGTGGAATCTTATTACAGAGGCTCTGACGCCCGTTGCATGTGGCAGGGCTACAGTCCATTACGGATTACAAATGAAGACCCAAACCATGATCTGCCCAACAATGCCTCCCTTCCAGACGAACTCAATGCATTTTATGCACACTTCGACAAAAACAACATAGAGCCATGCATGAGGACTCCCGCCGACCCAGGGGACTGGGTGATCTCGCTCTCCGAGGTTGACTTGAATAAGGTTTTTAATCAGGTCAACACTCGCAAGGCCGCAGGGCCAGACGGTATTCAAGGGAGAGTTCTCAGAGAATGCGCAGAACAGCCGGCAGGCATATTCACGGTCATTTTCTCTCCCAGTCTATAATCCCCACGTCTCAAGCTGACCACCATCATACCTGTTCACAAGAACTCGAAGGCTACCTGCCACAATGACTACCATCCTGTAGGACTCACATCTGTAATCATGAAGTGCTTTGAAAGGCTGGTTATGGCACACAACTCCATCATCCCAGACCACTAAGACTAGGCTTGGGCGATACACCGTATACCGGGGTATTTCTAAATTATTTTCAATACCTTGTTGGGGCTGCCGGGGTGAGTGCTACACCACTGCTTATAACTAAAAGTTAAGTATAACTATAAGAAATCTAAGATGTGTCCAATAAATGATTTCGAGCTCAGGGCTCCAGATATGCATTTGGTTTGCTAACTTGCTAGATGTCAACATCAAGCTTCTCGGTTACAGCAGAGACATTCAATCCCCTCCTGGATCAAGATCCCAGTTGCCGAAATTGTTTTGTGTCAAAAAATAATGATATATACAGTACCAGTCAAAAGTTTGGACACACCTGCTCATTCAAGGGTTTTTCTTATGTTTTACTATTTTCTACATTGTAGAATAATAGTGAAGACATCAAAACTATGAAATAACACATACAGAATAATTTAGTAACCAAAAAAAAGTGTTAAATCAAAATATATTTTATATTCTTCAAAAGTAGCCACCCTTTGCCGTGACGGCTTTGCACACTCTTGGCATTCTCTCAAGGATGGTCAATGGAAACCGGATGCACCTGACCTCAATTTCAAGTCTCATAGCAAAAGGACTGAATACTTATGTAAATAAAGGTATTTCAGTTTTTTATGCAATACATTTACAAAAATGTATAAAATCCTGTTTTCGCTTTGTCATTATGGGGTATTGTGTGTAGATTGATGAGGGGGAAAAAAATATATAATACATTTTAGAATAAGGCTGTAACATAACAAAATGTGGAAAAAGTCCCTCAGATGGAAATTCATAGATCTGACCTTGGGACAGCTCAGACCAGTTGTTCCTTTTCCACAGATTTACTCCTGTATACAGTTTCATTCAAGTTATGTCATATACGCCATTTGTGTTGCTGAGCAAAGCCTGGAAGTCGAGGATATTCGATAGACAAAGTGGTGGTGCCCCTTCCAATGGGGCACCAACTATAGCTAACTATACCATTTTCCACCTTGATAAAACTGCCAAAGGGGGCAGTGTTGCAATCTACTGCAAAGAGAGCCTGCAGAGTTCTGTATTATTATCCAAGTCTGTACCCAAACAATGAGCTTCTACTTCTAAAAATTCACCTTTCCAGAAACAAGTCTCTCACTGTTGCCGCTTGCTATAGACCTCCCTCTGCACCCAGCTGTGCCCTTGATACCATATGTGAATTGATTGCCCCCCATCTATCTTCTGAGCTCGTGCTACTAGGTGACCTAAACTGGGACATGCTTAACACCCCGGCCATCCTACAATCTAAGCTTGATGCCCTCAATCTCACACAAATTATCAATGAACCTACCAGGTACAACCCCAAATCCGTAAACACGGGCACCCTCATAGATGTCATCCTAACTATCTCGCCCTCCAAACACACCTCTGCTGTTTTCAATCAAGATCTCAGTGATCACTGCCTCATTGCCTGCATCTGTAATGGGTCTGCGACCAAACGACCACCCCCTCATCACCGTCAAATGCTCCCTAAAATACTTCGGCGAGCAGGCCTTTCTAATCGATCTGGCTGGGGTATTCTGGAATGACATTGACCTCATCCCGTCAGTAGATGATGCCTGGCTATTCTTTAAAAGTGCCTTCCTCACCTCCTTAAATAAGCATGCCCCATTCAAAAAATGTAGAACTGGGAACAGATATAGTCCTTGGTTCACTCCAGACCTGTCTGCCTATGACCAGCACAAAAACATCCTGTGGCGTTCTGCATTAGCATCGAATAGCCCCCCGTGATATGCAACTTTTCAGAGAAGTTAGGAACAAATATACACAGGCAGTTAGAAAAGCTAAGGCTAGCTTTTTCAAACAAACATTTGCATCCTGTAGTACAAACTCAAAAACGTTCTGGGACACTGTAAAGTCCATGGAGAATAAGAGCACCTCCTCCCAGCTGCCCACTGCTCTGAGGCTAGGAAACACTTACCACCAATAAATCCACTATAATTGAGAATTTCAATAAGCATTTCTCTACGGCTGGCCATGCTTTCCACCTGGCTACCCCTACCCCGGTCAATTGCCCGGCACCCTCCACTGCAACCGGCCAAAGCCCGCATCATTTCTCCTTCACCCAAATCCAGATAGCTGATGTTCTGAAAGAGCTGCAAAATCTGGACCCATACAAATCAGCCGGGCTAGACAATCTGGACCCTCTCTTTCTAAAATGATCTGCCGAAATTGTTGCAACCCCTATTACTAGCCTGTTCAACCTCTCTTTCGTATCGTCTGAGATTACCAAAGATTGGAAAGCTGCCGCGGTCATCCCCCTCTTCAAAGGGGGAGACACTCTTGACCCAAACAGCTACAGACCTATATCTATCCTACCCTGTCTTTCTAAGGTCTTCGAAAGCCAAGTTAACAAACAGATTACAGACCATTTCGAATCCCACCGTACCTTCTCCGCTATGCAATCTGGTTTCAGAGCTGGTCATGGGTGCACCTCAGCCACGCTCAAGGACCAAAACGACATCATAACCGCCATAGATTAGAGACATTACTGTGCAGCCGTATTCATCGACCTGGCCAAGGCTTTCGACTCTGTTAATCACCACATTCTTATTGGCAGACTCGACAGCCTTGGTTTCTCAAATGATTGCCTCGCCTGGTTTACCAACTACTTTTCTGATAGAGTTCAGTGTGTCAAATCGGAGGGCCTGTTGTCCAGACCTCTGGCAGTCTCTATGGGTGTGCCACAGGGTTCAATTCTCGGGCCGACTCGCTTCTCTGTATACATCAATGATGTTGTTCTTGCTGCTGGTGATTCTCTGATCCACCTCTACGCAGACAACAGCATTCTGTATACTTCTGGCCCCTCTTTGGACACTGTAAAACTAACCTCCAGACGAGATTCAATGCCACACAACTCTCCGTCCGCCTCCAACTGCTCTTAAAACACAGGTAAAACTAAATGCATGCTATTCAATCGATTACGGCCTGCACCTGCGCGCCCGTCCAACATCACTACTCTGGACGGCTCTGACTTAGAATACGTGGACAACTAGAAATACCTGGGTGTCTGGTTAGACTGTAAACTCTCCTTCCAGACTCACATTAAACATCTCCAATCCAAAATTAAATCTAGAATCAGCTTCCTATTTCGCAACAAAGCATCCTTCACTCATGCTGCCAAACACACCCTCGTAAAACTGACCATCCTACCGATCCTTGACTTCGGTGATGTCATCTATAAAATAGCCTCCAACACTCTACTCAACAAACTTGATGCAGTCTATCACAATGCCATCCGTTGTGTCACCAAAGCCCCATACACTACCCGCCATTGCGACCTGTACGCTCTCGTTGGTTGGCCCTCGCTTCATACTCGTCGCCAAACCCACTGGCTACAGGTCATCTACAAGTCTCTGCTAGGTAAAGTCCCGCCTTATCTCCGCTCACTGGTCACCATAGCAGCACCCACACGTAGCATGCGCTCCAGCAGGTATATCTCACTGGTCACCCCCAAAGCCAATTCCTCCTTTGGTCGTCTTTCCTTCCAGTTCTCTGCTGCCAATGACTGGAACGAACTGCAAAAATCCCTCACTAGCTTTAAGCACCAGCTGTCAGAGCAGCTCACAGATCACTGCACCTGTACATCTGTAAACAGCCCATCTATCTACCTACCTCATCCTCATACTGTATTTATTTATTTATTTATTTATTTATCTTGTTCCTTTGCACCCCAGTATCTCTACTTGCACATTCATCTTCTGCACATCTACCATTCCAGTGTTTAATTGCTATATTGTAATTACTTCGCCACCATGGCCTATTTATTGCCTTAACTTACCTCATTTGCACTCACTGTATATAGACTTTTTGTTTTCTTTTGTTCTACTGTATTATTGACTGTATGTTTTGTTTATTCCATGTGTAACTCTGTGTTGTTGTATGTGTCGAATTGCTACGCTTTATCTTGGCCAGGTCAGAGTTGCAAATGAAAACTTGTTCTCAACTAGCCTACCTGGTTAAATAAAGGTGAAATGAATAAAATAAATAAATTGGGAGTTGCTGTCATAAAGACAAGCGATATGTGGTTCTTTTCAGGGCTGATAGACATGCTTCTCAATATGGTCCCTTTACTATCCCTGCATTAGCTACACATGGTGGTGCACATGGCAGGGATATCTATATTCTATATTAGAGCAGCGGTTCCCCAGAAACAATTCCCAGGGCCTCCCTTTTCACATTCACACGCACCCCTTTTTTAATACAGTAAAAAAAGAAAAAATATAATTAATTGTTTTGTAAACGCCTCCTCGACATTAGAAGGTCAAATATATCTCCATGTGCAGAGTCGAGTCTTCCTCTGGCATTTGACCACTTGTTTCTAGCCTTAAACATCGCAGAGTTAAGCGTTGTTTTATTAGATTTATACAATCACGAATTTGGGAACCAAAGAGCATCTTGCAGAATAGTCCAATCAAGAATGCCGGGCTACAGAGTAAAATAGGAGTCACATTTCGCCATTGTACGGCGTACATACGCTCACACCTCTCAGAGATTGTTTTGTCTGATGGGCAGAAAAGAGTGGGGGTTGTCTCAGGCAGAGCAAGGCAAGCAGCCAACAAGTTCCACTGCCTGGCTGGCACCAGAAGGCAAAGCCACAGACAAACAACAGCGCCATGAAGCAATGTCTACCTCATTCTCTCTCTACTCAATGACACATTGGGGGAAGGGGAAGGAAGAGAGAGAATGACTACCCTCACAGACCCAGAGAGAACAGAAAGGAGATATCTAGTCAGTTGCACAACTAAATGCTTTCAACCTAATTTAACATTTAACCCAACCCCAAACCCTCTGAACCAACCCCAACCCCTCTGCCAACTGCCTTACTCAAGGGCAGAAAGGCAGTTTTTCCACCTTGCCGGCTCGGGAATTTGAACCAGCGATTTTTCGTTACTGGCCCAACGCTCTTAACCACTAGGCTGTCTACAGATAGTGATATATGATGTTTATTGGGTCTCGTATATGATACACATGACACACAATGTGCTACAAAAATAACCTAGTACGGACAAGTGAAAAATAACAAGCTTTAAAAATGGTAAAGCTTGGCCGCAGTACAGGGTGGCCCACATGTCCTTTAAAGAACTGAAATACCACTCAATACGGATGCCAGTCAGGGTCTTGAGCAGTAAGGAAAGAGGTTTATTTTGACAATCCTTTAAGAGCATAGGAGCTGTGCTTTTAGAAGAGCAAGGAAGGGGTGGGGGGGGGTTGTTGGCGGAATCTAAATGGGATTCAGGGGTGACATTGCCAACGAACCCATCGGACCAAAGCTGTGTATCAACCAGAGAAATGTGGGCCACCTGATCCTATAGCTACAACTGGCCTAACAGAGCCCTACAGAGAAGGGAATTAGGGTAGGGAGAATATGGTAACACACAGAGGTTTACTATCCTTCACTGATCTGATCAAATCAATTTAGGCTAGGGAGACGAGCTGGCACTGGCACAGGCTCAGGCTAGCTTGTCACTGACAAATCCTCACACACATTCCCTGATTCTCTGTCCCATGGAGGGAGAAGGATAAAGGCAAAGGGGGTAGAGGGAAGGAAGGGATACAGGCAAGGGAGGAGGGGAATGAGGGGATACAGGCAAGGGAGGAGAGGGAAGGAGGGGATACGTGCAGGGGAGTAGAGGGAAGGAAGGGATACAAGCAAGGGAGTAGAGAGAAGGAAGGGATGGATAGAAAAAGGGGAAAAGAGGCTTCTGGTAAATGTCTCAGCTCAAAGTGCTTTGCTTCACATACACACTTCTTTGCTGTAACCCTGCAATGACACAGGAATTGAAAGTGTTGGTTGGTTGCACTGCAGGGCCAATCACCTGCATGGCAACTGGCCACGAAATGACATGGAGCGGGTTTCACCTGACCAGACAGTGAGCGAGCTCTGCGGTTCACTGGCTGAGACAATTTGCCGTGGGCTAGGCATACGCTCAGTTGCCACTACCCACTACAATCTGTCAAAATAATTATGACAAAAACCCCTTGATGCACAAGTAACATGTAAATGACCGGGGCAAATGTGTATGATTATGGTTACCAATTTGACAAGCATGAAATTCATTCTGGTGAATTAGACAGAACATCATTTTGCATGCAGCTGGTTGGGATTTCATCATTGTTTTACAACAACAAAAAACATTCAAATCTTGTTGTCATGGTCTGCAGACCATTGGTTCCATTCTCTCTCTCTCCTCTAACCCCTAGCACATGGATTTCACTCTTTGTGCGCACACACACACACACAGTGGGGCGACAGAGCAGAGAAGACTGATCCTCAGCTGATATGACCTAGTTTCTATTCAAGCCCAGACCCTCTCTTTGTTCCTCAGCCGCCTTCTGCCTCCTTCTCGACAAAGAACCTTCACATAATCTACCCTCAGCCTGAATTTAGAAAGAACCCACAAAATGCTCCCAAATCCATCTGCTCCTTCTGTAGACCACCACCTCCTTCACAGGAGGGACTCCTCTTGTCATTTTATTCACAGGTTCATTCATTTACACCGCAGACAGACCAGATGATCCGGGCCTCTCCTGATGATGTCTGATGATGATAATGAGTCATAATGGAGGTGGGAGGAGGAGTCCTACATGATCAACCTTGGTGAGGTCTGTGAGTTACACACATGCTGTTGGTAAGGTGGACACTCAACTGAGACTCCCATGGCCCTCTGCTCTAGACCCTCTTGCTGAGAGAGAGAGAGAGGCCTGTTGGTACAAAGGAAAGTTTAGGCTCCAAACTCATCAGCACTATATTTCACTGTTGAAGTTGACCCCTCAAAACTGACCTCATCAGCAACTACATCCAAAACCAGACATCTGCTTCATGGATCAGCATATCACTCCAGAGTCAGTCCCGTGTAGGTCCGACAACCACACTCAATTACAGGACCTTCAGATTTAACAGTGGTGCTATGAACACCCCATTTAGTCTTTATATGGCCCAACACGTACAAAGGAGAATCTACCCTCCACCTTTATTAATAAGCACCTGCAACAACTGTTGCTGCTCTTGTCAGATCTGGCAAATGAGGCCAAAAGTATTCAAGGCAATGGGATGGAATAAAACAGCATTGTCCATGGGGGCTGATGAATGAAGGCAGCTCCACAGGAGACAGTGGAGGAGAGACCCTCAATCAATCAAAATGTAATCTGACAGGAGGGAGAGAGAGAGGAGAGAGAGATGGGAAGGAGGACACTCATCAGCTAATGTCTTCAAGCTAGCCAGGGACATGGATGAAAAAGAGAGCAAGGGAGAAAAGAGGATGCTGGATAGAGAAAGGGCTGTAATGATCATGGGTGTGTCGGTTCCCATTTAACAACAGCATGTTCATCATACTGTCTCTTACCTGCATGTGTTCAGCAGAGCTGCTACTTAGGTCGTCTCCAGACTCCGAGTCGTTCCGGAGCGTCTCCGACCCCTCACCCGGGGAGTCGCCAGAAGAGGAGGGGGTCTGGTCTGTATCATGACTTCCCTGGTGGTTTTTATGGTCGTTGTAAGGGGCCCTGGGGGGCGGAGAGTCCGCCCGCATCCGTGGTAACGTGGAGTTGTTGCTGTGGTGATGGTTATTGTTGTTGTGTAGGAGCACCAGCTCGGCTACACCAGGGGGCTTGCTGTGCCGCGGGCTGCCCGGGTTCTGGTTGGCGTCCTTGGGCAGAGCGGGCGGGGTGACGTGCACCGGAAAGGGCGACGGCGTGGAGGAGGGCGACGGACGCCCAAAACTAGACATCTCCTGAGGCGGCCTGTTGTTGAGGTTCTCATTGGACGCTCTGCATATATCCAGAACTGTAGGCTTCACACGGACCACCCCACTCATTCCACCAATCCCGCACGACACGAGAGGCTTCTGAGGGGGCATGAGCGCCCGGCGCACTTCCCTGACATACTGTGCTGGGACATAGAAGGCTTTCATCCCCTCCTCCTTCCTCATCTGCCACCAGTCCTCGTTGGTCTTCCTGACCAGCATGTAGCACTCCCCCTGCCTGATGGAGATCAGCTTGTCCTTGGCCGTGTACTCATAGTCGTACTCCACCTCCACGTACACCTGGCCTGGGACGATGGTGGGCACATCCACCCCGCCGCTATGCCCATCTCTGTCAGCCATGATGGTGTTGACCCCTTCTAACCTTGTCGACCTTTGACCTCTATTGGTGCTCAGCATTGGAGGGGTGGGGGGATCCACATCTCTCACTGGGGATCAGCTAGACTGCAGGGAGAAGAAAATAGGAAGGTTTCAGTTCAGGTTTAATTTTTGACGGCATTATTTAGCGGTTTTATGCTAAACCAAAGCCAATTGACCTCTGGGACAAATCAAGTTAAAACCTGAACCTACCAAAGACTATTATTGTTCTCCAAGGTTGGTACCTTCTTTCATCACAGGCTAAGGACTTCATTTCTACCCCCTACCCCATTCCGACCACCCTGACCCTGCATAAAGACGGTACTTTACAGCCCTCTGTCTGAATGGGATTTTACCTTTAATGTAATCCATCACAAACATACACTATTATTCACCACAACAACACTCGCCTTTAAATCCTACTTTACTACGCACTTCATTCCACAAGTGTCTCTCAGGCAACACTAGCATGATGTCACAAGCTATTTTCAGTAAGTGAAGATCAAACAGGTGCCAATTCACTCATTTTCAAAACCAGCTTTAAACCCACAGGATCAGAAACAGAAAGCGATGGCTGCGGTTACAGATCTGACTGGATAGGAAATCCACAGTGGAAACCTCAACTAACATCAAAGGAACACAGGTGAGGCCAGCCTGACACCAATCATCTAAACCCACACACACAGAGCCTTCTTGTGATCAGATGACAACGGCAGAGAAAAACACTGTCCTAAATAAAGCCTAAAATGGCCAGAGTTGCATATAGTATTACTAATATAGGTATACTATAAATATAGCAAAAACAGTAGCCTACTGGCACCAAAACCTTATTTGGAATATTTAAGGCTCTGACTGGAGCTAGCTATTTCCTTCGGTTTCTCAGATGACACAAAATCCCTTACTTCATTCACATTTTACTGCATCTAGTGACAGCCAAGACCCTCCTCCCCTTGTTTTTTTGACTGGGAACTGGGTCTTCCTCTGGTTTGGAAGCACTGTCAGTGATCTACAGTATCTGACATTGAAAATCCCCTGACATATCACCTAGAAATACCCATCAACATCAATGCAAGGTTTAGGGGCTCCCCTGCCAGAGTAGCTTCCATCCATAACTCCCTTGTGTCAGATTATCTTTATGCTCCTTTAAATAGCATCCGCTGCAGTCTGTCTGACATCCCAAAGAGGCAGGAAAAAGCAGGTGCTTTTCTGAGGCATGAGTCTATGCTGTGTCTATATAGAGGATGGTCCCTTGTATGTAAAGGGATATGAACGCACACATTTAGCCACGGTGGCAGAGGACACAACAGCCTCCTACCAAGAATAGATATCTGGTAGTTCCAGTGGTCTGGGAGAGAGTGTGAGTGACAGAGAATAGGCTATATCACAGAGCGGCAACTGTACACCTATCAGGATGATATACTACAGAGCAATTCCACAGTAAAGGAAATACTTAACAGAAGTATTTTTTCCCTTTAAAATGCATGCCAAACAAAAACCATTGATTTCAAAGTTTAACAATCCATATAACTATGCACAGGACCTCAGCCACCTGAGCAACAGGCTGCGGCTATGGAACCCTGAACTATTCCCCAGACGTGATACCTTGTCCCGGATCTGCTGTTTTCCAGCCTCTCTCTCCCGCACCTGCTGTTTTGGCCTCTGAATGCTCGGCTATGAAAAGCCAACTGACATTTACTCCTGAGGTGCTGAACTTTTGCACCCTCAACAACCACTGTGTTTATTATTTGACCCTGCTGGTCATCTATGAACATCTTGAAGAATGATCTGGCCTTAATGGCCATATACAGCTGAAGTCGGAAGTTTACATACATCTTAGCCAAATACATTTAAACTCAGTTTTTCACAATTCCTGACATTAAGTCCTAATAAACATTCCCTTTCTTAGGTCAGTTAGGATCACTTTATTTTAAGAATGTGAAATATCAGAATAATAGTAGAGACAATGATTTAATTCAGCTTTTCTTTCTATCATCACATTCCCTGTGGAGTGGTTGAAAAACGAGTTTTAATGACGCCAACCTAAGTGTATGTAAACTTCCGACTTCAACTGTATATACAGTGTGTATATACACTACCGTTCAAAAGTTTGGGATCACTTAGAAATGTCCTTGTTTTTGAAAGAAAAGCACATTTTTTGTCCATTAAAACAACATCAAATTGATCAGAAATACAGTGTAAACATTGTTAATGTTGTAAATGAATATTGTAGCTGGAAACGGCTGATTTTGTATGGAATATCTACATAGGCGTACAGAGGCCCATTATCAGCAACCATCACTCCTGTGTTCCAATGGCACGTTGTGTTAGCTAATCCAAGTTTATCATTTTAAAAGGCTAATTGATAATTAGAAAAACATTTTGCAATGTTAGTGTAGTAGAGTGATGTTGTTCCCCTAGATTATGCACCAAGTTGCACGCAAGGACAGTTCAAGTAGGCCAGGGCAAGAGGGGATGTTAATAAGTTAATAACAATAATAATAATTCAATGTGTTTTCTTTATTTAATTACAGCAGCATAGTTAATGTTATTTTTCGGTGTACAAACATTTTTTGATATCTATATTGTAAATACACCTAATTGTAAAAGTTTGTATATTTTGGTTTGGTCCATCGCGGGTTATCCGTACTTACGGACCCTTTTATCGCGCTCTTTTGCCGGACCTTCAGCTAGCAAGGTATGTTGTCCTTGGCGCCGTAATTTGGCAATATAAAACTGTGGTAAAGTTACATAAAGTGCTGTTACGCAATTATATGTTTTGTTACAATGTGAACAATTATAAAGATTTATGTTAACTTTCACCAAGCTCGCTAATTAGGGTACCTATTGTAACTCGGGAGTATTTGGGACCGTGTTTGAGTGAGTTGCTATGTGGTCACGCAGGTGCCCGAGAGCTGTGACTGCACCGAGGGCTAACCTATTGTGTGTTGTCTCTTCGTGTGCAGGTATGTCTTTTATTTTGTTCCGAATATGTTGTATATAATTTTAACTGTATTGTATAGTGTGCTGATGGGCACTGAATGTATGTATGCAGTTCCCGCTCTTTTGCCGGACCTTCAGCTAGCAAGGTGCCCGAGAGCTGTGACTGCACCGAGGGCTAACCTATTGTGTGTTGTCTCTTCGTGTGCAGGACCAATAAACATGATTCAACCATCATAATTCCAGTTGTGGCAGTGTCCTGATTAAAAGTACACAACGCAGAACGAACCACGCTACATTAGCACAGCTGAAAACGGTTGTTCTGATTAAAGAAGCAATAAAAACGGTCCTTCTTTAGACTAATTGAGTATCTGAAGCATCAGCATTTGTGGGTTCAATTACAGGCTCAAAATGGCCAGAAACAAATAACTTTCTTCTGAAACTCGTCAGTCTATTCTTGTTCTGAGAAATGAAGGCTATTCCATGTGAGAAATTGCCAAGAAACTGAAGATCAGGTACAACGCTGTGTACTTGTCCCTTCACAGAACAGCGCAAACTGGCTCGAACCAGAATAAAAATAGGAGTGGGAGGCCATGGTGCACAACTGAGCAAGAGGACAAGTACATTAGTGTGTCTAGTTTGAGAAACAGACGCCTCACAAGTCCTCAACTGGCAGCTTCATTAAATAGTACCCGCTAAACACCAGTCTCAATGTCAACATTGAAGAGGCGACTCCGGGATGCTGGCCTTCTAGGCAGAGTTGCAAAGAAAAAGCCATATCTCAGACTGACCAATAAAGATAAAAGATTAAGATGGGCAAAATAACACAGACACAGGAACTCTGCTATGAAGGCCAGCATCCCGGAATCAAGAAATTGGTTATTAATTAAGGTTTTTGCTGAGGATATCTTCTTCACGCAATTTTACATCTAACTAACATGTTTGGTGCAGTATTTCTCAATGAAAAAATGTGCATGAAAACAGGCTCTTGTTGAATGACAAAAATACTTTGAAGAATCCCTACAGTTCACCTATCATGGAAGAAGGATGGATGACTTTTATGGAAGAGGTGTCAATCAAACCCACAACAAACCACAAAACCCAGATAAGAAAACTCTGGAGCCGAAGCATTACTTCCGACACATAAATCAACCCATTCTAACCTACAGCTAACTGTAAATACGGCTGACTTCTGGGAAACAATCAAACTGACAGATTGAGTAACAGTGTTTTTGAAGGCTGACTCTCCTCTCTCTGTCTGCATCCCAAATAGAACCTTATTTCCCCTATGGGCCCTGGTCAAAAGTAGTGCAGTATATAGGGAATAGGGTGCTATTTGGGTCGCAAACTCCGACTGTGATGTGTCGTTAATTTCTGTGGCAGGCTGTGAAACAGGAAACAGGGAATTGCAATCCATCTCAGATAAATTCTCTACTCCAAGAAGAACAAAATACAGTCAGTCCTTAAGCAATATAAGCCAAATAGTTGCTCTGTTATTGATTAAAATCAAAACGGCAGACAAGTAAAAATGCCTTTCAAAATGGCAATGGCTCACCTTTGGGAGGTCTCATCCTATTGAATGAGCTCCAAAATACGAGGCCACTTGTTGATTACCCTCTTTTATACCGCATATAATAGGGTATTATTCATGCTTATCTTGATGTTCAGTTCACCTGTAGGCTCTGCACCAATAAGACCTATAAGCGCCCCATGATAAGATCTAAAGCAGGGGAGTCAAACATATGGCTAATGGGGCATACATTCATACAGTTTCTTGACTGTGTCCAGAGCTCGCTAATAATCACCGAAATGAAAACTAGACAGTCAGGGAACATCAAATTCGAAAAACGATGGCTAGAAGACAATTTTGTCAAAACTTTGAAGGGGATGAAATATAACACGTGTTCAGTGCAGCCCTCCGGAACTCATTGAAGACTGAATTTTTTCAAAACTTTGAAGGGGATGAAATATAACACGTGTTCAGTGCAGCCCTCCGGAACTCATTGAAGACTGAATTTTTTCAAAACTTTGAAGGGGATGAAATATAACACGTGTTCAGTGCAGCCCTCCGGAACTCATTGAAGACTGAATGCTGTTTGACATAAGCATCTGCTTATTGTGACGATCTCTCCATCCATCCACAGCCACACACTAAATGGATCGCTGGAAATTATTATGTAGAACAATATATCCTATTATTAGAAAGAAACAAATCGGACAAACTGGGGGACCTGTCCTACGGTCTGAGGATGATGGATGGATTATCATTATGTAAGTAACATTAACTATGCTTTCATTTTCACACATCTGCGCATCGCTGGCCACGCAAGCACCACAACACTGAGATTCTACATGCCTTTGTCCCAGTGGTTCTATTGGAAACAGAATAACAGATGTCACCAAGGCTGTGCGGTAGCCAACAACATGTGCATATAGGCCTACTGCTGTTCAAATGTTTTCCAATTGTAGTTGTAAATTCGCGTGTGGATGAGGATAAGTAATGGTGCAAAGAAGCATTGCATTCAACAACTTGTCAAAGCAAAAACATGGATTTAATATATTTGAGTTTGGGCTGTTTTTTTGTAGAACCACCTGCAACTGGAAACGGACATTTAACCGAATCAAAAACGAAGAAAGTATCGCCAAGAAAAAATGGTTCGTTTATAAATCTATGGCGGTGGTTTCTATGGGGCTTTCCTGTAACGCCCAGTAATGGACACTAAAAATCATGCAACTAGGCTCTAGCAGACCTGCTCTGACTTGGAGCCAAGGCAAGGTCTTGGGTACTTTTCAGCTTTCATTTACGTAACAATGGCCAACTGTGAACTTTAACACCGTTTCACAAAGCAACAGTCTTGAATGATGGAGGTTGTTGATTCTGCTCGCCAGTCTTTTATTCCATAACTTCCTGATGGAAACACAATAACACTAGAGCTAACATTAACATAAAACACTGGCGACACGCTGGTGTGGTGGTAAGTCTAGATGGAAAAGCACCATTGAAATACAACAAAAGGAGTTTAATCCATATTCAATTTCAACAAAAGACCCCGACTAGACAGAAACGCTCATTCCCAAACCAGGAAAGTCTGGCTAGTGCCACTAATAGCCACTAACGTTAGTTGTGGTGCAGACAAAGCTGAGGAAAAATGATCCCTTTAAGAAACATTTGACATATGATTAATATCAAACTATTAGACCTGTTAGGAATAATTTGCTTACCAATTGTAGGCTACCTATGCTAAGAACGCAATGCGTTGTACAAAAATGTAGCCAGTGAAACACACGTACAACCAAAACAATATTGGCACCCAATATCACCCAGCGACAAAACAACCCCCGCCTCCTTTGCCATGATTGTGTGCGTTGTAGCCTAAATATCAAAACAGAGCTCACGTTTATAAATATATGTTGCTACACCACAACAACAGTAGGTTTTAATGCACCCCTCTGAAGGAATTCGAGGACGAAGAAACAAAAGGTAGACAGTCGTTTTGCAACTATGCATTACAACAAGGTAACTCTGGAAGTAACCAATAACTATCTGCGGTCTTGCGATGACTGATGTAACGTAAGCCTACACACCTTTTTAACGGTATCGTCTTTCTCTTCAAAGAATAAACCGGCCAACGGCGGTTGTTTTGTGCGGCACTTTTCCTCCAGATATATCAGTGATCTTAGCTGCTCCGGTATGCGACTCGAGTACGCTAGCTCTGTATTCCCAATCCCCCGCCTCGTTTTCACTCTGCCGTGGTGCTATCGCTTGTGAGCGCTGGGTTGGTCGGTTCTCCCACCCTGCCTGCCTGCCTGCCTGCCTGCCTGCCTGCCTGCCTGCCTGCCTGCCTGCCTGCCTGCCTGCCAACTTTGATGGACGATAGGCTACTCCTGGCATGCCATCTGGTGGTCAATAGTCTCACCTAGTGGCAATAGGCAACCACTGGCTTTCCTTGAAAGCTGGTCTACCAGTCTTCATTTTGAAATAGGTTATTTGTTCAAAATTACAGTTTAATTTGTAACAAATGTGGCTTATTGGTTTAGCCTATAGGCTACTATATCCCATGCCACATGTGTAACGTGATGGGGTTGATATGGGTATATTTTAGTTGCAATGATCTGACAATTCAAATACAATGGTCTGGTGATCATCAAGACTGAGCTCCATAAAGAAAGAGCTCCTAATGTACCGTCTCGGTTTCTTGAGTCACCATCGGTTACCATCTCAAGCCAAATCTGTAACAGACGTTTCAAGACTGCCCCACAATTATCTAATTATTTAATAATAGATTACGGGGGATTTGGAGTCGCCAAGTTAGGATTTGGTTTTGTCCAAATTATCCGTACCAACAATAAATCAGTATTCTTTCTAAGAAAAGCCAGTCCTGGAAAAGCTAAGTAAAACAATTACTGAAACCATATCACCAAAATGTACAATAGCTTGTTTTTCCCTCATCAGATTCCGTTATTTGATAGTGTGTGACAGTACCACAGCGGGCTCTGCTGGTGTGAATGGTCCAGTGCAGCCAACGGTCCAATACCTGCTACAGAATGCAGGTCATCGACTGGTAGGGCTGGGCAATCGTTGCCATGAGCAACAAGCATTTTTAAACTACATGTACTATTCTGTCAGACAGTATGATATATGGACCCCATCCTTTCCATGTGATACAATCATATCCATTATGTGAGTAAAAACTCCAACCAAGAGGTAATTCACTTTTAACAAAGAAGCAGGTTTATCAACTTCCACTGGCCTCCGAGTTGCTGAATTTCCTCTCCACTTCTCTTCTCAATTCATTGACCTTGGAAAGCAAGGTTGGAGAGTTTCCTTCCCATTCCCGATGAAAAAAGTTGACCACGATAAATGAGTAAGCAGTGCACGGACTTCCCTCTTTGAGACTTTATTGGATTCAACTCTCGGGTAAAATCTTGGGAACCAAGGCTACAGAAAACAATTGAGGATAACGAATGTGCAGAACACTGCAATGTATTGATCTCCCTAGGGTTATTTATAAAATATACACAGACAGCGCAGGCCATCGTAACCTGGCCAGACCACAAGTTCTCAGACAATCAGTTGATTATTAGTTTACAACCCAAAGACGGAACAACTCCGGTTATGCTTCGCTTGTTTGTGTTTTTTCTTTTGCAGAAAAGGAGCAGAATCGGTATTTGAGCGGTCCTTTATGGCAGGTACAGTTATGACAGTTACAGTTGTAATCCAAGATACATTTCAAAAAGTGCTTCAGGCTAAATTTCAACTTCAAATATCACACATGATAAACCAAAAGTCAGGAGACTGATTCATTAGTTTTAGTTTGTTTTACTTTTTTTAATGCAGGTCCCACTCCCTCACTTACACCTTGTGTAGTTAAATCTTCTTCACAATAACTGATCCATATTGCACTCACTATAGTCAGGTCTGCACAGCACTGGGCTATACCAGACAGTCATTGCAGATGCTTCAGTTTAACACACAGTATGGGGAAGGAAGGACAATGTTTTGGATCATTTCATTTTCTGAGAGATGGAGGATACAAATAGTCAAATCAATAACGGTAAACAAAAAAAAAACAATTTAGGAAGTAAAAAAAAAAATGGCAGCGTCTAAAGCTTTCATCCTGCCTACACACCAATAAATAACTCAGATGCCATCTATCGACTGTAGCTAGGGGAGGATGGTGTTATGAAGATTGGTGACTGCGTGGACAAGACAGGCTCCGTTCCTACACCAACATTAGCATCCCACTTAGAATGTAGTCTTGTTCACTGGACACTATTAGAAGGAGACAAGGTTACTTAGAATGAAGCAATGCATTGGCTAGTTTGGACATGCGAGTGTAGACGCAGATCCCAATTCACCACCCCCAAGCAAACCCCTGCCTCGTTAGCCTACATACAAGAGGCAGGTGTGCAGAGTCATAAAATGAAAAAGCTGGGCTGCTGAAGAATTTTGATGACAGATTCAGACACCGATGAAAAAAGATGAATACAGTGAAAAAAACAGAATCACTCAAAATGTAGGCCCAAACCACACAACTACACAGGCAGTAGGCACAGAAACAAGACACTATGAAACTCATGATTGGTCTAAAGTGAGGTGCTCATACGAGTTCTCACACAAACTACTACACACTAACCAATGGGGGGGTGAGAAAAAAAAGTAAAATAAAAACCCATTTCTATAATTTCGTCGCAGAACATTTGTTCGGCATCTTCCATATAGAGCATTATCTAACATGTCCTTACGATAGGCGGAGTAGAGGGATAAGCTGGCATAGTGACACATCATAAACTTGACAAATTCATCAGGACAGTCAAGCATCTAGAATAATCTTTTTGTGGTCCGAGAAGTGATCTTTCCACTGATGTACTTTTCTCTTCAATGACAACATTGACATCAGTAGGACAAGATGTGTTGCATTTCTTCAATTTTACCAAAGGGGATACGCAGCACTTGCATATGCTGGTATTGATATACATTGATAGGGAACATTGCAGTTCAACCATTATAAAATGTCATCATACAGTACATTAACATGAACTGAATAGCTTGGACTTAGAAAGGCGTGACACTGAAGCAGCTTCATTTTCTAATGTGACAAAATCTCACTTTTTGCCCTTCTCCTCACAGTTGTTCTATCCAACAGGAGTCATCTCAGATTGCACCCGATTCCCTATTTAGTGCACTACTTTTGACCAAGCTCTTGTAGTGCATTAGAAAGAGAATAGGATGCCATTTGGGAGTCATTTTCTGTCAATCACAAGTGCATGGTCCTGAAAATGTGTTCTACTACAGCATTTTAGCCCTGTAAGAAACAAACGTCAAAGAGAAAGTAAAAATGTCAGTGCTCAATCTAACTGTACAATAGAGGACAGTAGTGTATTGGTATACCTTTGATAAAGCTTATTTTAATCTAGACAGGAGGGTTAATTTGATGATATACTGTACATGGATAATCAGGCTAGGATGCTTCTCAGCAGATTTTCCAAACTTGTATCTTTTTAAAAATGTATTATTATTATTATATTTTTTTTTTTTTGAGAACCTGCGACAACATACATTCAACTTGGCAAAGTGCAGACTAAAACCTTTCAGGACATTAATGGACAAACCGCTGTGCGACAGATAAAATGGAAGAGCTACGAGTACGCGTTATTCATTACATGTTGTTCATTTCACCAGGCACCAAGATCACACTTTTATTCTATTGTTTGATCTTTGTCTTTTGTTTTGTAAGGAAATCAATTTCATTCAAACAAAAAGGATCAGGAAAAAGAACTGTACAGCCTGTGTATTTCATACTGGAAGAATCATCCCATGTCATGTAACAAGTTCTGTGTAGTGGAATGCCAGCTCCTGTGGGTGATCTTTGCGTCTTAGTCTGACTGTGAATATGTTTATCTTCTTCAGCAACTGAAGGACAAAGAGACAGAAGACAAAATGAGTGGAGGTAAAGCAAGACTTGTTTAAGCTTTGGCTGGTCTCTAAAAAACAGGGTCGTGTTCAGTAGTAAATCTGTTTGCAACAGAAAACGAGCATCTGTGTTCTTATTGGACAAATTCAGGTAGTGCCTCCCGGTTTCAAAATGTTTTCTACTCAACCAAACATCCGACTGGCTCAGTAAAGTCTTCTGAGAGGCCTCGACTTACTTGTTGTTCCTTCATTGCACGGCCCCTCCTCCTCTGATGGCGGTGGGCTGGTTGTTGAAGAGCCCAGTCCGGTTGACGTTGGGGTGGGTGGGGGACGCAACAGGGGGCTGGCCAGGCCGGATGGGTTTGGCTGGGGAGGACAGAGGCACAGCACAGTTTACATACAATCAAAGGAACACTAAGGGCATCACTATTTAGCATCACTATTTAGCATCTGAAAAGACCAAACTGTAATGTAACTGTATTTATAGTATTATAGACCAAAACATTATGTCAGGCAGAACATCTCTCGGGGGGAAAAAATGAGCGTTAAACTTTTAAAATCAGTGTGTGTGTGAATATGAATGACTGTGTGTATGAATACGTGTATTTATGCCTGTGTGTGTCCTCGCTCCTCACCGATCTGAGCCGAGTGGCCCCTCCTGGCCATGTTCTTAGCCCTGACGGCCTCTTTGATGCGGTCCACCTCCAGCTGGTAGCGTTTGCGGTCGCGTGCAGCGTTCTCTTTGGCCTCCTTCAGGGCAGACTCCAGGGCTTTGACCCGCTCAGCTGTAGCACGCAGGCGCTTCTCCAGTTTAGGAAGCTCACAGCGCAGGTCGGCATTATCACGCACCAGCTAGGGGGCGGGGGGAGGTGTAGTGAGTGAGCGAAGTAGACAGAGACCAATCATACAGGTTTCACTCAATAATTCATTTGTTCTTTCTTTCAGTCCCATTGCAGTTGTCCTTGGTATATTTTTGATGTGTGACGAACATTTGTGTTGACAGAAGAGTACTTGTATCTTGGAGTAATTTGGCATGTCTGTAACAGAGCCTTCCATTACAATAAAGGGCTCTGATCTGTGCCACAGAATGAACGGGCATAGAACCCATTACGACATCATTAAAATGAACAGGGACGTGCATTCTGCTCATTCTAATTTTGTGGTCTGTACCTGCTTACTGACTTTAGTGAACCATACAAATCGATCATAGCAGGATACCTCTCTGCCATGGAAGACCTCATAACATCAGATGTATGTGTTTGTTTACCTGTTTGTGGACCTTTGTAAGCTGTTCCAGGTTGTTCTCCAGAAAGGATATCTTCTGTTTCTGAGCAGCACTGCCCCCTGTATCATCAGAGTCCATCTCAGCACTCTGCAGAAAACATACATTATTACAGAACATTTAGTTTTACAGCACATGTATCATTCACTCTCCATTTATTTATAATTTATGAGACACACGCTTCTCCATTTTCTGTGAAAGGCACCATTAAAGCCACAAGTTCAGAGTTTGACATGAGCACTGGGAAGCAGTAAATTAATATACCACATTAATATGCCTTTCACTGACCCATATACTTTCAAGGTCGGAATGTTGGTACCACAAGCTTATCACAAATATAAAATACCACAAATATCACATTTGGGACTCAGAGCTGATAAATAGAACTTTTAATCTAACTTATTGAAGTGATCCAGGGTCCCGTGTTCTCTCCTCTCCATCTTATCTATGTGAGCCAGCTAGAGCCTGAAGCCCGAGGGTTGGTGAAGAACCTCATAATGGTCTCTGAATCACAGCAGCATAGCGCGTGCGTCCTAAATGGCACCCTATTCCCTATATAGCGCACTACCTTGGAAGAAGAGAGATTATTTAAATCTTTACCTTTGAAGAAGAGAACTACAGGCTGACCTAGTTACCAAAGCCTCCCTCTTTTGTCTGGTGCGGAGGTTCATTAAACATTCAACAGGGTAACAGGCGCATCAGGCCAGGGTTAAAAGTGAACAGTAGTATTTAACGGAAAAGTCTACACCTGTTGTATTCGGCGCATGCAACATCAAATTGGATTTGAACGTGGATCCCGCACTGTCCCGGTGATGACGGTACTGTGCAATATTATGTGAACGCTGTGCATTACACAGGGCTGATAAAGTAACTGATTCTTATGGTTCCTTCTAGGGGCATCTCTCACTTGTAAAAAGCTAACTCCGTGTGCTTTACCTTCTTGACTCTGGTAGCCAGGTCCTGAACAAACAGCTTTCTGAGGTTGTGTAGGGTCTGGAGCTCCTTAGCCACAGTCTCCTCCAGTCCCTTCAAGTCTTGTCTGGCCTGCTCTCTCCTGTCCTGCATCACCCTGTAACACACACACACACACACAACCAGATCGGTGATTCCCCATTGCCACGTCACCGCTGTTCATATGGCTGCAGACAGTCATTTATTTCTTCTCATTTATGCAGGGAAATCAGCTAAGGACAAATGATAGTGTGTGGATATTGATTGTGTGTGTACGATGGCAACTGGATGGGTGTTTACGCACGTGAGCTCGTGCAGCTTGCGACTCTTCTCCTGGTCGGTGGACTTGAGCTTCTCGTGTTCCACCCTCAGACGCTTCTGCTCCAGCACGATCTCTTGGTTCAGACTGGAGTAAGACAGATACAGACATAGTGAGACAGAATCTAACTACAAAATAACAGTCGTTTCATGTGTCGTCGTCGTGTCCGATGGGCCTCAAGGATTTACTGTGCGCGTGTTCACTTACTCCTGCAGCTCAGTGATGAGTTTCTCCTTGTTGTCCAGCTCGTCTCTCAGGCTGCTGATCTGTTTCTGATGGGCCTCACGGTGAGACTGGATCTGATGCTCAACCGCCTCCTAGGAACAACAGACACATATACAGGTAATGACCAACAAATATATTACAACTAAGTATCAACACAATATAATATAGTCTTTTTAGCAGACACTTATCTAACGGGACTTTCATAGCAGTCAACTTTGACTAAAGATATATACTTGGTATATTTATCCCATACAGGAATCCAATATACAATCATGGAGAATCTTGTACACAAATGCAACTGATTACAAACACAAAAAGTTAGAATAATCTGAATGACCAGTTATCAAGTGAGGAAAGAACAGCCTGTCAGGAAAAGGCCACTGTTGGTCATACCTTTACTTCAGTGGCTGTTTGAACCTCATTCTCCTTCTCCATAGCCTGGACTTTCTCTGTGAGGGGAGAAAAGTAGATGTGTGTCAGCAATCATTTCACCACTAGATAGTGATACACTGTTCAGGGCTCGACATACAGGGCAGGCCGCTGGCCCGGGAAGGTTTGGGGAAACCCCGGGCCAGTTGATCATCCCTGTCCGTGGTCCGCTCAGGCTAGTGAAAAAAAGATTGAAATAATACCATCTATAATCTAAGCTACAAAATGTATTCAAAGACAGATGGATTCCCGAAGCTGTTTGTTATTCCGATTATTTATCATACGGGCACTGCACACATATAGCCTATAATCTGTCAGGCAGAGAGTGTGCGGCTCTCAAACAGCTGGTTGTTGTGTGGAGCAGCTCACCGAAGACCGACAGCGCTACAGGCAGGAAAGATGTTCAAAGTTATGATATATACCATTAAATGCTAAGGCAAGAAAGCAAACAAGGTATTTAAGAAGTTCAAAATATTGGTTGAATATTTGCGATGCGCAATTTAGTCATCTTGGAATAGCCTACCTTGAAAATCTGACATTTTCTCTAGGCTATTTGGTCCTTGAAAAGACATTGAAGTTATGGTAGTCGATTTAGAAGTTCTACAGCTCCAATATATACTAAACAAAAATATAAAAGACAACATGTAAAGTGTTTTTCAGGAGCTGAAATAAAAATAAATGTTCCAAACGTACAAAAAGCTTATGTCTTAAATTGAGCGCAAATTTGTTTAGATCCCTGTTAGTGAGCATTTCTCCTTTGCCAAGATAATCCATCCACTTTACAGGTGTGGCATATCAAGAAGCTGATTAAACAGCATGATCATTACACAGGTGCACCTTGTACTGGGGACAGTAAAAGGCCACTAAAATGTGTAGTTGTCACAACACAATGCCACAGATGTCTCAAGTATTGAGGGAGCGTGCAATTGGCATGCTGACTGCAGGAATATCCAACATTGTTTTAGAGAATTTGGCAGTACGTCCAACCAGCCTCACGTGTACCTACGCCAGGCCAGGACTTCCACGTCCGGCTTTTTCACCTACGGGATCATCTAAGACCAGCCACCTTGATAGCTGATGAAACTGAGGAGTATTTCTGTCTGAAATAAATCCCTTTTGTGGAGGAAAAAAACGAAACTATTCTGATTGGCCGGGCCTGGCTCCCCAGTGTGTGTGCCTACGCGCTCCCAGGCCCACCCATGGTTGTGCCTCTGCCCAGTCATGTGAAACCATAGATTAGGGCGTAATAAATAAATATTATTATTCTTTTTTTTTTTTTTTACATGTACTGATTTCCTTAAATTAACTTTAACTCAGTAAAACCGTTGAAATTGTTGCATGTTGCGTTTATTTTTGTTCAGTATAATTATTCTGTGATTTCATTTCAGGGCTCGAAACAGCAAGATGTAGCAGCTTTCCTTTGTTTCCCGCCATTTCTATTGAAGGGTGTTGCGCTGACCTGTTGCTGTTATTATGAGCAAGACTACGTTGAAGCCAACATTCGACTTGGTTTTCCATACAAAGCGTTCTATTACAACGGAACACGTTTTTTGGTCGCTTCATTTTAAAACATGATGCAATAACCCCTAAATAACATCTCAAATGGCATGTGACTAGCTACCACATGGACAGGCTTCATTAGAGCGTTTGTCGGGAGCATGCTGTCTATTTAGTAAGGCAATGCCCACATTCTGACATATTTTAGCATGTATAAATAATGTGAATCTCAATACATAATGCCATTGGATAGGCCTATTAAAAAATGTATTATTCTTGGTGGAAACGCATCCTTTTTTTCTGCATAATTTTCTTATTTTTTTCTATAGGCTTTTACAATTAAAAATAAAATGTAGGTCGTTGAAAATTACAATAAAGCACTTGAAAAATTCCTTGAAAGTCCTTGAATTTGACTTACTAATGTGTGTATGAACCCTGTATAGGCTACTTGCTCAGCCCACAAATGAAAGATAAAATCACCTGCTATTGAAATTATGTACACATCATTCGCTTTCCTGTCAGATCTTGACCCGGCGCAGTATTATCATTTTTAAAATCGGGCCAGTAGCTTTCAGTTGGCACTGACCCGGGTGTGCCACTAGCAAATTTACCTGAATGTTGAGCCCTGCTGTTGAAAAGCTGGGTGTCAACCTGTAGCCAAATTTGTCCATCGGTTTGTAAAAAGAATATATAAAAATACACATTTAAATAACGAATGTGTGACGTGCCATCTTGGGGACAGTTCTTCCTCGCTAAAGAGGGATCTTCCTATTTGAATAAAGGATGAATAAATGATAAATTAAAAAAAGTTGTAGTCACCCTGAGTGCTGATCTTGACCAGCTCCTCATTCAGAGAATCTACGTTCTCCTCCAGCTGTCTCTTCTTCTGCTCCACGTTCTGAAGGTACTCTGTCAGGGACTTGATCTTAGCCTCGTGCTTGAGGAGGAGACAGCGAGAGAAAGTGAAAAGGAAGCAATAAATGGAACCAGGTTTGGGGTCGATTCCATTTAATTCAGTGAATTCAGGAGGTAAACTGTAATCACATTCCCAATCCAAATGTTCCTCGTTGCTTTTCATTCAATGAATTGAAATAGACGTGATTAGAATTTAATTTGAGTGACAGCCACCCTGTGACGCCCTTTCCCGAGCCCTCTGTTCCAGGTGCCGTCAACGGTGGTTACCTGGGAGATGCGAAGCTGACAGGCGGCCAGCTCCTTCTCGTTCTCGTCCATCTTCTGGTTGCTCTCGGCCTGGGTGCTCTCCAGCTGTTTGCTGCGTTTCACCATGGTCTTCACCTCCGACTTCATCTTACTGATGTACAGACGAGCCACCGTAAACTCCTCGTCTATCAGACCACTGCCCTCGTGTTGCTGGGAGGGGGAGAAAGGGGGAGGAGACGAGGTAAAGGCACAAATGTTAGACTCAAATGTCACCGTGCAAAAGACATGCATCAGACAGTTTAACTAATGCATAGTTTAGGAGGAGGTTACGTAAGTTTGGGATGAGGTTCAGTATGAGGTTAAATGGTACATACAAGAGCCACACAGGCTCCCCCTCTTCCCTGGAATTCCCCAAAAGTATCCCAATCCTGGGCTTCCCTTCCATGACTGGCTGGTGTGGCACTGAATGATGTGTACCTTGATGTCGTTGCTGCCCACGGCGATGCCTATCTCTACCAGGTCTTTGAGCAGCGATGACATCATCTCAGTTACCCTCTTCTTCTGGTGGTTGGTCATCTCCTTCAGCTTCTGCAGCTCAGAGTCAATGGACACCAGGATACTCTGAGGAGGACAAACAGGACAGGTTAATTTCACAAAATGCCAACCAACTTTGTTCACAAAGCAGTGAACTTTTACACACTATTCAACTCCATGCCTGGAGGGCCAAAACACTTTTGGTTTTCGTTATTTTCTTCTAATCAGGGACTTAATGATTCAACAGCTGACCTGGGACATTAGCTGAGTGGACGAGCTAATCATTGACATTGTTAATTGATTAATCAGGGTTACAGGGTACAATCTTCAAATTCCTAGAATTTCCTATTTAGTTCCTATTTTCATTCATTATTTTCCATATATCTATTTCTTTAAAGGGCTTCTGAGTGGTGCAGCGGTCTAACACTGCATCTCAGTGCTAGAGGCGTCACTACAGACCCTGGTTCAATTCTAGGCTGTATCACAACCGGCCGTGATTGGGAGTCCCATAGGGCGGCGCACAATTGGCCCAGCGTCGTCCAGGTTTGGCCGGGGTAGGCCGTCATTGTAAATAAGAATTTGTTCTTAACTGACTTGCCTAGTTAAATAAAAGGGTCAATAAAATAAAATTGATATATAGAAAAAATATGGTGTACCTGCGATAGCTGGCACATAGTGATCAACAAAGGTGAGTTTCGTTTGTGAATGACGTTGTTCCTTCTTTTTTAAATAAAAGTTATCAAATTTCCAACACGTAACATTGTGTAACATGTAACTGAAAATAAAACCAACCGATTTCTGGTTGAGCTCCTCACTGAGAGCCTCAAACTCCTTGGTCTTGTTTTCCACCTCCTGGCTCTTCTGGTCGTAGTTAACAGCCAGCTCCTCCAGGGCCTGAAGCACCTCCTTCACCTCCTCCTTGGACGCCTCATTCTCAGACTGCAGACGGTTCAGCTCCACCTGCAGGTTGTCGTGGTCACGACGTGACGAGGCCAGCAGCTGGAGAGGGAACATAGAGTTTTGTTCAGTAGGGAGAAAACGTTTTGAAACAGGTAGGTGGGAGGTATTACCTTGTCCAATAGGTATTAACTTGGCCAATAAGATGGATGGATGCTTTCTGTTGCAAAACAGTATGCTATGTGCCCTACTGAACACAACCCAGGCCTGGGGGTAACCATTACTAAGACCCTACTCATTCTGAACATTCATCTGTAATTAAAATCCAGTGTACTGAAGGCTAAGTTCAGAGTGTTAAAGCTCTGCTACATCATAGGATTGTCAAACGTTTGAGTGTCGGCAGTCAACCTCTTGTGTTCACACCGCAAAGACCTTGGAAGTCGTCAGCCACTCAGCCTTGTTAAAATACTCCAAACTAGAAGGTGGCGGTAGCGTTATCTGTGCGCATTGGTCTAGATTCCAAGCTATATGCGCTAATGTTGCTACTTTGTACAAAGCTAGCTAGCTAAGGACACTGCACTAACAGGCAGCTGTTTCATGGAAACTAGCTAATCCATTGTGATTTAATTATGTCAACACCAGCTACAGTGGTTAGCTAGTTTGGAGGAAGTATTTAGCGTTTTGTGCATTGTATCTGTGTACTTTGCTATATGGGGGTTTGTGCTCTTTGATTTGGTCAAAGACAAGATGTTGGCAACTGACAAGCATTGCGGTTCTACAAGTCGAATCGGTAGGTTCATCGCTACCAGGTCAGCATGCAGCAGGTACCACTTCTGTTCTAGCAAGAGAAGGGAGGGCCTCCCACTGTGATAAGTACATATCGGCAGTCTATCGGTAGTGAGATTCTCATTGTGTTTCATGCTTTAGGATATCAGATTCTCCCCAGGCTGAGCAGCAGGCTGAGAGGTGCCTCTTTAGCCCAGCTGTGTCTGGGTTAACAGTCAGCTAACAGCTTGACCCCCTCTCTGGGCCCCGATGAGCCTATAAAGGCAGATTGATGGCCTAGTTAACAGAATGGCCCGGCAGGGAAGCAGTAGACACACGGCAGGGGGTGCAAAAAAGGGGGGGGGGGTTCACCTCCTCCTGGTCCAGCATCTGCTGCTTCAGTTTCTCTGCCAGCTGGCTCTGCTGGTTGATCTCATCATCCTGTTGGAGAGAGAGAGAGAAGGGGGGAGAGAGAGATTGTAAGGGTGTTTTTGAGACCAAAGTGTTGTCAAGGAAAACCTATATCGTCAGTAAAACATATTTTAAATGACTACATCATTGAAATCTTTATGGCACCCTAGAGTTGCAGTGTGATGCTCTGCTCCCTTACCTTATCATCCAGCTGCTTGTAGAGTTTAGACAGCTCAGCCTCACACTTCTCCTTCTCTGCGTCAGTCAGTTTAACCCCTGGGATGCTGGGCGAGGGGGTCATCTTTTCATTATTCACCACGTTGTCTAGAGCCTGGACCTCAGCATTAGCCTTCTCCTTGTCAAACTGCTCCTCCACCGGCACACTCTCACCTACAGGAGGCAGCACAGAGGGATGGAGGGATGAAGGGAGAGGGATGGAGGGATGAAGGGAGAGGGGGAGGGATGTAGGGAGAGGGGGAGGGATGCAGCCATGGAGAGGGGGAGGGATGCAGCCATGGAGAGGGAGACGACACAGGGTTAGAGACAGGGCGTAAAATTAACACCCGCCAAATGCGGGTAGATTTAGGTATTGGTACGTAAAAATATCTATTTTACCAGCCATGTTTGCGGGTGGTCAATTTGCAGTGCTCTACAATACAAGCATTACATTCGCAAGTAAAAAGTAAAATGTTAATAATGAGCACATGTGCGAATCGTTTTGTTCACAAGTTCGGTCGTTTTTCAACTTTAGGACTCAAGTGGCCCTGTTACCACAGTAACAACCCCCCCCCCCTTAAAGGGGCAGTTGAACATTTTGTCTCGTGATATTTTGGTTAAAAGACTTGGGTCCCGAAAAAGGTAATAAAGTGTAGCAATATACCACATTACTTCTTAAAAATACATGTCATGTTTAAGAAACATTTGAATTGTATTTTTTTGTTTTTATGTAATTATGGCAAAAAAAATATTTTGGCTGTTAAAACAATGATTGTCTGGTAGATTTTTTTAAATCTACTTGCCACAGTGGCTGGTGGACCTTAAAGTACATTTAAGGCCCTGGTTAGAGAAGACAGACAACTTCTGTAGTATCTACTCAACAGGCAGACCATTTTCTGGCTCCTATGTATTATTGCAACGGAAACTGTTTACTCTAAACGTGATTTCCGTTGCAAAACGTTTTGCTACGGTGTGCAGTGCACTAATGAACACAACCCTGTTCAATCCTAATAGGACACAAGCTTTATTCATGATATAATCAATTATCCTAGAACACCAACTAAATAACTACTTATTTCTATCTCTCACCGTTTCTCCAGCGGTTGAGTTCATTCTCCAGCCAGGTGACGGTGCTCCTCAAGGTCGTGTTCTTCGCCTTTTCTCTTTCATACTTCTTCTTCCACTGTTCTGCCGTCAGCTCCACGTTCAGACACACTGTGTTCTTAATGGTCTTTGCTCTGAGGTAACACAACGGTTACCTTTCAGAGTGGGAGTGCGTTTGACAAGTCAACCACTTGCGACCACTCAAAGCATATAGACTTCACTGCAGTGCATTCATGCCATTGCTAACATCATACTAAGCATAGAGAACCAATAATTCACCCGTTCTATTTAATTCTGTGGTACCTTCATTCAATTGACATTTATAACACTTCCGTCCACTGACTGACTTTAACACTATTAATTCTGGGTCATTTACAGCATTGTTTCTCAACTCAGTTACTAGTAGACATGGGGGTACCTGTCCGATCCACACCAGGGCGCTTGGGAAGACTCAGAAGAACATGGTGATGGCAAGATAGTATCCAGCTTTTGTCATATTAATGTCAAAAAAATATATATTTTTTGCATTTTAGCTAACCCTAACCTAATTCTCCAAACCTGCTACATTAATTATCCTAAACAAAGATGTGTAATGGGTTAATTTGACAAAAGCTGGATGCCTTCTAGCCATGACTGAAGAACATAGGCCTAATGATCAGTTGTATAGAGGGGGTAGTCTGGGCAGATTAAAATGTTATTGGGGGTACAGTAACCCCCCAAAAAAGGTTGAGAAGAACAAATATACAGTCCAGGGGCTGAGAGCGTACCTCTGTCCGAACATCAGTGTGGACTTGGTCTCAGCCTCGTTGTAGGCAGAAGGCGAGGCACAGATGACCATGGTGGTCCTACAGTTACCACCCAGAGAGTCCTGCAGGATACGGGTCATCTTACTGTCTCTGTATGGGACATAGGTCTGGAGAGAGGAGGGGGAGAACAACATGAGCTTCACAGTCAATCTACAAAACTAATCACTTTGTCCTGGAGGGTAATACATTAAAGCCTGATCCCAGATCTGTGTGTGCCATCTAGCCAACTCATTGACTCATGTGCTGAAAACATACATTTTATAAGTGTTTGCCGCAGCTTTGACTTACGGTAAGAGTGGTTTGGTGCTTTTGTGCTTGACACATGCATATTTACCATATCCCCCCACCACCCTATTCATAATTCCAAAATGTCCTCATCCAATATGTACTCCATCTCCTCCCCTACTGCTAGAACAGCTGTTTGTTGACATCCGAGTCCCAAATGGCACCCTACTCCCTATATACTGCACAACTTTTCAAAAGAAGTACACTACTAAAGGGATATGGTGCCATTTGGGAAGCAGACATTCTCCCCAGCACCACGGGAGCCGAGTGAAGTGTTACGGTCATCTCACCGAGCCTTCAGCCAGAGCAGAGATGACGTTGCCCAGTGCAGACAGGGACTTGTTGATGTTTTTAGCTTCTTCCAGCACCGCTCCCTCCGCTCCAGTTTTACCCACCTACACACACAAATTTAGGAGATCACAATCCACCACACAGGTCCTCATGACAACACTAGTACAAGATCGTATCACATCAGAAAATTCTAAGATAAACATGGCTGCGTCCTAAATGGCATCTTATTCCCGATTTAGTGGTGAGTGTGATATAGATAGATAGATAGATAGATAGATAGATAGATAGATAGATAGATAGATAGATAGATAGATAGATAGATAGATAGATAGATAGATAGATATGGGAAAGGGTGCCAGTGTTTCCCCTATATTCATTTAGCAGCAGCGCCTGCCGTCACTCAAAATATATATATATTTTTTTATTATTAAATCCCCATGCAGTGATCATAATTGTATGTTTAAAATCACTATGTCTAACAATTCACTTTTTATTTAATGAAAATAAATCCCAAATATATTTTTCACAATTTATTTCCCTGAGCCTCCTTTGGCCCTTGAAATGCTCAGTTTGATCGTGTGGGTGTTAGGAAACAAGTTAAGGTATTTACATACACAGCCCTGATTGGCTAATATGATGTGTAGAGCCACCCCCTTAGACCAATGACTGTTCGTCTGGGTATTGTAAATCCGTTCACATTGTGACGTCATGAGGTGGGACAAAAAGGTTTATTCAACCTGAAATTCCAGTATTTTTTATTTTTTTTTCAGTGTTGCTTCGACCTGTGTAGAAATATCATAATACACACACATATATATATTACTTTTTTTTTTAAACGGGAAGTCAGTTTTAACTGCACAGCCCCTTTAAATATTTCTGCCAGATGTGCTTTTAGTGCACAATTTTTGCAATTAAGCCCCTTTTCTACCTGAGTCAGATTAACTCATGGATAAAATTTGTAAATCTGCATGCAGTTTGAATAAAGTTGCTACTTAGTGTTAGGGCAATTGTTAACTAGCGTAAGCGCAATGAATGGAAGTCCATGTGAACAGTTAGCATGCTAGCGTTTTTACATTTGCATTTCAGTCATTTAACAGCTGCTCTTACCCAGAGCGATTTAAAGGACAAATTAGGGATGAGTGCCTTGCTCAAGGACACAGACAGTGTTTTCAACTAGTTGGCTCAGGGATTCGAACCAGCTACCTTTACTGGCCCAACGCTACGTACCACCCCAAATAAATGGTATCCATGTGTTCATCTGACTCTGGGTAAGCAGAAAAAGGGCTTAACTGCCAAAATCTCACACTATCCCTTTAAGGTGAGAGTGACAAATTAAAACGTATATTTGTTGCAAAATGAGTGAGCAGTGGTGCAAATAAGAGCCACGAGCGTACAGCCACCACTTGCTCCTCATCTCCCTACAGTGCAGCAGCGACCATCAATTATATTTCAGATGGTGTCAACAGAATTACATTTTCAAGCACTTGAGTAGAATGTGCTTTTAAAAAGTCACCAGAAGTGACCTTCTCACAGTCCTACTAAAAAAAAAGGTACCCCGTGAATCCTAGGGGAAACACCGAGGGTGCCATGTGCACTATGTAGGGGATACGGTGCCATTTTGGTTTGTGGCCCATATCTGATTAAGGTAGATAATGCTGCCAAAACACACTAGTTTTAACAAAGAAGATACAGGAAACCACAACAAACATTGATGTAACAAAAACTGATTATGAAAGAGGGCTACAAAGCATGTTAATGGCTTTGCTTGATCTTAATGCCATCCTGTGGATTATCATCAGATTAATAATAAACAGATTACTGTGGTTGTCGTGTGAGTAATGAGTAACAGATGTGCTGAACACTCGAGGCGATCCAAGATGTGGTGGTACAAGTACGTGGCCTTGTCCAAGCCAGAACAGCCTATAGGGCAGAAGCCCATCACCTATTTCTGTAGCGTGACGCAGCTTGACGTACAAGTACACCCCATGGACAGGATGCTAATCCATGGCCTTCGATGTGGTAGGCTAGTTAGTTAATTGTGACCAAATCTTCAAATCAATAGCAGCGTGTCAGGCTACATCTGCAAAAGTGAATGTGATGAACTTGAACACTAAGATGGAGATAAGAAAAGGGAGGAATCAGAGGAAACGTAAACTGAGCCCCACAAGTAAAAAAAGTTCTACTTCATTTTTATTGTTGGACTGTATAAACACCTGCAAATCAGCAAAGTGATTTTAATTTTGGAAATTTGTTCCAAAGTAATCCCACGCATAATAGAGATAGACTGTATATGAAATGTAAGCAAGGTTTGAAATGATTATGTTTCAGTCAAGTACTATATCCGTTTGGGCTTCTTGCTGTCACTTTTTAGTCCACAACTTTGTAATTATGTTACGGAACCCTAACCATCCACTCAAGAAAAAATAAATAAAATGCCCACGGCCGAATATAGTTGATGATCCCTGGCTTATGCTACGTCCTGATTTTCCACAAGTGTGACCATGCAATCTCACCGTCATGCATTTAAAAGCATAGGACTGACGTAAGCACAGACTGGAGTGAGTTACAGCCATTGTAAAATCCATGCAAAAAAAACACTTCTGAAAAAGGGTGAATGATCGGAACACAGGCACAGAGGAAGGAAGGCACAGAGAGAAAAATAAGATGGAGACGTACTTTTTCGCTCCCGGCCAAATCGACAAGGTAGAGCTTTCCGCTGAGTTTCTGCTCTGTAGCAGTGTTCTCCTGCTTCACGTTGATCTGGAAGATACTATGACTCCTGGAGCTGTGCTCGTTCATGTCTGGAACACACACACAAGCGTTAACACACAAATCTAATGGCAACAGCAACATTTATTCATAACTAGGGTCTACAGTTTTTCCTGGTTCCTGGTCAGAAAAACTCCCGGTCCTAATTATGTAATGGATGTGTAACTGCATCCCAAATGGTACCCTATCCCCTTATGGGCCCTGGTCAAAAGTAGTCACAATCAAGGGAATAGGGTGCCATTTAGGACGTAGCCCGGCACTGCTGTGTGGGATTGTCTTAGTTGATCAGGAGATCCATTGAGGAGGATGATGATGAACCCATGAGAAGCAGCAGGGAGTGTGTTGGACTGACTCACTTGTGACGGCAACGTGCCGGTTGGATTTGCCCTCGTCAATAGTATCCATGACTTCGTCAGGGCTGCACACAAAGCGCTCGGTACACCCCTAGGGACACAAAGAGAACCAAGGAACAACCATTTTATTTGACACGGTAGACTTTCATAGACAGAGGCGATTAAAGATACATTTTTTGTTAACATTGGCATTAAAGTCATGGACAACCCAGAAGTTAGATCGGTATTGTAAGTCCTTTAACTTTCTCCAAACATCTCATCCGAAATAGCACCCTATTCCCTATAGTGCACTACTTCTGACCAGCGCCCATATATCAAAAGTAGTGCACTACAAAGGGAATTGGGTGCCATGTGACCCACAACCATTCTTCCAATTGATCTATAGGCAATCCATCATTCTCCATATGATGGAGAATCCAATCCATATCATTCTCTTCATCTACTGAACTGTCTTATCGATTCATCCCCCTGACCAAACGTTCATGAATCTATGGTACCATTATAGATGTTTGGTTCACTTGAACCTAAATAAACCTGTGCCTCACCTTGACATAGGGCACCCTGTTCTTATCCTCATGTACAGACAGGTTGTTCTTTGTTACTGCAGAGAGGGGAACAAACAAAAAAGTTGATTTTATTATTGCAGTTATTTCAGGTTGTTTATCAATGTTGTAACAAGGAATCATCACCAGGCAAGCGCCTGCATTTAAAGGGATACTTGGCATCGAAGGCCCTTTATCTACTTGCTCCCGAATGGCGCAGCGGTCTAAGGCACCGCATCTCAGTGCTAGAGGCGTCACTACAGACCCTGGTTCGATCCCGGGCTGTATCACAACCGGCCGTGATCGGGAGTCCCATAGGGCGGTGCACAATTGGCCCAGCGTCGTCCGGGTTAGAGGAGGGTTTGGCCGGGGTAGGCCGTCATTGTAAAATATGAATTTGTTCTTAACCGACTTGACTAGTTAAATAAAGGTTACATTTTTTTTTTTTTATAAAAATCTACTTCTGCAGAGTCCGATGAACTCATGGATACCATTTGTATGTCTCTGCGTGCAGTTTGAAGGAAGTTGCTAACTAGCGCAATTGCTAGCTAGCGCAATGACGAAGTCTATGGGTATCTGCTAGCATAAACTTCCATTATTGTACTAATGCTAGTTAGCATTGGCTCGCAAAACAACCTCTAACTTCCTTCATATTGGACACAGAGACATATAAATGGTATCCACGAGTTCATCTGGCTCTGGGGGAGTAGATAATGGGCATAAAGAGTTTGGGCAGAATATCACCGGTCGCGCAGCGTAGGCATGCTCCTCAAACAGTGGTTTGTCTGTGGAGTGAAATAACAGTATTCCAGCGGAAAAGGGGGATATCTAGTCAGTTGTCCCACAGAATGTATTCAACATAAATGTGTCTCCCGCATTTAACCCAACCCCTCTGAATCAGAGAGGTGCGGGGGGCTGCCCTAATCGACATGTCTTCAGCGCCCGGGGAACTGCCTTGCTCAGGGGCAGAACGACAGATTTTTTACATTGTCAGCTCGGGGATTCGATCCAGCAACCTTCCGGTTACTGGCCCAACGCTTTGACACCTAGGTTACCTGCGCGCAGCCTCTATTCGCTAATCGAGTGGATACAGATGACATGTCTTTTTTCCCCTGCCCCTGCACATTTGACAATGGGCCATTCTAAATCGAAACTAATTGTACATATTAGTAAAGACAAGATTCTGATAGAGAACAGCTGTGCAGCCTCAGGCAAGGAACAGAGTGACTATCAAATCATCAATAGCTTATCATTTCAATTTCATCCCCTTGAAAATATGGAACTTATATTACAACAAATATTATGGCTGACCTCAAATGTGCTGGTTGATAAAAGACCTGTATTTATGGGAAAGATGTTTGAAAAGGGTATTTTGTCTTTCATGAAGTTATCAGAACTGTATGGGAAGGTCTGCTCAATCAAAAATTACAACCAATTGATTACTGCATTACCACACAAATGGAGGCAGCAGGTGGCAGCGGGAGGAGGTAGCGAACTGGTCTGTCTGCCCAATATAAAAGGATCAAAACTGGCAGAGGAATAAAAATAGCAAAGTATAGGAGTTTAATTTGAGGACCAGGATGTTGACAGCTGTGCCATACAGATTGCAAAATAGTTGGGAAGAGATTTTTGATGTACCGATTCCATGGTATGAGTTGATACATAAAACGACGCAAAATTCATGCTTTTCAGCTAAAATTATTATATAGAATTCTTGCCAACAACAAAATGTTGAATATTTGGGGCATACAATCATCACAGCTCTGCAGATTTTGTTGTGAGGATACAGAATCAAAAGACCATTTATTTTGGTATTGCCCTCAGGTAGCCTGTTTCTGTTCTCAGGTTCAGGAATGACTGAACATGCTTAACATCAATCTAAAATTGACCCTAGAAATAGTACTGTTGCCTAACCTGAGGCCTCGCGAGTGGCGCAGTGGTCTAAGGCACTGCATCGCAGGGCTAGCTGTGCCACTAGAGATTCTGGATTCAAGTCCAGGCTCTGTCGCAGCCGGCCGCGACCGGGTGACCCATGGGGCGGCACACAATTGGCCCAGCGTGGTTAGGGGAGGGTTTGGCCGGCAGGGATGTCCTTGTCCCATCGCGCACTTGCGACTCCTGTGCCGGGCCGGGCACAGTGCACGGTGTTTCCTCCGACACATTGAAACGGCTGGCTTCCGGGTTGGGCATTGTGTCAAGAAGCAGTACGGCTTGGTTGGGTTTCGGAGGACACACGGCTCTCGAACTTCACCTCTCCCAAGTCCATACGGGAGTTGCAGCGATGAGACAGGACTTACTACCATTTGGATACCACGAAATTGGGGAGAAAAAGGGGTACAAAAATATAAATAAATAGTACTGTTGGGAGATCTGGAGAGACCGGGTCAGTCAATTACTAATACTCTTATTAAAAGTATTTATATTCAACTTGCAATCTGTGGATTCTATTCAATTAGATAGATGGAAATGATATGTTAAACATCACAGCATAGTTGAAAGATATATGGTGCGTAGAAATCCGAAGAGGGTGGCCAGCAGAGATGGGTGGGATGGGCTGAGGGAAGCTGAGGGTTGGGATGTGGAATTGGAGACAAGTGGGAGTGGAGTTGCTGGGCGGGGGATAGAATGACGGTCAAAGATTAAAGTAAAAAATACAAATAAAATAGAAATAAAACATCAAAAGTAAGTTTAAATGACACCGTGGGGCAGTGACGTTACATTTAATTACGGTATGTCTGAGGCTGATGCCATGCAGGTGTTTGTACACACACACACACACACACACACACTCTCATTCAAAAGCACACATGTGCACATACATGTAAATAGTGCCATACATGCACTCAAACATATTCAGTTTACGTTAATCATTTTTTTAGCAGACACTTATCAGCCACTGGCCCTGTCAGTTGGCCTTGGTGTTATGATTTTTGTTGTCCTTGATGTCTTTTGCATTGTTGTTTTCTGTTTTCCTGTGTGTCTCTCTCTCTCTTTTTGTTCATTTTGTTAGTTGTTGGTGCATTGGGGACGGGGGCTTGGGGAATGGAATTATTTTATTTTTCCTCAGGGATTGTGGGGGAGGGTCTCGGATGGTTGAGGGGCAGCTCTTGGGGAACTGTGGGGGGGGGGGGGGGGGGTCTTGGAAGGCTGGCGGTTGGGAGCTTGGGCCAATGGCTGATAGATGGCTGGTTCGGGTCCCTGTTTTTGACCTTGTGGGAGGATCTGTCAACGTGCCCTTGAGCAGGGTGTTGACCCTGGATGCTTCTGTGTGTCGCTCTGGATGGAAGTCTGTTAGATGACTAATGTGATTTAGTTGTTGAGCGGCTTCACTGCAAGTATATTGTATGTTTTAAATAATAAATAAAAACAATATTAAAAAACGAAAGCCTATAGTCGCATCATGTAGCCCATATGTTTTGATTTCTAAGACATTCTATGGTTTGTATCATTCACAACTAAAGTTGTCAAATGACTTTAAATCTAGTTTACGTTCAACATAGCGCACTGGCTCCAGAATGGGAAAAATATCCGTTCTATTTTATTCAGCTAAGTTCAATTATATTCTTCACTATAAAATCATATAATATTAAATAATGGCACATCTGGTCAGCTAAATGAACAAGCCTATGGCATGGAGCATAGCTAGATAACATACAGTAGGCCAACTTAGTCTCTTCTTCTGAAATACATTTTATTCATATCAGAAATGTTTTAGACCTGACTAAAATAAATAATGGGTTTATTGTGATTGTGTATATTCAATTGATTTAGACTTTTTTTAGGTAGATGTTACTAAGGTGCGCATCACCGGCTAACATGAAGATTGATTGCGTGGAGGCCCGGAGATGCTAAACGTGTTTATGTCAATAAAAGGCCAATTACCTTGAGCTCGGCAGACTTTTGCATGACAATAACCGGCTGACAAAATGTCATGACCGCCACAGCCCTAGCTCAAGTGCATCCAATTTCCTTTGGTCATCCTTGAGATTTCACTACAATTTGATTGGAGTCCACCTGTGGCCAATTAAATTGTTTGGACATGATTTAGAAAGAGGCAACCATCTAGATAACGTCTCAGGGTTGACAGTGCATGTCAGAGCAGAAACTATACTATGAAGTCCAAGGAACTGTCTGAAGAGCTCCGAGACATCATTTAGGAGGCATATACCTGGGAAAAGGTATCTAACAAGTTCTACAGCGTTGAACTTTTCATAGTCCCCATCATTAGTAAATTGAAAAAAATTGTTAACTACCCATACTATGCCTAGAGCTAGCCATCCGACCAAACTGTCAAAACTACAGAGTTCCTTGGCTGAGCCAGGAGAACCTGCCAGAAGGACAACAGTCTACAGCGCTTCACCAATCTGGGCTTTATGGGAGAGTGGCCAGACAGAAGCCACTCCTGAGAAAAAGACAAGACAGCACGCCTGGAGTTTACAAAAAGGCATGTGAGAGAGTATAAGGCAAAGGATTCTGTGGTCTAATGAGAGAAAAACAATTACTTTTCGGCCTCAATGAGAAATCCAGGCACAGCTCATCACCATTCTAACCGTGAAGCATAGTAATGGCAGCATCATGCTATGGGGATGCTTTTCAGCGGCAGGGACGGGAAGAATGGTAAGGATAAAGTGAACAATGAACGGTGCCAAATACAGGCAAATCCCTAATGGGAACCTGCTTCTGAGTGCAAACGACCTTAGACTGGGGGTGAATATTTACGTTCCAACAGGACAATGACCAAGCATGCAACGCTGCAACGGCTTCAGAACAAAAATGTGAAAGTCCTTGAACGGCCCAGCCAAAGCACAGACTTGAATCCCATTGAAAATCTGTGGAAAGACTTGAAGATTTCTGCTCACCACCACTTCCCATCTAACTTAACAGAGCTTAAGGAAATCTGCAAAGAATGGGAGAAAAATCCCCAAATCCAGATGTGCAAAGCTGATAAACAAGTATTGACTTATGGGTGTGAATACATTTCTGTATTTCAAATCGATTTAAATCCATTTAGAATTCAGGCTGTAGGACAACAAAATGTGGAATAAGTCAAAGGCACTGTATATCTCCAGAATGGTCAAATGAGGATGCCTGCTGTGCCACAACACACAGTACATACCATCCAGTAGGTCCTTGATCCTGTCCAGGTAAATCTCAAAATATGAAACCTGCAACAGAGATACCTCTGATTAGAAACAATCCTGCTGTGCAGTGTTTTTTTATTAGTATTATGTAGCCGATATGGAATAACTAGCTAATCAGCGCCCAGTGAGGGACGGACGGGCATAATGTACTCGGTCATAAGTTTATTAAAAATGTCCAATTCGCAATAGAAGCACTTGAGGCCAGCTGTGTGGTTGAAGTGCTCCATACCTTGATATGGAACTCTAGGTTCTCATCCATGGAGTAGATGTAGTTGAAGATGTCCTGGACTATTCTGGGGATGATCCCCATACCATCCGGGTCATGGAGGCTACCCTTTACAGGACAGAGACAGGTTCCCGTCAATCATAGAACAGTTGAAAGAAGGGTTGGAGTCAATTCCGTCATATCAGGAAGTAAACTTAAATTCCAATATTACTTAATTCCTTTCTATGAGAAAAAGTGGAATTGGAATTTGTTGACTTCCTGATGTGACGGAATTGAAATGGAATTGACCCCAACACTGGTTGAAAGCATTTGACCAAACGCATTTAAGCATGTATTGTATAGGCCTTTCTCTCACCTCCATGGTGTGCGTTTTTCCAGACGATGTCTGCCCAAAGGCAAATATAGTCCCATTGTAGCCATCAAGCACATCTGTGTACAGAGGAAAATACATGGAGAACTTATTAAAGCATCCCTTTAAAACTGCCAAAAGGTTCACACTGCTAGCACAGCACCAGAGCAAGCTACCTGGGCTCGCTGTATCCATCCTTCCTTACCTTTAACAATCTTTTGAGCAGAGGCTTTGTACATCTGCTCCTGTGTCGTATTGGACCCGAACACTCGGTCAAACATGAACGGTTTACCCTGTAGGACAATAGGTAAAAGTGAATCAGCAAAAAAGGATACCTAGAGTATATTTGTACAAGAATAGCAAGAATGACAAGAAAAGTGATGAGGGAAAATATCAAACAGAAACTTGTTCTAATATTGACATTTACTTGAGGCCCATTTTCTGTGGTAGCATAGGTTGACTGATATAGCCTAACCTATTATACAAGGTGTGTATATTGTATAGGCCTACTTGCCAGGCCATTATATTAGACACTTGATCTCCATTTTAATACTGACCAATGACCATTATTCTATAATGAACAAATCAACCAACAATTGAAATACCGGTAGACAGGCATTCAAAACAGTCACAAAAGATTACATTGACCTGCTGGACGGCTAATGAGAAACACTACAGTATACGGTATTCACCACCAGACCAACTCAGTCCAAACACAGCCTTTTCAAAAGTAGTGCACCATATAGGGAATAAGGTGCCATTTGGGATGTAGCCCTGGCCTTTCCCTTCTCGGTGTGACTAAGGGCCAGAGACAGCTCAGAAACATCAGCATCCTCCCTCTGTGTCTCTGGAAGATGCAAAGGCTTTACTGACTGACAGCTGAGTAGCAGGGCACTTCAGGCTATTCATTTGACAGCAGCAGCCAATATCAATCATTACAGCTTACATCAGAGGGAGTTATTTAGGATGACACAGCGTTCCCTCCATCATTGTATAGGCGGGGTCTCTAGAAGCCTACTTTACCTTGTTTTGAGAACAATTGTTTTTATTAAGTTCGTCTACTTTAAAAACTGTGCATTGAAAGATAAAATGTCTACTTTCCTTGGCCAAATGAAAGTCATTAAAAAGTACGGGGAAATAAAATGGAATACTCAAACTACAGTGCAGTAGCTAAAACCGTTTGGGAATCAAAACCCACAGAAGCTTTCCTTGTGGGTAACATTATATTCATAGGCTATCTGCCAGCATAAATGGAAACAACCCGTAAGGTTATTTTGATGAAAAGTTTTGTGCTGCTGACATTCATACTGTATCTCTGTGTGAGTGATGGTGTTAGAGCTGCAACGTGGTCTCCGAGCATTGCGTATTTTTCCGTATAAATCCGAGACACTCCATCTCATATATGTTACAAATGGCAATTTGTACAATATGTTAAGAATTTGCTAAAACATACAATGTCACAAAGTTGCAAACTGTATGATATGTTACAAATTCCAATTTGTTGTTGCTAACATTGGCTAGGTGGCTAACGCTAGCAAAGGGTTAGCTAAAATGCTAAGTAGTTGCAAAGTAGCAAAAAAAATTGCAAGTAGTTGCAAAGTAGCTAAAAGGCTAAAGTTGTCCGTGATGAAATTCGAACACGCAACCTTTGGGTTGCTAGACGTTCACATTATATGCCCACCCCGAACCAGCATCCGTACTTTTGTTTTTGCCTTAAGTAACCTTCTGTCTTATGTAACCATACCAAACGTAACATATCATCCTAATTTGAGTGACCCGGATTTACATTTACTATGTTACGTCTAGTCTGAGACTAGTCTGAGTAGGACGATATTATCCACTACATTTCCTCCATCTACAACCCTGGCAATAGTCTGACTACCTCGATCCTAATCTTGGTTTGCATTCTGATTCTCCCCCTTTTCCCGAAGCGTGCACTTGTACAATTTCTCACATGGAATAACAATGCTTGAACCAATCCAATGCTTTTAAATCCATGACGGAACATGTCCAAGGGCACACTTCAGGAGAAGGGTGGAGAATCGGGACACAGCCTTTGTGTTGCTATGGACTATGCATAACTGAGCACTTCCAAAATAGTCTATCTATGGCTCTGCTGCCTTGACACAGACGTGGGGTGTTCTCATTCTGAATGATCACTCTGATTGTGTGCCTGTGAGCACCACCAAAATGCCAGCCAAGGACTAGGCTTATATGGTAGTAGTGATGGGTTGCGCCATTCTATTAGGAAGCCTTGGTGGTGTCCCAAATGGCTACTTTGACCAGGGCACATAGTGCACTACATAAGGAATAGGAAGCCATTTGGGACACTGACTTGATTGTACTTGATTCTCCTGGGCTGGCACCAAACAGAGCCATTCTAAAGAGGAAGAAGTACTTCTACTTCTAAAGAAGTAGAACAAAAAGCATATCAATTATACTGAGCTTCAGGCAGAAGTACAGTTGGGGGGGGGGATCAATGTAAATAGTCTGGGTGGCCATTTGATTAATTGCTCAGTAGTCTTATGGCTTGGGGGTAGAAGCTGTTAAGGAGCCTTTTGGTCCTAGACTTGGCGCTCCGGTACTGCTTGCTGTGCGGTAGCAGGGAGAACAGTCTATGACTTGGGTGACTGGAGTCTGGCAATTTTTTGGGTCATTATCTATTAAGTTATCTTTACTTAAGTATGATAATTGGGTACTTTTCTTTTTACCCCCCCCATGTTAAAAGGATAGTTCACCCAAATTACATGTTGGTTTCCTTATGACAGCAATCCATGCATAAGTTTTGTTGTCCACCATTTCAAATGTTAACTTTTTTTGCATTTGTGGCACAAATCCAATGCAAGTCAATGGTATCTATATTAGCATTGACACTTCATGTCCAAATTATGCAAAGTATGTAAATATGTATTGTGCAACTCAATGATATTACTTAGAGGATGTGGATATGAAGCACGAAAATGCTAATATAGATACCACACATTGGATTTTTAAAACAGTGCCGGGTAAACAAAACCAAATCATGGGTTGCTGTCATACTTTGTCCATAAACTGCTTAGAGAAACAAATGTAATTTTGTAATTTGGGTGATCTATCCCTTTAATAACATTGAGGGTGGGGGATTCTTTAAAAAAGTTCACCTAATAGCAGGAACAGCACTGTCTAGCGGTCAGAACATGGAACTAACAGGATGGAGCATGGCTTTTGACCATTTCTTTGGATTCCTCATGTCTTACTCATTGTTAGAAAGAAAAAAAGTGTGGTCCAAATCAGCTGTTAGGTAATATTATATGAATCCTATACATTAAAATGGGCAATTTGGATGCAATCAGTTACAATTTGATCTCTGAGAAATCAAGCTAACTCAACAAAATAATGTTGCAGGAATGCTAATCTTATCCATTTCTAACTGCAAAAATGATTTTAGAACAATCTGAGATGGTGAGTGTCATGTCTTGCTGAAATGAGATGGAACAACCCATAAAGGAAATTACTTCATCATCAGACTGACTCAGGCTTTTATATGTCAGTGTCCCAAATGGCACCCTATCCCTCTTGCTCTGGTCATAAGTAGTGCAATACTGCGACAAAAATGGCACCCTATACCCCGGGCTCTGGTCATAAGTAGTGCACTATGTAGGGAATACGGTGCCATTTGTGACACAGCTTATTCCACAGTTTTGATTCCTGCCAGTGCCTGCAGCCAGCCAACCTCTTAGATTGTGGATCTAATACTTTACCACAGTCTCCCTGCTGTCCTCCATTACTGGACTATAAACTGGCCAATTTGTCTCTATGTGCCTGCTTCTCTGAAAAGCGCAATCCATCGCTCCTAGCAGAGAAGAGTAGGGTTGTTAAACTAGAATGAGCATGATGCTGACTGGTAGAAACAGCTGGAATGTCAGGTTTTAGGCAAGCCCCACACACACCCCAATCTTCCAGCACATCAGGGTCAGTCTATGGGCCATGACTGATGTACAGTATTTGGGTAGTCTTGCCATGGGTAACACTAGGGTTGCCAATGGGATTAAAGGTTACCCTGTGGCAGTAACTGGACATCTCACCAAAGGTTAAAGAGGCCAACGTTATTCAAATGAATGCAAAGGCAGAGACTGGTCAACACCAACAAGAGATGTCGCCTTCCCAGGGATGTCCACCCTTGCTAATGCTACTAGTGGGTCCAACCCGACTTTCGACCAGAGCCCCAGTCAAAAGTTGGGAATAGTGCGCCATTTGGGCCTCATACCCTGAGGTCTGGGTGGATGTACTAGGAAGTAGACTAAGCATAGTGAGCTTCTATTAAAAGAGATCTGGACAAAGAAAAGTTTCCAGTAGTCACTGCCTACTCAAATGACATGACATCCCTCCCCCATAAAAACACCACACCCCTCATCCATCCATTCAACTGTTCCCAGTTACACTGTAAAATAGAATGTGCCAATGACAACATAAGTCTCTTTCTGTCTCTCTCATATGGAGGAATGTTGTGGGACACATTGCACCCAGCACCCCATGCTCTATATTGGGTATGGCCCCAGTCAAAAGTAGTGCCCTATATGGGGAATAGGGTGTCATTAGGACACATGGTTTCCGCTTCCAGAGAGATAGGAAAGACAAGGAAAATATTATTTCTTAGTTTACTATAAATAAGCCTGACAATTTATCTTTCAAAGATGAAGAAAGTTAAGCTGCTGTGGATCATATGTTATGCTTGGGGCCAAAAGTTTTGTTCCTAACCACATGACATAACAAACATGTATTCAGTCACTATGACCAGATGCCACACCCTTGGCTTCTACAGTACAGTTGACACTGTTGTTGGGACTTCTTCCTACAGTTTTCAACCTCCATTCACCCACATCTCTTTGGGAATTGTTAAAAAACTGTTTATCATTTATGAAATGAACATCATTAGGCTACAGAATTGAAGGAAGTGATTGAGCTTTTATTGTGGTAAGTTCTTGTAACTTAGAAGTCCATAAAGTTTGTCCCAGCAGTTATGGTCGTTGTCATTTTCCTTTTTACTAGGCCATGGAAGGGGTGGGGTAGTGTACTGAGCAGGTGAGATCACCTGACTGCAAGTTTTCTATCCTAGTATTGCACCCCAAAGTGTTATTCCAGAACAAAGCACCGGCTCTATACCAGCGTATCTGAAGTCAATTATGGGAAAATGATATTTGCAGTAAATTGTCGGGCCTAGTTTGTTAAACCATTCCCCATTCAATACGCCCAAAAAAATGACAGCTGTCAATGAGGCGATGGCATCTGCGACGTGGCTATCCCTAGGTAGCTAACGTTAGTAACTAGCTACTATTTCAATACCGCACAAGGGGACGGACAGTTAGATACCTAGCCACATTTGTGCGATCATAAGTAGGTAGCCAACTTCGAAAATAGGGCTGAGAGTTAAGATACAGGATTGATAGCCAAATCAGTTGTTCGGCCACCCCCTCCCAAGCTAGTTACATTTCTTTAAATTCAAGTCAATAGATAAAAGTAGGCCGCGGACATAACTTACTTTAGCTAACTAGTTAGCTGCTAGTTCAAATTAGACAGCAAAACAAACAGTAGATAGCTAACTAGCGGAGTTAACGTTAGCTGGCGCGCAAGGGTGTTGCGGGCGTCATGTCTTGTGAATCGATTCGGGATTCATGCAAAATTGTAGCTATTTGAATGTTATACAGTAACACATCAATATGGCTAGGTAGTATGAGAAAGAGTAAACAAAGTGCCCTTGGCTGGTGTGGCTTTACAAGCTAACGTTAGCGAGCTAGTTAGTACTTAGCAAGCTAACGTTAGCCTAGCTAGCATTACAAAGGCCGGGGGACTGTTTTCGTAGGCCAATGTTTGCCGTGTTTGAACGCCAACTTACCGAGATAGACACTTGATCCTCCCCTGTAAACTTGGGTATGTATTTATCCCCTCTCTCCACCTCTGACTTGTTCAATGGTCTGAAACGGCACATCACTTTGATGGTGCATTCCGCCGGGTCCACCATCTTCGCCGCGGCTGTGAATGAATGGAGTCACACCAGACAAGCTCCTGCGGCTGCTAGCTACCTACTACCACAGAAGCGCCCGATCGATCACCCCTGTGGGAGGCAAAGAGATGCCGCACCCAGTGAATGCTTGTTTAGTTTGGTCAATCTCTTCCCTCCTCGTAAAACGTAGCAAGTCGACTAATCATCAGACATATTATTTTTTATTATTAAAAGGACATCCATTCAAAAGATGGAAGTCATGTTGACGACCCGGCTGTAAAGTACTGTACTCTGACTTGCTCTTCGAGTCGGGAGGGACCCCTCTGTGTATGCGGGTCTGAACAGAGAGGAAGAAGCGAAGCGAGAGGTATAACTCGACCCAAATATGTCTTAACCAGCAGATGGCGGGTTTTTTTCGCTCACCAAGCGATGAGTTTTTGCGTGGACGTCAATGAGAGAGTGTCTAATTTGGTTAACAAAAAATTAAATGGCTTATTTGCTACGTGTATCTTATTTGATCGAATAGATGTTTCGTAAGGATTCGGTTATTACCAGTGTACTAATATAAGTAGGACACGTGACATCCCGGAAACTTTGAGAAAAAACACTTTATATCGGAGTTATGCGTGGTCGTCACTATTACCTCAGCCACAGTTATAAACCCCGCCTATTTCTAAATGTATCTTATTAAAATTTGATTTTAAACCTACCCCTAACCACACTGCTAACCTTACGCCTAAATAAAACCAACAAGCAAGTGTTTGTAATTATTACAATATAACCAATTTTGACTGGAAACTGTTGTGCCTGATGTTCACGTATCTACACTCTCATTGGCTAAAATGGTCCCACCTGATCTTGTCTCCTCCAGACTGCGTTCCATTTTTGGATACATTTATTTTCGTTGTTAGAGCGGCCGCTAGAGTATCTGGTCAATGTAACGGATTATCTGTGGTCTGAATAACCCGGTGACGTCAACTCTGCAGTTATGCGGAGTTAATATACTAGTCGGAACTATGAAACTCTGGAATGTCCAATTTGCTGATTCGTTGAATGCGGCACGTGTGTAACTTCAACCAGTTAGCGAGTGGGATATTTCCGAGTTTCCTAGTTCCGACTAGCACTTGAACGTGGCATTAAAGCCTACTGCAGCGTTCACATGCTAGTCGGAATTACTAAACTCGGATATTTCCGACTTTCTGATTCATTGAACGCAACACTTGTAGAACGACCTTTAGCAAGTCGGAATTTCCTAGTTTCCTAGTTCCGACTAGCACATGAACGCAGCATAAATGATCAACAAACTACAACCAATGGGTTTTGTCAGGATGAGTTTGTAGAACACGCCACCTTTAATTAATTGACATTACTAATCTGGACAGTGTCACTGACTATACTGGATTATTTTCTTCCATGCAATCTATTCGTGTCCTATTAGACTGTAGGCTACTACCACACTCAGACAAGTGGTCACACTGAACAGATTTCATGATGTAGGAATGCTTATCACAACTGTTGCATGTGCTTTAGGCAGGCCAAACTTCAGAGGGGCCTAACTCCAATCCACTAGGGTAGGATATATAATCAAATTTCAATGGGATTTGCCTAAATGGTGTGCAAATACTAATTCATATGACATCACACAAAAAAACCTACTATATTGTAATTTGAGAACTAACTTTTTTTATTTAACCTTCATTTAACTAGGCAAGTCAGTAAAGAACAAATTGTTATTTACAATGACAGCCTAGGAACAGTGAGCGAACTGCCTTGTTCAGGAGCAGAACACCATATTTTTTACTTGTCAGCTCTGGGATTTGATCTAGTAACCTTTCGATTACTAGCCAAATGCTCTAACCACTAGGCTACCTACCTACTGAGAATACACCGTTCTTTTTCTGGGATGTCCTAATTATCAGCAGTGGTGTAAAGTACTTACATAAAAGTACTTTAAAGTACAAATTCAGTCATATCTTTACTATTTATATTTTTGCCAACTTTTACTTCAATACATTCCTAAAGAAAATGATGTACTTTTCACCCCATATGTTTTCCCTGACACCCAAAAGTACTTATCAAGAAAACATCCCTGGTCATCCCTACTGCATCTGATCTGGCGGACTCACTAAACACAAACTATTTGTTTGTAAAGGATGTCTGAGTATTGCAGTGTGCCCCTGGCTATCCATCAATTTAAAAAAATACAAGAAAATGGTGCTTTCTGGTTTGCTTAATACAAGGAATTTGAAATGGTTTATACTTTTACATTTTAGCAATTCCATTTAATAAAAAAAAATACTTAGACTTTTACTCAAGTAGTATTTTACTGGGTGACTACCACTTTTACTTGAGTCATTTTATATTAAGGTATCTTTACTTTTACTCAAGTATGGCAATTGAGTACCTTTTACATCACTGATTATCAGTGTGGCCCTTGACAAAGCACAGAGAAAAGCAAGTGTCTCTAGGACTAATGAAACCAAAAACCTGTATTACTCACTAGGTGTGTGTGGACGTGTTTAACTATACTTGTGGGCACCAGAAGTACCCAAAAATTTGACAAACTGGGGACATTTTCTTAGTCCCCACAAGTTCAAATGCTATTTCTAGGGGGTTTACGGTTAAGGTTAGAATTAGTGTTGGGGTTAGAATTAGGTTTAGGGTTAGAAGCTAGGGTTAGGACCTAGGGTTAGGGTTAAGGTCAGGTTTCTGGGGTTATATTTAGGGTTAGGGCAAGGGTTAGTGTTAGAGAAAATAGGATTTTGAATGCGACTGAATTGTGTGTCCCCACAAGGTTAGTTATTCTGCCCTAGGCAGAATAGTCCTATAAATAAAATGGCGTTGAAAAATACCGTACCGGTCAAAAGTTTGAACACACCAACTATTTTCTACATTGTAGAGTAATAGTGACGGCATCAAAACTATGAAATAACACAAATGGAATCATGTAGCAATCAAAAAAGTGTTAAACAAATCAAAATATATTTGAGATCCTTCAAAGTAGCCACGCCTTGATGACAGCTTTGCACACTCTTGGCATCCTCAACCAGCTTTATGAGGTAGTCACCTGGAATGCATTTCAATTAACACATGTGCCTTGTTAAAAGTTAATTTGTGGTATTTCTTTCCTTCTTAATGCGTTTGAGCCAATCAGTTGTGTTGTGACAAGGTATGGGGTGGTATAAAAAGATAGCCCTATTTGGTAAAAGACCAAGTCCACATAATGGCAAGAACAGCTCAAATAAGAAAGGAGAAATGACAGTCCATTATTACTTTAAAACATGAAGGTCAGTCAATGAGGAACATTTCAAGAACTTTGACCGTTTCTTCAAGTGGAGTCGCAAAAACCATCAAGCGTAAAGATGAAACTGGCTCTCATGAGGACCGCCACAGGAAAGGAAGACCCAGAGTTACCTATGCTGCTGAGGATAAGTTCATTAGAGTTAACTGCACCTCAGATTGCAGCCCAAATAAATGCTTCACAGAGTTCAAGTAACAGACACATCTCAGGAAGAGTAGCTGCTGTCTTGGCCACAGTTAATGGGGATCCATAATAAATTCAAATACAAACATCAACTGTTCAGAGGAGACTGCGTGAATCAAGCCTTCATGGTCGAATTGCTGCAAAGAAACAACTACTAAATGACACCAATAAGAAGAAGAGACTTGCTTGGGCCAAGAAACACAAGCAATGGACATTAGACCAGTGGAAATCTGTCCTTTGAGTCCAAATTTGCGATTTTTGGTTCCAACCGCTGTCTTTGTGAGACACAGAGCAGGTGAACTGATGATCTCTGCATGTATGGTTCCCACCGTGAAGCATGGAGGAGGAGGTGTGATGGTGCTTTGCTGGTGACACTGTCAGTAATTCATTTAGCATTCAAGGCACACAACCAGCGTGGCTACCACAGCATTCTGCAGCAATATGCCATCCCATCTGGTTTGCACTTAGTGGGACTATCATTTGTTTTTCAGCAGGACAATGACACAACACACCTCCAGCATGTGTAAGGGCTATTTGACCAAGAAGGAGAGTGATGGGGTGCTGCATCAGATGACCTGGCCTCCACAATCATCCAACCTCAACCCAATTGAGATGGTTTGGGATGAGTTGGACCGCAGAGTGAAGGAAAAGCAGCCAACAAGTGCTCAGCATATGTGGGAACTCCTCCAAGACTGTTGGAAAAGCATTCCAGGTGAAGCTGGTTGAGAGAATGCCAAGAGTCTGCAAAGATGTCATCAAGGCAAAGGGTGGCTACTTTGAAGAATCTCAAATATCAAATATATTGTGATTTTTTAACACTTTTTTGGTTAGTACATTATTATGTATGTGCTATTTCACAGATTTGATGTCTTCACTATTCTACAATGTAGAAAATACAAAAAAAATTAAGAAAAACCCTTGAATGAGTAGTTGTGTCCAAACTTTTTCTGTATTTTATGGACATTGAAATCAGGTTCATTTTCAGTTCTAAATAAAAATTGATAATACTTATTTTCCCGATGTTGAAAATGCGTATTTTCCAGACCTTCAAAATATATATTTTCCAGATGTTGAAATCAGGCTCGTTTTTGGTTCTGAATGAAAGTTGAAAATAAGTAATTTACAGATGTCTATGTTTGAGCCAAATCAAGGCTGATCCAGACCGGACAAAATCTGAACCACACATAGACGTCTATGATTGGTTCAGATTTGGTCCGGACCAGACCAAAAACCAATGTCTGTGGATGTGGAAATCAAGGCCGGTCCAGAACTGCACCAGAACTGCTTATTGAGGTGTAGCCTACTGTGTTGCCTGAAATTGAATTTTATAAATGCCCAACTATGTGGTAAGCCTACCGTTTGTGAAACACAAAAAAAGACGCCATGTCCAGGACCAAAAAAGACGCCCAAAAGACGTTGGCTCGTGCTTACTGGGGTGTAGCCTACCATGTGGCCTGCAATGGAATTTTATGAATGCCCATCCATGTGGTAGGCCCACCATATGTAAAATAGGCCATTGCACTGGCTTTATTTGTCCTTAATTCCTGTGACTAATCAATTTTGCTATTTAAGCTCTCTACATCAGCTACCCAACTTTATCAGGAGTTATCGTGAGCCTATTTGCAATGTGTTTACACAGCAGGAAATGCACTAGTGTTTTATGTTTCGCCATGATCAGCTTGTCAAATATCGAGGATACAAACTTGAAACCACTGATCATGACAATGGGATGAAACTCCTGGACAACAGCTGTGATTGTCCATTCCATATTGTCCATTTTACTTTGACCTGTCAAGATTTTAGGATATGTTGTTTGTTAACATGACAGCGCATTTTGTATTGGATTAGGCTATTTGATTGGAGAAACCTGCATGATGTAAAAAGTTTTGTTTGTGTTTCCTGTCGTGGGGTTTTGGGGATTGTTTTTCCTCTCTTGTATTTTGTTGGAAGGACGTTTATCCTGGGCTGTGTCCCGACTCTGTTTAGGTGGATTTTGGTCCAGTTGGGTTTCCTTGTTCCCTGCCTACTTATTGGCATTTTTGGACTCGGTAAAAAATAAACGTTCTACTACGTATCTTTGGTCTCCTGCGCCTGACTTCACCCCTCCCTCACTTCTAGTGCATCTTGACAGCGGCGCACAATTGGCCCAGTGTCGTCCGGGTTTGGCCGGGGTAAGCCGTCATTGTAAATAAGAATTTGTTCTTAACTTACTTGCCTAGTTAAATAAAGGTTACATATCACAGGGTGGCATCAGCGCTCATCTAAAAAGCCCACATGCCACTGGTTGAGAGAAATTGCCATTATTTTTGGGCAGGATTATGTGAAGTTTGTTATTGTTGGAGGTGTGTCTTGGTCAGTTCAGCTCAGAAACTACAGCCCTCGTCAATCTGCCTAATCCTGCCTAATGCGCGGGCATGCTTGTTTGTGTTGTGAGTGTGCACGCCTATGTGTGTATGTGATGTGTGCGCTTGATACGTGTGTGTAAATGCATTTGTGCCTGTGTGTCTATTTCTCAAGTAATATACCAGCTACACACCTAAAATATCTATTCCAGTGGCTTTACTTAGTGATATAAAAGCATAGGCCTGTTACCTACACTGTAGTCTCTCGTTTGGTTGTTTCTGCAGAGATTGAGTTGTACACAGTACCTTAGACAGAGAGGGCTGACATACAAACCTGGCCCTGGGCCGGCTCTTTGAAGGTAATGGAAGAATGTACTGCCAAAAGACATTCTACACATCAAGCCATGTGCCGTACACTGTCTCCGTACACCCCAGATTTGTCCAGTGCACCTTTAGACACACAGTGCGGCTGCCCAAAGACAACCTCCCGAGGTGCATGTTAATGTTTAGGTAACAAAAGAGAGTCTAAGAAAAGATCAATGGAGCCAGTTGTTATCTGAAAGCTAGATTAGCATCCCTCTCATCTGACACCTCTGAAGTGTGTGCCCAGCCCTATGTTGACAGGGGTTTGGGCACTAGCCCAACTGAACAGGTGGTCCCCGTCCCCAGATAGATACTCATGTCAACCATGGTTCTGTCCTAAATGGCATCCTATTCCCTATATAAATCCTATGGGATCTGGGAAAAAGTAGGGCACTATGTAGGGAATAGGGTGCCATTTGGAATGCACCCCCATTGCTTTCTTGGAGAGAGCTGCTTCCTGCTGCAACGGAGAGGGTTACATGGGGATTATAGGAGATTTTTTGGCATCACTCTGGGAAGGTGAAATGGGTTTTTAGACTGTCTGTTCTGGAGATGAACTGATATTGAATCCAGGTATACACCATGGAAAATATATTGTCAACACACAACCAGGACTATCAAACACTGCCTCCTTGTGGTTAGGATCAGTCCTTCACTGAGGTATGGTAATGAAATTGAGGGCCACCCAGTTGAAACCTAAGCCTGGTATGAAATTATGACATTGTTTAACTTGCGCACACACACACACACAAACACAGATTCTAGATTGAAAACGTACCCAAATGCGCTTCAGCCCAGCTTGAACAAAAACAATTATAATAATGTTAGTGTACCCAAATGCGCTTCAGCCAAGCTTCTACCAAAACACACACACTCCCTGTCTGTGAGAATGCCGTCCTGTCCGTCTCCCAGTAGAACAGCCTCTTAATTATGGGGGGCCTCTGCAGCAGCCAATTAGTGTAGCAGTCCCAATGGTCTTAATTATACAAACTACACTGATAATGACTACAACACAAACGCACGCTGTCATTACACTGGCTGCACACAAACACATTCTCTTTTAATTCATCGTCACTCTGTGCATGTATATAATGCTAAACAACATGTTATACACAATTGCTGTTACAGAGCATATTCTTATTCTTTAATTCACAATATTTCAAAGGATGAAAACAGAATGTGCTGATGATTGAAATGGATGATTCAAAGAGGTATGGTAGACAGTCACCTTGCTATTCATATGAGCTATTCATAAAGTGAAAGACGGCATTGAGAATGTTCTAGACTTTCATCTAAAGAGGTTTGTCATCACGGTTGGAGAACTAAAAGAGTATCTGTCTGAGAGGTGAGTCATTCTGGTTTTACAGGTTCAGAGAACATACTGTACATCGCAGAACCCGAACAATGGGGTAGGCTCTGCTGGTCACTGTCATTTTTAACGGTTTACTTTGAGTCCTCACAGAATCCGTCCCCATCACTCTACGAGCTTCCAGCTAACTACAAGACGATTGTCTACAAGAGGGAGTTTGTCACCTGAATTGTGTTGTACTTTATTGCATAATATTCTATATGTACAGTGGAATGTACTTGAGACTTGTGTATGCCTAATGTATTTTTAGTTTTGTACATTTGCAAGGAACAACCCACCACCCACACATGCAGAAAATGTGAATATGTGGGCATCACGTACCATACAGCATCAGAAGCCATTGAATTCATCTAAAGTTTCTGTGGTAATGGTGGCTGTGGTGTTCCTGGAATTCTACTGTTGCTTCCAATTTGTTGTAGGTTAATTACTTGACCTAAAGGGTATCATCAGACACACAGCAGCACGACTGACAGCCACGATGCGACTACACTTGTCAGTCTGGGACTGCCTGGTGTCAATTGGAATCGTGAAGAACACATTGCAATCTTTTCACCTCTCAAATAATTAACATTTGCTTACTTAATGCTTTTCAATCAATGGAAGTTAAAATACAAAATCAAAATGTCAGTCAAAGAATATTATGATTGGAGACATCTGAAATAAAAGACTGACTGAGTATTAAGCATAGGCAGCGGCAAACATTGTGTCAGAAAAGTATTTATAATCATCCCTTCTTGAATAGTACAACGTATTCCTTTTGGCCACTAGATGGCAGATGGAGCTCTAGTCTGAGGATGCTGGATGCTGTGTAACCCTTACCGTAAGATTAACAATGTTTGACCCAGACCCTACAGTATTATGTAGAATCTCAATTAGTAGCAGGCAGAATTGTACAATTTGTGTTTGTGAACAAGCAAGCTCTTTCTATTGATTTACACTGAATTTATCATTGAAGTCTAGAAACAATATTATCAATGGAACTATGACTCCTTATTCTCATGCCTTGAAATCAGGTTCTGAGAAAATGTCTGTCAACCCTTTAAAAAGTCTGTTTGGTTGAAATCAGTGATTTACCTCTGACTAGAGCCATCTCATTCTTTAACCCACCTGCTCCGCCTGGGTCTACAGTAATTACCAGCCAATTTAGAACTGTTTTATGTCACAACAGGTTCTACGGATCCCAGGCCACCACAGACAGTTTTTAAAAGGCAACAATTTTTACTTGTAAAACTGGGCAAGTTACAAACATGAAAAAAATCCGTACATACAACTCAGTCCCAAGATTAAGTCCCAGGTGCTGGTGAGGTGAACAAGATGGCTGCCGCCAGTAGGTTGCCCATCCGGTTGCTTTTTGGGTCACCGTCGGCACATGCTGCCTCGCCACTGGCACAGGGGGAAAGAACATCAGGGGTCAGGGGGGCGCAATCTCAGAAACACGCAGTCTCTCAGTCCAGGAAATTGACCGTCTCTTATCTGGTCAATAGCAGGTGTTGTGCTACCGTAGCACTCATCGTTCGGCCCTGTCCTCCATCCCCCTCCAGTCGGCAGCATGGTTTGGTTGCAGATTCGGCGACGGTAGCATGGCGACCTCACACCCAGTTGTGGTCGATGTTCTCACCAGCAGCAGTGTCTTCAATGAGGTGTAATGGCGGTTGTGATCCAATAAATGCTGCATTAGCACCATCAACTAGACTGGGGTATAAATCCCTTATGCTTTTCGTGAAAATAAATAAAAATACCCTGCCACTCACAGCCTGGGAAGATGGGACACCACCTCTCAACACACCTTGTAACTCTTCTGATGTCAACTTTCCCACACCCAAATACTTCTCTGCAGCTGTCACCACAACATATTTTTTCTGCGACTTATATTCCATCCCTGCGGTACAGTTAATAACCACTGCTATGAACGCTAAAAAGCCAATCTTACTGAAGCATATATCACTCGTTGGCCTATCCCTCTGTTCTGGCCTCAGACCTACTACTCACATGAATCCTCTCAGGATCCTTCCCCCCTGACCCATCTTCCTCTACTTTCTTTCTTCACTGCCTCACCAGACAACACCCTCTGTACTACTCCAACCCTGGTTCTCTCAACCTGCCTCTCGCACCGGACACTTCTGATCCCCAGCCCCATGGGCAACCCCACAATTAACACATACCGCTTCTTTCCCCAATGCTACACATTCCTTTGTCTAATGCCCTTCTGCACACTTCTCACACCTAGGAACCTCCCACGTGACCATAAGCTTGACACCTGTAACAATGGATTCTGCACAAAAGCTTGTGCTAAATAACTGAAATATCTTAATCTCACTTTGTTGGGCAAAGACTCAACATCAAAACTCAAAAGAACAGACAGTGACTATTGTTTCACCACTCACGCCAACCTGTCTGCGTCACACCAAACAACAAGCATCAAAAACACAGGGAATCTTCCCATTCAGTTGGTCCACTTTCACATTCACCGCTACCCCAGTAATCACTCCTTTTCAATGCCGCCCTTTCCTTGAGAGCAAAACGCATCACAGCCCGTGTCTCCATTATTTTGGAGCGGAGCGCCTGCTCCCTCTGACCAGCAGAAACACAAACAATTATCACAAGACCACTTCAGTTTATCTTCACCGATTCCACAGCACCCAACGTCGTTTTAACCAACCCTGAAATCATATATGGTTCCCCCACTTTTTTCAATGTTGCTTCCGTAGAAGCCAGAGAGACAAAAACGAGCTGGGAGCTCCTTTTTATATGGTGCAAACGCTCGTTAAGCTCATCAGGCTCAGGTGTGGCAGCTCCCAGGTGTAACGGTTGCCATGGTGACCAACAAGGAGGGAACTACAACGATACAATTAACAAGAACAGGAAAGAGACAGCAAACCAAAAGAACTGCGAAGGCCAATAATAACAAATAGGCTAGTGTTACATCTGTGCCATACTGTCACACTATCACTTCTGAGCTAAGGCAGTTTGGATGAAGCGATGCAGCAACAAAAGTGAGACCCATAGGTGTGCATTTTGATGGAGAAAATGTGGATTTTCTGTGTATGTTTGTGTGCGTGCACGTGGTGTGGTTTCTGGTCCAGCACAGAGCCGACCAACTCGCTGAACCCTCTTCTCTTTCTCTTCTCCATCCTTAATCACAGTCTCTATGCCACATACACGTTGAGCTGCAGCACCTAGGGTGACGTTGAGACCGTATCCACTAATGAGCATTAACATTACACTGACTTCTTTCCTTGGCGATGGTTATACACAGGGCTGGAAATCACACACACATTCACTCTCAGAACGATGGATAGGATACAAAGAGATGAGGGTCAAAGGGTTACAGAGGGCCACACTCCAGTGCTCATACAGTCCTTGTGAATGGAGAGTTAGAGAGAAAGAGAGAGTATGAATGAACTCAGTCCTCACCCACACAAACCATTCAATCACATTGATTCAAGAGGCAATTTGAAGGTTGTAAAAAAAATGATCCAAGGCAACCAGAAAGGAAGGAATATAGTATAGCAGGATAAAACATCAATTGAATTGGTACGAAATAAATGTGATATGTGTTGTGCCTGTATTACTCCCATTCATTCAGGATGGCCATTTAATCTCTGCTTCCTACGACATGCTCCCCACTAAATTGCCCTAAAGCAATGGTAGTAGCTAGCAGGAAAGTCATGTTTTACAGTGAGACTCACATCATTCCTACATCTCACTCTTCTTTTTGTTCCCTTTTTGTGCACAGGAAAAGGAAAAATGGACTCCAAATAAAAACATTTTTTTACGTAACTGTGCTATCAAATAAAATGTTATTGGTCACATACACATGGTTAGCAGATGTTAATGCGAGTGTAGTGAAATGCTTGTGCTTCTAGTTATGTCTATGCAGTAAAATCTAACAAGTCATCTAACAAATTCACAACAACTACCTTATACACACAAATACACACAAATGTAAAGGGATGACTAAGAATATGTACATATAAATATATGGATGAGCGATGGCATAGGTAAGATGCAGTAGATGGTGTAGAATACAGTATATACATATGAGATTAGTAATGTAGGATATGTAAACATTATTAAAGTGGCGCTATTTAAAGTGACAAGTGATACCTTTATTAAGTGTGTTTATTTAAGTGGCCAGAGATTTGAGTCTGTATGTTGGCAGCAGCCTCTCTATGTTAGTGATGGCTGTTTAACAGTCTGATGGCCTTGAGATAGATAGTTTTTCAGTCTCTCGGTTCCAGCTTTGATGCACCTGTACTGACCTCGCCGTCTGGATGATAGCAGGGTGAACAAGCAGTGGTTCGGGTGGTTGTTGTCCTTTATGATCTTTTTGGCCTTCCTGTAACATCGGGTGCTGTAGGAGTCTTGGAGTGCAGGTAGTTTGCCCCCGGTGATGCGTTGTGCAGACCGCACCACCCTCTGGAGAGCCTTGCGGTTGAGGGCGGTGCAATTGCCGTAACAGGCGGTGATACAGCCCGACAGGATGCTCTCGATTGTGCATCTGTAAAAGTTTGTGAGTGTTTTAGATAACAAGACAAATTTCTTCAGCCTCCTGAGGTTGAAGAGGCGCTGTCGCGCCTTCTTCACCACGCTGTCTGTGTGGGTGGACCATTTCAGTTTTTCCGTGATGTGTACGCAGAGGAACTTAAAACATTCCACCTTCTCCACTACTGTCCCGTCGATGTGGATGGAGGGGTGCTCCCTCTGCTGTTTCCTGAAGTCCACGATCATCTCCTTTGTTTTGTTGACATTGAGTGAGAGGTTATTTTCCTGACACCACGCTCGAAGGGCCCTCACCTCCTCCCTCTAGGCTCTCGTCGTTGTTGGTAATCAGGCCTACCACTGTAGTGTCGTCTGCAAACTTGATGATTGAGTTGGAAACGTGCATGGCCACGCAGTCATGGGTGAACATGGAATACAAGAGAGGGCTGAGAACGCACCCTGGTGGGGCCCCAGTGTTGAGGATCAGCGGGGTGGAGATGTTGTTTCCTACCCTCACCACCTGGGGGCAGCCCGTCAGAAAGTCCAGGACTCAGTTGCACAGGGCGGGGTCGAGACCGAGAGTCTCGAGCTTAATGACGAGTTTGGAGGGTACTCTGGTGTTAAATGCTGAGCTGTAGTCAATGAACAGCATTCTTACATAGATATTCCTCTTGTCCAGATGGGATAGGGCAGTGTGCAGGGTGATGGCGATTGCATCGTCAGTGGACGTATTGGGGCGGTAAGCAAATTGGAGTGGGTCTAGGGTATCAGGTATGGTCCTTGACTAGTCTCTCAAAGCACTTCATGATGACAGAAGTGAGTGCAATGGGGCGATAGTCATTTAGTTAGCTTTCTTGGGAACAGGAACAATGGTGGCCATCTTGAAGCATGTGGGGACAACAGACTGGGATAGGGATTGATTGAATATGTCCGTAAACACACCAGCCAGCTGGTCTGCGCATGCTCTGAGGACACGGCTAGGAATGCAGTCTGGGCCGGCAGCCTTGCGAGGGTTAACACGTTTAAATGTTTTACTCACATTGGCCACGGAGAAGGAGAGCCCACAGGCTTTGTTAGCGGGCCGTGTCAGTGGCACTGTATTATCCTCAAAGCGAGCAAAGAAGTTGTTTAATTTGTCTGGGAGCAAGACGTCGGTGTCCGCGACGGGCTGGTTTTCTTTTTGTAATCCGTGATTGACTGTAGACCCTGCCACATACATCTCGTGTTTGAGCCGTTGAATTGCGACTCTACTTTGCCTCTATACTGATGCTTTGCTTGTTTGATTGCCTTGCGGAGTGAATAGCTTCAATGTTTGTATTCGGTCGTGTTTCCAGTCGCTATTGCCATGATTAAAAGCGGTGGTTCGTGCTTTCAGTTTCGTGCGAATGCTGCCATCAATCCACGGTTTTTGGTTAGGGAAGGTTTTAATGGTCATCTCCGATGCACTTGCTAATAAACTCACTTACCGAGTCAGCGTATACGTCAATGTTATTGTCTGAGGCTATCTGGAACATATCCCAGTCCACATGATCAAAGCACTCTTGAAGCATGGAATCCGATTGGTCAGACCAGCGTTGTATTGACCTGAACACGGGCGTTTCCTGTTTTAGTTTCTGTTTATAGGCTGGGAGCAAAAAACTGGAGTCTTGTTCAGATTTGCCGAAGGCTGGGCGGGTGAGGGCTTTGTATTCATCGCGGAAGTTTGAGTAGCAATGATCCAGAAAGCTACCAGCTCTTGTTGCGCATTCGATATGCTGATAAAATTTAGGAAGTATGGTTCTTAAGTTAGCTTTGTTAAAATCCCCAGCTACAATAAATGCAGCCTCAGGATGTATGGTTTCCAGTTTACATAGAGTCCATGGAAGTTCTTTTGGGGGGGGGGGGGGGGGTATACACGGCTGTGACTATAATCAAAGGGAATTCTCTTGGAAGATAATGCAGTCGGCATTGGATTGTAAGAAATTCTAGGTTGGGTGAACAAAAGGACTTGAGTTCCTGTATGTTGTTGTGATTACACCATGAGTTGTTAATCAAAACGCATACACACAGCCGCCCTCCTTTTATCAGAGAGACGTTTGTTTCTGTTTCTGAAAACAACGGGTGGCTGTACCGACTCTGACAACATATCCCGAGTGAGCCATGTTTCCGTGAAACAGAGAATGTTACAATCTCTGATGTCTCTCTGGAAGGCAACTCGTGCCCTAATTTCGTCCACCTTGTTATCTAGAGATTGGACATTGGCGAGTAATATGCTCGGAAGCGGTGGATGGTGTGCTCGCCTTCTGAGTCTGACCAGTAGGTCGCTCCGTCTGCCTCTCCTGCGGCGACCGCGTTGTCTTGCGGTCGGCCTCTGGGATAAGATTGCATGTCCAGGGTGGAGGTCCAAACAAAGGATCCGCTTCGGGAAAGACGTATTCCTGGTCGTAATGATGGTAAGTTGACATTGCTTTTATATCCAATAGTTCTTCCCGGCTGTATGTAAAAACACTTGAGATTTTCTAGGCTAACAATGTCAGAAATAATACATAAAAAAAACGAATAACTGCATAGTTTTCTAAGGACCTAAAGCGAGTCGACCATCTCTGTCGGTGCCATACTGGGTGTCCATATGATACAGATTCTTTTTTTTAAAAGGGAACACATTCAACTATGGGGAAGGAAGATGATGTTATTCTCCATTTCAGCTTTTGTCGTTATCAGTTCACACATAATTCCAAAAGCTGGCAAAAAAAAGTGCCAGCACAAAGTTTACTTTATTGGTCAATTTCACACAAGGTCCAACTGAAATGTTACATCCACTTTCAACCCAACCCCTCCAGAAGACACACAGATTTTGGAGAAGTGCAGGATCTGTCACACTGGGCGCCCAGGAAGATGTTGTTGTGGGGGAGGTTAAGTGCCTTGCACAAGGCCACAACAGCAGGCAACGGCATATAGGATTTGATACCAGCTCACTTCCCGACAGATTTTTCCTGTCGGACCCAGGATTTAAACTGCCAACCCACCGGTTGCTGGCTTGTCTTTTTTAACCACTAGGCTACCTGCCGCTGCAAGGCTACTAACCCACTTTGATCCAGAAGACAGGTTAAATATAACTCCACTCCATTCGAAACAAGCTTTGATGTGAAGATTATCACAACAGTGCCACTGTAATATGGGACACACGACTCCAGAACCAAACAATCTACATATTCTGGAAGAGAAGCTTTCGGATTGGTTCACAGTTCTCTTTTTCATTGAGAGATATGCATGAGATGTAACCAGTGAAGTGAATGGTTGAGATAAACACTCAATCTCAGGATGGATCAATATCCAGCCTACAATCACAACAAAGTTGGGGATCCACTCTAACTCGCCCAGACTTGCTCATTAGGAACTATGTAAAACAAGACTATAAAATCAATGGGACTGTGTACTCTGTCTTTGAATGTGGCTCAATCCATGAAAAGGCATCATGTTATTCATGTAATCTATCCTCAAAATACTGTGACTCTAAGTATGAGGTCTGCATGTAATAACAATGGCGATTGTTGCCATGAGGTTATGTCGTAGGGGGTTACTAGGGAACCAGATTGGTAAATTGTCAATCTTATTTTCTGAATGGGATAACCAGGTGTAATCTTTTAAAAGGTCACCAGAGTTCACGCCTAATCTCCGTGCAGGTCTGGGTCATTGGACCCTAAGGCCTAGAGTGTTGTTCAGGGCCTAATTTGTGCTAGTGCCCTAGTCTAGTTTAGCACGGTTAGCATAAGGTAGCTCCAGATTAGCATTAAGCGGTTTGTTAAGACATTGGTTAACGGATTAAAATGTACTTTACTCAGCGGTAAAATCTGAATAGACAACACAACAAGCACTGTGCAGGCAGAGGAGATTGATGTAGTCCACAAATACTTGAACTGAATCGCACACGAAGACCCCTTGTTATTAATAAAACAGGCTTCTAATACCGTTACCAATAACTTGGTTAAATATTGGACACTAGTTATGGTGTTACTTTCAGTCAGTTCCCTCATGCTCATGTCTTGAGTGTTACTTCATCGTAGGGGGCGCCAAACACCCAAAACAAAGCGAGGGGTGATCAGGGACTGTGATACTTAGATCATCCAACCAGCCACCTTGCCTCAGCCATCCCAGTGTTGTGTGCTACCATAAGGCCTGTGTGGCTATTTTTAAAATCCAAATCCTCTTTTTCATGGTTACCCCACCCTCACACAAACCCCAACCAACACTACAAATAATAGCTACGAACAGCACAGGGGGCATCTAAGCTGCTCATGAATAAATGTCATCCTCCTGAGGGACCAGGGGTTTAGACAGAGACATCAACTCAACTGGAGAGAGGAGAGTTGTGTAAACAGCCCACCACACACAATGGATAGGAAGCCAGCTGAATGCGATTTAGAGGGGTGACAAATTGAGGAGAGATTATGCGAGTGTGAGATGCACCAGCTGGCAGTGTGTGGAGTGTGTGTGTGCGTGCGTGCGTGTGTGTGTGTCGAAAGGGGGATTCTCCCCCAGGACTGCAGGCAATTCTAGTCACACGTCAGTAACCACACACTACAGCGATCATTAGAGACACACACAGCTGGTTTGTATGTGTCCATTTTCATAGCATAAACACTCTGATGAACAGTCACACACAGTGGTAAAACACACAGGCAATCATTCATTGAAACACACACACTGTATGTATCATTGTTTTCCATGTGATATTTTATTTCATGTGTTTTTGGAACACTTCACATGTGATGATATTTCACATGAAGTTTGATGTGGATTTTCACATGTGAAATCACGTGAAACCATGTGCTTTTGGAACACGTGATGATATTTTCATTTGATCACATAACCTTTCACATGCGGAGTCAAATTTTTTCATGTGAATATTTTTCACATGAGAATTCACAGGTGATGCCCTGCAAAAAAATATGTCATTAGGATACACACACACAGTGCTTTTAACATAATGTTTTCAACATATATATTTGGCGCACTTTGACATACATGATTACATTGTGTATGTTTATTTAAACAGTAATTATTATTCAACACATCTTCACCTGAGATTTGAACTGACAACCTCTTAGTCCACAGCATTCCAATCTTCCTGCTACACCACCATGTCTGTCAGTGAGTTGTATATGTGAAATAGCTGTTTTCACATGTTCAGAAGAATTTTTTTTTTTTTTTTTTACGTGAAAATCGAAATCTCACTTTCACATGGAAGGTCTAACTCCCACATTGTCACGCCCTGATCTGTTTCATCTGTCCTTGTGATTGGTGTCGCTGATTTTCCCCAGTGTATTTATACCTGTGTTACCGGTCTCTCTGTGCCAGTTTGTCTTGTATGTTTCCAAGTCAACATGTGTTTTTCCCCGTTCTCCAGCTTTTTGCATTTCTCCTTTTTCTCGTCCTCCCGGTTTTGACCCTTCCCTGTTTCTGGACTTTGTACCCGCCTGCCTGACCATTCTGCCTACTTTGACCATGAGCCTGTCTGCCACTCTGTACCTCCTGGACTCTGATCTGGTTTTGACCTTTTGCCTGTCCACGACCATTCTCTTGCCTTCTCCTTTTGGATTAATAAACATTGTAAGACTCCAACCATCTGCCTCCTGTGCCTGCATCTGGGTCTCGTCTTGTGTCATGATACACACGTGTAATTGCATTTTCTTATGTGAAAAACCTTCACATGTGAAAATCGAATACGCATTTGCACATGTGAAAAACGTTTTGACATTTTGCATTCCCATGTTCTCACATTTATTTCACGAGATCATATTTTCACGTGTAGTTTCATGTTATCACATTAACTTCACATAAGATCACGTGAAATTCATGTGATTGTTCTGTAAGGGATGCAGCACATATACGTAAATAACTAATAGAACAGCCGTGGTGTTATTATTTACTTATAGCTGTCAGTAAAGATGCATAAGTAATAGAGGAAATAGAATAGAATCGTGCGAAGGAATAGAATAGAAAGATGAGTAAAGCCAGAGATGTTTAGTCACACAGCAGTAGTCTATATGGGACACGCAATCCTCAGCTTCTGTGCCAAACTGCGTGGGTGTAACACACACACACACACACACACACACACACACACACACACACACACACACACACACACACACACACACACACACACACACACACACACACACACACACACACACACACACACACACACACGCTGCACCGGTGTAACAAACACACAAACACAACCTTTGTGTCACAATCCATAAATAGCGTTTCTGTGTGAATTTGGAGGCAGTTTGGCAAGATTCATACTTTTGACTTAAGCTGCCATTGATTTCCGCTGTTCATTGCTTATTGGCAATGGCACCAAACTGCTTCATAGATATAAAGTTCAATTGAATGGCCCTCTGATTTTTACTGTTCATTTAGGTCTATTATGATTTGAAGAACATTAACTGAAATAACCAAACAGAACTTTGTAACCTTATTGATCGGAGTGTATCCTTGTTACCGTGACATTTGGAGGACCACAGACTAGGTGATCCTTGTCAACACATGCAGGTGTGACGACCCTCCCACTCTGTCTGCCGTATTTTCTCTATTTGCTCTTGTTCCTTATTAGGATGCCGGTGGGCGGAGTTGGGAGGGTCGTCAGCTACATGGGAAACACCTGGGCCCGGGTGTGTCCCAGGACAAAGGCACCTCTTCCACATTCATTGGGGAGACTCTCTCCATGCAGACACCTTGTTGTTTTTGGTTGTGGTAGTTGTGGCTTTTTGGTTGTTTGTTTTTGGCACCCTTCAACACTGCATTATTACATTCAGGTATGCAAAACACTCACTTACATTACTGATTACACACACCATTGTTAATTACTTAGTTACTTTATTTAATAAATATATATTTTGATACTCCTTGTCTCCACGTTGTCTCCCTTTTGTTGCGAACTCTGAGCCCCTTCGTAACACAGGTTAGTGTTTTTCGTCATGTTCTTGAGGCATGTTCTTGAGTGGTCACTAGCTGGCACAACCACAAAGTCCTAAAATCAGATTTTAGACCTAACCCTAACCACACTGCTAACACTAATGCCTAACCTTAATTAAGACCAAAAAGCTCATTTTTGTTTTTATGAATTTTTACAATAGAGATAATTTTGACTTTGCAGCTGGGCTATCAGCAGGCTCCATGAAGTTGAATTTAAGACTTAAGACCTTTCTAATGCCACTTGGAATGTAATTTAACACACATTTTGAGGTCTGTGCTCCACACACCTGCTAATATTCCCCTCCAGAAATGAGCCCACGTTGGCAAAAAGTAGTATTTTTAGGACCGGCTCTTTCACAAAAGGCTATAGCCTACATGGCTCATATTATCAGGCAGGTGTGCTATCTTAGCAATGAGCATTAGCAATGTACATTCTCCTGTAGCCTAACGGATGTAGTTGCATAGTGGCTAGGCTATAGATGGCTGCAGCATGGGGTTGATCATATGCATATGGGCTAATCATTAGCTGGATCACTCTAGGTTTTCTGAATTTTGGCTTTGAATCAAAACCAACAACTAATGCTACTCAATATCATAATGATACCACTGTGGAAAAAATGCCCTAAAGTCAAATATACAACACTGTTACTGTATAAAACATATGTGGTCAACTCTCCATTTGGAGAGTTAGACCACTGGGTGTGCAGACGTTTGATCCATCACTGCTCAACACACACCCAAGTCAGCTTAATGAGGTCCTGTTGAGCAGTTGATTTGTAGAATCTGGTGTGTTCGAGTGGGGCTGGAATAAAAGTCGACACACCCAGTAGCTCTCTCTTGTAGTCATATGACGTATGACTACAACCAAAAAGTTATAAAAAAAAATAAAAAAATCCCTCATTCACTGAATCAGATATCAGATGGCTATACTTTGAAGCAAGGTAGCTAAGTGGTAGGGCTAGAGACTGACTTTATCCAGTGCCAAGCAAGACATGAAGTTAGTTCATAGAATGCATGATGGATATATTTTTATTTGCAACATTTCTTTTTGGCTCTTTATTGATTCATTTGCCTGAATGTTTTTTGTGCATAATGGCCTAGGCTATTTACCACCTGTGGAAGCGAGAACTCAAAACACATTAGCTAGATTTCTAACTGTAAATATGATAATGGTGCTAGACAGCCATGCAATTCATCTAACAGTAAATGTAATATCCGACAAGGGGAAATCACTCAGCCTCCAGGACAAGACTCATGACAATAAACGTCAACCTGCTCGACATGTGTCTGCATGTGTAGCCACATGCCATGACCCAGATGGGTTGTAATGGCTCTTTCATCCCTACATGATGCCACAAGCCATGGTCCACCACCTTCACAGAAACGTATCAAAGCATCGCAAATGACAACCCTATTCCCTATTTACTGTCCATACCATAGGTCAAAATTTGTGCACTAAATAGATAATAACTCAGGTATTCCGAGTTTCGGCTGAGCCCAAGTAGTCTGCTTTATATACACTGTATACAATGGGATTAGTTATAAACTCAGCAAAAAAAGAAACGTCCTCTCACTATCAACTGCATTTAACATGTGTAAATATTTGTATGAACATAACAAGATTCAACAACTGAGACATAAACTGAACAATTCCACAGACATGTAACTAACAGAAATGGAATAATGTGTCCCTGAACAAAGGGGGGTCAAAATCAAAAGTAACAGTCAGTCTCTGGTGTGGCCACCAGCTGCATTAAGTCCTGCAGTGCATCTCCTCCTTATGGACTGCACCAGATTTGCCAGTTCTTGCTGTGAGATGTTACCCCACTCTTCCACCAAGGCACCTGCAACTTCCCGGACATTTCTGGGGGGAATGGCCCTAGCCCTCACCCTCCGATCCAACAGGTCCCAGACGTGCTCAATGGGATTGAGATGGCCATGGCAGAACACTGACATTCCTGTCTTGCAGGAAATCAGGCACAGAATGAGCAATATGGCTGGTGGCATTGTCATGCTGGAGGGTCATGTCAGGATGAGCCTGCAGGAAGGGTACCACACGAGGGTGCACTGATGGAGGGATTGTGTGTTCCTGGTGTAACCCGGGCAGTTGTTGTTGCCATCCTGTACCTGTCCCGCAGGTGTGATGTTCGGATTTACTGATCCTGTGCAGGTGTTGTTACATGTGGTCTGCCACTGTGAGGACAATCAGCTGTCCGTCCTGTCCTCCCTGTAGCGCTGCCTTAGGCGTCTCACAGTACGGACATTGCAATTTATTGCCCTGGCCTCATCTGCAGTCCTCATGCCTCCTTGCAGCATGCCTAAGGCACGTTCACGCAGATGAGCAGGGACCCTGGGCATCTTTCCTTTGGTGTTTTTCAGAGTCAGTAGAAAGGCCTCTTTAGTGTCCTACGTTTTCATAACTGTGACCTTAATTGCCTACCGTCTGTAAGCTATTAGTGTCTTAACAACCGTTCCACAGGTGCATGTACATTAATTGTTTATGGTTCACTGAACAAGCATGGGAAACAGTGTTTAAACCCTTTACAATGAAGATCTGTGAAGTTATTTGGATTTTTACGAATTATCTTTGAAAGACAGGGTCCTGAAAAAGGGACGTTTCTTTTTTTGCTGAGTTTCTGAGTTTTCTTTGATTTTTGTTTTATTGTTTAAGTATGTAAGGACTCTTGAACAGGATGATAAACAGGTGATGCAAAGCACTTTACAATATTTGTAGGCAAAACCCCCTAAAAAACTGGCAGCAAAGACAGCAGATAAACCAATGCAATCATGGTAATTATTATGTTCAAACCTGCATGCTGTATTTCAAGATGGGGAGAATGACCATTTACGGGGAGAAACGTGTGTCCTTGTAGAAGATTGCTTTTCAACATCTTCCCATGCTTTCTTTTCTTTTATTCTTCATTGATTTCCTAAGAGGAAGCAAAGTGGATTTCACAGAAAGAACGCCCTTAAAGAACTGTGTCTTTTTTCAGGAAAAGGGATGTAGATGCCATCTCTGGTAGACTAGTGGAGCCTGTGTAGAGATGTTAGATAATGGCAGCATGCAGGTGGCATTTTATGAACTGGGAGACAGACAACCTCAAAAACCACTGGTGGGAGGAAGTAGCTTACCTGGCAGATATTAGATAGATGCTTTTGGCTTTAAACTCAACAGTAAAAAGCCCTCTTTGTTGGTCTGAGTCAGAGCTTTAAATGCAGATAGAGAGAGAGAGGATATACCATCCCCTTTAAAGCCACTGAAGCCTGTTCTAAGAGGGGGCCTGTTTTGTGGTTGGTAGAGGGAAGGGGAGGAGGGAGGGAGGGAGGGAGGGAGAGGCAGGTGCTGAGGAACAGGGACTCTATTGTGGGTCATCTCAGTCTCTTCACTCCTCCACTCTCAACCCTCTCTGTCTCCCACTCACACCATCACTAGGAAACAGGTGTATGTGTGAATCGCTGCCTCCCTGCCTGCCAACTCTCTTCCTCTATCCCTCCATCTCCTTCTCTTCTCTCTACGTCCTGCTTCAGCTGTCTCGCCCGTGCTGTTCTAAAATGCACAGTGTGTTAACCAGTTTAAATATTGCTGATATTGCCATCATCAACAAGCTGTCTTTCTGTCACACGCAACTCCTGAATCCCCCGAGTCTATATGATCCTGGTTGCATCACAAATGGCACCCTAGTGCTCTACTTGTGACCAGATTACCCACTATATAGGAAACAGGGTGCCATTTGTGGCACAGCCCCAAGCTCCTGTTTCACCTGACCATGAGCTCAGTAATCCCTTTGGACCCTGCGGGCGTGACAACATTGTCACGGTGATTACATTGTCATGACAGCATCGTCAAGGGTAAAGTGTTCTGACTAGGGGCAATAAAAGTCTATGAACGAGCAATCAAACGTCCATTTTGGTCGGCGTTGTTGAATAGCACATGACGATAATGCTGTATGGATTCATTCACAACACTCTGCTAAGGTCAGAACACCACAGAGGCCAAGTACAATCCACCAATAACAAGTCAACACATTTCGAATAGACTGCATAATTAAATTCTATCTCAATATTATTAGTTCAGTTCGTCAATTTGAAGTAGACCTAGTGTGCATCCCAAATGGTACCCTACTCCCTATATAGTGCACTACTTTTGACCAGGGCCCATAGGGATCTAGTCAAAAGTAGTGCAGTATTGTCAAGACTCAAGAGAAGACCCAGATGCAGACAGTTTCGAAGTAACAAAAGTTTACTACAAAAACAGGTGGGCCGTCGATGAGACGGTGGAGAGGGAAAGTGCCTGGAACCCGGAATCGCTGTTCGACACGTTCCTGCACTTCCAGCTGCCAACATGCGGAAATCCACCGCATAGTCTGCCACACTGCGGGAGTCTTGCCGAAGCTGGAGTAACCTCCGGGCAGCCTCACTCCCGTACAACGGAGAATCGAAACCTTCTTCACCTCCGTCACCAACTCTTCCAGACTGAAGCATACGACTGTTGTTACCACACAGCCGTAGCACATGCGAGAGCCCTTCTCGACATCAGCATGATGAGGTACGCAGTCGTTGAGTGGACAGAGGGGAAGGAGGAGGGCTGCAGCTCGATGATGAGAGAACATTGTGCGAGAATTGCCCGACAGGTTCCCGAGCGCGGCCGGGGAGCCCGCGCTGCTAACAGCCGGGTTACTAAGGGGCTGGGAGGTTACCATCGTGGTAGGTTGCCTGACAGACAACCCGCGGAATTGCTCCAGCAATGTGTTCAATGCGCGGTCATGGCGTTTTGGCCAAGATCTGAAACCCTTCCATAAGACCACGAAGCAACTCCTCGTGCCTTCCAATGATGGCATTGTGGAGCTGGTCCGAGTCTGCTGGGTCTGTCGTGGTCAGTTCATACTGTCAAGGCTAAGGAGAAGACCCAGATGCAGACAGTTTCGAAGTAACAAAGGTTTATTACTAAAACAGGCGGGCAGGCAAACAACAGGTCAAGGGCAGGCAGAGGTCAGTAATCCAAAGCAGAGTCCGAAAGGTACAGAACAGCCTGCAGGCTCAGGGTCAGGGCAGGCAGAATGGTAAAAACTGGGAAAACTAGAAAAAACGCTGGTAGGCTTGATGAAACAAAAGGAACTGGCAACAGACAAACAGAGAACACAGGTATAAATACACTGGGGATAATGGGGAAGATGGGCGACACCTGGAGGGGGTGGAGACAAGCAAAAAGACAGGGGAAACAGATCAGGGTGTGACACAGTATATAGGGAATAGGGTGCCATTTGGGAGGTATCCCTAGTATTTGATTCCAATCCTAACATTGCCTTTGACTGCTGTATGTATGAGTCAGATATAATAATGGCTGGGCTGTCTATTGACACATACCAAAGGTGACAATTGGATGCTGTCTTGCCATGATGTGTATAGCCATGTTCTAACTGTTTGTGCGTCCCAAATAGCACCCTATTCCCAATGTAGTGCACTACATAGGGAATAGGGAATAGGCTGCCATTTGGGATGCATACTTAGCCTTTACTACCAGCTCTCATGTCTTCTGAAAAGCTATGTTGCAACCATGGTTACAAAATGGTTACAAAGTCATGCAGTCATACATACAGTACGAGCCTCTACATCGCTGATTCCATTGTGTCCATTCTCAAACGCACTGAAATGCAATCTATTTTTCATTTGTCTTTTATTGTTGACACACTGTCACTGTGAGGCCTTGCTGCCTAGCAACAGAAGCCTACCGGCTGCCGTTTTTCAATCTTTTGTCAGGGAAAGATCCTCATTTTCCTGTCCCCAGGGGCAGATGGAAAGGTCACATCACTCCTCCACTTGTCTATCTACAGAAGATACGGAAGGAAGGTTTAACTCTATCTGTCTGTGGGCACAAAACATCCACTTGGGGACAATGGGAAGGGCAGCCATAGCCTGAAACCCACATTGAATATTGCTCTGTTAAAGTATTGTTTGACATCGCAGTGGGGTTGCAAAATTCCGGTAACTTTCTGGATTTTTGAAAAAGCTTGGATTTTTTGGAAAGTTACTGCAATTTTGCAAGCCTACCCAGTGTCCAGTGGACCTCTCAATCTGGAGTCAAGGAGATGTCCTGCCTCTTCTGAACTGCTTTTACACACAGTCTTTTCTCCAAAAGGAAAATAGCTTGATCTACTTTATTTATCCTAGAAGGGAAATAAACCAAACATAATTTTGGAAAAAAGGCATCTAATTTGGCATTTGAGGGACGAGAGCTTCTGTCCTCCATCATCACCTCATTGGGATTCCTCTCACACAACACACAGCTATACATTTGTGCATTCTCCCAGATGAAGCAATCAGGACCGAGATGGATTTCCATCCCTCTCACTTCAGTGAATGTAACGTTCTATCAATAAAGCGGCTCATTTAAAGCAGGCTGAACACACTGCGGAAGCCAAGTGTATGAATGTGAAAGCCTCGCTATATCCAAAATGGCACCCTATCCCCTACATAGGTCCTGGTCAAAAGTAGTGCACTATATAAGGAATAGGGCACCATTTTGGACACAACCCTGTTTAATTCTGAATTAACATGCCATTCGCTGCTGGTCATTCTGAAGAGCCTTTTTCCATTAAAGGCATTATTGACAGAGTAGTGAACAGAAAAGTGTCTAATAATTCTAGGGCTTTTGTGCCAAATGATAACCCACTGGGCACACACTGGTTGAATCAATGTTGTTTCAACGTAATTTGTCATCATATTGTGACATGGAATCAACGCGGAAAATACATTGACTTAACCTGACTAACAGGTTGTTATAGCAATCTAATTTCAACATACATTTAAATTGCATAGAACATTCCACATAGAAACCAAAAAAACATTCAATATTCAAGATATATTGGGTGGTTGAAATTACATCGATTTTTATATTTGATTAGACATATTTTATTTGACCTTGTGTCAATGTTGATAGTAGAATTGTATGTTTGAATCAACGTCATTGTTTCAATGTCATGCTGTCAACCTAAATAAAGAGATTATGTATATTGCAATGTGTGCCCAGTGTGAAGTGACGTGATAAAATGATGAAATGGGTGTGCGTCCCAAATAGCACCCTATCCCCATATGAAGTGTGCTATAGGGAATAGGATGCATTTGAAACGTAGCGGGGGAGTTGGCCTGAGGGGGATGTATTGTGAGAGGCTGTACGGTACAATACTGGAGGTTATTATTCAATCACCCACACGACCAACCAACCAACCAATCGACCTACCACCTCTCTCCCAGTTATCCAGTACCTCTTCTGAAGTGACAGGACAGGACAGCATCTCCCCTCTCTCTGCTTCACGGGAGAGCTGACTGTCTGATTGTCTGACACATAAACACACACACACTCACACACTTGCACACACACACAGACAGACAAACATAAACACACTCTAATTACACAGCCACGTATTACACTGTAAACCCTATCTGAACACCCGGCACCAGTCCCACTCATAAAGCTCTCAGCTGCTCTATTTTATTTTTGCTTTTTTTATTTCACCTTTATTTAACAAGGTAGGCTAGTTGAGAACAAGTTCTCATTTACAACTGCGACCTGGCCAAGAATAAAGCAAAGCAGTTCAACACATACAACAACACAGAGTTACACATGGAATAAACAAAAATACAGTCAATAATACAGTAGAAAAAAATCTATATACAGTGTGTGCAAATTAGGTAAGATAAGGGAGGTAAGGCAATAAATAGGCCATGGTGGCGAAGTAAATACAATATACCAATTAAACACTGGAGTGATTGATGTGCAGAAGATGAATGTGCAAGTAGAGATACTGGGGTGCAGAGGAGCAAGATAAATAAATAAATAAATAAATACAGTATGGGGATGAGGTAGTTGGATGGGCTATATTACAGATGGGCTATGTACAGGTGCAGTGATCTGTGAGCTGCTCTGACAGCTGGTGCTTAAAGCTAGTGAGGGAGATATGAGTCTCCAGCTTCAGTGATTTTTGCAGTTCTTCCAGTCATTGGCAGCAGAGAACTGGAAGGAAAGGCGGCCAAAGGAGGAATTGGCTTTGGGGGTGACTAGTGAGATACACCTGCTGGAGCGTGTGCTACGGGTGGGTGCTACTATGGTGACCAGTGAGCTGAGATAAGGCTGGGCTTTAGCTAGCAGAGACTTGTAGAAGATCTGGAGCCAGTGGGTTTGGCGACGAGTATGAAGCGAGGGCCAGCCAACGAGAGCATACAGGTCGCAATGGTGGGTAGTATATGGGGCTTTGGTGACAAAACGGATGGCACTGTGATAGACTGCATCCAGTTTGTTGAGTAGAGTGTTGGAGGCTATTTTGTAAATGACATCGCCGAAGTCGAGGATCGGTAGGATGGTCAGTTTTACGAGGGTATGTTTGGCAGCATGAGTGAAGGATGCTTTGTTGCGAAATAGGAAGCCGATTGTAGATTTAATTTTGGTTTGGAGATGTTTGATGTGAGTCTGGAAGGAGAATTTACAGTCTAACGAGACACCAAGGTATTTGTAGTTGTCCACATATTCTAAGTCAGAACCGTCCAGAGTAGTGATGCTGGACGGGCGGGCAGGTGCGGGCAGCGATCGGTTGAATAGCATGCATTTAGTTTTACTTGCATTTAAAAGCAGTTGGAGGCATTGGAAGGAGAGTTGTGTGGCATTGAAGCTCGACTGGAGGTTAGTTAACACAGTGTCCGAAGAAGGGCCAGAAGTATACAGAATGGTGTAGTCTGCGTATAGGTGGATCAGAGAATCACCAGCAGCAAGAGCGACATCATTGATGTATACAGAGAAGAGAGTTCGCCTGAGAATTGAACCCTGTGGCACCCCCATAGAGACTGCCAGAGGTCCAGACAACAGGCCCTCCGATTTGACACACTGAACTCTGTCAGAGAAGTAGTTGGTGAACCAGGCGAGGCAGTCATTTGAGAAACCAAGGCTGTTTAGTCTGCCGATAAGAATGTGGTGATTGACAGAGTCAAAAGCCTTGGCCAGGTCGATGAATACGGCTGCACAGTAATGTCTCTTATCGATGGCGGTCATGATATTGTTTAGGGCCTTGAGCGTGGCTGAGGTGCACCCATGACCAGCTCTGAAACCAGATTTCATAGCGGAGAAGGAACAGTGGGATTCGAAAGGGTCGGTAATCTGTTTGTTAACTTGGCTTTCGAAGACCTTAGAAAGGCAGGGTAGGATAGATACAGGTCTGTAGCATTTTGGGTCTAAAGTGTCTCCCCCTTTGAAGAGGGGGATGATCGCGGCAGCTTTCCAATCTTTGAGAATCTCAGACAATACGAAAGAGAGGTTGAACAGGCTAGTAATAGGGGTTGCAACAATTTCGGCAGATCATTTTAGAAAGAGAGGGTCCAGATTGTCTAGCCCGGCTGATTTGTATGGGTCCAGATTTTGCAGCTCTTTCAGAACATCAGCTATCTGGATTTGGGTGAAGGAGAAATGGGGGAGGCTTGGGCGAGTTGCTGTGGGGGGTGCCGGGCAGTTGACCGGGGTAGGGGTAGCCAGGTGGAAAGCATGGCCAGCCATAGAAAAATGCTTATTGAAATTTCCAATTCTAGTGGATTTATCGGTGGTGACAGTGTTTCCTAGCCTCAGTGCAGTGGGCAGCTGGGAGGAGGTGCTCTTATTCTCCATGGACTTTACAGTGTTCCAGAACTTTTTTGAGTTTGTGCTACAGGATGCAAATTTCTGTTTGAAAAAGCTAGCCTTAGCTTTCCTAAATGCCTGTGTATATTGGTTCCTAACTTACCTGAAAAGTTGCATATCAGGGCTATATCTGTTCCTGGTTACATTTTTTTTGAATGGAGCATGCTTATTTAATTAAGATGGTGAGGAAGGCACTTTTAAAGAATAAACAGGCATCCTCTACTGACGGGATGAGGACAATATCATTCCAGGATACCCCGGCCGGGTCGATTATAAAGGTCTCCTTGCTGAAGTGTTTTAGGGAGCGTTTGACAGTGATGAGGGGTGGTCGTTTGACCACAGACCCATTATGGATGCAGGCAATGAGACAGTGATCACTGAGATCTTGGTTGAAAACAGCAGAGGTGTATTTGGAGGGCAGGTTGGTTAGGATGATACCTATGAGGGTGCCCGTGTTTACAGATTTGGGGTTGTACCTGGTAGGTTCATTGATAATTTTTTAGATTGAGGGCATCAAGCTTAGATTGTAGGAGGGCCGGGGTGTTAAGCATGTCCCAGTTTAGGTCACCTAACAGAACGAACTCTGAAGATGGATGGGGGGCAATCAATTCACATATGGTGTCCAGGGCACAGTTGGGGGCAGAGGGTGGTCTATAGCAAGCGGCAACGGTGACAGACTTGTTTCTGGAAAGGTAGATTTTTAAAAGTAGAAGCTCGAATTGTTTGGGTAAAGACCTGGATCATAAGACAGAACTCCGCAGGCTATCTCTGCAGTAGATTGCAACTCCGACCTCTTTGGCAGTTCTATCTTGGCGGAAAATGTTATAGTTAGGTATGGAAATTTCAGAGTTTTTGGTGGTCTTCCTAAGCCAGGATTCAGACATGGCTAAGACATCTGGGTTGGCAGAGTGTGCTAAAGCAGTGAATAAAACAAACTTAGGGAGGAGGCTTCTAATGTGAACATGCATGAAACCAAGGCTTTTACGGTTACAAAAGTCAACAAATGAGAGCACCTGGGGAATAGGAGTGGAGCTAGGCACTGCAGGTCCTGGATTAACCTCTACATCACCAGAGGAACAGAGGAGGAGTAGGGTAAGGGTACGGCTAAAGGCTATACGTACTGGCGTCTAGCACGTTCGGAACAGGGAGTAAAAGGAGCAGGTTTCTGGGCGCGATAGAATAGATTGAAGGCATAATGTACAGATAAAGGTATGGTAGGATGTGAGTACATTGGAGGTAAACCTAGGCATTGAGTGATTAGAGAGATATTGTCTCTAGAAACATTTAACCAGGTGTTGTCATTGCATATGTGGGAGGTGGAACTAAATGGTTGGTTAAGGCATATTGAGCAGGGCTGGAGGATCTACAGTGAAATGAAACCATAAACAATAACCAGAACAGTAATGAACATGGCATATTGACATTAGGAAGAGGCAAGCGTAGCCAGGTGATCATAAGGGTCCAGTGAATGGTTGGGCTGGCTGGAGACACGGCGATTCAGACAGCTAGCAGGCTGGGGCTAGCAAGCTAGCAGAAGGGCCTTAGAGGGATGTCACGATGGAGGAAAGTCTGTTTTAGCCTCCTTGTGCGGTTCCGTCGATAGACCAGTCATGATGGATTAGTAGTGTTCCATGTTGCAGAGGGGTCCAGTCCAATTGGCAAATGGATCTATTCAGCTAACAATCCAATATGCTTTAGACAGCTAGCGGACTGCGGCTAGCAGGCTAGCACATGGGCATTCAGGGGACGTCGCGACAAAGGGGCCTGTTGGAAAAAAAACCCTCGGGCAGATTACGTCGGTAGTCCAGTCGTGATGGATAAGTAGGGATTCGTGAGGTAAAAGTGGCCCAGGCCGATTAGCAAAATAGGAATAGTGGCACGAGAAATTGGCCGATGGACCTATTAGCTAACAGTCTGATATGCTCTAGACAGCTAGCGGGCCGCGGCTAGCAGGCTAGCAGATTGGCATTCAGGGAACGTCACGACATAGGAGCCAGTTGAGTAACCCCCTCGAGCAGATTACGTCGGTAGTCCAGTCGTGAAGAATCGGCGGGGTTCCGTACCCCGTACCGGCAGTAAAAGGGGTCCTGGAGTGGGTGATGGACCTCTTCAGCTAGCCAGGGGAGATGGGCCTAGCATGGGCTAGCTCCAGACTAATTGGTGCTTGCTTCAGGACAGAGACGTTAGCCAGGAGTAGTCACTCGGATTGCAGCTAGCCAGCTGCGATGATCCAGGTGAGAAGGTTCAGAGCTTGCGGTAGGAATCCGGGGATATGGAGAGAAAATAGGTCCGGTATGCTCTGGTTTGAATCGCGTCCGAGCTAAAGGTAGCTGATGACCGCTAGCAGTGGTTAGCTGACTACTAGCTAGTTAGCTGGCTAGCTTCTGTTGGGGGATTCGGATTCAGAGGTAAAGAATAATACCTTAGAAAAAAGCAGATCCACACCACATTGGGTGAGGCGGGTTGCAGGAAAGTATTTTGAAGTTTAGGTTTAGAAAAATATTTAAAAAACGTGCGAAGAAAAATATATAAAAATATATATATAAAAAAAAATATATATATATACATGGGACACGACAAGACGAAGGACAAAGACGTTTGACTGCTACGCCATCTTGGATCCCTGAGCAAACATACATAAATGTACAGTATTCAACCCCTCCTTACTCATTTCTAAGAAGACTGAATTGGAAAAGACTGAATCGGACAAGACTGAATCGGAAAAGACTGAATCGGAAAAGTAAGGATCTAGATGATGAGCGTAAAAGGTTACTGTGGCAACTGCTCTTAAACAGCATTATAAACTGAATGACAGTAATTCAATTGTTATCCCTGTCAACTCTTATGTGCAAGAATAAACACGCATTTGTAATCTTCCTCACTAGTACACAATGATTGGAAAATTGATCATCTAATCATCCAGAAAGTATCAAGTTGGAGAAGCTCAAGTAGAAAGTCTTTATCATTCATGTCTCTCTGACTGTTCTTCTGAGATCCCTACATACCACCTATATACCTTACCTTACTCTGTCCTCTCTCTCTCTCTCTCTCTCTCTCTCTCTCTCTCTCTCTCTCTCTCTCTCTCTCTTTCTCTCTCTCTCTTTCTCTCTCTCTCTCTCTCTCTCTCTCTCTCACACACACACACACACACACAAGCCGCAACTGTCCTTCCTGGGGTCCACACAAAACATGACATAATATAGAACAATAATAGACAAGAACAGCTCAAGGACAGAGCTACAAATATTTACAATAAATATAGAAATACATAAGGTCCTGTGCTGACAAAGCACTTAAAAACAGTCCCGCTTTAAATGACATGCAGCTTATAAAGGCTTCATAAAGCCTTCATAAACACTAGATAAATGTGTTACGAATCATCTATAACCGAATGTGATGCTTTATAAAGGGTTAATTTGGTAGGGCCTTTTAAAATCTGGTTGTATTTTTTGACTATTGCTGATTTTTCACAAATTCCATTTTCTTGGTTTTTTCTTTTTCCAGATTTCCGGTTCACCCCAGTTTTTTCACACTTTTCTAATAGAAAAACAACTCAATTGGATGTTCTGTGTTCACAACAATGCTTAAACCACATCAGGGGATGACTTTTGAGGTCTCGGAAAAATCAAAGAAATTCAGATTCTGTAGTTTGTTGCCCTTTAATTTAGTGAGCATGCCCTGCACTGTTGTTTGGTTAGCATCCCAATATTACACTTCATATATCTCAGAAGACAGAAATAAAACAAAACTGTTTGACATAGAAATACCAGATTTTCATAATAAAAAAACAACTTGATTAATTATAAAACATATGAATATATTCTACTCATGAGGCCAAGGGAGCTTTTGGTCATTGACTGTAGGAAAGGGTTGTTTCAAATTACCATCATCTGGTGAGAGGAACTGTGTTCTTTGTAATAGTAATGTATTATTTTTTGTTTTGCTCAATCTGATTCGGTAGGCCTGGTAGGGCCTATTCATGCCTACGCCCCTGATGCAAACAGCACATGTTGACTGAATTGCACATCACAAATAGCCTACTAACCAAGACTTCGGACCAAACTTTTTCAATACCTGGTTTGCATACCCATTGTTGCCTTAGCTAGCATTTACTCCTAGATCATATGTTGAAATGTCTTTCCTACCTACCGGCTACCGATGACATTATTATGTGAGCTGCTCCATGCCAAAACCAGTTGAGAGCTGCATGTTCTTGATTTGAGAGCTGCAGATTATATTCCGTTGGATCTAGGTGTATAGCGCGCATGTGAGTATATGTCACGTGCTTTGCGATTTTGTAGGCTACTTTGTGCATGATTTCACCAGTGGTGTAAAGTAAGCAGTTTTTTGGGGTATCTGTACATTATTTTACTCTTTATATGTTTGACAACTTTTTGCTTTCACTCCACTACATTCCTAAAGAAAATAATGAACTTTTTACTCCTTACATTTTCCCTGACACCCAAAAGTACTCATTACATTTTGAATGCATAGCAGGACAGGAAAATTGTCTAATTCATGCATTTATCAAGAGAACATCCCTGGTCATCCCTACTGCCTCTGATCTGGCAGACTCACTAAACACAAATGCTTCGTTTGTAAATTATGTCTGAGTGTTGAACTGTGACCTTGGCTATCCGTAAAATAAAAAAACAAGAAAATCGTGTTGTCTGGTTTGCTTAATATAAGACATTTTAAATGATTGTGCAAAGCTGTCATCAAGGCAAATGGTGGCTACTTTGAAGAATCTAAAATATAAATATATTTTGATTTGTTTTACACTTTTTTGGTTACTACATGATTCCATGTGTGTTATTTCATAGTTTTGATGTGTTCACTATTATTTAAACAATGTGGAAAATAGTAAAAATAAAGAAAAACCCTTGAATGAGTAGGTGTGTCCAAACTTTTGACTGGTAATGTATCTTGTAATATGGCTTTTTTTTCTGGGTTCCCCAGGGATTTTACCCACACTTCGCTACTGGTCCTTTCAGCATCACAAACCTGGTACACACTGAAGGCCTAGGTCCAATAGCTTCACCACTGTACTAACCTGTCACACACTGAAGGCCTAGGTCCAAAAGCTTCACCACTGCGCAAACATGTCTTTAATAGATTTAAAGACTGTTCAGGTAACAATGTTTAGAGAATGGAGTGTATATGTTTGGATTGGCTAAACGGTATTATGTGCTTATTGAATGGAAGCTGATAATTATGAGACAGACCAAGTACAAATGTATCAGACAACAAGACAAGACCGAGACACTCAAAGTGTGGTCTTGAGACTGGACTTGAGACTGAGACCGGTCTTGAGTACAACAACACTGCAGACAGCACATACAGTATAAGCCTGGGATATCAACCATTCAAATTTGGCCTTAGTGGGAGTGTCCATAGAATTCTATAGGAGGGACCTTACTGCGTAAAGTATTTGTCATCGTCACTACTTAATACAGTCAAAAAGTCATAATTATTTCTAAACCTTCCTATTTCCACAATTTGTCTTCTTAAAATGTGATTTTAAACCCAACCCTTACTAATGAAGGACACGTTTGATGCGTTGGTCCACCAGACCTGCGCATTTGGGTGGAAGTGTCTGAGATTAGGTGTAACGTGACTAACATGACATCACTTTAGAGCATGTGCCATCCTTCAGCACAGCATGTCACCCTTTATAAAGCACATGTTTATATCATTCAACATAGTGGGTTATGGCTCATTTGACGTATAGGATTATGTCACACAGTTATACCACATTTATGAACCCTTTATGAAGCATGACATACAATTCTAGATGCTTTGTAACACATTTATGTAGTGCTTATGGAGGCATTATGAAGGATTTATGAAGCCTTTATAAGCTGAATGTTGTTTAAAGCGGGACTGGTAAAACATTACTTGCTAAGGGAGAGGCGTTGTTCTGTGAGTTGTAGTTTTGAAGCTGATTTTGCTGTTTGCTTGGGTCATTTTAGATGGAAGGACGTTCCATCCAACCACGGCTCTATACAATACTATGCATTTCCTTAAATTTGTTTTGGACTTGGGGACTGTGAAGAGACCCCTGGTGACATGCCTGGTGGAGTATGTATGTCTGTCAGCACTGTATGTTATTTGATTATGCCGACAATTTGGAATTTTCATCACAGTAATATTTCTCATAAAAACAAGACAAACAATCTTCTACTTTAAGTCAAGTGAGACTGGCATGCATCTTGTTGATATTAGCCCTCTGTTAACAGTGAAGGGCAAGACGTGCTGCTCTGTTCTGGGCCAGCTGCAGCTTTCCAAGGTCTTTTTTTGCAGCTCCTGACCATATAACCAGCAATAGTCAAGATGTGCCAAAACCAGAGCCCGCAGGACTTTTTTGGTTGAATGTGGTGTTAAAAATGCAGAGCATCTCTTCATCACAGACAGACCTCTCCCAAACTTTACAACAATCTATGTCTTGACCATGACAATTTGCAATCTAATGTAACACCAACTTGTGAAATCATGTGTTTTTGGAACACTTCACATGTGATGATATTTAACATGATGTTTCACATGTGTTTTTGGAATACAATTTAGAGATTTAACACACTTGATAACATTGCCTGTGTTTATTTATACAGTAATTATAATTAAACATGTCCTCACCTGGGATTTGAACTCACAACCTCATGGTTCACAGCATGCCGATCTTCCTGCCACGCCACCATGCCTGTCAGTGACTGAGTTTCACATGTGAAATAGATGTTTTCACATATTGAGCTGAAATGTTCAGTTGTTCACATGTAAACCATCAGTGGAGGCCGCTGAAGGAAGACGGCTCATGATAATGTCTGGAATGGAGTCAATGGAGTGATATCAACCACCTGGAAACCACGTATTTGATGGGTTTGATACCATTTCATTGACTCCATTCCAGCCATTATTATGAGCCGTCCTCCCCTCAGCAGCCTCCATTGGAAACCATATGTTCACATGTATTATATTTAGAGTTGACATGTTAACACCATCTTTTTACATTTGAGGAGAATAACGTTTTCACCTCGTGAATTTTCACCTGTGAAAATCTAACTCATGTGAAATTGCATTCTCGCGTGAAAAACATTGTCGAAATTTTGCATCCCCATGTTGTCACATTTATTTCATGAGCTCATGTTTTCATGTGCTCAAATTTGTAGTTTCATGGTATCACATGTTGAAATTTTGCATCTGTATGTTTTCACATTTATTTCACATTAGATCATGTTTTCACATGTAGTTTTATGTTATCACATGTTACTTTTATATGTTGTCACATTATCACATTAACTTCACATAAGATCACATGTGATCACGTGACCTCCCTAGGCAGGCAGCTGCTGGTTCAAATCCCAGAGACGACTAGGTGAAAATCTGTGGATGTGCCCTTGAGCAAGGCACTTAACCCTAATTGCTCTTGGAAGTTGCTCTGGATAAGAGTGTCTGTTAAATGGAAATGTGAAATTCATGTGGGTTTTCTGTAAGTGCTTACTCTGTTTGGTGTCCCCAAGCTCATCCCAGACTAGTGACTTATTCCCTAGTGTGTCACACTGTCACTGTAGGCCATCTGCATCAGGTTGACATGACACTGAGAAAACTAAACAGAAGCTCACAAATGTCCAAACATGCAGACACACTTATATCAGAAAAAGAAAATCAGTACATCACAAAAATCACTGGTTGAGCTCTCTTGCTGAAATATGCACAGAACCAGAACAACATCCAACAGTCAACACTCTTGAGATCAGCCAATAAAAACCCAATGTTCCTGTTAAAAAACCCACTCTTACTGAGAGCTCTGTAAAAGGCTGCCACAGTAAAGTGTTTTCATAAGTGTTTTCTCCACTTGAGCACAGACGGAGGAACACTCATAGTACCATCTAAAGAGAATGGCCATCTAAAGAAAATGGCCACTCTCTATTGAGTGCAATTTTCCCTCAAGGACTGCGCAAGCACAACAAGTTGAACAGCACCGGCTGGCTGCTACATCTAACCTGGCTTGACGCTCCTCAGCTTGAGTTTGTTTCAGTCCAGCATAGGTGACTGAGTGTTGCAATGTGTGTATGTGTCTGTATGTGTGTCCATTGAAGAGTAGACACCCGGTGAAATAGAAAAGTCCAGTACAGATTGATCTCACACCACAACTGTGTCCACAGTGACAGCAGGGGAGAGTAGTTTTGGCCCTGAATGGTTCTGTGGCTACATCACAAATGGCACCCATTTCCCTATATAGTGCACTACTTTTGACCAGAGCAATATGGACCCTAGTCAAAAGTAGTGCTCTATAAAGGGAATAGGGTGTCATTTGGGACATAGCCTCTGTTTACCACAGCTTAACACGAAGCACTTTATTCTGCTCACATGTCAAAGTGAAGACAAGCAGCTTGAAAACAGAGCTGAGTCTGACTACATCACCTCACTTGAATGAAATAGGCTGTGCCCCAAATGGCCAGTGGGGTAAAGTACTTAAGTAAAAATACTTTCAAGTACTACTTAAGTCGGTTTTTTTGGGGTATCTGTATTTTACTATTTATTTTTTTGACAACTTTTACATTTACTTCACTACATTCCTAAAGAAAATAATGTACTTTTTACAATTTCCCTGATACCCAAAAGTATTCATTACATTTTAAATGCTTTGCAGGATAGGAAAATGGTCCAATTCATTTATCAAGAGAACATCCCTGGTCATCCCTACTGCCTCTGATCTGGCGGACTCACTAAACACAAATGCATAACTTGTAAATTATGTCTGAGTGTTGGAGTGTGCCCCTGGCTATCCATAAAATTTTAAAACAAGAAAATGGTGCCATCTGCTTTGCTATATACAAGGAATTTGAAATAATTGTACTTTTACTTTTGATACTTAAATATATTTAGAACCAAATACTTTTAGACTTTTACTCAAGTAGTATTTTACTGGGTGACTTTAACTTTTACTTGAGTAACTTTCTATTAAGGTATCTATACTTTTACTCAAGCATCACAATTGGATACTTTTTCCATCACTGCAAATGGCACCCTGTTCCCCACATAATGCACGACTTTTGACAAGGGCCCATAGGGAATAGGGTGCTATTTGGGACGTAACATAGTCATGAAAATTCTTCTTCTTCCATCTCTCTTTCGAAAAAGTCTAATCTAACCCTACTGAGAAGCAAATCATAATTCATCCCTGAGTAACGCGATCATGTTATACAGGAAAGGCTATCTCTCTCCAGAGGTAAAATTATATTTATGAGAAGTCATATCATAGACAGTACCAGGCTATCAATCAACAAAGTCCCCATTCCCTTTCAGACTACTGCGCCTGTTGGCCAGGGTTGATGGGGGACTGAGGGGGAAAGAGAGAGGGACGAGAGGGAGACAGAGGGGGAGATGGGGGGGATAGAGAGAGGTGGCGAGCAAGGGGTTAAACCTGCTTGGCTGTCAGCCCTTCCAATCACCTCCCTGATGAAGACATCTGATCCAGTTGTGGTGAACAGATGCATCTTGTTTTCCACCAGGGTTATTTTGGTCACGCTGTCCATTTTGTTCTATACTCTGAAAGCTACATCCATGCCAAAGAATTCATATTAACAGAATGAGGGCAATCTGAGAGTGAATGATAGACGAAGAGAGTGAGCTTTATATTTCAGCTGTTTGCTTGGAGGGGTTAACGGAAAGCAGAGTAATTCCATGTGCTGCCTAGCTGTATCTTGACAGCACAGCGTTGTCATGGTGAATTGTCCCTGGGAGCAGTGTGAGTGTATTGTTGGAAGTGTGTGTGCAGTTTTATTTCTCTCTCAAGTCAGAGTGCTTGAAGCAGTCCAACACCCTATTACTGACAAAGTGCACTACGTATGTAATAGGGTGCCAGTTGGGATGCTACCTAAGACTGTTGTAATGAGAAAGCTGACTTGATTAGTTGTTTTATCTAAGTGGTGGTTACAGAGGGACTGAATTATCTTGGCTGTGCTGTTGGGATCCGCTGGTGTGGAATCAATTATGAACATGCCTGCATGTCTGAGTGCCAAATGGCACCCTATTCCCTGTAGAGTGCATCATTTCTTTTTAATAATGCACTAGGCCCTGGTCCAAAGTAGTGCACTACGTCAGGAATAGAATGCCATTTGGGTAAGAAAGGGGGACAATTCCCTTTGCATGTAATGCTTGGCTTTTTTGTTCCCAATAACAATCAAATAATGAGGTTACACTTGGACAAAGAATGTTTGGTCTTTTCTTTCAGTATGTCATTGTTCCTTTCAAGCAGGGTGCTAATAGTTTAGGTAATGTCAACCTGCGAGGCATGCACTCAGACACACACACAATCACACTAACATGTATTTCCCCTTTGAGTAATCCGTTTTAAATGAGAAACCGGATGGCTTTCAGCTCGGTGGTACCGGTGCTTTTATTCCAGCATCAAAATGTGATAATGTAAACATGATGCAACAATGCAGTATAAACCATCTTAAACTCCCCCAAACATTGCGCTCTCACTCTCTTACACACACAGCCACCCAGTTGAAACATCCATAGGCCTACACAAACCCTGCATGGCATGAGTTACATTATCCAAAACGTCTCGTTCTTAAAATATGTCAATATTTGCTTACACACACGACCATAACATTCACCCAACAGAACACAAAGAGCCACATAATCCACATATAATGACCTGGGCTTTATTGTCTTATATTATCGCAGAGTTCTGTCACTTTTTTATTTTCATTATTCTTTTCAGCCTCCAGGTGGGACAAGAAAACCTCAAGGATAAATCCTGCCATTGGACTGGGCATTCAGATTCTGACGACAGACAAAAAGTACTACTAGGAGTAGCACTGTCTTTGTGCCTTAGTCTTCACAGAAGAGAGCACGTTTTTTTCCCCCAAGGGAAGGCACCCGACACTTGTGGTTTTTGGCCTTGCAGCCGTCTGGAGTTTGAAACGGTGAGATGAGAGGAGAAAAGAAGCCTTTCTCCAGAGCTACCCCCCATTAGCATTTTTTTTTTCTTGTCAGAAATTGGAATGATAATACATACAGCAATTGTAACTGCCATTCACCTCCCTTATCACCTATGCATAAACAAGTAACAAAATAATGAAGTCTTTCAATAAGAAGCTTACAATCATTTTTTTTTACCACAAGAACAGGAGAAAAATACAAAAATAACTAAAGTCTGTTTTACAAAAATGTGTGTGGGGTTAAAATAATTAAGGGGGAGGGGGGGGGGGGGGCATTGCATGAAAACAAGGGACCAAAATTATACAAAAGCAGCATTAATATTGATTAAAAAAAAAAAAAAGAAAACTAAACAAAATCGATAGTGCTTTGAATCAGAAGCATGAGATAGACGCTTCTAGGAAGAGACTTCATCCCTAGTTTGTTACTTGTATCGGGATAATGTAAATGGAAGATCCCAGGAAGAGCTTTAACCCCGCTAAGTGAAGTGAACCAAAGCTGACCATGTCCTCCACATCTGGCTCCCCTCCCCAAAAAGAGCATCTGTATATCACCATTGAATTCCACATGATCCAAAGAAAAGCGCAGGGACCCAAAGAGGGGAAAACCTGCATTGTGTTTCCAATATACAAAATACCCAGGAGTCCGTAGCTACCTAACATTTACTAGAGCACAGGAACCAATGAAGGTACAGTGCAGAAATAAAAAAAGGAAACTGTAAACACAGCACAATAAATAGATAAAACAGCAGGCTCTGCACCATGCATGTGATGAAACGTCTCTTCTGAAATGTCTGTTTATACAACTCTCACATCTCACAAGTTTATCGCTTTTTTCTTTTTATTCCCAAGTGCAAAACATCACAAATAAACAAGTTTCTGTATTCAAGTAACATATATACAGGGGGATATTACAAATATTTAGTTACTGTACAGATACTAATTTGCCATATTCATAATTTACACAATGTCAATTTTTACTCTTATTAACAGTAACGAATACAAAAACAAAAACATTTAAAAAGCATGAGATGAGAATTGCAACCCATGTAATCCCCACAGTTGCCGTGGAAACGTGTCTGTCCGTACTCCGTATGTAGTCCGTTGTGTGTATGTGGAGTCCCGCCGACCACCCGCCTGCCGTCCCTTTTGCATTCCCAATGCTACGATGCACAGCACCTAAAGACTGGATTCAGAGAGTAGCAGCAGACTCTCAGCAGAGGACTGGTTGGCCAGCAGAGGGTTGGGTAGCGTTGGGCCTGGTTGGTCTGTCATGGTCGCTAGCAGCACCACCACCACTCTGCTACGTCACCTCCATGGCCACTGTGTTGTCCGCTATACTGTTCAGAGCCGGCTTGTCTTGACCGTGATTATCCCTGGAAGAATACAAGACAAACACCATGTCAAAAACTGCTTCCACTAGACCCCTATTAACTTAAACAAATGTTATCAACATACAGAGTTAAAGTCAAGGCATGGCTTAACCAATTCATTAAAACAAATAACAGATTCATCACAACCCCTAACCTTATCATTTGTGAATAGCCTAGGTCTGTGTCAGAGTATGTTTTTATAACAACCTTCAGTTAAAGTCAGGGCATGCCTTAAACAGTATGTTATTCAAAGTGAATTTGAATATGTTAAATCATCTTACCTGGATCCTATTTCCATGGTAGAAGCCCCGGTGACCTTGTTGGGCATCTGACAGTTGGTGTTGGCAGTCATCTTTAAGGCAGAGGAGGGCAAGGCTCCCAGAGCCCTGGGTATGTGGCTGTGGCGCGTGGTGGTGCCGCCCAGACTGGGGAGGACAGGGGAGGAGGGTACACTCATACGGACGTTGTTCCCTATCAGGACCTGAGTGGTGGTGGGGGTGGAGTTTGCAGCGTTGCTACCCAGGTGGAGTGGATTCCCGTGGGCGTTAGGTAGGGAGCTGAGGGAGGAGGCGATGACAGGGGATGTAGTGGTGGAGGGCTTGAGGAAAGTGGGGGCTGATGGAGGAGGAGTGGGAGTCTGGTTGGTGTTGGGGTGGTGGGTGGTGCTGGCGAGGTGTAAGCCCTTGTACACTCCTGAGGCAGGGAGACATTAATACATTAGACTATACTTCATTCATCAGTAAAATGCTGAGAGGGGATGGGTAAAGAAAATACTTTGATAAGACTAGAGCACTTCCTCAACTCTACAGTCCTTTGTCTATTCAATTGTATTTATTTGCAAATCTGGTCTGCGTCCTACAATGGTACTCTATCCATATATAGTGTACTACTTTTAACTAGGGCCCATAGAGCTCAGATCCCATTGGCACTGCTGCTCACCTGAGCCTGGAAAGACCCCGTTGACGCCACTTCCTAGAACCCCCTCCTCCTTGCCCTTGAAGGCCATCAGCTGGTCCGTGGTCACCAGGGCAGAGGCAGCAAACTGGGCGCTGGCCGAGTCTAACGTCTTAGATATTATACACTGGAGGAAGGACAGATGGAGACAGACCGAGTGATGTGATTGTACAATCACTGAGCATATTAAATATGGAAGAGTCAGTAAAACCAGTCATTCCCCTAGATATTTTTTCAGGCAGGATGCAAAGCTCCCTCAATGCAACACAAAGGCTTTCTGGCTTCGAGGGCTGTCCCCGACAAATAACAAATCTTGGTCGATCGATAGTGGTCTTTTCTTTCGATCAATCGATTGGTCTGAATTTTAGAAACTTTTAATTTTTTTATATATAAAAGACACCCTATGTGTTCTAATAAAATCAACTACATGTACCGAGCTTGTCTTATGCTTTAAGAACACTGTTTGATTACATAATTAAGACAAATTATTCAAGAGAGCCAGAGATCAAGATGGTCTAACCAGAAGAAGAAAAAAAAAACCTGTTCTTGACCCTGCTCCAACTCTGCTGTTACGCTCCTGAAGTTGCCAGTGACAGGCTAAACCAGGGGCCGGCAACCTTTTCCATTTGGAGGTTCAATTTCTACCGACCGGCGTGCCATTTCTGATTTTCATATGCACAATTCCATAGAAAGGTTTCATTTAAGTGATATATTAGTCTGTATCTCAATCATTGTCATGTGGTTAATCAAAATTATATCTAAAAGAAAATGATTCAAATCTAAAAGTAACTTCTATTGCCAACGATGTAGTTATCAAAAGGGAGACCGGGAAATATACTGCTCAAAAAAATAAAGGGAACACTTAAACAACACAATGTAACTCCAAGTCAATCACACTTCTGTGAAATCAAACTGTCCACTTAGGAAGCAACACTGATTGACAATAAATGTCACATGCTGTTGTGCAAATGGAATAGACAACAGGTGGAAATTATAGGCAATTAGCAAGACACCCCCAATAAAGGAGTGGTTCTGCAGGTGGTAACCACAGACCACTTCTCAGTTCCTATGCTTCCTGGCTGATGTTTTGGTCACTTTTGAATGCTGGCGGTGCTTTCACTCTAGTTGTAGCATGAGACGGAGTCTACAACCCACACAAGTGGCTCAGGTAGTGCAGCTCATCCAGGATGGCACATCAATGCGAGCTGTGGCAAGAAGGTTTGCTGTGTCTGTCAGCGTAGTGTCCAGAGCATGGAGGCACTTCCAGGAGACAGGCCAGTATATCAGGAGACGTGGAGGAGGCCGTAGGAGGGCAACAACCCAGAAGCAGGACCGCTACCTCCGCCTTTGTGCAAGGAGGAGCAGGAGGAGCACTGCCAGAGCCCTGCAAAATGACCTCCAGCAGGCCACAAATGTACATGTGTCTGCTCACACGGTCAGAAACAGACTCCATGAGGGTGGTATGAGGGCCCGCCGTCCACAGGTGGGGGTTGTGCTTACAGCCCAACACCGTGCAGGACGTTTGGCATTTGCCAGAGAACACCAAGATTGGCAAATTCGCCACTGACGCCCTGTGCTCTTCACAGATGAAAGCAGGTTCACACTGAGCACATGTGACAGACGTGACAGTCTGGAGACGCCGTGGAGAACATTCTGCTGCCTGCAACATCCTCCAGCATGACCGGTTTGGCGGTGGGTCAGTCATGGTGTGGGGTGGCATTTCTTTGGGGGGCCACACAGCCCTCCATGTGCTCGCCAGAGGTAGCCTGACTGCCATTAGGTACCGAGAAGAGATCCTCAGACCCCTTGAGACCATATGCTGGTGCGGTTGGCCCTGGGTTCCTCCTAATGCAAGACAATGCTAGACCTGATGTGGCTGGAGTGTGTCAGCAGTTCCTGCAAGAGGAAGGCATTGATGCTATGGACTGGCCCGCCCGTTCCCCAGACCTGAATCCAATTGAGCACATCTGGGACATCATGTCTCGCTCCATCCACCAACGCCACGTTGCACCACAGACTGTCCAGGAGTTGGCGGATGCTTTAGTCCAGGTCTGGGAGGAGATCCCTCAGGAGACCATCCGCCACCTCATCAGGAGCATGCCCAGGCGTTGTAGGGAGGTCATACAGGCACGTGGAGGCCACACACACTACTGAGCCTCATTTTGACTTGTTTTAAGGACATTACATCAAAGTTGGATCAGCCTGTAGTGTGGTTTTCCACTTAAATTTTTAGTGTGACTCCAAATCCAGACCTCCATGGGTTGATAAATTGGATTTCCATTGATTATTTTTGTGTGATTTTGTTGTCAGCACATTCAACTATGTAAAGAAAAAAGTATTTAATAAGATTACTTCATTCATTCAGATCTAGGATGTGTTATTTTAGTGTTCCCTTTATTTTTTTGAGCAGTGTATTTTTCTAATACACTGGAGGAACTATTGTCACATTTTATACTTACGTCATTTAGCAGAAGCTCTTATCCAGAGCGACTTACAGGAGGAATAAGGACAGACAGGTTTTTTGCCTAGTCGGCCCACGGATTCGAACCAGCAGCCTTTCGGTTACTGGCATAGCGCTCTTAACTGTTAGGCTACCGGCCGCTCTGGTCAATCTACTCTTAAAACACACTTTGTTTACTTGCATATAGGGCTGGGCGATATGACGATATATATCGTGTGACGTTAGACGTTTTTCTGTCGTTTCATATTATGCTCTATCGTTTATTTCGTTGTGTCACAAATCACACTTTACGGCAATATTTTTCATCAATTGGACATTGCTTTGCGGTTTTCCACACATTTGCAACACAAACTAACATGGAAGAGAGTGAACGCGACACAGAGCACAGAGACCGTACCTAAAAGAGGGGCCACTTCAGTTGCCTGGACGTGGTTTGGGTATGAAAATTCTGACACGGACCAGAAAACAGTCCTCTGCAAAATATGCCGCAGGCCGGTCCCGACAACAGGCTCAAACACCACTAACCTCTTACCACCTACGCAAGAATCATGTGAAACAGTACGGAGAGTCTACGGATGAGACCCCAAAAAGTACAGTCGAGTGCTCAAAACAAACCCCCAACTCAGACGTTGCAAGAGGCTTTTGCCCGCGGCACACCATATGGCAAAGAACCACGAAGATGGAAGGAGATAACAGCTGCCGTTAAAACTTACATCTGCAAAGACATGGCCCCAATTTACAAGGTCGAGAAACCGGAGTGTCGTGAGTTGGTGCCAACACCCGACCCAAGGTACCAAATAACAAATAAAAGGTGAGTATAATTCAAAATGAAATAAGAAATAGTCCTTGACATGGTCATTTTATATAAACAATTTATTCATTGAATTTACAGAAAATGTGCATCGTGATATGTACCATAATCGGGATATGAAAGTTTGCAGCTTCAGTGTCTTTAGATATTTTAGTCAGATGTTACTATATAATACTGAAGTATAATTACAAGCATTTCATAAGTGTCAAAGGCTTTTATTGACAATTACATGAAGTTGATGCAAAGAGTCAATATTTGCAGTGTTGACCCTTTTTCAAGACCTTTGCAATCCGCCCTGGCATGCTGTCAATTAACTTCTGGGCCACATCCTGACTGATGGCAGCCCATTCTTGCATAATCAATGCTTGGAGTTTGTGGGTTTTTGTTTGTCCACCCGCTTCTTGAGGCTTGACCACAAGTTCTCAATGGGATAAAGGTCTGGGGAGTTTCCTGGCCATGGACCCAAAATATATGTTTTGTTCCCCGAGCCACTTAGTTATCACTTTTGCCTTATGGCAAGGTGCTCCATCATGCTGGAAAAGGCATTGTTTGTCACAAAACTGTTCCTGGATGGTTGGGAGAAGTTGCTCTCGGAGGATGTGTTGGTACCATTCTTTATTCATGGCTGTGTGCTTAGGCAAAATTGTAAGTGAGCCCACTCCCTTGGCTGAGAAGCAACACCACACATGAATGGTCTCAGGATGCTTTACTGTTGGCATGACACAGGACCGATGGTAGCGCTCATCTTCTCCGGACAAGCTTTTTCCGGATGCCTCAAACAATCGGAAAGGGGATTCATTAGAGAAAATAACTTCACCCCAGTCCTCAGCAGTCCAATCCCTGTACCTTTTGCAGAATATCAGTCTGTCCCTGATGTTTTTCTTGGAGAGAAGTGGCTTCTTTGCTGCCCTTCTTGACACCAGGCCATCCTCCAAAAGTCTTTGCCTCACTGTGTGTGCAGATGCACTCACACCTGCCTGCTGCCATTCCTGAGCAAGCTCTGTACTGGTGGTGCCCCGATCCCGCAGCTGAATCAACTTTAGGAGACGGTCCTGGCGCTTGCTGGACTTTCTTGGGCGCCCTGAAGCCTTCTTCACAACAATTGAACCGCTCTCCTTGAAGTTCTTGATGATCCGATAAATGGTTGATTTCGGTGCAATCTTACTGGCAGCAATATCCTTGCCTGTGAAGCCCTTTTTGTGCAAAGCAATGATGACGGCACGTGTTTCCTTGCAGGTAACCATGTTTGACAGAGGAAGAACAATGATTCCAAGCACCACCCTCCTTTTGAAGCTTCCAGTCGGTTATTCTAACTCAATCTGCATGTCAGAGTGATCGAAAGCCTTGTCCTCGTCAACACTCACACCTGTGTTAACGAGAATCACTGACATGTCAGCTGGTGCTTTTGTGGCAGGGCTGAAATGCAGTGGAAATGTTTTTCTGGGATTCAGTTAATTTGCATTGCAAAGAGGGACTTTGCAATTAATTGCAATTCATCTGATCACGCTTCATGACATTCTGGAGTATATGCAAATTGCCATCATACAAACTGATGCAGCAGACTTTGTGAAAATTAATATTTGTGTCATTCTCAACTTTTGGCCACGACTGTATATCGGGATATGAGATTTTGGCCATATCGCCCAACCCTATTTGCACTTTCTTTGTTTACTTGCAGTTTGAGGTCAAGAAAAACTTACTTTGAGAAGCACCACAGCTCATTAGTGGTGGTGAGTTAGGATAAATCAGAAATACTAATCAGATCCCCACATGGGCACATTTATAGGCCTACATTTGCACAAAGGCCAGGCAGCCTAGGCCTACTTCTATATGCCTAATCAGGTGCGAATTTTTACTCAATATTGACAGGAGCGGTCCAAACAAAAGACAATGAATAAATTGACAAAACTCAAATGGAATGAAATAAACCAAAACTTGTTTCTCACAAGTATAGCATAGGTTGTGAGCTCGGCAAACAACGTGTCCATGCCGACAATGAGAACGGTAAAGGACTGTAATAATATATAGAATCCATTAACAGAAATTACTGTTAGAAATAAACAGTAAATTTAAAATACTACTGGTGATAGAGTATGTAAATGGGGAAATTATAGATTAACAAAGGGCAAACAATTCACAGAATGAAGTTATGAAACAATGAATGTGCACGAAATGGCAGGAGCGCGCATTCTGGAGAGTGATGTGCCTTGTGCATCTTAGCTACACTCCCCTTCTTGGACCGTGGCATCCCCACAGCTTGCTCAATGGATTAGTCCACGGAGACAGGCGCGAATCAGACAGGTGTCTCATGTACCATGAAAAAAATATATATGCAGTAGCAGTCAAAAGTTTGGACACATACTCATTCCAGGGTTTTTCTTAATTTTTTACTCTTTTCTACATTGTAGAATAATAGTGAAGGCAACAAAACTATGAAATAACACTTGGAATCATGTAGTAACCAAATAAAGTGTTCAACTAATCAAAACATATTTTATATTTCAGATTCTTCAAAGTAGCTACCCTTTGCATTGATGACAGCTTTGCAAACTCTTGGCATTCTTCACAGCTTCATGAGGTATTCACCTGGAAAGCATTTCAATGAACACGTGTTCCTCGTTAAAAGATCATTTGTGGAATTTCTGTCCTCAATGCGTTTGAGCCAATCAGATGTGTTGTGACAAGGTAGGGGTGGTATACTTTAAGACATGAAGGTCAGTCAATCCGGGAAAATTTCAAGAACGTTGAAAGTTTCTTCAAGTGCAGGTCGCAAAAACCAAGTGCAATGATGAAACTGGCTCTCATGCGGACCGCCACAGGAAAGGAAGACCCAGAGTTACCTCTGCTGCAGAGGACAAGTTGATTAGAATTAGCAGACTCAGAAATTGCAGCCCAAATAAATGCTTCACAGAGTTCAACTAAGACATCTCAACATCAACTGTTCAGAGGAGACTGTGTGAATCAGGCCTTCATGGTCGAATTGCTGCAAAGAAACCACTACTAAAGGACACCAATAAGAAGAGACTTGCTTGGGCCAAGAAACACGAGCAATGGACATTAGACAGGTGGAAATCTGTCCTTTGGTCTGATTAATCCAAATTTGAGGAGATTTTCAGTTCCAACCGCTGTGTCTTTGTGAGATGCAGAGTATGTGAATGGATGATCTCCGCATGTATAGTTCCCACCATGAAGCATGGAGGAGGTTGTGTGATGGTGCTTCGCTGGTGACAATGATTTATTTATAATTCAAGGCACACTTAACCAGCATGGCTACCACAGAAGAATTCTGCAGGGACACGCCATCCCATTTGGTTTGTGCTTAGTGGAACTATCATTTGTTTTTCAACAGGACAACGACCCAAAACACACCTCCAGGCTGTATAAGGGCTATTTGACCAAGGAGAGTGATGGAGTGCTGCATCAGATAATCTGGCCTCCACAATCACCCAAACTTAACTCAATTGAGATGGTTTGTTATGAGTTGGACCGCAGAGTGAAGGAAAAGCAGCCAACAAGTGCTCAGCATATGTGGGAACTCCTTCAAGACTTTTGGAAAAGCATTCCAGGTGAAGCAGGTTGAGAGACTGCCAAGGGTGCGCAAAGCTGTCATCAAGGCAAAGGGAGTCTATTTGAAGAATCTCAAATATAACATATATTGTGATTTGTTTAACACTTTTGTGACTACATTATTCCATGTGTTACTTCATAGTTTGTCTTCACTATTATTCTACAATGTAGAAAATAGTAAAAATAAAGAAAAACCCTGGAATGAGTAGGTGTGTCCAAACATTTGACGGGTACTGTAGTTGCGACTGCTTGACGAAGAAACGTAACGAAACAATCCTACACAAATACACACAAAGCTGTTTTGGAAAAGATGATTTGGGTATAGTAGAGGTGAGTGGCTGGTTTGTGTATAGCAGAGGAGTGCTACTGACCTGTGTGTTGGGTGGTGGTGCTGTGGATGTTGTAGTAGTAGAGGATGGGTCTGTGTTTGCCTGCTGCTGTGCCTGTTGCTGCTGTTGGATCTGCTCAAGCTGCTGTTTCTGCATCAGGGCCAGCTGCTCCTGGTGCTGTTGGTACTGCTCTGCTGTGAACGCTACAGAGGCAGGATAACAATGTTACACACACACACGGTTATACACAAACTGGTCACAGGAAAATGAATCAAGAGTCAGGGTTCATACACATTGACTGATGTCATGAAGTTCCTTTTCCATGACTTAACCTGTTTGGTATAGGGGGCAGTATTGAGAATTTTGGAAAAAAATATGTTCCCATTTTTAACTGCCTCCTACACCAACTCAGAAGCTAGAATATGCATATTATTGTTCAGGTTTGGATAGAAAACACTCTGAATTTTCTAAAACTGTTTGAATGGTGTCTGTGAGTATAACAGAACTCCTATGGCAGGCAAAAACCTGACAAGGTTTCAAGCAGGAAGTACCCTGTCTGACAAGGAGTCGTGCGTCTTACCTCTTTTTATTGAAAAGTAAGGATCTTAGCTGTAACGTGACAATTCCCAGGGCTCCGATAGGCTCTCAGAGCCCGGGAAATACCTGAAGGTTTACGAGGGAGCCTCGGGCTGAAACATATTATCGCCTTTTGTAAGTGGATGCTGAGAGGACCTTTGAATGATGCGCGTGCATGAGTCGCTTCTGAGGAGAAATTTTATTCGGCTGTTTAGGCTCAATGCATACTCCCGGTCGGAATATTATCACTTCTCTACGACATAAATGGCATAAAAATTGGTTTTAAACAGCGGTTGACATGCTTCGAAGTACGGTAATGGAATATTTAGACATTTTTGACAAGCCAACGCGCCATGCGCGGGACCGTGAAAAAGCATTCTAGAACTCACGAACAAAACGTCGCTGTTTGGATATAACGATGGATTATTTGGGACCAAACGAACATTTGTTATTGAAGTAGAAGTCCTGGCAGTGTATTCTGATGAAGAACAAGCAAGGTAAGAACATTTTTCTTATAGGAAATTTGATTTTGGTGGAGGCTGACCTGGGTGGGTATCTAAATAGCTAGCCCTGTAATGCCGGGCTATGTACTTAGATTATTGCAAAATGTGCTTCATCCGAAAAGCTATTTTAAAATCGGACATATCGAGTGCATAGAGGGGTAATGTATCTATAATTCTTAAAATAATTGTTATGCTTTTTGTGAACGTTTATCGTGAGTAATTTAGCAAACTGTTAGTAAATTCCCCGGAAGTTTGCGGTGGTTATGCTTTTTCTGAACGTCACATGCTAATGTAAAAAGCTGGTTTTTGATATAAATATGAACTTGATTGAACAGACATGCATGTATTGTATAACACAATGTCCTAGGTGTGTCATCTGATGAAGATCATCAAAGGTTAGTGCTGCATTTAGCTGTGGTTTGGGTTTATGTGACATGATATGCTAGCTTGAAAAATGGGTGTCAGATTTTTTCTGGCTGGGCACTCTGCTGACATAATCTAATGTTTTGCTTTCGTTGTAAAGCCTTTTTGAAATCGGACAGTGGGGTTAGATTAACGAGATTCTTGTCTTTAAATAGCTGTGAAATAGTCATATGTTTGAGAAATTGAAGTTATAGTATTTCTAACGATTCAAAAATCGCGCCACTGGAATTCCAGTAGCTGTTACGTAGGTGGGACGAAATCGTCCCACATACCCCAGAGAGGTTAAGCAAATTTCCATGACCAACAATTGGCGGCATCTATGCATGTATAAAAAAGCAAGCACAATGTGGTATTGACACTGGGAGCTCTCAAATCACATGTACTATCTCCTGTCATTACCCCCCCCCCCCCCAAAGTATAATACATCAAAGTAAAATACCTGTTAGGAAACTGTATAAAATACAATTGTATTTGTTGTCCGTAGCTTATGCCTGCCCATGCCATAACCCCACCGCCACCATGGGGCACTCTGTTCACAATGTTGACATCAGCAAACCGCTCACCCACACGACGCCATACACGTGGTCTGTGGTTGTGAGGCCGGTTGGACGTACTACCAAATCCTCTAAAGTTATGTTGGAGGCGACTTACGGTAGAGAAATTAACATTAAATTCTCTGGCAACAGCTCTGGTGGTCATTCCTGCAGTCAGCACGCCAATTTCACGCTTCCTCAAAACTTGAGACATCTGTAGCATTGTGTTGTGTGACAAAACTGCACATTTTAGTGGTCTTTTGTCCCCAGTACAACATGCACCTGTGTAATGATCATGCTGTTTAATGAGCTTCTTGAAATGCCACACCTGTCAGGTGGATGGATTATCTTGGCAAAGAAGAAATTCTCACTAACAGGGATGTAAACACATTTTTTGCACAACATGAGGCAAACTTTTGTAAACTTTGTGCGTATGGAAAATTACTAGTATCTTTTCTTTCAGCTCACGAAACATAGGACTAAGACTTTACATGTTGGGTTTATATTTTTGTTAAGTGTATATTGGTAGGTGCTACCGAATGTCATTTTTTGTGAGTTTGGACATTTAAACGTGAATGGTAGACATGCAAATTAACAGTACTGGCTCTGGAGCAGCATACAGTGGGGGAAAAAAGTATTTGATCCCCTGCTGATTTTGTACATTTGCCCACTGATAAAGAATGGATCAGTCTATAATTTTAATGGTAGGTTTATTTGAACAGTGAGAGACAGAATAACAACAAAAATATCCAGAAAAACACATGTCAAAAATGTTAAATTGATTTGCATTTTAATGGGGGAAATAAGTATTTGACCCCCTCTCAATCAGAAAGATTTCTGGCTCCCAGGTGTCTTTTATACAGGTAACGAGCTGAGATTAGGAGCACACTCAAAGGGAGTTACCTGTAAACATTTTTTACAGCTTGTTACCTGTAAAAAAGACCTGTCCACAGAAACAAATCAGATTCCAAACTCTCCACCATGGCCAAGACCAAATAGCTCTACAAGGATGTCAGGGACAAGATTGTAGACCTACACAAGGCTGGAATGAACTACAAGACCATCGCCAAGAAGCTTGGTGAGAAGGTGACAACATTTGGTGCGATTATTCGCAAATGGAAGAAACACAAAATAACTATCAATCTCCCTCGTCCTGGGGCTCCATGCAAGATCACCTCGTGGGGTTGCAATTATCATGAGAATGGTGAGGAATCAGCCCAGAACTACACGGGAGGATCTTGACAATGATCTCAAGGCAGCTGGGACCATAGTCACCAAGAAAACAATTGGTCACACACTACGCCGCGAAGGACTGAAATCCTGCAGCGCCCGCAAGGTCCCCCTGCTCAAGAATACATATACATGTCCGTCTGAAGTTACCCAATGAACATCTGAATGATTCAGAGGACAACTGGTGAAAGTGTTGTGGTCAGATGAGACCAAAATGGAGCTCTTTGGCATCAACTCAACTCGCCGTGTTTGGAGGAGGAGGAATTCTGCCTATGACCCCAAGAACACCATCTCCGCCGTCAAACATGGAGGTGGAAACATTATGCTTTGGGGGTGTTTTTCTGCTAAGGGGACAGGACAACTTCACCGCATCAAAGGGACGATGGACGGGGCCATGTACCATCAAATCTTGGGTGAGAACATCCTTCCCTCAGCCAGGGCATTGAAAATGGGTCGTGGATGGGTATTCCAGCATGACAATGACCCAAAACACACAGCCAAGACAACAAAGGAGTGGCTCAAGAAGAAGCACATTAAGGTCCTGGAGTGGCCTAGCCAGTCTCCAGACCATAATCCCATAGAAAATCTGTGGAGGTCCGAGTTGCCAAACGTCAGCCTCGAAACCTTAATGACTTGGAGAAGATCTGCAAAGAGGAGTGGGACAAAATCCCTCCTGAGATGTGTGAAAACCTGGTGGCCAACTACAAGAAACGTCTGACCTCTGATTGCCAACAAGGGTTTTGCCACCAAGTGCTAAGTCATGTTTTGCAGAGGGGTCAAATAGTTATTTCCCTCATTAAATACAAATAATTTTATAACATTTTTGACATGCGTTTTCTGGATTTTTTTGTTATTCTGTCTCTCACTGTTCAAATAAACCTATCATTAAAATTATAGACTGATAATTTCTTTGTATGTGGGCAAACGTACAAAATCAGCAAGGGATCAAATACTTTCCCCCCTCACTGTATGTCCACTGGGGTCACTAGGGCAACGGGCCTGACTGCTCTGAGAAGATGGAGGAGCAGCAGATAGGCTGAGAACTGAGAGGAGAAAAAACAAGGAAATCAAAAGTTAAGTGGCAGCGGTACAGAACTCAAACAAAGGGCTTTGACTTCACCACGGCAGAAAGCCAACAATATGATGTTCAGTCACCTTGATAACTAGCAAGTAAAACTTAGGTGTCGCGTTTATGCAGATTTTGTAGAAAATAATTTTAACGCATAAGAAATATCTTGCTGCGTTTTGTAAACGCAGATCTAAAATGCTTCTTAATGTACTTTTTGTGTGCTTCAGTTGCATTTCTCCACTCAGATGAGAATACAAATCACTAACTGCCATTCTGTCAGCACAGTGCTCTGACTGATATGTAACTACTTTCTCTGGTACTTGTATTGGTGTAGCTAGCCTATTTTTCTCCAGTAGAATGCAAGAAAAACATTAGAAAGAATGTAGCCAGCTACATTTCCTATGATAAACAGAAAGATTATAGCCATGCATAGTTGTTCACCAAAATACCTTGGTTTTTAATTGTAAGCTCATTTAGCCTTTAATTGTAAGCTCATTTAGCTTCCAGCCACATAGCGTTGCACTTCTGTTGTCATCTGATGAAAATTAAGCTATTTTCTGACGACGATGTTTCACTAATGTATTTTCTGGTAAGGAAAACTATAGTTGCATGTCCCTGATCACTCTATTGAATAATATATATATATATATATATATATATAGTTTACTTTCAATATAAAACACAGCCCTGTCAATACACAGCTGGACTCACCTGCTCCCGCTGGGAAACTACGGTAAGCTTCATAATGTAAAATAATGTGACAGGTGAAATGAAGAACGCAATCTGCTTCATCTTCTTACATATTGCACAAGTTGACTGCAGGTATTTACTTAAGTAGCTACAAATATGAAAATGTACAGAAAAACTTAGAAATAGTTTCAATGGTATTAACGGTATTGAAAAACCATCCCGTGGCTATTTCCAAATACCCTGGTATACAGCCCAAGCCTAATGGTAGCCTTAGAAGCAAGCCCACTAATTTTATTCAGAAAATTCCCCTTTTCTAGTTGTCATATTTATCTTAGCTACTTTAGAAGTGTTTACTTTGCATGCTGACTAGCATCTATTGAGTTGCTATGTCCCATACATAGGATGGCCAAATCAACTGGAAGCATCTACAAACCAAGCTTTCAAGAAAAATGCGTTTTCGTTTTTTGTTTCATCATCTTTGAAATGCAAGAGAAGGGCCAATATATGACGAAGGAATCTAAATTGCGCCTAGATTTTGGCCACTAGATGGCAGCAGTGTATGTGCAACGTTTTAGACTGATTCAATGAATTGCATTTCTGTTCAAAATGTTGTATCAAGACTGCCCAAATGTGCCTAATTGGTTTATTAATAGATGTTCAAGTTCATAACAGTGTACTCTCGCTCAAACAATAGCATGGTATTATTTCACTGTAATAGCTCATGTAAATTGGACAGTGCAGTTAGATTAACCAGAATTTAAGCTTTCTGCCCATATCAGATGTCTATGCTCCAGGAAATGTTCTTGTTACTTACAACCTCATGCTAATCACATTAGCTTACGTTAGCTCAACCATCCCGCGGGGGAAGACATCCTGTAGATGTTTAAAAAAGTAAATCAACTTCGTATGTCCTTATTTGTGAGTGTCGGTGTACATTTTTCTGGGACATGACGAAGACATTAATACACGCTAATAGTTAAAAGTTAACTAGAGCGTACAAGATACTACGTTTTGAATAAGCTACCTACTTATTAGTCTGTTCTCTATCATATTTTATAGTGTAGGCCTACCTGCTGATGCAATGTCCGACTGGCTCTCTCTATGAGCAACGGCCCATTCGTCTCGCAAAGATGCAGGTGAGGTGCGCACAATAACTCAAGGGCTAAAGTGTCATTCTTATCCTAGCTGACAGGTTGATTTTTTTTATTTGATCAAATATTTAAACTGTGCCTAAATAAAGTACATTAACAGAAATTATTAAATTACTTTTCAGATTTGATCATTTTGTAAAACACCAATTAAAAACTCCATGACCTTTCCAGGATTTTCATGATCGTACGAACCCTGAGAGTTTAGGTGATATGCAGATCCTATATTTCTCCACCAGTCATAATAAAGCAAAGAAAAGCCTGTACAGTGCACACGCTAGGCGATTTGCCACTCACATGCCTTATTCTTTAATTTCCTGCATATACACAACTGTAATTGACTCAAAGGCTGGCTTTGTACACCTGTAGCTTGTCTTCTAGATAAACAACATTCAATATCTTCACGAAGCTGGTGACTCTTTATTTGAGTCATTAGCATGGCTGGTAGAAGACATCAAAATAGTTAGCTTTCTACGACATCAATTTTGTTCAGTGATAGGCCTACCGTTGTAATCAAATAATCAGACCCAGTATAACCCTTGATCTAAGTCCTAAATATCCTAATTTGACGCATTGACATTATCTATGACATTAGCCAGGAATATAAACTTGTCAGACTCACTACTGTGACGTTTTTTTCAGTTAACTCAGTAGATCAGATCATTAGTGCCTTGTGTGACTGGTCTAACAGGATACGCAGCTGCTAGTCTGTCTCAAACAAACTCATTCATTTCACTTTGCACGCCAAGACAGCATCCCAAATGGCGCTCTACTCACTATAAAGTGCACATTTGCCTAAATCGAAGACTAACCATGTCTCTGGTGCGAGACACTGACAAAGCAAGTTGACAAAGCAATGACAAATCTGTGCTAAAGAGCAATTTCATAGTAAGGTCAACCGGAGTATGAAAAAACAAAATAGCTTATTTCCTAATTAAACTACTTTCATATTTGCCTTGAATCTGTGCCTTCTGAAGTAAAGACTACATTTTACCTATATATTTGCCAAATTGAATGTTATTGTTACTACAAAGTAGAATACAAAGTCTCAAAATAAGTATTTGTCAACCAGATTTGATAGCTTTCGGCAATGGCTCACAGAACTTGTTTTAGTACTCAAATCTGTCCCCCTGTGTTTCTAACCAAATCGCAAGGTTAATGAAACAATATCAAACAAATGTTTGTCCATTGTAGAGGTCGACCGAGTATGATTTTTCAATGCCGATTATTGGAGGACCAAAAAAAGCTGATACCGATAAAAAAAATATATAAAAAATAAATAAAATCTGCAGATTTTCTGAAATGTATTCATTTGTAATAATGACAATTACAACAATACTGAATAAACACATATTTTAACGTAATACATAAATACTATCAATTTAGCCTCAAATAAATAATGAAACATGTTCAATTTGGTTTAACCTGTTTAGGATGGGGGCAGTATTTTCACGGCCGGATAAAAAAACGTAGCCGATTTAATCTGGTTATTACTCCTGCCCAGAAATTAGAATATGCATATAATTACTAGATTTGGATAGAAAACACCCTAAAGTTTCTAAAACTGTTTGAATGGTGTATGTGAGTATAACAGAACTCATATGGCAGGCCAAAACCTGAGAAGATTCCATACAGGAAGTGCCCTCTCTGACCATTTCTTGGCCTTCTATAGCCTCTTTATTGAAAATAGAGGATCTCTGCTGTAACGTGACATTTTCTAAGGCTCCCAAAGGCTCTCAGAAGGCGCCGGAACGGGGAATGATGACTCTGTGGTCCCTGGGCGAAAAACAGTAGGGGTTTTGGAAAGTGGTCGTTCTGAGAACAATGACACGGTTGCGTGCGTGCATGTGAAGACTCCATTTTCTATTTTCAGTGTTTGAACGAAAACAAGGTCTCCCGGTCGGAATATTATCTCTATTCTACGAGAAAAATGGCATAAAAATGGATTTTAAACAGCGTTTGACATGCTTCGAAGTACGGTAATGGAATATTTTGAAATTGTTTGTCACGATACGCGCCGGCGTCACCCTTCGGATAATGACTTGAACGCAAGAACAAAACGCAGCTATTTGGATATAACTATGGATTATTTGGAACCAAAACAACATTGGGTGTTGAAGTAGAAGTCCTGGGAGTGCATTCTGACGAAGAACAGCAAAGGTAATCCAATTTTTCTTATAGTAAATCTGAGTTTGGTGAGTGCCAAACTTGGTGGGTGTCAAAATGCTAGCCATGATGGCCGGGCTATCTACTGAGAATATTGCAAAATGTGCTTTCACCGAAAAGCTATTTTAAAAATCGGACACCGCGATTGCATAAAGGAGTTGTGTATCTGTAATTCTTAAAATAATTGTTTTTTGTGAACGTTTATCGTGAGTAATTTAGTAAATTCACCGGAAGTGTTCGGTGGGTATGCTAGTTCTGAATGTCACATGCTAATGTAAAAAGCTGTTTTTTGATATAAATATGAACTTGATTGAACAAAACATGCATGTATTGTCCTAGGAGTGTCACCTTTGATGATCTTCATCAGATATGTGCTGCATTTAGCTGTGGTTTTGGTTTTTGTGACATTATATGCTAGCTTGAAAAATGGGTGTGTGATTATTTCTGGCTGGGTACTCTCCTGACATAATCTAATGTTTTGCTTTCGTTGTAAAGCCTTATGTCAGCAGAGTACCCAGCCAGAAATAATCAGACACCCATTTTTCAAGCTAGCATATAATGTCACATAAACCCAAACCACAGCTAAATGCAGCACTAACCTTTGATGATCATCAGATGACAATCCTAGGACATTGTTATACAATCAAGTTCATATTTATATCAAAAAACAGCTTTTTACATTAGCATGTGACTAGCATGTGACTAGCATTCCCACCGAACACTTCCGGTGAATTTACTAAATTACTCACGATAAACGTTCACAAAAAACATAATTATTTTAAGAATTATAGATACAGAACTCCTCTATGCACTCGATATGTCCGATTTTAAAATAGCTTTTCGGTGAAAGCACATTTTACAATATTCTCAGTAGATAGCCCGGCATCACAGGGCTAGCTATTTAGACACCCACCAAAATCAGATTTACTATTAGAAAAGTTTGATTACCTTTGATGTTCTTCGTCAGAATGCACTCCCAGGACTTCTACTTCAATAACAAATGTTGGTTTGGTCCAAAATAATCCATAGTTATGTTCCATCAGCGACGTTTTGTTTGTGCGTTCTAGACACTATCCGAATGGTAAATAAGGGTCGTGCGCATGGCGCATTTCGTGACAAAAGATTTCTAAATATTTCATTACCGTACTTCGAACCATGTCAACCGCTGTTTAAAATCAATTTTTATGCCATTTTTCTCGTAAAAAAGCGATAATATTCCGACCGGGAATGTGCAATTAGGTAAACAGCCGAAAGAAAATACAGCACGGGGTCGACTCGTGCACGAGCATGAAGCCCTTTGTCCGCTGATAGACCACTTAGCAAAAGCGCTTGTGTGTTTCAGCCAGGGCTTTGAATTACGTCATTCAGCTTTTTCCCGGGCTCTGAGGGCCCATGGAAGCCGTAGGAAGTGTCACGTAACAGCAGCGATCCTTTGTAATGGATAGAGAGAATCAAGAAGGGGAAGAAATGGTCAGACAGGGTACTTCCTGAACAGAATCTTCTCATGTTTTGGCCTGCCAAATGAGTTCTGTTATACTCACAGACACCATTCAAACAGTTTTAGAAACTTTGGAGTGTTTTCTATCCAAAGCTAATAATTATATGGATATTCTAGTTTCTGGGCAGGAGTAATAATCAGATTAAATCGGGTACGTTTTTTATCCAGCCGTGAAAATACTGCCCCCTATCCATAACAGGTTAAGATTGATTGTTTTTTTATAAGTTTAATGCTAGCTAGCAACTTACCTTGGCTTCTTGCTGCCCTCGCGTAACAGGTAGTCAGCCTGCCATGCAGGCTCCTCGTGGAGTGCAATGTAAGGCAGGTGGTTAGAGCGTTGGACTAGTAACCGGAAGGTTGCAAAAACTAATCCCCCCTGAACAAGGCAGTTAACCCCCGTTCCTAGGCCATCATTGAAAATAAGAATGTGTTCTTAATCTGACTTGCCTAGTTAAATAAAAATTAAATAAAAAAATAAATAAAAAAAGATCGGCAAATTGGTGGCCAAAAATAACGATTGTTATGAAAACTTGAAATCGGCCCTAATTAGTCAGCCATTCCGATTAAATCGGTCGACCTCTAGTCCATTGAGTGCTAGTATAGAATTCTTGTGATGCTAGAAAGCTGATTTGGACAGGGAGTGCCACATCTGTAATGTTTTGATGAAAGGTTGTAATTGTGGATGCGTTTCAAGTATGATTGTATGCAAACTTTCTGTGCAAAGCTAACTTTCATCAAGGGCTTAGGTGATGTATAATTGGTTTCCTCTCTGTCAGTACTCGTTCTAAGTGTAACGGATGTGACCGTTACGGACGCATAACATGATCAATGACTAACTAGTCAGCAGCACGGCATAACGCGATCATAATAGAATGGTCATGCCCTTCCTACAGCTTCAGAAGTGTGTTGATGTTAGTAAACAAGCTAGCGGGCAATCTGTGTGTGTGTGTGTGTGTGATCTATTTCGGGTGTACTCCCGTTCTCATATGAACTGCAATCATGCGTTCTGCTAACTGGACCATTGCCTGAGATCACATGGCATAATAAAGGTCTTAAATTCATAAACATAATTAAAGTCTTAAAAATCCATAAGAAACTTTCACTGGTAATGCCGAGTTTGTTTACTCCCTTGAGTAACTACGGGTACCCCCCAGTGACAATATTTGTCTGTATCTGTGTAGTCTGCAGCTGTCAAGTCTCAGGTGATTTACGACCTGACAGGAAATGTCTGTGAAAGTGCAAACCCTGTGCCACTGGTAGATTATAATTCAATGAAACACTTGTTTTACCATTTCACATAACAAAAACGGAGTTCAAAGGAAAGACATAAAACATAATGACATATGTCAAGATATAGTAGAGATATGGGACGAGTGAGGAATGAGCACAGCTATCTGAAATGAACAAGAGATTGAAATGAGTGTATCAATCCCTGAGTCTAGGGTTAGATGTATACACTGAGTCTACAAAACATTAACTGCTCTTTCCATGACATGCACTGACCAGGTGAAAGCCATGATTCCTTATTGATGTCACTTGCTAAATCCACTTCAAAATCAGTGTAGATGAAGGGAAGGAGACAGGTTAAAGGATTTTTAAGCCTTGAGACAAACGATGTGGATTGTGTGCCATTCAGAGGGTGAATGGGCAAGACAAAAAATACAAGTGCCTTTGAATGGGGTATGCTAGTAGGTGTCAAGCGCACCGGTTTGTGTCAAGAATGGCAATGTTGCTGGGTTTCATGCTCAACAGTTTCCTGTGTGTATCATGAATGATCCACCACCCAAAGGACATCCAGCCAACTTGACACAACTGAAGAATTGAGTCAGGATGGGCCAGTATTTCTGTGGAACGCTTTTGACACCTTGTAGAGTCCATATGGGGTACTACATTGCAGTTTGTGGGACTGGTAACAGATAAAGACTGACTCAGATGCTGTTCAAGAGAAATTACCACACAGGATTTGTGTACATCTTGCCAGCCAAGGAGGACAAGGCTTGGGTGGCTGCAGGTCAAGTTGTCCAGTCCATGTGTCCTTTTGTGGACAACAGGGGGAGGAGGTAACATTTCATAGAGCCTGACGTGCTGGCAGATTAAAGGGTGGGAGATTAATACAAAGCATGAGTTAATATTTCTTTTTTTAGTTTTTGTAATGTTTATTCTGTTTCTCAGTAGGTGATTGATAATAAACATTAATATTTTAAATAAAACAGTCATTAACGATCTAAAATGAAATGACTGAAACATTGTACATTTGAAATGGAGTGCAGTGTCATCATTTGCGATCTGTCTTTTGGGACCCTGTCACATCCATAACGCAGAATGTCACATCCATAACAACATTTACCTCTAGTGTTATTATGAATTGTTGAGGTATGTAGCATTCTAATTCGGAATGAAAACTGTTTTTCAAATAAAGAAATGTAAACTAATTTATGGTTGGTTAAGATGGGACCCACAAGTGCACTGAGAGCCTATGCAATAATTATTCAAGATACTGGTGATTTCTTGGTTATTTGAGGTACACTGCATTTTCAGATGACAACAAAAATATGATGAAGTTTTGTGAAGAAATCTTTAATATATAAAAACTTATTTTCCACAGTGTCACATCCATAATGGTCAATGTTCCTCTCTGACGTGTCTGTGTGTATGTATATATAACTATTTTTATATTTTCGGCATTGTTTGTGTAGTCAATCCTTACTTTCAAAGTGGCTATTAATATTTTACCCTAAGACTGAGATTCAGACCTGTCCATTTCCATCACATCCATAACAGAAGTTGTTGTTGCGTTACTGTGGTATTATATAGAATTGTCTACACTTCCTCTTTAGGGTTCTACAAATATACACATTTTAATTTATACTTGACAAGGAAATTCTGAGAGACATTCTGATTCTCATTTTGTGTGTAAATGTCATATCCATAACACTAAAATTGCCCTAAACCTAAGGTTACAGTGATGCACAAGTCGGTGCTGAACCCCTGCTGGCCTTCCCTGTAGCCCTGCTGGCCTTCCCTGTAGCTCAGTTGGTAGAGCATGGTGTTTGCAACACCAGGGTTGTGGGTTCGATTCCCACGGGGGGCCAGCACAGGGGGAAAAAAAAAACATGTATGAAATGTATGCGTTCACTACTGTAAGTCGCTCTGGATAAGAGTGTCTGCTAAATGACTAAAATGTAATGAAAATGTAAAGGTCTATGTTTGAGCTCACAGACAAAGGTTTACCTCAAAGCCCAAGTCAAGACATTCTCAATCCACATCCTACACTTAGCCAGCCGCTGTGGTTTGGGTCAATACATCTTTTCAGATTCCAGGTGTGGTTTGCGAATCATGTAACCTCTTATCGGCCCACTCTCTACACTGGGTAAAACCTTTGACTGAGCCCATAAAAATACCTCCTTCAGAAAGATCGCTTATCAGGAGACGAACTGGTCTTAGCTATGAACTAGCTCCTATGGTTATCCTTTTGATCTAAGCAAAAGAGGTGTGACAGCCAGAACATAAGCTACTCGTATACAATGTACACTTAGTGACATCAAAAGTTGACTAAGTGAACATAAACATACACACCAGTGGCCACAGAAGCATGAGCATGGCAAAATATACCTCCCCAAAATGGTACTGCAGTCCATCGTGTGACCTAGAAAACCGCAAGGGGGTATGAAAGAAACACACCGATATGGCTGTCCCTGACAACAAAAAAATAAAAAAATTGGTCAACCAAAAGTCATCTAAATTGTTCAACAAGTATTTTCCAGTAAACAGACACACCACACCCTGTGTTTGAATAAAATAAACTATTTGTAGGCTACTGAGCTTGCCTGATGCGCTAAGCAATGCAATTAAAAATGAAGACACATGAATTAAGAGGGAGGCAGAGATCAATATAGCAAACTCAATAGGCTACGTTGAGGAACTATTGTCATTCTCAATGGATGTAAAACCAGACTTGGTTTACTTGCTGTTTGAGGCAAAGAAAAAATTACTTTGAGACGCTCCACAGCGATGGTGAGTTAAGACAATCAGAAATAGTATCAGATTCCCAAATGGGCACATTTATATACCTACATTTGCACGCAGGCCAGGTAGCCTAGGCCTATTTCTATGTGTAATCAGGTGAGTGTCCTTACTCAAGATTGACAGGAGCGCTACAAACCAATGAATTAATAAATTGACATGTAAATGGAATAAAATAAACCAAAACTTCACACGTGTAGGCTAGGTTGTGTGCAATGTGTCCACTCCAACAATGACAACAGTAAGACTGCAATAATAATAATAATAATAATAATAATAATAATAAATTGAATGCATTAACCTGTTATGGTATAGGGGGCAGTATTTTCACGGCAGGATAAAAAAATGTACCCGATTTAATCTGGTTACTAATCCTACCCAGTAACTAGAATATGCATATACTTATTATATATGGATAGAAAACACCCTAAAGTTTCTAAAACTGTTTGAATGGTGTCTGTGAGTATAACAGAACTCATTTGGCAGGAAAAACCCTGAGACAGATTCTGACAGGAAGTGGATACCTGATGTGTTGAATTGACTTTAAGCCTATACCATTGAAAAACAAAGGGGCTGAGGAATGTTTTGGCACTTCCTATTGCTTCCACTAGATGTCACCAGCCTTTACAAAGTGTTTTGAGTCTTATACTGTGAGATCTGACCGAACAAGAGCCTTGGAACGGTGATGGCCCATTAGACACCTGGCGAGCGAGTTGATGTTAGGTACTCTCGTTCCAATACGTTTTAAAAGAGAACCCAATCGTCCGCCTTGAATTTTATTCATGTTCTGGTTAAAAAAGGCACTAATGATTTATGCGATACAACGTTTGACATGTTTGAACGAACGTAAATATATTTTTTCCGTTCGTGAAGTGAAGTCCGGCTGGCTTAGATCATGTGCTAACAACACGGAGCTTTTTGGACATAAATGATAAGCTTTTTTGAACAAAACTACATTCGTTATGGATTCCTGGAAGTGACATCTGATGAAGACAATCAAAAGGTAATGGATTATTTACATAGTATTTTCGATTTTAGATCTCTCCAACATGGCGGTTAGTCTGTATCGCAAAGCGTATTTTTCTGGGCGCAGTGCTCAGATTACTGCAAAGTGTGATTTCCCAGTAAGGTTATTTTTAAATATGGCAAGTCGATTGCGTTCAAGCGATGTAAATCTATAATTCTTTGAATGACAATATAATATTTTACCAATGTTTTCTAATATTAATTAATTATTTTGTTATCATCACTTGACTGCCGGTTATTTGAGGGAAACGATTTCCTGAACATCAACGCCATAGTAAAACGCTGTTTTTGGATATAAATATGAACTTGATAGAACTAAAAATGCATGCATTGTCTAACATAATGTCCTAGGAGTGTCATCTGATGGAGATTGTAAAAGGTTAGTGCATAATTTTAGCTGATTTTATGGTTTTGGTGACGCCTGTCTTTGAATTGACAATACATTACACACAGCTATTGTCAATGTACTCTCCTAACATAACCTAACTTTATGCTTTCGCCGTAAAACCTTTTTGAAATCGGACAACGTGGTTAGATTAAGGAGATATTTATCTTTCAAAGGGTGTAAGTTAGTTGTATGTTTGAGAAATTTGAATTTTGACATTTATTTGGTTTCAAATTTGCCGCTCTTGAAATGCACCTGCTGTTGATAGGGTGCGCCACGGGTGGCACGCTAGCGTCCCACATAGCCCCAAGAAGTTAACAGAAATGTTCATAACCAAACAAACATTGTAGATGAGTAATTATGGTGAATGTACCACTGGTGATTAGGGTGTGCCATCCCCGCGGCCTCTGCAATGGATTAGTCCACTGAGACAGACGTCTCGTGTGCCATGCATGTTTATTTATTTATATTTGCCATCGTTAGACAAAAAAAAAAATATCTGCCGACCAACAACCAAACAATTGTCCAGTCGACTAAATGAGGTCAGCCCTACACACCACGGCTAGCTTTCTGACAAACATAATTCTAAAACGCAAATATTCCTATGAAGTACAGAGCTCACCAGCTTGTAGTCCTAAAATTGTAAATGAGTTAGCATTTTCTACTTCTGGTTTGTTGGCCATACCTATGGGAAAATGTATGGGGATTTTGGGATCAACGCTGCAAATCATTTAGGAAATCTGTTCTTTCCCCACACACAAAAAAAAAATACCTGATCCTGTCAATGTATGAAATTATTTTCAAATAAAATCTATTTTTGGGCTTAGTTGTGGTAAATTTGCAGCCTACAAATTATTATAATTATGCTCCGGTCCCTGACCGCCCACTTCATCAATTAATTAGGCCCTAATCTATGGACTTCACATGACTGGGAATAGAGATATGCATCTGTTGGTCACAGATACCGTAAAAAAAAAAGATAGGGGCTTGGATCAGAAAACCAGTCAGTGTGACCATTTGCCTCAAGCAGCACGACATATCTCTTTCGTATAGAGTTGATCAGGCTGTTGATTGTGGCCCGTGGAATGTTGTCCCACTGGCTGGAACATGCCGTCGTACACATCAACCCAGAGCATCCCAAACATGCTTAATAGGTGATCTGTCTGGTGAGTATGCAAGGCCATGGAAGATCTGGGACATTTTCAGCTTACAGGAATTGTGTACAGATCCTTAAAACATGGGTCCGTGCAGTATCATGCTGAAACTTGAGGTGATGGCGGCGAATGAATGGCACGACAATGGGCCCCAGGATCTTGTCATGTTCTCTGTGCATTCAAATTGCCATCGATAAAATGCAATTGTACTCGTTGTCCGTAGTTTATGCGGGCACATACCATATTCCCACAATCACCATGGGGCACTCTGTTCACAACCTTGACATTAGCAAACCGCTTGCCAACTCAAAGCCATACACGCTGCCAGGTACAGTTGAAACCGGGATTCATCCATGAAGAGTACACTTCTCCAGCGTGTCAGTGGCCATCAAAGGTGAGCATTTGCCCACTGAAGTCTGTTATGACGCCAAAAAACACAGTCAGGTCAAGACCCTGGTGAGGACAACGAGCACGCAGATGAGCTTCCCTGAGACGGTTTGTGACAGTGTGCAGAAATTCTTTGGTTGTGCAACCCCCCAGTTTCATCAGCTGTCCGGTTGGCTGGTCTCAAGACAATCCCGCAGGTGAAGAAGCCGGATGTGGAGGTCCAAGTTACACGTGGTCTGCTGTTGTGAGGCCGGTTGGACCTAATGCCAAATTATCTAAAATGATGTTGGAAACTGCACATGGAAGCGAAACGAAGATGACATTTTCTGGCAACCGGTCTGGTGGACATTCTTGCAGTCAGCATGCCAATTGCACGATTCCTCAAAACCGTTGACATCTGTGGCATTGTGTTGTATCAGAAAACCGCACATTTTAGAGTGGCCTTTTATTGTCAACAGCACAAAGTGAACCTGTAAGATGATGATGATGCTGTTTAACCTGTTGGGGATAGGGGGCAGTATTTTCACGGCCGGATAAAAAACATACCCGATTTAATCTGGTTATTACTCCTGCCCAGAAACTAGAATATGCATATAATTAGTAGATTTGGATAGAAAACACCCTAAAGTTTCTAAAACTGTTTGAATGGTGTCTGAGTATAACATAACTCATATGGCAGGCCAAAACCTGAGAAGATTCTATATGGGAAGTGCCCTGTCTGACCATTTCTTGGCCTTCTGTAGCCTCTCTATGAAAAATACAGGATCTCTGCTGTAACATGACATTTTTTAAGGCTTTCATTGGCTCTAGGAAGGCGCCAGAACGTGGAATGATAGCTCTGCAGTCTCTGGGCAAAAAACAGCAGGGGTTTTGGAGAGATTGTCCTCAGAAGGACCAGACACTGGCGCGCGCGTGCATGTGACGACTCCATGTTTTTCTTTCAGTGTTTGAACGGATACAACGTCTCCCGGTTGGAATATTATCGCTATTTTACGAGAAAAATTGCATAAAAATTGATTATAAACAGCGTTTGACATGCTTTGAAGTATGGTAATGGAATATTTAGAATTTTTTGTCAAGATACACTCCGGCGCGTCACCCTTCGGATAGTGACTTGAACGCACGAACAAAACGCAGCTATTTGGATATAACTATGGATTATTTCGAACCAAAACAACATTGGTTGTTGAAGTAGAAGTCCTGGGAGTGCATTCTGACGAAGAACAGAAAGGTAATCCAATTTTTCTTATAGTAAATCTGAGTTTGGTGAGTGCCAAACTTGGTGGGTGTCAAAATGCTAGCCGTGATGGCCGGGCTATGTACTCAGAATATTGCAAAATGTGCTTTCACCGAAAAGCTATTTTAAAATCGGACACCGCGATTGCATAAAGGAGTTGTGTATCTGTAATTCTTAAAATAATTATGTTTTTTGTGAACGTTTATCGTGAGTAATTTAGTAAATTCACCGGAAGTGTTCGGTGGGTATGCTAGTTCTGAACAAAACACGCTAATGTAAAAAGCTGTTTTTTAATATAAATATGAACTTGATTGAACAAAACATTCATGTATTGTATAACAATGTCCTAGGAGTGTCATCTGATGAAGATCAAAGGTTAGTGCTGCATTTAGCTGTGGTTTTGGTTTTTGTGACATATATGCTAGCTTGAAAAATGGGTGTGTGATTATTTCTGGCTGGGTACTCTCCTGACATAATCTAATGTTTTGCTTTCGCTGTAAAGCCTTTTTGAAATCGGACAATGTGGTTAGAAAAGACTCTCCTTTATCTTTCACATGGTGTAAAATAGTAATATGTTTGAGAAATTGAAATTATAGCATTTTTATGGTTTTTCGTATTTCGCGCCAGGCGCTACCATTGGATATCGGCGAGGCGTTCCGCTGTCCATAAGAGGTTAATCAGCTTCTTGATATGCCACACCTCAGGTGGATGGATTATTGTATTTCAGCTCATGAAACATGGTACCAACATTTTATGTTGTGTTTATATTTTTGATCAGTGTAGTTACTAATATCAGTCAGTTAACAAGACCTTCATGAAGCCTTTAAATGATTGTTCTGACTAAATAAATGCTTAAAAATGCACAAAAAGTGATCTGTTGATTTCATAGAACAAAACGTATAACATGCAACGTCATCGGATGTGGCGTGCGCTGCAAAATAGATTCACACATACATGTTTTTCAATCATTTCACCCACACCACTCACGCATGTGAACATGCGCTAAAATAGAACTTTGAACTATTTGAAACGCTCCACAAGTCCCTTCCTTATTGGATATCAGGATGCGTGAAAAACAAACGAGAGAATAATAAAATAACTAAAAACAAAACTAGGTTAACCTTTTTATTTGTGGATTAATTGTCAGAGAAGAGAAACACACGATTTTGTATGACTCTGGGTCAAAATTCTACAAAGATCCATCTAAAATGACAATATGCATGTCAGGTAAAATAACACCAAGGTTCAACTCCCAGGACAAACTAGATATCAACAGCTAGCTAGCTAAATGTCCATGAATGTGTCCTGTGTTTTGACCTGCCACAAAATCTATATAATTTATTCACAGTTCAGTTTGGCATTTTAACCTGTGTGTCATGATCGCGTCTGGAGGGATAGACAAAATCAACATGAGCCGATGTAGTCAGCATGTAAGATCTCCGAAGCCTGTGTTTAACACAGACCTTACTTTCAGCGTTTATCTAAAATCCGCAGTACTTTCCCCATAGGCTTTGGCCAACGTTGCCATGGCGGAGTTAGCCTCCGCTATTGCCTACAAAAAGACACCATTACTATTGCTCTCCATATTCCAGTCTTCAAACACCACAGCATGAAGGATAGGACTTTCAAGGCTGAACTCGAACAAGCCAAGACTCTAGCTTGAGATGCTGCTCATCATATAGGTAAGCCTGACAGTGTTTAGCATGCAGCAGACTCACCTCTACGGCCATTGGCCCTCTTCTGAATCTAATTATGACACCATTTCTAATTGACTCCCCGAACCGGGAGAACAGGAATTAATGTACTCTTATAAGGAAGCAGCGTATGAATGCAGAATGTTCATTTGCTTTACAGCCAGAAAAGGCGTCGCTTTTTGGAGGAGAAAATACACCATTAAATACCTAATCAGGATCAGATACAGAATAGCGAAACAGCGAGCCTTTAAAAATGCACATTTATCTCTCCTTCGCACCCTCCCTCTCGCAGGCACACGCAGGCACATACACTAAACAATGGTAGCTCACAATTTCATGCATGGAGACATTTTCCAATTACACCCCTCCCCACATACCACACACACTCAAAGCCTGCTCAATTCTCTCATTCTGATTCACACTAAACCTTTATAGCTCTGCCAGAACAGAAAAAAACTGTCTTTTCAAGAAATAATGCTCCTGTGACTAGGTCAAAACAAACTCCTCCTCTCCTCTCCCTGCCAAACACTTAACTATTTATCCGATTTCTAAAGAGAATACCTGTCCTCAAGAGCATCAACATAGTGCCCTAAAGCAAGGGGGTGGAATACTGCATCCCAAATGGCACCCTATTCCCTTTATAGTGCACAACTTTTTTTTAACCAGAGCCCTATGGGCCATGGGTCCATATCCACAAAGCATCTCAGAGTAGGATTGCTGATCTAGGATCAGGTCCCCCCTTTTAACTATTATTTAAAAGTCAAAACTTATCCTAGGGACAGCACTCCTACTTGTAGATGCTTTGTGGACATGGGCTAGGTCAAAACTTAAACAGTGCATTATAAAGGGAATAAGGTACTATGTGGAACACAGAATAGCAGATATTCCTCCACCACAGGGCTGGGGTACATTACATTCACATTCAGGACTCTGAGGCACAGCAAACTCTTAAACCAGTACTCAGAAACAGCACATACTATGCCTATATCTGCATTGTATAGTGCCCGTAAAGCAAAGTGGTGACAGAAACAAACACCCTTCAGTACTCTCAAGCAGGACTTGGCAGGTTACCCAATACCTGAATTGTAGCGTTAACCTGTTAGGGCTAGGGGGCAGTATTTACACGGCCGGATAAAAAACGTACCCGATTTAATCTGGTTACTACTCCTACCCAGTAACTAGAATATGCATATACTTATTGGCTTTGGATAGAAAACACCCTAAAGTTTCTAAAACTGTTTGAATGGTTTCGGTGAGTATAACAGAACTCATATGGCAGGCAAAAACCTGAGAAGATTCCTTACAGGAAGTGCCCTCTCTGACAAGATCTTGTTCTTCTTGTCTCTGTTTATTGAAGACTGAGGATCTTTGCTGTAACGTGACACTTCCTACGGCTCCCATAGGCTCTCAGAGCCCGGGAAAAAGCTGAATGATATCGAGGCAGCCCCAGGCTGAAACACATTTGCGCTTTTGGCAAGTGGCCGATAAGAGGATAATGGGCTTAGGCGCGTGCACGAGTCGATCCTGTGCTTTATTTTCTTTCGTCTATTTACCTAATTGCAGATTCCCGGTCGGAATATTATCGCTTTTTTACGAGAAAAATGGCATAAAAATTGATTTTAAACAGCGGTTGACATGCTTCGAAGTACGGTAATGGAATATTTAGAAATCTTTTGTCACGAAATGTGCCATGCTCGTAACCCTTATTTACCATTTGGATAGTGTCTTGAACGCACAAACAAAACGCCGCTATTTGGATATAACTATGGACTATTTGGGACCAAACCAACATTTGTTATTGAAGTAGAAGTCCTGGGAGTGCATTCTGACGAAGAACACCAAAGGTAATCAAACTTTTGTAATAGTAAATCGGAGTTTGGTGAAGGCTAAACTTGCTGGGTGTCTAAATAGCTAGCCCTGTGATGCCGGGCTATCTACTTAGAATATTGCAAAATGTGCTTTCACCAAAAAGCTATTTTAAAATCGGACATATCGAGTGCAAACTTCCGGCGAATTTACTAAATTACTCACGATAAACGTTCACAAAAAGCATAACAATTATTTTAAGAATTATAGATACAGAACTCCTCTATGCACTCGATATGTTCGATTTTAAAATAGCTTTTCGGATGAAGCACATTTTGCAATATTCTAAGTACATAGCCCAGCCATCACGGGCTAGCTATTTAGACACCCACCCAGTTTAGCCTTCACCAAAATCACATTTCCTATAAGAAAAATGGTCTTACCTTTCCTGTTCTTCGTCAGAATGCACTCCCAGGACTTCTACTTCAACAACAAATGTAGGTTTGGTCCCAAATAATCCATCGTTATGTTCCATCAGCGACGTTTTGTTCGTGCGTTCTAGACACTATCAGAATGGTAAATCACGGTCGCACGCATGGCGCAGAACGTGACAAAAAAATTCTAAATATTCCATTACTGTACTTCGAAGCATGTCAACCGCTGTTTAAAATCAATTTTTATGCCATTATTCTCGTAAAAAAGCAATAATATTCCAACCGGGAATCTGCAATTAGCTAAACAGCCGAAGGAAAATACTGCACGGGGTCGAATCGGGCACGCGCCTAATTCCATTGTCCTCTGATGGGCCACTTGGAAAAGGGGATTCTGTGTTTCAGCCTGAGGCTGCCTCGTCATCGTTCAGGTTTTTCCCGGGTTCTGAGAGCCTATTGGAGCCCTAGGAATTGTCACGTTACAGCTAAGATCCTGACTCTTCAATAAACAGAAGCAAGAACAACAACACCTTGTCAGACAGGGTACTTCCTGCATGAAACCTTCAGGTTTTTGCCTGCCATAGGAGTTCTGTTATACTCACAGACACCATTCAAACAGTTTTAGAAACTTTAGGGTGTTTTCTATCCAAACCTGAACAATAATATGCATATTCCAGCTTCTGAGTTGGTGTAGGAGGCAGTTAAAAATGGGCACATATTTTTTCCAAAATTCTCAATACTGCCCCCTAGCCCGTAGAGGTTAAAATGCTGTAAAATAGTCATATGTTTGAGAAATTGAAGTAATAGCATTTCTAAGGTATTTGAACAACGCGCCACAGGATTCCACTGGCTGTTACGTAGGTGGGACGATTTGGTGCCACCTACCCTAGAGAGGTTAAGCACAAAGCAGGAGGAGCACAACTCACCGGTGACGGGTGTAGCTCCTGGGCCAGTGCGGGGTAGGGCGTTAGCTCCACTCCCCAAGAGCCTACTCTGTCCCGAGGACGTACTCCGGGTAAATCCTCTAAATCCTCTGTAGCGTGAAATGTCACCTCCACCCAGGGGGTGATGGGATAGCGTCCGCGGCCTAAAGTGCCTCCAGCGGCCCGACTTAATGTTCAACAGAATCTCACTGAGGTCCACAGATTGTGACGAAGAGGAGGAAGAAGAGGGGTGGTGGTTGTTGGGAGCATTGGTTCGGTCCGAGGTATTGGTGTCTGAGGTACTGGCAGGCGCTGCGCTGCGGAGAGGAGAGCTTGTGGGAGGAGATGAGGCTTGAAGTGGTTCGGTCTCGGGGTCCGAGTCCAGGCTGTGGAAAACACTGTCCAGATCTGTGTGCGCTCTGTCCAGCAAAACCCTGAAACAGAACCAGAGAGACTCGTTACCATCACAGCAACGATAACACCCAGACTGAGTCCCATATGGCACCCTATTCCCTATATAGTGCACTGCTTTTGACCAGGACCCATAAGGCTCTGGTCAAAAATAGAACAACCCTGGACAAAAGTAGTACATTATATAGGGAACGCATGCCGTGGTCAAAAGTATATAAAGAGAACAGGGTTCCATTTGGGATGCATCCACAGCCTCCTGTTCACACAACATGAGATAGTAAGTCGTGGATATATTTAGAGCAGAGGTCTTCACAGATCCACCTGTACCCGAATACCCGAGACCCGAATACCCGAGACCCAGAATTCTAAATGATGTCACAGGTAGGGCTGTGTCGGTCACGAAATTTAGCCAGAGTGTGATTTGACAAGCAAATAACTGTCGGTCCCACGGTAATTGACCAGTAATTAACACAAACACATTTAGCATCTCCTGGTTTCCACACATGGTCTGCATCAGTGGTTTGTAGGCTTTTGGAACATCTGCATAAAAAAAGTATAATAAATACATTAATATAACCTACACCTTCACAATAAATCCATGATTTATTTTAGACATGTCTAAAGAAGCATGATATGAAGAAAATGTGGTCTATTTCAGAAGAACATAGAAAACTCAGTCCTTCAGTTAAGTCCTAATGTGGCTGTGGGCTAGACTAGTTCATTTAGCAAACAAGATTTGCTTAGAATTGTGTGGCAATATTTAATATTATTTTATAGTATAAAGGAAACAATTGAACAAAGCTTAATAAAATATAAATATATCCAAACGATTTGAGCGACTATTCTGTGTTGAGCGGTTAACAAAGAAATAGGTACTCGTATATGCTTAATTTAGTTATTAATGTAACTTTAGTTATTCTACAAACATTGGGCCTTAAGTTTAGATGTTTTATACATTGTAAGGCTACATGATGGTTTGGAAAAAGTCACTTGAAAGGCATGAGCTCTACTTAGTTTTTTGCGCAGGCTGTACACATTTCAGTAGTCTCTCATTCACAATTTGACAAGCACTTGATAATGCCTTGAATTTTAAGGTCGCATCCCCTGTGTGGCAGCAATGCACCCTAAAACAAAAAAAATCTATGCCTTTTGCGGCCCGGAGTGCTGCGCAATCCGAAGTGCCTCTCACTCACATGGCTCTCCATCACATGATCGGGTCTTTCTCACAGGCTACAAGAGAAGACAGACACATCGGGGACGCAACTGCGCTCGTCCTTATCCAATTCTGAGGTGAATATTGAAGATATTGGAAGAAATGTCCACATTTACTTTTTGGTCCGCAAACAAAATGAGTAGGCCTAACCAACAGCAAAAGCACTAGCCTTTGTCAATCTACTATCCCCCATAGTACAAAAGTTGACCTACTCTATTCTGTGCAAGAAATAAATATTCCAAACATAGTCTGCGACAGTTGTGGGGTGCAATAGATCCCAAATTAATACAACCGCTAGCATCCCCAAAAACGTTCTTACGCAATGTGGCTGACGCAACAGATCAGAACGTTTAGCTTAAAATGTAGATAAATCATTAGGCTATTTCTTCACATTGTAAGCGCAGCAATGCGCACATGGCAGCAGGGTATAAGCGCGAATATTCCATTAGCGGGAAAAGACCATTATCAAATGTGACCGCAAATGCAATTATGCATGTAATGCTTTTATTATAAAGGTGCATTTTTATGGTGAAAATGACCTTCCCCAAACTTTAAACTCACACGCTGCTTACGTAGAGTGCCTTGCAAAAGTATTCATCCCCCTTGGCCTTTTTCCTATTTTGTTGCATTACAACCTGTAGTTGAAATTGATTTTTATTTGGATTTCATGTAATGGACATACACAAAATAGTCCAGATTGGTGAAGAGAAAAAAAATACTTGTTTAAAAAAATTATAAAAAAGTGAAAAACAGTGCGTGCTCTTTGCTATGAAGCCCCTAAATAAGATTTGGTGCAACCAATTACCTTCAGAAGTCACATAATTAGTTAGATTGCACACAGGTGGACTTTATTTAAGTGTCACATGACCTGTCACATGAGCTCAGTGTATGTTCTGTTCTGAAGGGCCCCAGAGCCTGCAACATCACTAAGCAAGGGGCACCACCAAGCAAGCTGCACCATGAAGACCAAGGAGCTCTCCAAACAGGTTAGGGACAAAGTTGTGGAGAAGTACTGATCAGGGTTGGGTTATAAAAAAAAATATCAGAAACTTTGAACATCCCAGAGCACCATTAACCTGTTGGTGCTCGGGTGCAGTATTTGCACGGCCGGATAAAAAACGTACCCGATTTAATCTGGTTACAACTCCTGCCCAGTAACTAGAATATGCATATAATTATTGGCTTTGGATAGAAAACACCCTAAAGTTTCTAAAACGGTTTGAATGGTGTCTGTGAGTATAACAGAACTCATTTGGCAGGCCAAAACCTGAGAAGATTCCTTACAGGAAGTGGCCTGTCTGACCATTTCTTGCCCTCCTTGATCATCTCTAACAAAAACAGGGGATCTCCGGCATGACGTGACACTTCCTACGGCTCCCATAGGCTCTCAGAACCCGAGAAAAAGCTGAATGATGTAATTCAAGGCCCAGGCTGAAACACACTAGCGCGTTTGGCAAGTGCTCTATCAGAGGACCATCAGACTGAGGCTCGTGCATGAGGGGATAGCATGCTTTTACTTTCACTCTCTTTGTAATAAAAAACGATTTCCCGGTCGGAATATTATCGCTTTTTTAAGAGAAAAATGGCATAAAAATTGATTTTAAACAGCGGTTGACATGCTTCGAAGTACGGTAATGGAATATTTAGAATTTTTTTGTCACGAAATGCGTCGTGCTCGTAACCCTTATTTACCCTTTCGGATAGTGTCTTGAACGCACGAACAAAACGCCGCTATTTGGATATAACAATGGATTATTTGGGACCAAACCAACATGTGTTATTGAAGTAGAAGTCCTGGGAGTGCATTCTGACGAAGACAGCAAAGGTAATAACATTTTTCTTATAGTAAATCTGACTTTGGTGAAAGCTAAACTTGCTGGGTGTCTAAATAGCTAGCCCTGTGATGCCGGGCTATCTACTTAGAATATTGCAAAATGTGCTTTCACCGAAAAGCTATTTTAAAATCGGACATAGAGTGCATAGAGGAGTTTTGTATCTATAATTCTTAAAATAATTGTTATGTTTTTTGTGAACGTTTATCGTGAGTAATTTAGTAAATTCACCGGAAGTGTTCTGTGGGAATGCTAGTCACATGCTAGTCACTAATGTAAAAAGCTGGTTTTTGATATAAATATGAACTTGATTGAACAGACATGCATGTATTGTATAACATAATGTCCTAAGATTGTCATCTGATGAAGATCAAAGGTTAGTGCTGCATTTAGCTGTGGTTTGGGTTTATGTGACATATGCTAGCTTGAAAAATGGGTGTCTGATTATTTCTGGCTGGGTACTCTGCTGACATAATCTAATGTTTTGCTTTCGTTGTAAAGCCTTTTTGAAATCGGACAGTGTGGTTAGATTAACGAGAGTCTTGTCTTTAAAATGCTGTAAAATAATCATATGTTTGAGAAATTGAAGTAATAGCATTTCTAAGGTATTTGAATAATGCGCCACGGGATTCAACTGGCTGTTGAGTAGGTGGGACAGAGGTTAAATCTATTATTTAAAAAAATGGAAAGAATATGGCACCACAAAACCTGCCAAGAGGACAAGGCAAGGAGGGCATTAATCAGATAGGCAACTAAGAGACCAAAGATAACCCTGAAGGAGCTCCGCAGTGGAGATTGGAGTATCTGTCCATAGGACCACTTTAAGCTGTACACTCCACAGAGCTGGGCTTTACAGAAGAGTGGCCAGAAAAAAGCCATTGCTTAAAGTGTTCGCCAAAAGGCAGATGGGACTCCCCAAACATATGGAAGGCGGCACTCTGGTCAGATGAGACTAAAATGGAGCTTTTTGGCTATCAAGATAAACGCTATGTCTGGCGCAGACCCAACACCTCTCATCACCCCAAGAACACCATCCCCACAGTGAAGCATGGTGGTGGCAGCATCATGCTGTGGGGATGTTTTTCATTGGCAGGTACTGGGAAACTGGTCAGAATTGAAGGAATGATGGATGGTGCTAAATACAGGGAAATTCTTGTGGGAAACCTGCTTCAGTCTTCCAGAGATTTGAGACCGGGACGGAGGTTACCTTCCAGCAGGACAATGATTTTAAGCATACTGCTAAAGCAACACTCGAGTGGTTTAAGAGGAAACATTTAAATGTATTGGAATGGCCTAGTCAAAGCCCAGACCCAATCCAATTGAGAATCTGTGGTATGACTTAAAGATTGCTGAACACCAGCAGAACCCATCGAACTTCAAGGAGCTGGAGCAGTTTTGGCTTTAAGAATGGGCAACAATCCCAGTGGCTAGATGTGCCAAGCTTATAGAGACATATCCCAAGTGACTTGCAGCTGTAATTGCTGCAAAAGGTGACTCTACAATGTATTGACGTTGAGGGAGGTGAATAGTTAGTTATGACTCTTATTTCTTGCTTGTTTCACAATAAAAATATTTTGCATCTTCAAAGTGGTAGGCATGTGTGTATCAAATGATACAACCCCCCCCAAAAAAATCCATGTTAATTCCAGGTTGTAAGGCAACAAAATAGGAAAAATGCCAAGGGGGTGAATACTTTTGCAAGCCACTGTATGCCAGTTAGGCTCTAAACCCCTTGTAAAGCAAATTAAATGTGCTTAAATGGTAAGAAGTTATTCAATCATTTTAGTTGTGATACAAACCTTATTAAAACATATAGGCCTAGGCTAAATGCAGTGTGCGACTGAATTCAAAAAGCCGCGGGAAAAGGCAGTTTCTGGGTATCATTCACAAATGATAATATATAATTCACAAGTGATAGGCTAATATTGTCACCCATCAGACTATTCTTGATTTAATCTTGTCTTTACATATACTAAATAATAGATGTGTGAATTTTATTTAGAATGGACCATTATCATGCACCTGTCTCGAAACAGGGGCAGTGGGAAAAAAATACATGTCATCTATGCACCTAAATAACGAATGGAGAACGCTTTCATGCCAGCCAGGTAGGCTATACTCCTGTTGTAAAGATAAACAATGTGCTTAATATTAGGAAAATTGAGAAATAAATATAGTAGAAATAGGCCTAGCCCATAGAAAGCTGATGGGATCCTCTTTTTAGTAGTGGCCATCACTGTTTTCTCAAGCAATTGCATAGCCTATAGAGATGTTGAACAGCATGAGCTCTCATGAAGTGTTTGATTCCATTTTCATTGACATTTGCATTTATGTCAGTGATTAGAGGGACAGAGTGCTGAGCAGGCAGTTAGCATGTTTGGTAGTCAACTAATGACCATCAGCAGCATTAGAGCTTGGAGAAGCCTAATTACCGTGACTAAATGGTCACATGGAATTTGACTGCCTTCATGACTCGTAACCGCCGGTGTGGTGGTAATACGGTCACCGCAACAGCCCTAGTAACAGCTCTTGGTCAGATCTGATATGATTGTCACGGGTATGTGTAATTTTAACTGACTTGTCCGGAAAGGGCTGTACAGATCCGAATGCGACTGCTGCAGTAGAGAGAGTTATAAATTGTATAATTTATGCTCCTGATCTTGCTTTTCACGAGTGGCACGTGTAGCTTGTTGGCCAATCATAAGTCATCAAAGCGGCAATACAGGTTGACTGACATTGTTACAAAAATCACGCGCACACATCTGTGTGGCCGGAAGGTGTGCGTTATTATTCGTAACGGTCAAATAGCGAGCAACAATGACAAGAAGCTGCCATGAGGGAATCATTTCAGCTTGTTGTATTTTGTTAATGATACCTTGTTTTGACTGATGCCACATCTATGCTAATAAGGCTCAAATTTACTAGCTAGCTAACAACTGTAACAATGTATTTGAGAGACAAGAAGTGCTAATTGTGCAAATGTATCTACGTTTTCAATTAACTCTACTGTAGCGCGAGTCGGCTCGCTCACACACTGAGTGTAAACACAGCACTGTCCCTGCTAGAGCGGTACCTCTACCTTGCGCTTTATCAGCTCTGTTTAATAAAGCAGCTTAAAAAAAATAATATAAATATATATATATATATATATATATACACTGTTTCCCTCAGATCGGACCGGGTCAGGATCCATCCAGGTCTCTACGTACCGGGTCTAGTTATTCTCGGGTCTGTTCGGAATTAATAAAACATTTTTTACGCATATTGGGTCCGGATGGGAAAGCCCCAGGTCCATTTCGGAACAGCCCAACTTTTTAGACCCATGAAGACCTCAAATTCAGAGCCCCGGGCAGGTGGTATAAGCATGATAAAATGTTGCAGCTGTAATTGCATGTCACACTATGAGAGTATTATAGTTCTAGCCTTCCTCAAAGACCTGATAGTTGTTTCCAATCTGTGTGCGCGTGTTGCAGTGAGTGTGTGTCAGAAACTGTCACCACATGCCAACTTAATCTCCTCAATGACATCCAGCACAGAAATAGGATCCCCTGTCAAATGAACAGCTACTACAACAGGCTAGTAGAGCCTCAAGGCGAGATTTGGGATGTGTCCCAAATGGCAACCTATTTCCTATTGACCAGAGCCCAAAAGTAGTGAGCTACATAGGGAATAGGGTGCCATTTGGGATACAGACCTAGGCAGCAGTAAGGGCGTCTGAACTCACCTGCCCCCTCTGCCCGTGCGTCGCCTTGCCAACCCTACGCAGCACCTGGGCACCGTCAGGGACGTGAGGCAGTAGCGGAAGCGAGGGTCGCCCAAACCGCCCCCAGAGGGGCTGACCCACAGCCAGTTACCACTCTGGTCCAGACGAGACTGAGGGAGGGAGAGAGGGACAGAGAGAGAGAGAGCGCGAGGGAGATGGCGAGATGGAATGGGGGAGAGAGAGAGCAATAGAGAGAAGAAAATAGAAAAAGGGTGAAGAGAGAGGGGAGGGAGGAGAGAGAGAAGAGAGACAAAGCGGGAAGGCTCCGTCAGTAAGGCGTTGATGTGGTCAGCAGAGCGTGGAAGAGAAAAAAGCGGCAGCCCTGGCTGGGTGTGTGTGGCTGGCCGAAAGAGCAGCGTATGGGCTATAGATAGAGCAGCGGAGTCACAAGAGCGCAGGCAGCTACTCTACTCACAGCATAGTACTGACAGCCGGCCTTCCTCCGGAACGCAAAGCAGCCATCTGGGTCATTCTCCTCCTCTGCCTCCGAGGAACCTGAATAGATCTAAACAAACACGAGGGGGGGGGATGAGTTACGATAAGAGCCAGAGACAATAACAATGGGGCTGGATACTTAGACAACAGCCATGATTGTAATCACATATCCAACTGCTCCTACCGCTGCTACAACCACAACAAATAGACAGATAAACATTATCACCATCATTATCTGCACCCCAAATGGCAACCTGTTTCCTATACAGTTGCACTACTTCTGACCAGGGCCCATGAAGTGGTGCAGTAAATAGGAAATAGGGTTCCATTTAGGACGCAAACACCACCACCACCGGCGTTATTCATGAGTTTACCTGTGAGAAGGGTTCGTCGTCAGAGCTGGGGAAGTCATACTGGTTGAGGTCCTTGGGGTTGAACACAGAGGGGCCAGAGTGTTGGGGTGCAGAGAGAGGAGGGATCTTAGGCTTCTTCTCGTACTTCCTCTTCGTTCTGACCACATCTGTCTTCTCCGGCAGGAAGGAGAACCATAAAAGGAAAACTGTTACAGAGGTCTACATTATTAAAAGGGATTCAGAGCGTGGCCTAGGTTGGTCTAGCGGTCGAAGCCGCTGCCTCCAGATCACATATACCGCTGCAGCATGGGTTTGAATCCGTCCCACTATTTCAACACACTCCATCCTCCATATTTCCTCACTACCTCTGTCCTATTCAATAAATTAACAAACATATATAGCAAGTCCTATGGAGGATAGAGAGGTGCTACAAAAAGGTATTCCGAGCCCTGTCACATTTCATATGGAGGTGGTGCCATTCAGAAACAGAACAGTGAGTCATTGGTATGCAGATGAGAGGCACGCACCAGATGCTTCTGCCCAGACAGATTGTGCCGCTCCCTGAAGACAGGACCCCCACCAACCCACTGACCACAACACACTCCACCCCTCTCCCTGCCTTCCCAAAGAGCAGACCCCACCCCTCAACCCCTCCCTGAATGAACACACTCCTCCATACCACTAGTAGAGGTTAGTGAACTGAACTCTCATTCAACCCAAGGCCCCAGAGGGAAGAGGTGGGGGGGTTATCATTTAAATCAATGGAAGGAATGAAAGCAAAGTGGGTGTGGACTAGGAGTGTGGAGGGACACAGTTACATCAATAGATGAGGGTGGGGATAAACAATAGGAGAGTCACTCATCGCCCAGCTGGTTGATCGACTGCTCAATAGTCATAATGAGAAGGGTCTGTGTCCCCAATGGCACCCTTAGTTGTGCTAGCTAAATAAGTCACGAGAGCTGTACAATGATTTACTACAGTACCCATAATGCTCTGTGTAACATATCCGGTGTCATCTTAGTAAAGACGTTCCTGAAGCTACCATAATGGTGTCCCATCTCCTTATCAATACAACAGCTAATTACCTCAACTAACCTTTACCCCTGCACATTGACTCGGTACCGGTACCCCCTGTATATAACCTTGTTATTGTTATGTAAATGTATTGTGTTACTTTTAGATTGATTTGATTTTAATTTTACTTTTGTTTATTTAGTAAATATTTTATTAACTCTTGAGCTGCATTGTTGGTTAAGGGCTTGTAAGTAAGCATTTCACTGTAAGGTCTACAACTGTTGTATTCAGCGTATGTGACAAATAAAATGTGATTTGATATGTGTTTCTTACATTAGTTTTGTACTCCTTCATGTCCATGTGGTCTTGGTGGCGGTACTGGTTGCTGTTGGAGAGGGGAATGATGGGTATCGTGTAGACGGGCTTTACCAGAGCCCTCTGGGCCAGGGCCTCTGCCATAACTTCACTGCCGTAATCAGGCATGCCGTTTCTAGGGAGGACACCGAGATAGAGGGTTATTGGAGAAATACTTTTTTAGGTAAAAATGTTGCACAATTAAACTGCAGGAGCATTCAGCAGTGTGCAAGTAGGCCTAACCATGTGTCTTTCATAAGTACTTTTTGTACTTTGCACAGGCAAGTTACTGGATGTGAGCAGGCTACACCATTTCTAAAATCAGAGAAAATACTCAGAAAAGTAGTGAAGGAAGTTGGCCACCTGGGTCTCTGCTATACAAGGGCAAAACATCTTCCATCATAGAACAATACGCCAATCCAACTGTGTGAGTAAAAATAAAACCATCAGGATGCAGACGCTAGCGCAGGGCAGGCTGATAACAGGCGGAAATTGAAATGTCACTACAAATCAAAAGCACTCAAGGAAAGAAGGAAAATCTAAACTCGCAGTGACATCTACTTTCAGATGGAATCTATCCCATTCTGATATGTCATGTTTGGAAATGCGATTCCCAAATGGCAACCTGCATTGCGCACTACTTTTGATCAGGTCCATAGGGCCCTGGTCAAAAGTAGTGCACTTTGCAGGGAATAGGGTGCTATTTGGGACAGAAAGTGCTCCACAAGGGAACAGCAAGCCCCCAAAAAACAAATTAAGAGATATAAATGCAACTAACCAACAATAAGCCCAGCTTATTCTGTTCTGTACTGACAAAACCTTTTTTTTTTTATGGCCAGTGTATTGAGTGAAAGTGAATGAGCTCATTGCTTTGACCTTACTGCACAAATAAGGTGAATTCTAATTGATAATGCATGCAAAAAAGAGCACTGAATGATGCCCCCAATTAACATGAGCAGCAAAGCCTGACTCCATAAAACAAATGCATGGCCTTGGTCTACTCTGCTAATACCCATCATACAGGATTCGTCCCAAATGGCACTCCTCCCTACATCAGGGTTCCCCAACTGGCAGCCCGCAGGTGATTTTATTTGGCACCCCAGGTTTGCTGATCAAAAGACATGACAAAAAAAACTGCAAATCAGCTCCAAGTAATTTTAATTTAGGAAATTTGTTCTCAAGTATTCCCACACAATAAATAGATATGTGATCGTATACAAATGTAAGCAAGGTTTGAAATGATTACGTTTTAGTCAAATATTATATCCGTTTGGGATTCTTGCGGTCAATATTCAGCCCACAAATTATTTGTAATTTTGTTCCTGTCCCCTGACCATCCGCTTACAAAAGAAAATCGACCCGCAGCTGAATTTAGTTGATGATCAGTTCCCTATTATAGTGTACAACTTTTGACCAGGGCCCATAGTGTACTATATAGGGAATAGGGTGCAATTTGGGATGCATCCCCAGCCTGCCCTGACTCCCAAAGGAGGCTCCTTGGGTTAACAAACAGCAGGTTTAAAATCAACCAGACAGGCTACTACCCAAGTCACAGAACCAAAATGGCAGGTGTGTAATCAGCCTGAAAACTAACAGCTGCAGAAAGTCATTAACCTGCAAGCACAGAGAAAGCAACTGTTTCCTTTGATTTGGGGGACCAATCATTTATACCCACAGCAAATAGCATTCTAAAGCCTAGATAGTAACAGACAAATAAAGTTGTTCAAGGTCCAAAACCAGAGATAAAACAAGCTTTGAAGGGCTTTCTCACCTCTTCTCTACGATCTCCAGGGTGAGGTGTAGCAGCTCCCGCTTGCTCTTCTCCCTCCTCTTGATCATCTCCAGGATGGTGACGGCTCGGCTCAGGTCCCTCCGCAGCTTCAGCATCTTCTCATACCCAGCCTCGTCGTTCTTACGGTTCTAAAGATCGATTTACGGAGGCGCATGTAAGTAAACAACATTCTCTCCTTACTATACTTCGTAGGCCAGTTTCCTGGACCCAGATTTCTTGAACTAAAATGTATGCCCAATGCAGGCCCTAGGAAACTAGCTCTAGGTTACAGCTAAATCCAGAATTGTGTCTGGGTGACGGCTGGGTCTTTAAAGACCCTGTTGTGGGAACTGGCCTCCAGCCTCACCTTTCTGGTCTGCATCTTCTCGGTCCTCCTGCGGAAGGCCACGTAGGGGTCTGAGGTGCTGGATCCGTCTCTCTTCTCCTGCTTCACAGTAGGGATGAGCGAGCCACTCTTACAGTTTTTTCGCTTCCTCGTCCAGTAGTCAAACACCTCCTTGATCAACTCGTCATCCTCCTTCAGCAGCAGCTTGGCCTCCTGCAGGCTCACCAGCTGAGGCAACACACATTTAGTCAAACTGTTCTTTCTAGTACTCAATAAACCACCTAGACTAATCATGAACACCTACAGCAAACAAAAGTGCTTCCCAAAATTCTCCTTAAGTACCCCTAGCCATTCCACTTATTTGACCAAATAGGCAGAACGGCTTGGGGTACACAAGAAGAGGTTTGAGAAACACTGGCCTATGTCCTAACACTGGCCTAAGAAATGCCTTGAGCATTGTGGTGTGGTTAAAGTACCTGTGTGCCACTGCCTTTCTCCAGGCGGTCAATCATCTCCTCAAATTGCAGAGAGGTGATCTCCATCTTCTTCTTCAGCTTATTCACAAACGCCTCGTCCTCTGAATCCAGGTCGTAGTCCGGCTGCTCTGTATCCAAACTGAAAGCTGTGATAGAGAACACAAGTTGAAGTAAGAAATAACACCAACACGTCGCAGTACTTTTAAAGTGCTTGTCAAATGGCACCCTATTCCCAATATAGTGCACTACCTTTGACCAGAGAGCTAAGGGCCCTGGTCAAAAGTAGTGTACTTTAAAGTGAATAGGTGTTACAGAAAGATGATAAATGGGAATTCTGATAAAAACACGTCTCTGTTTTTTTGCCCACAATCAGCAGCGTAATGCTGCCAACTCCAGAAATACGCTAAGCTTGCAAAAAGCCTGCCCTCCCTTTGCAAACTGGGGCTGAGAGGGGGTCCCCTGGGCTTACTGAGTATCCAGACAGACAGAGTGCCCCACTCTCCCCCGCCGCAGCCTGCGTGAGTGTGTGTGTGTGAGTGAGTGAGGTGTGCTCAAATGCTTTCAGACAGCAGGACACGTCTGAGATCACACTGCTGCTATTAGAGACACCCCAGGGGCTGACACAATCACTTAAACATACCTCAGACAGAGCACACACACGCAGCAGCATGAAAACACAAACAAACTGCAGTATGTGCACACACACACACAGGAAAACCAGCAGACACCAGGCACACTCAAGACAAACATCTGCCGACTGACTGCAGACAGAGCTAACAGACAGAGGCAGACAGACACACAGGAGAAAAACAGACACACAGGTTACATGAATAGTAATAGTCCTCACGCTGTATGTGAATGAGCTGCTTTGGCATCTTGAAGTCCCCGGGGTAGAGGGACTCGTAGTAGGCGATGTTGCTCCCTGCTTCGGGGACGGGGATGACCATGTTGTCCCGTTTCTCCCCGTACACCTGCTGTGCAGAGATGGCCCGCTGGAGATGGTGCTCCTGTGGGCCAGGAATATAACAAAGGAGAGGTCATAGATTGTCATTATGCCTACATCATCAACAGTGCTTTGGTGAGGTGCAATGACATACACAAGGAAAACATTAAACAAGGTTAGTCTGGAGGCCAGCTACATTAACATCATCGCTTTGGTGAAATGTAAACCACATAACACACTGACCGACACCTTTAAAAACAGGAGTTTGCGCTTTTATGTGAAATGTATCAACCATGGAGCAGTCTTACTGTGTAGCAGGGCTCCAGACTGACCATTTAGTCGCATTTTCCGACCATTTGACTTGGCTGTGCGAGTAAAAACATTTATTGGTCGCATCATTACAAGTTGCAAATTCTAGCTGGTCACCACACCAAAAAACGTCCCGTTTTTGGGAGGCTAAAAGCATAATTTGGTTAAACGGTACATCTTAATTAAAGTGCATTGATTCCTGCTATGAAAGTGCCTGACTTGCCCATTTTACCAAGGCCGGCTGCTGTGGCTGACACACTCTTTCCCTCCACCTGTGCCCTCTACTTAGCCTACGACTGGAAGGGTTAGGACATTCAATTTGCTGTTAGATTAATCAATTACAGGGCTACCTATCAGCAATATTTACAGTTAGCAATCTCTGTGTTTTTAGTTTCTACACCCTAAGTTGGTGAATTAGCCCCCAAATTAGCCTATAAGCTTGTGCACAAAAACTTGTAGGCAAAAGGTTACCTATTCAGCAAAAAAAAAATAGTTACATTCTGGAGCCCTATTTTGACAGTAAACTATAGCAACAATAGCCTTATTGTCAACCCAGAATGCATGACCATCACTGATTTATGTTGCACATTAAAATTACTTCATGCATCCATGCTTTGATGAATTTTTTTATTTACTTAATATACCATATCCGTAGTCTATTTTATTTTAAGCACTGCGGCTACTAGGGGTGTGAATGTTTAAACGGGATCATTAACATTAATAAAAATGTTTTGTTCTTTTTCCCACAATTAAAAAAGCCTGTATTGATTACCCTTTTCAGACATAATGGAATGTGGCCCCTTGAAAGCGCCTCGGCTACAGCATGTTTGCCTGTTAGGGTAGGCTACACTACGGCTTTTAAAAAAAGCTCACACGAAACCCTCTGGATTTTTACGGGCATTTTACTTGTGTGTAAAGGAATGCAGCAGAAGACTAACATCCATCACTAGGTGACCAAAACTGTCAATCAAATAAACTTCAGCTGCTGCATGCAGCCTGCCTGCGCGCAGACCACTCTACTAAAAAAAGTAATTTAAAGTTTGTTAAATACCATGACTTACCAAGATATTTAATAGAAAAAAAACATTAGCTACTCTACCATAAAAATCAGCATAAAAAAATAGCAGCACATCAACCAACAACGTATACTGCTGTCAGGGAAACAATACCGAACATTCTATGCCAGAGCAGAATTGTCCTGTCTGAAAAAGGTAGGGACGCTTCTGACGCGGCACTTTTTTTCTACATCTGAAAAGTGTTAGCAATTGTCGTTATCGACATATTACTGTAGCTGCGTTGTCTCTGTAAAGGGTTGTGGTAGATACAACTCCATTGCACAGGCCCTAGCGGTTACACATATGTAATAGGACACTTATTCTGCATTGTGAATTGACATGGAAGTTTATTTAAAAAAAAAAAAATGTTTAATTGTGATTTAACGGAACCCGCCCCCCCCCAAAAAAATGGCAGTTTAAATGTTATGCAAAATTTAAATTAGTCAGATCCCTAGTGGCTACTAATTTATTCTATTGCGTATGCCGTGACAATTTTGGTGCCACCAAATCATGGGCTAGTGCCAATTGAAAAAGTTAAAGGCAGGGGAAAACCGTTAGTCTGGAGCCTGGAGTGTAAGCTAACCCTGTGTTACACAATCCGATCCTTAGGCCATTCCACATAGGCTAACAATGTTATAGCCCTGGCTCCATCTAGCAGTAGGTCCAGTGTCCCCATCTGAAGTCACATCCACATTGCAGGTTTCTAAAATATGCTTCAAACAGTTCTACATTAATGTGGACGCTACCATGATTACAGATAATCCTGAAAGAAACGTGAATATTGATGAGTGAGAAAGTTAGAGGCATTTACATCATATCCCCCAGAAAGGCTAAGCTCCCGTTATCGTGAGAGGTTAACATGTCTCGGGGGTATGATATTTGTGCATCTAACTTTCTCACTCATTCAGGACTATCCATAATCATGGTAGCATCCACATTAATGTAGACGTGTTTCGAAACATATTCTATCTACAATAAAAGGGGTTCCAAAATGACAATTTCTATTGTGCACAAAATAATCTGAAACCACCAAAACAAACTGCAAAATGCATCCAACAAGTTTGTAAAGTCACAACCTTGATATAATCATTGCGTACTAGGAATATGGGACCAAACCCTAAACTTGACTACTTTAATACACAAGTGAATTTGTCCCAATACTTTTGGTTCCCTAAAATGGAGGGGCCTATGTACAAAAGTGCTGTAATTTCTAAACGGTCACCCGATATGGAAACTACCCACAAATTTAAGATGAATCTGCACTTTCACCTCGGTCATGGTATCATTTCAAATCCAAAGTGCTGGGGTAGAGCCAAAACAACAAATGCGTCACTGTCCCAATACTTTGAGCTCACTATGTGTGGCAATTTAGCAATTAGGATTTGTTATCTGTAATGGTTATGATAGATTAGGCATTGTTACGCACTGTTGGCATAGACTTAGATAAATGCGTACATATTTTTCCAGTGGGGGCCTTGTGCTCTAAAACTTGATTTTTTTCGCCATTCGAGTACTCTATTTTTATGCCCATCCCTAGAATTCATGAGCAATTATCCAAATAAACCATATTATATCAATAAAAAATAAACTACCATCACAATATGTCCTATTGACTGACTCTAGCCTTTGGCTTCATGAGAGCCAACATACCAACCTGCATCCCACTGCTGGCTTGCCTCTGAAGCTAAGCAGGGTTGGTCCTGGTTGGTCCATGGATGAGAGACCAAATGCTGTTGGAAGTGGTGTTGGAGGGCCAGTAGAAGGCACTCTTTCCTCTGGTCTAAAACAAATATCGAAAATGTCCCAGGGCAGTGATTGGGGACATTGCCCCGTGTAGGGTGCAGTCTTTCGGATGGGACGTAAAACGGGTTTCCTGACTCTCTGTGGTCACTAAAGATCCTTTATCGTAAGAGTAGGAGTGTCCTGGCTCAATTCCCAAATCTGACCATGGCCACCTAATAATCCCTAGCTTCCAATTGGCTGATTCATCCCCCCCTCTCCCCTGTAACTATACCCCATGTCGTTGTTGTAAATTACAATGTATTCTCAGTTAATTTACCTGGTCAAATCAAAGGGATGAAGAGAGCAGATTGGCTATACAAGCAAACTGTGACTGCCTGTGCTCTGGTTAACTATGATAACATTTCACACCGAGTAGGCATGTCCAATTCACAGGGGAAAGCCATCACTGAGAGTTTACATAACGACCATAGGGATTGACATTAGGCGCTCTAGGTCACTTGCCCATTGTTTTTACTTGCCCGAAGATTATAATCAGGCAACCAGGCTAGATTAATGTCACTCACTAGACCAAATGTGTATATGGCTTAGCACATGGTGTGGCCAATTACCTTAACGGTTTAGACAGAGGAAGCAGAATCAACAATACGTGTCTAACAGTTAGCCTAAACAAATCTCTTCAATACATGAATTGGCAAGGTTCCATCCAACAGGACAGAGCAACATTAACTTCAAGAGGTAACGTAGCACCACCATCAATGCACATCATTTAGGCTAACCAAGTGACATACCAATGATTCAGCAACAAACAGCCTTCTGCTTGCTGCCAAAACCAGTTAATGTTGTTAATCTCTTAGAACAAATGATGTACATCGGCGCAAGACGAGAAGCTAGTATCTGAAGTAAGTCTACAAACAGACCGGTCTTGGGCCTTCCTTCTCTCAGTTGAAGCAAATCTTGACGCAACACCCAGCTCACATTTTCTTCAATGCGAGGAAACACAATTTACATCATGTTCTATGATGATAATGGCTAACCCAAGCAATACTTTGAGGTGTATTAACTAGGAAGCAAACGGGCCAGAAACAGGGAGGGACCTTCCTGAATTTGTCCTACAAGAAACAATGTGCACTAATGAACACATTGGGCAGGGTGAGATCTTGCATAAGGAACCAATTAGAAACAGGCCAGAGCCAGACTTCCCTTCTCTGGAGAACGTCAGGCTGTGACCGACTCTAGCCTGAACCACAGGGAAAGCATCAAGATAAGACTAAGATCGAAACCTACTACGCCGGCTCTGACGCTCGACGGATGTGCCAAGGCTTGCAAACTATCAGATTACAAAAGGGAAACCTAGCCGAGAGCTGCCCAGCGACAAGAGCCTACCAGACGAGCTAAATGCCTTCTATGCTTGCTTTGAGAAAAGCAACAGCACACCAATGGTGGAACCAGTTTACCCCTGAAACTAGGACTGCAGAGTCCCTGCCCATCTTCTGAAAACATCTGAAACCCTATATAGGTTCAGCACTTTTGTGAAACAGCACAGTTAAAATATATGGCAAATAGAACTGGATGGTCTTGAGAGATAGATGGGCGGGGTTGAGGGTAGCTGAAGGATGGCATTAAAAAAAACAAAAGCTAACTATTGTGTCCATGAAATGTATATAGTATGTATAAGCTGGCAGTAGAAACATAAGTTTTGTCTACTAGTTTACTCCAATTAGGGGAGGGGTTGGTAGGGTTAGGGGAAAATAAAAGGACAATAAAATATCTACACACACACAGAGTATTCAGAACCCTTCACTTTTTCCACATTTTGTTACATTTCAGCCTTATTCTAAAATGGATCAATCTACACAAAATACCCCATAATGACAAAGCAAAAAACAGGTTTAGACATTTTTCGCAAATATATAAAAAAAACAATCACAAATAGCTTATTTACATGACAATTCAGACCCTTTGCTTTGATACTCGAAATTGAGCTCCGGTGCACCGTGTTTCCATTGATCATCCTTAAGATGTTTCTACAACTTGATTTGGAAAGGCAACACCGGTCTACATAAGGTCCCACAGTTGACAGTGCATGTCAGAACAAAAACCAAGCCATGAGGTCGAAGGAACTGTCCGTAGAGCTCCGAGACAGGATTGTGTCGAGGCACAGATCTGGGGAAGGATACCAAAAACATTTTGCAGCAATGGAGGTCCCCAAGAACACAGCGCCCTCCATCATTCTTAAACAGAATTAGTTTGGAACCACCAAGACTCTTCCTAGAGCTGGCCGCCTGCCAAACTGAGCAATCTGGGGAGGGGGGGGGGCACCTTGGTCAGGGAGGTGACTAAACTAGAGATATAATTTGTTTTGCATGATCTGCATCTCAATCCACCACATCTAACTACGTCGGCCTTCTGCATCTGCAGAGGGGGCCGAGCTACAGTGGTGTTTGTCAGACCATGATACATCCCCCCAAAAAATTAATGTTTTATTCTTATTTTTTTTTAAATCAGCCTTCTCATGAAAACATCTGTAGCATTCAAATGGTTTGTCCTAAAAACTATTATGACCACTATGGAGACTCAGGAACGAACACGATGGTGTTCTCCGTTTCGCTCTACGACCCCCACGTGTCACAGGACTCATCTGAAGGTAACCCATACAAACAAATGGAGGTAGTTTAGTGCCAACAAAAATAAGGGGTTAAATGTGTGCCCAGAAAAATATTAATATTTGCTGATCTTTCTTACAGCTTCCAGATATAGGACAGCCACTTCAAAACATTTGGCAGAAAATGCATTATTATTTTATTTTTTTTTACGTCATTTATGAATGTGTTATTCAATGCGTTTCTATGGACTACAGTAGTAAAGGCCAAATTCAATTATAATTTTTTTTTATACCTAAACGAGTCCTGAAATCCTAAATCAAATTGCTAAATGATGCATGGTATGACCATCTTAAAACAATTCTATATGTTAGCTTAGTACCCTGCCCCCCTACCCCACTTAGACTTTTAGAGGTTAACCTGTCTCCTCCGCTTCATCTACACTGAATCTAGATTAGAGGTCGACCAATTATGATTTTTCAACACCGATGCCGATTATTGGAGGGCCAAAAAAAAGCCGCAACCGATTAATCTGCCGATTATTTTATTTATTTATTTGTAATAATGACAATTACAACAATACTGAATGAACACTTATTTTTACTTAATATAATACATCAATAAAATCAATTTAGCCTCAAATAAATATTGAAACATGTTCAATTTGGTTTAAAAAATGCAAAAACAAAGTGTTGGAGAAGAAAGTAAAAGTGCTATATGTGCCATGCAAAAAAGCTAACGTTTAAGTTCCTTGTTCAGAACATATGAAAGCTGGCGGTTCCTTTTAACATGAGTCTTCAATATTCCCAGATAAGACGTTTTAGGTTGTAGTTATTATAGGACTATTTCTCTCTATACCATTTGTATTTCATATACCTTTGACTATTGGATGTTCTTATAGGCACTTTAGTATTGCCAGTGTAACAGTATAGCTTCCGTCCCTCTCCTCGCTCCTACCTGGGCTCGAACCAGGAAAACATCGACAACAGCCACCCTCGAAGCAGCTTTACAACTACTCCAAGTCTCAGAGCGAGTGACGTTTGAAACACTATTAGCGCGCACCCCGCTAACTAGCTAGCCATTTCACATTGGTTACACCAGCCTAATCTTGGGAGTTGATAGGCTTGAAGTCATAAACAGCGCAATGCTTGAAGCATTGCGAAGAGCTACTGGCAAAACGCACGAAAGTGCTGTTTGAATGAATGGTTACGAGCCTGCTGGTGCCTACCACCGCTCAGTCAGACTGCTCTATCAAATCATAGACTTAATTATAATATAATAAACACACAGAAATACGAGCGTTAGGTCATTAATATGGTCGAATCCGGAAACTCTAAAACAAAAAGTTTTTCCATTCAGTGAAATACGGAACCGTTCCGTATTTTATCTAACGGGTGGCATCCTTAACTTGTTAGGGCTAGGGGGCAGTATTTACACCGCCGGATAAAAAACGTACCCGATTTAATCTGGTTACCACTCCTACCCAGTAACTAGAATATGCATATACTTAGAAAACACCCTAAAGTTTCTAAAACTGTTTGAATGGTGTCTGTGAGTATAACAGAACTCATATGGCAGGCAAAAACCTGAGAGATTCCTTTACAGGAAGTGGCCTGTCTGACCATTTGTTGTCCTTCTGTTGCATCTCTATCGAAAATACAGCATCTGTGCTGTAACGTGACACTTTCTAAGGCTTCCATTGGCTCTCTAAAGCCAGCAGAAAGTGGAATGGGGTGTCTGCTGTCTCTGGGCAAAGTACAGCAGCAGAGTTTGTGAGTGGTCAGCCTGGGGACAGTGAGACTGAGATGCGCGTTCACGAGACTTCTCCATGTTTTTCTTTCTCTCTCTGAATGAATACAACGTTGCCCGGTTGGAATATTATCGCTATTTTACAAGAAAAGTAGCATAAAAATTGATTTTAAACAGCGTTTGACATGCTTCTAAGTACGGTAATGGAATATTTAGAAATGTTTTGTCACGAAATGCACTCGCGCGTTACCCTTCGGATAGTGACCTGAACGCGCGAACAAAATGGCGGTACTTGGATATAACTATGGATTATTTGGAACAAAAACATGTTGTTTAAGTAGAAGTCCTGGGAGTGCATTCTGACGAAGAACAGCAAAGATAATCCAATTTTTCTAATAGTAATTCTGAGTTTAGGTTGTCCCAATCTTGGTGGGTGTCAAATTAGCTAGCCGTGATGGCCGAGCTATGTACTCAGAATATTGCAAAATGTGCTTTCGCCAAAAAGCTATTTTAAAATCTGACACCGCGCTTGCATAAAGCAGTTCTTTATAATTCTTAAAATAATTGCATATTTTGTCAACGTTTATCATGAGTAATTTAGTAAATTCACCGGATGTTTTCGGTGGGTATGCTAGTTCTGAACATCACATGCTAATGTAAAATGCTGGTTTTTGATATAAATATGAACTTGATTGAACAAAACATGCATGTATCGTTTAACATAATGTCCTAGGAGTGTCATCTGATGAAGATCAAAGGTTAGTGCTGCATTTAGCTGTGTTTTGGGTATTTGTGATGCATGCTAGTTGCTTGGAAATGGCTGTGGTTATTTGTGTCTAAGTACTCTCCTAACATAATCTAATGTTTTGCTTTCGCTGTAAAGCCTTATGGAAATCGGACAACGTGGTTCGATTCAGGAGAAGTGTATCTATAAAATGGTGTAAAATAGTCCTGTGTTTGAGAACTTTGAATTATGACATTTTGTGGTTTTAAATTTGGCGCTCTGATTTTTCACTGGCTGTTGAATAGTCCCCTAGAGAGGTTAAAGCTTGGTTGCTAATGGGTCTTCCAAATGGACAATGATCCCAAGCATACTTCCAAAGTTGTGGCAAAATGGCTTAAGGACAACAAAGTGAAGGTATTGGAGTGGCCATCACAAAGCCCTGACCTCAATCCCATAGAAAATTTGTTGGCAGAACTGAAAAAGTGTGTGCGAGCAAGGAGGCCTACAAACATGACTCAGGAACACCAGCTCTGTCAGGAGGAATGGGCCAAAATTCACCCAACTTATTGTGGGAAGCTTGTGGAAGGCTACCCGAAACATTTGATCCAAGTTAAACAATTTAAAGGCAATACTAACAAATACTAATTGAGTGTATGTAAACTTCTGACCCACTGGGAATGTGATGTAAAAAAACAAATGCTGAAATCAATCAATCATTCTCTACTATTATTCCGACATTTCACATTCTTAAAATAAAGTGGTGATCCTAACTGACCTAAGACAGGGAATTTTTACTGGGATTAAATGTCAGGAATTGTTAAAAACTCAGTTTAAATGTATTTGGCTAAGGTGTATGTAAACTTGTGACTTCAACTGTACCTACAGTAGAAAAAAAGCGAAGGATCGTATTCCTAATGATGCCAACTTCATTACGCCACTCCCTAAAATGTAACAAATTACTCATCTGCGCTAATTACACTTACTGGAGTATTGCCAACCTTTGTTTAACCAGGGAAAGAGCTGAGAGTTTACACTTCCTCTTCTAATTATGTGGGGCTCCTGGGCTGCCAATTTGCCTTGGAAAGGATCCCTGGGCAAGAAGAGCTTGAAGACCCCTATCGTAGCAGTATTAGCTAAGGCAGGTATAACCTGTAGCGTGGATGGTGACAAAGAGAGAAGGACCCTGATAGGAAAGTCCATGATAGCTATGATACAGAAACCTTGCTACAAGAATCAGCATGCTTGCCTCAGCGCCAGTCTGTTTGTGCCATCATGCCAACTCCTTCTCAATCTTGGTCATGCAAAACAGAGTTGGCATTGACAAGAGTAGAAACCTCTGGAACCAGGCTAGTACTACACGACCCTACTGCCATTAAACTACCTGAGAGACAGCTATGCCACACGCCTAAAACAGAAATAAAACAGAATGTCACGTAGCCTATTTTCACAGCTGATTCATTCCAATGATTTAATGATCCCTTGATGCACAGGAGGTGACTCCAATAAAAGTTGCCTTGACAACCAAAGTGTGGCCTCCAGCAGGTGTTCAGACTTAAGCTGATTACATGGGTCCTGGTCCAAATTAGTGGATTATATAGGGACTAAGGGTGCCATTTGTGACACACACGATGACTCCAAGCCAGTCTTCTCAGTCAGAGCGGTATAATCAAAGGTAGAGGTAGGCTTACATTCAATTCAATTACAACTTTCCTCATTTAGTTGATTGTTCGGTCGATAGGCTGTTGGTTGACCGAGAATTTTTTAGTCGAGCTGTTGCGAAAAAAATATATAAATTGTGGCACATCTTGACTGACACCCGTCTAAGTGGACTAATCCATTGCAGAGGCCTTGGGCATGGCACACCAGTATAATTTTTGTACATTTACATTTTAGTCATTTAGCAGACGCTCTTATCCAGAGCGACTTACAGTAGTGAATGCATACATTTCATACATTTTTCCCGTACTGGTCCCCCGTGGGAATTGAACCCACAACCCTGGCGTTACAAACACCATGCTCTACCAACAGCCACACGGGACCTATAATTTACTGTTAATTCCCAATCTACAATGCTTGTTTGGTTACTGTAATGTCTTAATGCATTCAATATATTATTACAGTCTTTTAAAGTTCATTGTCAAAGTGGACATGTTTGCAGAGCACACAACCTAGGCAACACTTGTGAAAATTGTATTTATTTCATTCCATTTATTGGAGTCACCTCCTGTGCATTCATTGGAATGAATCAGCTGTGAAAATAGGCTGTGACATTCTGTTTTATTTCTGTTTTAGGAGTGTGGCATAGCTGTCTCTCAGGTAGTTTTTACACGGCCGGATAAAAAAACGTACCCGATTTAATCTGGTTACGACTCCTGCCCAGTAACTAGAATATGCATATAATTATTGGCTTTGGATAGAAAACACCCTAAAGATTCTAAAACTGTTTGAATGGTGTCTGTGTATAACAGAACTCATATGGCAGGCAAAAACCTGAGAAGATTTCATGCAGGAAGTGGCCTGTCTGACAAGGTGTTGTTGTTCTTGCCTCTGTTTATTGAAGACTCAGGATCTTAGCTGTAACGTGACACTTCCTACGGCTCCCATAGGCTCGCAGAGCCCGGGAAAAAGCTGAACGATATCGAGGCAGCCTCTGGCTGAAACACATTATCGCCTTTGCCAAGTGGCCGATCAGAGGACAAAGGGCTGGAGGCGCGTGCCCGAGTCGACCCCATGCTGTATTTTCTTTCGTCTGTTTACCTAATTGCAGATTCCCGGTCGGAATATTATCGCTTTTTTACGAGAAAAATGGCATAAAAATTGATTTTAAACAGCGGTTGACATGCTTCGAAGTACGGTAATGAAATATTTAGAAATCTTTTGTCACGAAATGCGCCGTGCGCGTGACCCTTATTGACCATTCGGATAGTGTCTTGAACGCACAAACAAAACGCAGCTGTTGGAACATAACTATGGATTATTTGGGACCAAACCAACATTTGTTATTGAAGTAGAAGTCCTGGGAGTGCATTCTGACGAAGAACAGGAAAGGTAATCAAACTTTTGTAATAGTAAATCGGAGTTTGGTGAAGGCTAAACTTGCTGGGTGTCTAAATAGCTAGCCCTGTGATGCCGGGCTATCTACTTAGAATATTGCAAAATGTGCTTTCACCGAAAAGCTATTTTAAAATCGGACATATCGAGTGCAGAGGAGTTCTGTATCTATAATTCTTAAAATAATTGTTATGCTTTTTGTGAACGTTTATCGTGAGTAATTTAGTAAATTGTTAGTAAATTCGCCGGACGTTTGCGGGGGGTATGCTAGTTCTGAACGTCGCATGCTAATGTAAAAAGCTGGTTTTTGATATAAATATATACTTGATTGAACAAAACATGCATGTATTGTATAACATAATGTCCTAGGTGTGTCATCTGATGAAGATCATCAAAGGTTAGTGCTGCATTTAGCTGTCTTCTGGGTTTTTGTGACATTATATGCTAGCTTGAAAAATGGGTGTCTGATTATTTCTGGCTGGGTACTCTGCTGACATAATCTAATGTTTTGCTTTCGTTGTAAAAGCCTTTTTGAAATCGGACAGTGTGGTTAGATTAACGAGAGTCTTGTCTTTAAAATACTGTAAAATAGTCATATGTTTGAGAAATTGAAGTAATAGCATTTCTAAGGTATTTGAATATCGCGCCACAGGATTCAACAGGCTGTTACGTAGGTGGGACGATTTGGTGCCACCTGCCCTAGAGAGGTTAATGGCAGTAGGGTCGTGTAGTACTAGCCTGGTTCCAGAGGTTTCTACTCTTGTCAATGCCAACTCTGTTTTGCATGACCAAGATTGAGAAGGAGTTGCCATGATGGCACAAGTGGTCAATTTATTAATTATTTTGTTTGGAGTGCTCCGGTCAATGTTGAGTAAGTACACGCACCTGATTACGCATAAAAGTAGGCCTAGGCTACCTGGCCTGCACGGCAATTATTTTTTTAACCTTTATTTAACAAGGCAAGTCCATTAACCTGTCTGGGCTAGGGGGCAGTATTGAGAATTTTGGAAAAATATGTTCCCATTTTTAACTGCCTCCTACACCAACTCAGAAGCTAGAATATGCATATTATTGTTCAGGTTTGGATAGAAAACACTCTGAATTTTCTAAAACTGTTTGAATGGTGTCTGTGAGTATAACAGAACTCCTATGGCAGGCAAAAACCTGACAAGGTTTCAAGCAGGAAGTACCCTGTCTGACAAGGAGTCGTGCGTCTTGCATCTTTTTATTGAAAAGTAAGGATCTTAGCTGTAACGTGACAATTCCCAGGGCTCCAATAGGCTCTCAGAGCCCGCGAAATAACTGAAGGTTTACGAGGGAGCCTCAGGTTGAAACATATTATCGCCTTTTGTAAGTGGATGCTCCGAGGACCTTTCAATGATGCGCGTGCATGAGTCGCTTCTGAGGAGAAATTTTATTCGGCTGTTTAGGCTCAATGCATACTCCCGGTCGGAATATTATCACTTCTCTACGACATAAATGGCATAAAAATTGGTTTTAAACAGCGGTTGACATGCTTCGAAGTACGGTAATGGAATATTTAGACATTTTTGACACGCCAATGCGCCATGCGCGAAACCGGGAAGAAGCATTCTAGAACTCACGAACAAAACGTCGCTGTTTGGATATAACGATGGATTATTTGGGACCAAACCAACATTTGTTATTGAAGTAGAAGTCCTGGCAGTGTATTCTGATGAAGAACAAGCAAGGTAAGAACATTTTTCTTATAGGAAATGTGATTTTGGTGGATGCTGACCTGGGTGGGTATCTAAATAGCTAGCCCTGTAATGCCGGGCTATGTACTTAGATTATTGCAAAATGTGCTTCATCCGAAAAGCTATTTTAAAATCGGACATATCGAGTGCATAGAGGAGTAATGTATCTATAATTCTTAAAATAATTGTTATGCTTTTTGTGAACGTTTATCGTGAGTAATTTAGCAAACTGTTAGTAAATTCAACGGAAGTTTGCCGGGGGTTATGCGTTTTCTGAACGTCACATGCTAATGCAAAAAGCTGTTTTTTGATATAAATATGAACTTGATTGAACAGACATGCATGTATTGTATAACACAATGTCCTAGGTGTGTCATCTGATGAAGATCATCAAAGGTTAGTGCTGCATTTAGCTGTGGTTTGGGTTTATGTGACATGATATGCTAGCTTGAAAAATGGCTGTCTGATTTTTTCTGGCTGGGCACTCTGCTGACATAATCTAATGTTTTGCTTTCGTTGTAAAGCCTTTTTGAAATCGGACAGTGGGGTTAGATTAACGAGATTCTTGTCTTTAAATAGCTGTAAAATAGTCATATGTTTGAGAAATTGAAGTAATAGTATTTCTAACGATTCAAAAATCGCGCCACTGGAATATCAGTAGCTGTTACGTAGGTGGGACGAAATCGTCCCACATACCCCAGACAGGTTAACAACAAATTCTTATTTACAATGACAGCCTACCCCGGCAAAACCCGGACGACACTGGGCCAATTGTGCGCTGCCCTATGGGACTTCCAATCACAATTTACATCCATTGAGACTGACAATAGTTCTTCAATATAGGCTATTTGAAAAATCTTTCCAGCTCTCCCCGTTTCGATAACCACTATGCGTGTAAGGGGGGAAATTATGCTCTGATACGGTGGATACGTCTTAAAATAGGCCTACCTGATTACTTATCCTTGCGCAAATACAGCTGTCTGTATGGAGTTCACTGGCATGGGAAACTTAGGGTTCATAACATTTTATACAATGTTGCAAGATTCTTAACTTTTGGGGTGGACACAGTTGATACAATGTTTCAAGTTCCTTGCAGACAGGCCTTGCATAGCTACACAGTATATGTTCTTCCTGCAGGCTGCAATGTTTTTATATGTTGGATTTATGTAGGCTATTTTTACATCGTTGGCAATGGAAGTTCATTTTATATTTGTATATTTTCATTTAGATTCAATTTTGATTAACCACCCGACAGTGATTGAGATACGAAGACTATTCTAAAATAAATGAAACTGTTCCATGAAAATGTGCATATGAAAATCAGAACTGGCATGCAGATCGGGTTGAAATGGTAAGATAAACTGGCACTGCAAATGGAAAAGGTTGCTGACCCCTGGTGTAGACTATTACTGGCAACTTTGTTAAAAGTGGCAGAATCTGCGAAGGCCAGCAGCAGCGGTGGTTCGGAAACAGGTTTTTTAATTCTGGTTAGGCTCTCTGGCTCCCTCCTGAGTCATTTGTGTTTTAATTATTGAATCACAGTGTGCTTAAAGCATCAGACAAGCTGGCTGTAGCCTACATATTGTTTATTTTATTAAAACATATAGGGTATGTCCCTATGAAGAAATACACATGTACAAATGTTGACCAGACGATTGGTCGAAAGAACAGATGACTCTTGGTCGACATTTTTTTTTTTAAGTCGGTGACAGCCCTGAATTAATTTCTTACATTCAACTAAAACTGTCCACACAGGCCTGATCAAGGACTCGTTCAGTATTCGAGCAGATCTCTGTACAGATTATAGTAGCCTAATAGTAAATTCTAGTAAAGTAGCAGGTGCACTGGCACTGAACTCCAATCATGCAGCTTCAACATTTAAGCAGGGATGTATAAGGCTGTGTGTATTGTGATGTTATTTAGCTAGGTGTAATAATGTGTAGGATCATGAAACACTAGCTCTGTCTCTGACATGTTCCTCTTGACGGATTACAAAACTCAAACTGTGCGAGGCAGGCAGAGGCTGGAAATTGTTCACTACATGGGACATAACAGCCAAGCGCTCAAAGGGGATACCTAGTCAGTTGCGCAACAACGCATTCAACCGAAATGTGTCTTTAGCATTTAACCCAGCCAGTCTGAATCAGATAAGTGCGGGGCTTAACTGCTTTGCGCAAGGGTGGAACTGCAGATTTTTCCACCATGCCGGCTCGGGATTCGAACCAGCGATCGTTTGGTTACTGACCCAGTCCATTCACTAACCAAGTAGCCCAACTTTACAAAGAGAAATCCACCACAAGACAATGACAATGACAATCAATTTGGTACAAGACAGTAAAGGGAGAAGTTATTACGGCCATTATAGATCCAGCCAAACAGTATTTTCGATTTCTTAGTTTCCCTCACTTTCCTCTATTTCAAAATTCCACAAACACTGCATAAAACATTGAGCTGTATAAAATATGCATGCTGTTGATTCTGGTATGGTTTCACAATAGCCCGCCAGCCAGAGAGCTTTGCGTTCAAGATTTAAAACCACCAAACCAGTTCCTGGTCAGGGGAAGCTAGCTACCAATCCATCCAGTCTGCCCCAGTCAATCAGCTCCCAGAGTCCCAAATAGCACCATATTCTCTACATAATGAACTAATTGAGCATTAACACTGTGTGCCCTGTTCACAAGTAGTGCACCATAAAGGAAATAGGGTGCCATTTAGGATACGGATCCAGGGTTTCCCCATCCAGTTCCCACTGGTGTAAATGTGGGTCAGACAGCTAAGCATCCACGCTGCATATCACTTGGGCCCCTGAAGTAAAACAGCCTCTGTCACTCCAGGCAGTTACATAACAGAGAAAGCACAGGACAGAGGGGCTGGTGGGATTCTTCTGATAGTTAAATTAACTGCACCCCCAGTCCCTTCATCTGTGTTCACTGAGGCATCTCAGCACAAGAGGCCCCCCTCTGATGCCCTGGTGAGGTCATGAAGAGGCAATAATAACCTACTGTCTCTCAGACCATAACACAATGCTCAAAATTGGCCACTTGGTTTGTTTTGGATTATAACACAATACTGGGTCAAAGTTGTTTTGCATCAAACCCCCTGATAGTCTAAAAATGTGCACACAGCATCAGCCTGAACCAGGGGTTGGAACCAGTTCACAAAACAGAACCAAAAACATTTTATTGAAGGTACAGAAAGAAATGTAACAGGGAACAAAAGGTTATCCACACTGTTCACGGAACAGAACTGTTATTTTAAAAGCACAGGAACCGGTTAATAACGTTATTTTACGCTCCAGGCATTTTTTTCTACCCCCCCCCACCCAAAAGATAAACAAAGCACCTATGCAAAGCCTTCACTGTCAATCAAAGGTATTCCAGTGTCTGCCTGCAAGGTGAAAATCTTTGCCAGTGTGTGTTCAGGCTACTTGCGCCTCCCCCTCCGAAGCATAGGCTACTGTACTTACGTTACAAGCGTGATTCAGAAGATGGAGATTTTTTAATTAGAGAGAAGAATGGATTAACATTTCCAATGCTAGTTAATTAAGGATACTATAGGTATAGTTCACATTTCACGTTAGATTTATTAACTACAAAAAGTTAAGACGTATTTTTAATTCTGGTGCCGGTCTGCACACAGGCTTGTTAGCTAGCGAGCTCAAAGGATATTCAAAGCTCCATCCTAGGTATGATTCTGTTGACCTAAGTCAGAATGCATGTCATAAGATGCACGGCGATTCAAGCCTCCTCAATCCACTCTTGCTCGCTCGCCACCCGCAAAATTTCAGTCGCGTCGTGCACCATAGGTGGCACTTGTCTGTCCATCACGGATGTAAAGAACTAGCTTGCCTGCTCTAGCAGCACTGATTAGTGAAGTAATTTAATGAACTAAATGTAAACTTGATTACACGAGTTAAAAAAGGAACGATAAAACGGTACTTTGTGGGGTTTCGCACCGGTTTAGAAATGTATTTTGCCGGTCGGAAACGTGGAATGGAACAAAAAACAATAATGGTTCTGTTCAAAACGAAACGCTGGAAGATCATTTTGATTCCAACCCCTGGACTGAACACTCAGATCTAGCTATATTACATTCAGAAGTCTGGGCTTCACTATACCCATAGATTGCTACTTCATTCCATAGCTACCTATAATAACCAGCAGCACTCCTACTCTGAGGTTTATGAATACTGGCACTGGCTTCTAAAATGCTTGTTTTCTGTCAGCTGTAGTCAGTCTAATTCTTCATTTAAGCTATGGTCAAACTTCCAACAGACCCCATCTCTCCTTATTCCTGTCACTGAGACACATGGCTAAGAAAAGCTTATGTGCACGCTTCTGAATTAGAAAAGACAGACATGCTTATTTTTCTGTTCACAATCAAAATGACTGACGAGTAGTATCTCGTCACACGGATTGAGAGGATCGAGTCGCTAATAATGTCTGAATCTTCTCAAGGGGGCAGTAGTAAGCTCGCTACTTGTGCTTCCGCATGCAGCTGACAGCACAAGCCACTTGAGAAGCAAGAGAAAATGCTGACAGCATGGCTTCTAACGAAAACATACCTCCACGGCCGCAGCTTGTTGACAAAACTGTCTCCAGAAGCAATCTATGGGAATACTTTGCTTACAGAGCAGATGAGGACCAGTCCACCGAAACGATGCAAAATGTGTTGCAGAGCAAGGAAGGTTTAGTTGCAAACGACAAACTATTTTAACACATGACACTTGCATTAGAGGTTGACACGAGTAAAAATGTATTCCTGTCTTGTAAACAAAATTCCCATAATGCTATAGTTCTACAACCCTGGAACTTTCCTGTCCCATCCCGATTCTGCAGCATTGCATAAGTGGAAACCAAAACTTTTCTCTGGGCAAGACCCGTTGTAGCTAGATGTTAGAGTCGCGAAGGGACAACTTTAGCTAATCCTAACCTGCCATGTTAATTCTCCTAACCTGCAATGAAAAGTAATTTCTGCTGGTCAAAAGCGCAGAGATGCCCTGAGAACAGTTTTGGTTTCCACTAATGCAATACAGCCACTGAGTAGTCATAGCAACTGCTCCGTTGTGCTGCTCAGCGCTTAGGAGACAGTTGCCTGTACACAGCTGATAACCACATTAAGAGATTTTGTCAATGACAGCAGCCCTTGTACTTACTCAAGAGTTGGATGAACTCATGGATATTGGACATGTGTAATTGTGTGCGTCTCCGTGTGCATCTGAGGTAAAGTAGTTAATGACTACAACTGGAGTGAGGTGCGAGAGTGTGCTGACTGAAGGAAATTATTTATTTTTATGAAAAAAGCAGAAATCGCCATTTTCCTGGTTGCTAAAATAGTTCACTTACACTTCAGTTTGTGTGACAAAACAAGAAAGTTTAGTGTAGAGAATCACTGTACCCTTTACCATAACCAAAAACAACATATTCAGCGGTTTGAAGCGGCTTTACAAAAGAAAAAAAACTGTAACGGGAAAGAGAACAGAGCAAATGCTTCTTAGACTTGCTTTCAATGAGAAAGAAATGAGTTATAGATCTTTCAATCTGAATTTGATCAGAATGCCCTAAAAGTTACATATTGCATCTTTAAGTAAACTATATTAAGTATCGTTTTTTATATGAAATGCGTCACACATTACATATTTACAACCACCAGCCCCCCCCCCCCCCGAATCCTGTGTCCAAGGAAGTCATGTTACTATGTCAACCTCTAATTTGCATAATATTCTACCCTCAACTAAATTTAAAGTTCTCATGAACAACAATGACATGAACATATATTCAGCCTGACATGATTACAACCCAAAATTAATGTGAAATGCACTCATAAGGTAGCTATGACAGCAATATATTTATATCTAATGAATAGCAGTTGACCCAATATGGTCATAGATGAGCAAATGAACCGATATGTATCAAATTACATTTTAAAACAGTTTAGATGTAAATTGTACAATTATTTTGTATGCGTCGAGTCTCAGATGGGGTTTTGCACAAGGAACATTTAAGATATTCCCTTACGAAAAAAAGTGCAGTAATACTGCAGAAAATACTGCTTCTGATAAAAAAGGTCCCTCGTGGCTGAGTTGGTAGAGCATGGTGTTTGCAACGCCAGGGTTGTGGGTTCGATTCCCACGGGGCCAGTACGGAGAATTTTTTTTATAAAATGTATGCATTCACTACTGTAAGTCGCTCTGGATAAGAACGTCTGCTAAATGACTAAAATGTAAATGTAAAAAAAAATTACTGTAGTAATTTTGCTGTGCATCTGCATTACACTGTAGTTATTCTGCAATTACTGCGTCCAAAACACCAGTTAGTACACTTGCTGCAGTTTCAAAACAGCAATCTTTTTTTGTAAGGGTAATATGAAGTTTTACTTTTGGAAAGAAAATGAAAATACTATAAGATTGAACAATGTGTAAAAATAAAAAATAAAAAAAGTCAGTGGTTATTCTATGACTTTAGTTATAACCCTCTTTTTTTGCCGTGGTATCGTTTCGGTCGAGTATCGTGATACTAAACCTGGTATGGCATCAATTCTGGTATCGTGACAACACTACTACTAGTGACACTCCCACAGAGGCGTACATGGTCGGTTTTACCGATCTGTCCAAATGTGTTGCCCATTCAAAACATGTAGACTCAATGTCTCCCCCTGGTATGTGTTCATGGTAAGGGCACCACTTCAAAGCCCATCCCCAGCAGTCTTTGGCTAAGTGAAAGTCAACAAAATGGCGGATGCGAAACGAATCACGTGACCCCTTTGTGCTTTCCAATACAATTCCATTTGAAATAAGCGGACACAACACGGCTAACGAACCCAAATTCGAAACAATACACGGTTAGGATTAGATTAACGGAAAAATGTAGGTGTAACACGCAGATTTCGTCGCTATCTACCGTGTTCACGGTAAACCGTTATGGCCGCCATTTTGTGCATAGTTGCGCAGGCAAGATAGCGACGCCCCCCATATTGTGAAAATGTGGAAAACATATCAAATATGAATCTGCCAGCGATAAAACATACCGATTCTTCCTCTTTCTCCATCCCAGTTGGCATTTGCGGTACTGCCCGATTGATAGAGGCATATTCGTGCAGGTCTGGCAAGTCCTCGCAGCGAAAGACGGGTAGAGGCTTGGTAGCGTCCAGCGCCCGTGCCCGAAACGACAATTTACTCATGTTTTTTATAATGTAAGATTCAGCATTAATCTAACCGATAACCTAAGGTTCACAACAGTACTGCTTTGAGTTCTCATGGATGGATCTGTGATGTTCGCCAGAAGTCAACCGTTCGATTGGTAGTAGGGTAGGTATATGGAGATGCGAACGGAGCCGGGAAGGCCCGGGTTTTGATCGCTCTCTGTCGGTCTCTTTTTTCCGAGGCTCCGCTCTCCCTGGTTCAATACGCCATGGCCAACATGGCGGACATTACAAACTCTAGCAGCTCCTAGCGGCCCAACCCCCGGTCACACAACAGCCATTCCCACACGGTTTTGCACGCGTGCGCGCTCGCACAGCTCGGGGGAGGGGGGTACTGGGGGGAAGGGGAGTACTCACACGTTCCCTCCGTAAAAACTGCCTGGAATGAATATTCACATACTAGGAGGCAGCTGCAAACCAGTGCGCACTACCAGCGAACTAAATCACTTGCTGTAAATGTGTTTTTTTATTCTACAGCACAGGGCGACAGACTGCCCTGGCGCGATTATTAATAGTTTGCACAAAACGCAGCCCTCCCCAAAAAACTGGAATACAATAACTTCATTTGAATTGTAAAATAAACTAAAGCAACTGACAGTTTGTATAATGTTACGATGCACGAAATCTAGATGGGCTACTTGAATAGTTGTATGTTGGATAGTTGTATACAAGTGCAGCAGACTGTTGTGAAAATCATTTGCTGACTAAATATGAAAAGAAAATCACGAATCAGTGTACCAAAGATGAGCAAACTATTTTTATGGGACCCATTTGTTAGTCAATGTCGCCCTCTTGTGGCATAACCTAAGAGTACTGCGCAGTGTTGATTATTTCCTACTTCAACCGATCTTCCCAATAAATGTTTTATTTAACCCTTATTTTACCAGGTACATTGACTGACATAATTTACAGCAAGGACATGGGGAAAAGTTACAGGGGAGAGGATGGGGGATGAATGAGCCAATTGTAAACTGGGGATGATTAGGTGACCATGATGGCATGAGGGCCAGATTGGAAATTTAGCCAGGACACCGAGGTTAACGCCTCTACTCTTACGATAAGTGCCATGGGATCTTTAGTGACTAGAGAGTCAGGACACCCGTTTAACATCCCATCCGAAAGACGGCCCCCCCGGCCACATTTAGGAGGTATGACAGCGTGTCAGTGTGACCCAAACACAAAGATTTACGCACACAATATCTCCTCGTTATTGGAGTTCCATCTGCAACCGACACATATGTTTTTAAGACATTGGTGCCATCTGAATTGAGAACAAAGAAAGTATCGGCAAGTAAAGGTTAATCTAACATATCCTGATTATTGCTAACAACATTATGCTCAACCTTAAACACAAGCTTTAGAAACCTATGCCGCTAAGGTTAGAGTTAATTTGGTGATCAGAAGATAGGATGTAGGCCCAAACCTCCTAGAGAGCTACTGGACATGCAAGCACATGCTCCAACCTAGCTCTCAAACACTTCTCTCCATAGGGTTTTCAGTGGTTAGCTTCGCACACGGCTGGCTCAGTGTGAAGTACAATTTCAACCCCCTCGTTTTAACGTTTGTAAGGTCCCGCAGTCATCCTATTTCCCAAGTAAAAATAGCCTTTGACAAAAACGTATAATATTTGTACGCTGTTAAAATCCTCAGAATAAGAAATTGTATCTTGGGTGGGGAGCTTATATTCATGACCTCGCCTTGACTGACAGCTGTTTGAAAACACCCTTGTGGGCATTTGATTTGATTCTCTTTTAGTCCCCATTTGGACTAATCTTCCAAGAGTCCTTAAATATTAAAATACAATTAATATACGAACACATTTTCACATATAACACACTATTACAAACATACGTAATAAACCAATAAATAATCAATCTAAAAAATATGAATTCTTCATCTACTGTAATCCCACAACATTTCTGTGTATTATATTTAAATTGTTTTAAAATAATGTTTAAATTTATATATTGAAAGGTTTCTGGTTTGCTCAGTTAATTTATTCCATTTCTTTATTGCTCTAAATCGAAATGTTCTTTTGCCTATTTCTCTTTTCTGTCTGGATAACGCATAGATGGTGGACAATCTATTCCTAGTATTTACGGAATGTCTGTCTCTTACCAACTGATTACCGTTGTGAATTGTACTTGGCCGTTTTAAATGATGTATATTATGAAATAAAATAAGCATGTTTTTTTCAATTATCTTGTCGATTGATGACCAACCAAGAACATTGCGTATGACTGCAACAGAAAAACCATATCTCCACCGCAAAACAATCCTTGATGCTTTGTTCTGTGCAATCTGCAGCCTCCTAACTTCACTTGATGCATTTCCCCAGACCACAGAACAGTAGTTCACTTGACTCTCAATTAAAGCTTGTGTTATTTGCTTAAGAATTTTTCCTGGTAAATATTTAGCTATCCTTCTGATTATGCATGCTGTTTTAATAATTTTGTTACATAGATGAGTTATTTGAGATGACCATGATAAGCAGTTGTCTAGCTGCACTCCTAATAGTTTGGTTTCTGCCACTTCTTCAATTTGTACTCCTCCCATACTTAATTGTATCCCATGCTGTTTTGGCCTTTTCCTAGTGGAACAGACCAACATAACTTTGGTTTTCTTGGTGTTTAAAACAAGTTTATTCTGGCAAACCCACTCCCTAATATTCTCCAAATCTCCTTGTAAAGCTTGCTGTACCTGTTGAACCGATTGTCCTGCTGCATAAATTGTAGTATCATCTGCAAATATAGCAGCTTGAGTTTCAGCTAGGGCATAGGAAAGGTCGTTGGTATATATTAAATAAAGAAGTGGCCCAAGGCAGCTGCCCTGCGGTATTCCAGTTTAAAGCATGAGGGGAAGAAAATGAACCATTGATATAGGTGGACTGTTTCCTGTCAGTTAGATATGACTGTACCCAATTCAATGCTACCTCCTTAAAACCATAATGCATTAATTTTGTCAAAATTATCTCATGATCCACTAAATCAAATGCTGCACTGAAATCTAAAAATAGTACCCCCACAAACTTGCCATTATCCATAGCATTGAGCCACTGGTCAATCATGTCAACCAATGCAGTGGTAGTGGAATGATTTTTGCGATAAGCATGCTGATTGGCTGTAATCAGATCATTATTTTCTATGTACTCCCATATTTGTCTACTCACAATACCCTCCAATATCTTACTGAGTGTAGGGAGTAGACTAATTGGTCGACTATTGGCAGGAGTAGCGGGTTCTTTGCAGTCTTTTGGAATAGGACAAAGTTTAGCATGCTTCCATACATTTGCAAACATCCCCTTTTCCAGTGACCAATTAAATATGTATCTCAGTGGAACTGCAATCTGGGGAGCAGCACAGCGAAGCAAAAAATTGTCCATAAGATCATAACCTGTAGATTTCCCATCAGGTAATGACTTCAAAAGGTTTAACACCTCCTCCACTGACACCGTTTGCAGACTAAAAGAGCAGATCTTGTTGCTCATAATATGATCATCAATCCATTGGACAATAGCTTGTCTGGAAGAATGTATGTTTACATTGTTGCTCAGTAAATTAATTTTCTTTGTGAAAAAATCTGCAAAATGATTGGCAATATCAACTGGTTTTGTTATTATTCTCCCGTCAACCTCCACACTAGATGGGCATGATGAGATAGATGTACCAAGTAAACCCTTAACTGTATTCCATACCTTTTTAGAATCATTTTTACAATCAATAAAAGCATTGTTGAAAAATAACTTTTTTTCCCTTCGATTCAATTTAACTGCATAATTACGCAATGTTCTATAATTATGTTCATCAATTTCTGATTTTGATTTGGCTGCTAAGACTTTTAACATATTTCTTTGAGAAAAAGCCTCACCCAGTTCATCATCAATCCATGGAGATGGACGAGCACCAACTGTACTCTTTCTTATAGGGGCATGATGGTCCATAACCTCAGTGAGCAAATCAATAAAACATTCTGTAGCGTGATTTAAATCATCCTCTAGATAAATCAGCTCCCAGGGTACAGCAGCCAAATCATTTAGAAATAGCTCATAATTAAAAGTTTTAAAATTTCTCTTGACCACAATCCTAGGGGGTTTCTTTGGAACCTTGGTGTTCATGGTTATGGTCACAATATTATGGTCTGTCCAGCCCACTGGCATTGATCTGGCTTTTAAGCATTGCAATGGTATATTACAGAAAATCAGATCAATGCATGTGGCATTGCCAGGTAAAAAGGTAAACAATGGGCCATGTCATTCCAAGCCTAAATCGTATGCATCAACCCATTTTCTCTGCAAGATGCTCTGAGTTGATCATAAGACTGTTGGATATCTGACGAACAGCAGCAATACACAATTGCATTATTAAATTACATTATTAAATTACAGAATATAGTTCACTGACACACTTCTTCTCAACAGTTTGTAAAGCCTGAATCACCTTAGAAGCTTAGACGTAAGGGAATGTACATGAAAACAGCATACAATACGTGTACGGGACAATTTATTGGTGCCTCTGCATTAGCATTATAAATGACTATATTCAGAATTGTATGTATTGATCAGACATTTGATCATTTACAATAGGCTAGCATATCCAAAATATTGATCAACATGAAAAAAAGTGAGAAATAATGTTGAGACATTTGACATAAAAATATAATTACAGCCATAAGCCGAGTATAGGCACTCGGCCACCCTTGTGTCCCTACAGTGCGCAGGACCCATTGATTAGTTCAATTTGTAACTCATATCTCCAGTCCGAATGCTTGAAAAATAATATAAAAAGTAACAAAATAATGTGATATCATATCAAGTAAAGTGAATTACTAAGGTGGGGGGAGAGGAGGGGGACCCATGTACCCCGCTTCAATCAAGCAGGCGTCAGTCACATACCCCCCCCCCAAGACTGAAGCGGGAGACAATCCAGCTATGGCCTGCTTGTCAGGCCTCTTACACTGGGGAGATAGCTCGCACAGCTTCCCCACATATGGCACTGTATCAAGGGGGACATTATTCCAAGAGATCCAGAAGCCTGTCTGCGTAGCCTGTAATGTTTTTGAAAAGGCAAATGTTTGTTAAATATGTAGTGAATTTAAATGTTTTCAAGTGCTGAAATTGAAATATGCAACATTTGTTCAGGCACTTGTGAAACCTTTCAATGTTTGTATTTGGAATTTGTGTGTGCCTGAAATGCTCAATTAATGCAGATTTGATATGAATAAATGACTTACAGTATGTCGGGTCTGTCTTCAGACTTCATGCCATATCCTTCTTTGCCTTTGGAAAGCTGTTTTTTTATTACAGCATTCCTCCTGTGATGGTTGCCTGGAAAGCTGTGCAGACAGACAGTATATGTTGAATAATAAATAAAAAAAATTCATTAGTTTGATGATAGTGGAAAGACAAAAGGAGATGAAAAGTGAAATAAACCCCCCCAATCATCATGATTAGACCCAATGACACAAGCTACATCAACTGCAAGACAACCCACACAAGAATGGTAAATGGTAAAGCACCCTTTACTGGTTCTAACAGCTGACCAATCAGCTTGCTGCCGACGCCTAGCAAACTTTAGGAAAGAAATGGTGTTTGACCAGATAAAATGCTATTTCTCCAAACAAATGAACAATAGACTTTCAGCATGCTTATAGAGAACGGCACTCAACACAAATTACTGATTGGTTGAAAGAAATTGATAAGAACATTGTGGGAGCTGCACTGTTAGATTTCAGTACAGCCTTTGATATTATTGACCATAACGTGTTGTTGAAAAAAAAAAAAAAAAAACTTGTTATGGCTATTCAACCTCAGTTCTGAATCTATATGTCATTCTTTAATGGAAGCTTCTCTAATGTTCAACATAGTGTGGTACCGCAGGGCAGCTCTCTTGGCCCGCTACTCTTTTCTATTTTTATTAATGACCTACCACGGGCATTAAAACAAAGCCTGTTTGTCTATGTATGCGGATGATTCAACCCTATACGCGTCAGCAACCACAGCTAGTGAAAACACTCCAACCCTAAACAGAGTTGCATCAGTTTTAGAATGGAGGAACTATTTTTATTTCTCAATCTCAACTTGTAAAGCACACCTCCCATTCAGATGCATAGGCTATAGCCTGCCAACCGTTGACTATCAGCGCATCACCCACCACTTTGCAATGTGAGCTTGAGGCAGTATAATTGTTTGAAACCTGAACGTTTTACTTTACTTCAAATAATGAGGTGTCTACCTTGCTGAAAAGTAGCCTTGTGAAAATCCAACCGTAGAAACTTGGAGGCAATTATTTTATAAAGACTTCCTCATGCTATTAACCAGCAATTTTCTCCTGTTCTATTGGTTTTTATGTCAACTTTCTTTTGTTGTCCAGAAGCCAAAAGGCACAATCCTAGTCATATTAGCAACCCATTATAGTAATTGCTATTAGATTCCCCCTTTACATTTCTAATGGAGATTTTAATCTCTGTCATATATGGAACTGCTCGCATTAGCTGCACAGTTTAGAACTGTGTTTTCCGTGAATTGCATTTGGGCAAATGTTTGAAAAGTACGTTTTATTAGCTGCTTCATTACATGTTCAATAATAGGCCATAGCCTTTGACTGTAAGACAATAGGCTTGCACTTGTTGCAAGTTTCCATTAAGCTCTTAAGGAAAAATGTCCAGTATTTGTATGCATGCATAGTATCAGAGAGTTGGAGGCGAAGCACAAGGATTTACTCTCGCCAAAATAAGTCCAATGTGTTTCTATGGGCTTATTTTGGGCATAAGCTTGTTGCCTGCCTTCCCACATTGGGACTACTCCCATTGTTAGGGCAGAAACATGCCAGTCTCTCTTGGCTAAAAGTAGATTATGTCAGCAGAGTACCCAGCCAGAAATAATCAGACACCCATTTTTCAAGCTAGCATATATGTCACAAAAAACAAAACCACAGCTAAATGCAACACTAACCTTTGATGATCTTCATCAGATGACACGCCTAGGACATTATGTTATACAATACATGCATGTTTTGTTCAATCAAGTTCATATTTATATCAAAAAACAGCTTTTTACATTAGCATGTGACGTTCAGAACTAGCATTCCCACCGAACACTTCCGGTGAATTTACTAAATTACTCACGATAAACGTTCACAAAAAACATAACAATTATTTTAAGAATCACAGATACACAACTCCTTTATGCAATCGAGGTGTCCGATTTTAAAATAGCTTTTCGGTGAAAGCACATTTTGCAATATTCTGAGTAGATAGCTAGCCTGTGATGGCGAGCTATTTTGACACCCACCAAGTTTGACCCTCACCAAACTCAGATTTACTATAAGAAAAATTGGATTACCTTTGCTGTTGTTCGTCAGAATGCACTCCCAGGACTTCTACTTCAATAACAAATGTTGGTTTGGTTCAAAATAATCCATAGTTATATCCAAATAGCGGCGTTTTGTTCGTGCGTTCAAGACACTATCCAAGGGTGACGAAGGTTTACGTGCCCGACGCGTTCCGTGACAAAAAAATTCTAAATATTCCATTACCGTACTTCGAAGCATGTCAACCGCTGTTTAAAATCAATTTTTATGCCATTTTTCCTCGTAAAAAAGCGATAATATTCCAACCGGGAGTCGTTGTTTTCGTTCAAAGACGAAATAATAAAAACATGGTGTCGCCTCGTGCACGCGCCTCCAGTCTCTGTTCGACCACTATCTAAATGCGCTAGTGTTTTTCAGCCAGGGCCTGCAAAGACATCATTCAGCTTTTTGCCGCCTTCTGAGAGCCTATGGGAGCCGTAGGAAGTGTCACGTTACAGCAGAGATCCCCTGTTTTGGATAGAGATGATCAAGGCGGCCAATAAATGGTCAGAGAGGGCGCTTCCTGTTTGGAATCTTCTCAGGTTTTGGCCTGCCAAATGAGTTCTGTTATACTCACAGACACCATTCAAACAGTTTTAGAAACTTTGGCGTGTTTTCTATCCAAAGCTAATAATTATATGCATATTCTAGTTTCTGGGCAGGAGTAATAATCAGATTAAATCGGGTACGTTTTTTATCCGGCCGTGAAAATACTGCCCCCTATCCATAACAGGCTAACTGCACCTCAAATTACAGCAACAAATAAATGATTCAGAGTTCAAGCAACAGACATCAACTGTTCAGAGGAGACTGCGTGAATAAGGCCTTCATGGTCAAATTGCTACAAAAAAACCACTAAAGACACCAATAAGAATAAGGAATTTGCTTGGGCCAAGAAACACGAGCAACGGACTTTAGGCTGGAGGAAATCTGTTCCTTGGTCTGATTAGTCCAAATTTGAGATTTTTGGTTCCAACCATTGTGTCTTTGAGATGCAGAGTAGGGGAACAGATGATCTCGGCATGTGTGGTTCCCACCATGAAGCATGGAGGAGGTGTGATGGTGCTTTGCTGGTGACACCGTCAGTAATTTATTTAGAATTCAAGGTACACTTAACCAGCATGGCTACCACATTCTGCAGTGATACACTACTTGCTAACCAGATGAGATGGCGTAACTATAATTTTTTTGGGCCTCCACAATCACCCAACCTCAACCCAATTGAGAAGGTTTGGGATGAGTTGGACCGCAGAGTGAAAGAAAAGCAGCCAACAAGTGCTCAGCATATGTGGGAACTCCAAGACGGTTGGAAAAGCATTCCAGGTGAAGCTGGTTGAGAGAATGCCAAGAGTGTGCAAAGCTGTTATCAAGGCAAAGGGTGGCTACTTTGAAGAATCTAAAATATATTTTGATTTGTTTAACACTTTTGGTTACTACATGATTCCATGTGTGTTATTTCATAGTTTTGATTTCTTCACTATTATTCTACAATGTAGAAAATAGAACAAAGAAAAACCCTTGACTGAGTAGGTGTGTCCAAACTTTTGACTGGTACTGTATTTAAAATTAGGTAAGATATTATGATGCTAGCATTGGTGTATTACATTTCCAGCTTATGTGACGTTGTATAAGCTGGAAGTAAATCCATAGATTCAGGAGGCAGGCATTACTAAGTGTTTGACTTGGGGAGGGCGACCAGTAACTTTATGAGCCAACCTGATCAATGTACCAGCTTCAGTCATTTTTCATTCTTGGGTCACCCTACTTTTAACTGGTTTCATTCAAATACGTTCCAATTTTTTGAAAAACATGATTTTCAGTGTTCAGGATCTTTAAAAACACAGGGAACTTAAATAGTTTACATTTATTTTAACTACGCAAGTCAGTTAAGAACAAATTCTTATTTTACAATGACGGCCTACCCCAGCCAAATCCTCCCCTAACCTGGACGAAGCTGGGCCAATTGTGCGCCACCCTATGGGACTCCGATCACGGCCAGTTGTGATAAAGCCCGGGATCGAACCAGGGTCTGTAGTGACGAGTCTAGCACTGAGATGCAGTGCCTTAGTTTATGGCTCCCGAGTGGCGCAGTGGTCTATCTATAACCTGGGCTGTTCTGAAGGCAGTGGTACTGAGGTTGGATGATGATGAAGACCAATAAAGAAGATCAATATAAATAAAGAACATAATATATTTACACATTTTGTTATGTTTGTAACATTACAGCCGTATTCTAAAATTGATTAAATAAATAAAAATCCTCAGCAATCTACACACAATAGACCACAGGTTTAGAAATTTTGGCAAATTTATTACAAATAAAAAACAGAAATACCCTATTTATATAAAGTATTCAGACCCTTTGCTATGAGACTTGAAATTGAGCTCAGGTGCACCCTTGAGTTTCTAAACTTGGTTGTAGTCCACCTGTGGTAAATTCAATTGATTGGACATGATTTTGGAAAGGCATGCACCTGTCTATATAAGGTCCCACAGTTGACAGTGCATGTCAGAGCAAAAACCAAGCCATGAGGTTGAAGCAATTCTCCGAGACAGGATTGGGTCAGGGCACAGATCTGGGAAAGGGTACCAAACAATTTCTGTAGCATTGAAGGTCCAAGAACACAGTGGCTTCCATCATTCTTAAAATGAAAAAAGTTTGGAATCACCAAGAGTCTTTCTACAGTCGTGGCCAAAAGTTTTGAGAATGACACAAATATAAATTTTCACATCTGCTGCCTCAGTTTGTATGACGGCAATTTGCATATACTCCAAAATGTTATGAAGAGTGATCAGATGAATTGAAATTAATTGCAAAGTCCCTCTTGGCCATGCAAATTAACTGAATCCCAGAAAAATAATTCCACTGCATTTCAGCCCTGCCACAAAAGGACCAGCTGACATGTCAGTGATTCTCTCGTTAACACAGGTGTGAGTGTTGACGAGGACAAGGCTTTCAATCACTCTGTCATGCTGATTGAGTTTGAATAACTGACAAGAAGCTTCAAAAGGAGGGTGGTGCTTGGAATCATTGTTCTTCCTCTGTCAATCATTGTTACCTGCAAGGAAACACGTGATGTCATCATTGCTTTGCACAAAAAGGGCTTCACAGGCAAGGATATTGCTGCCAGTAAGATTGCACCTGAATCAGCCATTTATCGGATCATCAAGAACTTCAAGGAGAGCGGTTCAATTGTTGTGAAGAAGGCTTCAGGGCGCCCAAGAAAGTCCAGCAAGCGCCAGGGCCATCTACTAAAGTTGATTCAGCTGCAGGATCGGGGCACCACCAGTACAGAGCTTGCTCAGGAATGGCAGCAGGCTGGTGTGAGTGCATCTGCACGCATAGTGAGGCAAAGACTTTTGGAGGATGGCTTGGTGTCAAGAAGGGCAGCAAAGAAGCCACTTCTCTCCAGGACAACCATCAGGGACAGACTGATATTCTGCAACAGGTACAGGGATTAGACTGCTGAGGACTGGGGTAAAGTCATTTTCTCTCTGTGTCATTCTCAAAACTTTTGGCCAAAAGTTTTGAGAATGACACAGAGAGAAAATGAGCAATCGGGGGAGAATGGCCTTGGTCAGGGAGGTGACCAAGAACCGATGGTCACTGACAGAGCTCTAAAGCTCCTCTTTGGAGATGGGAGACAACTATCTCTGCAGCCCTCCACCAATCAGTCCTTTTATGGTAGAGAGGTCAGATGATGGAAGCCCCTCTTCAGTAAAAGGCACATGACAGCCCACCTGCAGTTTGCCAAAAGGCGCCTAAAGACTCTCAGACCATGAGAAACAAGATTCTCTGGTGAGATGAAACCAAGATTGAACTCTGGCCTGAATGTCATGTGTCACATCTGGAGGAAACCTGGCACCATCACTACAGTGAAGCATGGTGGTGGTAGCATCATGCTGTGGGGATGTTTTTCAGTGGCAGGGACTGCGAGACTAGTCAGGATCGAGGGAAAGATGAACGGAGCAATGTAAAAAGAGATCCTTGATGAAAACCTGCTCCAGAGCACTCAGGACCTAGACTGGGTTGAAGGTTCACCTTCCGACAGGACAACGACCCTAAGCACACATCCAAGACAATGCAGGAGTGGCTTCAAGACAAGTCTCTGAATGTCCTTGAGTGGGCCAGCCTAAGCCCGGACTTGAACCCGACCGAACATCTCTGGAGACACCTGAAAATAGCTGTGCAGCAACGCTCCCCATCCAACATAACAGAGCTTCAGAGGATGTGCAGAGAAGAATGGGAGAACCCCCCAAATACAGGTGTGCCAAGCTTGTAGTGTCATACCCAAGAAGACTCGAGGCTGTAATTGCTGCCAAAGGTGCTTCAACAAAGTACTGAGTAAAGGGTCTGAATACCTATGTAAATGTGATATTGAAAAAAATATATAAATTACCTAACATTTCTAAAAACTTGTTTTTGCTTTGTCATAATGGCGTATTATATGTAGATTGAGGGGTAAAAAAATATTTAATACATTTTAGAATAAGGATATAACCTAACAAAATGTGGAAAAGGTCAATGGGTTTGTTCCCGGTGGCTTAGTTGGTAGAGCATGGTGTTTGCAACGCCAGCATGGTGTGTGTGCAACGCCAGGGTTGTGGGTTAAAAATACACATTTTTAATGAAATGTATGCATTCACTACTGTAAGTCGCTCTGGATAAGAGCGTCTGCTAAATGACTAAAATGTAAATGTAAATACTTGTTACTGCCCGAATTCAAAATGGATTACATTTCTTTCCCCCTCACCCAGCGACACACAATAACCCTTAATGACAATATGAAAATCTTTAGACATTTTAGAAAATTTATTTAAAATGAAATACAGAATTAATTTACATAAGTTTCCACAACCCTGAGTCAATACATGTTACAATCACCTTTGGCAGCGAACAACTGAGTCTCTGGGAAAGTCCAAGAGCTTTGCACACCTGGATTGTACAATATTTGGCCATTATTCTTTAAAAAAAATTATTCATCCTCAGTTTTCTATCCCCACTAAACTCTGTAATTGTATTATTATTTTTAATCACCACTGGCCTCATGGTGAAATCCCTGAGCAGTTTCCCTCCTCTCCGGCAACTGAGTTAGGAAGGAAGCCTGTATCTTGTAGTGACTGGGTGTATTGACACACCATCCAAAGTGTAATTAATAACTCCACCATGTTCAAAGGGATGTCTGCTTTTTTTTTTTACCCCTCTATTCGGTCTTTGCGAGACCGGATAGCACTGACCCTACAGTTACTAGCTAGATTTCATGTAGCCAAGCCATGTGCATGAGTAGCCACTAGCCAGTCAATGAGAGAGCAACAGCACATATAGAACAATGACCCAGATTGTTCACTTTGTATAAATCTGACGCATCCTGTTGGCGTTTCCACTCAACACCAAATATGGTGATGAAAGGATGCCCAGTGGGCGGCAGTGGGAGAAGATTGGGCAAGATGGATTTTGGCCGACATTCTGCAAATGTTCTCATCCACGAAACATTTGATCTCAATACAGCTTTGTTATGAACAGAATGGACTAAGTTTTGTTGACTTTACCCTTTGCCTAAGTAAAATGCGTTTAAGAGCACAAGGGCGAATCGAGTTACTGCAAATGCGCATTTGAGTAGGCGTTCTCGAACGGAAATATGCAATAACATGCTAGAACGCGCCAATAGGACCTTGCTAGCTCGCTCTTGGCTCTGCCCACCTTGCTTGTTTGCCCACTCCTGTTGTCTACCTTGTTTAAAAATATTTGGAAACAGCGCCACCAAATAGTCGACGACAACCCGCCCTCAAATGACGGCCAAGAAAATGTAAACTAAACGAATGTTACTTTGCTGTCGATAATAAAACTGCAGACAGAGAAGACCATTTGAGTAAATGAGCTGGCCGCAACCAGATTCCAGACAAGTGGGAATCAAATGTACCAAACGTTTGTTAGTTAGAGACGGACACAAAACTGGTAGCTACAACATTAACTAGCTAAAGTTAGCTAGTGAGATTTACGCTTTGGTCGCTTGACTTGGTTACGAATGGTTGGCTAATTTGTAACTAGCTTAATTAGCGGTCATCAAAAAGTACATTAGACAGCTGTTGACCTGCAAACAGCACAGTAGCCAGCCAACTTCTAGTAGAGTTCCACCCACTATAAAATCTGCTATTACGAAATATTTTTCAATGTTTGTCCTCAGCGAATATGGTGTTGGGGTAGCGTTAACGAGGGTTGTGATTTAAAACAGCATGGGCGTCGATTGTCTTGGCTACGTCTAATTGTATTGGCTAACTACATTCAAAAACGTAAATTATTAAAACCTGTTACTCAATGTAGCTAGAATAGTTACAGGATCTAAGAGACAAAACAAGAACATTTACTTACCAGGGAGGATGATAACTAGTCGACATGACGAATATTCCAGCTAGCAATAGCATACTTAGCTAGCGAACATTATCCATTGCAAACCGCGCATACATAGTTCTTGCTGGGTTAGTACAGCTATCTTGCACGCAATCCACAAACACTATGCGGTATTTAGACTGTAGCAACATTTTATGTGTGTTGTTTCAGTAGTTTGCTGTCAACGTCGGGTAACTTACTCGGAAGGGATAACTAGCTAGCTGTAGCGAAAAATCAGTTCACCCAAAAGGTTACTTACAGCTGACCAAGCCATAACTTTGCGTTGGCAAACAGACTGTTTGTGATTGGACAGCGAGTGGCACCAATCACCTGTAGAGAGCTAATGGACGATGAGCTCACTGGTTAGTTTACTTCGAAGGACCGAGTAAAAAATAAACTAGTAGAAAGGGACAGATATCAGAATAATTGTATTTATTTTATTTTTGATTTATGTATTTTATTAAAGTCAATCGTAAAACGGTGTAATTACCAAATTAATTGTAGGACTTTTATATTTTAAACATTGATGGCTCATCTGATGTAAATTCCCTTCAATGGGGCTAGACTGTACATGGATCATCTGACCCGATAATATGGATTTAGTGTGGAAGAGTATTATTGGAGAGGTAGTGTAGACACATTGATCATATACCAGACAGTGACAACTTTCCTTCTGAAATAGATTGTTGCAGTGTGATGCAAGGGAAAGCAGGGGGAGGAGATCTGTCCTGCTTTCAGCTGCTTTTGCCTCCCTTTGGATGGGCTAATGCTCATCAGCCACAGATGAGAGTTTTGATGATATTTATTTGACCATTTTAAAACAATACAACTACACATGTGGATATGGCACTATGCCATTAAAATAATCGAGGATGACATTAAGTATCTTCATTGTGGTCCTCATGTAAATACATGAAAACAAAATATACAGAAGATTATAACATGAAAACAAAATACATCTCGTCAATAGGGAGGAAACCGTAAAACAAATAAAATAGATTACCAAGTAACGTTCTGGAAACAATTATACTTTATTTAAGCCTGTGCAGTTTTAAAGCATTTTGCCCATAAACCATTTCTTAAGCTTTATCTTAAAACGCCCTAGTGTAGGGATGGATTTTATATGGTTTGGTACATCATTCCATTCCTCTGAACCAGTGTTAAGGAAATAGCTTTTTCCAGCCATGCTCCTATAGCGCAGGAGTCTGATATTAGCAACACTGGCTCTGGTGTGATGGCTATGAGAGTCTAATGAAATTAAAATAACCAGACAGGTAATTAGGGGCAAGGTCATGTATAACTTTTTAAAAAACATCAACAGTTTGATTTGCACCACCCAGAGATCAACTGGAAGTCAGTTCAGTTCCGTCCTAGGGCTGAGCATGAGCATATTTCTCATTAGTTTGATTAGGGCCATTTAAATTTGTACTTACGTTTTTTTGTTATGCCTCTGAAACATGCGATACAAGCATAGTCATAGTGGCCTGTGTCAGAGATATTGCCAGGGTCCTCATAGTCTCTGTATCCAGGAACTTGGCTACCCTTGCTAGAAACTTTTTCCTGGAGTGAACCTTCCCAATGACCTTCAGAGCCATGAGTTCACCTGTCATGTGTTGGTCCAGTTCACATCCAAAGTATGTAGCAGAGCATTTTCCTTCACCTCTACACCATTACACTTGGCCAAGAAGTTGGAAGAGTTTCTCACTTTGTGTTTAGAACCAAAAGGGATACATTCTGTCTTTCCTAAATGCAGAGACAGTTTGCTGTTGGATAACCACTTACTAACTTTAGTCAGTTTGCTGCATAGGGTCTTTTCAACAATATCATTTTTCTTATGTGAAACCAAGAGGGCAGAATCATCCAGAACAGAGGGCATGAACAGGCAGAGTCCATATCATTTATGTAGAGCAAAGAAAGCAAAGGCTCCAAAATGCTCCCCTGGGCGATACTACCGTTTATCTCCTTAGCATCAGACAGTGTCCAGCCCACATCCACCCTTTGGACCCTATCAATTAAGTATGACCACCCATAGTAAGGAGTCGGTGCAAAACCAAATGCTTTCAGTTTGTACAACAAAATATTATGGTTCAAAATATTATAGTAGGTCAAGCATGACAATACCACAGAAGTTGCCCTTGTCAATTACTTGCTTGATAAAATCTGTCATTTATATTAAACAAGTATCAGTAGAATAGGATTGTCTAAAACTGGACTGAAGGTCATATAAAATGTTATGGTCATCAATGTACTTTATGATCTGTTCATGGAGTGCTCTTTCTAAAACCTTCAACAACAAACTCAAGATTGACACTGGTCTATAGTTCCTTTGTTCAACTTTGCTTCCTTTCTTGTATATAGGAACATCTCTTGCATGTTTCAACTCTGGTGGTACCTTTCCATGTTGAATGGAAAGATTGATGATGTATGTTACATAAGGTCCAATATGATCAGCAGCATCACTCAGGAATCTAGCTGGGATGTCACTGTTATCCAGTCCTGTGGCTTTCTGTTTGTCTAGATCTTTAAGCATCTTTGTAGCATCTGAAGTTGAAACCTGGGAAACCGCAAACTGTCCTTCGGAGATGCCCTTAGCTGAATAATAGGTTTGTATATGTTGGTTTCCAAAGGTGCCAGAGCATTCTGGGAGTTTGTCAACAAGGTTGCTGGCAATAGTGGAGAAAAAGTCATTAAATGATCACTCACCTGTGCTCTGTCAAAGGTTACAGTACCATTGATGTTCAGTCCAATGCTGTTTGACTTAGTTTTTGGCTTGTTGCTACTGCCTAGGTCCTTGAAAGTCTTCCAGAGGTCCCTGGGGTCGTTTTTATTGTCCTGGGGCCTCATTTATTAATGTTGCGTACGAACACGTAAACCATGCATGCGATCATTTCTAAGCAAAGTGTGGGATTTATCAATTTGTACATATACTTGAGAATTTGTGTAAATTTAAGCACACCTCGGACCAGCACCTTGTGGTGGAAAAGTCTAACTGCTAATGAAATACCACCCACCAAATGGAGAAAGGGTTGACATACTGGACCAAATCATAAACTATGACGAAAAAAGATAATACATTAATAGTTTATTCATGTATTTATTTTATAGACTCTTAAGCTACTAATAGTTTTCTCAGGGTGCTATCGAATTCATAAACATGAAACCATTTAAGCCTAATTGAATAATAAAGTCAATTAAAAAGAGAGTGGAATGTACGGTTGGAGGCAATTTTGTTAAACCAGTTAAATAATATAAAACGCCTACACTGAGGCATTGTGACTTTTCCAAAATGGCAAATCTTGCATTGCTAGAGGATCTGGCACAAGCTGCATTACGCAGGGAGCGTGTTTTCAATGAGCGTGCAGATTTTTTGCTGAGAGCGATACTTGGCTTATTAGTAGATTTCGTTTTCCAAGGCATATTTTATTGTATCTCTGCAACCAACTCTCCCCAGTATTAGAAAGGGAGACGAATCGCACCAATGCCATCCCATGTCCTCTCCACCCTGGGATTTTTGGCCACTGGAACATTCCAACGGGAGATTGCGGATCAGTCTGGCATTTCACAACCAACCATGAGCCGAATATTGCCTGCAGTCCTTCATGGTATTATTTCACTGACCCCACAATACATACAGTTTCTGTACACTGCTGTGCAACAGGCCAGAGTGAAAAGGGATTTCCATACCATAGCTGGATTTCCCAATGTCATTGGAGCAATTGACTGCACCCACATAGCAATAAAAGCACCATCATTGAACGAATTCAACTTCGTCAACAGAAAAGGTTTCCATTCTGTCAATGTGCAGGTCATCTGTGATTCACATTTGGATTTGTTGAATTTAGTGGACAAATGGCCAGGTTGGACACATTAATAATTCATTGTGCAGAGCAGTTCAGTAGGCCTTAACCTCCAGGAAGGAGCTGTTGAGGATGGACGGTTTATTGGTAAGTGACATGTTTTATTTGCAAGGTTTTATTTGCCATGTTAGACCTCTACTAGGAAACAATATCTGAATGTTGTGTTCATAACTGCAGGAGACTGAGGCTACCCATTAAACACATGGCTGATGACTCCCCTCACAAACCCCTCAAACCAACAAGTGGCCAGGTACAACCAAGCCCATGCATGCACAAGAACAACAGTGGAGCGCACCATAGGCCTGCTGAAAGGGTGTTGGCTGTGCTTGTCTGGGACAGGAGGCACACTGCAATAACAGCCTAGCAAGGTTTGCCTCTGAAATGTCATTCCTTCAAATGCCATTACGTGAATGTAATACAATGTGCAATTTCCTTTTTAGGTTTGCTACATTGTCAAGGCTTGCAGTGTGCTCCACAACATTGCAATCAAAAACAGAATTCCACTGAATGATCCACCCAGACCCGATGAGCCCATGCCTGACAGGGAGTGTTTCCCACCACCCGTAGCCCTGGCACTGAGGACAATAGTCAATATCGGTTTTAGGTATCTGTTCTTCCAAATATTGTAATCAAATCAACAAGGAAAACACATTTACATTGCACCAGAATTTATTGTCTCACATGTTTGACACAATCAACAAGTTCTTTCAATGATTGATTTATCTCTCTCAAGCCGTTGCATACATCCTCAAGAGTATATGTTGTTCTCTTCTTGTTGTTTCAGGACTGCGTCAGTCTTGAAGCGCTCACCAAAGAGGACACCCTCCTGGTAGGCCTGGGGATGAGGGGGTCAGGCAAATCACCCACATCTGTCAAGATTTCATGTCTGAATATGGTTGCGAAAATAAAGCTTGACTTATCATCAGTTGGTGTGTCTGGTATTCCTTCAGGGTCTGGGAGAGGGTCATCAGTATCACCATCACAAATGGTGCCAGACACTGAGGTCTATCCAACAATGCGCTGGTCCATAGCAGACAGTGAAGAGTCACTCTGCCCTCCTGTTGCACTTATTTCCCTTTTGTGGATAATTATTATTTTTTGCATTTTTGGTTTTCAAATCAAACCATTTCTTTCTAATTTCGTTAACTGTCCTGCACTCAGATGAGACAGAATTTACCACAGCTGTAACCTGCTCCCAGGCAATATTTTTTCTCTTATTTGTCAAGCCATTGCTGAGGGCTCCAAAAAGTATGGCTTGTCTTGCTCCCACTGCGGTGATCAAATGTTCAATTTCTGCGTCCGAAAAGTTTTTTTTTCTTTGTCTTCTTTGATTTCTCTATGTTGGCGGACAGAAATTAGTGACATTTCTTGCAGCTTTAAAGGGAAGGTTTGTGACCCTAAATGGTCATTTAGGGCAGTTCTTTATGTAAATGAGACTTCACGTGCACTAGCACAGTGTTTTAGACTGTGTCTGATTTATCAAGGCAAAATACTTACAGGTGTGTGTAAATCAAGCGTACGAGCATTTGATAAATACCAACTTTTTTGTACTTGCGAACATTCTAAATGTTCTTCGTACGAGTTCGTTTAGAAGCTTTTCTACACAACATTGATAAATGAGGGCCCTGGATCTTTGAACTGTATTCCTTAGGTGTTTGTGTTGAGTGAAGGAATCTGGCCATTTTGACCTCTTGAAGTCTTTTAGAGCATTGTTTCTCATGGTGATGGAAGGAAGATTTCCCTACTGATCCTGGGTTCTGTCCTTTGTTTGATCCTCATCACTTAGGGGTGCCAGCTTGTCCACAGTACTGAGAAATATACCTTGGAAGAGTTCCTATGCTCTATCAACACCCTCACTTTCCATAACATTAGACCAGTCTACCTATCCTAGCAGTTTATTAAATTGTTCTTTGACATAATTTTTAAGGGATCTGGTCCTGATGGTATTGTGACAATTTAACAGGTTTTTCTCATTTTCCTAGAGCAGTGTATTAAGAAATGGTTGATAATTACACTACTTTGGGATATCTTGTGATTATCTGATACCATATTGAGATCAATGGCAGTCTGACTAGTGTCAGAGATTCTAGTAGGCTAATTTATCAACTGAGTCAAACAGAAAGTTTAGCAAAAGTTAGACAAGCATTATACAGGGGGCAGCTCATGTTCAGTACATCAGTATTTACATAACACAGTAGAATCACTTCAGAGGTTAGAAAGTCACATATTCTAAGTACACTCATTTTCAAGGATCTCATAAAAGTCACTCTGGTCTGGAGGTCTATACAGAACCCCTAGTCTGGAGGTCTATACAGAGCCCCTAACAAGATTGCTTGGCACTTAAGTAATAATATACCCAGTCAAACTGCTTCCATGTGATCATGGTTTAAATCAGTTCTCATTTTAAAACCAATGTCCACTCACGTCCACTCCTCTTTGATTTCTGTCCTTTCGGGTAATTAGGAAGGTTTCTATTTCTGAGTCTTTGATGGAAGGATCTCTGTGTGAAACATAAAACCCCTGCATTACTCTTTCTGGCTAGCAAGCAAATCTCATCTATTTTTGGCAGTAGACTGCATACATTAAGATGTAAACAATGCACATTTCTGGGCGTGAGTGGCTTGAAAGAGACTACCTCAGGAAGATCCGTTTGGGGCACTTGGTTGAGTTCACCCTCTGAGTTCTCCCCTTCACCAAGGAAGGCTGCTGACCCATTGAATGGACCTCTGTCCGCTCTCCCACAAAGGGTTCAACTCTGTCATCTTCATGCAGCACTGGACCTCTGCCTCGGATGGTGGAGCGACACGTCCTCCACCTGTCACCTGCCGGCATTTGTCGCAGCGAGTCTCTTTAGCCTGTGCCTCACTCCCCGTATTCTCCCTGGCTTCCTGGGATGTCCTGTCCAAACATGGGCTTGCTGGTGTGGCTTGACTATGTCCAACATCCCATCCAGTCCTGGTGCAGAGTAGAATTGAGGTCTTAGACGAAACAGGATATCCCATGTGCGCCAGTGTCTAGTTGAGTCTTTAGTTTCCATGGTTACCACAGGTGAAAAGCACATCAAACGCAGCAAAAATGCAGCTGAAAGTCTTCTGGTTGCAAAAACCCTCCATCCATCAGTTGAAGCAACCATTCCAAAGCAACGTACAGAAAACTGCACACATGAAAAAACACAATGGTCCTTGGCTCCAGAAGATGAAATGATCTAGCTAGCCAAAACAACCGGAAGTTTACATACACCTAGGTTGGAGTCATTAAAACTCGTTTTTCAACCACTCCACACATTTCTTGTTAACAAACTATAGTTTTGGCAAGTCGGTTAGGACATCTACTTTGTGCATGACACAAGTAATTTTTCCAACAATTGTTTACAGACAGATTATTTCACTTATAATTCACTGTATCACTATTCCAGTGGGTCAGAAGTTTACATACACTAAGTTGACTGTGCCTTTAAACAGCTAGTAAAATTCCAGAAAATGATGTAATGGCTTTAGAAGCTTCTGATAGGCTAATTGACATAATTTGAGTCAATTGGAGGTGTACCTGTGGATATATTTCAAGGCCTACCTTCAAACTCAGTGCCTCTTTGCTTGACATCATGGGAAAATCAAAAGAAATCAGCCAAGACCAAAGAAAAAAAATTGTAGACCTCAAGTCTGGTTCATCCTTGGGAGCAATTTCCAAACGCCTGACGGTACCACGTTCTTCTGTACAAACAGTAGTACGAAAGTATAAACACCATGGGACCACGCAGCCGTCATACCACTCAGGAAGGAGACGCGTTCTGTCTCCTAGAGATGAATTTACTTTGGTGCGAAAAGTGCAAATCAATCCCAGAACAACAGCAAAGGACCTTGTGAAGATGCTGGAGGAAACAGGTACAAAAGTATCTATAACAACAGTAAAACAAGTCCTATATCGACATAACCTGAAAGGCCACTCAGCAAGGAAGAAGCCACTGCTCCAAAACCACCATAAAAAAGCCAGACTATGGCTTGCAACTGCACATGGGGACAAAGATCGTACTTTTTGGAGAAATGTCCTCTGGTCTGATAAAACAAAAATAGAACTGTTTGGCCATAATGACCATCGTTATGTTTGGAGGAGAAAGTGGGAGGCTTGCAAGCCGAAGAACACCATCCCAACCGCGAAGCAAGGGGGTGGCAGCATCATGTTGTGGGGTGCTTTGCTGCAGGAGGGACTGGTGCACTTCACAAACTAGATGGCATCATGAGGAATGAAAATTATGTGGATATATTGAAGCAACATCTCAAGACATCAGTCAGGAAGTTAAAGCTTGGTCACAAATAGTCTTCCAAATGGACAATGACCCCAAGCATACTTCCAAAGTTGTGGCAAAATGGCTTAAGGACAACAAAGTCATGGTATTGGAGTGGCCATCACAAAGCCCTGACCTCAATCCTATAGAAAATGTGTGGGCAGAACTGAAAAAGTGTGTGCGAGCAAGGAGGCCTACAAACCTGAGTCAGTTACACCAGCTCTGTCAGGAGGATTTGGGCCAAAATTCACCCAACTAATTGTGGGAAGCTTGTGGAAGGCTACCCGAAACGTTTGACCCAAGTTCAACAATTTCAAGGCAATGTTACCAAACACTAATTGAGTGTATGTAAACTTCTGACCCATTGGGAATATAATGAAAGAAATAGAAGCTGAAATAAATCATTCTCTTTACTATTATTCTGACATTTCACATGCTTAAGGTTAGGAAAAGGGTTAGGGTCAGGCTTATAGCTAAAATGCAACCAAAAAAAATCTACTTTTGATGTTAATTTGACAAAAGCTGGATCCCTTCTAGCCATGGCCCACCTCCTGTTGGCTGTAAAAACTATGCGTCACACAGAGTTGTGTGCTAGCTAGCTTTCTGCATCGTGTCACTGAGGGACTATGGTAAAAGCACATAATGATTCATCTGACAATTTATTACATTCTCAGCAATGTCATCAGCAGCCATCTAGGTTTATACAAATGTGTGTGACAGTGTGAAAATTGGGCATCATGTGATCACAAAGAGATAACTGCCCTGTGGTTAACAGTGAGAACAGTCTAGCAGAGATATGATTGGCGGTTCATTCTACAAAAATGGGGGCTTTCCTATCCTGGCCTTAACCACCAGGAAAAACATTTAAAAGTGTCAGATAATGCCACAAAATATGTGTTTTTGTTCAAATTGAAGTGTTTTTTGTTGTTGTTGTATATATTTATTTTTGTTCATTATTTTACCCCTTTTTCTCCCCAATTTCATGACATCCAATTGGTAGTTAGAGTCTTGTCCCATCGCTGCAACTCCTGTACAGACTCGGAGAGGCGAAGGTCAAGAGCCATGCGTCCTCCGAAACACAATCCAGCCAAGCCGCACTGCTTCTTGACACAATGCCCACTTAACCCAGAAGCCAGCCTCACCGACGTGTTGGAGGAAACACCGTACACCTGGCGACAGTGTCAGCGTGCATTGTGCCCGGCCTGCCACAGGAGTTGCTAGTGCGCGAACTGACAAGAACATCCCTGCTGGCCAAACCCTCCCCTAACCCAAACGACGCTGGCCCAATTGTGTGCATGGGTCTCCCAGTCACGGCCGGCTGCGAGAGAGACTGGACTCGAACCAGGATCTCTAGTGGCACAGCTAAGACCATTGCGCCACTCGGGAGGCCCCTCAAATTGAAGTGTTTTATTGTTAATAAAACACATGTAAGACAGTTAAATTGCCAACCATTTTTACAAATATATATTGAAGAACACGGTCAGTAGCATGAAATTGGGTTGTCCCTCGGGTCATGAGTCAAGGTTAAGTGACATATTTTGAGTAAAACAATATATTTTTGTTCACACTTTAAATGTCACTATGCAAAAGAAAGTATTAACTTTGCATAGTGGACAACTTAAAAAACTAAAATATCAACTAAATATGAATTATCCTTTACAGGGAATAGCTGTCCTTCAACTCCATGTCATTAGTGTTACCCTTTTTAAAAACTAGTGCTATCCGTGATCCTTAGGACGCCTCAACCCGAAACCATAACCGTTTTACATTTTAACGGGGTAGTTTAATTTAGTAGAGTACAGTAGAGAATAGTTTAATTCAGTAGAGTAGATTAAAGTACAATACACTTTACTGTTCTCTACTTTGCACTGTAATGTACAAACCTGGCTGAGACCTCATCTAGAGGGCAGTGCAGACCTGTGTAATGTCCTTCGATTCAGTACGTGGCAGAGTTGAAGTGAGTGTTCCTTCCTCTTTATAATTCATATCATCAGAGCAGCACTGTGTGAAGTATCACTGCATGGAAGGAGAAAGAGAGAGAGAGTCCTCTTCATTTCCTCAACTTACTGTCTATAGGCTGTGTTACTGCCAGAAATTCAGTAAGGAGGAGTCCCTCGTTTTCCAGTCTTTGCCTCCACTGAGAGATTGTTCGCTGCTCAGCACCCTGTATTATTTAACACTTGTACTGCGTCTCAAATGGCACCCTATTCCCTATATAGTGCACTCCTTTTGACCAGGGCCCATAAGACTCTGGTCTAAAGCAGGGCACTATGTAGGGAATAGGGTGCCATTTGGGATGCCCTGAGCAGTTGGCTACTGTTAGAGCTGGTCTTGAATTAGTGGAAGGGGAGGGCTGTCCTGCAGGAGGGAGGGGTTAATGGTCAGGTCTCTTTTGAGTTTGCATCCCAATATTACACTTTATATATATCACAGAAGATTGAAATATAACAAAACAGTTTGACATAGAAACACCGAACTTATGTCGTAAAAAAACTACAAGTCTTTATTATTATGAAATTTTGAATAATATTAATAACATTCCAACCATGAGATCAGAGGGCACTTTTGTTGATTGACTGCAGGAAAGGGCTACAGAAGCTAAAGAATTGCTGATCAATCATTCTCCACTCTCTCCACAACAAAGGAAAGGATATCAAATTCTAGTCAGCAAACTGTTTTTGTGTTAGTGGTCAGATGCTGCTGTTATTTTGCTGCCAGGACTACGCTAAGGGAAATCAAGGTAAATCAATACCTTTCTCATAATAGAGGTATAAATGTAAAAAATAATAATAATCATAATTGTTTCCCCTTTCACAATTTCATATTACATTAAATACAGAAGGATAGTTCTATTGAGAGTCTAGAGAATGATAAAGCACATTGCAGTGGGTGGCAGTGAAAGGTTGTTGTTCTACTTGTTGTCCTTGCCCTAGGCCAGAGAAGACAGGAGGAGTGCTATGGTCAGGGGGTCAAGAGCTGTGGAGAGTGTCTGGAGTCTGGACCACACTGTGCCTGGTGTAAGGAGGAGGTACTGTAAGCTCTTGTAACAGAGGGTTCAGTCATCTGGCCTACTTGAATAACATTTGCTACTTAAATTATTGGAGTACATTAGTCTTAGAAAATATTTCTTTTTTCATATAATGTCCAAATAGCATGAAACTTTGTTTTACTGTTCTTCCATGATGTGTAGACTTTCATAGAACCAGGTTAGCAGACGTGGGAGCATTGTGACACCTCCAGGGCTCTGCTGGAGACAGGCTGCCTGGTGGAGCACCTCGAGAACCCCAGAGGTTCCACAGGCCTCCTGGAGAACCACAAGTTCACCTCCAGACCCCTGGACCAGAAACACCAACCCAGGCCGGACCCCCACCACATTACCCAGCTATAGCCCCAGAGAGTCCTGCTGTACCTGTGCCCTGGTAGGTCATGAGTATATATAAATTGTATATATAAGTCATTGGTCATTATAGTGACATATAAGTAATACTGTATGTCAGCAAAGGGGACATATAACTACAGTGGTTAAATGCCATTATTTTGAACCATTCTGATGAGACCATGAGTTCTCTATGTAAGTATTGGCTACTTGACTGACTGAGTATCCACCTCAACTCTGACAAGTAGATAGATGTGCTAGGTTTTTCTGGGGGCAGTGTGTGAATGTAATAACTGGCTTCCTCTTGGTACAGGCGAGCCTCAGACCTTTGAGGTGAAGTTCAAGCGTGCGCAGGACTACCCCATTGACCTGTACTACCTGATGGACCTCTCCTTCTCCATGAAGGATGACCTGGCCCACGTCAAGACGCTGGGGACACACCTGATGGAGGAGATGAGGAACACCACCAGCAACTTCAGACTGTGTGAGTGTGTGTGTTTGTATATTCATTACGGCAGGATTTGTATATTCATTACTGTTAAACCGTATATTTTATTATTTCTCTGAAGGCTTTGGAGCGTTTGTGGACAAGACAGTGATGCTCTATATCAGTACCATTGAGGGGATGCTCCAGAACCTGTGTAAAAGGATGGAGCCCTGGCCTTGATCCCCTCCCTTCACCTACCACAATCTCTTGGGCCTCACAGCTGGTGGTGGTGGTGGTGGTGTGGGGGGGGGGGGGGGGCAGCGAAACTCCGGAAACCTTGATTTACCAGAGGGGGGCCTGGATGCCTTGATGCAGGCCGCCATGTGTGAAATAAAGTGAGGTTGGATACACACACAGTAGGGGGTTGAGCTGCTGTGTTGGATTGTTATGTTGTTTTGTCTGGGTTAGTGTGTTTGCGTTACCTTAACTCCTTTTGGGATCATTTTTAGACCAATTGGCTGTGTGTATTAATGGGCCTCTCTCTTTTTCCTTCTCTCTCTCTTTCTCTTTCTTTTTCTGTTTCTCTCTTTTCTCTCCCAGGAGGATATTGGCTGGAGGAACGTCACCCGTCTGCTGGTGTTCTCCACTGATGCTGGCTTCCACTTTGCTGGAGACGGGAAACTGGGAGGGATAGTTCTGCCCAACGATGGGAAATGTCACCTGGAAAACAATGTGTACACAAGCGGTAACCTCCAGGTACAGCTATGCTCTATCCAGAACCCATCAATAAACACAATAGGATTTGCAAGTATAACAGAGTTCCTTGAGCTAATTCCCAGGCTTACACTCAGTGGGATAACACAGCCTTTTAGAGTGCATGCAGGAAACCCTGGTTTGAATCCAATTGGTCACACTAGCATGTCTGTGACGGAAGACTAAATAGTAGTATCCTCCTTTATATTCTTACAGTAGCTAGTGTGAGAGGATATTAAGGTGTGCCAGTAAATCCATACAGTACAGACTGCAGAAGTAGCAGACAGACAGAAGTCAACGGCAGTGATTTAAAGGTCAATATCATTTGTAAAGAGGATACTGACAGGCACTTCCTGATTTGAAACAGCTGGGGACATCATGGAATAATCCTGACAGAGCCTTTTTATCTCCTAAACTAAGTCTGTGTGTTTGTGTCTGTGTGTGTGTGTGTGTGTGTGTGTGTGTGTGTGTGTGTGTGTTTTATCGAGCCTCCCTCCACACTGTGCTACTGAGTGTGTTACAGACCATTTCTGTTTGGATAAGTGCCCACCCAGGGTGGGGAATGGACATGTGAAATATGGATCCCCACACTCCTTCTAAATTGGATTTATTTATCCCTTTTCAGAGAAGGAAATGGAATGTTTGTCTGATAGAGTGGGGGTAGAGCTAGAAATAGAGAGAGTGTACTGTCTGTCTTCCTGTTAGAACTATCCCTCTGTGGCTCACCTCGCTGAGAAGCTGAGAGAAAAAAATATATCAAGATCATCTTTGCTGTGACCGAGGACGTCACACACCTGTACGAGGTAGAAACCCATCTTTGTCTCCTCCTCCTCTTCATCCATTCCTCCCTCCCTCCAACCACAACATTACACTAAATATCTTTGACAGCACAATACAGTATATATAGTTTAACAGTAACTCCTCTGTATTTTATCAAGATGGATGTAGTGTTATTTTTATTCTTCTGGCAGATCCTGAAGAGCACCTTCTCAAAAAGTGCTGTCGGAACGCTCTCCAACAACTCCCAAAACATCCTGCGTATGATAGGCATATAACGTAAGTGCAGCAGAATACTCCCTTCCTACACAGGTCATTATTTCTGTGTGTATGAGGCTGCTGACGAACTGCTGACACCTCCTCAGCTACAGAGGTTAACTGTCACACACACATGCACACGCACGCACTCACACACGCACACACACAGACACACACATACACACACTCCTCCTCAGCTAAAAAGGTTAACTCTGTTATTGACCCAAGGTCCTGACCTCTGAGGTTGTTATGGAGAAGAGTGAGCTGCCTGCAGACTTCCAGATATCATACAGCTCCCACTGTAAGAACAATGATGAAGAGCTGCTGGAGAGAGAGTACCAGGGAAGGAGGTGCTCCAATATATCCATTGGTGATGAGGTGTGTGTGTGTGTGTGTGTGTGTGTGTGTGTGTGTGTGTGTGTGTGTGTGTGTGTGTGTGTGTGTGTGTGTGTGTGTGTGTGAGAGAGATACATACAGTTGAAGTTAGCTTTTGTCGGGAAAAATTCTTTGTTAATGTACATCTAAACTGCGGATTTCCCCTTAATAGAGTCTTACGTTATAGAAATGTGCCAAATACATTTAAACTCAGTTTTTCATAATTCCTGACATTTAATCCTAGCAAATATTCCCTGTTTTAGGTCAGTTAGGATCACCATGTTTTTTAAGAATGTGAAATGTCAGAATAATAGTAGAGAGAATGATTCATTTAAACTTTTATTTCTTTCATCACATTCCCAGTGGATCAGAAGTTTACATACACTCAATTAGTATTTGGTAGCATTGCCTTGAAATTGTTGAACTTGGGTCAAACGTTTAAGGGTAGCCTTCCACAAGCTTCCCACAGTAAGATGGGTGAATTTTGGCCCATTCCTCCTGACAGAGCTGATGTAACTGAGTCAGGTTTGTAGGCCTCCTTGCTCACACACACTTTTTCAGTTCTGCCCACAAATTTTCTATAGGATTGAGGTCAGGGCTTTGTGATGGCCACTCCAATACCATGACTTTGTTGTCCTTAAGCCATTTTGCCACAACTTTGGAAGTATGCTTGGGCTCATTGTCCATTTCGAAGACCCATTTGTGACCAAGCTTTAACTTCCTGACTGATGTCTTGAGATGTTGCTTCAATATATCCACCATCCACAGAAAAGTTTCCCCACTACATGATGCTGCCACCCCCGTGCTGCCACCCCCTTTTTCCTCCAAACATAACGATGGTTGATTGATTTGCACTTTTCGCACCAAAGTACGTTCATCTCTAGGAGACAGAACATGTCTCCTTCCTGAGCAGTATGATGGCTGCGTGGTCCCATGGTGTTTATACTTGCGTACTATTGTACAGATGAACGTGATACCTTCAGGCGTTTGGAATTTGCTCCCAAGGATGAACCAGACTTGTGGAGGTCTACAATTGTTTTCTTTGGTCTTGGCTGATTTCTTTTGATTTTCCCATGATGTCAAGCAAAGAGGCACTGAGTTTGAAGGTAGGCCTTGAACCACATCCACAGGTACACCTCCAATTGACTCAAATTATGTCAATTAGCATATCAGAAGCTTCTAAAGCCATTACATAATTTTCTGGAATTTTCCAAGCTGTTTAAAGTCAACTTAGTGTATGTAAACTTCTGACCCACTGGAATTGTGATACAGTGAATTATTAGTGAAATAATCTGTCTGTAAAACTTTGTTGGAAAAATGACTTGTGTCATGCACAAAGTAGATGTCCTAACCGACTTGCCAAAACTATAGTTTGTTAACAAGACATTTGTGGAATGGTTGAAAAACAAGTTTTAATGACTCCAACATAAGTGTATGTAAACTTCCGACTTCAAATCTATATCAGGGTTATATATATTCAGGCTATTTTCACATATCCCGTCTAGGTGAAGTTTAATGGAACCATCACTGCCCCTCCATGTCTGTGTGGTACCAGTATGGGACAGTTGCGTGCGGTCATCAAGCCCCAGAGGTATGGTGAGGAGCTGGAGGTTCTGCTGAAGCCCATATGTGACCGTCCATGTCAGAGGGACAGGGTTCCACACAGCCCAGCCTGTAGCCATGGTAACAGAGTGTGGAGTGTGCAGGTAAGAATCTGTGTTCCAAATGGCATCATATTCTGTATATAGTGCTAGTTGCAAATCCTACCCATTTACATTACATTTAAGTCATTTAGCAGACGCTCTTATCCAGAGCGACTTACAAATCGGTGCATTCACCTTATGATATCCAGTGGAACAACCACTTTACAATAGTGCATCTAAATCTTTTTTTTGGGGGGGGGGGGTTAGAAGGATTACTTTATCCTATCCCAGGTATTCCTTAAAGAGGTGGGGTTTCAGGTGTCTCCGGAAGGTGGTGATTGACTCCGCTGTCCTGGCGTCGTGAGGGAGCTTGTTCCACCATTGGGGTGCCAGAGCAGCGAACAGTTTTGACTGGGCTGAGCGGGAGCTGTGCTTCCTCAGAGGTAGGGAGGCGAGCAGGCCAGAGGTGGATGAACGCAGTGCCCTTGTTTGGGTGTAGGGATTGATCAGAGCCTGAAGGTACGGAGATGCCGTTCCCCTCACAGCTCCGTAGGCAAGCACCATGGTCTTGTAGCGGATGCGAGCTTCAACTGGAAGCCAGTGGAGTGTGCTGAGGAGCGGGGTGACGTGAGAGAACTTGGGAAGGTTGAACACCAGACGGGCTGCGGCGTTCTGGATGAGTTGTAGGGGTTTAATGGCACAGGCAGGGAGCCCAGCCAACAGCGAGTTGCAGTAATCCAGACGGGAGATGACAAGTGCCTGGACTAGGACCTGCGCCGCTTCCTGTGTGAGGCAGGGTCGTACTCTGCGAATGTTGTAGAGCATGAACCTACAGGATCGGGTCACCGCCTTGATGTTAGTGGAATTGAATATGAATGACGAGGTCATCATGTCTCTTACAGTTGTAGGTAGGGGCGTGTCGGAACGTTGTGTGAGAAAGTAAAGCCGGACAAAGGGGATCATGGGAGACACCTGTGTTGCCATGACAATGCCTCAGAAGAGTGCAGTGGGTATGGGGAGTATGTTTGTGGAAAGTGTTTGTGCCATAAAAGCCACAAAAATCCCACATTCCATGCTTACTATGTGCAGTTCTGTGAGTGCAGTGACTTCCGCTGTGACCAGTACCGGGGCTAACCATGTGGAGGTAGGTGTGTGCTCTCTCTCACATCTGACATACAGTTGTTTTCTACTGCTTTACATAGGCAGGTCAACTGTAACGTTGTCTTTGTAATGGTCATTGTGTGTGTGTGTGCACGTTCGTTCGTCTCTGTGATTCAGGGTGGGGCAGGTGTGTGTGTGGTGTGTGCCAGTGTCTTCTAGGGTTCAGTGGCAGTGCGTGTGAGTGCCCACTCAACACGGACAGATGTTTGTCCCATAGCAGCCTGGCCTGTGCAGGGAGGGGCGTCTGCAGCTGTGGTGCCTGTCTCTGCCAGGACGGACGTTCCCAAGGGCCCTGCCTGTGACCTCTGCCCCACCTGCCCTAGCGTATGCACCATGCACAGGTACGGAGTGGCAGCCAAGTGAACATTTATAACTGACATTTGTAAGAACAAGTGCATACATTGGGATTTGACTGCAACGAGAGCTCTACACTTACACTTGACTTTTTCCTACTAGCACCGACATTTCTGATAGCTACTTAATTGAGGAAAATGTTACTTACAACAGCTAGGTTTCCAACCAATCGGCGACAGAGTTTCATGTGAATATTATAAAATCTTCCTAAAAAACAATATGGGCATTTCCCCACCAGAGATGTGTTTCCATCAAATTGACTTGTGGAAATAAAAGGCTGTGTGTGATGACATAGTCCACATACAAATGTTGTGGTTCAATTCCCATGTACTGAATAAAAAGTTCCATCACATTTTCAACTCAACTGGTTTTCTCACAAAAACTGTTGCGTCACATAGCGAGTGTGCCCACTCTGGTATTGGCACGCGCACTCCAGCCAACAGCTTGCAGATACAGCGCGGGTATAGCCTACATGATGAGATCATTATGGACTAAAGAGCGAGATTATTTTTATTTGCCAAACCGCAGCCAATCATATCACCAGAATAAGACCATGGACATTTATTGGAAAGGAGCATCAAGTTCAGCACCTTGCATTTTCACCACCTGGTCAAGGGATGACGCTGGAGAGGCAAAGCAAGTACGGGGAGTCAAACATTTAATATGGAACGGACATAGAACGAGACAGGAACAGCGTAACACACGGCTAACACAGACAAATAACAATCAATGCAGCAGCCGGGAACAGAGCTGGGGAACTGACAAATATAGGGGAGGAAATAAACAGGTGATGAATGAGTCCAGGTGAGTCCAATATTGCTGATGCGCGTGACGAGGGAAGGCATGTGTGCGTAATTGATGATGGCAGGAGTGCGTAATGCAGGGCAGCCTGGGGGGGAAGAGCGGGAGCAGGCGTGACACCACCCTGTGAAATTCATCACAATTTATTTCATCTGTAGCCTAATAAACTGCATGCTTTCCACACATTTCATTGCGTAAACTCCAAATTTACTTTGTTATGATGATTATTATATCAATATTTGCGCACAGACACTCTCGCATAACTCATTTTACCGACACGAAAAGAACCCACCTTGTCTAGCGTATTTTGTTTTGTCGACATTTGGAAAGTTTACCGACAAATGTTCTGTTTCCATCAGGCCTGTCGTGACATTTTTATTCGACATGTGCTTTACTTGCATGAAAAGGTTGGATGGAAACCTAGTTTATGGCTTAGGTATTTGGTTATCTCACCTAGCTATCTTAAGATGAATGCACTAACTAAGTCGCTCAGAATAAGAGCATCTCCTAAATTACAAAAATGTTAAATGTTTACATACAAGTATTCATTAAAGAGAGACACATCAAACATACATATAATCACCTAGCAATACAGAAAGAGAAAACGGAAGTGAAATAGTTCCTCAGTCAGGTCAACCATCGTGCTTTTCAACTTTGCATCATAGGTCGATCCTACTTTCCTCCCTCCACAGGGATTGCATCCTGTGTCTGGCCTTTTACCAGGGTCTGTCAGAGAGGGAGTGTCAGAGGAGATGTGCCCACCTGAACCTTACCCTGGTGGGGAAGCAACCTGGTCAGCTACCCCTTGCCTCTGAACACCACCACCCCTCCAACGGTTTCCACAGATGTAAGGAGAGGGACACGGACGGGTGCTTGGTTCTCTACTTGTATCTGGCCAGACAGAGACAGGGATTTGCCCACATTCACGCAGCCCTAAAGTGAGGTAGTAAAACCTATATTGTCAAAGATAATTATTGTTTTGCTCTCATGAATGTTCACTCATTTGATTGTGGATAATTTCTCCAGACCATACCTCAGTTGTTCACCAAAAAAGTGCTGGGTGACCAGTTTGTTGCTGTTTAAATCCCAGATTTAAAGCCACTCTCTGTCATAATTCCTGCTGTACCAATTGCTTCTTCAAAGTGGCAAAGTGAGGCTGTTGAAATGGGAGGTTGTGTCTTTAATGTTTGATCTTACTTTCTTCCTCCCAGAGTGCCTGTCAGGTGCTGATGTAGTTCTGGTGACTGCAGTGGTGTCTGGCTCCATGGTGGTCCTGGGTTTGGTCTCTGTACTGCTCTGGTAACGACTCACTTCCATCCACGTCCAGAGAGAGTTCGCCTGCTTCCAGAAAGAACTGGGAGGGATGACCTGGCTAATTGCGAGTTCTGCCCGCCCTGCAATGCCCTCTGACATCAGGCTAGGCTCCGTTCCAAATGGCACCCTATTCCCTATATAGTGCACTACTTTTGACCAGGCCCCCTAGCACTATATAGAGAATAGGGTGTCATTTGGGACGGAGGCCTATTCTCAGTGTCTGGCTTGCCCTGATGTGGCTGTAGACACCATGGAGGGTTGGAAGCTACTGTTCAGACGTATCAGGGAAAGTGTTTCACCAGACTCACAAGAATATACAGTACATTAGCTGTATTGTCTCTTCACTGTCTGTGAATTAGGATTGTGGTGGGAGAAATCATTGGGGATCATATATGTACCGATAGTGTTCCTCTATTCCATTACAGGGTGAGAACCCAATCTACAAGAGTGCCATCACATCTATTGTCAATCCAAAGTATAAATGATGGACGTGCTTAAACCAATTCAAGAAGTCTACTCACTCTTAGACCCTTGAGCCTGTGATGGGAAAGATAATTCAACACCAAGGGACAATAGAAGAACACACATTAGTGCCTCTCATAATTTCTGCATGAGATGCATTCATTCACCCATGCCACAGGGTGCTCACCTTGTGGACAAATAATAAAGATCATTATATATCATCAAAACATGGGGATGAAAAATGTTCATTTGATTAAAAACTTTTGTTACATTAACTTGTTGGAGTAATATACAGTTTATTTCACCTTACGTCAGAATTAGAGAAAGGATGCAGAAACTAAGAAAACAAACATGCAGGTGGCAGGCAGGCAGATTAGATTTCATATTTATATTTACAACCATTCACTGGCGTAAAGAGGTGATGTAGGGAGGCCTTTCCACACAAATAGGCTATATGTTACATCTGACTCCATCATTGAACCAGCATCAGTGATATGGACCCGTTGTCCTCTATAAGTTTTACTATCACCTCTCCTCTCCAAAGTGGAAACTAGCCAAGTAAGTCAGACAGCAATACTGAGTCCCTAATGGCACCCTATTCCCTTTATAGTGCACTGCTTTTGACCAGGAACCATAGGGCTCTGGTCAAAAGTAGTGCACAATATAGGGAATAGAGTGCCATTTTGCACGTACCCCAAGTCATCTTCAACTGAGAACATGAATCACCAAGATTAATACAAAACACAAAAAATCATGAATATAATTTGTGATAATGCCAGATGAAATGGAGCAATTATTCTTCCCATCCTATTTGCATTTTAATGCACTTTCAAACTTTGATTTTATTTTTGTTTTCCTCTCTGCATAGCCTTTTCCGAGAACGTTTTGGATTTGAAATAAAGTTTTCAGGTAGTCAATTTAAATATTGATGATGGTTTATTACATTGTTACAGAGCTGGGTGTTTCAAGAGGTAGCGTACCACTGCCTGTCAAGCCTCATCCCGCAGAGTTTCACTCATACTTATTTACTTAACCCTTTTTGTTCCTGAAAGAAAATAGGGCCTGTACTAGAGTTTCACTTATACGACACCTTAAAAATGATCTGATGTTTTGCCTATTCTTTAAGGCAAAGTCTGATCATCTATGTTGGGGTTGGAGATGGTACTGTCTTAGGAAAAGCCTCAGTCTGTGTGGCGTGTTTGTGAGCAACCAAGTATTGAGGTAGCCTGAGAGGAATCAAAGTGTATAGCTGAGCATGGGTCTCTAACTAAGACAGAGTGGCAGCAACAGAACAGGCTAAAGCCTCAGCCTGACCCACAGACACCACTGGTCAAAGTAGTGCACTAAATAGGGAATAGGGTGCCATTTGGGAGACGCGCCGATGTCTGCAGCAGTAAGACAGCAGACTTAGCCTGAACAGCTGTTGTGCTGCTTATATTAGCCTGACTGTGACTGGGTTTTTGTCAGGGCGACCCTGGCTGGGTGGTGGTGGTGGAGCCCGCTGGCTGAACCTGCTCAGGGGGCTTGTTGGGCTGGGAGGTGGGTCTTAGAGACTGGGTCGTAACCTGGTTCCCTGGCTGTCGTCTCTGGTTCTGGGTGTTGGGTCTCTGGGTTTGCTTCTTCTCCAGCAGATCTTTCTCCCACTGATGTGTAAATCGACTGTGGCTGGCCCCGGAGCCTGTGCTGCTGGGGCATCGGGAGGATGACGAGGAGGAGGGTACGGAGGCCTGAGACGCCCGCCGCCGGAGGTTCTGGGAGATGGAGCGATGCAGGTTGGTCATGGACGAGGAGCTTGCTGACATAGTGACCACCCAGGGGTGGCGGAGGGCCTGGATGGCGGTGAGGCGAGATGAAGGGTCCACTCCTAGGAGGCGCTCGATGAAGTCCTTAGCCAGGTTGGAAACAGAGGGCCAGGGCTATGATGGGAAGAGGAGAGGAGAGAGGTAATCATTCACACTATGTATACAGTAATACGACTTACAGTACAGACTTAGACCTGTTATAAAGATTAGAAATGAAAGGTCAACTTTCATAATAATTAGCCTTCGCTTTCGCAACAGCTAATGGGGATCCTAATAAAATACCAATACCAGATGGTCTATTATACTGCATTTCTAAAATAGCAGAGTCCATTCTCACTATTCCCTAGATACCCTTAATGTGTAACAGCCCCTTGATTCGGTGAATCTAGTATCTATATACTAGATTGGAAGATGACAGGATGTATTCAAAGTCCTGTTCAATCAAAATTGACACCAACTTCCAGGTATACATCCCAAACCGCACCTTATTCCCTTTATAGTGCACTACATATGGGACACACAGACCAAGATTAAATAGGCCTCTACGAGTGTGTTCCCTGACCTCTGCTGCCCAACAGTCAGGATGAAATACAAAGCACAGCTAAATGTCACTGGCTAAATGGACCGGTGTCAGGTGCGTCGTAGAAAGTGGACCAAGGCGCAGCAGGTATCGTGCTCATCTTCTTTTATTTATATAAACAAAATAAATCAACGTCAACTACCAGTTCCATAAGGACACAAGAACTAAACGAAAAACAACTACCCACAAACACAAGAGAAAATAAACCCACTTAAATATGGCCTCCAATTAGAAGCAACGACAACCAGCTGCCTCTAATTGAAGGTTGTTCCCAAAACTAACATAGAAATAGAAAAACTAGAAAACCCACATAGAAATAGAAAACATAGAACATACACCAAAACCCCCGAAACACACAAAACAAACACCCCCTGCCATGCCCTGACCAAACTACAATAACAAATAACCCCTTTTACTGGTCAGGACGTGACAACCGGTCTTGGCTGAATTACTTTGAAACCTGAATATGACGGAACTGGATTTAGGTCTATGTGGGAATGGGTCCTAGGATAATTATTTTATTTACACTAGCTTCACAAAACAACCCTGCTTCACACCACATCTATGGGGTCTTTCAGTTCATTGTTAATTCAAATATCAAATTATTCCCCTTTGTAATGAATAAAATGACACTCATGAATAGACCGTCATCAACATGCAGTGTCTTTTCAATAAAGAATATATAATCCATTGAATAAATCCTAATCCTTTTGGCATTCTGTCATAGAGACAATGATCCTCATAAACAAGTTGTTCTTAACAGTAACCCAAATTGTGCTAAAAAAGCCTGAAGTGCACTGTGACTTAGTGACCTTTGTGTCACCTCTCCACATTCACAGGTGCAGCTGGCAATAATGCAATTGTTTTGGTATTAGAAAGTATAGCATGCTTAGCATCGGCTTGACAACAGTGACAGGTGAAATCAATATTAATCATACAGACAGTACCAGTCAAAAGTTTGGACACACATACTCATTCATGTTTTTTTTTTTTTGTACTATTTTCTACATCATAGAATAATAGTGAAGACATCAAAACAATGAAATAACACATAGGGAATCATGTAGTAAGCAAAAAAGCGTTCAACAAATCAACATATATTTTACATTTGAGATTCTTCAAAGTAGCTACCCTTTGCCTTGATGACAGCTTTGCACACTCTTGGCATTCTCTCAACCAGCTTCATGAGGTAGTCACCTGGAATGCATTTCAATTAACAGGTGTGCCTTGTTAAAAGTTAATTTGTGGAATTTCTTTCCTTAATGCGTTTGAGCCAATCAGTTGTGTTGTGACAAGGTAGGGGTGGTATACAGAAGACCATATTTGGTAAAAGACCAAGTCCATATTATAGCAAGAACAGCTCAAATAAGCAAAGAGAAATGACAGTCCATCATTAGCATCATTAACGACAGTCCATCATTAAGGCCTATTCCCCCTCTGGAAACTAAAAAGATTTGGCATGGGTCCTGAGATCCTGAAAAGGTTCTACAGCTGCAACATCGAGAGCATCCTGACTGGTTGTATCACTGCCTGGTACGGCAATTGCTCGGCCTCCGACCGCAAGGCACTACAGAGGGTAGTGCGTACGGCCCAGTACATCACTGGGGCTAAGCTGCCTGCTATCCAGGACCTCTACACCAGGCGGTGTCAGAGGAAGGCCCTAAAAATTGTCAAAGGCCCCAGCCACCCTAGTCATAGACTGTTCTCTCTACTACCGCATGGCAAGCGGTACCGGAGTACCAAGTCTAGGACAAAAAGGTTTTACCCCCAAGCCATAAGACTCCTGAACAGGTAATCAAATGGCTACCCGGACTATTTGCATTGTGTGTCCCCCCCAACCCCCCACAAACCCTCTTTTTACGCTGCTGCTACTCTCTGTTTATCATATATGCATAGTCACTTTAACTATACATTCATGTACATACTACCTCAATTGGGCCGACCAACCAGTGCTCCCGCACATTGGCTAACCGGGCTATCTGCATTGTGTCCCGCCACTCACCAAACCCCTCTTTTACGCTACTGCTACTCTCTGTTCATCATATATGCATAGTCACTTTAACCATATCTACATGTACATACTACCTCAATCAGCCAGACTAACCGGTGTCTGTATGTAGCCTCGCTACCTTTATAGCCTCACTACTGTATATAATGTCATAAACCCCAAAATAATGACAAAAAATTATGACTAATTTCCTTTCCACTAAGCTCTCTCTATAAATACTTTTGAGGCTTTGATTATTTGTAGTAGTGTAATCATTTGTTACCTCAGGCTAAGTGCCATTTACTTGTATTATTACTGTCAATGCACAATGCAATGCATGATAAGCTTTTCTCACTTTACTGCTAAGTAGAGCATGATACCTTTAATCAACATATATCAAACATCTCACTTTAAAATGTTCTTCTGTACAATAAGGGCTACAAAAGCAACCCAAGGAAAACAGTGGATGAATGAATGTTTCTCTCTTATTCTTAATTCAACCTCGCAAAAGCAGATAAACCTCGCTCTTCGGGGAAGGTCTTGCTCCTTTCCATTTTAATCCAGAAATGCATTTCTCCTTTTGTGTCTCTCACCCAGTAATGACAATTAATCAACCATGAAATTGACAATTGCAAAACTGTTGCCAGGGAAAGGAATTTAAAGAGAAGCAGGTCTCACTCATAGACACAGTGTACTACACTAGAGAGAGCTGAGAGAGATGAAGAGAAAGAGGGAGAAGTCAACTGTCTGTCTGTAACTGAGCAGAAAGTACTGCACACAAAGCACCATAAACATGCTCCTCACAGACTCCCTTCATTGTGTTATTTCACACCTGAGAGAAGCAGTATTTGATTGAGCTCCACAACCACATACCAGTGTTTGTCTGTCCTTCAGAATCATAATGTTCTGACTGATGATTGCTTACAGTGCCGTCAGAAAGTATTCATACCCCTTGACTTATTACACATTTTGTTGTGTTACAGCCTGAATTTAAAATTGATTACATAGATTTTTCTCTCTCACTCATCTACACACAATACCCCACAATGACAAAGTGAAAACATGTTTTTATACATTTTTGCACAATATCTAATTTACATAAGTATTCACACCCCCGAGTCAATAATTTGTAGAAGCATCTTTGGCAGCAATTACAGCTGTGAGTGTTTCTGGTTATGTCTCTAAGAGCTTTCCACACCTGGATAGTGCAACATTTGGCCATTTATTATTTTCAAAATACTTCAAGCTCTGTCATATTGGTTGTTGATAATTGCTAGAAAACCATTTTCAGATAGATTTAAGTCAAAACTGTAACTCGGCCACTCAGGAACATTCACTGTCTTCTTGGTAAGCAACTCCAGTGTGGATTTGGTCTTGTGTTTTAAGTTATTGTCCTGCTGAAATGTGAATTAATCTCCCAGTGTCTGGTGGAAAGCAGACTGGACCAGGTTTTCCTCTAAGATGTTGCCTGTGCTTATCTCCATTCTGTTTATTTTTTATACTGAAAAACTCCCCAGTCCTTAGCGACTACAAGCATACAGTGTCTTGCGTAAGTATTCACCCCCCTTGGCATTTTTCCTATTTTGTTGCCTTACAACCTGGAATTAAAATAGATTTTATTTTACTAGGCAAGTCAGTTAAGAACAAATTGTTATTTACAATGACGGCCTGCCCCGGCCAAACCCTAACCCGACGACGCTGGGCCAATTGTGCACCGCCCTATGGGACTCCCAATCACGGCTGTCCTTATGAACCGTCCTCCCCTCTGCAGCCCCCACTACAATAATATGAAGGATCTTCATACTTTCCCCAAGTATTCTTCTATATCAATACACTGGAGAAGAGAGAAGAGTTGTGGCAACTCTGTTGTCTGTGGTAGTGCACCAACGACCTGAAATACAAGTATATTTTCTTGTTTTATTTTGTACATGTTTCACATAAAAAAAACAGTGGCTTTATTAGGTTTGGTGGAAAGGGACAAGAGCCTGAACAATATATCATTGCTGAGGAGAAAGTCAGATTAGGAGAGAAAGGGAAAGGTATTGGGCAGAGGAAGAAGGAGAATAACACTACGTCCCAAATGACACCCTATTCCCTGCCTACATAGTTCACTACTTATAGGGCCCTGGTCAGAAGTAGTGCACTATGTAGGGAATAGAGTGCCATTTGGGGATGTAACCTTAGTAGAGAAAACACTACAGGGCCTGGTTTATTGAGCAACATGCTGACAGGAAGATGTGAGGCGTCAGTGACGCGCTTCGCTCCGGCTCTGTTAGCGCCAGGATCCATCCTCACCTGACAAACATATAATTACAACAAATAAAGAAAACGCTAGAGGCTTAGATTACAGCTCTAATGTGATTGTGTGGATGATGCACTCTGAATAATGTAAAACTGCACGCAGGCCTCTCAGACAGTCACTGCTAAAGATTTATTAGCTGCTGTTATGGGAAGTGGAACCCAAGCAGGGATTTTCCATAGCAACAAAGACGACCTTATATAACATTAGTACATACAGTATATACCACTATAATAGCGCAGCTATTAAGGCCAATGGAAGAATGTAGCCGGGTGTTTTAAATCAACCAAATAACTGTCCTGCATACAATACCAAACATAAATGACCATTCAAAGTCTAAATATCAAATCCAGGTGGTAAACACATTTAAATGTCATGACTCAAGTGGAATATAAAGAGGAGATCGTTTTTCTCTATGGACTGTTGAGTTCATTCACAGTCCCCTCACTAGGTGGCAGACTGGGCTAACTATTAGAATCATGCATAGCTCTTGCTGCTAAATCTACCATGCAGATGCTTAGGTCAATAATTAGTTGTTCAAATGCAGAAAAATCACCAAGCTAAGGCAAGTTCACAATGAACTCATGCTTGCGGTGAACAGGTTGAGCGATAAGGCTCACATAGCCCAGAGGCAACTTCCTCCCCACCCCCTATCCCCATCCCTCCTCCTCCAACTCTACAGTTCAGTAGGGTATACAGTACATGAGTTTCTACTACACAGCCTGAGGCCAGGGTTGTGACACCTGTGATGCTGTACTGCAGTGGGGGAATGAGAAGTGGTGTGTGTGTGTGTGTGCATGCGTGGTGTCATGCCCATAGGGGGCACGTGCCCCCCCTCAGATTCGTCCCGTTAAAACATTTTTGTTACATTTTTTGTTGTTGTTTCTCTGTAATACTACTAGCCACCTAGCACTTTTATAATGTTGGCTTTAGCTAGCCCAGATAGTTTCCCAATCTCCTAACCTCATAACTAGCTACCAAGAAGCCATTGTAGGCTATCAATCAAGCTAGAGTAGCTAGCTTGTCTAACTATGTTAGCTGGCATGCCTGCTGGCAAGGTTGGTAGACTTTAGAAAAGCAAGCAATTACTAAATGTACTGAACAACACTCACATTCCTTTCAATCCTTTGCCCAGATTTAGCAGAGATGCAGAGAAGCATATTTAGTTTGGTTAAAAGGCCACCAGTCAAAAGGATACAGACAGCTCAAGAGGTATGCTTAGATATGCAGAAAAATAAACATATTTTTTTACATAGAATTAAGCAATATGATTATTGCTCTCGATCAGGTGTGTCGGCCCACCCAATGAGATTGAGCAAAAAATGCTCTATTTGTCAATGTTCCAAACGGGACCCTGTTTGTCTTTTTACCTAAACACAGTACTTGACTTGGGCTGGAGCTGACTGGAACTGAGTACCGGCACCTCCAATTTTCTTCTGCTTGAGTTCCTGCACCCCCTATAGAATATTAGCTCAAAAGTATTCCCGAGTCACTGCAACTAAATATAAAAGGTACCGGCACCCAAAATGAATACCGGCACATACAGTTCGTTAAGAAATGATTCAGACCCCTTGACTTTTTCCACATTTTGTTACGTTACAGCCTTATTCTAAAATGTATTAAATAAAAAAAATTATCATCAGTCTACACACAATACCCCATAACGACAAAGCGAAAACAGGTTTTTTGAATTTTTAGCAAATGCATCAAAAATAAAAAACAGAAACACCTTATTTACATAAGTATTTAGACCCTTTGCTATGAGACTCAAAATTTTGCTCAGGTGCATCCTGTTTCCATTGATCATCCTTGAGATGTTTCTACTACTTGATTGGAGTCCACCTGTGGTAAATTCAATTGATTGGACATGATTTGGAAAGGCACACACCTGTCTATATAAGGTCCCACAGTTGACAGTGCATGTCAGAGCAAAAACCAAGCCATGAGGTCAAAGGAATTGTCCGTAGAGCTCCGAGACAGGATTGTGTCAAGGCACATAACTGGGGAAGGGTACCAAAACATTTCTGCAGCATTGAAGGTCCCCAAGAACACAGTGGCCTCCATCATTCTTAAATGGAAGAAGTTTGGATGACACCTGGGCTGTCATTCCTCCACCATTTCCTCCCCCACTCTTTCACTCTCCTCTCTGTCGCTCTCCTTCTCTCTCTGTCTTTTTCTCTCGCTCTGTCTCTCTCCCATTCTCTTTCTCGCTCTGTCTCCATTTCTCTCTCTTTCACTGTATCCCTCTCTATCTTCCTATCTCTCTCCTTCTCTCCATCTCTGGCTGGCTCCTCACAATTTACTGTACTGTAGGGCTCATTAAACACTTTGAGTGGAGTATGTAAGCCAAAGCTTTATGGCCTAACTGTATGCGCCAAATACTCGCCAATGGCCAAATGCTTTTGGGAACTTGGCCAGAAAAAGTTAGCGGCAATCCACTGTGGCAAAAAGAACAACGTCGAAGTTGAATTCAATAAGAGAAAAGGAGAGTATAAAATAAAGAGAAGGGAGGGCCATAAAATTAATGTTTGGGAATGATTTTGTGAAGTGGTAAAAGAGGATTATAGCAGTGTGATTATTGTGAGGCGCTATACACATTCGAGAGTCACAAGATGGGGACTTCAAATATGGCAAGTCAAGGGAACTGTAGCCTGGGTTAAATTGATAAAAGCCTAACTGAAATCTGGACACTGCATGTAGGTCTATAACCTCTCACATAACCAATATAATACAAACTCCTGCAGAATTAAGCATATCTTGCAGTAAAATGAGACACCAAATGTACATTTTGACTCGGGAACAGGATTGGAGAAATATGATTTCTTTCTTTCAGCATCTTGAGAGAATGAATGCGTGGTTAGGGACTGTCTGTAAAGGTGCTATGTCTATCAGATTCATAAAAGCTGATAGTATTTCAACCATATAAAATATTTGTATTTTTTATTTAACCTCTATTTAACTAGGCAAGTTAGTTAAGAACACATTCTTATTTACAATGACGGCCTACCCAGGTCAAACCCTCCCCTAACCCGGACGATGCTGGGCCAATTGTGCACCGCCCTATGGGACTCCCGATCACGGCCGGTTGGGATAGAGCCAGTGATCGAACCCGGGTATGTAGTGACGACTTAGACCGCTGCGCCACTCAGGATCCCAAAATATGCATCCAAGCCTAACTGAAATCTTATCAGAAACATGTTGGGTATTTTCCACTGCTTTTAATTTCCTTAAAACCGGCCAAACTGATATAATTTGAACATTTTGCATGAGAATTCTTTCACATTTTTTAAAGTTATTGCATTTTCTCCCCGGTCCCTAAATGTCTGTTGAGCGAGAGAAGCAGAGATGAAAGAGAACTTTACTGATGTCAACTATATTGAACAAAAATATAAATGCAATATGCAACAATTTCAATCATTCTACTTAGATACAGCTCATATAAGGAAATCAGTCAATTGAAAAAAATTCATTAGGCCCATTCATCTATGGATTTCACATGACTGGGAATACAGATATGCATCTGTTGGTCACAGATACCTTAAAAAAAGTTGGGGCGTGGATCAGAAAACCAGTAAGTATCTGGTGTGACCACCATTTGCCTCATGCAGCGCGACACATCTCTTTTGCATAGAGTTGATCAGGCTGTTGATTGTGGCCTGTGGAATATTGTCCCACTTCTCTTCAATGGCTGTACGAAGTTGCTGGATATTGGCAGGAACTGGAAAACACTGTCGTACATGTCGATATAGAGCACACCAAACATGCTCAATTGGTGACATGTCTGGTGAGTATGCAAGCCTTTCAGGAATTGTTCACAGATCCTTGCGACATGGGGCCATTATCATGCTGAAACATGAGGTGATGGCGGCGGATGAATGGCATGACAGTGGGCCTCAAGATTTCATCACGGTATCTCTGTGCCTCCAAATTGCCATAGATAAAATGAAATTATGTTTGTTGTCCGTAGCTTATGCCTGCCTGCCCATACCATAACCCCACCACCACCATGGGGCACTCTGTTCACAATGTTGACATCAGCAAACCGCTCGCCCACACGACCCCATACACATGACATGGTCTGCGGTTGTTAGGCCGGTTGTACGTACTGCCGAATTCTCTAAAACGATGTTGGAGGTGGCTTATGGTAGAGAAATTAACACAAAATTATCTGGAAACAACTCTGGTGGACATTCCTGAAGTCCACATGCCAATTGCACACTCCTGAAAAAGTGAAACATCTGTGGCATTGTGTTGTGTGACAAAACTGCACATTTTGGAGTGGCCTTTAATTGTGCCCAACACAAGGTGCACCATTGTAACAGCACAGCACATTTTCTATTGGCCTATTTGCGAGTTAGGGTCAGGTGCGGGCCTCAAATTTTCACATTATCACAGATGGGTTATTAGCAATTGCAGGCGTGTGGTTGAACAAACAGCAGACCTGCGCATCACTAGTATGCGCATGTGTGGATTTGTGTGTGTGTGTGTGTTCATGGATGAACAGTTGCTTGCGAAAGTATTCACCCTCCTTGGCATTTTTCCGATTTTGTTGCCTTACATTGTGGAATTAAAATAGATTTTGGGGGGTTTGTATCATTTGATTTACACAACATGCCTACCACTTTGAAGATGTTAAATATTATTTTGGTGAAACAAGCAAGAAATAAGACAAAAAACTGAAAACTTGAGCGTGCATAACTATTCACCCCCCCCAAAGTCAATACTTTGTAAAACCACCTTTTGCTGTCACTATAAGATTGGCACATCTAGTCACTGGGATTGTTGCCCATTCTTCAAGGCCAAACTGCTCCAGCTCCTTCAAGTTGAATGGGTCCGCTGGTGCACAGCAATCTTTAAGTCATACCACATATGCTCAATTGGACTGAGGTCTGGGCTTTGACAAGGCCATTCCAACACATTTAGATGTTTCCCCTTAAACCACTCGAGTGTTGCTGTAGCAGTATGCTTAGGGTCATTGTCCTGCTGGAAGGTGAACATCCGTCCGAGTCTCAAAGACTGAAATAGGTTTCCCTCAAGATTTTCCCTGTATTTAGCTCCATCCATCATTCCTTCAATTCTGACCAGTTTCCCAATCTCTGCCGATGAAAAACATCTCCACAGCATGATGCTGCCACCACCATGCTTCACTGTGGGGATGATGTTCTCGGGGTGATGAAAGGTGTTGGGTTTGTGCCAGACATAGCATTTTTCTTGATGGCCAAAAAGCTACACTTTAGTCTCATCTGACCAGAGTACCTTCTTCCATATGTTTGTGGAGTCTCCCACATGCTTTTTGGCAAACACCAAACATGTTTGCTTATTTTTTTCTTTATGCAATGGCTTTTTCTGGCCACTCTTCCGTAAAGCCCAGCTCTGTGGAGTGTATGGCTTAAAGTGGTCCTATGGACAGATACTCCAATCTCTGCTGTGAAGCTTTGCAGCTCCTTCAGGGTTATCTTTGGTCTCTTTGTTGCCTCTGATTAATGCCCTCCTTGTATGGTCCGTGAGTTTTGGTGGGCGGCCCTCTTTTGGCAGGTTTGTTGTGGTGCCATATTATTTCCATTTTTTAATAATGGATTTAATGGTGCTCCATGGGATGTTCAAAGTTTGTGATATTTTTTTGCAACCCAACCCAGATCTGTACTTCTCCACAACTTTGTCCCTGACCTGTTTGGAGAGCTCCTTGGTCTTCATGGTGCCACTTGCTTGGTGGTGCCCCTTGCTTAGTGGTGTTGCAGACTCTGGTCAACCTGTGTGCAATCTAACTAATTATGTGACTTCTGAAGGTAATTTGTTGCACCAGATCTTATTTAGGGGCTTCATAGCAAAAGGGCTGAATACATATGCACGCACCACTTTTCTGTTTTTGTTTTTATAGTTGAATTTTTTGGACTTTCCGTATTTTATTTTTTAGAATTTTTTTTACTATTTTGTGTATGTCCATTACATGAAATTCAAATAAAAATCTATTTAAATTACAGGTTGTAATGCAACAAAATAGGAAAAACGCCAAGGGGATGAATACTTTTGCAAGGTACTGTAAGTGTGTGTGGGTGCTATGAGAGACAGACAGTCTGGTTGCACACACCTGTGAACATGTGATGTATAAGGATGGGCTTCTACAGCTGTTGAATGCAACAGATACAATATATAATTTCCCTAATTTCATAAATATGTGAAATAAAATTCATAAGGCTTGGATTATGATATGGAGGGGAAGGTTAATGTTAGGACATATACAAACACACTACCATTATACACTTCCATACTCAATCCCCAGGTGACAGCGGCAACCAGGTATAGATGCTGAGCCAAGCTTTTATTTGCATACAGGTGCTGCCAATTAAGGTGATTCGTCAGTCAATGTCCCAGCTGGCAGAGCCGTGAGGGCTGCTAGTTTTGCTTGGTGGCAATGAGGCCTTTTTTGCTTGGTGGCCATGAGGCCTTTTGTTTGTTTTTGTCTTCAGTTTGGGTGTGCCTTTTTCAATTTGATCAAATTTCTGTTTTTTTTCACCATCTGAACAAATAATAATCTGCTTGGACTGGCCGACCAAGAGGTCAAGGAACTGTCCTTGAACCTAAAGTAAGGTAGCTGTATCCTGCGTACATACAGGTAACTGCCAAAATAAAGGAAACACCTACATAAAGTGTCTTATTTAACTAGGCAAGTCGGTTAAGAACAAATTCTTATTTATAATGACAGCCTACCCCGGCCAATGCTGGGCCAATTGTGCGGCCCCCTATGGGACTCCCAATCATGGCCAGAAGTGATTCAGCCTGGATTTGAACCAGGGACTGTAGTGACTCCTCTTGCACTGAGATACAGTGCCTTAAACTGCTGCACCACTCAGGTCTTAATAGGGTGTTGGGCCACCACGAGCCAGAACAGATTCAATGCACCTTGGCATAGATTCTACAAGTTCCTAGAACTCTAATTTGGTGTTTTGTTGAAGGTGGTGGAAAACTGTCAGGCCCTGCTGTAGAATCTCCCATAAGTGTTCAACTGGGTTGTGATCTGGTGGCTGAGAAGCCACAGACTCTGGCCAAACTCATGTTTCTAAAAATGAATTCAAAGGCACTGTAGATGTAGCTTAATAAGGCATTTTTCGTTTCATTTGTATTTAATTATAATTAAGTCACAGCCGAAATGTGCAATTTATAGACTAGAATGATTTAATAAAAAGAAATGTTGTTTAAATGCTGAGTGGTTAATATCCCTGCCAGCCTTGACATAATTGAAATAATATAGCCTAAATAATTCATTTTCATTCTTCTTAGGCTACCTGTCTGGCTCCTGACCTATTTAGAGTGTTTATATGTTGTTTAATACAACACATAGCCTATTTAAAATGATGAGCGCTTCTTAAAGTTTCCTCTTGTTTATTAAAATACTTTTCATTCAAATCATATGGTTTGGTTTCAATGCTTCAAACCCAAATGGTCGGTCCAGGTAGTCACAAAAATCGATGGCTGTTGGATAAATTGTGATTTTAATGAATGGAGTGAATTTGGAGAGGCAGTTTTTTTCCTTTTGAGCAAGCAGCGTTTTTTAGCGGAACGGTTGGAAAGGACGTGGAGCACAGGAGCCGTGCGCAAGCACCACTCCATGAGAGATGAGCGGGATTTCCGACTGCTCAACCCCGCTCACATACTCTGTGCCCTGTGGATGGGGGCACTGTCATCCTATGGGGGCATAGCCATGGTAGCCAAAATAATGGCCTGCCCAGCATTGTTATACATGACCCTAAGCATGATGGGATGTTAATTGCTTAATTAACTCAGGAACCACACTTCTGTGGAGGCACCTGCTTTCAAAATTCTTTCTTTCCCTCATTTAATCAAGTGTTTCCTTTACTTTGGCAGTTACGTGTACATTCAACACCTAGTCGCACACGCTTACTTCTGACATTTATGCACACATCAAATCAGGTTACAGACCATGTAGCTAGGCCTAAGACCCCTAGACATAAATAGTAGGCTAGTTATTAATTTCGTAACCGTCGCAGACAAGGTTATTACACAGCTGAAACGCAAATATATTTTCTCAGTTTTACATAAGAAATATTTCTATAAAGCCATAAATATATGAAATATGTTTTTTGTAAATCCCACCCAGGGTTTCAGCCATATCCATTATTCCTTTGGTGGTCTGTCTGGTCAGTGTAGCAGCAGTAAACATTGGAATAATAGAGCAGACTGAAATGTCAAGCTGCTGCATACAACAGAATGGGGCCATGCTTTAAAGCCCACTGAATAATCCCAGACTGGGGTGTAATCAGCGTGAAAGAACGGACCCAAACCTCCCCACAAACACACCACCACAGAGACTGAGCTTGTGTGTGTGTGTGTGTGTGAGTGTGTGTGTGAGTGTGTGAGAGAGAGAGAGTGCTCTAACAGAACTGTTAAAATATCCAGTTCAGTTACAGCACGGAGCAGAAAGGAGCAGAGGGGACATGAACAACAAGGCCCTATTTACCCTCTGAGCGTTTACAAAGAGCTAAATCAAATGGAGACGCCACAACAAACATACGTATCCATTCAAGTGTGTTACCATGCTGATCTGCTGAAGGGGATCAATGGAGAAAAACTTCACATGATGGTTCTGAGATGTTCAGTGAGACATTCAGTTCAGTGATTCAGACTATTAGAAATTATCTGGTGAAATAATGCTGAGGATATGATGTGTGTAACTGTGTGTGTGTGTGTGTTTATGTTTCCTTGTTGAGAGAAATTGTGTGAGTGTGTGACAGTGTGTGTGTGTGTCTTCTGCATGAGTGAAAGACAGTGTTTGAAAGTGTGTGAATGCCTGGCAGGCAGTGGATGTAGAAGGACTTCACTGAGATCATTGGCCTGCTGTGCACGGTGGGACTACATAGCCAAACAACCAAAAGGACAGATGGATCATTCAAAGTAAAAAAACATTTGAAGATGGGAATCTAGGATTTGGATATCACGGATGGTCTGTTCTTGCACCGATAACTCAGTCTATGAATTGAGAGTGGTTACATTGCTCCAGCCCCATCCCTCTGCTGTTTACCAAAAAGCAGTGGGGTGAAAGCTTTGTTGTTGTTTGAATCCCAGATTGCCCCTTTAAGAAATGCATGATGGAACTCAACAACAACTCACCTCTCCGTGGAAGCTGTACCTTCCCCTGAGGATGGCTCTGTAGAGTCTGGGCCGGCTGTCGTCCTCGAAGGGCATGGAGCCACTGAGTAGGATGTAGGCTATGACCCCCAGGGCCCACATGTCCACCTGGCAGGAGTAGGGCATCCTCAAGACCACCTCTGGGGCCATGTACTCTGGCGTCCCACAAGTGGTCGTCATGGACCAGTCTCTTCTACCGCCACCTCCTCCATCCCCTCTTCCATCTCTTCCACTGCCTTTTCCATCCCTTCTATCACAGCTGCCCTTACCATCCCTATTTGCTACCTTACCACCTGGAACTCCACATAGACTTCCACCCCTTCCACTGCCTCTTCCAACTCCATTATCTCCAACTCCACAGCCCCCATCTCCACTTCCACTGCCCACTCCATCTCCACCTCCATCCTTACCCCCTCCAGGGTCCCTGTTCCCAAAGCTGGCCAGCCCAAAGTCAGTCACCAGCAGGCGTGAGTCGGCTCCAGGGTGGTAGTACAACAGATTCTCAGGTTTCAGGTCCCTGTGTGTGATGCCCAGAGAATGAAAATACCCCACCCCGGCTAATGTCATCTGCAGGGCTCTGGTGGCATCACGCTCAGTGAAGTGGCCCTTAGCGATGACACGGTCGAACAGCTCCCCACCTGTGGCCAGTTCCAGAACCATGTAGACCCTCTGGGGCGACTGGAACACCTCCACCAGCTGCACCACATTGAGGTGGCTGACCCTGCGTAGCACCCCCAGCTCCGAGTCACACACCTCTCGCCCTTCCCTGGCCTCCACCTGCAACAGGTGTTGAATTTCATTTTATAAAATGACACACAATCCTGAATAGTTTGACAACTAACATTACTGCACTTTTAATTTGTTGGTGTAAATGCCCTTACTAATGTTGCACACTTCCTTCTCCTTCTGTTTCTCCCGTCATGAACATTCGCTGTCCCCCTACCTCTTCCCTAGCTCTACTGGAAGAAATAAGTTACAGACCTCCATCATCTTGATGGCGAAGGGTTGGCGGGTGGCTCGGTGCTCGACTCGTACCACCCGGCTGAAGCTCCCCCTACCAATCAGGGCCTTGATATCATACCTGGACAGAGAGGGCAGGAGGGAGGAGAAGAGAAAAGGGGGAGTGGGAAGTAGAATAGTGTTCTTTCTGTTCTACTCTATTCAACTCTAGTGAGGTGAGGTCTTCTATGGGAGATAAATATGAAATATCAAATAATATGGAGTCGTCATCATCATCACCATCATCATCAACAACAACATTAGCAAATGAATTAGCCTAAGTACCTACAATGAATTGGCACTGATTTATATTGCTACTACTGATCTTCAAACGTTAACGATTTTTATACAGTTACCTTGCTGTGACTCTGGGATCAAACTTCGCCTTGTACTTGGCCACTTTGTTGTGCCTCTGCCCATCCTGGCCCGTCGGCAGTAGAATGCGTGACGGCGCCTGTGTGCCCGTACCTCCACTGCTCTGAACAACACTCCAAAAGTCTTTCTGCGTCCCTTTACAATTCTGTAGCTCATCATCTAACCCTTTTATTTTGTGACTGTAGCCCACTACCGACTTCACGAAGCTCACGTAACCGTTTTTAACCGAGCTTTCTGGCAGCACCTTGCTGCTTCCACAGCCCATTACCAAAGCGCAACTAAAGAAGGCATGAAGAGAAAAGTGACAGTTGCTGCTTGCGTAATTGCGTGCGCTAAGAAAAACGTACACAATCTTATCAGACTCAATCAGCAGCAACGTCAACTTTAACCTATACTATAATACAGACAAACGGCTAAATTGGTGAAGAGACGTCTAGAAGAGTGAGTGAGCAGGTGAAGGCAACGCTTAGAATGTGTGAAAATGATTTGAAAATGGCGAGAAAATGATTTTCTCGCCATTCTGTCACGCAGGTGTATAAGGTGCGGATGCTCTTCCACATCAGTCAGTTGCCAAACATAACACGTCAGTATGAGTTGTTTTGAAGCTTTTGACATTCTTTCACTGAGCTCGTTAAAGTATAATCATCTCCGTTTGTCGGAAGAACTAGGCTATCCGCTTGAACTAGGCTATTTCTGGTAGTATTGCCACCCACCCTGGCCCGTGATGCTGGTTGATGACAGAGTAACCTACCATAGGCCTATTATAGCTTTCATCTTCTATAATTGTCAGTGTGTGGTGTCTGTCTGCAGTAGCGGTGCGTGGGCAATATGACTGGGGAAGCAAAGCCAGAAAAAAATGCCATATTACAACCTATGTGTAATTGAGTTGTTCTCTCTATAACCTGTTAGTTCATATGCCTTGTGACCCTGATATATACCTAAGGCTGAGACAATAAGAAGGCACAGTGGCAGAATAAATTCAACCACACCTTTGTTTCATCACAAAACCGGAGAGCAGCCTCTGTCCCGTGAAGTCCACAAAGCATTTTGCTTGTAACAAAGAGTTACATGTCCTACAGTATGGTCTAGCAAGATAATGTTTCTGACATTTTCGGACTGCTAAACAACTATTGATTTAGAACCACAGAGAGTAACTGCAATTTAGTCCAATCAACATAAACTAAATATGATGTGGCTGTCCATGGTTCTGATTTGTGTGTGTGTGTGTGTGTGTGTGTGTATGCGTGCGTGCGTGCGTGCGTTCATGCAAGTAGTAAAAACATGTTGATTCACCCTAGAAATGCCAATGCCATCCTCCTCTCTTTCATGTTGACAAATTCTATATGACTGTCATACAGTACATGCTTTTATTTTGTTGTCCTAGGCTACCTGGCTAAAATGCTTTCTAGCTAGTCTAGCTTCCTTTCATGGGAAATGTTAGCTAGTTAACCTTTTACATCTAGCTACATATTGAACTTCCATCCTCTCATTCCAGGGGCACAATGTATTTTATGGTTGGATCAGAATCGCCATTATAATCATTGGACAGTAAGGCGAATTAAGTAAAACCACAACTCCAAATCCCTATCCCCATCCCTGGCTAATTTAGGAAAGGGACAATTTTAGCTAGCTAGCTAGCCACTACAGGACAACAACACAACCAGATACAGCAATTCAAGTTGTTTGTGTCAATTACATATTTCTCTGTGATAGTAGTGAAGCCAAATCCAAACTGACTTCCCTTGACAGTTTTCTTTTGGTGCACCAGCACCATTCACAGTTGCGCTCACACAGTTTAGCTCAACGCTGATTGGCTAGTATACTATTTTTTTATCAAGGGAGTCCAAATGCTCACTGGCTTCCCTTCCATTCAACGCTACGGGCGGCAACAATGTCATACTCTTCATGACCAGACAGCTTCAGATAGATGGCCTACACATACAGAGACAGAGAGCGCTGTTTTGCTCACTCGGATGCTTTCTCCAGTGAGATTCAGTACATTCAGCCTCTTGCGAATTGAAGGAAAATGATGAAAACACAGAGAGATGAAAGATAAATGATTAAATATATATTTTTTCTATTTTCTTGGAACATTTTTGGTACATTCCCTTGGCATCCATGAATACACGCCACTCTCTGTCTGTCTGGCACGTCCATAGCACATAGACCAGGGATCATCAACTAGATTCAGCTGCGGGATGATTTTTTTCTTGAGCGGATGGTCTGTGGACCGGAACATAATTACAAAAAATGTATAGACTGCAAATAAACTACAAGGATCCCAAACAGATGACTAAAACAATATCACTTCAAACCTTGCTTACATTTGTATACAATCACATATATCTATCTCTCTATTATGCATGGTAATACATTGGAACAGATTTTCAAAATTAAAATCACTTGGAGCTGATTTTCTGGCCTTTTTGCAGTCTTATGTCAAACAATTCAAATGTTTTTGCTCAGAAAAATTGGGGGTCCAAATAAAATGGCCGCGGGCTGCCAGTTGGGGAACCCTTACATAGACAGATATGACTGCAACGTCATCACCATTTTTGTTTCCAAATTCAGACACCAGGTTGTGATGTTATTCCTTGTGTGAGCTTTCCTTCCTCCAACCTGCTGTTTCAGACCCATTCAGTCAGTCTATATTCTGAATTATAATAACAACTGAGTAATAATTGAGTAGTAGTGATTATTAAGTTGCAGTTGATGCATTCCCCCATTCTAGTGTCAAGATTTATGACAGGTTCTTTAACTAGTATAGTATACCAGTTAAACTGCCTTCAGGTGCACAGCTGATGATCAACCCCATTTATGCCATTCTCTTTACTCTCTTTTTCAGATAAAAAGATTCACAACCTGAAGACAGATATGGCAACATCTGCAAATCTGCTACGACTGCTGCTCTACATGGCATTGGAACCTTTGAGGAGGCGACAAAAATAGAGGTTTGTTTCACTGTTTCTTTTGTGTCACACACACACAGACACAGAGTGTAGCCAACAGAGGATATACATCAGATCAGCAGCGAGGCGGTAAATCGTCCTTCAGAAGGCCTCTTCAGGGAGTCAGCAGTTCAGTCTTATCGAACCACTATCTGATTACTAAAAGGCTGTCCCCTGTTACAGATGAACCACAATGTGTGTGTAGTGTTGTTAATGCAGTTGGCTGTGTGTGTGTGTGTTGGTAATGCTGTTCACTGCCTGCCGCATGCCTGCTTCCTGCCTGCCGCATGCCGTTGAGTCCTTGGGAGAGTAAAGTCATTATAGAGTAGATGGGATGGGAAACACACACACATGTACACACACGCGTACCCTCGCACACATTATGGACTGGTGGGATGGGAATCATTAGTGGAGAGGAGTAGTGGTAAGAGCACTTTTGTTCTGCATTCAGTTCAGTAAGTCACTTCATTGCCCTTATTATGGTTGGATAATGTAGAATTGAATAGTAATTTGTTTGTCCATCTTGTAAAGGAAATGTTTTTTTTTGCTCAGCTCTCAGTAGCAATCACTCTCAGAATGCACAGTAATAGACACAACACACCTTCTGGAAAGAGCACAGAGATCATTTTGTGACAATAGGAAATTGAATTGTGAATGTATTCAAAATCATGACGTTTGTGATTTTTGCTTTGAAAATGACAGGCGTTCAGTTTGACATTGATTGAAAAGTAAGTAAGCTTGATGTATAACTACACCCCCAGAAGAGGACGCTACAGTACATTGATTGAAGCTTGAGTTAATGTAAGCTATTGAGATACAGTGCCTTCGGAAAGTATTCAGACCCCTTGACTTTTTCCACATTTTGTTACGTAACAGCCTTATTCTAAAATTAATTAAATACTTTTTTCCCCTCAGCAATCTACACATAATACCCCATAATGACAAAGCGAAAACAGGTTTTTAGAATTCTTTGTACATTTATTAAAAATAAAAACATAAATACCTTATTTACACAAGTATTCAGACTCTTTGCTATGAGACTCGACATTGAGCTCAGGTGCGTTCTGTTTCCATTGATCATGCTTGAGATGTTCTACAACTTGATTGGAGTCCACCTGTAGTAAATTCAATTGATTGGACATGATTTGGAAAGGCACACCTGTCTATATAAAGGTCCCACAGTTGACAGTGCATGTCAGAGCATAAACCAAGCCATGAGGTCTTGAACCCAATCAAAGATCTCCGGAGAGACCGGAAAATAGCTGTGCAGCAACGCTCCCCATCCAACCTGACAGAGCTTGAGAGGATCTGCAGAGAAGAATGGGAGAAACTCCCCAAATACAGGTGTGCCAAGCTTGTAGCGTCATACCCAAGAAGACTTGAGGCTGTAATCACTGCCAAAGGTGCTTCAACAAAGTACTGAGTAAAGGGTCTGAATACTTATGTAAATGTTATATTTCAGGTTTTTATTTGTAATAAATTAGCAAACATTAAAAAAAGCTGTTTTTGCTTTATAATTATGGGGTATTGTGTGTAGATTGGTGAGGGGAAAAAACTATTTCATCAATTTTAGAATAAGGCTGTTACGTAACAAAATGTGGAAAAAGGTTAAGGGGTCTGAATATTTTCAGAATGCACTGTACATGGCAATATTTTAGTTTAAAATGTTGTTCTCCAAACTGTTGAGGCTGTTGGAGTAGTACCACTTTCAACTGACCGAAATAAATCATACAAACTTCCCAAGTGTGAATTTCATAACAGAAAACAAAAAGTATAGAATAAAGTCAAAAGAAGCCCTGGTTTGTGATAAGAAGTTAATGGTATTTCATATCAGTATGTACAGTGTCCACAATGCACTCCCTGCGACTGCAGAACCCGCATTCAGAGCCCGCTGTTGTGCCCTTGTGACACACACACACACACACACACACACACACACACACACACACACACACACACACACACACACACACACACACACACACTTTTTCAGTATTATTCTACTCCCTAAACACAGCAGCCTCCTGTTCACATTAGATAAGAGGTATTTTCCGAGAGGGCCACAGTTGGGCAGATAAAATAAAATTGTGTTTATCAATCTCTTAGATTTGTTCTATCATCCGTGGCGAGTCAAGCCCCTCATAACCCCCTTCATCAATAACTAACCATTTGCAGTTTAGTTGTATTATCTCGCTGATTAATTAAACCTGTCCTTGATTAATCACTGGAACACCACTCTGTAATTTTTGTTTTGAAGTTAGCGCCAAGAGAGCAGGGAAGTATACACAGAGCATGTTTGCTTATTATGAGCCGTTCAGAGGAAAGAAGGAAGAGATCAATGTTTTGGATAACACTTATTTTTCACACTAGTGAAACTTGATCAAAAACCTTTAATACAATCCTGGGGAATGGTGTAATGGTGTAATGTTACACTTCCATCGCCATTCCAGAAGCTATGCAGGGAACAATAAAGAAGGTGCTGTGGAGAAACACAATGGATGTGTCCCAAATGACACCCTATTCCCTTCATAGTGCACTACATTTCACCAAAGCCAATAGGGCTCTGGTCAAAAGTATTGCGCTATATAGGGAATATGGTGTCATTTGGGATGAACACAATAGCAGAGAAACAAAACTAATTACATTGACTAGTGAGGCGAGCGCTGGGTTTGTCAGAGGCAGAGAGTGGAGGAGGAGGATGCTGTGTCTGCATCCCAAATGGCACCATATTCCCTATATAGCGCAATACCTTTGACCAGAGCCCTATTGTATATAGTGTACTATGTGTCCTGGTCAAAACTAGTGCACTATAAAGGGAATAGGGTGCCATTTGGGATGCATTTGTGTCTTCTAAAGGCAGGATCCTAAGGGACCGCTGACGGATACTCCAATTTTCTTTAGACTAGTGCCCCCACACGCACACACACACGCACGCACCCACGCATCCATGCACACACACACACACACACTGCCCGCTGCTACTACTGTCCCAGCCAAAGCGGAGTAGAAAGGACAGCAGATAAATTGGTTGTGATGTCTTGATTGAACAAATCATGAACACTGTGCAAGTTGGCAAAATTGGATTCTGGTGACGGATTCTGTCATTGGTTCGCCATGTTCAGGTTAGGCTATGTCCAGTCCATCTGTCAGTCTATAGACTCGCATAATGAACATGGTTTCTTAATTGCTTTTACATCAGGCTAGAGTTAATAGCAAGTGATGGTGTAAGGTCATTAATTAGATTTGAATAATTACTCAGATTATGAATTTGAAATATATGTGAAGAGATCATTACTCTATTCCTGGTAAAACAATGTTGGATAATGGTTGACTCTGAAAGGCCTCCCAAAATGATTCACCTCTAAAAACATTTCCCCCTCAAAAGATCCATCTGTGTGAGTCATTTGATATTCCCCTTTCTTATTCTGCCGTTAAACTGCTCTGTTTAGAACCTGACCTTTAGTGTGTGGGCTCAGATGGAAATATCAGACTAAACTCTACCATTACAACAGTGCAAAACATGCACAGCTGCTGAAAAACATAGTTGGTCACATTTCCTTGCTATTCTCTCTGCAAATAAGTTATATTCTTATATGTTACCTGCACAATCATAGTGCTCACACTGAAAACACAAGATGTCTAGTTGTTTAAAATAGCCAAGAATTTGTCCACATTTATTCCCATAGCCCAACAACATATACTGTAGAGCCATGCTCCACATAATCTAAACATTATCAAGATTTTGCAAAGTAAATCAAGGAAGGAGGCTGACATTAATCGAGCTCTATCTTCCAATTTAATGTCACAAAATAGTCTGCTGAGAATATTCAATTTGAATACAGTAAGTGATAGAGTACCTGGTGATTGAACTCCTGCTAATCTAATGTCTGTATCACACATCCATCAAGCCAGCGACAAACTTATTTAAACTGTGTTTTTTTTCTGAAGGATCTGGACATTCCACTTCTTAAAAATACCATGTTTAAGTTGAAATTGGGGCCTGTTGAATTACTCATTAAGTTGCTGTGCCCTGAATCATCTCTAAATGACAGATAAAATGATCATGGACGCCATATTTATGGGACAAGTCATGAAAAGAGGACTTGATTTCTGGTGTTTTTTAAATTTAGCACTTAGCAGAATGGACAGGTTTTATTTAATCACAAAATCAAATCAAATCAAATTTATTTATATAGCCCTTCGTACATCAGCTGAAATCTCAAAGTGCTGTACAGAAACCCAGCCTAAAACCCCAAACAGCAAGCAATGCATGTGAAAGAAGCACGGTGGCTTGGAAAAACTCCCTAGGAAAAACTCCCTAGAAAGGCCAAAAACCTAGGAAGAAACCTAGAGAGGAACCAGGCTATGAGGGGTGGCCAGTCCTCTTCTGGCTGTGCCGGGTGGATATTATAAAAGAACATGGTCAAGATGTTAAAATGTTTATAAATGACCAGCATGGTCAAATAATAATAATCATAGTAGTTGTCGAGGGTGCAACAAGCACGTCCGGTGAACAGGTCAGGGTTCCGTAGCCGCAGGCAGAACAGTTGAAACTGGAGCAGCAGCATGGCCAGGTGGACTGGGGACAGCAAGGAGTCATCATGCCAGGTAGTCCTGAGGCATGGTCCTAGGGCTCAGGTCCTCCAAGAGAAAGAAAGAAAGAGAGAAAGAGAGAATTAGAGAGAGCATATTTAAATTCACACAGGACACCGGATAAGACAAGAGAATACTCCAGATGTAACAGACTGACCCTAGCCCCCCGACACATAAACTACTGCAGCATAAATACTGGAGGCTGAGACAGGAGGGATCAGAAGACACTGTGGCCCCATCCGACACTGGCCCCCACAACAAATGAACAACCTGACAAGATGGCGCCGGAGAACAAGGCTGACATTGTGTTTTTTTGTTTGTTTCTTTGTGTTTGTAACTTATTTTTTACTTAATTTTTACATTATGTTGCTGCTACCGTCTCTTATGACCGAAAATAACTTCTGGACATCAGAACTGCGATTACTCACCACGGACTGGCAGAATCCTTTTTTTCCATGAATGAGTCCGACGTGAATGATATACTGCTTCCCCGGGAACAGGTCCAGATCCCCGTCATTTGCGTGAAGAGAAGGCGGAGAAAAAGGGGCCTGAGGGCGGTGTAATGAGGTCTGTGTGTAGCTTGTGTAGAGGAGTCAGGCGCAGGACAGCAGACATGAGTAAATAAACGTAATTTACTCAAAATAGGCAAATACAATACAATAAAGCAAGCCCACAATAACGGACCGTAATAACATACAAACAAACAAACATGGGGGAACAGAGGGTTAAATAATGAACAAGTAATTGGGGAATTGAAACCAGGTGTGTAAGACAAAGACAAAAGAAATGGAAAATGAAAAGTGGATCGGCGATGGCTAGAAGGCCGGTGACGCCGACCGCTGAACGCCGCCCGAACAAGGAGAGGGACCGACTTCGGCGGAAGTCTTCTGAGAATTCATAGGCGATCGAATAAACCCCCACTTCCTTCCATTCTGCTAGCAAACGTGCAATATTTGGAAAATAAAATTGATGACCTACGCGGAAGATTAACCTACCAACGGGACATTCAAAACTGTCATATCTTATCTAAGGAAGTTTCAAGGTTTTGCTCGCCTGAGGTAGAGTATCTCATGATAAGCTGTAGACCACACTATTTACCTAGAGTTTTCATCTGTATTTTTCGTAGCTGTCTACATACCATCACAGACTGCTGGCACTAAGACCGCACTGAATGAGCTGTATTCTGCCATAAGCAAACAGGAAAACGCTCACCCAGAGGCGGCGCTCCTAGTAGCCGGGGACTTTAATGCAGGGAAACTTAAATCCGTCTTGCCAAATTTCTATCAGCATGTTAAATGTGCAACCAGAGGTAAAAGAACTCTGGACCACCTTTACTCCACACACAGAGATGCATACAAAGCTCTCCCTCACCCTCCATTTTGCAAATCTGACCATAATTCTATCCTCCTGATTCCTGCTTAGAAACAAAAATTAAATCAGGAAGCACCAGTGACTCGATCAATAAAAAAGTGGTCAGATGAAGCAGATGCTAAGCTACAGGAATGTTTTGCTAGCACAGACTGGAAAATGTTCCGGGATTCCTCCGATGACATTAAGGAGTACATCACATCAGTCATTGGCTTCATCAATAAGTGCATCGATGACGTAGTCCCCACAGTGACGGTACATATATTCCCCAACCAGAAGCCATGGATTACAGGCAACATCTGCACTGAGCTAAAGGGTAGAGCTGCTTTCAAGGTGTGGGACTCTAACCCGGAAGCTTATAAGAAATCCCACTGTGCCCTCCGACGAACCATCAAACAGGCAAAGTGTCAATACAGGACAAAGATCGAATCGTACTACACCAGCTCTGACGCTTGTTGGATGTGGCAGTACTTGCAAACCACTACAGACTACAAAGGGAAGCACAGCCGAGAGCTGCCCAATAACATGAGTCTACCAGACGAGCTAAACTACTTCTACGCTCGCTACGAGGCAAATAACACTGAAACATGCATGAGAAAACTAACTGTGCCAGAAGACTGTGTGATCACGCTCTCCGCAGCTGATGTGAGTAAGACCTTTAAACAGGTCAACATTCACAAGGCCGCAGGGCCAGACGGATTAACAGGACGAGCATGCGCTGACCAACTGGCAAGTGTCTTCACTGACATTTTCAACCTCTCCCTGTCCGAGTCTGTAATACCAACATGTTTTAAGCAGACCACCATAGTCCCTGTGCCCAAGAACACTAAGGTAACCTGCCTAAATGACTACCGACCCGTAGCACTCACATCTGTAGCCATGAAGTGCTTTGAAAAGCTGGTCATGGCTCACATCAACACCATTATCCTATAAACCCTAGACCTACTCCAATTTGCATACCGCCCTAACAGATCCACAGATGATGCAATCTCTATTGCACTCCACACTGCCTTTTCCCACCTGGACAAAAGGAACACCTATGTGAAATGCTATTCATTGACTACAGCTCAGCGTTCAACACCATAGTGCCCTCAAAGCTCATCAAAAAGCTAAGGACCCTGTGACTAAACACCTCCCTCTGAAACTGGATCCTGGACTTCCTGACGGGCCGCCCCCAGGTGGTAAGGGTAGGTAACAACAAATCCGCCACGCTGATCCTCAACACGGGGGCCCCTCAGTGGTGCGTGCTCAGTCCTGTACTCCCTGTTCACTCATGACTGCACTGCCAGGCATGACTCCAACACCATCATTAAGTTTGCAGATGACACAAAAGTGGTTGGCCTGATGACCGACAACGACGAGACAGCCTATAGGGAGGAGGTCAGAGACCTGGCCGTGTGGTGCCAGGACAACAACCTCTCCCTCAACGTGATCAAGACAAAGGAGATGATTGTGGACTACAGGAAAAAGAGGACCGAGCACGCCCTCATTCTCATCGACGGGGCTGTAGTGGAGCAGGTTGGGAGCTTCAAGTTCCTTGGTGTCCACATCACAAACAAACTTAAATGGACCAAGCACACCAAGACATTTGTGAAGAGGGCACAACAAAACCTATTCCCCTTCAGGAGACTGAAAAGATTTGGCATGGGTCCTCTGATCCTCAAAAGGTTCTACAGCTGCACCATCGAGAGCATCCTGACTGGTTGCATCACTGCCTGGTATGGCAACTGCTCGGCCTCCGACCGCAAGGCACTACAGAGGGCGTCTTTAAAATCCAGACGGAAAATATTTACACGAGAAGCAACCTAATATCACACAGTCAAACTCTCAGTCATTTAGTAAGTTCACCATTCTGATATTCTCACTGTTATACATCGCACAGTGTTCAACACAACGGCTCTTCATGTCAATCATTTGATCTGATCAGTTAACGGCAATTTTTTTTCTAAAGTAATCTAGTATCAGCTTCCTGCCATCCAGGACATCTACACCAGGCGGTGTCAGAGGAAGACCCTAAAAATTGACTCTAGCCACCCTAGTCATAGACTGTTCTCTCTGCTACCGCACGGCAAGCGGTACCGGAGCACCAAGTCTAGGTCCAAGAGGCTTCTAAACAGCTTCTACCACCAAGCCATAAGACTCCTGAACATCTAATCAAATGGCTACCCAGACTATTTGCATTTCCCCCCCTCCCTCTTTTACACCGCTGCTACTCTCTGTTGTTATCATCTATGCATAGTCACTTTAATAACTCTGCCTACATGTACATATTACCTCAACTAACCGGTGCCCCTGCACATTGACTCTGTACCGGTATCCCCCTGTGTATAGTCTCGCTATTGTTATTTTACTGCTGCTCTTTAATTTCTTGTGACTTGTTTTTGTTATTATTACTTGTTTTTTTTAACTGCATTGTTAGTTAAGGGCTCGTAAGTAAGCATTTCACTGTAAGGTCTACTACACTTGTTGTATTCGGCACTTGTGACTAATAAAATGTGATTTGATTTTAATTTGATTTGATTTTAACTTTTACTTGTGCCCTTTGAAATATACTGGCATATACAGTACCAGTCAAAAGTTCGGACACACCTACTCATTCAAGGATTTTTCTTTATTTTTACTATTTTCCACATTGTAGAATAATAGTGAAGACATCAAAACGATGAAATAACACATATGGAATCATATAGTAACCAAAAACGTGTTAAACAAATCAAAATATATTTTAAATTTTAGATTCTTCAAAGTAACCACCCTTTGCCTTGATGACAGCTTTACACTCTCTCAACCAGCTTCATGAGGAATGCTTTTCCAACAGTCTTGAAGGAGTTCCCACATGTTGGTTGCTTTTCCTTCACTCTGCGGTCCAACTCATCCAAACCATCTCAATTGGGTTGAGGTTGGGTGATTGTGGAAGCCACGTCATCTGATGCAGCACTCCATCACTCTCCTTCTTGGTCAAATAGCCCTTACACAGCCTGGAGGTGTGTTTTGGTTCATTGTCGTGTTGAGAAATAGTATGATAGTCCCACTAAGCGCAAACCAGACAGGATGGCATATCACTGCAGACTGTCCCTTAAATTCTAAATAAATCACTGACAGTGTCACCAGCAAAGCACCCCCACACCATCACACCTCCTCCTCCATCATTCACGGTGGGAACGACATATGCAGAGATCATCCATTCACCTACTCACAAAGACACAGTGGTTGGAACCAAAAATCTCAAATTTGGACTCATCAGACCAAAGGACAGATTTCCACCGGTCTAATGTCCATTGCTCTTGTTTCTTGGCCCAAGCAAGTCTCTTCTTATTATTGGTGTTTCTTTGCGGCAATTCGACAATGAAGGCCTGATTCACGCGGTCTCCTCTGAACAGTTGATGTTGAGATGTGTCTGTTACTTGAACTCTGCGAAGCATTTATTCGGGCTGCAATCCGAGGTGCAGTTAACTCTAATGAACTTATCCTCTGCAGCAGAGGTAACTATGGTTCTTCCTCCCCTGTGGCGGTCCTCATGAGAGCCAGTTTCACCATAATTATGGATTTGTGTCCGGTCCTGACCAACCAAATATGGTCTTATTTAGTGGTGAAGCTCATTAAAATAATAGCCAGTGTTTAGAATAATTCCCAAATATGCAAAGGAGGATATTGCATATTTCTACCTTTGTGTACATATTTAGGACACATGCCCATGAAGAGAATGACATTCATATCCATAATTATGTATTTTTCTGTAATACAAATCAGGGACTCATGGTGAACGTCTATGTTTCAAATTTGGACATCAAAGTACAGCACAGTAGAGCTCAGTGGAGTACAGTAGAGTACAGTACAGTATAGTCAAGTATAGTAAAGTTCAGTACAGTAAAGTAGAGTATAGTTCATTACAGTACATTATAGTGTACTCAACTCTAGCGTACTCTACTGTGCGCTGTACTGAACTCTATTCCACTGTACTTTACTGAACTATACTTTTCTTTTCTGTACTGTACTCCACTGTGCTCTACTGTATTGTAATGTGCTGTACTGTACTGTGCTGTTCAAATTTGTGAAACATAGATGTCTATGACTGGTTCAGATTTGTTGCGAACCAATCATGGATGTCTATGTTTGGGCCAAGTGAAGGCCAGTCCAGATGTCTGTGGACGTAGAAATCAAGGCTGGTCCGGATCGGACCAAAAAATGATGTCTGTGGGCGTCTGGTGTCGGTTGGTGCTCAGTGGGTGAGGATGGCAATATTTTCTTAAACTTACAGAAATCAGAATAAATTATCCTAAACTAAATATGTGTTGATATTAGTTGGCAGGGGTCTACTTCAACATGATTGTGTTTTGATGTATTTCTAATACCTTTTTAAGACTTTTTTCAGAAGAAATCAAAGCCTTTGCTAATTCCACAATTCCACAATAAAAAAAAAGGCTCTTAGCTTTCATTTGACACCCAATTTGATATGTTCCTATGATCTTCACATACTAGTGCTCATGGGTTCTTTTACATGGAAATGACCATAACAAGATCGTCAGTTTCTCCTGATGCTCAAGGCAATACAATCTTGGAGAGTCATGCTTCCAGGAAGGGATTAGGATCCCGGACACACGCACACACAAACGCGGGACACACAAACACACACACGTGGGATACACACATCAGCACCCTCACACACAAATAATATATTACACAAACAAATAGCTACAAACACCACATAGATGGAAGATATGCAGGTTGCATCATCACATAACATCTCTTCTATAAGAAATATACCTACAGTACGTCTTCCAAGAAATATACTTGTCTACTGCTGCCATTGAGTTTCACTTCAAATTGGAACCCATTCCTATTGACTCAATGGGTGAGGCCCTATGGGCCTTGATGAAAAGTAGTGCATTATATAGGGAATAGGGTACTATTTGGGATGCAGTCATGGTCAAGGATGATCAGTCCAGGGGGAATATGATGATACGATGGCACTGAGACATGACTATGGACACTGCGGGGGTGGATGGCTCTCTCTCTGTCTCTGTTAGTGTAGTGTTCATGGGAGCATTAGAAGACATCACCCTATAGCCTGGAGTTGCTCAGCTTCTCTCTACTATTCATTCTCTCTACTATCTCACTGTGTTATTCATTCTGACTAAGATACCGTTACTGAGTTTTACAGTGCATGTATCCACACTGTCAAGCAGAAAGCCAGCCACATATCTTGTTAGACACTTCCGTTCAATAATTGACTAATTTATAGATAATTAATTGGCAGTTGTTTAATCATTCCATGACTGAGTTTGTCAAGTTAATGAAGTGGTTATTATAGTATTTTTTCTGACATCACAGCTGACATTGATATTCATGGTACACGACAGGAGAGTGACATGACAGAGAGATTTAAAAAATGTCTTCCAGACTTGTCTGAGTCTATAGAAAAACACACACACACACACACACACACACACACACACACACACACACACACAAACACGCACACGCACACGCACACGCACACGCACACGCACACACACACACACACACACACAACTCCCCTCACCCCCTCCCACATGCACACAATAATATCCCCTTTGCACTGCACCAACATATGCCGAGACCTTTCTAAAGCCACAGCAAAAGTCATTTGATCTGTGGTTCCATGTGTCAAAGTGTGAATGCTAACCTTTCACAATGACAGGACCATAGGGGGAATCATGGCATAGATAGAGGATCATCTCTTGCCGTGGCCTCGGGTTAGAGTCAGAGACAATGGCTGTGTCCCAAATTGCACCCTATGGCACCCAGAGGCCTATGGTCCCTGGTCAAAAGTAGTGCTCCAAATAGGGAATAGGGTGCCATTTGGGGCATGCCCAACAGGGCAAGCCAACTCATCCCTGCAGGCTACAACAGAGAATATTGTGGGAGTTTATCTCTTTAGGTCAACATCAATCTACCCTGTGGGTGTGAATAAATGGATGGATGCTGCAGTGCTGAACTATCAAGGGTTACTACTATCAACAGGGACCATATGAAGACAGTATTGTATTGTATGTGCACAACATGCTTTTGGCCACAAGAAATCCCAGCAAAATGACATTGAAAAGACGTCTGAAAGATTTTAGGTTCTGAATGAAAGGTGAAAAGGCATATTTTGGCCAGAAACAAAGAACTTTCTTCTGAAACTCGTCAGTCTATTCTTGTTCTGAGAAATGAAGGCTATTCCATGCGAGAAATTGTCAAGAAACTGAAGATCTTGTACAGCGCTGTGTACTACTCCCTTCACAGAACAGCACGAACTGGCAATAACCAGAAAAAAAGAGGAGAGGGAGGCCCCGGTGCACAAATGAGCAAGAGGACAAGTACATTAGAGTGTCTAGTTTGAGAAACAGACACCTCACAAGTCTTCAACTGGCAGCTTCCTTAAATAGTACCCGCAAAACACCAGTCTCAACGTCAACAGTGAAGAGGCGACTCCGGGAAGCTGGCCTTCTAGGCAGAGTTCCTCTATCCAGTGTCTCTGTTCTTTTGCCCATCTTAATATTTTATTTTTATTGGCCAGTCTGAGATATGGCTTTTTCTTTAAAACTCTGCCAAGAAATCTACAGCTGTTAGGCACTCTTTTCCCTCTTACTTGCTCTGACTTTGCTGATAGCTACTTTATTGAGGACTGTAAGTGGCTCTGGATAATGTTACTTTTTATGCAAATGTTAGATTATTTCATTTGTCAGTATTAGGATTTAGTAGTCTCCCTCCCTTTATTCAGATGAGAATGATGCTACTGACACTCATGTTTAAGTAACATTTTCTCAACAAAAAAAATTAAAATGCAGACGCCAGTGAGAAATGGTGCAGTGTTCACATTTTGTGCAAGGTTTTTATTGATTTGTGTTAAGCCCTTTTGAGACAGTTCTCTCTTTGTGCATTGTCTCACGCTCCTTATGCCCTCAGCCCCGCCAGACATTCTACTCAAAGACTGTGTCTCAAATGGCACCCTATATATAGTGAATAGGGTGCCATATTGGACAAAGTCGTTTTTTTTGGTGATACCTAGCACTATGTAGTGTGTACAATACCTTCTATGGGAATTACAATCTGGTGTGTCTAGTGTCTACAGTTGAGGAGATTATAATGTCAATATAGTTATCTAGATATCGTTATAACATTTTATATGGATACTGTAACTAACACCCACATATTTCCGCATTTAACAGATTTTTTTTTGTGATACCTTGCGCTAATGGTTTGTGCAATACCTGCTATAGGAATTGCAATCCGGTGTGTCTAATGTCTTCAATTGAAGATTATTTAGTTACCTAGATACCCAGTAACATTGGATATGGATACTGTAGCTAGCTAACACTCACATACAGTTGAAGTCGGAAGATTACATACACTTAGGTTGGAGTAATTAAAACTCGTTTTTCAACCACTCCACAAATGTCTTGTTAACAAACTATAGTTTTGGCATGTCGGTTAGGACATCTACTTTGTGCATGACACAAGTAATTTTTCCAACAATTGTTTACAGACAGATTATTTTACTTATAATTCACTGTATCACAATTCCAGTGGGTCAGAAGTTTACATACGCTAAGTTGACTGTGCCTTTAAACAGCTTGGAAAATTATGTCATGGCTTTAGAAGTTTCTGATAGGCTAACTGACATAAGTTGAGTCAATTGGAGGTGTACCTGTGGATGTATTTCAAGGCCTACCTTCAAACTCAGCGCCTCTTTGCTTGACATCATGGGAAAATCAAAATAAATCAGCCAAGACCTCAGAAAAAAATGTGTAGACCTTCACAAGTCTGGTTCATCCTTGGGAGCAATTTCCAAACACCTGAAGGTACCACATTCATCTGTACAAACAATAGTAAGCAAGTATAAACACCATGGGACCACACAGCCGTCATGCCGCTCAGGAAGGAGATGCGTTCTGTCTCCTAGAGATGAACATACTTTGGTGCGAGAAGTGCAAATCAATCCCAGAACAACAGCAAAGGACCTTGTGAAGATGCTGGAGAAAACAGGTAAAAAAGTATCTATATCCACGGTAAAACGAGTCTATATCGACATAACCTGAAAGGCCGCTCAGCAAGGAAGAAGCCACTTCCCCAAAACCTAAGGTGTATGTAAACTTGTGACTTCAACTGTATTCCTCATCCAACTGATGAATTGTACTTTTATTTTCCAATTAAGATACTGTTCCCAATTCTTTCACAACCAGTGGTGTGTATGAAAAACAAGATTAAGAAGAAGGAATGTGATTGACTCACGTAACAGATCATCTTAACCGGACCGTAACGTTCATTTAATAAGAAAGGGGAAAAACAGGAATCTTTGATATAAATAGGAGTGTAGAAGATTTGATGCCATGATAAAAGTTTTTGTGATTGATTAAATTTGATGTAGAGCAATTAACAGAAATTAACAATTTGCATTTTAATAACATTATTATCATCAGTTAAATGAATGCATTAGTCTTGATTAGTTTGGTATCAGTATGACAAGTGCGGCTCAATAGAGTGTGATTACACTAATAGAAGTGGAAGAGAAGAGAGCTTCAGCGCTGTGACAGATAGCAGGGAGAGATATGTAGGAGAGAGAGGGGGCAGAGAGGGAGAGGGAGAAGAGAGAGAGGGAAAGAGAGAGAGAATGTGGCTGGGGTCTCCAGTCTACATAGGAGGAGTTAGACAGAGTCAGGCACTGCAGGAACAGACAGAGGTTAACCTACATGGAAATGCCACAATGTCGCATCCTCAAACACTTTCCTATACACACACAGGACCATTCAAAAGTTTGGACCCACATTTCAAAGGTTTTTCTTTATTTTTACTATTTTCTACATTATAGAATAATAGTGAAGACATCAAAACTATGCAATAACACATATGGAGTCATGTAGTAACCAAAAAAGGGTGAAACCAATAGAAACACATTTTATATTTGAGAATCTTTAAAGTGGCCACCCTTTGCCTTGATGACAACTTTGCACACTCTTTGTATTCTCTCAACCAGCTTCATGAGGTAGTCACCTGGAATGCATTTCAATAAACATGTGTGCCTTGCTAAAACAATGCGTTTGAAACAATCAGTTGTGTTGTGACCAAGGTAGGGTTGGTATAGAGAAGATAGCCCTATTTGGTAAAAGACCAAATCCATATTATGTCAAGAACAGCTCAAATAAGCAAAGAGAAACAACAGTCCATCATTACTTTAAGGCACGGTCAGTCAATCCAGAAAATGTCAAGAACTTTGAAAGTTTCTTCAAGTACAGTCGCAAAAAAACATCAAGCGCTATGATGAAACTGGCTCTCATGACAACCACCACAGGAAAGGAAGACCCAGAGTTACCTCTACTGCAGAGGATATATTCATTAGAGTTAATTGCACCTCAGATTGCAGCCCAAATAAATTCTTCACAGAGTTCAAGTAACAGACACATCTCAACATCAACTGTTCAGAGGAGACTGCGTGAGTCAGGCCTTCATGGTCGAATTGCTGCAAAGAAACCATTACTAAAGGACACCAATAAGAAGAAGGAATTTGCTTGGGCCAAGAAGCACGAGCAATGGACATTAGACCGGTGGAAATCTGTCCTTTGGTCTGATTAGTCCAAATTTGAGATTTTTGGTTCCAACCACTGTGTCTTTGTTGGACACAGAGTAGGTAAACAGATGATCTCTGCATATGTGTTTCCCACCATGACGCATGGAGGAGGAGGTGTGATGTGTGATGGTGCTTTGCTGGTGACACTGTCAGTGATTTATTTAGAATTCAAGGCACACTTAACCAGCATGGCTACCACAGCATTCTGCAGGGATACGCCATCCCATCTGGTTTGCGTTTAGTGGGACTATCATTTGTTTTTCAACAGTACAATCACCCAAAACACACCTCCAGGCTGTGTAAGGGCTATTTGACCAAAAGGGAGAGTGATGGAGTGCTGCATCAGATGACCTGGCCTCCGCAATCACCCAACCTCAACCCAATTGAGATGGTTTGGGATGAGTTGGACCGCGGAGTGAAGGAAAAGCAGCCAACAAGTGCTCAGCATATGTGGGAACTCCTTCAAGACTGTTGTGTTGTGACGTGGCTATCATTAATCTGATGACTGTTATTTATTTTATCAACTAACTATGTTTAATTGTTACTCAATTAAATTAATCATGTAACAATTAACTCCTTAGGAATTTGGGGCACCATGGGAAAAGTTGTTTAACGAGTTACTATCTCTTGACTTAAATTCTAACGATATATTGGTATTTCTTACATCAATAACAGTCAATTATCAATTATTACCTCATCAGTCTCATTCTGAACGTCGCATAATCCTTGGATCCACAAGAACCCTAGCCCTTCTGAATATTCAGTTCTACACAAATTGATTTAATCATTTATTTACTAACTAAATAATAACACAGAATACACATACAGACTTACATGAGATAAAAGTCTCTAGTGGACTGACAAGATATGACGGCTTGTTACACATATGGAGAGGGAGGGGTAGATATAGAGAGGGAGAGACGTAGAGAGACAACAATTGGATACATTTGGAAGCTACGCTCATGAAAATATGAATACTTAGCACCCTAACCACTGCTCATTCGGATTAGAAATGCAATATATATATTTGCGCGTAGCTGTCCTTGATGACTCATATGGTGAAGTTGCAGATGTATCTAAGGCTCTGGTTGGTCCCCCAGAGGTCACAATGTCCTTTGTAGAGCTTCTCTGGTAGTGGTGTGTTTATTAGACAGATATTTCAGATGTACCAACGGTTGTCTGTGGGGATTCTAGGATTATGCGATGTTCAGAATGAGACTGATGATGTAATAATTAATAATTGACTGTTATTGATGTAAGAGATATCTATATATCTTTAGAGTTTAACACTTGTGTAGTCTTAACATTCTGTATACTCCCCTTGTCCTAAGGGTCATAAATGACCCACCTTCACTAAACCCCTCAAATAAAGCAGCTGAATAGAATTTTAAACCCGAAATCTATTTTGCATGAAGAAACAACCTGTCGTTCATCACAAACTCTGTGAATATCTGGGGTTTCCCTCTTTACAATGCAGAAAGACTGCATTTAATCAGTGGACACCACTCGTTTTTATTACAACACACCTATCATAATTGTTTTTCTTTAATAAAGTAGAGGTTTATTAATATTATTATTGCTAAAGGTACTGCATAGGTGTAAATGTCACGACACCGACGGATGGTGGCGCCCCTCCTCGACCGGGCGGCGCTCGGCGGTCGTCGTCGCCGGCCTACTAGCTGCCATCGATCATTTGTTTCACTTTCTGTTGGTTAGGTCTAGGTAGGCACGCACCTGTTTTGGTTTAGTTATTAGTAGGGGGGGTTATTTAGTCTAGCAATGTATGTCTGTGTTTGTGCGTGATTATTTTTGTCAGGTTGTACGTCTGGGGAACAGGTGTTTTTTTCCTTCTGCCTGTTTTGTGGCAGTGTGTTTTGGGCTGCGTCCCTACACTGTGTTTGGGCTGTTAATGGGTATTTGTTTTACCTTGCCCTGCCCTACCTGTTTTTGGCAAGTGTGGATTATTTATTAAAGACGAGTGTTCACGGACTTGTGTCTCCTGCGCCTGACTTCAACCCTCCTGCTTCCTTGAGCACTCTGACAGTAAACATACATTTTTTAGCAAGAGATAGCACTTGTATAGCCTAAGAAAGTAGCAGAAATGTGCAGAAAATAGTTTTTAATGCATTTTATTGAAGGGGAACAATAAAAGTCTTGAACATTTTTGGCAACATAGTGATATATTCTTATATACTGTACAATGAGGAATTCAACTACAAAATACTAGTCTTCTCCGATTTAAAAAAAATTGCCCCCACCCACAAGGTGTATAAACAACAACAATAAATAAGAATAAAATAAAATAATAGATACAAAACAAAAACATGAAGAACATAAATCAATCAACTCTAATTAGCACATGTAGGACAGTATGCAAGTGTGCGTACATGGACTTTGCAGATGTATTTCTCACATGTGTAGTACATAGTATTTGTTTTACAGTCCTTCTTTGGGGGGCAGATTTGTCATCTCCTCTTGCCTGCCCCAGCTGCAGCCTCAGGTGGATCAGAACAGGATTCAACCCCCTGAACAGCTTTCACAAGTGCTGCAGAGGTTGCTGTGCGGTGGAGGCACTCCCTTCTTTGAATGTGTGGGGTTACAAGTGCCTTTCCTAGCTGCTCCAGGAACACCCTCCTCTTGTTCCGCTGATCAGGCATCCAGGTAGGGTTGATCTTGTTCCATATCACGAAGACATTGTATGAGGACACTTCAATGATGGTATCGAAGATGACCAGGGGCCAACGGGCAGTCATCCTCCTACAGCTGTAAGTTCCAATCACCTTGTCCTGGTTGTCCACGCCTCCTTTGTTGTGGTTGTAGTCCAGGATGATGGCTGGCTTCCTGTCCTCACGATCACTGATCTCAGCCGTTTTGTGCAGTGTGCTCAGGAGGACCACATTCTTTTTCCTCTTTGAAAGGTAAGAAACTAGAGTGGTGGTGGGGGTGAAGGCAGACTTTGATGAGAAGGCCCCTCTCCCCCTTGTTGCGAGGAGTGCAGGTGGGATGTCAGGCTTGTTCTTTCTAACTGTGCCAACCATGGTGATCTTCCTCTTCAGGAGCTGCTGGCTGAGTTCATAAGAGGTGAAGAAATTGTCATATGTGACATTGTCCCCCCTCAGTCCATCTGTCACATCAAGCTCAACCCTCGTCCCCTGGTTCTTCTCCGGACCTCCACTGGTCGATTTCCCTGTGTAGACTTGCATCTTCCAAGCGTGGCTGGATTGTGCGTCACAGGCCACCCATATCTTGATGCCATACTTTGCTGGCTTGCTGGGCAAAGGACAGCAACCTTTTGACAAAATAGATTACTATCAGTAATTAGTATCAGTGTCACAGAAAACAATCACATAAATAAATAATATTACAGCAATACATAATAAAATGAACAGTGAAAATCACATACATTACAGATATGAAAATAAAAATGTACCAGTTGCTCATCCACTGTTACTTCAGGCCCAGGGTTGTAGAGGTAAGGCAGATGCTCCCAGACCTCTCTTATGGCCACCAGTTTCTCTCACACATCTTGCAGGTCTTGACTCACGGTTATCAAATCGTGGCATTCTTGAGAACGTGTGAAACACTTTCAGTGGCATCGTGTCACGGAATATCGCCCTTCCACTCTCTGCATCCCAGAGACTACATGTAGCCTCGACCTCAGGACCTATACATACCCGCTAAGATTAGCAGCCCTATGTAGGCACGCAGGTCAATCTCATCCATCATTTTCCAGTTGTCTCCATATTTATGGAAACCCTCCAAATTTGTCATCTGCAGGATGATTTTTTAGATGGCTGGTGTGATGAAGATGTAGAATGTTGAGGCGATGTCCTTGGTATGGGCAACTGCATGTCTTTTGGGCCCTGGGGTCATCCTTATGACATTTTGTGCTGCCATCCTGCCCTGGTTGTCATATGGTGACAAGGACCATGTTATTTTGCTGTTCTCTTTCAGTTTGGGGGATTTCTTCATCTGAAGATGATGCATCGTGCTCTGGGTTGTATTCTTCCCCATCTTCTTCTTCAGATACCTCCTCCACTTCTAAATCGTTGTTCTCTTGTTCCTCCTGGACATCTGAAAAAATCAGATCTACGACCTGTTGGGAACTGAAACGTGCACTCATGGTTTCAGAAAAGATCTACTGTTTGTTTGTTTATGCATTTCTGTGATTATTTCATTAGTAAATAAATTATTTAGCCAATTGGTGTATGGATGATTCATAGTAAAGGCTGGGTTTGTGCAGATAACCAACAATTTACAATGTTTGGAATGAGACTGACGTGAGGTAAATAATAATTCAGATTTAAACCTTTATAGCCTCTGACTGCATTCCCCATTAGTAAACAATGCTATCAAGAAATGTTTATTTTGTCTGAAATTGTGTTTATTTTGTCTGTGAACTTAAGTCGTGTGTGGGGTCGTGGAGGGGAGATGCTGCACATGCACAAGAACATTTTAGTTTTGTCTGAGTTCAATCAGTAGCACACAATCTCAATTTCTCATTGTGTGTGTGTGTGTGTGTGTGTGTGTATGTGTGTGTGTTTGTGTCTGTCTTTGTGGTTTTTGTGGTGTGCAAATTATTAGTATCTATCTATTCCCTTCGCAGGAATCCCGTGTGATTTCAGCTTTCAGGGCGACATGCTGTGCCTTGGGGGACAGAAGTCCTGCCTCTGCTGGAATCCCTTGTGAGTTCAGCTTTCAGGGATAAGTGGTGGTGGTAAAGAATCGGCAATATGTTAAATTTTGTTTTTGTTGAAAAAAAAATACATTCCATTGAGGCCCTATGTAGTCTCACTGTCACGTCTTGACCATTGTAAGTTGTTATTTTCTATGGTAGAGTAGGTCAGGGCGTGACAGGGGGTGTTTGTCTATGTTTTGTATTTCTATGTTCAGTTTCTAGTTTTGTATTTCTATGTTGGTTTTGTTTGGTATGATCTCCAATTAGAGGCAGCTGGTTGTCGTTGTCTCTAATTGGAGGTCATATTTAAGCTGATGTTTGTCCCACCTGTTTTTGTGGGTGATTATCTTTTGAGTAGTGTTTATTTCTCTCTGCGTCACGGTTTGTTGTTTTTGTTATTCTAGTTATTTGTGTACCGCAATGTTTCACAGAATAAATAAATATGTGGAACTACAACCATGCTGCATTTTGGTCCAATCCTTTTGACAGCCGTGACACTCACATTTGTAACTAGTGTTTACTTTTCTGATATCCAGCCAATCTCAACTGATTGGATATCGTTGTCTCATTCAATTTAACAAGGTAGTTCAATTGCCTAATAAACCTTTTTAGGTTGATGATTTGGATAAGGTCCAAATTGATTTGTTTCAACCAATGAGACATTTTAAACTTTTCCACATTAACCTAGATACAGCAACGCTTTCAGGTTAATTCAAGTTTAATTCCCAGATAGCCTATACAGGTATGATTAATCATTAATATTGATTAATCAATTAAGTTTGCTTTTGCAAATTAATTCATGTCTAACTCCAACATTACTGATCCAGTATTGATGGTTTATTAACGTCTATAAATAGATTGAAATCGTTTTTGCAGCTTTCAACGACTCACCACCTAAACTTTGAAAAATAGATATATTTTTGAAATAAATAATGCGCAAGCTATCAGAGGGGGTGGTCCCCATTCCCCCGCAATTAGTGAACCCTCACCCATAAAAGGTTGATCGCTGACCCCAGCAGCGATATAAACCCTAACTATGCCATTCGCAGAAAAAAATACAGAAATTGTGACAAATACTCCACAAAATCAACCGTCAGGTGCAGGCCCTGTAAATGTTCTCTCCAGTTTAGCCCTGATGTATCGCCATCAGAGATTGGCATCGGTCCAGTACCGCAGTGGAACCTGGAATCTAATGACAAAATCAGAAAAGGAAAACATTCTGCTAGCCGAGGAACTGCGTTTGAAAACTGAACAATTAATAGTAATGTCACGCTCTGACCATAGAGAGCCTTCCTATTTCTCTATTTGGTCAGGTCAGGGTGTGAGTTGGGTGGGCAATCTAGTTTTCTTATGTCATGACGTTGGCCTCTTTGGGTACAGGGAGGACAGTTGGCCCCCTCCCCTTTGTACCATCCCCCAACATACCTTCCCCCCAACCCAGGCCCTGTGTGAAAGGGTTGTAAAAACTCTAAGAGGAGAATCTCCTACCACATGTTTCATAGAGAGACAAAGGAAATTCTTCCAACTCATAGAATTGGAGAACCGAGCGACATGTGTGTTCTGGAGAAGGTATGGAAGATTGGTGAAGAATCCAGCTACGAACTGGTCCGCTTGGTACAATTTTGTGATACTCAGAAGAGACAATATAGCCATATTACCATAAAACTGTTTATATAATAGCCTCAGCGATGAGACTTGCATCATAATGGTTGTATAAAATGCATTAATAAGGATAAAGCTATTTGTAATACATTGAGATGCTATGTACTGATGTTAATGTGATAGAATTGGATTTCTGTACCAAGCTTCACTCAGCCATCGGCACGCCCCCCAAGGGACACAGACAGGACCAGGCGTCATTTGACAAGCCTGTTCAAGGGTCACTATAAAACTATACCCTGATTTACATTTCTCCAGACCAGGCCTCCACTCCATGGCCAGTAGGTTTTACCATCCAATTCCTCTACTGAAAGTGAACTACACCACGTGGTTAACTTTTAGACTATCGAGACCGACAGAATAAGAACAAGTCTTTGATATTAATTATTAGTCTGCAGCTAAGTAAATTATATCATCGAACGCGAAGACCAACAAAACATCCATTCTATGACGACATTAATGAATGTCGCTTTGAAAGATCCATTCTAACCGAGAGAGAGAGAGAGAGAGAGAGAGAGAGAGAGAGAACTCTCCATCAGAACGACGCTCGAACAAGGATCCCGACGACACTGAGCGTAAATATATATTGATTGCAATTGTTCCCGAATGAGTGAGCGTTCAATTGTCAATTGTAATATTAATGAACTCTGTAGGTGTGCATCCTCAGCTGACTTTTATGATCCATTGTTCAACAGGCCGACCTGCCTGTTAGCCCATTAGGGCACATTACTATACCAATCCTTTGTGACGATAATTACTGTTTGTATGTTTTCTGTTAATTACTTAGTGTAGTAAATAAATGATTTTAAGACAATTGATGTATGGATGATTTTAGTAAAGACTGGGTTCGTGCAGATACAACAATTTACGACGTTTGGAATGAGACTGGACTCCAGGTAAAATACACCATTTAAACCAGAAGATAATCGGCCTATATTATAATATAGGAAAGTTATATAGGGAAAATTATAACTTTGTAATCTGAATATTTTTCTTGGTGCCCCGATCTCCTAGTTAATTACAATTAAACGATTAATCAGTTTAATCGCGTGATAATAATTTCCGGGAGTTAATTGATAAACATGTCTTCAGTTTAATGGTACCCCAAAGACACGACACTTATTTCTTTGTTTGGCCAGGTATGGTCCCCAATCACAATCGTTGTCTCTGATTGGGGATCATACTTAGGCAGCCCTTTTCCCACCTGTGATTGTGGGATCTTGTTTTTGTGTAGCTGCCTGCGAGCAGCCCAGAACGTCACGTTCCGTTTCCTTTCTGTATTGTTTTTGGTATCACTTCGATTAAAGGATGTGGAATTCCATGCACGTTGCGCCTTGGCGTATTTACGACAAGGAGTTTGAAGACAGTGACCGTGACAGAAGATCCCACCACAAAAAGACCAAGCAGCGTGCACCTACGGGGAAGACGAGCTGGACCGGGGAGAATCCACCACGACGCAAGCACGAGAGGCAGCCCCCCAAATTTGGGGGGGCACACGGGGTGGTTGGTGGAGCAAGGTTTTAGACCAGAGCCAACTCCCCGCACTCGTTGTAAGGAGCGGGTGACCGTGCAGGCACCATGCTTTGCGGTTACACGTACTGTGTCTCCGGTACGCATCCACATCCCGGTGCGCTCTGTGCCAGCTCCCCGCATTTGCCGTGCTAGAGTGGACATTCAGCCAGGACGGATTGTGCCGGCTCAGCGCTCCTGGTCTCCAGTACGCCTCCTCGGTCCAGGATATCCTGCGCCGGCTCTACGCACTGTGTCGCCAGTGCGCCTTCACAGCCCAGTGCGTCCTGTGCCAGCGCCCCGCACTTGCCGGGCTAAAGGAGCATCCAGCCAGGACGGGTTGTGCCAGCTCTACACGCCAGATCTCCAGTGTGCCTCCACGGCCCAGGATATCCTGCACCAGCTCTACGCACTGTGTTGCCAGTGCGCCTCCACAGCCCAGTACGTTCCGTGCCTGCTCCCCGCACTCGCCCTGAGGTGCGTGTCACCAGTCTGGTGCCACCTGTCCTGGCTCCACGCACCAGGCCTCCAGTGCGCCTTCCCAGTCCAGAGCTTCCGGCGACAGTTCCCAGTCCAGAGCTTCCGGCGACAGTTCCCAGTCCAGAGCTTCCGGCGACGTTTTACAGTCCAGAACCTCCAGAGACAGTCCGGCTTACAGTCCGGAACCTCCTGAGATGGCTTACAGTCCGGAACCTCCTGAGACGGCTTACAGTCTGGAATCTCCTGAGACGGCTTACAGTCCGGAACCTCCTGAGACGGTCCACAGTCCGGAACCTCCAGTGACGATCCACGGCCCGAAGCCTCCAGTGACGATCCACGGCACGAAGCCTCCAGTGATGAACCATGGCCCGGAGCCTACAGTGACGATCCATGGCATGGAGCCTCCAGCGACGGTCAGTGGTTCGGTGCCTCCGGCGACGGTCTGCGGTCCGGAGCCTCTGGCGACGGTCTGCGGTCCGGAGCCTCCGGCGACGATCCACGGTCCGGTTCCACGGACGCGGAGGGATCAGCGAGCAGAGCGGGGTCTACGTCCCGAACCGGAGCCGGCACTGAGGCTAGATCCCCACCCGGACCCTCCCCCATAGAGTCAGGTTTTGCGGCCGGAGTCCGCACCTTTGGGGGGGGGGGTACTGTCACGCCCTGACCATAGAGAGCCTTTCTATATCTCTATTTGGTCAGGTCAGGGTGTGAGTTGGGTGGGCAATCTTATTTCTTATTTCTTTGTTTGGCCGGGTATGGTCCCCAATCAGAGGCAGCTGTCTATCGTTGTCTCTGATTGGGGGTCATACTTAGGCAGCCCTTTTCCCACCTGTGATTGTGGGATCTTGTTTTTGTGTAGCTGCCTGCGAGCAGCCCAGAACGTCACATTCCGTTTCCTTTTTGTATTGTTTTTGGTTTCACTTCGATTAAAGGATGTGGAATTCCATGCACGTTGCGCCTTGGCTTATTTACGACATTGAGTTTGAAGACAGTGATCGTGACAAGTAATTGCAAAAACTTATGACAATGAACGAGCACAAACTTACAACAAAATCGTCTTCTACAGGAACAACTTGATTTAGCCAATACTAAATACGATGAAGTTCACGCAAAACTAGATAAATCTGACGAGTTATCTACAAACAGGAGTGCGCAACTTGATAACATGCATGCCGTTTTGATGAACGTTACTCAAAGTAATAATGTTCTAGTCCAAATGCTGCAGACCAAAGACGATCAATTAATGAACACACTGACCAAGTTGGATGACAAATCAGCGGAACTCATTGAAGTCACTGACCAAATGAATGATGAGAGAACTCAGGTGATGAAGATGGAAATATTGATTTCTAAGCAAGTGGAGGAAATCTCATCACTGAATCTCTCGCTCCATACTCAAGACCTCTACCTGCCAACCATGACAGATAAGTATGGATAAGTACGGAGCAAGTGCGACACTCACGTGCCTAAAATAAGTATTCTAAGCGCCCAAGTTGACTCTGCTATGCAGCAAAACGACTACGCTATACTTGCCATGGCTTTGAAAATAGAATTCAGTGGTTCTGCGACTCATAAACACAACAGCTCACTGGCTAACACTGTTAAACAAGCTCGGAATGAACACCCATAAGCTTGCTACCATAGTCTTTGTTCAGCTTACTTTGGCCTACTCACTGAAACAGGAATGGAAGAGCTGTTACCATTCAAACAAATGTTTCTGTCAAACATGTATCCCAACTTCGTTACCTACTTGGGCCCTACAGCCCATGTTGGTTTGCCAATCTCAGAACCCAGGGAGCTTGCGAACACAGCTTTTGAGGCATCAAAAGTTCACAGCGCTGTGTACCCTGACATCTCGGTTTTGAAATTTGACCAGGAGCACTCACTCCAGGTAGAGGGTGCATTATCAGGTATTGGAGCATTGAGAGATGACGCACAACAACGGCTTCAACCACAAAACCACGAGACCAATACCCACCGCGGTCGAAATAACTGTAAAGTATGTCGCCATCGAAACGACTAGCACAACAATCGCCCTGATCGCTACGTTCTTACACACAACCCACACAAAGGATAACAACGATCAAAACGTAGACCGATGCTCTCTAGACATTCTACTATGTGAAGTACTAAAGCAAGGAAAATTTGAGAAAAGGGAAAAAGTTAAGTCACTATGACTAGATGTGGAATTGCCGGACAACAGGTCTGCCAGAATTAACACCCTTAGCAAGGACGTTAACAATCAAATTACTCCCACTATCACTCGAGACCCTATCCAGGATCACTTAGGGGTCCGAGCAATATACCAGCCTTGGTAAAGTTCAACATTTACCCTGAGGCCTTTGACTCTACAGCTACAGTATTCACCAGTTTCTCCCCTGTGGTCCATAGGTCATCCCTGTAGACTGGCCGAAGCTGAAGACTTATCATGTAGTTATCAACTTAGGATAGTGCCCTAAGCAACACAATGCTAAGTAGGAATGCCCTAGACATGACATTAGACACAATGCAATGATAGGGTCATTTAGCCAAGACTGTGGACGTATATAGAATACAGTCCAATAAGAGGATAAAAGGTGTGGTAACTATATTTTGTATATCTTTTGTTTATGCTTTTATTCAATTTTGTTTCATTTTCTTTGACACTTAGGAAGTGATAGAGCCATAAACAAGGACCACACCAATGATCCACAACCAGGACATCCCGTGGTCATTTTTATGGTGGGTTGCAACTTGCAGAATCCTTCCAAGGTTGAACCCACCAGAGAGGGGCTTGGATCAAAGGTGCCAGATCAGCTGGCAATGGCTGACAGATAGCCAGACCCGCTCTCTCCCACAGGAGAGGAGAGGAGAGGGCAGGGGGGAGTTGGGCTGGCTTTATGACTTAACAGCCGGTCATAAATAGTTTGCAGAAACTCTCCCTCTGGTTCTCTAGTATTAGGAAATAAATATATTTTGCCGCCAAAATGTTTTTCTCCAAGAGAATGAACTTTGGAACAATATTCATAAGATAGAAATGTTAAGAATGGTCCAGGGAATCTAAAGAATAATCCGGTCATATTGTTTATTATTTTGTGATGTCATTAATGATGGTATAACGAAATAACGGTAACTTAGGAAGGAAACTTACTATCTGTCAAGTTTACATCTAAATGTTGAATAAAATAAATGATTAAGTATGAGAGTATTTTTGAAAAGATAGGAATATGATTTTAGTTTACTAATGAGATAATTGCTTTTCATATAACATATGCACAGTCAGTAGCCACGCCCAAGTGAGCTCAGAGTTTATGTCAGCATGACAGAAAGCCCCCTTTGGCCAGATTGCTTAAAAGGACTCACTAAGAATTAACATATCATACCAGCCAACGTACGGAATGTTACAAATGGTTAAAACTACAAGACCAGACAGCGTGGAACGGTGGCTATACGGCTGAAAATGGTGAGACCCGTACATTGCCGGGTTACTACTGGCATGCAAAGTGGTCGGGAGCTGAACTCTGAATAATCAACCATTGATACCAAAAGACGTGAGACGTTAGTCTACACGTTGAAATGGTGAGAAACTCTGAAGCTTTCAACCTCAACACTTTAAGAGAAGAAGATCACATAGGAGACCAGAAACATTCACAGTCTGCAGCTGTGCATGTAAAAGTGGTCCTAGAACTTTGACTAAAGACACAAAGTGGGAAGGAGAATCCTCACAGACAACTGTTGGTACATCTGAAGTATCTATTCTAACAAGCACTCCACTACCAGAGAAGCTCTACAAAGGACATTGTGACCTCTGGTGGACCAACCAGAGCCTTAGATACATTGGCAACTTCACCATAGGAGTCATCGAGTTCAATAGAGATGTAACGATGATCAAGAACAGCTATGCGTAAATATATATATATATATATATATATATATATATATATTGCATTTCTAATCCGAATGAGCGGGGGTTAAGATGCTAAGTATTAATATTTCCATGAGCGTAGCTTCCAAATGTATCCAAGTGTCATGTGTTTCGTCTTCTGAGGAGGAAGAAATATCGGATCAATACGCAGCGTGGTAAGTGTCCATACTTATACTTTTATTTAAACGTGAACACTGAAAGAAACCGAACGACAGTCCTGTAAGGTAACCTAACTATACATGGAGACAACCACCCACAAACACAAGAGAAAATAAACCCACTTAAATATGGCCTCCAATTAGAAGCAACGATAACCAGCTGTTTCTAATTGGAGGTCGTACCCAAAACGAACATAGAAATAGACAAACTAGAAAACCCACATAGAAATAGAAAACATAGAACATAAACCAAAAACCCCGAAACACACTAAACAAACACACCCCTGCCACGTCCTGACCAAACTACAATAACAAATAACCCCTTTTACTGGTCAGGACGTGACACCAAGTGTTGTCTCTCCCTCTCTTTTCTACCCCTCCCTCTCCATATGTGTAACAAGCCATCTTATCTTGTCAGTCCACTAGGGGATTTTATCGCATGTACAGTTGAAGTCATTAAAACTCGTTTCTCAACCACTCCACAAATTTCTTGCTAACAAACTATGGTTTTGGCAAGTCGGTTAGGACATCTACTTTGTGCTTGACACAAGTAATTTTTCCAACAATTGTTTACAGACAGATTATTTCACTTATAATTCACTGTATCACAGTTCCAGTGGGTCAGAAGTTTACATACACTAAGTTGACTGTGCCTTTAAACAGCTTGAAAAATTCCAGAAAGTTATGTCATGGCTTTAGAAGCTTCTGATAGGCTAATTGACATCATTTGAGTCAATTGGTGGTGTACCTGTGTATGCATTTCAAGGCCTACCTTCAAACTCATTGCCTCTTTGCTTGACATCATGGGAAAATCAAAAGAAATCAGCCAAGACCTCAGAAAAATGTGTAGACCTCAACAAGTCTGGTTCATCCTTGGGAGCAATTTCCAAATGCCTGAAGGTACCATGTTCATCTGTACAAACAATAGTACGCAAGTATAAACACCATGGGACCACGCAGCCGTCATACCGCTCAGGAAGTAGACGGATTCTGTCTCTTAGAGATGAACGTACTTTGATGCGAAAAGTGCAAATCAATCCCAGAACAACAGCAAAGGACCTTGTGAAGATGCTGGAGGAAACAGGTACAAAATTATCTATATCCACATTAAAACGAGTCCTTTATCAACATAACCTGAAAGGCCGCTCAGCAAGGAAGAAGCCACTGCCCCAAAACCGCCATAAAAATGCCAGACTTCAGTTTGCAACTGCACATGGGGACAAAGATTGTACTTTTTAGAAAAATGTCCTCTGGTCTGATGAAACAAAAACAGAACTGTTTGGCCATAATGACCATCATTATGTTTGGAGGGAAATGGGGGAGGCTTGCAAGCCAAAGAACACCATCCCAACCGTGAAGCACGAGGGTGCATCATGCTGTGGGGGTACTTTGCTGCAGGAGGGACTGGTGCACTTCACAAAATAGATGGCATCATGAGGAGGAAAATGATGTGGATATATTGAAGCAACATCTCAAGATATCAGTCAGGAAGTTAAAGCTTGGTTGCAAATGGGTCTTCCAAATGGACAATGACCCCAAGCATACTTCCAAAGTTGTGGCAAAGTGGCTGAAGGACAACAAAGTCAAGGTATTGGAGTGGCCATCACAAAACCCTGACCTCAATCCTATTGAAAACTGAAAAAGTTTGTGCGAGCAAGGAGGCCTACAAACCTGACTCAGTTTCACCAGCTCTGTCAGGAGGAATGGGCCAAAATTCACCAAAGTTATTGTGGGAAGCTTGCGGAAGGCTACCCGAAACGTTTAACCCAAGTTAAACAATTTAAAGGCAATGCTACCATATACTAATTGAGTGTATGTAAACTTCTGACCCACTGGGAATGTGATGAAAGAAATAAAAGTTGAAATAACTCATTCTCTCTTCTATTATTCTGACATTTCACATTCCTAAAATAAAGTGATGATCCTAACTGACCTAAGACAGGGAATTTTTACTTGAATTAAATGTCAGAAATTGTGAAAAACTGAGTTTAAATGTATTTGGCTAAGGTGTATGCAAACTTCCAACTTCAACTGTAAGTGTGTTTGTGTATTCTGTGTTATTATTTAGTTAATTAGTAAATGAATTATTAAATCAATTTGTGTAGTACTGAATATTCGAAGGGCTCTGGTTCTTGTGGGTCCAAGGATTATGCAACATTTGGAATGAGACTGATGAGGTTGTAACGGGCGTCGTATAGAGGGGGCCAAGGCGCGGCGTGTTGAGTGCTCATAATTATTCTTTAATTTAAAACAAAACACTTTACAAAGAAACAAAACGACAGCAAACAGTTCCGTCAGGCAACATACAACTAAACGGAGAACATCTACCCACAAACACAATAGAAAAACCCCCAACTTAAATATGATCTCCAATTAGAGACAACGCGAACCAGCTGCCTCTAATTGGAGATCATCCCAAAACTCCAACATAGAAATAGAAAGCCAATAACTAAACATAGAAATAGAAAACATAGACAAACCACCCAAAAACACCCCCTGTCACGCCCTGACCAACTCTACTATAGAAAATGACATCTTACTAGGGTCAGGACGTGACAGAGGTAATAAATAATAATTGACTGTTATTGATGTAAGAGATATCTATATATCTTTCGAGTTTAAGTCAGGAGATAGTAACTCATTAACCAACTTTTCCCATGGTGCCCCAAATTCCTAGTGAGTTAATTGTTACATTATTATTTTAATCGAGTAACAATTAAACACAGTTAGTTGATAAAATAAATAACAGTCATCAGATTAATGATAGTCATGTCACGACAGTTGGAAATTGGTAGCTGGTTGAGAGAATGAAGCTGGTTGAGAGAATGCCAAGAGTGTGCAAAGCTGTCATCAAGGCAAAAGGTGCTACTTTTTAGAATTTTAAATATAAAATATATTTTGATTTGTTTAAGGACATGATTCCATATGTGTTTTTTCATAGTTTGGATATCTTCCCTCTTATTCTACAATGTAGAAAATAGTAGAAATAAAATAAAAATCCTTGAATGAGTAGGTATGTCCAAATTTTTGACTGGTACTGTACATAAATGTAAAAGGCAGCTGGGCTTTGCGTCAGCTGAGCCATGAACATGACCAACCTAGAGGTCAGGAGCCTACACAGTTTAAATATATAAAACCAGTGGGGGATTGTTGACACTAAAGGCCAATAGAATCCACCTAGTTGGAGAGAAAAAACTGTTTACAGACAACCCCATAGAGGACCCAGTTCACCTGCAGTCTTTTGCTTTCCTACAGCACCTCTATTATCCATTCCCCCCCAAAGTCTTGTACATACACACACACTTTCAATACCACTTGGGGTAAGACAAATATTTAAAACTAAGAGTGTACATATTTAATTAAGGTACCTCCCCAAGTGCCTGAGCTTAGGTAATTCATTATGTCAAAAGGGAGGCACACACTAATTCTCCATACTGATTACCATCAATTTATTAATGGTTTACGTGGGGAGATAAGACAACTGGAGCCTTGGATTAGCATTGAAGGTGTTTTACATCTACTCAGGCAATGCCCCGGACAGCAAAAAAAGAGACATTTTTATCCCAGGGAACTGAATAGACATTTCTCTGACCTCGGCTAAGTGGGAGAAGTAGGTTTATCTTATTACATCACTGAGATTATCTGTGTCCCAAGTGGCACCATATTCCCTATGTAGTGCACTATTTTTGACCAGGGCCCAGTGCACTATATAGTGAATAGGGTGCCATTTGAGACACATACAGTGTCTACTTCCTGGTTTAGTTTGATCTAACAGCAATAATCAATTAATAATTCATGGCTGCACCAGTCCTCCCACTGTCATCTGCACCTCAAATAATTATAGAAAAGTGGGTATCATCGTCGACAAACGCTGCAGGTATTTATGTTCCTAATGTATGATCTGCTATTCAACCATTCATTATGATCTATAGAAAGTGTTTACCCTTTTGTTAGGCATTACTGTTCAAGTTTTCATGGAAGATAATGGTGACATTTCGATGCATGTGAGTATATTTTTACAGTAAGGTGTTTGAATGTGTGTCTCAGAATTAAATATAGAACTAGGGATTTATAGGATCTTTGTGGTGTCTATTAATTTCTGTACATGTCTTTATAAGGATATGAGACAATGAGCTACAGTTCCTTCATAAAGTATTCACAACCCTTGAATTTTTCCACATTTTATTGTGTTACAGCCTGAATTTAAATTGATTAAATGTTGATTTTGTGTCACAGGCCTACACACAATACCTCATAATTTCAAAGTGTAATTATGTTTAAAAAAGATATATTTTTTTATAAATTACATAAAAATGAAAAGCTGAAATGTCTTGAGTCAATAAGTATTCAACCCCTTTGTTATGGCAAGCCTAAATAAGTTCAGGAGTAAAAATTTGCTTAACAAGTCACATAATAAGTTGTATGGACACAGTCTGTGCAATAAAAGTGTTTATTCCTTAAGAGTCCATTGACTCACCGTTACGTCAATCTAAGTAACATAATAAAGAAAACCCCATCTAAATCCGTCAATTTAAGATAGAGATACTGTATCAGCATGGGCTGCATGTCAATCCACCGCATCCGACTATGGTGGCCTTCCGCATCTCCGATGGAAGGTGGCCGAGCTACAGTGGTGTTTGTCACACCACAAGACATCCCGAAAATCTGTGTTTTCATGAAAATTTGGTAACATCCGAACAGTTTGGCCGACACACTATTATGACCACGGGACAAGTTTGAAGGTAACCCATACAAACGAATCGAAGTATGGATGTAGTTTTGTGCCCCAAAAAATAAGGGGTTAAATATGTGTAAAAACAAATATATACAGTGCCTTTGGAAAGTATTCAGACATTTTGTTACATTACAACCTTATCCTAAAATGGATGACATTTTTTTTAATCATCAGCAATCTTCACCATATACCCTATAATGACAAAAGGAAAACAGGTTTAATTATTTTTTGCAAATGTATTAAAAATAAAAAACATAAATACCATCTTCAGACCCTGCTATGAGACTCGAAATTGAGCTCAGGTGCATCCTGTTTCCATTGATCATCCTTGAGATGTTATTACAACTTTATTGGAGTCCACTTGTGGTAAATTAAATTGATTGGACATGATTTTGAAAGGCACACACCTGTCTATATAAGGTCCCACAATTGACAGTGCATGTCAGCAAAAACCAAGCCATGAGGTCGAAGAAATTGTCCGTGGTGCTCTGAGACAGGATTGTGTCGAAGTACAGATCTAGGGAAGTCTACCAAAAAATGTCTGCAGCATTGAAGGTCCACAAGAACACAGTGGCCTCAATCATTCTTAAATGGAAGAAGTTTGGATCCACCAAGACTCTTCCTAGAGCTGGCCAACTGGCTAAACTGAGAAATCGGGAGAGAAGACCATTGGTCGGGGAGGTGACCAAGAACCCAATGGTCACTCTGACAGAGCTCTAGAGTTCCTCTGTGGAGATGGGAGGACCTTCCAGAAGGACAACCATCTCTGCAGCACTCCACCAATCAGACCTTTAGGGTGGAGTGGCCAGATGGAAGCCGCTACTCAGTAAAAGGCACATGACAGCCCATTTGGAGTTTGCCAAAAGGCACCTAAAGACTCTCAGACCATGATAAACAAGTTTATCTGGTCTGATGAAACCAAGATGGAACTCTTTGGCCTGAATGCCAAGTGCCACGTCTGGAGGAAACCTGGCACCATCCCTACGGTGAAGCATGGTGGTGGCAGCATCATTCTGTGGGGATGTTTATCAGCAGCAGGGACTCGGAGACTAGTCAGGATTGAGGGAAAGATGAAAGGAGCAAAGTACAGAGAGATCCTTGATGAAAACCTGCTCCAGAGCGCTCAGGACCTAGACTGGGTTGAAGGTTCACCTTCCGACAGGACAACGACGGTTAGCACACTGCCAAGACAACGTAGGAGTGGCTTTGGGACATGTATCTGAATGTCTTTGTGTGGCCCAGCCAGAGCCCGGACTTAAACCTGATCGAACATTTCTGGAGAGACCTGAAAATAGCTGTGCAGCAAAGCTCCCCATCCAACCTGCTAGAGCTTGAGAGGATCTTCAGAGAAGAATGGAAGAAACTCCTGAAATACATGTGTACCAAGCTTGTAGCGTCATACTCAGAAAGACTCGAGGCTGTAATTGCTGCCAAAGGTGCTTCAACAAAGTACTAAGTAAAGGGTTTGAATATTAATGTCATATATCAGGTTTTTTTTATTGATAAATTAGCAAACATTTCTAAAAACATGTTTTTCCTTTGTCATTATGGGGTATTGTGTGTGGGTTGATGAGGGAAAAAAACTATTTAATATATTTTAGAATAAGGCTGAAACCTAACAAAATGTGGAAAAGGTCAAGGGGTCTGAATACTTTCCGAAGGCACTGTATATACAGTATTTACCGAGATTTATTTTATGTCCATGTAGGACACTTCAAAACCTTATTCCTTATGATACATTTTTCTACTGTCTTTTTTGCCATTAATTAATTTGTTATTCAATGAGTTTCTATGGGATATAATATTAAATGCCAAATTCAATATTTTATTAAATAATTTGTAAATAAAGAAAAATTATACATAAAGAGGTCCTACAATTCAAAATGATCTATTGTATGACCATCTTAAAACAATTCCATATACAGTTGAAGTTGGAAGTTTACATTCACTTAGGTTGGAGTCATTAAAACTCGTTTTTCAACCACTCCACAAATTTCTTGTTAACAAACTATAGTTTTGGCAAGTCGTTTAGGACATCTACTTTGTGCATGACACAAGTAATTGTTCCAACAATTGTTTACAGACAGATTATTTCACTTGTAATTCACTTTATCACAATTCCAGTTGACTGTGCCTTAAACAGCTTGGAAAATTCCAGAAAATGATGTCATGGATTTAGAAGCTTCTAATAGGCTAATTGACATAATTTGAGTCAATTGGAGGTGTACATTTACATTTACATCACTTAGCAGACGCTGTTATCCAGAGCGACTTACAAATTGGTGCATTCACCTTATGATATCCAGTGGAACAACCACTTTAAAATAGTACATCTATATCTTTTTTGTTGGGGGGGGGGGGTTAGAAGGATTACTTTATCCTATCCTATGTATTTCAAGTTCTACCTTCAAACTCATTGCCTCTTTGCTTGACATCATGGGAAAATCAAAAGAAATCAGCCAATACCTCAGAAAAAGTTGTAGACCTCCACAAGTCTGGTTCATCCTTGGGAGCAATTTCCAAACGCCTGAAGGTACCACATTCATCTGTACAAACAATAGTACGCAAGTATAAACACCATGGGACCACGCAGCTGTCATACCGCTCAGGAAGTAGACGGATTCTGTCGCTTGGAGATGAACGTACTTTGGTGCAAAAAGTGCAAATCAATCCCAGAACAACAGCAAAGGACCCAAGTTAAACAATTTAAAGGCAATGCTACTGTAATGTGGTCTGTGTGTAGCTTGTGTAGAGGAGTCAGGTGCAGGACAGCAGATATGAGTAAATAAACGTAATTTACTCAAAATAGACAAATAAAATGCAATAAAGTGAGCACACATAACGGATCGTCTTACATACAAACAATTACTCACAAACAAACATGGGGAACAGAGGGTTAAATAATGAACAAGTAATTGGGGGATTGAAACCAGGTGTGTAAGACAAACACAAAACAAATGGAAAATGAAAAGTGGATCTGCGATGGCTAGAAGGCCGGTGACATCGACCGCCGAACGCCGCCCGAACAAGGAGAGGGACCGACTTTGGCGGAAGTCGTGACAGCTACCAAATACTAATTGAGTGTATGTAAACTTCTGACCCACTGGGAATGTGATGAAAGGAATAAAAGCTGAAATAAATAATTCTCTCTACTATTATTCTGACATTTCACATTCTTAAAATAAAGTGGTGATCCTAACTGACCTAAGACAGGGAATTTTTACTAGGATTACATGTCAGGAATTGTGAAAAACTGAGTTTAAATGTATTTGGTTAAGGTGTATGTAAACTTCCGACTTCAACTGTATCTCCTAGATTATAGGACAAACCTTATTCCTTAAGATAATGAATGTGTTATTCAATGTGTTTCTATGGGAAATTGTAGTAAATGCCAAATTAGACTTTCGAGGTTAACATGATTTTTTAATGACTACCTCATCTCTGTACCCCACACATACAATTATCTGTAAGGTAAGGTCCCTCAGTCAAGCAGTGAATTTCAAACACAGATTCAACCACCAAGACCAGGGAGGTTTTCCAATGCCTCGCAAGTTAGGGCACCTATTGGTAGATGGTAAAAAATTAAATTAAAAGCAGAAATTGAATATCCCTTTGAGCATGGTGAAGTTATTAATTACACTTTGGGTGGTGTATCAATACACCGGGTCACTACAAAGATATAGGTGTCCTTCCTAACTCAGTTGCCATAGAGGAAGGAAACCTCTTAGGGATTTCACCATGATGCCAATGGTGACTTTAAAACCATTACAGAGGTTAATGGCTGAAGAAAACTGAGGATGTATCAACAACGTACTTACTCCAAAATACTAACCTGACTTCGGTCATGCTGACTTCTGTCATCAGCTGTACGGTGTTTCCTCCAACACATGGGTGCTTCTGACTTACGGGTTATGCGAACAGTGTGTCAAGAAGCAGTGCGGCTTGGCGGGGTCGTGTTTCAGAGGACACATGTCACTCGACCTTCGCCTCTCCCGAGTCCGTACGGGAGTTTCAGAGATGGGACAAGACTTTACCTACCAATTGTATATCACGAAATTGGGGAGCAAAAGGGGTAAAATATATTTTTTAAACATTTGGCAAAGAAATTAACTTCATGTCCTGAATACAAATTGTTATGTTAGGGGCAAATCCAACACAACACATGACTAAGTACCACTCCTCATATTTTCAAGCATGGTGGTGGATGCATCATGTCATAGTTATGCTTGTCAACGGCAAGGACTAGGGAGTTTTTTAAGATAAAAATAAATGGAATTGAGCTACAGTAAGCACAGACAAAATCCTACAGGAAAACCTGGTTCAGTCTGCTTTCCAACAGACACAAATTCACCTTTCAGCAGTACAATAACTGAAAACACAAGGCCAAATATACACTGGAGTTGCTTACCAAGACACGATTGAATGTTCCTGAGTGGCCTAATTACAGTTTTGACATAAATCGACATGAAAATCTATGGCAAAACTTTAAAATGGCTGTCTAGCAATGATTAATAGCCAACTTGACAGAGCTTGAAGAATTTTTAAAAGAATCATCTGCAAATATTGTACAATCCAGGTGTGCAAAGCTCTTAGAGACTTACCCAGAAAGACTCACAGTTGTAATCGCTGCCAAAGGTGATTCTAATCAAGATATAATCATGATATATTTGTGTTTTATGACTTATTTAGTTTTGACATATATTAGAATTTTTCTTCCACTTTGACATTAGAGTGTTTTGTGTAGATCATTGACAAATAATTACAATTAAATCCATTTTAATCAGACTTTGTAACACAACAAAAGGTGGAAAAAGTCAAGGGGTGTGAATTAGAGGTCTTCACAGATCCACCTGTACCCGAATACGTTATGTTGAAGTACTGAAATTCAAACAGAAGAACGTTGTTTCTTAACATTCTCTGAGTGTTCTGAGTGTAACAGTATAGCTTCCATCCCTCTCCTCGCCCCTACCTGGGCTCGAACCAGGGACCCTCTGCACACATTGACAACAGCCACCCATGAAGCATCGTTACCCATTGCTCCACAAAAGCCACGGCCCTTGCAGGGCAAGGGGAACAACTACTTAAAGGTCTCAGAGCGAGTGACGTCACCGATTGAAACTCTATTAGCGCGCTCCCCGCTAACTAGCTAGCCATTTCACATCGGTTACATGAGAACATGACTTTCAATGGAACCATGAGGAAACTTGTATAAAACATTTTGCTGAAGTACTGAAATTTCCACAGAAGAATATTGTTTTTGACATTCTCTGAACAATTTGAGAACATTTGTTTAAATAGAACCATGAGAAAACCCGTAGGAAACGTTATGGGAAGATTGTATGCAAAATAACCATAGGACAACCACGCTGTCCCCAAGCTCTAAGAAACATATGGTTTTCAGAACGTTATGTACTAGCTGGGTCCTATGGATTATGTTTATATGGCCGCAACACAACAAGCTGCTCGATATTTGGCACGTGTGTTGCCCAAATTCAGCCATTGTTCAGACGGGAGTAATAATATAATTTTGGAAATATTATTTCAATTTATCAGGGGGTGCTGCAGCCCTATTTCCTGCGGCTATGGGTCTATCTGTAGATCTTTGCACATGGATGTCTGTTTGCATGTCTTCATTGAAGTGAACATATCAGTATGAAATGCAATCCTGTATGGTGTGTTGGTGAAGTGCTGAGGTGTGTGTGTGTGTGTGTGTGTCCACCTTTTTGGGTCGATGGATATCTGATGTCTTATCGGTACTGACTGGCTATACAGACAGAATCTGTGTACCAAATGGCACACTATGCCCTGTATACTGGACTTGTAGTACGCTACAATGGTGTGCTCCCCAATGGGCCCTGGTCAAAAGTATTGCACACAATAGAGGAATAGGGTGCCAGTTGGGACACAGCCAGAGCTTCCTCTGAAAGGTTCATCTTCACAGGAGGAAGCAGAGGGCTGGGAATACCTTTCTTTTGAATCAATAAACAGTGTAACCAAGTATTTCACAACCCATTCCTGTGGGGCGTTCACTGCGACACAGGCTGAAAATCTGCCATGACACGAGACCAGATAAAAAAGAATAGAAAACTGCTTTGGTATAAGGCAACCTTTATTGACATACAGTGGGGAAATCTAGATGTATTTCTGTGGTCATTTACAGTTGAAGTCGGAAGTTTACATACACCTTAGCCAAATACATTTAAACTCCGTTTTTCACAATTCCTGACATTCAATCCAGGTAAAAATTCCCTGTCAGTCAGTTAGGATTACCACGTTATTTTAAGAATGTGAAAGGTCAGAATAATAGTAGAGATAATGATTTATTTCAGCTTTTATTTCTTTCATCACATTCCCAATGGGTCAGAAGTTCACATACACTCAATTAGTATTTGGTAGCATTGCCTTTAAATTGTTTAACTTGGGTCAAACGTTTCAGGTAGCCTTCCTCAAGCTTCCCACAATAAGTTGGGTGAATTTTGGCCCATTCCTCCTGACAGAGCTGGTGTAACTGACTCAGGTTTGTTGGCCTCCTTACTCGCACACACTTTTTCAGGTCTGCCCACAAATATTCTATAGGATTGAGGTCAGAGCTTTGTGATGGCCACTCCAATACCTTGACTTTGTTGTCCTTAAGCCATTTTGCCACAACTTTGGAAGTATGCTTGGGGTCATTGTCCATTTGGAAGACCCATTTGCATCCAAGCTTTAACTTCCTGACTGATGTCTTGAGATGTTGCTTCAATATATCCACATAATTTTCCTGCCTCATGATGCCATCTATTTTGTGAAGTGCACCAGTCCCTCCTGCAGCAAAGCACCCCCACAACATGATGCTGCCACCCTCGTGCTTCACAGTTGGGATGGTGTTCTTTGGCTTGCAAGCCTCCCCCTTTTTACTCCAAACATAACGATGGTCATTATGGCCAAACAGTTCTATTTTTGTTTCATGAGACCAGAGGACATTTCTCCAAAAAGTACAATCTTTGTCCCCATGTACAGTTGCAAACCATAGTCTGGCTTTTTTATGGCGGTTTTGGAGCAGTGGCTTCTTCCTTGATTAGCGGCCTTTCAGGTTATGTCAATATAGGACTCGTTTTACTGTGGATATAGATACTTTTGTACCTGTTTCCTCCAGCATCTTCACAGGGTCCTTTGCTGTTGTTCTGGGATTGATTTGCATTTTTTTGCACCAAAGTACGTTCATCTTTAGGAGACAGAACGCGTCTCCTTCCTGAGCGGTATGACGGCTGTGTGGTCCCATGGTGTTTATACTTGCGTACTATTGTTTGTACAGATGAATGTGGTACCTTCATGCATTTGGAAATTGCTCCCAAGGATGAACCAGACTTGTGGTGGTCTACAATTTTTTTCTGAGGTCTTGGCTGATTTCTTTTGCTTTTCCCATTATGTCAATGCAAAGAGGCACTGAGTTGAAGGTAGGCCTTGAAATACATCCACAGGTACATCTCCAATTGACTCAAATTATGTCAATTAGAAGATTCTAAAGCCATGACATCATTTTCAGAAATGTTCCAATCTGTTTTTAGGCACAGTCAACTTAGTGTATGTAAACTTCTGACCCACTGGAATTGTGATAAAGTGAATTATAAGTGAAATAATTTGTCTGTAAACAATTGTTGGAACAATTACTTGTGTCATGCACAAAGTAGATGTCCTAACCGACTTGCCAAAACTAAAGTTTGTTAAATGGAAATTTGTGGAGTGGTTGAAAAACGAGTTTTAATGACTCCAACCTAAGTGTATGTAAACTTCCGACTTCAACTGTATATCGTTATTGCCGTTCAGGTGGTGCGGCAGGTTAAATCATTGTGCCAGAGCACCCAGCAAGACAAAATAAATTGATTCAAAAGGGTGAGGAAATTTAATGGACACATTCAGTAAAATGTTTTGGACGGGCAGGAAATGTAGAACAGTATATTATCAATTTCTCTCTACAAGGACAGGTTTTTTGCTATCAATGGATTGCTTATACAAATGAGAGATTTATTCTCAACAATAAATAATGTGCATTATCACCTATGGTCTGTCCATCAACTTGATGATGTGCCCGGTGTGTCATGACAATAGGTTTCAAACCAGCCTAAACAGCCCTACACACCACATGCAGTCTCTTGTCTACACATCATCAAGCTAAGCTGTAGTAAAATTAACACAGTGGCCCATTTAATTGTTGAAAACAATCCCCCACCATTCTATTCAAGTCTGTTATGAGAAAAAAAAGAGAGAGAGAGAGAGAGAGAGAGAGAGAGAGAAAGAAAGAAAGAGAGAGAGCATACTAAGTGCCTGGCTTTTTATTGTTTGTGATTTTCTCTCATCCATTGACTGTTAGTCTCCTCAGGTGGTGAGAAATATTAATTTTCTGAGCTGTTTAAATACACCGCTGGAGGCAGGAAGGTCTAAAGCTGTTGTCATGGTAAACATTAGCCTCCTAAATTACTCAATGATCCTTTAATGAGATCTTCACCCCCCACCACTGTCTCCTTGTGACAGCTGCCGGCCAATAATCAGGTTGTTCTGCAGGGAGCGGTCCTCATCCTCTGCAACAAATGAAAAAGTCTGTGTTGCAAATTACACCCTATTCCCTACATACAGATGTGGGATCTTAATTTGAGCCAGTTTGCTACAGCAGGATAATAATCCTGCAGCAACAGGAAATGTGAATTATTATGTGGATTATGATTAATGTAGAAAGCCAGTATGAGGGTTTGCGCTCAGGCTATAATGAAAGGTGGCCGGTGCATGGTGAGTGTACACAACAGTACAAAAAACGTACAAGGTCCAGTTCCTCATTAAGCCCTTGGGGGTGTAAAGTTTTGAAGTAGAAGATCCATTGGGCTTCGCACTGGAGAAGGCACTCATTCGTGTTGCGGCATCTGCGGCTTGAGCAAACACGGTCAATGGCACAGAACTTAAGATCAGTCACAGCATGATTAGCCTCATGAAAATGTCTGGCCACTGGTGATTTTAGGTCATTTCTTTAGATGGCACCACAATGCTCGTTGATGCGTAACCATAGTTGTCTGCGCGTAACGCCAGTGTATTGCAAGTCACTTGGACAAGACAGTAGATACACTACATTGTTAGATCCACAGGTAATGAATCTATTGATGGTGTATTCTTTATTTGTGATGAAAGATCTGAAGGTGTTGCACTTTTTAATACCTGTACAGGCCGCACAATTGCGGCAGGGGAAGAAACCACAGGCATCAGATGTTCCTGAGGAGATTTTGATGAGTCATACGTGTCTGCGTGCACCAGCTTGCCCCTTAGGCTGCGGGACCTAGAATGAGTGAACAGGGAGAGATCATGAAACACATCAGAGTCCACAGTTTGCAATACATGCCAGGGTTGTCTAATAATGTCAGAGCTTTAAGGACTGTATGCGGTACAGCACACCACAGAAAAGTATTTTTGTTTGTTATTGTGTTTGCCTTGTAATGTGTCACGTCTGTCAATAGCCCGGACTTTATCAAGAGCAGAGTCCAAACTTGCTTTGGTGTAACCTCTGTGATGGAAATTCTAGTACAACTTATTTGCTTCCATGATAAAATCCTCATTTCAAATGCAGATGTGTCTATTGAGTAAGAATTGGCTGACTGGCAAGCCCCTCTTCAAAGAACCAGGGGTGGTAGCTTGACGTGTGAAGGAGGCTGTTTTTATCCATCGGTTTGACATACAGAGTAGTGTAAAAAAAAAAATCATAAATCACATATGTGTCTAGAAAATGTATCTTGGCAGGGTCACATTCCAAACTAAAGTTAATAGAATCAACTAAGTCATTGGCATACTGATGGAATGAGTCCAGTTTCGCTTTAGTGCCTTTCCATATCATACATACATCATCAATATAGCGTTTGTAGAACATGATATTATCAGAAAAATGATTATTAGAATGGATTTATTTATCCTCAATGAGGCCCATAAAAAGGTTGGCAAAAACTGGGGCCAAGGTAGCGCCCATCAAAGTACCTCAAAATTGTAGATAGTGATCCTCTCCAAACAAAAACATTTTCTTAGTCAAAACCAGCCCAGCCATTTCATACAGAAAGTAGGTGGGAGGAGTACGGTCAACTCTAGAGTCTAAAAAGTAACGTAAAGCCTCCAGTCCAATGTTGTGGGGAATGTTGGTGTACAAGCTAGTTAAGTCCATAGTTACAAGAAAGTAGGCCTATCATCCTTGTTCAGCTTTAGTTCAGATAACTGATTGATGAAATCGCCTGTGTCTCGAAGGTAGGAAGGTAGCTTCATAACAAGAGGTCTGATGTGGAAATCAATTAAATGAATCAAAGGTTCGGTTAGAGAGTCATTCCTTGCCACAATCGGACTTCCAGGGGGAAACTCCTGGTAATCCTTGTGTGTTTTTGGTAAAATGTACATAGCGGCCTTGGTAGGCCGCTTGTTGATGAGGTAGCCCCGCTCCTTGTCAGTCAGATAGCCTGCCTCATGAGCTCTGCTGAGAAAATAATACATTTCGGTTTTATACACACAGGTAGGTCACCTTTGAGTTTGCAGTAAGAGTCAGTGTCAGACAATTGTCTATGGATTTCTCCATCATAATCAGATCTAGTCATGCATGCCAATCCACCTCCTTTATCACAGCTCTTGAAGATAAGGTTGGGATTTTTCGAGATGGAATGAAGCATGTCTCTTTGTATTTTTCTGCAGTTAGAAGCATATTTTTATTGTCATTAACAACAAATAGGTCATCATCCTCTGCAACAAATTAGAAAGACTTTGTTGAAAATGACACCCTATTCCCTACATACAGATGTAGGGTCTTAATTTGAGCCAGTTTGCTACAGCAGGAACATAATCCTGAAGCAACAGGAAATGTGATTTATTATGTGGATTATAATTGATGAACATTGGTGTAGGGGGTTAATAGATTTTTCGATAGGGAAAATCAAGTCTGGCATTTCAAAGTGAAATTACAAACTTCAGAAACCTTTTTAAACCTCCAATACACTACAAGTTTTACATTTCCTGCTTTGCACGAATGTTGTCCTGCAACAGGGGAATTAAATTAATATCCTACATTGTAGTGCACTACCTTTGACTACGGCACATAGGGCTCTGGTCAAAAGTAGTGCACTGTGTAGGGAGTAGGGTGCCATTTGGGACATAGACAAATACTTTTTTTGACTGGATTTTCTTATCTTGCCAATATGGCTGTCATCAATGTCGTATGACTCCTCCTGGTTAAATATTAATTTAATTATTGATGTATTGAGAAGGCCTATTTAGCACCACCACTGAGCTCTCTGAAATAAAAACAGGATGAGAGGTTTCTCTGATCAATAGTTACAACTTAATCAACTTGAATTACCTTGCGGATGGAGTTCTTTTTAATAATGTGCTCTCATATGGAGGATGTTTCAAGGGAACGCTCTGTGAGATCTATATTGTCATGAAGACGAATGGTGTGTCGATGTGATGACAGTTTTACTTAGTTTCAGTACCCGAAGGATACTGTTCGTCTGAACTCCTCGTGTGGAACTGTTAAACGGTTGTGGTCCAGTATATCCTGTGGTGGTATAGACTCTCAACTTATTGTACGTTGCACCTTATAATTTTGTCCAAGCACACCGGATTTTTCCACAACGTTGCCCTTACAACTCGGCCCCTCAGATCTAGTTCTGTATGTAGTGACTTTGTTTACCTTGCACGATTACAGTGGTAAGGAATGTAATTATGCTATAAACAGGTTACAGTATATCCATGATGAGTCCTCTATCTCTATAGGACCTACCTGCATTTGTACAATATGAACTCTCGTTTTCGTTGGACTAATGATTACACCCCAGAAATGTTTGGTAACTTAGAAATTGTTTATAATTTAAAAGCCTAGTTTTCTCCAGAGCCCATCTTTCTCAAAGATTTGTTTTTGTGGACTACTGACTTAAAATAACATTCTAAGACGTTCTATTATTTTTGGGAGGGTTTCTCTGTGGACTATTTCTCCTTTGGATTGTTAACAAGACAAATTAACTGATAAAATCAATCCTTATTTAATTTATTGCAGCTGGTTTGATTTGATTTTTGCTTATTGAGTTGGGTTTAGTACTAACTGACTGTTATAGTGATAGTTATGGGGTGGCAAGTAGCCTCAAGGTTAAAGCATTGGGCCAGTAACTGAAAGGTTGCGGGTTCGAATACCGGAGCCAACAAGGTGAACAAAAATCTGTTGCTGTGCCCTTGAGCAAGGCACTTGCTGTACAGTGGTGACCCTGGCTGTGATCCCACTCCATGGGGGAGTTTGGATATGCAAAAAAAAAACATTTCCATTACACACAGGACAAATATAAGCACCCCCCAAGTTGTTGTATGTTGCACCTCATCATTCCTGCCAAGCACATGGGATTTTTTCACAATTTTCCACTTATATTACTCGGGCCCACGGATCTAGTTCTGTATACAGTGACTTTGTTAACCTTGCACAATTGCAGCGGTAAGGAATGAAACCATACTTCTGCATATAGAGTATAGACTATAGACTATTGTATTTCTCTACATTCAATTTCCTAGAAAACCACATCAATTATTTGTCTTATACACTGTAGGCCTACATTTGTTGCATTCTTGACTAGTAGTCCTGAATTACAAACTGCCTCATAAACATTTGATTCTAAAACATGGTCTTTATAGCCTAACCGCTTTTAATGATGCTGAATTACACCAAGAGAGACAGCATTGGCAGTCACTATGATAAATATAATAATCATGACTATGTAGAGCCTAATCTCTGTCTTATTGTAAAATATTGTTTTAACTGATTGATAATGAGTTGTTTCACTCTTTTTCCTTGCCATCCCTTATGGAGAAACACATGATTTCCATGTTTTGCACACGTAACATTTTATTTCACCTGAAATTTCACATGTAAAATCATGTGAAACCATATGGTTTTGGAACACATTTTTCATGAGATTTCACCTGATTTTAATTCACAACCTCCTGGTTCACTCCAGTCTAATCTTCCTGCGACACCACCATGTCTGTGTGAATAACTGATTTCACCTGTATTCCTACACTTTGGACTTCAGAGTAAATCTCAGCTTTGTTAACAATACTCTCAAGGAAAACTGTTATATTTATCATAGTAATTCAGGAGAAATATTAACACAGAATAATATGCCCTACCTACATTAGACAAATAAACAGAAAAGTTACTGAAAAAAATGAAATGAAATCAACGATGAGAGAATAGTCAGATTAACTGATTACTAAAATAGCAGTACAGATGGCACTCTTTTGTTAAGTGCAGAGATGTATTATAGGTAATGAATCTTTAAGAGACGTCTACGAATGCTATAGACTTTGTGGCACAGCATAAAGATCAGGGAAGTCCAAATCCAGAGGTGGGGTCATATTGAAAAGTCAGCAGTAAGTGATCATGTCAAATGTAATCAAATTGATTAAAGATGTTAACACTTTACCCCCATACCATTTCATTACTTCCCTTAAAAAAAAAGACATTTGCAGTTTCACATGTAAAAAATAATCACATTTTCACATGTGAAATAGCTGTTTTCACATGTTGAGCGGAAATGTTCACATGTGAAAACAAAAGAGACACATGTGAGGTCAGTTGTTCACATATGATACCATATCCGTTCACATGTATTACATTTAGAGTTCACATACTAATACCATCTTTTCACCTGAGGAGAATAACGTGAAAATCTAATTTGCATTTCACATGTGAAAAACATTCACATGTGATTTTGCAGTTTTACATAAGAAAAATGTTCAAATGTTGCCAAGTAGTTTTATGGTTAAAATTTTGCAACCCCATGTCGTTACATTTATTTCAGATGTAATCATGTTTTCACATGTGCTCAAATGTGTTCATGTGTAGTTTCATGTTATCACATGATGTTTTTACATATTGTCACATTAACTTCACATAACATCAGTGAAACTTGGGTTTTTTCCGGACAGGATTAGTTTAGCCATAGCCAATACTGCACACACAAAGCGGATCAGAGGGACTTTGGGTTATAGGCAGGGTATTCAATGCATGTGCATGTGGTGACATTGAGAGAGAGCGCTTAGTGACAAAGCCTAGCGCTTTCATATGCAGGGGAGCTTGCCTTTGGTTGTGCACCAAAAGGGCAATTTATAATATATTTGACAACTAACCCTGGCTGCCACAAAAAAGCATCACTCATTGCTCCTGCGTTTTGCATATTGCGAGTCAAAAGCGTTTAATGGTGAGATGTAACTTTCCCTGGGTTCCATTGATCATGTGGCAGGCTGCGATTCCCATGAGCAGTGTGTGTTAAGGCCAGTGACAAGCGGAAAAAATTACAAATGAGCTTTAACATATTTGCGAGGCAGTGCCACCTCTTTGATGTATAGATAAGTAGATGCTGGATTCTCTTTCATTCTTTCTTTCTGTCCCTCTCTCTCTCTCCACATATCTCTGTCTCTCCTTCTACCTCTCTCTCCCTCTCCCTCTCTCTCGCTCTTCATCTACTCTCTCTCTGTCTCTCTCCATCCCCCTCTGTCTCTGTGTCTGTTGCCCCCGTTTGGATTAAACAGAACTGATGCGGAGGAAAGATCCCTGTGATAAACGTGTCTTTGTTCTGATGAGACTGAGGACGAGTGTGTCATAAATCACCCCCTGGAGATCGGTGCGTTGGAGGGAAATTGTACAATGATAAATATTGAGAGGTGGAATGAGCAATAGTTTTGTCACAATTGGAAGTCTCCTGCTTTCCCCCTCTTCCTTGTTGCCATGAAATGTAGCTGTGTGATTGTGCCTGCCCGGGCAGGGCTGAGATGGGCTAAGCTGCTGTAACTCAGTGGCAGGCGAAGGAGGATGTTTTTGAAGCCAAATGCATCCGTTAGAAGCAGGAGCGAGGCATAGTGATAAATCGTTATCCTACGCGCGGATATTATTCTTTTCATGCTGTTCCACCAGACTTGGGAGAATTGTAATTCAGAGGGGAACATGCAAACAAAGCTAATGATTTTTCCTCCCACTTAAAAATGTTCCCCTCGGCTTTCCGTCTGCACAGCTAAACTCATACATCTTTCACTAAGTACAGCTCAATGCCTCCTGTCCCCCTCACAGATTGTGAGGCGGGGTAAAGTAAAAATGTCTACTTTTCTACTGACAAATATAAAAGACGCTGTCTGTTCCCCTGATTAACAAAATACCTCCATTGTAGTTGTATTTGGTTAGTATTCTGAGTACAGGGTGAGAGATTTATTCTTGCTTGAAGATACATTTACATGATGACTAACTGTACTTGTAAAAATAACCATCTGTATCACCAGTGGGGTTCACTATGCTTTCTGAATGGCAATTGCAATAAACGCACAGATGTGAGCACTATTGACTGCAATTCCAACACCACTTCCATCAGAAACCTGCTTTTCCCAGATGGGCTCCCATGCAAGTACTGCCATGTGCTCTCGTATTTTGATTGTCCTAGTCTTGTCCTCTGGTTCTAGTCATAGCAGGCTGTCACAGAAGGTTTCTTGGAATGCTCCCTATAGTGTGCATACAGTCCTTACCATTAGATATATTCAGCAATGTTACCATTCATAACGACTACTTAGCGGCCTCCCTGTTTCATCTATTGCTGTTCACTGGACCCTATGATCACTTGGCTACATAGCTGATGCCTGCTGGACTGTTCATTAATCACGGTATTCCATTTTGTTTATTTTTGCTTATCTGTCGGCCCCAGCCTCGAACTCAGGCCCTGTGCGTAGTTAACTGACCCTCTCTGCCCATTCATCGCCATTTTACCTGTTGTTATTGTCTTAGCTGATTAGCTGTTGTTGTCTTACCCGTTGTTGTCTTAGCTAGCTCTCCCAATCAACACCTGTGATTGCTTTATGCCTCGCTTTATGTCTCTCTCTAATATCAATATGCCGTGTATACTGTTGTTTTGGATAGTTATCATTGTTTTAGATTACTGCGGAGCCCCTAGTCCCACTCAACATGCCTCAGATACCTCCTTTGTCCCACCTCCCACACATGCGGTGACCTCACCCAGCATAACAAGTGCGCCCAGAGATGCAACCTCTCTTATCGTCACTCAATGCCTAGGTTTACCTCCACTGTACCCACACCCTAGCATACCCCTGTCTGTACATTATGCCCTGAATCTACCCTACCACTCCCAGAAGTCTGCTCCTTTTATTCTCTGTCCCCAATGCACTAGACGACCAGTTTTGATATCCTTTAGCCGTACCCTCATCCTACTCCTCCTCTGTTCCTCGGGTGATGTGGAGGTTAACCCAGGCCCTGCGTGTCCCCAGGCACTCTCATTTGTTGACTTCTGTAACCGTAAAAGCCTTGGTTTCATGCATGTTAACATCAGAAGCCTCCTCCCTAAGTTTGTTTTATGCACTGTTTTAGCACATTCCGCCAACCCTGATGTCCTTGACATGTCTGAATACTGGCTTAGGAAGGCCACCAAAAATTCTGAGATTTCCATCCCCAACTACAACATTTTCCATCAAGATAGAACTGCCAAAGGGGGAGGAGTTGTAATCTACTGCAGAGATAGCCTGCAAAGTTCTGTCATACTTTCCAGGTCTATGCCCAAACAGTTTGAGCTTCTAATTTAAAAAATGTATCTCTCCAGAAATAAGTCTGTCACTGTTGCCGCCTGTTATAGAACCCCTCAGCTCCCAGCTGTGCCCTGGACACCATATGTGAATTTATTGCCCCCCATCTATCTTCAGAGTTCATTCTGTTAGGTGACCTAAACTGGGATATGCTTAACACCCCAGCAGTCCTACAATCTAAACTAGATGCCCTCAATCTCACACAAATTATCATGGAACCCACCAGGTACAACCCTAAATCCGTAAACATGGGCACCCTCATAGATATTATCCTGACCAACCTGCCCTCCAAATACAACTCTGCTGTTTTCAATCAGGATCTCAGCGATCACTGCCTCATTGCCTGCAGCCGCTATGGGTCCGCGGTCAAACGACCACCCCTCATCACTTTCAAACGGACCCTAAAACACTTCTGCGAGCAGGCCTTTCTAATCGACTTGGCCCGGGTATCCTGGAAGGATATTGACATCCCGTCAGTAGAGGATGCCTGGTTGTTCTTTAAAAGTAACTTCCTCACCATCTTAAATAAGCATGCCTCTTTCAAAAAATGTAGAACTAAGAATAGACATAGCCCTTGGTTCACTCCAGACCTGACTGCCCTCGACCAGCACAAAAAACTTCCTGTGGTGGACTGCACTAGCATAGAATAGTCCCCGCGATATGCAACTTTTCAGGGAAGTCAGTTGGGAAAGCAAAGGCTATCTTTTTCAAACAGAAAGTTGCATCCTGTAGCTCTAACTCCAAAAAGTTTTGGGACACTGTAAAGTCCATGGAGAATAAGAGCACCTCCTCCCAGCTGCCCACTGCACTGAGGCTAGGAAACACTGTCACCACCGATAAATCCACGGTAATCGAGCATTTCAATAAGCATTTCTCTACAGCTGGCCATGCTTTCTTCCTGGCTACCCCAACCCCGGCCAACAGCTCCGCACCCCCCGCAGCTACATGCCCAAGCCTCCCCAGCTTCTACTTCACCCAAATCCAGATAGCAGATGTTCTGAAAGAGCTGCAAAATCTGGACCCGTACAAATCAGCTGGGCTAGACAATCTGGACTCGCTCTCTTTCTAAAATTATCCGCCGCCATTGTTGCAAACCCTATTACCAGTCTGTTCAACCTCTTTCGTATCGTCCGAGATCCCTAAAGATTGGAAAGCTGCCGCAGTCATCCCCCTCTTCAAAGGGGGTGACACTCTAGACCCAAACTGTTACAGACCTATATCCATCCTGCCCTGCCTTTCCAAAGTCTTCGAAAGCCAAGTTAATAAACAGATCACTGACCATTTCGAATCCCACCATACCTTCTCCGCTGTGCAATCTGGTTTCCGAGCTTGTCACGGGTGCACCTCAGCCATGCTCAAAGTACTAAACGATATCATAACCGCCATCGATAAAAGACAGCACTGTGCAGCCGTCTTCATCGATCTGGCCAAGGCTTTCGACTCTGTCAATCACCGTATTCTTATCGGCAGACTCAATAGCCTTGGATTCTCAAATGACTGCCTCGCCTGGTTCACCAACTACTTCTCAGATAGAGTTCAGTGTGTCAAATCGGAGGACCTGTTGTCCGGACCTCTGGCAGTCTCTATGGGGGTACCACAGGGTTCAATTCTCGGGCTGACTTTTCTCTGTATATATCAACGATGTCGCTCTTGCTGCGGGTGATTCCCTGATCCACCTCTATGCAGACGACACCATTCTGTATACTTCTGGCCCTTCTTTGGACACCGTGTTAACAAACCTCCAAACGAGCTTCAATGCCATACAACACTCCTTCCGTGGCCTCCAACTGCTCTTAAATGCTAGTAAAACTAAATGCATGCTTTTCAACCAATCGCTGCCTGCACCCACCCGCCCGACTAGCATCACTACTCTGGACGGTTCTGACTTAGAATATGTGGAGAACTACAAATACCTAGGTGTCTGGCTAGACTGTAAACTCTCCTTTCAGACTCATATTTAACATCTCCAATCCAAAATTAAATCTAGAATCGACTTCCTATTTCGCAACAATGCCTCCTTCACTCACGCCGCCAAACATACCCTCGTAAAACTGACTATCCTACCGATCCTCGACTTTGGCGATATAACCTCCAACACTTTACTCAGCAAACAATGCCATCCGTTTTGTCACCAAAGCCCCATATACCACCCAGCACTGCGACCTATATTCTCTCGTCGGCTGGCCCTCGCTACATATTCGTCGCCAGACCCACTGGCTCCAGGTCATCTATAAGTCTTTGCTAGGTAAAGCTCCACCCTATCTCAGCTCACTGGTCACGATAACTTCACCCACCCATAGCCTGCGCTCCAGCAGGTACATCTCACTGGTCATCCCCAAAGCCAACACCTCTTTGGCCGCCTTTCCTTCCAGTTCTCTGCTGCCAATGACTGGAACGAATTGCAAAAATCACTGAAGTTGGAGGCTCATATCTCCCTCACTAACTTTAAACATCAGCTATCTGAGCAGCTAACCAATCGCTGCAGCTGTACACAGCCCATCTGTAAATAGCCCATCCAATCTACCTACCTCTAGAACTTAGGGCCAGAGTCCATAGAGATATCTCTATGTCAGAGATCTCAATTATTCTGCCTTGACTTCTAGTCTGTTTTAACATGACTATAAAGTGATAATTAATTGTGTTAGCTCTTTGACTTAAATCCTAGGCATTAGCTTGGGGAACCATCGTAAGTCTTCCGATCTCAGTAAAAAAGACATCCCCTTGTATTTACACTGACAATGTATTCAAGGCATGAAGTACTTCAACACAATTATAATAACCATTGTAAATATGAACAGCATTTAACTGGAAGGCAAAACAATTATATTGTGGAGGGGAATTATCTGTAATGGCTGTCTAGACAAATTAATACTTCACAGGGATATGTATAATAAAAAACACAATTACCTATTTTATGTCTACCAAGCATATGTAAATGTTTTCTTTTATGGGTTCGACAGCTAGGCCTGTGCATGGACAACAATGGATAGCTAGCTGGACAGTCCTCAATCTTATTGATTGCTGGGTGTTTCATATGAGTGCACAAGTGTAGTTGGTGGAATATCTTTCCATCCTTTTGAACGGTCACGCGGAGAAGAGGAAGAGGATACTGCATGAGGTTTGACCTGACAAAGGGCATGATTACCCCTGAGGTAATTGGAAGTGTTAGACAAGGGAATGGCTACCCTATCATGATTACATTTACATTAATATTGACAACTCAATAAACATTTCTATTTCATCACCTGTCCTTCATGGCTGTGTGTTCCTGATAACACCAGGTCTGTGTCCCTAATGGCATCCTATTCCCTATTTAGTGCACATCTTTTGGCCAGTAATGCACTATATAGGGAATATGATGCCATTTGGGATGCTGTCACAGAGGTTAAACACAACATTATATATAAATTGGCTCAAAGCAGAGAGAGAGCAGAACATACGGACATACAGACTTGTAGAATCCCTGTGAGATAGCTATTACTTTATATCTGCATTACTGTATGTAAATAACATGGTGGTAAGGCTTTAGTATTGATATCAGGCGTGGGATGGAGTCATGCTTGTAGAGGTTTTGGTGTGCATCCCAAATGGCACCCTATTTCCTATATAGAGCACTACTTTTGACACACCATTGGTCTTGCAGCCTTTGGGAGTACTGGATAGATGTCGCATAGTAACTGTGCATGGAAAACTAGTCAGTGCACTGCATAAACAGTCTATCGAGTCAGGGAAGTCTGGCTGCGCATTTAGGTGTCACGCCCTGACCTTAGAGAGACGTTTATTTTCCTCTAGTTTGGTTAGGTCAGGGTGTGATGTGGGGTGGGCAATCTAGTTTGTCTATTTCTTTGTGTTGAGCCGAGTATGGTTCCTAATCAGAGGTAGCTGTCTATCGTCGTCTCTGATTAGGAATCATACTTAGGCAGCCCTTTTTTCCACCTTTAGTTGTGGGATCTTGTTTTTGAGTAGCTGCCTTTGAGCAGCCCCAGAACGTCACGTTTTCCTCCTGTTTCTTGTTTTGGTGAGTTTCATTTTCATTAAAAAGATGTGGAATTTCATGCACGCTGCGCCTTGGTTTATTTATGATCGGGAGTTCGAAGATAGCGATCGTGACAGAAGATCCCACCACAAGAAAGCCAAGCAGCGTCCGCTTACTGGGAAGACGAGCTGGACCGGGGAGAACCAACATCGACGGAAGCACGAGAGGCAGCCCCAAAAAATGTTTGGGGGGGGCACACGGGGAGATTGGCAGAGTCAGGGTGGAGACCTGAGCCAACTCCCCGTGCTTACCGTGGGGAGCAAGTGACCGAGCAAGCACCGTGTTATGCGGGGATGAGCACTGTGTCGCCAGTGCGCAGCTACAGCCCGGTGCGCTCGGTGCAAGCTTCCCGCAGTTGCCGTGCTGGAGTTGGCATTCAGCCAGGAAGAATTGTGCCGGCTCAGCGTTCCTGGTCTCCAGTGTGTCTCTTCGGCCCAGGTTATCCTGCGCCAGCTCTACGCACAGTACCCCCGTTCACCAGCACAAACCAGTGCGGCCTGTTCCAACTCCCCACGCTTGCCGGGCTAAGGGGGGATCCAGCCAGGACGGGTTGTGCCAGCCATACGCTCCAGACCTCCAGTGCGCATCCACGGCCCAGTATATCCTGCGCCAGTTCTATGCACTGTGTCGCCAGTGCGCCTGCACAGCCCAGTTTGTCCTGTGCCAGCACTCCGCCCTTGCCGGGCTAAAGTAAGCATCCAGCCAGGACGGGTTGTGCCAGCCCTAAGCTCCAGACCTCCAGTGCGCCTCCACGGCCCAGTATACCCTGTGCCAGCTCTGCGCACCCGGTCTCCAGTGCGTCTCCCCAGTCCGGTGAGACCGTTTCCAGCTCGACGTAAGAAGCCTCCAGTGATGATCCATGGTCCGAAGCCTCCAGTGATGATCCATGGCACGAAGCCTCCAGTGATGGTCCATGGCCCGGAGCCTCCAGTGATACTCCATGGCCCGGAGCCTCCAATGATAATTCATGGCAAGGAGCCTGTAGGGATGATCCATGGCCCAGAACCTGTAGTGATGATCCATGACACAAAGCCTCCAGTGATGATCCAGGGCACAAAGCCTCCAGTGATGATCCATGGCACGGAGCCTGCAGCGACGGTCCCCAGTCTGGAACCTCCTGAGACGGCCTACAGTCCGGAACCTCCTGAGACGGCCTACGGTCCGGAACCTCATAAGACGGCCCACAGCCCGGAGCCTCCAGCAACGTTCCCCAGTCTGGAGCCTCCAACGACGGTCCGCAGTCCAGTCTTCAGCGACGGTCCGCAGTCCAGAGTCTTCAGCGACGGTCCGCAGTCCAGAGTCTTCAGCGGCGGTCCGCAGTCCAGAGTCTTCAGTGGCGGTCCGCAGTCCAGAGTCTTCAGCGATCGTCCGCAGTCCAGAGTCTTCAGCGGCGGTCCACATCCAGAGTCTTCAGCGACGGTCCGCGGTCCAGTGTCTTCAGCGGCGGTCCAGAGTCTTCGGCAGTCCAGAGTCTTCAGCGGCGGCCTGCAGTCCAGAGTCTTCAGCGGCGGCCTGCAGTCCAGAGTCTTCAGCGGCGGCCTGCAGTCCAGAGTCTTCAGCGGCGGCCTGCAGTCCAGAGTCTTCAGCGGCGGCCTGCAGTCCAGAGTCTTCAGCGGCGACCTGCAGTCCAGAGTCTTCAGCGGCGGTCGGCAGTTCAGAGCCTCCGGCGATGATCCACGGTCTGGTTCCTCCGGCAACACAGAAGCGGGGGGATCAGCGGGCGGTGTGGGGGCTACGCCCCGAACCAGAGCCGCCGCCAAGAATAGATGCCCACCCGGACCCTCCCCTATAGGTTCAGGTTTGCAGCCGGGAGTCCGCACCTTTGGGGAGGGGGTACTGTCACGCCCTGACCTTAGAGAGACGTTTATTTTCCTCTAGTTTGGTTAGGTCAGGGTGTGATGTGGGGTGGGCAATCTAGTTTGTCTATTTCTTTGTGTTGAGCCGAGTATGGTTCCTAATCAGAGGCAGCTGTCTATCGTTGTCTCTGATTAGGAATCATACTTAGGCAGCCCTTTTTCCACCTTTAGTTGTGGGATCTTGTTTTTGTGTAGCTGCCTTTGAGCAGCCTCAGAACGTCACATTTTCGTTTTCCTCCTGTTTGTTGTTTTGGTGAGTTTCATTTTCATTAAAAAGATGTGGAATTCCATACACGCTGCGCCTTGGTTTATTTATGATCAGGAGTTCGAAGATAGCGATCGTGACATTAGGACTGATTTCCAAGAGCACTAACATGTCTACAACTTCATCATCTGCAAGCTGTCAAGCTAACGTAAATAAAGCACAACCTTTCACCTTTATTTAACTATTTAATCACTAGCTAGCTAAGTTCCAACTCTGTGTTTGTCAATGAAGCTAGCAAGTAGTAGCTAGCAAGCACATTGAGCTGCCAGGCCACAATCAGCTTATCAAGCCACTGGCGAGTGGAGACGTGTGCTTCAGTGCCGTTTTAGTTTTTTACTATGGCCATTTCCATGTAAAAGGATCCATGAGCACCAACATGAAATTCATAGGAGCATGTCAAATTTGGTGTCAAATGAAAGCTAAGAGTCTATTTTTCTGAAGAATTAGGGCATATATACATTTTTCAACTATTTTCCATCCTAAAAATTAGGAATAAGGAATGGCTTTGATTTCTGGTCAAACAGATGGAAAGGGGATCTTAGAAAACATCTACCAGAAAAAGTCTTAAAAAATATTACAAGGTAAAGACCCCTGCCAAGTAATATCAACACATATTTAGTTTAGGATACATTTTTCTGCTTCCTGTAAGTTTAATAAACATTGCCTTGTGCCTTGAAATTCCGTTATAAAAAAACGAATATCTTCAAATACTTTAAAATTTCTGTCCCTCATGAGGAGGGAGGAAATGTAAGTTTAGTTTGGTGTTCTGTAGGACATATTAGACCCCTAATTATATAGTGAAGTCTGGTTACATTCTAGTATCTCTGAGGAATACATACAAGCGTGATTTGACTGGTTGAAACAACGTTTAGGGTTGTTTCAGATTCCTTTCTTTGCAAATTGAACGAGTGGAATTACAAAATCGATCGTGCATGCTATATGGACCTTTTTAGGATATGAAAAAAGATTTTATCTTACAAAACGACACTTCATGACCCTTTGGATGATAAATCAGAGCAAGATTTCAGAATGTAAGTATACATTTCACCTTCAGAGGTGAATTTATCAAACCTATCGCGGTGAAAAAAGTGTTTTGTTGTTAGGAGCTCTCCTCAAACAATAGCATGGCATTTCAGCTTTCAGCCAATATAAGACAATTATATGTACCGACATTTGTTGTTTCTCTAAAATCAGGCGCTGCATGATTTACAGCTTCTTGCAGAGCACATCTGTTCTGCAAGAAGCTAACGGGGAGAACTACAGCTGAGGATGTATTTCATGTTATTGACAGCTTTTTCTCAGAGCACGATCTAGATTGGAAATCCTGTGTTGATGTGTGCACGGATCGTGCTGCATCAATGCCTGGGAAAGTGAAATTATTAATTGCCCACATAAATAAGGTAAATCCCACTGTATCATTCACAGAGTCATTGACCAGCAAGAGAATGAGTCCTGAGTTACATTATGTTTTGAATGACGCAGTGAAAGTGATTAATTTTATCATGTCCAGGCCTCTGAGTCACGACTGTTTGAAAGGCTCTGTGATGACAGTGGGACTGAGCACCAGCAGCTACTGCTTCACATCGACGTCCGTTGGCTATCCAGAAGGAAAACGCTACAGAGGCTTTTTTTGCCGAAGTGATTTTCTAAACATGCATGACAAAGTGTGTGGATTCATGAAGAAGATCAAATTCTGGGAGAGGAAATGTGAAGATGGGGATATAAGTTGTTTCCAGCAGCTTGACGCCTACCTTTTTATAGGTGATGTTGACACAGCTCCTATGGTGCAAATAGTTAGCTCACATTTGTCCAAACTCAACAGTGAGTTCAACTCTTACTTCCCTGACATTGAAAACAAGTCTGCCAAACTTGACTGGGTGTGGAAACCAATTTTTTTCAAATGTACCCCTAATTTAGAATTATGCCAGTCACACATGCATGAATCAAATCAAATCAAATTGTATTTGTCACATACACGTGTTTAGCAGACGCTATTGCGGGTGTAGTGAAATGCTTGTGCTTCTAGTTCCGACACTGTAGCATTTTCTAACAAGTAATCTAACAATTCCATAACATCTACCTAATACACACAAATCTAAGTAAAGGAATGGAATTAAGGATATATAAATATATGAGGGAGTACTTCAGGCAGATCAAAGTGTTTTAGGGGTACAGCACCCAAAAAAGGTTGGGAACCACTGGTCTAGAGCCCACCCCCTTACCCAGATGAAAAGACATTGGTCTATTATAATCCGATCACATTATGATGTTGGCCAAAGGTTCCATCCCACCTGAACATGCTGAAATTCCAGGCATTTCTTTTTAAACAGCTCTTACACAAAAATGGCATAATCATCATGTTGTCAATTTCAGACTGTTATTTTGACCTCATAGTAGGGCCTTGACGATACCAGTATCACAATACTCGTTTGTATCTTGGAAAGGAAACAAGACACGTAGCAAATGTAACTTCTTTAGGAAAACAGCCCTAATGTTAGAAGCAAACATCATTATGTTGTCATCCAGAGTCCCATTTATTTATTTTCCAAGCTGTAGCACACACTATTTTGCATACGGCAGGTTTTTAAAGGACCAAAAAATATTGCGATACTGATATTGTCCCAGCCCTACCTCATAGTGTGTGTGTTGAAATATCATAAAAACCTAAACTGCACTGCCCCTATAACATGTTTAGACAGTGCCAGACTGACTGACTGCATTACCATAATACCCATGGCCTATTCAGAAACAGCTCCTAGCCCCTACTGCCCAGAGTCTAGACACTTGTGGACATCTGAGAGGGGGTGATGGGTGGTGACATGATGAGTGCTCCACCTTACTCTCTGAAAGGCTTTGTAGAATATTGGCGGTATTGCTTACACCTGTCTAATTCTCTCAGATCTCCACAAGTCTCTAGGGGTAGGGGCTCGGGGTTGCTTCTGGACAGGACCCCACAACACTCCAGGTGTGTGGGGGACTTACAGCATGACTCGAGACATTGGTTGGATGTTTAATTTCATTGCTATACATACATGGATTTGCACAGGTGTAAGCTGGACACACCCACAGCACCATAGCAGGCTAATCAGACAGTTCTGGGTAGCTGAAGACCTGCTGTTAACAGTGAAATTATATATTTACATGTCTACTCTTCACACCCTTGCTTCATTCCAGCCAGTTAGATGTGCAACCACTGACTTACTATAGCTAGGGGCATATCTCAAAAATAGATACTGTTGTTTTGGGTGTATTGAATAAGATTACCAATGGTTAGTTAGGTAGGGAGTTAGGTAGCTGGGCTATATCAGTCAGCTAACCAATTATAGAAACAGCAATTCATTAATAACTCAATGCACACTGAATCGTATGCAGAGATTGAGAAATCTTACTTTACTTGGCTCTGTGGCACAGTATGGGCAGCTATTATTTGATTCATTAATAGATTCATAGATTCATAGAATGGATTCAAAATGGTGAACTACTTCGAAAGGAAAGGAAGTGTTGGCGGTGCATTTAACCAATGACAGGCATTACACATTTAACCCCACCCACATGTGAACATCGAAATATCAAGTCGTTTGTTTTTATATGCAAAACCAAAAACAAGCCATTTTTTTCTTCTATTTCTATTCAAAAACGAGCTGTTTTCACATTTTATAATTTTTTTATTTCACCTTTATTTAACCAGGTAGGCAAGTTGAGAACAAGTTCTCATTTACAATTGCGACCTGGTCAAGATAAAGCAAAGCAGTTCGACAACATACAACAACACAGAGTTACACATTCCAGATTGCTCCATTTTAACTCAGAAAACAAACGATCAAAACGTACACAAATTTCAGGAATCTTGACATAATGTTGTCCAAGACAGTCTAATCTTGACCACCATAACAAAATAGACACCACAATGTTCTGTAAATTCTCCAGATTAACATTAATTCCCCCACTTTGGCTGTTGTTCAATCGCATGCACTATCAGACTAGCTCTTTACCACTTTACTGTCATTCAGAAAATACTTTGCTGTATCAGCTGATGTTGGCGATAACTTCCCCACATAACTAAACAGCTAGACATCAAATTTGCATCAAACGACTATTACGCATAATTATTGAAGAACCCCGTTAATGACAGTATCGATTTTTGTTTGATTCATCTTGTTAAAGCTACTCTTTCTGTTAGAAGCATTCAATTTTGCAAGCCATGCATGATTTTGTATATATTTTTTTACCTTTACTTAACTAGGCAAGTCAGTTAAAACCTGTTTGGGATAGGGGGCAGTATTTTCACGTCCCGATGAAAAGCATGCCCAAAGTAAACTGCCTGCTACTCAGGCCCAGAAGCTAGGATATGCATATAATTGGTAGATTTGGATAGAAAACACTCTAAAGTTTCTAAAACTGTTAAAATAATGTCTGTGAGTATAACATAATTTATTTGGCAGGTGAAACCCCGAGGACAAACCATTCAGGAATTGTTGTTGTTGTTGAGTTCACTGTGTTTTCAATTAGATTTCTATGGGAGCCTAGATTTCTGTGGCACTTGGTTGCAGTTCCTATTGCTTCCACTAGATGTCAACAGTCTTTAGAAATTGGTTGATGTTTTTCTTTAGAGAAATGAAGAAGTATGGCTATTCAGAACGAGGGTCGAGTCTTGTGCACTCTAATGTTTTGGTGCGCACGACCTCGAACGTCCTTCACTTTGTTTTTGTCCGGTATTGAACGCAGTTTATCCCGTCTTAAATTTGATCGATTATTTACGTTTTAAAATACCTAAAGTTGGATTAGGAAAGTTGTTTGAAATGTTTGGAACAAGTTTACAGGTAACTTATTAGATATTTTGTAGTCATGTTGGGCGAGTTTGCACCGGTGTTTTTCTGAATCAAACGTGCCAAATAAATGGACATTTTGGAGATATAACGACGGAATTAATCGAACAAAAGGACCATTTGTGATGTTTATGGGACATATTGGAGTGCCAACAGAAGAAGCTCTTCCAAGGTAAGGCATGAATTATATTGTTATTTCTGAGTTTTGTGTCACGCCTGGCGGGTTGAAATATGATTGTCGTGTGTTTGGGTTAGGGTTAGGGTGTTGATGGGGTGTTGTCCTCAGATAATCACATGCTTTGCTTTCGCCGTAAAGCCTTTTTGAAATCTGACACAGTGGCTAGATTAACAAGAAGTTAAGCTTTAATTTGGTGTATTGCACTTGTGAATGTATGAAAGTTAAATATTTCTAATACATTTTTTTGAATTTCGCGCTCTGCAATTTCACTGGATGTTGTCGAAACATTCCGCTAGCGGAACCCCTAGCCATAACAGGTTTTAAGAACACATTCTTATTTTCAATGATGGCCTAGGAACAGTGGGTTAACTGCCTTGTTCAGGGACAGAACGACAGATGTTTACCTTGTCAGCTCGGGTATTCGATCTTGAAACCTTTGTTACTAGTCCAACGCTCTAACCACTAGGCTACCTGCCCCCCCCCCCCGATATAATGTGCCCAGTTGCGATTTTAGCATGTAAATCTTGGTGGGGAAACACATTTTTTTTATGCATGCCAGCAAAGCCGCTACACAACACAACCCTAAACAATACATTCATTACACTTTAATGGTGACAAACGGTGCCCACAAACTGTTAGGGCCTACATAAAGCTGTCACAACAGCAGAGCTTTCTTTTCAGCACCATGGAGTGAATCCTTACCACCGCTACACCTCATTTACTGCCTTTTTAAAAACAAAGCTGATATGGCTGACTTGCTGAAACAAATGTGGTTTCTACTGACAATTGAGATGTACAAACTATGGCATAAGAAATGACTAGTGGATAAGAAGCAATCTGTAATTTCGATGAAGACATTAATGAGCGAGCTAGGATGGACATAGTCAATATAACTATTTGTTCAGCACTTTTGAAATGTACCTTGACAGAATTCAGAACATGGGCCGTTCTTACAGTATTTTCCCTGTACACCAAGTCAGAACCGTAGGATAAATAAAGGGGGCATATAAGCAGACAATGAAAGCTCTTACAATATTCGATGATCACATTTATCTAAAATAGGCTATAGGCTACATGTGCACCACCAAGTCAGAACAGTAGGCTAAGTTCTGAGGGGGCAAAGGGACCAAATAATTAGGGTGAGGCACATGGGCTACTAACATCTTACTACACAACATACACTTAGTATTACTTTCTTGGCTACAGTATGCATATCTCCCTGGCATATGACATTATTTATGCAGCAGCATACAATACATTTTTTGGACTTACCTTGTTGTGCTGGAGCAGGAAGGTGGTGAGGTGGCCCTTCTTGTGGTCTATAGAAAGAGACCAGAGTTCCCAACTTGGAATTCCGAGTTGGATGACCGTTCAAAATTATTATCCGTATTTTCAGAGTTCCCAGTTGTCTTGAACTCTCTGAAGTCTGAGATTTCCCAGTTCCGAGTTTCCAGTTGTTTTGAATGCTGCAGAAGTTATGATGGATTAACAGCATGGCCAATGTATTCAAACTTTACTAATTGGATATCATGAAATTGGGGACAAAAAGGGGGTAAAAAAAGGATAAACATTCACATGGGCCAGAAGTTACGATCTGTCTCATCGCTATAACTCCCATACGGACTTGGCAAAGGTCGAGAGTGAAGCCGCACTGCTTCTTGACAAACTGCTTGCTTAACCCTGAAGCCAGCTTCACCAACGTGTTGGGGGAAACACCGTCAAACTGACGACCGAAGTCAGTTTGCAGGCACATGCCACATGAAGTCGCTAGAGCACGATAAGACAAGGAAATGTCAGCCGGCCAAACCCTACCCTAACCCGGACGATGCTGGACCCATTGCGCCCTATCCTATGCGTCTCCCGGTTATGGCTGGCTGTGACAGCCTAGGATTGAACCCAAGGCTGCAGTGGCCCCTCAGCACCCATTATTGAATTTGCGATTTCCAACTTCTTTTGTAATGTTTATGTCCAATGGCCGATGAGCACCGATACATTTTATCTATAATTTTTCTTTATATGACAAGGATTGAAAAGTAGATTGTCGACTTCATTCATGATGATGACTGCTTGCAAGCTAAGATTTTGAAAGTATGATGTTGACATGATCAGTCCAATCAAAGCTACGGTAGATATACAATTGAAGTCGGAAGTTTACATACACTTGGGTTGGAGTCATTAAAACAAATTTTTCAACCACTCCACACACTTCTTGTAAACAAACTATAGTTTTGGCAAGTCGGTTAGGACATCTACTTTGTGCATGACACAAGTAATTTTTCCAACAATTGTTTACAGACAGATTATTTCACTTATAATTCACTGTATCACAATTCCAGTGTGTCAGAAGTTTACATACACTAAGTTGACTGTGCCTTTAAACAGCTTGGAAAATTGAACCCCAGGCTGTAGTGATGCCGCAACACTGCTTTGCAGTGCCTTCGACTGCTGCGCCACTCGGGAGGCCCAGGACGGGTACTTCTAATGTAAGTCTATGGCAGCACCCAAGGGGCTTCAATTTTCAAGCTCTACCCAAAGATTTTTTTGTGACGTAGTGTCCCCATGAGTGACAGAACACTGAGCCAATCACGGCGCAACTAGAGAATATTACCAACCCCTACGCTCCGTATTTTCCGCTGGCTGCCCCACCACCACAGAAAGCACTGAGCTAGGCTGAAACACCTGCCTGTTGGAGCTGCTTTACTCAAGAAAGCAAAAAAGAGATCATGGTTGTATGTGGCTTTATTAACTCAATTATTATAATTTTTAACATTGTTTGCAAACTGATATGTGTTTGGGATAGGGGGCAGTATTGAGAATTTTGGAAAAAATATGTGCCCATTTTTAACTGCCTCCTACACCAACTCAGAAGCTAGAATATGCATATTATTGTTCAGGTTTGGATAGAAAACACTCTGAATTTTCTAAAACTGTTTGAATGGTGTCTGTGAGTATAACAGAACTCCTATGGCAGGCAAAAACCTGACAAGGTTTCAAGCAGGAAGTACCCTGTCTGACAAGGAGTCGTGCGTCTTGCATCTGTTTATTGAAAAGTAAGGATCTTAGCTGTAACGTGACAATTCCCAGGGCTCCGATAGGCTCTCAGAACCCGGGAAATACCTGAAGGTTGACGAGGCAGCCTCAGGCTGAAACACATTATCGCCTTTGGCAAGTGGCGGCTCAGAGGACCTTTGAATGAGGCGCGTGCACGATTCGCTCCTGAGGAGAAATTTTATTCGGCTGTTTAGGCTCAATGCATATTCCCGGTCGGAATATTATCACTTTTCTACGAGATAAATGGCATAAAAATTGATTTTAAACAGCGGTTGACATGCTTCGAAGTACGGTAATGGAATATTTAGAAATTTTTTGTCACGCCAATGCGCGAGACCGTGATGTTGCATTCTGATAGTGTCTAGAACTCACGAACAAAACGTCGCTGTTTGGATATAACGATGGATTATTTGGGACCAAACCAACATTTGTTATTGAAGTAGAAGTCCTGGCAGTGTATTCTGACGAAGAACAAGCAAGGTAAGAACAATTTTCTTATAGGAAATGTGATTTTGGTGGAGGCTGACCTGGGTGGGTGTCTAAATAGCTAGCCCTGTGATGCCGGGCTATGTACTTAGATTATTGCAAAATGTGCTTCATCCGAAAAGCTATTTTAAAATCGGACATATCGAGTGCATAGAGGAGTAATGTATCTATAATTCTTAAAATAATTGTTATGCTTTTTGTGAACGTTTATCGTGAGTAATTTAGCAAACTGTTAGTAAATTCCCCGGAAGTTTGCGGGGGTTATGCTTTTTCTGAACGTCACATGCTAATGTAAAAAGCTGTTTTTTGATATAAATATGAACTTGATTGAACAGACATGCATGTATTGTATAACACAATGTCCTAGGTGTGTCATCTGATGAAGATCATAAAAGGTTAGTGCTGCATTTAGCTGTGGTTTGGGTTTATGTGACATGATATGCTAGCTTGAAAAATGGGTGTCTGATTTTTTCTGGCTGGGCACTCTGCTGACATAATCTAATGTTTTGCTTTCGTTGTAAAGCCTTTTTGAAATCGGACAGTGGGGTTAGATTAACGAGATTCTTGTCTTTAAATAGCTGTAAAATAGTCATATGTTTGAGAAATTGAAGTAATAGTATTTCTAACGATTCAAAAATCGCGCCACTGGATTTCAGTGGCTGTTACTTAGGTGGGACGACATGCGCCAGAGCGGTTAATGCCAAAAGAACATGCAAAACAGGCAACAAATGAATCGTTGCCACTGTGTGTGTCCATGAAAACTGTAACATTGGGAGATACGAAAAAGTGTAACATCACACCGTAACATAGGGAGATACGAAATGTTACGAGGTTACAGCACACTTCCGAGAGCTCCGTACAAAAAAAGAGTTTGACAGGAATGTCCAGGAATTTTACAGGATCAAGTTCAATGTGTAATTCAATTATTAAATGCTTAGCATATGATTTAACGACAAACAGCAGTATCATAATTGTAAGGAACAAAGGTAGTATTTTATGTCACACAATTTTTGCCAAATTTGTGAAGACTCCAAACATGAGAAAGGGTTTAAACATAGGCTTTGATTCAACTCATGAATTATATTGAATGTATCGATGTTCCCCCTCGTTGGCTGGCCCTCGCTTCATACTCGTCGCCAAACCCACTGGCTCCAGGTCATCTACAAGACCCTGCTAGGTAAAGTCCCCCCTTATCTCAGCTCGCTGGTCACCATAGCAGCACCCACCTGTAGCACGCGGTCTAATCAAATCAAATCAAATTTATTTATATAGCCCTTCTTACATCAGCTGATATTACAAAGTGCTGTACAGAAACCCAGCCTAAAACCCTAAACAGCAAGCAATGCAGGTGTAGAAGCACGGTGGCTAGGAAAAACTCCCTAGAAAGGCAAAAACCTAGGAAGAAACCTAGAGAGGAACCAGGCTATGAGGGGTGGCCAGTCCTCTTCTGGCTGTGCCGGGTGGAGATTATAACAGCACATGGCCTAGATGTTCAAATGTTCATAAATAACCAGCATTGTCAAATAATAATAATCATAGTAGTTGTCGAGGGTGCAACAAGTCAGTAACACAAGAGTAAGTGTCAGTTGGCTTTTTCATAGCCGATCTTTGAGAGTATCTCTACAGCTCCTGCTGTCTCTAGATAGTTGAAAACAGCAAATCTGGGACAGGTAGCATGTCCGGTGAATAGGTCAGGGTTCCAGCAGGTCTGGGACAACAGGTCTGGGACAGGTAGCACGTCCGGTGAACAGGTCAGGGTTCCATAGCTGCAGGCAGAACAGTTGGAACTGGAGCAGCAGCACGGCCAGGTGAACTGGGGACAGCAAGGAGTCATCAAGCCAGGTAGTCCTGAGGCATGGTCCTAGGGCTCAGGTCCTCCGAGAGGGAGAGAAAGAAAGAAAGAGAAAGAGAGAGAGAATTAGAGAGAGCATATTTAAATTCACACAGGACACCGGAAAAGACAAGAGAAATACTCCAGATGTGACAGACTGACCCTAGCCCCCCGACACATAAACTACTGCAGCATAAATACTGGAGGCTGAGACAGGAGGGGTCAGGAGACACTGTGGCCCCATCCGATGAAACCCCCGGACAGGGCCAAACAGGTAGGATATAACCCCACCCACTTTGCCAAAGCACAGCCTCCACACCACTGGAGGGATATCTCCAACCACCAACATACCATCCCGGGACAAGGCCGAGTATAGCCCACAAAGATCTCCGCCACGGCACAGCCCAAGGGGGGGCGCCAACCCAGACAGGAAGACCACGTCAGTGACTCAACCCACTCAAGTGACGCACCCCTCCCAGGGACAGCATGGAAGAACACCAGTAAGCCAGTGACTCAGCCCCCGTAATAGGGGTAGAGGCAGAGAATCCCAGTGGAAAGGGGGGAAATCGGCCAGGCAGAGACAGCAAGGGCGGTTCGTTGCTCCAGCCTTTCCGTTCACCTTCACACCCCTGGGCCAGACTACATTTAATCATAGGACCTACTGAAGAGATATGTCTTCAGTAAAGACTTAAAGGTTGAGACTGAGTCTGCGTCTCTCACTTGGGTAGGCAGACTATTCCATAAAATGGAGCTCTATAGGAGAAAGCCCTGCCTCCAGCTGTTTGCTTAGAAATTCTAGGAACAATTAGGAGGCCCTCGTCTTGTGACCGTAGCATACGTGTAGGTATGAACGGCAGGACCAAATCGGAAAGATAGGTAGGAGCAAGCCCATGTAATGCTTTGTAGGTTAGCAGTAAAACCTTGAAATCAGCCCTTGCCTTAACAGGAAGCCAGTGTAGGGAGGCTAGCACTGGAGTAATATGATCAAATTTTTGGGTTCTAGTCAGGATTCTAGCAGCCGTATTTAGCACTAACTGAAGTTTATTTAGTGCTTTATCCGGGTAGCCGGAAAGTAGAGCATTGCAGTAGTCCAACCTAGAAGTAACAAAGGCATGGATACATTTTTCTGCGTCATTTTTGGACAGAAAGTTTCTGATTTTTGCAATGTTACGTAGATGGAAAAAAGCTGTCCTTGAAACAGTCTTGATATGTTCTTCAAAAGAGATATCAGGGTCCAGAGTAACGCCGAGGTCCTTCACAGTTTTATTTGAGACGACTGTACAACCATCCAGATTAATTGTCAGATTCAACAGAAGATCTCTTTGTTTCTTGGGACCTAGAACAAGCATCTCTGTTTTGTCCGAGTTTAAGAGTAGAAAGTTTGCAGCCATCCACTTCCTTATGTCTAAGACACAGGCTTCTAGCGAGGGCAATTTTGGGGCTTCACCATGTTTCATTGAAATGTACAGCTGTGTGTCATCCGCATAGCAGTGAAATTTAACATTATGTTTTCGAATGACATCCCCAAGAGGTAAAATATATAGTGAAAACAATAGTGGTCCTAAAACGGAACCTTGAGGAACACTGAAATTTACAGTTGATTTGTCAGAGGACAAACCATTCAGAGACAAACTGATATCTTTCCGACAGATAAGACCTAAACCAGGCCAGAACTTGTCCATGTAGACCAATTTGTGTTTCCAATCTCTCCAAAAGAATGTGGTGATCGATGGTGTCAAAAGCAGCACTAAGATCTAGGAGCACGAGGACAGACGCAGAACCTCGGTCTGACGTCATTAAAAGGTCATTTACCACCTTCACAAGTGCAGTCTCAGTGCTATGATGGGGTCTAAAACCAGACTGAAGCGTTTCGTGTACATTGTTTGTCTTCAGGAAGGCAGTGAGTTGCTGCGCAACAGCTTTTTCTAAAATTTTTGAGAGGAATGGAAGATTCGATATAGGCCGATAGTTTTTTATAATTTCCGGGTCAAGATTTGGCTTTTTCAAGAGAGGCTTTATTACTGCCACTTTTAGTGAGTTTGGTACACATCCGGTGGATAGAGAGCCGTTTATTATGTTCAACATAGGAGGGCCAAGCACAGAAAGCAGCTCTTTCAGTAGTTTAGTTGGAATAGGGTCCAGTATGCAGCTTGAAGGTTTAAAGGCCATGATTATTTTCATCATTGTGTCAAGAGATATAGTACTAAAACACTTTAGTGTCTCCCTTGATCCTAGGTCCTGGCAGGGTTGTGCAGACTCAGGACAACGGAGCTTTGGAGGAACACGCAGATTTAAAGAGGAGTCCGTAATTTGCTTTCTAATGATCATGATCTTTTCCTCAAAGAAGTTCATGAATTCATCACTGCTGAAGTGAGAGCCATCCTCTCCTGGGGAATGCTGCTTTTTAGTTAACTTTGCGACAGTATCAAAAATACATTTCGGATTGTTCTTATTTTCCTCAATTATATTGGAAAAATAGGATGATCGAGCAGCAGTGAGGGCTCTTCGATATTGCACGGTACTGTCTTTCCAAGCTAGTCAGAAGACTTCCAGTTTGGTGTGGCGCCATTTCCGTTCCAATTTTCTGGAAGCTTGCTTCAGAGCTCGTGTATTTTCTGTATACCAGGGAGCTAGTTTCTTATGACAAATTTTTTTAGTTTTTAGGGGTGCAACTGCATCTAGGGTATTGCGCAAGGTTAAATTGAGTTCCTCGGTTAGGTGGTTAACTGATTTTTGTCCTCTGATGTCCTTGGGTAGGCAGAGGGAGTCTGGAAGGGCATCAAGGAATCTTTGGGTTGTCTGAGAATTTATAGCACGACTTTTAATGCTTCTTGGTTGGGGTCCGATAGTCCAGGATTATGAGGAAAAACATTAAGATCCACAACATTTATTCCATGGGACAAAACTAGGTCCAGAGTATGACTGTGGCAGTGAGTAGGTCCAGAGACATGTTGGACAAAACCCACTGCGTCAATGATGGCTCCGAAAGCCTTTTGGAGTGGGTCTGTGGACATCCATGTGAATATTAAAGTCACCAAAAATTTGAATATTATCTGCGATGACTACAAGTTCCGATAGGAATTCAGGGAACTCAGTGAGGAACGCTGCATATGGCCCAGGAGGCCTGTAAACAGTAGCTATAAAAAGTGATTGAGTAGGCTGCATAGATTTCATGACTAGAACTCAAAAGACGAAAACGTTGTTGTTGTTTTTTTTGGGGTAAATTTAAATTTGCTATCATAAATGTTAGCAACACCTCCGCCTTTGCGGGATGCGCGGGGGATATGGTCACTAGTGTAACCAGGGGGTGAGGCCTCATTTAACACAGTAAATTCATCAGGCTTAAGCCATGTTTCAGTCAGGCCAATCACATCAAGATTATGATCAGTGATTAGTTCCCTGACTATAACTGCCTTTGAAGTGAAGGATCTAACATTAAGTAGTCCTATTTTGAGATGTGAGGTATCACAATCTCTTTCAATAATGGCAGGAATGGAGGAGGTCTTTATACTAGTGAGATTGCTAAAGCGAACACCGCCATCTTTAATTTTGCCTGCTGCCTGGTCTGCACCCTATTTTATTGTGGAGCTAGAGGAGTTAGAGCCCTGTCTATGTTCGTAGATAAGATGAGAGCACCCCTCCAGCTAGGATGGAGTCCATCACTCCTCAACAGGCCAGGCTTGGTCCTGTTTGTGGGTGAGTCCCAGAAAGAGGGCCAATTATCTACAAATTCTATCTTTAGGGAGGGGCAAAAAACAGTTTTCAACCAGCGATTGAGTTGTGAGACTGCTGTAGAGCTCATCACTCCCCCTAACTGGGAGTGGGCCAGAGACAATTAATCGATGCCGACACATCTTTCTAGCTGATTTACACACTGAAGCTATGTTGCGCTTGGTGACCTCTGACTGTTTCATCCTAACATCGTTGGTGCCGACGTGGATAACAATATCTCTATACTCTCTACACTCGCCAGTTTTAGCTTTAGCCAGCACTGTCTTTAGATTAGCCCTAACGTCGGTAGCCCTGCCCCCTGGTAAACAGTGTATGATCGCTGGATGATTCGTTTTTAGTCTAATACTGCGGGTAATGGAGTCACCAATGACTAGGGTTTTCAATTTGTCAGAGCTAATGGTGAGAGGCTTCGGCGTCTCAGACCCCATAACGGGAGGAGCAGAGACCAGAGAAGTTTCGGCCTCTGACACCGACTTGCTTAATGGGGAGAACCGGTTGAAAGTTTCTGTCGGCTGAATAAGCGACACCGGTTGAGCATTCCTACAGCGTTTCCCTCCAGAAGCCATGAGAAAGTTGTCCGGCTGCGGGGACCGTGCGAGGGGGTTTATACTAACGTTACTATCTGTACTTACTGGTGGCACAGACGCTGTTTCATCCTTTCCTACACTGAAATTGCCCTTGCCTAACGATTGCGTCTGAAGCTGGGCTTGCAGCACAGCTATCCTCGCCATAAGGCGATCGTTCTCCTGTATATTATAAGTACAACGACTGCAATTAGAAGGCATTGTGTTAATGTTACTTAGCTTCGGCTGTTTGAAGTCCTGACGAACCATGTCCAGATAAAACCTCCGGGTTGAAAAAGTTGAATGAAAAAAGTTGAGTGAGGGGAAAAACTAAAAATATACGGTAATGAAAAAGTAAAAACCGTGAAGTAGTCAGGTAGCAAAGTAAGATCTGCAACAAAACGCACAGCAGCACGTAAACAAGTCTGCAAGTTGTGACCGGAAACAGGTATATCTCTCTGGTCACCCCCAAAGCCAATTCCTCCTTCGGCCGCCTCTCCTTCCAGTTCTCTGCTGCCAATGGCTGGAACGAACTACAGAAATCTCTGAAACTGGAAACACTTATCTCCCTCACTAGCTTTAAGCACCAGCTGTCAGAGCAGCTCACAGATCACTGCACCTGTACATAGCCCATCTATAATTTAGCCCAAACAACTGCCTCTTCCCCTGCTGTATTTATTTATTTATTTTGCTCCTTTGCACCCCATTATTTCTATTTCTACTTTGCACTTTCTTCCACTGCAAATCTACCATTCCAGTGTTTTACTTGCTATATTGTATTTACTTCGCCACCATGGCCTTTTTTTGCCTTTACCTCCCTTATCTCACCTCATTTGCTCACTTTGTATATAGACTTATTTTTCTACTATATTATTGACTGTATGTTTGTTTTACTCCATGTGTAACTCTGTGTTGTTGTATGTGTTGAACTGCTTTGCTTTATCTTGGCCAGGTCGCAATTGTAAATGAGAACTTGTTCTCAACTTGCCTACCTGGTTAAATAAAGGTGAAATAAAAAAACAAAAAAATTAAAAAACATCTTAATGTATTCACCTGGAAAAAAAGGCTAATTATTATTAATGACTTTGTAACAGCTCCAAACAGTTGTCCACTACAAGAAATGCTCACTGGTACCCTAGTTTATAGAAAGACCCAAATATGGTATTGGCACTGACCCTGGAACTGACCCAGTATCTATTTCTTGTGTGTTTTTGTTCTTTTCCATAGTTCCACTGCATTGTTGGGAAAGTGAAAGCAAAAATGGCATTTCACTGTACTAGTGCATGTGACAATAAAAACTTTAAACTCTACTCTACTATTCTGTGCTGTACTGTACTCTACTGAGCTCTACTGTGCTGTACTTTGGTGTCCAAACTTGTGAAACATAGACGTATATGATTGCTTCAGATTTGGTCCGGTGCAGAGCTCATTAAAATAATAGCCAGTGTGTAAAATAATACCCAAATATGCAAAGCAGGATATTGCATTTTTATACCTTTGTGTACCTATTTAGGATACATCCCCATGAAGAGAATGACATTCATATCCATAGTTAAGCATTTCTCTGTGGTACAGATCAGAGACGCATGATGAAATTCTGATACCGCAATTCCGTTACCGGGTGTAAATTCACTTACTGTTTTCAAAATAACCAAAATAGATGTTTTCAGAGTCAATGTGTAATGTCATAGCTGACACCCCATTCTTTCTGCATACATCTTTAAATCTTAATTTGAAGCAGGTATTTAACAGATTTTTGGGAAAACGTGGACACATAAAAAAAAGTGAGGGAGACTTTCCTGATGCTTCTGCACAGTTCTTCCAGTAAATGTGTTTTTGTAAAATGTTCAGTGTAAATTGTTCAAAGTAGACCTTTTCCATAAAGTTGTATGGTTTGTTAAAATTTGAAATCAATACATTTTTTAAGTGAAAAATCTCAGCGCAATTCAGTTTTTTGGGAATTGCCCCTATGTATTACCTATGTATTGTGTGTCTGTCTGGTAGTGTTTAATAGGGAATCATGTTACAAAACAGATCACAGAGGAAAACAAGATGCTCTCAAATTGGTTTTGGATATTGACCAGTTGCAGTTGGGATACAAGTGCACTCTGATCGTCTCAATTATCCTTTTGACCAAAAAAGTGGCTGACTCGAGTGATTGGCACTATCAAACACATCATCAAGTGGCCACTCCATAAAGGGCTTACTGCCAAGCGTTATTTCAACATAACATTGGTGACGTGTTGTCTTATGTAAACAAGTCTGAGGTGCTGCGTAATGGTCAGGTCTGTCTCACTCTCTGGAGGTTCGCTGCAATGATTGGATAGAGTGTGCGTAGCTGATAGAGCACAATCAGCACCGCTGCTTCTCTCGTGTTAGTGGGCACTGGGCAAGTGGACATGATTGTCAGTCGTGACGAACTCTCTTACAAAACTCAGTGTTGGATGAGACTGACTTTATGATCACAATTATCCTATTTACACTTTGTAGTCTGTTTTGAGATGTTGGTTCTAAAGGGCAGTTGACCTTTAACCCATAGGAAGTCCCATCCAGTTGACTACTTCAAAATGGTGTAAGTTCTCAATGGCGCTGCCCATGCTAAAACTGGCTTTTGGACACTAGAGTCCTCTATCATTCTCTATGGAAGCAACACACAGACCGACTGTCTTAATCTGGCGCAATTGTTTTGGATAGCTTCAAACTCCTATTACATAATGAGAGCCATTTGCATAACTTTTGCTCACACCGATAATAAGTCATGAGAAGAACTGATGGATTATTGAAAAAGAGCGTCTCCATATGGTGGTCTCCAAAAGAGGTTTAAATTAAAACTCTCCCAGCGCCAGGGTTAAAGGACGTAGAATGACCAGTAAGAGAAAGAGATACAATTCACACGTTTAATACCATTTACATTTTTACATTTTAGTCATTTAGCAGACGCTCTTATCCAGAGCGACTTACAGTAGTGAATGCATACATTTCATTTCATAATTTTTTTTTCTGTGCTGGCCCCCTAGTAGGAATCGAACCCACAACCCTGGCGTTGCAAACACCATGCTCTACCACACGCAAGACAGACACACACAGCATTGAAACAGGAAGAGGAGACTAGGTAATAGTGGTTTAAGGTCAAGGATGCTCTAAGCACCATCAGAAAGTCCAAAGAGTGGTTTGTCCATGTGGGTAGAGGTCCGATTGGTGAGTTGGTGGGGAGCCCAGGAGTTTATAGAGCTGTACAGTGGCAGAGTGGGGGGTCTCCAAACTCAAGCTAGCTCACTGATTGGCTGACCAGGTCAGCTGACACTGTTCTCTGTCAACCTGGTCCTTAACACATAGGTGTGAATTTGCCTTCTGCAGCAGGACAATAGACTCAGGCTGAGGCCGGGTGTTGGTAGCCGACCTCAGCAGTAAGAAGTCACAAAATGTGTCTCTAAGTCCCAGAGTCAGAGACAGGGTTTGAGAGAGGGTTTTCTAATATTATTGTCAATAGCACACGTCTAAAGGCTGTTTTTAGGCGCGGCAGCTGGGGTTTTGTAGCTTACAAGCAAAGAAAAAATGAGATTTACTATAGCAGCAACAATATAGAGCCACCTACAATGTCACTTATCCTTTGAAAATGGTTGTACTTTGTATACTCACTGTATTGAATACTGTATATGTGATCCATTGTAGATGATACTATGATCATGTACTTGAAGTGTCGTTGCTGTATTGCTGGTTGGCCATACAGAGTATTATCATACTCCGGTTTTCCTTTAAAGTGCCGTAGTTAGTTGGCAATACATCACTGTTACACTGGTTGGCCATACAGTGTATTAGCTTTGATGAAAGTGTGTGTTACGCTGTTGACCATACAGTGTATTAGCTTTGATGAAAGTGTGTGTTACGCTGTTGACCATACAGTGTATTAGCTTTGATGAAAGTGTGTGTTACGCCGTTGGCCAAACAGTGTATTAGCATTGATGAGGATGCAGTCAGTTCAGTGGTGTGTGGAAATGAATGTGCCATGGAGGTTATACACTGAGTCAGCATCTGCTGGGCCATACGATGAGAGATAAACCTTTAACCAGCGTGATGCATCTTCATTAAAGGCTACACTTGCTAACTCCCCTGCAACCTGACAACCTAGCAAGCTGCCAGATGCTGCTTTTCAAACGTTGTATTTAGAGATTAAATATATTTTAAATTGAACAAGAAAAGACAGCGTGGTTAAATGATAAAACGTTGTGGGAAGAGAAGAAGAGATAAAGCACCAAAGAAAAGCCATTTGAGAAAACTGTCACTTAATTGTGCAGGCGAAATGTAGACATCAATCATCAATCTCGATTAGACAATTACATGCTAACATGTTAATTTGCGCGAGGTTTAATGACATGCTGTAGCTAACAATGGTGCAATGGTGTTGTAGTTTAGCTTCCGTGTATTGGGGACAGTGAAATATGACAGTGTAAGCTTTGAAGAATGGTAGTATGAGGGGGAAATAAGTGGTGTAGCTTAGACTGCGTCCCAAAATGGCACCCTATTACCTACACTACCGTTCAAAAGTTTGGGGTCACTTAGAAATGTCCCTGTTTTTGAAAGAAAAGCCATATCTCAGACTGGCCAATAAAAATAAAAGATTAAGATGGGCAAAAGAACAGAGACACTGGATAGAGGAACTCTGCCTAGAAGGCCAGCTTCCCGGAGTCGCCTCTTCACTGTTGACGTTGAGACTGGTGTTTTGCGGGTACTATTTAATGAAGCTGCCAGTTGGGGACTTGTGAGGTGTCTGTTTCTCAAACTAGTGAACTTATCCTCTGCGGCAGACGTAACTCTGGGTCTTCCTTTCCTGTGGCGGTCCTCATGAGAGCCTGTTTCATCATAGCGCTTGATGGTTTTTGCAACTGCACTTGAAAAAACATGAAAAGTTCTTGAAATCTTTCCAGATTGATTGACATTCATGTCTTAAAGTAATGATGGACTGTCATTTCTCTTTGCTTACTTGAGCTGTTCTTGCCATAATATGGACTTGGTCTTTTACCAAATAGGACTATCTTCTGTATACCACCCCCACTTTATCACAACACAACTGATTGGCTCAAATGCATTAAAAAGGATAGAAATTCCACAAAATAAGTTTTAACAAGGCACACCTGTTAACCTGTTGGGGATAGGGGGCAGTATTTGCACGGCCGGATAAAAAACGTACCCGATTTAATCTGGTTACTACTCCTGCCCAGTAACTAGAATATGCATATAATTGTTTGATTTGGATAGAAAACACCCTAAAGTTTCTAAAACTGTTTGAATGGTGTCTGTGAGTATAACAGAACTCATTTGGCAGGCCAAAACCTGAGAAGATTCCAAACAGGAAGCGCTCTCTCTGACCATTTCATGGCCTTCTTGATCATCTCTAACCAAAACAGGGGATCTCTGGCATGACGTGACATTTTCTAACGCTCCCATAGGCTCTCAGAAGGCGCCAGAAAGCTGAATGGTGGCTTTGCAGGCCCTGGCTGAAAAACATTAGCGCATTTTGTAAGTGGTCGATCTGAGTACAATGAGACTGGGGCGCCTGCCCGAGCTGACACCATGTTTACTTTCTCTCTCTTTGAACAAAAACAACCACTCCCAGTCGGAATATTATCGCTTTTTTACGAGAAAAATGGCATAAAAATTGATTTTAAACAGCGGTTGACATGCTTCGAAGTACGGTAATGGAATATTTAGAATTATTTTGTCACGAAACGCGTCGGGCGCGTCACCCTTATTTACCCTTCGGATAGTGTCTTGAACGCACGAACAAAACGGCGCTATTTGGATATAACTATGGATTATTTGGGACTAAACCAACATTTGTTATTGAAGTAGAAGTCCTGGGAGTGCATTCTGACGAAGAACACCAAAGGTAATCAAACTTTTCTAATAGTAAATCGGAGTTTGGTGAGTACCACACTTTGTGGGTGTCAAAATAGCTAGCCTGTGATGGCTGGGCTATCTACTCAGAATATTGCAAAATGTGCTTTCACCGAAAAGCTGTTTTAGAATCGGACATAGCGAGTGCATAAAGGAGTTCTGTATCTATAACTCTTAAAATAATTGTTATGTTTTTTGTGAACGTTTATCGTGAGTAATTTAGTAAATTCACCGGAAGTGTTCGGTGGGAATGCTAGTCACATGCTAGTCACATGCTAATGTAAAAAGCTGGTTTTTGATATAAATATGAACTTGATTGAACAAAACATGCATGTATTGTATAACATAATGTCCTATGATTGTCATCTGATGAAGATCATCAAAGGTTAGTGCTGCATTTAGCTGTGGTTTGGGTTTATGTGACATTATATGCTAGCTTGAAAAATGGGTGTCTGATTATTTCTGGCTGGGTACTCTGCTGACATAATCTAATGTTTTGCTTTCGTTGTAAAGCCTTTTTGAAATCGGACAGTGTGGTTAGATTAACGAGAATCTTGTCTTTAAAATGCTGTAAAATAGTCATATGTTTGAGAAATTGAAGTAATAGCATTTCTAAGGTATTTGAAAAACGCGCCACGGGATTCCACTGGCTGTTGAGTAGGAGGGCCGCAAGCGTCCCACTGGCCCAGAGAGGTTAATTGAAATGCATTCCAGGTGACTACCTCATGAAGCTGGTTGAGAGAATGCCAAGTGTGTGCAAAGCTGTCATCAAGGCAAAGGGTGGCTAATTTGAAGAATTTCAAATATACAACACATTATGATTTCTTTAAAACCTTTTTGGTTACTACATGATTCCAAATGTGTTATTTCATAGATTTGAAGTCTTCACTGTTATTCTACAACGTAGATAATAGTAAAAATAAAGAAAAACCATTGAATGAGTAGGTGTGTCCAAACTTTTGACTGGTACTGTATCTGCATGGCTGACTAACTCACAGTGGCAGCCATCTCAGGCGAGGCAGGAAGGTCAGTGGTATTTGTTGCTCTGGTCCACATGGAACCTTACAGAGCATGAAGGGAGAGGGAAGTATATATAAAAAAACAACAACAGAAAGGCTGCATCTCAAATAACACCCTGTTCCCTCCATAGTGAACTAGTTTTTACCAGAGCCCTATGGTAGAGCCTATGGATCCTGGTAAAAAGTAGTACACTATAAAGAGAATAGAGTGCCATTTGGGATCCATTCTGAGGGTTTGCATCTTCCCAGCATACTGTTCAGATCATTGCAAGCTTTATCAAATTACAAATGAGAATACTTTTTTTTATTGCAGTCTAAATTGAAACTTATTAAATTGAGATTTTGTGTCACTGATCTACTTACAATACCCCATAATGTCAAAGTGGAATTTTGTTTGAAGAACAGTTTTTAAATTAATAAAAAATGTGAAGCTGAAATGTCTTGAGTCAATAAGTATTCAACCCCTTTGTTATGGCAAGCCTAAATAAGTTCATGAATAAAAATGTGCTTAACAAATTGCATAATAAGTTGCATGGACTCATTCCGTGTTCAATAATAGGGATTAAGATGATTTTCGAATAACTACCCTATCTCTGTACCCCACACACAATTATCTTTGAGGTCCCTCAATCGAGTAGTGAATTACAAGCACAGATTCAACCACAAAGACCAGGGAGGTTTTTCAATGCCTTGCAAAGGACACTGATTGGTAAATGTGTAAATATATTAAAAAGCAGATGCTGAATATCTCTAAATCTTACATTCTGTTTTCTGAAAATTATTTTAAAACTGTGTTGTTGGTCCCTTTCCTACAGAAAATAATCAAACTCGTAACTCTGATTTGGACTACCAGTTTCTGTCAAAATACCCACAATGTGATGAAAGTGACCTTATGGAAAGCCTAGATATGTAACAACTTGGATGTCATCAGTCATTGGGCAAGTCAAGATGAGGTTAAATCATGTCCTCTGTCTGTCTCTCTCTCTCTCTCTCTCTTTTTCTCTCTCTCTCTCTCTCTCTCACTTTTCTCTGTCACTCCTCTCCTCTGTCACTTCTCCTCTCCCCTGACTCTCCTGTCCTCTCCTCTCCTCAATCTCTTCTGTCCTCTCCTCTGTCATTTGTCCTCTCCTCTGTCACTTCTCGTGAATCCTGTCCTCTTCTCTTTAACTTCTCCTCTGTCTCAACTCTACAGCACGTGGATATTGCAGCCCTCCTGGTCTAGTTCAACACGTGTGTGAACGCTTTTGACAAGTGGGCCTTCACCCCAGTTCACAAGGCGGCTAAGAAAGGCTGTCCACTGTGCTTTACTGCTGGCCCAAAGAGCTGACCCTACCATGAAGAAGCAGGAGGGACAGACTGCACTTAACCTGGCACAGTACGCATCCATCCTCTGCTACAGTGGGGGAAAAAAGTATTTGATCCCCTGCTGATTTTGTACGTTTGCCCACTTACAAAGAAATTATCAGTCTATCATTTTAATGGTAGGTTTATATGAACAGTGAGAGACAGAATAACAACAACAAATAATCCAGAAAAACGCATGTCAAAAATGTTATAAATTGATTTGCATTTTAATGAGGGAAATAAGTATTTGACCCCTCTGCAAAACATGACTTAGTACTTGGTGGCAAAACCCTTGTTGGCAATGACAGAGGTCAGACGTTTCTTGTAGTTGGCCACCAAGTTTGCACACATCTCAGGAGGGATTTTGTCCCACTCCTCTTTGCAGATCTTCTCCAAGTCATTAAGGTTTCGAGGCTGATGTTTGGCAGCTCGAACCTTCAGCTCCCTCCACAGATTTTCTATGGGATTAAGGTCTGGAGACTGCTAGGCCACTCCAGGACCTTAATGTGCTTCTTCTTGAGCCACTCCTTTGTTGCCTTGGCCGTGTGTTTTGGGTCATTGTCATGCTGGAATACCCATCCATGACCCATTTTCAATGCCCTGTCTGAGGGAAGGAGGTTCTCACCCAAGATTTGACAGTACATGGCCCCGTCAAATGATGTGGTGAAGTTGTCCTGTCCCCTTAGCAGAAAAACACCCCCAAAGCATAATGTTTCCACCTCCATGCTTGACGGTGGAGATGGTGTTCTTGGGGTCATAGGCAGCATTTCTCCTCCAAACACGGCGAGTTGAGTTGATGCAAAGAGCTCCATTTTGGTCTCATCTGACAACAACACTTTCACCAGTTGTCCTCTGAATCATTCAGATGTTCATTGGGTAACTTCAGACGGGCATGTATATGTATTCTTGAGCAGGGGGACCTTGGGGGCGCTGCAGGATTTCAGTCCTTCACGGCGTAATGTGTTACCAATTGTTTTCTTGGTGACTATGATCCCAGCTGCCTTGAGATCATTGACAAGATCCTCCCGTGTAGTTCTGGGCTGATTCTTCACCGTTCTCATGCTCATTGCAACTCCACGAGGTGAGATCTTGCATGGAGCCCCAGGCCAAGGGATATTGACAGTTCTTTTGTGTTTCTTCCATTTGCGAATAATCGCACCAAATGTTGTCACCTTCTCACCAAGCTGCTTGGCGATGGTCTTGTAGCCCATTCCAGCCTTGTGTAGGTCTACAATCTTGTTCCTGACATCCTTGGAGAGCTCTTTGGTCTTGGCCATGGTGGAGAGTTTGGAATCTGATTGATTGATTGCTTCTGTGGACAGGTGTCTTTTATACAGGTAACAAGCTGCGGTTAGGAGCACACCCTTTAAGAGTGTGCTCCTAATCTCAGCTCGTTACCTGTATAAAAGACACCTGGGAGCCAGAAATCTTTCTGATTGAGAGGGGGTCAAATACTTATTTCCCTCATTAAAATGCGAATCAATTTTAACATTTTTGACATGCGTTTTTCTCTATATTTTTGTTGTTATTCTGTCTCTCACTGTTCAAATAAACCTACCATTAAAATTATAGACTGATCATTTCTTTGTCAGTGGGCAAACTAACAAAATCAGCAGGGGATCAAATACTTTTTCCCCCCACTGTAGCTGGGTTAACAGTAGATAGCATGAAGATGTCAAATGAAGTGTTCAGTATTCTCTGATGATTCTCAACATAAACAAGAGAGCTCTCATATATTTTTTGCACAAATTGGTAGACACTGTGAATGTATATATGTGTTATATCTTTATAGTTGCACAACTAAGTGGCGTACATACAATGTCGTAGACTGCTCAATAAAATTCCCATCCAGTATATTTTTAAACGCAAGCCTGTGGAAACCCCTTTTCACCCAGTAACTCTCCCTCAGAACACATCCTCCTCCTCCTACTTCCTCAGGCTGATGATATCCGTGCACTGTTGATGAACACTATGCCCCCAGACACAGAGAAGAGGGATCATCAGCTCAGCTCTTCACACTTTCGAATCTCTGGAGGGGACAACAGACATTGCTCAATCTGCGCTTGATTCGGCCCATTTGCTAACCAGCCGAATGGATTAATGTTTTAATGCATAAATCCTTTAGCTATTGTATTTTATCATTTACATAAATACATCATATTTTTCCACAGGTTCCCATTTCATGACAAGCCTAGGCTGCAGCAGTGTGTAGCTAATGTCAGGCGGATGATTTGGAAACCAACCCAACACTCTCGTCTCTGTGTACATCACTTTGAAGAGGAATGTCTTCGATATGATGACAAGGGAAAAGTCTGCCTCATCCCGACTATTGTGCCCACCGTTTTCCCCTTTCCTGATCGTCTTCAAAAGCGGTCACAATGCCCCAGGGAAAGACGAAGGAATTTGGTAGATACAGAGGTAAGTGGCAACGTTGATCATGTGAAAGCGTCTGCTGTGCATGATCACACTTACTGTGTAAGTAACGTTGATGAGACTGAGGTACTTTTGTTATGGTCAGGTGCCCTGCCTTGGAAGCTGTGGGGCAGCCCTAGCCACCTGGCTGCTTGGAATTGACTAGTATCTGCATTGACAGGAGCTGCTGATGAGGAAGCCCTGCAGAGGGACGATTTTATCCATACTTAATTCTTTCTTGGCGTGAGTGTCATTTGTGTTCACATGCCACTTACCTGTGTTTCAGTTTGGAAGCAACGCTGCCATCGCTTCTGATTCCTTGCCTCTACAAGAGAGCTTCCTGGCTGACTATAGTGGATCTGCAGGCCGCAGACGACACTAGGCGATATTCCCACACCTCAGCTGAGCAGAGGATCCAATACCGACAAACCATGCAGCAGATCCTCAATGGTACAGTTGTACAGATTCTTGGTTAAATTCAAAGATTCTCTTTTATATTATATTCTCTACATCTCTACATTTGGATTGACAATGGTGCTTGTGTGCAACTAAGATGTTTTATGAACTTTAATGAGAGAGGAATAATCATATGGGTTTAGAAGTATAACAGAAACTATTGATAATGCTATCCATAAATCTTACGTACTGTTTTCTGATAATTATTTTAAAACTGTGTTGTTGGTCCCTTTCCTACAAAAAATAATCCAACTCGTAACTGATTTGGACTACCGATTTCTGTCAGAACAGCCACACTGTGATGAAAGTGACCTTGTGGAAAGCCTAGATATGTAACAACTTGGATGTCATCAGTCTTTGGGCAAGTCATGATGAGGTCAAATCATGTCCTCTGTCTCTCTTGCTCCTCTCCTCTCTGTCACTCCTCTCCTCTGTCTCGCCTGTCCTCTCCTCTGTCACTTATGCTCTCCTCTGTCACTTCCCCTCCCTCCCTCCTGTCCTCTCCTCTGTCATTTCTCCTCTCCCCTGTCCTTTCCTCTGTTACTTCTCCTCTCCCATGTCTCCCTTGTCCTCTCCTCTGTCACTTCTCCTCTCCTCTGTCTCTGCTGTCCTCTCCTCTGTGCAACTAAGGTGTTTTATGAGCTTTGATGAGAGAGGCATAACCATATGGGTTTAGAAGTATAACAGAAACTATTGATATTGCTATGCGTAAATCTTACATACATTTTGTGTGTATTTCTTAGAATGCTGGCAGGTGAGGGGGGTGGGGGCTGTTCTGAAGTCTAATATCTCCTCATAATTAGTTATCAGTTATTATATGTGAAAGGATTAGCTGTGGAATCTTCCAGTATTTTGATATGATTAGGGCTGTTGCAGTGACTGTATTACCGCCACGCCGAGTTATGACCTCAGTAAAATTCCACGTGACCGCTGAGTCATGGTAATCTCCTCTTATAATAATAATAGTTGATTAATCTTTTATAACACTTTTCATTACAATCTCAAAGTGCTTTAAGCAACAAGAACAACAAAAAAGACATGCAATTTTGAAAAACCCCAAAAATGATAATGGGGGATCATGGCAGGCAGGGTAGTTCATTAATGGCTTGAGTAGTCAGCGCCAGGAGGAAGGCTAAAGTAGATGCAGTTTGTAGATGAAACTGAGGGGGGTCACATCGAGGGGGTTTCAGACTGGCCCAGAGCCGTTTATCAGGGCACCTTGGCCCTTGCCATCGCTGAAGCGGCGCATCTCAGTAGTAGTCTCTGAAGTCAGACTCTATAGATAGAACTCACCCACTACTGATGTGTAGCACCCACCTGGACTCTTATGCACACTGCGTTAGTAGTACCCAACTCGCTAATGACCATCAGGTCACTAATGGCCTGGTACTCAGGGCTCTATTGTCCCTCTAACCACTCTGGCATCAATGCAAATGCATTTGAAAATCACATCAAACACTATTCATCAAAACAGTATTGTGCTTTTAAAACTCACCTCACTGTGATTGATTCATTTGAAGAAAGAAGTTCAACAACAGGTTGAAACTGAATGAAAAACATGGTCATTGTGGATATTATTTCAAAGCCTAACACAATGAAATGGACAGCGCTTTCTAAGGTAATGATTAATTCAAAACACCATATGCATATTAGAGCTTATGCATATGCATAGGCCTATACAGTTGAAGTCGGAAGTTTACATACACCTTAGCCAAATACATTTCAACTCAGTTTTTCACAATTCCTGACATTTTAATCCAAGTAAAAATCAGTTAGGATCACCACTTTATTTAAAGAATGTGAAATGTCAGAATAATAGTAGAGAGAATTATTTATTTCAACTTTTATTTCTTTCATCACATTCCCAGTGGGTCAGAAGATTACATACACTCAATTAGTATTTGGTAGCATTGCCTTTAAATTGTTGAACTTGGGTCAAACGTTTTGGGTAGCCTTCCACAAGCTTCCCACAATAAGATGGGTGAATTTTGGCCCATTCCTCCTGACAGAGCTAGTGTAACTGAGTCAGGTTTGTAGGCCTCCTTGCTCGCACACACCTTTTCAGTTCTGCCCACAAATGTCCTATAGGATTGAGGTCAGGGCTTTGTGGATGGCCACTCCAATACCTTGACTTTGTTGTCCTTAAGCCATTTTGTCCCCATGTGCAGATGCAAACCGTAGTCTGGCTTTTTTATGGCGGTTTTAGAGCACGTGGTACCTTCAGGCGTTTGGAAATTGCTCCCAAGGATGAACCAGACTTGTGGAGGTCAATTTTTTTTTCTGAGGTCTTGGCTGATTTCTTTAGATTTTCCCATGACGTCAAGCAAAGAGGCACTGCGTTTGAAGGTAGGCCTTGAAATACATACACAGGTACACCTCCAATTGACTCAAATGATGTCAATTAGCCCATCATTTTTTTGAATTTTCCAAGCTATTTTAAGGCACAGTCAACTTAGTGTATGTAAACTTCTGACCCACTGGAATTGTGAAATAATCTGTCTGTAAACAATTGTTGGAAAAATGACTTGTGTCATGTACAAAGTAGATGTCCTAACCGACTTGCCAAAACTATAGTTTGTTAACAAGAAATTTGAGAGTGGTTGAAAAACGAGTTTTAATGACTCCAACCTATGTGTATGTAAATTTCCGACTTCAACTGTATATGAGCTCAAGCCCAAAACCCCCTCCCCTAAATTAAAATAATTTGCCACTCAGGAATACAATACATAGCCTACCGCATGTTACGCACAACAGATAAACATTTAAAAAAAAAATTAAGATGTCTTTGGTACATAATTATTCTAGCCTATACTCCTATACTCTAGTAATTGCCTTTGAGTGGGACTGCATTATTATTATGGGATTTCACCACAAGGCCAACGGTGACTTTAAAACAGTTACAGAGTTTAATGGCTGTGATAGTAGAAAATTGAGGATGGATCAACAATTGTAACTCGGCTACTCAGGAACATTCACTGTCTTCTTGGTCCCCTGCTGATTTTGTATGTTTGCCCACTGACAAAGAAATGATCAGTCTATAATTTTAATGGTAGGTTTATTTGAACAGTGAGAGACAGAATAACAACAAAAAAATCCAGAAAAACGCATGTCAAAAATGTTATAAATTGATTTGCATTTTAATGAGGGAAATAAGTATTTGACCCCCTCTCAATCAGAAAGATTTCTGGCTCCCAGGTGTCTTTTATACAGGTAACGAGCTGAGATTAGGAGCACACTTTTAAAGGGAGTGCTCCTAATCTCAGTTTGTTACCTGTATAAAAGACACCTGTCCACAGAAGCAATCAATCAATCAGATTCCAAACTCTCCACCATGGCCAAGACCAAAGAGCTCTCCAAGGATGTCAGGGACAAGATTGTAGACCTACACAAGGCTGGAATGGGCTACAAGACCATCGCTAAGCAGCTTGGTGAGAAGGTGACAGCAGTTGGTGCGATTATTCGCAAATGGAAGAAACACAAAATAACTGTCAATCTCCCTCGGCCTGGGGCTCCATGCAAGATCTCACCTCGTGGAGTTGCAATGATCATGAGAACGGTGAGGAATCAGCCCAGAACTACACGGGAGGATCTTGTCAATGATCTCAAGGCAGCTGGGACCATAGTCACCAAGAAAACAATTGGTAACACACTACGCCGTGAAGGACTGAAATCCTGCAGCGCCAGCAAGGTCCCCCTGCTCAAGAAAGCACATATACATGCCCGTCTGAAGTTTGCCAATGAACATCTGAATGATTCAGAGGACAACTGGGTGAAAGTGTTGTCGTCAGATGAGACCAAAATGGAGCTCTTTGGCATCAACTCAACTCGCCGTGTTTGGAGGAGGAGGAATGCTGCCTATGACCCCAAGAACACCATCCCCACCGTCAAACATGGAGGTGGAAACATTATGCTTTGGGGGTGTTTTTCTGCTAAGGGGACAGGACAACTTCACCACATCAAAGGGACGATGGACGGGGCCATGTACCATCAAATCTTGGTTGAGAACCTCCTTCCCTCAGCCAGGGCATTGAAAATGGGTCGTGGATGGGTATTCCAGCATGACAATGACCCAAAACACACGGCCAAGGCAACAAAGGAGTGGCTCAAGAAGAAGCACATTAAGGTCCTGGAGTGGCCTAGCAGTCTCCAGACCTTAATCCCATAGAAAATCTGTGGAGGGAGCTGAAGGTTCGAGTTGCCAAACGTCAGCCTCGAAACCTTAATGACTTGGAGAAGATCTGCAAAGAGGAGTGGGACAAAATCCCTCCTGAGATGTGTGCAAACATGGTGGCCAACTACAAGAAACGTCTGACCTCTGATTGCCAACAAGGGTTTTGCCACCAAGTACTAAGTCATGTTTTGCAGAGGGGTGAAATACTTATTCCCTCATTAAAATGCAAATCAATTTATAACATTTTTAACATGCGTTGTTCTGGATTTTTTTGTTGTTATTCTGTCTCTCACTGTTCAAATTAACCTACCATTAAAATTATAGACTGATAATTTCTTTGTCAGTGGGCAAACGTACAAAATCAGCAGGGGATCAAATACTTTTTTCCCTCACTGTAGCTACAGCTGGTCCTTCCCTGCCCACCAAAAAGCGAAAGGGAAGTTGATGGGTTATTCAAGTTATCAAGATAGTAACTCATGTCAGTTTTTCTCCTCGGTGCATCTTCCCTTCTCTCTCCCTCTCTCTATCCTTTCTAAACACCCCCTCATTGTCTATCTGTGTGTCTGCATGAGCAAGTCCACCAGAGAGCAAACTGTCAGCTGTCATATCTGAGTCCTTCTTTGTCTCGCTCTGACTGCCTTCATAGTTGAGGCTGTCTTTATATAATTAAATTGACAAAAATGCACTTTGAAGATTCTACACACAGAAAGTAAAATACATTTTCCATAGAGATGCTAGATGCAGAGTTACAGTCCCTTACAATCCCTCACACCCCACACATGTTCAGTAGAGAACATCCATAGACATGGAGCTGCTGCAGGCGCTAGACCACTTCATACAGGTAACACACAGGACACACACACAGTCATAATTTGCACATGGAAAGGCTGCACTGAAAATCTTATGAGCTTTGTGTTTAAATGTATTAACATTTGTGTATATTTTTTGTTTCTTTATCTGTATGTGTGTGTATGTGTGTATGTGTGAGTGAGTGACTGAGTTTTGCCATCGTTAACAGGAGCTGCGTTGAGAAGGGAACACTGATTCACTTGTTCTGTAAGGACAGAGAAACATTTAGATTGGTATTTACCTTCCAAGATTTCTGCTTCAAGTTCCACAACACAATCAAGGTACAAGGTACACCATGATCAAGGTACACCATGATCAAGGTACACCACAATTAAGGTACACCACAATCAAGACGCATTCCCTAACCAGATGGTGATGGAGAAAGAAGGTGAGGATAGACTCTATGACTGACACATAGAACCGAACCAGGATTGTCCGTGAGAGGTTGAGTTTCTTCAGCTGGAGAAGATAATACATCTGGTGGGCCTTGTTGGTAAAGGCTGTGATGTTGTCCTTCCACTTGAGGGTATGGGAGATGATGGTCTCCAGAAGCTGTCATGAGCTCAGTTGTTGCGATAGATTTCTTATGTCTGATAAGTAATTTATAATCATACTTTTCTTTCTGATGGCTGCAAAAACTACATTCTTGTCACATGGTCGGCTCATCTGTCAGGGTGGAGTCCAATCTGTTTTTCATTGCTCCTTTTTTCCCTACTACACATAATCCTTGAGTGAATATTATTTGAATATAAGAAGTCTTAACATGAGAACAGAAGTTGAAGTTGAATGAAATGAGACGTTCTTCTCACACGACTCCATATAGATTTCTGAATAGCTTGTGTCATAGCAAATTGTTACACACTCAAGCTATTCCATTCCTTTCAGGATGTTGCCACATTACTTTCATGTCCAAACTCTGCATATTTAACATTTTGTTGGATGTAATAGTAATTCAATGGTTCTATCTAGTGTTTTTATATGTCATTACAAGTGTACCACTCCACAGGTGGATTGCTTACAAGGTTTGTTTGTCCCATCGCTGCAACTCCTGTACGGACTCGGGAGAGGCGAGGGGTCGAGAGCCATGCGTCCTTCGAAACACGATCCTGCCAAGCCACACTGCTTGCTGTGTTGGAGGAAACACCGTACAGCTGGCAACCAAAGTCAGCGTGCATGCAACCCGGCCCCGCCACAAGGAGTCGCTAGAGCACGATGGGACAAGGACATCCCGGCCAGCCAAACCCTCCCCTTACCCGGACAACACTGGGCCAATTGTGCACCGCCTTATGAGTCTCGCGGTCACGGCCGGCTGCGACAGAGCCTGGGATCGAACCTGGGTCTGTAGTGACACCTCAAGCACTGCGATGCAGTGCCTTAGACTGCTGCGCCACTCGGGAGGCAGAGAGCAATCTTTTGAAAGACATGCCTATTACAGTACATGCAATTCATATATAGAGCCAGGGAGAAACTAATCTCTGAAGGCAGTGTGTAGGTCACACTATAATCTTTTGTCATTTGTTTTAGTCTAGCTGACGGTCCTTGTACATCCAACAGGATATGTTTTACACACAGGTTTATAAGCATTAGAGACAAGGACTATAGAAAGTACAGTACTTTGCTCCCTGTGAAGTTTAAGGCCGCAACAAGCCATTGCTATGCCTGATGGTCCTTGGCAACTTTGGCCCCACCCATCTCTTTCAGGATTTGCATGTGAGGCCATGTGCTAAACAGAGTGAGTAAGGTAGTGTAGTAAACAACCAAAGATTTCAAGACTAAAAGTGGGGAAAGTAGTAGCCTACAATAAGGAAAAACTCCTTTATCTAGTCCTTAGCCTATATCCTAATCTGATTTTGAAAGTATCAAAATTATTAGATGATGCTTACCGAGACACTTGTCTAAATTGATGGGTCATGTGAAAGAAATGCTATAACCACCCCACAGCCACATTTAGCTAAGTGGATGGGTCACTATTGTCTAGACATGTACACATGTTCATGAAATAGAATCGAATGTCGTAATCACCCCCAGACACACCTGGCTAACTTGATGGGTCATGTAATCATTCTCTTGCGAAGTGGAAGAGCTAGCAAGCTAGTTAAATTATGAACCCTAATCCCAACCCATTGCTACAGTATAAACTGATTTTCATAGCTAGCCACTATACATGAAATGCTGGAGTATGAATCTGCAGGTAGCTGAAGCTAACCAACTAGGTTCAATGTTAGCTAGCTAGCTAACATCAGGCTTAAACTAGCAATGCAAATGGCTTTCTGAGATAGAAATAATATTACTACGCAGATCATACGCGTAACATTAGCTAGCGAGCCAGCAAGCTAACATCCGATAGCTAGCAGGTTCCGTGCCATAATAAAAAAATTCCTCTCCTTATCACAGGCGTCAGAATGAGTAGACCAAGGTGCAGCGTGGAATATGTTTATCTTGATGTTTAATGAAAGAAGAATGAACACTTACAAATTAAACCAAAAAATGACAGCAGACAGTTCCGTCAGGTACTTTACAACTAAACAGAAAATAACTACCCACAAAACACAAAGGAAAAACAGGCTGCCTAAGTATGGCTTCCAATCAGAGACAACGATAGACACCTGCCTCTGATTGGAAACCATACCCGGCCAAAACATAGAAAACCGAACAAAGAATGCCCACCCACCTATCACACCCTGGCCTAGCTAAACAGAGAAAACACAGCTCTCCTAGGTCAGAGCGTGACACTCCTGTGAAGCAGTGATGTGCGACATACAGCTTTTTTAAACGGATCACAAATGTCCTTTCATAATGCGGCACCAGGTGGTCTCTGGCATTAGGACATTCTTGGTTATGGACTCAGGTTCCATCCTCAGATTGTGTCCTAGCCACAGGAGTGTTCTTTGAGTTATGTCTGCTGTTATCCATCTGGAACTGGTCTTTCTTATAGAGGTCCTGGTTTGAGATCATGTTATGCCAGAAGATTGAAATTTGGAAATTGTTGTGGAAGGTGCATAGGGAGTTCATGTCCGTCTCGTTGGTTCTCTAGCTTTAGCTGCTTTTTAGTAGGACTGATTTCCCATTGTTGTTGTAGATGTGCATCTTTGTCTTTAGGCTGTATTGACTCAAGTTCTAGATTTCCCAGATGTTAGGAGTGTAGCTTTGTTTAGGCTGTGCTTGATGTCTTTACATGTGGAGTTTTCTTATCCAAGTACAGCCCCAAGGTATGTAAAGCTCTCAACCTGTTTCAGTGGCTTTCCTTTGATAGTTTTTTTGTGTTGTGTTTGATTTGATTCTATTCTCTTGGGTCTTTTCTACGTTTACCAATAGGCCTAGTTGATTAGCACATTGGTCCAACATTTTTCCTGCGTTTGGGCTTGTTGAGAAGAGAGCAGAGCAATGTCAACTGCAAAATCCAGATATTCAAGTACTGAGAACAGGGTCTACTGGATTCCCCTTATTGAGTCTTTTGTGGTGTTTCTCATTAACCAACCCATGGCAATCAAGAAGAGAATATGCATCCTTGGCGTACACCTCACACGAAATTTAACTAGTCTGAAGTGGTGTTGTTATCAAGGATGGCATATTACAATCTGAAGAAGTTATATGGCGTGGAGCTCTGGAAGCTGCCGCAGGTATGAGGCATGCTCAGCCTTCAACTGTAACACACCCACACGTCAGGTCATGCTGGAAACTTAGGGGATAGTGGTTTAAGAGTAAGGTGCTAAGGTGAGAGTAGGGGATTATGGTAGAGTGTAGGGAAAGACTAATAGGTTACCTTTCTGTCCAGGAACTTGGAGTGCATCTGCATGTCCTCCTCCCACAGCAGATGCCTCTTCTCAAACACTGCCATATCATTCATCACATCTGACACACAACGCACATAGACACACACATGTAAATAGATGAACATTCCTAACAGTGTGTGTCTCTCTGTGTGTGTGGAACTGTATTTGGGCAGGAGCAGCAGGAGCCTCATGTTGACGGGAGAGCCCATCTGCACTCGGCTGGCCAGGTGCCTAAACTTTAACACAGGGAGAAAGAGATGGCAGGAGCAGTGGTGCCATGTATGTCCCGGGTTTCTCTGGTATAGGCCGGGTTACTGTAAAAGTACTTTGTGACACCGGCTGATGTTTTTATTTTTTAAATGTTTTATTTCACCTTTATTTTACCAGGTAGGCTAGTTGAGAACAGGTTCTCATTTGCAACTGCGGCCTGGCCAAGATAAAGCATAGCAGTTCGACACATACAACAACACAGAGTTACAAATGGAATAAACAAAACATACAGTCAATAATACAGTAGAAAAAATAAAACAAAAAATCTATATACAGTGAGTGCAAATGAGGTAAGATAAGGCAATAAATAGGCCATGGTGGCGAAATAATTACAATATAGCAATTAAACACTGGAATGGTAGATGTGCAGAAGATGAATGTGCAAGTAGAGATATTGGGGTGCAAAGGAGCAAGATAAATAAATAAATACAGTATGGGGATGAGGTAGTTGGATGGGCTGTTTACAGATGGGCTATGTACAGGTGCAGTGATCTGTGAGCTGCTCTGACAGCTGGTGCTTAAAGCTAGTGAGGGAGATATGAGTCTCCAGCTTCAGTGATTTTTGCAGTTCGCTCCAGTCATTGGCAGCAGAGAACTGGAAGGAAAGGCGGCCAAAGTAGGAATTGGCTTTGGGGGTGACCAGTGAGATATACCTGCTGGCGCGCGTGCTACGAGTGGGTGCTGCTATGGTGTGGGTGGGTGCTGCTATGTAAAAAAAAAAAGGCCATGTATAATTTTGCTTGATTGATTGATTGACTGTATAAGTAAAAGTGATGTCCTCTTATCCGTCAGGTAGGAAGTATCGCTTTCTATTATCTATGCATAGTCACTTCACCCCACCTCCATGTACAAATTACCTCGACTAATCTGTACCCCAGCACATTGACTCGGTACCGGTACCCCCTGTATATAGCCTCGTTATTGTTATTTTATTGTGTTACTTTTTAGAATTTTTAACTTTAGTTTATTTGGTAAATATTTTCTTAACTCTGTCTTGAACTGCACTGTTGGTTAAGGGCTTGTAAGTAAGCATTTCACGAGAAGGTGACAAATAAAGTTTGATTTGATTTGATCACTGCCAACACTGCCAAGTGGCTGGGATGTCCTCCACTGAGTCCACTGTCCTCTCCACCCCAAACACCTCCAGCACCTCCATTCCCGCCATCTGCTGTCTGCCATCTGCCATCTGCACCCCAACTCCCTCTGACCACAGATTGACCACACATTAACCACACAACATGGTCAATATACATACGGTCAAATCAAACATAACCTCGTCCCCAGGCTTATAAGCCTGGGATATCAACCACTCCAAGTTGGTCTTATTGGGAGTGACCATAGAGTTCTATGAGACCTACTGAGTAAAGTATTTGTCATCATTCAATGTTGGTGAATCTCAATTCTGTGAGGCATGCCTCTGTGCTTATGGTGTGCTAGCGTACAGGGGAGGGTGAGGGGGAAGGTGTTGTGGGGGATGATTGGTTGGTAGATTAAGTTGATTAAGCCTGCCTATGCGCTGGGAGATTCCCCTGGCACTCTGCATTGGCTAACGAACGGCAAGTTTGACGCATTGGCCCACCAGACTCTTTGCGCATTTGGGCAGACGTGTCTGGGAATGAGATTAAATCAAACACACCTGAGAACACACAACGTGAACAGTGAACACACTCTTATCTAACACACTTATATGAGTATTTTGAGTTTTGAGTAGGGCAGATTAAAACAACTGACACAAATGCACGCACGCACGCATGCACGCACGCACACACACACACACACACACACACACACACACACACACACACACACACACACACACACACGTGGAGCAGTGTTGTGCATATGTGCAGTGTCACTGTTACCACTGCCAGCTTCAATCTCACCCAGTGCTGCAGGTGTAGTGGTAAATAATTGAATGATCCCTCTTATTAATTCCTTTTATGTTTCCATTATTAGGACCAGTTATAGTTAGCTACCTACTTGGCTTGGGCGATATGACGTTTATAATATATACCGGGGTATTTAGAAAAGCGACGGTATGATGCTAGGGCAACTCTTATAAGTTAAGTAGAACTATAAGAAATCTAAGATGTGTCCAATAAATTATATCCAGCTCAGGGCTCCAGCTATGCACTTGGTTTGCTAACTTGCTAGCTAAGTGGCTATATGTCAAGATCAAGCTTCTTGGTTAAGGCAGAGACACTCAAACCTGAATCAAGATCCCTGTTGCCTAAATTGTTTTGTGCGCCCGGTAATACCGTATACCCCGGTATAGTATAATGACGGTATGAAAATCAGGATATCGCCCAAAGCTACTACCTACACAATATAGACAATTGATGATAATTAATTTATACTCACATGATGGCAGAGAGAGGGTGATGGTCAAAACTTTGTATGTCAAGCTGTGTTAGCTGAGGCTGGATAGTTCTTTGACAGTGTACACACAGACAGACAGACAGACAGACAGACAGACAGACAGACAGACAGACAGACAGACAGACAGACAGACAGACAGACAGACAGACAGACAGACAGACAGACAGACAGACAGACACCTGTTTGATATGATAGCTACCTAGCTAGCTTTAGCCTTTAGCTTGATGCTTGCGGGTGGCTTTTCATAAGCTCCCTGTCTTGTTTGTCAGTAAAGCCACCAAGCATTGAAGGAAAGCAGCTAGCTAGCTAGCTAGCTAACTAACGTTACTAGTTGGTGGCACTTATTAAAACTAACCTGGAGAAAGCTAGGTAGCTGGAGCGATGGTCAGGTAAGCCACACCTCCAGTCTTCTGAGCTGACCCAGTGGATCACAGCACAACAACCCAACTAAGTGACCCAACTAGCTGGGTCAAAAATAAATTAACGTGTTCTGTCCACTATTTACTCAGTGCTGGGTTGTTTTTAACCCAGATTGTTTTTAGATTGTAGTTCCTTGTAAGAGGTTTGTTTCACCCTGAGAGTGCTGTACTAATTTAACTGAAATGTTGGTAGTAATGTAATGTGTATAGGAGACAGATCAGAGTGGCAGCAAGTCTTAAACCTTTAATGGTTAAGTGTTTAGCCATGTCTAATTTGATCTGTTTTGCCTGCCAGTTCAGAAGCCTTTGTTAAGGCCTCTACAAGTGATATAAAACCAACTATTTATTGGTATGCTGTAATATACAATGGCATACTCACTGTTAGCAATTGTTGTAATTTTATAAAAATACAATTTAACAATATAGTGCTGTTTTGCTGTATATTTACTACAGCATTCTGTAAATTATGGTGCATTGTGAAAAAATGTTGTGGGAGGGGAAAGAATCGCTGACACATGAACATATTTTGAGGCATGCCTTGTAAGTGTATTTGTATTTGTTGAACCTGTTAGTGAGAATGCTGTACCAATAGAATGTGGTAGTATATGTGGTAGTAGTGCTATGAAAATTGTATGTGTGTAGTGGACTGATCAGAGTGGCAGAAAGTGTTTTGCCCTATAATCATGGCTAGTTTGGAAGCCTTTGTTTAAAGTACAAGTAATACAAATGACTAAATATTGTGTAATATACAAATGCCTAGCAGCCAACCTGGTTGCATCAATTACAGGAAATTGCCAATGAATACCAATATAACAATTACAGCTGCATTTACTTTCTTAGTTTAGTGGGAATATTTTACAATATGGTACTGTATCATTGCTCTGATATTTCAGGAACATACTTGGCACTAGCCAGAGAAGGGCAAAGATACATCAAAATCTACCTTGTTACATATACAACATTTCTTGAATACCAATGTATCCTTAACGACAACAACATTCTCAGTAATGGTTACAGGTATTTTTTACTCACCATGATTGTGACATGTTTTTTTTGTTAGTCAACCTTAGTTTAATGACCAAAGTGTACAAGTAAAAATTAACACTTGCAAAGCACACTGCTGGGTATTATTATATTGAGCTCTGCCCACAAACTAGTTGTATTTTGATCTAATTTGGCCTTGTTTGGGGGCGGAGCTCATTAGAATAATACCCAGCAGTGTGCTTTGCAATTGTTAATTTTTACTTTTACAATTTGGTAATTTAGCAGACGCTCTTATCCAGAGTGACTTATAGTAAAAATATTATGTTACTGTTACCAGGAATTTTGCTGTACTTAAACAGGCGACTTGCAAGTTTATTTTTGTATTTGAAAATAAAAAAATGCATGTATTCTAATTAAACTGTTACAAAATACATTAATTGTATTTCAGGCCAGTGAAATAACTATATCAAATACATGTAACAGAAATACTGCCTATCGTTGGCATTACCTGCCTGCACTGTGAATCAGCACCAGTTTACTAACCACTGTGCTTCCAGTAATGCACTATCAATTCTAGAAATACAGCATGGTACTTTAGTCATTTGTTCCAGTAATATGCTGTACATTTTTGTTTCAGTTAAGGTCCTGAAAATCTACAGTAATTTACTGGCTACTGAGTTGCCATTCGGGACTCAACTACAGACTCAGAGAAGACCTTTGTAAAAGGCACTGCTTTCAGCTTGAATATACCTTCCCTCCCAGAGCTGGGTGTGTTTAATTAGACTCCCCAGCTCTCTCTCTTTCTAATCGCCTCCACATCACTCAGAGAGAGGAGAGAGAGGTGAACTCAGTGTCACGCCGTTGGATTTCATGTTCAACATATAAATAATGCATGGAAGCAGAATTTACAAATCAATAACCCATACCACACAAATATAGCCTGGGATAAGATTGAGCTGCTTCACGACCGGAGTGGACAAGGTCACACATCCCCATACTTACACAAACACATATCCCTCAGATCCATCAAATTAAATTCAATAAAAAGCCATTGCAATTTAGCTCTATTCTCAAATTAGGATTTAAGTGACTCAGAAAGGGCAAGTGAAGTTCAAGTTCAAAGCCACTGAGTCTCATCCTTCATCGTATGACAGTGAGGGAACAGCAAGGGACATGGAAGTGCAGCGTCGATACAATAATGATCTGTCCACGTAAATGAACAGCGAAGAGTGATTGATATTTGCAGGGCTTTTGTGTTATATAAATCACCTGATAATTCAGTGTTGTAATATTCTACCAGTGTTTATGATGGAGGGAGGGAGAAGAAGAGAGAGTGAATAACCTGGGAGTGAGACATAGAAGGGTAAGGAGAAAATAGTGGGAGGAGGGAAGAGAGAGCGTGAGAGAGGGAGAGAAAGAAAGGGGAGTGTGGTGTGAGAGGAAGAGTTGAATAAATTATCACGTTATCAAGACTGCTTATGCATGTGAATATGTTTTAACAGCAAATGTATTGCAAATGTCATGCAACTCAGACAATGGAAACGTGCTAATTTTGTAATAACACTAAAATAATATGTGTAGAGTTATTTGGTATTTTATTAGGATCCCCATTAGCTGTTGGGAAAGCAGAAGCTACTCTTCCTGTGGTCCACACAAAACATAAAACATGGCATGATACAGAACATTAATAGACAATAACAGCTCAAGGACAGAACTACATACATTTTTAAAAAGGCACACGTAGCCTACATATCAATAAAGTGCCTTCGGAAAGTATTCAGACCCCTTGACTTTTTCCACATAATGACAAGGCAAAGGCATAATGACAAGGCAAAAATAGTTGTTAAATGTTTTTTGCTTATTTATAAATAAAAAAACTGAAATATCACATTTACATAAGTATTCAGACCCTTTACTCAGTACTTTATTGAAGCATCTTTGGCAGTGAATACAGTCTCGGGTCTTCTTGGGTATGACGTGACAAGCTTGGCAGACCTGTATTTGGGGAGTTTCTCCCATTCTTCTTTGAAGATCCTCTCAATATCTGTCATGTTGGATGGGGAGCGTTGTTGCACAGCTATTTTCAGGTCTCTCCAGAGATGTTCGATCAGGTTCAAGTCCTGGCTCTGGCTGGGCCACTCAAAGATATTCAGAGACTGTCCCGAAGCCACTCCTGCATTGTCTTGGCTGTGTGCTTAGGGTCGTTGTCCTGTTGGAAGGTGAGACTTCACCTAGGTCTGAGGTCCTGAGGACTCTGGAGCAGGTTTTCATCAAGGATCTCTCTGTTCATTGCTCCGTTCATCTTTCCCTCGATCCTGACTATTCTCTCAGTCCTTGCCGCTGAAAAACATCCCCACAGCATGATGCCACCACCATGCTTCATTGTAGGGATGGTGCCAGGTTTCCTCTAGATGTGACGCTTGGCATTCAGGCCAAATTTAGGTGCCTTTTAGTAAACTCCAAGTCGTGCCTTACCGAGGAGTGGTTCTGTCTGGCCACTCCACCATAAAGGCCTGATTGGTGGAGTGCTGCAGAGATGGTTGTCCTTCTAGAAGGTTCTCCCATCTCCACAGAGGAACTCTGGAGCTCTGTCAGAGTGACCATTGAGTTCTTGGACAACTCCCTGACCAAGGCCCTTCTCCTCCGATTGCTCAGTTTGGTCAGCTCTAGGAAGAGTCTTGGTGGTACCAAACTATGCTACCGTTCAAAAGTTTAGGGTCACTAAGAAATGTCCTTGTTTTTGAAAGAAAAATACGTTTTTTATCCATTAAAATTACATCAAATTGATCAGAAATACAGTGTAGACATTGTTAATGTTGTAAATGACTATTGTAGCTGGAAACGGCTGATTTTCTATGGAATATCTACATACGTGTACAGAGGTCCATTATCAGCAACCATCACTCCTGTGTTCCAATGGCACGTTGTGTTAGCTAATTAAATTGTATCATTTTAAAAGGCTAATTGATCATTATAAAACCCTTTTGCAGTTGTGTTAGCACAGCTGAAAACTGTTGTTCTGATTAAAAAAGCAATACAACTGTCCTTCTTTAAACTAGTTGAGTATCTGAAGCATCAGTATTTGTGGGTTCGATTACAGGCTCAAACTGGCTAGAAACAAAGACCTCTAACCATTCGATGAAAGATGAAGTTGAATTTGTCTTTCTGCCCATAATTTCTTTTAAAGTACTCCAAAGTTGTTTTCCATCATTCTTTATGTAATTGATCTTAGCTTCATAATACAGTTTCTTCAAATTTTTGTTGAGTTTATTAACATAATTTATCAAATTGCAGTAAGCCAGCCAGTCAGATGTGCAGCCAGACTTATTAGCCACTTATTTTGCCCTACCTCTTTCAACCAAACAGTTTTTCAATTCCTCATCAATCCATGGAGCCTTACCAGTTCTAACAGTCAGTTTCCTAACAGGTGCATGTTTATTGGAAGAAGCAGTCGCATAAATTCATCAAGTGCAGCGTCTGGTCAGACCAACAAATATTTTTTACATCATCCACCTAAGAGTCATAGCAAAATAATTTGTATGATGTTTTATACACTATTTAAGGCCCAGCTTTTGTAACTTTGGCTTTGCTGGATATAGTCATTATATTGTGATCACTGCATCCAATGGGAATGGATACAGCTTTAGGACAAAGTTCTACAGTATTAATAAAAATGTGTTCAATACATGTGATCAATACATCAATACATTTGTTATCACCCTGATAGGTTGATAAAAACAACCCAAACCAGATTACAGGCACTGGTTATAGTGATAAGCTTCTTCTTGAGTGGACAGCTTGATGAAAACCAGTCAATATTCAGGTCTCCAAGAAAGTAGACCTCTCTGTTTACATCACATACACTATCAAGCATTTTACACATATTATTTAGATACTGACGGTTAGCACTTGGTGGCCTATAGCAACACCACAAAAGAAAAGGCTTTAGATGAGCCAAGTGATCCTGCAACCACAACACTTCAATAACACATAAGATCTTCTATAAGCATTACAGGGATATGGCACTGAATATATACAGCAACACCTCCCCCATAATTATTACTGGCTCTTCTACAGATGTTATATCCATGTATTGCTACTGCTGCATCATCAAATGAATGATCTAAGTGTGTCACAGACATGGCTAATATATGCATTTTTTTCTGATGTTAGCAAGTTATTGATTTCATGAACCTTATTTCTAAGGCTACATATATTAATATGGGCTATTTTCAGGCCTTCCCTGGGTAGCTTATCAGAGATAGACATAATATGGAAAAGAGCAAACAAAGCAAGAGAAAAAAATATACATTCAGCAGTCCATTAATCAGTTGGTCTGTGTAAGTGTGTGTGCTGCGAAGGTTGAAGCTACGAACCCATAGGCTTGACTCTGTCATCCCTTCCAGACTTTTGGGAGGGAGGGTGGACAATGAGCCTGTCACAGCAGATGTAAGCAATGTCCCCATGCGCTCTGGCAGCTTTCATGGCTGGGATAAGTTCTTTCCTCTTCTGGCGCACTGCTTCAGGATAGTCCTCGTTGAGGAAGCTATACAATACATTCCTCTCAAGTTCTTGGCTCTCTCCAGAACAGCTACCTTGTCCTTGAACCTCAGGAACTTGACGATCGGCCTGGGCCTGTCACCTGAGCCGGTGGTTGGTTTTCCAGTCCTGTGTGCGCGCTCCACCTCAATCTTCCCGTGCTCCATCTTCAGTTTCTCTGAGATCATTTCCCTCACTTTGTCCTCAGACTCCGTCCAGGTCTTATGTGGAGATTCTGCAATTCCGTCCACAACCATGTTGTTCTGCCTTGATTGTCCCTTGAGATAATCTGATTTCTCTGTCATTGTTGTCATGGATTCACATACAGAACTGATGTCCTCTCTCAATGACCAACAGATTGCTGTCATCTTGCTGTTTTCTTGTTTAAACTTATTGAGCTGACCCTGGGGGAACTGAAAACTGTTTTTCAGTCCTGGACTTCTCTGGTCAGGTTGCCCATTCTTTTATTAGTTGACTCCACCAGTATTTGGACAAGCAGTTGTTGTAACAACTGCTTGTAGAACTATTTTTGTTTGTTTAAAAGATCCTTCAACTATGATAGAGAGACCCCACTGTCCTCAACGGTACTCCCACTGGCTTTGGTCTTTGTCATGGAAGCAATGTAGGTTACGCTGTTAATCCTCGTAGTTCCAGACAGGGCAGGTCACAGGGAAGATTGAAAACACCAACAAACAGCAGGGATCTAGACAGCCAGGAGCCCGGGACAATCCCTGGTCCCAGACACAATGGCTAACTGCGTCGCAGGCTGCGTTCAAGCCATCAAGAAAACCCTGCTAGCTTGATAGGCAGCTGCAAGGCCAAACAGCTCCTCAGACCTGGCCTTGGTCGGCAGGATTACTGGACAGAGAGTAGCAGTCCCAGCAACTGATGCCAACAGTGTCGTGGGATCCAAATTCAAAAAGGTAGCTAGCTACTAAGAAACCTTTCAATACACTTTCAAAACTTTCCAAAACAACAAACCGAGTTCTCCCTCGTTCAACAGGAGGAACTGTAGATGTGAAAAGAGACATTATAAAAATATTCAACGGGATAAAACACAAGTGTTGAAAAATAACTGTTTGAACTCAATGTAATCGGTGCACTATATACTTACCATAGGCCTCTCGTCAAAGTAGTTCACTATGTAGGGAATAGGGTGGCATTTTGGACGTAGTCATCTTTGCAATGCTGTGGAAGTAGAGAGCCGCCAGCTGGTGGATTGACTGGTGAAAGTCATGCTACTCAGTCACACAGATAACTTAATCTATTATATTATCACTCCCCCATCCAACCAAATGCCACAGCCCTTCTTGCGTAACAGGAAAAGGAATGTACATGTCAAAAATATCCTTCATTAACCTTTAATCAAAACTTAGTCAAACAGTGGCAGCAGTTTCTGGAACAAAAATGTGGGTACATCCCAAATGAGACCCTATTCCTTATATAGTGCACTGATTTTGACCAGGGCCAATAAGGGTGCACTATAGGGTCAAAAGTAGTGCACAATTAGGAATAGGGTGCCACTGGGATGCACACTTGGTTATAAAACCTCAAAGAATACAAGATAATATTTCCCTGTAATTGTATAGCTTCTGCCTTTCACTTACTGTGCTCTTTTCAGTCATACAGTATATACCGATTCGTTCATCTTACAAACCAGGATTAATGCTAAGGAAGGGGAGTTGGTAAGCAGAGTTACTGTAAGATATATCCTATCTCCTGTGAATGTACCTGTTATTGGTGTGGGTGTCTGTGTGGGTGTCTGTGTCTGTGTCTGTGTCTGTGTGTGTGTGTGTGTGTGTGTGTGTGTGTGTGTGTGTGTGTGTGTGTGTGTGTGTGTGTGTGTGTGTGTGTGTGTGTGTGTGTGTGTGTGTGTGCGTAGTTGTCTGAGAAAGACGGATAGAGTAAAATTAAGAGATGTACAAGATTGGGAGTGCAGACTGGAGACTGGCATTGCTATCATAGCATCTTTTGAGTAACCATGAATCTCAGATGTGCCTGTGCTTCAATGAGCATTGGTCTAGTCCTGGGTAAATGAACGGTGGAATAAAGTCTGATGGGAAAAGAACAAAACAACATCCTGGAAATGGGAAAAATAAATGCATAAGAACGTCAGACAGTTAAAGGAAGGAGAGAGAGAGGAAGAGAGAGAGAGAGAGAGCGCCATTCAAAACAAGTGTTCTCAATCCCCCCAAAAAAGAGAAAAAGAAAAGAGAGAGGGAGGCAAGAATTCACACTTGGATGGCCATGAAACTATTGATTTCATACAAAAGTCTGCTGCTGTGAAAAAATAAGAACTTCTCTCCCTCCAGACAAGGCTGTGGCATTATCATTGTTCGGAGCTCCAGTTGAAATCATCCTATTGTTGTCTTCATATAGGTGTGATAGTTTAGCGCTGGCTTGCAAGAACATCTTGCCAAAGCACATTTGTCTTACTCAGCAGTTTTTCTGCTCTTTTTTCCTGACATATTACACAGTCAATATTGGCCTCACTTGTTGTTTTGTTGTAAATTTGAGTATAAGCGATCTAACACTATTTTCTTTCTTTGAAAACTAATTGCAAAATCTTTTGCTGAGGAGAGGCATTTCCCGGCCCTGTATCATGCCATGTACAGTATTCACCAAGCGTTAGTATGTAAAATGCACAGAGAACACTAGTCTATAGCAATGCATGCTTATGGAAATGTGATTTACGAAGTAGTAGACTCACCAAGGTGAAGATCTGGGCCCATATTCATAAAGTGTCTCAGAGTAGGAGTGCTGATCGAGGATCAATTTTGCTTTTTAGATCTTAGAGAATATAATTATATGAACAGGAAACTGACATAGACTGGATCCCAAATTACATCCTATTCCCTATGTAGTGCACTACTTTTGACCAGGGCCCACGATATATGAGATAGGGTTCCATTTAGGATACAACAATACAGTCTATACCTACAGACCCCTGTCTCTAATTAAAATGGTTCTGTATACATTGAAGAGTAAAATACAATGGCCTGGAACAAAATCTTCCTCAATAGATAAATAATAACAATATACAATAACACTTCTGATTTTATTAATATGTACTGTAGTGCTATGTATACTCGCTATGTATAACATACACTCTATCGCAAATGAATGTGAAGTGCTACAGTGCCTTCAGAAAGTATTCATACCCCTTGACTTTTCCACATTTTGTTGTGTTACAGCTTGAATTCAAAATGGATGAAAAAATAAATAAATCTCAATCATCTACACATAATACCCCATAATGACAAACAAATTTGTGCACATTTATAGAAAAATAAAAACATAAATATCTAATTTGCATAAGTATTCACACCCATGACTCAATATTTTGTAGAAGCACTTTTGGCAGCAATTACTGCTGTGAGTCTTTCTGGGTAAGACTATAAGAGCTAGATTGTATTGCCAATTATTCAGTTCAAAATTATGTAAGCTCTCTCAAATTGGTTGTTGATCATTGCTAGACAACCATTTTCAGGTCTTGCCATAGATTTTCAATTAGATTTAAGTCAAAACTGTAACTAAAATACTGAGGAACATCCACTGTCTTCTTGGTAAAAAACTCCAGTGTAGATTTGGCCTTGTGTTTTAGGTTATTGTCCAGCTGAAAGGTGAATTTATCTCCCAGTGTCAGGTTTTCTTCCAGGATTTCTTTTAGCTCCATTCCATTTCTTTTTTATCCTGAACAACTCCCCAGTCTTTACAGTCATACCCATAACATGATGCAGCCACTACTATACTTGAAAATATGGAAAGTGGTAATCAGTAATGTGCTGTATTGGATTTGCCCAAAACATAACACTTTGTATTCAGGACAAAATGTTAATTGAGGATGCAACAGGATGCATGTTTTCGAATATTTTTATTCCCTACAGGCTTACTTCTTTTCACTCTGTCAATTAGGTTAGTATTGTGGAGTAACTACAATGTTCTTGATCCATTCTGAGTTTTCTCCTATCACAGCCATTAAACTCTGTAACTGTTTTAAAGTCACCATTGTCCTCATGGTGAAATCCCTGAGTGGTTTCCTTCCTTTCCGGCTACTGAGTTAGGAAGGACACCAGTATCTTTGTAGTGACTGGGTGTATTGATACACCATCCATATTGTAATGAATAACTTCACCATGCTCAAGGGGATATTCAATGTCTGCTTTTTATTTGTACTCATCTACCAATAGGTTCCCTTCTTTGCAAAGTATTGGAAAACCTCCCTGGTCTTTGTGGTTGAATCTGTGTTTGAAATTCACTGTTCGATTGAGGGACATAACAGATGATTGTACATGTTGGGTACAGAGATGAGGTAGTCATTCAAAAATCATGTTAAACACTATTATTGCACACAGAATGAGTCCATGCAACTTATTATGTGACTTGTAAATAAAATTATTACTCCTGAACTTATCTAGGCTTGCCATAACAATACTTATTGACCGAAGACATTTCAACTTTTCATTTTTTATTAATTTGACATTATGGGGTATTGTGTGTAGGCCAGTGACAAACCATCTCAATTGAATCCATTCAGGCTGTAACAAGTCAACGGGTTTGAATACTTTCTGAATGCACTGCATACCCATATTCCATATCGTCCACAAAAATAATATTGTTGTCTCCCTGGAGAATCTCAATTGCGTATTCCTCACGTCCTCTCTCCTCACCTTCTTCTCAAAACCAATTGGAGAATAAGTTCAGAGGGGGAGGAGAAGGTCAGAGGGCAAGGACCTCTGGCTTTCTCATCCAATGGGTTTTGAGAAGTAGGTGAGGAGAGAGGAGGGAGGACACAAGGAGTGTGCAATTGAGATTTTCCCTACGTCTGTCTGGCTCTTGTTACTGTCCCCTTAGTAACGCCTTGACCACACCGACAGCATCATTGCGCAAAATAGTATGCAGCATCATCTGGATATGTGTGCAACAAAGGTTCTGCTACCATTTCTGTCAAGCAGTCTACGCATGCGTATGCACCACGCAAAACGCACTGCAACTGCCTCCTCAACGCAATACTGCAAGGCAAACGCAGCATTCAATTGGAAATTAATGTACTTCTGGTGTACAAAAATGCAATGAAACTGTCGGTGTCATTGAGGCGTAAGAAAGAAAGAAGCTTGCCATTTGTAAGTATAGTGTAATGCACAGCGCATCAGAACAAACAGAGAAATCGGAAATCAGGGAGGGATACACAAAGGTCAGCATCTGACAGCAGTGAGATACATGGAGTCCTGAGGACTACTTCTTCAGACCAGTGAGAAACAGAGATACAGATTCATCCCGCTCTCTCCACTGTCTCTCTCTGACACTTTAAAGTTTAAATTAGATTAGCATTCTAAGGTAATACTCGAGTAGTCTGTCTGTCTGCCAAACAAAACAAAATAGTAGCACAATCCTTGGTATTGTTGGATAGATCCTGTATAGACTGGAACCATTATAGAAACATGTCTCTCTCATTCACACTATACCTGCCTGTGTCTCCATGATCCTGAGGGGGGAGCACAAGAGACACAGAGCCTGTCTCTCTGATCACTTTACATGCAGTGTATGGTCACAGAAACAATGCAGTTAGATGCTCATAACCAGCTACATGCTGCTGTACTCTACATGAAAATGACATTTAAAACTGACATAGACATGACATTTAAAAGATCATTGGAAGTGCAGGAGGAGAACTAATCTTACCTGCTTCTACAAACGTTACATTTCTTCAAGTAAGTGGACTCTACATTGTTTTACACAATCTCTGTCGGGGTAGATGAGGAGCCATTTACTTTGTGCTATGCTCGTCAGACTGTGCTTTTCTTTTCTCAGCTATAATACATATCTCTCCTTTTTAAAATCTAGACAGAAGGGAAAATGCCACATTTATTACCCAAGAAGCTACATTTATTACACATGTATTACAGAAGACATAACGTGTAACAACCTGTCAACCCCTACTCCAACCGATATCATCACACATAGACACACACAAACCTCTACACTAAGTAATCAATAAGGAGGGTATTGACAGTGTTTACCAGTCAGGGATTAAATTGTATATTCAAAGGTCACATGCTTCATCGAAGTCAGCAGAACGAAACTGCATTTCAGCTGCACACAATTGTAAACAACATACATCTCTGTTCTCAGTGGTTCTCAAGGCTGTGTGTGTGTGTGTCTGTGTGGGTGGGTGTGAGCATTCATGGGTATGTCTCTCTGTGTGTTTGTGGTTCATTCAACATGGAGACTCTTCCACTAGTCACAACCGTTTTCCCTCATGCTCTAGTTTGAGCTGGAGGCAGCTGCGAGAGTGATTTCCTGAATAACTTTTCAGTCATAGACACTGAGGGGAGTGTTTCCTCCCACAGACACAAACGTGCTACTCTCTCCGAAGTCCTAGTGTTCCATGTGTTGTCTCCGTCTTCATCACATAACAGCACTACTGGCACAGATATCCAAGCTTGTGTACAAAATGGCACCCTATTCCATATATACTACTTTCGATCAGATCCCTGGTCAGAAGTAGTGCACTAATGGGGGAACAGGGTGCCATTTGGGTCCCTTTCCCTTCTGTTGTGTTTCTGTCTCGATTACATTGCAGCACTACTGGCACAGATGTTTACATCCCTTGATTGCAGGGAAATAGAGTTCTGTGTGTGGTAGGGTGGAGAATCTCTCTGTCCATCTCTCCAGACGTAGACACATTCCATGGTTTTCCCATCCATCTTGAAATCTTTGTTTCTGACAGTTGGCATGTTTCACAGTTGCAGTGATGCAGTGTTCCATAATGATTGGTATTAAACCAGTTACAGTTCTGGAATTGATTTATACATTCCCTTTGTAATAGATGGTTCTTAGGTGTGCCAGTCTGCCTGTCCGCCTGCCTACTTGCCCGCCGGCAATCTCTCTCTCTCTCTCTTTCTCTCTCTCTCTTTCTCTCTCTCGTTTTTGACTGCAGGTGCTAATGTGAAATGAGATGTTATCCACCAATACAATGTTGGTAATGAAGTGGCTCGGAACAGCTTGCTGACAGGGAACGTGTCGGCGCTGACATTTGTGTGGCTTACCCCTCTGGCAGAGACAGACAGACAGACATGGAATGGGGACTGTTTAGAGGCTCCCTCAGGCACCTCGATCTCCGCAGCTCCCCTGTCACATTAACCACTGCACTCAACCACGTTGGCCAGGTCTGAAATTCTACCCTATTCCCTATGTAGTACACTACTTTTGACCAGCTTGCACCCCATTCCCTCAATAGTGCATGTCACCCTATTCCCTATATACTGTAGTGCATTACTTCTGACCAGAGCCAGCGTTACGGTAGTGCGCTATATAGTGAATAGGGTGCCATTTCAGATGTAACCCTTAGAAGCATTTCTCTCCAGCATGTACATTGAACATGAGACAAATGGTGAGAAGACAGACCACTTAGTTTCCATGGTTGATTGTAACAGGCTGAATATAGAACACAAAGATTTATTCAAGTGCTGTAGAACAGGTATTGTTAGAAGGACATTTAGGTTTTACTGCAGTATGTGTTTCAATAAAATACATATGGAGGAAATGCAGAAAGCATGACTGTGGTGGTAGGTAATGATATAGAGTGCCTTCAGAAAGTTTTCACACCCATTGAACTTTTCCACATTTTGTTGTGTTACAGCCTGAGTTTAAAATACTTTCAATTGAGATTTTGTGTCACTGGCCTACATACAATAGCTCGTAATGTCAAAGTGGAACTATGCTTTTATAAATGTCTATAAATAAATAAAAAATATAAAGCTGTAATGTCTTGAGTCAATAAGTATTCAACCCCTTTGTTATGGCAAGTCTAAATAAGTTCAGCAGTGAAAATGTGCTTTACAAGTCACATAATCAGTAGCATGGACTCACTCTGTGTGCAATACAATTGTTTACTTGTCATTGGAAAGGGCGAGCAAGTTTTTTAGGATAAAAATAAACAGAATAGGGCTAAGCACAGGCAAAATCCTAGAGGAAAATCTGGTTCAGTCAGCTCTTAGAGACTTATTCAGAAAGACTCACAGCTGTAATTGCTGCCAAATGTGATTCTAACGTATTGACGCATGTATTGACGTATTGACGCATGAGATATTTATATATTTCCTTTTCAATAAATTAGCAAAAATGTCCAAAAACATGGTTTCACTTTGTCATTATGGGGTATTGTGTGTAGATTGGTGAGAGAATTTTTTTTATTTAAAATATTTAGAATTCAGGCTGTAACACAACTAAATCAGTAATAAGTATGAATATGTTCTGAAGGCTAGCTGATATGAGTCGTTCCATGAAATGAGTGCCTTTGTCACGTCCTGACCAGCAGAGGGTGTAGTTGTGTAGTAGTTTGGTCAGGACGTGGCAGAAGATGTCTGTGTATGTTTGTTCTGTGTGTTGTGTTTCTATGTTGGTCTGTGTGGCTCCCGATCAGGGACAGCTGGTTATCGTTGTTCCTGATTGGGAGTCATATATTTAGGAGTATGTTTGTCACTTGGGTTTGTGGGTGGTTATGTTAACACTGCTATGATTTTGTAAGTAGCCTGTCTGGAGTCGTTCGTGTTTATTGTTTTCTGTGTATACTTTGCTCTAAAATATTAAAAGATGAGCATTCATATCCCGGCTGCGATTTGGTCTATTCAACACGGCAACATTTATGACAGCCTTCTGTGGCCCTTCGATATTTTAAGTAGAAATTGTGCACCAATATTAAATTTAAAAACCTGTTATATTAAATTAAGTGCCGTTTAATATAGACCACATTGAGAATTCAATAAATCAGATTTTCAATATGAATAAAGACTTGTTAAAGTGCCAAAATTCAGCCTTTTGACATGTCCCTCTGTGCACCCTATGTGACTTCTAAGATTTTAACCCACTTAACCGCAACATTTCTCCAAGTTTTCACCATCCTTGTAAAGTTCTAGCTATTTTGTTGCTTTGGCAAAGTAATTTCGGAAGATTATTATTTATTTAATGGGATTTAGTTAATGCTCTCAGTGCAAGAGGTGTCACCACATTCCCTGGTTCAAATCAGGCTGTATCACATCCGGCCGTGATTGGGAGTCCCATAGTGCGGCGCACAATTGGCCCAGCGTCGTCCGGGTTTGGCCGGTGTAGGCCGTCATTGTAAATAAGAATTTGTTCTTAACTGACTTAACTAGTTAATAAATAAAGGTTAAATCAGTGATCCAATTACTTCTGTCCCTCATTTTAAGGTCAACCCTGTTACATGAACTGAACTCTTGTTTTAATATGGTGGAACTATTCCTTTTAAAATATTTTTTTCAAAAGAAACTTTGAACATCTAATAGTCAAATCATAATGTAAAAGCAGGTGAGCTGATTCTACTCTTTTTGGCTCTTTTCTGGTGTTTTGTGGTGGAAAACTAAGCATAGAGCATAACATGTCAACCCTGTTACCCATAAGCTAGAAATGTTTGAACAATATAAGCTTCCATTCCGCATGTATTTACTGTGCATTCAGAAAGTATTCAGACAGCTTGACTTTTTCGTTAGTCTTACTCTAAAATAGATTTTTTTTTAAATTCCCCTCATCAATCTATACACTACCACCTAATGACAAAGCAAAAACAGATTTTTAGAAATTTGAGTAAATTTATATATATATTTATATATATTTATAAAAAACTCAAATTATATTTACATAATTATTCAGACCCTTTATTCAGTAATTTGTTGAAGCAGCGATTTCAGCCTAGAGTCTTCTTGGGTATGACGCGATAAGCTTGGCACACCTGTATTTGGGGAGTTTCTCCCATTCTTCTCTGCAAATCTTCTCAAGCTCAGTCAGGTTGGATGGGCAGCATTGCTGCACAGCTGTTTTCAGGTTTCTCGAGAGATGTTAGATCAGGTTCAAGTCCGAGCTCTGGCTTGGCCACTCAAGGACATTCAGAAACTTGTCCCGAAGCCACTCCTGCGTTGTCTTGGCTGTGTGCTTACGGTCGTTGTCCTGTTGGAAAGTGAAACTTCGCCCCAGTCTGAGGTCCGGAGCACTCTGGAGCAGGTTTTCATCAAGGATCTCTCTGCAGTTTGCTCTGTTTACCTTTCCTTTGATCCTGACTAGTCTACTAGCCGCTGAAAAACATCCTCATCATGCTTCACCGTAGGGGTGGTGCCAGGTTTCTTCTAGACATGATGCTTGGCATTCAGCCAAAGAGTTCAATCTTGGTTTCATCAGACCAGGGAATCTTGTTTCTCAGGGTCTGTGAGTCCTTTAGGTGCCTTTTGGCAAAATCCAAGGGGGATGTCTTGGCAAGTCAGTTAAGATCATACAGTGCCCTGCAAAAGTATTTACCCCCCCCCCCCCCCGGCGATTTTACTATTTTGTTGCATTACAACCTGGAATTTAAATAGATTTTTATTTGGATTAAATGTAATGGACAAAATATACTGCAAAAAAAAATAAAGGGAACACTTAAATAACACAATGTAACTCCAAGTCAATCACACTTCTGTGAAATCAAACTGTCCACTTAGGAAGCAACACTGATTGACAATATATTTCACATGCTGTTGTGCAAATGGAATAGACAACAGGTGGAAATTATAGGCAATAAGCAAGACACCCCCAATAAAGGAGTGGTTCTGCAGGTGGAGACCACAGACCACTTCTCAGTTCCTATGCTTCCTGTCTGATGTTTTGGTCACTTTTGAATGCTGGCGGTGCTTTCACTCTAGTGGTAGCATGAGACAGAGTCTACAACCCACACAAGTGGCTCAGGTAGTGCAGCTCATCCAGGATGGCACATCAATGCGAGCTGTGGCAAGAAGGTTTGCTGTGTCTGTCAGCGTAGTGTCCAGAGCATGGAGGCGCTACCAGGAGACAGGCCAGTACATCAGGAGACGTGGAGGAGGCCGTAGGAGGGCAACATCCCAGCAGCAAGACCGCTACCTCCGCCTTTGTGCAAGGAGGAGCAGGAGGAGCACTGCCAGAGCCCTACAAAATGACCTCCAGCAGGCCACAAATGTGCATGTGTCTGCTCAAACGGTCAGAAACAGACTCCATGAGGGTGGTATGAGGGCCCGACGTCCACAGGTGGGGGTTGTGTTTACAGCCCAACACCGTGCAGGATGTTTGGCATTTGCCAGAGAACACCAAGATTGGCTAATTCGCCACTGGCGTCCTGTGCTCTTCACAGATGAAAGCAGGTTCACACTGAGCACGTGACAGACGTGACAGAGTCTGGAGATGCCGTGGAGAACGTTCTGCTGCCTGCAACATCCTCCAGCATGACCGGTTTGGCGGTGGGTCAGTCATGGTGTGGGGTGGCATTTCTTTGGGGGGCCGCACAGCACCTCCATGTGCTCGCCAGAGGTAGCCTGACTGCCATTAGGTACCGAGATGAGATCCTCAGACCCCTTGTGAGACCATATGCTGGTGCGGTTGGCCCTGGGTTCCTCCTAATGCAAGACAATGCTAGACCTCATGTGGCTGGAGTGTGTCAGCAGTTCCTGCAAGAGGAAGGCATTGATGCTATGGACTGGCCCGCCCGTTCCCCAGACCTGAATCCAATTGAGCACATCTGGGACATCATGTCTCGCTCCATCCACCAACGACACATTGCACCACAGACTGTCCAGGAGTTGGCGGATGCTTTAGTCCAGGTCTGGGAGGAGATCCCTCAGGAGACCATCCTCCACCTCATCAGGAGCATGCCCAGGCGTTGTAGGGAGGTCATACAGGCACATGGAGGCCACACACACTACTGAGCCTCATTTTGACTTGTTTTAAGGACATTACATCAAAGTTGGATCAGCCTGTAGTGTGGTTTTCCACTTTAATTTTGAGTGTGACTCCAAATCCAGACCTCCATGGGTTGATAAATTGGATTTCCATTGATTATTTTTGTGTGATTTTGTCAGCACATTCAACTATGTAAAGAAAAAAGTATTTAATAAGATTATTTCTTTCATTCAGATCTATGATGTGTTGTTTAAGTGTTCTCTTTATTTTTTTGAGCAGTGTAGTTCAAATTGGTGAAGTAAAATGAAAAAAATTACTTATTTCAAAAAATTCAAAAAGATTCTAAACGGAAAAGTGATGGGTGCATATGTATTCACCCCCTTTGCTATGAAGCCCCTAAATGAGATCTTGTGCAACCAATTACCTTCAGAAGTCACATAATTAGTTAAATGAAGTCCACCTGTGTGCAGTCTAAGTGTCATTAAGTTGACTGTGTCTTTAAACAGCTTGGAAAAATCCAGAAAATGATGTCATGGCTTTAGAAGCTTCTGATAGCCTAGTTGACATAATTTGAGTCAATTGGCGGTGTATCTGTTGATGTATTTCAAGGCTTACCTTGAATCTCAGTGCCTCTTTGCTTGACATCATGGGAAAATCTAAAAAAATCAGCCAAGACCTCATAAAGAAATTGTAGACCTCCACAAGTTTGATTCATCCTTGGGAGCAATTTCCAAATGCCTGAAGGTACCACGTTCATCTGTACAAACAATACTACGCAAGTATAAACACCATGGGACCATGCAACCATCATACCGCTCAGGAATGAGACACGTTCTGTCTCCTAGAGATGAACGTACTTTGGTGTGAAAAGTGCAAATCAATCCCAGAACAACAGCAAAGGACCTTGTGAAGATGCTGGAGGTATCTATATCCACAGTAAAACAAGTCCTATATCGACATAACCTGAAAGGCCGCTCAGCAAGGAAGAAGCCACTGCTCCAAAACCGCCATAAAAAGCCAGACTACGGTTTGCAACTGCACATGGGGACAAAGATTGTACTTTTTGGAGAAATGTCCTCTGGTTTGATGAAACAAAAATAGAACTGTTTGGCCATAATGACCATTGTTATATATGGAGGAAAAGGGGGAGGCTTGCAAGCCGAAGAACGCCATCCCAAACGTGAAGCACGGGGGTGGCAGCATGTTGAGGGGGTGCTTTACTGCAGGATGGACTGGTGCACTTCACAAAATAGATGGCTTCATGAGGCAGGAAAATTATGTGGATATATTGAAGCAACATCTCAAGACATCAGTCAGGAAGTTAAAGCTTGGTCGCAAATGGGTCTTACAAATGGACAATGACCCCTAGCATACTTCCAAAGTTGTAGCAAAATGGCTTAAGGACAACAAAGTCAAGGTATTGGAGTGGACATCACAAAGCCCTGACCACAATTCTATAAACATTTTTGGGCAGGACTTTAAAAGCATGTGTGAGCAAGGATGCCTACAAACCTGACTCAGTTACACCAGCTCTGTCAGGGGGAATGGGACAAAATTCACCCAACTTATTGTGGGAAGCTTTTGGAAGGCTTCCCGAAACGTTTGACCCAAGTTCAACAATTTAAAGGCAATGCTACCAAATACTAATTGAGTGTATGTAAATGTGTTACCCACTGGGAATGTGATGAAAAGATTAAAATCTGAAATAAATCATTCTCTCTACTATTATTCTGACATTTCACATTCTTAAAATAAAGTGGTGATCCTAACTGACATATGACAGGCAATGTATTTGGCTACGGTGTATGTAAACTTCCGACTCTGAAAGGCCCCAGAGTCTGCAACACCACCAAGCAAGTGACACAATGAAGACCAAGGAGCTCTCCAAACAGGTTAGGGACAAAGTTGTGGAGAAGCAGGGTTGGGTTCTAAAAAAATATCTGAGACTTTGAACATGCCACGGAACACCATTAAATTCATTATTAAAAAATGGAAAGAATATGGCACCACAACAAACCTGCACAGAGAGGGCCGCCCACCAAAACTCATGGACCAGGCAAGGAGGGCATTAATCAGAGAGGCAACAAAGAGACCAAAGATAACCCCAAAGGAGCTGCAAAGCTCTACAGCGGAGATTGGAGTGTCTGTCCATAGGACCACTTTAAGCCGCACACTCCGCAGAGCTGGTCTTTATGGAAGAGTGGTCAGAAAAAAGCCATTGCTTAAAAAAAATTGCAAACGTGTTTGGTGTTCGCTAAAAGGTATGTGGGAGACTCCCCAAACATATGGAAGAAGGCACTCTGGTCAGATGAGACTAAAATTGAGCTTTTTGGCCATCAATGAAAACGCAACACCTCTCATCACCCCGAGAACACCATCTCCACAGTGAGGCACGATGGTGGCATTATTATGCTGTGGGGATGTTTTTGATCGGCAGGGACTGGGAAACTGGTCTGAAGTGAAGGAATGATGGATGGCGCTAAATACAGGGAAATTCTTGAGGGAAACCTGTTTCAGTATTCAAAAGATTTGAGACTGGGATGGAGGTTCACCTTCCAGCAGGACAATTACCCTAAGCATACTGCTAAAGCAACACTCGAGTAGTTTAAGGGGGAACAGTTAAATGTCTTGGAATGACCTGGTCAAAGCCCAGACCTCAATCCAATTGAGAATCTGTAGTATGACTTAAAGATTGCTGTACACCAGTGGAACCCATCCAACTTGAAGGACCTGGAGCAGTTTTGCCAAGAAGAAAGGCAGAAATCCCAGTGGCTAGATGTTCCAAGCTTATAGAGACATACCCCAAGAGACTTGCAGCTCTAATTGCTGCAAAGGGTGGCTCTACAAAGTGTGTAAATCAAAAAATACAAACCCCCCAAAAATCTATTTTAATTCCAGGTTGTAAGGCAACAAAATAGGAAAAATGCCATGGGGGGTGAATACTTTCGCAAGCCATTGTATTCTTACTTTCAATGACGGCCTAACAAAAGGCAAAAGGCCTCCTGCGGCTGGGATGGGATTAAAAATAACCTATTATCACACAGAGGCTGGGATTAAAAATAAATGAAAATAAAATAAATACAGGACGAAACACACGTGACGACAAAAGAAACAACGCAACACTACATAAAGAGAGACCTAAGACAACAACATAGCATGGCAACAACACATGACGACACAGAATGGTGCAACACAACAGGACAACAACATGGTAGCAACGCAACATGGCAGCAGCACAAAATGGTAGCAGCACAAAACATGGTACAAACATTATTGGGCATAGATAACAGCACAAAGGGCAAGAAGGCAGAGACAACAATACATCACGCAAAGCAGCCACAACTGTCAGTAAGAGTGTCCATGATTGAGTCTTTGACTGAAGAGATAAAACTGTCCAGATTGACTGTTTATTGCAGCTCGTTTCAGTCGCTAGCTGCAGCGAACTGAAAAGACGAGCGACCCAGGGATGTGTGTGCTTTGGGGACCTTCAACAGAACGTGACTGGCAGAAAGGGTGTTGTATGTGGAGGATGATGGCTGCTGTAAATATCTCAGATAGGGGGGAGTGAGGCCTAAGAGGGTTTTATAAATAAGCATCAACCAGTGAATAAAGTATTTCTGGTTTTTGTTTTTAATACATTTGCAAAAAAAAATGCAAAAATGTTAAAAACGGGTTTTCACTTTGTCATTATGGGGTATGTGTGTAGATTGATTAGGGAAAACATTTATTTGATCAATTTTAGAATAAGGCTGTAACGTAACAAAATGTGGAAAAAAGAAGGGGTCAGAATACATTCCGAATGCTCTGTATATTTTGTATTTATCCTCTCTAGGGTATGTGGGACGAAATCGTCCCACCTACTCAACAGCCAGTGGAATCCCGTGGCGCGATATTCAAATACCTTAGAAATGCTATTACTTCAATTTCTCAAACATATGACTATTTTACACCATTTTAAAGACAAGACTCTCGTTAATCTAACCACACTGTCCGATTTCAAAAAGGCTTTACAACGAAAGCAAAACATTAGATTATGTCAGCAGAGTACCCAGCCAGAAATAATCAGACACCCATTTTTCAAGCTAGCATATAATGTCACATAAACCCAAACCACAGCTAAATGCAGCACTAACCTTTGATGATCTTCATCAGATGACACTCCTAGGACATTATGTTATACAATACATGCATGTTTTGTTCAATCAAGTTCATATTTATATCAAAAACCAGCTTTTTACATTAGCATGTGACGTTCAGAACTAGCATACCCACCGCAAACTTCCGGTCAATTTACTAAATTACTCACGATAAACGTTCACAAAAAACATAACAATTATTTTAAGAATTATAGATACAGAACTCCTTTATGCAATCGCTAGGTCCGATTTTAAAATAGCTTTTCGGCAAAAGCACATTTTGCAATATTCTGAGTAGATAGCTCGCCATCACAGGCTAGCTATTTTGACACCCACCAAGTTTGGCCCTCACCAAACTCAGATTTACTATTAGAAAAATTGGATTACCTTTGCTGTTCTTCGTCAGAATGCACTCCCAGGATTTCTACTTCAATAACAAATGTTGGTTTGTTTCAAAATAATCCATAGTTATGTTCAAATATCCTCTGTTTTGTTTGTGCGTTCAAGACACTATCCGAAGGGTGACGCGCCCGACGCGTTTCGTGACAAAAAAATTCTAAATATTACATTACCGTACTTCGAAGCATGTCAACCGCTGTTTAAAATACATTTTTATGCGATTTTTCTCGTAAAAAAGCAATAATATTCCAACCGGGAAACCCTGTTTTCGTTCAACGACTAAAAAATAAAAACATGGTTTCGGCTCGTACACGCGCCTCCAGTCTCATTGTTCTCTGATCGACCACTATCCAAATGCACTACTGTTTTTCAGCCATGGCCTGCAAAGGCATCATTCACCGTTCTACCGCATTCTGAGAGCCTATGGGAGCCGTAGGAAGTGTCACGTTACAGCAGAGATCCTCAGTTTTCAATAAAGAGAGTGTAGAAGGCCAAGAAATGGTCAGAGAGGGCACTTCCTGTAAGGAATCTTCTCAGGTTTTTGCCTTGTCGTATGAGTTCTGTTATACTCACAGACACCATTCAAACAGTTGTAGAATCTTTATGGTGTTTTCTATCCAAATCAAACAATTATATGCATATTCTAGTTTCTGGGCAGTAGTAATAACCAGATTAAATCGGGTACGTTTTTTTATCCGGCCGTGCAAATACTGCCCCCTACCCTAGAGAGGTTATTATGGATCCCCTGTCACAAGGGGATTTATGGCTGAATTAAGATGAAATCGTCAACCTTGTTATGGTCAACCATTTTACTTTATTTACCACTTAGTAGGCACTTACTATCGTAATTTTCTTCTTTTAAACTTTTGAGATGGGTAAACATGTTTTTTTAATTAGGTGAAATCAAATGTTTGAGTCACACTTCTCAAAAGGCACTAAACTAGTGGAACGAGCTAGCGAGACAAAGGGTGTCACATCCTGTCTACATCTCAAATGGCACCCTATTCCCTTTATAGTGCACTTTTTTTGACCCGGACCAATAGGGCTCTATATAGAAATTAGGATGCATTTGGGACGCAAACGTTGTCACATACCGTGTTAGCAGGAGATATGCGTTTGTTTCCGAGAGGTGTGCTGATGAATATTCCCTTTGGGATATTTCCTTTGGGATGCATCCTGTGACTTCACCACGTTAACCCCTGCTGACTATGCCAATGGTGTTGTCAGTCAGTCCCAACAAAGCTGAGGGCTGGGGTGTGCCAGAACGTGATGGGGCCTGAATGCAGATGCAGAGCTCCTCACTCATTTATTTTTGCCCAGGGGTTGCTTCCCAAATGGCACTCCATTCCCAATACAGTTTACTACTTTTGACGAGAGCCCTATGGGTTGTGCGATCAAAAGTAGTGCACTACATAGGGAATAGGGTGCCATTGAGGATGTAGACCAAGGTTCTTTTCACTCTGTTCTGCAGTGGTTATAGGGAAGAGTGATTTATAAATAGGGAAAGTCACCCTTTTTTCAGGTCAATTAACATGTGCTCCATCAACGGCTGAATTTGGTTTCTTGGTCTACTATACCAGGGTTTCCAAAACTCGGTCCTGGGCCCCCTTTGGTTGGTTTTTGCACTAGGACTACACAGCTGATTCAAATAATCATAGCTTGATGATATGGTTATTTGAATCAGCTGTGTAGTGCTATGGCAAAAACCAAAATGTGCCCAAAGCGGCGAGTCCGAGGACCGGGTTGAGGAAACCCTATACTATACACTCTTAGAAAAACGTTTCCAAAATTGTTCTTTGCAGAGGGATAGGGTTCTACCAAGAACTGTTTTAATCTGAATAACCACTTTTGGAGACAAGGGTTCTTTCTAAGGCAAAGGGTTCAATTTAGAACTTTTAACATCCTAAGAACCGTTTTTGGAAGAAATCATTATTTGATGATTCTTTGGAAGACAATAAGGGTTCTACATATAACCACATATTTCCCAGCATGCTCTATTGCAGGGTGATTTTTTTAGAATTGTTTGTTTTAATATCTGTTTTTGCATGGACATTGATTGATTGATAAATGTTATGCTACACAACGATAAAACGCATCCATTTTTCTAAACTAATCCAATCTGTTAGTACTTATTGCACCCATTACTGATTTGGTTGTTCCAGTTTAGATGATTGAGCTAGTCTCATTTTCTTTACCCTGGCAGTCATTCTAAATGCTGGTTGCGGATGACTAAGAAGGTCCACTTATTAGCTATCCTAACTCTGGCTGTTTTCCAATAGGAATTAAACGTTACTTTATAAGCCAGAACAATGTGACTTCAGGCCTGATGTGGCCTGTTCATAGAGGGTTCAAGGTATAATCATATACAGGGGGTGCTATGAAGAACCCTTATTTGTTGTGTGAAGAATAGTAGATATTTATCCACATAGCCTATCTTTAAATGGAGATATAGACAACATTCTTAGAAAAAAAGGTTCCATATAGAACCAAAAAGGCTTCATATATGGAACCCCAAAAAGTGATATAGTTGAAGTCAAAAGTTTACATACACCTTAGCCAAATACATTTAAACTCAGTTTTTCACAATTCCTGACATTTAATCCTAGTAATAATTCCCTGTCTTAGGTCAGTTAGGATCACCACTTTATTTTAAGAATGTGAAATGCCAGAATAATAGAGAGAATGATTTATTTCAGCTTTTATTTCTTTCATCACATTCCCAGTGGGTCAGAAGTTTACATACACTCAATTAGTATTTGGTAGCATTGCCTTTAAATTGTTTAACTTGGGTCAAACGTCCACAAGCTTCCCACAATAAGTTGGGTGAATTTTGGCCCATTCCTCCTGACAGAGCTGGTGTAACTGAGTCAGGTTTGTCGGCCTCCTTGCCCGCACACACTTTTTCAGTTCTGCCGACACATTTTCTAGGATTGAGTTCAGGGCTTTGGGATGGCCACTTGTCCTTAAGCCATTTTGCATTTTGGTGAACCAGGCTTGTGGAGGTCTACAATTTGTTTTCTGAGGTCTTGGCTGATTTCTTTTTATTTCCCCATGATGTCAAGCAAAGAGGCACTGAGATTGAAGGTAGGCCTTGAAATACATCCACAGGTACACCTCCAATTGACTCAAATTATGTAAATTAGCCTATCAGAAGCTTCTAAAGCCATGACATTTTCTGAAATTTTCCAAGCTGTTTAAAGGCACAGTCAACTTTGTGTATGTAAACTTCTGACCCACTGGAATTGTGAAATGATCTGTCTGTAAACAAATGTTGGAAAAATGTTTTGTGTCATGCACAAAGTAAATGTCCTAACCGACTTGCCAAAACTATCGTTTTTTACCAAGAAACCTGTGGAGTGGTTGAAAATACGAGTTTTAATGACTCCATCCTAAGTGTATGTAAACTTCTGACTTCAACTGTATATATAAAATACATTACAAAAAATAATAAAACATAGTGATTGTGTTTAAAGTAACACAACATGTGTCGTCCATAACTAGACACCTGGATGTGTTATAAAATAACAAAGATTTTCTAAGAGTGTATATGAATAGATACCTTCTTGCAGTCAAATAACCAAATCACCCTATAGTGCCTACATGGGTGGAATATTATTCATATTTTTCGTAATTTCATAATTAATAAACATTATTTTAAAACACTTGCCTAAAACCCTGTGTTTCTTTGTCAAATGGTTTTGTTATATTTCAGTCTTCTGTGATGTATGCAAAGTGTAAAATTTGGATGCAAACTCAAAATTGAATACATTTTCTAAGCCCATAACCATATGTGTGAGGTCTATACTTTTATTTTAAAGTAGATTTATTTAAGAATACCAAAAAACACTCTGTGACCCTGATCTAGCCCACTGCAGTAAAAGGTTTAGTTTAGAGTTATTTGTGAAACATGAATTGCGATACAAACGTTAGGCTATATGTTTTGATTTCTAATACACTGGTCAAAAAAATAAAGGGAACACTTAAACAACACATCCTAGATCTGAATGAAAGAAATAATCTTATTAAATACTTTTTTCTTTACATAGTTGAATGCGCTGACAACAAAATCACACAAAAATAATCAATGGAAATCCAATTTATCAACCCATGGAGGTCTGGATTTGGAGTCACACTCAAAATTAAAGTGGAAAACCACAATACAGGCTGATCCAACTTTGATGCAATGTCCTTAAAACAAGTCAAAATGAGGCTCAGTAGTGTGTGTGTAGTGTGTGTGTGGCCTCCACGTGCCTGTATGACCTCCTACAATGCCTGGGCATGCTCCTGATGAGGTGGCGGATGGTCTCCTGAGGGATCTCCTCCCAGACCTGGACTAAAGCATCCGCCAACTCCTGGACAGTCTGTGGTGCAATGTGGCGTTGGTGGATCGAGCGAGACATGATGTCCCAGATGTGCTCAATTGGATTCAGGTCTGGGGAACGGGCGGGCCAGTCCATAGCATCAATGCCTTCCTCTTGCAGGAACTGCTGACACACTCCAGCCACATGAGGTCTAGCATTGTCTTGCATTAGGAGGAACCCAGGGCCAACCGCACCAGCATATGGTCTCACAAGGGGTCTGAGGATCTCATATTGGTACCTAATGGCAGTCAGGCTACCTCTGGCAAGCACATGGAGGGCTGTGCGGCCCCCCAAAGAAATGCTACCCCACACCATGACTGACCCACCGCCAAACTGGTCATGCTGGAGGATGTTGCAGGCAGCAGAACGTTCTCCACGGTGTCTCCAGACTCTGTCACGTCTCTCACGTGCTCAGTGTGAACCTGCTTTCATCTGTGAAGAGCACAGGGCGCCAGTGGCAAATTTGCCAATCTTGGTGTTCTCTGGCAAATGCCAAACGTCCTGCACGGTGTTGGGCTGTAAGCACAACCCCCACCTGTGGACGTGGGGCCCTCATACCACCCTCATGGAGTCTGTTTCTGACCGTTTGAGCAGACACATGCACATTTGTGGCCTGCTGGAGGTCATTTTGCAGTGCTCTGGCAGTGCTTCTCCTGCTCCTCCTTGCACAAAGGTGGAGGTAGCGGTCATGCTGCTGGGTTGTTGCCCTCCTACGGCCTCCTCCACGTCTCCTGATGTACTGGCCTGTCTCCTGGTAGCGCCTCCATGCTCTGGACACTACGCTGACAGACACAGCAAACCTTCTTGCCACAGCTCGCATTGATGTGCCATCCTGGATGAGCTGCACTACCTGAGCCACTTGTGTGGGTTGTAGACTCCGTCTCATGCTACCACTAGAGTGAAAGCACCGCCAGCATTCAAAAGTGACCAAAACATCAGCCAGGAAGCATAGGAACTGAGAAGTGGTCTGTGGTCCCCACCTGCAGAACCACTCCTTTATTGAGGGTGTCTTGCTAATTGCCTATAATTTCCACCTGTTGTCTATTCCATTTGCACAACAGCATGTGAAATTTATTGTCAATCAGTGTTGCTTCCTAAGTGGACAGTTTGATTTCACAGAAGTGTGATTGACTTGGAGATACATTGTGTTGTTTAAGTGTTCCCTTTATTTTTTTGAGCAGTGTATATTCTAAGGGCAGGGCACTTGGTTCCTTTCAGACAGTTTTTATGAACTCAGTGCGGTTCGCTTAATTTTATGTGCAGTGTGAACACTTCAAAGAAACTCAGACACCTCAAAAGAACCCCCGTAGCGAATCGAACTGAGACCATTTTGAGAGGTAGTCTGAGCTTGGTTCGATGAATTTTGTGGTCCGGTTTACTTTTTTAGGACAATGTGAATGCAAAGCTCCCCAGGTTTGCTTGTCATTATTCCCGCACCACACACTAGACTACTGCAACGTCGTTTCCTCTGCGATAAACCATCACATTGGTGCCAGAAAATATGATGATGATGTTCAGGTTCATAGAAAAAATGTGTGCTGTTTTTGGATATTGATTAGCGATTGTCGAGGCCGAACAGAAATTCCAAATTGTGTGGAGTTTTTAGTTCAGATTATTTGTTTGCAATATGTGATCTGTAGGCTAAGAGAGCTTCATAAGCTGTTTCTTGATTGTGGGGTTTTAATAGTGTGAGAAGACAATATATTTGGTGAGAATCACAACATAGGGTACAACATCTATTTTAGCTCTTAAAGGGGTAGTAGCCTATCTTGGGTTTACAATTTTCAACTACAGCATTATTTATTCTGCAGCTATTCTATTGCTATTTATTCCATAACCAATGAACTGTACATGCTGATAGTACTTTCGGATTACAATTATTATGTCTCATATTTTAACTAAATGCAATCTATTAGTTTCCAAAATGTAAGTAGGTATATCTAGCTGTCCGATAACACATTCTGATGGAATGGCTTGTCCTGCACTTTCTTTTCCCCCACAGTTCACTTTAAAGAGGACTAATATTGGTTATTTTAAAGAGGACTATATGTGAAAACACCCTAAGGCTGCATGATGAGACTCTAATGAGGATTTGAAAAAAGTTGCATGAAAGGCAAGTGCTCTGCTCTGTTTTTGTGCATGCTGCACACACTTCATCAGTCTCTCATTCATAATTTGACAAGCACTTAATAATATTCTCACACATCAGACTATTCTCAATTTAATCTGGTCTTTACATATAGCCTAGTAATATACCGTATGCGTGGAATTATTTTTGATTTAAAAAAAAACATATGTAATCCGTAGCCTGCACTCAAATTACGTTTTTAAATATGCCTGGTAGGCTACACTGGTTATAAAGCAGATTAATGTGCTTAATTTTTTTTAGCAATATATAGCACGGGAAAGCTGGGATCCTCTTTTATATAGAGGCCAGTCCAAACAATTTTTTTCATATGAGATTGCGAAATGACTGGGCTTATAAGAACACATTTCACGAGACTCTGTAGGCTACAGGCTCTCCAACCGTGTTCCAGGGTTCCTAGTTATAAAGGCTACGTTTGGAGTTATTTGGTCAATTTAGTTGTGATGCAAACTGTATCAAAACATCTATGGGCTAGGCTACATGATTCAAAAAGTCACAAAAAAATGCGGGTGTCGTTTCTTGCCTTTTACATCTTGATCAGACCGACGGCTTCATTGCATCAATGTTGTGTAATAACTTCTGCAGTCAAAATGTTTCATTATACAATCCAACATTTTTACTGGATATGTGTGCAACAAAAGTTCAACATTCACCTTTGCTACTATTTCTGTCAAATCTATGCATACAATTTGATGCATACGTCGGAGATATCCAACGTGTGCACCACACAGAACACAGAACGCACTGCAACTGCCTCTGCAATGCAATGCTGTGAGGCAAACGCAGCATTCCATTGGAAATTAATGTACTTCTGGTGTACCAAAACGCAATGACGAAATTATTCATATCCATCAGACTATTCTCAATTTCATCTTGTCTTTACATACACTAAATAATATATGTGTGAAATTAGTTTTGATTTAGAATGGGCCACTATCATGCACCTGTCGGAACAGGGGCAGGATAAAAAAAAGGCGTTCACTTAAATAGCGGATGGAGCAGGCTTTTCCCGCAGTTAATTTTCATGCCAGCCAGGTAGGCTACTCTGGTTGTAAAGCAAAGCAATGTGCCTAATATTAGGAAAGTTGAGAAATAAATATAGTAAGGATAGCCTATAGAAAGTTGATGGGGTCTTCCTCTTTTAACCTCTAAAAGTCTAAGTGGGGTAGGTTGGCAGGGTACTAAGCTAACATATGGAACTGTTTTAAGATGGTCATACCATGGATCATTTCACTTTGAATTTTAAGATAGCTTTATGTATAAAAACAAATATTTAAAAATGATTTGATAAAATAATGAATTTCGCCTTTACTACTATACCTATAGAAACACATTGAATCTTATTGTACCTTTTGGCCTGAACTTGGTCCGATATTATTTGAAATGGTACAAACATCTTTCAATAGATATGTTAATACTGCAATAATCTCTCTGTTACATAAAAAAGGTAAAGACCCAACTCTCTGTTCAAGTCATAGGCCAATCTCCATCATCAACACTGACATGAAACTGTACGCCAAGGCTCCAGCCAAACTCCTTGAAACCATTTTACCCAAACTAGTTCATCCTGATCAAACAGGTTTTGTTAAATATAAAATGATGTCAGACAATCTGAGACGTCTCCTACATATAATACACATTACACACAATATACCATCCCCCGTGCAGTCCTGTCAATTGATGAAGAGAAGGCCTTTGACCATCTCGAATCGTCCTTCCTCTGGTATTCTATGGAACGTATGGGATTTGGTTAAATGTTTATGACTAATGACATATTATTGTACCTTGACAAGGTACCACAATCCCTCCCTAATGTATTAAGTATATTTAGACAATTCAGCAGCATATCAAGCTACAAGATCAACCTCACAAAATCATCTCTGCTTCCACTTAATAAAGCAATGTTCAATCTCAATATAGAATCAAATATACCAATTGTGACCCATTTTAAATACCTGGGCATTGACATTTTTCACTCTATAGATACAATTGCTTCAAAGAAATACAGACAAGTTACAACTGCAATTATAGCAGATCTTGACAGATAAATTAAACTAACATTTACTTCATCAGGTTGAATTTCGACAGTCAAATATATGTCTTGCCTAGACTACATGTTTTGGTTAGCATGATTCCTTTGCCCACGCCATTAGTGTACTGGGAAAAGATTCAAAGTTCAGGCTCAAATTTTATATGGAAATAGAAATGTCCCAGAATTAAGATGACTACACTTCAGCAACCCAAAGGTTTTGGGGGTCTAGGTTTACCCAATTTCAAAATATATGATTTGTCTTTAACAACACATAGTATACCATACATAATTTAAGGCCATGAAACCTGAGTTGAAACCTGAGTGAGGTGCACATGTACAGTATATAAACAGATACATGCACCATATATTTATGTGGTGGACACTTGATACGGTCACATGATATTGTTGTGGTATGTCACAAAATCATGTTACGACCACACATATCAATATGAATTTTATATATCAATATTTTGCTAAGTCTTGCTAAGTGGATGGTCTCTACAGAAGGTGTAAACAGTACAGCCAAAAGGTTACTTGCATAGTAGCAATATTAAAAATAGATAGTGTCAATATAAATAAAATAATATACAGTATGTACATGAACAATATCAATAACAATAGATGAGGTAGTTAGTTATATGCATACAATCTGGGGTAAAGTGGCTGAGCAGCAGGATCATTTTTTGTTGTTGTAGCAGCACGTATGGCGTGTGTGTGTTAGGAGAGAGTCATTTTAATAGAGGCACTGCAGATAGTGCTGATGACTGGTCCATCCGAACCACACATGAACAAGGGAATCTATATTCAGAAAGCCTGTTTCTGTCCTGCCCTTGACTTTGGTGCAGGGCATGTGATGTCCATTGCCTCTTCGTCGCAAAACTCCCGATCTTCTCAAAAATGTAAGTGTGTCCAGTCCAGGTGGTGCTTGTACAGGCAGACCATCTATGGGAGGAAGGATGTCAACACTGCACAGCAGCTGAAACCTGGTTCCGACTAAGTTTGTACGCTCCTTGGCGACAACAACACCAGGCTCCAGAGCATCGAAGCTGTAAAACAGGAAATAACAAAAACAAATAAGACATTACAACCTTGCACAACATCAATTCACCTCCCAAGTTTCGATAATAAGACTAACCTCATACAATGCAATGAAAATGATATTCACCTGAAGTGCTGGTACTGCATGATCTGTGGCAGCGGAGTGAAGTACGGAGCCAGGTGTTGTTGCTTGCCATAGCTTTCCACCAGCACCGTACCATCCTCCAGTCCAACCAGCTGTGGGATGTGAGATCAATAAAAGTAGTGACAATCATGTTGGAGATCAATTAAATCATCAAAATGTGTTTATGCTTTACATACCAAGAGTTGTCATAGATTCCTTGTAGAGACACCACACTGCTGCTTTTGTCACATGGGATGGCAGCAGCTTTCCACCAAAGTGTTTATGTCCTGGGTGGCGTCCTGGTAAAACTATTGCATTAACCTCTGCGTAGTTGTTGATGAAGTTCACCACTCGCTGCAAGTCCTCATGCTTCAGGTGTAACCTGTGCTTGCTTGGGCCAGCTCTCTTTTTGGTGGGATACATTAGACCAGGGGTCACCAACCTTTTTGAAACTGAGAGCTACTTCATGGGTACTGAATCATACGAAGGGCTACCAGTTTGATACGCTCTTCTGAAATAACAAATTTGCTCAGTTTTCCTTTAGTTATACGTTATTAATAATGATTAATGATACTCATCTATGTGAAGACACTGATCACGTTAATAATTTCTCACAATAATTATCAACAATGACAATAAGGTGGGAAACAGATATCAATATTCAGCACTTTAATCTCAGTAATTGTTAAATTTTCACATGATCACTTACATCACTACATTTCATAGGAAAAATGTCCCATTTTCATTAGCCACTGACAAACCCTTTTAACAAATCATGAACTATGTTTCAAAACATTATGTAATGTTAGAAAAATCTACTTATTTTTTAATAAATCTTGTCACATTTTGAACTAATGACTAAATCTGCTGCATTTTTTAACACACTTTTAAATTGAACACAATACTTCAATATTTTAATTCAACTTCGCCATGGCACTGCCATGTTGCCACTGACAACATCTGGTATCTGTTTCTTTGTTAGTGGGAAGACTGGCATTGCATGCTTTTCACCAGTGTATTGTAATCTGGTGTGTAACTTGACACTGCAATTGTGAGTGAGTATTTCAGATGTGCATCAGTACGGCGTGTTTTGTGTTTGTTCTTGATGAAGTTCATGTCAGAAAACACTGATTCACAGAGATAGGTTGAACCAAACAGGCTAGCAACCTTCATAGCTGCTGTGCATACTCCACTGTACTTCTCTGTGTCAACAAGGCACCAACAGTTTGGTGCAGCCTGGTAGGCTTTGAGGTGGAGGTCATTTTGCAATGTTATGATTTCAATCTCCACCTGTCCAGCATCCAAGTTGAACGTTGCACTTAGTTGCTCAGCAAAGAATGTTGTGTCCACATTCATGAAAGGATTGGAAATGAACGACACACATGGCTCAAGCTGATGAAGGTCACAAAACCTATTCTCAAACTCTTGCCCAAGTCTGTTTATGACTTCACAGTACTTTTCTGCAACTTTGTCAAATGTGTCAGATGCAGAAGCATTGTCTTTCAGCACCGACTGCACAGAGGGAAAGTGCAGCACCTTTTTTTTCTGTAAATCCACAGAGAAAATGTTAATCTTGGATTTAAATGCATTTAACAGATCAACAACAGTCTTACCTTTGCCTTGCAGCTTGCAGTTCAAGTCGTTTAGTTTCCCAGTAATGTCCGTCAAAAATGCAAGGTCAAGTGTCCACTCTGTGTCCTCTAGCAGTGAGACGTCTTCACCTTTGGACTGCTTGAACTCTTTGATTTCACCCAAAAGTGACAAAAAACGAAGTAAAACTCTCCCTCTGCTGAGCCATCGGATTTCTGTGTGTAGCAGCAGGTCACCATATTCAGCTGACATCTCCTCCAATAGCACCTTGAAAATCCTGTGCTGTTTTGCTTTGGAGTGGATGTTGTTTATGATTTTTACAACGGGAGTCATCACGTGCTCAAAGCCGATCACTTTTGCACATAACGCCTGCTGGTGAATGATGCAGTGGTAATGCAGAAATTTTGGGAAGTCTGGGTCACTTTTACAGTGAGCGATGAAACCTGTATGTCGGCCGATCATAGCAGGAGCCCCGTCTGTAGTCACCGCTACCAGCTTTTCCAATGGTACCTTTTTCTGCACGAAAAACTCCTTCACCGTGTTATAAATGTCAACTCCCCTCGTAGTTGTCTTTAAGGGCAGTAGTGCCAGGAGTTCTTCTCTTGTGGAGAAATCTTCAAACACCATCCGGATAAAAACTAACAGCTGCGCTATACTGCTGCTGTCCACGGACTCGTCGCACTGGATGCTAAACCAGCTGCACTTCGCCAGATCCCGGTCCAGCTGATCGGCCAAGTTACCAGACACTCGTCTAACCATCGTAGATGCACCCAGTTGGACGTCGGAGAGAGTGGAGATTAGATCGGTTCCATTTTTCTCGTCTTTAAGTACAGTGTTAGCAATTATCATCATTGCTTCTTTGACAATTTCTCCGTCTGAAAATGCCTTCTTCTTCTTGATCAGAAAATGTGTAGCTCTAAACGAGGCTTCGGTTGCTTTTTGTGACTTTGTCGTCCTCGTGAAAAAAGACTGTTGCTTACCCAAAGCTGCCTTTAGCTCACGGGCTTTTTCTGCCCGTAGTGCACTTCCCGGTGGGTAGTTAGCATGGTAGCTTTTGTGACACGTAGTGAAGTGTCTCTCCACATTGTGCTGCTTTGCCGTCGCCACAGTCGCCCTGCAAATGAGACACACGCAGGTTTCTTTCACAGTCGTAAAAAATAATTCCTCAACTATAATCCCAATCCATAAAGTAACATTACTAGCAATACAAACCGATTGTCATTGCTTGCTAAAGTTAACCAAATAGGTTCAATGTTAACTAGCAAGCCATCCATCACACTTTAGCTGGCTAGCTAACAGCAAGCTTTAACTTGCAATACAAACCGAGTGTCATAGTTAGCAAAAGTTAACCAAATAGGTTCAATTTTAGCTAGTTAGCTAGCTAACATTAGGCTATAACTTGCAATGTGAAATGGCATTCTGTGAAAACATCACTAACGTTACACACACTTCATACACGTAAGTTAATCTACAATGTCTTCTTCAATGAAAATGTTTCAGGGATTTCCTCAGCGTCTGATTTATTTTCAGAGTCAGAGTCAGCATGGCATGATCATCCTCCAGAGGGTAGTCCATCACAACTTTTTCCCACTGACATTTGTCAATGGCTTCCGAGTGGCGCAGTGATCTAAGGCACTGCGTCTCAGTGCAAGACGCATCACAACAGTCCCTGGTTCAAATCCAGGCTGTATCAAATCCAGGCTGTATCACATCCGGCCGTGGTTGGGAGTCCCATAGGGTGGCTCACAATTGGCCCAGCGTCGCCTGGGTTTGGCCAGGATAGGCAGTTAATTGGCAGTTGTAAATAAGAATTTGTTCTTAACTGGCTTGCCTAGTTACATTAAATAAAAATACCTCCTGATAAATTCATGGCAGCAATGTCATTGAGAGCAGAAGCAACATATTTGCAGTTCTCCATGGCTAATGTTATATCTAAAACTGCAGTAGAAAGGATTATCTACACATAACCAACAGCTATTTTTACAGACACAAGATGCTACACCACAGATCAATCTGAAACTCATCTCTCAGCATGTCCAGCACTTGCTGGTTGCTTTTCCTTCACTCTGCGGTCCAACTCATCCCAAAACATCTGAATTGGTTTGAGGTTGGGTGATTGCGGAGGCCAGGTCATCTGATGCAGCACTCCATCACTCTCCTTGGTCAAATAGCCCTTACACAGCCTGGAGGTGTGTTTTGGTTCATTGTCTTGTGGAAAAACAAATAATAGTCCCACTAAGCGCAAATCAGATGGGATGGCGTATCGCTGCAGAATGCTGTGGTAGCCATGCTGGTTAAGTGTGCCTTGAATTCTAAATATATCACCGACAGTGTCACCAACAAAGCCTCCCACACCATCACACGTTGTCCTCCATGCTTCATTGTGGGAACCACACATGTGGAGATCATCCGTTCACCTACTCTGCGTCTCACAAAGAACCAAAAATCTGAAATTTGGACTCATCAGACTAAAGGACAGATTTCCACCGGTCGAATGTCCATTGCTCGTGTTTCTTGGCCTAAGCAACTCTCTTATTCTTATTGGTGTCCTTTAGTAGTGGTTTCTTTGCAACAATTAGACCATGAAGACCCGATTCACACAGTCTCCTCTGAACAGTTGATGTTGAGATGTGTCTCTTACTTGAACTCCGTGAAGCATTTATTTGGGCTGCAATCTGAGGTGCAGTTAACAGAAATGAATTTATCCTCTGCAGCAAGGGGTGGCTACTTTGAAGAATCTAAAAAAACAATTTTTTTGGTTAATACATGATTCCATGTGTCTTATTTCATAGTTTTTATGTCTTCACTATTATTTCTACAATGTAGAAAATAGTAAAAGTGTATTCAGACCCTTTGCAGACCCTTTGCTCTGGGACTTGAAATTGAGCTCAGGTGCATCCTGTTTCCATTGATCATTCTTGAGACGCTTCTACAACTTGATTGGAGTCCACCTGTGGTATTTCCAATTGATTGGACATGATTTGGAAAGGCACACACCTGTGTATATATAAGGTTCCACAGTTAGTGCATGTCAGAGCAAAAACCAAGCCATGAGGTCAAAGGAATTGTCCGTAGACCTCTGAGACAGGATTGTGTTGAGGCACAGATCTAGGGAAGGGTACCAAAAAATTTCTGAAGCCTTGAAGGTCCCCAAGAACACAGTGGCCTCCATCATTCTTAAATGGAATAAGTTTGGAACCACCAAAACTCTTCCTAGAGCTGGCTGCCCGGCCGAACTGAGCAATCGGGGGAGAAAGGCCTTGGTCAGGGAGGTGACCAAGAACCCAATGGTATCTCTGAAAGAGCTCTAAAGGTTCTCTGTGGAGATGGGAGAACCTTCCAGAAGGACAACTGTCTCTGCAGCACTCCACCAATCAGGCCTTTGTGGTTGAGTGGCCAGATGGAAGCAACTCCTCAGTAAAAGGCACATAATAGCCCGCTTGGAGTTTGCAAAAGGCACCTAAAGATTCTCAGACCATGAGAAGCAATTCTCTGGTCTGATGAAACCAAGATTGAACGCTTTGGCCTGAATGCCAAGTGTCACATCTGGAGGAAATCTGGCATCACCCCCACAGTGAAGCTTGGTGGTGCCAGCATCATGCTGTGGGGATGTTTTTCAACGGCAGGGATTGGGAGACTAGTCAGGATAGAAGGAAAAATGAATGGAGGAAAGTACAGAGAGATCCTTGATGAAAACCTGCTCCAGAGTGCTCAGGACCTCAGACTGGGACGAAGGTTCACCTTCCAACAGGACAACAACCCTAAGCACACAGCCAAGACAACGCAGGAGTGGCTTCGGAACAAGTCTCTGAATGTCTTTGAGTTGCCCAGCCAGAGCCCAGACTTAAACACGATCAAACATCACTGGAGAGACCTGAAAATAGCTGTGCAGCAATGCTCCCCATCCAACCTGACAGAGCTTGAGAGGATTTGCAGAGAAGAATGGGAGAAACTCCCCAAATACAGATGTGCCAAGCTTGTAGCGTCATACCCAAGAAGTCTCATTGCTGTAATCACTGCCAAAGTTGCTTCAACAAAGTACTACATAAAAGGTCTGAATACTTATAAATGTGATTTTTTTATTTTAATAAAATCAGCCAAAAAAATCTAAAAACCTGTTTTTGCTTTGTCATTATGGGGTAAAAGATTTATTTTATATACAGTTTTTACTAATGCTGTAACCTAAAAAAAGGAAATGGGTCTGAATACTTTCCGAAGGCACTGTATATGCAAAACGTATGTGTACACCCTTTACAATTTGTGAATTCAGCTATGTCAACCACACTCATTGCTGACAGGTGTATAAAATCGAGCACACAGCCATGCAATCTCCAAAGACAAACTGGCAGTAATATGGCCTTACTGAAGAGCTCAATGACCTTCAACGTGGCACTGTCATAGGATGCCACCTTTCCAACAAGTCAGTTCATAAAATGTATACTCTGCTAGAGCTGGAGCAGTGGAAACACCTTCTCTGGAGTGATTAATCACGCTTCGCCATCTGGCAGTCCGACGGGTTTGGCGGATGCCAGGAGAACTCTACCTGCCCCAACGTATAGTGCAAAATGTAAAGTTTGGTAGAGAAGGAATGCATCTGTTTTTCATGCTTCAGGCTAGGCCCCTTAGTTCCATAGATGGTTCTGTGCTGCCAACTTCGTGGCAACAGTTTGGGGAAGGTACTTTCCTGTTTCATTATGACAATGCCCCCGTGCACAAAGCGAGGCCAATACAGAAATGGTTTGTTGAGATCAGTGTGGAAGAACTTGACTGGCCTGCACAGAGCCCTGACCTCAAACCCATCGAACACCTTTGGGATGAATTGGAACGCCCGACTGTTAGTCAGGCCTTTTCACCCAACATCAGTGCCCGACCTCACTAATGCTCTTGTGTCTGAATGGAAGCAAGTCCCCGCAGCAATGTTTCAACATCTAGTGGAAAGCCTTCCCAGAAGAGTGGGGGCTGTTATAGCAGCAAAAGGGGGACCAACTCCATATTAATGCCCATGATTTTGGAATAAGATGTTCGACGAGCAGGTGTCCACATACTTTTTGTCTTGTAGTGTACTAATGTACATGAGGCACTCCTGTATTCCATTTTCAACCAATTTGAAAACATGAATAAAACCATGTTTTAACTTTGTCGTTATGGGATATTGTGTGTAGATGGGTGAGGAAAAAAAAAATATTTAATCCATATTGAATTCAGGCTGTAACACAACAAAATGTGGAACAAGTGAAGGGGTATGAATACTTTCTGAAGGCACTGAATACTTTCTGAATGCACTGTATGACTTAATTTCCACAAAATATAGCTTTAATTGGACACCCAATTTGATATGCTCATATGAACTTGTCGGTGCTCATGGGTCCCCTTCGATGGAAATGCCCATGCCTTTTTTTTAAAGCACGCTTTTACAAGTCTCATTCACAAATGACAGCTCCAAAGAGAGTCTTGTGTGAACGAGAGGCTTGTAGAATCATGACTATTTCATTGTTTGCCGGTAATGGGTCCTGTGTGCTCTGGGCATTACTGACTCAAATGAATGAAATTAGTCGAAAGATTAGTTATTTTGACTGAAAGTTAGAAAAAAGAGCCGAACCTTCCATCACCACTGTATCAGGGTAAAACTACAGTCGCTCTACAATTCACTTGAATGGCAAGGTACTGTTCCAGTGTGTATATAGGTCCACACTTTTGGTGTTGAACACTTTGTGTTATTTTAATACTGGAGGATTTGCTGTGTACTAGTAGTAAATAGTAATAGTTCTACCTAACAATATAAAAAATAAACAATTAAATGTTGAACAAAAGAATACCAGCATAGTTTTTAGATTGTATTGTCATTATATGCAAACATAGTTTTGAAATATGTACTGGCGGCCAGGGAGGCATCTCTTTGTTTGAATTATGGCACACTTCAATCTTGGTATTAACTCTGGCCAATAATGTCCATCTGCGGACTGCAGTTACTACAAGGAATACATTAGCATTGTGTCACTACGTGCCACAGCCACTGTCATTGAGGCTGCTTGTAAGTACAGCCCATTCCGGTAGTGAAACAATTATCCATGCAATGTGGAAAGATGTCTTCGGCTTCACACATAAAAACAGACATTAAATGCTGAGTGCTAGTTAAAAAGAGTAATGTTTATTTCACAGTGATATACCAATTAGCTAACGTTACTGCCTTCAGGACGCATGACGCCAAGCCGGTGTGATTGACCAGTGTACACCGGTGTTGTATAGAGGTGCCTGCCGACCCGACAGCTGAAAACTGTTGTACTGATTAAAGAAGCAATAAAACTGGCCAAATTATCTTTGAAAGACAGGGTCCTGAAAAAGGGGTGTTTCTTTTTTAGTGAGTCTACTTGTCCTCTTGTCCATTTGTGCACCGGGGCCTCCCACTCCTCTTTCTATTCTGGTTAGTGCCAGTTTGTGCTATTCTTTGAAGGGAGTAGTACACAGCGTTGTACAAGATCTTCAGTTTCTTGGCAATTTCTCACATGGAATATTCTTCATTTCTCAGAACAAGAATAGACTGACGAGTTCAGAAGAAAGCTCAGTTTTCAGCTGTGCTAACATAATTGCAAAAGGGTTTTCTAATGATCAATTAGCCTTTTAAAATGCTAAACTTGGATTAGCTAACACAACGTGCCACTGGAACACAGGAGTGATGGTTGCTGATAATGGGACTCTGTACGCCTATGTAGACATTCCATTAAAATGGCGCCTGAAGAAATGGCAGCAGTTTTACGGGCGCCTAACCAATTGTACTCTTGTGTGTTTTTTGTTGTTGCGTTATTTGTAACGTATTTTGTACATAATGTTTCTGCCACCATATCTTACGGCAAAAAAGAGCTTCTGGATATCAGGACAGCGATCACTCGCCTCGGATTAGACAAATATTTTTTCTTCAACAAGCAGGATGCACAGGATGTACTTCGAACACCCGACAAGGCCAACATCCCCGTCATTGGCAAGAGAAAGAGACGCAGGTACAGAGGACACAGAGCAGGGTGCCTCGTAAGGATCCGCAGGCTGCAAGTGGGAAAGCTGCCGTTACCGTCAATATTACTTCCCATTGTGCAATCATTGGACAATAAATTAGATGAGGTACGAACATGAATATACTACCAACAGGACATCAAAAACTGTAACATCTTATGTTTCACGGAATCGTGGCTGAATGATGACATGGATATTCAGCTAGCGGGATATACGCTGCACCAGCAAGATAGAACAGCACACTCTGGTAAGATGAGTGGGGGGCGGTCTGTGCATATTTGTAAACAACAGCTGGTGCATGAAATCTAAGGAAGTCTCTAGATTTTGCTCGCCTGAAGTAGAGTATCTTATGGTAAACTGTAGACCACACTATTTGCCAAGAGTTTTCGTCCATACTTTTTGTGGCTGTTTATTTACCACCACAGACGGATGCTGGCACTAAGACTGCACTCAGTCAGCTGTATAAAGAAATAAGCAAACAGGAAAGCGTTCACCCAGAGGCTGCGCTCCTAGTGGCCGAGGATTTTAATGCAGGGAAACTTAAATCAGTTTTACCAAATTTCTATCAACATGTTAAATGCACAACCAGAGGGAAACAAATTCTAGATCACCTGTACTCCACACACAGAGACGCATACAAAGCTCTCCCTCGCCCTTCATTTGGTAAATATGAGCACAATTCTATCCTCCTGATTCCTGCTTTCAAGCAAAAATTATAACAGGAAGCACAAGTGACTCGGTCTATAAAAAAACTGATCAGATGAAGCAGATGCTAAACTACATGACTGTTTTGCTAGAACAGACTGGAACATGTTCCGGGATTCTTCCGATGGCATTGAGGAGTACACCAAATCACTCACTGGCTTTATCAATAAGTGCATCGAGGACGTCGTCCGCGCAGTGATTGTACGTACATACCAGAACCCATGGATTACAGGCAACATTCGCACTGAGCTAAAGGGTAGAGCTGCCGCTTTCAAGGTGCGGGACTCTAACCCGGAAGCTTATAAGAAATGCTGCTATGCCCTCCGACGACCTGTCAAACAAGCAAAGCGCCAATACAGGGCTAAGATTGAATCGTACTAGACCGGCTCCGACGCTCGTCTTATGTGGCAGGGCTTGCAAACTATTACAGACTACAAAGGGAAGCACAGCCGCGAGCTGCCCAGTGACACGAGCCTACCAGACGAGCTAAATCACTTAATATGCTCGCTTTGAGGCAAGCAACACTGAGGCATGCATGAGAGCATCAGCTGTTCCGGACGACTGTGGTCACGCTCTTCATAGCCGACGTGAGTAAGACATTTAAACAGGTCAACATTCACAAGGCTGCGGGGCCAGACGCGTATTACCAGGACATGTGCTCCGAGCATTTGCTGACCAACTGGCAGGTGTCTTCACTGACATTTTCAACATGTCCCTGATTGAGTCTGTAATACCAACATGTTTCAAGCAGACCACCATAGTCCCTGTGCCCAAGAACACTAAGGCAACCTGCCTAAATGACCACAGACCCATAGCACTCACGCCCGTAGCCATGAAGTGCTTTGAAAGGCTGGTAATGGCTCACATTAACACCATTATCCCAGAAACCCTAGACCCACTCCAATTTGCATACCGCCCAAACAGAACCACAGATGATGCAATCTCTATTGCACTCCACACTGCCCTTTCCCACCTGGACAAAAGGAACACATATGTGAGAATGCTATTCATTGACTACAGCTCAGCGTTCAACACCATAGTACCCTCAAAGCTCATCACAAAGCTAAGGATCCTGGGACTAAACACCTCCCTCTGCAACTGTATCTTGGACTTCCTGACGGGCCGCCCCCAGGTGGTGAGGGTAGGTAGCAACACATCTGCCACGCTGATCTTCAACACTGGAGCCCCTCAGGGGTGCGTGCTCAGTCCCCTCCTGTACTCCCTGTTCACTCACGACTGCATGGCCAGGCATGACTCCAACAATTCATTAAGTTCTCTCTACTACCGCAAGTGGTACCGGAGCGCCAAGTCCAGGACCAAAAGGCTTCTCAACAGTTTTTACCCTCAAGCCATAAGACTCCTGAACAAGTAATCAAATGGCTTCCCAGACTATTTGCATTGTCCCACCCCAACCCCTCTTTTACGCCGCTGCTACTCTCTTTATCATATATGCATAGTCACATTCATGTACATACTACCTCAATTATCCCGACTAACCGGTGCCTGCATATAGCCGCGTTACTGTATATAGCCGCAATACTGTTATTTTTCACTGTCTTTTTACTGTTGTTTTTATTTCTTTACTTATCTATTATTCACCTAATACCATTTTTTTTTTACTTAAAAATTGCACTGTTGGTTAGTAAGCATTTCACTGTTGTAATACCTGTTGAATTCAGCGCACATGACAAATAACCTTTTATTTGATTTGATTAAAAATCAGCCAACGGTAGTGTGTGTGTGTATGTATGTATATATATATATATATATATATATATGCACAGTACCAGTCAAAAGTCTGGACACATCTACACCTTTATTTATTTTCACTATTTTCTACATTGTAGAATAATAGTGATACAAATACATTTTTGGTTACTACATGATTCCATATGTGTTATTTCCTAGTTTTGTGTCTTCACGATTATTCTATAGTAAAAATAAAGCAAAACCCTTGAATGAGTAGGTGTGTCCAAACTTTTGACTGGTATTGTGTGTGTGTATATATATATTTGCAAAAAATATATACATACAGTTGAAGTCGGAAGTTTACATACATTTAGGTTGGTGTCATTAAAACTCGTTTTTCAACCACTCCAACAAATTTCTTATTAACAAACTATAGTTTTGGCAAGTCGGTTAGGACAACTACTTTGTGCATGACATAAGTAATTTTTCCAACAATTGTTTACAGACAGATTATTTCACTTATAATTCACTGTATCACAATTCCAGTTGGTCAGAAGTTTACATACACCAAGATGACTGTGCCTTTAAACAGCTTGGAAAATTCCAGAAAATGATGTCATGGCTTTAGAAGCTTCTGATAAGCTAATTGACCTATTTGCTTGACATCATGGGAAAATCAAAAGAAATCAGCCAAGACCTCAGAAAAAAATGGTATACCTCCACAAGTCTGGTTCATCCTTGGGAGCAATTTCCAAACGCCTGACGGTACCACGTTCATCTGTACAAACAATAGTACGCAAGTATAAACACCATGGGACCACACAGCCGTCATACCGCTCAGGAAGGAGACGCGTTCTGCATCGTAGAGATGAACGTACTTTGGTCCAAAAGTGCAAATCAATCCCAGAACATCAGCAAAGGACCGTGTGAAGATGCTGGAGGAAACATGTGCAAAAGTATCTATATCCACAGTAAAACGAGTCCTATATCAACATAACCTGAAGGGCTGCTCAGCAAAGAAGCCAGTGCTCCAAAACCGCTATAAAAAAGCCAGACTACGGTTTGCAACTGCACACGGGGACAAAGATCGTACTTTTTGGAGAAATGTCCTCTGGTCTGATGAAACAAAAATAGAACTGTTTGGCCATAATGATCATCGTTATGTTTGAAGGAAAAAGAGGGAGGCTTGCAATCCAAAGAACACCATCCCAACCGTGAAGCACGGGGGTGGCGGCAACATGTTGTGGGGGTGCTTTGCTGCAGGAGGGACTGGTGCACTCACAAAATAGATGGCTTCGTGAGGCAGGAAAATTATGTGCATATATTGAAGAAACATCTCAAGACATCAGTGAGGAATTTAAAGCTTGGTCGCAAATGGGTCTTCCAAATGAACAATGACCCCAAGTCTACTTCCAAAGTTGTTGCAAAATGGTTTAAGGACAACAAAGTCAAGGTATTGGAGTGGTCATCACAAATCCCTGACCTCAATCCTATAGAACATTTATGGGCAAAACTGAAAAAGCGTGTGCGAGCAAGGATGCCTACAAACCTGACTCAGTTACACCAGCTCTGTCAGGAGGAATGGACTAAAATTCCCCCTACTTATTGTGGGAAGCTTGTGGAAGGCTACCCTTAAACGTTTCACCCAAGTTAAACAATTTAAAGGCAATGCTACCAAATAATAATTGTGTATGTAAACTTGTGACCCACTGGGAATGTGATGAAAGAAATAAAAGCTGAAATAAATCATTCTCTCTACTATTATTCTGACATTTCACATTCTTAAAATAAAGTGGTGATCCTAACTCACCTAAGACAGTGAATTTTTACGAGGATTAAATGTTAAGAATTGTGAAAAACTGAGTTTAAATGTATTTGGCTAAGGCGTATGTAAAATTCCGAATTAGATGTCAGACTTGCTAAAACTATAGTTTGTTAACAAGAAATTTGTGGCGTGGTTGAAAAACGAGTTTTAATGACCTCCTCTCAGTCAGCCTATTGCTCATCATGTGCATTCAACAGAGGTCAGTAACAGTCTTCTAGCTAATGGCTTCATGAAACATAGTCCCCTCATCTAACTCCACACTGAAATACTGAAATAAAAGTTACAATTAGCTAATTACCAATGTCAGGCTCGGTCTGTAGCACAATCAATTTATAACATTTTGGACATGCATTTTTCTGGATTTTTTGTTGTTATTCTGTCTCTCACTGTTCAAAGAAAACCTACCATTAAAATGATAGACTGATCATTTCTTTGTCAATGGGCAAACGTACAAAATCAGCAGGGGATCAAATACTTTTTTCCCCTACTGTATTCAATGAGAACATTAACATTTATTTGAAAGAGTTAACTAGCTTGTAAATTGACTATAAGGTAGGCTACCGTTTCCCTGTCTACAAATGCTCAAATTCTAAATCAACCCTATCTAGCCTATAGTTTATCACTTAGGCTTCATATATTTGAATCAAGTAATTAACTTTGCTTGCCTTAATAAAAAATAAAAAAATATGTGCTTATTGGTAGGATATTTGCAAGTTCAACCACCGTAGTCTTGCGTCGCATGCTGTTAGTTTTTAAATTGGAAATGGCAGTTGAAATTGGAATCTGCTTAAAGGTTCTATATATATATATATATATATATATAACCCCATTTTTTTTTTATCTAACAGGGTGTGCTTTTATAGGTCGTTACCAATAAAACATCATAAAACGGTGAAGAGCGTTCGCTTTGTCTGCTGGAGACTCCCAGCGCCACTGAAACCATTAACAAATGCGTGCCGTTTTCAGGGGATTGATATATAAATGTAAATTATTTGGTTGTAATATCATCACCTCTTGAAGAGCATAGACAGATCTACAAGTTTCAGATTATTCCATCCAAAACAATTGCGCACATTTAGCTCAGCGTAACTGCATGCTTTTCATGATCAGATAACATAAATTGATAATGTAATTTCAGATACGTGATGATAACCTCAAGATATCTTTCAATATTGCCACCATTAATTTGATATTTGGGTGATATAAAATAAAAGTTAACTATACCTGACAAGTATGAGTAGTTTAGCTTAATTTCCCATAATTTGTGGGCTCTGCCTGTCAAACAGCAGTAGGGCAAATTTGCCGATGTACAGTGCCTTGCAAAAGTATTCATCCCCCTTGGCGTTTTTCCTATTTTGTTGCATTTTAACCTGGAATTTAATTAAAAAATAAATTTAAATGGATTTTTATTTGGATTGCATGTAATGGACACACAAAATAGTCCAACTTGGTGAAGTGAAAATAAAAAATTACTTGTTAAATAAATCGGAAAACTGGTGCGTACATATGTATTTACCCTCTTCGCTATGAAGCCCCTAAATAAGATCTGGTACAAACAATTACCTTCAGAAGTCACATAATTAGTTAAATAAAGTCCACCTGTGTGCAATCTGTGTCACATGATCTTTCACCTGATCTCAGTGTATATATACACCTGTTCTGAAAGGCCCCAGAGTCTGCAACACCACAAAGCAATGGGCATCACCAAGCAAGCAGCACCATGAAAACCAGGGAGCACTCCAAACAGGTCAGGGACAAAGTTGTGGAGATGTACAGATCAGGGTTGGGTTATAAAAAAATATCCAAAACTTTGAACATCCCACAGAGCACCATTAAATCCATTATAATAAATGGAAAGAATATGGCACCACAACAAACCTGCCAAGAGGGGGCCGCCCACAAAAACTCATGGACCAAGCAATGAGGGCATTCATCAGAGAGGCAACAAAGAGAACAAAGATAACCCTGAAGGAGCTGCAAAGTTTCACAGTGGAGATTGGAGTATCTGTCCACAGGACCACTTTAAGCCGTACACTTCACAGAGCTGGGCTTTACGGAAGAGTGGCCAGAGAAAATTGCTTAATAAAGAAAAAGATAAGCAAACGTTTGGTGTTTGCCAAAATGCATGTGGGAGACTCCCCAAACATATGGAAGAAGGTACTCTGGTCAGATGAGACTAAAATTGAAGGAATGATGGATGGTGCTAAATACAAGGAAATTCTTGAGGGAGACCTGTTTCAGTCTTCCAGAGATTTGAGATGGAGTTTCACCTTCCAGCAGGACAATGACCCTAAGCATACTGATAAAGCAACACTTGAGTGGTTTAAGGGAAAACATTTAAATGTCTTGGAATGGCCTAGTCAATGCCCAGACCTCAATCCAATTGAGAATCTTTGGTATGACTTAAAGATTGCTGTACACCAGTGGAACCCATCCAACTTGAAGGAGCTGGAACAGTTTTGCCTTGAAGAATGGGAAAACATCCCAGTGGCTAGATGTGCCAAGCTTATAGAGACATACCGCTACGACATGTGGGACGTCATGTATAATAAGTTGCCTGTTCTCAATTCTTTTGACCAGCAGATGCCACACTGTGTTGATCAAAGCCTTGAGTGATATACCCGTTTTCGACACAATTGTCTGGAAAGCCTCAGTGCTTCTAAAAGCTTTGTTTTCCCACCACTTGGGATGGTGCAACAATGCCGGATGCTAGGTATTTGTATATTGCAGCATATTTGTGAATATTTTGTGTTCTATATCACTTCAAATCAAACTTTATTTGTCACATGTGCCGAATACAGGTGTAGACCTTACCATGAAATGCTTACTTACAAGCCCTTAACCAACAATGTAGTTCAAGAAAGAGTTAAGAAAATATTTACCAAATAAATTAATGGCTACTGACGTGAGTGCTACGGGCCAGTAATCACTTAGGCAAAACAGTCCTGTAGCGTAGCATCCACGTAATCTGACCACTTCCGTATTGAGCGAGTCACTGGTACTTCCTGGTTTAGTTTTTGCTTGTAAACAGGAATCAGGAGGGTATAATTATGGTCAGATTTGCCAAATGGACAGCGAGGGAGAGCTTTGTATGCAATTCTGTTAGTGGAGTAAAGTTTTTTTCTCAGATTGCATATGTGACATTCTGGTAGAAATAAGGTAAACAGATTTAAATTTGCGTGCATTAAAGTCCCTTTGCACTTCTAGAGGTCTAAACAAAGTCATCCAAACTGGCTATGATTCCAGGAAAAGACATTAAACCATGAGAGTTTTAAGACTACATAGCACATTGGTCCATTCCATATAGACATTTAATTGTTTGGTCACTACTACCACATTACAGTTCAATTGGTACAGCATTCTGACTAACGGGTGCAACAGACATAGTCGCTTTCAAGACACAGCTCGAAATATGTTAATGTATCAGTGATTCTTTGCCATGTTTCCACAGTGCACCAAAGTTTACAGAATGCTAGAGTAAATATACAGAAATACAGCACTTTACTGTTAAATTGCATTGCAATAAAATTACAGCACTTGCTAACAGTGAATATGTCATAATATATTACAGCATACCAATGAATAGTTGGTATTTTATATCCCTTGCACTTGTAGAGGCCTTAAATGTCATGAACAGTCAAAATGATGTTTTCATGAAATTGGGTGATGTTTGGATGAAACCAGATCAAAGTTCTGTATGATGACCAGTATGAAAAATTACTGGTGCTCCTACACTGATAACGTTTGATCATAAAGTTACTGGTCCCCTCCCTGATGTCAAACACTTGGATCCATTATTAAGAGGATAGGGTGACCTATCACCTTAACACTCATATTAATACACCAATAGCAACACGATATTCTCTTACCTAATTTAAATAAGTTCCACCTTGTAACCAACATCGAAGAAGGCGTGTTTGCAGAGGGGTGTGGTTTATATACCCTTATAGCTACTCTACTGGTGCAAAAATTTGACTGTAGGGTTTCAGCAAATATAATTAAACGTTTACTCTATGGCAAAGATATGTTTCCTCTTTCATCTGTGTCTGGTGTTATTTAGTCACTGGCCAGCTAGGTCTTCAGCCAGAATGGAACAAAAGTGGAGGGAAGGGTTGTTCATAACCCTGACGCAGTTGTCATGTCAACACATCTGTCAGTGATGCTGTTAATTGTGTCACAAAAGACATGGTAAATGGGTGCTGTATAAACAAATTGACATCATTGATGCAATTTCATTGTTGTTTGAGTTGCTTTGTGTGTCACTAAATTTGCTTGAAATGATTTTACTGCGTCTAAGGTACTTGACATAGCCATTTCAAAGAACTGTCAGTCATGTTGAGCTCATGAATATAAGCTCCACACTCACTTAGCCTGTCTTTTTCAAACTTCCTGGTAGTTAGCCATGGAAGAAAAATGACTTTTTCTCAAATGTTGAGCAATTCTATCCCCCCAAAATATTATGGGAGATATTTTAGTCACTCAGAAGGCTATTTTACATGGGAATTAGAATTACTGTTCAGGACCTTTTAACAAAAGCTTCTAAACTGGCAGACTACAGAGCAAAACAGCAGTGATCTGAAGTTTGATGCCGGAGCTCTGAGGAATGCGTTGAAATCGCTAAGCAGTGTACTTTAAATCAGTGTACTTTAAAGCAGTGTACTTTAAAGCAGTGTGCCGATGCCTGTATCACTTTATCCGGAGCATGTGAACAATGATGTCCAAAGCTTTGCTTTGTCAAACAATCACCTAATTGGTTTGGTATTGATTTCGGTAGAAGACAAAAGGCTACTCTGTGCACATGCTACGGTGTGTGGGACATTATCTATAATAATTTGTCTGCTCCCTAATTTCTTTTGACCAGCAGTTGCCACTAATGTACACTCTGTTGATCAAAGCCTTGATTAATGAACCTATTTTGGACAGAATTGTCTGGAAAGCCTCTACATGTCAGGAAGCTTAATTTCCCCATCACTATGAAACAGATCAAAAGAACATGGCTTGACACTCAACCATTAAAAGTTTGAGACTTGCTGCCTCTCTGATCTGTCCAACAAGGTACGCCTCAAAATTTTTAAATGAGCCAGAAAAAAACTATTACATGCACCCAATACTGTTGAAAAGGTTTTTGGTGATACAGAAGCACAGTATGGTACTGTGTGAAGGTACTGCACAACAGTAAATTACTGTCAGCACAGTAAACTGTAAATTACGAAAATGACGGTATGGTACTGTATTCTCTGGGGTACAGCTTTCTCACTAACGCGTGCAACAAATATAGCCTCTTACAAGGTATGCCTCAAAATCTGTTAATGAGCCAAAGATTTTTTCCCCGCCCACAACATTTTCCTGCAATACAACATAGAACCCTTTTTTCTAAGAGTGTAGCAGATAGTAGAGCAGGTATTCCCAAACTGGGGTACGCACAATGCAGTCGGGGGTACGCCAAAAAAAATGTGATTCACATTTTTTTAAAACAGGCCATTTATATTTTCCAACGTGGCTATACAGTTTTTTTTTCTCTCGCCTGAGTTGCCTCGTTTCACTGCCAAAAATAAAATTAAACCATCTAGTGTTCAGCAAAAATAAAAACACAATGTCAAATACAGGTAGCCTAGTCAAATAATGACCATCCAATCACATTAACCATTACTCTCTCGTGGGAATTCCACTAACGGTCCGTATGTAGCCAAAAGTAGCTGCTGCTCATGTTGGTATCTGTACTGTTGGCGCAAAAGCCATGACAGGGAGACATGGTGGAGTGGTAACACGTGTGCAAGCAGTTGCTCCCGACGCCACTTGGGTACACTGCAGCACCCACTGAGAGGCTCTTGCTGCCAAGGGAATGCCTGACAGCTTGAAAGACATTTTGGACACTACAGTGAAAATGGTTAACTTTGTTAAAGCAAGGCTCCTGAACTCTCGTGTATTTTCTGCACTATGTAATGATATGGGCAGCGACCATGTAACGCTTTTACAACTTACAAAAGTGCGCTGGTTATCAAGGGGCAAAGTTTTGACACATTTTTTTAAATTGAGAGACGAGCTTAAAGTTTTCTTTATTGACCATAATTTTCAGTTGTCTGACCGCTTGCATGTTTCTCACATGACTGGCCTATCTGGGGGATGTTTTTTCTCGAATGAATGATTGGAATCTAGGATTACAGGGACTCTCCACAACTATATTCAATATGCGGGACAAAATTGAGGCTACGATTAAGAAGTTGGAGCTCTTCTCTGTCTGCATTAACAAGGACAACACACAGGTCTTTCCATCTTTGTGATATTTTGTGTGCAAATGAACTCAAGCTTACGGGCAATGTCAAATGTGTTATAGTGAAGCACCTGAGTGAGTTGGATGCGCAATTACGCAGGTACTTTCCCGAAACAGATGACACAAACAACTTAATTCACTATCCCTTTCATGCCCTGCCTCCTGTCCACTTACCGATATCTGAACAGAGAGCCTCATCAAAATGGCAACAAGCAGTTCTGTGAAAATTCTATTTAATCAGAAGCCACTGGATTAGGCTATACTCAGAATATCCTGCCTTGGCAAATCACGCTGTTAAGACACTGATGCCCTTTGCAACCACATACCGATGTGAGAGTGGATTCTTGGCCCTCACTAGCATGAAAACTAAATACAGGCACAGAGTGTGTGTGGAAAATTATTTAAGACTCTCTCCAATACAACCCAACATTGCAGAGTTATGTGCATTCTTTCAAGCACACCCTGCTCATTAACCTGTGGCGAGTTATTCACAATGTTCGATGAACAAATAAGGTTTTATATCTAAGATGGTTAAATAAATAGCAAAATGGTTTATAATTTAATTATTTGTGCCTTGGTCCAATAAGACCTTTGTAACTTCTCACGAGCCGTGTTGTGACAAACTCACACTCATTCTCATGTTTAATAAATGTATTGTATAGTGTATTGTATAGTATTGTGTGTGTGTGTGGCATGCTTACAATGATGGCAAAAAACAACATTTGAGAGTACACTGACCCTACACTGACCCCTAGAGGGGGTACCCAGCTGGAGGTTGAATGTTTGAAGGAGTACAGGACTATAACAAATTTGGGAAGCACTGTAGTAGAGTAATCTAACATTACCAGTTTATTGTTCATGGCCCTCTGTGTGATTGATTTTATCCGGGCATAAATAGACTGTTCCGGACGACTGTGTGATCACGCTCTCTGCAGCTGATGTGAGTATAACCTTTAAACAGGTCAACATTCACAAGGCCGCAGGGCCAGACGGATTACCAGGACGTTTTCAAACTCTCCCTGTCTGAGTCTGTAATACCAACATGTTTCAAGTAGACCACCATAGTCCCTGTGCAAAAGATCACTAAGGTAACCTGCCTAAATGACTACCGACCCGTAGCACTCACGTCTGTAGCCATGAAATGCTTTGAAAGGCTGGCCATGGCTCACATTAACACCATTATTCCAGAAACCCTAGACCCACTCCAATTTGCATACCGCACCAACATAGCCACAGATGATGCAATCGCTATTGCACTCAACACTACCCTTTCACCCTTGGACAAAAGGAACACATACGTGAGAATGCTGGTCATTGACTAAAGCTCAGCGTTCAACACCATAGTGCCCTCAAAGCTCATCACTAAGCTCAGGACCCTGGGACTAAACACCTCCCTCTGCAACTGGATCCTGCAACTTGCTGACTGGCCACCCCCAGGTGGTAAGGGTAGGTAACAACACATCCACCACGCTGTTCCTTAACACGGGGGCCCCTCAGGGGTGCGTGCTCAGTCCCCTCCTGTACTCCCTGTTCACTCATGACTGCATGGCCAGGCACAACTCCAACACCATCATTAAGTTTGCCGATAACACAACAGTGGTAGGCCTGATCACTGACAACGATGAGACAGCCTATAAGGAGGAGGTCAGAGACCTGGCCGTGTGGTGCAAGGACAACAACCTCTCCCTCAATGTGATCAAGACAAAGGAGATAATTGTGGACTACAGGAAAAGGAGGACCGAGCACGCCCCCATTCTCATCGACAGAGCTGAAGGTTGAGAGCTTCAAGTTCCTTGGCGTCCACATTACCATCAAACTGACATGGTCCAAGTACACCAAGACAGCCGTGAAGAGGGCATGACAAAACCTATTCCCCCTCAGGAGACTGAAAAGATTTGGCATGGATCCTCAGATCTTCAAAAGTTTTTACAGCTGCACCATCGAGAGCATCCTGATGGGTTGCATCACTGCCTGGTATGGCAACTGCTCAGCCCCCGACCGCAAGACATTACAGAGGGTAGTGCGTATGGCCCAGTACATCACCGGAGTTAAGCTTCCTGCCATCCAGGTCCTCTATACCAGGTGGTGTCAGAGGAAGGCACTAAAAATTGTCAAAGATTCCAGCCACCCCAGTCATAGACTGTTCTCTCTGCTATCGTACGGCAAGCGGTACCGGAGTGCCAAGTCTAGGTCCGAGAGGCTTCTAAACAGCTTCTACCCCCAAGCCATAAGACATCTAATCAAATGGCCACCCTTACTATTTACATTGCCCTCCCCTCTTCTACGCTGCTGCTACTCTGTTATTATCTATGCATAGTCTACTTTAATAACTCTACCTACATGTACATATTACCTCGACACCATTGACTCTGTACCGGTACCCACTGTATGTAGCCCCGCGATTGTTATTTACTGCTGTTCTTTAATTATTTGTTATTCTTATCTCTAACTTTTTTTTAGGTATTTTCTTAAAACTGCATTGTTGGTTAACGGCTTGTAAGTAAGCATTTCACTGTAAGGTCTACCTGTTGTATTCGGCGCATGTGACAAATAACATTTGATTTGATTTGACAATGTATTCCAATTTGGACGATGATCGCTAACAGTTTGACACCACTTTTAGGGAAAAATATGTAACTAACTTGTTGACTGGATTTGTTTCTGGGATTTTTACCCATAAGGAGCGCAATCGCAAACCCAAGACTTTTTGCATTACTCATCACAATCCTGTCTGTCTCTGTCTTTTGAGCATCGAATGACTGGGATCGGTGCTGATTTAGGATCAGGTCCTCCTTCGCCCTATATTCTTCATCTAAAAGACAAAACTGATCCCAGATCCACGTTCCTACTCTGACTGAGATGCTTTGTGAATACAGGCCCTGCTGATGTGCTTTATGTCATTCAAAGGGGACAGACAATGAAACAGATAATGAATAGAATATAATATATTATGTGATGTAACGTTCAAAAGCCCTACTGTTGGCTTTGGAGAGCGTTTGTTCGTTCAGAGTGTCAGGTTCACGCTGTGAGTTTGCACATTTCTCTCAGCTAGGAAGCGATGTGAGCATAATTGCACTTAAAAGCCTGGCTCGCTCTGCGGTCGCACAACTTAAATCCCCCAAACATTTGGGGGATATTATGACTGTATTAATGTTCATGTTAATGGGAGAAGCTTGAGGAGGATCATACTGTAGAATGCGCCCCAAATGGCACCCTATTCCCTACATAGTGCACTACTTTTGACCAGAGTCCTATGCCACTATGTCGGGAATAGGGTGCCATTTGGGATGCACATATTATGAACAAAGGGAAAGTAATGATTATCATTAATGGTGTAGGGGAATGGGAACATCGATGTGAGCCCTCTGTTGGGCCATTGTGGAGACATTCATCTCTCAATAGACGGGCAATTAATGTGTCATCAGGGCTTGCTGCTGCCGGGGAATCTTTGTCAATGAATAATGCATTTAATGATGTTTTCTTTCTGAGATGACACATGTTCAGAACAGCACTGTACATCCACTTAGTCTCATACAGGAACTTAACCTCTGTAGCCTTGTCTGCTTCATTTGGACAACGTGATGTGTGTGTGTGTGTGTGGAGATGTACAGTAGTGTAGAAAAATTTGAATCTATTTCACCTAGCATATTTTATTTATTGAGAATTGCTCTTTAACTCATGGATAAAAAGTTTCAATCTGAAAGTTCTGTATGTCATACAAGCACTTAACTGTAAGCCATGTGTATGTTCTTCATTTGTGATGTGAGTGGGTACAGTACATACTATAGGAAGAACAGATTTGATTCATTATAAGATAATTATTATTGCTTAAGTAGAGTTTGAATCTATCTGAAAGTTCTGTGAGTGTCAGAGAGAGTGTCGACTCAGGAATGGAGTAGGTTGATATTCATTTCGGTATAAAGTTGTTGTGAATTCTAAATGATATGACCTTTTTAATATGCCCTACCTTGCCACATTTGCACCACGCACCAGCAGTTCTATGAAAGAGATGATTGACATGCAGGTACAATGTGCCCCGCTCTGAAAAGGTTTGATTGAAACTTCCAGGCTTCGTCCCCTTTTGACCAGATCCCTATTGGTCAAAGTGCTTTGTCTAGGGAATGGGGTGCCATTTGAGACGCACACACACAGGTTCTCTGAAAGGATATAACACCTCAAATCTTCTCACATTTGTATACGGCATTATAAAATGTCAAAATAGGAAAGTGGTGGTAAAATAATAATCTAGTGGTATGCCATGGTATCCTTTTCCTGGGCTTTACAGTATCGTATTACTTCAGGGGTCCTCCATACTGTATACAGTACAATCCACATATAAACTGCTTATAGATGACAATTTCATTATAAATTCTTATTAGTGCTTTATTTGGCATTGTTAGGCACTTACTAGACATTTCCAATGAGGTAGAATTTCAATTAGATTATTGAAATGACATTTTCTCCCGAGCAATGAAAACACTGTCTCGTCTGCAACAACTAGAATTCAATAATGCAATATCTATCCACGCCATAATTCTCTCAGTCACCCCCATTCACCCTGATGATTATTCCCAATAACTGCAGGATGCATAAATAGGAGTCTTGGGGTGTGTCTCAAATGGCACCCTATTCCCTACATAGTGCACAACTTTTGACCCGAGCCTTATGGGCCCTGGTCAAAATTAGTTCACTATATAAGGAATAGGTTGACATTTGGGACACTGCCCTGCTCTATCTGCAGGCCATGATAGGCCCAATCCAGGCCTGCTGTGCTGTGGCTGCGGGGCTGGGGGGAATGTTATAGCCTATAACCACTGTGTAAACTAGCTGGCTAATCCACAATGGCTGTTTTTGCAACCTAACTGGACACATATTGACATACAGATGTTGGGGTATCTCACCAGGCTCTTGGATTTAATGTCCTCATATCAATGACTCTCACCGCAGTGAGAGTCTGTGTGTTTCAAGCTGTGTGTGTGTGTAGGCCTCACTTGACCACAGGGATACAATTAAAGTGAGAGGGAAAATAATGGTTGTTTTGGTAATTAACCTCATAGCTGTATTTACTGTATCACAGCCCTGATGGGGGCCATGTTGTTCCAATATGTTTACTGGGGAATGATTGAATAAGTAAGGGTGTGTTTGTTATTTAATGGCATAATAATTTATTCTGCTCCATGTTAAAGGGACAATCTGTAATATTTCATGCTGTGATTATGAAATGGATGTCAGTGTGCTGCTAACAGCATTACTTCCACCAGTGTCCCCTCAATGGGTTTGAACCAGTGGTCTTCTGATTGCAAACCCAAGTGATCACCCTTTTGGACAAGGTAGCATCCAGTTGTGCAACATTTCAAGCTAGCTGTGGACAGGGATGGGCAAACATTACAAAACACAATTACAAAGTACAACATATTTTAATATATGCAAACACATTTGCAAGGAAGGAGCCCAAACAGAAACAACATTCTCAGAAATGGTTACAGAAACCTTGTACTTGTATTTGACTGTCATATGTTGTTGTTTATCTACCTTAGTTAAATGCACTGACTATAAGACACTCTGGATAAGAGTGTCTGCTAAATGACCAAAATCTAAATGTATACAGTGTGTGAAAATTAACATACCAAAATGAACTGCAAAGCACACTGGGTATTATTATTGACCTTTTTTGGGGGACGGAGCTCATTATACCCAGAATGCTTTGCTATTTTTATTTTTAAATATACATTTATATTTAGTTCATTTAGCAGACACATTGGTATCACACTTCTGATACCAATGCAGGGTGAAAGGGGGCCACAAAATGGAGAACTGCTAGAAAAAAAATTGTGTAGTAAAGTATTTTGTATTTTGAAAATACAAATTACAGCTCTCGAAAGTATCTTGTTACAAAATACATTGGAGTGTTGTTCAGCCCAATGTAATTGAAATACATGATTTACATATTTCAATTTACATGTAACAGAAAAACGGTCGATCTCTGGCTGTGGAGTGAGATTTTCGCACGCTCTTATCTCTGTTACAATTACAAATCATACTTTTTCCATTATCATTAATAGGTTAAAGAAACAATCTGTAATACTGTATGTCTTAATGTTCAGTGGTAATTTTAAATAATTGATTCTTGAATAATACAACTTGGAAATAAATGCCTTATATGAGCTTAGGATAACTGTATCAAAGTGAATTATCTGGATTCGATATTTCTACAAAGACAACAACCACTGGATAAGCCATTGAGTCAAATCCAGACACAAACATAATAGTCCAATGCAAATGTTCTGTACCGTGACCGTCAATGTACATAATGTACTTTACATTTTGAATAGGCCTTCACTTAAAGCACTGTACATCATCTGAATTTAAAAGTTGCTGCACACCACATACTCTCCATAATATTTGGAATAAATGAATCTGCATGTTTGAATATGATTCAGGGATGTTCAGCAGGTCATGACTGTCAGTCTGGAAATGCCACGATGAGCTAACACGACTGTTACTATGCAAAGAGACGGATGAAACACATGTAAAATGCATGATATGTTTAATTAAGGACTACATGCTGGAGAATCAACCGGTCTGCAGGCTCTCAAACCAAGCCAGGGAAGGATGGTGTAGTTTAACAAATGGCAGATATGGTTATGCTATCTATCTACGCACAAAATGTTCTTGACAGTTTTGATCTGTCTTTGTCATATAATAAATCGACATTCGTCCATGTGAAGAATCTCAGAGAATATGAGATTTCAATTTTTCGCTTTTCACAACACTACTTGAGAGATAGCTGTATGGAGTCTCCGTTATCCTTAAGGGTGGTTTGCACACAAAAATAGACAACTAGCAATTATTTTTTATTTTTTCAATAACATTTTTTTTCTTGCTTTTCAGCAGGCAGGGGAAACATTTGCTTAATTTGGGGTCAAAGCTACCTTTACCTGCACAAATATAACACAGTATTGTAACTCCTGTATATGGATTTTGGGGTTTCTTTAAAAAGTAGAAATGTATAAAGATATAAACACACGTCAGTACATTTTTGGACAATACTTTCTTTCCTACCTGCACGGATACACACACTATTGTAATTCTTATTGTTGGGAACATAGTTATAGTCATAAATATTATGCATTTCCTTCTGTTTTTCTTCTGAGTGTTAGCTGCAAAAGTTCAAAGCTTTTGAAATATTTGCCTCTAACTCTTTGAAGAAATGTAAATACTCTGTGGCCTGTCGAATTAAATGCAATCAGATATACAGTATGGCTGCGTTTGCACAACAAAGAGGGAAACCATTGTGCACAGCGTTAATATATACTGTTCATAAAAATGAAAAGTGCAAGTTTAATGTTATTATTCTGTATTGCTTATGATTAAGGACTAATACTTAACATATCTCTCACATAACACAGCCAGTGGTGCAACCCAGAAAATATATTTGGAAGTTAAAAGGAATCATTGACAGTTGGAGCCTGATTTGTTATAATACAGAATTAGTACTAGTTCTTAAATAGGATTGTTCTCTGCATTGTTCAGATTCCTTTAACATACCAAACATACAATCAACACACCAAAGGGTTGAGTTTTGGGTAGGGTTGTTTTTGGTGGGTATAATTGTGAGAAAAAAATGAAACGCTAGCCACAAATATGTGGTGTAGGGAACGTTGCGCTGCTCTAGCATACATCAAATGTATACACAGAGCCTAAAGCCCTTGTATGCTCTTCATGAGAAATTATCCCTAGAGTCTATTGATGTGCAGGCGCGTCATCTAATTAGCATAATACAAAAATCCCCATCAAAATCTGTCTGTTTAAGCCAGAGATATCTGCATCCACCGACGTCGGACTTACACATCTGTGGTGGAGCGTGGCAGAGCTAAGGAGGTGTTTGCCAGACCAGAAGACATCCCGAAAACCGGTTTTCTCAGGAAAATGTCTGTAGCGTCCGAACAGTTTGGGCTATAAACTAATATCACCCCTCTCCGTTTTGCTCTATGACACTCACAGGACTCATCTGAAGTTGGTATCGCAGATTTGCCAACTTCTGTCTGTAGCATCCAAACGGTTTGGGCTAAAAACGAATACGACCCCACTATTGGAAATGGAGACTCTCACGAACACGATGGTGTTCTCCATTCTGCTCTATGGCCTCCACAAGTGTCATGAGACTCATCTGAAGGTAACCCGGTACCCGTCAAAAAATGTATGGGAGTTTGGATGTAGTTTTGTGCCAGAAAAGGGGTTAATATCGGTAAAACATGTTTAGCAAAATTTCATGAGCTTTCTTATATATATCTCAGACATAGGACAGACACTTCAAAACATACTTCCTTTTAATTCATTTTGTTTGACTATCTTATTTGCCATATATGAATTTGTTATTCAATGTGTTTCTATGGGCTAATATAAGGCCAAATTCAACGTTCCATAAAATAATTGTGTAATAATTTTGTAAAGCTAAATTATCCTTGATATGACCATCTTAAATAATGCCATATGTTAACCTAGTAGAAACCCAGCCGCAGGCCCATAGACTCTAGGGGGAAACAAATATTGGATCAAGTCGACTTGTGCTACACAGCACCAAAGACCAGAGTGAAACATACAATACAATAGTCAGAGCACACACACACACACACACACACCAATCCATTCCTCTTCTTAGCTTGGTGTTTGTCCCTGCATTATTTGGGGTGTGAATGTAATGGTTGGAGGTTGGTGCTGTCTCCATGGCAGATGGGTGGGCACAGCTGGCGTTCCTGAGTGCCACAGGAGCTGGTGCCAGTGGATCTGGATTTGGCGCAATGCAGGAGCCTAATGTATGCCTGCCCACAAACACCAACAGCAGGGACAAAAAAAAACAATCCTGTTGTTTTTACGGTGACTTACCGGCAGCCAGTTACCTGTAAGTTACTTTAAAAAAAGGTACAGTTGAAGTCGGAAGTTTACATACGCCTTAGCCAAATACATTTAAACTCAGTTTTTCACAATTCCTGACATTTAATCCTAGTAAAAATTCCGTCTTAGGTCAGTTAGGATCACCACTTTATTTTAAGAATGTGAAATGTCAGAATAATAGTAGAGAGAATTATTTATTTAAGCTTTTATTCCTTTCATCACATTCCCAGTGGGTCAGAAGATTACAAACGGTCAATTAGTATTTGGCAGCATTGCCTTTAAATTTTTGAACTTGGGTCAAACATTTAAGGGTAGCCTTCCACAAGCTTCCCACAATAAGTTTGGTGAATTTTGGCCCATTCCTCCTGACAGAGCTGATGTAACTGAGTCAGGATTGTAGGCCTCCTTGCTCGCATACACTTTTTCAGTTCTGCCCACACATTTTCTAAAGGATTGAGGTCAGGGCTTTGTGATGACCACTCCAATACCTTGACTTTGTTGTCCTTAAACCATTAGGTTAGGGTTAGGTCATTAGTGGGGTTATTTTGTCTGTCTGTTTTTGTTTGGGGTTGTGCGGAATTAATTTTGTTTCGTCCTACGTAGGTTGGGGGATTTGATTATGCGCCACTGTGCTACATTTTAGGCATGAGGGTCTGCTGGGCTGCGTCCCAACTCATTTTGGATTTTATTCCTATTGTTTTGAGTTTTGTACCCTGCCTTGGATTTTTGGACTTATTCCATTAAACGTGTGTTTCACGTAGTTCTGTCTCCTGCGCCTGACTTCACCCCTCCTACACATTAGAGACGGTTTCTGACAGAATCCCGCACCACATATGGAGTCAGCAGGATCCGGAGTGCCAATCCCATCCATGGAGGAACGAGTGACCCAGCACTCCAACATCCTCCATCGCCTGGGTACGGCGATGGACCAGGTATTGGCAAGTCTGGAAGGTTGGCAGAGAAGCGCTCCTCTACACACGCCAGCTGCTGATCAACACCCTACCAGCGCCGACGGAGTCCAGCAACTGTGGGATTCGGATCGCACCCCCCAGGGAGTTCGATGGGATAGCCGCTGGGTGTAAGGGCTTTCTACTCCAGCTGGAGTTATACCTAGCGACCATCCGCTCCACTCCCTCAGACGAGGAGAGGGTTAGTCTCCTGCCTCACGGGTAGAGCCCTAGAATGGGCCATCACCGTCTGGGAGGGTCCACTCAGCTAGGGACAACTACCCGGAGTTCATCCGCCACTTCCGGGCGGTATTCGATCATCCCTCGGAGGGCAAGGCGGCGGGTGAGCGTTTGTTTAATCTGAGATAGGAGGCGAGGAGCGCCCAGGACTTAGCGTTAGAGTTCCGGACCCTTGCCGCTGGAGCGGGGTGGAACGAAAGGGTGTTACGCACGCCTCTAGAAAGAGGGAACGCAACACCCTGCTACAACTTAACTCTCCGTGGTGTGAAAGAAGTATGGAAGTGTAGGTGTGAGCAAGGATGACACAAAGGCAGAGAATACCGTTTACTGGGAATTTATTCCTTCACGCGGTAAGTTTGGGGAAAAGGGGCTGGACGGAACCAAAGCAAAGAAACTAAATATCAAAGCCCCCTCTCCTACCTTACCTGCCTACCCACTACTTACCTAACTAGCACCACCTGGTGCACTAACCAAAATACAGGGGATGGTCCGCCCAGGTCTTTCCTAGTGTGCATAGACAATAAATTACTACGGGTATATGTATGCCCGCGGGCCTCTTGCCTAAGCACTCCCTAGGTGCCTTCCCCTTCCCCCCTGGGAACAAAGGAAACAGAATAACAAACAATTTCACAGCTAAACTGAGAAAACCTCAGGACATTAAAGAAGCTCTCTCTCTCTGAGCAACAAACTAACACAGAACATAATAAGGTTTCTCAGCAACAACTAACTAAGTACATACCAAATTCTCTTTCTGAGAAACAACCAACATATATATAACCCTCTGCCATCAACCTCCTCTCTCAGCAATCATCTCTGTGTCTCCTCCTCTGAGCAACAGCACACTGGCTTATATAGCTTTAGGTGGGGTTGTTAATTGGAGACAGCTGCGTCCTGACGAGGGGGCGGGGTCAGCTCTCCAATCAGCAATGGGGCCGACCAATCAGCTGCTTGGAGAATTTCAGGAAGCCATTACCTGAAACACACTCACAAATATACAAACTACAACACAGAAACTGGGGAACGTAACAAGGGCCCTGATTGATCGCTACCGTTGTAGTCTGCGAGAGGCCGTCCGCCGGGAGCTGGCTTGTTGGGACAATACCATCACCCTGGATCAGCTTATCGATCTGTCCATTAGGTCTAAATTCCATCATGGTGGGTTTCAGTTACTCGCTACCTCTCATCGCTACGGCGCGCGCTTCTTCACAAAACTGGATCTCAGGAGTGCGTACAATCTGGTGCGTATTCGAGGAGGGGACGAGTGGAAAACCGCATTTAGTACTACATCGGGCCATCGGTCAGGGTGTGGTGGTGTACGTCGACATTCTGATCTACTCCGCCACACGTGCCGCGCATGTGTCTCTGGCGCGTAAAGTGCTTGTACGACTGGTGGAGCATGACCGATACATCAAGGCTGAGAAATGTGAGTTCTCCAAACAAGCTGTCTCTTTTCTAGGGTATCGCATTTCCACAGACGAGGTGGTGATGGAATGTGACCGCATTTCAGCCGTGCGTAATTGGCCGACTCCGACCACGGTTAAGGAGGTGCCGCGGTTTTTTGGGTTTGCCAATTACTACCGGAAGTTTATCCGGGGCTTTGGGCAGGTGGCTGCTCCCATTACCTCACTGATGAAGGGGGGGGGGGGGGGGGGGGGGCGGTGCGGCTGCGGTGGTCAGCAGAGGCGGACAGGGCCTTTTGTCGGCTGAAGGCCCTGTTTACTGAAGCCCCAGTGCTGGCGCATCCGGACCCTTCTTTGCCATTCATAGTGAAGGTGGATGCGTCCGAGGCTGGGGTTGGAGCTGTACTGTCACAGCGTTCGGGCACGCCACCGAAGCTTCGCCCTTGTGATTTCTTTTCTAGGAAGCTGAGTCCGGCGGAGCGTAACTATGATGTGGGGGACAGGGAGTTGCTAGCCATGGCCAGGGCCCTGCAGGTGTGGAGACATTGGCTAGTCAGACAGCTTGACTTTTCCCACATTTTGTTACGTTACAACTTTATTCTAAAATGTATTAAATAGTTTTTTTTTCCTTCATCAATCTCCACACAATACCCCATAATGATGAAGCAAAATCAGGTTTTAGACATTTTTGCAAAAGTATTAAAAATATAAAACTGATATCACATGTACATAAGTATTCAGACCCTTTACTCAGTACTTTGTTGAAGCACTTTTGGCAACGATTACAGCCTTGAGTCTTGTTGGTTTCTCCCATTCTTCTCTGCAGATCCTTTCAAGCCCTTTCACGTTGTATGGGGAGCTCAAGTCCGGGCTCTGGCTGGGCCACTCAAGGACATTCAGAGACTTGTCCTGAAGCCACTGATGTGTTGTCTTCGCTGTGTGCTTAGGGTTGTTGTCCTGTTGGAAGGTGAACCTTTGCCCCAGTCTGAGGTCCTGAGTGCTCTGAAGCAGGTTTTCAACAGCGTAAACTGGCTCTAACCAGAATAGAAAGAGGAGTGGGAGGCCCCAGTGCACAACTGTGAAAGAAGACAAGAAAATTAAAGTGTCTAGTTTTAGAAACAGACGCCTCACAAGTCCTCAACTGTCAGCTTCAGAATATAGTACCCGAAAACACCAGTCTCAAAGTCAACAGTGAAGAGGCGACTCCAGGATGCTGGCCTTTTAGGCAGAGTTGCAAAGAAAAAGCCATATCTCAGTCAATAAAAATAATAAATTAAGATGGGCAAGAGGACACAGAAACTGGACAGAGGAACTGGCCATTTTGAGCCTGTAATCAAACCCACAAATGCTGATGCTCCAGATACTCAACTAGTCTAAAGAAGGCCAGTTTTATTGCTTCTTTAATCAGGACAACAGCTTTCAGCTGTACTAACATCATTGCGAAAGGGTTTTCTAACGATCAATTAGCCTTTTCAAATGATAAACTTGGATTAGCTAACACAATGTGCCATTGGAACACAGGAGTGATGGTTGCTCATAATGGGCATTCTGTACGCCTATGTAGATATTTCATAAAAAATCTGCCGTTTCCAGAGTGAAAAATAAATGATATTTCCCAGCATGATTTGTTGCAGGTTGCATTTGAAAATAGTTAGGTTGGACTTGCAAAGCAAAAGTCCAGACTTTAAATCTTTGTCATGCTTAATATTATTTGTTTAAGCTGGAAACATTGTTCAAACTTTGAAACGTGTAGAATGGTCTGGAATAGTGTGCTTACATTACATTTTTTATATATTTTATACTTTTTAAACTAAAGTCGTGGCCAAAAGTTTTGAGAATGACACAAATATTAATTTCCACCAAGTTTGCTGCTTCAGTGTCTTTAGATATTTTTGTCAGATGTTACTATGGATCACTGAAGTATAATTACAAGCATTTCATAAGTGTCAAAGGCTTTTATTGACAATTACATGAAGTTGATGCAAAGAGTCAATGTTTGCAGTGTTGACCCTTCTTTTTCAAGACCTCTGCAATCCGCCCTGGCATGCTGTCAATTAACTTCTGGGCCACATCCTGACTGATGGCAGCCCATTCTTGCATAATCAATGCTTGGAGTTTGTCAGAATTTGTGGGTTTTTGTTTGTCCACCCGCCTCTTGAGGATTGACCACAAGTTCTCAATGGGATTAAGGTCTGGGGAGTTTCCTGGCCATGGACCCAAAATATCTGTTTTGTTCCCCGAGCCACTTAGTTATCACTTTTGCCTTATGGCAAGGTGCTCCATCATGCTGGAATAGGCATTTTTCATCACCAAACTGTTCCTGGATGGTTGGGAGAAGTTGCTCTCGGATGTGTTGGTACCATTCTTTATTCATGTGAGTGAGCCCACTCCCTTGGCTGAGAAGCAACCCCACACATGAATGGTCTCAGGATGATTTACTGTTGGCATGACACAGGACTGATGGTAGCGCTCACCTTGTCTTCTCTGGACAAGCTTTTTTCTGGATTGTCCAAACAATCAGAAAGGGGATTCATCAGAGAAAATGACTTTACCCCAGTCTTCAGCAGTCCAATCCCTGTACCTTTTGTAGAATATCAGTCTGTCCCTGATGTTTTTGCTGGAGAGAAGTGGCTTCTTTGCTGTCCTTCTTGACACCAGGCCATCCTCCAAAAGTCTTTGCCTCACTGTGCGTGCAGATGCACTCACACCTGCCTACTGCCATTCCTGAGCAAGCTCTGTACTGGTGGTGCCCCGATCCCACAGCTGAATCAATTTTAGGAGACGGTCCTGGCGCTTTGTGGACTTTCTTAGGCGCCCTGAAGCCTTCACAACAATTGAACCGCTCTCCTTGAAGTTCTTGATGATCCGATAAATGGTTGATATAGGTGCAATCTTACTGGTAGCAATATCCTTGCCTGTGAAGCCCTTTTTGTGCAAAGCAATGATGACAGCACGTGTTTCCTTGCAGGTAACCATGGTTGACAGAGGAAGAACAATGATTCCAAGCACCTCTGATGCTTCCAGTCTGTTATTCGAAGTCAATCAGCATGACAGAGTGATCTGCAGCCTTGTCCTCGTCAACACTCACACCTGTGTTAACGAGAGAATCACTGACATGATGTCAGCTGGTCCTTTTGTGGCAGGGCTGAAATGCAGTGGAATTTTTTTTTTTGGGATTCAGTTAATTTGCATGGTAAAGAGGGACTTTGCAATTAATTGCAATTCATCTGATCACTCTTCGTAACATTCTGCAGTATATGCAAATTGCCATCATATAAACTGAGGCAGCAGACTTTGTGGAAATTAATATTTGTGTCATTCTCAAAACTTTTGGCCACGACTGGATACAATTTTTTCAAAATTCTAAAGCTCCCCATTGGGACATCATGACTTCCATCCTTCACTGTAAGAAATGTAACTTTTGTCACAAATCTGCTATTTTGACACTTTCCCAACAAGTTAGACAAAAACTTAGAGGGTAAGGCATCTTGGTCTACTTCACTGCTATTCAAATCTGCAATTGGAACATAAGTATCTTGAACTAACGATACAGCTGTTTTAGTAACAGCATCAACAAAATTTCTTGTCGACCTTCACAAACAACTGTCATTTTGACCACTTCCATTTTGACCACAAGTTAGACAAAAAGTTAAAAGATATGACATCTTGGTCTACTTCACTGATATTAAACATTCTGAGCATGAGTAAACATTGTGACTTTGACACAAATAAGCTGCCTTGACCACTTTTCCCAGCAATGCAGACAAGAACTTAAATCCTTGGCCTACTTCTCTGCTTTTCAAATCTGAAATAAGAACAGAAATATCTAATACCAATCAAGAGGTAACACTGTTTTAGTAACTACATCAACTAATTTAGTGTCGTGACTTGAATAACAGTCTTCAGATTAGTGCTAAAGTCATCTAATTACCTAAATATGTTTAATTGTTACCCGATTAAATGAATCATGTAACTATTAACTCATTAGTATCTGGGGCACCATGAGAGTGGTTCTTTAAAGAGTTACCATCTCCCGAATTAAACTCTAAAAGGTCTTTACCTATCACATCTATAAACAGTCAACATATTAATCATAACCTAGTATCATATCACCATTCTGAACAGTCGTAATCTCCTTGCATCTGCAAAAAAACAGAGCCTTACTCATGATTCAGTACTACACAAATTTGTTTAATTATGTATTTACTAGCAAATTAAATGGTAACACAAAATAAACATAAACTCTTAATACGTTAAAAACAGGTCCCTAGCGGAATGACACAACATAGCTGCTTGTTACAAAAGAGAGGGAGAGGGGGGGGGCAGAGGGGACAAAAACACTTAACATTTGTACATTTAGAAACTACTCTCACTGACAGTAATCATATGCTTTGCACATGAACCGCCGCCCTCTGAGAAAGAAATCATGAATGTATTTACAGTATATGAACTGCCAGGTTCGCCAGATCTCTCTCGGTGGACAGGGCCGCCTTGGAAAGGGGGGTTGGGCCTTTTCACGGCACGCTTGTAAGGCTCTGATTGTCTCAATTGGTTTCAGCAAGTCTTCTTCTGTTTTTCTCCTCTGTCGTTGTCTGGTATCCGGTGACTTTCGTGTAGTCCTGAACAGAACTACAGAGTTTATTTTCATTAGCTCTTGAAGATGCTTTTTTGAAGAAAGCTGGCTAGCCAGCTGTGTCAATGATTCCCAGTGGGGTGATAGAGTAGAGTAGAGTAAAACGATGGTTTGAGCAGAGTAGTAGAATGGTCCCACTTAAATTCACTTTCGAAGATACTTTACTTAGGACAGCAAATCAGCCGTACCAGTGATTGCCCGGGAGGTGAGTTTATCGTCTCTACCTCGTGCTGAGATTCAAAGTTCAGACCACTTTAAACATACAGCTGCAGCTTTACGTCTCTGGTCTAGCATGTTCATTTCTTAACCCATAATTTTATAGAGTTTGTTCGAAAGGGGCTGTTCCGTCCCTGTTATTGACTTCTCTGTCACTAACAAACACTTCTCTGTCACTAACAAACACGACAGTAATGCGTTGTAACTCTACAATTAACTCAAAAGACAAGGCTCTATGTGAAAAATTTGAGTATGGCTTTACACTAAGCAGGGATGGGCAAAAATCACAAAATACAATTACAAAATACCATAAAGATCAAGGTATTGAAATAAACTACAAAATACTTTTGAAATGTATTTGATTCAAATACATGTATTTTGTATACAAAAAATACTTTTGGAAGTAGCAGCCCCAAACTGCAACAACCTTCTCAATAACAGTTACAGAAATGTTACTTGCTATGACTGTGATATCTTGTTGTTTATCTACCTTATTTGAATGCACTGACTAAGTTAGACTGCATAAGAGTGTCTGCTAAATTACCAAAATGTACATGTGAAAATGAACATACCAAATTGAAATGCAAAGCACAAAGGGTATTATTGTTGGTTGGGGTCATGTCTAAATGATATACAGCTTAACCTAATTCTCCTTACCTACTACGTTAATTCTCCTCACATGTGCGTAAATTCTCTTAAACCTGCTACAAAAAGTCAATTTTGACAAAACCTTGTTTCGGGGCTGAGCTCATTAGAAGAATACTCAGCATGCTTTGCAATATTTAGTTAATTTAGCAGACACTCTTATCACACCAGAGTGACGTCAGATTTCTGATATCAATGAAGGGTGAAAAAGGGCCACAAAGGGTGAACCGCTAGAACAATTTTTATAGAAAACTATTTAGCATTTTTTAAATATAAATTACAGTTCTTGAAAGTATCTTGTTCCAAAATACATTGGACTATAGTTCAGCACAGTGTAATACAAATGGCAAAATACTCAGAAGTAATTTAAATACATATTTCAAATACATGTAACAAAAATACTGCCCATCTCTGACACTAAGCAGTGTGCTAATTTAACACTGTTCCAGTGTGTATATCTGTATACTGACTCCACGCTTTCAGTATTGATTTAACACACTGTGTTCATTTTTTTTATTTAACACTGGAGAATTTGCTGTGTGAGTGTTGCAGGCAAGCTGTGGGATTTCAAGCCGAGAGACAGCAAGTGTTCTTCTCCTCTCATCCGAAAATAGTGTAAAAGTTTAATCAGTGTTAAACATATTTTTCTCTACACAAGTGTCAACTAGTACCAGTTCATGAATGTATTTCCATTATCATGGGTGTTTTTTTGTGCAAGGCTCCTTTGATGTTGGCAGCCTGAAAGCCTAGTCTAATCTATGCCCTTGATTTCAGTAAAGCATGTTTTAGGGTCAGGAATAGCCATGGAAAAGGGATATAAAATACTCTGTGAATCCTTTGATGCCCTGTCTGAGTTAAGCATTTGGATGCAGCCGGGCCGGCCCCAAATAAAAAAGACTAGGCTAGTTCTGATCTTTTATTTTTCTCTGTTATCTTCTCCCCTTCTCTTCTATGCAGTAGAACACTTCAAATGACGGCAGGCATGATATCTGACATCAAACCTGATCAATGAGAGTCGTAGATGTAACGTAAAGTAGCATGAGTGGACCAGAATAAAGAGTTTTACATGCTAACTCTTCTCTGCACAGCAGCCCAGTAAACCACAGTAGCCCTTGGGCATCTCCAATAAACACTCACAATCATTCAAGCCTCTGTTAAATCTCACACTGTTCTGAGGGCAATTCCACAGAAACTGAATTACGCTTGACTCTGTTTTTTCACTTAAAAATGTATGCCAAACATAAAAACAGATTTCAAACAAACCATAAAACTCTATGCTCAAGGACTACTTTTAACAATTTATACTGAAACATTTACAAAATCAAATTTAGTGGAAGAACTGGGCAGATGAAAACTTTGGTAACGGAATTACTGTAAAACCTCATCCAGTTTTTTATGTGACCACGTTTTCCAAAAACTCTGTTAAATATCTGCTCTGAATTAAGATTCAAATATGTCTGCAGAAATAATGGGGTGTCAGCTATGACATGGCACCTTGAGTGTTAAACAATTCAAAATATATTTTATATTTGAGAATCTTCAAAGTAGCCACCCTTTGCCTTGATGACAGCTTTGCAAACTCTTGGCATTGTCTCAACCAGCCTCATGAGGAATGCTTTTCCAACAGTCATGAAGTAGTTCCCACATATGCTGAGCATTTGTTTATTGCTTTTCCTTCAGTCTGCGGTCCAACTCATCCCCAACCATTTCATTTGGATTGAAGTCGGGTGATTGTGGAGGCCAGGTCATCTGATGCAGCACCCCATCACTCTCCTTGGTCAAATAGCCCTAACCAAGCCTGGAGGTGTGTTTTTGGTGATTGTCCTGTTGAAAAACAAATGATAGTCCCACTATGTGCAAACCAGATGGGATGGCGTATCGCTGCAGAATGCTGTAGTAGCTATGCTGGTTGTGTGCCTTGAATTCTAAATAAATCACAGATAGTGTCACCAGAAAAGCACACCCACATCATCACACCTCCTCCATGCTTCACGGTAGGAAACACAAATGCGGATATCATCCGTTCACCTACTCTGCGTCTCACAAAGACACAGCGGTTGGAACCAAAAATCTCACATTTGGACTCATCAGACCAAAGGACAGATTTCCACTGGTCTAATGTCCATTGCTCGTGTTTCTTACCCCAAGCATGTCAATTCTTCTTATTGGTGCCCTTTATTAGTGGTTTCTTTGCAGCAATTCGACCATGAAGGCCTGATTCACGCAGTCACCTCTGAACAGTTGATGTTGAGATGTGTCTGTTACTTAAACTCTGTGAAGCATTTATTGTTCGGCAATCTGTGGTTCAGTTAACTCTAATGAACTTATCCTCTGCAGCAGAGGTAACTGGGTCTTCCTTTCCTGTAGCAGTCCTCATGAGAGCCTGTTTTATCATAGTGCTTGATGGTTTCTGCGACTGCACTTGAAAAAACGTAAACATTTCTTGACATTTTCCGTATTGACTGACCTTCATGTCTTAAAGTAATGATGGACTGTCGTTTCTTTTTGCTTATTTGAGCTGTTCTTGCCATAATACGGACTTGGTCTTTTACCAAATAGGGCTATCTTCTGTATACCACCCCTAACTTGTCACAACACTACTGATGGCTCAAATGCATTAAGAAGGAAAGAAATTCCACAAATGAACATTTAACAAGGCACACCTGTCAATTGAAATGCAATCCAGGTGACGACCTCATGAAGCTGGTTGTGAGAATGCCAAGAGTGTGCAAAGCTGTCAAGGTAAAGGGGGAAACCTAGTCAGTTGTACAACTGAATGCAACTGAAATGTGTCTTCTGCATTATACCCAACCCTACATGATTCCATATGTGTTATTTCATAGCTTTGATGTCTTCACTGTTATACTACAATGTAGAAAATAGTAAAAATCGAGAAAAACCGTTGAGGTGTGGACGTCTTTTGACTGGTACTGTATATGAACTCAGACAAAAAAGAAACGTCCCTCAGGACCCTCTTTCAAAGATAATTCATAAAAAAACAAATAACTTCACAGATCTTCATTGTAAAGGTTAAAACACTGTTTCCCATGCTTGTTCAATGAACCATAAACAATTAATGAACACGCACCTGTGGAACGGTTGTTAAGACACTAACAGTTTACAGATGGTAGGCAATTAAGGTCACAGTTATGAAAACTTAGGACACTAAAGAGGCCCTTCTACTGACTCTGAAAAACACCAAAAGGAAGATGTCCAGGGTCCCTGCTCATCTGCGTGAATGTGCCTTAGGCATGCTGCAAGGAGGCATGAGGACTGCAGATGTGGCCAGGGCAATAAATTGCAATATCCGTACTGTAAGTAGCCTAAGACAGCGCTACAGGGAGACAGGACGGACAGCTGATCGTCCTCGCAGAACCACTGCTCTACCGTAGAGCTATGCAAACACCACAATCAAGTTCATTTGAACACTTTAAGAGTTGAATGGGTAACACCACAACAGAGTTAAATCTTTAACACTTTCAAAAGTGTTATTTTAACATCAGATCAGTGGGACTCATATGTCCACTGAAGATAATGTACATTTAACACTTTCCGAGTTAAATGCACACCACAGATTTTTCTGTTTGGTAGAACAGACTGTTCACCTTTTCCATTTATGTTTGAAGGCTATGTCTGATTACTGTAATGTCAAATTTATCCAGTAAACATGATTTACTTTATAAACTTAATACATAATACATGTATCATAACCATTTCAGAATAAATTCCTCACCTTTTCTGGCCATGATGAGTTCATATTCCTTAAGTAGCCATACAACAAATTACCATGCGCAACTCAAATGTAATTTGGCCTATTAGATAGGCTATTATCATCCAGAAGGGAAGGCAGTTTATAACATACAGTAGAAATGTACAGGTAAACATACACTTGATCATTTGCATTGAGCTGTGTAGGCTATCACTGTAAATAGGCCTAGTTTAAATTTTTTAGACATTGTTTCAAAATTCGTGGGCAGTGCAGCATATTTAGGTTCAGCAAAAAGTAAATGCAAAACATTATTGAATTCAAATTATCTGTTTTCAGGTCCACAACAATTAACAATTGTTTTTGTATTTCAGAAATGGTCAGATACAGCAAATGCCAACACAAAAGAAAACATTCTGCCAACACATCCAAAGACACTTGATCAAGCTTGCCATTGCTATTGCCTTTAGATACTACCGTGGCTTAATTCCAATACTTACATCAAATAAAGGCCTTATTGTGTACATAAATGGTGAATTATGGGCATTTTTCAGGAGGAGTTACAGTTGTAAAATGCATAACGTATAACGCTCGTTCACGTGTGCACATGCGCACATTTTTACGACAGGTTTATAAATGCCAATACGTTTGTGCACATACTATTTTTCAGATATTTCATGTAAAATGTACTCAACAGAATCTATACCAAGGTGCATTGAGCTGTTCTGGCTCGTGGTGGCCGAACGCCCTATTAAGACACTTTATGTTGGCGTTTCCTTTATTTTGCCAGTTACCTGTATGTCATCATGGCCCAACACTCAAACTGACATTTTCAGCCAAGCCTGTGAAGAAAACAACATCAAGAGGTGATAATGGTTTCTTTGAGACATAAGGTTCTTTCTCTGGTGTGTTTCTGTTGTGGGTTGTTAGATGACTAGAAAGCGAAAAGCATGAACAAGTAATTGAGTTGTAAAATGGGCATGAAATAGACATGAGGGCTGGAAAACAACAAAAAATGTAGATACTCGCAAGATATTTTTGTTGCTTATTTCATGGTGTATTTGTGTGCTTTCTTTTTTGTCAAAATGTATCACCAATTAACAAGTCATTTCCAAGCATGGTGTTGGCATAACAATCCTTACTTCAACTCTCTATTTTGTCTTCATTACAGTATAAAATGAAGTCAACATGCTAGACTGGGCAAACTACTATCTGATGACCTCTTCATTTAAGCAGCTAATCCATAAGCACATATTTCCAAACTTAATTGCCATCTTACCCTCTCTGCCGAGTCTATAGGTTAGGGAAATAATTATCTTCATGTGATTATGCTTAGCTAATTTCATTCTGAGGGGATGGTTGTGGTGTGTACTCAAATTAGCTTACTATAGCAAAACTGACACGGAGACAGATTATGGAAGCATGGAGAAAGAAAAACTTGAGTTGATTTATAGTAGGGGTATCAACAGCGGTAGTCTTGGAGAAAAATAGTAATTTACCACATAGCAATTTTTTCTTCCCTCACGTATGTCAATCATTTTGCATGTGTGCCACTGCCTTATTCATGGTGTGTGTGTGTGTGCGCGTGCGGGTGTGCGTATGTGCCTGCGTGCATGTGTACCTTAGGCTTAAGCAATGCACCAGGAGATCATCCACCACTTCCCTGTGTGTGTCAGGCTGTCACACCACCTACAGACCCAAGGCAATGCGTTACATTCCACTGTTGGAGCTTCATCAATCATACACAGTCAAATGTATATACATACATTGGACTGTGCCAATGTATGTATACTTGATGCAAATAAGGACTGGATCAAAAACAAGGCTAATGTAGCACGGATGTTGATATTTGTACCATGGTTTTTCCTAATGGTCCCTGAGGGGATAAATAAAGTAGTAATATAATAATACATTTCCATGAGCCTTTAATCTAAACATAGGAAGGCGAGAGAGAAAATATCACTATCAACAGTGTCGCACCCCATCAGCAGCCTTATCACGTTGGCCTTTTCCTTTTTCCAGGAATTACACATCACGTTACAAGCCAGCATAATGTGACTTGCAGGCCTGATGTGGCATGTAAACCAGGATTTTCCTAACACCACTGCAGCAGCGTCGGCAGAAGTCCGTTGATGGCAGGGCCAGCAAAAAGTTAAGGTGGGCCAAAATGTTGGCACTCAAATCATCCTTAAATTATCATAAAAACATAGCCTACCCTATACCCTACCGTAATTGATTGCACACAACATACCATCTAACGTGTGACTTCAAATTACAGACCAAATTGTCTTGTAGGCCTACGTCAATCCATTACTCTTGCATTTGACATGCGACTCTCATAGATTTAAACATAATAAAAAATAGGCCTATAATTAATAGACTATGAGACGAGAACATTATGCCCTGATAAAACAGTAATAATCACAACAGGCAGCCATAACCTATATAGACTACAATAAAATGTATTATTATTGTCAATATATATCCCTTCTGTTTTCCCACCCACTCCCTACTGCTTTCTATGAGTTCTATCTGATGGTGTATCTTTAGGCCAGCGCTTGACTGAAATAGGTGCGGGTACTCATTTTGCGTGCCGGTAGAATTTATATTTAAGTGCAGGAACTCCTCCATAGTTTTTGCCTAATATTCTATATGAGGTGCAGGAACTCAGGCAGAAGAAAATTTGAGGTGCGGGTACTCAGTTCCGGTGAGCTCCTGACCAAGTCAAGTACTGTACTTATGTAAAAATACAAATAATATCCCTTTTGGAACACTGACAAGTTGAGCATAAAGACACACACAATAAAACATTTTGCTCAATCTGATTGGGTGGGTCTGACTCCCCAGTGGGTGGGTCTGTGCCCACTCAGGCCCACACGCATGCATTAGCGTAAAATTAGGCAATCAAAGTTAGGCCTTGTGATTTAGTGTACATCATGTCATGTCATTTCATTTCACCTCACTCCACTTCAGCAACAACATTCACTTGGGAACTCACTTGGTGAAAGCCACAGGCCTTTTAAATGCAAAAATGTATGTCTCTGTGACACTAACAAATACAGTAAACTGCAACTCATTGAAAAATAATATGCATCTTGGGAAATACGCAAATGAGGCATGATATCATAAACCATTTAATTATATTTCACTCCACTGAAGAGTGAAATTGTGTGATTTTTCACCCCACAGTAGAATGAGTGCATTTTATATTTCACTCCAGAATAGAAAGAAATACTAATAAGTTAACTAGTGAAATGCCTATTAGTTCACTCCAGTGTAGAGTCAATTTCACACAGCCAGTGTTCATTTTCTACCATGTATAGGGTTATAGTTATGTCTAAATGTTTACATCTTTAACACTTTTGAAAGTGTGAAATGTACTCTGTTGAGAGTGGATGCATATACACACCGCAAAAGTGTTAACATTTAAACTACAGCGAGTTAGTTTAAAGGTCATGAACAGTCAAAATCATGTTTGTAATATAATTAGATTTTTTTATATGGATGAAAAGTATGATGACCAAAGTATAAATTATGACTTTTGCTTCAACAGTCGTGGCCAAAAGTTTTGAGAATGACACAAATATTAATTTCCACAAAGTTTGCTGCTTCAGTGTCTTTAGATATTTTTGTCAGATGTTACTATGGAATACTGAAGTATAATTACAAGCATTTCATAAGTGTCAAAGGCTTTTATTGACAAGTACATGAAGTTGATGCAAAGAGTCAATGTTTGCAGTGTTGACCCTTCTTTTTCAAGACCTCTGCAATCCGCCCTGGCATGCTGTCAATTAACTTCTGGGCCACATCCTGACTGATGGCAGCCCATTCTTGCATAATCAATGCTTGGAGTTTGTCAGAATTTGTGGGTTTTTGTTTGTCCACCCGCCTCTTGAGGATTGACCACAAGTTCTCAATGGGATTAAGGTCTGGGAGTTTCCTGGCCATGGACCCAAAATATCTATGTTTTGTTCCCCGAGCCACTTAGTTATCACTTTTGCCTTATGGCAAGTTGCTCCATAATGCTGGAATAGGCATTGTTCGTCACCAAACTGTTCCTGAATGGTTGGGAGAAGTTGCTCTCGGAGGATGTGTTGGTACCATTCTTTATTCATGTGAGTGAGCCCACTCCCTTGGCTGAGAAGCAACCCCACACATGAATGGTCTCAGGATGCTTTACTGTTGGCATGACACAGGACTGATGGTAACGCTCACCTTGTCTTCTCCGGACAAGCTTTTTTCCGGATGCCCCAAACAATCGGAAAGGGGATTCATCAGAGAAAATGACTTTACCCCAGTCCTCAGCAGTCCAATCCCTGTACCTTTTGTAGAATATCAGTCTGTCCCTGATGTTTTTCCTGGAGAGAAGTGGCTTCTTTGCTGCCCTTCTTGACACCAGGCCATCCTCCAATAGTCTTCGCCTCACTGTGAATGCAGATGCACTCACACCTGCCTGCTGCCATTCCTGAGCAAGCTCTGTGCTGGTAGTGCTCCGATCCCACAGCTGAATCAACTTTAGGAGACGGTCCTGGCGCTTTGTGGACTTTCTTAGGCGCCCTGAAGCCTTCTTCAAAACAATTGAACCGCTTTCCTTGAAGTTCTTGATGATCCGATAAATGGTTGACATAGGTGCAATCTTACTGGCAGCAATATCCTTGCCTGTGAAGCCCTTTTTGTGCAAAGCAATGATGACAGCACGTGTTTCCTTGCAGGTAACCATGGTTGACAGAGGAAGAACAATGATTCCAAGCACCACCCTCCTTTTGAAGCTTCCAGTCTGTTATTCAAAGTTAATAAGCATGACAGAGTGATCTCCAGCCTTGTCCTTGTCAACACTCACACCTGTGTTAATGAGAGAATCACTGACATGATGTCAGCCGGTCTTTTTGTGGCAGGGCTGAAATGCAGTGGAAATGTTTTTGGGATTCACTTCATTTGCATGGCAAAGAGGGACTTTGCAATTAATTGCAATTCATCTGATCACTCTTCATAACATTCTGGAGGATATGCAAATTGCCATCATACAAACTGAGGCAGCAGACTTTGTGAAAATTAATATTTGTGTCATTCTCAAAACTTTTGCCACAACTGTACATTAAAAGCTTGATCATCAAGTTACTGTTTCTCTCCCCTGTATCAAACACTTGGATTCAGGAAGCGGGATTATTAAGGGGATAGGGTGACATCACCGTAACTCTCTCAATTTAATACAAATTAAATTCTCTTACCTAATTTAAATAACTACCACCTTGTAACTAACATCAGAGAAGGTGTGTTAGCAGAGGGGCATGCTTTATAAAACTTTCACTGTAGGGTATCAAGAAAAATGTAATTTAAAGTTTACCGTATTCATGTAGGGCAAATATACTTATTTGTTTCCCCTTTCATCTGTGTCTGGTGTTAGCTAGTTACTGTCTAGCTAGGTCTTCAGCAAGCATGGAACAAAAGTGGGGGGAAGTGTCGTTAAAAATTCTGACACAGTTTCAAGTCAACACATCCGTCAGTGTTGCTGTGAACCACATCACAAGAGACATACCAAACGGGAGATGTATAAAACATTTTTGACATCATTAACCATGCATTAACCATTTTTATGCAAGTAAAGTCATACCATATAAAAAAATCAGGACAGCTGTGATAGAAACAAAGTTTCAGCACTATTTTATAAATGCCTACATAAATGCCGACAGTGTACACATCAGTGACAATCTGAAATGGTCCTCCCACAGACAGTGTGGTGAAGAAGGCACAACAGTGCCTCTTCAACCTCAGGAGGCTGAAGACATTCGGCTTGGCCCCTAAGACCCTATCAAACTTTTACAGATGCACAATTGAGAGCATCCTATTGGGCTGTATCACCGCCTAGTACGGCAACTGCACCGCCCACAACTGCAAGGCTCTCTAGACGCTGGTGTGGTCTGCCCAACACATCACCTGGGGCACACTGCCTGCCCTCCCGGACACCTACAACACCCGATTCCACAGGGACATCAACCAGCCGAGCATCTAGAAGGCGAGGTCAGTACAGGTGCATCAAAGCTGGGGCCGAGAGACTGAAAATAGTTTTTGGTGTGTGCACTAGGTGTCACGTCCTGACCAGCAGAGGGAGTAATTGTATTAGTTTTGGTCAGGACGTGGCAGAGGGTTTGTGTTTTGTATGTATTTCTACGTTCTGTCTAGTTTAGTTTTTCTATGTTTAGGATTGGGTGTTGGACTCTCAATTGGAGGCAGGTGTTTCTAGTTGCCTCTGATTGAGAGTCCTATATATAGGTGTGTGTTTGGTTTGGTGTTTTGTGGATACTTGTCTTTAGCACTGCTGTTAAGTGTATAGCCTGTTAAACTGTCGTTCTTCGTTTTGTTGTTTTGGTGTTCACTTTATTTAAAATAAATATTCAAGATGAGCATCCACATTCCTGCTGCGTTTTGGTCCTCTCTACCCGAAGACAGCCGTTACACTAGGCTATTTGATTTAATGTATAAGCTGTATCTTACAGCACTTTGGTTTTACTAATAAATATGTTGAAATGGAACCAAATTATATCTTTCTGTCTTCAGTCCTTTTTAAACAGGATAGTTTGAATGTGATAGTCTGCCTATAACCACCCTGAGTAGGCCTATATCTCCATTCCTATTCTATTCAAAGTTTAGAGAATTTAATCGAATTGGAAATTAGCTAGTATCAGGCTGGTTAATGCGAATCATGTCAGTTGAATTTGGAAAAATCCATCCTCACTCCCACCTATTCAGCCAGTAAGGAGCCTCTACTGCGTTGTGGCTGTGGCATACTGCATACTTTTTACTAAACATTACGTGCTAATTAGTATGCAACGATTAGTACAGAGTATGCAGTTTAAGTTTGTTTTACGCTAGTATGGGTATTCAGACATGGCCACTGTCTACTCGTGTCCCATCTATTGTTAGTTAGCTACCTATCCTGCCTGCTGTGTGCTGGAGTCCAAACTAGCTAGCACCCAGTGTCCTTCGTTAATGCCTGCCGAACACCTGCCCCGCCATCATTAACAGAACTTCCGAAAAACAGTTCCCGACAGGCAGGGCGAAGGACACTGTCTACCGTTGTCCCTGGCTAGCTAGCTACCGGCTTTGTCGCAGAACACCGAGCAGTTTGTGCCACTTCAGGCCTTGCTGTCTGACTCACCTAATGTGACAGTCAATAATGTATGTAAATAGTTCATGGGTAAGTTACATGTTGATTATTTGTGTATTTTCCAGGAGCTTACTCGCTTGTCTTGTTAAAATACTCCATATTGGCTTGAAGGGGTTTCCGGTTTTTCGCTACCCTCCGGAAAATCAGATGTTAATATTAAATACCTACATTATTTCTGTTGCCATTTGTCATGATTGTGTATTTTTACCATACTTGCTGCCTTATGCCGTATTATAATGTTCTATAATTATGTTGCATAATCAACTTCCGTTGTAAAAACCATGGAAATGAAAAACAAAAACTATCTTTTAAGTGAGAAGTAGGCAATGGTCTGAAGCCCCAAAAAATAAAAATATAAATGAAATTCACATGAGCACCACAATGCCATGTATGGAACACCGTTTGGGTCTTTGCATGTCAAAAAAGATACACATCAAATAACACTTTGACGCGACAAATACGCTTTTAATTTGACACGTCAAATAACACAGATTAATTATAGAATGTTGTGTTGGACCGCAACTTCTGGGGTAGCTATCTAACTTTATCATGGTACCTAGCTAGCACCAATACAACCAGCCTGAAAACAATGACCAATAGTAGAAACTACAGTCATTTTCATTATTCTTAGCAATGATTTAGGAATCCTTGTGAGTAAGTATTAGCTAGGTAGCCACTTGTTGTTTGCCTATTGAAATTGAACTTCGGTCCATGAAAATAAATAGGTAGCCAGCTACTAAACCCTGTCGCCCAAAGCTTATAGGCAGCCAGCTAGCTTCACGAAGCTCGACCGGACCGGGTTATGTGTTGTGAAGCTAGCCACAATAAGGATTAGGCATAATAATGGAATTTGCGGTTTGCCTTCAAAATAAAAATACCTATTTGAAAGTGATGCAGAAGGTTACAGTTGGTGGAATCATGCCATATTTAGACTAGATAATGTTAATCTAACTGCACTGTCCAATTTACAGTAGCTATTACAGTGAAAGAATACCATGCTATTGTTTGAGGAAAGTGCACAATTTTGAACATGGAAAGTTATTAATAAACAAATTAGGCACATTTGGGCAGTTTTGACGCAACATTTTGAACAGAAATGCAATGGTTCATTGGATCAGTCTAACACTTTGCACATACACTGCTGCCATCTAGTGCCCAAAATCTAAATTTCACCGGGGCTGGAATAATACATTATGGCCTTTCTCTTGCATTTCAAAGATGATGGTACAAATTGTATTTTTTTTAAATTATCTTTTACCTGATCTATTGTGTTATATTCCTTTCACATTTACACAAACGTCAAAGTGTTTCCTTTCAAATGGTACCAATAATATGTATAACCTTGCTTCAGGGCCTGAGCTACAGGCAGTTAGATGTTTGTAGTCAACAAAGTATGCAGGAGTCATGAGGCAAATAGCAAAATGCACAAGAAAAAAATTAAATATATAACGACTTGGGGCTAGCCATTGTAAGTTCAGTCACTCGTCCCAACCATGCGTGTGTGCTGGCGGCGAGCGAAAGCTCGGGAGAGAGGGATGAGTGTGGTGGAGGTACCTGTACCAGACAGGGGGAGACAGGCCAGGGCAGATGGTGAACAGATCGCCAGGTGGAATCCAAGAAGCAGTGCAGCAGGCAATGGGAGTAGGTGTCGCACCCACTTGGGAGATGCTTTTATTTCTGGAGGCAGATTTCTTGAAGAAAATGCCAGTGAATGGTCTTTGAACAGCAGGAGGGGGCTTCAGAGGACGCTTCAAAGACTCCTGATACTTGTTGGCCCAAAAGGCCTTTTACTTCTCACCTTAGTGCTAAGTGAATTTGCATGTGGTCTGTCCTTGCAAGCCTGGGAGCCTTAACTCAGCATTCAGTCCCCATAAAGTAAAATATGTCATTGTAATGTAATGTACTTTATATTTATTTTTTCATTTTTCTTTTTCTTCTTGGCTTTCAAAATAGCATCAGACCAAACACTACTCATTCAGTTCCAGGTTGGAATGGTGTCCTTAGGTCTCTGCTGTTTGTTGGCTAGAGCACCCTCCATATATCTTGGAAAAAGAAAACCTTGGAAGCAGTAATCTCTCCAGTTAATTTTGGTCAGAATTAGGTTGTAAATTTGGAGTTCTGCTGTGGAGAGTAGCATTTATGCATATGTCCTGCTGAAAAATCCAAATTTATCTAACTCCAAATCTATCCTTTTGTAAACAACATGCAGAAGAATTTGAGAGATCCCATTAAGCTGGTTCTCTCTCTCTCTTCCCGGGGGGGTGTGTCTCTCTGATATATAAATGCCTGGAATATTTCAATTTTGGAGAATCTCTTATGAAATGGGTTAAAATATGGTATAGTAACCCTAGGTGTAAAATAGTAAATAATGGCTACTTCTCAGAAAGTATTTAAATTGTCAAGAGAAGTAAAACAAGCTTGTCCACTATCGGCATATCTATTTATTATGGTTATCGAAATGTTAACTATTAAAATCAGATCCAACAATAACATCAAGTGATTAGAAATCCAGGGCTTAACAAAGGTGCCATTGTACACTGATGATTCATGTACAATGAACTAGTTCTCTAGAAAATTTGTAAAAATGTCTCACCCTATGTTCAAGAATGGCCTTTTTTCCCCCATTTATTCAGATTACACCTCTCACTTTCAGATATTTGAAAAGGAAATCATCTCCCAAATATCGCTATATTTATAATAACAAGCCATAGAAAGTTGGTTGCATTTTCAATTTAATTCACCAGAAAAGACAAAACAAATAATACAACAAATATTGTGGTTAAACTCAAATATAATAATTTATTAAAAAAACATTTAAAAAAGGTATGTTCTTCGTAAATGATATCATAAATACGACTGGTGGAGTTATGTCACACATGCAGCTAACAAAAATGTATGGAAATGTCTGTTCTACGCAAAATTACAACCAACTAATTGCTGCATTACCGCAAAAATGACGCCGGATTCAAAAATGTGTATTTTTTTACTATTTTAATTCTTATACAAAATTCTTGCAACCCTTAGAATGTTATTTATATGGGGGATGCAAACTTCCCAGCTCTGCAGATTTTGCTGCGAAGAGACAGAATCATTAGATCATTTGTTTTGGTACTGTTCATATGTAGCTTGTTTTTGGTCACAGGTCCAGGAATGATTGAAGAATTGCAATATTTACCTGGAGTTAACTCTGCAGATAGCACTACTGGGTGATCTGAAAAGTCTTAGTCAATTGATCAATAATATTAATAATACTTTTATCAAAAATGTTTATTTTCAATTTACAATCTGTAGAAACAATGAGAATAGAGAAGATCATAACTTTTGTGGAACATCACAGCACAGTTGAAAAATACAGTACCAGTCAAAAGTTTGGACACACCTACTCATTCAAGGGTATTTCATAATTTTGACTATTTTCTACATTGTAGAATAATAGTGAAGATATCAAAACTATGGAATAACACATATGGAATCATGTAGTAACCAAAAAAAGAGTTAAACAAATCAGAATATATTTTATATTTGCCACGTCTACTCACGCTCCTCCCCTCCGGCGTTCGACGTCGTCGGTTTACTAACCACCGGCCCTGGCAACCATCATTACGCACACCTGGCATCAATCATTATGCGCACCTGCGCTTCATTACTCATCACTCATTACCTCCCCTTTATCTGGCACTCCCTTAGGGTTATTCCCCAGGCAGTATTGTTCATGTCTAGACACTACTCCTACGTTGTATCTTTCCATGTTGTTTGATGTATTAAAATTACCACCTGCTTCTCGACAATATTTGAGATTCTTGAAAGTAACCACCCTTTGCCTTGATGACAGCTTTGCACAGTCTTGGCATTCTCTCAACCAGCTTCACCTGGAATGCTTTTCCAAAAGTATTGAAGGTGTTCCCACATATACAGAGCACATTGGCTGCTTTTCCTTCTCTCTGCGGTCCAACTCATCCCAAACCATCTCAATTGGATTGAGGTTGGGTGATTGTGGAGGCCAGGTCATCTGATGCAGTACTCCATCACTCTCCTTGGTCATATGGCCCTTAGAAAGCCTGGAGGTGTGTTGGGTCGTTGTCCTGTTGAAAAACAAATGATAGTCCCACTAAGTACAAACCAGATGGGCTGGCATATTGCTGCAGAATGCTGTGATAGCCATGCTGGTGTGCCTTCAATTCTAAATAAATCACCAACAGAGTCACCAGCAAAGCACCACGCCATCCCACCTCCTCCTCTATGCTTCACGGTGGGAACCACACATTCGGAGATCATGCATTCACCTACTCTGTGTCTCACAAGACACGGCAGTTTGGAACCCAAAATATCAAATTTGGACTCATCAGACCAAAGGATGGATTTCCACCAATCTAATGTCCATTGCTTGTGTTTCTTGGCTCAAGCAAGTCTCTTCTTATTATTGGTGTCCTTTAGTAGTGGTTTAATTGCAGCAATTCGACCATGAAGGCCTGATTCACTGAGTCTCCTCTGAACAGTTGATGTTGAGATGTGTCTGTTACTTGAACTCTGTGAAGCATTTTTTGGGGCTGCAGTTTCTGAGGCTGGAAACTAATAAACTTATCCTCTGCAGCAGAGGTAACTCAGGGTCTTCCTTTCCTGTGGCAGTCCTCATGAGAGCCAGTGTCATCATTGCGCTTGATGGTTTTTGCGACTGCACTTGAAAAAACGTAAACATTTCTTGACATTTTCCGTATTGACTGACCTTCATGTCTTAAAGTAATGATGGACTGCCTTTTCTCCTTGCTTATTTGAGCTGTTCTTGCCATAATATGGACTTGGTCTTTTACCAAATAGGGCAATCTTCTGCATACCACCCCTACCTTGTCACAACACAACTGATTTGCTCAAATGCATTAAGAAATGAACTTTTAACAAGGCACTCCTGTTAATTGAAATGTATTCAATGTGACTAGCTCAGAAGCTGGTTGAGAGAACGCCAAGATTGTGCAAAGCTGTCATCGAGGCAAAGGGTGGCTACTTTGAAGAATCTCAAATATAACATGTATTTTGATTTAACACTTCCTTGGTTACTACATGATTCCATGTGTTATTTCATAGTTTTGATGTCTTCACTATTATTCTACAATGTAGAAAATAGTAAAATAAAGAAAAACCCTTGAATGAGTAGGTGTCTCTAAACATTTGACGGGTACTGTGTATGGCAAATGGAAATCCAATGTGGATGGTGTTAAGAGATAGATGGGAGCTGAAGGTTGGGACGAATAACAACTACAACAAGATAACTATTGGAAAACATACATTGTCTGTAAAACGTTAAAATATTCATCACTTTTGGGAAAGAGCACAGTTTGAAAGATATGGCAAATAGAATCAAACTGGATGGAAATCAGAAACAGATAGTAGAGGTTGAGGGTAGAGGAAGGACAGGAGTAAAAACAAACAAAATAGAACTATTATAAAATAGACTGTGTCCATAAAATGTATAAGCTGAAAGTAGAAGCCTAGGCATTGTTGTTCTCTAGTTTACTCCAGTTAGGGGAGGGGTGGTAGGGTTAGAAAGTAATAAAATAACATATATTGAAAAAATATATGTGAGTATATATGTATCTATCTATGTATGTATTGTCATGACGTTGGCCTGTGGGTAAGGTTTATGACCCCCCCATAAATACCTTTCTCCCTTCCCCTCTCTTTCTGACCCTACTGAAGGACTGTTGAATAGCCTTTGTTAAATATAGAGAGTCTGGGAACATCAAACAAATGGGGAAAAGGAACCATATTTTGGTAATAAAACCAGTTGGAAATATACTTTGGAACTTAATGAGTATGGATGTCAGTTCGGTTGTCATCTGAGACATTATGACTGATGACAGGACGACATAAACTGTACCTGGGAAAGTATACACCCTCTAGTTATCAGAGTCACATGGAATTGTTATGCAATTGAAATGTTTGATATTGAAATTGTTTGTTAGGAGATTAAATGTAATTTTAGCTTCCAATTGAGAGAATTGGGTTTTCATAAGGAAAGTGCCCTGCTTGATCAGTGGCCCGCCCCTGTGAAGAGAAGGGGTTATAAACGATGAAACACACCCTCCTCCCCTCGCCACTATATAAGACAATGACACAATGTAGCCGTTGAGTTCCACTACGTGAGGTCTGCAGCCTCTGCGTTACAAGGACACACATGTCAAGTACAGAACTAAGCCAACCTCGGCGTGAGCTTTGGTTGTGAATGGTATGAACTTTGAACTTATTCACTATTAGTTAGGTATTTAGTAAATAAATAATTAAACCCAATTTTATATTGCTGATTCAACTTGTTAGCCAGAGTTCGTGAAGATAACCAAGAATTTACAACTTTCATTATGAGACTGAAAATAAAATGAGGATTAATATTGACGGCTATCGATGTAAAATATTAAAGTCTTTAAGAGTTTATTCGGAAGATAACGGCTCTATAAACACTCTTCCGTGGTGTCCCGACTTTGTAGTTAATTACATTTACATGATTAGCGAATCAGGTGATGTTAATTACAGAGAAAGGATTTTATAGAATAGCATGTCATATCACTTAATCTGGCATAGGCAAAGACACAACAGTATGTATGTATGTATGTATGTATGTATGTATGTATGTATGTATGTATGTATGTATGTATATTATGTATGTACACTACTATTATAAAGATTGAGGTCACTTAGAAATTTTGTGTTAGCTCATCCAAGTTTATCATTTTAATAGGCTAATTGCTCATTAGAAAACCCTTTTACAATTATGTTAGCACAGCTGAAAACTGCTGTGCTAATTAAAGAAGCAAAAACCTGGCCTTCTTTAGACTAGTTGAGTATCTGGAACATTAGCATTTGTGGGTTCGATTACAGGCTCAAAATGGCCAGAAACAAAGACCTTTCTTCTGAAACTCGTCAGTCTATTCTTGTTCTGAGAAATGAAGGCTATTCCATGTGAGAAATTTCCAAGAAACTGAAGATCTTGTACAACACTGTGTACTACTCCCTTCACAGAACAGCGCAAACTGGCTCTAACCAGAATAGAAAGAGGAGTGGGAGGCCCCGGTGCACAACTGAGCAAGAGGACAAGTACATTAGTGTCTAGCTTGAGAAACAGACGCCTCACAAGTCCTCAACTGGCAGCTTCATTAAATAGTAGCCTCAGAACACCAGCCTCAACATCAACAGTGAAGAGGCGACTCCGGGATGCTGGCCTTCTAGGCAGAGTTGCAAAGAAAAAGCCATATCTCAGACTGGCCAATAAAAATAAAAGATTAAGATAGGCAAAAGAACACAGACACTGGACAGAGGAACTCTGCCAATAAGGCCAGCATCCCGGAGTCACCTCTTCACTGTTGACTTGAGACTGGTGTATTGCGGGTACTATTTACAACATTAACAATGTCTACACTGTATTTATGATCAATTTGATGTTATTTTAGTGGACAAAAAATGTGCTTTTCTTTCAAAAACAATTACATTTCTAAGCGACCCCAAACTTTTCAACGGTACTGAATATGTTTGCAACAAAAACATATGGGGGATTGGAAGTCATGCAGACAATTACATTGATGGAAGCGGCAATCTAGCTGTAATATTAAAGCTGATCTACCTCCTAGCAAGACACCATATTGATATAACAATGATCAAAGAAACATACATAAGGATGAACATACTGTAGAATGTAGAACCATTTGAAAGAAACTCAAAATCACCATCTTGGATAATGGTGAAGACCAGGGAGGGAGATTCAAATCAAATCAAAGTTTATTTGTCACATGCTCTGAATACAACAGGTGTAGACCTTACAGTGAAATGCTTACTTACAGGCTCTAACCAATAGTGCAAAAAAGGTATTAGGTGAACAATAGGTAGGTAAAGAAATAAAACAACAGTAAAAAGACAGGCTATATACAGTAGCGAGGCTATAGACGTAGCGAGGCTTCACACAGACACTGGTTAGTCAGGCTGATTGAGGTAGTATGTACATGTAGATATGGTTAAAGTGACTATGCATATACGATGAACAGAGAGTAGCAGTAGCGTAAAAGAGGGGTTGGCAGGTGGTAGGTGGGACACAATGCAGTTAGCACGGTTAGCCAATGTGCGGGAGCACTGGTTGGTCGGCCCAATTGAGGTAGTATGTACATGAATGTATAGTTAAAGTGACTATGCATATATGATAAACAGAGAGTAGCAGCAGCGTAAAAAGAGGGGATGGGGGGCACACAATGCAAATAGTCCGGGTAGCCATTTGATTACTCCGGTACCGCTTGCCATGCGGTTGTAGAGAGAACAGTCTATAACTGGGGTGGCTGGGCTCTTTGACAATTTTTAGGGCCTTCCTCTGACACCGCCTGGTGTAGAGGTCCTGGATGGCAGGCAGCTTAGCCCCAGCGATGTACTGGGCCATACGCATTACCCTCTGTAGTGCCTTGCGGTCAGAGGCTGAGCAATTGCCGTACAAGCAGTGATGCAACCAGTCAGGATGCTCTCGATGTTGTAGCTGTAGAACCTTTTTAGGATCTCAGGACCCATACCAAATCTTTAGTTTCCTGAGGGGGAATAGGCTTTGTCGTGCCCTCTTCACGACTGTCTTGGTGTGTTTGGAACATTCTAGTTTGTTGTTGATGTGGACACCAAGGAAATTGAAGCTCTCAACCTGCTCCACTACAGCCCCGTCGATGAGAATGGGGGCATGCTCAGTCCTCCTTTTCTTGTAGTCCACAATAATCTCCTTAGTCTTGGTTACGTTGAGGGATAGGTTGTTATTCTGGCACCACCCGGCCAGGTCTCTGACTTCCTCCCTATAGGCTGTCTCGTCGTTGTCGGTGATCAGGACTACCACTGTTGTGTCTGCTGCAAACTTGATGATGGTGTTGGAGTCATGCCTGGCCATGCAATCGTGGGTGAACAGGGAGTACAGGAGGAGACTGAGTACGCACGCCTGGGGAGCTCCAGTGTTGAGGATCAGCGTGGCAGATGTGTTGCTACCTACCCTCACCACCTGGGGGCGGCCCGTCAGGAAGTCCAACATTCACTTTCATTACATGTATCCAAAATGGAAATAAAATTGCCTGTATTATCGTGAATGCTCCAAATTCATATGGTCCTAAGATCATTTGATTCTCTGATCAAATTTAACTTTATTTGTCACATGCGCCAAATACAACAAGTGTAGACCTTACCGTGAAATGCTTACCTACAAGCCCTTACTATTAAGGATCGGCCCCTTTTTTTTTACAATTTTAGCCTAAAATGACATACCCAAATCTAACTGCCTGTAGCTCAAGCCCTGAAGCAAGGATATGCATTTTCTTGGTACCATTTGAGAGGAAAGTGGAGTGGAGTGAGTAGTCGTGCTGTACTTCGCTCCGCAGGTAATATTACATTTCATTACATTACATTACATTACAACGGAACGATTTGATTAGTGTAATGTTAGCTAGCAACATAGTTGTCTTTGCTGTTTTTGTATCAAAGATAAAGGTGTAGTTTAGAGAAACTATCGAGGTTAGCTAGCCAGCTATATTCGTTCGCAGCAACGCCGTTTTCCAAACAAAGTCAACACCACAGCCACTGCTAGCTATTCAACTTTACCAACTAGCAGTACTGTAGAAACTTAATACATTACAACGGAACGATTTGATTAGTGTAATGTTAGCTAGCTACATAGATGTCTTTGCTGTCTTTGTATCAAAGATAAAGGAGTAGTTTAGAGAAACTATCAAGGTTAGCTAGCCAGCTATATTCATTCGCAGCGACACCGTTTTCCAAACAAAGTCAACACCACAGCCACTGCTAGCTAGCTAGCCAACTTTACCAACTAGCAGTACTGTAGAAACTAAATACATTACAACGGAACGATTTGATTAGTGTAATGTTAGCTAGCTACATAGTTGTCTTTGTATCAAAGATAAAGGTGTAGTACAGAGAAACTATCGAGGTTAGCTAGCCAGCTACATTTTCAAACAAAGTCAACTACGCAGCCACTGCTAGCTAGCCAACTTTACCAGCTAGCAGTACTGTATCATTTTAGTCAATAAGATTTTTGCAACGTAAGCTTAACTTTCTGAACATTCGAGATGTGTAGTCCACTTGTGTAGCTAGCAGGACTGACTTTGTGTTAGCTAGCCAACGTTTAATTACTTCTGCGTTATAAAAGGAACTAGACACTGACACGAATGATCCATTGGTAGTTTGTTGTAACCAAGTATTGGTGCTAACCGTGTGTTATTGGATGCTAGCATGCTAGTTAGCTGCGGCGTCATAGGATACGGTGCACTGGGTGGGTTTCACGGAAGAATACTGTCCCAAGTTATCTAGCTGAATAAACTAAGCTTGAGCCTATTCCTGGAAACATTGAACCACTGTAGTTTACATCAATTATAATTTCGAAAGTGGAAGTTGGAAGAGTTATATTTGAGTGTTTCAGTGAAAGGTTAGTGAGGGAGGCCCAGTTGTTTAGGCCCAGTTGTTTAGTTCATTTTCATTCCAATCTCCTTTGCATTAGCGTAGCCTCTTCTGTAGCCTGTCAACTATGTGTCTGTCTATCCCTGTTCTCTCCTCTCTGCACAGGCCATACAAACGCTTCACACCGCGTGGCTGCTGCCACTCTAACCTGGTGGTCCCAGCGCGCACGACCCACGTGGAGTTCCAGGTCTCCGGCAGCCTCTGGAACTGCCAGTCAGCGGCCAACAAGGCAGAGTTCATCTCAGCCTATGCTACCCTCCAGTCCCTCGACTTCTTGGCACTGACGGAAACATGGATTACCACAGAAAACACTGCTACTCCTACTGCTCTCTCCTCGTCTGACCACGTGTTCTCGCATACCACGAGAGCATCTGGTCAGCGGGGTGGTGGCCTGGAATCCTCATCTCTCCCAAGTGGACATTCTCTCTTTCTCCCCTGACCCATCTGTCTATCTCCTCCTTTGAATTCCATGCTGTCACAGTCACTAGCCCATTCAAGCTTAACATCCTTATTATTTATCGCCCTCCAGGTTCCCCTGGAGAGTTCATCAATGAGCTTGACGCCTTGATAAGTTCCTTTCCTGAGGATGGCTCACCCCTCACAGTTCTGGATGACTTTAACCTCCCCACGTCTACCTTGGACTCATTTCTCTCTGCCTCCTTCTTTCCAATCTTCTCCTCTTTTGACCTCACCCTCTCACCGTCCCCCCTACTCACAAGGCAGGCAATACGCTTGACCTCGTCTTTACTAGATGCTGTTCTTCTACTAATCTCACTGCAACTCCCCTCCAAGTCTCCGACCACTACCTTGTATCCTTTTCCCTCTCACTCTCCTCCAACACTGCTCACTCTGCCCCTACTCAGATGGTATTGCGCCGTCGCAACCTTCGCTCTCTCTCTCCCACTACTCTCTCTTCTTCCATCCTATCATCTCTTCCCTCTGCTCAAACCTTCTCCAACCAATCTCCTGATTCTGCCTCCTCAACCCTCCTCTCCTCCCTTTCTGCATCCTTTGACTCTCTATTTCCCCTATCCTCCCGGCCGGCTCAGTCCTCCCCTCCTGCTCCATGGCTTGACGACTCATTGCGAGCTCACAGAACAGGGCTCCGGGCAGCCGAGCGGAAATGGAGGAAAAGTAGCCTCCCTGCGGACCTGGCATCTTTTCACTCCCTAGTCTCTACATTTTCTTCCTCTGTTTCTGCTGCTAAAGCCACTTTCTACCACTCTAAATTCCAAGCATCTGCCTCTAACCCTGGGAAGCTCTTTGCCACCTTCTCCTCCCTCCTGAATCCTCACCCCCCCCTCCCTCTCTGCATTTGACTTTGTCAACCATTTTGAAAAGAAGGTTGACGACATCCGATCCTCGTTTGTTAAGTCAAATGACACCACTGGTCCTGCTCACATTGCTCTACCCTATGCTTTGACCTCTTTCTCCCCTCTCTCTCCAGATGAAATCTTGTGACGGCCGGCCGCCCAACAACCTGCCCGCTTGACCCTATCCCCTCCTCTCTTCTCCAGACCATTTCCGGAGACCTTCTCCCTTACCTCACCTCGCTCATCAACTCATCTTTGACCACTGGCTACGTCCCTTCCGTCTTCAAGAGAGTGAGAGTTGCACACCTTCTCAAAAAACCTACACTCGATCCCTCTGATGTCAACAACTACAGACAAGTGTCCCTTCTTTCTTTTCTCTCCAAAACTCTTGAGCGTGCTGTCCTTGGCCAGCTCTCTTGCTATCTCTCTCAGAATGACCTTCTTGATCCAAATCAGTCAGGTTTCAAGACTGGTCATTCAACTGAGACTGCTCTTCTCTGTGTCACGGAGGCTCTCCGCACTGCTTAAGCTAACTCTCTCTCCTCTGCTCTCATCCTTCTAGACCTATCTGCTGCCTTTGATATTGTGAACCATCAGATCCTCCTCTCCACCCTCTCCGAGTTGGGCATCTCACTCTTGGATTGCGTCCTACCTGACAGGTCGCACCTACCAGGTGGCGTGGCGAGAATCTGTCTCCGCACCACGTGCTCTCACCACTGGTGTCCCCCAGGGCTCCGTTCTAGGCTCTCTCCTATTCTCTCTATACACCAAGTCACTTGGCTCTGTCATATCCTCACATGGTCTCTCCTATCATTGCTACGCAGACGACGCACAATTAATCTTCTCCTTTCCCCCTTCTGATAACCAGGCGGCGAATCACATCTCTGCATGTCTGGCAGACATATCAGTGTGGATGACGGATCACCACCTCAAGCTGAACCTCGGCAAGATGGAGCTGCTCTTACTCCCGGGGAAGGGTCTGCCCGTTCCATGATCTCGCCATCACGGTTGACAACTCCATTGTGTCCTCCTCCCAGAGTGCTAAGAGCCTTGGCGTGACCCTGGACAACACCCTGTCATTCTCCGCTAACATCAAGGCGGTGACCCGATTCTGTAGGTTCATGCTCTACAACATTTGCAGAGTACGACCCTGCCTTATACAGGAAGCGGCGCAGGTCCTAATCCAGGCACTTGTCATCTCCCGTCTGGATTACTGCAACTCGCTGTTGGCTGGGCTCCCTGCCTGTGCCATTAAACCCCTACGACTCATCCAGAACGCCGCAGCCCGTCTGGTGTTCAACCTTCCCAAGTTCTCTCATGTCACCCCGCTCCTCCGCACACTCCACTGGCTTCCAGTTGAAGCTCGCATCTGCTACAAGACCATGGTGCTTGCCTACGGAGCTGTGAGGGGAACGGCACCTCCGTACCTTCAGACTCTGATCAGTCCCTACACCCAAACAAGGGCACACACACACACACTTTTACACTCATCATATGCTACTGCTACTCGGTTCATTATTTTACTCTTATAATTATCTATCCTTGTGATTAATGGGTTAATTCATATTGTTACTTGTGTGCATGCGCAAGAACAGTGGTTCCCAACCAGGGGTACTAGGACCCCTGGGGTACTTGGCCTATCCACAGAGGGTACTTGGCCTATCCACAGAGGGTACTTGGCCTATCCACAGAGGGTACTTGGCCTATCCACAGAGGGTACTTGGCCTATCCACAGAGGGTACTTGAGAAGATTCATGAGAACATTGGCCTAATGATAAAATGCACTTGAGGCGGTACTTAAGGGTACTCCAGGCAGAGCAAAATTCAGTTGGTGGTACAGTAACTGAAAAGGGTTGGGAACCACTGTGCTAGAGCATGAGGGCAGTTGAGAACATGACTACTTAACAATGGTGGAACAAGATCCCTCACAATGACAGGACAGCGGAGTCAATCACCACCTTCCCGGAGACACCTGAAACCCCACCTCTTTAAGGAATACCTGGGATAGGATAAAGTAATCCTTCTAACCCCCCCTCAAAAAAAAGATATAGATGTACTATTGTAAAGTGGTTGTTCCACTGGATATCATAAGGTGAATGCACCAATTTGTAAGTCGCTCTGGATAAGAGCGTCTACTAAATTACGTAAATGTAATGTAAATGAAACACTTTGAAGTTTGTGGAAATGTGAAAGGAATGTAGGAGAATGTAACACATTAGATCTGGTAAAAGATAATACAAAGAAAGAACCAACCGTTTTTTGTACCATCATCTTTGAAATGCAAGACAAAGGGCATAATGTATTATTCCAGCCCAGGTCCAATTTAGATATTGGCCACTAGATGGCAGCAGTGTCTGTGCAAAGTTTTAGTCTGATCCAATGAACCATTGCATTTCTGTTCAAAATGTTGTATGACTGCCCAAATATGTTTATAAATAACGTTCATGTTCAAAACTGTGCACTCTCCTAAAACAACAGCATGGTATTCTTTCACTATAATAGCTACTGTAAATTGGACAGTGCCGTTAGATTAATAAGAAATTAAGCTTTCTGCCAATATCAGATTTGTCTATGTCCTGGGAAATGTTCTTGTTACTTACAACCTCATGCTAATTGCATTAGCCAACCAATCCTGAAGAAGTTTTCACCAACAGTGCAGTTTAAGAAGAATTAAGATAATATTTACCAAATTAACTAAAGTAAAATATAATAAAAAGTAACACAATAAAATAACAATAATGAGGCTGTATTCAGGAGGTTCCGGTACTGAGTCAGTTTGCGGAGGTACAGGTATGTTGAGGTAATTTGTGCATGTAGATAGGGGTGAAGTGACTATGCATAGATAATAAACAGCAAGTAGCAGCAGTGTACAGAACAAATTGGGGGGGGTCAATATAAGTAGTCTGGTGGCCATTTGATTAATTGTTCAGCCATCTTATGGCTTGGGGGTAGAAGCTGTTAAGGAGCCTTTTGGATCTTTTTGCCGTGTGGTAGCAGAGACAACAGTCTATGACTTGGGTGACTGGAGTCTCAGAATTGCATAGGCTTTCCTCTTACACTGCCTATTATATAGGTTCTGGATGGCAGGAAGCTTGGCCCCATTGATGTACTGGGTTGTACGCATTACCGTCTGTAGTGCCTTACGGTCAAATGCCGAGCAGTTGCCAAACCAGGCGGTGATGCAACTGGTCAGGGTGCTCTTTTTGAGGATCTGGAGACCCATGCCAAATCTTTTCAGTCTCCTGAAGGGGTAAAAGGTTTTGTCGTGCCCTCTTCACAACTTTCTTGGTGTGTTTGAACCATGATAGTTTGTTGGTGATGTGGACACCAAGAAACTTGAAACTCTCGACCCGCTCCGCTACAGCCCCGTCAATATAAGGAGTCCACGATCAACTCCTTTCTCTTGATCATGTTGAGCAATAAGTTGTTGTCCTGGCACCACACTGTCAGTTCTCTGACCTCCTCCCAATAGGCTGTCTCGTCGTTGTCAGTGATCAGGCCTACCACTGTTGTGTTGTCAGCAAACTTAATGATGGTGTTGGAGTCATGTTTGGCCACGAAGTCGTGGGTGAACAGCGAGTACAGGAGGTGACTTAGTACACATTCTTGAGGGGCCACAGTGTTGAGGATTAGCGTGGCAGACGTGTTTTTGCTTATCCTTACCACCTGGGGGCGGCCCGTCTGGAAGTCCAGGATCCAGTTGCAGAGGGAGGTGTTTAGTCCCAGGATCCTTAGCTTAGTGATGAGCTTCGTGCGCACAATAGTGTTGAATGCTGAGCTCTAGTCAATGAACAGCATTCTCACATAGGTGTTCCTTTTGTCCAGGTGGGAAAGGGCAGAGTGGAGTCTGATTGAGATTGCATCATCTGTGGATCTGTTGGGTTGGTATGCAAATTGGAATGGGTCTAGGGTATCTGGGAGAAGGCTGTTGATGTGAGCCATGACCAGCCTTTATATCATGGCTACCAACGTTAGTGCTACGGGGTGGTAATCATCTTGGTAACCTTCGCTTCCTTGGGCACAGGGACTATGGTGGTGTACTTGAAATATGTAGGTATTACAGACTCGGTCAGGGAGAGGTTAATAATGTCAGTGAAGATACTTGCCAGTTGATCCGCACATGCTTTGAGTACACGTCATGGTAATCCGTCTGGCCCTGCGGCTTTGTCAATGTTGACTTGTTTAAAGGTCTTGCTCACATCTGCTACCGAGAGCGTTATCACATGGTCATCCAGAACAGCAGGTGCTCTCGTGCATGCTTCAGTGTTGCTTGTCTCGAAGCGAGCATAAAAGGCATTTAGCTCATCTGGTCGGCTCGCGTCACTGGGCAGCTTGCGTCTGGGTTTCCCTTTGTAGTCCGTAATAGTTTTCAAGCCCTGCCACATCCGGTTAGCATCAGAGCCTGTGTAGTAGGATTCAATATTAAACCTCTATTGACACTTTACTTGTTTAATGGTTCACCTGAGGGCATAGCGGGATTTTTTATAAAGCACCGCCAGCATTCAAAAGTGACCAAAACATCAGCCAGGAAGCATAGGAACTGAGAAGTGGTCTGTGGTCCCCACCTGCAGAACCACTCCTTTATTGGGGGTGTCTTGCTAATTGCCTATAATTTCCACCTGTTGTCTATTCCATTTGCACAACAGCATGTGAAATTTATTGTCAATCAGTGTTGCTTCCTAAGTGGACAGTTTGATTTCACAGAAGTGTGATTGACTTGGAGTTACATTGTGTTGTTTAAGTGTTCCCTTTATTTTTTTGAGCAGTGAATTGAAACATTTTTGAAATATTACATTTATATAAGCGGTCAGACCCTTTACTCAGCAAATTGTTGAAGCACATTTGGCAGCGATTACAGGATCAAGTCTTCTTGGGTATTATGCTACAAGCTTGGCACAACTGTATTTGTGGAGTTCCTCCCATTCTTCTCTGCATATCCTCTCAAGCTCTGTCAGGTCGGATGCGGAGCATCACTGCACAGCTGTTTTCAGGTCTCTCCAGAAATGTTTGATTGGGTTCAAGTCCAGGCTCTGGCTGGGCCACTCAAGGACATTCGGAGACTTGTCCCGAAACTTTGTCTTGACTGTGTACTTAGGGTCATTGTTCTGTTGAAAGGTGAACCTTCACCCCAGTCTGACGTCCTGAGCACTCTGGAGCAGGTTTTCATCAAGGATCTCTCTGCACTTTGCTCCGTTCATCTTTGTCTCGATCCTGACTAGTCTCCCAATCCCTGCCATTGAAAAACATCCCCATAGCATGATGCTGCCACCCCCATGCTTTACCGTAGAGATGGTGCCAGGTTTCCTCCAGACGTGACGCTTGGCATTCAGGCCAAAGAGTTCGATCTTTGTTTCATCAGACCAGAGAATCGTGTTTCTCATGGTCTGAGAGTCTTTAGGTAACTTTTGGCAAACTCCAAGTGGGCTGTCATGTGCCTTTAACTGGCTTCTGTCTGGCCACTCTACCATAAAGGACTGATTGGTGGAGCGCTGCAAAGATGGTTGTGATTCTGGAAGGTTCTTCCATATCCTTCCTAGAGTGACCATTGGGTTCTTGGTCACCTCCCTGACGAAGGCCCTTTCCTCCAATTTCTCAGTTTGGCCCGGCGGCCAGCTCTAGGAAGATTCTTGCTGGTTCCAATCTTCTTCCATTTAAGGTTGATGGAAGCTACTGTGTTCTTGCGGACCTTCACCGCTGCAGACATTTTTTGGTACCCTTCCCCAGATATGTGCCTCGACACACTCCTGTCAAATCAAATCAAAATGTTATTTGTTACATGTGCCGAATACAACAAGTGTAGACCTTACAGTGAAATGCTAACTTACAAGCCCTTAACCAACAATGCTTTAAGACGTTTTAAGAAAAATAAAAGTAACAAATAATTAAACAGCAGCAGTAAAATAACAATTGCGGGGCTATATACACAGGGTACCGGCAAAGAGTCAATGTGTGGGGGCACCAGTTAGTATAGGTAATTGAGGTAATATGTACGTACATGAAGGTAGAGTTAAAGTGACATTGCATAGATAATAAACAGATAGTAGCAGCAGCGTAAAAGAGGGGTCTGGGTAGCCCTTCTCATTTCAAATGAAGAGGGAGAGATCACTAGAAAAGCAGCATGCAGAGCGACCAGGGCCCGTATTCACAAAGCATCTCAGAGCAATACTGATTTAGCATCAGTTTTCATTTTATATCACATTGAATTATTGCACTGACAAGGGAGAGCTGGTCCTGGATCACTATTCCTACTCTGAAGGCGCTTTGTGAATACAGGCCCGGGAAGAAAGCTGTTGACCAATACCTTGTACAGCAGTCTTTCACCACAGGACCCTAGAGGTATTCAAATCAAATTGTATTTGTCACATGCGCCGAATAAAACAGGTGTAGACCTTACAGTGAAATGCTTACTTACAAGCCCTTCTAAAATAAGTTTTAAGAAAAAGTGTTAAGTAAAAAATGGATAAGTAAAAAAATAAAAAATACAAGTAACAAATAATTAAACAGCAGCAGTAAAATAACAATAGTGAGGCTATATACAGGGGGTACCGGTACAGAGTCAATGTGCGGGGCACCCGTTAGTAAATGTAATTGAGGTAATATGTACATGTAGGTAGAGTTAACTTCTTACATCTAGACGTTCCGCTAGCGGAACACCGCTCCAATATCCAATCATAGGGCGTGGTGCGAAACACAAACTCCTCAAAAATCCGAAAACTTCAATTTTTCAAACATATGACTATTTTACACCATTTTAAAGACAAGACTCTCCTTTATCTAACCACACTGTCCGATTTCAAAAAGGCTTTACAACGAAAGCAAAACATTAGATTATGTCAGCAGAGTACCCAGACAGAAATAATCGGACACCCATTTTTCAAGCTAGCATACTCACGATAAACGTTCACAAAAAACATAACAATTATTTTAAGAATTATAGATACAGAACTCCTTTATGCAATCGCGGTGTCTGATTTTAAAATAGCTTTTCGGTGAAAGCACATTTTGCAATATTCTGAGTAGATAGCCCGGCCATCACGGGCTAGCTATTTTGACACCCACCAAGTGTGGTACTCACCAAACTCAGATTTACTATTAGGAAAATTGGCTAATTACCTTTGCTGTTCTTCGTTAGAATGCACTCCCAGGACTTCTACTTCAACAACAAATGTTGGTTTGGTTCCAAATAATTCATAGTTATATCCAAATAGCGGTGTTTTGTTCGTGCGTTCAAAACACTATCCGAAGGGTAACGAAGGGTGACGCGCCCGCGCGTATTGTGACAAAAAAATTCTAAATATTCCATTACCGTACTTCGAAGCATGTCAAACGCTGTTTAAAATCAATTTTTTATGCGATTTTTCTTGTAAAATAGCGATAATATTCCGACCGGGAGTCGTTATTTTCGTTCAAAGACTGAAAATGAAAAATGGCCTCTTCACGTGCACGCGCGCGCCCGTGTCATTGTTCTCAGATCGACCACTATCCAAATGCGCTACTGTTTTTCAGCCATGGACTGCAGAGTCATCATTCAACGTTCTGGCGCCTTCTGAGAGCCTATGGGAGCCTTAGAAAGGGTCACGTTACAGCAGAGATCCTCTGTTTTCAATAAAGATGCTAAAGAAGGCCAAGAAATGGTCAGAGAGGGCACTTCCTGTTTGGAATCTTCTCAGGTTTTGGCCTGCCATATGAGTTCTGTTATACTCACAGACACCATTCAAACAGTTTTAGAAACTTTAGGGTGTTTTCTATCCAAATCAAATCAAAATTATATGCATATTCTAGTTTCTGGGCAGGAGTAATAAACAGATTAAATCGGGTACGTTTTTTATCCGGCCGTGAAAATACTGCTCCCTATCCATAACAGGTTAAAGTGACTATGCATTGATAATAAACAGAGAGTAGCAGCAGCGCAAAAGAGGGTCTGGGTGGCCCTTTGATTGGGGATAGAAGCTGTTAAGAAGCCTTTTGGACATAGACTTGTCTCTCCGCTACCGCTTGCTGTGCGGTAGCAGAGAGAACAGTCTATGACTAGGGTGGCTGGAGTCTTTGACAATGTTTAGGGTCTTCCTCTGACACCACATGGTATAGAGGTCCTGGATGGCAGGAAGCTTGGCCCCAGTGATGTACTGTGCCGCACGCTCTACCCTCTGTACTGTCTTGCGGTCGGAGGCCGAGCCAAAACAGGCAGTGATGCAACCAGTCAGGATGCTCTCGATGTTGCAGCTGTAGAACCTTTTGAGGATCTGAGGACCCATGCCAAATATTTCTGTCTCCTGAAGGGGAATAGGTGTTGTCGTGCCCTCTTCATGACTGTCTTGGTGTGTTTGGTCCATGATAGTTTGTTGATGATGTGGACACCATGGAACTTGAAGCTCTCAACCTGCTCCACTGCAGCCCCGTCAATTAGAATGGGGGCGTGCTCGGTCCTCCTGTTCCTGTAGTCCACAATCATCTCCTTTGTCTTGATCACGTTGAGGGAGAGGTTGTTGTCCTGGCATCACACGGCCAGGTCTCTGACCTCCCTATAGGCTGACTCATTGTTGTTGGTGATCAGGCCTACCACTGTTGTGTCATCAGCAAACTTGATGATGGTGTTGGAGTCGTACCTGGCCATGCAGTCATGAGTGAACAGGGAGCCCGGGAGGGGACTGAGCACGCACCCCTGAAGGGCCCCCGTGTTAAGGATCAGCGTGGTGGATGTTGTTACCTATCCAGGATCCAGTTGCAGAGGGAGGTGTTAAGTCCCAGGGTCCTTAGCTTTTGATGAGCTTTGAGGGCACTATGGTGTTGAACGCTGAGCTGTAGTCAATGATTCACATTCTTACATAGGTGTTCCTTTTGTCCAGGTGAGAAAGGGCAGTGTTGAGTGCAATAGAGATTGCATCATCTGTGGATCTGTTGGGGAGGTATGCAAATTGCAGTGGGTCTAGGGTTTTTGGGATAATGGCATTGATGTGAGCCATGACCAGTCTTTCAAAGCACTTCATGGCTAGAGACGTTAGTGCTACGGCTCGCTAGTCATTTAGGCAGGTGACCTTGGTGTTCTTGGCCACTGGGACTATGGTGGTCTGCTTGAAACATGTTACTAGCAATTACAGTCAATGCTTATGAACTGACTACTTGTATTTCAATGATTAACACGAGGGTTGAATTGTTCAGCAACATAGGCAGTGAACATGGCTTTGGTAATGAAAGGTACATATTGCATTTATTGTAATCTCCCCATCAGGCCACTGCATGCTGTGACATGGGCTTGGATGATGACACACATATTTTTCAAACTTCCTGACTGAATACTGGGGTCTTCAGTGGTTTCCAGAAACAAGGGCCTTACCATGGAGTACAGCAACAGTCTCGCAGTCATTCTGTCAACATGTATTGTATGTAATAGTGAAGGTTGTTTACATAATGCATCAAGTATACTATTATGAGTGGTGCTTACTTCTCTGTGCTCTGGAGAGATCGCAGGTAGTTGGTCAGATGGCTCTGGAGGTCCTTGGACCAGTCTGTCTCTGTTGCACTTGGAGAGACACTAGGGGGTGCGTACTGCCGGCAGAGAAGTCAGGCACAGGAGAGAACAACCTGATTTACAACAGTGCAGTTTAATAATAAATAAAACCACCGTAAACAGAACAATAAATCAATGGGTAAACAAAACCTGTTACACACCAGCATAATGTGCACAAGCACTACAATAAATAATTCCGGACAAGGACATGGGGGAAACAGAGGGTTAAATACACAACATGTAATTTTGGAATTGAAACCAGGTGTGTGGGAAGACAAGATAAAACAAATGGAAAATGAAAGGTGGCGATGGCTTGAAAACCAGTGACGTCGAACGCCGCACGAACAAGGAGAGGGACCAACTTCGGCAGAAGTCGTGACAGACACGGATAGAGTTAGTGAGTGTGCTTTCAGGAGTGAGCCCTGATCCCTAACCTACCACTGGCCCAGGGCTTCCTGCCTAATCCTCTTATCGCAATCTCTCTGACAGGGAGTTACTTCAGGATGGTGCATAGGGCTTCTCCACTTCTGATATAAGTGTAGTATTAGCTCTTGAAATAGTATAATGCATTGTAAAGGAAAAAATGATATGACCTTTTATTGAACCTTAATTTAACTAGGCAAGTCAGTTAAGAACAACTCTTATTTACAATGACAGCCTGCTCCGGCCAAATGTGGAAGACGCTGGGCCAGTCGTGCACCGCCCTATGGGACTTCCAATCACATCAATTATCCCAAAAGATCCTTCATTTTAAGTATTGATAGTGTGCAAAGTACCATTTGTACTGCATGTACACTTGAAGTCGGAAGTTTACATACACCTTAGCCAAATACAATTAAACTCAGTTTCACAATTCCTGACATTTAATCCTAGTAAATATTCCCTGTCTTAGGTCAGTTAAGACCACCACTTTGTTTTAAGAATGTGAAAGGTCAGAATAATAGTAGAGAGAATGATTTATTTTAGGTTTTATGTATTTCATCGCATACACATACAGTTTACATACACTCAATTAGTATTTGGTAGCATTGCCTTTAATTTGTTAACTTGGGTCAAACGTTTTGGGTAGCCTTCCACAAGCTTCCCACAATAAGTTGGGAGAATTTAGGCCCATTCCTCCTGACAGAGCTGGTGTTCCTGAGTCAGGATTGTAGGCCTCCTTGCTCGCACACACTTTTTCAGTTCTGCCCACAAATTTTCTATAGGATTGAGGTCAGGGCTTTGTGATGACCACTCCAATACCTTGACTTTGTTGTCCACAACTTTGGAAGTATGCTTGGGGTCATTGTCCATTTGGAAGACCCATTTGCGACCAAGCTTTAACTTGTTATGGCTAGACGTTCCGCTAATGAAATATTTAACTTTCATAAAATCACAAGTGCAATACACCAAAATACAGCTTAACTTCTTGTTAATCCAGCCACCGTGTCAGATTTCAAAAAGGCTTTACGGTGAAAGCAAACCATGTGATTATCTGAGGACAGCACCCCATCATTCAAACACATGACAATCATATTTCAACCTGCCAGGCGCGACACAAAACTCAGAAATAATGATATAATTCATGCCTTACCTCTGAAGATCTTCTTCTGTTGGCACTCCAAAATGTTCCATAAACATCACAAATGGTCCTTTTGTTCGATTAATTCCATTGTTATATCCCCAAAATGTCATTTATTTGGTGCGTTTGATTCAGAAAAACACCAGTTCCAACTCGCCCAACATGACTACAAATGAGCTAATACGTTACCTGTAAACTTGGTCCAAACATTTCAAACAGCTTTCCTAATCCAACTTTAGGTATTTTAAAATGTAAATAATCAATAAAATTTAAGACGGAATAAACTGTGTTCAAAAGAGGATAAAATGAAAGTGGAGTGAGCACCAGATTGCGCGCCACAAATAAATCATTACACTTGGCTCTACACTCAGAAAGGAAAGGGCTACTTCATTTCTCAAAGGAAAAACATCAACCAATTGCTAAAGACTGTTGACATCTAGTGGAAGCGATAGGAACTGCAACCAGATGCCTCAGAAATCTAGATTCCCATAGAAATCTAATTGAAAACACAGTCACCTCAACAACAACAAAAAATTCCTGGATGGTTTGTCCTCGGGGTTTCGCCTGCCAAATAAGTTCTGTTATACTCACAGACATATTAGTAACAGTTTTTGAAACTTTAGAGTGTTTTCTATTCAAACCTACCAATTATATGCATACCCTAGCTTCTAGGCCTGAGTAGCAGGCAGTTTACTTTCGGCACGCTTTTCATCCGGACGTGAAAATAGTGTCCCCTAGCCCGAAGTTAACTTCCTGACTGATGTCTTGAGATGTTGCTTCAATATATCCAAATAATTTTCCTGCCTCATGATGCCATCTATTTTGTGAAGTGCACCAGTCCCTCCTGCAGCAAAGCACCCCCACAACATGATGCTGCCACCCCCGTGCTTCACGGTCGGGATGGTGTTCTTCGGCTTGCAAGCCTCCCCCTTTTTCCTCCGAACGTAACGATGGTCATTATGGCCAAACAGTTCTATTTTTGTTTCATCAGACCAGAGGATATTTCTCCAAAAAGTATGATCTTTGTCCCCATGTGCAGTTGCAAACCGTAGTCTAGCTTTTCTATGGCTGTTTTGGAGCAGTGGCCTCTTCCTTGCTGAGCGGCCTTTCAGGTTATGTTAATATAGGACTCATTTTACTATGGATATAGATACTTTTGTAGCTGTTTCCTCCAGCATCTTCACAAGGTCCTTTGCTGTTGTTCTGGGATTGATTTGCACTTCTCGCACCAAATTAAGTTCATCTCGAGGAGACAGAACGCTTCTCCTTCCTGAGTGGTATGACGGCTGAGTGGTCCCATGGTGTTTATACTTGCGTACTATTGTTTATACAGATGAACGTGGTACCTTCAGGCATTTGGAAATTGCTCCCAAGGATGAACCAGACTTGTTCTGAGACCCTTTTTCTGAGGTCTTAGCTGTTTCTTTTGATTTTCCCATGATGTCAAGCAAAGAGGCACTGAGTTTGAAGGTAGGCCTTGAAATACATCTGGAGATCCACCTCCAATTGACTCAAATTATGTCAATTAGCCTATCAGAAGCTTCTAAAGCCATGATATAATTTTCTGGAATTTTCCAAGCTGTTTAAAGGCATAGTCAACATAGTGTATGTAAACTTCTGACCCACTGGAATTGTGATACAGTGAATTATAAGTTAAATAATCTGTCTGTAAACAATTGTTGGAAAAATGTAAAAGTAGGTGTCCTAACCGACTTGCCAACACTATAGTTTGTAAAAAATAAATTTGTGGAGTGGTTGAAAAACAAGTTTTAATGACTCCAACCTAAGTGTATGTAAACTTCCGACTTCAACTGTAAGTGTTAGCTAGCTTTACATTATTTTGTTGGCTAACATTACCTTAATACTGAAAGTGCAATGATATGTTTCCAATAAACAGTGTTTCACTATTTCAAAATACGTTTTTCATATGGACCCTGGTTAAAAGTATTGCTGCCATTTGGGATGCAACCCCATAATGCATAGGATGGCATTTGGGATCCAACCACACACTGTGGTGAAGCTGCAGTATTTCACACTGAGATCAAGATGCCAAGGCCTTATTAAACTGTACTCTCAAACAAGCTCATAACCCCCTCCCCCGGGTTCTCTGCCCTTACTCTGTGCATGCCCCTGTCACCTTGAATATCTGCAAGTGGCAGGCTCAAGGGGAGGCGAGGTGCAGGAGGCAGGGTAATGAAGGATTTCATGGAGACCCCTCCACCATGTGTCACCTCCACACCTCCTCCACTGCCCCCCACCTCCTTGTGTCACCTCCTCAACTCCTCCACTGCCCCCCACCTCACCTGTCACCTTCTCCACTGCCCCCCACCTCCTTGTGTCACCTCCTCAACTCCTCCACTGCCCCCATCTCAACTGTCACCTACTCACCTCCTCCACTGCCTACCACCTCCCCTGTCACCTCCTCACTTCCTTCACTGGCCAGTAGTCAGCGCAGGTAGGCTGATGTGGAGGAGGAGGAGGACATGGTGTACAAACCTGAAGCACACCACCGGTACTGCTCACCCGTAAACCTCATTAACTGAGCTACAACCTTGCCCTTTAGTGCAATCCCTGCAGACGGGAGGAAAGAAGGACAGGTAAAATTACACTCAGAATCTTTACTTAATTAGCTTGATTATCAGTGTACCTCCACTGTGTGTCCAACCAATTATCTACAGTTAGATATTGACAGAACAGCAGAAGGTACATGTACAAGCTCCTTACATCAACAAATGCAGTACTAATAAAATTACTTAGCATTGCGACGAGGGAAATGTGCTTGTTTTATAACATTTCCAGATTGGATAAAATAAAACAGAAAATGAAATGTAAGTTAATTTTTAAGGGAGAGATTAGATCTTAATGTAGCTTGTATATAAATAAAGACAGTTTCATGTTGTTATTACCTTTAATTTTACTGTATTTTATTCCCTACCGGGATTAAGTACATGCTGAGTAAATATCATGGTCTATATCTTTCAATTACTCTGTGTACGTCCCAAATGGCACCCTATTCCCTTTATAATGCACTATAGTTCCATTTATAGGGCCCATAGGGTGCACCGTATAGGGAGAAGGGTGATATTTGAGGTGCAGACTGTCTTTGAAGCCATACTGTCTTATACTTCATGGGCAATTCCATGACGCATTGCACTGAGACTTTTGGTTATTGAACAACAGTAAGTGAAGTGGATTTAGACATGGTAACGGAATTGCGGTAACAGAGTTTCATCATGGTTCCCTGATCTATACTACATAGAAATGCATAATTATGAATATCAAATCAAATCAAATCAAATTTATTTATATAGCCCTTCGTACATCAGCTGAAATCTCAAAGTGCTGTACAGAAACCCAGCCTAAAACCCCAAACAGCAAGCAATGCATGTGAAAGAGGCACGGTTCCTGGGAAAAACTCCCTAGGAAAAACTCCTGAGAAAGGCCAAAAACCTAGGAAGAAACCTAGAGAGGAACCAGGCTATGAGGGGTGGCCAGTCCTCTTCTGGCTGTGCCGGGTGGATATTATAACAGAACATGGTCAAGATGTTAAAATGTTCGTAAATGACCAGCATGGTCAAATAATAATAATCATAGTAATTGTCGAGGGTGCAACAAGCACGTCCGGTGAACAGGTCAGGGTTCCGTAGCCGCAGGCAGAACAGTTGAAACTGGAGCAGCAGCATGGCCAGGTGGACTGGGGACAGCAAGGAGTCATCATGCCAGGTAGTCCTAGGGCTCAGGTCCTCCGAGAGAAAGAAAGAAAGAAAGAAAGAAAGAGAGAATTAGAGAGAGCATATTTACATTCACACAGGACACTGGATAAGACAAGAGAATACTCCAGATGTAACAGACTGACCCTAGCCCCCCGACACATAAACTACTGCAGCATAAATACTGGAGGCTGAGACAGGAGGGATCAGAAGACACTGTGGCCCCATCCGATGATACCCCCGGACAGGGCCAAACAGGCAGGATATAACCCCACCCACTTTGCCAAAGCACAGCCCCCACACCACTAGAGGGATATCTACAACCACCAACTTACCGTCCGAAGACAAGGCCGAGTATAGCCCACAAAGATGTCCGCCACGGCACAACCCAAGGGGGGGGCGCCAACCCAGACAGGAAGACCACGTCAGTGGCTCAACCTACTCAAGTGACGCACCCCTCCCATGGACGGCATGGAAGAACACCAGTAAGTCAGTGACTCAGCCCCTGTAAAAGGGTTAGAGGCAGAGAATCCCAGTGGGAAGAGGGGAACCGACAAGGCAGAGACAGCAAGGGCGGTTCGTTGCTCCAGCCTTTCCGTTCACCTTCACACTCCTGGGCCAGACTATACTTAATCATAGGACCTACTGAAGAGATAAGTCTTCAGTAAAGACTTAAAGGTTGAGACTGAGTCTGCGTCTCTCACATGGGTAGGCAGACCATTCCATAAAAATGGAGCTCTATAGGAGAAAGCCCTACCTCCAGCCGTTTGCTTAGAAATTCTAGGGACAATTAGGAGGCCTGCGTCTTGTGACCGTAGCGTACGTGTAGGTATGTACGGCAGGACCAAATCGGAAAGATAGGTAGGAGCAAGCCCATGTAATGCTTTGTAGGTTAGCAGTAAAACCTTGAAATCAGCCCTTGCCTTAACAGGAAGCCAGTGTAGGGAAGCTAGCACTGGAGTAATATGATCAAATTTTTTGGTTCTAGTCAGGATTCTAGCAGCCGTATTTAGCACTAACTGAAGTTTGTTTAGTGCTTTATCCGGGTAGCCGGAAAGTAGAGCATTGCAGTAGTCGAGCCTAGAAGTAACAAAAGCATGGATTAATTTTTCTGCATCATTTTTGGACAGAAAGTTTCTGATTTTTGCAATGTTACGTAGATGGAAAAAAGCTGTCCTTGAAGCAGTCTTGATATGTTCTTCAAAAGAGAGATCAGGGTCCAGAGTAACGCCGAGGTCCTTCACAGTTTTATTTGAGACGACTGTACAACCATCCAGATTAATTGTCAGATTCAACAGAAGATCTCTTTGTTTCTTGGGACCTAGGACAAGCATCTCTGTTTTGTCCGAGTTTAAAAGTAGAAAATTTGCAGCCATCCACTTCCTTATGTCTGAAACACAGGCTTCTAGCGAGGGCAATTTTGGGGCTTCACCATGTTTCATTGAAATGTACAGCTGTGTGTCGTCCGCATAGCAGTGAAATTTAACATTATGTTTTCGAATGACATCCCCAAGAGGTAAAATATATAGTGAAAACAATAGTGGTCCTAGAACGGAACCTTGAGGAACACCGAAATTTACAATTGATTTGTCAGAGGACGAACCATTCACAGAGACAAACTGATATCTTTCCGACAGATAAGAGCTAAACCAGGCCAGAACTTGTCCATGTAGACCAATTTGGGTTTCCAATCTCTCCAAAAGAATGTGGTGATCGATGGTATCAAAAGCGGCACTAAGATCTAGGAGCACGAGGACAGATGCAGAGCCTCGGTCTGACGTCATTAAAAGGTCATTTACCACCTTCACAAGTGCAGTCTCAGTGCTATGATGGGGTCTAAAACCAGACTGAAGCGTTTCGTATACATTGTTTGTCTTCAGGAAGGCAGTGAGTTGCTGCGCAACAACTTTTTCTAAAATTTTTGAGAGGAATGGAAGATTCGATATAGGCCGATAGTTTTTTATAATTTCTGGGTCAAGATTCGGCTTTTTCAAGAGAGGCTTTATTACTGCCACTTTTAGTGAGCTTGGTACACATCCGGTGGATAGAGAGCCGTTTATTATGTTCAACATAGGAGGGCCAAGCACAGGAAGCAGCTCTTTCAGTAGTTTAGTTGGAATAGGGTCCAGTATGCAGCTTGAGGGTTTGGAGGCCATGATTATTTTCATCATTGTGTCAAGAGATATAGTACTAAAACACTTTAGTATCTCCCTTGAGCCAAGGTCCTGGCAGAGTTGTGCAGACTCTGGACAATGAAGCCCTGGAGGAATACCCAGATTTAAAGAGGAGTCCGTAATTTGCTTTCTAATGATCATGATCTTTTCCTCAAAAAAGTTCATAAATTTATTACTGCTGAAGTGAAAGCCATCCTCCATTTGCGAATGCTGCTTTTTAGTTAGCTTTGCGACAGTGTCAAAAAGAAATTTCGGATTGTTCTTATTTTCCTCAATTAAGTTGGAAAAATAGGATGATCGTGCAGCAGTGAGGGCTCTTCGATACTGCACGGTACTGTCTTTCCAAGCTAGTCGGAAGACTTCCAGTTTAGTGTGGCGCCATTTCCGTTCCAATTTTCTGGAAGCTTGCTTCAGAGCTCGTGTATTTTCTGTATACCAGGGAGCTAGTTTCTTATGACAGATGTTTTTAATTTTTAGGGGTGCAACTGCATCTAGGGTATTGCGCAAGGTTGAATTGAGTTCCTCGGTTAGGTGGTTAACTGATTCTTGTCCTCTGACGTCCTTGGGTAGGCAGAGGGAGTCTGGAAGGGCATCAAGGAATCTTTGGGTTGTCTGAGAATTTATAGCACGACTTTTAATCTTCCTTGGTTGGGGTCTGAGCAGATTATTTGTTGCAATTGTAAACGCAATAAAATGGTGGTCCGATAATCCAGGATTATGAGGAAAAACATTAAGATCCACAACATTTATTCCATGGGACAAAACTAGGTCCAGAGTATGACTGTGGCAGTGAGTAGGTCCAGAGACATGTTGGACAAAACCCACTGAGTCGATGATGGCTCCGAAAGCCTTTTGGAGTGGGTCTGTGGACTTTTCCATGTGAATGTTAAAGTCACCAAAAATTAGAATATTATCTGCTATGACCACAAGATCCGATAGGAATTCAGGGAACTCAGTAAGGAACACTGCATATGGCCCAGGAGGCCTGTAAACAGTAGCTATAAAAAGTGATTGAGTAGGCTGCATAGATTTCATGACTAGAAGCTCAAAAGACGAAAACGTCATTGTTTTTTTTTTTTGTAAATTGAAATTTGCTATCGTAAATGTTAGCAACACCTCCGCCTTTGCCGGATGCACGGGGGGTTTGGTCACTAGTGTAACCAGGGGGTGAGGCCTCATTTAACACAGTAAATTCATCAGGCTTAAGCCATGTTTCAGTCAGGCCAATCACATCAAGATTATGATCAGTGATTAGTTCATTGACTATAACTGCCTTGGAAGTGAGGGATCTAACATTAAGTAGCCCAATTTTGAGATGTGAAGTATCACAATCTCTTTCAATAATGGCAGGAATGGAGGAGGTCTTTATACTAGTAAGATTACTGAAGCGAACACCGCCATTTTTAATTTTGCCCAACCAAGATCGAGGCACAGACACGGTCTCAATGGGGAAAGCTGAGCTGACTACGCTAACTGTGCTAGTGGCAGACTCCACTAAGCTGGCAGGCTGGCTAACAGCCTGTTGCCTGGCCTGCACCCTATTTCATTGTGGAGCTAGAGGAGTTAGAGCCCTGTCTATGTTCGTAGATAAGATGAGAGCACCCCTCCAGCTAGGATGGAGTCCGTCACTCCTCAGCAGGCCAGGCTTGGTCCTGTTTGTGGGTGAATCCCAGAAAGAGGGCCAGTTATCTACAAATTCTATCTTTTGGGAGGGGCAGAAAACAGTTTTCATCCAGCGATTGAGTTGTGAGACTCTGCTGTAGAGCTCATCACTCCCCCTAACTGGGAGGGGGCCAGAGACAATTACTCGATGCCGACACATCTTTCTAGCTGATTTACACGCTGAAGCTATATTGCGCTTGGTGACCTCTGACTGTTTCATCCTAACATCGTTGGTGCCGACGTGGATAACAATATCTCTATACTCTCTACACTCGCCAGTTTTAGCTTTAGCCAGCACCGTCTTTAGATTAGCCTTAACGTCGGTAGCCCTGCCCCCTGGTAAACAGTGTATGATCGCTGGATGATTAGTTTTAAGTCTAATACTGCGGGTAATGGAGTCGCCAATGACTAGGGTTTTCAATTTGTCAGAGCTAATGGTGGGAGCCGTCGGCGTCTCAGACCCCACAACGGGAGGAGCAGAGACCAGAGAAGTCTCGGCCTCCGACTCCGACTCGCTTAACGGGGAGAACCGGTTGAAAGTTTCTGTCGGCTGAATAAGCGACACCGGTTGAGCATTCCTACAGCGTTTCCCTCCAGAAGCCATGAGAAAAATGTCCGGCTGCGGGGACCGAAAGTCATTCTCTTCATGGTGATGTGTCCTAAATAGGTACACAAAGATATAAATATGCAATATCCTCCGTTGCATATTTGGGTATTATTCTATATACAGGCTATTATTTTAATGAGCTCCACCCCCAAACAAGACCAAATTTGGTTGGTCACTCTGGACACTTGTACCATGTCAGGTATAGAGTTGGAACGTATTCAATTTTGAGTTCGACAATATTACACTTTATATACGTCACAGAAGATTGAAATATAACAAAATTGTTTGACGTAGTTTTTATTTTAAATACTTTTTATCAATTATTTAATTATAAAAAGTATTAATAACATTACGCCAAAGAGGGCGCTTTTGGTCATTGACTGCAGGAAAGGGCGACACATACATTATGTGGGTTTTTGGTAACGGAATTTCAAGGAACAATGAAATGTTTCTTAAACTTACAAAAGGCAGAAACAAATAAAAAAAATAAAAAAATAAGTGTTGATATTAGTTGTCAGAGGTCTTTACTTCAACATAGTTTTTTAAATGTATTTCTAACACCTTTTAAGACTTTTTGTGGTAGATGTTTTCTAAAACCCCTTTTCCATCTGTTTGGCCAGAAATCAAGGACTTTGCTTACTCCACATTTTTAGGATGGAAAATGGTTGACAAATGTATATTTACCTATATATAGACTCTTAGCTTTCATTTGACACCTAATTTGACATGTTCCTATGAACTTCTCATGTTGGTGCTCATCGTTCCATGTATTTCTTAGACTCATTAAAATTAGTTTCCAGTGGCAGACAGTACAGTTGTGAGTACAGTTGTCAGAGAAGGCATTGCATTTTTTTTATGTGCTCATGTGTCCTTTTATATGGAAATGACCTCATGTCATTGAAGGTATTTCTTAGACTCATTTAAATGAGGTACCAGTGGCAGACAGTGCAGTTGTCAGAAAAGTCATTGAGTTTTATCTGGTCATGAGACCTAGTATGCGAAGTGTTTCAAAGGTTGACTGGCTGGCTGAACAGTCTGTGCCTTAATTGAAGTCAGAACCTCACTTTGTCACTAGCTGACATATCAGGAGAGGTAGAGGGGCGCTGAAAACCATCAACCTCACTCTCTCTTCCTCCATTACTCTATCCCTCCAGCCATGGTTCTCCACAGATGGAGTTAAATTATTCATCTCAAACTGTTTGGTATATAATGTTCACCAAATGAGGAAAAAAAGAGGGAGGAAGAGAGGGATGGGCAAAATTACAAAGTGCTATTACAAAATGCAAACTACCATTAAATATCAATGTATAAAAATAAACTACAGAATACAAGTATTACAAAATACAAGTATTTTGTAATGTATTTAATTAAAATACATGGAAATTGTATTCTAAAATACATTTGCAAGTAGAGGGCCTCAACAGCAAAAACATTCTCAGTAACTGTTCCAAAAAAATACACTTTTCTTGCTTTGTCTGTGACATGTTGTTTATCTACCTTAATTGAGCAAGTCACTCTCTATAAGAGTGTCTGCTAAATGACTAAAATGTAAATGTATATGTGAAAATGAACATACCAAAATGAACTGCAAAGTTAAATGGCTATTATTATTATTGGCCTTGATGGGCAGAGCTCATTAGAATAATACTCAGCATGCTTTGCAATTGTTCTTTTTTTTCTTAACAGAGCGACTTGAAAATGTGTAAATTCATCTTAAGATAGCTAGGTGAGACAACAACATATCACAATCGTACCAAGTACATTTTCCCTCATTAAAGTATTTCTAACACATAACATAACACACACATGCATACTGACACAACATACTTGACACACACAAACTTTTGAACTCATCATTTGTTGCTGCAACTCTGTTTTTTATTTTACTCTTCTTATTATCTATGCTGTTGCCTTGTCACTTTACACTGCCTTCATATACATACACCTTGATCTGATACTGGCACTCCCTGTTTACAGCTCCATTCTTGTGTATTTTTATTTGTATTATTCTTTTTAAACTCTGCATCGTTGGGAAGGGCTCCTAAGCAAACATTTCACAGTAGTCTACACCAGTTGTATTCAACCCATGTAACAAATAAAACATTTATTTCATGATCAACATTTTTACACATAAATTTATATTTAGTTCAATTAGCAGATGCTCTTATCACACCATAGTGCTATCAGATTTTTGATACCAATGCAGGGTGAAAAGAGAGCCACAAAATGTGAACCTCTATAAAAAAAAAAATGAAAATAATTTTGTATTGTCAGCCCAGTGTAATTCAAATGACAGAATACTCAGAAGTCATTGAAATACTTTTTTTCAAATGCATGTAACAGAAATACTGACCATCTCTGAGTGTTGCCTAGCCTAGACACTCTTTTTTTCCCCCCAAACTGAAAATAAGGCTGTGTCACACTTCTATTCCTAGGCCTGGCTGGCTAAAAAAAATCCTAATGGAAATGTATTTGACACAGTGATAGACTACATTTTCCACAGCCACCACTGAAAAAGACATCCCACGCAAGCAGAGATGAGGATGCCATATCACCTCTCCACTTCACTCTTTCCCAGCTAGCTGCATGCTGCAAAGCCAGGGGATCACAGTATTGAGATTAGCTTGTTATGAACATGAGCACCCGTGATTTATTTCTAAAATTGTCTGGTGAAGGGAAGGGAGCTGTCAGTGAATATGTAGACATACTCATGAAGCCCTTTCAATATGCTTTTAATCACATGTTCATATGCCAGTAATACACCACACTTTGTTATTGGAAATGTCTTGCTGCTGAAAAGCCGAATGACTTAGTGTGGTGACTATGGCTGGCTATGATGGTTATACTGATAGTGCTCAGACTGTGTAAAATACCTCAGCCCTCTTCTCTGCCTTCTCACACATTTGCATTCTAATAAGTTACACAGCCCATGTTCCCTTCTTCAACAACCAAAACAAATTGCATTTCAGTCGAAGGCACAGAGGTGATAATCTGTGCAATCAGAACAAGCCTAACATTCTCCTGAGGAGCAGACTCTTTTTATTTCATACTTCACTAGTATCCACTATCCATCATGCCAGTTTCTCCACATAGTGAGGCTTGTACTGCAAGAGAGCACTAGTTTATAGCATATCGTGCCTGGCTGAATGACAAGCTACAAGAGACAATGTAAAATATAGTAGTCATTAGCATGCCGTGTTAACCACCGGCAGCATGATTCAGCATACTACACTATGAATACACAGGTAGCAGAATCTCCATAACAACAACACCTTCACATCCTCAGCAATGATTCCTATTGTGTGTGTGTGTGTGCGCGTGCGCATGTGCGTGCGTACATCAGTAGTTGAGCAATGCAGAGAGATGCATTGTGAAGTTAGACAAAGAGAGAAGTTCATATTGATATATGCCAAATTAGATAAACAAGCCTACTGTAAATGTGCTACAAATCATTATGGGATCCCCCTTGGTGTTGTCTTCTGTTGCTGTTATAGTAGGAGGCAACTTTAATTATGCATTTGAATTCCTTATAGTGATGCTAGACAAAGTGTGGATAAATATTTAATTTAGAGAACCAGGAAACTATGATAATGGTAATTAGTAATGGACGACCAAGCACTGTCGCTACGCCTCAGAATGGAAGGGTGTAAAAAGTGTTTCTGATGATACCTGACATGAATGGTGCAGAGACACTTACAGTGGATAAACATTAAATTAGTAAAGCAAAGAAATGGGAGAGAGAGAGAAAGAGAGAGAGAGAGAGAGAGCTCCCAATAATGAATAGCAAAGCTCAAGTAATTGTAACAATTAGCCTGTGTCGGATGGATTCCTCTGATTAAAATACGGTGCATGCTCTTGGTTGAATCCCAAGAATCATACCCCCCCCAAAATGTTAACCATCGCTGTTATTGATAATGGTGAGAGGTTAGCATGTTTTGGGGCATGATCTTTGTGCATCTGTAACTTTCTCACAATTCGTTCATGATTATCTGTAGTCTTGACATCCACATTAAGGTAAAAGTGTTCAGAAACAATTTCTATTCTTATTTACAGTCAAAGTGACTCGAAAATGACACTATGTAATTATGACTCAACACCTGGATTCGGTCTTATGTTGACTCAGAGACTCAGAGCTACAAAATTGTATATCATACACTGCATTTGAAGAACAATTGGAAAGTAATTCTGCTTTGAAAGTTGATCAACTTGTAAACTCACTTTTGAGAAAATTGCCTTTGAATGTTTTGGTATCTAGTGAAGAGCTCTTCTTTGTCTACACCCATTCTGCATTGATCACACCCTCTTAAGTGTCACGACTCCTACCGAAGGTAGCTCCTCCTCCTGTTCGGGTGGCGCTCGGCGCTCGTCGTCACCGGCCTACTAGCTGCCACTGATTCCTTTTCCCCCCTTTACGTTTATTGTTTGCACCTGTTTTGTGTTGGGCTGATTAGCTGGGCTATTTTAGCCAGGAGGCCCGCCTGCTCTCTGTGTGGGATTATTTGATCTGTGTTTTGCTTGTTGTTGCACGCTCATGTGTTTTGAGGTGCTAGTGCGTTGTTTTGCGCCAACCTTTTCCTGTCCCCTGTGTTTGGGGCACTTTTGGTTTTGTGTGCGCCCTGGATCGCTGTTGGGGTGGCTTGTGTTTGCCGTTATGTTTTATTAAAGACACTACCCTGCATTCTCTGCTTCCTGCGCCTGACTCCGCACCCACTACGCCCAAGCCTTACATTAAGCTACAACAGCAACAACATTCTCAGTAACTGTGACAAAAAAATAGCTAGAAACTTGTAATATCTGAAAATGTAGCTAGCTAACACTAGACTATCTTACCTGTACACATCATCATGCATGATGGATGTACAGTTGAAATCGGAAGTTTACATACACTTAGGTTGGAGTCATTAAAACACATTTTTCATCCACTCCACACATTTCTTGTTAACATGATGGATGTACAGTTGAAGTCGGAAGTTTACATACACTTAGGTTGGAGTCATTAAAACACATTTTTCATCCACTCCACAAATTTCTTGTTAACAAACTATAGTTTTGGCAAGTCGGTTAGGACATCTACTTTGTGCATGACACAAGTAATTTTTCCAACAATTGTTTAGACAGATTATTTGACTTATAAATCACTGTTTCACTATTCCAGTGGGTCAGAAATGTACATACACTAAGTTGACTGTGCCTTTAAACAGCTAGTAAAATTCCAGAAAATAATGTCATGACTTTAGAAGCTACTGATAGGCTAATTGGCATCATTTGAGTCAATTGGAGGTATACTTTTGGATGTATTTCAAGACCTCAGAAAATCAAATCAGGTTCATCCTTGGGAGCAATTTCCAAACTCCTGAAGGTACCACGTTCATCTGTACAAACAATAGTACGCAACTTTAAACACCATGGGACCACACAGCCGCCATACCGCTCAGGAAGGAAACACGTTCTGTCTCCTAGAAATGAACGTACTTTGGAGCGAAAAGTGCAAATCAATCCCAGAACAACAGTAAAGGACCTTGTGAAGATGCTGGAGGAAACAGGTACAAAAGTATCTATATCCACAGTAAAACGAGTCCTATATCGACATAACCTGAAAGGCTGCTCAGCTCCAAAACCACCATAAAAAAGCCAGGGACAAAGATCATACTTTTTGGAGAAATGTCCTCTGGTCTGATGAAACAAAAATAGAACTGTTTGGCCATAATGACCATTGTTATGTTTGGAGGAAAAAGGGGGACGCTTACAAGCTGAAGAACACCATCTCAACCGTGAAGCATGGGGTGGCAGCATCATGTTGTGGAGGTGCCTTGCTGCAGGAGGGACTGGTGCACTTCACAAAATAGATGGATTCATGAGGTAGGAAAATTATGTGGATATATTGAAGCAACATCTCAAGACATCAGTCAGGAAGTTAAAGCTTGGTCGCAAATGGGTCTTCTAAATGGACAATGACCCCAAGCATACTTCCAAAGTTGTGGCAAAATGGCTTAAGGACAACAAAGTCAAGGTATTGGAGTTGGTATCACAAAGCCCTGACCTCAATCCCATAGAACATTTGTGGGCAGAACTGAAAAAGCGTGTGCGAGCAAGGAGGCCTCAAACCTGACTCAGTTACATCAGCTCTGTTAGGAGGAATGGGCCAAAATTCACCCAACTTATTGTGGGAAGCTTGTGGAAGTCTACCTGAAATGTTTGACCCAAGTTAAACAATTTAAAGGCAATGTTACCAAATACTAATTGAGTGTATGTAAACTTGTGACCCACTGGGAATGTGATGAAAGAAATAAAAGCTGAAATAATTTATTCCCTCTACTATTATTCTGAAGTTTCACATTCTTAAAATAAATTGGTGATCCTAACTGACCAAAGACAGGGAATTTTTACTAGGATGAAATGTTAGGAATTGTGAAAAACTGAGTTTAAATGTATTTGGCTAAGGTGTATGTAAACTTCCAACTTCAACTGATGTTGCTCAGTTGGTAGAGCATGGTGCTTGCAACGCCAGGGTTGTGGGTTCGATTCCCACATGGGGACAGTATGTAAAAATGTAATAAAAATGTATGCACTCTACTGTAAGTCGCTCTGGATAAGAGCATCTGCTAAATGACTAAAATGTAAATGTAACTATCTCCCTGTCAGGAATGGCATACCACAGTTGACCTTAGTTTGAAGAAGTAATCTGGAGACAGGTATTTTCTCCATCTCTTTAGCTATCATACTCTAATTCCACTGATTTCAAATCTTGAGCCTCCAGAAAGTGGAGAGCAACACTACACAATAAAAATGTTTTAAAGCCGCATTCGACAGGATTACCAACACAGACTGACGAGCTCAAATAGACAGAAACCTCCTATATGGAAGACCATTCCAGACTTATCTCAGCCAATCATGGCTAGTGGGAAGGTTGCTGACTTTTTCTGTGGCTTAACCAACAAGGCTCATAATTTAACAATTTTATTTGTATGTTCAGATGGCATACATGTTTTTTTAAGGCACATGAAAGTTCACATGTTCATTTCTGCCCCCCCCAAAAAACATTTATTAAAAAAACATGTTTTTTACGTTCAAACGGCTCTCCTGTGAAGCCATGACTTGCGACATACGCCTAGTTTCCTGAATCGGGTCACAATTTACCATTAATTTATATTGGTCACAACATACTCCGAAACACAACCAAAACGAACTGCAAATGCTTTCAACAAGCTAGAAGAGTCATAAACTTAATTTAGTCATCGTGTGCTAGGAATATGGGACCAAATACAAAACATTTGACTAAATGTAGTACACTAAGTACATTTGTCCTGATACTTATGACACCTTCAAATCAGGGGACTAGATACATAAAGAGCATTCATTTCTAAATAGTAAAACAGATGTTTCAAATAAAAGGTGGCATTCTGTACTGTTGCTTCATAACAGAGGCCAAATGAAAAGTTTTGCTTCACTGTCCAAATAAATATGTAGGGGAGTGTAGGTAACCATTTGGATAATGTGATACTACAGCATGTGAGCTTCTGACCAAGTGAGCTTATTACCAATTTTCACGCAAGCCAAAGTAGTTAATTTTATCGAAACCAGGAGTCAACTCTGTCTTTGTTTGCTTTGCTCTTTACAAAAAGCTCTAAGCATTCCAAAACCATAATATCATTAGAGGGAAATACAAACATTTGTGGCTAGTACTTAAGAAACTTTAAAAGACTACAGTAGGTCTGGGATACGAGACTAATTATTGTTAGCCTCTAAAATCCTTTAACATTGATTTCTCTCCAGGCTCCACACTCAATGTGTGTGGGCTGCTCTCTGTTGCTTGCATCCCAACTGTTACCCTTTCCCTACATGGTGCATTACTTTTGACCAGAGCCCTATGAGTAGTATAATAAAGAGAATATCATGCCATTTGGGACTTAACCCATGCCACAGTACAGATGAGTTAGTTCAGCTCTCTCCGACGGAAACACTGTAAATGGAAACACTATTTTCAGCTATTCCTGCACCAAATTAAACTGTGTCCTTGTGTCAAGGGGGGCCGTTTGTTTTTGTCAAGTTTCTCTTCCTCCAAAGGTCAAGTGAATAGACACCCAGGGTGTGTCCCAAATGGCACCCAATTCCCTATATAGCACACTACTTTTGACCAGGGACCATAGTAGTGCACTATATAAGGAATAGGACAGGAAACCCACCAGAAAGGCATCGGATGGCCACAGTGTTTTAGCGATCACCTGCTGGGTATCGATGAATGGCGGTGATTTGACATGTAGATGTCAATGTGACCCGCCAGATTCAGAAGCTTGAAATGTCATTAGAATAAAAAGCTTGTAACCCATTCCATTTTTGCACAAAATTGAGAAAAAAATATAAAGCAACACAATTCATGATCGTTCCACGCTGTGAAAAGTAGACCACCATGGAGAGACTGGTAAAATGAAGAGACAGTTGTACCACAATGATTTGATTTATTTTGTAATACATTTTTTAAATACATAAATTCTCAATACATTAGACGTACCCATTAATTAAACTCAAAACAATAAAAATCTGTCAACACAATAGACGCACAATCTGAGAAAAGCATGATGGCATGTGGGGGAGGTTTTGGCCGGCACACATAGGCCTAGCTTAATGCTGACTGAATAGTTTTTGTCCTTCTCAGTATAAAAGAGAGGGTCAACATCCCGATTGGCACCCTATTCCCTTTATAGTGCAAAACTTTTGAGCAAGACCCATAGAGCTCTGGTCAAAAGTAGTGCACTACACAGCAAAATCAGAAGTTTTAAAGGTCCCAAACAGTCATTCAGATTCCCATGTAAAATAGCCTTTTGAATGACTAAAATATCAGCCATTATATTTGTTTTGGATAGAAATGCAAAAATATTAAGCTACCAGGAAGTTTGAAAAGACAGGCTGAGTGGGCGGGGAGCTTATATTAATGAGCTCACCTTGCTGACAGCTCTTTGAAACGCCTATGTCAAGAAACTTGGACACAGTGTGCAGTGTTGCAGTAAAGTCATCTCCAGCTAATTTGTTGATACACAAGCAACATTGAAATTGCATCATTGGCGACAGAATTTCATGCGAATGTTCTAAAATCTGCGTAACAAAAATATGCAAATTTGTGTGTGTTTCTATGAAACTGACTTGTTGCAGATAAAAATCAGTGTGTGATGACGTAGTGCACACAAAATGTACCTTTTCGCTTACGTTTTAAAAATCGAATAATCAATGTGTTTCCATTGCATTTTCAACACTACCGATAGTTTTGTAACGAAAACTGTTATATTAAAAAGCAAATGTGCCTACTCTGGTCTTGGTACGTGCGCTCTAGCCAACAGCTCGCAGATACAAGCTGTGTTCAAAGACTCATACTAACCGCACTAAACTCACTATTTGTGACGTAAATTGAGTATATACAGTGGATATAAAAAGTCTACACACCCCTGTTAAAATGCCAGGTTTTTGTGATGTAAAAGAATGAGACAAAGATAGATCATGTCAGATCTTTTTCTACTGTTAATGTGACCTATAATGTGAACAATTCAATTGAAAAACAAACTGAAATCTTCGAGGGGGAAAAATGAAAAATAAAAACCTTACAATAACCTGGTTGCATAAGTGTGCACACCGTCTTATAACTGGGGATGTGGCTGTGTTCAGAATTAACCAATCACATTCAAACTCATGTTAAATAGAAGTCATTACACACCTGCCATCATTTAAAGTGACTCTGATTAATCACAAATAAAGTTCAGCTGTTCTAGTAGGATTTTCCTGACATTTTCTTAGTTGCATCTCAGAGCAAAAGCCATGGTCCGAAGAGAGCTTCCAAAGCGTCAGAGGGATCTCATTGTTGAAAGATATCAGTCAGGAGAAGGGTACAAAGAATGTCCAAAGCATTACATATACCATGGAACACAGTGAAGACAGTCATCATCAAGTGGAGAAAATATGGCACCACAGAGACATTACCAAGAACTGGACGTCCCTCCAAAATGTATGAAAAGGCGAGAAGAAAACTGGTCAGGGAGGCTTCCAAGAGGCCTACAGCAACATTAAAGGAACTGCAGGAATTTCTGGCAAGTACTGGCTGTGTGCTACATGTGACAACAATCTCCCTCATTCTTCATATGAATGGGCTATGGGGTAGGGTGGCAAGACGGAAGTCTTTTCTTACAATGAAAAACATCCAAGCCCGGCTGAAGTCCCCCAAAAGCACGTGGGAAAATGTGTTATGGTCTGATGAAACCAAGGTTGAACTTTTTGGCCATAATTCCAAAAGGTATGTTTGGCGCAAAAACAACACTGCACATCACCCAAAGAACACCATACCCACAGTGAAGCATGGTGGTGGCAGCATCACGCTTTGGGGCTGTCTTTCTTCAGCTGGAACCGGGGCCTTAGAATTATGAATAGTTCCAAATACCAGGCAATTTTGGCACAAAACCTTCAGGCGTCCATTAGAAAGCTGAAGATGAAGTTCACCTTTCAGCACGACAACGACCCAAAGCACACATCCAAATCCACGAAAGCATGACTTCACCAGAAGAAGATTAACGTTTTGGAATGGCCCAGCCAGAGCCCAGACCTGAATCCAATTGAACATCTCTGGGGTGATCTGAAGAGGGCTGTGCACAGGAGATATCCTCGCAATCTGACAGACTTGGAGCGCTTTTGCAAAGAAGAGTGGGCAAATATTGCCACATCAAGATGTCTCATTGCTTATAGACTCCTACCCCAAAAGACTGAGTGCTGTAATAAAATCAAAAGGTGCTTCAACAAAGTATTAGTTTAAGGGTGTGCACACTTATGCAACCAGGTTATTGTGAGTTTTTAATTTTAAATTTTTCACCTTCAAAGATTTCAGTTTGTTTTTCCATTGAATTGTTCACGTTATAGGTCACATTAAAGGTGGAAAAAGTTCTGACATGATTTAACTTTGTCTCATTATTTTACATCACAAAAACCTGGCATTTTAACAGGTGTGTGGAGACTTTTTAAATCCACTGTAGTATGCATATTGGTCATATTATGGATATAGTTAGTATGCCAAAAGTTCCTGGATGTCATGCTACATTCACCAAAATACGAAGTATATAAGCAGAGGACACTATTTTTGTTCTTCAAGGGCCCATAATGCAATTCTTCAGAAAATGGGCATGGCTTCACAACGTTTTCAGATTTGAAGAAAATGGCAGAAAATATGGAGTTGAAGTCCAACGAGAGCAGATACAAATTCATTGCTTTAAAACCTCTATGGGATCGATGTCCCTTTACCAGGACGGTTGAGCTATATTCAAATGTAGGAACTGGGTTCTGAGAGCTGAACAAACTTAACCTCTGCAGTCTCTGGCTCCACACCCACCCCGCCCGGCCATCTAGATGTGTGATAGTTAGTGTATAAGCTAATGATCCATCATGTATGACATTCCTGGGAGTGTGTAAACTTCAGGTCCTGAGCTACAGGCAGTTAGATTTGGTTATGTCATTTTAGACAAAATAAAAATAAAAAAGGGTCCAATCCTTAAGAGGTTAACAAGAATATAAGCTTTCTGTCAATATCAGATATGTCTATGTCCTTGGAAATGTTTTTGTTACTTACAACCTCATGCTGATCACATTAGCTCAACCGTCCCGCGGAGGGGACACCAATCACATAGAGATTGATTGCTGTGATAGGAGAAAGCTGAAGATGGATCAACAACTTTGTAGTTACTCCACAATACTAAAACAATTGAAAGAGTGAAAAGAAGGAAGCCTGTACAGAATCAAAATATTCCAAAACATGCATCCTGTTTGCAACATGGCACTAAAGTAATATTACAAAAGCAATAAATGTTTTGTCCTGAAAACAGTGTTATTTGCATTTGAATACCTCCTGAACAGTTAATCAAAGGGCTACCAAGACCCCTCTTTTACGCTGCTGCTACTATCTGTTTATGATCTATGCATGGTCACTTTAACTCTACCTACATGTACATATTACCTCAACTACCTGGACTAACTGGTGCCCCCGCATATTGACTCTGTACTGGTATCCCCTGTATATAGCCTCGCTATTTTACTGCTGCTGTTTAATTATTTGTTTCTCTTATTTTCTATTTTATTATTATTTTTTTACTTATCGTTTTTCTTTAAGGATCAGACCCTTTAAAAAAGAATTGGCCTAAAATGACCCAAATTTAACTGCCTGTAGCTCAGGACCTGAAGCAAGGATATGCATATTCTTGATACTATTTGAAAGGAAACACTTTGTGGAAATGTGTAATTAATGTAGGAGAATATAACACATTAGATCTGGTAAAAGATAAAACATGCTATTTTTAAAAAGTTTTTTTTAATCATCTTTGAAATGCAAGAGAATGGCCATGGTGTACTATTTCAGGTTAGGCACAATTTAGATTATTCAATGAACCATTGCATTTCTGTTCTAATCAAATCAAATGTATTTATATAGCCCTTCTTACATCAGCTGATATCTCAAAGTGCTGTACAGAAACCCAGCCTAAAACCCCAAACAGCAAGCAATGCAGGTGTAGAAGCACGGTGGCCAGGAAAAACTCCCTAGAAAGGCCAAAACCTAGAAAGAAACCTAGAGAGGAACCAGGCTATGAGGGGTGGCCAGTCCTCTTCTGGCTGTGCCGGGTGGAGATTATAACAGCACATGGCCAAGATGTTCAAATGTTCATAAATGACCAGCATGGTCAAATAATAATAATCATAGTAGTTGTCGAGGGTGCAACAAGTCAGTAACACAAGAGTAAGTGTCAGTTGGCTTTTTCATAGCCGATCTTTGAGAGTATCTCTACCGCTCCTGCTGTCTCTAGAGAGCTGAAAACAGCAGGTCTGGGACAGGTAGCACGTCCGGTGAACAGGTCAGGGTTCCAGCAGGTCTGGGACAGCAGGTCTGGGACAGGTAGTACGTCCGGTGAACAGGTCAGGGTTCCATAGCTGCAGGCAGAACAGTTGGAACTGGAGCAGCAGCATGGCCAGGTGAACTGGGGACAGCAAGGAGTCATCAAGCCAGGTAGTCCTGAGGCATGGTCCTAGGGTTCAGGTCCTCCGAGAGAGAGAAAGAAAGAGAGAAAGAGAGAATTAGGGAGAGCATATTTAAATTCACACATGACACCGGAAAAGACAAAAGAAATACTCCAGACGTGACAGACTGACCCTAGCCCCCCGACACATAAACTACTGCAGGACACCCCTCCTGGGTCAGGAGACCCCTCCTTTGGGCTGTACCAAGACTGCCCAAATATGCCTAATTGGTTTATTAATACATTTTCAAGTTCATAACTGTGCACTCTCCTCAAACAATAGCATGGTATTATTTTACTGTAACAGCTACTGTAAATTGGGCAGTGCAGGTAGATTAATAATTATTTAAGCTTTCTGCACATATCAGATATTTCTATGTTCTGGGAAATGTTTTTGTTACTTACAACCTCATGTTAATCACATTAGCCTACGTTAGCTCGACCTTCCCGCGGGAGGAACACCGATCCTGTAGAGTAACTTCTTAAAGCATTGTTGGTTAAGGGCTTGTAAGTAACCATTTCACTGTATTCGGCGCATGTGATTATTACAATTTTGGGGATTTGATTTGTATGTATTATGGATCCCCATTAGCCAAGGCAGCAGCTACTCTTCATGGGGTCCAGCCAAATTAAGGCAGTTATACAATTTTAAAAACATTACAATACATTCACAATATATTTCACAACACAGTAAGTGTGTGACCCCAGGCCCTTATTCTACTACCACATTGTAACGCCCTGGCCATAGAGAGGGTTTTTTGTTCTCTATTTTTGGTTAGGCCAGGGTGTGACATGGGTGGGCGTTCTATGTTCCGTTTTATTTGTTGGTGTATTACTTTGTTTCGGCAGTGTATGGCTCTCAATCAGGAACAGCTGTAGATCGTTGTTGCTGATTGAGAGTCATACATAGGCAGCCTGTTTTTCCTTTGGGGTTTGTGGGTGAATATAATTTCTGTTTAGTGTTTGCACCTGACAGTACTGTTTGGCTGTCGGTTTCTTGTTTTTTTGTCTAACGTGTTCTTTCTTGAATAAATTCATTTAAGATGAACACATCCTCCGCTGCACCTTGGTCTCATTTTGACGACGGCCATTACACACATATCTACAACACAATATCCATGTGTACATGTGTGTATAGTATTGTGTTTGTATGCATGTGTCTGTGTTGCTTCACAGTCCCCACTGTTCCATAAGGTGTATTGTTATCTGTTTTTGAAATGCATCCATGAGTTACTTGATGTGGAATAGAATTCCATGTAGTCATGGCTCTATGTAGTACTGTGCACCTCCCATAGTCTGTTCTGGACTTTGGTGACTGTGAAAAGACCTCTGGTGGCATGTCTTATGGGGTATGCATGGTTGTCTGAGCTGTGTGCCAGTAGTTCAAACAGACAGCTCAGTGTGTTAAACATCTTAATACTTCTCACAAATAGTGATAAAGTCAATCTGTCATACACTTTTGTTTTTAAGTGAATCTTTATTTAACTATGGCCACCCTATGGGACTCCCAATCACAGCTGGATGTGATGCAGCCTGGATTTGAACCAGGGATTGCAGTGATGCCTCTTGCACTGAGCTGCAGTGCCTTAGACCACTGCGCCACTCAGGAGCCCCTGACATGATTATTATTAATGTTAGCTCTCTGTGTACCTCTAAGGGCCAGCCATGCTGCCCTGTTCTGAGCCAATTGAAATTTTCCTGAGTCCCTTTTTGTGGCACCTGACCACAAAAAGGGGTAGAACAGTAGTCCAGGTGCGACAAAACTAGGGCCTGTACGACCTGCCTTGTTGATAGTACTGTTAAGAAGGCAGAGCAGTGCTTTATTATGGACAGACTTCTCCCCATCTTAGCTACTACTGTATCAATATGTTTTGACCATGACAGTTTATAATCCAAGCTTACTCCAAGCAGTTTAGTCACCTCTACTTGCTCAATTTCCACGTTATTCATTACAAGATTTAGTTGAGGTTTAGGGTTTAGTGAATGATTTGTCCCAAATACAATGCTTTTAGTTTTGGAAATATTTAGAACTAAATAATTCCGTGCCACCCATTCTGAAACTAACTGTAGCTCTTTGTTAAGTGTTGCAGTCATTGCAGTCGCTGTAGTAGCTGATGTGTATAGTGTTGAATACATAGACACACTGGCTTTACTCAAAGTCAGTGACATGTCGTTAGTTAAGATTGAAAAACGTAAGGGGCCTAGAAAGCTGCCCTGGGAAATTCCTGATTCCACCTGGATTATGTTGGATAGGCTTCCATTAAAGAACACCCTCTGTGTTCTGTTGGACAGGTAACTCTTTATTCACAATACAGCAGGGGGTGTAAAGCCATAACACATATGTTTTTCCAGCAGCAGACTATGATCGATAATGTCAAAAGCCGCACTGAAGTCTAACAAAACAGCCCCCACAATCTTTTTATCATCAATTTCTCTCAGCCAATCATCAGTCATTTGTGTATGTGTTGTGCTTATTGAATGTCCTTCCCTATAAGCATGCTGAAAGTCTGTTGTCAATTTGTTTACTGTAAAATAGCATTGTATCTGGTCAAAAAAAAATCTAAAGTTTACTAAGGGTTGGTAACAGGCTGATTGGGCGGCTATTTGAGCCAGTAAAGGGGGCTTTACTATTCTTAGGGTTGGGAATGCCTTTTGATTCCCACCAGGCCTGAGTGAAGACACTTTTTGGTTGGCTTAAATTGAATATTTGGGAAATAGGAGTGTGTCACGCCCTGACCGGGTGAACTCAGGTGTTTTGGGTCAGGGTGGTTTATGTTGGGTGGTTTTCCTGTGTTTGTTTTCTGTTTTGCGTTGGAGCCTTGTGTTGGCTCTATTGGGGAGTATTTCTATGTTGGTTTCTGTCTTCCCAATCAGAGACAGCTGTCGCTAGTTGTCTCTGATTGGGATCTCATTTAAGTTCATTTTCCCCCACGCTGTTTGTGGGGAATTGTATTTTGCACTGTGTTTCGTTTCTCCTGTGAAACTGTCACCTTTGCGTGTTTATTTTGTTTTGTCGTTTCCATCAATAATAAATATGATGTGGAACAGTCAACCTGCTGCGTATTGGTCTACCTTTTCTGATGACGATTTCGTTATATCGTCAGAAGACGAAGACGACAACCGTGACAGAATTCCCCACCGAACCAGGACCAAGCAGCGGGAGGAAAAGGAGCGCGAGAGATGGGCTCGCGAGGGAAAGGAGTTCTGGACCTGGGAGGAGATCATGTCGGGGAAAGGACCCTGGCGGACGGACTCCCAGGTCGAGGAGGAAAAGCCAGCCGGTAGACGGAGTCGCAGGCGGCGGTCGAGGAGGCCCGGAAAACAGCCCCAAGAAAATTTTTGGGGGGGGCTAATGGGGTGGTCCGGTAGGGCAGAGGAAGAGCCCAGACCACTGCTCTCGTGGGGGATGACGGCGGAGGAAGAGACGAGGATGAGGCAGTTGATTGAGGACCTGCAGAGGGAAGATCTGGAGGAGGAGCCCTGGTATGCGGAGTTGCGCGCTGTGTCGCCAGTGCGCCCGCACAGCCCAGTGCGTCCGGTGGACAGACCCAGCACATGCCGTGCTAAGATGGGAATCCAGCCGGGACGAGTGGCTAAACCAGCTCCACGCTACAGGTCACCTATACGTGTTCACAGTCCTGTCTGGCCCGTCCCTGCTCCCCGCACCAAGCCCACGGTGCGTGTCCACAGTCCTGTCCGGCCCGTCCCTGCTCCCCGCTCCAGGCCACGGGAAGCGGAGTTGCGCGGTGTGTCGCCAGTGCGCCCGCACAGCCCGGTACGTCCGGTGGACATGCCCAGCACATGCCGTGCTAGGATGGGCATCCAGCCAGGACGAGTGGCTAAACCGGCTCCACGCTTCAGGGCACCAGTACGTGTTCACAGTCCTGTCTGGCCCGTCCCTGCTCCCCGCACCAGGTTAGTGGTGCGTGTCCCCAGTCCTGTCCGGCCCGTTCCTGCTCCCCGCACCAAGTCAGAGGTGCGTGTTCCCAGTCCTGTCCGGCCCGTTCCTGCTCCCCGCACCAGGTTAGTGGTGCGTGTCCCCAGTCCTGTCCGGCCCGTTCCTGCTCCCCGCACCAGGTTAGTGGTGCGTGTCCCCAGTCCTGTCCGGCCCGTCCCTGCTCCCCGCACCAAGTCAGTGGTGCGTGTCCCCAGTCCTGTCCGGCCCGTCCCTGCTCCCCGCACCAGGTTAGTGGTGCGTGTCCCCAGTCCTGTCCGGCCCGTCCCTGCTCCCCGCACCAGGTTAGTGGTGCGTGTCCCCAGTCCTGTCCGGCCCGTCCCTGCTCCCCGCACCAGGTTAGTGGTGCGTGTCCCCAGTCCTGTCCGGCCCGTTCCTGCTCCCCGCACCAAGTCAGAGGTGCGTGTCCCCAGTCCTGTCCGGCCCGTTCCTGCTCCCCGCACCAGGTTAGTGGTGCGTGTCCCCAGTCCTGTCCGGCCCGTCCCTGCTCCCCGCACCAAGTCAGTGGTGCGTGTCCCCAGTCCTGTCCGGCCCGTCCCTGCTGCCCGCACCAAACCAGTGGTGCGTGTTCCCAGTCCGGCACGGCCCGGGTCCGGTCCACCGGTGCCCAATCCTGTTCCGGGCGACGGCTCCGCTCCAGAGCCTGGGCATGCCGCTCCACAGTGGTCCAGTCCGGGCCAGAGGGGTAGGGCTAAGGTGGAGGCGGGGGGGAGAACACGCCCGGGGCCAGAGCCTCCACCGAGGGTGAGGCGCCCACCCGGATTCCCCCCCCTAATAGACTTAAGTTTGGTGCGCCGGGAGTACGCACCGTTGATGGGGGGGTACTGTCACGCCCTGACCGGGTGAACTCAGGTGTTTTGGGTCAGGGTGGTTTATGTTGGGTGGTTTTCCTGTGTTTGTTTTCTGTTTTGCGTTGGAGCCTTGTGTTGGCTCTATTGGGGAGTATTTCTATGTTGGTTTCTGTCTTCCCAATCAGAGACAGCTGTCGCTAGTTGTCTCTGATTGGGATCTCATTTAAGTTCATTTTCCCCCACGCTGTTTGTGGGGAATTGTATTTTGCACTGTGTTTCGTTTCTCCTGTGAAACTGTCACCTTTGCGTGTTTATTTTGTTTTGTCGTTTCCATCAATAATAAATATGATGTGGAACAGTCAACCTGCTGCGTATTGGTCTACCTTTTCTGATGACGATTTCGTTATATCGTCAGAAGACGAAGACGACAACCGTGACAGAGTGGCAATATCATCTGCAATCATACTCAGTAATTTTCCGTCCAAGTTGTCAGACCCCGTTGGTTTATCATTGTTGAAAGACAATAATAATTTTTTCACGTCTTCCACACTCACTTTACGGAATTCAAAATTACAATTCTTGTCTTTCATAATTTGGTCCGGATGTGTAGTGTCAGCATTTATTGCTGGCATGTCATGCCTAAGTTTACTCATCTTGTCAATGAAAAAAATCATTAAAGTAGTTGGCAATATCAGTGGGTTTTGTGATGAATGAGTCTTCTGATTCAATGAATGATGGAACGGAGTTTGCCTTTTATCCCAAAATGTCATTTAAGGTGCTCCTAAGCTTTTTACTATCATACTTTGTCATTTATCTTTGTTTCATAGTGTAGTTTCTTCTTCTTTTTATTCAGTTTATCACATGATTTCTCAATTTAATGTTTGTTTGCCAATTGGTTGTGCAGCCAGACTTATTTGCCATTCATTTTGCCTCATCCCTTTCAACCATACACTTTTTCAATTCCTCGTCAATTCACAGGTATTTAACAGTTTCTACAATAATTTTCTTAATGGGTGCTTGCTTATTAGTAACTAGGATAAGCAATTTCATAAATGTGTGAAGTGCAGTGTCTGGTTGCTTCTCATTACACATCACGGACCAACAATTATTCTTTCCATCAACAACATAGGAATCACTATGAAACTTATTGTATGACCTCTTATACACTATTTTAGGCCCAGCCGTTGGAACTTGGGTTTTCCTAGATATGGCTACTATATTGTGATCACTACATCTGATGGATTTGGATACTGCTTTCAAGAACATTTCTACAGCATTAGTAAAGGTGTGATCAATACATGTTGATGATTTCATTCCTGTGCTGTCTGTAACTACCCTGGTAGGTTGGCTGATAACCTGAACCAGGTTGCAAGCACTAGTTACAGTTTGAACCTTTCTTTTGAGTGGGCAACCTGATGAAAGCCAGTCAATTTTCAAATCACCAGAAAATATACCGCTCTGTTGATATCACATACATTATCAAGCATTTCACATATGTTATCCAGATACTGACTGTTAGCAGTTGGTGGTCTATAGCATCTTCCCACCAGAATGTGCTTTAGGGGAGGCAGATGAACCTGTAGCCATATTACTTCAACAGTATTTAACATGAGATCCTCTCTAAGCTTTACATGAATGTGGTTCTGAATATAAATGGCCACACCTCCACCTTTGGTATTTCTGTATTTTCTGTATATCTTAAAACCATGTATTGCTACCACTGTATCATCAAAGGTATTATCTAAGTGAGTTTCAGAGATTGTCATCTGTTACTAGCAAATTATTGATTTCATGAACCTTGTTTCTTAAGATGCATATGTTAACGTGGGCTATTTTAGCACTTTTCTGTGATGCTTGTTTTTTTTATTGCATTACTGGGAAGCTTAGCAGAGGTACACATGATAAGGTTATTTATGTTAGTGCAGGGTGAGCTGCAGACAGTGGACTTCCTGCTAGGGCACACCGCCTCAGTGCTAACAGTATACCTGTGGTTCATAGGCACATGATTACTGCACACAACAGCTGTAGGACCTCGGCAAGACGGAGCTGCTCTTCCTCCCGGGGAAGGACTGCCCGTTCCATGATCTCGCCATCACGGTTGACAACTCCCTTGTGTCCTCCTCCCAGAGTGCTAAGAACCTTGGCGTGATCCTGGACAACACCCTGTCGTTCTCCACTAACATCAAGGCGGTGACCCGATCCTGTAGGTTCATGCTCTACAACATTCGCAGAGTACGACCCTGCCTCACACAGGAAGCGACGCAGGTCCTAATCCAGGCACTTGTCATCTCCCGTCTGGATTACTGCAACTCGCTGTTGGCTGGGCTCCCTGCCTGTGCCATTAAACCCCTACAACTCATCCAGAACGCCGCAGCCCGTCTGGTGTTCAACCTTCCCAAGTTCTCTCACGTCACCCCGCTCCTCCGCTCTCTCCACTGGCTTCCAGTTGAAGCTCGCATCCGCTACAAGACCATGGTGCTTGCCTATGGAGCTGTGAGGGGGACGGCACCTCCATACCTTCAGGCTCTGATCAGGCCCTACACCCAAACAAGGGCACTGCGTTCATCCACCTCTGGCCTGCTGGCCCCCCTACCTCTGAGGAAGCACGGTTCCCGCTCAGCCCAGTCCAAACTGTTCGCTGCTCTGGCACCCCAATGGTGGAACAAGCTCCCTCACGATGCCAGGACAGTGGAGTCAATCACCACCTTCCGGAGACACCTGAAACCCCACCTCTTTAAGGAATACTTGGGATAGGATAAAGTAATCCTTCTAACCCCCCCTCCCTTAAAATATTTAGATGCACTATTGTAAAGTGGTTGTTCCACTGGATATCATAAGGTGAATGCACCAATTTGCAAGTCGCCCTGGATAAGAGCGTCTGCTAAATGACTTAAATGTAATGTAAATGTAATGGATCAGCAGGGCAGTAAGAGGGACATACATTAGGTTACTTATGTTGTGTCTTCCAGCCACACTGGGATAATGTACATTTGCTGAAGCATTATGACAACTCAGCGCCACAATTGTAGGGATTACCTGAGCTGGACTTGGGTAATTGATAAGTCATTGTCGAAACACAGCCTTAAAATGCTGTGAAACGATCCAGGAACCCAAATGATTCAGGTGGATCCCATCCTCCATATAATACAAGCTTTTTTTCCAGAATGAAAAAAAATTGCCAAAAAATGTTACACCCACAGAGCTGCAATAGTCTCATAGCCAGTTATGGAGGGCTGCTGAACCGTTCAATGCCACGATTTAGAGAGAACAGAGGGCCAGATATTATGGGGTGTTTGTTGGTGTCAAGTAGTGACCCAATCAGTTCTTTAAAATCCATCTTCAGCTGTCCTGAGCTGCCCTTCATATGATAGACTCAATTTCCTGATGCTGGTTTAAAATGTTTGGGGCAGCTTATTGATGTCCTGTATTCGTGCTCCTGGACAGCACAACATTTTGCTCCAGGGACTGAGACATTTCTTATCATTAAGCTGCCCAATACAATGGGAAGAAGGGAATTGAGAAATATGGCCATTCCGACCCCTCACACAATTCGTTGAGCCTTCCACGGGCCCACGAAAAGCAGGATAGCGTACGCCCGCTGCTCCCGGCGATAGTTCCAGACCTCCCACAGCAGAGCCATAGAGAGGAAAAGGAGCCGAACTCGCCGATGAAGCCGTTGCCGGTATCAGCATAGTTGGAGTTAGAACTGCTGTCGCAGACGCGATGAAGGCGCAGGTACCAGTGCAGCAAAGTTATTCCTTATGTCAATCTGCTCCGAACATCTCACAGTCACTCCCGTCCGCTTAGCAGCATGCCGGTGCCTTCGGTTTCCACGACTTGTGACATGGGCCCAGCGCTGATTGGAACACTCTTCCTGCTGTTCTTCGTCTACTTCACTACACAATGGAGGAGAAGCAGATGGAGATGACTTCCTTGGCAGGCAAGTTCCAGGTAGCACAGGCCATTCGGATAGGGACAGATGACAAGGTGGGAAACATCCATTAAGCCCAAGCGGCGTCCTGCCATAGGAGTTGATAACGAGAACGTTCCAATTTGCATTTTCCCCATAAGTTCGAGCAGAAATTAAATTTGTTTGTTAAGCATAGCCACCTCATTCCTGTAGTCCTCCGCTAGCAAACAATTGCTGCATTGGAACTCCGGATTGTCAATATTGTCCCGGACAAGAGCGTAATAAACACAGCTTCTACAGTGCTGGAAATGTTCGTTAGCTATTCCAGGTGAAGTGGGCTCCATTGCAACCTAGCTAGCTGGCTGGTTGGTAGCAGGTGTTGACCCAGGTAGCCGAGTTTTTGACTTCCGAAGTTTTCGGCATCGAGTCGTTGTGTCTCCCGACAGCAGCTCTATCAAAGGTCATCTGGGCTCGCATTTATGTCAGTTATGTTTTGGGCAAATCTAATACAACACATTACTGTGTACCACTCTCCATATTTTCAAGCATAGCGGTGGCTGCATCATGTTATGGGTATGCTTGTAATCGTTAAGGACTGGGGAGTTTTCCTGGATAAAAAATAAATGGAATAGAGCTAAGCAGATGCAAACCTGGTTCAGTCTGCTTCCGCCGGACACTGATGAATTTACCTTTCAGCAGGACAATAATTTAAAACACAAGGCTAAATCTACACTTGTGTTGCTTACCAAGAAGACGGTGACTCTTTCTGAGTGGCCCAGTTACAGTTTTTACTTAAATCTACTTGAAAATCTTAGGAAAGACCTGAAAATGGTTGTCTAGCAATGATCAATAACCAATTTGACAGAGCTTGAAGAGTTTTGAAAAGAATAATGGGAAAATGTTGCACAATCCAGGTGTGGAAAGCTCTTAGAGATTTACCTAGAAAGACTCACGGCTGTAATTGCTGCCAAAGGTGCTTCTACAAAGTACCAACTCAAGGGTGTGAATACTTATTGAAATGAGTTATTTCTGGATTTCATTTTCAATAAATTTGCTAAAAACATGTGTTCACTTTGTCATTATGGGGTATTGTGTGTAGGTAGGTGAGAAAGAAAATGATTTATGATGCTCAGAGGCTGATCTGAAGTCAATTTGACCTTTGTGCTGGAGACAAATGTTATTTGATCTATTTATGATGATCACAAGGATACAAGTATGTTTTCCCTGTGACGTTCAAAGGACAAGGGACAGTGATCTGAACATTTTAAATTAGCCACAAAAAAGTAGCAAGAAATGTAATAAATGTTATAAAATGTCATAATTTGATTCATTTCCGCCTTTGGTACAGGGCAATTCCACTGTGACTGAATTATGCTTTGACTCAGATCTTCCACTTTAAAATGTATGCCAAACAAAAACCCTTGATTTCAAAGATTTATAAACCATACAACTCTATACACAAGGACTACTCTGAACAATTTACACAGAACATTTCACAAAACCCATTTACTGGAAGAACTGTGCACATGCAAAGTGTGGTAACAGAATTACGTTAAAACCCCCCTTAGTTTTTTATGCGACCACGTTCTCCAAAAACTCTGTTCAATCTATTTTGGTTATTGCATTTTTATTTTGGTTGAACTGCAGTAGGTGAAGTGGATTTACATCCGGTAAAGGTATTACGGTAACAGAATTACATTATGGGGCGCTGATCTGTACTATACAGAAATACAAAGGTAGACATGCAATATCCTCTTTTGCATGTTTGAGTATTATTCTACACATGGGCTATTATTGTAATGTAACCAACCCAACAAGACCACATTTGGTTGGTCCGGACCAAATCTGAAACAATCATAGACGTCATTTATTCACCAGTTTGGACATAACAGTATGGCACAGTAAATTACAGTACAGTAGAGTAGAGTTCAGTACAGTACAGTAAAGTATTGTAGATATGTTCAGTACAGTACAGAAGTGTACGGTTCAATACAGTACATTATACTGTATTCTACTCTAGTGTGCTCTAATGTACTATATCGAAAACTACTCTACTCTACAGTACTGTAGTGCACAGTACTATCCTGTGCTATTTTGTACTGTACTGTTCTCTACTGTGCTCTACTGTACTGTACTGTACTGCTGTCCAAACTTGTGAAACATAGACATAAATGATTGGTTCAGATTTGGTCCGGCCAGGGTGGACTGAATACATTTTATCTACTTTTCAACTTTTTTTCGTTACCGATTTTGTAACAGAATTACGAGTTTTAATTACTTAGTAATTCATAAGCAAACTTGATATCAGTAAAAAAAATATAACTAAAAGATAGATTTACCATTACTTTTTACTTCTGTGCACTTTTATTATCCTCCCTCCTCATGAGCGAGAGACATTTGAACACATCTTAAAGATTACAAGGCACCAGGCAATGTTTCTTAAATTTACAGAAGGCAAATCATTTATATTATATTAGTTGGCAGGGGTCTTTACTTCAACATTATTGTGTTTTGATGTATTTCTACTACCTTTTAAGACTTTTTCTGGTAGATGATGTCTAAGACCCCTTTTCTACCTGTTTGACCAGAAATCAAAGCCTTTGCTTATTCCACATTTGTGACTCACGACCTGGATTCGGTCTTATGTAGCAAAATTTGAAAGGGTGTTTTGTACATTGGATTAAAGTAGAGACAGAGCTACACAATGGTATATCATACACTGCATTGTTGAGGAACAATGGGAAAGTAATTCTGCTTTGAAAGTTGATAAACTTGTAAACTCACTTTTGAGAAAATGGCCTTTGAATGTTTTGGTATCTAGTGAAGAGCTCTTCTTCGTCTACAGCCATTCAGCATTGTTCACGCCCTCTTAAGCTTTAGCCCCACCCATCTTGTTGCGACTTCGGAACGTTCAGAGCTAACACTTGACGTTCTGGTGGATTATTTGTTTACCTATGGATAACATGAAAACAGCCTAACAAGCTCTGCTGGCAACATTTTCATTATGCTACTTTGCAGACGTTGACTGACACCGGCTATATTCAACGCGTGCTGTACACTTTAGCTTAAGACATGTAGCTAGCTAGGTAAACAACATGTAAGATCACACACGTCACTTAAGGTTAGCTAACAAGACAGCTATCTAACGTTAGCTAGTTAAACAACAATGAACATAGTGCCAATTCATGTCGTTACTACCTTGCATGAATATGCTGGGCGCTAACCATCCAGGTTCAATGTTAGCTAGATAACAAACATTAGGCTCTAACTACTGAAGCAAACAGCTGTGGGATAGAAATAATAATGTCAGCAAGGGAGTCAGCCAGCTAACATTAGCTAGCTAACATTAGGCTCTAACTACCGAAGCAAACAGCTGTGGGATACAAATAATAATGTCAGCTAGGGAGTCAGCCAGCTAACATTAGCTAGCTAGCTAACAGTACACTTTAGCTTAAGACATGTAGCTAGCTAGGTAAACAATGAACCTAGCTAGGTAAACAACACAACAAATCACACACGTCACGTAATGTTAGCTAACAAGCCAGCCAACTAAAGTTAGCTAGTTAAACAACAATGAACACAGTGCCAAATCATGTCGTTACTACCCTGCATGAATATGCTGGGAGCTAACCATCCAAGGTTCAATGTTAGCTAGCTAACATTAGGCTCTAACTACCGAAGCAAACAGCTGTGGGATATGAATAATGTCAGCTGGGAACCAGCCAGCTAACATTAGTTAGCTAACTAACAGTACACTTTAGCTTGAAATAAAACAACTTTCTGTCAAAATCAGAAATGTGTAATATCTAAAAATGTAGCTAGCTAACGCTAGACTATCTTACCTGTATACATCATCATGCATGATGAACGGGTCTCCTTGTCATGGATGCGATGTAATCCGGAGACAGGTGTTTTCTCCATCTCTTTAGCTATCATTCCACTGATTTCAGAACTCAAGCCTCCAGAGAGTGGAGAGCAACACTTAACTATGCAGCTCCACTACACGATACACACAAAAAAAATTACCAACACAGACTGACCAGCTCAAATAGACAGAATATGGCAGACCAATCCGAACTTCTCTCTTGGCATGTCCAGCCCACTCATTATCTCAGCTAATCATGGCTAGAGGGAAGGTTTCTGTCTTATTCTGTGGCTTAACCAACAAGACTCGTAATTTAACAATTTTATCCGTATTTACAGATGGCATACAAGGCATTTCTAACAAAAAACACATTTTGATAAAATAAATGTTTTTTTTTACGTTCAAACGGCTCTCCTGTGAAGTCATGACTTGAGACATATGCCTAGTTTCCTGAATCAGGTCACGTTTTTAGGATGGAAAACGGTTGACAAATGTATATATGCCTTAGTAAAAAATGATAATAATGTACTCTTAGCTTTCATTTGACACCTAAATTGACATGTTCCTATGAACCTCACATGTTGGTGCTCATGGGTCAACATTTTGAATACTTTGGTCTACTGTATCAACTCAGGGGAAAAAAGCGGACATTTTGAAAGAGGACATTCTCGGCTACTGGAAATACATTTTGGGAAGTTAAAATCATATATTTATGTAGTACTTAGTGTACTTGTTTGTTTTCATTAGTCCACTGTTGATACAGTCCCAAAAGGTTTTGCATGTCAGCAGTCAAGAATTCAAGATATTGGACTTTCAAGAAGCACCATGATGATGCAAAAAGACAGGAAATGCAGTTGTAAGTGACGTGTGTGAGCTTAAAACTTTAAATATTCAGGCCAACAGTATTACGTAAATGACAGAATGTTAGACTGTCCTGTATGCAATGCACCAATTTGTCTGTGTCCTAAATAGCATCCAATTCCCTATATAGAGCCCGTTGGGGGCTGGTCAAAAGTAGTGCACTATATAGGAAATAAGGTGCCAGTTGGCACATACACAGTCTCTGGGTATATAATTACATCTCTTCTATGTCTGTACGAAGAAGTAGCACTGTGACGACGAAAGAGAGAGGCTCTGCTGCTTGACACATCATCATTCAGATGTGCTAAATTAGCTTTTGGAAGTGTCATGTAGGAGTTGTTGGACTCGTCCTCCACAGGATGCCACCCCTGTCAGCTCCCGTATCTCAGCCTGGGTGTCAGATGAGTCCTCTCTCTACTTTCACCCGCCTGTCCTCTCGTGGCACCCTGTCACCGAATTTCCACACTGTGCTCCCACTTTCTCCTCTCTCTCTCTCTGTCTCTCTGTCTCTCTGTCTCTCTGTCTCTCTGTCTCTCTGTCTCTGTCTCTCTGTCTGTGTAAACTGTCAACTAAAAGAGCAAACAAAAAGGATGACCCGCTCATGCACATCTCTTCCACCCTCCTCCACCTTTCCTCGTGTCATCTTTTTAAATTTGCTCTCGCTGTCTCTTTCTCTGTGTCCTTTCTCTGTGTCCTCACTTTCAGGTCAGTGAATATGACTCCTCCAACCCAATGGTTAAGCCATCAACATGTCTGAGTCCCAAATGGCAACCTATTCCCTTTTATAGTGCACTGCTTTCAACCAGGGCTCAAAGGGCCTATGCTCTTTATATGGAATAGGGTGTCATTTGGGTCACACTCCATCTTCATCACCCTCACCCCCTTCATTACCCTCTCTTCAACTCCTCCTTTCCTCCTTTCACACCCTCCATTATGGTCTCTCTGTGATGCAGTGTTGAACATCATGTACAGTATGTGTAAAGTTTTACTAATGAGGGTGGGATATTCCTCAAAGACGAGCAAATGCATGCTAGTGTGTGTGTGTGTGTCTGTGTGTACGTGTGTGTGTGAGTGTGTGTGTGTGTAGACCATTATAGCGAGTGGGTGCCTAATGTTTTAATTTATGAATATGCCAGATACATAGTGTAGCACTGGATGCTGAGAAGGGGGTGGACTTTAGCTTCCATATTTAACAGCATTTTCACTGATCTTTGCACGCTTTCACCAATGATAGTCCTTAATTGATTGCTGATTGTCCTTGATTGATTGCATGTGTGTACTGTGACTTGGAGATTTGCTGTGCTTAATTGTATTATTTTTTAACCACCCTCCTCTCATAGCCGCAGGAAGTAGGGGTGCTGAGGTTGCTACAGCACCCCCTGACATTACATTTTTTTATTACATTTTTTCTTTTCTTTTTTTTTCTTCACAAAAGTAGTGTACTGGGCCTTTACTAGTCCTGTATTAGCGGACTGATATAGCCGTGTGGAGTGCGGGCAAAACACATTTTTCAGCATCCTCCATTTTTCTTGCTCCAAGTGCCACTCCCTGTGCTCCCCCGTGGTTGTGATGATGGGTGGCTTCGCCAGGTAGATTTGTTATGATTAATGATATGATATAGGACATAACTTATTGCTCTTAAAGTGACAGGAATGTGATTGTAGTCCTAGGTATTATTATTGTCTGAGTAGTGTGCAAGCCACCATCAGGGTCTGTATTGACTAACTGTTGTTATTTATTCTGGCAAAGTTGAAACAGAATATGGCCAGTTGGTTTTAAATGTTTACATTTGATATTTTTTATAAAGTGTTGTTTGTTCCATTGCATTGCTCATGACCCAACTCCAGGGTGGCCTGTCAGGAACCTGTGTTTCTTATGTACTGGTTGAGGTGTTCCCCTTCATCAAACAGGAACTTGCGTAGTTTGGTAGATGAGTCATTTAAGGCACAGCCCCTCTCGGCCCGTGTGACAGACGCATATCAATGGGGGCTAATTCTGCGTGTTGAAGACACAGATCACTGGCTGCATGTCACAGAGCACGGTTTGATCTCAAATACTGAGAGTAAGGTTTGAGTCCCAAATGGCACCCTATTCCATATAATGTGATGGGACCTGGTCAAAAGAAATGCACTATATAGGGAATAGGGTGCCATTAAGGACACAGCTGGAGACTTCTCTTTCTCTCTTCTATTCTGCTTTCTTCACTTCACCCCCTTCCAGCCTGTTCGCGTTCTCCCTTCTCATCTCTCACTCTCTCTCACTAACAGAGACACCTCCTTGATCAGTGGGAATCAAGAGTGTGGCAGGCACCAGCCCTGCCTCTGCAACAAACGAGGAGCGAACACCAAGAAAAGCTGGAAGGCTCACAGATCAACCCACAGACCTCTGCTGCAACCATGAATAGGTTTCCCTAAGGGGGAGTAAGCTCAGAGGACCTACTCTTAGGGAACTTACACTGTTGCTAGCTCCACACTCGTAATGGGGCTTTGTATGCCAGGCAAATGAGCAGAGCAGGACGAGGGCTGGCCAGAGTCCAGTTCCCCCTGCCATTGGAAATGATCACTCTCATTAAATTACTTACCCCTGAGTCACACACACAACTGAATCTGTTGCTGGCGGTTTGCTGGCTACTGGAATCGCAGCCCGGTTATGACCAAGGAATTTAAATGTTTCTCTTTTTCCTTTGTTTTCTGTTCTTTTTATCCCCGTCCCGGGATGCTGCAGTGACATCTGGTATTGTCTATCCTGGTGTGATGGGGGAGAGCAGGAGTTGTCAAAAACAGGCCTGTCCTGCCGTTGATCAAGGGGGAATTCCAGCAGGTGGCTGCCTGTCTGCTGAGTGATGGGAAGGGATGGGGCGGAGGTTGGGATACATCCACATAGGACAGGCTCATCATGCTGGAGCCAGTCTGCCTCACAGTGGATGGGTGCGTGTGCATGGTTGGGATTGGGAAATTGTGTGTGTGTGTGTGTGTGTGTGTGTGTGTGTGTGTGTGTGTGTGATGAAGGGTTTAGGGGGAAACTGGTGCCTGGTGTATTACATGCAGATATTTCCCCAGTGCAGCCTCTCATATCCCTTACCTGAAGTTCCAGTCGACTGCCTCAAATGGAAATCTCAGTCTCTCTTTATCATTACCCTGACATTCAATATTAAAAACACATTCAAGACATGATGAATGTTTGATGTATCATTTTGGAACTTACAGATGGATGAAAAAGAAAACCCTCATGGCCATTTGGGGATCAGTGCATCCACTGGCAGAGTGCCCAATTTCAATAAATGTCATTTGTCTTTTATGAGCTTGGTATCAGTCCACTTTTCCAAATCTTTTGCATTCTAATCTTTTTTCAGGAATATTTTTTTTGTCATGATTAAATATGCAACACATTCTGCTGCCTGTAACCAAGGCCGTTCTCTTTTAATGTAATCTTAGGCGTCTGGTCAAAAAGTAGTGCACTATTTCTGCACTACTTCTGATTGAAAGTGAGGTTAAAACAGAAGACAGGAAAAGGCTGTGACTCTTCAGCCAAACAGAAAACTAGCATAAGGGGCGGCAGGTAGCCTAGCAGTTAAGAGTGTTGGGCCAGTAACCGAAAGATAGCTGGTTCAAATCCCAAAGCCGACTAGGTGAAATATCTGTCGTTGTGCACTTGGACATGGATTCCAATGGCCGCATGCTGTGTAATTCAGAAAAGGGCTCGGCCATTCTCTCTGTTTAACTACATTTAATTTTGATTTGAAGATGCTGTATATAAAAGTGATTATCCATGCATAAAACATTTGACTAGTGTAACATTTTAACTATTACTCAGCGCCATGGAAAAACTTTCTATCACCCAGCCAGAGGTGTCCATGGTGCTTGTTGTGTAGCGGTCCAGGTTAAACTGTACATGGTGCATGCTGGTTGAGCTGTCCATGGAGCTTTCTGGTTGAGCTGTCCATGGGACTGGCAGTGTAGCTGTCCATGGTGCTGGCAGTGCTTCTGTCCATGGTCCTTGCTGTGTAGCTGTCCATGGTGCTGTCAATCCTGTGGGGCACTATAGTTTTTTAGTGTAATAATCTAATGGCATGCTCATGATAGTTACAATGTCCATGGGGACAGAAGGGATGCTTCTACTGCCACTGCCATTCTGCACACACAGCCATGGATAGACAAGAACGCACTGAGCAGGAATCCTTGGTTCCAGGAATCCTGCTCAGCAGGAGTCCCAAATGGCACCTAATCCCAAAGCACTATGGGTCCAGGTCAAAAAGTAATGCACTAGGAAAGGAATAAATAGGGTGCCATTTGGGAAGCATCCAAGAATGAATAGAGCAGGAGTTGTTGGTTCACCCAGTGTGAGTACCAGCATGGATCTATAAATTAACCATGCCAGGAAATGGCTGAGTGGCGTCTGCCGTGCCCTACGCAGTCGGTTGTATGCTGAGTATTGGAGGAGGTGGAGAGAGGCTGGGAAGCAATCTTTCAAAGACTTTAGTTACATTTCCTATGTCCAGATCAACAAGTTGTAGGGGGTGGAAGGTTGGAGGGTTTTTTAGTAGTAGTAGCAGTAGTTGTAGTAGGCTGGCCCTTATGGAAAAACCACATGAATTTCACATGTGATCTTATGTAAAGTAACATGAGAGAACATGAAACTACACAGGTTTAAATATTTGAGCACATGTAAAAACATGATCTCATGTGAAATAAATGTGACAAGATAGGGATGCAAAATTTCACCATGTAATACCATTAAGAGGAGGCTGGTGGGAGGAGCTATATGAGGATGGGCTCATTGTAATGGCTGGAATGGAATAAATGGAACAGTATCAAAAACATCAAATATATGGAAACAAATTAGATTTTTACATGTGAATATTTTTCACATGTGAAAATGCAATTCCACATGTGAAAGTTGGATTTTCACATGTGAAAGTGCAAATTCGATTTTCACATGTGAAAGTTATTCACATATGAAACTGCAGATTTCACATGTGAATCTGCAATCTCCTCACGTGAAAAGGTGGTGTTAACATGAGAACCGTTAATGTAATACATGTGAACATATGGTTTCACATGGGAACAACTGACCTCACGTGTGTCTCTTTTTTGTTTTCACATGTGAACATTTCATCTCAACCTGTGAAAACAGCTATTTCACATGTGAAAATATGATTTTGTAAGGGCAGTAATGAAATGGTATGGGTGTTTTGAGGTACGTGGTACACTGCTCAGCTAAAATACTGTAAGCGTCTTTAATCAATATGAATTCATATGACATGATCACTTACTGCAGACTTTCCAACATGACCCCACCTGGGATTTGAACTCAAAACCTCTGGATTTGGGGTACTAAGATCTTTTTGCTGCCCCACAAAGTCTATAGCATTGTCAGAAGTCCCCTACAGATTCATTAAGTATAATTAATCTCTGCACATAGCAAAGGAGGGCTATCTGTACTGTTAGTTTTGTTCTCAGTTCATCTGACTATTCTCTCCATCTTTGATTTAATTGACTTATTTCAGCAATTTTAGGGTTTTCTGTACAGTTGTCTAATGTTTGTGGGGCATATTATTCTGTTTTAATGTTACTCCTGAATCACTATGATAAATATAATATTTTTTCTTGAGTGTATTTTTACAAAGCTGAAATTTACTTTGAAGTCCAAAGTGTAGGAATCTAAGTGAAATCAGTTATTGACACAGACATGGCAACGTAGCAGGAATAATTTGTGAGTTCAAATCCCAGTTGACGACATGTTGAACAATAATTACTGTATAAACATACATATTTGACACACATGATTACATTGGGTAAGTTGAAAACACTGTGTGAAGTTCCGAGGTCATCCTAACGGCTCAATTTTGTTTGCGTGAAAAATATACACATATGAAGTGTTACAAAACCACATTTTCACATGAACGGTTATGTGATCACATGAAAATCCATGTGAAATATCATCACATGAGGAGTGTTCCAAAACCACATGGTTGGTTTCACATGATTTCATATGTGAAATAACATCTTACATGTGCAAAACATGGACATTTCACATGTGAAATCATGTGATTCTCCACGTGTGAAATCATGTGTTTTTTTTCCATAAGGTGGAGATCTAGCAGTTTGGCATAAGCCTTCATATTACTTTTACCAAACCCTGCAAATGGCTGCCTCTGCACAGGGCTTCTACACTGAACACAAATATAAACGCAACATGTAAAGTCTTGGTCCCATGTTTCATGACCTGAAATAGAAGATCTCAGAACATTTTCATATGCACAAAAAGCTTATTTCTCTAAAATGTTGTGCACAAAATGGTTTACATCCCTGTTAGTGAGCATTTCTCCTTTGCCAAGATAATCCATCCACTTGACAGGTGTGGCATATCAAGGAGTTGTCACGATCGTCGTAATGATTGGACCAAGGCGCAGCGTGAGTAGCGTTCCACATCTTTATTATAACGTGAAACTTCAGCAAAATACAAAAACAATAAATGATCAAACGAAACGTAAAGACAGTGAAGTGCAAATAGGCACCTACACAAAAACAAGATCCCACAAAACACAGTGGGGAAATGGCTGCCTAAATATGATCCCCAATCAGAGACAACGCTAAACAGCTGCCTCTGATTGGGAACCATACCAAGCACACCAACATAGAAATAAACAACATAGAACACCCCCAGTCACGCCCTGACCTACTATATCCAATAGAGAACTAACGGCTCTCTATGGTCAGGGCATGACAGTACCCCCCCCAAAGGTGTGGAATCTGGCCGCAAAACCTGAAACCAATTAGTGTTGGCGGCTCTCGTGCGGGACGAAGTTCCCACTCATCCCGCGGATCCGCCAGCATCGGGGGCGGCTCTGGTGCAGAACGAAGAACCCTTTCAGCTCGCGGATCCACCATCTTTGGTGGTGGCTCTGGTGCGGGCCGAAGAAAGCGCTCATCCCGCGGATGCAGCCATGGACCCAGGCTGAACACTGTGCCTGGACTGGATCTCGATGCCGAGGAAGGCTCCTTCCATGGAGCGGGACTGGACGCCATGTCTGGACTGGGCATTGGCGCAGAGGAGAGCTCCTGCCATGGAGCTGGACTGGACGCCGTGTTTGGAAGCTCCGGACCGTTAACCCTCGCTGAAGGTTCCTGACCGTGGACCGTCGCCGGAGGTTCCGGGTTGTGGACCGTCTCAAGAGGTTCCAAACTGTAGACCGTCTCAGGAGGTTCCGGACTGTGGACCGTATCAGGAGGTTCCGGACTGTGGACCGTATCAGGAGGTTCCGGACTGTGGACCTTCTCAGGAGGTTCCGGACTGTGGACCTTTGCCGGAAGCTCTGGACTGGGAACTGTCGCCGGAAGCTCTGGACTGGGAACTGTTGCCGGAAGCTCTGGACTGGGGACCGTCTACGGAAGCTCTGGACTGGGGACCGTCTCCGGAAGCTCTGGACTGGGGACCGTCTCCGGAAGCTCTGGACTGGGAACTGTCGCCGGAAGCTCTGGACTGGGAACTGTCGCCGGAAGCTCTGGACTGTGAAGGCGCACTGGAGGCCTGATGCGTGGGGCGTACCGGATTGGGAAGGTGCACTAGAGGCCTGGTGCGTGGAGCTGGCACAGGTGGCACCGGACTGGTGACACACACCTCAGGGCGAGTGCGAGGAGCAGGCACAGGACGCACCGGACTGGGGAGATGCACTTCAGGGCGAGTGCGAGGAGCTGGCACAGGACGTACTGGGCTGTGGAGGCGCACTGGAGACCTGGTGCGTAGAACCGGCACACATGGCACCGGACAAATGACACGCTCCTCAAGGCGAGTGTGGAGAGCTAGCACAGGATGTACAGGGCGGAGAAAGCTTACTGGAGACCTGGTGCGTGGAGCCGGCACAACTTTTACCAGACTGATAGCATGCTCCTCAGGACGAGTACGGAGAGCTGACTCAGTTGGCATTAAACCGATAACATGCTCCTTAGGGCAAATGTCGTGCATCCTCCACCAATTCAATAACTCTCTCATTTCTGTTCCCTCCAAATTCTCCCTCAACTCACTGACGGTCTCTGATTCTCTCCTTTCACTTTCCTCCAGTTTCTCCCTCTTCTCCCAGACTGGCTCTGGTTCACTCCTCGGCTCCGCCGACCACCCCTTGTGCCCCCCACAAAATATTTTCGGGCTGTTTTTTTGGCTTTCTATGTGGCCGCGAACCCCGGCGTCGTCGCTGTCCTCCATCATAACCTTCCATCTGCCGCTCCTGCCAAGGAAGGCGATCCTGTCCTGCCAGGATTTCCTCCCAAGTCCAGGATACACTCTCCTCCTGGGCACACTGCTTGGTCCTGTTGTGGTGGGAGGAGATCACGATCGTCATAATGATTGGACCAATCCATGTGAGAGACGCAGACTCGGTCTCAACCTTTAAGTCTTTATTGAAGACTCATCTCTTCAGTAGGTCCTATGATTGAGTGTAGTCTGGCCCAGGAGTGTGAAGGTGAATGGAAAGGCACTGGAGCAATGAACAACCTTTGCTGTCTCCGCCTGGCCGGTTCCCCTCTGTCGTGTCTTTGGGCATCATTAACTTGAAGACATGTTTATCAAATAACTCTCTGTAATTATTATTACACGATTAACTAGGAGGTCGGGGCACCAAGGAAAATATTCAGATTACACAGTTATAATTATCCTAATTTAACTGTTAGATATTATAACATTATATTATAAGATCTCATCTATTATCTTCTTGTTTTAATGATGTTATTACCTCGCGTCCAGTCTCATTCCAAACATCGTAAATTGTTGTTATCTGCACGAACCCAGTCTTCACTAAGTCATCCATACATCAATTGTCTTAAAATCATTTATTTACTAAACTAAGTAATTCACAGAAAGCATACAAAACAGTAGGCATCGTTATAAAGCAATGAAAAAGGAATGTGCCCTAGTGGGCTAAACTGGCATGGTGGCTTGTTAAACAAAGGGTGATAAGGGTCAGCTGAGAAGGCGCAACAGAGTTGATAAATATTAACAGTTGATATGCTAATCCTTTGCACATAAACGCTCACTAATTCGGAAACAATTGCAATCAATATATATATTTAAGCTCAGTGTGTCGTCATGATCTTTGTTGGAGAGTTTCATCCTCTCTCTCTCTCTCTCTCTCTCGCTCTCTCTCTCTCTCTCTCTCTTGGTTAGAATGGATCTTTCAAAGCGACATTCATCAATGTCGTTGTTGGAGAGTTTCATCCTCTCTCTCTCTTGGTTAGAATGGATCTTTCAAAGTGACATTCATTAATGTCGTTATAAAATGGATGTTTCGTCGGTCTTTGCGTTCAATGATACCGAATTTCTAGCTGCAGACTAGTAATTAATATCAAAGACTTGTTATTATTCTGTCGGTATCGATAGTCTAAAAGTTTAACCACGTGGTATGGTTAAAGTTCAGTAGAGGAATGCATGGTCAAACCTTGGCTCTCTCTCTTCTCGAGGTAAGCTGGTCTCCAGAAAGAAACCCTGGGTGGGGCTTATATACTGAACGTAGAAAAGGCTGTCACATGACGCCTTGTCCTGTCTGTGTCCCTGGGGGCGTGCCGATGACTTAGTTAACCTGTTTGGGATAGGGGGCAGTATTGAGAATTTTGGAAAAAATATGTGCCCATTTTTAACTGCCTCCTACACCAACTCAGAAGCTAGAATATGCATATAAAACTGTTTGAATGGTGTCTGTGAGTATAACAGAACTCCTATGGCAGGCAAAAACCTGACAAGGTTTCAAGCAGGAAGTACCCTGTCTGACAAGGAGTCGTGCGTCTTGCATCTGTTTATTGAAAAGTAAGGATCTTAGCTGTAACGTGACAATTCCCAGGGCTCCGATAGGCTCTCAGAACCCGGGAAATAACTGAAGGTTGACGAGGCAGCCTCAGGCTGAAACACATTATCGGCTTTGGTAAGTGGCGGCTCAGAGGACCTTTGAATGAGGCGCGTGCACGATTCGCTCCTGAGGAGAAATTTAATTTGGCTGTTTAGGCTCAATGCATATTCCCGGTCGGAATATTATCACTTTTCTACGAGATAAATGGCATAAAAATTGGTTTTAAAGAGCGGTTGACATGCTTCGAAGTACGGTAATGGAATATTTAGACATTTTTTGTCACGCCAATGCGCCATGCTCGAGACCGTGATGAAGCATTCTGATAGTGTCTAGAACTCACGAACAAAACGTCGCTGTTTGGATATAACGATTATTTGGGACCAAACCAACATTTGTTATCGAAGTAGAAGTCCTGGCAGTGTATTCTGACGAAGAACAAGCAAGGTAAGAACATTTTTCTTATAGGAAATGTGATTTTGGTGGAGGCTGACCTGGGTGGGTGTCTAAATAGCTAGCCCTGTGATGCCGGGCTATGTACTTAGATTATTGCAAAATGTGCTTCATCCGAAAAGCTATTTTAAAATCGGACATATCGAGTGCATAGAGGAGTAATGTATCTATAATTCTTAAAATAATTGTTATGCTTTTTGTGAACGTTTATCGTGAGTAATTTAGCAAACTGTTAGTAAATTCCCCGGAAGTTTGCGGGGGTTATGCTTTTTCTGAACGTCACATGCTAATGTAAAAAGCTGTTTTTTGATATAAATATGAACTTGATTGAACAGACATGCATGTATTGTATAACACAATGTCCTAGGTGTGTCATCTGATGAAGATCATAAAAGGGTAGTGCTGCATTTAGCTGTGGCTTGGGTTTATGTGACATGATATGCTAGCTTGAAAAATGGGTGTCTGATTATTTCTGGCTGGGCACTCTGCTGACATAATCTAATGTTTTGCTTTCGTTGTAAAGCCTTTTTGAAATCGGACAGTGGGGTTAGATTAACGAGATTCTTGTCTTTAAATAGCTGTAAAATAGTCATATGTTTGAGAAATTGAAGTAATAGTATTTCTAACGATTCAAAAATCGCGCCACTGGATTTCAGTGGCTGTTACGTAGGTGGGACGAGTTCGTCCCACATGCGCCAGAGAGGTTAAGCTTTGAACAGACATACAATTCTCTCACATTAACATAAGTACATAGCATCTCAACATATTCCAAATAGCTTTATCCTGATTCATACGTTTTATACAACCATTAGATGTAAGTCTCATCGCTGAGGCTAGTATATAAACCTTAGTATGGTAATATGGCCATATTGTCTCTAATGAGTTTCACAAAATTGTACCAAACGGACCAGTTCGTAGCTGGATTCTTCACCGATCTTTTATACCTTCTCCAGAACCTAAATGTCGGTTGGTTCTCCAACCCTGTGAGGTGGAAGAATCCTTTGTTCTCTATACAAAACCCACTCTGTCTCAAAACTGTGGCCTGTGAGGCAGGACATTCCCTTTGGAATTTATGACCGCCTTCTGACCACAGCAGCCTGTGTAGGGGGAGGTAGGTAGGGGGGTGGTGCATAGAAAACCCATAGGGCAACGTCATGACACCTCTCTCCACTGGGATTCTCTGCCTCTAACCCTATTACGGGCTGAGTCACTGGCTTACTGGTACTCTTCCATGCCCTCCCTAGGAGGGGTGCGTCACTTGAGTGGGTTGAGTCACTGACGTGATCTTCTTGTCTGGGTTGGCACCCCCCCCCCTTGAGTTGTGCCGTGGGGGAGATCTTCGTGTGCTATACTCGGCCTTGTCTCTAGATGGTAAGTTGGTGGTTGAAGATATCCCTCCAGTGGTGTGGGGGCTGTGCTTTGGCAAAGTGGGTGGGGTTATATCCTGCCTGTTTTAGCCCTGTCCGCGGGTATCGTTGGACGGGGCCACAGTGTCTCCCGACCCCTCCTGTCTCAGCCTCCAGTATTTATTCTGCAGTATCTGGAGTATTTCTCTTGTCTTATCCTATGTCCTGTGTGGATTTAAGTATGCTCTCTCTAATTCTCTCTCCTTTTCTCTCTTTCTTTCTCTCTTTCTCTCTTTCTTTCGTTCTTTCTCTCTTTCAGAGGACCTGAACCCTAGGACAATTCCTCAGGACGACCTGGCCTGATGACTCCTTGCTGTCCCCAGTCCAACTGGTCGTGCTGCTGCTCCAGTTTCAACTGTTCTTCCCACGGCTATGGAACCCTGACCTGTTCACCGGACGTGCTACCTGTCCCAGACCTGCTGCTTTCAACTCTCTAGAGACAACAGGAGCGGTAGAGATACTCTGAATGATCGGCTATGAAAAGCCAACTGACATTTACTCCTGAGGTGCCGACCTGTTGCACCATCGACAACCACTGTGATTATTATTATTTGACCTGCTGGTCATCTATGAACATTTGAACATCTTGGCCATGTTCTGTTATAATCTCCAGCCAGCACAGCCAGAAGAGGACTGGCCACCCCTCATAGCCTGGTTCCTCTCTAGGTTTCTTCCTAGGTTCTGGCCTTTCTAGGGAGTTTTTCCTAGCCACCGTCTACCTCTTTCTACATCTGTATAGCTTGCTGTTTGGGGTTTTAGGCTGGGTTTCTGTACAGCACTTTGTGACATCAGCTTATGTAAAAAGGGCTTTATAAATACATTTGATTGATTGATTGTTATGTTCATTTCTCTACCATAAGCCGCCTCCAGCGTTGTTTTAGAGAATTCGTCAGTGCGTCCAACCAGCTTCACAACCACAGACCACTTGTATGGCATTGTGCTGGTGAGAGTTTTGCTGATGTTATCGTTGTGAACAGAGTGCTACACAGTGGCGGTGGGTGTTATGGTATGGGCAGGCGTAAGCTATGGACAACGATTGATACCGTGATGAGATCCTGAGGCCCGTTCATCACCCCATGCTTCAGCATGGGAATGCACGGCCCCATGTCTCAAGGATCTGTAACCAATTCCTGGAATCTGAAAATGTCTCCGTTCTTTCATGGCCTGCATACTCACCAGACATAAAAGATGGTGCAGACATGGCTGTTCTGCTTCTAGCTCCTAAGCAACTTTGCAGTATTTTTTTTTTGTATGTGTTATTTCTTACAATATTAGCCCAGAACGTTTTTTTCTGTTGTTACATACAGCTGGAAATAACTTTGGGATTTCAGAGTGGAGGGAACTCACCTGTCACGTCCTGACCAGTAGAGGGAGTATTTGTTTTTTATTTTGGTCAGGACGTGGCAGAGGGTATTTGTTTTATGTCGTTCGGGGTGGTGGTTTATTTAGTAGGGTGTTTGATTTATTATTTCCGGGGTTTTGGGTTATGTTCTATGTTTGTATTTCTATGTTCTTTCTAGTTCTTTGTGTTTCTATGTCTGGGTTTAGGTGTTGGACTCTCAATTGGAGGCAGGTGTTTTTAGTTGCCTCTGATTGAGAGTCCTATATATAGGTATGTGTTTTGTTTTGTAGTTTGTGGGAGATTGTTCCATGTATAGCTTATGGCCTTACAGGACTGTTTATTCGTCGTTGTGTTTCTTTTGGTGTACGTGTTTCTTTTGGTTTTTTCCTTCTTTCCTTAATAAAAGAAGATGAGTACACATATACCTGCTGCGTTTTGGTCTCAATCCGACAACAACCGTTACATCACCAGCATTACGACTCTCCCGAATTGGATCCAGGGCAATTTAACTTATCCCAGAGGCTGATCCAAGATGCCACCGGCAGAGAGAAGGTATTCGGAATGGATGTCAAGTCCGACTCAGGAGGCGTGCACACCATCCACCGCGTCCGGGTATATTACTCACTAATGTTCAGTCCCTGGACAATAAAGTAGATGAGTTCAGGGTGATGATCTCCTTCCAGAGATACATCAGGGACTGTAACATACTCTGTTTCACAGAATCATGGCTCTCTCCAGATATATTGTCCCTGTCCATACAGCCAGCTGGGTTCTCAGGACATTGCGCAGACAACAATAAAGAACTCTCCGGGTAGAAGAAAAGCGTTTTCATGATTAACTACTCATGGTGTGATTGTGATAACGTACAGGAACTCAAGTCCTTTTGTTCACCCGACCTAGAATATCTCACAATCAAATGCTGGCCGTATTACCTCCCAAGATAATTATCTTTGTTTATTGTCACAGACGTGTATATTCCCCCTCAAGCAGATACTACGACAGCCCTCAAGGAACTACACTGGACTTTGTGCAAACGGGAAACCACATTTATTGTAGCTGTGGATTTTAACAAAGCAAATTTGAGGAAAATGCTACCAAAGCTCCATAAACACATTTATTGTAGTACTCGTGCTGCTAAAATGCTCGACCACTGTTACTCCCCCTTCCGTGATGCCTACAAGGCCTTCCCCCACCCTCCCTTTGGTAAATCAGATCACGACTCCATTTTGCTCCTTCCTTCCTATAGGCACAAAATCAAACAGGAGGTACCCGTGCTAAGGTCTATTCAACACTGGTCTGACCAATTGGAATCCATGCTTCAAAATTGTTTTGATCACACGGACTGGGATATGTTCCGGGTAGCCTCTGAGAATAACATTTATGTATATTTGGACAAGGTGACTGAGTTCATCAGGAAGTGTATAGGGGATGTTGTCCCCACTGTGACTATTAAAACCTACCCAAACCAGTGGCTAGATGGCAGCATTCGCGCAAAACTGAAAGTGCGAACCACCACATTTAACCATGGCAAGGCGACTGGGAATATGGTTGAATACAAACAGTGAATTCATTCCCTCCATAAGGCAATCAAACAGGCAAAACGTCAGTACAGAGACAAAGTGGAGTTGCAATTCATCGGCTCAGACACGAGACGTATGTGGCAGGGTCTACAGACAATCGCAGATTATGAAGGGAAAACCAGCCATGTCGCAGACACCGACATTTTGCTCCCAGACAAGCTCAACACCTTCTTCGTTCACCTTCTTCATCCACTTTGAGGCCACCAATGTGCCCCACTCTCAAGGACTGTGGGCTCTCGTTCTCTGTGGCTGACGTAAGTAAGACATTTAAGCGTGCTAACCCTTGCAGGGCTGCCAGCCAGACGGCATCCCAAGCTGCATTCTCAGAGCATGTGCAGACCAGCTGGCTGGAGTGTTTACAGACATATTTAATCTCTCCCTATCCCAGTCTGCTGTCCCCACTTTCTTACATTTTAGTCATTTAGCAGACACTCTTATCCAGAGCGACTTACAGTAGTGAGTGCATACATTTTATACATTTTTCTCCGTACTGGTCCCCGATGGGAATCAAACCCACAACCCTGGCGTTGCAAACACCATGCTCTACCAACTGAGCCACACGGGTGTCCACCATTGTTCCTGTACCCAAGATACCAAAGGTAACTGAACTTACTTCACCACCAGAGTACCCTCCAAACTCATCATTAAGCTCAGGGCCCTGGGTCTGAACCCCGCCTGTGCAACTGGGTCCTGGACTTCCTGACGGGCCGCCCCCCAGGTGGTGAAGGTAGGAAACAACACCCCACTTTGCTAATCCTCAACACAGAGGCCCCACAGGGTGCATGCTCAGCCCCCTCCTGTACTCCCTGTTCACCCATGACTGCGTGGCCACACACACCTCCAACTCAATCATCAAGTTTGCAGACGACACAACAGTAGTAGGCCTGAATACCAACAATGACTAAACAGCCTACAGGGAGGAGGTGAAACAGCAGAGGGAGCACGCCCCTATCCACATCGACGGGACCGCAGTGGAGAAGGTAAAAAGCTTCAAGTTTCTCGGCGTACACATCACTGACAATCTGAAATGATCCACCCACACAGACAGTGTGGTGAGGAAGGCTCAACAATGCCTCTTCAATCTCAGGAGCTGAAGAATTTCGGCTTAAATTTGTTCGTCCTAATATTTATATATTTCTTAATTACATTCTGTTCCTTTTAGATTTGTGTGTATTGTTGTATTTTGTTGGATACTACTGCACTGTCAGAGCTAGGAACACAAGCATTTCACTACATCCGCAATAGCATCTGCTAAATATGTGTATGTGACAAATACAATTTTATTTAATTTTTGATTTGATGTCACCCACCGAGTCTTTTTGGGATGCTCTGGATCGACTTGTATGACAGCATGTTCCAGTTCCCGCCAATATCTAGCAACTTCGCACAGCCATTGAAGAGGAGTGGGACAATATTCCGCAGGCCACAATCAAAAGCCTGATCAATTCTAAGAAATGAGTCGCGCTGCATGAGGCAAAAGATACTCACTGGTTTTCTGATCCACACACCTACCTTTTAAAGGTATCTGTGACCAACAGATGCACATCTGTATTCCCAGTCATGTGAAATCCATAGATTAGAGTGTAATGAATTTAATTTAATTGACTTATTCCCTGATATGAACTCTACTCAGTAAAATCTTAGAAATTGTTGCATGTTGTGTTTATATTTTTGTTCAGTATAGTATTGGAGATTGGAGATTTGGAGTCAAAACAAGTCCAGCAGAGAACATACGTTATAGATTGGAGCGAGAATATGGTGTTGGATCACATTTTGAACAGATATTTAAACCGTAGCATTGGGTGGTTCATGTATCAATTATGAATCAGGATCAGTGGGCTTCTAACTGGAGATGTTTCTCGTGTTCCACTCAAGACCTGTTTCCATTTTAATGACCTGACCACACCTCTACAGGAGTAGAAAAGTGGTTGCCTGCCTTGAATGCTTTCTTCTGTTCAGGCAGCACACACATACACGGGTGCGGACACACGCATGCACGCACACACACACAAACGCCCATGTACACACACACAAACACACACACAAAGCAATTAGGGACTGCTGGAGATGACTCATACATCTACTGCACCACAACTCAATTAGGCTACACTAACCCACCTCAGAAAACAACATTCTGATGAGGATGTGAGGGTAGGATTCATCTTGTATGGCTGCACAGTTTGTTTGAAGATGGGTTCCTGCAACTCTCTATCTGAGCACGACATTCATCTGAAAATAATGGGAATTTTAGGCTTAGCTGCTTAGATGCCAGTACTTCCTGAGCTGTTCCCTGTTTCTAGCACCTGCCTTACCTTCCTTCCCTGTGTGTTTCTCAAACAGAACAACAAAAAAGGCACGTTTAGAAGTCACCTTCACATACTAGATGTCTACTACACAATCTGAGACGACTGTTATCGTCTGGACTCCCCCCACCTACGGAGACCCACGCACGCACACCCTCCTCCATTATAAAATCTGGGGGCGGTTCTTCATAACACTCCAACCCGGACAGGAGGTGTGGATGTTGATTAATGTGAAGCATCAAATTCAAATATAAACAGTCCACACTTTAATTAACTCTACAGAACAGAAAGAAAGAGAATGACTGACTTAATATTTATTATGTCTGGAGAGGTAGGGCGCTAGCGAGGCCCATGCTGTAGCTTCCTACCCCAGCAGCCTGACTTGCTAATTGCCTTGAGGCTGACAGAAGAGGTTCTCATAACTGATGAAATGTAACTTGAGGACTGCTTTCTTTAATTTCCCCAAGTGCCAAAGTAACACAAAGATACTGTCCCATATGGCACCCTATTCCCTATGTAGTGCACTACTTTTGATCTGAGCCCTATGGACTAGTAGTGCACCAGGACCCTAGACATTGTAGTGCACTATAAAGGGCATAAGGTGCCATTCGGGACGCAGACAGTACAATCACGTCAGGGAGAAACATCTTGTTGTAATTGGCTCTGGCTAGATTACCACTGAGTGGTAAACAGAGAGGGAAGGTAAATATATGCATACTTAAAAAGGAAAAATCTTTTGGTCTCCCAATCCACAATTCAAGATCAACCGAACATGATTTTGTGATGTGAATTTGTTTTCTATTGTACGCAGAAGTGGTTGAATACAGAAATGGTTGTTCCAGTTTGGATGGTTTAGGTAGTCTCATAGATTAGTCTCCCCAGACCTTTGCATAATAATCCGTTTGGTTGGTTGAACATAGTTGCTTGGACTGCCAAACTTGTAACCAATAAATCTACAGTAGTTACTTCACAATAATCTTACAAAGCTCCAAATTCCAATGAACAAAGTAGGAATGAGGACCTTTAAGTACACTATATATAGGTGAATGCACCAATTTGTAAGTCGCTCTGGATAAGAGCGTCTGCTAAATGACTTAAATGTTAAATGTTAAATATACAAAAGTATGTGGACACCAATGTTCCCTCTAAACTGCATGTGTGCGCAGGCGTGCAGTAGCCCCGAGACTGTCCCGCAACTCCTCTGGGACTTCTACGCAGAATAAATACTGTGTCAGCCCACAGAGAGAACAATGAGATTGAACTTCACTCAACTTTCTAGAGTTTTCCCTGTTAGTTCAGTGTTCAGTGTGTCAAATCGGAGGGCCTACTGTCTGGACCTCTGGCAGTCTCTATGGGGGTACCACAGGGTTCAATTCTTGGGCCAACTCTTTTCTCTGTATACATAAATGATGTCGCTCTTGCTGCTGGTGAATCTCTGATCCACCTCTACGCAGACGACACCATTCTGTATACTTCTGGCCCTTCTTTGGACACTGTGTTAACAACCCTCCAGACGAGCTTCAATACCATTCAACTCTCCTTCCGTGGTCTCCAACTGCTCCTAAACACAAGTAAAACTAAATGCATGCTCTTCAACCGATCGCTGCCTGCACCTGCCCGCCCATCCAGCATAACTTCTCTGGACGGTTCAAACGTAGAATTTGTGGACAACTACAAATACCTAGGTGTCTGGTTAGACTGTAAACTCTCCTTCCAGACTCACATCAATCATCTACAATCCAAAGGGAAATCTAGAATTGGCTTCCTATTTCGCAACAAAGCATCCTTCACTCATGCTGCCAAACATACCCTCGTAAAACTGACCATCCTACCAATCCTCGACTTCGGCAATGTCATTTACAAAATAGCCTCCAATACCCTACTCAACTGTAATGGATTTTTTTATGTTTGTGCTTTTCTTATAACTAATTTCTGTGTTCTATTCATGTGCTGTTCTATAAACAAATTCCTGTGTTCATGAAGGTGGCTGACTGTACAAATCCTCACTATCAGTAGCTGTTTTGAGAACGAACAAAAGACATCTCAGTTTCAAGGTTTCAGCTTAGAGCCTGGTGAGATGTTGGTCTGTCACATGTTATGAACCAGTATTGGTCTGTCACATGAATGAAACAAAACGGTAATGATGAATGAATTAAGCAATATCATGCAAATATAACTTGTCTGCTGGAACTGCCCAGGGAGAGCTCCGGGTTGACATGTGTACTAATCAAATCAAATCAAATCAAATTTATTTATATAGCCCTTCGTATATCAGCTGAAATCTCAAAGTGCTGTACAGAAACCCAGCCTAAACCCCAAACAGCAAGCAATGCATGTGAAAGAGGCACGGTGGCTAGGAAAAACTCCCTAGGAAAAACTCCCTAGAAAGGCCAAAAACCTAGGAAGAAACCTAGAGAGGAACCAGGCTATGAGGGGTGGCCAGTCCTCTTCTGGCTGTGCCGGGTGGATATTATAACAGAACATGGTCAAGATGTTAAAATGTTCATAAATGACCAGCATGGTCAAATAATAATAATCATAGTAGTTGTCGAGGGTGCAACAAGCACGTCCGGTGAACAGGTCAGGGTTCCGTAGCCGCAGGCAGAACAGTTGAAACTGGAGCAGCAGCATGGCCAGGTGGACTGGGGACAGCAAGGAGTCATCATGCCAGGTAGTCCCGAGGCATGGTCCTAGGGCTCAGGTCCTCCGAGAGAAAGAAAGAAAGAGAGAAAGAGAGAATTAGAGAGAGCATATTTAAATTCACACAGGACACCGGATAAGACAAGAGAATACTCCAGATGAAACAGACTGACCCTAGCCCCCCGGACATAAACTACTGCAGCATAAATACTGGAGGCTGAGACAGGAGGGATCAGAAGACACTGTGGCCCCATCCGATGATACCCCCGGACAGGGCCAAACAGGAAGGATATAACCCCACCCACTTTGCCAAAGCACAGCCCCCACACCACTAGAGGGATGTCTACAACCACCAACTTACCGTCCGAAGACAAGGCCGAATACTATGGTGCATTGACTTGGTTGGAACCTCTCCAGCGCACTGACATTAAACAATGATTCAGCTTCTTCAGGCTAGGGTCCTTTTTTCTGAATTTCCGCCTGACTGACGTGCCCAAAGGAAACTGCCTGTTACTCAGGCCCAGAAGCCAGGATTTGCATATAATTGGTACCATTGGATAGAAAATACGTTGAAGTTTGTAGAAATTCTAAAATAATGTATGAGACTATAACACAATAGATCTGGTGATCAGGCTAAATTCCTGTCCAATCATTCAAAATGGTTAAATTTCCGTTTCATTACAAGGGTTCTATGTCTTGCTGTAAATGTTTTTTTATTTCATGATATGGAGTAAATTCCAAAGAAAAACCAATCAGATTTTTTTTGTTTGAGAGCCCATGCTCTCACAATGGAAAGTATAGAGGCATATCCAAATCCAGCTCCCAGATTGCAATTCCTATGGCTTCCACTAGATGTAAACAGTCTTTATTCAAGGTTTCAGGCTTGTTTCTTCCAAAACAAGGAAGAATTTTGAGTTTTAGTACTGGGACTCGGAGTTCAGTCTGTATTAACAGGTGCGTGACGAAGACGACGTGCACCTGTTAACCTGTTTGGGATAGGGGGCAGTATTGAGAATTTTGGAAAAAATATGTGCCCATTTTTAACTGCCTCCTACACCAACTCAGAAGCTAGAATATGCATATTATTGTTCAGGTTTGGATAGAAAACACCCTAAAGTTTCTAAAACTGTTTGAATGGTGTCTGTGAGTATAACATAACTCATATGGCAGGCAAAAACCTGACAAGGTTTCATGCAGGAAGTGGCCTGTCTGACAAGGAGTCGTGCGTCTTGCATCTGTTTATTGAAAAGTAAGGATCTTAGCTGTAACGTGACAATTCCTAGGGCTCCAATAGGCTCTCAGAACCCGGGAAAAACCTGAACGATGACGAGGCGGCCTCTGGCTGAAACAGATTATCGCCTTTGGTAAGTGGCCGATCAGAGGACCATTGAATGAGGCGCGTGCACGATTTGCCCCCGTGGAGAAATTTCATTCGGCTGTTTAGGCTCATTGCAGATTCTCGGTCGGAATATTATCGCTTTTCTACGAGATAAATGGCATAAAAATTGGTTTTAAACAGCGGTTGACATGCTTCGAAGTACGGTAATGGAAAATTTAGACATTTTTTGTCACGCCATGCGCCATGCGCACGACCGTGATGTAGCATTCTGATAGTGTCTAGAACTCACGAACAAAAAGTCGCTGTTTGGATATAACGATGGATTATTTGGGACCAAACCTACATTTGTTATTGAAGTAGAAGTCCTGGGACTGCATTCTGACGAAGAACAGGAAAGGTAAGAACATTTTTCTTATAGGAAATGTGATTTTGGTGAAGGCTGAACTGGGTGGGTGTCTAAATAGCTAGCCCGTGATGGCTGGGCTATGTACTTAGAATATTGCAAAATGTGCTTCATCCGAAAAGCTATTTTAAAATCGGACATATCGAGTGCATAGAGGAGTAATGTATCTTTAATTCTTAAAATAATTGTTATGCTTTTTGTGAACGTTTATCGTGAGTAATTTAGCAAACTGTTAGTAAATTCCCCGGAAGTTTGCGGGGGGTATGCTTTTTGTAAACGTCACATGCTAATGTAAAAAGCTGTTTTTTTATATAAATATGAACTTGATTGAACAGACATGCATGTATTGTATAACATAATGTCCTAGGTGTGTCATCTGATGAAGATCATAAAAGGTTAGTGCTGCATTTAGCTGTGGTTTGGATTTATGTGACATTATTTGCTAGGTTGAAAAATGGGTGTCTGATTTTTTCTGGCTGGGCACTCTCCTGACATAATCTAATGTTTTGCTTTCGTTGTAAAGCCGTTTTGAAATCGGACAGTGTGGTTAGATTAAGGAGAGTCTTGTCTTTAAATAGCTGTAAAAAGTCATATGTTTGAGAAATTGAAGTAATAGTATTTCAAACGATTCAAAAATCATGCCACTGAATTCAGGTGGCTGTTACGTAGGTGGGACGAATTCGTCCCGCATGGCGTAGGTGGGACGAATTCGTCCCGCATGGCGTGACATAAAATGTCTAAATATTCCATTACCGTACTTCGAAGCATGTCAACTGCTGTTTAAAACCAATTTTTATGCCATTTATCTCGTAGAAAAGCGATAATATTCCGACCGGGAATCTGCAATGAGCCTAAACAGCCGAATGAAATTTCTCCATGGGGGCGAATCGTGCACGCGCCTCATTCAATGGTCCTCTGATCGGTCACTTACCAAAGGCGATAATCTGTTTCAGCCAGAGGCCGCCTCGTCATCGTTCAGGTTTTTCCCGGGTTCTGAGAGCCTATTGGAGCCCTAGGAATTGTCACGTTACAGCTAAGATCCTTACTTTTCAATAAACAGATGCAAGACGCACGACTCCTTGTCAGACAGGCCACTTCCTGCATGAAACCTTGTCAGGTTTTTGCCTGCCATAGGAGTTCTGTTATACTCACAGACACCATTCAAACAGTTTTAGAAACTTTAGGGTGTTTTCTATCCAAACCTGAACAATAATATGCATATTCTAGCTTCTGAGTTGGTGTAGGAGGCAGTTATAAATGGGCACATATTTTTTCCAAAATTCTCAATACTGCCCCCTATCCCAAACAGGTTAACAAATCAAAATATATTTTAGATTTTAGATTCTTCAAAGTAGACACCCTTTACCTTGATGACAGGTTTGCACACTCTTGGCATTCTCTCAACCAGCTTCACCTGAAATGCTTTTCAAACAGTCTTGAAGGAGTTCCCACATATGCTGAGCATTTGTTGGCTGCTTTTCCTTCACTCTGTGGTCCAACTCATCCCAAACCATCTCAATTGGGTTTAGGTCGGGTGATGCTACACTCCATCACTCTCCTTGGTCAAATAGCCCTTACACGGCCTAGAGGTGTGCTGGGTCATTGTCATGTTGAAAAACAAATGATAGTCCCACTAAGTGCAAACCAGATGGGATACCGTATCGCTGCAGAATGATGTAGTAGCCATGCTGGTTAAGTGTACCTTGAATTCTAAATAAATCACTGACAGTGTCACCAGCAAAGCCCCCCCATGCCATCACACCTCCTCCTCCATGCTTCACGGTGGAACTACACATCCCGAGATAATCCGTTCACCTTCTCGGCGTCTCACATAGACACAGTGGTTGGAACCAAAAATCTCAAATTTGGTCTCATCAGACAAAAGGACAGATTTCCACCGGTCTAAGGTCCATTGCTTGTGTTTCTTGGCCCAAGCAAGTCTCTTTTTCTTATTGGTTTCCTTTAGTAGTAGTTTCTGTGCTGCAATTCAACCATGAAGGCCTGAATGCCGATTGCAGGTGATAAACAATTACACTTGTTGGATATCCTAACTCTGGCTGGATTCCAATAGGAATTACACATCAGTTTGCATGCCAGCATAATGTGACTTGCAGGCTTGATGTGGCCTGTAAACCAGGAGATTCCTAACACCCATGTTTTAGGGTATTTTTTTATCTTTATTTTAACAGGGAAAACAGACTGAGACCTGGATCTCTTTTACGGCTGTGCCTGTGTAAACAATGTACAGTTTTAGACATACAGACAAGAACATTTCAAACATACAACAAAGACACAATTCAACAGAAACAATCACAGACAACATCATATTGATCCTCCATAACATTTTTGAAATGGGAAAGGGACACTAGAGTGTCTAACTTAAGTTGGATCTGCAGTTTGTTCCATAAATAAGGTGCAAAGGAACTGAAGGCAGTCCTACCCAACTCTGTGGAGACCGCAGGATTCTCTAATGTAATCCACATCTGTGATCTGGTTTTAAAATGAGTATATCTAATGGAAATGAATGATGATATATAAGGAGGTAATTTTAAAAGAAGTGCTTTATAAATAAACAAGAGAGCACGTTGCTCTCGCCTCACAGATAGTCACATGGTCTCTCCTATCATTGCTATGCAGATAGTCACATGGTCTCTCCTATCATTGCTATGCAGACGACACACAATTAATCTTCTCCTTTCCCCCTTCTGATAACCAGGTGGCGAATCGCATCTCTGCATGTCTGGCAGACATATCAGTGTGGATGACGGCTCACCACCTCAAGCTGAACCTCGGCAAGACGGAGCAGCTCCTCCTCCCAGGGGTGGACTGCCCATTCCATGATCTCGCCATCACGGTTGACAACTCCCTTGTGTCCTCCTCCCAGAGTGCTAAGAACCTTGGCGTGACCCTGGACAACACCCTGTCGTTCTCCACTAACATCAAGGCGGTGACCCGATCCTGTAGGTTCATGCTCTACAACATTCGCAGAGTACGACCCTGCCTCACACAGGAAGCGGCACAGGTCCTAGTCCAGGCACTTGTCATCTCCCGTCTGGATTACTGCAACTCGCTGTTGGCTGGGCTCCCTGCCTGTGCCATTAAACCCCTACAACTCATCCAGAACGCCGCAGCCCGTCTGGTGTTCAACCTTCCCAAGTTCTCTCACGTCACCCCGCTCCTCCGCTCTCTCCACTGGCTTCCAGTTGAAGCTCGCATCCGCTACAAGTCCATGGTGCTTGCCTACGGAGCTGTGAGGGGAACGGCATCTCCGTACCTTCAGGCTCTGATCAGGCCCTACACCCAAACAAGGGCACTGCGTTCATCCACCTCTGGCCTGCTCGCCTCCCTACCTCTGAGGAAGCACAGCTCCCGCTCAGCCCAGTCAAAACTGTTCGCTGCTCTGGCACCCCAATGGTGGAACAAGCTCCCTCACGATGCCAGGACAGCGGAGTCAATCACCACCTTCCGGAGACACCTGAAACCCCACCTCTTTAAGGAATACCTGGGATAGGATAAAGTAATCCTTCTACCCCCCCCCCCAAAAAGATTTAGATGCACTATTGTAAAGTGGTTGTTCCACTGGATATCTTAAGGTGAATGCACCAATTTGTAAGTCGCTCTGGATAAGAGCGTCTGCTAAATGACTTAAATGTAATGTAAATGTAATAGAGAGGCCCAACCCACATGTTGATATAAGATACAGTGATGAGTTTTGTAACTATCACCCATGATAAACCTGAGTGCACAATGGTAAATAGCATCCAGTGGTTTTAATGTGTTTGCCGATGCATGCATATAGATAATATCACCATAATCTAAAACGGACATAAAAGTAGCCTGCACAATTTGTTTTCTATTTACGGAGGACAGACAAGCCCTGTTTCTGTAAAGGAACCCTATCTTGAATTTGAGCTTTTTTCCGAATTCAGTAACATGTTTTTTAAAAGAAAGCCTATCATCTAACCATACCCCTAAATATTTATATGCAGAGACCTGTTTGATTTGAGTACCATCCAAGCTAGTGATTACAAAAGTGTTTCTAACTGAGAGTTTAGACCTAGAAAAAAACATGACATTTGTTTTCTCAGCGTTTAAAACAAGTTTAAGCTGTAAAAGAGACCCCTGTAGTATCCTGAAATCAGACTCCAACTGCATTAAAGCTTGGTCCGCTGTTGGAGCAATAGAGTACATCACTGTGTCATCTGCATATAAATGGAATTTACAATATCTGACATCATCCCCAATGTTGTTTATATAAAGTGAGAACAATAGTGGGCCAATTATTGAACCCTGAGGGACCCCTTTAAGTAACTGTAAGGGGTCAGACTTGACCCCGCCGACCATGACGGCCTGAGTTCTATCTTTAAGATAGTCATAAAACCATCAGCAGGCATCAGTGCCCAGTCCTATAGATGACAGCTTACTCAAAAGGATAGCATGGTCTACAGTGTCAAAAGCTTTTGACAAATCTACAAACAACGCAGCACAGTGCTTTCTATCATCTAAGGCATTTGCAATATCATTTACAACAAGCATAGTGGCCGAAGTGGTACTGTGTTTAGATCTAAAACCAGATTGATTGGTGCTAAGAATACTGTTAGCAGAAAGAAAAGATTGTAACTGTTTGTTGACTATAGATTCTAGGATCTTTGCCAGATAAGGGAGCCTAGAGATGGGCCGATAGTTATCCAAATCACTACCGTCACCTCCCTTATGTAATGGCAGAACAAAAGCTGCTTTCCACAACTTAGGGATATTTCCTGTGCTTAATGTTAACCTCTCTGGCGCATGTGGGACGAACTCGTCCCACCTACGTAACAGCCACTGAAATCCAGTGGCGCGATTTTTGAATCGTTAGAAATACTATTACTTCAATTTCTCAAACATATGACTATTTTACAGCTATTTAAAGACAAGAATCTCGTTAATCTAACCCCACTGTCCGATTTCAAAAAGGCTTTACAACGAAAGCAAAACATTAGATTATGTCAGCAGAGTGCCCAGCCAGAAATAATCAGACACCCATTTTTCAAGCTAGCATATCATGTCACATAAACCCAAACCACAGCTAAATGCAGCACTACCCTTTTATGATCTTCATCAGATGACACACCTAGGACATTGTGTTATACAATACATGCATGTCTGTTCAATCAAGTTCATATTTATATCAAAAAACAGCTTTTTACATTAGCATGTGACATTCAGAAAAAGCATAACCCCCGCAAACGTCCGGGGAATTTACTAACAGTTTGCTAAATTACTCACGATAAACGTTCACAAAAAGCATAACAATTATTTTAAGAATTATAGATACATTACTCCTCTATGCACTCGATATGTCCGATTTTAAAATAGCTTTTCGGATGAAGCACATTTTGCAATAATCTAAGTACATAGCCCGGCATCACAGGGCTAGCTATTTAGACACCCACCCAGGTCAGCCTCCACCAAAATCACATTTCCTATAAGAAAAATGTTCTTACCTTGCTTGTTCTTCGTCAGAATACACTGCCAGGACTTCTACTTCAATAACAAATGTTGGTTTGGTCCCAAATAATCCATCGTTATATCCAAACAGCGACGTTTTGTTTGTGAGTTCTAGACACTATCAGAATGCAACATCACGGTCTTGCGCATGGCGCATTGGCGTGACAAAAAATGTCTAAATATTCCATTACCGTACTTCGAAGCATGTCAACCGCTGTTTAAAACCAATTTTTATGCCATTTATCTCGTAGAAAAGTGATAATATTCCGACCGGGAATATGCATTGAGCCTAAACAGCCGAATAAAATTTCTCCTCAGGAACGAATCGTGCACGCGCCTCATTCAAAGGTCCTCTGAGCCGCCACTTGCCAAAGGCGATAATGTGTTTCAGCCTGAGGCTGCCTCGTCAACCTTCAGGTATTTCCGGGGTTCTGAGAGCCTATTGGAGCCCTAGGAATTGTCACGTTACAGCTAAGATCCTTACTTTTCAATAAACAGATGCAAGACGCACGACTCCTTGTCAGACAGGCCACTTCCTGCATGAAACCTTGTCAGGTTTTTGCCTGCCATATGAGTTATGTTATACTCACAGACACCATTCAAACAGTTTTAGAAACTTTAGGGTGTTTTCTATCCAAACCTGAACAATAATATGCATATTCTAGCTTCTGAGTTGGTGTAGGAGGCAGTTAAAAATGGGCACATATTTTTTCCAAAATTCTCAATACTGCCCCCTATCCCAAACAGGTTAAATTAAAAATGTGTGTCACTGAACCAGCAATGATAGGTGCAGCACACTTAAGTAAGTACGGGTCTAAATTGTCAGCGCCTAAGGATTTCTTAGTATCAATGGCACACAGGGCAGCTAGAACCTCTGTTTCGGTTATTTTCTGGAAACTAAAAACAGGGTTACTATTTTTCAGAGTAACGGTTGAAAAGCAAGACGAAAAATCAACTAGCTGGCCAGTACCACAATGGCCACTTTTCCTTTCAAATAAAAAACCAGCAGCGATAAAATGCTTATTAAAAGCATCACAAATATAATTTTTTTCACTAAGAATACAGGAGTCTGAGGTAATTTGCTTAGGAAGAGATACAGCAGAATTCCCCCGTTTCATTGAATTAACGGTTTTCCAGAATTTTGCAGTATCTCCTGCAGAATCTGTCATAGCATTAAGGAAGTAATTTGATTTTGTCTTTTTGACAGCTGCAGTACATTTATTTCTCAATTGCCTAAAAAACAGCCAATCAGCTGGAGTACCTGTTTTCCTCGCCAAGGCCCAGGCCCGATTCTTTTGCAGGAAAAGACCTGACAATTCAGGAGAGAACCAAGAACTGGTTCGGTTTCTTACTCTGTGATTCTTAAGCGGGGCATGTTTATCAGACATAGAGGTAACAATGGAAGAGAAAAAAGCAAGGGCTAAAACCGGGTCCAGAAAGCAGCAAGTGGATAAAAACTTAGAGTGATATAAGTCAAGGATAAAAGCTTGCTGTGAGAAATGTTTATAATTTCGCTTAGAGATTATACAGGGATCAGAGTGTTTCAGCCTGGTATCTCTAATACAAGCAATAGGGCAGTGGTCACTGATATCATTTGCAAAAACCCCACTGGCTGTGTATTTATGCAAGGTATTTGTTAGAATAATGTCTAGTAGAGTAGATTTTACTGGGTTCTTAAAGTTGGGACGGGTTGGTTTAGCTATCAGCGGAGTTAGATTTAGCTCAGTACAAATGTCTTTTAATTTTCGGATACTGGTGAGAGCCAATCCATGTTAAAATCTCCCAAAATCAGTAATTCAAAGTTTGCATAATTAGACAGTATATCAGATCATTTGCATAGAGTACAAGGAGGAGCTGAGGGGGGGTGATATACCCCTGCTAGAGTTAAATGAGCATTATTACCAAGTACCACATTTAAAACAAGACATTCATATTGCTTTGGAACAGAGGTTGATATGGACACAGAAACATTTAAGCAGCATTTTACATAAGTCACGATACCAACACCTCTACCAACTCTATCAGCTCTATAAATATTGTACCCAATCAACTGAACATCTGAATCAGGCACAGAATCACACAGCCATGATTCAGATACAATCAGTACGTCAACATTTGATTGTGAGACCAAAATTTCTAGCAGGCTTCTAGCATTCAAATGAATTATTCCAATGCAATTGCTGCGGGAATTCATATCAGATGGAGTATCCAAGGTAGCACCTGAAGCTGCACTGGATGAGCAATAAACCATTTTCGAGCTATTGACAGAGCTCAATTTTATGGGGACAAGATTACTACTAACAATACCTCTCTGCATGTGAGTAGTATTCGCAATATGGTGATTGGACAATAATCTAGGAATTGCAGAAAGGTTGTTAACTGTAGTTTGTTCCACATTTGCAATGAGGGACTAATTAATGAAACTGGGAGAGGAGCATTGAACATAGTCTGATAGGGGAGCTAGGCCTTCAAAGAAACCCTTATGTATGTAATGTATGAACTGTTCATAGAGGGTCCTAGGAAGAATCCTCCAAAAATAAAAGGGCTCTCGGTAGAACCCATCATGGACAGTTCTAGGAGGAACCTTTAGATGATGAGAGGAAACGGTTCTTGGTAGAACCCTTCATAGAGGGTTCTAGGTAGAACCATATACAGGGGGTTCTAGATGGAACCCTCTACAAAGGGTTCTCCCCAGCACCAAAATGGGTTCCCCTATGGGGACGAACCTCTCTCTCTATTTCTCAAACAACTGGTTCCAAACACACAGTAATTGTCTCCAACACAATGCTGTGAAGGTCAGGGAAAGGGCGATTTCTTTAGGGTATTGTTTCACCAAATCACTATATTCCCCCAGCTGTTTCACGTGTAGATTGATAACTCATAAGCAATTAATGAGACAATGTGACCCATGTAGACAGGACAAGTCCCAAATGGCACCCTATTCCCTATATAGTGCATTACTTTTGACAAGGGCCCATAGTGCACTACTTTTGACCAGAGACCTATGGACGGAATAGGGTGCTATTTGGGACACAACCATAGAAGAGAGTTTCTCAGTCATGAGCACTATAATAGTGAAATTGAGCTTTCTGGTGGGTGATATTTTCTGTCTACTTAACTCAGTAGTGAAACGTTCCAGACCTTGCTATGTAATTGTACCTTTCAGTGCAAAATAGGTTTTGGGTGAAGCAGTGAGCGAGGACACCACCCGTTCGTTGGGGAAGTAAAATAGATGAAAGTATGTTGGCTAATCTGTTAGCCCATCAGCGGTCCACTTTAAATGCAGCCCTCTTCCTTCAGCTCCCTACTTTCTCTTACTGGAAGCTATTAAAACCTTGAATTACATTATTACATCATACTTCTAAGGCAATGGGTTACCTTATTTGACCGATTGCTGAAGCATATAAGACTATGTCCCAAATGTCACCCTCTTCCCTAGTGCACTACTTTTGACCAAAGCCCCGTGGGCCCTAGTAAAAATGTTTGCATTTTATGGGAAATAGGGTTCCATTTGGAATATTAATTGATCTGACAAAGGCAGTTGTACAGATTGAAGATGATGCTAAATTGACATGATGAGAAGCAAGAGCTATACATGTTAGCCAGCTAGCTAACTAGCTAATGAAGTCAATATATAACATGCAAACTAGTCAAAAGCTTGTCTGTCAGTCCCCTATGAGCAAGGAGGAATAAGTAAGATGCAGATTTATACTTGCGCTAATGCGCTAGCATGCTGTTTTAACGCTGCACAAGAATTGCAATTCAGAGACAAAAAAGATCCAATGATTTGAATTGTGGTACCATGTGTTCTTTCAAAAGTAATCAGATCAGGAACATGCTTTTAGAGTTTGTTTACTGGTATTTATTGTAAGGCAGCAAAACAAGCAATTTAGTTTATTTTCTTACAGAAAGATTAAAGGGAAATCCCTCGGGGGCTTATACCGATGGGAGTCATGCAAAATTCACTCAGAAGGGTAAACATTTTGCCCTCTGAGGTAAGACACAATTACACACTGTCTTTCTCAGTCTGGTTCTCTGTGCTGCGGGAATGTGCCCCCCCCCCAAATGACACCCTATTCCCTTTATAGTGCACTACATTTAACCAGGGTCCATCGGGCTCTGGTCAAATTTAGTGCACTGTATAGGGAGCCAATTGGGATGCACCCTGATTTTCCACCATCCAAAGCAGGGATCCCATAGAGACAGAGGAAAAACATCCGTTGTTTAATACATTATGAAACAGTTGATATACTCAAACATGTGGAAATGCATGCTAATGCTCAATGCTAATGAACAATGGAATTACCCTCAGAAGACCTAAGAATGTCAGACTGAGACATAAAGTTAATAGCATATGTTGAAAGTTATGTTATATAAACAGCCATTTTTCAGGACCCTGTCTTTCAAAGATCATTTGTAAAAATCCAAATAACTTTACAGTTCTTCATTGTAAAGGGTTTAAACACTGTTTCCCATGCTTGTTCAATGAACCATAAACAAATAATGAACATGCACCTGTGGAACGGTCGTTAAGACACTAACAGCTTACAGATGGTAGGCAATTAAGGTCACAGTTATAAAAACTTAGGACACTAAAGAGGCCTTTGTACTGACTCTGAAAAACACCAAAATAAAGATGCCCAAGGTCACTGCTCATGTGCGTGAACGTGCCTTAGGCATGCTTCAAGGAGGCATGAGGACAGCAGATGTGGCCAGGGCAATAAATTGCAATGTCTGTACTGTGAGACGCCTAAGACAGTGCTACAGGGAGACAGGATGGACAGCTGATTGTCCTCACAGTGGCAGACCACGTGTAACAACACCTGCACAAGATCGGTACATCCGAACATCACACCTGCGGGACAGGTACAGGATGGCAACAACTGCCTGAGTTACACCAGGAACGCACAATTCCTCCATCAGTGCTCAGGCTGTCCGCAATAGGCTGAGAGAGGCTGGACTGAGGGCCTGAAGGCCTGTTGTAAAGGCAGGTCCTCACCAGACATCACCGACAACAACGTCGCCTATGGGCACAAACACACCGTGTTTGACCAGACAGGATTGGCAAAAAAGTGCTCCTTACAGACGAGTGCTCCTTACAGGCTTTGTCTCACAAGGGGTGATGGTCGGATTCGCGTTTATCGTCGAAGGAATGAGCGTTACATCGAGGCCTGTACTCTGGAGCGGGATCGATTCAGAGGTGGAGGGTCCGTCATGGTCTGGGGCAGTGTGTCACAGCATCATCGGACTGAGCTTGTTGTCATTGCAGGCAATCTCAATGCTGTGCGTTACAGGGAAGACATCCTCCTCCCTCATGTGGTACCCTTCCTGCAGGCTCATCCTGACATAACCCTCCAGCATGACAATTCCACCAGCCATACTGCTTGTTCTGTGCGTGATTTCCTGCAAGACAGGAATGCCAGTGTTCTTCCATGGCCAGCGAAGAGCCCGGATCTCAATCCCATTGAGCACGTCTGGGACCTGTTGGATCGGAGGGTGAGGGCTAGGGCCATTCCCCACAGAAATGTCTGGGAACTTGCAGGTGCCTTGGTGGAAGAGTGGGGTAACATCTCACAGCAAGAACTGGCAAATCTGGTGCAGTCCATGAGGAGATGCACTGTAGTACTGGTTGCCACACCAGATACTGACTGTTACTTTTGATTTTGACCCCCCCTTTGTTCAAGGACACATTATTCCATTTCTGTTAGTCACATGTCTGTGGAACTTGTTCAGTTTATATCTCAGTTGTTGAATCTTGTTTTGTTCATAGAAATATTCACACATGTTAAGTTTGCTGAAAATAAATGCAGTTGACAGTGAGAGGACGTTTCTTTTTTTGCTGATTTTATGTAATAGTTTTTCTTGATTTTATTTTTAACAAAGCTGAGACTGACTTTACTGAAGTCCAAAGTGTAGGAACTCAGTCACTGACTGATTGTTGATGTGGCATTAATAGGTTCTGAGTTCAAGTCTCAGGTGAGGAACTAATGATTACTCTATAAACAAACAATGTAATCATGTACTGCATGTCAAATATGTGAGTTAAGAGCAGTGTTTGTGTGCATCTTAAAGACACATTTTTGTTTGCAGGGAAATGAAATCTCTGAAATCTCATGTGAAAAATGTTCACGTGAAAATTTGAATCCACATGTGAAAGGGTATGTGATCATGTGAAATATCATCACGTGAAGTGTTCCAAAAAACACATGATTTCACATGCTCGTTCATTTTCAGAGTGCCTCAGCCAATACTCCAATCCTGACTAACCCAAGGCCTCAATCCGGTATGTAGGCTAGCTAACATTGGACAAAGGAGTCCATTCCTCTAATGAGATTTGAGACATTTAAAGGGTGCTCTGTCACTGAGTTAGCGATCTGGGCAGATCATAATGCGGTTCTCCCTCCTACTGTTCACTCGCCCATATGTCCGCCATGAGATGACAACGAGATCATGTTAATTAATTCATCCTATGTGGAAGCCATAACTCTGTGTCATCTGCTTTGGCTATATTGCTTTTCTGTCAGCGTGTATGTCGTTATCGGCCCGTGAGCAAATCTTTCTGACGTAACACAGGAAACTATTGATACTTCTTTTAAACCAGCTGTCAGGTCCCATTCTCCTCTGCTCCCAATTATTGAGGCTAATTTCATCTGTTAGCACAGGTAAAATGTTGTATTTAGAGATCAAATAATATTTTCTGGTTCTGAGGAAAAACTTTATTCCGCTATAACTGCAGACTGTGAAACCATCAGATTGTTGCTTTTGTTTCATTTTCATTTTGCTCGATATTGGCAGGAACTGGAACATGTTGTTGTACACGTCGATCCAGAGCATCCCAAACATGCTCAATGGGTGTCATGTCTGGTGAGTATGAAGGCCGTGTCAGAACTGGGACAGGAATTGTGTACAGATCCTTGCCACAAGGGGCATTATCATGCTGAAACATGAGGTGATGGCGGTGGATAAGTGGCACGACAATGGGCCTCAGGATCTCTTCATGGTATCTCTGTGCATTCAAATTGCCATCGATAAAATACAATTGTGTTCATTGTCCGTAGCATCTGTGACATTGTGTTGTGTGACAAAACTGCACATTTTAGAGTGGCCTTTTATTTTCCAAAGCACAAGGTGCACCTGTGTAATGGTCATGCTGTTTAATCAGCTACTTTATATTCCACACCTGTCAGGTGGATGGATTATCTTGGCAAAAGAGAAAGGCTCAATAACAAGGATATAAACACATTTTTGCACAACATTTGAGAGAAATACGCTTTTTGTGCATATGTACAATTTCTGGGATTTCTGGCACTAACACTTTACATGTTGCATTTGTATTTTGTTCAGTGTATTTTGCAAAAGGTCAGTCAGGAAGGTTGGTCTGAATGCTTGTTTAACTTCATCCAGTTAGCATAACATAATTAACTTTGTTTCCATCTCTACTGGCATAATGGGAGTGAATACAAACATATCATCAGTATAGCGTCTTGTTTATTCTCCTCTTTCCTATTAACCATGTGCGGAATGTCATAATCCTATTTACCTCAAAATAATGCCAATTTCTCACACCTGCTGTTTAGACTACGGGCTCATTCTTGCAATTATCTCCTTCCTCTCTCTCAACCAATGGGCGTAAATCTTGGGATGTATTATGTCAACTTATCCTTGTTCTCTCACTTGCCGTTTTTCAGCAACAGTTTTCCAACGACGGTCATCGACTTCTGTGTTGCTTTGTTATGTCAGACACCAAAATCTCCCCTGAGGGAGGTGATATGTTCCATGTTTCAGCAATCGATCTACACCCACTCCCAGGTGATCCAGGTGATTCGTCCTCAACTAGGATTTCCAAGAGAAGAAGTAAGAAAATTGCCATTAGGTAAGCACTCAACCTCTGGGAATCGTGGCCGAAAAGGGCATCACAGTTGTTCCAGGCATATCCAGCCACGAGTTCTTCTAACTGGCTACTATTAATGTTTATTCATTTTTTATTTAACTAGCTTAAGTCAGTTAAGAACAAATTCTTATTTACAATGACGGCCTACCCCCCAGCCAAACCCTTCACTAACCCAGACGATGCCAGGCCAATTGTGCCCTATGGGACTCCCAATCATGGCCGGTTGTGACACAGCCTGGGAACGAACCAGGTTCTGTAGTGACGCCTCTAGCACTGCAATGTAGTGCCTTAGACCGCTGCACCACTCGGTAGGCCCAGAATGTGCTTGGCTCATCTATGTAACTCCCAGACGATGGCATCCCAGAGGGAGGAAAAGGCTTCAGAAAACAGCTTTGACAGCAAAGGGGAAAACTCCAAGATGCGAGCTTATGGCTGTCTCTGATCAGGCTGGTCCTTCTTCCTCCGCTGCAACGCCGCCGCTGCGGCTTCCTCCATCGTCTCCACTCGGGTCCCTCTTGTTGTCGCAACAAACAACCCGGTGCTGGCGACTATCCTCTGTTGATGCATGGCTCCAAGTGTTTGAAGGGAACTCTGCTTCCGGTATAATTTCCAGCCTCTGCACTGACGGGGGTAGTAGCGGGTGCTCCTGCAGGCAGTGCGAGATGTCCTTCCCAGGAGTGCACATGGAGCCTATACCCTGGCCTCGGCTAGTCCGGCGTCTTCCAATGAAAGTAGGTCCTACATGTCCCCGGCAGCCAATGTTTCCCCCTGCAGAGAACCACGATCCTTCAAGGGAAAGACATCAACTTCGTCAGCCTCCTGTTGCCCTACCCCAAGTGTGCTAGAGGGTCGTGGCTTGTGAAGATGTAACAGCCGTCTTTAATACATCTAGATGTTCCGCTAGCGGAACACCAGCTCCAATATCCAATGATGGGCGTGGTGCGAAATACAAACTCCTCTAAAATCCAAAAACTTCCATTTTTCAAACATATGACTATTTTACAGCATTTTAAAGACAAGACTCTCGTTAATCTAACCACACTGTCCGATTTCAAAAAGGCTTTACAGCGAAAGCAAAACATTAGATTATGTCAGCAGAGTACCCAGCCAGAAATAATCAGACACCCATTTTTCAAGCTAACATATAATGTCACAAAAAACAAAACCACAGCTAAATGCAGCACTAACCTTTGATGATCTTCATCAGATGACAACCCTAGGACATTATGTTATACAATGCATGCATGTTTTGTTCAATCAAGTTCATATTTATATCAAAACCCAGCTTTTTTACATTAGCATGTGACGTTCAGAACTAGCATACCCACCGCAAACCTCCGGTGAATTTACTAAATTACTCACGATAAACGTTCACAAAAAACATAACAATTATTTTAAGAATTATAGATACAGAACTCCTCTATGCACTCGATATGTCCGATTTTAAAATAGCTTTTCGGTGAAAGCACATTTTACAATATTCTCAGTAGATAGCCCGGCATCACAGGGCTAGCTATTTAGACATCCAGCAAGTTTAGCCTTCACCAAACTCCGATTTACTATTAGAAAAGTTTGATTACCTTTGATGTTCTTCGTCAGAATGCACTCCCAGGACTTCTACTTCAATAACAAATGTTGGTTTGGTCCAAAATAATCCATAGTTATGTTCCAACAGCGGCGTTTTGTTCGTGCGTTCAAGACACTATCCGAATGGTAAATAAGGGTCACGCGCATGGCGCATTTCGTGACAAAAGATTTCTAAATATTTCATTACCGTACTTCGAAGCATGTCAACCGCTGTTTAAAATAAATTTTCTCGTAAAAAAGCGATAATATTCCGACCGGGAGTCGTTGAATCCGTTCAGAGACGATAGAATAAAAATATGGTGTCGTCTCGTGCCCGAGCATGAAGCCATTTGTCCGCTGATAGACCACTTAGCAAAAGCGCTCGTGTGTTTCAGCCAGGGCTTTGAATTACGTCATTCAGCTTTTTCCCGGGCTCTGAGAGCCCATGGGAGCCGTAGGAAGTGTCACATAACAGCAGAGATCCTTTGTAATGGATATAGATAATCAAGAAGGGCAAGAAATGGTCAGACAGGGTACTTCCTGAACAGAATCTTCTCATGTTTTGGCCTGCCAAATGAGTTCTGTTATACTCATAGACACCATTCAAACAGTTTTAGAAACTTTGGAGTGTTTTCTATCCAAAGCTAATAATTATATGCATATTCTAGTTTTGCACCAGTGATTGAAAAAGAAAAAGCAACTTCCAAGGCTCTGTGAAGTCCGGGCAACTGCTTGTTGATTCCCCACTAGGGCAGGTGTGAATGCTCTGGTGGCCCAAGCCTACTAATTTGAATACAATGCAGAGCCCATCAACCATCAGCAGACAATTAAGTATGCTAGGTTGAGAGCATTTGAGAATGTCTGCGAGAGAAATGTGTGCCTACAGGAACTGTCACGTAATTTACAGTGTAGGTTAACAGCAAGGATAAACTGATATCACAATACGCCTTGCTCATATCGATATCTATCAAAATCATCTTGAAATAGCGATATTGGTGCCAACCCCTAAAATGTACACATTGAGAAGTAATTGTATTGATCATAACATGATTCTATGCTTAGTTTTGTGTTTTGCTTGAGTGTTTGTTTCTGCAACAACGGTATTTAAATATCATGATATTCCTTGCTCATGTCGATATCAAAATATATCAACATCATAATGAAATAGTGATATTGGTGCCCACCACTAATATCTAGGATGAAAAATGTCATCCTTAATTATAGAAAACTGATGTCTGCAGCATCGGTAAATATAATTATGTGTGTGTGTGTGTAAGTGTAAGAGAGCCATTTTGATCTCAAAAATCTAATCTAATAATTAAATCTGATATGTTCATAGTACTCAAAACCAGGTTACAGCTATGAATCCAGACACCTGAGGAGCTGTCTTGTTTTAGGATGAAAGCGAATAACTATTTTTATGCAGAATTAACCCTTGCAAAGACTTCTAGCGGTGATCTACTTTATCCTGTGAGTGAAAAGACCATTCAAAAAAAGTACCTCACCTCCCGTATATCAATTCCTCTACAACTTTCCCCACCTCTTTTGGATTAAGTAGTCTATTCACTTGCTGCTTAACAGGATTAAGACCTGTCAATTTCTCACTGGCAGGACTGAGTTTCTAACATAAGTTTCACTGACCACAATGTGATAGATTGTACATGTGATGATGTATATATTTGAACATCAGACTTTTTCCATCCCTAATGTAACTCCTAGAAAACTGATGTCTGCTGCATCACTAGTGGAATTATATTCATATGCGCAAGAGATCTTCAATTATCTTACAAAATGTGGTGTAATGAAATTGTAAATGTTACATATGTTTATATGTGTAAGAGGTCTTATGTGATCTACAAATGCTGGTCGAATAATATTTGAAATGTTGCACAGTACTTGAAAGTACACACTCCATTCTATAGAAATCGACCACTAATCACAAAGTTGACATTTGTGATCATAAGCCCACCTCATTGGTCAGGTTCCACCTGATATTACATCAAGCTCTGGTTATTAAGGCCCCTCATTGGAACTCCTTACCCCCAGCGGGGAGTTATGATGCTATCAGCCCTGAATAGGGATACCTGCCATCACATCATCAGGCTCCCAGGATCTTCCCTTGGAGACAAGGCCATTCCCCAAACTATTTAATAAAATGTCATATTGCATTCCGTCTGTGTTGTTCATTCAGTTAAGCCTGTACTTGATTGAAATAGATTTTGTGAGGGATGATGTAACATCTGGATATTTTCTGTTGTTGATAGCTGGCAAATGGATGTATTTTTATATGCAAGTACCTCTAATGTCGTTACTAACTAGCGACAGCTTTGACATATCAAAGAAATTCATACAATTATCAGCCACTTTGTAAATTGTCAATCATGCATCTCTGAACATAAACACATTTGATTGTTGCACAGTAAGCCTACAGGTTATTTTCCAGAGTTAGGAACAAATACTATTTTGAGATTCCTTTGGATAACAGTATCAAAACCAAACTTCATTCAACACACATACATCCACCATTACCTGATCTGAATTAAAACTACCGACTAAGCCTTGTCCGAGCCAGAACGGCCCATATGGCAGGAGCCCATCTCCTGTTTCTGTAGCATGCGGCAGTTTGATGTACAAGTACACCCTCTGGACAGGACTACAAACTACCTTTATATCCTAGGTAGCGTACATTTCCTTTCCAGTTGGAAATACAGACCAGAAAGTGCACAATGCAGTAACACAATGCAGATGGTAGTTTGCTTCATGTGTAATGGAAGGGGTGGGAAGCATTAACTGTGAGCCTGTGGAAACCCAGACTGAGAACAAAAGGCCTGGGCATCCATCAGACACTGGTTTAAAAGAGTAGGGAGAGAGCCCCCTCTGGGGAGATGGTCCTTGCTGTCCAGGATCCTTGGAGATAATAATAGAACTTGCACACTGACTATGTTGTGATGGGAAACACTTTCAATATTTCTTTTTTCCTTTGCTTCTCACAGAAAAGTGGTATCAATCCATTCTGCAATGGTGTTGTTTTACGTTTTTATTTGACTCTGAACCTCTGTCCAAATGACTTTAACAGCAATGACTTTCTATTAAACTAGAACTTTCTATTAAACAAGCAAAGGCTGTCAGAGTTTCTTAGACAGCTATTTTGAATTCTGTTTGTTTAAACTATGAATAAATCATGAATGTTGTAATTATCATAAAGAGCTCTGCATCTGTCCTCGTGCTCCTAGACCTTAGTGCTGCTTTTGACATCATCTATCACCACATTCTTTTCGAGAGATTAGAAACCCTAATTGGTCTACATGGACAAGTTCTTGCCTGGTTTAGATCTTATCTGTTGGAAATATATCAGTTTGTCTCTGTGGATGGTTTGTCCTCTGACAAATCAATTGTATATTTCAGTGTTCTTCAAAGTTCCATTTTAGGACCACTATTGTTTTCACTATATATTCTACCTCTTGGTGATGTAATTCGGAAAACCAATGTCAACTTTCACTGCTATGCGGACGACACAGCTGTACATTTTGATGAAAAATGGTGAAGCCCCAAAATCGCCTACCCTGGAAGCCTGTGTTTTAGACATAAGGAAGTGGATGGTGACAAATATTTTACTTTTAAACTCTGAGAGAGACGTTAGTTCTAGGTCACAAGAAAACAAAGTTATCTGCTGTTGGATCAGACAATTAATTTTGAAGGTTGTACAGTCGTGTCAAATAAAACTATGAAGGACCTCGGTGTTACTCTGGACCCTGATCTCTTTGTTGACGAACATATCAAGAATATTTCAAATACATTTTTCCCATCTTCATAACATGCAAAAATCAGAAACTGTTTGTCCAAAAATTATGCAGAAAAGCTAATCCATGCTTTTGTCACTTCTAGATTAGACTACTGCAATGCTCTACTCCCCGGCTACCCAGATAAAGCACTAAATAAACTTCAGTTAGTGCTAAACACGGCTGCTAGAATCTTGATTAGAACCAAACATTTTGATCATATTACTCCAGTGCTAGCCTCTCTACATTGGCTTCCTGTTAAGGCTAGGGCTGATTTCAAGGTTTTACTGCTAACCTACAAATCATTACCTGGGCTTGCTCCTACCCATCTCTCAGATTTGGTTCTGCCGTACATACCTACACGTACGCTACGGTCACAAGAGGCAGGCCTCCTTATTGTCCGTAGAATTTCTAAGCAAACAGCTGGAGGCAGGGCTTTCTCCAACAGAGCCCCATTTTATGGAATGATCTGCCTATCCATTTAAGAGATGCAGACTCGGTCTCAACCTTTAAGTCTTTACTGAAGACTAATCTCTTCAGTAGGTCCAATGATTGAGTCTACTCTTGCCCAGGGGTACGAAGGTGAATGGCTCGAAGAACTGCCCTTGCTGTTTCTACCTGGCCGGCTCCCCAATCGCCACTGGTATTCTCTGCCTCTGACCCTATTACGGGGGCTGGGTCACTGGCTTACTAGTGCTCCTCCATGCCGTACCTAGGAGGGGTGCGTCACTTGAGTGGGTTGAGTCACAGACGTGATCTTCCTGTCTGGTTTTGCGCCCCCCTCGGGCTTGTGCGGTGGAGGAGATCTTTGTGGGCTATACTCGGCCTTATCTCAGGGTAGTAAGTTGGTGGTCTGTTGATATCCCTCTAGTGGTGTGGGCGCTGTGCTTTTGGATGGGGTTATATCATGCCTGGTTGGCCCTGTCTGGGGCTATTGTCGGATGGGGCCACAGTATCCCCAGACCCACCCCTGTCTCACTCCAGTATCTATGCTGCAATAGTCTATGTGCCCCGGAGCTAGGTTCAGTCTGTCATATCTGGTGTAATTCTCCTGTCTTATCTGGTTTTGTGTGTGAATTTAAGTATGCTCCCTCTAATTCTCTCTCTCTCCCTCCACTACCAGAGGACCTGAGCCCTATAGGATCATGCCTCAGGACTACCTGACTTGATGACTCCTGGCTATCCCCTGTCCACCTGGTCATACTGCTGCACCAGTTTCAACTTTTCTGCCTGCGTCTAGGGAAACCTGACCTGTTCACCGGACCTTGCTACCTTGTGCCGGACCTGCTGTTTTCGACTCTCTCTCTCTCTCTTTCTCTACCGCACCTGCTGTCTCAACCTCTCAATGCTCGAACATGAAAGCCAACTGACATTTACTCCTGAGGTACTGACCTGTTGCACCCTCTACAACCATTACCTGATGGTCATCTATGAACGACAATCTGGCCTTAAATGGCCATGTACTCTTAGAATTTCCACCCGGCACTGCCAGAAGAGGACTTGCCATCCCTCAGGGCCTGGTTCTTCTCTAGGTTTCTTCCTAGGTTCCTGCCTTTCTAGGGAGTTTTTCCGAGCCACCGCGCTTCTACATCGCTATTGCTTGCTGTCTGGGGTTTTAGGCTGTTTTTTTTTTATAGCACTTTGTGACATCTGCAGATGTAAAAAGGGCTTCATAAATACATTTGATTGATAATATATGAGAAGACAACATAAGAGAGGAGAAAAGAGGCTCTCCAGTCCAACATAAAATATGAGAAGGGAAATAGAGAAAAAGGATACATGGTACACACAGCGGGTACTCTTAGGTAAACGTTAACTGGGTCAGGTGATTTTTCTCTTTGTGGCAAAGCGGGAGAAAATAAGGATACTGACAGAGGACTTGAAAGACTTGTTAACAAAGAGGAGCTGAGGACAGTTACTGAAAGTCACTGCATGGGGCAAATTTGAGCTTATATGACAGTACTCTTGAATAATTTTCTTTATCTCTTTTGCAAGTTCTCTTTCTTTTTGTATCTCTCTCTTTCCCTCTGTCTCTTTCTCAGTCTCCCCATCCGTGTTACAAGTGTCGCATGGGTTTCCCATTACCTTGGCTGGGTTAATGAATCAAACCTAGCTATGCGGCTGCAACATATGGCTATTCCCACTGTCAGTCACAGAGATAACTTCAGATTAGATATCACTTATGACCTACGTGACACCCCAAATGAAACAATATACTATAGCGTCCCAAATGGTACCCTATTCCAAATATAGTGCACTATTTCTGAATGTGCTCTTGTCAAAATTGCATTATTACGTTTCAGAAAGGAAATATAAGATGTTTGTATAAACATTTATTAGAAAAGATTACAATGCATAGTGCAATAAATTATGTCTGAGATTATATGAACATGACTGGGCATTCAAACATATCTCTATCCATTCATCATCATCAATAGCGTCTCCCAGATCTTCCTCACATTTTTGGATTACATATCGGGAAAACTCTATCAACACTTGATACAACTTGGAAATCAACTTTGGAGGTTTGTCAGACTGCCTTAAAATCACATCTAGCTTGTCCAGTGTTTGCTGAACAGAGAGAATAAAGTGCAGTACAGTTGAAGTTGGAAGTTTACATACACCTTAGCCAAATATATTTAAACTCAGTTTTTCACAATTCCAGACATTTAATCCTAGTAAAAGTTCCCTGTCTTAGGTCAGTTAGGACAACCACTTTATTTTAAGAATGTGAAATGTCAGAATAATAGTAGCGAGAATAATTTATTTCAGCATTTCTTTCTTTCATCACATTCCCAGTGGGTCAGAAGTTTACATACACTCAATTAGTATTTGGTAACATTGCCTTTAACTTGGGTCAAACGTTTAAGGGTAGCCTTCCACAAGTTTCCCACAATAAGTTGGATGAATTTTGGCCCATTCCTCCTGACAGAGCTGGTGTAACTGAATCAGGTTTGTAGGCCTCCTTGCTCGCACACACTTTTTAAGTTCTGCCCACACATTTTCTATAGGATTGAGGTCAGGGCTTTGTGATGGCGACTCCAATATCTTGACTTTGTTGTCCTTTAGCCATTTTGCCACAACTTTGGGATTCATTGTCCATGTGGAACACCCATTTGCGACCAAGCTTTATCTTCCTAACTGATGTCTTGAGATGTTGCTTCAATATAGCCACATACTTTCCTCCCTCATGATGCCATCTATTTTGTGAAGTGCACCAGTCCCTCCTGCAGCAAGGCACCCCCACAACATGATGCTGCCACCCCAATGCTTAACGGTTGGGATGGTGTTCTTCGGCTTGCAAGCCTCCCCCTTTTTCCTCCAAACATAATGATGGTCATTAAGGCCAAACAGTTCTATTTTTGTTTCCTCAGACCAGAGGACATTTCTCCAAAAAGTACGATCTTTGTCCCCATGTGCAGTTGCAAACCGTAGTCTGGCTTTTTGAGCAGTGGCTTCTTCCTTGCTGAGCGGCCTTTCAGGTTATGTCAATATAGGACTCGTTTTACTGTGGATATAGATACTTTTGTACCTGTTTCCTCCAGCATCTTCACAAGGTCCTTTGCTATTGTTCTGGGATTGATTTGCACTTTTCGCACCAAAGTACGTTCATCTCTAAGGGAGCCAGAATCCGTCTCCTTCCTGAGTGGTATAACGACTGCATGGTCCCATGGTGTTTATACTTGCGTACTATTGTTTGTACAGATGAACGTGGTACCTTCAGGCGTTTGGACATTGCTCCCAATGATGAACCAGACTTGTATAGGTCTACACTTTATTTCTGAGGTCTTGGCTGATTTCTTTTGATTTTCCCATTATGTCAAGCAAAGAGGCACTGGGTTTGAAGGTTCAATTGAATTGAAAAACAAACTGAAATCTTCGAGGGGGAAAAATGAAAAACAAAAACCTTACAATAACCTGGTTGCATAAGTGTGCACACCCTGTTATAACTGTGGCACAACTGTGGCTGTGTTCAGAATTAACCAATCACATTCAAACTCATGTTAAATAGAAGTCATTACACACCTGTCATCATTTAAAGTGACTCTGATTAATCACAAATAAAGTTCAGCTGTTCTAGTAGCATTTTCTTAACATTTTCTTAGTTGCATCTCAGAGCAAAAGCCATGGTCCGCAGAGAGCTTCCAAAGCGTCAGAGGGATCTCATTGTTGAAAGATATCAGTCAGGAGAAGGGTACAAAGAATTTCCAAAGCATTACATATACCATGGAACACAGTGAAGACAGTCATCATCAAGTGGAGAAAATATGGCACCACATAGACATTACCAAGAACTGGACGTCCCTCCAAAATGTATGAAAAGACGAGAAGAAAACTGGTCAGGGAGGCTTCCAAGAGGCCTACAGTAACATTAAAGGAACTGCAGGAATTTCTGGCAAGTACTGGCTGTGTGCTACATGTGACAACAATCTCCCGTATTCTTCATATGAATGGGCTATGGGGTAGGGTGGCGAGACGGAAGCCTGTTCTTACAATGAAAAACATCCATGCCCGGCTGAAGTTTGCAAAAACAAACATCAAGTCCCCCAAAAGCATGTGGGAAAATTTGTTATGGTCTGATGAAACCAAGGTTGAACTTTTTGGCCATAATTCCAAAAGGTATGTTTGGCGCAAAAACAACACTGCACATCACCCAAAGAACACCATACCCACAGTGAAGCATGGTGGTGGCAGCATAATGCTTTGGGGCTGTTTTTCTTCGGCTGGAACCGGGGCCTTAGTCAGGGTGGAGGGAATTATGAACAGTTCCAAATACCAGGCAATTTTGGCACAAAACCTTCAGGCGTCCGTTAGAAAGCTGAAGAGAAAGCTCACCTTTCAGCACGACAACGACCCAAAGCACACATCCAAGTCCACAAAAGCATGGCTTCACCAGAAGAAGATTAACGCTTTGGAATGGCCCAGCCAGAGCCCAGACCTGAATCCAATTGAACATCTCTGGGGTGATCTGAAGAGGGCTGTGCACAGGAGATGTCCTTGCAAACAAGAGTGGGCAAATATTGCCACATCAAGATGTGCCATGCTAATAGACTCCTACCCAAAAATACTGAGTGCTGTAATAAAATCAAAAGGTGCTTCAACAAAGTATTAGTTTAAGGGTGTGCACACTTATGCAACCAGGTTATTGTGAGTTTTTTATTTTTTATTTTTCCCCCTCAAAGATTTCAGTTTGTTTTTCAATTGAATTGTTCACGTTATAGGTCACATTAAAGGGGGAAAAAGTTCTGACATGATTTATCTTTGTCTCATTATTTTACATCACAAAAACCTGGCATTTTAACAGGTGTGTGTAGACTTTTTAAATCCACTGTAAGTGAAATAATCTGTCTGTAAACAATTGTTGGAAATATTACTTGTGTCATGCACAAAGTAGATGTCATAACCGACTTGCCAAAACTATTGTTTGTTAACAAGAAATTTGTTGAGTGGTTGAAAATCGAGTTTAGTGACTCCAACCTAAGTGTATGTAAACTTCCGACTTCAACTGTATCTGCAAAAATTAATCTCACCTCTGTCAGACTGGTCTTCTTTGGCTGCCTGACCCTGCTGAGTCCCCTGTCACTATCTGATCCTCCTAAAATGAGGCATTACAAAAAATGATCTTGGTGTACATTTATACATTATATTATTCAAGTACAGAATCAATGTTTCAATAATTGAAATGACCATTATTCCCAGATCTCAGACTGTAGCTTTAAGCTTAAGCTACTGTCCTGTAGCTACTGTAGGTCTACCAATCATTTCAAGATGAAACTTTGATCATTCTCTGAATATAATGCAAAATTCACCTGAGCTCCATAGACTGGACTTCACTGGCTGTCTGACCCTGCTGGGACCCTTGTCACCATCTGATCCTGTTTCAACATGATGAACATAGCGGTGTGTAATGACTGCGCTAGAGGGCTGCATTCCCGCTGGATGCCTGCAGGACCTGCGGTTCCAACAGAGAGCATTGCGGCACGGTCAGCATTTTTCATGCTGCAGGCGGAAGCAGGCAGTTAGACAGATGACATTGTGATGAAAATATTTTGGTTGTCCACAGAAACGGTCCTCTTTCCGCTTTATGTGTTAGCCTAACTACTGTACTAAATACACATTTTTCGCATTATTCACACACTCAAAATTCACTGCTTCAACTTCAGTAGCCTACCTCTCCTAGTTGGGCATGAGAGTTCAAGTGCGCCTAGAATGTGTGGTCTCATTAACATAGAGTAAGCTGCCTACATGTGCGGAGAATCACTTGGCAGGTAACTTGAATATAAAATTAACTTAAATATGACTAGACAGTTTTTTTCAATGTCTATTAAATACAAATGTATAAAGAAAATAAGTGGAGGGCGCTCAACCAACGTGAGTCGAAGTGCAATCAAAAAATGTAATCATCATTGAAAAGGAAAAGGCACAATGCGCACATAGGTTAGGCTACTATGGTGAGTGAGCGTTGCACCTTTTCATTTTCAATAAGTATGGATTACCCATTGATTTTTCTCTGCCTGCAAATCGTCCTTGGCTGATATAGCTCAGTAATACAATATAAGGGCCATGTGAGAATCTCTGGTAATTTAACTAATTTCTTTAAATTTTGCACATTTGATATTGCTTATAGGGTGCAAAATGGCTGGCAAGTGAAATAAAATAACATTGTAGGACTGTGGTTGTCTTTGGGATTAGTTCTTGCGGTAGCGGGTAGGAGTGGGACAGAAAGCCGGTGGTGCCAGACCTCTACTGTGCATCATGACAGTGAAGGCTGTAACATTAGAGCTGTTTATTACTGTGTCACTGTGAAAAGTAGGGAATTAGCTATGGAAACTGACAGATCAATAACATTACATTGCCATACTGATTAATATAACTCACTTTGTACTGTAAAAACGTCAGAATATCAATCTTCCATCGTTTGGCCGATAATTTTGTTTGATTCAGGTCGTTTGATTGAGGCAAAAATAATAGCTCGTAAGCCAACTTTTGGCCAGCTCTCTCTCTAACAGTATCTCAACTGACGAAAGCTTGCCAAGTTTATTTACTTCTGAAACTTTTACAACTCGGTTGTAAATCCAGTCAGCTCAACACTCTGAACAGCTTACCCTACTGTTCGGAGGCATCCGCATGGTCCTAAAGCATACCGTTGCAGAGTTTTGTATCACATTCCAATGATAAAACTGAGGGGGACAAAAATGCATGTCCCCCCCATCCCCAGTGAAAGTTGTGCCCCTGATAGGCAGTGAGCATGATATGCTACATCAAATCCCCCAAGCCAGATGATTAACTACTGTACAGTATGTGTAGCAATTAGTATTAATACTTCAGTCTCCCCTGGTTTCTCAGCGGCAGCTGTAAGCGGCTGTCGTGGCGGTGGCGGTTTTGTCACAAAACTAAGACCAACGCCAAACCATCCCAGCTCTGCAGATTTTGCAGAGACAGAATCATTCAATCTTTTGTTTTGGTATTGTCTATATGTAGCTTGTTTTTGTTTGCAGGTCCAGGAATGGCTGAAGAAGTACAACATTTACCTGGAGCTAACTCTGTAGATAGCACTACTGGGTGATTTGAAAAGTCACAGTTAATCGATCAATAATATAATATTACTTTTAGCAAATATGTTTATCTTTAATTTACAATCTGTAGAAACTATGAGAATAGAAAGGTTCAGAACTTGGGTGAAACATCACAGCACAGTTGAAAAATATATGGCAAAATAAATGGATGGTGTTAAGAGATAGATGTTAGGGGTTGAGTGGAGCTGAAGGGTGGGATTAAAAACAACAAGAAAACTAATGTAAAATATACTGTGTCCGTAAAATGTACAGTACATTCGGAAAGTATTCATCTTTCCCTCGATCATGACTAGTTGCCCAGTCTCTGTTGCTGAATAACATCCCCACAGCATGATGCTGCCACCACCATGCTTCACCGTAGGGATGGTGCCAGGTTTCCTCCAGATGGAACGTTTCGCATTCAGGCCAGAGTAAAATACTGGTTTCTTCAGACCAGAGTCTTTTAGGTGCCTTTTAGTAAACTCCATGTGGGCTGTCATGTGCCTTTTACTGAGGAGTGGCTGCTGTCTGGCCACTCTACCATAAAGGATTGATTGGTGAAGTGCTGAAGAGATGGTTGTCCTTCTGCAAGGTTCTCCCATATCCACAGAGGAACTCTGGAGCTTTGGCAGAGTGACCATCGAGTTCTTGGTCACCTCCCTGACCAAGGCCCTTCTCCCCCGATTGCTCAGTTTGGTGGGGCGGCCAGCTCTAGGAAGAATCTTGGTTGTTTCAAACTTCTTCCATTTAAGAATGATGGAGGCCACTGTGTTCTTGGGGACCATCAATGCTGCAGATCTGGTACCTTTACCCAGATCTGTGCCTCGACACAATCCTGTCTCTGAGCTCTACAGACAATGCATTGTCAACTGTGGGACCTTATATAGACAGGTGTGCGCCTTTCCAAATCATGTCCAATCTATTGAATTTACCACAGGTGGACTCGGATCAAGTTGTAGGAACATCTCAAGGATGATCAATGGAAACAGGATGCACCTGAGTTCAATTTTGCGTCTCATAGCAAAGGGTCTGAATACTTATGTAAATAAGGTATTACTTTTTATTTTTTGCAAAAATTTCATAAAACCTGTTTTCACTTTGTCATCGTGGGGTATTGTGTGTAGATCATTTGTTTTACTTAATCCACTTTAGAATTAGGCTATAACGTAACAACATTTGGAAAAAGTCAAGGGGTCTGAATACTTTCCGAATGCATTGTATATGGCCTTGTTGAAAAAATAATACTCCTGTATACTGACAGTTGACAGCATATAGAATGCAACCAATATTCTGTATTAGGAGAGAATACATTTCAGAACTTTTGTGAAACAGCACAGGTAAAAATATATGGCAAAATATAACTAATTTCTGTGTTCTATTCATGTGCTTTTCTAATAACCGTTTCCTGTGTTCATGCAAGTGACTGACTCAACGAATCCTCACTATAAGTAGCTACAATTTGAAAGTATGGCCAGACCTTTGTTTTGAGAAGAAAAGATATCTCAGTTTCAAGGTCTCAGATTAGAGAGAATAAGTCTCGTGAGGTATTGGTCTGTCACGTTATGAACCAGTATTGGTCGGTCACATGAATGAAACAAAACGGTAATGATTAATTAATTATCCTAAATCATGCAAATATAACTTGTCTGTGTATAGCTGTATGTAAGACAACTTCTGGGACTGCCCCAGCAGAGCTTTTTGACAGATGTTCATGTATATATGTATATACAAAAAATAGATATGTGGGATTGGAAATGATGCAGACAATTGCATTGATGGAAACTGAAATCTATCTGCAAAATTAAAATATAATTATAATAAAAACAAAATGTACAAACAAAACCATGATGTAAAACATCATTGAAACAAAGATGGTTCTGCTGAGTTATTTGAGGAAGGAAAGAGAGAAAGGTTCCACACCACTCTCTCACTTGAGATTCTTACCTAGTTATTTACAGATTATCTAATTTTGCTCTTTTCTAGTTTCGTCAACTCTGTGTGTATTTTCTATACCTGTTTGCACCTCTCCCTGTAGGCTTTACAGACGCTCCCCACCCCTTAGCTGCAACCCTTCTAATTTAGTGTACCCTGCATGCACAACCCATGTAGAATTCCAGGTATCCGGCAGTGTTTGGATCTGCCGATCTGCGGTCAAGAACACAGAGTTAATCTCAGTCTATGCTGCCCTTCAGTCCCTTGACTCTCTCCTCTTCCATCCTATCATCTCTCCCTTTTGCTAAATCCTTCTCTCTCCTGATTCTTCAACTCTACTCTCCTCCCTTTCCGCATCCTATGACTCGCACTGTCCCCTTCCCTCCTGACCGGCTTGGCCCTCCCCTCCTGCTCCGTGGCTGAGTGACTCATAGCGAGCTTACAGAACAGGGCTGCGGGCAGCTGAGCAAAAATTGAGGAAAAATAAACTTCTGGAGGACCTATCATCCTTTCACCCCCTCCTCTTCTACATTTCAAGCTTCTGCCTCTTATCCTAGGAAACGCTTATCCACCTTCTCCTCCCTCTGTCTGCACCACGTACTCTCACTACTGCTGTCTCCCAGTGCTCGGTTCTAGGTCTTCTCCTCTTCTCTCTATACACCAAGTCACTCGGTTCCATCATATCCTCACATGGTCTCTCCTATCATTGCTATGCGGATGACACTCAACTACTTTTTTCCTTGTGACACCCAGGTGGCGACACCTATCTCTGAGTGCCTGGCAGGTATCTCAACTTGGATGTCGGCCCACCACCCGAAGCTCAACCTCAACAACACAGAGCTGCTCTTCCTCCCGGGGAAGGCCTGCCCGCTCAAAGACCACTCCATCACGGTTGACAACTCCACATTTTCGCCCTCCCAGAGTGCAAAGAACGTTGGCGTGAACCTGGACAACACCCTGTCATTCTCTGCAAACATCAAAGCAGTGACTCGCTCCTGCAGTTTCATGCTCTACAACATCTGTAGAGTAAAACCCTACCTCACACAGGAAGTGGTGCAGGTCCTAATCCAGGCACTTGTCCTCTCCCATCTGGACTACTGCAACTTGCTGTTGGCTGGGCTCCCCGCTTCTGGAAGTTATCCAGAATGGTTTTCAACCTTTCCAAGTTCTTTCATGTCATCCCACTCCTCCGCACACTCCACAGGCTTCCAGTCGAAGCTCGCATCCACTACAAGACCATGGTGCTTACCTAGTGAGCAGCAAGAAGAACTGCCCTTCCCTACCTTCAGGCTATGCTAAAACCCTACACCCCAACCCAAGCACTCCGTTCTGCAACCTCAGGTCTGTTGGCCCTCCCACCCCAACTGGAGGGCAGCTTCCGTTCAGCCCAGTCCAAGCTCTTCTTTGTCCTGGCACCCCAATGGTGGAACAAGCTTCCCCCTGAAGCTAGAACAGCAGAGTCCCTGCCCATCTTCCGAAAACATCTAAAACCCTACCTTCAAACAGTATCTTAATTAATCCTCCTCCTCACCTCGAAAATGTACTTTCTATGCATGTGATATGTGAATGTCCCACCTAGCTATCTTAAGATAAATGCACTAACTGTAGTTGCTCTGGATAAGAGCATCTGCTAAATGACTAAAATGTCAATTGTATGTCAGAATGCGCTGTTTGAGAGCTCTCAATAGACCAGCGAAGGTCATTCTAACATGATATGACTGTCTACCAGGTCTATGTGTGAATACTAACTGTATTCACATGTAGACTAGGTACAAGGTACAAGGCAAGATGAGCGGTCATCTTGGTACACGGGAACTATAATACCTATCTAACTAGGCATCCGTAAGTAGTATGAACCCACCTGCCATAGTGATGTCCTGCCAGGTACCCTCGTTGAGGCAAGATGAGCTGTCATCTGGGTTCATGAGGAAATTCACCCTAGGAAATTCACCTTAGGAACACCCTAGAAATAACTGCAGTTGCAATTAACATTGTAGTATCAGAGGCTTATGGGCCCATAATATTGAGGGTGAAGACGTGACCAATTGAGAAGCAGTCACAGCGCCGATGAAGGAGTGGGCGGCCCATAGCTCAGAGCTAGCCCGCAGCACTGACGAAGGAACCAATGCCGTGAGGAGTTCCGGTATCTCTTGGTTGCCAGCTGAGTGTATAAGAAAAAAGGTTAGGGTTAAAGTTAGGGTTAGCAGTAGTAATCATTCAAATTAGGCTGTACTCCTGTGAATATATGCTAATGATGGAAATACCTGGTAATGTTTAGCCGGTGGAAGACTGAGGCCAGCCCAGTTGCGAAAGATATTTCGCTGCTCGACTGCATGTGGTGGCCCACAGCATTTGGGCCAAAACAATGGTGGTAGATATGAATCACACTCAGCTAAAATGACTGTAGCAGATTGACCTGCATCAGGGTATAATTGTGTACGCACTATGTACAAGCAGGCATGATAATGCGCATAAACTTGCTTACTGCTATCCTCCAATACAGTACACTCCTAAGATATTGCCTAACCTGATGCTTCATGATCACTACATTGATTAATTCATAGATAACTGTAAGAATGCATGTTTCATAATGTAAGGGTCAATCTGGGATAAACCAAGATTATCCTACCACTATAGATAACTATTTGGGGAGAAGTTAAAAAGCCTCATAGCATGTGGATAAGGATTTGCAAAAACGTTTTCTTTGCACCTGGGTAAAATGTATCTGTGTTCTATCGTACTGCGATGCTAAGAGCAGATTCTGTGGAAGGTGTGGCTAGTGTTGGGAAAGGGGATATCTAGTCAGTTGCACAACTGAATACATTCAACCCAACCTCTCTTAATAATTAGAGAGGTGTGAGGGGCTGCCTTATTCAACTTCTAGGTTATCGGTACCCAGTGAGCAGTTGGGAGTTACCCTGCCATTCTCAAGAGAAGAATGGCAGATTCTTTCACCTTGCTGGCTCAGAGATTCGAACCAGCGACCTTTTGATTACTGGCCCAATGCTCTTAACTGCTATGCCACCACCACATCATCATGTGCTCTTGTCCAGAACAATAATAGCAGCCATGCCATAACAACTACAGTTGAAGTCGGAAGTTTACATACACTTAGGTTGGAGTCATTAAAACTCGTTTTCAACCACTCCACAAATGTCTTGTAAACAAACTATAGTTTTGGCAAGTCGGTTAGGACATCTACTTTGTGCATGACACAAGTACTCTTTCCAACAATTGTTTAGAGACAGATTATTTCACGTATAATTCACTGTATCACAATTCCAGTGGGTCAGAAGATAACATACACTAACTTGACTGTGCCTTTTAACAGCTTGGAAAATTCCAGAAAATGATGTCATGGCTTTAGCATCTTCTGATAGGCTAATTGAAATCATTTGAGTCAATTGGAGGTGTACCTGTGGATGTATTTCAAGGCCTACCTTCAAACTCAGTGCCTCTTTGCTTGACATCATGGGAAAATCAAAAGAAATCAGCCAAGACCTCAGGAAAAAAAGTGTAGACCTACACAAGTCTGGTTCATCCTTGGGAGCAATTTCCAAACACCTGAAGGTACCACATTCATCTGTACAAACAATAGTACGCAAGTATAAACACCATGGGACCACGCAGCCGTCATACCGCTCAGGAAGGAGACGGATTCTGTCTCCCTTAGAGATGAACGTACTTTGTTGCGAAAAATGCAAATCAATCCCAAAACAATAGTAAAGGACCACACCGCCATAAAAAAGCCAGGCTACGGCTTGCAACTGCACATGGGGACCAAGATCGTACTTTTTTGAGAAATGTCCTCTGGTCTGATGAAACAAAAGTAGAACTGTTTGGCCATAATTACCATCGTTATGTTTGGAGGAAGAAGGTGGAGGCTTGCAAGCCGAAGGACACCATCCCAATCGTGAAGCACGGGGTGGCAGCATCATGTTGTGGGGGTGCTTTGCTGCAGGAGGGTCTGGTACACTTCACAAAATAGATGGCATGATGAGGGAGGAAAATTATGTGGATATATTGAAGCAACATCTCAAGACATCAGTCAGGAACCTCTTGAAGCGCTGGTCCCGCATGCGGGATCAACATCCAGCGAATAATCAGAGCGCCATATTCATAACCTAACCATAACCAAATGTAATAATTTCTCAAACATAGGACTATTTAACACCGTTTTATAGATACACTTCTCCTGAATCGAACCACATTGTCCGATTTCAAAAAGGCTTAACAGCAAAAGCAAAACATTACATTATGTTAGGAGAGTACATCGTCAAAATAGCCACACCGCCATTTTCCGACCAACCACATGCATCACAAATAACCAAAAAACAGCTAAATGAAGCACTAACCTTTGACAATCTTCATCAGATGACACTCCTAGGACATCATGTTACACAATACATGCATTATTTTGTTCGATAAAGTTCATATTTATATATAAAAACAGCATTTTACATCACTAAACGTTTCGAAAGGGAAGGGTAGCCAGGGGCGCCCGCATCATAATGGTAATGGCCCTCCCCCTGTGACCAACTTCCAAAGCCTCTCTTTGGGTCAGTTTCTACCATAGAAGACTCAAACCACTTTGTAAAGACTGTCGACATCTAGTGGAAGCCATAGGAAGTGCTCAATGAATCCTAACTCACGGTGTGTTTTATAGGCAAAGTGCTGAAGGTGAGTCCACAAATCAGATTTCCACTTCCTGTTAGGATCTGTCTCGGGGTTTTGACTGCCATATGAGTTCTGTTATACTCACAGACACCATTCAAACAGTTTTAGAAACTTTAGAGTGTTTTCCATCCAGATCTACTAATTATATGCATATCCTAGCTTTTGAGTTTGAGTAGGAGGCCGTTTAAAATGGGCATGTATTTTTTTCAAAATTCGCTGTAGCGCCCCCTATCCTTAACGTGCGTCAAGAGGTTAAAGCTCGGTCGCAAATGGGTCTTCCAAATGGACAATGACCCCAAGTATATTGTCTTAAATGGCTAAAGGACAACAAAGTCAAGGTATTTTAGTGGCCATCACAAAGCCCTGACCTCAATCCTATAGAAAATGTGTGGGCAGAACTGAAAAAGTGTGTGCGAGCAAGGAGGCCTACAAACCTGACTCGGTTACACCAGCTCTGTCAGGAGGAATGGGTCAAAATTCACCCAACTTATTGTGGGTAGCATGTGGAAGGCTACCCGAAAAGATTAACTCAAGTTAAACAATTTCAAGGCAATGCTACCAAATATGCCGCCCCTCATTGATGACTCTCCGCTGGACATGCAATATTAATTGTGACTATAGGCTTTTTAGTGTTGTCTCAGTCAAATTATCCATTGCATATAAGCTATAGGCCACGAAGTGCATGCTCGGAGAAGCATAGAGCATAGCTATATATCTATGATAGCTGCTGGGATGGTGTTAATAAAACTAGGCTGCATTACACACTGCTTAACCAATGGCTGTACAGTGTAGGGCTACAGTGACAGTTCAAGAGGAGAGTCAAAGGTTTCTTCAGAAAATAATTTTTATTAGGCATAGTCCAAAAAATGCACTATCTTGAGAGTGGAGTGGCATATAGCCTATGCTCTGTTCAGTTTGAGAAGGAGGTTGATCAGAAAGAGGATAGCTTGCTACTACTATGATTTATTTTATTAAAAACAATATGTTTCCTGTTTCCATTATGTATTTTTCTAAGTTATAGACCTTACAATTAACCAGATTAGAGTAATTTACATTGTTGTGCTGAAACTTGAAGCAGCAGCCGTGGCACATCAATCGGAAATGGACAGCTCATGGTGATGAGAGTAGGCAAATTCGAGGAGGCATAATTCATTTAAACGGCAACAACAGTAAAAAAAAAACACATCCTCCTCTTATGATATTAATGAACTGGCATCATCACTGTTTTAAAATGCAGGACTGTCCCACACTCATTATCATAATTATTCTAGCGGGGATAATACAGTGCCATCAGACAGTATTCAGACCCCTTGACTTTTTCCACATTTTGTTAGGTTACAACCTTAATAATCTAAAATTGATTAAATCGTTTTTTTCCCTCATCAATCTACAGACAATACCCCATAATGACAAAGCGAAAACAGGGTTTTAGACATTTTTGTAAATGTGTATATTAAAAAAAAAATCTCCCATCACCTTTGGCAGTAACTACAACCTCAAGTCTTCTTGGGTATGACACTACTAGCTTAGAACACCTGTATTTGGGGAGTTTCTCCCATTCTTCTCTGCAGATCCTCTCAAGCTCCGTCAGGTTGAATGGGGAGCGTTCAATCTTGGTTTAATCAGAACAGAGAATCTTGTTTCTCACGGTCTGAGAGACTTTAGGTGCTTTTTGGCTAACGCCAAGCAGGTGGTCATGTGCATTTTACTGAGGAATGGCTTTCGTCTGGCCACTCTACTATAAAGGCCTGATTGGCGTGCTGCAGATATGGTTGTCCTAGAAGGTTCTCCCATCTCCACAGATGAACTCTAGAGTTCTGTCAGAGTGACCATCGGGTTCTTGATCACCTCCCTGACCAAGGCCCTTCTCCCATCGATTGCACAGTTTGGCCAGGCGGCCATATCTAGGAAGAGTCTTGGTGGTTACAAACTTCTTCCATTTAAGAAAGATGGAGACACAATCCTGTCTCGGAGATCTGCGGACAACTCCTTCATGGCTTAGTTTTTCCTCTGACATGCACTATTAACTGTGGGACCTTTAATAGACAGTTGTGTGCCTTTCCAAATCATAACCAATCAATTTAATTTACCACAGGTGGACTACAATCAAGTTGTAGAAACATCTCAAGAATGATCAATGGAAACAGGATGCACCTGAGCTCAATTTCGAATCTCTTTCAAGGGTCTGAATACTTATGTAAATAAGGTATTACTGTTTATTATTTGTAATACATTTGCAAAAATGTCCAAAAGCCTGTTTTCACTTTGTCATTATGGGGTATTGTCACGACTCCCGCTGAAGTCAGTCCCTCTCCTTGTTCTGGCAGTGTTCGGCGGTCGACGTCACCGGTCTTCTAGCCATCGCCACTCCACCTTTCATTTTCCATTTGTTTTGTCTTATATTCCCACACACCTAGTTCACATTCCCTCATCAGACTGAATGTATATTACCCTGTGTTTCCCCCATGTCTGTGTGTGGAATTGTTTGTTGTTACGTGTATGTGCACGTCAGACTGGTTTGCGTCAGGTTATGTCAACCCGTATTTGTTTATAGTGTTCTTAGTGCCGTGTGTTTGTTCCCCGTAATAAAGGGCTCCGTTTACTACCCAATTCTGCTCTCCTGCACCTGACTTCCCTCCAGCCAGTTACACATACGTTACAGAATTCCATACCCGAGTATGTAGTCAGCAGGAGCAAGTACCTCTGGTAGCGGAGTCGAGGAGCGCGTCCGGCAGCACACGGCATTGATTCACCATCTCGGCGCCACCATGGACCACGACGTCCAGACGATGGACCACTGGGCGAGACAGAGAGTCCCTCCAGCGCCCCCACCAACACAGGTCTCCACTATTCACCCCCTCCACACCCGGTTCCAGTGGGATTCATCTCGCACTTCCCAGGGAGTACGATGGGATGGCCGCACGCTGCCAGGGTTTCTTGCTGCAGCTGGATTTATATCTGGCGACCGTCCACCCGGCTCCCTCAGGCCGTGAGAGTGTGTCCGCCCTCGTATCGTGTCTCTTTGGGGAAAGCCCTGGAGTGGGCCAATGCTGTGTGGGGAGAAGGAGATGCGGCACTGGACCACTTTGAAGATTTCACCCGCACGAGGGTAGAGCGGCGGCAGAGGTCACGTCCGTCGGGAGTTGGCCTGCAGGGACACCACCCTCACCTTTGACCAGCTGGTGGACCTGTCCATTCAGCTGGATAACCTGCTGGCTACCCGCGGACATCCAGAGCGGGATCTGCCGGTTCCATCCCCCAGCACCACCGCTCTGATACCCATGGAGCTGGGAGGTGCTGCACTTAGGGAAACCGGAGGAGGTTCCTTCATGTGCACCATCTGTGTCCGCTGTGGTCACACTGCCGGTCGGTGTCGGGTTGGTTCCTCTGGTTCTATTTAAAGTCCTGAGGAGACTGAACGAGGTTAGTTACAGGTTACAGCTTCCTCCCGATTACCGTATTAGCCCCTCGTTCCATGTGTCTCTCCTCAGGCCGGTGGTGGCTGGCCCGCTCCAGGAGTCTGAGGTGCGGGAGGTTCCTCCGCCCACTCTGGACATCGAGGGGGCCCTGGCGTATTCTGTTCGCTCCATACTGGATTTGAGGCGTCGGGCGAGGGGCCTTTAGTACCTCGTGGAGTGGGAAGGGTACGGGCCGGAGGAGAGATGCTGGGTTCCGGTGGAGGACGTGTTGGACCCTTCACTGCTGCGGGAGTTCCACCCTCCCCGAGGCCGGTGTTGGCGTGCTGCTGGAGCCGCACGTCAAGGGGGGGGTACTGTCACGACTCCCGCCGAAGTTGGTCCCTCTCCTTGTTCAGGCGGTGTTCGGCGATCGACGTCACCGGTCTTCTAGCCATCGCCGCTACACATTTCATTTTCCATTTGTTTTGTCTTGTTTTCCAGCACACCTGGTTCATATTCCCTCATCAGACTGAATGTATATTACCCTGTGTTTCCCCCATGTCTATGTGTGGAATTGTTTGCTGTTACGTGTATGTGCACGTCAGACTGGTTTGCGGTTGGTTATGTCAATCCGTATTTGTTTATAGTGTTCTTAGTGCCGTGTGTTTGTTCACCGTAATAAAGGGCTCCGTTTACTACCCAATTCTGCTCTCCTGTGCCTGACTTCCCTGCAGCCAGTTACGCATACGTTACATGTATTGTGCATAGATTTTTTTCTAATCCATTTTAGAATACAATTTGGAAAATGTCAATGGCTCTGAATACTTTCCGAAGGCATTGTATGTGTCCTTTGCCCTTCCTAATGTCCTTTAAACACACACGTATTCTCTGTCAAGTTGATTGAAATGTCATCTTTTGGATTTCACTTTTTTGTTGTTTTCTAGGTTTCTATTTTTGTGGAATTAGTGCTCAGGTTATCATGTCTCTGTCTAGGGCTATGGTCAATAGTAGCACACTTTATAAGGAATAGGCTACCAGCCTGTGTCTATCATTGGCAACACGAGAGGGAAAGACGTCCAACTCCAAAAAACAATATCCTCCTATAATGCTACAGTATTAATGTACTGGCATCACCACTGTGTTAAAATGCACTCATCACCATAATTATTCTAGTGGGGATAATATATGTGTCCTTTGCCCTTTATACTTAAGAGGGAGATAATATCATGCTTGACATACTGACTTTATTAGGATCAAGAATTACCAGCTTTAATTTTGCACGTCCTTTTTTAATTAGTAGTTATTACTGCAGTGGGGTGCATTGCAGATGGGCATGATATGATATATGTCCAGACAGAGTACAGTGGTTTGGTTCTACTGAGGCTGTATCACAAATGGCACCCTATTCCCTATATACAGTTGAAGTCGGAAGTTTACATACACCTTAGCCAAATACATTTAAACAATTCCTGACATTTAATCGTAGTAAAAATGCCCCGTCGTAGGTCAGTTAGGATCACCACTTTATTTTAAGAATGTGAAATGTCAGAATATTAGTAGTAGAGAATGATTTATTTCAGCTTTTATTTCTTTCATCACAATCCCAGTGGGTCAGAAGTTTACATACACTCAATTAGTATTTGGTAACATTGCCTTTAAATTGTTTAACTTGGGTAAAACATTTAAGGGTAGCCTTCCACAAGCTTCCCACAATAAGTTGGGTGAAATTTGGCCCATTCCTCCTGACAGAGCTGGTGTAACTGAGTCAGGTTTGTAGGCCTCCTTGCTTTCACACACTTTTTCAGTTCTGCCCTCACATTTTCTATAGGATTGAGGTCAGGGCTTTGTGATGGCCACTCCAATACCTTGACTTTGTTGTCCTTTAGCCATTTTGCCACAACTTTGGAAGTATGCTTGGGTCATTGTCTATTTGGAACACGCTTTAACTTCCTGACTGATGTCTTGAGATGTTGCTTCAATATATCCACATACTTTCCCTCCTTCATGATGCCATCTATTTTGTGAAGTGCACCAGTCCCTCCTGCAGCAAAGCACCCCCACAACATGATGCTGCCACCCCCGTGCTTCAAGGTTGGGATGGTGTCCTTCGGCTTGCAAGCATCCCCCTTTTTCCTCCAAACATAATGATGGTCATTAAGGCCAAACAGTTCTATTTTTGTTTCATCAAACCAGAGGATATTTCTCCAAAAAGTACAATCTTTGTCCCCATGTGCAGTTGCAAACCGTAGTCTGGCTTTTTTTATGGCGGTTTTGGAGCAGTGGCTTCTTCCTTGTTGAGTGGCCTTTCAGGTTATGTCAATACAGGACTTGTTTTACTGTGGATAAAGATACTTTTGTACCTGTTTCCTCCAGCATCTTCACAAGGTCCTTTGCTATTGTTCTGGGATTGATTTGCACTTTTCGCACCAAAGTACGTTCATCTCTAGGAGACAGAACGCGTCTCCTTCCTGAGTGGTATGACGGCTGCGTGGTCCCATGGTGTTTATACTTGCATACTTGTCACGACTCCTGCCGAGGGTGACTCCTCTCCCTGTTCGGGTGGCGCTCGGCGGTCGTCGTCACCGGCCTACTAGCTGCCACCGATCCCTTTTTCCTTTTCTGTTGGTTTTGTCTTTATTGGTTTCACCTGTGTCTCATTACTGTTTAGTTGGGTATTTAAGCCCGTTTCCCCACCCGATCTGTGTGCGGGCTTATTTCTGTCGTTCTCTGTGTTTCATGTAGTGGTATGTGTTTTTGGATCCTTGTGTTTTTGATTACACCTTGTTGTTGTTCTTGGGTGTATATTCTTTTGACGGTGCATTCATTAAAGCCCGATAGCAAACACTCTTGTTTCCTGCTCCTGACTCCACACCCACTACATTCAGCGTTACAATACTACTGTTTGTACAGATGAACGTGGTACCTTCAGGCGTTTGGAAATTGCTCCCAAGGATGTACCAGACTTGTGTAGGTCTACACTTATTTTTCCTGAGGTCTTGGCTGATTTCTTTTGATTTTCCCATGATGTCAAGCAAAGAGGCACTGAGTTTGAAGGAAGGCGTTGAAATACATCCACAGGTACACCTCCAATTGATTTTCTGGAATTTTCCAAGCTGTTTAAAGGCACAGTCAACTTAGTGTATGTAAACCTCTGACCCACTGGAGTTGTGATACAGTGAATTATAAGTGAAATAATCTGTCTGTAAACAATTGTTGGAAAGATTACTTGTGTCATGCACAAAGTAGATGTCCTAACTGACTTGCCAAAACTATAGTTTGTTAACAATACATTTGTGGAGTGGTTGAAAAACGAGTTTAATGACTCCAACCTACGTGTATGTAAACTTCCGACTTCAGCTGAAGTGCACTACTTTTGACCAGGGCCCTGTGGGTAGGGTAGGATGCCAATTGAGATGCAACTTGAGGCATACAGTGCCTTGCAAAAGTAGTCACCCCCTTGGCGTTTTTCCTATTTTGTTTCTTTACAACCTGTAATTTTAATAGATTTTTATTTGGATTTCATGTAATGGACATTCACAAAATAGTCCAAATTGGTGAAGTGAAATTAAAAAAATTACTTGTTTAATTTTTTTTAAATATATTAAAATGGAAAAGTTGTGTGTGCATATGTATTCACCCATTTGCTATGAAGCCCCTAAATAAGATCTTGTGCAACCAAATACCTTCAGAAGTCACATAATTAGAATGCACACAGGTGGACTTTATTTAACTAAGTGTCACATGATCTTCACATGATCTCAGTATATATACACCTGTTCTGTAAGGCCCCAGAGTCTGCAACACCACTAAGCAAGGGGCATCACCAAGCAAACGGCCCCATGAAGACCAAGGAGCTCTCCAAACAGGTCAGGGACAAAGTTGTGGAGAAGTACAGATCAGAGTTGGGTTATAAAAAAAATCCAAAACTTTGAACAGCACACAGCACACCATTAAATGCATTATAAAAAAATGAAAGAATATGGCACCACAACAAACCTGCCAATAGAGGGCTGCCCACCAAAACTCATGGACCAGGCAATGAGGGCACTAATCAGAGAGGCAACAAAGAGACCAAAGATATCCCTGAAGGAGCTGCAAAGCTCCACAGCGGAGATTGGAGTATCTGTCCATAGGACCACTTTAAAACCTCTTGACGGTCGCCTAGGATAGGGGGCGCTACAGCAATTTAAAAAACAAAATCGTTCCCATTTTAAACGGCCTCCTACTCAAACTCAGAAGCTAGGATATGCATATAATTAATACTTGTGGATAGAAAACACCCTAAAGTTTCTAAAACTGTTTGAATGGTGTCTGTGAGTATAACAGAACTCATATGGCAGTCAAAACCCCGAGAAAGATCGTAACAGGAAGTGGAATTCTGAATTGCGGACTCAACTTCATCACTTTGCCTATAAATCACACCGTGAGCAATGGTTCATTGAGCACTTCCTATTGCTTCCACTAGATGTCCCCAGTCTTTACAAAGTGGTTTGAGCCTTCTACTGTGAAAACTGACACAATGAGAGTCTGTGGAACGTGGTCACATGAGGAGGGCCATCACCATTATGATGCCGGCGCCCCTGGCTACCCTCCCCTTTCGAAACGTTTTGAAAGACAATGCAATCGTCCCCCTTGAATGTTATTGGAGCTCTGGTTGAAAAAGGCCCTAAAGATTCATGTTATACAACGTTTGACATGTTTGAACGAACCTAAATTTAAAAAAATGCATTTTGTTGAGAGAGAAGTCCCGCGGCCGACGGAACTTTTGGAGCAGCCTTCAGAACGCGCTAACAAGAATAAGCTATTGGGACGTAAAGGATTAATTTTTTCGAACGAAAATACACTTGTTGTGGACCTGGGATTCCTGGAAGTGCCTTCTGATGAAGATAATCAAAGGTAAGGGATTATTGACAATAGTATACAAGACTAGATTTGATATGCGATTGTTCCAAGATGGCGCTGACCTGTATTGCTAGCCTATTTTTCTGAGTATCGCATCCCCTTTTATCGCAAAGTGTGATTACCCAGTAAAGTTATTTTTAAATCTGGCATTGCAGGTGCTTTCAAGAGATGCTAATCTATACATCTTAGAATGACAATATTACATTTTAAAAATGTTTTCGAATAGTAATTTAGTAAATTGTAGCGCTGTTTCACCGGATGCATTTGAGGGAAAATAGTTAGTCAACGTCACGCGGTGATGTAAAATGCTGTTTTTTTTATATAAATATGAACTTTATCGAACAAAAGAATGCATGTATTGTGTAACATGATGTCCTAGGAGTGTCATCTGATGGAGATTGTCAAAGGTTAGTGCTGCATTTAGCTGTTTTTTGGTTATTTGTGATGCATGTGGTTGGTCGGAAAATGGCTATGTGGCTACTTTTACGATATACTCCTCTAACATAATCTAATGTTTTGCTTTTGCTGTAAAGCCTTTTTGAAATCGGACAACGTGGTTCGATTCAGGAGAGGTGTATCTATAAAACGATATAACATAGTCCTATATTTGAAAAAAAAAAAAAAAAAAATGTTGTTATGCTAATGGCGATAGGATTTTTTCGCTGGATGTCCGTCCCGCATACGGGACGAGCCCGTCAAGAGGTTTTAACCTGTTAGGGCTAGGGGGCAGTATTTACACGGCCGGATAAAAAACGTACCCGATTTAATCTGGTTACTACTCCTGCCCAGTAACTAGAATATGCATATAATTATTGGCTTTGGATAGAAAACACCCTAAAGTTTCTAAAACTGTTTGAATGGTGTCTGTGAGTATAACAGAACTCATATGGCAGGCAAAAACCTGAGAAGATTCCTTTCAGGAAGTGGCCTGTCTGACCATTCCTTGAGCTTCTTGCCTCTGTTTATTGAAGACTGAGGATCTTTGCTGTAACGTGACACTTCCTACGGCTCCCATAGGCTCTCAGAAGGCGGGAAAAAGCTGAATGATGTCATTCCAGCCCCAGGCTGAAACACACTAGCGCTTTTGGCAAGTGGCCAATCAGAGGACAATGGGCTTAGGCGTGTGCACGAGTCGACCCCATGCTTTATTTTCTTTCGTCTTTTTACCTAAACACAGATTCCCGGTCAGAATATTATCGCTATTTTAAGAGAAAATTGGCATAAAAATTGATGTTAACCTCTCTGGCGCATGTGGGACGAACTCGTCCCACCTACGTAACAGCCACTGAAATCCAGTGACGCGATTTTTGAATCGTTAGAAATACTATTACTTCAATTTCTCAAAGATATGACTATTTTACAGCTATTTAAAGACAAGAATCTCGTTAATCTAACCACACTGTCCGATTTCAAAAAGGCTTTACAACGAAAGCAAAACATTAGATTATGTCAGCAGAGTGCCCAGCCAGAAATAATCAGACACCCATTTTTCAAGCGAGCATATCATGTCACATAAACCCAAACCACAGCTAAATGCAGCACTAACCTTTTATGATCTTCATCAGATGACACACCTAGGACATTGTGTTATACAATACATGCATGTCTGTTTAATCAAGTTCATATTTATATCAAAAAACAGCTTTTTACATTAGCATGTGACGTTCAGAAAAAGCATAACCCCCGCAAACTTCCGGGGAATTTACTAACAGTTTGCTAAATTACTCACGATAAACGTTCACAAAAAGCATAACAATTATTTTAAGAATTATAGATACATTACTCCTCGATGCACTCGATATGTCCGATTTTAAAATAGTTTTTCGGATGAAGCACATTTTGCAATAATCTAAGTACATAGCCCGGCATCACAGGGCTAGCTATTTAGACACCCACCCAGGTCAGCCTCCACCAAAATCACATTTCCTATAAGAAAAATTTTCTTACCTTGCTTGTTCTTCGTCAGAATACACTGCCAGGACTTCTACTTCAATAACAAATGTTGGTTTGGTCCCAAATAATCCATCGTTATATCCAAACAGCGACGTTTTGTTCGTGAGTTCTAGACACTATCAGAATGCTACATCACGGTCTTGCGCATGGCGCATTGGCGTGACAAAAAATGTCTAAATATTCCATTACCGTACTTCGAAGCATGTCAACCGCTGTTTAAAACCAATTTTTATGCCATTTATCTCGTAGAAAAGCGATAATATTCCGACCGGAAATATGCAATGAGCCTAAACAGCCGAATTAAATTTCTCCTCAGGAGCGAATCGTGCACGCGCCTCATTCAAAGGTCCTCTGATCCGCCACTTACCAAAGGCGATAATGTGTTTCAGCCTGAGGCTGCCTCGTCAACCTTCAGGTATTTCCCGGGTTCTGAGAGCCTATCGGAGCCCTGGGAATTGTCACGTTACAGCTAAGATCCTTACTTTTCAATAAACAGATGCAAGACGCACGACTCCTTGTCAGACAGGGTACTTCCTGCATGAAACCTTGTCAGGTTTTTGCCTGCCATAGGAGTTCTGTTATACTCACAGACACCATTCAAACAGTTTTAGAAAATTCAGAGTGTTTTCTATCCAAACCTGAACAATAATATGCATATTCTAGCTTCTGAGTTGGTGTAGGAGGCAGTTAAAAATGGGCACATATTTTTTCCAAAATTCTCAATACTGCCCCCTAGCCCAAACAGGTTAAACAGCGGTTGACATGCTTCGAAGTACGGTAATGGAATATTTAGAAACTTTTTGTCACGAAATGCGTCGTGCTCGTCACCCTTCTTTACCCTTTCAGATAGTGTCTTTTAACGCACGAACAAAACGCTGCTGTTTGGATATAACTATGGATTATTTGGGACCAAACCAACATTTGTTATTGAAGTAGAAGTCCTGGGAGTGCATTCTGACGAAGAACACCAAAGGTAATAACATTTTTCTTATAGTAAATCTGACTTTGGTGAGTGCTAAAGTTGCTGGGTGTCTAAATAGCTAGCCCTGTGATGCCGGGCTATCTACTTAGAATATTGCAAAATGTGCAATATCGAGTGCATAGAGGACATATCGAGTGCATAGAGGAGTTCTGTATCTATAATTCTTAAAATAATTGTTATGCTTTTTGTGAACGTTTATCGTGAGTAATTTAGTAAATTTTTAGTAAATTCACCGGAAGTTTGCGGGGGGTATGCTAGTTCTGAACGTCACATGCTAATGTAAAAAGCTGTTTTTGATATAAATATGAACTTGATTGAACAAAACATGCATATATTGTATAACATAATGTCCTAGGTGTGTCATCTGATGAAGATCATCAAAGGTTAGTGCTGCATTTAGCTGTCTTCTGGGTTTTTGTGACATTATATGCTATCTTGAAAAATGGGTGTCTGATTATTTCTGGCTGGGTACTCTGCTGACATAATCTAATGTTTTGCTTTCGTTGTAAAGCCTTTTTGAAATCGGACAGTGTGGTTAGATTACCGAGAGTCTTGTCTTTAAAATGGTGTAAAATAGTCATATGTTTGAGAAATTGAAGTAATAGCATTTCTAAGGTATTTGAATAACGCGCCACAGGATTCCACTGGCTGTTACGTAGGTGGGAGGATTTCGTCCCGCCGACCCTAGAGAGGTTAAGTCGTACACTCCACAGAGCTGGGCTTTACAGAAGAGTGGCCAGAAAAAAGCCATTTCTTAAAGAAAAAATAAGTAGAGAGTCTCCCCAAACATATGGAAGAAGGTCCTCTTGTCAGATGAGACTAAGATTGAGCTTTTTGGCAATCATGGAAAACGCTATGTCTGGTGCAAACCCAACACCTCTCATCACCCTGAGAACACCATCCCCACCATCATGCTGTGGGGATGTTTTTCTTCGGCAGGGACTGGGAAACTGGTCAGAATTGAAGGAATGATGGATGGCGCTAAATACAGGGAAATTCTTGAGGGATACCTGATTCAGTCTTGAAGAGATTTGAGACTAGGACGGAGGTTCACCTTCCAGCAGGACAATGACTCTAAGCATAAAAAATATTTTGCATCTTCAAAGTGGTAGTCATGTTGTTTAAATCAAATGATACAACCCCCCTAAAAAATCTATTTTAATTCCAGGTTGTAAGGCAACAAAATAGGAAAAATGCCATGGGGGGTGAATACTTCCGCAAGCTACTGAACCTTTGTAATGGGATCTAGCCGTATAGTCCTAAAAAGTTCAGATTGAAGATACTGTAGTGTTTGGAAGACCTATAGGACCACACAGTTCAGATTGAAGACACATACTGTAGTGTATGGCAAGTGTATAGGCTCGCACAGTTTGGCAGACGTATAGAGAGGCCCCACAGTTCAGATTGAAGATATTGTAGTATATGGCAGGGCTGTCATGTTCATGTTCTAGCTGTTACCCGTAGAGCCACTATGCATTGTTAAAGGAATTAAATGCTGCCAGACCTGCTTTTACTCTCTCTACCTCCATCCATCTTTCTCTACCTCCCTCCCTACATCTCTCCACCTCCCTCCACCTATCCTCTCTAGGCCAGAGGAGAGGCAAAAGCACACAGTCTCTCTGTTATGATATGTTCTACACTGAGTCTTTGGTTGCATCCCAAATGGCACCCTATTACTTATGGGCCCTGGTCAAAGAGAGTGCACTATACAGGGAATATGGTGCCATTTGAGACACAGCCTTTGTCAGTGGAACTCCTTCGTACCCTCACTCTTCTCATGTATTGAAAGTCTGACTGAATAACTCCCAGACTTATTGATGAATTATTTATCTTTTGATGTATATTTTGACCCCTTCCAGTGGAATCAAAAGAGAGGAGGCAATTGATAATGTGGAGCAGTGTTTTGCAACTCTGGTCTTCGAGTACACCCAACAGTACATATTTTTGTTGCCCCGGGCAAGCACACCTGATTCTGCTTGTCAACTAATCATCAAGTCCTTGACAAGTTGAATCAGGTGTTTTTGTCCGGTGCTACAAGAAAAATGTGTCCTGTTGGGGGAACTGGAAGACTGGAGTTGGTAAACATTGCTCTGGAGGTTCTATCCTGTTTTAGTAAGCTAGGAGGTGTGTGTAGGTCTCTCTGTGTGTGTTTTTATGTGTGTGTCTTAGTCACTTATTTGACACATCAATTTCCTGCCTGATACTCATGGGATAATTTGAGCTAACCTGCTGACTGTAAGCACTTTAAAGGCCACAGGAAATTACTCCTTTTTCTGTTGATAGTTATGTTATCACACCCTTAACTAAACAGATGCACATCCGATCTGTCCTTACAACACCTTTGACTCCATCTTGTATAATAATTAATCATTCAAAAAGCACACCAGGACAGCACCACAGCACCACGGCAGCCATCAGTACAACCACCTGTAAATGGCAAGTAAGAAACCACTCACTCAGAAAATCATTGGCTGCTCTGAAATGACACCCTATTAACTATATAGTGCCCATAGGGCTTTGGTAAAAAATAATGCACTATATAGGCAAGAGGATTCCATTTCAGACGCATCCATTGCATTTCCATCTAAAAGAACCCATGAGCACCAACATTTAAAGATCATAGGAGTGTGACAATTTAGGTGTCAAATTAAGGAGTCTATATTTTTAACTAACATCAAGTTATGAATTATTAAGTCATTAAAACTCGAAATTCTGTTACCAAATTCGTAACGGAATTACTGTATTGAATTGGCTACAAAAGGAAATCATAGTAGACACAAACAGCATTTGGGTAATCTGCTACTTTCCTCCCCTCCAAAAACATACTGTTATGTTCAGCTAATTGTTTTTAATTCTGTCATCACGTGGTCAAGGCAAGAGTGTAAGAACAATGGACAACCCCTAACTCTCTCTCTCACTCTCTCTGCCTCTCTCAATTCATTTCAATTCAAGGCGCTTTATCGGCATGGGAAACATATGTTTACATTTCCCAAGCAAGTGAAATGGATAAACAAAAGTGAAATAAACAATAAAAAGTGAACAGTAAACATTACACTCACACAAGTTCCAAAATAATAAAGACATTTGAAATGTCATATTATGTCTTTATACAGTGTGGTAACAATGTGCAAATAGTTAAAGTAAAAAAGAGAAAATTAATAAATAAATATGGGTTGTATTTACAATAGTGTTGGTTCATCCCTGGTTGTCTTTTTCTTGTGGCAACAGGTCACAAATCTTGCTGCTGTGATTGCATACTGTGATATTTCACCCAATAGATGTCGGAGTTTATCAAAATTGGATTTGTTTTCTAATACTTTGTGGGTCTGTGTTATCTGAGGGGAAATATGGGTCTCTAACATGGTCATACATTTGGCAGGAAGTTAGGAAGTGCAGCTCAGTTTCCACCTCATTTTGTGCCCAGTGTGCACATAGCCTGTTTTCTCTTGAGAGCCAGGTCTGCCTATGGTGACCTTTCTCAATAGCAAGGCTATGATCACTGAGTCTGTACATAGTCAAAGCGTTCCTTCATTTTGGTACAGTCACAGTGGTCAGGTATTCTGCCACTGTGTACTCTCTTTAGGGCCAAATAGCATTCTAGTTTACTCTTTTTTTTGTTAATTATTTCCAATGTGTCAAGTTATTATATTTGTGTTTTCTCATTATTTCATTGGGTCTAATTGTGCTGCTGTCCTGGGTCTGTGGGGTTTGTGTGTTTGTGAAGAACCAGGACCAGCTTGCTTAGGGGACTCTTCTCCAGGTTAATCTCTCTGTAGGTGATGGCTTTGTTATGGAAGGTTTGGGAATCGCTTCCTTTTAGGTGGTTGTAGAATTTAACAGCTATTTTCTCAATTTTGATAATAAGCGGGTAAAGGACTAATTCTGCATGCATTATTTGGTATTTTACATTGCACAAGGAGGATATTTTTGCAGAATTCTGCATGCAGTCTCAATTTGCTGTTGGTCCCATTTTGTGAATTCTTGGTTGTTGAGTGGACCCCTGACCTCACAACCATAAAGGGCAATGGGTTCTATAACTGATTCAAGTGTTTTAGCCAGATCCTACATTTTATGTTCTTTTTGATGGCATAAAAGGCCCTTCTTGCCTTGTCTCAGATCGTTCAAAGCTTTGTGGAAGTTACCTGTGGTGCTGATGTTTAGGACGAGGATGTATAGTTTTCTGTGTGCTCTAGGGCAACAGCATCTAAATGGAATGTGTATTTGTGGTCCTGGCAACTGGACCTTTTTTGGAACACCATTATTTTTGTCTTACTGAGATTTACTGTCAGGGCCCAGGTCTGACAGAATCTGTGCAGAAGACCTAGGTGCTGCTGTAGGCCCTACTTCGTTAGGGACAGAAGCACCAGATCATTAGCAAACAGTAGACATGTGACTTCAGATTCTAGTAGGGTAAGGCTGCAGGTGCTGCAGACTGTTCTAGCGCCCTTGCCAATTTGATGATAGATACAGTACCAGTCAAAGTTTGGACACACCTACTTTCAAGGGTTTTTCTTTATTTTTTCTATAATAGAATAGTAGTGAAGACGTCAAAACGATGAAATAACACATATTGAAACATGTAGTAACCAAAAAAGTGTTAAATCAAAACATATTTTATATTTGAGATTCTTCAAAGTAGCCATCCTTTGCCTTGATGACAGCTTTGCACACTCTTGGCATTCTCTCAACCAGCTTCATGAGCTAGTCACCTGGAATGCATTTCAGTTCAAAGTTAGTTTGTGGAATTACATTCCTTCTTAATTTGATTGAGCCAATCAGTTGTTGTGTTGTGACAAGGTATGGGTGGTATACAGAAGATATCTCTATTTGGTAAAAGACCAAGTCCATATTATGGCAAGAACAGCTCAAATAAGCAAAGAGAAACGACAGTCCATCATTACTTTAAGACATGAAGGTCAGTCAATCTGGAAAATGTCAACAACTTTGAACGTTTCTTGAAGTGCAGTCGCAAAAGTCATCAAGCACTATGATGAAACTGGCTCTCATGAGGACCGCCACAGGAAAGGAAGTCCCAGAGTTACCTCTGCTGCAAAGGATATGTTCATTAGAATTGCCAGCCTCAAATTGCAGCCCAAATAAATGCTTCACAGAGTTCAAGTAACAGACACATCTCAACATCAACTCTTCAGAGGAGAATCAGGCCTTTGGATTGCGGCAAAGAACCACTACTACACGACACCAATAAGAAGAAGAGACTTGCTTGGGCCAAGAAACATGAGTAATTAGACTGGTGGAAATCTGTCCTTTGGTCTGATGAGTCCTAATTTGAGATTTTTTGTTCCAACCGCTGTTTCATTGTGAGACGTAGAGTAGGTGAACGGATGATCTCCGCATGTGTGGTTCCCACCGTGAAGCATGGAGGAGGAGGTGTGATGGTGTGGGGGTGCTTTAGAAATCAAGGCACACTTAACTTCCTTTTTTTCTCCACTTCCTGTCTGAATGACGTGCCCAAAGAAAACTGCTTTTAGCTCAGGCCCTGAAGCCAGGATATGCATATAATTGGTACCATTGGAAAGAAAACACTTTGAAGTTTGTAGAAATGTTAAAATAATGTAGGAGAATATAACACAATAGATATGGTAGGAGAAAATGCAAAGAAAACCAATCAAACCAATTAAAATGCAAATCAATTTATAACATTTTTTGACATGCGTTTTTCTGGATTTTTTTGTTGTTATTCTGTCTCTCACTGTTCAAATAAACCTACCATTAAAATTATAGACTGATCATTTCTTTGTCAGTGGGCAAACGTACAAAACCAGCAGGGGATCAAATACTTTTTCCCCTCACTGTACTTCTTTCCGTAAGAAATATGATAGTTTGATTACATTTTAGGGTATCTGAGGAGTAAATAGAAACGTATTTTGACTTGTTGAAAGAAAGTTTAGTGGTAGATTTTTGGATTCCTTTCTCTGCACGTGGAACAAGTGGATTACTCAAATCGATGGTGCCAACTAAACAAACTTTTTGGGATAAAGAAGGATTTGTTCTAATAAAAAGACACTACATGTTATAGCTGGGACCCTTTGGATGACAAATCAGAGGAAGATTTTCAAAAAGTAAGTGAATATTTAATTGTTATTTGTGAATGTATGAAACCTGTGCCGGTGGAAAAATATTTTCATGTGGGGCGCCGTCCTCAAACAATCGCATGGCATGTTTTCACTGTAATAGCTACTGTAAATCGGACAGTGCAGTTACATTAACAAGAATTTTAACTTTCTGCCGATATAAGACACTTATATGTCCAGAAATGTTTAATCCATATTATTTATGATTATTTTTTTGAATTGCGAGCCCTCCAGTTTCACTGGAAGTTGTCCCACTAAGCAGGACCCCTATTCCTAATTAAGCAGCATGGCTACCACAGCATTCTGCAGCGTTACGCCATCCCATCTGGTTTGCACTTATTGGGACTATCATTTGTTTTTCCAACAAGACTTCGACCCAACACACCTCCAGGCTGTGTAAGGGCTATTTGACCAAGAAGGAGAGTGATAGAGTGCTGCATCAGATGACCTGGCCTCCACAATCACCTGACTTCAACCCAGTTGAGATGGTTTGGAATGAGTTGGACCACCAAGTGAAGGAAAAGCAGCCAACAAGTGCTTAGCATATGTGGGAACTCCTTCAAGACCGTTGGAAAGCATTCCTCATGAAGCTGGTTGAGAGAATGCCAAGAATGTGCAAAGCTGTCATCAAGGCATACTGTAGCTACTTTAAAGAATATCACATATATTTTGATTTGTTTAACACTTTGTTGGTTACTACAAGATTCCATATGTGTTATTTCGTAGTTTTGATGTCTTCACTATTATTCTACAATGTAGAAAACCCTTGAATGAGTAGTTGAATGACTGGTACTGTACCTCTTAGGTTGCAGGATGGGGCTTGGGAGGATACATTAGTGGGGGCTGGGCCTGTTGCTCTGCTCACAGCCTGGTTATATGTGCGGCTGTCATTTTGAGGTTCTTGCTGCAGGGGCAGGGGGCATGGGGATGCCAGAAGGGGCATAGGTCTGATCTGGGGGGGGGGGGGGGGAGTTGTTTGGGGTGGTCTCAGCTGGTTGGGGTGTGGCTGGTGAAGCTGTGGTCTGGGTGTAGTTCCTCTTGGTATGGGTTCTCTCAGTACAGGTCCTTCGGGAAGGGGTCTTGCAGGTCTGGGAGGGTCTCTTTCTGGTCTGGGGGGGGTTGTCCGTTGCACTGTTGCTCCAAAATTGGGATTACTGCCTTGTAGAGGTGGACCTGGTCGTAAAGGCTGTTCAAGTCAAGGGTGGAGTGGTGGGACAGGTAGACATTTGGTTTTGAGGCACAGTCCCGGGTAATGCTTGTGTTCACCCGCTGTAAGGTGGCAAGGTGAATGTCTTTTCGTGGTAGGAGGGTGGAGCTTTTTCAAACCCTCCCTTGAGTGCTCTGGCCACAATTTCCTGCTGGGCCCTCTGGTTGTTTGTGCCCGTGTGAATTATAATGTGGCTGGGGGACCCTAGTCTGTCCTCTGACAACAGCTCCAGGGCATGCCTAGTGTTTGGGTACCAGAGTTTAGCCACTGTGTTTAGGAAAAAGGTTTTTCTCTTAAATGTATATGCCATTTGTGTCATTGAGGAAAACAATTTCTGTCTTTTGTGTGCCCTCAGTGGATGTGTGGGGGTTGTCAGGAGGGCTATCTGGGAAGCTTACAGGGGGACTGTTAGGAGGGGGCGGGGTCTGTTGGGTTGGGTTGGTGGGTCCTATGTTGTCTGTCCCATTATGGTGTTGAGATTGTGGTCCGAGTCTGATGTGGGCTGTTCTGCTGGCTTCTCTTCGGGAGTGTCCTGCTCTCTGTCACACCTCGGCTTTCTCACCTCTTACTTCAATGCTATTAGCTGTGCCTTGTGTTCCTCTCCCTCCTCCTTCAGTGCTGTCATATGTGCCATGTGTTCTTCTCTCTCCTGCCTGAGAGAGCTGGAGTGCAGCCAGCTCTCTCAGGCAGCCGTCCATCTCCACCTTCAGCCCTCAATTTCTTGTTGGAGGTGGGTGTTGTTGTGCTGGTCTGTTTTGTGGGTCTGTTCTGTCTGGATTGAGTGGACTAGCTCTTTGAGCTCCACCATGTCTCTCTCCAGCTCTGTGAATTTATCCCTCTCAATGATAGAGGAGCAGTGCAGTTGTGGGACCTGGGTGTGTTCAGTGCTGGGGGTTGACTATCCTCATCTGCAGGACAGTTTGAAGAGGTGTGATCAGATTCACTCAGGATGGAGGAGTCATCACTGAAACAGAGCTTTTCCTGCTGTGCTCTCTCTTTGATCCCGTAAAAGTCCTGCAGGAACTGCTTTAGGATGCCCAGCACCATTACTGTCCCAGACAGCACAGTGCAGTACAGTAGAGAACAGTACAGAACAGTAAAGTAGAGTTTAGTAAAGTAGAGCACACTATGATGTACTCTTCTGTACTGAACATATCTACTTTAATGTACTTGTTACGAACCCCTTTTGCCCTGCAGTCTAGGGGGATGGAAACGAGACCCGTAACATATTTCATGCAAATCATAACAGTGAAAAGGAACAGTGAGAAAAAAAGAAAAAAAAATCAGACAACCTAAACTTACTGTCAAACACTTTAGGTTTATTTTTCAAACACACGGTAATGGGGAGGGGGGGGGCTCTGAGCTGGACCCAAGGAAAGAACTAATAAATATCCCCCAAAAAAACAGAAGCTAGTCTTACCTGCTTCAAGAACAGCTAACTAACCAATAAAAATACAGTGGGTGGTCCGCCCAGTTCTAACTAGGGTACTTAGACAAAGTTTTCCTACGGGTAATGTATGCCCAAGGGCGACTTGGCTTGGTATCCCCTTTTCCCACCAACAAACAAACAGCCATACACCACAGCAATACATACTCATGATAACGGACAATGTGAGATGTAGGTGCAAAAACGAAAGAGAGAGAGCTCCAGAGACAACTGATTGGGTTTCTTTTAAACCAAGGGAAAGGGGATGTGATTGGGTAAGGGAAAAGTCGCAGGTGTGTCTTCAGATTGGCAACTGATTGGCGACTGATGACTGCCACCTGTGACTAGGGCAGAAGGAGAGAAAACAAATACACACAGGATACCTGTATCCGTAACAGTACTCAAGTGTATTCTACAATACTGTACAGAACTCTACTGTGCTGTGCTGTACTCTACTGTGCTGTACTGTGATGTCTAAGTTTCAAAAGTTTAGACGTCTGTGATTGGTTCAAATTTGGTCTGGTCCTTACCAACCGAATATGGTCATGTTTGGGGGCGGAGCTCATTACAGCAATAGCCAGTGTGTTGAATAAAATCCAAGTATACAAAATAAGGATATTGCATATTTCTACCTTTGTGTACCTATTCAGGATACATCACCATGATGAGAATGATATTCATATCCATAACTATGTTTTCATGTATACTATAGATCTGGAACCCATGATGTAATTCCGTTACCTGATGTAAATCCACTTCACCTACTATAGCTCAATAACCAAAATATACTTTTTCAAACTAAAGGTGTCCTGTCATATATTGTAACGGAAAATTGTCAATTCTATGCAAAGTTGTGGTTTATCAACAGTAAACTACTCTGAAACATTTGACTGCAGCATACTGTAAATTATGGTGCATTGTCAGAAAATGTTAAGGGCTGGGAAACAATTTTTGGATTTCAAATGGTACTGTAATTCCACCCTACAGAATACAGTACTGTACCATATGTTTGGAGAGCCAAAAACCTTTTTACTACTATTGGGTGCATGGTATTGTTGTTTCTGGCTCATTAACATATTGAGGTGTGCATTTTTAAAGTCTTTATTTGTTGCACCAGTGAGTGAGAATGCTATTCCAATTTAACTCCTACTGTATGTTGTTACAGTGCCAAAAAATTTGCAGAGGAGATATATTAGACTAACAGCAAGTCTTAAACCTTAGATGGTTGAGCATTTTGCCAATTCCTTTTGGTCTGTTTACCCTGTAGTCATTGCCAGTTAGTGCAAGTTATATAAAACACCAAATATTCAGTAAAGGGGAATTTCACCCTGGCTCTGCCACGGCATATAGTCATTACTATATTAATGTCACGTCCTGGCCAGTAGAAGGGTTAATTGGTATTGTAGTTTGGTCAGGACGTGGCAGAGGGTATTTGTTTTATGTGGTTCAGGGTGGTGTTTTGGGAAAAGGGCGTTTGATTTAGTATTTCCGGGTTTTTTGGTTTATGATCTATGTTTAGGTAATTCTATGTCTAGTCTAGGTAGTCTGTGTTTCTATGGTTGATTTATTGGGGTTGGGACTCTCAATTGAAGGCAGGTGTTTTCTCTTTGCCTTTGATTGAGAGTCCCATATATTAGGGTGTGTTTGTGATTTGTGGGAGATTGTTTTGCATTGCGTGTTTTGTTAGCCTGCAAAACTGTCATTTGTCGTGCTTATTGTTTTCTTGTTTTTCCGTGTTCAACGTTTGTAAATACATTAAGAAAATGAACACCAACTCTGCTGCATATTGGTCCACCTTTTCGGACGACGATTTCGCTATATCGTCCTCTGACGAAGAAAGCCGTGACAATTAACAACATTTTGTTTTTATCATAAACATCACAATTATCCAAACCACAAGCTAGAACTTGCGCATTTGTGTAGGGGCACAGACTGAAGAGTGGGCTCTGCTTAGGAATGGCTTTACGTTCTCTGATGCATTCCAATTCCTCTTGAAATGCATCATGTTGCAGAGTGCAGATTATGATGGTCTTGGCTTGATCCAGATCTTCAGTGGGTTTGTTGCAAATGTGCCATCCTTTGAAGCTGCTGCCTTGAAGGAGTGAGCAACATGCACAAGCCTTGCTTTTGCATGTGTCAGTGCTAGCCAGCTTCAGAAACTCTCAAAGCACTCTAACTTGTTGCTGGAGACATTGGTGGCATGACAAGCAACTTAGTGGCGGATCTCGTAGTCAGGTCTGGGGTCAACCAAGTCGAAAGGTGTGTGAAGGGGTTCTGGCTCCGCTGACCTGAACAAGAAATCTGTTCCTGTCAACCATGTGCTATGAGTCAAGCTGCCTGCTGGGACTGATCACGAGGCATGATCAGCAGGGTTCTGTTCAGTAGAGATGTACTTCCACTGCTCTGGGCTGGTAGATCTCCTGATACATTGTTCCCTGTTATGTTCATACACTTAAAATCGTCTGGTGTCGTTGTGAATGTAACCCAGGAAGGACCAAATTTATAAAAAATGAACAACATTTACGTAAGTATTCAAACACTTTGGTATGAGACTCGAAATTGAGCTCAGGTGCATCCTGTTTTCAATGACCATCCTTGAGAGGTTTCTACAACTTGATTGGAGTCCACCTGTGGTAAATTCAATTGAATGGACATGATTTCTAAAAGCATACATCTGTCAATATAAGGTCCTACAGTTGACAGTGCATGTCAGAGCAAAAACAAAGCCAAGAAGTCAAAAGGAATTATCCGTAGAGCTCCAATAAAGGATTGTGTCCAGGTACAAATCTGGGGAAGGGTACCAAAAGCTTTCTGCAGCATTGAAGGTCCCCAAGAACACGGTGACCCCCGTCATTCTTAAATGGAAGAAGTTCGGAACCACCAAGACTCTTTCTAGAGCTAGCTGCCCAGCCAAACTGAGCAATCGAGGGAGGTGACCAAGAACCCGACGGTCACTCTGACAGAGCTCCAGAGTTCCTCTGTGGGGATGGAAGAACCTTCCAGACGGACAACCATCTCCGCAGCACTCCACTAATAAAGCCTTTATGGTAGAGTGGCCAAATGGAAGTCACTCCTCAGTAAAAGGCACATGACAGCCTCCTTGGAGATTGCCAAAAGGCACCTAATGACTCTCAGACCATGAGAAACAAGATTCTCTGGTCTGATGAATCCAAGATTGAACTCTTTGGCCTGAATGCCAAGCATCACATCTGGAGGAAACCTGGTACCATCCTTACAGTGAAGCATGGTGGTGGCAGCATCATGCTGTTGGATGTATTTCAGGGGCAGGAACTGAGAGACTAGTCAGGATTGAGGGAAAGATGAGCGGAGCAATGTACAGAGAGATCCTTGATGAAAACCTGCTCCAGGGTGCTCAGGAACTCAGACTGGGGCGAAGTCTCACCTTCCAACAGGACAAAGACCCTAAGCGCACAGCCAAGGCAATGCAGGAGTGGCTTCGGGACAAGTCTCTGAATATCCTTGAGTGGCCCAGCCAGAGCCCGGACTTGAACCCAATCAAACATCTCTGGAGAGACCTGATCCAACCTGACAGAGCTTGAGAGGATCTGCAGGGAAGAATGGCAGAAACTCCCCGAAGCTTGTAGCGTCATACCCAAGAAGACTCGAGGCTGTAATCACTGCCAAAGGTGCTTCAACAAAGTACTGAGTAAAGGGTCTGAATACTTATGTAAATGTTATATTTATGTTTTTTATTTTTAATAAATGTTAATTTTTTTTCTTCTAAAAACAGCTTTTGCTTTGTCATTATGGGGTAATGTGTGTAGATTGATGAGGTGCCACTGGTTCCTTTCTACCCCGCAAGCAGGCTGTTCATGTTGGGACCAGTAAGCAGGACATCATTCAGAAATACCCCATGGTGATGGGCGCTGGAATCGAATATCACTCTTATTTGTCTGGGTTTTTGTGGATGATACACCCCGAAGATCGGAAGATACCAGCACTCTTCTTCTGCTTGTAGGGGTATAGCGATTTCAGCGTGCCCATTCTAAAAAGATTTGCGCATGAAGTGGTCCTTTATCTCTGGACGTTTCTTTAATGTGGGCTTGAGTGAGGTGATTGCTGGCCTGTTGGGGAGGTGTTGCTGTGGGCTGCGGAACGGGAGCGGAGCAACCTGGCTGGTTGCTGCATCATGATGGAAATGTTCCTCCATTGTCTTCAGGAAGGTGAGATTCTCCATTGACGGAGCTGGTTTGTCATTATCCTTAGTGTAGCAGAAGACAGATTTGCCGCATCAGCTGGCATACATCTCTGCTCCAGAGACAGGGTGACGTAACCATTCTCTATAATGTTTGTCCTGAAGGCGTTAGCTGGTGAATTGTTGTGTGCCCCTCTGAGACAAACACCTCCCACTATCACCCAGCAGAGGGCTAGGCACTGTGTGAAGGGAGCATGCAGGGGCCCGTTACCCTGGTCCAGCACCTTGTGCACCTGGATGATGTCTCTCCCTAGAAGTAGCAGGATCTCGGCCTGAGGGTTCTGAGGGAGTATCTTAGTGGCTAAGAACTTGTAACATCTGGTATAGGGATTTCTGCTCTATTGTCTGGCAGGTTGTTTCACCTGATGAGTGTGGGAAGAGGTAAACAGGTATTTTCATCAGCTGATTCCACAATGAAGCCTTTTGCTCTCCGGTCTACAGTCTCCGAGATACCTGAGCATGTCTTTTATAGTTCAAAAAATAATAATAATATATATATACACTGCTCAAAAAAATAAAGGGAACACTTAAACAACACATCCTAGATCTGAATGAAAGAAATAATCGTATTAAATACTTTTTTCTTTGCATAGTTGAATGTGCTGACAACAAAATCACACAAAAATAATCAATGGAAATCCAATTTATCAATCCATGGAGGTCTGGATTTGGAGAGTCACACTCAAAATTAAAGTGGAAAACCCCACTACAGGCTGATCCAACTTTGATGTAATGTCCTTAACACAAGTCAAAATGAGGCTCAGTAGTGTGTGTGGCCTCCACGTGCCTGTATGACCTCCCTACAATGCCTGGGCTTGCTTCTGATGAGGTGGCGGATGGTCTCCTGAGGGATCTCCTCCCAGACCTGGACTAAAGCATCTGCCAACTTCTGGACAGTCTGTGGTGCAACGTGGCGTTGGTGGATGGAGCGAGACATGATGTCCCAGATGTGCTCAATTGGATTCAGGTCTGGGGAACGGGCGGGCCAGTCCTTAGCATCAATGCCTTCCTCTTGCAGGAACTGCTGACACACTCCAGCCACATGAGGTCTGGCATTGTCTTGCATTAGGAAGAACCCAGGGCCAACCGCACCAGCATATGGTCTCACAAGGGGTCTGAGGATCTCATCTCGATACCTAATGGCAGTCAGGCTACCTCTGGCGAGCACATGGAGGGCTGTGCAGCCCCCCAAAGAAATGCCACCCCACACCATGACTGACCCACCGCCAAACCAGTCATGCTGGAGGATGTTGCAGGCAGCAGAACGTTCTCCACGGCGTCTCCAGACTCTGTCACGTCTGTCACGTGCTCAGTGTGAACCTGCTGTCATCTGTGAAGAGCACAGGGCGCCAGTGGCGAATTTGCCAATCTTGGTGTTCTCTGGCAAATGCCAAACGTCCTGCACGGTGTTGGGCTGTAAGCACAACCCCCACCTGTGGACGTCGGGCCCTCATACCACCCTCATGGAGTCTGTTTCTGACCGTTTGAGCAGACACATGCACATTTGTGGCCTGCTGGAGGTCATTTTGCAGGGCTCTGGCAGTGCTCCTCCTGCTCCTCCTTGCACAAAGGCGGAGGTAGCGGTCCTGCTGCTGGGTTGTTGCCCTCCTACGGCCTCCTCCACGTCTCCTGATGTACTGGCCTGTCTCCTGGTAGCGCCTCCATGCTCTGGACACTACGCTGACAGACACAGCAAACCTTCATGCCACAGCTCGCATTGATGTGCCATCCTGGATGAGCTGCACTACCTGAGCCACTTGTGTGGGTTGTAGACTCCGTCTCTTGCTACCATTAGAGTGAAAGCACCGCCAGCATTCAAAAGTGACCAAAACATCAGCCAGGAAGCATAGGAACTGAGAAGTGGTCTGTGGTCTCCACCTGCAGAACCACTCCTTTATTGGGGGTGTCTTGCTTATTGCCTATAATTTCCACCTGTTGTCTATTCCATTTGCACAACAGCATGTGAAATTTATTGTCAATCAGTGTTGCTTCCTAAGTGGACAGTGTGATTGACTTGGAGTTACATTGTGTTGTTTAAGTGTTCCCTTTATTTTTTTGAGCAGTATATATATATATATATATATATATATATATATTATTGTATTTTTTTAGGGGTAGATCAGCTTTAATATGGCAGATAGATTGTAGCTTCCATCAATGTAATTGTCTGCATCACTTCCAATCCCCCATATATTTTTTGAAAAAATACATATGTACATATAAACACTACCGTTTAAAAGTTTGGGGTCACTTAGAAATGTCCTTGTTTTGAAAAAAAGCAATTTTTTTGTCAATTAAAATAATATCAAATTGATCCAAAATACAGTGAAGACATTGTTAATGTTGTAAATGACTATTGTAGCTGGAAACATATAATTTTTTTATGGAATATCTACATAGGCGTACAGCGGCCCATTATCAGCAACCATCACTCCTGTGTTCCAATGGCACATTATGTTAGCTAATCCAAGTTTATCATTTAAAAGGCTAGTTGATCATTAGAAAACCCTTTTGCAATTATGTTAGCACAGCTGAAAACTGTTGTCCTGATTTAAAAAGCACTAAAACTGGCCTTCTTTAGACTAGTTGAGTTTCTGGAGCATCAGCATTTGTGGGTTCGATTACAGGCTCAAAATGGCCAGAAACAAAGCACTTTCTTCTGAAACTCGGCAGTCTGTTCTTGTTCTGAGAAATGAAGGCTATTCCATGCGAGAAATTGCCAAGAAACTGAAGATCTCGTACAACACTGTGTACTACTCCCTTCACAGAACAGCGCAAACTGGCTCTACCCAGAACAGGAAGAGGAGTGGGAGGCCCCGGTACACTACTTAGCAAGAGGACAGGTACATTAAAGGGTCTACTTTGAGAAACAGACACCTCAAAAGTCACAAACTGGGAGATTTTACTGTAAATCTGCTACCAAACTTTGCATGTGCACAGTTCTTCCATTACATTTATTTTTGTCAAATGTTGTGTAAATTGTTCAAAGGAGTTTTTGTGCATAGAGTTAGTTGTATGGTTTGTTAACCTGTCTGGGCTAGGGGGCAGTATTTTCACGGCCGGATAAAAAACGTACCTGATTTAAACGGGTTACTACTCTTGTCCAGAAACGAGAATATGCATATTATTAGTAGATTTGGATAGAAAACACTCTGAAGTTTGTAAAACTGTTTGAATGGTGTCTGTGAGTATAACAGAACAAATATGACCTGAGAAGATTCCAAGTAGGAAGTGGCCTGTCTGCGATTTTGTTGTTCTCCTTTTGCATGTCTATCGAAACTACAGTTATGTTGCACTTTCTAAGGCTTCCATTGGCTCTCTAAAGCCGCCAGAAAGCGGATTGGGGCGTCTCCTGTCTCTGGGCAAAGTATAGTAACTCAGTTTGTCAGTGGTCTGCCTGAGGACAAAGGGAATGGAAATGCGCGTTCATGAGACCTCGCCATTTTTTCTTTTCCTCTTTGAATGAATACAGTATTGTCCGGCTGGAATATTATTGCTATTTTACCATAAAAATGTATTTTAAACAGCGTTTGACATGCTTCTAAGTACGGTAATGGAACATTTTTTTTGTCTCGAAAAGCGCTCGCGCGTTACCCTTTGGATAGTGACCTGAACGCACAAACAAAATGGGGGTATTTGCACATAACTATGGATTATTTGGAACAAAAACAACATTTGTTGTGGAAGTAGCAGTCCTGGGAGTGCATTCTGACGAAGAACAGCAAAGGTAATCCAATTTTTGTAATAGTAATTCTGAGTTTAGGTTGGCCCGAACTTGGCGGGTGTCAAATTAGCTAGCCGTGATGGCTGAGCTAAGTACTCAGAATATTGCAAAATGTGCTTTCGCCGAAAAGCTGTTTTAAAATCTGACATAGCGATTGCATAAAGGAGTTCTGTATCTATAATTCTTAAAATTATTGATATGTATTTTGTCAACGTTTATCATGAGTAATTTAGTAAATTCGGAAGTTTTGGGTGGGAATGCGAGTTCTGAACATCACATGCTAATGTAAAAGCTGTTTTTTTTATATAAATATGAACTTGATTGAACAAAACATGCATGTATTGTTTAACATAATGTCCTAGGAGTGCCATCTGATGAAGATCATCAAAGGTTAGTGCTGCATTTAGCTGTGTTTTTGGTTTTTGTGACATATATGCTTGCTTGAAAAATGGCTGTGTGGTTATTTGTGTCTATGTACTCTCCTAACATAATCTAATGTTTTGCTTTCGCTGTAAAGCTTTTTTGAAATTGGACAATGTGGTTAGATTAACGAGAGTCTTATCTTTGAAATGGTGTAAAATAGTCGTATGTTTGAAATATTGAAATTATTGCATTTTTGAGGTATTTGTATTTCGCGCCACGTGATTCCACTGGCTGTTGAATAGAGTGGGACGCTAACGTCCCACCTTGCCCATGGAGGTTGAAATCAATGTTTTTTGTTTGGCATACATTTGAAAGTGAAAAATCTGAGTTACCATGGAATTGCCCTTATTATGATTTACATGTTTCATGCTGCTGCTTCATGCTACCTCAACCTCCAACAGGGAAATGTGAGGAATATCTATATTTTTAAAAACACTAAAAGATAGGCCTACTGTATGTTGTGTGTTTTTGTATCAAGGGAGAAATGGATAGGATATTTATGGAGTTCCTTGACTCACAAAGGTGGTAGCCTCCAGGCAGTGGATATGATATGATATCTAAACATAGACTTTATCCGTACCATAGTGTGTAGAAAGAAAACGTAGCATCGTCTCCATTGGCAATTATTTCTTACTCTTTATTGTGCGATGTTAATCTCAAAGATGTGTGTTGCCTACCATGTCCCTCACCAACAATGCAATACTTTTACCCAGGTGGCACTATTCCATCAAAATAATGTTGTTGTAAACGAGCTAGTTGACCCTGCTTGCTTCAGTTAATTTTACCTGTTTACCCCCTCCTATCAGCTTGTCAAATCTGCGGAGGATGCACAGCCTCTACACATTCAACCTATTTCAGTCAGTCAGCCAGGCCTTCCTTTAAGGTTTCTAAAGGAGAGTCTGCATGCATACAGTGAAGTACACGGGGTGCATCCCAAATGTAACCCTATTTTCTATATAGTGCACTACCTTTCAACAGTTTGTATGACCAAAGTGAAGGGTAGCATGGACAGCCAACAGTTCTCTTTCTCTGAAAATTGGCCGCAGATTAATTCCATTCACCACCACATAGCCCTCCAGCCCTTTGTACGCAGCAGCCCCAAAAGTAGTGCACTATATAGGGTGCCATTTGGGAGGCACTCCATGTTACTACAATAAAATACTCATACACACTAATGAATGCAGAGGAATTAAACAAAAGCCCAAGAAAATAGGCCTAGTTAATTATTCATATACACCTTAATTGATTCATTATTATGGCAGACAATCTTAATCGGTTTTAATCACCCTCTGTGTGTGGGGCTGGTGTGTACTGTAACAATGGTATTCAGTGAAGTAGCACTTATCTATAATGCAATGGTTTTTGGCGGGGTTTCGTCTCTTGACTTGACATTTTTCAATAGTTCTGGCATAGACATTTCACTGCTCATTTAATGATTTACTTTCATAATTTTGTGTCCTGGGTACAAATCGTTTTTTTTCTTTACAATAACGTAATTTTCAAGTACTTGAGTATGCTTTTCGGAATAGTCCCAAAAGTGCAAACCTTGCCCATGTGGCAATTTGAGAGGCTCAATCAAACAGGGTTCAAAATAGGGAGGATTGAGTGTCAACAGTCATAGCCACTGATTACCAGAGGTGGGACCAAGTCATTGTTTTACAAGTCACAAGTAAGTCTCAAGTGTTAGCACTCAAGTCACAAATCAAGACAGGCATGTCCAAGTCAAGTCTCAAGTCAAGACCGTCAAGTATCAAGTCAAGTCTCAAGTCCTAAACAAATCATAATGTGCTCTTCACCAAATGTAATACCATTTCATATTTTTAAGAAGAGTAAGTTAGTATATTACATTTACGCAAATCATGAATGCTTTTAAAAATATCTATATATTTATTACTTTCCAAATAAACGTTATATTTCCATGAGAAAGCCCCCCCCCCCCAATTTTTTAATTTTTTTATTTCACCTTTATTTAACCAGGTAAGCTAGTTGAGAGCAAGTTTTCATTTACAACTGCGACCTGGCCAAGATAAAGCAAAGCTGTGCGACATAAACAACAACACAGAGTTACACATTGAATAAACAAGTGTACAGTCAATAACACAATAGAAAAAAAAGAAAGTCTATATACAGTGTGTGCAAAATAATGATCGACTATCGAGGATCGCTATGGGGTGCAATCGGGTGATGTAGGCTTGTATACAATTGGCCAACATTACACACACTCTCTCTCTCTCTGTGTGGTTACAGTAGGCTAATGTATGTCAATGGTTTTAGGAACAGCAGTAACATCAGGCAGGATTTATGCTACCAACTGCCTAGCCAGTTGTAGCTCAATCTTGGGTGCAATGATCGTTCCCGCACTGACTGACAGTGTGGAGGCTCATTGATTTAACATTACGTTAGCCTACACTAGTAAAGTAATAAAATATATAGCTCTTGGCTATATTAGCCACGACTTACCGTTCTTTGTGCAGCTTCAAATGTCGAACAAAGTTGGAAATTGTTGCGCCTCCGTCTGTAATTTTCTTCCCGCATGTTTTGCAAGTTGCAATCCGTTTTCTGTTGATACAGCGTTGTCTTTATATCCGAAAATACACATTTTGGGTATCATCTTTCCAAAGGCTCCATCTGAATTCACCTGCCGACATTCCTCTGCACTGCCACGCACAACTTTTTCTCAGCTGTCACAATTTGATTGGCTGCTGTCCATTTCAAACTGTAATCCGTTAAATGAAGAGTTGATGAGCTGCACACTTTTCTTAATAGCATCATTTTTAATATTTGGGCTTGGGGAGGGTATCAAGTCAGTTCGAGTCATAAGGCTTAACAAAATCACGTCAAGTCATGAGTCATTGGTGTTACAGTCAAAGTCGAGTTGCAAGTCATCATATTTGTGACTCCAGTCTGACTGGAGTCCAATTCATGTGACTCGAGTCCACACCTCTGCTAAATACCCACTTCAAGAGTGTTCCACCTACACACACCACACCAAGCACTCAAAAAAAGAATGGACTAAAAACAACCCAATTTGGATTACTTGGTATCCCAGTGCTGGTTAAATAGTGAACAGAACCCATGTTGGGTTATTTTGACCCAGCCAGTTGGGTTGCGTGAATAACCCAAAAAGTTGGGTTGTTGAGATTACCCAAACATAGATCAATTTAACCATCAGTTAAGTATTTTTTATTCCCATGCTGGGTTGACCTACTGTAGCAGGTGGGTCTTTTTGAAAATAGACCTTAGGTTAGGGGTGTCTTTCAGCTCGATATAATTGGCCACCCAATGGAGTAAATGTCATTCCTGTTCATCAAGTTGCATTTACATGCTGTTAATAAGATACTGTTTATATTTTTGAGTATTAGTTCTACAGTTTCTTTTACAATCACTAACATCTTTTTGTCCAATCTGTAATCACATTTTCAAAACTCTAAACACAATTAGCACAACATCCGTCTGTTGTGGACCATACCTTTAACACAATTCATGTTGTTTTCACAGAATATGCAGGCATTTAACACATTTTTAAAATGCTTCAATTTTCTTTACATACAAGCTTACCCAATACCAAAATGATGGATCTTTCTTGTCTTATTTACAATTGCTTGCACACAGCATGCCAGAAATGACCTAATGTTCAAAACTTTAAATATAGTATAAAGCCTCTACTTCTGCATCAACAGCAGCTCAGAAGCAATATTGAAATAGCTGATAAGCATTTTTGAATGAACATCATTGAAACATTGAGAAATAGCTGATTTTCTAAAGGACGCAATGTCTTCCTTCCTCTGGGGGAAGAGGAAAGCTCCTCAGTGAAGACCAAGATCATGCAATTGTAGGATTGGTCATTGCTGACAATGCAATAAAACTGAGAGAAATTCAGACCAGAATTGTAGAGGACCACCTGATATTTCACAATGTGGGAAGCATCAGCCTGACTACGATTGCTCGGACTCTGACCAAACACACAGTTCGAATGAAAGAGTTGTACACAGTTCCTTTTGAAAGGAACAGTGAGCGGGTCAAGGAACTCCAGCATCAATACGTCCAGGTATGATGTCTATCCAATATGTATTGTTCTATAGTGAGTTTTACGCTATGCTACTCTACATGTTAACATGGGTTACAGTACATACAGTAGGACATACTGAAAAGCATTGACACATACTGTGTTTGATTTCTTTCAGAGAGTCATGGAGGTGGAGGCTAATCAGACCACACATTAAATAATTTATGTTGATGAGGCAGGGTTTAACCTGGCAAAAACATGTTGTCGGGGAAGAAACGTCAATGGGAAAAGGGCCACCATTGATGTGCCGGGTCAGAGGGGAGAAAATATGTGTGCTGCAATCTCGAGTGCTGGTTTGGCCCTGCAGAAGTGCCAGATTGGTCCCTACAACAATGAGTGCCTTCTTTTGTTTTTAGATGAACTCCACCAACAACTGGTGCCAGAATCAGAAAGGGAACAGGTGGGAGGAAACAGCAGGACATTTGTGATTGCATGGGGCAATTTAGCATTCCACCATTCACATGCAATTACAAACTGGTTTGCAGCACATCCAAGAATGGTTTCCCTTTTCCTCCCCCCTACTCGCCTTTCCTCAACCCCATTGAGTATTTTTTTTCTGCCTATAGGTGGTAAGTGTATGATCATCGGCCACATGACCAAATGTCTCTCCTGGATGCAATGGATACAGAGACCTCTCAGCTGAAGACTGCTAGTGTCACGACTCCTACCAAAGGTAGCTCCCCTTTCTGCTCGGGTGGTGCTCGGCAGTTGTTGTCACCGGCCTACTAGCTGCCACTGATTCCCTTTTTCCCCCTTTCTGTTTATTGTTTGCACCTGTTTTGTGTTGGGCTGATTAGCTGGGTTATTTTAGCCAGTAGGCCCGCCTGCTCTGTGTGCGGGATTGTTTTGTGTATTTTGCTTCTGTGCACGCTCGTGTTTGAGGTGCTTGAATGTGAGTTTCCTCGGACTGTTTCAGTCCCCAGTGTTTGGGGCACTTTGTTTTTGTGTGCGCCCTGTATCTCCGTGGGGTGGCTTGTGTTCGCCGTTGTGTAACATTAAAGCACTACCCTGTACTCTCCGCTTCCTGCGCCTGACTTCGCACCCACTACGCCCAGAGCCTTACAGCCAGGGGTGGATAAGGCATGACAAGTGTTTCTATCCAAGGTGCATAGCGAGAGATGACATGTGATGTGGATGAGAACATGTGGCCAAATGCTGAAGATCGTATAGATTAGAACAGGACTGTGCATTTTTGTGTTTTTGCCCTTCTGTGCCTTTTTTACTGCAATTGTGTTTTATTTTTACACATTTGGATACCAAAGGTCATGTATGTTGGATTTTTTGTTGATTACTGGCAGCAATTTCATGTTTCTAATAAAGCTTTCACTGCAGCAAATCTGTTGCCAAAAATGCACACATTCGACACTCAACCAAAAAATGTAGAGTGTTTTACAGTAAAAGGAAACTGAATTATGAAAAACAATGGATTTCATATTGTCTATTGTATGCAGGTAGAACTGAAACATGAAATGTAATGCAGTTTTTGTAATGCCATCAGCTGTTAATATTTTAAGTCATTGTGCTATGATTGACTATATGTTCCTCTTGGATAGAAAACATGTGCTAGTGTTTTGACAGAATGATTAGATATTGAGTTGGTTTTGCCGTGTTTTGATAGAGTTAGTATATGTAGAGAAAGTATTTTCGCATTTTGAAATGTAGAGTTTATAATTAACTTCTTTGGGATCGGTGTCGATTAGCATGAGGTTGTAAGTAACAAGAACATTTTCGAGGACTACAAATACCTAGGTGTCTGGTTAGACTGTAAACTCTCCTTCCAGACTCACATTAAGCATCTCCAATCCAAAAATAAATCTAGAATCGGCTTCCTATTTCACAACAAAGCCTCCTTCACTCATGTTGCTAAACATACCCTCGTAAAACTGACTATCTTACAGATCCTTGACTTCGGCGATGTCATTTACAAAATAGCCTCCAACACTCTACTCAGCAAATTGGATGTAGTCTATCACAGTGCCATCCGTTTTGTCACCAAAGCCCCATATACTACCCACCGCTGCGACCTGTATGCTCTCGTTGCCAAACCCACTGGCTCCAGGTCATCTATAAGTCTTTGCTTGGTAAAGCCTCTCCTTATCTCAGCTCACTGGTCACCATAGCAATGCCCACCTGTAGCACGTGCTCCAGCAGGTATATTTCACTGGTCATCCCCAAAGCCAACTCCTCTTTGGATTCCTTTCCTACCAGTTCTCTGCTGCCAATGACTGGACTGAATTGTAAAAATCACTGAAGCTGGAGACTTATATGTCCCTCACTAACTTTAAGCATCAGCTGTCAGAGCAGCTTACCGATCACTGCACCTGTACACAGCCCATCTGTAAATAGCACACCCAACTACCTCATCCCCATATTGTTATTTATTTTTGCTCTTTTGCACCCCAGTATCTCTACTTGCACATCATCATCTGCACATCTATCACTCCAGTGTTAATGCTAAATTGTAATCATTTTGCCACTAAGGCCTATTTATTGCCTTACCTCCCTAATCTTACCACATTTGCACACACTGTATATAGATTTTTTGTGTTATTGGCTGTACGTTTGTTTATCCCATGTGTAACTCTGTGTTGTTGTTTTTGTCGCACTGCTTTGCTTTATCTTGGCCAGGTCGCAGTTGTAAATGAGAACTTGTTCTCATCTGGCCTACCTGGTTAAATAAAGGTGAAATAAAAATAAAATATATAAATAGACATATCTGATATTGGCAGAAAGCTTACATTCTTGTTAATCTAACTGCACTGTTTAATTTACAGTAGCTATTGCAGTGAAATAATACCATGCTATTTTATGAGAAGAGTGCACAATTTTGAACATGAAAAGTTATTAATAAAGCAATTAGGCACATTTGGCCAGTCTTGATACAACATTTTGAACAGAAATGCAATGGCTCATTGGATCGGTCTAAAACGTGTTACATACACTGCTGCCATCTAGTGACCAAAATTTAAATTGCACCCGGGCTGGAATAATACATTATGGCCTTTCTCTTGCATTTCAAAGATGATGGTACAAATAAAAAAACAAAAGAGCGGTTGGTTTTTCTTTGTATTATCTTTTACTAGATCTATTGGGTTATATTCTCCTACATTCCTTTCACATTTCCACAAACTTCAAAATGTTTCCTTTTAAATGGTACCAATAATGTGCATATCCTTGCTTCAGGGCCTGAGCTACAGACAGTTAGATTTGGGTATGTCATTTTAGGCAACAAAAAAAATAAAAAAGGGGTGGATCCTTAAGAGGTTTTAACCTGTATAGGTACATGCTTGTTAGCAATTGTAAAAAATCTGTAATTCATTTTTTTTATTTTAGTTTTTAGAATGGTCCTTGGTCAAATGTCATACACTATATAGGGAAAAGGGTGCCTTTTGGGCCACACACATTGTTAGAGGTGACTATAGGGAGACAAGTGTGGCCTCAATAACTTAGCTGCTGTCTCTAGGTTAAATTTGTGTAATGTAATATGACCTAAGAAGATGCCATATTATGCAGTCACGGATATACTCCTTGAAGCATAGCTTTTCCCTTAAATTCATTATAAACACATAATAGCATACCGTAGGAAATTCATATTCTTGATGTTGTTCAGAGCTGGCAGATCTAAGGGTAGATAACAGGACAGAACCGATGTAGATTCTTCGGATTAGGATTCTTCTATGTATCTGTGTACACTTCTAAGAGAGTTCTCTAGTTAAAACGTAATAACTTTTTTCATTCTTAAATTAAATCAGAAAAGATTCAACACAATCTTTTAAGGTGGAATAATACACTTCAAGCTGGGCTTAGTCTAATTAGAATTGTGAACATAAAATCAAAGACTGTTTCAAGATGTGAAGCAATGAAATCCTCTGAAATAACTTCCAATAGGGTTTCTAAATTACAAGCTGTTAGTTCATGATAAAACCTTTATATTCATCATTATTTCACAGCTGACATTTGGCTATTGTTCCTGATTGACCATGGAGCTCTTTCGCAGAGACGCTAACAGGAAGATTGTGCTTGTATTTATGCACTGACACTCAAACCAATATCAATATCACTGAGTCAGTGTTCATTTTTATTAGTTTTGGATGATCTGTAAAGCTTGATTAACTGTATGATCAGGAAATGCAGGTGAAACATGTCAACAATTTTGTACTCAATTGATTATTATCATAATGCCGTTGCTCATCTTTCAATTTACCAAACCAATTCTACAGTTAAAAGAACTAGAGTGAATACATTACATATTGTCTCCTCAGGCTACTTAGTAGTCTGACACAATGGAAACAAGCAGCTTAGAACCATCAAAGACAGTAATGAGTTGCCATGCTGGTTTTAATAGTCATCCCTTGTTTTGAGAAGATGATTGGATTTAAATTTGCTTTAGTAGATGTGACTTTAAATGTCTCCATCTTTGTTTACTTGCAAGTATATAATGAAGACTTGTATTTCAGATGTAAATGTGGGGATTCATGGTTCAACCAAATTATATTTGTACTATTATAGTGATATGACAGAACAGTAACAAATGAAAGACATTCATATCTCTAAACTGCAATCAAATGTTGTAATAAATTGTTTATGAATAAAGCATGCCAGTTAGTGTTTTTCCCAGAAGAAACTACTTTACTTCTGTAACTATCTTGTCTTATTTTGGAAGTGTTGATTAGAAAGCAGCTGATCAGGCTCTGTAGAGATGTTGACACTTTATATACACAGTGTACAAAACATTATGAACATTATGCTCTTTCCATTGACTGAACAGGTGAATCCAGAGGAAAGCTATGATCCCTTATTGATGTTACTTGTTAAATCCACTTCCATCAGTGTAGATGAAGGGGAGGAGACAGGTTAAAGAATGATTTTTAAGCATTAAGACATGGGTTGTGTGCCATTCAGAGGGTAAATGGGCAAGACAAAATAAATAAGTGCCTTTGAACGGGGTATAATAGTAGTTTCCAGGCACACCGGTTTGTGTCAAGAACTGAAATGCTGCTGGGTTTTTCACACTCAACAGTTTCCCGTGTGTATCAAGAGTGGCAACTCAATATTAGGAAGGTCTTTTTTTTAGGTTTTGTACACTCAGTGTACGTCTATATCAATTACCAAGGTACTAGATGAAAAACTGGTTAAATCCAAGTCTGACATGGTCAGTCAGTCACATTTTATACATAACGGTATGGCCCACAATTGCAATCTGCTGCAGGATATTTTTACAGAGGTTAGTTGTGCATTTCCACTAAATCAGCCTCCTTCCTGGCTATTTCCTGGATACACTGTAGTGACTGGAAGGTAAAAGTATAGTGTGTTTGGCTTAACATTCATGTTGTTTCCTCTCCCTCAGAGCCATGCTGTTCAAATACAGAGAAAAATATATTTTATTAATAGACCTAGAGTGACGCTACAAGTACAAAACATGGGTTTTCATCTATCTTTACACCTGTGCTGTACAGTAGATGGGTCCTCTGAGGTAAGAATTATGGAATTTAATTTAGTACCCTGCTGAAAAGAAAACGGCATACACCAGCCTTCGTTGTGTTTTCGCTGGTGATCAGCCTTCATTGTGTTTTCGCTGGTAACCAGCCTTCACTGTGTTTTGGACACCGGTGACCACCATAAATTGATCACCAGCGTACCGGTCACTCGCAAAACCAGCATCTAGTCACATTATGCTCACTTGCAAAGTGATGTCTAATTCCTATTGGATTATCCAACAATTGGAACTTTTATTCACCTACAATCTGCATTCAGAATGACTGCAAGGGTTAGAAAAATGAGAGAACGTGATCACCTAAACCATCTAAACTCAAACAACTATTTCAGTAAAGGTGTAAGTCCAAGGCCGTGTCTACACTTGACAGTTCATGCAGCTTTAGTATTCTGATCATATAGTTTGCATCTCCACCTACATTTAAATGTGTCTACCGTGTCCACAGTGTGTCCGGATACCCTTTTCCCATGCTATATTCAAGTGCTGGTATGCATTCTACAAACGTTGGAATAGGCAAAATATGATAATAACACAACAACAACTGCTGGCAGTAGCTAATTACTGTAGCGCCAAGTCTAGGTCCAAAAGGCTCCTTAACAGCTTCAACACCCAAGCTATAAGACTGCTGAACTATTAATCAAATGGCCACTCGGACTATTTACATTGAACCCCCCCCTTATTTTACACTGTTGCTACTCGCTGTTTATCCTCTATGCATAGTCACTTTACCCCTACCCACATGTACAAATTACTGCAAATAACCTGTACCCCCGCACATTTACTTGATATCAGGCTCCCTGTATATAGCCTCATTAATGTTATGTAATTCTACTGTGTTACTTTTAATGTTACTTTATTTAGTCAATATTTTTTTCACTCTATTTCTTGAACTGCACTGTTAGTTAAGGGCTTGTAAGTAAGCATTTCACGGTAACAGTGAACCCCAACCGGCTGCGTGTGTCCGCCATGGTGTGCTATCGTGTATAAATTTACTTTGTCCCTGAAACCGTTAGACACCCCTGAACTAGACCATGCTGGACCAGCATACACACAAAAAATAAATGCTACACTATTAAAATGTTCCTGTATTTTTAATTAAGGTGAAAGTAATGTAAACAACAACAAGATACTGCATTTTTACAGCTGAATTAAGTTGATATTGCTGTAAAAGGACAGTATGCTGCTGAATGCTTGTAACTTGAGACTATACCTCACTACAAATTTGAACTCACAACCTCTTGGTTGCTAATGACCTGAATTTCCAGCTCATCAAATACATTTTTTATTGGTCACATACACATGGGTAGCAGATGTTAGTGCGAGTGTAGCGAAATGCTTGTGCTTCTAGTTCCGACCATGCAGTAATATCTAAGAAGTAATCTAACAATTTCACAACTACCTTTTACACACAAGTGTAAAGGAATGAATAAGAATATGAACATATAAATATATGGATGAGCGATGGCCGAACGGCATAAGCAAGATGCAATAGAGTACAGTATATACATATGAGATAAGTAATGTAGGGTATGTAAACATTATATAAAGTGGCATTATTTAAAGTGACTAGTGATACATTTATTACATCCACTTTTTCATTATTAAAGTGGCTAGAGATTTGAGTCAGTATGTTGGCAGCAGCCACTCAATGTTAGTGATGGCTCTTTAACAGTCTGATGGCCTTGAGATGGAAGCTTTCAGTCTCTCGGTCCCAGCTTTGATGCACCTGGACTGACCTCGCCTTCTGGATGATAGCGGGGTGAACAGGCAGTGGCTCAGGTGGTTGTTGTCCTTGATGATCTTTTTGGCCTTCCTATGACATCGGGTGGTGTAGGTGTCCTGGAGGGCAGGTAGTTTGCCCCTGGTGATGCGTTGCGCAGATCTCACTACGCTCTGGAGAGCCTTACGGTTGTGGGCGGAGCAGTTGCCATACCAGGCGATTGTGCATCTGTAAAATGTTGTGAGTGTTGTTGGTGACAAGCCAAATTTCTTCAGCCTCCTGAGGTTGAAGAGGCACTGTTGCACCTTCTTCACAACGCTGTCTGTGTGGGTGGACAATTTCAGTTTGTCAGTGATGTGTATGCCGAGGAACTTGAAGCTTTCCACCTTCTACACTGCGGTCCCATCGATGTGGAAAACGGAGTGGTCCCTCTGCTGTTTCCTGAAGTCCACGATCATGTCCTTTGTTTCGTTGATGTTGAGTGAGAGGTTGTTTCCTGACACCACACTTCCAGATTCCTCACCTCCTCCCTGTAGACTTTCTCGCTGTTGTTGGTAATCAAGCCTACCACTGTAGTGTTGTCATCAAACTTGATGATTGAGTTGGAGGCATGCATAGCCACACAGTCATGGGTGAACAGGGAGTACAGGAGAAGACTGAGAACACACCCTTGTGGGGCCCCAGTGTTGAGGATCAGTGGGGTGGAGATGTTGTTTCCTACCCTCATCACCTGGGGGTGTCCCGTCAGAAAGTCCAGGACCCAATTGCACAGGGTGGGGTCGAGACCCAGGGTCTCGAGCTTAATGATGAGTTTGGAGGGTACTATGGTGTTAAATGCTGAGCTGTAGTCGATGAACAGCATTCTTACATAGGTATTCCTCTTGTCCAGATGGGATAGGGCAGTGTGCAGTGTGATTGCGATTGCGTTGTCTGTGGACCTATTGGGGCGGTAAGCAAATTGGAGTGGGTCAAGGGTGTCAGGTAGGGTGGAGGTGATATGATCCTTGGCTAGTCTCTCAAACCACTTCATGATGACGGGAGTTAGTGCTACGGGGCGATAGTCGTTTAGCTCAGTTACCTTAGCTTTCTTGGGAACAGAAACAATGGTGGCCCTCTTGAAGCATGTGGGAACAGCAGACTGGGATAGGGATTGATTGAATATGTCCGTAAACACAGGATGCGGCTAGGGATGCCGTCTGGGCCGGCAGCCTTGCGAGGGTTAACACGTTTAATTGTTTTACTCACGTTGGCTAAGGTAAAGGAGAGCCCGCAGGTTTTGGTAGCGGTCCGCGTCAGTGGCACTGCATTTTCCTCAAAGCGAACAAAGAAGTTGTTTAGTTTGTCTGGGAGCAAGACATCAGGCTCCGCGACGGGGCGGGTTTTCTTTTTGTAGTCTGTGATTAACTATGGACCCTGCCACATAACTCTCGTGTCTGAGCCATTGAATTGCGACTCTACTTTGTCTCTATACTGATGCTTAGCTTGATTGATTGCCTTGCGGAGGGAATAGCTACACTGTTTGTATTCGGCCATGTTTCCGGTCAACTTGCCCTGATTAAAAGCAGTGGTTCATGCTTTCAGTTTTGCGCGAATGCTGCCATCAATCCACGGTTTCTGGTTGGGGAAGGTTTTAGTAGTCGCCGTGGGTACAACATCACCGATGCACTTGCTAATAAACTCGCTCACCGAATCAGCGTATACATCAATGTTGTTGTTCGACGCTATCCGGAACATATCCCAGTCCACGTGATCGAAGCAGTCTTGAAGAGTGGAATCAGATTGGTCGGACCATCGTTAAACAGACCTGAGCATGGGAGTTTCCTGTTCTAGTTTCTCTCTATAGGCTGCGAGCAACAAAATGGAGTCGTGGTCAGATTTGCCAAAAGGAGGGTGGGGGAGGGCTTTGTATGCGTCGCGGAAGTTAGAGTAACAATGATCCAGAATTTTGCCAGCCCGGGTAGCGCATTCGATATGCTGATAAAATTTAGGGAGCCTTGTTTTCAGATTATCCTTGTTAAAATCCCCAGCTACAATAAATGCCTCAGGATATGTGGTTTCCAGTTTACATAGAGTCCAATGAAGTTCTTTCAGGGCCGTCGAGATGTCTGCTTGGGGGGGATATACACGACTGCGTATAGAATTCTCTTGGTAGATAATGCGGTCAGCATTTGATTGTAAGGAATTCTAGGTTAGGTGAACAAATGGACTTGAGTTCCTGTATGTTGTTATGATCACACCATGACTCGTTAATCATAATGCATACACCCCCGCCCTTCTTCTTACCAGAGAGATGTTTGTTTCTGTTGGCGCGATGCTTGAAGAAACCAGGTGGCTGTACCGACTCTGATAATGTATCCCGAGTGAGCCATGTCCCCGTGAAACAGAGAATGTTACAATCTCTGATGTATCTCTGGAAGGCAACCTTTGCTCGGATTTCGTCTACCTTGTTGTCAAGAGACTGGACATTGGCGAGTAGTATACTCGGGAGTGGTGGGCGATGTGCCCGTCTACGGAGCCTGACCAGAAGACCGCTCCGTCTGTCCCTTCTGCGCCGCCGTTGTTTTGGATCGCTTGCTGGGATCCGATCCATTGTCCTGGGTGGAGGACCAAACAGAGGATCTGCTTCGGGAAAGTCATATTTCTGGTCATAATGTTGGTAAGTTGACGTTGCTCTTATATCCAATAGTTCCTCCCGGCTGTATGTAATAAGACTTAAGATTTCCTGGGGTAACAGTGTAAGAAATAATACATAAAAAATGAATTACTGCATAGTTTCCTAAGAACCCGAAGCGAGGCGGCCATCTCTGTCGGCGCCCGAAGTATGTGTCGGCATGACAGGTGTCGGCATGAAGAGATTGGCCATAGATTTAATAGCATTAATACATTTCGCACTTTGCTAAAAGTAGCCCAGAATCAAGTCAATAATTGTCTGATTATCTGACAACACCAACGTAAATGTCACGTCCTGGCCAGTATATAAGGTTAATAGTTTTGTAGTTTGGTCAGGGCGTGGCAGAGGGTATTTGTTTTATGTGGTTCAGGGTGGTGTGTTTTTGTTAAAAGGGTGTTTGAGTTAGTAATTCCGGGTGTTGGTTTATGTTTAGGTATTTCTATGTGGAGTCTAGGGAGTGTATGTCTATGTTTGGTTAATTGGGGTTGGGACTCTCAGTTGAAGGCAGGTGTTGTCTATCTGCCTTTGATTGAGAGTCCCATATAGTAGGGTGTGTTTGTGTTTGGGATTTGTGGGTGATTGTTCTGTGTTGAGCCTATGCTAGCCAGACTGTTTGTAGTTGTTCGTTCGTTCTTTTTGTTTTGTTATTTTGTACGTTCATTTTTTGAAGTTAATAAATTCTCAAGATGAGCATACACATACCTGCTGCGTTTTGGTCCTCCTTCACCGACGACAACCGTGACAGTAAAAATAACCAGGTACATCTTTTTTTACCAAGAACATACAGTATATCCACTCACTCTCAAAATTAGGATACAGTTAGGGTACAGTGTTGTTTCCTGGAGTACGAAATGGTCAAAGGTATATTAAGAGGTATACATAGGAGCTCACATTTTACTGGTCGGTTCCTTTTATGGCACAGTTCATGTGCGGATAATCTAGTATAATTGTAAATTTTTTTACCCAAAATTTTGAATATAAGGTACAATCACCACCGCACTTTGAAATGTAGGTGGGGGCAATGCACTGGTGGGGCTCATCAGCATATTTCGGGGCTTGATCTAATAGAGGTGTATTAATGCCAATCGTCAGTGGAAGTGTTGTACCAGTTTAAATGGTGGATGGTTATGATAAAGGTTGAGCACCTCTTATAAAACGGTCAGTTCTGCAAACGTTGTAAGAGCATGTGACATTATAGTGCTGCACTGTTAAAAGGTTACTGTGCATTTCAAAGTAACTTAATTGAGTTGCTGTGAATTTTGCATTACCTAAATGGCAACCAGCTGTCAGCAGTGATGTTAAGTTTGATACCGGAGCACCGAAGCATGCGTTGAAATCACTAAGCAGTTTATTTTGAAGCATTGTGCCTCTGCTTGTATCGCTTTATCACAAGCATGTGATCAATGACGCCCGAAGCTTTGTTTCACCGAACAACCACCTGATTTGTTTGGAATTGGTTTGGTAGAAAACAAAAAGGCTGCACTGTGCATGCATTACTGCGTGTGCAATGTCATCTATAATAATTTGGCTGTTTTAAATACTTTTGACCAACAGGTGCCACTAGTGTTGACTATGATGATCAAAGCCTCGAGTATGAAACTATTTTCTACACAATTGTCTGGAAACCCTCAATGCTTCAGGAAGCTTAATTTCCCCATCCCTACCAGTTTCCCGATAGCAATGGAACTTAGGTTTATGAATGTTTTAATGTGATGCATTTTCCAAAATACCACGCAGAGAGAACGGTCGCTAAGTGTGTCACTGTAGCATGTGTCGATAATGATAGAATCAAAAAAAAGGGACGCTGCTCCCGGATCATCTTTCTCCGTTCAAATCTTTCCTTAACAATATAATTATTTCCCAATACTGAAAACAATGGCTTATTCAATTGTTTACTAAATAAAAATTCCCTAGGTCACCAATTTAGCATATCATTGCGCACATGTTAAGCTAGACATCATGACATATGTTGATCAATTATAGACAGCTGACAAAGAGAAAAATAGGACTCAATTGATTAAAACCTCTTTGGGCTAGGGGGCAGTATTTTGACATCTGGATGAAAAGCGTGCCCAAAGTAAACTGCCTGTTGCTCAGGCCCAGAAGCTAGGATATGCATATAATTGGTAGATTTGGATAGAAAACACTCTAAAGTTCCTAAAACTGTAAAATAATGTCTGTGAGTATAACATCACTGATATGGCAGGCGAAAGCCCCGAGGACAAACCACCCCCCCCAAAAAAAATATCATCCTACCACTGATTTCAATGGCTGGCACTTTTATAATAGGGGGAAATCGTGCCCGATTGCAGTTCCTAGGGCTTCCACTAGATGTCAAAAGTCTTTAGAAAGAGTTTCAGGCTGGTTTTTGGAAAAATGACCCAGAAATTGTCGTTTTTCTAGGTGGCTCCCATTTTGGCTGTAGTGTTTCCAAGCGTGTGAATGAGAGCGCGTTCTTTGGTATTTTTCTCCGGTAAAGACAATAACGATTCTCCGTCTTAAATGTTATCATTTATTTGGGTATTAGGGTACCTATTGTTTGATTATAAACGTTGATTGACTTGTTTGGATAAGTTTATTGGTAACGTTTGGGATTCATTTTGTATGCATTTTGAAGGAGGGAAATCGAGTAGATTATTGACTGAAGCGCACCAGCTAAACTGAGTTTTTATGAATATAATGAAGGACATTATCGAACAAAAGGACCATTTGTAATGTAACTGTGACATTTTGGAGTGCCAACAGAAGAAGATCTTCAAAGGTAAGGCATATATTATATCGCTATTTCTGACTTTCGTGTCGCAACTCCCTGGTTGAAAATGATTTGTTATGCATTTGTGTGCTGGGCGCTGTCCTCAGATAATCGAATGGTTTGCTTTCGCCGTAAAGCCTTTTTGAAATCTGACATTGGATTAACAACAAGTTAAGCTTTATTTTGATGTATTGCACTTGTGATTTCATGAAAGTTTAATATTTATAGTAATTTAATTTGAATTTCACGCTCTGCAATTTCACCGGCTGTTGGCCAGGTGGGACGCTAATGTCCCACCTATCCCAAGTAATTTTTTAGTAACTAATCTATTTATTCGACACAATTAGCTGGAAAGCCTCAATGCTTCAGGAAGCATGATTTCCACATCACAAATGGTTATTAACACTGGAGTTATTTTACATCGCTGAGTGTTAATTAAACTTTTTAGAGTGTTCCTTTAACTTGAATCAACACTAGAAATGTCACATAAAAAATTCAACACTAGATAACACTAACCAATTTGCTGTGCGCTATGAAAGGGACACATCTGCAGGCTTCTATACATTTCCGGAACATTTTAAATTCTGAAGAACCGTAGATGCTACGTGAAGAACCCTACACTTAAATTATAGGTTCTTTATCGGACAAGAGTTCTCCAAGGAATCTTTAGAAAGGGAGTCTTTCTATGAACAATAAACACCTCAACTTTTATTATTATTAGTAACTCCTCAACCCCACAAGATCTTCCTGAAGTGGTAAAATGTTATTTTCAGGGTCTGTGAAAAATTGTAGTATATTGTCTACATCCCACACGGCACCTTATTACCTAGAGTGCACTACTTCTGACCAGAGATCCATTTGGGTATCAGGCAAAATCCTACAGTATATCCAGGACAGGGGTGGGGTTGCTAAAGAACTCAGTAAATCATTAAATAATAAACACGTTTGTCTTAATCTGGTTGTAATCTAAATTGCGCTAATACACAGCAGTTGTCTTAATCCGTAGCTTCAGGACAATGCAACATCACATCATGCTGTTTTGAATGATATGGAAGGGAGTCTATCTAGTGCAATGGCTGGTCCTTAATCCTATTTTGCAATTAATTACACACCACTTCAGAAACCTGGCCCTGTTAGACCCAGACTGCGGGATGTTTGGAAAACCTGCACCCAAAATCCCACTACATTGTGTGATATCCCCAGAGGGAGTGCTTGGCAGTGTGATTGTTCATATTTATACTCCTTATATTCATAGCGGAAAGAGCATTAGCATATCTGTCTGGCTGTGCAGACATTAAACGCAGGTGAAGCACAACGAGGGTATTATCACATTTTGTTTATCACACAAAGGGAGGCACACACGCACACTCTTCACGCACACTGTCTCTTCATTCATCTGTCTCACATAGACACAAAACATCAGGTGGGTGCATGCCTAGCATACTCTTCTGAATTCCAAATGGCACTCTATTCCCTATGTAGTGCACTACTTTTGACCACAGCTCTACACAGCACCTTCTCCAGTGTTAACAATGGTTCCAGTGTGTATATGGTCCCTATCTTTTAGTGGTGATTTAACACTCTCAGTGTTGACTAAGTTTAACACTGGTTCCAGTGTGGTCATACTCTTTCGGTGTTGATTTAACACTCTCAGTATTGATTTAACACTGGAGTATTTGCTGTGATATGGGCCCTGATCAAAAGTAGTGCACTATATAGTGAACAGGGGGCCATTTGGGATTCATACACTCTTGTTGTAATTGCCTGGCTGCTTATATGGATTCCGACCCATACTTCATGTTTGTAGCGTCTGTTCTGTTGTATCATGTTAGTCTCTTTATTTAGGTACTGTTGTTTCTGTTGTTCCATTGTTGAATATGCATTCATTAATGAAAATGCTATTCTGTTGTCTTAAATCATTTGCATTTATGTGCACTGTCTATTCAAGAACTGTCTATTTATGTGCACTGTCTATTCAAGAACTGTCTATAGATTCAATGGTTATGTAAGGATGTGAATGATTATCATTGATTAGTGAAGCCTGACCTGTGTCTATAAATTCCTGTCTGTCATGTGATTAAGATGGTGGTTGCTTCAAGAGAATGAAGAAGTCTTAAGGATCTGCCCCTTTTTTTCAATTTTCACCTAAAATGACATACCCACATCTAAGTGCCTGTAGCTTAGGCCCTGAAGGAAGGATATGCATATTCTTGGTACCATTTCAAAGGAAACACTTTGAATTTTGCGGAAATGTGAAAGGAATGTTGGAGAATATAACACAATACATCTGGTAAAAGATAATACAAAGAAAAAAACAACCGTTCTTTGTATTTTTTGTGTACCATCATCTTTGAAATGCAAGAGAAAGGACATAATGTATTATTCCAGCTCAGGTGCAATTTAGATTTTGGCCACTAGATGGCAGCAGTGTATGTGCAAAGTTTAAACTGATCCAATGAACCATTGCATTTCTGTTCAAAATGTTGTATCAAGACTGGCCAAATGTGCCTAATTGCTTTATTAATAACTTTTCATGTTGAACATTGTGCACTCTCCTCAAACAATAGCATGGTATTCTTTCACTGTAATAGCTACTGTAAATTGGACAGTGCAGTTAGATTAATAACAATAATTTAAGCTTTCTGCCAATATCAGATATGACTATGTCCTGGGAAATGTTCTTGTTACTTACAACCTCATGCTAATCGCATTAGCCTATGTTAGCTCAACCATCATGTGGATGGGACATCAAGCTCCTGTGTGCTGCCCCTGTGTAGACTTCAGGTTAAGGGTGGCAGTTTTTTTAAACTTTTAAACTTGGGCAAAACAGAGATGCTAGTTCTAGGTCCCAAATGACAAAGAGATCTACTGTTGGATCTGACAAGTAATCAGTGTGCATGGCCACTGCATTTCCATGTCATCTGACCATAGCACTGGTTCCAATCCAAGTTCCAATGCTGTTTATCTCCAGGCGGTGCTATGATCAATTGACTTGAAAATAGAGCTCTTTGGCTATGCACACCAGTGGTGGGTTTGGCGTCAAAAAACGAAAGCATACAATATAGCTCAGCATTATTTATTCTATACTGTATTTTTTGCTCATCTTTATTAACGGTGCAAATAATTCTGGACCCCACTGTATTATTTGCTTTTGCTTTTTCAAAATGGATGCGACGTAGCTGCATGGGTGCGCACTCGTGTGAGAAGATTTCTGCTGTCCGACCAGCTGGGTACTCGTTAGGGATTGATGGAGCTGCCTACCTGTGTGCCGGGTGGGAAAACTTACTGTAGCTTAGCTGCTTATGTCACTTTTTGACTGCGTGTGTGAAACCAAGATCGGTCTCGAGGAGGCCGGCGCACCAGTGGCCTGTTGTGTGCATGTGGGCCACTCATGAGGCTTCAAGTCGACCACCCTCGTGGACTTCGGTGGTTTCAAGGAAATGTTAATTCAACTTTGTTAACATAGAAGACTGTAAAGATGTAGTGAAAGTTTAATTTACACTGTTGGTATATTAGCTATTGAAAGTTTCTGTCAGTGGTACATTTTTGTTATGTGTGTGGAGATTATAAAACATTTTTGTGCATATTCTATGATAGTCTGGGGTAATGTTAGCTGTATCAGGATTATTTGTATAAAATGTATCTCGGCAATATCCATATTCTGTTCAAGTATATTGATTTTAAAAAGTACAGCGTTCCTTTTATGTTTGAGAAACAAGAATCATTTTTTGTAAGAGGGGGACTTATGTAAGGATGTGAATTGGATGTTCATCATTGAAAGTAATTCCTGTCTTGTGTCTATAAATTATTGTCTGTCACGTAAATGGATTGAGATGGTGCTTGCTTCTAGAGAATAAAGACATGTTTTACATATCTCCTGTGTGCTGCCTCTGTGTAGTCTTAAAACTTCTTACATCTACACGTTCCGCTAGCGGAACGTCTGCTCCAATATCCAATGATGGGCGGGGCGCGAAATTCAAACTCCTCTAAATCCGAAAACTTACACTTTTCAAACATATGACTATGTTACAGCTATTTAAAGACAAGACTCTCCTTTATCTAACCAAACTGTCCGATTTCAAAAAGGCTTTACAGCGAAAGCAAAACATTAGATTATGTCAGCAGAGTACCCAGCCAGGAATAATCACACAGCCATTTTTCAAGCTAGCATATCATGTCACATAAACCCAAACCATATCTAAATGCAGCACTAACCTTTGATGATCTTCATCAGATGACACACCTAGGACATTGTGTTATACAATACATGCATGTCTGTTCAATCAAGTTCATATTTATATCAAAAACCAGCTTTTTACATTAGCATGTGACGTTCAGAACTAGCATTCCCACCGAACACTTCCGGTGATTTTACTAAATTACTCACGATAAACGTTCACAAAAAGCATAACAATTATTTTAAGAATTATAGATACAGAACTCCTCTATGCACTCGATATGTCCGATTTTAAAATAGCTTTTCGGATGAAGCACATTTTGCAATAATGTAAGTACATAGCCCGGCGTTACAGGGCTAGCTATTTAGACACCCACCCAGTGTAGCCTTCACCAAAATCACATTTCCTATAAGAAAAATGTTCTTACCTTGCTTGTTCTTCATCAGAATACACTGCCAGGACTTCTACTTCAATAACAAATGTAGGTTTGGTCCCAAATAATCCATCGTTATATCCAAACAGCGACGTTTTGTTCGTGCGTTCTAGACACTATCCCAACGCTAAATCTCGGCCACGAGCATGACGCAAAATATGACAAAAAATTTCGAAATATTCCATTACCGTACTTCGAAGCATGTCAACCGCTGTTTAAAACCAATATTTATGCAATTTATCTCGTAGAGAAGCGATAATATTCCGACCGGGAATCTGCCTGTCTGTAAACTGAGGAAAAAACCAAAAGCCGGGGGCGGGGCGTGTCACGCGCCTAAGGCTTAGTCCATTGACTGACCACTCAGCATTTGCTCTCGTGTGCTTCAGCCAGGGCTTTGAATGACATCATTCCTGTTTTTCCCGGGCTGTGAGACTCCATTGTTGACGTGAGAAGTGTCACGTAAGAGCAGAGATCCTTTGTAAACGACAGAGATAATAAAGAAGGGCAAGAAATGTTCAGACAGGGTACTTCCTGAACAGAAGCATCTCAGGTTTTTGCCTGCCATAGGAGTTCTGTTATACTCACAGACACCATTCAAACAGTTTCAGAAACTTTGGAGTGTTTTCTCTCCAAAGCTAATAATTATATGCATATTCCAGTTTCTGGGCAGGACTAATAATCAGATTAAATCGGGTACGTTTTTTATCCAGCCGTGAAATTACTGCCCCCTAGATGTAACAGGTTAAGGTTTGGACACAACAATAGCGTTTGCTGGCCGAGAGTACTGTACTTAGCACCTTTGAACAGAGTGCCAGCCATAAACAAAGTGCAATAGAATTACACAATAATGTTGGCAGTCAGACGTCCACCAGGGGAGGTCCCTATAACACAGCACGCCAAACAATCGGCAGACAAATGTCAGATCAACATTCAGTGTGGTGTGTGTCGAGTTTTAACTTTCCTATAGTTGACGTTCCACCCTCTGAACCCTCTAAACAGCCTACTACCACTCCACTTTGACATCCATGCACCAAAAGATAATTGCAGTAATGTCATTATATAAAAAGGAATGACATTGTGTGAAAATAAAAATTTGGAAACATCTCAAACATCTTACCTTTAGCCATTTCTAAGGATGTAAGGGCTCTAACAACGTGAGTTCTCTGAAGTAACAGCAGGAGCCAAATAACAGCTGAACGACTTGTCCTCTCCAACACGCCTCAAGGAAGAAAGGAGCAATTGAGTATTTCACTGAGAGTTAAGAAAATGATCTATTTTCACAACCAAGTCACCTAAGGAGAGGATTATTAGACACAATTATTCTAATTTAAAGTAGTGTAAAGCTGTACTTTCAGAATTGAGAACACTTCATATCTATCTGACAACAGACACTTCTTGTTCAACATAGTTAAGTGCTATTTTATTTTGAACAACTTTAAGCTATTAGGTCGGCTAACAATAAATGCAATTGGTACACATGGAGCACTTGCTACAGATTTGACGTCAAAACATTCAACATTCACACATTTCAAATGTAATAAACTGTCGCTAACCAAATATTTAACAAAAACCCACACTCAGACTTGTAGTAAATAGACACAAGGAAAAACCACAGTATTATACAAGTTAGATGAGGCTATTTGCAATTTGTTGCAGTAGCACAGCTAGATTATTTATAGCGACAATAAAAGTTGGGGCGCAGCTAGCTAGCTAATTAACAGCAACATGTCTAAATACACAGGCTGTGTGATCACATGCTGATTACCACATGGACAGCATAGCGAGATAGGATTTCTCTTCTCCCACCTGCCGGCTCCTCACATCATGATAGTTGTATGATGATGATGATGAGGACTCTCATTCAAAACAGCACACGAGCAGGTTTTAATCAAACTATCACATCATCACATCTAACCAGCTCTAACGGTGTTACTCTTTCATTTCGATCATAGTGCTCTTAGACCCGTGACATGTTATTGAGCAATCACCAGGCAAATAGGGTGCATTAGGTTATCATGACAAGGTATATGTTATTAGGTTATGATGACAAGCTACATGTTATTTAGCAGTTATCATGGAATGTAAGGGGATTAATTGTATTGCATATGTGCAGGTGTTGTCTTTCCAATCTCTACTGATTCAGAACATGTCACCCAACACCTTGGCATATTTACTTAGATTACAATGGATAATGTCATGATCCTCACCTCATAGGGACCTAACAGGAAATATGAGGCAACATGTTTAATTCTCTCTCTCTCTCTCTCTCTCTCTCTCTCTCTCTCTCTCTCTCTCGCTCTCTCTCTCTCTCTCTCTCTACTGCCCTCACTCTACCCTACTTCCCCCACTCTCTCTCTCTCCCCTTTTACTCTCTTTACCCCCATTCCTCTCTCTGTTTGCCAGAGCTGAATGACCTCCTTGATCACGTGTCCCGCTCGTCCGCTCATTTCGATAGTGTCTCTCACCTGGCAGGTCACCAGCAGCACTAAGCAACATTTCCATTCCCGAGTTGTTGTAAACGTTCAAGTGTGATGCGTTTATCAATTAGGCCCAGGTATGTGTCTAGTCGGGCTGGCGGGGGCCCTGCACCGGCACAGGGCATTAGCGATGTAATTATGTTTTAGATGGATAATGGCTTATTTACAAAACCCAGTGGTTCTCAGGGTCATGTTCTCTCCAGATAAAGCAATTTGCTTTGATAGACCCTCAGAAACCGCTTGTGCATGCAAATAGCGGCATTAATTAATATGTGACCGCTCTCCATATCTCTCAGCATAGCATAGAGAGGCTATTACATTACAGCCAGAGAGGTAATGTGATGGAGCAGCATCCATACTCTCTCTTCAAACTGCTAGCTCTGCTGTTGTTTAATTTAGGTACTTGTCTGAGGGAATGGTAGTTGTTATACCTTTCAGAACCCCCCCACCCCCAGTTGGCCTGTGGTTTTTAAATGGGCAGATTACATTGCAGATTGGAAATGGACCTATCGTGCTTGCCGTCGGATGTTGTGTGTGCTAGCGGTGAATGTGTACACAGAGTGGATGACATTGACATGAATGTAGATGGTCCTCATCTTAATGACTTAGAATGCATCCCAAATGGCACCCTGTTCCCTATTTAGTGCACTTCTTTTGACCAGGGTCCATAGGCCTCTGGTCAAAAGTAGTGCACTACTGTATATAAGGAATAGGGTGGTGTTTGAAAATTCACTCTCATTAATCCCACACAGCACAGAGAGAAGTATGACAGACAGATAACAGTTGTACACACTGAACCAGCAGTTGTATGACATTAAGTCCACACTAAAGCTATTCTGCCAGTGTGAACTGAGTTGATAATATACTAAAATGCAAACAAGCCTTAATAAATTGTTTATGGCGTAGTAGTACTAAGCGGTTGCGCCACAGGTGTGAAAAAGATGTTTACTTCTCTTAACTTTGGGAAAATTGACAAAGGACGAACTAAAAAATTGACCATGCAACTTCATTCATTGCTTGTTTCTTGTCACAGTTTGCTGCTACAGTATTGACGTCAACATTATCTTCAAACAAGAATTTAAATGTTTAAAACCTTGTTACCCTTACGCCTGGGCTTCACATATGACGTAATAGCCTACACCTGTTTGTCTAGTAGTCTAGTGCAAATAGCTGGTTAACAAACACGGGGGCATGGACTCCATGGAGTAATCCAAATAATGATGCATTGCCGTCTGGCATTTCAGGAGATGTTGCATAAGCTCAGTGTCTGACAAGCACCATATGTCTAACGCTGTTCCTGCCCTTCTCCACTCCAATATAAAGTGCTCCTCCCAGCCCAGCCGGCATGCCGCTACCAGAAAATAAGTCAGCACTCTCCAAGGACTGTGTGCAGGTGGGCCAGACAGGAGTAGCTTTGCAGGAGGAAGAGATGGGGGGAGATATGGAGGGAGGGACTCAAAGAAAAATAGGAGTGTCAGGAGGTGCTTAGAGAGGATGAGAAACACATTTAGGATACAGAGGAGGAGAGTAGTAGAGAAAGGAAGGAAGTAAGACAGATATAGCTGGATGGGACAAAGAGCAGACCAGGAGGGGAAAGAACAACAACAGGAGAGAAAGACAGATAGGTGTTAAGACAATGCACTGGGGAGGGAGGATGAGTGAATGAGGGATGGAGGGAGAAAGAAAAAAACACAAAGACTGTGTTAAAGAAAAAAGACTTGGCGAGAAACGGAGAGCAATTGTGAAGAGAGGGACAGATAAAAGGAAGGAGAAATAAAGCAGAGTCCCTAGCCGAGGTACTGCAGGGTGGAGAGGCATAGACTAGAAATAACTGGCCACTTTAAGGAATGGAACACAAGTCACTTTAATAATGTTTACATTTCTGGTATTACTATCTCATATGTATATACTGTATTCTATACTATTCTACAGTATCTTAGTCACTTAAAAATGTTTACATATCTTGCATTACTCATCTCATATGTATATACTGTATTCTATACTATTCTATGTCATCTTAGTTACTTAATGTTTACAAATCTGGCATTACTCATCTCATATGTATATAGAGTATTCTATACTATTCTATGTCATCTTAGTTACTTAATGTTTACAAATCTGGCATTACTCATCTCATATGTATATACTGTTTTCTGTACTATTCTACGGTATCTCATTCACTTAATAATGTTTACATATCTTGCATTACTCATCTCATATGTATATAGAGTATTCTATACTATTGTACTGTATCTTAGTCGTTCCGCTCTGACATCGCTCGTCCATATATACAGTTGAAGTCGGAATATTACATAAACATTAGCCAAATACATTTAAACTCAGTATTTCACAATTCCTGACATTTAATCCTAGTAAAAATTCCCTGTCTTAGGTCAGTTAGGATCAACACTTTATTTTAAGAATGTGAAATGTCAGAATAAAGTAGAGAGAATGATTTATTTCAGCTTTTATTTCTTTCATCACATTCCCAGTGGGTCAGAAGTTTACATACACTCAATTAGTATTTGGTAGCATTGCCTTTAAATTGTTTAACTTGGGTCAAACGTTGCGGGTAGCCTTCCACAAGCTTCCCACAATAAATTGCGTGAATTTTGGCCCATTCCTCCTGACAGAGCTGGTGTAACTGAGTCAGGTTTGTTGTAGGCCTCCTTGCTCGCACACGCTTTTTCAGTTCTGCCCACACATTTTCTACGGGATTGAGGTCAGGGCTTTGTGATGGCCACTCCAATACCTTGACTTTGATGTCCTTAAGCCATTTTGAAACAACTTTGAAAGTATGCTTGGAGTCATTGTCCATTTGGAAGACCCATTTGCAACCAAGCTTTAACGTCCTGACTGATGTCTTGAGATGTTTCTTCAATGTATCCATATAATTTACCTTTCTCATGAGGCCATCTATTTTGTGAAGTGCACCAGTCCCTCCTGCAGCAAAGCACCCCCACAACATGATGCTGCCACCCCCGTGCTTCACGGTTGGGATGGTGTTCTTCGGCTTGCAAGCTTCCTCCTTTTTCCTCCAAACATAACGATGGTCATTATGGCCAAATAGTTATATTTTTGTTTCATCAAACCAGAGGACAGTTTTCGAAAAAGTACGATCTTTGTCCCCATGTGCAGTTGCAAACCGTAGTCTGGCTTTTTTATGGCGGTTTTGGAGCAATGGATTCTTTCTTGATGAGCGGCCTTTCAGGTTATGTCGATATAGGACTCGTTTTACTGTGGATATAGATACTTTTGTACCTGTTTCCTCCAGCATCTTCACAAGGTCCTTTGCTGTTGTTCTGGGATTGATTTGCACTTTTCGCACCAATGTACGTTCATCTGTAGGAGACAGAAGGCGTCTCCTTCCTGAGTGGTATGACGGCTGCGTGGTCCCATGGTGTTTATACTTGCGTACTATTGTTTGTACACATGAACGTGGTACCTTCAGGCGTTTGTAAATTGCTCCCAAGAATGAACCAGACTTGTGGAGGTCTACAATTTTTTTCTGAGGTCTTGGCTGATTTCTTTAGATTTTCCCATGATGTCAAGCAAATAGGCACTGAGTTTGAAGGTAGGCCTTGAAGTACATCCACAGGTACACCTCCAATTGACTCAAATTATGTCAATTAGCCTATCAGAAGCTTCTAAAGCCATGACATCATTTTATGGAATTTTCCAAGCTGTTTAAAGGCACAGTCAACTTAGTGTATGAAAACTTCTGACCCACTGGAATTGTGATTCAGTGAATTATAAGTGAAATAATGTGTCAGTAAGCAATTGTTGGAAAAGTTTCTTGTATCATGCACAAAGTAGATGTCCTAACCGACTTGCCAAAACTAAAGTTTGTTATCAAGAAATTTGTGGAGTTGTTGAAAAACAAGTTTTAATGACTCCAACCTAAGTTTATGTAAACTTCCGACTTCAACTGTATATAATCTTAATTCATTCCTACTTAGATTTGTGTGTATTGGGTATATGTTGTGTAATTTGTTAGATATTACTTGTTAGATATCACTGCACTGTCGGAGCTAGAAGAACATACATTTCACTACACCCGCGACAAGATCTGCTAATCACGTGTATGTGACCAATAACATTGGATTTAAGAGGGAGAGAGACAGAGAGAGAAAGAAAAAGAAAGGAGAGAGATGCCAAGACAGCGAGAAAGAGAGACCACAAATACTAATTCCATCTAGACAATGTTGCCCTAGAGCACAAAAAAAACATACCTTGGGATAAGCATCAATGCAACAGAACTTCCACAAAGCTGTGAACGATCTGAGAGACAGGGCTAGAAGGGCCTTCTATGCCATCAAAAGGAGCATAAAATTCAACATACTAATTCGGATTTGGCTAGAAGTACTTGAATCAGTTATAGAACCCGTTGCCCTTTATGGTTGTGAGGTCTGGGGTCCGGTCACCAACCAAAAATTCACAAAATGGGACAAATACCAAATTGAGACTCTGCAAAAATATCCTCTGTGTACAATGTAAAACACCAAATAATGCATGCAGAGCAGAATTAGGCCGATACCTGCTAATTATCAAAATCCAGAAAAGAGGCAATATATTCTGCAACCACCTAAAAGGAAGTGATTCCCAAACCTTCCATAACAAATTCATCACCTACTGAGAGATGAACCTGGAGAAGAGTCCCCTAAGCAAGCTGGCCATGGGGCTCTGTTCACAAGCTAAAACAGACCCCACATAGCCCCAGGACTGCAACACAATTACACACAACCAAATCATGAGAAACAAAAAGACAATTAATTGACACATTGGAAAGAATTGACAAAATACATTTGAAAACCAGAATGCTATTTGGCCCTGATCAGAGACTACACAGTCACAGAATATCTGACCACTGTGACTGACCCAAAATGAAGGGAAGCTTTGATTATGTACAGACTCAGTGAGCAAAACCTTGCTATTAAGAATGGCCGCCATAAGCAGACTTGGCTCTCAAGAGAAGGCAGGCTATGTGCACACTGCCCACAAAATTAGGTGGAAACTGAACTACACTTCCTAACCTCCTGCCAATTGTATGACCATATTAGAAACACATATTTACCTCAGATTACACAGACCCACAAAGAATTCGAAAACAAATACAATTTTGATAAACTCCCATATCTTTTGGCTGAAATACCACAGTGTGCAATCACAGCAGCACGATTTGTGACCTGTTGCCACAAGAAAAGGCAACCAGTGATGAAGAAACACCATTGTAAATACAACCCATATTTAAGTTTATTTAATTTCCATTTTGTACTTTAACTATTTGCACATATTTACAACACTGTATATAGCGATAAGACACTTTTGAACTTTTGTGAGTGTAATGTTTACTGTTCATTTTTTATTGTTTATTTCACTTTTGTTTATTATCTAATTCCCTTGTTTTGGCAATGTAAGCATGTATTTCCCATACCAATAAAGCCCATTAAATTGAAAATGAAATTGAGAGGGACTGAGTAAACCCTGTCACTGAGAGCTTATGGTCCAGATGTCGGGGCACAAAAAGGTCTGTGCAGCCCATGATCACCAGCAGCTTGAGTATGGCTATTCAGCCCTCTCAGTGCCTCTCAGCCAGTCGGTCAGGTGGGCAGGGGACAGATATAATAAGATGGTCTATTGTGTTTGAGGGTACTGCAGAGAAGCCGAGGCGGCTGGCATCTAATAAAGCACCATGTTCACACAATCACCACGTAAAAACATTGCAGCATGGCCCTCCGCCCGTTAGCCGCTACCACATGATAACTTCCTGCTCCACTTTATACCATTTAATGTTCGACAGGAAATTGAACAGTCGTCTGAGATAATGGAGTCTGTGAACCTTTTGTCCTTTGATATAAATAACGATAACAGAGAAAGATAACACCTTGGATGATGTAATGTGTGTGTGTGTGTGTGTGTGTGTGTGTGTGTGTGTGTGTGTGTGTGTGTGTGTGTGTGTGTGTGTGTGTGTGTGTGTGTGTGTGTGTGTGTGTGTGTGTGTGTGTGTGTGTGTGTGCATGTCTCTGATATGTTGATAAGGGTTTAGTAGTTTTGTATGTGAAATGGAACCTGATGTTAGCTTCTTTGTGAGCAAATTAAAAGGGCACCAAGGGGATTATGTGGAAAGCGTAATGGCAGCATATTTGGTCCCTCCAAAAACCCTAATTCTAGTCTCAACCCTAACTCTAGCCTTAACCCTACCCCTAATCTCAACCCAAGACAAGACAATGGATGTAGGAACTCTGCCTAGAAGACCAGCATCCTGGAGTTGCCTCTTCACTGTTGACGTTGAGACTGATCTTTTGCGGGTACTATTTAATGAAGCTGCCAGTTGAGGACTTGTGAGTTGTCTGTTTCTCAAACTAGACACTCTAATGTACTTGTCCTCTTGCTCAGTTGGCAACCGGGGCCTCCCACTCCTCTTTCTATTCTGGTTAGAGCCAGTTGGCGCTGTTCTGTGAAGGGAGTAGTACGCCGCATTGTACGAGATCTTCAGTTTCTTGGCAATTTCTCACATGGAATAGCCTTCATTTCTCAGAACAAGAATAGACTGACGAATTATAGAAGAAAGTTATTTGTTTTTGGCCATTTTGAGCCTGTAATCGAAATCACAAATGCTGATGCTCCAGATATTCAACAAGTCTAAAGAAGGCCAGTTTTATTGCTTCTTTAATCAGGACAACAGTTTTCAGCTGTGCTAGCATAATTTCAGAAGGGTTTTCTAATGGGCAAGTAGCCTTTTAAAATGATAAACTTGGATAAGCTAACACAACATGCCATTGGAACACAGGACTGATGGTTGCTGATAGTGGGCCTCTACACGTGTATGGAGATATTCCATAAAAAATCAGCCGTTTCCAGCTACAATAGCCATTTACAACATTAACAATGTCTACACTGTATTTCTGATAAATTTTATGTTATTTTAATGGACAAAAAATGTGTTTCAAAAACAAGGACATTTCTAAGTGACCCCAAACGTTTGAACGGTAGTGTACATTTTACGGACACAGTATGTTTTACATTAGTTATCTTTTGTTTGTTTTTAGTCCCATCCTTCAGCTCCACTCAACCCCTCCCATCTATCTCTGAACACCATCCAGTTTTGATTTCTATTTGCCATATATTTTTCAACTGTGCTGTGATGTTTCACAAAAGTTATCAACCTTTCTATTCTCATAGTTTCTACAGATTGTAAATTAAAGGTACACAGCAGAAGCCAGGGAGGAACAAGAGATAGAGATGTGGAGCGTGGAGTGGTGGAGTGGAGCAAGAGGAGAGTGGAGGGATAGAGGAAGAAGAGATTGAAGGAGAGGAGATAGAGGAGGAAGGAGGGAAAGAGGAAAGTGAAGAGGAGGGAGAAGAAAGTGGAGGGAGAGGAAGAGGCAGAGGGAGAGGAGGAGGAAGAGGTAGGGGAAGAAGGAGAGCACACCCTAGAGGAGGGCCTATGTGTCTATGGAATGTCAGCCCGAAGTCCCACCATTTGCCCTTGTACCACAAAGCCTGGGCCTAAAGTGACAGTGGCAGGGGTTTTGGAGTTGGTTTTAAAAGCGGTAGGAACTGATATCTGTTCCAGTGCTTGTACAACAAGAACATGGGCGGGGTTGACCATCTTAACCAACTGAGGAGCTATTACAATATATATATATATTTTTCACCTTTATTTAACCAGGTAGGCAAGTTGAGAACAAGTTCTCATTTACAATTGCTACCTGGCCAAGATAAAGCAAGCAGTTTGACACATACAACAACACAGAGTTACACATGGAGTAAAACAAACATACAGTCAATAATATAGTAGAAAAATAAGTCTATATACAAAGTGAGCAAATGAGGTGAGATAAGGGAGGTAAAGGCAAAAAAGTCCATGGTGGCAAAGTAAATACAATATAGCAAGTAAATCACTGGAATGGTAGATTTGCAGTGGAAGAAAGTGCAAAGTAGAAATAGAAATAATGGGGTGCAAAGGAGCAAAATAAATAAATAAAAGAAATACAGTAGGGGAAGAGGTAGTTGTTTGGGCTAAATTATAGATGGGCTATGTACAGATACAGTAATCTGTGAGCTGCTCTGACAGCTGGTGCTTAAAGCTAGTGAGGGAGATAAGTGTTTCCAGTTTTAGAGATTTTTGTAGTTCGTTCCAGTCATTGGCAGCAGAGAACTGTAAGGAGAGGCGGCCGAAGGAGGAATTGGCTTTGGGGGTGACCAGAGAAATATACCTGCTGGAACGCGTGCTACAGGTGGGTGCTGCTATGGTGACCAGCGAGCTGAGATAAGGGGGAACTTTACCTAGCAGGGTCTTGTAGATGACCTAGAGCCAATGGGTTTGGCGACGAGTATGAAGCGAGGGCCAGCCAACGAGAGCGTACAGGTCGCAGTGGTGGGTAGTATATGGGCCTTTGGTGACAAAACGGATGGCACTGTGATAGACTGCATCCAATTTATTGAGTAGGGTATTGGAGGCTATTTTGTAAATGACATCGCCGAAGTCGAGGATCGGTAGGATGGTCAGTTTTACGAGGGTATGTTTGGCAGCATGAGTGAAAGATGCTTTGTTGCGAAATAGGAAGCCAATTATAGATTTAACTTTGGATTGGATATGTTTGATGTGAGTCTGGAAGGAGAGTTTACAGTCTAACCAGACACCTAGGTATTTGTAGTTGTCCACATATTCTAAGTCAGAACCGTCCAGAGTAGTGATGCTGGACGGGCGGGCAGGTGCAGGCAGCGATCGGTTGAAGAGCATGCATATAGTTTTACTTGTATTTAAGAGCAGTTGGAGGCCACGGAAGGAGAGTTGTATGGCATTGAAGCTCGTCTGGAGGGTAGTTAACACAGTGTCAAAATAAGGGCAAGAAGTATGCAGAATGGTGTCGTCTGCGTAGAGGTGGATCAGAGACTCACCAGCAGCAAGAGCAACATCATTGATGTATACAGAGAAGAGAGTCGGCCCGAGAATTGAACCCTGTGGCACCCCCATAGAGACTGCCAGAGGCCCGGACAACAGGCCCTCCGATTTGACACACTGAACTCTATCAGAGAAGTAGTTGGTGAACCAGGCGAGGCAATCATTTGAGAAACCAAGGCTATTGAGTCTGCCGATGAGGATGTGGTGATTGACAGAGTCGAAAGCCTTGGCCAGGTCAATGAATACGGCTGCACAGTATTGTTTCTTATCAATGGCAGTTAATTAAGATATCGTTTAGGACCTTGAGCATGGCTGAGGTGCACCCATGACCAGCTCTGAAACCAAATTGCATAGCGGAGAAGGTGCAGTGGGATTCGAAATGGTCGGTAATCTGTTTGTTGACTTGGCTTTCGAAGACTTTAGAGAGGCAGGGTAGGATAGATATAGGTCTGTAGCAGTTTGGGTCAAGAGTGTCCCCCCCTTTGAAGAGGGGGATGATCGCAGCTGCTTTCCAATCTTTGGGAATCTCAGACGACACTAAAGAGAGGTTTGAACAGGCTAGTAAAATTATCAGCAGATAATTTTAGAAAGAAATGGTCCAGATTGTCTAGCCCGGCTGATTTGTAGGGGTCCAGATTTTGCAGCTCTTTCAGAACATCAGCTGACTGGATTTGGGAGAAGGAGAAATGGGGAAGGCTTGGGCGAGTTGCTGTGGGGGGTGCAGTGCTGTTGACCGGGGTAGGGGTAGCCAGGTGGAAAGCATGGCCAGCCGTAGAAAAATGCTTATTGAAATTCTCAATTATAGTGGATTTATTGGTGGTGACAGAGTTTCCTATCCTCAGTGCAGTGGGCAGCTGGTTAGGAGGTGCTCTTATTCTCCAAGGACTTTACAGTGTCCCGGAACTTTTTTGAGTTTGTGTTGCAGGAAGCAAATTTCTGCTTAAAAAAACTAGCCTTGGCTTTTCTAACTGCATGTGTATATTGGTTTCTATCTTCCCTGAAAAGTTACATATCACGGGGGCTGTTCGATGCTAATGCAGAACGCCACATGATGTTTTTGTGTTGGTTAAGGGAAGTCAGGTCTGGAGAAAACCAAGGGCTATATCTGTTCCTGGTTCTAAATTTCTTGAATGGGGCATGCTTATTTAAGATGGTGAGGAAGGCAATTTTTCTTAAATAACCAGGCATCCTCTCCTGAAGGGATGAGGTCAATATCCTTCCAGGATACCCGGGCCAGATCGATTAGAAAGGCCTGCTCGCTGAAGTGTTTCAAGGAGCGTTTGACAGAGATGAGTGGAGGTCATTTGACCGCTGACCCATTATGGATACAGGCAATGAGGCAGTGATCGCTGAGATATTGGTTGAAAACAGCAGAGGTGTATTTAGAGGGCAAGTTGGTTAGGATGATATCTATGAGGGTGCCCGTGTTTACGGCTTTGGGGTGGTACCTGGTAGGTTCATTGATAATTTGTGTGAGATTGAGGGCATCAAGCTTAGATTGTATGATGGCTGGGGTGTTAAGCATGTCCCACTTTAGGTCACCTAGCAGCACGAGCACAATGTTGGACACACAGGCAGAACATGGTGGAAGTATGTGTTTTGGGGATGCTCAACATTGCCATCATAAATGCATACATTGTGTAGGGGATCATGCAAAGCCCCTCCACAAAATTCCACAGGCGTTCGTCCCTAAAGGTGTTAAAAATGTAGCTTGTGCATTCACTTTATGGTATGGCTACAGTGTCAGGAAGAGAGGAAGAGAGGTGGCACCAGCAAATGTGGAGTGAGTTGTAACACCTGTCACGAACTGGCTCAAAGTGCGTAACAAAAAGGGAGACAACGTGGAGATAAGGAATAACAAAATATATTTATTAACTAAAGTAAACTAAATAGAATTAACAACGGTGTGTTTGTAGTCAGTAATCAGTAGTGTAAGTGGGTGGTTGCGTGCATAAATGTGATATTGAGGGGTGTTGAAAGGTGCCAACGCAAACAACCAAAAACAGGCACAAAAATGTGTCTGCATGGAGAGAGTCTCCCCAATGAATGGGGAATAGGTACATTTATCCTGGGACACACCCGAGCCCAGATGTGTGCCGTTTCTCTGACGACCCTCCCGTCTCCGCCCACCGACATCCTGTTAAGGAAAACAAGAGCAAAGAGAAAGAATTTGGCAGACAGAGTGGGAGGGTTGTCACACTCCTTTAAAAGCAGGTTAAGTTTGAAGGGCGCAAGAGAGGGTGTGTGGTGTGCATCCGGAGTGGACGTAGGGCAAAGAGTGGGAGATGTGTACAAACCTCCTTTGGGTGCTCTATGTATTCTGTGCCACTTTGCAGGATGGGTCCGTGCTTCCAGAAGTTCCATGACATGTTTTAGTCTAAATTTAAACACTAATGTGACAGTGTGAATTTGTCCTTCAAATATTTTATTGTCTCTGAACAGTTGTTGTGTTTCATATCTTCTCTCTTTATCTGTCTCTATCTAATATGTTTTGCATTCACAGAATTTTTGTCAAAGTAGGCTACAATTTCTACATTTTGTGTCAGGCCTAGTCTGTACTAAATCTTATTGAGAGAGGATATCTACATTTTGAAATAGTCTCTGAATAGTTTCCAATTTTTACCCATGTTACAGAAGTAAGAATTGTTGTCACTCAAATAGCCTACTTTGTGTGGGTTTTTAAATACTTTCTGAATATTGTCCTCTGGTCACATTTTTGCATTTCTTTAATATGCATATGTAATTAATATTTATAAGTATAATATATTATACTTGGTACATTTTGAGTGAGTAATTGTACTACAATTTAAATACTCTAGGTTTTTTTGTTGTCGCGGGTTAATACATTTTTTATGGTGAGTGTCTTTACACAATGGAAGACAACATTTGTGTTATTCCTATTTACATGAATGTGGTGTCATATTAAAGAAGAGGTTGTACCCTTTTAAACTAAGTTAACTTGTAATTGTGATTTGTTCTGTGTTTTTGAGCTACTGTTGTCACGTCCTGACCAGTATAGGGGTTATTTGTGATTGTAGTTTGGTCAGGACGTGGCAGAGGGTATTTGTGGCAGAGGGGTGGTGGTTTGTTTAGAAGGGTGTTTGATTTATTATTTCCGGGTTTTGGGTTATGTTCTATGTTTTTGTAATTCTATGTTCTTTCTAGTTTAATATTTTCTATGTTAGGTAATTGGGTGTTGGACTCTCAATTGAAGGCAGGTGTTTGTAGTTGCCTTTGATTGAGAGTCCTATATATAGGGATGTGTTTTGTTTGTTAATTGTGGGTAGTTGTTTTTGCATTGCGTTGGTGTAGCCTGCAAAACTGTTTCCTGTCGTCTTTTCGGTGTTTATTGTTTTTCCGTGTTCACAGTCTTTATTTAATAAATATAATGATGAGCACGCAACCCGCTGCGCCTTGGTCCTCTCTACCCGAAGACAGCCGTTACAACTGTATGTCTGTTTGTTTGAATTGTGTGAGAAAATTAGCTCAGTAAAGTACATCATTCTAGAATTCTATTGGTGTCTAAAGGGTTAAACCAGAATAAAAAAAACCTGTATGGTTCTATATAACAGTTCTATAAATAAGCATAAAAAGGGTTCTAAATAGTCCAAAAGGGTTGTAACTAGGGTTGAATGGCGGGAACCCGGTTACCGAGATTTACCGCCCAAAACCAGTCCCATTTTCCCGGGATAAATAACTGCGAGAAACTGGTAAATTATAATAAATTATTATATGAACAGCATGGTGTGAAATGGAACTATTAAATTATACTGTATGTGATGTCTAAATCTGGCTTCTCTACAGCCTCTGGATGATGAATCAACACTCAGGGTGGGGACAAACAGCCCATCTCAGTACAGAGTGCACTTCACAATGCATGTACCCTAGACCTAACATCGCATCATGGTAAACTTTTTTCTTGTGACAGGTAGGCCTACATTTGCTGCCGCGTCTAATTTACCCATCTCCATCTGGCTTTCGGGGTCACCTTGTTTTTTAATTGTAAAGATTGTAATTTTTTTAATTTCAGCTGCAGATTATTAAATCAGCCTATCACTTGAATATTGTTGATTTAAATCAAAGCATGCACAAGCACTCTCACAGTCTTTTTCTTCTGTTCTAGATTGATATAATTTAATTACAGGTTCCATTTAGAACCTTATGAGCATGGTTCTTTATAGAACCAAAAAGGGTTCCGCTATGGTTACAAGCCAAATAACACTTATTTGGCACTATATAGAATTATTAGTTTTTAGTGTGTACTGTAACAATTTAATTTGACACGGTTGGTCGGGGTGAAAAACACAACACTAGATTGAATGATGCACTCAGTCCCCTGATTATTCTGTATCTGTGAATAGGGCACTGAATAGCTGTGAGTGGTAGCTTTCAGCCAGCCAGTTACTGGATGCAATTAGCAGTAATTGCAAGATGAATGATGAATTATGAAAATAACCATAAGAAGAACTTGGAAAATTGCTGATGTTTATTTTCTAAGTAATAGTCTCCTCAAGTGGTTTATAGATAGCGACTGAAAATACTGAGAAAACGTGTAGTCTCTCACAGCACAAACTGTGTAGATGTCTTTATTGAATGGTAATGCAGTACATACAGCATAACTATATTAAAGTGTGTATGTTTGCAAGTTGCCTTTAGTGGTAAAATGTTCTCTCACAGATCAAAATGTATATAGAGCATTTTTATTGTAATACCAATACACAGTACATAGAATTTCAGAGTATCCTAAATATTGTATTTTAAAGTTGCACTATGCAGAAATCGCTCCACCATTTCCTGGTTACTAATATTGTAATAGTTCGCCTAATTTCAGTTTATGTGACAAAACAAGCAAGTATAGTGTAGAGAATTATTGAACCATCTACATTTCTGTGAATTTTGTTTTCCATAACCAGAAATATTGTATTTTCAGCTGTTTGAAGCTGGTGTACAAAACCGAGATTAAAAGAAGTAAAAACTAAACTTAAGAACGGGAAGCATAGAAATAGCACACATAAAACAGATCAACAGCTTCTTAGACTTGTTTTCACTGAGAATGACAGATTTATAACACACATATATATGTGAATTTGTTTGGGTCGCCCAAGAAGTTACATATTGCAGCTTTAAGGTTCACCCTGGCTACATGGCTACCATCTTGTTTGTTCAACAAATTATCTGTATAAGAAAGGGATGATAAGGTGGGGAAATGAAGGACAAAGGATAGATAGTTCTCTCCTCCATGTCATTATCAAGGTACCATTAGGATATCTCTCAAAGCACAACCATAGGGCTTTTTCTTCCCACGTGAAAATGCCAAGCGTGAAGTCTCAGGATTTTAAATGTTCCTCCTTCATAAGAAAGAGTGAGCCCTGGGGTATTTAAGTAGATAACTACCTTTGAGGCTAGGGTCTATACCATCATGTTTAAATTCAGTAGAGAACAAGAGATATTTCTCTCTCTGAAGTCTACACTCTCCAAAAAAAAGTTATTGATGGGTTCTTTGTCAGGGGTGAGGGTGATTTGTGTAACAATTTTTCAGGCAGAGTTCTTTACTGCTCAGGAAGTTTTTTTTCTGCTGTGATGGTTGTCTTGTTCTTTCCTTCTCCTCCACCATGTTTTCCTTTATGCCATGAAATGCTATACTGTTAAAAAGTTCCTGTAATTTTACAGTACACTACAGGCTACTGGTTGCAGTGAAAATACAGTAAACAACAAGTTACTGAATGTTGTGTATTTGTGTCAACTGTCGCTAGAGGTGTTGTACCAGTTTAAGTGGTTATGTTGTCGAAGGTTGAGCACCTATTGGAACACAATTCTGCAATCTTAGCAACAACAAAAAACATACATTTCCTGATGATAATATGCCAATAAATGACCAGAAAAGGCAGTAACCACTCAACAGTGCAGCTTTTGATTGTCCCACGCTCTAAAAAAAATAGTATAGAATTGAGCATGGACAAATGAGATGTTCAACTAATATCAACATAATAATAATAATAAAATCACTTAAACTTGTGTAACACTTCCATTAACCATTGGCACAAAGACAAAATATTTTAGACCATGCCTCAAAATATGCTAAAAGGGTTCCCCCTATAGGGACAAATGACAGAATGTCTATTGGTTTTAATCTTAAAACAATTTCTATCATACCCACAGACCCGTTGGTGTAGAAAACCTAATATATCTAGCCATGATGGAGCTCTCATTTCTGTGTGTGTCACAAGGGGCACCCTATTCCCTACATAGTACACTTAATTTGATCAGGGCCCTTGTCAAAAGTAGTGCACTAAAAAGGGAATAAAGTGCCATTTGGGATGAAGATAGCCTTAGCTCCATATTAAAAGACAGTCTCAGCTCAATTGGCTTTTCATCCCTCTAAGGTCTGAGAGAGAGGAAATTAGAACATGTTTTAAGGATCATTGTGAATTGATATTTTTCTTCCTTCCATGAGAGTTTTTAATCATTGGAATATTTTTTATATTTGATATAATGTGATAATGATAAAAACGCAACTAAGAATTCCCCACTGGACAGATGAAGTTGCTGCCCAAATGGAACCCTATTCCCTACATAGTGCACTACTTTTGACCAGGGCCCATAGTGCACTCGTCAAAAGCAGTGTACTATTTAGGGAATAGGTGCCATTTGGGACGCAGACAGCCTTAGCTCCATATTAAAAGACTGTCGTTAATATACCTCAATTTGGAATAAGGGAAGGATCCAGTCAGCAGAACAGAAATATATTAGCTAGCTTCATATCCAGTCAAACTAAGAGAGGAAGAGCAGATTGCCCAATGGAGGCTAACATTTTACAGCGATATCACTGGTATTTTGTTTATAATGCCCATAAATATAAATCTGCGGTGGAGGCATATAGATTTAGACTACAGTAAATTGCATCATGTTTTGCATCTCTTGGAAAAAAGGGATTTTTATAGTAGATGCAAGTTGAATGTTGTGCAACAGCTGTTCTGTTCATTAAAACATGGCCATGTAACATATTATGCCCTCTCAACCTACCCGCCCTCTCAATTGAAAGTTCATGGTATGATGACATAATTCTTTCAGAGGTGCAGTAGGGGATAAATGTAAAAGGTGAATGTAAAGATACATTTATCTTTCTTCTTGTCCTTTCAAACCCCTGACAGTTCCTATAATATTAGGGCCTAGACTCAATCAGATCAAGCGTGAACTGGCAATAGCAGACACCCCCATAGTGGATGTTTGGAGGTGCAAGAGGATCATTGTCATGAAGCCACACCTGCCCTACTCGCATTAGTTCAGAATGAGAAAGTGTAGGCTATACAGAAATATTTATGGTCAAATTGAAAAATCATTTGACTAAATCATGAGAATTTCTATCATCCTAATCATTCCAGTGTTTTGAACTTGTAAACAAGGTTGCATGGGATTTTTGTTAAAGCGACTGTCATGGCAATATCTGCTTTAGGTGTAATGCTGGGAGCCATTGTGGATTTGACAGCTCTAACGCAGTTCCACCTCCAACACCGCCAAAACAACCGCTATGTGGATGTTGGCTCAAGCGGATCTGATTGAATAGAGCCCTAAGTAACATTCCCATAAAAGTCATGATCCAACCCCACAATCAAAACATTCTACACATTCAACAACCTAACTCTCAAAATGTTGATGCAACAGAAAGGAACATTGGATTTGACAAAAGTGGATTAAGAATGTGAGTGGATATCTAGTGTGTGGATAAAACTGGGTCTCATTTGAGTTGTTTATTTATTTATGCTCTCCTTACTGATTAAGGGGGTTATCTACGGGACACACAGGTGTATCCAAAGTAGTGCTATAATAATGTGGAAAATAACTTTTTTTGCAGAAAAAGCTTATTTGACAATTTGAATGCGTCACAGAACCTGTTGAAGAGCTCTGATTGGTGGGGGCTCTGATTGTGATTATCACTCCATCTTGTTCTGCATGCAGCATGAAACAGTCTGTGCTCCATCCCAAATGGATCCCTATTCCCTGTACAGTGCACTACATTTGACCAGAGCCTGTCAAAAGTAGTGCACTATAAAGGGAATAGGGTGTCATTTAGGATACATCCACTGTCTGAGGATGTAATAAGGTAATCAAAATGGGAAGATCATTATCTGCCAAGGTAATCAGAGAAACTTTGAAATTCAGAGAAAATAACTCAGCAGCCAGATAAATTACTTGAACAGCAGCGAACTGACAAGGGTATCAACATCTAGACCCATTTTAGAATTACAGTATTACTCATAGAAAACTAAACTTGTTCCACTAACTTCTGTCTAAATAAGAAGTGATTTTCACAATACTGTATGTGTGGAAGCATTACATGACCATAGCATTTTTATTGTTGATATTGATTGGACACCAGATGGAAAATTTGTTGGATGCTTATCAGTATCATTGATAGATTGGTGAAATACAACAAAATTAGGCCTACATAAATTAATTATCCCAGAATATTAATTAATTATCCCAGAATAGGAGGTGTTATCAAACTAATTAACACAGCGCAGGTGTATGCTATACTCAGCTGTAAGGGTTGCGGAACTGGTGGCAGTGAAGTCAGACGCAGGAGAGCAGAGATAGGTAATAGGCGGAGCAGTTTTAATTCCAAAACCCATGGCAATACAAAAAGAAACCTACATGGGTACAAAATCCGACGTGCACCAGTAACATTGCGTACAAGCACTTACAAACAAACATTTCCACACAAGGACATGGGGGGAACAGAGGGTTAAATACACAGCAATTAGTTATGTAAATGGAAACCTGGTGTGTAAGAAAACAAGACAAAACAAATGGAAAAAGAAAAGTGGATCGACGATGGCTAGAAGACCAGTGACGCCGACCACCGAAAACCGCTGAAAAAGGAGAGAAAACAACTTCAGTGGAAGTTGTGACAGTACCCCCCCCTTGACGCGCGGCTCCAGCAGCATGCCGACACCGGCCTCGGGGACGACCCGGAGGGCGAGGTGCAGGGCGATCCGGACGAGACGGTGGAACTCCCGCAGCATTGAAGGGACCAACACCGGAACCCAGCATCTCTCCTCCGGACCGTACCCCTCCCAGTCCACGAGGTACTGAAGGTCCCTCGCCCGACGTCTCGAATACAGTATGGATCGAACAGAGTATGCCGGGGCCCCCTCGATATCCAGAGGGGGCGGAGGAACCTCCCGCACCTTAGACTCCTGGAGCGGGCCATCCAACACCGGCCTGAGGAGAGACACATGGAACGAGGGGTTAATACAGTAATCTGGGGGAAGTTGTAACCTGTAGCTCACCTTGTTCAGTCTTCTCAGGACTTTAAATGGCCCCACAAACCGCTGATCCAGCGTCCGGCAGGGCAGGCGGAGGGGCAGGTTTCGGTTCAAGAGCCAGACCTGGTCACCGGGTCTGCACCGGGTCCGGGGCCTCACTGCGTTGACGGTCTGCGCCGGCTTTCTGGCGCAGCACGGCGCACTGAAGGTGAACATGGCCGGCGTCCCATGTTTCCTCTGCGTGCCGGAACCAGTCGTCCACCACAGGAGCCTCGGTCTGACTCTGATGCCAAGGAGCCAGAACCGGCTGATACCCCAGTACGCACTGGAAGGGGGAGAGGTTAGTGGAGGAGTGGCAGACCGAGTTCTGGGCCATCTCTGCCCAGGGCACGAATGCTGCCCAATCCCCCGGCCGGTCCTGGCAATAAGACCTCAGAAACCTACCCACATCCTGGTTTACTCTCTCCACCTGCCCATTACTCTCGGGGTGAAAACCCTAGGTAAGGCTGATCGAGACCCCCAGACGTTCCATGAACACCCTCCAGACCCTCGAAGTGAACTGGGGACCCCGATCAGACACTATGTCCTCAGGCACCCTGTAGTGCCGGAAGACGTGTGTAAACAAAGCCTCCGCAGTCTGTAGGGCCGTAGGGACACCGGGGAGTGGGAGGAGACGGCAGGACTTAGAGAAATGATCCCCAACAACCAGGATCGTGGTGTTTCCCTGTGATGGGGGAAGATGGGTCAGGAAATCAATCGACAGGTCTGACCATGGCCGCTGTGGAACGGGTAAGGGGTGTAGCTTACCTCTGGGCAGGTGCCTAGGAGCCTTACACTGGGCGCACACTGAGCAGCAGGAAACATACACCCTCATGTCCTTAGCCAAAGTGGGCCATCAGTACTTCCCACTCAGACAGCGCATCGTCCGACCGATGTCTGGATGACCAGAGGAGGGTGACGTGTGGGCCCAATAGATCAGCCGGTCATGGACAGCAGACGGAATGTACAGACGCCCAGCGGGACACTGGAGGGGAGTGGGCTCTGCACGCAACGCCTGCTCAATGTCCGCGTCCAGCTCCCACACTACCGGCGCCACCAGGCAGGAGGCCGGGAGTATGGGGGTGGGATCCATGGGCCGCTCCTCTGTGTCGTACAGCCGGGGCAGTGTGTCTGCCTTACAGTTCTGGGAACCTGGTCTGTAAGAAAGGGTGATTCCTTGATGCCCTTCCAGACTCCCTCTGCCTACCCAAGGACGTCAGAGGACAAAAATCAGTTAACCTGTTAGGGCTAGGGGGCAGTATTTACACGGCCGGATAAAAAACGTACCAGATTTAATCTGGTTATTACTACTGCCCAGAAACTAGAATATGCATATAATTATTGGCTTTGGATAGAAAACACCCTAAAGTTTCTAAAACTGTTTGAATGGTGTCTGTGAGTATAACAGAACTCATATGGCAGGCAAAAACCTGAGAAGATTCCAAACAGGAAGTACCCTCTCTGACCATTCCTTGGGCTTGTTGGCTCTGTTTATTGAACATTTAGGATCTTTGCTGTAACGTGACACTTCCTACGGCTCCCATAGGCTCTCAGAACCCGGGAAAAAGCTGAATGATGTAATTCCAGCTGCCGGCTGAAAAACTTTAGCGCATTTGGATGGTGGTCGATCAGAGGGCTATCAGACTGAGGCTCGTGCACGAGGGGATCCCATGCTTTTACTTTCTCTCTCTTTGAACGTAAACACGCTTTCCCGGTCGGAATATTATCGCTTTTTTACGAGAAAAATGGCATAAAAATGGATTTTAAACAGCGGTTGACGTGCTTCGAAGTACGGTAATGGAATATTTCGAATTTTTTTGTCATGAAACGTGTCGGGCGCGTAACCCTTATTTACCCTTTCGGATAGTGTCTTGAACGCACGAACAAAACGCCGCTATTTGGATATAACAATGGATTATTTGGGAGCAAACCAACATTTGTTATTGAAGTAGAAGTCCTGGGAGTGCATTCTGACGAAGAACAGCAAAGGTAATAACATTTTTCTTATAGTAAATCTGACTTTGGTGAGTACTAAACTTGCTGGGTGCCTAAATAGCTAGCCCTGTGATGCCGGGCTATCTACTTAGAATATTGCAAAATGTGCTTTCACCGAAAAGCTATTTTAAAATCGGACATAGCGAGTGCATATAGGAGTTCTGTATCTATAATTCTTAAAATAATTATGTTTTTTGTGAACGTTTATCGTGAGTAATTTAGTAAATTCACCGGAAGTGTTCGGTGGGAATGCTAGTCACATGCTAGTCAAATGCTAATGTAAAAAGCTGGTTTTTGATATAAATATGAACTTGATTGAACAGACATGCATGTATTGAATAACATAATGTCCTAAGATTGTCATCTGATGAAGATCATCAAAGGTTAGTGCTGCATTTAGCTGTGGTTTGGGTTTATGTGACATTATATGCTAGCTTGAAAAATGGGTGTCTGATTATTTCTGGCTGGGTACTCTGCTGACATAATCTAATGTTTTGCTTTCGTTGTAAAGCCTTTTTGAAATCGGACAGTGTCGTTAGATTAACCACCTAACCGAGGAACTTAATTTAACCTTGCGCAATACCCTAGATGCAGTTGCACCCCTAAAAACTAAAAACATTTGTCATAAGAAACTAGCTCCCTGGTATACAGAAAATACACAAGCTCTGAAGCAAGCTTCCAGAAAATTGGAACGGAAATGGCGCCACACCAAACTGGAAGTCTTCCGACGAGCTTGGAAAGACAGTACCGTGCAGTATCGAAGAGCCCTCACTGCTGCTCGATCATCCTATTTTTCCAACTTAATTGAGGAAAATAAGAACAATCCGAAATTTCTTTTTGATACTGTCGCAAAGTTAACTAAAAAGCAGCATTCCCCAGGAGAGGATGGCTCTCACTTCCGCAGTGATGAATTCATTAACTTCTTTGAGGAAAAGATAATGATCATTAGAAAGCAAATTACAGACTCCTCTTTAAATCGGCGTATTCCTCCAAAGCTCCGTTGTCCTGAGTCTGCACAACCCTGCCAGGACCTAGGATCAAGGGAGACACTAAAGTGTTTTAGTACTATAACTCTTGACACAATGATGAAAATAATCATGGCCTCTAAACCTTCAAGCTGCATACTGGACCCTATTCCAACTAAACTACTGAAAGAGCTGCTTTCTGTGCTTGGCCCTCCTATGTTGAACATAATAAACGGCTCTCTATCCACCGGATGTGTACCAAACTCACTAAAAGTGGCAGTAATAAAGCCTCTCTTGAAAAAGCCAAATCTTGACCCAGAAATTATAAAAAACTATCGGCCTATATCGAATCTTCCATTCCTCTCAAAAATTTTTGAAAAAGCTGTTGCGCAGCAACTCACTGCCTTCCTGAAGACAAACAATGTATACGAAACGCTTCAGTCTGGTTTTAGACCCCATCATAGCCCTGAGACTGCACTTGTGAAGGTGGTACATGACCTTTTAATGACGTCAGACCGAGGTTCTGCATCTGTCCTCGTGCTCCTAGATCTTAGTGCTGCTTTTGATACCATCGATCACCACATTCTTTTGGAGAGATTGGTAACCCAAATTGGTCTACATGGACAAGTTATGGCCTGGTTTAGGTCTTATCTGTCGGAAAGATATCAGTTTGTCTCTGAATGGTTTGTCCTCTGACAAATCAACTGTACATTTCGGTGTTCCTCAAAGTTCCGTTTTAGGAACACTATTGTTTTCACTATATATTTTACCTCTTGGGGTAAAATTATGTAACATAATGTTAAATTTCACTGCTATGCGGATGACACACAGCTGTACATTTCAATGTAACATGGTGAAGCGCCAAAATTGCCCTCGCTAGAAGCCTGTGTCTCAGACATAAGGAAGTGGATGGCTGCAAACTTTCTACTCTTAAACTCGGACAAAACAGAGATGCTTGTTCTAGGTCCCAAGAAACAAAGAGATCTTCTGTTGAATCTGACAATTAATCTGGATGGTTGTACAGTCGTCTCAAATAAAACTGAAGGACCTCGACGTTACTCTGGACCCTGATCTCTCTTTTGAAGAACATATCAAGACTGTTTCAAGGACAGCTTTTTTCCATCTACGTAACATTGCAAAAATCAGAAACTTTCTGTCCAAAAATGACGCAGAAAAATGTATCCATGCCTTTGTTACTTCTAGGTTGGACTACTGCAATGCTCTACTTTCCGGCTACCCGGATAAAGCACTAAATAAACTTCAGTTAGTGCTAAATACGGCTGCTAGAATCCTGACTAGAACCAAAACATTTGATCATATTACTCCAGTGATAGCCTCCCTACACTGGCTTCCTGTTAAGGCAAGGGCTGATTTCAAGGTTTTACTGCTAACCTACAAAGCATTACATGGGCTTGCTCCTACCTATCTTTCCGATTTGGTCCTGCCGTACATACCTACACGTACGCTATGGTCACAAGACACGGGCCTCCTAATTGTTCCTAGAATTTCTAAGCAAACAGCTGGAGGCACGGCTTTCTCCTATAGAGCTCCATTTTTATGGAACAGTCTGCCTACCCATGTGAGAGACACAGACTCAGTCTCAACCTTTAAGTCTTTACTGAAGACATATCTCTTCAGTAGGTCCTATGATTAAGTGTAGTCTGGCCCAGGGGTGTGAAGGTGAACGGAAAGGCTGGAGCAACGAACCACCCTTGCTGTCTCTGCCTGGCCGGTTTCCCCTCTTTCCACTGGGATTCTCTGCCTCTACCCCTATTACGGGGGCTGAGTCACTGGCTTACTGGTGTTCTTCCATGCCGTCCCTGGGAGGGGTGCGTCACTTGAGTGGGTTGAGTCACTGACGTGGTCTTCCTGTCTGGGTTGGCGCCCCCCTTGGGCTGTGCCGTGGCGGAGATCTTTGTGGGCTATACTCGGCCTTGTCCCGGGATGGTATGTTGGTGGTTGGAGATATCCCTCTAGTGGTGTGGAGGCTGTGCTTTGGCAAAGTGGGTGGGGTTATATCCTACCTGTTTGGCCCTGTCCGGGGGTTTCATCGGATGGGGCCACAGTGTCTCCTGACCCCTCCTGTCTCAGCCTCCAGTATTTATGCTGCAGTAGTTTATGTGTTGGGGGGCTAGGGTCAGTCTATCACATCTGGAGTATTTATCTTGTCTTTTCTGGTGTCCTGTGTGAATTTAAATATGCTCTCTCTAATTCTCTCTTTCTCTCTTTCTTTCTCTCGGAGGACCTGAGCCCTAGGACCATGCCTCAGGACTACCTGGCTTGATGACTCCTTGCTGTCCCCAGTTCACCTGGCCGTGCTGCTGCTCCAGTTCCAACTGTTCTGCCTGCAGCTATGGAACCCTGACCTGCTCGCCGGACGTGCTACCTGTCCCAGACCTGTTGTCCCAGACCTGCTGGAACCGTGACCTATTCACCGGACGTGCTACCTGTCCCAGACCTGCTGTTTTCAACTCTCTAGAGACAGCAGGAGCGGTAGAGATACTCTCAAAGATCGGCTATGAAAAAGCCAACTGACACTTACTCTTGTGTTACTGACTTGTTGCACCCTCGACAACTACTATGATTATTATTATTTGACAATGCAGGTCATTTATGAACATTTGAACATCTAGGCCATGTGCTGTTATAATCTCCACCCGGCACAGCCAGAAGAGGACTGGCCACCCCTCATAGCCTGGTTCCTCTTTAGGTTTCTTCCTAGGTTTTGGCCTTTCTAGGGAGTTTTTCCTAGCCACCGTGCTTCTACACCTGCATTTTAGGCTGGGTTTCTGTACAGCACTTTGTGATATCAGCTGATGTAAGAAGGGCTATATAAATACATTTCATTTGATTTGATTTGATTTGAAAACAATACGGGTGAAAAACATGGCCCACCTTGCCTGGCGAGGGTTCAGTCTCCTCGCCACCCGGATGTACTCCAGATTGCGGTGGTCAGTCCAGATGAGAAAAGGGTGTTTAGCCCCTTCAAGCCAATGTCTCCACGCCTTCAAAGCCTTGACGACAGCCAACAGCTCCCGGTCCCCCATGTCATAGTTTCGCTCCGCCGGGCTGAGCTTCCTCGAGAAGAAGGCACAGGGGCGGAGCTTCGGTGGTGTACCTGAGCACTGAGAAAGCACGGCTCCTATCCCAGCCTCGGACACATCCACCTCCACTATGAATGCCAAAGAGGGAACCGGATGGGCCAACACGGGAGCCGAGTTAAACAGAGCCCTCAGGTGACCAAAGGCCCTGTCCGCCTCAGCCAACCACTGCAAACGCACCGGTCCCCCCTTCAGCAGTGAGGTAATGGATGCCGCTACCTGACCAAAACCCCGGATAAACCTCCGGTAGTAATTAGAAAACCCTAGAAACCGCTGCACCTCCTTTACCGTGGTGGGAGTTGGCCAATTACACACGGCTGAGATGCAGTCACTCGCCATCTCCACCCCTGAGGTGGAAATGCGGTACCCTAGGAAAGAGATGGACTGTTGAAAGAACAGACATTTCTCAGCCTTGGCGTACAGGTCATGCTCCAACAGTCGGCCAAGCACCTTGCGCACCAGGGACACATGCTCGGTGCGTGTAGCGGAGTATATCAGAATGTCATCAATATACACCACTACACCCTGCCCGTGCTGGTCCCTGAAAATATAATCTACAAAGGCTTGGAAGACTGATGGAGCATTCATCAACCCGTATGGCATGACAAGGTACTCATAATGCCCTGAGGTTGTACTAAACGCCGTCTTCCACTCGTCTCCCTCCCGGACACGCACCAGGTTGTAAGCACTCCTGAGATCAAGTTTGGTGAAGAAGCGCGCCCCGTGCATTGACTCAATCGCCGTGGCGATAAGAGGTAGCGGGTAACTGTACCTCACAGTTATCTGATTTAGACCTTGATAGTCAATACACGGGCGCTGACCTCCCTCCTTCTTCTTCACAAAAAAATAAACTCGAGGAGGCGGGGGAAGTGGAGGACCGAATGTACCCCTGACGCAGGGATTCAGAGATATATGTTTCCATAGCCACTGTCTCCGCCTGTGACAGAGGATACACGTGACTCCTGGGAAGTGCAGCGTCTACCAGGAGATTTATCGCACAATCCCCCCAACGATGGGATGGTAATTGAGAAGGCGAGAGCCAAATCGGCATATTTGGGGGGAATGCGCACGGTGGAGACCTGGTCTGGACTTTCCACCATAGTAGCACCTACGGAAACCCCTAAACACCTCCCCGAGCACTCTTGCGACCACCCCGTGAGAGCCCTCCGTAGCCATGAAACAGTTGGGTCATGCCAAGCTAACCAGGGTAGGCCTAGCACCATGGAAAACGCAGGAGAGTCAATGAGAAAGAGACTGATTCTCTCCGTGTGACCCACCCTGAGTGACCCCCCTGCGTCACCATGCCCAGAGGATCGGTGGCCTCCCTAATCAACCCTGACCCAAATGGTCGACTATCTAAGGCGTGAACTGGGAGGGGTGTAGCCACAGGCATGATGGAGATCCCTAAACTATGTGCAAATGATCTGCCAGCCGCGCCTGAATCGACGAGAGCCTTATGCTGGGAATGCGGGGAAGTCTCAGGAAAAGTGACGAACAAAAACATGTGTGCAACAGAGGGCTCTGGGTGAGAATGGTGCCTTCTCACCTGGGGTGACGCCAGAGTGCCCTGCCTGCTGCCTCAACCCCCAGAGGAACCAACCCGGCACCGACCGGCAGTGTGACCTCTCCGGCCACAGATGGTACACGAGACGGAACCTCCTCTGGTCTCCCTGAGCGCAGCACCTCCTAACTCCATGGGCATTAGAGCGGCGGTGCTGGGGGATGGAACCAACAGACCCCGATCTGGACGTCCGCAGGTAGCCAGCAGGTTATCCGTCCGAATGGACAGGTCCACCAGCTGGTTGAAGGTAAGGGTGGTGTCCCTGCAGGCCAACTCTCGAAGGACGTCCTCGCGCAAACTGCAGGAGGAAGTCGTGACATCAGCATGGGGGAAAAAATGATTGGGTTGGTTTTAAGTTGGCAGAAAGTTACTTATATTATTCAAGTGAATGATGTTAGAGTGCATATGTGGATGTGTTTGTCTTTAAACTGATTGGCTCCTTATTGATGTGGTTTCCGAGTAATGGTAATTGTCTCTATCACATTTCCTTACACCTACTTTCTATTTAACCTTTATTCATATAGATCAAATTTTGCATCCCAAATGACACCCTATTCCCTAAAGAGTACACTACATTTGAGCACAGCCCTACGGGGGAATAGGGTGCCATTTGGGAGGCATACAATTTTGTCCAGTATTCTTCCAACCAAACCTACTCTTCTCAACCAATCTTATATAGTCATTATAGTGGTCATCCTCACACAACTAGTGTTTTTGCTGTGAGAAATTGTAGTTTTCTTTCCATAAAGAATTGGAGTCCAGGGTGAATCTGACTGGAAATAAGGGTCAACACACTGAACAGAATTTAGATCCTTTGGTGTTTCCAATAAACACACAATGGTCGCAGGGGACCTCCAGAGCAAGTGATAATAAAGTGCTCGGTAGCGGGGGTTTCATTTATTTCCTCTAAAGAATCAAATTAAATAAACTCTCCTCTGAGATTTGGATACCCAGGCCTTGGTTTTTGCTAGCAGGCAATAGCAGTACAGGCAGAATAAAATGTTTCCCTTCTCAGTAAGAGGGAGCATGCAGAGATTCAAGATTCAAGAGTAGCTATATTATTTTAATATTTGGTTCACATTCCAGTAATATTTTCCCGAAGACAAGGGAATAGAGGGAAAGAGCAGTTAGAGTAGCATATACAGTTTATGCAGTACATGCATGGTAATTAAAGTGATTCCACTGTAACGTTCTCCGGGGAGTCATCTGAAGGAAGATACTCAAGGCCTGATATACTATTAGTGAGGATCTGACATCTAAGCTACTTATTAAACACTTTATAAAGCCACCTAGATGTTTCAGAAATCTTTCATATGCAATTCTAAAGGATCACAGAAGGGTTATGGAGTATCGATGAAGTGCTTTTGAAGACTTTATGAATGCTCTATAAAGTTATTGTTGCTTCTTTAAAGTGGGATGGAAATGTTGGTTATGTTATGTAAATGAGCTAAAAAGCAAACTCAGGTCCTTTGCACTGACATTTCCCATTAAAATTCCTCAAGACAAAACATCTCAGTTTTTGAGGTATTTTATGTAGACTAAAGACTTTAAAGCAGTTGAGAAGAATACTTTAGTTACCCACTTCGCGAATCTTTGAGGTTGTTCTATATATAGCTATTCCAAGAACTTCATTGTTCGTTGTTCCTTCATAATCTCTGCATATGTTTGCCTTTCATCTCTAGGGCTTCATTCATTCTGATTTAGAATGCAGCAAGGTGGTGTTTCTGTGTGGATATGTCATCTACGTGCTTCTCCTAAATACATAAACGGCACAGGAAATGTGGACAGCACCGGCAAGAAACCTCCCTAAAGGCCATCACAAGCTTTTTATCTCCACTTCGGTAAGAATAATAAGTCCCCATGTGCCATGAAAATGGTCACACATAATCACGAAACTGCAAACATTAATGATCACTGACAATTCTTACTATCACCTATAGGGCTTTAGTGTTTGTTGTCTCTCACTACAGGTATTCCCGAATCCTTTTGCATGTCTTCAGCATGCTTAATGACACTACAAAGGCATAGCGGAATGCAAACTGGATTCAGTTGGATGATCTATAATACCAAGAAAACAACCAATGGAATGGTCTCTCCCCATGGAACACTTTACACTGTAAAGTATGCACTCCTATATACACTCCACTACAGAAAATGACTGAATATGAAGTTGCAATAATCGTAGAAACAACAGACTGCAGTGCTACACTTTCCCATACACTCCAAATCAGAAATTGTGATCGTTTGATCTTATGCATATCATGGATGATGGATAAAGAGGGAATTTGCAACAAATATCTTATATTCTTCTTCTCATAAAGTGTAGGCCCTATTTTAGTTGTTTTTTTTCCACTCGACTTTGTCTCCCCAAAGAGCTCATTATCTCTTTAATTTCCAATTATTCTGAAAACAAATGACTGCACCTGGTATCCCACGGCCCTGCTCTCAATGACATACCTGGGATAGTGTATTGTAGCATCCGCACTCCTGTCTGTCTGTCTGTCTGTCAGATGATCAAAGAATCCCGTAGACACCTGTATACCATTTATGTAAAGTAAGCCTATATTCCATAGAATCTGAGGTAGAATTCTTTTCCTTCCAAAACATCATTTAGAAGGTGGAATGTGGAAGGCTTCCTCGTGGGATTTCATGCACAACTGTTAGTCATCAAGATGAGTTGTTGAGAATGATGCATTATGGGAAAATTTGTTGGATGGGGAACGGGGAGGATCATTTACTCTTGTTTAGGTGTTTACTCATGTTTAGATTGCTCCTCTAAGGAGACTTCGATTTAGAACTTGACTTTAACAAATCAAAACAAAGGGTAAACTCTTACAGATTACAGTTATATTAACTCGGGGAAAAAAATACAGGATAGAGAATACAGATAACAACTGAACAAAAAAATGAGACAGTCAACAGGGTACGCATACAATAAAGTCAGGCCCAACAAAAAACATGGGGATTGCATATATATGCGCAATATTGGAGTGCCAAGTCTAGGTCAAACGGCTCCTTAACAGCTTCTACCCTGAAGCCATAAGACTGCTGAACAATTAATCAAAATGCCACCCAGACTTTTTGCATTGACCCCCACTTTGTTTTTATACTGCTGCTACTCGCTGTTTATGATCTATTTATTTATAATCACTTTACCCCTACCTACAGTACATGTAATTTTGTACTTTTTTTGTAAATATTATCTTAACTATTTTCTTAAAACTGCATTGTTGGTTAAGGGCTTGTAAGTAAGCATTTCACGGTAAGGTTTGTATAACACGCATGTAACAAATACAATTTGATTTGTTACAAAAGTATGTGGACACCCCTTCAAATGACAGGATTCGGCTATTTCAGCCACACCCGTTGCTAACAGGTGTATAAAATTGAGCACACAGCCATGAAATCACCATAGACAAACATTGGCAGTGGAATGGCCTTACTGAAGAGCTCAGTGACCATCATAGGATGCCACCTTTCCAACAAGTCAGTTCATCAAATTTCTGCCCTGCTAGAGTTGCTCCGGTCAACTGTAAGTGCTGTAATTGTGAAGTGTAAACGTCTAAGAGCAAAAACGACTCGCCGCGAAGTGGTAGGTTGCACAAGCTCACAGAACGGGACTGGCGAGCGTAAAATTCGTCTGTCCTTGGTTGCAACACTCACTTCCAAGTTCCAAACTGCCTCTGGAAGGAACGTCAGCACAATAACTGTTTGTTGGGAGCTTCATGAAATGGGTTTCCAAGGCCGAGCAGCTGCACACAAGCCTAAAATCACCATGTGCAATGCCAAGCGTCGACTGGAGTGGTGTAAAGCTTGCCACTATTTGATCTGGAGCAGCGGAAATGCGTTCTCTGGATTGATGAATCATGCTTCACCATCTGGCAGTCCGACGGGCGAATCTGGGTTTGGCGGATGCCAGGAGAACGCTAGCTCCCCCAATGCATTGTTCCAACTGTAAAGTTTGGTGGAGGAGGAATAATGGTCTGGGGTTATGTAAAGGAAATGTTACTTTGTGCATCTTGTCTTTGGTGTCATAAACAATCCTTGGTTCCTGCCTGTGCCTGGTAAAGATAGGTCTTCCTATTGGGAAGAATGGAGTCCTTGTTGAAGGAAATAGTCTAAGTCATTTGAAGAAGTACATTTTTCAGTATAAGGACGATGTCAATAAAACACTTCGATAGCAGGATGGGCGAAGTCAGGCGCAGGAGACTGAGGTCCGTGAAACACACGTTTAATAGTATTGGAAAAATGACGCAACAAGGCAGGGTGCACAATAATCAGGTAGGAGAACAGCTCCAAAATACCCAAGGATGGGACGCAGCCCGGCAACCCTAATGCCTAAAACAAGCAGCGTCAAATGGAAAATACAAAGAACCCCTACGTGCCCAAAAAGGCATGACAATCCCGCACAAATCCCCAAACGAAACAGACAAACAATCCCGCACAAATCCCCAAACGAAACAGACAAACTAAATACCCCACTAAGGACTAACTCAAAACAGGTGCAGACTAAACAGACATAACCAAAAGACACAGAAACATAGATCGGTGGCAGCTAGTAGGCCGGCGACGACAACCGCCGAGCAACGCCGACCGGGGAGAGGCGCCACCTTCTGTGGACGTTGTGACAGTACCCCCCCCCGACGCGCGGCTCCTGCAGCACTCCGACGCTGGCCTCGAGGATGACCCGGAGGGCGATGCGCAGGGCGATCCGGATGGAGACTGTGGAATTCCCGCAACAGCGATGGATCCAGAATGTCCCCCACCGGGACCCAGCACCTCTCCTCCGGGCCGTACCCCTCCCAGTCCACGAGGTACTGCAGGCCCCCTACCCGACGCTGGGAGTGCAAGATGGACCGGACTGTGTAAGCCGGGCACCCCCCGATGTCCAGGGGGGCCGGAGGGACCTCCCGCAACTTACCGTCCTGCAGTGGACCAGCTACCACCGGCCTGAGGAGAGACACTTGAAACTAGGGGATAATACAGTAATATGAAGGGAGCTGTAACCTATAACACACCTCGTTTATTCTCCTCAGGACTTTGAACGGCCCCACAAATCGCGGACACAGCTTCCGGCAGGGCAGGCGAAGGGGCAGGTTCCGGGTCGAGAGCCAGACCCTGTCCCCCGGGGTAAACACGGGGGCCTCAATTCGGTGGCGGTCAGCGCTCTCCTTGTGCCGTCCCACAGCCAGTTTAAGGGATTCCTGGACGGCACTCCAGGTCTCCTTTGAGCACTGTAACCATTCCTCCACCGCAGGAGCCTCGGTCTGGCTCTGATGCCATGGCACCAGGACCGGCTGGTAACCCAACACCACCTGAAAGGGCGACAGGTTAGTAGAGGAGTGGCGAAGAGAGTTCTGCGCCATCTCGGCTCATGGCACGAACCTCGCCCACCACCCCTGGCCGGTCCTGGCAATAGGACCGCAGAAACCTGCCCACATCCTGGTTAATACGCTCCACCTGCCCATTACTCTCGGGGTGAAAACCCGAAGTCAAACTGACTGAAACCCCCAGTCTCTCCATAAACGCCCTCCACACCCGAGACGTGAACTGGGGACCTCGATCAGAGACGATGTCCTCGGGCACCCCGTAGTGCCGGGAAGACATGCGTAAACATGGCCTCCGCGGTCTGTAGGGCCGTAGGAAGACCAGGCAAAGGGAGCAGACGGCAGGACTTCGAGAACCGATCCACAATGACCAGGATCGTGGTGTTCCCCTGAGACGGCGGGAAATCCGTGAGGAAATCCACCAACAGGTGGGACCATGGTCGCTGTGGAACGGGGAGGGGCTGTAGTTTCCCTCGAGGCAGGTGCCTAGGAGCCTTATACTGGGCGCACACCGAACAGGAAGAGACATAGCGCCTGATGTCCTTAACCAAAGTGGGCCACCAGTACTTCCCTTTCAGACCCCGTACCATACCAGGATGACCCAAGGAGGGTAGGGTGTGCGACCACCGGATCAGTAGGTCATGGACACCGAGCGGGACGTACCTCCAACCCGCGGGACACTGAGATGGAGTGGGTTCTGATTGCAACGCCCGCTTGATGTCTGCATCCACCTCCCAGACCACCGGTGCCACCAGACAGGAGGCTGGGAGTATGGGAGTAGGGTCAATGGACCACTCCTCGGCGTCGTGGAGACGAGACTGTGCGTCGGCCTTCAGGTTCCGGGAACCTGGGATGTACGAGAGGGTGAACTGAAACCTCGTAAAAAACATAGCCCACCTGGCTTGATGGCAAAGAGGGGTCCGGATGTGCCAGCACCGGAGCGCCGGTAAGCAGAGCCTTCAGACGACAAAAGGCTCTGTCCGCCTACGCCGACCAACGCAGCCGCACCGGAGCCCCCTTCATCAGTGAGGTAATGGGAGCCGCCACCTGACCAAAGCCCCGGATAAACCACCGGTAGTAGTTGGCAAACCCCAAGAACCGCTGCACCTCCTTAACCGTGGTTGGAGTCGGCCAATTACGCACGGCCGCAATGCGGTCACAATCCATCACCACCCCGGAGGTGGAAATGCGATACCCCAGAAAAGAGACGGCTCGTTTGGAGAACTCACATTTCTCTGGCTTGACGTACAGGTCATGCTCCAGCAGTCGCCCAAGCACTTTACGCACCAGAGACACATGCGAGGCCCGTGTGGCGGAGTAGATCAGAACGTCATCGATGTACACCACCACACCCTGACCGAGCATGTCCCTGAGAACCTCGTCCACAAAGGATTGAAATACGGCGGGAGCATTTTTTAACCCATATGGCATGACGAGGTACTCATAATGGCCAGATGTGGTACTAAATGCGGTTTTCCACTCATCTCCATCTCGGATACGCACCAGGTTATACGCGCTCCTGCGATCTAGTTTTGTGAAGTAGCGCGCCCCGTGAAATGACTCCACTGCCGTAGCGATGAGAGTTAGCGGGCAACTGAAACCCACCGTGATGGAATTTAGACCTCTATAGTCAATGCACGGGCGCAAACCTCCCTCCTTCTTCTTCACAAAAAAAGAAGATCGAGGAGACTGGTGATTTGGATGGCCGAATGTATCCCTGTCTCAAGGACTCAGTGATGTATGTCTCCATAGCCACTGTCTCCTCCTGAGACAGAGGATACACGTGACTCCTGGGAAGGGCAGCGTTAGCCTGGAGTTTTATCGCACAATCTCCTTGTCGACGAGAGGGTAATTGAGTTGCCTTCGTTTTATTGAAGGCGATAGCCAAATCGGCATATTCTGAGGGAATGTGCACGGTAGAGACTTGGTCTGGACTCTCAACCGTAGTCGCACCGATGGAAACTCCTATACACCTGCCTGAGCACTCCCTCGACCACCCCTTAAGAGCCCTCTGCCTCCATGAAATCTTAAGGTTGTGAGTGGCCAGCCAGGGAATTCCCAGTACCACCGGAAACGCCGGGTAATCGATGAGGAAAAGGCTTATACGTTCCTCATGACCCCCCCGCGTCACCATAACCAGTGGTACTGTGACCTCCCTCACTTGGCCTGACCCTAGTGGTCAACTGTCTAGGACGTGCACGGGGAAGGGTTGGTCCAGCTGAACCAGTGGAATCCCTAACTTCTTGGCGACCCCACGGTCCATAAAAGTCCCAGCCGCGCCTGAATCGACTAGTGCCTTATGCTGGAAGTGAGGGGAAAACTCAGGAAAACAAACTGAGGCATACATGTGGCCGACAGGGGGCTCTGGGTGTGGCTGGTGCTGGTGCTGACACCTGGGGCGTCAAAGTGGTGCTCTGCCTGCCATCCGAACTCCCGGGCGAGGCTCTCCAGCACCGGTCGGCTGTGTGCCCTCTGCGACCACAGTGGGCGCAGGAGAGGCCCCCCTCCGGTCCTCCTAGCTGCAGCCCCTCCTATCTCCATGGGCGTTGGAGCAGGGGGACTGGGAGGTGGAACAAGAAGGCCCCGATTAGAACGCCCCCGGGCAGCCAGCAGGTTGTCCAGCCTGATGGACAGGTCAATAAGCTGGTCCAGTGTGATGGTAGTGTCCCGACATGCCAGCTCCCGGAGGACGTCCTCTCTCAGACTACATCGGTAGTGATCAATCAGGGCCCGTTCATTCCACCCCGCTCCAGGGTCCGGAACTGCAACGCAAAGTCCTGAGCGCTCCTCATCTCCTGTCTCAGGTGGAACAATCGCTCACCCGCCACCTTGGCCTCCGGGGGATGATCGAATACTGCCTGGAAGCGGCGGGTGAACTCCGGGTAGTCGTCCTTAGCTGAGTCTGGACCCTCCCAGACGGCGTTGGCCCATTCTAGGGCTCTACCCATGAGACACGAGACGAGGACACCCTCTCCTCTCCAGAGGGGGGCGGACGGTTGCTAGGTATAGTTCTAGCTGGAGTATAAACCCCTTACACCCAGCGGCCGTCCCATCGAACTCCCTGGGTGAAGTGATCCTGATCTCACTTTGGCTGGGTTCCGTCGGTACTGGTAGGGGCGCAGGGTAGTGAACCGGCGCTGGTGTGGGTGGGGGAGCACCTCTCTCCCAGCTCTCAAAACGCGCCAACACCTGGTCCATGGCTGCGCCCAGACGATGGAGGACGTTGGCATGCTGGGTCACCTGTTCAGCCATGGACGGAGCTGTCGCTTCTGCTCCTGCTGACTCCATGTTCTGGTGCGGGATTCTGTCATGTATCACTTGAATAGCAGGAGGGGTGAAGCAGGAGCAGGAGACTGAGGTCTGTGAAACACACGTTTTAATAAATAGTCAAAAATTACGCAACAAGGCAGGGCGCACACGCAAACAAAAATAGGAGAACAGCTCCTAAATACAGTGGAACGGGACGCAGCCCGGCAACCCTAATGCCTAAGAATACGCAGCGTAGAGAGGCCAAACAATTCCCCTTCTCGCTCAAAAGGAATGACATAAAATAATCCCGCACAAATCCCCAAACGAAACAGGCAAACTAAATACCCCCCTAATTAACTAACACAGAACAGGTGCTGACCTAGACAGACATAACCAAAAAGACACAGAAACATAGATCGGTGGCAGCTAGTAGGCCGGCGACGACGACCGCCGAGCACCGCCCGACCGGGGAGAGGCGCCACCTTCTGTGGACGTTGTGAGACTTACCTGGTTAAATAAAGGTGAAATAAAAAATTCTAAAATAATTCTTTACCATTCGGCCATCAGATTTGCCACCAATGCTCCTGATAGGACACATCAGTGCATGCTATACTCTTCTGTAAACTGGTAATCTCTGTATACCCGTTGCAAGACCCACTTGTTGATGGTTATTTATAAAACCCTCTTAGGCCTCACTCCCCCCTATCTGAGATATCTACTGAAGCCCTCATCCTCCACATACAACACCCGTTCTGCCAGTCACATTCTGTTAAAGGTCCCCAAAGCACACACATCCCTGGGCCGCTCGTCTTTTCAGTTCGCTGCAGCTAGCGACTGGAATGAGCTGCAAAAAACACTCAAACTGGACAGTTTTATCTCAATCTCTTCATTCAAAGACTCAATCATGGACACAGTTGTGGCTGCTTTGCGCGATGTACTGTTGTCTTTACCTTCTTGACCTTTGTGCTGTTGTCTGTGCCCAACAATGTTTCTACCCTGTTTTGGGCTGCTACCATGTTGTGCTGCTGCCATGTTGCGTTGCTACCATGTTGTTGTCATGTTGTGTTGCTACCATGCTGTGTTGTCATGAGTTGCTGCCATGCTATGTTGTTATCTTAGGTATCTCTTTATGTAGTGTTGTGTTGTCTCTCTTGTCGTGATGTGTGTTTTGTCCTATATTTTTATTTTTAATCCCCCATCCCCGCAGGAGGCCTTTTGCCTTTTGGTAGGCCGTCATTGTAAGTAAGAATTTGTTCTCGTTAAATAAATAAAAATACATTTGTAGGCCTGATGTGGCCTGTAAAACATGGGTTATATAACTAGGCCCTCAACGAATGGCCTTGTGATATACTGTACATTGAGTATACCAAACATTAGGAACACCTACAAGGTGTCGAAGGTGCTCCACAGGGATGCAGGTCCATGTTGACTCCAATGCTTCCCACAGATGTGTCAAGTTGGCTGGATGTCCTTTGGGTGGTGAACCATTCTTGAAACACACAGGAAACGTTTGAGTGTGAAAAACCCAGAAGCGCTGCAGTTCTTGACACAAACCGGTGACCTGGCACCTACTACCATATCCCGTTCAAAGGCACTTGTCTTGCCCATTCACCTTCTGGATGGTACACACACACAATCCACGTCTCAATTGTCTCAAGACTTAAAAATCCTTCTTTCACCTGCCTCCTCTCCTTCATCTACACTGATCGAAGTGTATTTAACAAGTGACATCAATAAGGTATCATAGCTTTCACCTGGATTCAACTGTCTATGTCATGGAAAGAGCACGTGTTCTTAATGTTTTGTATACTCAGTGTTTATAATGTATTGTCATAAATCATTTAATTGTAAAGCTAATAAGGCTGGTGGAAACGCTCATAGAGGGTTCCCAGAAGAACCTGTAGATGATAAAATGGTTCTTGTTATAACCCTTCATAGAAAGTTATAGGCAGTACCCTTCATAGAGGGTTCTAGGTATCACATACAGGGAGTTCTATGAAGAACCCTACAGTACATAGAGGGTTTTTGGTAGAACCCTATGCAAAGGATTCAACCTATGTCCAAAAAAGGGTTCCCCTATGGGGACACATTTTCTACATAGCACCTTTTGTGTAGGGTTCTTGTAGTGTAGGCATAGCCTTTTATTTTGGAAATAGAAGTCTCTGGTAGGAAGTGGTGAATGACAGTTGTAGTTGTAATTACATTGCTTTTACATTTTCATTACTGCATCCCTAATATGGTAATGATCAACAACGTCCTGGTAGAAATTAATAAACTGGTTGCTATTTATTCAACTCACTCAACCACATGACTCCCATCAGGGGGTGTGTTTCACAGGAAAATTATATTTACCATCCCTTCATTGGGTTTTTCATTTTGAGGCCCGGTTATGAGGTCTCAGATGAATAATTTACTCTTTAAAATATGTCTGCTTCTCAAATGGCATCCTATGGGACCTAGTCAAAAGTAGTGCACTAAATAGGGAACAGGGTGCATTTTGGGATCCTTCCTGGGAATGGTGCAGTGGCTGAAACCAAAATTAGTCACGCAATGGCACCCTATATACAGAATAGGTATTGGTTGAAGCTCAATGTTGAATTCAAATCTCCCTACCGTCATATCTAAGCCAATTTGACACCAAACTCAATGAGAATTTGCAAATCAACTCGATTGGAAGTACACAACACACTCCTCGCCTTTGTCATGAGCTGTCCCGTCGTTACCGAGAACCACATACCGTTAGTAATTGATTTTTAAGAGTATTTCTTGCGTTGACCTAACGCAAATTCTAGTCCTCAGATTAAAAAGAAACTATAGTATACATAAAGTGACCGTTGGACCTAAAAAAAAATGCAACCGTTTTAGTAGGTGCAATAGTTTTTGTTATATTTATAATTTATCTCTCTCACGTGCTAATTTCTGTCCGTTAAGAACCAATGTACTACCTTTATGTAGCATTTCTGACAATGCTAACATATTTTTTCAGAGTTCTAAACCAGGTTGTTTGCTCGGCAACAACACAGCTGCTTGCACAATCCTGCCACTGCCAGTCATAAGAAGGGTATGCAAATAAACCTATACTACTGTATATAACTAGCTATATGGTGGTATTCAAGCTGAGGTTAATCAATAAATGCAAATAGATATTTTGATTAGCTAGTTAGCTAACTAGTTAATGTTAGTTAAAGTCCAGCAGCTAGCCTCTAGTTATCTCTCATCAGTCAGCTGAACTCTAGCTTGCTAAAGATCAGGCAAATAAAGGTAGCTAGCCAATGAATGTGGTTTTATTTTGATTAGCTAGGTAGGTAGCTAGCTTGCTAACATAACGTTATACCAGTCAAATGAAAGCTAACGTTGCCTATGTAGCTAACTAACAAGCGAGGAATATGGCTAGCTAGCTAAATTTAGCCAAGTATGGTTTTTCACATAAGGCTGAAGTCATCATGTGTAAACTGCTGATCTAGACACGTGTGTGTAATCAGAGCACAAACACATATGCGCAAATAAACTAGCAAATGTCTTGGCAGCAATGATAGCCAATTAACTTTAGCTAGCTAAGTAATGTTAACCTTAGCCAACATAAGATTGTAACATTGGCTAACGTGTATGGCAAGTTCATGTACTACAATAGACCATACTTTCTAACACAAAACATAACTAGTTAGTTACGTTAAGTTTAAAACCACTAAACTTTGGGAAACTGCCACTCTACTCAAGTTCATTTGCATTACACAGACCAATCTATGGTAAAAATGAAGTAGCCAGATTTCAGACAGGAGAAAAGCTGCAGCCTGCTACGCTACATTTACTTAAAGAACAACCAAGACCACACAAACCATAGCTGAGAAAACAAATATATTTCTTAAAAACCTGTCTGGGCTAGGGGGCAGTATTGAGAATTTTGGAAAAATATGTTCCCATTTTTAACTGCCTCCTACACCAACTCAGAAGCTAGAATATGCATATTATTGTTCAGGTTTGGATAGAAAACACTCTGAATTTTCTAAAACTGTTTGAATGGTGTCTGTGAGTATAACAGAACTCCTATGGCAGGCAAAAACCTGACAAGGTTTCAAGCAGGAAGTACCCTGTCTGACAAGGAGTCGTGCGTCTTGCATCTTTTTATTGAAAAGTAAGGATCTTAGCTGTAACGTGACAATTCCCAGGGCTCCAATAGGCTCTCAGAGCCCGCGAAATAACTGAAGGTTTACGAGGGAGCCTCAGGTTGAAACATATTATCGCCTTTTGTAAGTGGATGCTCCGAGGACCTTTGAATGATGCGCGTGCATGAGTCGCTTCTGAGGAGAAATTTTATTCGGCTGTTTAGGCTCAATGCATACTCCCGGTCGGAATATTATCACTTCTCTACGACATAAATGGCATAAAAATTGGTTTTAAACAGCGGTTGACATGCTTCGAAGTACGGTAATGGAATATTTAGACATTTTTGACACGCCAATGCGCCATGCGCGAAACCGGGAAGAAGCATTCTAGAACTCACGAACAAAACGTCGCTGTTTGGATATAACGATGGATTATTTGGGACCAAACCAACATTTGTTATTGAAGTAGAAGTCCTGGCAGTGTATTCTGATGAAGAACAAGCAAGGTAAGAACATTTTTCTTATAGGAAATGTGATTTTGGTGGATGCTGACCTGGGTGGGTATCTAAATAGCTAGCCCTGTAATGCCGGGCTATGTACTTAGATTATTGCAAAATGTGCTTCATCCGAAAAGCTATTTTAAAATCGGACATATCGAGTGCATAGAGGAGTAATGTATCTATAATTCTTAAAATAATTGTTATGCTTTTTGTGAACGTTTATCGTGAGTAATTTAGCAAACTGTTAGTAAATTCAACGGAAGTTTGCCGGGGGTTATGCGTTTTCTGAACGTCACATGCTAATGCAAAAAGCTGTTTTTTGATATAAATATGAACTTGATTGAACAGACATGCATGTATTGTATAACACAATGTCCTAGGTGTGTCATCTGATGAAGATCATCAAAGGTTAGTGCTGCATTTAGCTGTGGTTTGGGTTTATGTGACATGATATGCTAGCTTGAAAAATGGCTGTCTGATTTTTTCTGGCTGGGCACTCTGCTGACATAATCTAATGTTTTGCTTTCGTTGTAAAGCCTTTTTGAAATCGGACAGTGGGGTTAGATTAACGAGATTCTTGTCTTTAAATAGCTGTAAAATAGTCATATGTTTGAGAAATTGAAGTAATAGTATTTCTAACGATTCAAAAATCGCGCCACTGGAATATCAGTAGCTGTTACGTAGGTGGGACGAAATCGTCCCACATACCCCAGACAGGTTAAGAAACAGTAAGCTTGTCATGGTTGTCATAGGAAGGAGCGTGTGTGTCGTTCCACATTTTATTTTCACTGTGAAACTATGCAATACATATAAATAAACTGAATAACAAAACAACAAACCGTGACGCAGAGGTGAAACATACACTAACTCAAAGACAATCTCCCACAAACCCAGGTGGGAAAAACACCTGCTTAAGTATGATCTCCAATTAGAGACAAAGAGGACCAGCTGCCTCTAATTGGTCAAAAATGGCGGGTGGGGGAAGCGTAACCTATTGTGTGATAGTGAAAGGGAGAGATATGTTGCGTGGGGAAACTGCTTTTTTCACCCGATCTATCCAACTTATCATCTTATCACCTCTAAAATGTAAATAAAACACGATAAGAGTTTATATAATGTGTCATTACATACCTATTTGAAGGTTTGTGTCGAATTTGAATCAGGTTTTTAGGGCGGTGCTAAAGTTATCTTCAGAAGTAAACAGCGTCTGTCGCGGCTTTTGAGAGTCATGATGGCTTGCAGTGATGATGGAAAAAATTACTAGGTATCCCCCTTACCCTGTCCCTGTCCCTTTCTTATTTTTAAATGGTGAGAGAAGCGCTACACCTGGTGGAGAGAGGCTGTAAGACACAGAATGAGTTGCTTTATGCGTGCTGTATGTTACGTCATAACACGTCACAATTTAACATACGGTGTCAAAAGGGGCAATTTTTTCAACTTTTCTCCAATACTATTGCCATGTCAATCAACGCTTGAATAGAAACATAGTTCACACCCCAGATGTTGATGTCAACACGGTCGCTACAGTCCCATTAGTTTTCATTGCAGCCTCGTTCAAATGTCCCGGTTGCGCAAATCTGTACGGAATGGGGTTAGTCACAGTTACCTAGCAAGCTAGATACATGTCTTAACAAAAGGCTCTCGTCTGAGTGTTCCAGAGAACAGAATAACTGATGAATTTACGAAGAATATGGTCGCTGTCAGTAATTGTCAGCAAAAAAGCGTAATTAAATTGTTGCCAGCACCACAATTATTATTATTTGACTCTGCTGGCCATCTATGAACATTTGAACATCTTGGCCATGTTCTGTTATAATCTCCACCCTTCATAGCCTGGTTCCTCTCTAAGTTTCTTCCTAGGTTCTGGCCTTTTTAGGGAGTTATTCCTAGCCACCGTGCTTCTACACCTGCATTGCTTACTGATTGGGGTTTTAGGCTGGGTTTCTGTACAGCACTTTGAGATATTAGCTGATGTAAAAAAAGAGCTTTATAAATACATTTGATTTGATTGATACAGTCACAAACACACTGGATAACACGAAAACAGACTAACAAGCTCTGCTTGGGCGAGTAAAATGGTCAGAGTGTTGTGTGTCTGGAAGTAGCTATCAAGCTAGCCAATGTTAGCCAGTTAGCTTGACTGCTGTTGTGAGGTCAGAACACTCGGCTCAACCCTACTCCTTGGCCAAAGCGTCCAGTGTGCGCTTGAACGCTCCTAGAGCAAAACACGCTGAATTTATGAATGAACAATCTGACAGCACAGTTGCAGTCACTAACTCTCTGGATAACATAAAAACATCACTCAGGTGGACTCGAGTCTTTTGGTGTGCGTGAATGAGAGCGCGCTCCGTGTTGTTTTTCTCCGGTATTGGAAACAGTTTATTCCGTCTTAAGTTTTATTGCTTATTTACATTTTAGGGTACCTGAGGTTGGATTAGAAACGTTGTTTGACATGTTTGGACCAAGTTTACAGGTAACTTATTAGATTGTTTGTAGGTATGTTGGGCGAGTTGGAGCCGGTGTATTTCTGAATCAAACGTGCCAAATAAACAGACATTTTTGGCATATAAAGGACTTTATCGAACAAAACAACCTTTCATTGTGTAACTGAGACCTTTAGGATTGCAAAAAGATGAAGATCTTCAAAGGTAAGCGATTTGTTTTAGCACTATTTCTGACTTTCGTGATGCATCTGTTTGGTTGGAAAATGTTTTTCATGCTTTTGTATGCGGGCGCTGTCCTCAGATAATCGCATGGTATGCTTTCGCCGTAAAGCCTTTTTGAAATCTGACAAAGCGTCTGGATTAACCTCTCTAGGGGGTGTGGGACGCTACCGTCCCACCTGGCCAACATCCAGTGAAATTGCAAAGCGCCAAATTCAAAAACAGAAATAGTCATTATAAAAATACATAAAACATACAAGTGTTATACATCAGTTTAAAGATTAACTTCTTGTTAATCCAACCATGGTGTCAGATTTCAAAAAGGCTTTACGGCGAAAGCAAACCATGCGATTATCTGAGAACAGCGCCCAGCAGACAAATCATTACAAACAGTTACCAGCCAAGTAGAGGAGTTACACAAGTCAGAAATAGTGATCAAATTAATCACTTACCTTTGATGAATTTCATATGGTTGCACTCACAAAACTCCCATTTACTCAATAAATGTTTGTTTTGTTCGATAAAGTCCCTCTTTATATCCAAAAACCTCCGTTTTGTTTGCGCGTTTCGTTCAGTAATCCACAGGCTCAAAGGCAGTCACAACAGACAGACAAAAAATAAAAAAGTATCAGTAACGTTTGTAGAAACATGTCAAACGATGTTTATAATCAATCCTTAGGTTGTTTTTAGTCATAATAATCAATAACATTTCAACCGGACAAAAGCTTTGTCAATATAAAAGGAAAACAAGAAAGGCGTGCTCTCGGTCGTGCACATGAAAAACCTTTGGGACACTGCAGGGTCCACTCATTCAGACTGGTCTTACTCCCTCATTTTTCAGAATTCAAGCATGTAAAAATTTCTAAAGACTGTTGACATCTAGTGGAAGCCATAGGAAGTGCAATTTGTCCTAAGCCAATGGATACTGCAATGGCATTCAAGAGAAAACTACAAAAATAAAATAATCCCACTTCCTGGATGGATTTTTCTCAGGTTTCCGCCTGCCATATCAGTTCTGTTATACTCACAGACATTATTTTAACAGTTTTGGAAACTTTGGAGTGTTTTCTATCCAATTATATGCATATCCTAGCTTCTGGGCCTGAATAGCAGGCAGTTTACTTTGGGCACGCTTTTTATCCAGAGGTGAATATAGTGCCCTAATAGTACCCTAATGAAGTTAACAGTGTAATATTGGCTATCAATGTTGAAAGAAACTAACTGTAAATTGTTTTTGCGACATAGGACAAGTTTAGAGTTCGTTTTTGTCAAGTTGAATGGGAAGAACACGACAGAAAGACAATAGTAGATGGAATATCCAAGTCTTACAGAAGATGGCAGACATGCTAGCTAGCCACAACGAGAACCAGAGCAGCGTGGATACACAAGAAGCCGCAAACTCAAGCAAGAGAAAGAACAAATCTGGATGAAATCCTTGCAACCTCTTTACCTCAGACCCCAATTAAAAATCCACTGGTGAATAAAGTAAAAGACGACATTTCCATGTCTGAACTTTTCTCTGCAATCCAGTCCCTGTCTACTAAACAAGACCCAACGTTCTCCAAAGTGTCCATCATAGAGCGGGCCACCGAAGAAACATCAAAGAAGATCGATAATTTGTAAGAAACTGTCAGTCAGCTACACAAAAGTGGGAGCGAGAACAAGGAAAAGATAGCGTTCCTAGAGAATAAGTTGAAGAAACTGCAATCCCAAAATATTGAGCTGTGTGAGAATGTAGCTGAACTTCAAAGGTACTCTCTCAGGTGGAATCTGAAAATCCAAGGTGTAAAAGAGGTAGAGGATATTAGGGAAGCAGTCATTAATATCCTGGGAAAGGTGGCTCCGTGCAACAAAGACAATCTAAGAGACACGATCGACTTGGTGCATCGACTTGGGAATCGAAGATCTGCTGGACCCCCTCGCAATATCATCTTGCCCTTAACTATGCGCCATTACAGGGACATCATCTGGAAAATGGCCAAGGGGAACAAGTTTGTGGACGAGAAGAAGCTCCGCATCAAAGAAGCCCTGATACGGCAGGATCAGACTGCCAGGGAGAAACTGTGGCCACTTATACAGAAGGCACGACAAGAGGGAAAGAAGGCTGGGTTCAAGGGCCCGCAAGCGTTTATCGAAGGAAGAATGATTACCGGGTTACTCTGTTGACATTAACCAAACTGGAACTGTGAGTACTGCCAAGAGTACAGTTAATGTACTGCCACGAGTAAATGTACCGTTAAAAACTACAACTGATGAACACTTGCCAAATATAAAAAAAGGAAGTAAATACATTTGTTATACTCTTAACCACCGCTACCTCAGCTGAGCGTAGTTTTCCGTGGGAGTAATCCTCTCAAGGTTCAATGTTTGTTTTATTGTTCACATTACTACTTCTGTTATCTAATTTGTGTTCTTTATTTTTTAAATACAGGAGTTAATTTTCAACTCACTCAATATCGTTGGTCTGAATGCTAGGGGTTTGAGAGATCTTACAAAAAGGAAAGCCTTTTGTAAACGCAGTAACTCAGATTTTGTCCTTCTTCAAGAAACTCATTCGGGTGAAAGTGATTTGAAATTTTGGAAATCACAATGGGGAGACATGGCCTTTTTCAGTCATGTATCAAATCATTCTGCTGGTGTTTTGACATTCACAAGTTTAAAGGTGACATTCTAGAATCCACATCTTCACCGGATGGGAGATGGATCATAGTAACTGTTAAACTTGACAATGCTATTTTCATAATTTGTAATGTATATGGACATAACTCACATACCTTCAAATAAGACCCTTTTTACCCAATTTACCAGAAAAGTACAGGATTTAAGCAACAAATACTCAGAGGCTTTTCTAATTATTTCAGGGGATTTTAATGAAACACCTGACGCATCTGTTGATAGTTTTCCTCCTAGAATGATTCAAAGCCTTCAAAATAGCAATATCAACACTACATTATGCAAGGATCTCTGTGTTGATGATGCCTGGCGTTATTTCAATCCAAATTCAAAGGGTTATACCTGGACCAACAAAACTATGTCACGTAAATCAAGAATTGATTTATTCCTAATTTCCCCCATTTTGTTACAATGTGTTATAGATGTAGATCATCAGTTGGCTCCCTTTTCTGATCATCACTTGATTTCCCTGAATTTACAAGCTACTAAAAAATGAAAAGGTACTCGTGGATATTGGAAATTAAACAACACACTTCTTAAAGATCCTACTCTCATCGGAAACATCAAATCGTTAGCCAAAGATAATTTTGCAAGAAAAGACTTCGGTCATGGAAGTAGATGGGAGTTTTTCAAATATAAAGTCAAAGTGGTAGCCATTAAATGTGCCAAAGAGCTGATGCACTTAAAGAACCTTAGAGAAAAAGAGTTGATGAACAAGCTTGACAGTTTTCTAAAGAAAGATAATCTATCTGAAGAAGAAGAGTCTGTATTTAAGTCTTTACAACTAGAATTCGCTTTACACGGATCTGGCAAAGGGTGCCTTTGAAAGGTCAAGAGCAAAATGGATTGAAGAGGGGGAAAGAAACACTAGTTACTTTTTTGCACTTGAAAAGAGAAACTACAAAAGAAAATCTAACTGCACTCAAAATTAATGATGTTTTATGCAAAGATCCCATTACAATATCAGAATTTGTCAATTCCTTTTATGAAAACCTTTACAGCTCTCAATTTCAGGAAGATGGTTGTGAAAGCCACATTTGCCACATTTGGAATTATGTCCCTGTAATTGAGGATAATTTCCACTCAATTTGCAATTCACCTGTGTCAATTAAAGAAATTATAGAGGCTCTGAATTCAATGAAAAAATGGAAATCACCTGGCCCTGATGGCCTATCAGTTGAATTCTATAGACAGTTTTGGGAGTTACTAGAATATCCTATTTTTTTATGTTTCAAGATTGCATTAAAAGTGGGGAAATGGTCTCCACTATGAAACAGGACCTTATTTCATTGATTCCGAAGCCCGATAAAGACCCTTCTCTCATTGACAATTGGAGACCAATTACTTTATTAAATATTGATTACAAATTGATTGCTTTGGTTTATGCCAAAACATTAAAGAAATGAATAGATACCATTATAAATGAGACTCAAACAGGATTTATGAAGGGCTGTCACATAATCTCTAATATTTGTTTAGTCTTGGACCTTATAGATTATTCAGTTGCAATTGACTCAGATGTGGTTGTCTTATTTTTGGACTTCTGTAAAGCTTTGACACAATTGAACATACATTTCTTTTTAGGTCACTTAAACTTTTTGGATTCTGTGAAAATTGTATCAAAGTCATTCGTATGTTTTACAAAGATATAAATAGTTATGTGTTACTAAACCTTAATACTTCCAAAATATTCAGTATCAACATAAGTGTATGACAAGGATGCCCAATTTTGCCATTTTTATTCATTTTGGTTGTGGAACTTCTATCTCTAGATATTCTGAATAATGCAAATTTGTATGGCTTAACCATTTTTAACAAAGAAATCAAAATTTCCCAACTGGCCGATGATACGACTCTTTTTTAAAGAGACAAAGACCAGGTCGCCCATGCACTTAATGCAATCACTGCATTTTCTATTGCATCAGGATTCAAATTGAATGTTTCTAAATGTGAAATCTTATGTTTATTTGACTTTGATGATAAAGAAATAGAAAATATTCCTGTAAAGGACTGTGTTAAATATTAAGGAATACATCTGTCAAAAAACCACTTAGTCAGACAAGATATGAATTTCTCTCCTAAAATTAAGAAAACCAAAAATATATTTAATAATTGGCTACAAAGAGATCTTTCTATACTTGGGAGAGTGCTTCTGTCCAAGGCAGAGGGACTGTCTCATTTTGTGTACCCCTCATTATCTTTATTTGTAAATCCTTCTACTTGATCAATAAGACCTTTCTTGACTTCATCTGGAAAAATAAGTCTCACAAGCTAAAAAGTCAGTCCTCTCTAATAAAAGAGCTGAAGGAGGTCTGGAAGTGTTGGATTTTGTTGACATAAATAACACTTTCAAGATCAACTGGTTGAAAAGATGTTTGATCAATACTGATTCAATACGGTATTTCATTCCAAATAATGTGTTTAATAAGTTGGGACTTCTTCAATTTTTACTGAAATGTAATTATATTCCTGAAAGATTACCAGCTAAATTGGCTAGGTTTCACCAACAAGTTTTAATGGCCTGGAAAATATGTTTCCTGCACAATTTTTCCCCACATAAAGCTCTTTTGTGGAATAATTCAGACATAACTGTAAGGAATAAGTCATTGTTCTACCCCAGCTGGCATGAGAGGAATATTTACATTGTTCTTGATGTTTTTGACAACAGGAGTAATATTCTTACATATGAACAATTTATAACATTGAACGAGTTTCCAATACCTTTCAGAGAGTTTATTTCTGTGATCAAAGCCATTTCCAGTGGTCTAACTACACTAATGAAAACTCATCTTAGCTTTGGTAATGATCACAAAACATATCCAGAACTCAGATTGGAAGGCGTGGGCTTGCTTGAGAAATCTTGTTGTAATAAATATATAAGACAAATTCTCCATTCACAAAACCAACTTACACTGAGAGGAACATTTTTCTGGAACATGCTTATGACATTGTCTGGAAAATGCATGGTTAAAGCCTTACAAATATTTTATACCAAACAAAGTTAATGAAGTGCACTTTAAAATTTTACATAAGATATATCCAAATTTGTGGCTATTGATGATATCTGTGTTTTCTGTGAAAAACAAGGTGAGAATCTGTCTCACTTGTTCTTTGAATGTAAATTTGTGTCAGAATTTTTGGAAAACCATGCAAAATACTCATTTACCGTTATGAACACTAACCATGTTTTTGACATGACGGGTATAATATGTTACTATTGCAATGATAACAAGACCATTGAAATGAATGTGCATTTTTATTCTTGTTGACAAATACCTTATACACAAACAAAAAAATTCAAATTCTATACCAAAATTACACATATTTTTGATTGAATTTAGCTATCTTATTAAAACATTAACCTTAGTGAATAACAACAAGAACATTTTCCTGAATAATTATAATAAGATTTTTTCAGTGATTACAATTGCACTAGAATTGTTAATTTTTGTGTTACTTCATTGATATTTTTTGTATGTTTTAGTATTTCTCTTGTTCTGTTTTGTATGATGTAACAATATAAATTGTTGATCTGTATTTTGAATTAAAAAATAAATAATAATAATTAAGATTAAGAATAAAGATGGAAGTAGCCTACAAAAAAAGAAAATTCCAGGTAACCAGAAAGTGTGCAGATAAAATAATTTATAAATATAAATAAATAGTAAAGTAATGTACAGATACCACAAAAACACTACTGAAGTAGTACTTTAAAGTATATGCACTTAAGTACTTTACACCACTGCTATGAAATAACACATATGGAATCATGTAGTATCCAAACAAGTGTGAAACAAATCAAAATATATTTTCTATTTGAGATTCTTCAAATAGCCACACATTTCCTTGATGACAGCTTTGCACACTCTTGGCATTCTCTCAACCAGCTTCATGAGGTAGTCACCTGGAATGCATTTCAATTAACAGGTGTGCCTTTTTAAAAGTTAATTTGTGGAATCTCTTTCCTTCTTAATGCATTTGAGACAATCAGCTGTGTTGTTACAAGGTAGGAGGGGTACACAGAAAATAGCCCTATTTGGTAAAAGACTAAGTCCATATTTTGGCAAGAACAGCTCAAACAAGCGAAGACAAATGACAGTCTATCAATACAGAACATTTCAAGAACTTTGAAGAAACAAGAGGTTTCTTCAACTGCAGTCACAAAAACCATCAAGCGCTATGATACAACTGGCTATCATGAGGACCACCACAGGAATGGAAGACCCAGAGTTATCTATGCTTCAGAAGATAAGTTCATTAGAGCTACCAGCCTCAGAAATTGCAGCCCAAATAAATGCTTCACTGTAACAGACACATCTCAACATCAACTGTTCAGAGGAGACTGTGTGAATCAGGCCTTCATGGTCGAATTGCTGCAAAGAAACCACTACTAATGGACAACTATAAGAAGAAGAGACTTGCTTGGGCCAAGAAACACGGGTAATGGACATTAGACTGGTGGTATTTTGTCCTTTTGGTTCCAACCACTTTGTCTTTGTGAGACGCGGTGTGGGTGAACGGATGATCTCCACAAATGTATTTCCCACAGTAAAGTATGGAGGAGGAGATGTTATGGTGTGGGGGTTCTTTGCTGGTGACACTGTCTGTGATTTATTTAGTATTCAAGGCACACTTAACTAGCATGGCTACCACAGCATTCTGCAGCGATATGCCATCCCATCTGGTTTGGGCTTAGTGGGACTATCATTTGTTTTTCAACAGGACAATGACCCAACACACCTCCAGGCTGTGTAAGGGCTATTTTACCAAGAAGGAGAGTGATGGAGTGCTGCATCAGAGGACCTGGCCTCCACAATCCCCCGACCTCAACCAAATTGAGATGGTTTGGGATGAGTCGGACCGCAGAGTGAAGGAAAAGTAGCCAACAAGTGCTCAGCATATGTGGGAACTCCTTCAAGACTGTTGGAAAAGCATTCCAGGTGAAGCTGGTTGAGAAAATGCCAAGAGTGCGCAAAACTGTTATCAAGGAAAGGGTGGCTATTTGAAGACTCTCAAATAGCAAATATATTTTGATTTGTTTAACACTTGTTTGATTACCACATGATTCCATATGTGTCATTTCATAGTTTTGATGTCTTCACTATTATTCTACAATGTATAAAATAGTAAAAATTAAGAAAAACCCTAGAATGAGTTGGTGTTCTAAAACTTTTGACCGGTGTACAATGCCTTGCAAAAGTATTCATCAGAGAGGCAACAAAGAGACCAAAGATAACCATGAAGGAGCTGCAAAGCTCCACAGCGGAGATTGGAGTATCTGTCCATAGGACCACTTTAAGTCATACACTCCACTGAGCTGGGCTTTACGGAAGAGTGGCCAGAAAAAGCCATTGCTTGAAGAAAAAAATAAGCAAACATATTTGGTGTTCGCCAAAAGGCATGTGGGAGACTCCCCAAACATATGGAAGAAGGTACTCCGATCAGATGAGACTAAAAGTTTGCTTTTTGGCCATCAAGGAAAACGCCAATTCTGGCGCAAACCCAACACCTTGGAAGCATGGTGGTGGCAGCATAATTCTGTGGGGATGTTTTTCATTAGCAGGGACTCGGAAACTGGTCAGAATTGAAGGAATGATGGATGGCGCTAAATACAGGGACATTCTTGAGGGAAACCTGTGTCAGTCTTCCAGAGATTTGAGACTGGGATGGAGGTTCACCTTCCAGCAGGACAATGACCCTAAGCATACTGCTAAAGCAACACTTAAAGTGGTTTAAGACGTTAAATGTCTTGGAATGGCCTAGTCAAAGCCCAGACCTCAATCCAATTGAGAATATGTGGTACAGTATAAAGATTGCTGTACACCATCGGAACCCATCCAACTTGAAGGAGCTGTAGCAGTTTTGCCTTGAAGAATGGGCAAAAATCCCAGTGGCTGGATGTGCCAAGCTTATAGAGACATACCCCAAGAGACTTGCAGCTGTAGTTGCTGCAAAAGGTGGCTCTACAAAGTATTGACTTTTGTGAGGAGAATAGTTATGTACGCTCAAGTTTCATGTTTTCTGTCTTATTTTGTCTTGTTTGTTTCACACCAAAAATATTTTGCATCTTCAAAGTGGTATGCATGTTGTGTAAATCAAATTATACAACCCCCCCAAAAAAAACTATTTTAATTCCAGGTTGTAAGGCAACAAAATAGGAAAAATTCCAATGGGGGTGAATACCTTCGCAAGCCACTATATATGTATATACACTGCTCAAAAAAATAAAGGGAACACTTAAACAACACATCCTAGATCTGAATGAAAGAAATAATCTTATTAAATACTTTTTTCTTTACATAGTTGAATGTGCTGACAACAAAATCACACAAAAATAATCAATGGAAATCCAGTTTATCAACCCATGGAGGTCTGGATTTGGAGTCACACTCAAAATTAACGTGGAAAACCACACTACAGGCTGATCCAACTTTGATGTAATGTCCTTAAAACAAGTCAAAATGAGGCTCAGTAGTGTGTGTGGCCTCCACGTGCCTGTATGACCTCCCTACAACGCCTGGGCATGCTCCTGATGAGGTGGCGGATGGTCTCCTGAGGGATCTCCTCCCAGACCTGGACTAAAGCATCCGCCAACTCCTGGACAGTCTGTGGTGCAACGTGGCGTTGGTGGATGGAGCGAGACATGATGACCCAGATGTGCTCAATTAGATTCAGGTCTGGGGAATGTGCGGGCCAGTCCATAGCATCAATGCCTTCCTCTTGCAGGAACTGCTGACACACTCCAGCCACATGAGGTCTAGCATTGTCTTGCATTAGGAGGAACCCAGGGCCAACTGCACCAGCATATGGTCCCACAAGGGGTCTGAGGATCTCCTCTCGGTACCTAATGGCAGTCAGGCTACCTCTGGCGAGCACATGGAGGGCTGTGCGGCCCCCCAAAGAAATGCCACCCTACACCATGACTGACCCACCGCCAAACCGGTCATGCTGGAGGATGTTGCAGGCAGCAGAACGTTCTCCACGGCGTCTCCAGACTCTGTCACGTCTGTCACATGTTCTCAGTGTGAACCTGCTTTCATGAAGAGCACAGGGCGCCAGTGGCGAATTTGCCAATCTTGATGTTCTCTGGCAAATGCCAAACGTCCTGCACGGTGTTGGGCTGTAAGCACAACCCCCACCTGTGGACGTCGGGCCCTCATACCACCCTCATGGAGTCTGTTTCTGACCGTTTGAGCAGACACATGCACATTTGTGGCCTGCTGGAGGTCATTTTGCAGGGCTCTGGTAGTGCTCCTCCTGCTCCTCCTTGCACAAAGGCGGAGGTAGCAGTCCTGCTACTGGGTTGTTGCCATCCTACGGCCTCCTCCACGTCTCCTGATGTACTGGCCTGTCTCCTGGTAGCGCCTCCATGCTCTGGACACTACGCTGACAGACACAGCAAACCTTCTTGCCACAGCTCGCATTGATGTGCCATCCTGGATGAGCTGCACTACCTGAGCCACTTGTGTGGGTTGTAGACTCTGTCTCATGCTACCACTAGAGTGAAAGCACCGCCAGCATTCAAAAGTGACCAAAACATCAGCCAGGAAGCATAGGAACTGAGAAGTGGTCTGTGGTTACTACCTGCAGAACCACTCCTTTATTGGGGGTGTCTTGCTTGTTGCCTATAATTTCCACCTGTTGTCTATTCCATTTGCACAGCAGCATGTGAAATGTATTGTCAATCAGTGTTGCTTCCTAAGTGGACAGTTTGATTTCACAGAAGTGTGATTGACTTGGAGTTACATTGTGTTGTTTAAGTGTTCCCTTTATTTTTTGAGCAGTATATATATCACCAGTGAAAAGTTTGGCTTGATATACAGTACCAGTCAAAAGTGTGGACACACTTATTTACACCCTCCTATTTGGTGCAGTCTCCTCCTTGCACATCTCGACAGCCAATACGTCTCTGTTGTTAGGCAGGAACTTAGGTGGTTTGTGTGTAATATAACTGGTCCCTGTCACTTCATCTGACCTGCCCTCGGCTCGAGTTCCTCAGTCCTCACTCCTCCCTATTCCATGGCTGTCCTACCTTATCAGTGACTGAAACCAGACTGTTGTCCTTTGCCCTTATCCATAGAATACATGAGATTTAACACTAACATGTTATGCAGAATGTAAACTTTTTGCCCTCCCCTTTTTCACTCAGTAACTTTCAATATACCTGGTTCTCATCCACCCTCCATTGACCCCAACATTACTATACATGTACAGTACATGTACAGTACATGTACAGTAATCAATTTCTTGTATAGCAAGTATTTCAAGCTAGAATCCAAACGAGGCAGGCAAGTGGCATTGAGTGTCACGTCCTGACCAGTGAAAAGGGTAATTTGCCATAGTAGAATGGTAATGGCGTGGCAGGGGGGTTGTTTTGTGTGTTTTGGGTTTTTTTGTTTCTAGGGGATTTTGTTCTAGTTTTCTATTTCTATGTTTTGTTTTCCATGTTTGGCCGAGTATGGTTTCCAATCAGAGGCAGGTGTCTTGTTGTCTCTGATTGGAAACCATACTTAGGCAGCCTGTTTTCCTTTGGGTTTTGTGGGTGGTAATTTTCCGTTTAGTTGTTGTACCTGACGGAACTGTTGGTTGTTTTTGTTATTTTTGTAAAGTGTTATTCATTAAAGAATTAAGAATGAGCACTAGCCACGCTGCGCCTTGGTCTATTCAATACGACGCTTGTGACATTGAGTGTGGTGGTGTGTACTACTGTGTGTGTCTTGAACCCTAAGCAACCTGCCTACACATAGTTTGAAGTACAATACCAACATAGAACTGTAGTAGATCAATGCTTTGTGCTGGAAAACCTTGGTAGATCATGGGTGGAATAGGCATTGTGGTGCTCATGTGAATTTCCTTTCTTTTTCTGCTTCAGACCAATGCTTATTTTCACTTAAAAAGTATAGCACTATGTAGGGAATAGGGTGCCATTTGGGATGCACTCTTAGAGCAACATACAGTCAGTGTTGGTGAGAGTTCAGTGCTGTGAGAGCCCATATTTACAGCAAGGGATACTTCTAGGTTATCCATCTAGTTGACACAGGCATTCTGAGCTTCTCATTTCTCACAGTCATTTATTTTGTGGGGCGTTTCTATGGAGATTATTGTCATAGTGGATGCGCTCTAGTCAAAGGGTGTACATGCTGATTTTCTTGTTTTATAGAAACCAATCCTATTTGTAGATGGATATAAATATTTCATGAAGAGTAGATGCATATGAACGGTGTGTGTGTGTGTGCGCGCTTGTGCATGCGTGCGTGCATATTCTTGTCTATAGTTCCAAGGCCTTTGACTAAGCCAAGATGTCTGTATGGTTCTTTAACATTGAATGGCAACACATAACGTAGAATTAGAATCAAGGAATATGTCATTCTATTTCTATGTGACACAACCCCTGGTCAATAAGGGACTTTCCCCCTTTCTTCTTGAAGTGAAATGCCAGCATAAAAAACTGTTCATAACTCATGACTTTTCCCACTGCAAAAACACAATGTCTACTTCTTTACGTTTCAACACAACAACTCCCCTCTAATGACAGTGGATTGACTTTTGAAGAGGGGCTTAGTTCTTTGATGTTTTTAATTCCATTTCACCTTCAGACACTTTGAAGACTCATGAAAATTCAGAGTATGCAAAGATAGGCCCTCCTTCAATCATATTTACAGTATACCCTCCGTCCGTGATGCCTGGCAGGCTGTGTGCAGTCCTCTGGGGAGCCTCTGACCTCAAATGCCATGAAAGGCCTCTCAGTATTGACTCTTAAGGCCAAGTGTTACGCAACCACCGTGCTCCGTGAGGACATGCATACACGTGTACACTCGAGGGCAGGTAGGTGCCCCCCCACACACACGTACAGTACATAAAAACACAATACTCTCTCACACACACACACACACACACATATGCAACAACTTTAATCAAATATACAGGCAATGCTCTGGAATCAGTGAAATGGCCCTCTTTTTCCTATACAGTACACTACTTTTGACCATGGCCCTATGTAGGGAATAGACCTTTTGCACAACATAGCAACGCCCACTTCCGCTCAACTTCCTACCAGATACATAGCTTCCTGTCCCAATCACGTCCTGTCAGCCTGATTGTAGCCATACTAGCTTCGAAGTCGCTCGTTTTATCATTATAAGTATATTAATATAATCATATTTCAATATTTTTTTTATCATTCTTGTTGAAAATTCTGTTTATCTGTTCAGTTAGTGATTTTTGTAATTAGATTATTGTGTGTCTTTCTGTGTCTGTGTCTTTTTGTGTCTCTTAGCTAGCGAGCTATTAACGCACTAACTAGTAAGGTGGCTAGCAATTAGCCAACGCCACCTCCCTTACCAACAATCTTTTCCACAAGGTGCTTGCAAGAGCTGGCAAAGATAGCAGTGACGGATGTACATTGTCTGGCCAAGACAAGTAGCAAAGCATCGACCTCCAAGTTGGAAAAAGGATTCAAAATTTGTCTCCAGTTACCTTTGAACTATGAAGGTAAGTATAGCCAAGTTGTTTGGTAGGCCGTAAGCTGTCAATGTAAATAAGAATTTGTTCTTAACTGCCTTGCCTAGTTAAATAAAGGTTCAATAAAATTAAAAAATTGCCTATCAGACCAGACAAGGACGTTTACTCAAAGCAATAACGTAGTTTAAACATGCCTTTTACAGTAGCTAGCTAAAATTATGATTACTCATTCTTTTTATTCCAAGCAGTTTTGAACAGGGACAAAGTGACAGGAGGGGTCAGCATAAGGGCTTGTTGCTACAGGTCCCTGGGGAAAAATGAGAAACCACAGAGTTTGAGTGTAAGGTGAAATTTCTGCTGTTTGTGACACACTACATGCCGGTTACACAGTCAGAGATGAAGCCTAGTCCTAGACTAAGAACTTCCTTTAAATGGAGATCTGTGTTAAGAGGCATTGCTTAGTCTAGGACTAGGCTTAACCCATGTCTATGAAACCGTTCTTAGTGTAGTAATTGTTCCATCATCTTCCTTGCTGTTTATGTAAACTCTGTTATGTTAGATGCATTAGATTACATTTAAACAAGGGCATATACCCTTAATAGAAAAGTTTAAACCCGTATTGCTGTAATGAATTTAGTGGCTATTGCATGTTGGGCCAGTCACTTCTGTTTGCTGGTCATGACACATGTTGAGTGATTTTATAGTCTAATCATGTTCTTTTTATATCCCCACGTAGGTTGTACTGAAGCCCTCTGAGCCAGTAACAATGACACAACATCACTGTTCATGTGTTGCTGGCACTGCATTATGCAACCACACAGTTGCATTACTATTCCAGTCTGTACACTATTCACAGATGGGAACACCAGTCGTCCCACCTGTGCACAGCTGCACAGAGGCCAAGCAGCAGTGGCATAAGCCAAGGACTGTGCTATGTTTTAATAGCTATATCACATAACATCAAATTATTATAATCGCATCATAATGCTAATAAATGATTTAAAGAAAACTCGTCTCTGTCACGTCCTGACCAGTATAGGGGTTATTTGTTATTGTAGTTTGGTCAGGACGTGGCAGAGGGTATTTGTTTTATGTGGTTCGGGGTGGTGGTTTGTTTAGAAGGGTGTTTGATTTATTATTTCCGGGTTTTGGGTTATGTTCTATGTTTTTGTATTTCTATGTTCTTTCTAGTTTAGTATTTTCTATGTTAGGTAATTGGGTGTTGGACTCTCAATTGTAGGCAGGTGTTTATAGTTGCCTTTGATTGAGAGTCCTATATATAGGTTTGTGTTTTGTTTGTTAATTGTGGGTAGTTGTATTTCGCACTGCCAGTTGTTGTAGCCTGTGAAACTGTCGTCTGTCGTTCTCTTTGTTTATTGTTTTTTTCCGTGTTCACATTTATTTAATAAATAATAATAATGATGAACATGCAACCCGCTGCGCCTTGGTCCTCTCTTCACGAAGACAGCCGTTACAATCTCATGATTAGATTTAGAATAGTGCCCTTGTACTGTCTTTTTACAGGGTCTGCAACCTGGGCCCATAGGCAAAATGACCATCACCAAGCCCACCAAAAAGTGCATGGCAGAAGGGATTAGGTGAATATTCCCTAATAGCCAGAATAGTAGGTAGTAGCTGGTCATGTGCTATTACACTTTGACTGTATAAAATTATTTCATTTCAGGTGGTTTCAAGTACATTGTTTAGATTGGCTAACCACAGCGGCTGCTTTGCTTTGCAGAAGTACACTCTATAGCTCCCTTCTTGAACCGCTCCCTGACCTCTCAGTTCTCCAGATAGAAGAGGCATACAAGAACTTTGACCCTCTATCCAAGCCATTGATCTGCAGCATGGGGATGTCTGCTGAAAAGCTTTTAGTCGACTCCCACTTTGGAAAGGTACAGGTGGGGAGCCTCCTGTCTTACCAGCAGCCTCCAATCACAACATGACACATAGTTCACCATAAGGAGACACCACCATTCCCTTCACTGCCCCTGGATGACTACAGACTGGAGAGCAACTTTCAAGGTTGCACATTTGTGCTCAGTGAAGAAGACCAGCTTCACATAGTCTCTTCAGGTGAGAGAATACCTAGAGACCCAGTGGTGTTCTCACTAACTAGAGAGAAGGGTGACTGGTACTATTTGTGTACATGCAAAAGTTCTTAGGCAGGAAAGACTACATAACTAACATTAGTGCTAATGACGTTAATGTTATTAGTTGGTGCGGCATCTTTATTGAAAGTTAGGAAATTAAGAAGATTTCATTGAACCTTCTAGTGGGCTTCGACGTCTGAAGAAGGGAACAGTACCTTTGCTATTCCAGTGGAGTAACTACCATGTCCAAGAGATCCTCATGCCACTGATGGGAAGCATCAGCTGCATCTAGGCTGTGGCTTGCCTTCTCACAAAACTACTAGTGTGGGCCTCTTGTGAAGGCATGGGTCAAGGAGCAATGAGCTACTACTGCAATGCATCTTTCCTTTTTTTGCTGTGACCATCCACATTGTCTAACACCCTGTAATCCATTTATAGATAATAAACACCTCTGCTTATACTCCAAACAAAATGCTATAGAGGTTTTATATAGTGACAAGAGAACAGAAAAATGTAACTGAATTAATTTAAATTATTTATTAATTAATTGTTCAGACAGATTTGTTGGTTTGTTTCTCTTTCATTAATTGATAGATAAAGGAGCCTCTCCCTTTATTTAGCTATGTACTGGTAGATAACGTTTGCTAGCTAAAGAGACAAAAAAGACAGAGAACACAATCGAATTACAAAAAATCACTAACTGAACGAATTCGAGGCTAGTATGGCTACAATCAGGCTGACAGGACGCGATCGGGACAGGAAGCTATGTATCGGGTAGGATGTTGAGCGGAAGTGGGCTTTGTTACGTTGTGCAAAAGGTCTATAGGGTACAATTTGGGACACAGCCTCAACCTACTCCTTGTCATAGAAATCTGGTGCAACATAAATCTATGTGCAGAGATTTACTCACTACTGACACTAAAATGTTATAAAGTGCCATTTTCCATGTTATGTTACCTCTGCACACTCAAACATAATTCAAAGCACAATGTCTCTACAAACCTTGTCGTATTACAATCGATTAAATATGATATTAAGATTGTTTCTCAACTGCAAGCTGTAATTGATGGGAGATGAGTTATGCCAGTCATGTTTGAAAGATGTCCCCTCATATAAACTACAAGACTGTTCTTTTCTTTACTAGATTTATCCTCTGCACTGTATTTTAGGCTTGAATGTAAAGATCCTACACACGCAGGCACGGACACGTGAGTGCGCACACATACACACACACAAACGGTGGTGGCTGGAGGAAATTAGATGTTTTGAAATGTGTTGATTGCACAACTACATCAATTAGAGCTGGTGTCATGGCTTTCAGAAGGATCGGACCAATACACAGTGTGACCGTAGTTCCACATCTTTTATTCAAATCGTAAAACTAATGCTATAAACAATAAACTTCAAATCCAAAACAAGAAAGCCGTGACGCAGAGCAGGCATACACTACTCACAAAATATAATCACCCACAAAAACAGGTGGGACAAACATCAACTTAAATAGGACCTCCAATTAGAGACAACGACAACCGGCTGCCTCTAATTGGAGGTCATGCCAAACAAAAACCAACATAGAAATCCCAAACTCTAAAACTGAACATAGAAATAGAAAAACAGGCACACACCCCCTATCACACCCTGACCTACTCTACCATAGAAAATAACAACTTACTATGGTCAGGACGTGACAGCTGGCAAGTGATTTCCTGGCAAGTGACACTGGAAACCAATGACTTGGACATTATCTGGGGCACAGGGAAGCACACACATAAACACATATTCAAAGATATGCAAAGACACACCATGTACAAGCAGACGCAAACACACACACGCACGCACACACTCCTACATACGTTAATGGGAGATAGTGATACTCTCTGCTCCAAACTAACGTCCAGTAACTCAAAGCTTTCTAATCTAACCATGTCCCAATGTTTTAACACCAACGTGACTCACATCGGGGGATTATTGTTTTCTCCTGGTGGGGGAACTGTGGGGGAGGGTCTCGGATGGTTGAGGGTCAGCTCTCTGGGAACTGTGGGGGGGATCTTGGAGGGCAGGTGGCCTTGCGGTTGGGAGCTTTGGCCGGTGGCTGATAGGTCGCTTGTTCGGGTCACCGTTTTTGACCTTGTGGGAGATCTGTCGACGTGCCCTTGAGCAGGGCGTTGACCCTGGTTTCTTCTGTGGGTCGCTCTTGGTGGGAGTCTGCTAGATGAAAATGTAATGTAAATGTTGAGCAGCTTCACTGCAAGTAGATTGTATGTTTTAATATTCAATAAAAACATGACTCACGTGTCTTTCATACTGTATCTGTGAATTTCAGGAGAAAAGACAGATAATAGAGAAGAGAAGGAGATATACAGTAGCAAGTGAAACGGAGAGGGAAAGAAAGTGAGAGAGATTGCTTCAGAAAGGGAGTGAGAATGCAAGATAGAGATGGAGAGAGAGAAAGAGAAGAGACTGTAGGTAGAGATAGCAACGGAGAGAGAGTAAGGGAGGGATCAAAAGACAGAGAAAGAGAGCATGAGAGAGAAGGAGAGAGAGGAGATATGAAGAGATAAAGTGTGAGTCTGTAATATTCATCAGTCTCCCATCCCTTCATCCAGACCCTGTCAGTGTCTTACTAGCAGCCAACCCTTATGGAAAAAACACATGATTTCACATGTGAAATTTCTAAGTTATGCAGAAGTATACATTTATTTCACATGGAGTTTTACATGTGGATTTTCATGTGATCACATAACGTTTCATATACTAAATCATGTGGTTTTGGAACACTTCACATGTGATGATATTTCAAAAGGATATTTTTCAAGAGATTTCACCTGCAAACAGGAATGAGTCGTTAGCAGTTTTGTAGTACACAAATCCGGTCTCTAGACCACATATTGAGTGCCTCTGTCTTATCTTGGTGTCAGATACATTTGTTCTGGGTCTTGACTCAGTCTCGGCCAGTGAGGACTCATAAGACCAGCCAAGACCAGCGGAGTAAAAAACAATTAATTGTCAGCTTCCATTCAGTCAACGCATAAAACCGCTTCACCAGGCTAAATACACAGTATACACTCCTTTCTTGAAGCACTAATACACTATCTTAACAGCCTTTATATCTATTATAAACATGTTTGCATTAAAAACAGTTCCCTAGCAGACTGACAACAATATGGCTGCTTCTTACAAAAGACATCGAGACGGCAAGAGAGAGGGACAGAGACACTTAAAGTTGGTATATTTTAGAAACTACTTTCACTTATAGTACTCCTATACTTTTCATATGAACTGTCTCCCGCTTGGAGTAAGAAATTATGAATGTATTTACGTGAAAATGCTTTGGTTTGCCGTGTCTCTTCTCGGAACCTGGCCGCCTTGGAAAGGGGGGGTTGGGCCTTTTCACGGCACGCTGTCACGTCCTGACCATAGTAAGTGGTTATTTTCTATGGTAGAGTAGGTCAGGGCGTGACGGTGGTGTTTTGGGGTGTTTTGGGCTGTTCTATGTTTTATATTTCTATGTGTTAGTTCTAATTTTTCTATTTCTATGTTGGGATTGTTTGTGTTGATCTCTAATTGGAGGCAGCTGATCCTCGTTGCCTCTGATTAGAGATCATATTTAAAGTAGGGGTTTTTCGCTTCCTGTTTTGTGGGTAATTATCTTTTGAGTAGTGTTTGTTTCTTGCTGCGTCACGGTTTGTTGTTTTTGTATATTCAGTTATTTAGTGTATTGCATTGCGTTTCACGAATAAATAAAAATGTGGAACTACAAACACGCTGCACCTTGGTCCGCTCCTTCAAACAGCCGTGACACACGCTTGTAAGGCTCTGATAATCCAAATGGTGTTTCTCTGTTGTTCTCCTTTGCAGTCGTCCAGTACCCGGTGACTTGAACAGAACTACAAGTTTGTTCTCCTTCCATTCGCTCTGGAAGATGCTTCTTTAAAGATAGGCTGGCCAGCCGTGTCAATGGTTCCCAGTGGGGTGATGAGAGTAGCGGAATACCATGGTTTGAAAAGAGTAGTAGAATGGTTCCACTTAAATTCGCTTTTCTAGATACTTTAATTAGGACAGATAATCAGCCCTACCAGCGGTTGTCCGGGAGGTGACTTTATTGTCTCTACCTTGTGTTGAGATTCAGTTCCAACCACTTTAAACATGAGCTGCAGCTCTATGTCTCTCTGGTCTGATATGTTAAATCTTAACCCATCATTTTATACAGTTCATTCAAAATGGGCAGTTACATCAGGCTGACACGCTCTCTGACCACACTCAAGGGGGCAGTGACAACTTACTGTGCACAGTTAAAGAAACAATTTCCTCTTATAGTTTCTAAAATCACATCCCTCTCTTAACAAAAAAACTTTTAACATTTTTCATTTTGCATGCACAAGGCATAGAAAGGAAACTTGTACATGTATTATGTATAATTTCCAAGTTACAGTATTTCCTTTATAACATTTAATGACATCACAAAATAACAACCAAAATCACATTAGTGTTATTTTAGGTCTCCTCAGACAATTTGAAAATAAGGGAGAGCCGCACACTCTAAGAGCTCAGATGCAAAAATGTAATATCCAACGTTTCGACAGCCAAGCTGTCTTTATCAGGATATGATCTCAAACACTGCGAGATGACTCGTTTATATAGTGTCAAAAGACACACAGGTGTCTGTAATCATGGCCAAGTGTGGCCTAATATCATTGGTTAATTCTCAAATATAAAAATGGCATACAAAGAACACCATACAAAAAAACAAATGGATAGCATACGATCATAGATTAATTTTAGACTACACAAACTTACAAACAATTACAATGGCAAAGTCACAATAATCACAAGAATGGCTTAAGATCAAAGTCTATGTTGAGACCGAAGTGTGCAAGGGTCTTTAAGTTAAAGATCCAGGCAGCCTCTCGTTTTAACAATAAATTATCAAGGTCACCCCCTCTCCTAGGGAGGGTGACATGTTCGATGCCAATTCAGACAATTCCCCACATTCTGTTAGAAATGTTGTTCTAGTAGTTGCTTTTGAACGTGTTAGAGTTTCGGCGGAAAAAATCTTCTTAAAACAAAGGACATGCCTTGGGTGAATTTGGAGAGGGATGTCTGAATGTTCTGGCCTTGATTTACAACAGGGCGTGAGGTGTTAACCCCCACCAGTTCCCTGCACCCCCCTGTTCGGGTGAGAGAGGGTCTGGTTGAAGATATTTATTGCAAAGCTGATCTGACATTTTTGGATCGTCACAGGACAGTCATGACATCGGGTAAGGTTCCAAATCAAATTTGAAGAAGTTGCATTGTGGAAATGGTTAGGGTTTAGCCATAATTATGACATTTTGACGGTGTTAAGTAATGACGATAACAAATACATTACTCAGTAAGGTCACTCTTATAGAATTCTATGTTCACTCCCACTAAGGCGAAATTTGAATGGTTGATATCCCAGGCTTATTTGTGCAGTGTTTGCAATAGCCTGGGGACGACATCACACCAAGAAACAGTTACCTTGATGAAAGCCCCCAACCTAAAGAAATTGAAAGTGTCTTTCTTCTGAAGCCAAGTTACATGTTGCTCAGTCAGTACACAAACACGGACACAACAAAAATATGCCATACCGTGAGATGCTGGACCCATACAGGTCTTTGACACATTTACCGACTCAAAATGTTGGCACCATTGTAACAGGTTGTTATCAAGCCCTAGTTTCCAGCGGTAGTATCATGTTGGACAATTCAAAATCATCTTGATTCTGACACAAACACACACACAAGCTTTACAGGTCCATCAAGCAATTTAAATTTCCTCTCACACCCTACATTTACTGGATCCATGTAGTGTCCTGTAATACTTTGAAGTGAGACACCTTTGGTCATTCATAACACATCCATATAGACTATATCGCATGACGTTGTACTTAATATAAAGTAAGACCCCTTTGGTCATTTATAACACATACACTACATGACCAAAAGTATGTGGACACCTGCTCATCGATCGTCTCATTCTAAAATCATGGGCATTAATATGAAGTTGATCCCCCTTTGCTGCTATAACAGCCTCCATTCTTCTGGGTAGGCTTTCCGTTAGATGTTGGAACATTGCTGTGGGGACTTGCTTCCATTCAGACACTAGAGCATTAATGAGGTTGAGCACTGATGTGGGGCGATTAGGCCTGGCTCACAGTCTGCGTTCAAGTTCATCCCAAAGGTGTTTGATGGGGTTGAGGTCAGGGCTCTGTGCAGGCCAGTCAAGTTCTTCCACACCGATCTTGAAAAGTAGTTAAGTTAAAAATAGTTAAGATTTAAGATTTACCTTCACTGGAACTAAGGGACCTAGCCCAAACCATGAAAAACAGCTCCAGACCATTATTCCTCCTCCACCAAACTTTACCTTTGGCACTATGCATTGGGGCAGGTAGCGTTATCCTGGCATCTGCCAAGCCCAGATTCATCTGTCGGACTACCAGATGGTGAAGCGTGATTCATCACTCCAGAGAAAGTGTTTCCACTGCTCCAGAGTCCAATGAACTGCTTTACATCGCTCCATCCGATGCTTGGCATTGCGCATGGTGATCTTAGGCTTGTGTGCAGCTGCTCGGCCATGTAAACCCATTTCATGAAGCTCCCGACGAACAGTTCTTGTGCTGACGTTGCTTCTAGAGGCAGTTTGGAACTCGGTATTGAGTGTTGCAACTGAGGACAGTCGATTTTTACACTCATTCGGAAAGTATTCAGACCACTTGACTTTTTCCACATTTTGTAACAGTACAGCCTTCTAAAATTGATTAAATTGTTTTTTCCCCCCTCATCAATCTACACACGATACCCAATATTGACAAAAAAATCAACTGAAATAACACATTTACATAAATATTCAGACCCTTTACTCAGTACTTTGTTGAAGCACCTTTGGCAGAAGTTACAGCCTCGAGTTTTCTTGGGAATGACACTACAAGCTTGGCACACCTGCACTTGGGGAGTTTCTCCCATTCTTCTCTGCAGATCCTCTCAAGCTCTGGCAGGTTGGATGGGAAGCGTCGCTGCACAGCTATTTTCAGGTTCAAGTACGGGCTCTGGCTGGCCACTCAAGGACATTCAGAGACTTGTCCCGAAGCCACTTCTGTGTTGTCTTGGCTGTGTGCTTAGGGTAATTGTCCTGTTGGAAGGTGAATCTTCGCCACAGTCTGAGGTCCTGAGTGATACGGAGCAGGTTTTCATCAAGGATCTCTCTGTCCTTTGCTCCGTTCATCTTTCCCTCGACCCTGACTAGTCTCCCAGTCTCTGGCACTGAAACATATCCACACAGCATGATGCTCCCACCACCATGCTTCACCGTAGTGATGGTACCAGGTTTCTTCCAGATATTACACTTTGCATTCAGGCCAAAGAGTTCCATCTTGGTTTCGTCAGACCAGAGAATCTTGTTTCTCATGGTCTGAGAGTCCTTTAGTTGCCTTTTGGTTAACTCCAAGCAGGCTGTCATGTGCCTTTCACTAAGGAGTGGCTTTCGTCTGGCCACCATAAGGCCTGATTGGTGGAGTGCTGCAGAGATGGTTATCCTTCTGGAAGGTTCTCTAGAGCTCTGTCAGAGTGACTATCAGGTTCATGGTCACCTCCCTGACCAAGGCCCTTCTCCCCCGATTGCTCAGTTTGGCCAGGCGGCTAGCTGTAGGAAGAGTCTTGGTGTTTCCAAACCGTTTAAGAATGATGGAGGCCACGGTGTTCTTGGGGACCTTCAATGCTGCAGACATTTTTTGGTACACTTCCCCAGATCTGTGCCTCAACACAATCCTGCCTCGGAGCTCTACATAAAGTTCCTTCGACCTCACAGCTTGGTTTTTGCTCTGACATGCATTGTCAACTGTGGGACCTTTTATAGACAGGTGTGTGCCCTTCCAAACCATGTCCAATCAATTTAATTTATCACTTGTGGACTCCAATCAAGTTGTAGAAACATCTCAAGGATGATCAATGGAAACAGGATGCACCTGAGCTCAATTTCGAGTCTCATAGCAAAGGGTCTGAATACTTATGTAAATAAGGTATTTCAGTTTTCAAAAAATGGGTATTGTGTGTAGATTGACGAGGATTTTTATTTATTTATTCCATTTTAGAATAAGGCTGTAACGTAACAAAATGTGGAAAATAGAAGGGGTCTGAATACTTTACGAATGCACTGTCTAAGAAAGATTACATGTATTTACATGTATTTTTCAATTTTTGTCACTAAACAGTCTCCATATGCATTGCCTTCGGAAAGTAATCAGACCCATTGACTTTTCCACATTTTTTTACGTTACAGCCTTATTCTAAATTGGATTAAATAACAAAAAACATTTTTTTTACACACAGTACCACATAATGACAAAGCAAAAACAGGTTGTTTGAATTTTTCAACATTTATACAAAATAAAAAAGCAGAAAACCTTATATCATAATATACTGAATGAAAATATAAACGCAACATTTTCATGAGCTGAAATAAATAGAAATGTTCCATACATACCGAAAGTTAATTCCTCTCAATTGTTGTGCACAAATGTGTTTACATCCCTGTTAGTGAGCATTTCTCCTTTGTCAAGATACTCCATTCACCTGACAGGTGTGGCATATCAGAAAGCTGATTAAACAGCATGATCATTACACAGGTGCACCTTATACTGGGGACAATAAAAAAAAAACTTCTAATGTGCTGTTTTGTCACACAACACAATACCCCAGATGTCTCAAGTGTTGAGGGAGCGTACAATATGCATGCTGACTGCAGGAATGTCCACCAGAGCTTATTGCCAGATAATTTAATGTTAATTTCTCTACCTTAGACTACTTCCAATGTCATTTTAGAGAATTTGGCAGTACGTCCAATCGGCTTCACAACTGCAGACCAATTTGGAACAAAGCCAGCCCAGGACCTCCTCATCCGGCTTCTTCACCTGTAGAATTATCTGAGACCAGCCACCTGGACAGCTGATGAAACTGAGGACTATTTCTGTCTGTAATAAAACCCCTTTGTGGCGAAAAACTATTTCTGATTGGCTGAGCCTGGCTCCCAAGTGGGTGGGCCTATGTCCTCCCAGGCCCACCCATGGATGCGCCCTGAGTAGTCATATAAAATCTATAGGTTTGGCCCTAATTCATTAATTTAATTTCACAGATTTTAAAAAAATAATATGGTTTCTGGTTTACATAGAGTCCAGTGAAGTTCCTTGAGGGCCGTCTTGGTGTTTGCTTGAGGGGGAATGTACACAGCTGTGACTATAAATGACGAAAACTCTCTTGGTAGGTAAAATGTCCGGAATTTGATTGTAAGGAATTCTAGGTCGTTTGAGCAGAAGGACTTGAGTTCCTGTATGTTGTTATGATTGCACAATGAATCGTTAATCACAAAGCATATCTTTGTTGGCGCGATGCATGGAGAAGCCTGGTGGCTGAACCAATTCCGACAACATATCCCGAGAGAGCCATGTTTCCGTGAAACAGAGACTGTTACAATCTCTGATGTCTCTCTGGAAGGCAACCCTTGCTATAATTTTGTCTAGTTTGTTGTCAAGAGACTGTACATTGCCGAGTAGTATACTCAGGAGCGGTCAGCAATGTGCACATCTACAGAGCCTGACCAGAAGGCCGCTCTGTCTGTCCCTTCTGAGGCGCCATTGTTTTGGGTCGGCTTCTGGGATCAGATCCATTGTCCTGGGTGGTGGTCCGAACAGAGGATCCGCTTCTGGAAAGTCGTATTCCTGGTCGTAATGTTGGTAAGTTGAAGTTGCTTTTATATTCAATAGTTCTTCCCGGCTGTATGTAATAAGACTTAAGATTTCCTGGGGTAACAATGTAAGAAATAATACATTAAAAAAACAAAATGCTGCATAGTTTCCTAAGAATGCGAAGCGACCATCTCTGTGGGTGCCATTTGTGTACCTAGACATATTGACTAACTCAAATAGACAGAAGCGTGCTATATGGCAGACCAATCCAAACTCATCTCTCGCCATGTCCAGCCCACTCATTATCTCAACCAATCATGGCTAGCGGGAAGGTTGCTACCTTATTCTGTGGCTAAACCAATTGGTACTTGTAATTTAACAATTTTATTCATATTTACAGACACTGTTCAAGTTTGAAAGGTCACATTTGAAAGGTCACATTTTCGAGAGGGCTTTTCTGCCAAAAAAACGCATTTTGATAAAAAATAAAAGTTTACGATAAAACTGCTCTCCTGTGAAGTGGTGACCCGTGACATACAACTAGTTTCCTGAAATGGGTCACATATATATATATATATATATATATATAGATAGATAGATAGATAGATAGATATGCTACTGGTCAATTAAAACATTTTGGTCGACCAAACAATCGAGCAGTCGACTAATTGGGGTCAGCCCTAGATTTAAGAGTTAAATTAACATTCAATGGTGTAAAAGAACGGCAGTATTTGTGTTAATAACCAGAGTTAAACCAAAACTACGCCCATCATTATCATATTTCACAGCATGCTCTACTGCAGGTTGATATTTAGAACTGTTTGTTTCAATATCTACTTTTTAACATGTATATTGATTGATTAATTAATCTTATACTACTCAAATATAAATAACATACATTTTTCTGAACTATTCCAATGTGTTACTTGGACTTACTGAACCCCTTACTGAAATTATTGTTCCAGTTTAGTTGTTTAGAATAGTCTCATATCCTGGTCTTCCCAACCCTGGCAGTCATTGTGAATGCAGGTTACGGGTATATTACATTTTCAAATGTTGACCATCCCCTTTCCAATAGGAGTTACTTACCACTTTACAAGCCAGCATAATGTGACTTACTGGCCTGATGTGGCCTGTCAACCAGAAGTTTTAGGCCACTATATTAGGGTAAAAACAGGCCTTAAAAGCAGGCCTTATGAAGTATGAATTGTCTTTATGAATACATTTTAAATGTCAATATATCCATTTAGAACTTCACTTGTTAAAGGCAACAGGAAAGAATATTAATTAGTCCAACAAGCATTTCTCTGGCACTAGCAAACCGATTTATGGGTGGTACTGGTAACTTTAAAATGCACTTGAAAGGCACCCTGGGAAATATGCAAAAAAGGCTTAAAACCCTACAGCAGGGCTATTCAATTCTGGTTCTGGAATCATTTCTGTTTTTTGATTTTTGTATGATACTTCAAAGAACTATGCATAAAATGGTTCCCCTATGGCGTCGCTCTCAATAACCTTATTTGGTTCCAACTTGCACCTTTAAATTTAAGAGTGTAAGATAACCCTTACTCTGTGGATCTTCAGAAAAAAAGTTGACACTCCGTTTCACATATGGAATTCAGGACTTTATTGAGCAATAAAAAATATACACCAGGGAAAATATTTTCCTTTTTCCGTTAATCCTTAATATTTTTCCATCCACGAAATCTGATTAAATTCTTCTGCATATTAGACCCATGATCCAAAAGGAAAACTGAAAAAAGGGGCAGTCAGTTATTCAACAGTAAAAGTAGATCAGCTGGAATGAGTTCAAAAGCATTTCTGTTTCATTGTTTTAAAATGATTTGAGGAGGAGGATTGAGAGAGAGAGAGGTTTAGTTTAACAGACGTTGTGACAGACGTTGAGAGTCTAGGTCGCCGCTGTCACTGCAACCGCTACATCCAATTCTGCCACATCCATATCCTCCCCGTAGAGTTCTGCCAGTTTCTGAAATTCGGGCCCCCAGTCATCCAGGTAGTTATAATCTTGTTCTGAGTGTGTTCCTGGGGAGTCCAGAGAGCTGATGGAGCCTGTGGGCGACCCTTGACCCTCGTATGCATAGGTCTGGAGGGAGTCATAGGGAGGCCCACCAGTGTCCATATCTGCCTCCACCAGTCTCTGTTTAATAAACTTCTGCACATTCACCTGGTCCAGCTCTAGGGGACTGTGGCAGCCCCGCACCGGCCCGCCACATTGTCGGGCCGCCTCCGGCCGGACATCCCGTCGGAACTTGAGCTCTTCAGCGGCGGCGGGGTTCCGCAGGGCAATAATGTCGAAAGCCTCGGTGTCCTCTTCGCCGCCGCCCTCGTCGTCGTAGGTTACCACGTTCTCACGCACGTCCTCCTCTGAGATGATGAGGGGCTCCTTCTTGCTCCGCCGCAGGGTGATGAACAGAACCACGATAACTGGAGGAAGACAAGGACAGATGCTGTGTCAACAACAACAATAATTTTAGCAATGCCATCAAAAAAACAGTGAACAGAATCACAATCACTGTAAGAAGAGAGAAATGAACAGAGATATCATGTCAATAACAACAACATGGTGATGAACAGAGCCACGATCGCTGCAGAAGAGCGTGAGAAGCAGAGACACCATGTCAACAACAACAACAATAATGCAAACAACATCAACAAAATGGTGGTTTTACAATGCCACTCCAGAGAGTGATGAACAGAACGATGATCGCTAAAATTAGAAAATGAGACATGTAGAGAAGCCATGTCAACAACAACAATATTGACTGTAATGGAAATGGTTGGTTTAACAACACCCCATTATTGTAGCAGTTGCGTTTCAGTACGATATCCAAGCCTGGTCGCATGCTAATTCCATGCTCTGCATGTGGTGTTGGTATGTAATGTATTAAGTCATAAAAAATGTGCATGTTTGGGGTCGTAAACAGCTAACAAAATGAAAGCTCTGGCTGTGTCTCAAATGGCATTCTATTCCCTATAAAGGTAATAGAGTACCATTTGGAATGTAGGCCCTGAAACATTCCTTCTTTTTATTATAATACATATTCATCCCTGATTATACACAGAAGCTAGCAGAGCTGTAAAATCAGTATTTCACATTAGCCGTCATCAGTATTAGCTGTGATGATGCTCTGAATGCAAGCTGCTAGGATGCTGATGAGAATCTTCTCATATAGTTCACTACTTTTGTTAAGGGCCCATTCTTTATTTTTGCACATTACATATTTGAGTGTAAAGTGAAATTGACATTGTGAAATCATTGTCAAAACTGCAAGAGATAGTGTTGTATGTAGGTCTAGAGTATTTATGTATTGATCATATCAAAAAGAAATATTAAAACATTACTTTAACAACTGAAAACAACTGTATGTGGCGCTGGAACCATTGACTTGCTGCATTATTATATTATTAAGATGCTTGCTGGTAACTCTTCAAATCTGTTAGGGATAGGGGGCAGTATTTTCACGGCCGGAAAACACCCTAAAGTTTCTAAAACTGTTTGAATGGTGTATGTGAGTATAACAGAACTCATATGGCAGGCCAAAACCTGAGAAGAGTGTATATGGGAAGTGCCCTGTCTGACCATTTCTTGTCCTTCTATAGCCTCTTTATCGAAAATACAGGATCTCTGCTGTAACGTGACATTTTGCATGGAGCCCCAGGCCGAGGGATATTGACAGTTCTTTTGTGTTTCTTCCATTTGCGAATAATCGCACCAAATGTTGTCACCTTCTCATTAAGCTGCTTGGCGATGGTCTTGTAGCCCATTCCAGCCTTGTGTAGGTCTACAATCTTGTCCCTGACATCCTTGGAGAGCTCTTTGGTCTTGGCCATGGTGGAGAGTTTGGAATCTGATTGATTGATTGATTGCTTCTGTAGACAGGTGTCTTTTATACAGGTAACAAACTGAGATTAGGAGCACTCCCTTTAAGAGTGTGCTCCTAATCTCAGCTCGTTACCTGTATAAAAGACACCTGGGAGCCAGAAATCTTTCTGATTGAGAGGGGGTCAAATAATTATTTCCCTCATTAAAATGCAAATCAATTTATAACAGTTTTGACATGCGTTTTTCTGGATTTTTTTGTTGTTATTCTGTCTCTCACTGTTCAAATAAACCTACCATTAAAATTATAGACTGATTCTTTCTTTGTCAGTGGGCAAACGTACAAAATCAGCAGGGGATCAAATACTTTTTTCCCCCACTGTAATTTACAAACAAAGCATTTGTGTTTAGTGTGTCCAAAGGATCAGAGATGACCAGGGATGTTCTCTTGATAACTGTGTGATTTGGACCACTTTCCTGTCTTGCTAAGCATTCAAAATGTAATGAGTACTTTTGGTGTCAGGGAAAATGTATAGAGTAAATAGTACATTATTTTCTTAAGAAATTTAGTTAAGTAAAAACAAAAGTTGCCAAAAATATAAATAGTAAAGTAAAGATACCTCAAAAATTACTTAAAAGTACTTTACACCACTGTTCATAGACAGTGCTGATGACATCTCGCGTTGACTTAGTTTATTGTCATCTTGCTGCAAGTCTTTTTCAGGACATCCACCTCTCCCTGGGAGAACTGCAAACTGTTCTTAAGGTCTCTTAAGGTTTACTCTTTTGTTAGTTGATTTCACCATTATTTGGAAAAAGCTCTTGAAGCTATTTTCCTGTTTCTGTAACAATTGCTTGTGGACATATTTTTATTGATTTAAAAGATCCTGCACCTGTGATAGCAAAACACTGTCATCTCTATTACTCCAAACTTTCTTAACTTTGGGCAGCATGATGGTGGCAACGTAGGCTAACACTGGGACTCGACGGAATTCCATCCAGCACAGCTCACAGGGCCGATGGAAACAGCAACAAATAGCAGGGATTTAAACAGCCACAAGCCCGGGACTATCCCATCCACAAGGGTGAACGGTATCGCGGGATGTGTTCAAACTGTCAAGGAAACCTGTCTAGCTTGAAAGCTAGCACCTAGGCTAGCTGTTTTGCCAAGTAGCAGCTCTTCAGACTTTGCGGTTTGGCAGTGTGCCGGGACAAACAGCAGCGGTCCCAGCAACTGAGGATAACCACGTCGCAGGATTCACATTAAACAGGTAGGCTATTAAACAACATTTTCTCATTCCTCGTTCAGCCCTGGGCCCGCATCCACAAAGTGTCATCAGACTAGAACATTTATTGTAAGTGCTGAGAATATTGACATTTCACTCCTACTCCTATGGGTAAAAATAAAAGTGATGCATGAATCCTCTTTAGTCATAAGAGTCACACCAAGTCAACAGATATTTAAGAGACCTCATGAGCTGTCCCAACCAGTTTAGAGTAACCAGATGGTATTTTGATCATAGAAAAATGCAGCAAATCAGGGGTTCCTGCGCCACATGCAATTCCTTTGGAGTTGGTAAAATTATCAATCTATATGATCAATGCATAAATAATCTAAACCTGCAACAGCATCTCTTGCGCAGTATCTCTGAAGCGACACATGCTATAGTGTTCACAACTTGCAGTGCCTCGTCATGATTGGTTATTCCCCAGTTTGCAACAATGTCAATGAGAGTCATCACCATCTTTCCTTTGCGGTACCTCAAACTGACATGATTACCAGCTGAGAAACTTTTATGAATTGATTTTACTCCTAGCTCAGAGTTTGTCTGGGCAGTGTCTTAACCCTTATCTCACCTCATTTGCTCACATTCTATATAGACTTATTTTTCTACTGTATTATTGACTGTATGTTTGTTTTACTCCATGTGTAACTCTGTGTTGTTGTATGTTGTCGAACTGCTTTGCTTTATCTTGGCCAGGTCGCAATTGTAAATGAGAACTTGTTCTCAACTTGCCTACGAGGTTAAATAAAGGTGAAATAAAAATAAATAAAAAAACATCATCCTAAAACATGCTCTAAACTGGGATTTATTTTGCCTTAAATCAGTTTAACAGGATTCCTAAGACCCTTTCTGAGATGCTAGGTGGAAACGGGACCAGGTCTCTTCTCCGCTCTAGCAAGACGCACGCAGTAGTACACACCACCACACTCAGTCACTTGCCTGCCACTCCACGAACCCAAAGGCTCTTTTAAGAGCCACCTAATAAATTTAAATAAGTGTGTGTGTGTGCCTGTCAAACTATAAATGAGAACATGTAGAGCCCTAGGTGGTAACGCTAACCATTACGCTACAAACCCAGTCGTAAACATGTTAACTTGACAGTCTATTTAAATGGACAGTCTGGTGATGATAGGAAGCATTTGTTCCAACAAGTTTTTGTTCATTCACTCAGTGCTGAATGAATGTTTGTTTATCTTGCTTGGTTAAAAGACAATCATCTAAAGCAGTTGATTTGTTGGAAACAGACTAATTTGATCATGTAGCTCAGTGGTTCCCACCCTTTTTCAGTTAGGGTAACACTAACTGAATTGAAGACTGCCCGGAGTACCCCTGAAGTATCCCATCATGTGCATTTTACCAGTAAGTCTATGGTCTCATGAGTCTTAGTAACCCTGGTTGGGAACCACTGATGCAGCTAAACAAGTTAGCAAGCATTGCATTTTATTTTGACTACGCACAGGTCGCACAAGCAAGCAATGATGTTGTTGTTGTTTTACCACTTATTTTACTTTTTTTGTAAAACAACCACACAGCTTACACAACCTATGGTAGCCCATTGCCATCACTATCACACCAAAAGTGACAACAGTGACACATCAAAGGATAAGAGTGTGAAAGGCTTGTGATGCTGAGTTGTTGAGCAACCAAGTTGCTGTACCCGGTTTTAGAACTCTTGAGATTCAGATGAAAAAGATATTTGCATTGTCAGAAATGCTATTAAAAAGTTGCACATAGTTGGTTTTTATTGGGCACATGAGAGCAATAAATTATTAATTTAATAAAAACTGTTACACCTACAAACTTGTAACTTCTGAAACATGGCAAATCCAATGGAAATTTTATGGAGGCTGTACTCTTGTTATTATCCGATGCCTAGATTTTGAGCTAGGTCGAGGCAGAACATTTCATTTTTTCCTAATGCTCACGACCCTGTTTAAAAATCTGGGTTCTTAAATGGTTTTTCCTAACCTCTTAAGTTGACAGCCCCCAAAATCGGGCACTAGAATTACTTAAAAAAACATATGTAGATGTTTACATGACTAATTTTGTTGATTTCGCACCGTTTTATAAATCTGAAGACAGCCATCTAGACCTTCCTAGGACCATGTCAACGTCCTCCGTCGAATAAACGTGTATTGCCTCCCGCTGGTGGTCGGCTACATCATTATATCAATTTACATCACTTCACTGCAATGTTACGTCAAAGGGGCAGAAAAACATTTATCCAGCTCGACTGCTTCACGGCACAGACATAGCAAAGCAATCGCTGAACTTGTCTTGAGCAGGCAGATCTAAATACACAACTTCCATAGCTTTAAGATAAAGTATGCAACCTACACACTTCCTTAAACCTAAAATAATTAAGTCATTTTGTGTGGAAGTCAAACATTTGTTTTACGTCAGACACATTGCATATGCTCAGAACAACAAAATCGAGCCCTTTACATAGCCCTTCTCCCTTGTCTGTTTGACTATCAATAATGTCATGGTATGTTTGGCAAAGAAGGTGAAATATTTTGAGTAGATGTTCTTAAAACAGATTTTAATGATATATGGACATATTACAAAGTATGAAAAGGCTTATTCATTCACATTTTTTTTTATTATTATACCATCATATTTGTAAATGTTTTGTGTACTAGATCATATGGGTTGGAAAATATATGATTTGTTCTTGACATTAATAAACAGAATTTTACGCCAATCATTATCATATTTCCCAGCATGCTCATTGCAGGTAGATTTTTGGAATGGTTTGTTTCAATATCTGTTTTTGCGTGTACATTGATTATTATAGGTCGACTGCACTTACTCATTTGGCCTTGTTTTGAATTTTGCTCACTAAGAAAGGCTAGCGGCCAAGACTTTACCCAAACAAGAGTTGTCTGAGGGATGTGGTTTGATGTGGGTGTATTATGTTTGTATATCGTACCCCAGCAGGTACTGTTGTTAGTCCCTCTTCAGTTACCATGGCAACAACATAGCCCTTTCCTCCAAATAGTAATTTCCTTAAAATAGTCAGAATCAATCTAAGATAAATCAAGAAATCTGTAAATCATTTATACATTTTTGCTAAGGAGGTCTTAGTCATACAATTTTACATCTAGCTAAGGTGTTTGATGCAGTATTTCTCAAATAAATCATGAAAGAAATGAGTCGAGAAAGTCTTGCTGCGCACTAATGACATGATTTTTGTCACCAAATCTATATTATATTTTTTTGCGGGTAAATTCATGTAAATTAATAGTTAGCAATCATCCACCCGTGGGCTCCCACTTTTTTTTTAAAGGTACACAAATACAAAGCATTAACCACCATAATCATAACACAGAGACAAACATTAACAACCCATCCCGTGGGCCGGAAAGCAAATAAAGTAAAAAATATATACATATGCCGCCACCACCATGCGTCACCGTAGTGATGGTGTCAGGTTTCCTCCAGATGTGGCGCTTGGCATTCAGGCCAAATAGTTAAATCTTGGTTTCATCAGACCAGAGAATCTTGTTTCTCATGGTCTGAGAGTTTTTAGGTGCCTTTTGGCAAACTCCTAGCGGGCTGTTGTGCCTTTTACTGAGGAGTGGCTTCCGTCTGGCCACTCTACCATAAAGTCCTGATTGGTGGAGTGCTGCAGAGATGGTTGCCCTTCTGGAAGGTTCTCCCATCTCCACAGAGGAACTCTGGAGCTCTGTCAGAGTGACCATCGGGTTCTTGGTCACTTCCTTGACCAAGGCCCTTCTCCCCCGATTGCTCAGTTTGGCCGGGTGTCCAGCTCTAGCAAGAGCTTTGGTGGTTCCAAACTTCTTCCATTTAAGAATGATAGAGGCCACTGTGTTCTTCAATGCTGCGGAAATGTTTACGGTACACTTCCCCAGATCTGTGCCTCGACACAATCCTGTCTCTGAGCTCTGATGGCTTTGACCTGATGGCTATTTCTTTTGCTCTGACATGCACTGTCAACTGTGGGACCTTATATAGACAGGTTTATACCTTTCCAAATAATGTCCAATCAATTGAATTTACCACAGCTGGACTCCAATCAAGTTGTAGAAACATCTCAAGGATGAACAATGGAAACAGGATGCCCTGAGCTCAATTTCGAATCTCATATTAAAGGGTCTGAATACTTATGTAAATAAGGTATTTGTTTGTTTTTTTTACTGTTTTTTTTAAAGGATTACTAAAAGCCTTTTTCTGTTTTGTCATTATGGGGTGTTGTGCGTAGATTGATGAGGGAATGTTTTTATTTAATCCATTTTAGAATAAGGCTGTAATGTAACAAAATGTGTAAAAAGTCAAGGGGTCTGAATACTTTCCGAATGCACTGTATTTCATATGCCGACCATGGCTAAGGGAAACGCTGGCATCCTAAATACTTTTTGTTCATTTTCTGAATTAATTAAATGTATTTTCACCTGGAAAAATTAGGCTACAGCGGTGACAACATTTTATCATCATGTCAATGTATTATTACCGCTGGACATGTAGCCTACAGATGTCTGCCTCGTTGCCAAGCAAGAAAGTTATTTCGCAATCATCAAACGCAGTGAGTATTATGGCTTGGATAGGTTAAAGCCCGTTCGGGCGGAGGAGAGTGAGAACAGGGTAGTGGACAAAGTCATGTAAGCAACAAAGTGAGGTAGTTTGTGTGGATGATCAGATTGAATGGTGTGTGCGTGTGATCAGCTACATATGCAGAGACCGTGGCATGAGTGAGGCAAGGTTGTAGATAGTAGATAAAATGGGTATAATTTCTTACATTTGGACAGGATTATCTAGGTTTTTAAATTGGTGTCATATACGGGCTGAATGTTACGTGGGTGGACCAGTTATCAATCTCCTTCCAAAACGTGTTTACATTTGCATAAACTTCAAGTATTACTGACTAGAAACCCCCCTAAAATGTTTTCATATCTGGCAACCTGTTTTAGCTATCGCCCTACGGCTAGGCTAGGCAGTAGGCTTGTATTTGAGGTGATAATATATGAGGTGATAACACTATTTGCTTTGTAATTTCTTAAAAACAGTAAAATGACTTCAAGTTATGTGCTTCAGTTCTTGAATACAATCACATCGAACATTTTAACAAGCACATCGAACATTTGTAATAAACTCAAAAGTGGACAAACTAAGTTGATCTTACTCAGGCAATGGGTGCAGCCATCTTTTGACTTTGTTTATTTGCGTCTTAAAGCGAATGGTATTCTTGGATTAGTCAATTTCTGCTTGTCAAACATAAACAAACATGGCTGCCATCATAAAGAATTTAGTACTGTGTGTGTGTGTGTGTGACTCAACAGTACCCACCATCTTTTCCATCCAACTTCAAAAATCTCACTCCCACTGGACCAAACTTATCTTTATCATAACCATGTCCATCAATGCAAGGCTTGGGCTCCGAGCTCCTCACAACACTTTCTACCCCTTCCATTTCACCTCCAGAACTCAAACTGGTGTCCGGCTCACTCACTGTTTGAATTTAACACCAATCTTTCTTGACAAACCCTCTCCCTTGTTATTACTAGCTTCAACAGATTCAAACCCATCCTCTGCATCCCTCAGTCTTTTGAACCTCCTCTCTCTTTCCCTCCCATTCTGCTCCCCAATTACCCAACTCCAGTGTTGAAAAGTTCCTTTCAACAGTCATTGGCACAAGACATTTGCTTTTCACCAGGATGCTCAATCACTGATAATCTGTTCATAATCAGGGATATGCCTGTCAAGGCTTTCAAATGTACATTTTCAAATGGTTTCCTTGGACCAGGAGAAAGCCTTAGATAGGGTGGACCATGGATATATATTCAATGTGTTGTCTTGTTTGGTTGTGGGGAGATCCAGTGTTATTATTCAAATGTATGGTCTCTGCATGTCTTAGGTTTAAGTTCGAGATTTACAAAATTATCAACAGTGTGGAGATGTTTCCAGAGGTATGTTCGCTCAGGGGGGCTGTCTGTATAGCTGGAGAGGAGGGGCTGGATGTACGGTTGTAATGTGGTGCTGGTGGGTGTATTGTACTGTTGTTGTGTACTGTGTAATGTGATTGTGTGGAGGTTATGGTGTCACACAATGCGTTTTTTTGGGGGTGTGGGTGTTTGTGGTGTTTTTAGTATATTGAGGATGGCTCATTAAAGTAAGACCTTCATTGAGTCAATCTCTCTCTTGGCATGAAACAGCTTTGTATCACACTAACACTCCCTTCCCCACCTTATCTCAATTTTCCTGCACCAGACAGTATCTCGATCTCGAAGTCCTGTATTTAGGTATCCAGAACTCACTCACTCACTCACTCACTCACTCACTCACTCACTCACTCACTCACTCACTCACTCACTCACTCACTCACTCACTCACTCACTCACTCACTCACTCTGCAGTCTCTCACTCTTCAGTCTCTCACTCTTCAGTCTCTCACTCATGTGTTTGCTTCAAACCGTGATGATGGCTTTTAGTTGCTGGGTGCCTCAGTCTCTGACAAAGCCGTGGTGAGACTGATATGAATATTCATCACCTTCACGCACCGATGTCCACAGACAATCAAGGGAGATGGGGTGAGTGGGTGATGGCGGATTCTGTTCATTATACACAGTCTCTTCACTGTCCTACCGCTGTTCTGTTTGCTCTAGAGAGGCACTTTGTTGGTATTTGGCAGTGGGGGCAGTGCCGTTTCCCCTTTGCTGAAATTCACATGAATTCTGTGGCACATGAATTCTCTGTGAAGCATTTAATATACAACACAGTAATTTAACCTAAATAGTGTGTGTATCCTGACTCTATGGAAATAGAAAGCATCAGAAAATCTCTGGACAGGTCTAACACAGCTCTATCCCCCTTCTATGCCACACTCTCTAAAGTCTCGTATCCCTTCCTTTACCTCCTTCTATTCTCAGTCCATTTTTCTTCACTCATCCATCTCCCAATCTGGCCCAATCTCACTAATTCTCCATTATCCACCTCTACATCATCCTGACCTTGTCCCTATCCTCCCTCTTTCTAAAACCCACTTGTGTCCTTCCTTACCCTTCCATTCATCTCTCTCCCTATCTCCTCCTCTACCCTTGGTCTGTCATCCCTCCTACTGTGAGGTCTCCACTCCTCCTCCTGCTGCTCTACTCCTTACACTTCACCATGTTGCCAGGCGTTTTTAACGCCCATACCCTTCACCACCTTGCCCCTCAGACAAGATGCCCCCGGGGTGTTCCACAAACATGCCCTAAAGCGTGATGCCATCCAGGCCTGCACCCATACCCTCCATCATCCCCACCAATATGCACCTAAGGTGTGAGGCCCGTCAGGCGGCCCATTACCTCCTCCATACCCTTAGGCTTGATGTTACCCAGACCCAGGCAACACCTACCCAGCAAGATGACGATGCACAGCAGGATGGCTATCAGGGCCCCCGTGCTGAGGCCTGCCGAGGAGAGGAGGCCCCTCTCATCCTGGCACGTCTGCACCCTCCCGTTCCACTGACATGGGCACACCTGCAGGGTCAGTGTGCTGGTGCCGCTCAGTGCCGGCTCCCCACCATCCCACACCACGATGGGCAGTTCATATAACTCCTGGACCAGTCGGCTGAACCGCCTCCGGCGCGCAATGATACTGGCAGTGTTGTCTGGAACGAGAGAGAGACAGAGAGAGAGAAACAGAGAGAGAGAGAGCGGAGAGAGAGCGAGAGAGAGAGAAAATGCACTCATTAGGACAAATTAGAGGAGAGGACTCATTCAGGACGACTAGCTACCCAGGCCGCACTTCCCATTAGGGGGGGATTCTGTCTAGAGCACTCCATTCTAACCCACTTCCACAGATGGATTTTTAATGGAGATAGCGAGCAAATGTACTTTCACTTTGAAATAGAAAATTCTTCTATTCCACAACTCTAACAATATATACATACATACTTCTTGTCTCTCTCAAGCTGGTAAATGTCTCTTTCTCTGTGTCTGTTAACTCTGTTTGTTGTTTACTTTTTTCCTGTTAATAGTTCATATCCGAGTCATTACAATAAACCACGAAATAAGCAGTTCACCTTGAACATCCATGAGGCCACTCTACTAATAAAGGGGAGACAGGAAGGAAAGAGATGAAATAAAAGGAGATATTCCAGTGGGGGTTGTGAGAGGCACTGGCTCCTCTCTCTTCACTGTGAAAACACTTCCTCCATACAGACGGCACTGTAGTGTAAAGTAGTAGCTACCAAACTAGTGTTCCTAGACCTCCACCACCTCACACTCTAATCTCTACTCCATCTGAATAATTATAATGATTGACAGTCGGAATGACAACACGTACTTCAAGCTTTATTAACTCAGACTCGCCGTATCACATTATCAGCAAGACAGGAGGGGGCGGAAGAGAGAGAGAGAGAAAGACAGAGAGTGAGAGCTGTAAGATAAAGAAAATAAAGAGAGAGTGATGTTTGGTATTCACAATCATAACTTGCATTTCTGAAGCCCAGATCCATGATAATATAGACCACATGAGAGCCTCCTGGTGTGCAGGGACAAATAAAAGGGTTCTACGTGGCACCCAAAAAGCTTCCCCCAAAGGGAAAAATGACAGAATGTCTATTGGTTCTAATATTTTAACAATCTGTATCATACAGTGGTGTAGGAGGAAATTCAGGCAGCTGGCAAAAGAGAATATGAGATTATTGTTTATTGCAATATATGTGTTTTGCATGTACACTGATGGATTAATTAATCAATTAATTGATCATATGCGACACAAAGATAAAAAAACATATCTAAAGTAATCCAATCTGTTAGGTGGATTTATTGCACCTATTACTGAAATGGTTGTTCCAGTTTAGATGCTTTAGGTAGTCTCATTAAATCATCCTTTTCAACCTGGTAGTCATTCTGAATGCAGATTTTGGGATTCACTCTGGCTGGATTCCAATGGAAATTAAACATCCTTTTGTCAACATAATGTCACTTGATGCTATTTTTGCTTTAGCTTACGCTGGTCACAAGTGACCAAAACACAGTGAAAGCTTGTCACCAGTGAAAACATAACGATCTGCCAGCATAACCAGCTAGACCAGGCCTGGGTAAAGGCCGGCCCGGGTGCCATATGCGGCGGCCCCAGACCTGATTCAATACGGTTTTGCAAATTAAAAGAAAATATGTGGATTTCCCTCAACTGCAAGATAAAGAATAGTTGGCTGATTTTGCCTTCACTGTGGACATCAATGGCCCTCAAGAATGAACTGAATTCCAAACTACAAGGGAAGGGCCTTTTTGCACATCAGATGTACAGCTTTGTCAAAGCTTTCAATGGAAAATGTATCCTCCTGACCCGTCAAGTAGAAGCCAACAATCTCACCCACCTTCCGACACTACTAGTCTGTTCCCTATCAGATGACTAGTGGGAGAAGTATACACCGCTGCTGCGTGCTTTGAACGGTGAGTTTTCTCGGCGTTTTGAGGATTTCAAAGTGTTGGAAAATGACATGCTGTTGGTTTCTTCTATTTTCACCTTCAATGTGGATAACGCTCCCACTGACCTGCAACTTGAGCTTATCAATCTTCAGTCTGATGCAGTGATTGGAGAACTATTCAAAACAATGTCACTGATGAGTTTCTATGCATCTCTCGATGAACAAAACTTTCCAAAGATTAGGAGTTATGCTCAGAAGATGTTTGTACTTTTTGGGTCAACATATGTATGTGAACAGACATTTTCAGTGATGAAATATAACAAGTCAAGGCACAGATCATCTCTTACTGACTCTCACCTCTCAGCAATCCTGTGCATAGCGATGTCAGAAACTATACCTGACTTTACTGCTCTAGTCAATAACCATCAGAGACTTCACTCCTCACACTGATTGAGCAGTTTAAATGTAATGTTGAGCTCTCTCTCTTTCTTGTATTTTTGTACAACCCATTAACAAGAGTTCTGTCCGTGGTGCTGAATGCACAATGTACTTTTCCCTCCTTGTAGTTCATTGAATGTTTAATACTGAAAATACCTACCAAAAGGAAAACATGGATGTGGTCTATTTCTGTGCATGTTAAAACAGTAAATTAAGTAGTATATCTGGACGTGATTTACAGTAGATATATCTGTCAACACAGTCATACACATGATATATAATCCTGTAATATGATTCTGGCCCCCGATTGGCAAAAATATAATCTAATGTGGCCCTTCATGGAAAATAATTGACCAGGCCTGAGCTAGACCATGCTGTTCAGACCAGCTTGACCAGCTAGACCATACTGGTCTGCACCTTAACCAGATAGATCATGCTGGTCAGACCAGCTTGGTTGTCTTACCAGAGGCGACTGTTCTATCCTACCGATACAGTGTATAACCTGCTAGCTGTATGTTATTCATGTCGTCGTTCAGCCACGACTCGTGAAACACAGTCGTGGCTTAACAGTTTTTAATGTCCCTGTAATAAAAACACAGTCGTGGCTGTATTACAGTTTTTAAATGTCCCGTTGGTAGGATATACATGCTTGTAGTTCGTCCACTTTATTATCCAGCGATTGTACATTGGCCAATAGTACGCTTGGCAAAGGCAGATTAGCCACTCGTCGCCGGATCCTCACAAGGCACCCCGATCTCCTTCCGCGAAACCTCTTTCTCTTTCTGCTGCAAATGACGGGGATGAGGGCCTGTTCGGGTGTCTGGAGTAAATCCCTTTCGTTTGACTCATTAAAGAAAAATGATTAGTCCATTTCAAGGTGAGTAATCGCTGTTCTGATGTCCAGAAGCTCTTTTCGATCACAAGAGACGGTAGCAGCAACATTATGTGCAAAATAAATTACAACTATCTACAACTATCAAAATAACACGGTTGGTTAAGACCCCATTAAACATCAGCCATCCCCCCTGGCGTCATTTTGACTAAAGGCAATATTCCCGCGTTAGCGGAGCCGCATTCATGGTGAAAGCTGCAGATGTCAGCTCAATAGGAAATTACCTTTCTTCAGAGATACAGATTGAATAGAGCCCTAAGTATTTCAGTGTCTAGCTGGCTCAGATAATGTTATGCCATGTTACGTCACTGGATGTTTTGTAATGCATGTTATAACACGTTTCATCAAATGCATCTGCCTCATGCAAATAGATGCTTTTTAATGTAGGCTTTTTGATATCAATGTTTTAGTGTCTTACCCAAGTTAACAAACCAAGCAAAGCAAGCACATTTTGGAGTTAAGAATTATCGTAAACACTGGATTCTTATAGTACTCTTTGGCACAAATACTCCAAAAGCTAAACCAGATAATCGTGTCTCAAATGTTAGATAGAAATAGAGCACCAACGGTAAATTGTTGTATGAATGATACATAAGCTAATTAAAATTCCCAAATATCAGTGGCTTGACAGCGTTGCTTTCTACCAAGCTGGTTAGCTTGGAATAACAAAAGGTCCTCTGTATGAAAGGCCTTCACAAATCTATTGATCTATTGAAATAACTGGGTTGTTTAGACAACATAGCCTTCTAGATAACTAACAGTAAAGAAAAGCAAATGTCACCGCAATGATGTGGCACAGAAAACTCAGATCATAGAGGGATGTAATGTTGAGTAATTGTAAATCACCATTGGGAAAGGCAATGTCTGTTTATCTTTTTTTTATGTAGATAATGTACCAAAATGTGGGATACACTGCACTACTTAACTAGCATTATTTGAGACGAGCCCCAGATTCCACAACTCACGATTGCATTGTGTGCATCAGCTGTTGTCTTACATACCTCTTTCCCATAGACATTGTTAATGAAACACTGCAACTAAATTACGCCATGGCTTTTTGATTTGAAATAATGAAATAATAACTACTCGTTCTGAGAAGAACAGAGAATAGCACACAATGGAATTCAGGTTTTATAATAGCTTTAGAGATTCAGCAAAGATGGGGTTGCAAGCAGACAGGAGAAATGGGCCTCTGAAGTATCCATAATGCCTTAAGGGCTGTTTTAAAACGCACAAACAGGCAGTCAGCTGAAACCAGAGACGACATAACACCCTTAACAATAGCACCATTCAGCACATATCACTTAGCCAGTGTGTTTTCTTTAACCTAGCTTTTATGGCTAAAAGTGTAAAAGTGTTTGCAGAAGCAATAACTCAATGATAGGGCATAGGATTTGTCCCAAATGGCACTCTATTCCTTCCCTAAATAGCACTCTATTCCTTATATAGTGCCCAATGGGCCCTGGTCAAAAGTAGTGCACTATAAAGTGAATAGGGTGCCATTTGGGATGCAAACCCAAGATGTTGTGTCTATGAGGACTATTTTGAACATAACAAGGAGAATGGGGGTGGAGAGAGGGATGAGGGAGGAGGTGTTGAGGGAGGGGGAGGAGGGGTTGTCTGTCTGAGGGCGTGTGAGGTATTTTCTTGTATTTCATGACAACAGATGGGAAGTATTCGGCGCTGGCAGACAGACATCCACTCCCAACCTCTGTAGTAGTGCAAGAGCCTGCTGTAAGAGGCAAGAGCTTACTCTACACGGGGGGAAAAAAGGATTCTTAAAAGGGTTCTTCCTCAGCTCTTAAGGTTCCTTGGAGAACTCTTGCCCGATAAAGAACCTTTGAGTTAATTGTGGGTTTCTTGACGTGGCATCTATGGTTATTCTGAACTCTGAAAGGTTCTTGAAATATATGGAAGCTTGCAGATACTATATGTCCCTTTCATAGCACACAGCAAATTAGCCAGTGTTAACTAGTGTATATTTTTGTGTTACTTTTCTTGTGTTGATTCAAGAGTAAAATTAAAACTATAAAGAGTTAAATTAGCACTCAGTGGTGCAACATACTCAGTGGTGCAACATACCCCGTGTTGGTGTTAATAACCAGCAATGAACCAAAACCATGCACATCATGGTCATATTTCCCAGCATGCTCTATTGCAGATATATTTTTTAAAATTGTTTGTTTCAATATCTGTGTTTTTGCATGTACATTAATTGGTTCATTAATATTGTTCTACTCAAATATAAATAACATACATTTTAGAACCCTATTTTTTATAAGAGTGTATTGTATTAGTATAATTTAATCAAATCAAGCCACAATAAGATATAGGCACATTTGATAAATCCTGAGAAGGAAATTCTTCAGAGATAGTCTGTGACTTGTGTGTACCTATCTAAAATTGGAAGAAGCATGATGTCAAGTTGGACGGACAATTCAAGGGCAAACCCAGTTGCATGCACACGATTGTGCATAAGTTTTTAGTTCACACACAAACACATTTCGACCACTGTTTTCAATTGTGTGCAACTGCAACCTGCAATTTGGAGGATTCCTGCACATGAGCATTCCTTCGAGCATCCCATTGGTTCCTACATGAACACCCCCCTCACCCACGAGCATCCCATTGGTTCCAACACGAATAAGAATATGTACATATAAATATATGGATCAGCGATGGCCGTGCGGCATAGGCAAGATGCAGTAGATGGTATAGAATACAGTACATACAAATGAGATGAGTAATTTAGGATATGTAGACATCATTAAAGTGCCGTTGTTTAAAGTGATTAGTGACACCTATATTAAATCCATTTGTTAAATGTATTAAAGTGGCCAGAGATTTGAGTCTGTAAGTTGGCAGCAGCCTCTCTATGTTAGTGATGGCTCTTTAACAGTCTGATGGCCTTGAGATAGAAGCTGTTATTCAGTCTCTCGGTCCCAGCTTTGATGCACCTGTACTGACCTCACCTTCTGGATAATAGCGGGGTGAACAGGCAGTGGCTCGGGTGGTTGTTGTCCTTGATGATCATTTTGACCTTCCTGTGACATCGGGTGGTGTAGGTGTCCTGGAGGCCAGGTAGTTTGCCCCCGGTGATGCGTTGTGCAGACCGCACTACCATCTGGAGAGCCTTGCAGTTGTGGGTGGAGCAGTTGCCGTACCAGGCGGTGATACAGCCCAACAGGATGCTCTCGATTGTGCATCTGTAAAAGTTTGTGAGTGTTTTAGGTGACAAGCCAAATGTCTTCAGCCTCCTGAGATTGAAGAGGTGCTGTTGCGCCTTCTTCACCACACTCTCTGTGTGGGTGGAACATTTCAGTTTGTCCGTGATATGTACTTCGTGGACCTTAAAACTTTCCAACTTCTCCACTACTGTCCTGTCGATGTGGATGGGGGGATGCTCCCACGATCATCTCCTTTGTTTTGTTGACGTTGAGTGAGTGGTTATTTTCCTGACACCACACTCTGAGGGCCCTCACCTCCTCCCTGTAGGCAGTCTTGTCGTTGTTGGTAATCAAGCCTATCACTGTAATGTTGTCTGCAAACTTGATGATTGAGTTGGAGGCGTGCTTGGCCACGCAGGTATGGGTGAACAGGGAGTACAGGAGAGGGCTGAGAACGCAACCTTGTGGGGCCCTAGTGTTGAGGATCAGCAGGATGGAGATGTTGTTTCCTACTCTCACCACCTGGGGGCGGCCCGTTAGAATGTCCAGGACCCGGTTGCACAGGGCGGGGTCAAGACCCAGGGTCTCGAGCTTAATGACGAGTTTGGAGGGTACTATGGTGTTAAATGCAGAGCTGTAGTCAATGAACAGCATTCTTACATAAGTATTCCTCTTATTCAGATGGGATAGGGCAGTGTGCAGTGTGATGGCAATTGCGTGGTCTGTGGACCTATTGGGGCGGTAAACAAATTGGAGTGGGTCTAGGGTATCAGTTAGGGTGGAGAGGATATGATTCTTGACTAGTCTCTCAAAGCACTTCATGATGACAGAAGTGAGTGCTACGGGGAGATAGTCATTTGGTTCAGTTACCTTAGATTTCTTGGGAACAGGAACAATGGTGGCTATCTTGAAGCATGTGGGCACAGCAGACTGGGATAGGGGTTGATTGAATATGTCCGTAAACACACCAGCCAGCTGGTCTGCGCATGCTCTGAGGACACGGCTAGGAATGCAGTCTGGGCCGGCAGCCTTGCGTGTGTTAAGACGTTTAAACGTTTTACTCACGTTGGCCATGGTGAAGGAGAACCCACAGGCTTTGGTAGCGGGCTGTGTCAGTGACACTGTATTGTCCTCAAAACGAGCAAAGTTGTTTAATTTGTCTGGGAGCAACACGTCGATGGCCGCTACGGGGCTGGTTTTCTTTTTGCAATCCGTGATTGACTGTAGACCCTGCCACATACGTCTCGTGTTTGAGCTGTTGAATTTCGACTCTACTTTGTCTCTATACTGACGCTTTGCTTGTTTGATTGCCTGCTGGAGGGAATAGCTACACTGTTTGTATTCTGTCATGTTTCCAGTCACCTTGCCATGATTAAAAGTGTTGGTTGGCGCTTTCAGTTTTGCGCGAATGCTGCCATCAATCCATGGTTTCTGGTTTGGGAAGGTTTTAATAGTCACCGTGGGTACAACATCTTGCTAATAAACTCACTCACTGAGTCAGCGTATACGTCAATGTTATTGTCTGAGGCTACCTAGAACACATTCCAGTCCACGTGATCGAAGAAATCTTGAAGCGTGAAATCCGATTGGTCAGACCAGCGCTGGATAGACCTGAGCATGGGCGTTTCCTGTTTTAGTTTCTGTCTATAGGCTGGGAGCAACAAAATTGAGTCATGGTCAGATTTGCCAAGGGGGGGAGGGCTTTGTATGCATCGTGGAAGTTAGAGTAGCAATGGTCCAGAATGCTACCAGCTCGTGTTGCGCCTTCAATATGCTGGTGGAATTTAGGAAGCCTTGTTCTCATTAGCTTTGTTAAAATCCCCAGCTACAATAAATGCAATCTCAGGATATATGGTTTCCAGTTTACATAGAGTCCAGTGAAATTCTTTCAGGGCCGTCGAGCTTTCTACTTGGGGGTTGATATACACGGCTGTGACTATAATCGAAGATTCTAGGTCAGGTGAACAAAAGGGCTTGAGTTGCTAGTGTTAGCAAACTGGCTATCTTACAAGTTAGGGACACAATGTGCTAGCTATAACTAGTACACGGTGTTGCTCCCGCCTGCTGTGTACCAGCCTAGCTAAGCTAGCACACAGAGTCCTTTGCTACCGCCTGATTAACACCTGCCCTCGCTGTCAGGAAACAGTGCATGACAGGCGAGGGCGAAGGACACTGTCTAACGGTGTACAGCTAGCTTCTTCTGTGGGGTTTATCGGCGGCTGGCATCCAACTTTATTGTGCATTAACAACACCTACTGTACTGGAGAGCCCTGCCTTCTGCTTGTCCTAGCTTAAAAATTGACGAATAGAAAATAAATAGGGGTTTCTGCAGATGCAGGAATGCCCACATAAAGGAACGCCCTGAATTGCTGGCCGTAATTGCACCCTTGTCACTTTTTTTTACCTCAACACTAAACACTCCAGACCAGTCAGTACTTTTGGTTGTTGACCTAACAACCTCCATGGAAGGTATAGGTTGAGAGGAAGTGAGGAGGGTCTGCAAGTGCCACTTGGATAAACACGGTAAATCCAGTCTCTGGGCTGGGTTTATAAAGGAAAGGTGGACAGAGGCTGATGGTACAGAGCTAAGGTAAGGGTCTGCATCCTATATGGCACCCTATTCCCTTTATGGTGAACTACTTTTGACCCAGGCCCATAGGGCTTTGGTTAACAGTAGTGCACTATATAGTAGAATAGGGTGCCATCTGGGACACATTCCTCGTCTCTGGTCTGTATTGGTGGTGTGGACCTAAGGTACTATAAAGGCTCAACAGCCTTATCTCCTATTATCGCATTGATTTTCTTTCGCTTTTTTCCCCTTCCTCTTTCTTCCTCAGGGATCCATCCAGAGATCTGTGAACTCTCATCTCCCAGGGCTACCTACCTATGGGGTCTATCGTCCGCAGAAGAGTGTAAAAGCCTCATGATTGCAACACAGAAACCAACCTGTGGGTCTTAGCTAGCTAAGATAAGTAGCCTATCTATCCCCCTGACACTCACCCTTGACTGCCAGTTGCCATGGTAACTATTCACTGCTCACTCGGCCTCTGCCTTGGTACACAATACAATAAGGCAAGTGGTAGAGCAGTACCACGAGAGAGGCACGGACTAAAGCAATGAGAGAGAGAGGCACGGACAAAAGCAAGTAATCTGTCTGACAACAACAACGGTCCCAAACATTCTATTCCAACACCTTTATGCACTCGAAAGTTTTGAGGAAATCACATAATATGAGCCCTCATTGAAATGTTGTTCCCTGAAATGTCAACAGTGCCTAACTGTGATGTGTTTGACAATCAAGATATGTATATTTACAAGTAGCAGGTATCTAAAGATATCTGGTATTGAGTGGTTGAATGTGAAACCTTGGGTGGAGGTTTCGCCAAAGGGCAGAGCTAGAGAAAACTCATAAGAAATGCACACAGACTATATTGAATGCAATAAATACCTTCATTGTCCTTGAGGGTGAAGTTGGGGTTGACAGGGATTCCGCTCAGCAAAGAGAAGGAGAATCGCTGGCCATTTGCAAAGTCATCCTTATCCACTGCAGCGATAGTCTGAATCACCTGTTGTTTATTAGGAAAAAACAACATCAATAGCTAACTAATAATGAGTCATGATCTGTCTTCATATTAAAAACAGTGCAAACCAAAATGTATGCACATTTTATGGTCGGCTGCTTACAAGATGTCTGATCTTAATTTGACCTTTATTGTCACATCAAAAATAATCCTGCAGTAACATGATTTGAACCTTTGTTCCATAATGTTGCCAAAAGTAGGCTACATGAAAAGTGCAATACTGTTAATATAACTGTGTTGGTGTGGGTTTTCAGTGAATTTATGTAAATCACACAGCAGTAAAGTGCAGTAAACTTCTCAGTAACAAAAGAGTGATCAAATTAAGATCCTACATCTGTACGTTCATGCTTAGCTAACAAGTGAACATCCAGAAGTCAGTCCTCGATACTCAAAATGATGTGAACCACAGTTTAAAACATTTGCAGCAGATTTATAATTAATAGTTTTGTTTAGTTATTCTGATCACATCCATCAGACATATCAATCTGACCTATGCATCATGCATAATCATCTACTTAACAAATACCCGTACTATGTCTAAAATGACACCTTTTGCATTACATTTGACCAGTCTATAGAGATCTGGTCAAAAGTAGTGTACTATATAGGGTATAGGGTGCCATTTCAGATGCCGCCCCTGTCTTATCAAAACACTTCTCTTTGGCAACCATCTGTTGTCCTCACGTACATTTCTTTATGTGATGGAAGCCGAATTGTTGAGGGCCTATAAATTCTCGAACGTCCTGCTCTAGCCTCCCAGCCAGTGGGAGTTAGCATCAAAGGCCTGACGGGTGCTCTCATAAATGACCCTTCTGCACTGTTGTCAGCTTGTTACCCTTAATTGGTAAGAGACTGAGAACCAGCCCAAGGAGAGGCACCCCAGGAGAAGGCTGACCCGACAGACACTGCCACTGTGGGTAATGTTTTGATGTATACAAATGTTTTGAGGTGCACAAAACTGCTACTGCTTTGACTGCCAACCTATTTAACTGCCGACATGTAAGGCATTCAGAAACTTACATTGGAATTAGAGGACAAGTGCTCCTCAGCTGCTTAAGAGCACTTATTAAAGGACAATCAGCAGTTGCTACATCCATTTTTAGGACTAAAATGAATGAATGATATGTACCCATTGATTCTTGAAGAATGTATAAATACCTCATGAGCTTAGTTCAACTGTCGTACCCCATCAGAATGTTTGTAAACAAAGTAAATGTAAACAAACACTATATATCCTCAACTATATTTTGATATCAAGGATGGTCAGTCCTTGCATCCATAGCTCTGTCTATGAATTTGAGTGTAGTTGAGTTGTTCCACAAAAAGAGTGCATTTTGTGTCCCTTTGATATTTTAAGTAGAAATGGAGCACCAATATAGAATTTGTAAAAGCCAAGTATGTATAGAAATGAAAGTGCCCTTTAATATAGACGACATGGAGAATTCAATAAATCGGATTTGTATATGAATAAAGACTAGCTAGTGCCAAAATTCAGCATTTTGAAATGTCCATGACTACCTTCTGTGCCCATTTTTAACTGCCTCCTACACCAACTCAGAAGCTAGGATATGCATATTATTAACACATTCGGATAGAAAACACTCTGAATTTTCTAAAACAGTTTGAATGGTGTCTGTAAGTATAACAAAACTCATATTGCAGGCAAAAACCTGAGAAAAATAGATTTAAAAAAATGAGAATTTTGTGGCTGTACTATTTAGTGTCATTGTTTTATAGATACCATAGTGAGAAAGGATTCAGTTCGCAACTCCTAAGGCTTCCACTAGATGTCAACGATCTTTATAAAGTTGTTTGACGCATCTGTGATGAATACAGACCGAATTAGAATGCTTACAAGTTGACACGTCATCACTTCATTTTTTGCGCCTGCGCATAAATCTGAGAAGAGTGTCTTTGTCATAATCGTTTATTCTAGACACTTGATAGGTTGTGTGAAAATATTACTGATGTTTACTGATGTTTCACGTTAAAAATGGACCAAAAGATTAATGCTAAACAACGTTTGACATGTTTAAACAAATGTAAATAGATTATTTACTAGGTTTTCTTTAGCTTTTCGGCGTGACTTTACACTGCCCACCTCATTTTGTGGGAGCCTACTGAACGCTAACTATTTGGACATAAATTATGAACTTTGTCAAAAGAAACCACATTTGTTCTGGACCTGGGATCGCTGGCAGCGCCTTCTGATGGAGATAATCAAAGGTAAGGGGATATTTAGAATGTTATTATCGATATTAGATGATGCTAATGCAAACTGTATAGCTTAGCTTAGCTTAGCATAGCTTATAGCTTAGCTTATGTTGTTAGCATAGTACCCAGTTTATAGCAACCATAATTGCTACCATTCGGTAGCAATTACGAGATGATAATATATTATTCTTTGAATGACAATATTATAATTTACCAATGTTTTCGAATAGTAATTCCGTGATTTGTAATGCTGGATTCACTGGGAGCATTCGAGCCGAAAAAAAATCTGAATTTCACCGCGACTGTAAATGCTGTTTTTGGATATAAATATGAACTTGATGGAACTAAAAATGCATGTATTGTATAACATAATGTCCTATGAGTGTCATCTGATGCAGATTGTCAAAGGTAAGTGCATAATTCTAGCTAGTTTTCTGTCTGTTGATGCCCTTCTTTGAATTGGCTAAACATTACACGCAGCTATTGTCAATGTACTCTCCTAACATAACCTAACTTTATGCATTCTCCGTAAAGCCTCTGAAAATTGGACAGCGTGGTTAGATTTAGGAGATATATCTTTCAAATGGAGGAAAATAGTTGATTATTTGATTATTTGAAATGATTACTCTTGCAGTTTTGAATTCCCCGCCATGGTCACATGACAATGAATCCCAATACCGGGATAAGATCCTGCCCCCTGGTCTCAACAGGTTTTAAGATGGGATTTTTTTTTTATGAAGTTGAATATCTGCTTTTTATGACAGAATGTTAAAATTAGGTGAAATATACTTAAAAACATTTTGTATAACAAGTTACACTTCTCAAAAGGCACCGAATGGTAAAATTACCCAGTTACATTTCTCCATCCCTCAGCTTTTTACAGAAAATTATTGTTATTGAGTACGGTTACATGCACACAATAATGCAATTATTCTAGATAGATATAATATAATAGTCTGATTAAAACGTTTACATGCTTTGCAAGAAGAACAAATTCCCTAATAATTCTGTTTACATGGACACATCTGAAATCAGGCTACCTGATGGCACTCTGATAAATGTACAAATTTTCAAAATCTAAATAAACGTTCTACCACATCTACCATGTTATTTTTGGGAAGTATATTTGATTCTGAGTTCTGACCTATAAAGTTTGCATGTGAAACCTATTCCTAAGACGCATACATTCAATTGTTCTGAACTCACTTCACTTGCGTTAACGAGGGAGGCTTGCGCTACTGGCGTTGGCACATACGCAGATCAAATACACAGCTGGAATGCCGATTAAGGTGTTTACATGTCCTAATAATTTGAAAGATTTCTCAAAAAAACAGATGTTTTAATCAGCGTATGCTTACCCCAATTTTGACCTTATGCCAATTAAGATAAACAGAGTACTGTAAGGTGTTTACATGACTCTTGCATAATCTGCCTACTGCCATAATCGGTTTAATATTGAGGTTTTACTGTGCATGTACAGTAAACATACTCATTGTTTCTACTGCTGATTGCCGCTTTAAGTGTATTTTTTTAATCCGCTGCTACTTAAATATGGACCACTTAAACTGTGTGAACCACACCTATCCACCTTGACAAGGTTTTGCCAATTTGGCAGTTAATTTTCCGTTAAATCTCTTTTTTTAGATAATAATCTGTGATTTACATAAATTTACAAAAAAATGCACCAACACAGTTATATTAACAATATTCCACTTATAAACAGCCATGTTTTATATTTTGTTATTCACTGTTCCTTTATTGAGTAGCACTTTCATTCAAACTCAAACTTTCTGAACCCCCCACAATTTTTTAAAATAAAAGATACTTATTTTCTTTTACTCAAGTTTTTGTTGCCATGGTGACACGATTAAACTCACTCTTAAAAATGTATTAGCTACACCTTATCACCGCCCCCTCCACTCATGTGTATGTGCATGATGCTCACCTGTCCTGGCCTTGAGCTCTCACAAACAACGACCTCCTCGTCTGTTTTAATTTCAGGAGGGTTGTCGTTCACATCCAACACCTGCAACGTGACTCGGACGTGGCTGAGGAGGCTGGGGTTGTCTGGATAAAACATCAACAAACACTCATGAAGAATATTAAAACACAAGTGAGAATAGGTAGAGAAGTTAGGCAGGTCTGAACATTTTTCCTGCACCACAGTAATGAAAATGAGCTTTGTGATTTACATAAATTCACAAAAAAAATGCACCAACACAGTTATATTAACAATATTCCACTTTTCATGTAGCCTAAATTTGACCAGCTAATAGCCTAACTACGATCAAGCAACATTATGAAAAAACTTTCAAGCCCTGTTGCTGCAGGATTATTTTGCTGCGACAATACAGGGCAAATTAAGATCCTACATCTATATGGCAGAGGTGGGCAAACTTTTTGGCTCAAGGGTCACCTCAGGATTTCGAAATTCAAGCAAGGGCCGTACAGATATATTTTTTTAACGATTTGTTTGTTGAAATCAATATGTGGGCCAGAAAAAGGGTAATTATTTGAAAATATATAGGTCTGTTACAATTTATAAATTCTTTCTATCTAGTTTTAGAAGTTCAAGAGTGGGTTCAAGTTTTTATCAAAACATTAAATAAACTCCCCTCAAAAAATATAGAACTTTCCGTCCGAGGCGGTACTTACTTAAATAAGGTAAGACAATAACGTTACCACTGGTGTATTCAAATTAGAGCTGAGGTGATGTCACCTTGTCCCCTTAATAATGAATCCAAGTGTTTGACATGGGGTAGGGGACCAGTAACTTGATGATCAAACTTTATCAATGTAGAAGCAACAGTAATTATTTATACTTTGGTCTTGATAGTTTGATATTGTTTCATCCAGTTACCATCCAAAAACATATTTAACACAATACAATACATATTTCACAAGGCCTTATTTTGCGGGCCTAGTTTTAACCTAAAACATGGGCCTGAAACTCTAACATTGTTTTGAAAAAAAACATCATTATCATATTTATCCACCATGCTCTATTGCAGGTAGATTTTATTTACATTTACGTCATTTAGCAGATGCTCTTATCCAGAGCAACTTACAGCAGTGAATGCATACATTTCACTTCATGCATTTTTTTTGTTGTACTGGCCCCCCGTGGGAATCAAACCCACAACCCTGGCGTTGCAAACACCATGCTCTACCAACTGAGCCACGTATATTTGCGCAATTGACTGATTCATTAATTGAGCTTATGCAACTCAAATATAAATTACAAACATTTTCTAAACTAATCCAATATCTTACATGGATTTGTTGCACCCATTACTTAAACAGTTGTTCCAGTTCAGATGCTTTAGGTAATATAATAACTTAGTATTACCAACCCTGGCTGTCGTATTGAATACAGGTTGCGGGTGATTAAAATTGTCAAAAGTTGGACATCCCCCACTGGATGAATTCCAATAGGAATCACCTTACTAGCCAGAGTAATGTGATTTGTAGGCCTCATGTGGTGTAAACGATGAGTTTCAGGTCATTGTATTACACTCTTAGAAAAAAAAGATGAAAAGAAATTTCCGGACTATTAAAAAAACCTCTTGAGGATATCCTACCATAGGGGGCGACACAGCGCATTTTGGAAAAAATTCGTTCCCATTTTCAACGGCCTACTAATCAAACTCAGAAGCTAGGACATGCATATACTTATTTTATATGGATAGAAAACACCCTAAAGTTTCTAAAACTGTTTGAATGGTGTCTGTGAGTATAACAGAACTCAAATGGCAGTCAAAACCCCGAGACCGATTGAAACAGGAAGTGGGATTCTGAATTGTGGACCCGACTTCACACCCTTGCCTGTAATTCACAACGTGAAAAAGCGTTCATTGAGCACTTTCTATTGCTTCCACTAGATGTCCCCAGTCTTTACAAAGTGTTTTGAGCCTTCTACTGTCGAAACTCAGTGAAGGAGACGCTGTGGCAATTGGTCACAGTAGGAGGGCCATCAGCATTGTGACGTCGGCGGCCGTGTCTACCCCCACCTTTGGAAACGTTTTGAAACACATTGCAATCGTCCCACTTTAATCTTATTGGCTCTCTTGTTGAAACAGGCCCTGAAGATTAATGTTATACAACGTTTGACATGTTTGAACGAACCTAAAAGAGGGAAAAAAGTTATTTTTCGTAACCTAAGTCCCGCGCCCGGATCAACATTTGGGTACAGCCTTCAGACGCGCTAACAACAGCAAGCCAATGGAACATAAAGGATGGACTTTTTCGACCGAAAATACATTTGTCGTGGACCTGGGAAATCCTGGAAGTGCTTTCTGATGAAGACAACTAAAGGTAAGGGATTATTGACAATATTATACAAGATCAGATGTGATTTGCGATTGTTCCAAGATGGCGCCGAGCTAGGTTTTCTAGCTCATTTTCTGAGTATCGCATCCCTTTTATCTCAAAGTGTGATTACCCTGTAAAGTTAATTTAAAATCTGTTATGACGGGTGTTTTCAAGAGATATTCATCTATAAATCTTAGATTGACAATATAAAATAAAAAAAACGTTTTCAAATAGTAATTTATGAAATTGTAGCACTGTTTCCCGGGACGCATTTTATGGGAAAATAGTTAGCCAACGTCAGATGCCGATGTAAAATGCTGTTTTTATATAGAAATATGACCTTTATTGAACAAAAGAATGCATGCTGTGTGTAACATGATGTCCTAGGTGTGTCATCTGATGAAGTTTGTAAAAGGTTAGTGCTGCATTTAGCTGTTTTTTGGTTATTTGTGATGCATGTGGTTGGTCGGAAAATTCAAATGATGCTACTTTTACCATGTACTCCTCTAACATAATCTAATGTTGTGCTTTTCCTGTAAAACCTTTTTGAAATCGGACGACGAGGGTCGATTCAAGAGAGGTGTATCTATAAAACGATATGAGACAGTCCTATATTTGAAAAAATATATATATTGAATTTCGTTATGCTAATGTCGCTAGAAGTTTTCGCTGGAAAATGATCCCGCTAACGGGATGAGAGGCTCAAGAGGTTATTAATTAAGCGCATCTGAATATAAGCCGCACCCACTGAATTTAAATGTTTTATTTCTTTTGAACATAAATAAGCCGCACATGTCTATAAGCCGCAGGTGCCTACCGGTAGATTGAAACAAATTAACTTTACACAGGCTTTAACGAAACACGGCTTGTAAAAAAAATAAATAGGCTTTAACGAAACACGGCTTGTAACAAAAATAAATAGGCTTTAACGAAACACGGCTTGTAACAAAAAAAAAAATTTTTGCAGTAAGCTTTAGTTGTCTTTTTGCACTGAGTCAATTCCTCACGCTGCTGTTTCCAACGTCTTATCGTCGACTCATTAAGACCAAGCTCCCGTGCAGCAGCTCTATTTCCTTTTCCAACAGCCAGATCAATCGCCTTCAACTTGAAAGCTGCATCATATGCATTTCTCTGTGTCTTTGCCATGATGAGGGTGACAAAATGACTACCGCAATCGGAATGATGGGAAGTTTGAGAGCGCTCAATTTAATCTAAACAGTAAACAAAAAAGTTGTTTGACCTTAACCTGTTCGGCAATTTCATTGGTCTAATGAAAGCTTCATGCCGCCAAAAAACTGAGCACGTCACAGAATGTGTTTTTTTGAGAAAAAAAAATTTGAAAGTGGGATAAATCCGTATATTAGCCACATCATTGTTTAAGCCGCGAGGTTCAAAGCGCGGGAAAAAAGTTGCGGCTCATAGTCCGGAATTTACGGTAGATTTTTTCCAAAAGGGATACAAACACTTATCACTGTAGTGGTACCCTGTAAGATCATCGTTTGTGCATTTAGTTATAAGTAATGATGGGGAAATGAAGGTTTCCAGCCAATTGTATCGAAAATAGGTGCATTACTCAAGGCTTTGATCAACACAGTATACGCTACTGGCCCCTGCTGGTCAAAATAATTTAAAGCAGTCAAATTATTATAGATGACATCTCACACCCCATAGCGTGTCCTTTTTGTTTTCTACCAAACCAATCAGGTGGTTGTGCGACGAAACGAAGCTTCAGACGCCATTGATAAAGTACTTCTGATAAAGTGATGAAGGCATCGGCACACTGCTTTGAGATACACTGCTTGGCGATTAGCTGGCATCAAACGTAACATCACTAATTAAAGTGCATAATTGTACCCCATTTCATAACACAGCCGACATCAGGGCTACATGTCTTGTTGCATAATTCCAGAGACTTGGTTGAAGTCCTGGTTGAAGGTTCTGATTTCCTGCTTCTGTTTCCAAGAAACTTCCAAACAGGGTTTCTGGAAAACCTGGGAATTTAGAAAAGTTGCCTGAATTTTGCAACCCTACCTTTAAGTCACTTTATAATGGCTTGCAAAGTGATGTGTTATTTTTAATGGAGTCCATCAGAAGCAAAGCTATTCAACAGTTGGATATTGTATTCACCTGCATCCTGCATTCAGAATGCATGCCATCGTTAGAATCCTGTATTTAAACTGGAACAAACATTTAAATAACGGGTGCATAAATTAATGTTATTTATCTTTGTGAAGGTTTTGGGGAGTTTCTCCAATTCTTCTCTGCAGATCCTCTAAAGCTCTGTCAGGTTGGATGGGGATTGTCTCTGCACAGCTATTTTTAGGTCTCTCCAGAGATGTTCGATCAGGTTCAAGTCCGGGCTCTGGCTGGGCCACTCAAGGACATTCAGAGATTTCTCCCGAAGCCACTCCTGCATTGTCTTGGCTGTGTGCTCAGGGTCATTGTCCTGTTGGAAGGTGAACCGTCACCCTAGTCTGAAGTATTGAGTGCTCTGGAGGAGTTTTCATCAAGGATCTCTCTGTATTTTGCTCTGTTCATCCTTCCCTCGATTTTAACTAGTTTCACAGTCCCTGCCGCTGAAAAACAGTTCAACATAGAGATGGTGCTTGGTTTCCTCCAGACGTGACGCTTGGCATTCAGGCCAAATAGTTCAATCTTGGTTTCATCAGACCAGAGAATCTTGTTTCTCATGGTCCGAGAGTCCGTTAGGTGCCTTTTGGCAAACTTCAAGCGGGCTGTCATGTTCCTTTTACTGAGGAGTGACTTCCGTCTAGCCACTCTACCATAAAGTCGTGATTGGTGGAGTAATGCAGAGATGGTTCAACTTCTAGAAGTTTCTCCCATCTCACAGAAGATCTCTGGAGCTCTGTCAGAGAGACAATCGGTTTTTGGTTATCTCCCTGACCAAGGCCCTTCTTCTACTGCTTAGTTTGGTCAAGCCGACCAACTCTAGGAAGAGTCTTGGTGGTTCCAAACTTCATCCATTTAAGAAGGATGGAGGCCACTGTGTTCTTGGGGACCATCAATGCTGCAGAAATGTTTTGGTACCCTTCCCCAGATCTGTGCCTCGACATAATGCTGTATCAGAGCTCTATAGACAACTCCTTCGACCTCTTGGCTTGGTTTTTGCTCTGACATGCCCTGTCAACTGTGGGACCTTATATAGATAGGTGTGCCTTTCCAAATCATGTCCAATCAATTGAATTTACCACAGGTGGACTCCAATCAAGTTGCAGAAATGCTCAAGGAAGATGGAAACATGATGCACCTGAGCTCAATTTCGAGTCTCCTAGCAAAGGGTCTGAATACTTCTGTATAATATAATGTATTTCAAAAACATTTTTTTCTAAATTTGCAAAAACCTGTTTTCGCTTTGAAATTAAGGGATATTGTGTGTAGATTGATGAGGGAAATACTTTTTTAATACATTTTAGATTTAGGCTGTAACTTAACAAAATATGGAAAAAGTCAAGGGATCCGAATAATTCCTAAATGCACTGTAGATATCTAAACAAACAAGTCTAAACCTGCAATGGAGCATGTTGGGGAATACGATAGTGATGGGCGTGGTTTTGGTTCAAAGTGATGTGTATGAGTTGCAGGCCACTGTATTAGGGTAAAACTAGGCCCTCTGTGACGTTCGTCGTTAGGAGTAGACCAAGGCGCAGCGTGAGTTGGGTTCATCATATTTATTGATAAATGAGAACCAGCAAAAACAATAAACAATACAACGAATGAAAAGCTAGGCAACACAAAGACAAGATCCCACAACTGGCTGTGGGAAAAAGGGCTGCCTAAGTATGATTCCCAATCAGAGACAACGAATGACAGCTGCCTCTGTTTGGAAACCATACTCAGCCAATCAAAGAAAAAAACAACATAGACATACAACACATAGAATGCCCACCCCATATCACACCCTGACCTAACCAAACAGAGAAAAATGGCTCTCTCAGGTCAGGGCGTGACAGTACCCCCCCCCAAAAGGTGCGGACTCCCGGCCGCAAACCTGACCCTATAGGGGAGGGTCCGGGTGGGCATCTACTCATGGTGGCGGCTCCGGTTCGGCGGCGTAGCCTCCACTCCGCCCGCTAATTCCTCCGCTTTTGTGTCGCCGGAGGTACCAGACCGTGGATCATCGCCAGAAGCTCTGAACTGTGGATCGTTGCTGGATGAACCGGACCGTAGATCATGGCCGGAGGTTCTGGACTGCAGACCGCCGCTGGAGACTCCGGACTGCAGACCGCCGCTGGAGACTCCGGACTGCAGACCGCCGCTGGAGACTCCGGACTGCAGACCGCCGCTGGAGACTCCGGACTGCAGACCGCCGCTGGAGACTCCGGACTGCAGACCGCCGCTGGAGACTCCGGACTGCAGACCGCCGCTGGAGACTCCGGACTGCAGACCGCCGCTGGAGACTCCGGACTGCAGACCGCCGCTGGAGACTCCGGACAGCAGACCGCCGCTGGAGACTCCGGACAGCAGACCGCCGCTGGAGACTCCGGACTGCAGACCGCCGCTGGAGACTCCGGACTGCAGACCGCCGCTGGAGACTCCGGACTGCAGACCCTCGCTGGAGGCTCCGGACTGCAGACCCTCGCTGGAGGCTCCGGACTGCAGACCCTCGCTGGAGGCTCCGGACTGCAGACCCTCGCTGGAGGCTCCGGACTGCAGACCCTCGCTGGAGGCTCCGGACTGCAGACCCTCGCTGGGGGCTCCGGACTGCGGGACCGTCGCTGGGGGCTCCGGACGGGGGGACGTCGCTGGGGGCACCGGACGGGGGGATGTCGCTGGAGCCTCCGGACCGGGGGACGTCGCTGCAGGCTCCGTGCCATGGCTCCGGGCCATGGATCATCACTGGAGGCTCCGTGCCATGGATTATCACTGGAGGCTCCGTGCCATGGATTATCACTGGAGGCTTCGTGCCATGGATTATCACTGGAGGCTTCGTGCCATGGATTATCACTGGAGGCTTTGTGCCATGGATTATCACTGGAGGCTTCTTACGTGGAGCTGGAACAGGTCTCACCGGACTGGGGAGACGCACAGGAGACTGGGTGCGCAGAGCAGGCACATGGTATACTGGGCCGTGGAGGCACACTGGAGGTCTGGAGCTTAGGGCTGGCACAACCTGTCCTGGCTGTTTGTTTACTTTAGCCCGGCAAGTGCGGGGCGCAGGAACAGGACGAACTGGACTGTGCAGGGGCACTGGCAACACAGTGTGTAGAACTGGCGCAAGATATCCTGGACCGAAGAGACGCACCGGAGACCAGGAATCCTGAGCCGGCACAATCCTTCCTGGCTGGATTACATTTACATTTAAGTCATTTAGCAGACGCTCTTATCCAGAGTCACTTACAAATTGGTGCATTCACCTTATGATATCCAGTGGAACAACCACTTTACAATAGTGCATCTAAATCTTTTAAGGGGGGGAGGGTTATAAGGATTATTTTATCCTATCCCAGGTATTCCTTAAAGAGGTGGGGTTTCAGGTGTCTCCGGAAGGTGGTGATTGACTCCGCTGTCCTGGCGTCATGAGGGAGCTTGTTCCACCATTGGGGTGCCAGAGCAGCGAACAGTTTTGACTGGGCTGAGCGGGAACTGTGCTTCCTCAGAGGTAGGGAGGCGAGCAGGCCAGAGGTGGATGAACGCAGTGCCCTTGTTTGGGTGTAGGGCCTGATCAGAGCCTGAAGGTATGGAGGTGCCGTTCCCCTCACAGCTCCGTAGGCAAGCACCATGGTCTTGTAGCGGATGCGAGCTTCAACTGGAAGCCAGTGGAGAGAGCGGAGGAGCGGGGTGATGTGAGAGAACTTGGGAAGGTTGAACACCAGACGGGCTGCGGCGTTCTGGATGAGTTGTAGGGGTTTAATGGCACAGGCAGGGAGCCCAGCCAACAGCGAGTTGCAGTAATCCAGACGGAAGATGACAAGTGCCTGGATTAGGACCTGCGCCGCTTCCTGTGTGAGGCAGGGTCGTACTTTGCGAATGTTGTAGAGCATGAACCTACAGGATCGGGTCACCGCCTTGATGTTAGTGGAGAATGACAGGGTGTTGTCCAGGGTCACGCCAAGGTTCTTAGCACTCTGGGAGGAGAACACAATGGAGTTGTCAACCGTGATGGCGAGATCATGGAACGGGCAGTCCTTCCCCGGGAGGAAGATCAGCTCCGTCTTGCCGAGGTTCAGCTTGAGGTGGTAATCCGTCATCCACACTGATATGTCTGCCAGACATGCAGAGATGCGATTCGCCACCTGGTTATCAGAAGTGTGTCGTCTGCATAGCAATGATAGGAGAGACCATGTGAGGATATGACAGAGCCAAGTGACTTGGTGTATAGCGAGAATAGGAGAGGGCCTAGAACAGAGCCCTGGGGGACACCAGTGGTGAGAGCACGTGGTGCGGAGACAGATTCTCGCCACGCCACCTGGTAGGAGCGACCTGTCAGGTAGGACGCAATCCAAGCGTTGGCCGCGCCGGAGATGCCCAACTCGGAGATGCCAACTCTAGCACGGCAACTGCGGGGCGCAGGCACAGAGCGCACCAGGCTGTGAATGCGCACTAGCGACACCATGCGAATCACCGCATAACACGGTCCCTGACCCGTCCTACTCTCCCCACGGTAAGCACGGGGAGTTGGCTCAGGTCTCCACCCTGACTCTGCCAGTCTCCCCAATCTTTTTGGGGGGTGCCTCTCATGCTTCCGTTGTTGCCGTGCTAGTTCCTCGTAACGTTGCCGTTCCTCCCTCGCTGTCTCCACCTGCTTCCATGGCAATGATCTCAAGGCAGCTGGGACCATAGTTACCAAGAAAACAATTGGTAACACACTACGCCGTGAAGGACTGAAATCCCGCAGCGCCCGCAAGGTCCCCCTGCTCAAGAAAGCATATATACATGCCCGTCTGAAGTTTGCCAATGAACATCTGAATGATTCAGAGGACAACTGGGTGAAAGTGTTGTGGTCAGATGAGACCAAAATGGAGCTCTTTGGCATCAACTCAACTCGCCGTGTTTGGAGGAGGAGGAATGCTGCCTATGACCCCAAGAACACCATCCCCACCGTCAAACATGGAGGTAGAAACATTATGCTTTGGGGGTGTTTTTCTGCTAAGGGGACAGGACAACTTCGCCGCATCAAAGGGACGATGGACGGGGCCATGTACCATCAAATCTTGGGTGAGAACCTCCTTACCTCAGCCAGGGCATTGAAAATGGGTCGTGGATGGGTATTCCAGCATGACAATGACCCAAAACACACGGCCAAGGCAACAAAGGAGCGGCTCAAGAAGAAGCACATTAAGGTCCTGGAGTGGCCTAGACAGTCTCCAGACCTTAATCCCATAGAAAATCTGTGGAGGGAGCTGAAGGTTTGAGTTGCCAAACGTCAGCCTCGAAACCTTAATGACTTGGAGAAGATCTGCAAAGAGAAGTGGGACAAAATTCCTCCTGAGGTGTGTGCAAACCTGGTGGCCAACTACAAGAAACGTCTGACCTCTGTGATTGCCAACAAGAGTTTTGCCACCCATGCAACACAAAGACAAGATCCCACAACTGACTGTGGGAAAAAGGGCTGCCTAAGTATGATTCCCAATCAGATACAACGAATGACAGCTGCCTCTGATTGGAAACCATACTCGGCCAATCAAAGAAAAAACAACATAGACATACAACACATAGAATGCCCACCCCATGTCACACCCTGACCTAACCAAACAGAGAAAAACTTCTCTCTCAGGTCAGGGCGTGACAGCCTCAAAATAATGCCTTATGAAATACATATGGTATTGTGTTATACAGTGCCTTCAAAAGTATTCAGACCCCTTGACTTATTCCACTTTGTTGTGTTTGCATGCCTAGCTTTTCGTTCGTTGTATTGTTTATTGTTTTTGCTGGTTCTCATTTATCAATAAATATGATGAACCCAACTCACGCTGCGCCTTGGTCTACTCCTAACGACGAACGTCACAGAAGATCCCACCACAATAGGACCAAGCAGCGTGCCCAGGAGGAGCAGGGATCCTGGGCCTGGGAAAGGAAAGAGTGGAGGACGTCCTGGACCTGGGAGGAGGTAATGGCAGGGGACAAGACCCTGTGACATGATCCTCCCGTGTAGTTCTGGGCTGATTCCCCACCGTTCTCATGATCATTGCAACTCCACGAGGTGAGATCTTGCATGGAGCCCCAGGCCGAGGGAGATTGACAGTTCTTTTGTGTTTCTTCCATTTGCGAATAATCGCACCAACTGTTGTCACCTTCTCACCAAGCTGCTTCGGCGATGGTCTTGTAGCCTATTCCAGCCTTGTGTAGGTCTACAATCTTGTCCCTGACATCCTTGGAGAGCTCTTTGGTCTTGGCCATGGTGGAGAGTTTGGAATCTGATTGATTGATTGCTTCTGTGGACAGGTGTCTTTTATACAGGTAACAAGCTGAGATTAGGAGCACTCCCTTTAAGAGTGTGCTCCTAATCTCAGCTCGTTACCTGTATAAAAGACACCTGGGAGCCAGAAATCTTTCTGATTGAGAGGGGGTCAAATACTTATTTCCCTCCATTAAAATGCAAATCAATTTATAACATTTTTGACATGGATTTTTGTGTTGTTATTCTGTCTCTCACTGTTCAAATAAACCTACCATTAAAATTATAGACTGATCATTCCTTTGTCAGTAGGCAAACGTACAAAATCAGCAGGGGATCAAATACTTTTTTCCCTCACTGTAAGTATTCACACCCCTTTGCTATGTCACTCGAAACAGAGCTCAGGTGCATACAATTTATTTTGAGCATCCTCGATCTGTAAATACAACTTGATTGAAATCCACCTGTGGCCAAATAAATAGTTTGGATATGATTTAGAAAAAATCCCACCTTTCTATATAATATTCAACAGTTGACAGTGCATGTCCGAGCAGAAACTATACCATGAAGTCAAGGATATGGCTGTAGCTCTCCTTGGTATAATTGTGATGAGGCAAATATCTTGGGAAGGGTATAAAACAATTTCTAGTGTTAAAAGTTTCCAAGAGCACAGTGGTCTCCATCATTGGGAAATGGAAAAAGTATGGAACTACCTCAACTCTGCCTAGAGCTTGCCCTCCGACCAAAATGAGCAAACGGGAAAGAAAGGTGTTGGTCAGGGAGGTGACCAAGAAGCCAATGACCACTCTGACAGAACTACAGTGTTCTTTGGCTGAGATGGGAGAACCTTCCAGAAGGACAACAGTCTCTACACCAATTTGGGTTTTATGGGAGAGTGGCCAGATGGAAGCCACACCTGATAAAAAGGCACTAGACCACACACCTGGAGTTTACAAAAAGTAATGTGAAAGACTTTGAGAGGCAAAATTATTTGCGGTCTGATGAGACAAAAATGTAACTACATTACAATACAATAGAAAAAGTCTTATTGTGGGATGCTTGTGGAAGGCTACCTGAAATGTTTGACCCAAGTTAAACAATTTAAAGGCAATGCTACCAAATACTAATTGAGTGTATGTAAACTTCTGACCCACTGGGAATGTGATGAAAAAAATAAAAGCTGAAATAAATCATTCTCTCTACTATTATTCTGACATTTCACATTCTTAAAATAAAGTGTTGATCCTAACTGACCTAAGACAGGGCATTTTTACTAGGATTAAATGTCAGGAGTTGTGAAAAACTGAGTTTAAATATCTTTGGCTAAGGTGTATGCAAACTTCCGACTTCAACTTTACACATATTTAGCAGGTGTTATTGTGGGTGTAGTGAAATGCTTGTGTTCCTAGCTCCAACAGTGCAGTAATATCTAACAATTCACAACAATACACACAAATCTAAAAGTAAAATAATGAATAAAAGTCAAATGAAGAAAAATATAAATATTAAATATTAGTACGAGTAATGTCGGAGTGGCATTGACTAAAATACAGTAGAATAGAATATATAATATGCAAATAAAATGAGTAAAGCAGTATGTTAACAGCAGTATGTAAAGTGATTAGTGTTCCATTATTAAAGTGACCAGTGATTCCATGACGACGTATATAGGGCAGCAGCCTCTAAGGTGAAGGGTTGAGTAACCGGGTGGTAGCAGGCTAGTGATGGCTATTTAACAATCTGATGGCCTTGAGATAGAAGCTGTTTTTCAGTCCCAGCTTTGATGCACCTGTGCTGACCTCATCTTCTGGATGATAGCAGGGTGAACAGGCTGTGGCTCGGGTGGTAGATGTCCTTGATTATCTTTTTAGCCTTCCTGTGACATCGGGTGCTATAGGTGTCCTGGAAGGTAGGCAGTGTGCCCCCGGTGATGCATTGGTCAGACCTCACCACCATCTGAAGAGCCCTGCGGTTGCAGGCAGTGCAGTTGCCATACCAGGCGGTGATGCAGCCCGACAAGATGCTCTCAATTGTGCACCTGTAAAAGTTTGTGAGGGTTTAGGGTCCAAGCCAAATGTCTTCAGCCTCCTGAGGTTGCTGTTGCACCTTCTTCACCACACTACAAGGTGAGGGTCGAACATTTCAGATCGTCAGTGATGTGTACGCCGAGGAACTTGAAGCTTTCCACCTTCTCCACTGCGGTCCCGTCATTGTGGATAGGGGCGGCATCCATCTGCCTTTTCCACAATCAGCTCCTTTGTTTTGTTGATGTTGAGGGAGAGGTTATTATCATAGTGCCTCTCCGCCAGGGCCCTCACCTTCTCCCTGTAGGCTGTCTTGTCATTGTTGGTAATCAAGCCTACTACTGTTGTGTCATCTGCAAACTTGATGATTGAGTTGGAGGCGTGTGTGACCACACAGTCATGGGTGAACAGGGAGTACAGGAGGGAGCTGAGTACGCACCCTTGTGGAGCCCCTGTGTTGAGGATCTGTGAAGTGGAGGTGTTGTTTCCTACCTTCACCACCTGTTGTTGGCCCGCCAGGACCCAGTGGTGCAGGGTGAGGTTCAGACCCAGGGCCCCGAGCTTGATGATGAGCTTGGAGGGTAATAGGGTGTTGAAGGCTGAGCCATAGTCAATGAACAGCATTCTTACATATGTATTCCTCTTGTCTAGGTGGGATAGGGCAGTGTTCAGTGCAATTGCATTGTCTGTGAATCTATTTATCTATTGTAAGGTGGAGGTGATACGACCCCTAACTAGCCTCTCAAAGCACTTCATGATGACAGAAGTGAGTGCTGCGGGGCGAAAGTCCTTTAGTTCAGTTACCTTTGCTTTCCTGGGTACAGGAACAATGGTGGACATCTTGAAGCAGACTGGGATAGGGAGAGATTGAATATGTCCTTAAAAACTCCAGCCAGCTGGTCTGCGCATGCTCTGAGGATACGGCTAGGGATACCGTCTGGGCTGCCAGCCTTGCGAGAGTTAACCCCCTCGAACGTCTTACTCACATCGGCCATTTAGAAGGAGAGCCTACTACAGTCCTTGGGAGCGGGCCACATTAATGGCACTGTGTTATCCTTAAAGCAGGCAAAGAAGGTGTTTAGCTTGTCTGGGAGTAAGACGTCGGTGTCCACGACGTGACTGGTTTTCCCTCTGTTATCCGTGATTGTCTGTAGACCCTGCCACATATGTCTCGATTCTGAGCCGTTGAATTGCGTCTCTCTGTACTGAGGTTTTGCCTGTTTGATTGCCTTAAAACATTCCATGTTGCTTTCATATTTTTGGTCAGTGTACATGTAATGTATATTAGGTGCTCAATTTACTGAAACAGCATATTGAAATCATTCGAGGTGACACAAGGGACACTTGTGTGTATTTTGTTATTGCTCTGCATCATGTTGAGATTTTCATGCCGAGATGATAATTTTCCATCTGCAATTGTGACACATTATCTCTTTTTCAATGTTATGATACTACAGTATATTGTATGACAATACTCATACTATGAGTTTACAATCTGTAGAAAAAAGCTGTAAAGCATGGTATATTCTCCACTTTATACCAGTTTCCCAGACAGAGATTAGGCCTAGCCCGAGACTAAAAAGCACTTTCAATGCATGGAAATAAACGATTGAGAGTACATGCAATAAACAGACCAATGGAACGCAGACGTGGGGTATAGAACGAGGACACCATCATTGACACCCATTCAAAAAAATCTGATCTAACAAAGTGGATATTTGTCAAATCCATCATGATTTACAATATGTGTTCTAACAGGCCCACAATGTGGATACAAAAATCTGATTTGGATATATTTGGCTATTTTCGCTGCAGAATGTAGAAGTTGTCATTTTTGGCTTTAGAAAAAATATCTGGTGAATGCTAACTCCCGTTTGAATAAACTGGTAGCATAACGCTAACAAATGGCTGTAAATTTACTGTAAAACTTTTACAGTTAGCTGCTGTAATCTATATTACAGTACAGTCCTGTAAAGAGCAATGCATTATGGGGCCTCAATGGCATTCCGCTACACTGCTGCAAAATTACAGCAAATACAGTAAAGTACAATGTTGTGGGAAGCAAAATAATCTCTGGCTCATTAACATATTTTGAGCACCCATTAGTGAGAATGATGTACCCCACAGACTATATTTACTGGATTTCAGTACCATCCTACTTAATACAGTACCATAGTGTATTTTTGGACTCTAGAAATCTTTTCTTGTAAATCTACAGCAATTTACTGATTCAGTACCACTCAACAGCCTTTTGTGGATGCATGGTATTGTTGTTAAAGATCTCTAAATAACACATTTTGGAGGTGTGCCTTATAAGACGCAATACTTGTTGCACCTGTTAGACTACTGTACCAATATAAGTGATCTGTGGTAGTAGTTCCCTAGAAATTAAATGTGTATAGGGATCAGATCAGAGTGCCAGCATGTCACAACCTTAATTGGGGAGTTTTTAGCCTTGTCCTTTTGATCTGTTTTGCCCTGTAGTCACTGCCAGTTTGTAAGCCTTTGTTTAGGCCTAGGGGAGTGCAAGTGATATAAAAACACAAAATATTTTGGAGTACGCTGTAATATAATTCCATATTCACTTTTAGCAATTGCTGTAGATTTATTAAAATGTAATTTAACAATAAAGTACTGTTATGCTATATATTTACTGCAGCACCCGTGAGTAAGTCTAAGTAACATAATAAAAAAATCCCCATCAAAATCCGTCAGTTTAAGCTAGAGATATTTTTTGCATGTGCTGCGTCTCAATCCACTGCATCTGCCTATGTTGGCCTTCCATATCTGTGGTAGTTGGCCAAGCTACAGCAGTGTTTGTCAGACCATGAGACATCCCGAAAATCAGTCTTCTCACGACGTCTGTAGTGTCCGAATGGTTTGGCATGCAAACTATTATGATTGACATTTTTCTCTACGACCCCCACAAGGATCACGGGACTCGTCTGAAATCAGTAATGCTGATGTGCAAACTTCTGTCTGTAGCGTCCGAACTGTTTGAGCTACAAACTAACATATATTACGTGTCACAATGTCGACTAAAGGTGGCGCCTCTCCTCGTTCGGGCGGCGCTCGGTGGTCGTCGTCGCCGGCCTACTAGCTGCCACTGATCCTCTCTTCATTCTTCTTTTGGTGAGGTCTGGTTTATGTGTGCACCTGTATTGTGTTAGATCGTTAGTGGGGGGTTATTTAGTCTCTGTTTAGGTTTGGGGATTGTGCGGGATTGTATTGTCTGGTTTGGTTAGGTTGGGGTTTTAGGCATTTGGGGTTTCTGCATTTTTGTGTAGTAAGGCTACGAGTTTTTGGGCTGCGCCCCTACTCTGCTTTTCGGGCTCTTATTGTGTTGTATTTTTGCCCTGCCTTACATTTTGTTGGCAGTTTGGACTATTGCCTATTAAAACGTGTGTTCACGGATCTTGGTCCCCTGCGCCTGACTTCACCCCTCCTGCTTCTTTGAGTTCCCTGACATTACAGGACTCGTGACTTGTCTGAAGGTAACACATACAAACTAATGGAAGTATGGAGGTAGTTATATATGTGGGTTAAATATGTGTCCAAAAACACATATATCTTCAGCTATTTTGTATCTCTTAGATATAGGACAGACACATCAAAACTTTATTCCTTATGATTTCTTTTTTGACTGTGTTTTTTTGCCATTTATGAATGTGTTATTCAATGCATTTCTATGGGCGATAGTAGTAAAGGTCAAATTCAATATTTTATCAAATAGGCGACATGAATTGTAGTTCAGGCCGGTGAAATAAAGTAATGATGGACTGTTTTTTCTATTTGCTTATTTGAGCTGTTCTTGCCATAATATGGACTTGGTCTTTTACCAAATAGGGCTATCTTCTGTATACCACCCCTATCTTGTCACAACACAACTGATTGGCTCAAACACATTAAGAAGGAAAGAAATATCACAAATTAACAAGGCACACTTTTTAATTGAAATACATTCCAGGTGACTACCTCATGAACCTGGTTGAGAGAATGCCAAGCATGTGCAAAGCTATCATCAAGGCAAAGGGTGGCTACTTTGAAGAATCTCAAATATAAAATATATTTTCATTTGTTTAACACTTTTTTGGTTACTACACGATTCCATGTGTGTTATTTCATAGTTTTGATGTCTTTTCTATTATTATACAATGTAGAAAATAGTAAAAATAAAGTAAAAGTAGGTGTATCCAAACTTTTAACTGTACTATATATAAACAACAGCCTAAATGAAGGCTAATGTTGGTGGGTGGCAATTAGGAGCTTCTGTATGTATCCTGCATGGGGGGATGTGTGTGGCCTTTCCATTGTATTGGTCAAACTCTTACCTGCTCTATGATTTTAAGTTCAGGACTAGGCTCAATCTGTGTCTGGGAAAAATGGCCATTTTAAAGAAATCAGTCTTGATATAGAAACATATTTTTCACAATTTTGATGGGAAAAGTTTAAACATGCCCATTGTCCCTTTTGCATACTAAAAGAGAGGCAAAGAGATAAAGACAAATGTGTATGCAGCCTCCGCGTCAGTTGGTGAGGGATTGCCTAATTGTGAATTAGCCTGATAGGAATTCCTGAAGTCGTCGGGGCTCGAATTGATTTAATTAATTTACAACCTAATATTAAGAATTCAAAGAACAGTGGAACATTGACTAATTTGATAATTGATTATTTAATAGGAAATATAGCTAAGGACACAAATGTCTGACTGTTCCATTTAAACCAATGCTATAAATACGCAAATATTTGATTTATTGTATGTATAACTTTTTTTGCATTTTCTTACCAAACGGTGTTATATTTATAAATCATAATATCAGTCTATACTGTATATGATGTGCACATTTATTGTATAAGTTCCACAATGTCCTAGCAATAGAAAAACAAAATAGCCTAAACTTGAAGCATATCGATGTGGGTGTGAGAATATTTTTTTGTTAGTTATTGGTCAGATTTGGCATGTGCAAGTTGAGGTCATTAGCTAGGTTTCTATCCAATTGGTGATTTTCAAGTGAATATTCAAAAATGTGAATAAAACAATATGCACATTTTCCCACTGGAGATGTGCTTCCATCAAATTGACTTAATAGGATAATAATAGGCTGTGGGTGATGAGGTAGTGCACATAAAATGTTAAAATCAAATTGAACTCTACTAATGGTTTTGGCTCCGGCCAACAGCGTGCAGATACAATACTGGAGCTGCGAGGCTGTTGGCCAAAGCGCATTTATAGACTGATGAGATTATTATGGATAAATGGCAGCCAAACATCAATGTTTATGTCACCAGAATAGGTCTCTTGATATTTATTGGAAAGGAGCATCAAGTGCATCACCTTGCACTTTCACTACACTGTGAAGTTCATAATAACTTCCAGTGCCTTCAGAACGTATTCACAGCCCTTGACTTATTCCAAATGTTGTTGTCTTCCAGTCAATGTACAAAATTGCTTACATACTGTAGATTCTCAACCACCTAAACACAATACCCCATAATGACAAAGTGAAAACATATTTTTAGAAATATTTGCACATTTATTGAGAATGAAATAAAGAAATATCTCATTTACATAAGTATTTACGCCCCTGAATCAATACTTTGTAGCAGCACCTTTGGCAGTGATTACAGCTTTGAGTCTTTCTGGGTAAGTCTATAAGAGCTTTACTCACCTGGATGGTGCAACATTTACCCATTAGTCTTTTCAAAATTCTTCAAGCTCTGTCAAATTGGTTGGAGGTCATTGCTAGACAACCATTTTCAGATCTTGCCATGGATTTTCAAGCAGATTTAAAGTCAAATCTGTAATTTGCCCGCTCAGGAACATTCACTGTTGTAACGGTTGTCTTCATAAATGGACCAAGGCGCAGCAGGTATGTGAATACTGATGGTTTTTTATTACCAAAAAAAGAGTAAAGCATCCACTTGAAAAAACAATAAAGGTGACAACAGTAACAGTTTTACAGGCTATAAACGCAGTGCAAAAACAACCACCCACAACCCCAAAGAAAAACACACACACCTATATAGGACTTCCAATAAAAGGCAACTATACACACCTGCCTTCAATTGGAAGTCCCAATCATCCACACAAACATTCCCAACACAAACATGCCACGTCCTGACCCCAAAACTAAAACACTAGCTCCATCTGCTGGTCAGGACGTGACCGTACCCCCCCCCCTCAAGGTGCAGACCCCGGAATGCACCTACCAACAGAAAAACACCAACAAAAAACCCATAAACAATAACCCCTAAACAATAAGGGAGGGAAGGGAGGGTGGCTGCCGTCACCGACGGCACTGTGCTACACCCTCCCTCCCCAACCCACCTATCCTGGAGGTGGCTCAGGTGCAGGCCGTGGACCTCGCGCCACCTTCGGCGTCGCCCACTTTGATGGCACCGATAGCTGCGCCGGGCAGACGGGCCACTCGGGCTGACCCTGGCAGACGGACCACTCGGGCTGGACCGGAGGACAGGAGGGCCCCTCGGGCTGGGCCGGGGGACAGGAGGGCCCCTCGGGCTGGGCCGGGGGACAGGAGGGCCCCTCGGGGCTGGACCGGGGGACAGGAGGGCCCCTCGGGCTGGGCCGGAGGGCATGAGGGCCACTCGGGCTGGGCCGGAGGGCAGGAGGGCCACTCGGGCTGGGCCGGAGGGCAGGAGGGCCACTCGGGCTGGGCCGGAGGGCAGGAGGGCCACTCGGGCTGGGCCGGAGGGCAGGAGGGCCACTCGGGCTGGGCCGGAGGGCAGGAGGGCCACTCGGGCTGGGCCGGAGGGCAGGAGGGCCACTCGGGCTGGGCCGGAGGGCAGGAGGGCCACTCGGGCTGGGCCGGAGGGCAGGAGGGCCACTCGGGCTGGGCCGGAGGGCAGGAGGGCCACTCGGGCTGGGCCGGAGGGCAGGAGGGCCACTCGGGCTGGGCCGGAGGGCAGGAGGGCCACTCGGGCTGGGCCGGAGGGCAGGAGGGCCACTCGGGCTGGGCCGGAGGACAGGAGGGCCACTCGGGCTGGACCGGAGGACAGGAGGACCACTCTGGCAGATCCTGACAGGCAGGGCACCCTGGCAGATCAGGGCAGGCGGGCACCTCTGGCAGAACCGGGCAGTCGGGCCACCCTGGCAGAACCGGGCAGTCGGGCCACCCTGGCAGAACCGGGCAGTCGGGCCACCCTGGCAGAACCGGGCAGTCGGGCCACTCTGGCAGAACCGGGCAGTCGGGCCACCCTGCCAGAACCGGGCAGTCGGGCCACCCTGGCAGAACCGGGCAGTCGGGCCACTCTGGCAGTTCAGGGCAGTCTGGCCACTCTGGCAGTTCAGGGCAGTCTGGCCACTCTGGCAGTTCAGGGCAGTCTGGCCACTCTGGCAGTTCAGGGCAGTCTGGCCACTCTGGCAGTTCAGGGCAGTCTGGCCACTCTGGCAGTTCAGGGCAGTCTGGCCACTCTGGCAGTTCAGGGCAGTCTGGCCACTCTGGCAGTTCAGGGCAGTCTGGCGACTGTTGACTGGCGGGCAGCTCTGGTGACTGTTGACTGGCGGGCAGCTCTGGTGACTGTTGACTGGCGGGCAGCTCTGGTGACTGTTGACTGGCGGGCAGCTCTGGTGACTGTTGACTGGCGGGCAGCTCTGGTGACTGTTGACTGGCGAGGCTGGGCTGACACACTAGACTCCTGATGCGTGGGGCTGGTATTGGACGTGCCAGCCTGGAGACACGCACCTCCATGCTAGTGCGTCTAGCGGGAAACACCGGACCGAAAGGGCGCACTGGCGGTCTTGAGTGCAGGGTTGGCATCACCCCTTCCGGCTCGATGCACCCCTTGCCCTGGCACCTGCGGGGTGCTGGTACTGGGCGAACTGGGCTGTGCGTCCGTATAGGCGAGATGGTGCGTACCACAGCGTAACATGGCGCCCTCCACCTCATATGCACCTCCCTGTAGTCACGGGTAGCTGGCTTACGGCTCTTCCCTGGCCTGGCCAAGCTACCCGTCTGCCCCCCCAAAAGAAATTCTTGGGGGTGCCTCTCCGGCTTCCTCGCCAGCCGTGTTCCAGCATAACATTCATGTTGGTTCCTCTGTCCAGCTGCCTCCGCTCTCCTGAGTGCCTCCACCTGTTCCCATGGGAGGCGATCCCTTCCGGCTAGGATCTCTTCCCAGCTGTAGGCTCCCTTGCCGTCCAGGACGTCCTCCCATGTCCATTCCTCCCCTTTTCTCTCCTGTGGCTTCCTCCTCTTCTGCTGCTTGGTCCTTTGGTGGGTGGTTCTGTAACGGTTGTCTTCATAAATGGACCAAGGCGCAGCAGGTATGTGAATACTCATGGTTTTTTATTACCAAAAAAGAGTAAAGCATCCACTTGAAAAAACAATAAAGGTGACAACAGTAACAGTTTTACAGGCTATAAACGCAGTGCAAAAACAACCACCCACAACCCCAAAGAAAAAAACACACACACCTATATAGGACTTCCAATCAAAGGCAACTATACACACCTGCCTTCAATTGGAAGTCCCAATCATCCACACAAACATTCCCAACACAAACATGCCACGTCCTGACCCCAAAACTAAACCACTAGCTCCATCTGCTGGTCAGGACGTGACAACTGTCTTGTTGGTAAGCAACTCCATTGTAAATTTGGCCTTGTGTTTTTGGTTATTGTCCTGCTGAAAGGTGAATTTATCTTCCAGTGTCTGTTGGAAAGCAGACTGAACTAGGGTTTCCTCTAGGATTTTGCCTATGCTTAGCTCCATTACGTTTATTTTTTTATCCTGAAATACTCCCCAGTCTTTAACGATTACAAGCATACCCATAACACCACTATGCTTGAAAATATAGACAGTGCTACTTGGTAATATGTTTGGGGCAAATGCAATACAACACAACACTTTATATTCAGGACAAAAAGTGAATTGCTTCGCCACATTTTTTGCAGCATTACTTTAGTGCCTTGTTGCTACAATAACAGTGCCATGTTTTGGAATATTTTATTTTGCACAGGCTTCCTTTTTTTTCACTCTGTCAATTAGGTTAGTATTGTGGAGTAGCTACCATGTTGTTGATCCATTTTCAGTTTTCTTCTATCACAGCCATTAAACTTTGTAACTATTTTATAGTCCCCATTAGCCTCTTGGTGAAATCCCTGAGCGGTTTCCTTCCTATCCAGCAACTGAGTCAGGAAGGACACCTGTATTTCTATAGTGACTGGATGTATTGATGCACCATCCAAAGTGTAATAAATAACTTCACCATGCTCAAAAGGATTTTAAATGTCTGCTTTTTTTCTACCGATAGGTGCCCTTCTTTGCAAGGCATTGGAAAACCTCTCTGGTTTTTGTGGTTGAATCTGTGTTTAAACCCATTGAGGCAGGTAAGAAGGCAGGCAGGAAAAACATTTAAGAGAGTGGAATATAATAAGAGTACATATGGATTGCTGCAGAAGAATATTGAACATGACGAGAGTGAGGATGAATTAACTGCGTTGGCAAAGTTTCTGCCTCGTCCTGATGGTGATGAATATGTTTTTTTTGCCCAGTCGGAGTGACATTTTTGGAGAGAATGGATCCTTGCCTTCTGGCTGATCCATATGTGGTGTCAGGTTGAGTGGAAAAGAGGTCTGGGAATATTTGGTCGATGAAAGGGACTCAAAGTGGAATCATGTAGATTTTTGGCATTTCTGCCGTCCAGAGGGAGTGTGCGCTCCACACCATGTGACTGGGGACAAGATCTGTGACTTGCTTTCCTCTCCAGAGCAAGGCGCAGTTGAAAGGAATGATAACTGGAGAGATGTTAAATGTTGAGGAGGGTCAACCGAAGTTGAAGATTCCTGGTGTCTGTGATGCCCTCTGTTTGGTGCAACGCAGACACAGTGGAGAGTGTGGTGAAACAGAGAAGACACTTGTATGTACTACTGAGTTTTGATACAGAGTTTTAACCAGATAAAGTCAAGTAAGGATGTCAAATCAAATCAAAATTCTAATGTTATTTGGTGTTCTGAACAATAGTGTCCCATCCTCCGAGCCTGCTGGACAGGTGCAGGATCGAATATGACCAAAGTAGTGTAATAGTGATGAGTTTTTAATGGTGTAGGGTTAGTTGGTAGGGCAATTTGTTCACAAAGTGTAATGAATTCATATTACAGAATAGTAGGATGATAGACTGCCAATACAGTATGTGGCGGCATTCACCTAAACGTCCTCTCACTGTCAACTACATTTATTTTCAGCAAATTTAACGTGTAAATATTTGTATGAACATAACAAGATTCAACAACTGAGACACACTGAACAAGTTCCACACTCATGTGACTAACAGAAATGGAATAATGTGTCCCTGAACAAGGGGGGGGGGGGTCGAAATCAAAAGTAACATTCACTATCTGGTGAGGCAAACAGCTGTATTATCTCCTCCTCATGGACTGCATCAGATTTGCCAGTTCTTGCTGTGAGATGTTACCCCACTCTTCCACCAAGACACCTGCAAGTTCCCAGACATTTCTGGGGGGAATGGCCCTAGCCTTCACCCTCCGATCCAACAGGTCCCAGACGTGCTCAATGGGATTGAGATGACCATGGCAGAACACTGACATTCCTGTCTTGCAGGAAATCACACACAGAATGAGCAGTATGGCTGGGGGCATTGTCATACTGGAGGGTCATGTCAGGACGAGCCTGCAGGAAGGGTACCACATGAGGGAGGAGGATGTCTTCCCTGTAACGCACAGCATTGAGATTGCCTGCAATGACAACAAGCTCAGTCCGATGATGCTGTGACACACTGCCCCAGACCATGATGAACCCTTCACCTCCAAATCGATCCCGCTCCAGAGTACAGGCCTCGGTGTAACGCTCATTCCTTTGACAATTAACGCGAATCCGACCATCACCGCTGGTGAGACAAAACCGCAACTCGTCAGTGAAGGGCACTTTTTGCCAGTCCTGTCTGGTCCAGCAACGGTGGGTTTCTGCCCATAGGTGACATTGTTTCCAGTGATGTCTGGTGAGGACCTGCCTTACAACAGGCCTACATGCCCTCAGTCCATCCTCTCAGCCTATTGCGGACAGTCTGAGCACTGATGGAGGGATTGTGCATTCCTGGTGTAACTCGGACAGTTGTTGCCATCCTGTACCTGTCCCGCAGGCGTGATGTTCGGATGTACCGATCCTGGGCAGGTGTTGTTACACATGGTCTGTCCGTCCTGTCTCCCTGTAGTTCTGTCCTAGGCGTCTCACAGTACGGACATTGCAATTTATTGCCCTGGCCACATCTGCAGTCCTCATGCCTCCTTGCAGCATGCCTAGGGCACGTTAATGGATATGAGCATGGACCCTGGGCATCTTTCTTTTGGTGTTTTTCCGAGTCAGTAGAAAGGCCTCTTTAGTATCCTAAGTTTTCATAACTGTGACCTTAATTGCCTACTATAAGCTGTTAGTGTCTTAACGACCGTTCCACAGGTGCATGTTCATTAATTGTTTATGGTTCATTGAACAAGCATGGGAAATAGTGTTTTTAAACACTTTATAATGAAGATCTGTGAAGTTGTTTGGATTTATACGAATTATCTTTGAAAGACAGGGTCCTGAAAAAGGGACGTTTCTTTTTTTGCTGAGTTTATAACATTTGTATGCAGACCACCATAATGAAGAAGAAGAAGAAGAAGAAAAGTGGTCACTGAATTGTTTGATGATCATGAAAACGATGTAAACCATATGCCATGGCCGTCTCAGTCACCAGTTCTCAACCCAATTTAACACTTATGGGAGATTCTTGAACGGCGCCAGACAGAGTTTTCCACCACCATCAACAAAATATACAATTATTTAATTTCTTATGGAAGAATGGTATCGCATCCCTCCAGTAGTGTTCCAGATACTTATAGAATCTATGCCAAGGCGCATTGAAGCTGTTCTGGCTCGTGGTGGCCCAATGCCATAAGACACTTTATGTTGGTGTTTTCTTTATTTTGGCAGTTACCTGTAGATATCATCATGATACGTGCATCATCACCCCTTTGCAATGTTATGTCAGAGTCTTTGTGATACCATTGTGATACTGAAATAGTGCAGTTAAATGCTATGCTGTTAGATAGAATACTTTATATCATTATTCCAAATACTTGTATCATAAAGATGTTGATATAGTTACATCTTGACATGTAAATAATGTGGGTTTGTATGAGACATACTTATTTCAATCTCAACTATACACGATTATTTGTTGCGGCAAACGTCCCGCAAGTTTGGAAAATTTACTGTAAACTAAATAGTGAGTCACAAAATGTTGCCAGAAGATTGAAAATGTTTGCCACTATTGGTGAATTTGCAGCAAAACGTTAACAAAAATAATAGTTATTGCCACTTGAGGCAAACAGAGCGCCAGAGGTTTTTGTCTGGCAAACAATTCTCTCAAGATTCTATTTGAATCTGTGGCAAACCTGTGGCAACAATACTTATTGCCAGTAGTGGCAAACAGTTTACCAGAAGCCATTTCTGGTGAACACATGAGTTCCAAGAACAGTAACCGTTGACAAGCAGTCAGGGGGAGAAGAAAAATCTGTTGGAAAATGGAAACCACGCTAGCTAAAATACCCACCAGAGTTGTCCGGTGAGTGTAACTTATTAAACTTCCTAATAAACTTGCAAATTGTGTATGCCAATTAAGGCCTGGTTAGCAATGTCATGTTTTGTGGGATCGTTTGAAACACATCAGTTTCAATCTGTCAGCACCAATGACTGTCTAGTTAGCTAGCTAGTGTCTAGAGCTTAGATACTGGGTGGTAGGTAGCCTAGCTGCCAAAGTGAAAAATTTGCTGATGTGCCCTTGAGCAAGGTGCTTAACCCTAGTTTCTCTGGATAAAATGTAGCTAAAGTTAGCTGTCATTTCGCACAATTGATCAAAAGTATTTGGGTAATCGTTTTCTGTATACTAATGTTGTTTTGTTTTGTGGTTAATGTTTCAGTGCATGCATTACAATGCAAGTGGAACTAACTATATTTATGAGAATATAGAAGGGCATTGATGGCCAAAATGTCATGATTTTAATTATCATTTGACAAATAAAGCGTCAATATTTTAATTATGAGCGAGCGTTCCCCTATTCCTTCTAATTGACCAATAACTTAAACAATAATGGTTTAATTGTTCAATCTGAGACGGAGTACAGTACATTGCCTTTGTCAATCATCCGCTTTACCAGCAGTGAGCCTGAAGTGCTTAATTCTGTGGATGGGATATAAAGAAATTGAAGGCTGTTTAAAGTAATTTTTTTCAACACTTGAGGAGAAAACTTGCAATTCTTCATGACTCATGCATAATAATATACTTTTAAAGGCCAACATGGTATGGGAAATGTGATGTTTTTTCATTAAATGTGCTATGAATACACTGTTAAAAGCTTTTCCAAAACAACATCTCTATAGTTGTGCTTTTCATAAAAGAACAGCATTTTGGAAACGGTAACATAAATGACACATTAGACAACCAGAATTGAATTGCTTTATAATAGGTTATAAAACACAATCATTAATGGATCATGTGGTAACATCACAAATGGCAGCCTATTCCTTATTTAGTGCACTACTTTTGACCAGAGCCCTATGGAATAATGTGTCTTTTGGGTCACACACTGTGACTCATCAGCCCCACAGCAGTGATGTCAACAACTTCATAAGTCATTTATCACTCAATCACCTCCTTAAAACCACAACTAATCCCCTCATTTCAAAACCAACAGTGACATACACACCGATTCATATTGAATCATCTCCAAATCTGATGCAACCATCTAGGCATATACCTCAATACCATTAGTATATCATTATGTTTGTGTAAAGGCTAAAGGAAAGTTTAATAGCTTTGATGAGGTCAGAACAAGAAAATATGAATTGATTGACCCTTCAAACCTCTGTACGGCAGATTATATATTTTAAGTTTGAAGCTTCCCCTACCCTTTAGACACACACACAGACACACACATACAGACACACACCATGCTGCAGTAGGAATGGAAACCCTGGATACCTACCAACCTCCGAGGCCATCACAGTAATGTTGTGCCACGGCATGTCTTCCCGGTCCAGACTCTGGGTAGTCTTTATAACTCCGCTGTCCATGTCAATGTTAAAATACTTATCTCCGTGTTCACTGAGGTTGATGAAATACCTATTTTGAGAAATGGAGGGGGGAGAGGATAGTTTAAAAATGCATGAATACCGTTTCTGCACAGTCTAATAAAAATGTCATGCAGACCTGTGGAAATGGGAAATGCATCACGATGCAAAAACAAATTACCCTTGAAGGGTTGATGTCAAATGTATCCCTGTGTGCTATGGAGTCTACGGTCCACCGTTTACAGTACAGTGGGAGTGCATCCCAAATTGCACCCTATACCCTATTTAGTGCGCTACTTTTGACTAGGGCCCATAGGACTAGGGCTTACTATAAGATCAGGACCCATAGGACTGCGTCAATCTAAGTATCATAATACTTAGACCAAAATATGTCAGTTTAAGCTACAGATTTAATTTTTTTTTGCATGGGCTGTGTCTCAATCTGCCTATGTCCGCCTTCCGCATCTGCGGTCGAAGATGGCTGAGCTACAGCAGTGCAGTGATGTAAAGTACTTAACCCTTGTGTAGTCTTAACATTCTGTATACTCCCCATGTCCTAAGGGTAAACAATTACCCGCCTTCACTAAACCCCTAAAATAAAGCTGCTTAATTGAATTTTAAACCCCAAATCTATTTTGCATGAAGAAACAACCTGTCATTCATCCCAAACTTTGTGAATATCTGGGTTTTCCCCTCTTCACAATGCAGAAAGACTGCATTTAGTCAGTGGACACCACCTGTTTTTATTACAACACACCTGTCATAATTGTTTAGTAGAGGTTTATTATTATTATTGCTAAAGGTACTGCATAGGTGTAAACATACATTTTTTATTAGCAAGAGATAGCTCTTGTATAGCCTAAGAATGTTGCAGAAATGTGAAGAAAGTAGTTTTGAATGCATTTTATTGAAAGGAAACAATAACATTCTTGAACTGTTTTGGCAACATAGTGATATATTCTGTACAATGAGGAAATCAACTACAAAATACTAGTCTTCTCCCATTTTCTTAACCATGTCACCACCCACAAGGTGTATAAACAACAACAATAAATAAGAATAAAATAAGATAATAGATACAAACAAAAATGTGAAGAACATAAATCAATCAACTTTAATTAGCACATGTAGGACAGTATGCAAGTGTGTGTTCATGGACTTTGCAGATGTATTTCTCACATGTGCAGTACATAGTATTTGTTTTACAGTCCTTATCTGGGGGGAAAATTGGCATCTCCTCCTCTTGCCTGCCCCAACTGCAGCCTCAGGTGGATCAGGACAAGATTTAACCCCCTGTACAGCTTTCACAAGTGCTGCAGAGGCTGCTGTGCGGGGAGGTGCTCCCTTCTTTGAATGTGTGGGGTGCCTTTCCCAGCAACACCCTCCTCTTGTTCAGGTTATCAGGCATCCAGGTAGGGTTGATCTTGTTCCATATCACGAAGGCATTGTATGAGGACACATTAATGATGTTATGGAAGATGACCAGGGACCAGCGGGCAGTCATCCTCCTGCAGCTGTAAGTTCCAGTCACCTTGTCCAGGTTGTCCACACCTCCTTTGTTATGGTTGTAGTCCAGGATGATGGCTGGCTTCCTGTCCTCATGATCACTGATCTCAGCCATTTTGTGCGGTGTGCTCAGGAGGGCCACGTTCTTGTTCCTCTTTGGGAGGTAAGAAACTAGAGTGGTCGTGGGGGTGAAGGCAAATTTTGATGAGAAGGCCTCTCTCCCCCTTGTTGCGATGAGTGCAGGGGGAGCTCAAGCTTGTTCTTTCTAACTCTGCCAACCATGGTAATCTTCCTCTTCAGGAGCTGCTGGCTGAGTTCGATCAGTAGCACACATAATCTCAAATTCTCATTGTATGTGTGTGTGTCTTTGTGGTTTTTGTGGTGTATAAATGATTTTATAACTGCATGGTCAAAAAGGATCCTAAGACAGTCTTTGTACCCTGGTGGGGTACAGCTTTTATGGAAATATGAACAAAGGCGATGTTTCACTTTATCTAATGTTGTGGTCACTCAAATTTCAAGTTGAAAAATTATCATGTAGGGGGTTTTCTCTGTGTAAGGTTCTGTATTCATTTTCTTAGTCAACCTTGTGTTCTGTTTCATTGTGTTCTTGTACGTAGCCCTGTTTCATTGTGTTCTTGAACGTAGCCCTGTTTCATTGTGTTCTTGAACGTAGCCCTGTCTTTCATTTTTGTTCATTGATTTCACCTGTGTTAGTTACTCACCTGGTCTCATCAGATCCTTATTTAGTTCAGTTCATTCTGTTTGTGCTTTTGTGAGGTATTGTTCATTTTGACTACTAAGCCTTTTCCTAGCTCGTTTGTGAGAACCAGTTAGCGCCTTCAGTCCTAGTTTTGATTCACCTGCCTGTTTGCCTGCCTGTGACTACGATTCCTGCCTGCTGTGTAGGCGAAATTAACACCTGCCATGCTCTGCGCATGAATCTACACTTTTTTCTCCCTGAGCATTCATTGCACTCTGTTTTGACCCTTAAGACATCACAAGGGTTAAGTATACTTTAAAGTACTATTCCATTTTTGGGGGGTATCTGTACTGTACTATTTATTTTTTTAATTACATTTTTACTCCACTACATTCCGAAAATTAAATGTAGTTTTTACTCCATACTTTCTCCCTGACTCCCAAAATCAGTCATTACATTTTGAACGCATAGAAGGACAGGAAAATGGTCCAATTCACCCACTTATCAAGAGAAAATCCCTGGTCATCTCTATTTCCTCTGATCTGGCAGACTCACTAAACACAAATGCTTTGTTTTTAAATTATTTCTGAGTGTTGGAGTGTGCCCCTGACTATCCATATTTAAAAATATATATAATAATTAAATCATGTCATCTGGTTTGCTTAATATAAGGAATTAGAATTTTTTATACCTTTACTTTTGATACTTAGTAAGTATTTTTAAAACTAAATACTTTTACTCAAGTAGTATTTTACTGGGTGCATTCCACTTTTTTACTTGAGTCATGTTATATTAAGGTATTTTTACTCAATATGACGAATGGCAACTTTTTCAACCACTACAGTGGTGTTTGTCAGACCATGAGACATCCCAGAAATCAGTCTTCTCATGAAAACGTAGCGTCCGAACGGTTTGGCCTACAAACTAATATGGCCACTCTAACCTCTCTGTTTTGCTCTACAACCCCCATGGATCTCGTTTGAATGTAACCCATACAAATGAATGGAAGTATGGAGGTAGTTTTGTTGCAACACAAATCAGGGATTAAATGTGTATCCAAAAAACTAAAATGTCCTGAGCTTTCTTATATCTCCTCAATATAGGACAGACACTTCAAAACTGTATTGAGATTCCTTTTTTTTACTGTATTTTACTGCCATTTATGAATGTGTTATTCAATCCATTTCTATCGGCAAAAGTAGTTTTACATTTGACATTTGATTAATTTAGCAGACACTCTTATCCAGAGTGCATAGATTTTCATACCTTTTTCGTAGTAAAGGCCAAATTCAATATTTTATCAAATTATATATATTTGTATATTTATAATTAAAGGGGTCCTAAAATGTCAAATCAAATAGCTATATAATGCATGATAAGACCATTTTAAAACAATTCCATATGTTAGCCTATATTCAGTTTGTTTCCTAAAGATTTTTATTATGTATGAAATGAACACAATGTGTGGTTGGTAATTTATTTTTTAATGAACCATTTGCACGTCTAATTTAGTCTTGGTTCTTAGAACTAATATACATTGGCATGGAAAGAAAGCACTAATAGCAAGATGGAGAGAGGGGAAAAACAATAAAGCAAAGGATTGCATTCATTTGCTATAATTAATTAATTCTCGTAAGCGTAGCTTGCTTACAATTTTAGAAGGCACTCTCGGCAGAAATGCTGTCATGGTTTATTAAACGCTCATGTTTACGAGTGCACAAAGACTGAAAGAGAGATTTTAACAGCAAGGTTCAAGCGTTTGGTAATTACATGGGAGGAATCAAAAACAGAATGGGCGTTTGCATGATCATGTGATTCCATAAAACGTCTAAATAGTGAAATGTTTTTATGTGTGATATTTTGACAGCACAGAAAATGCCTAAACACAACCTCATATATCAATTGCTTGGTGTGGTGGGTTTTGCATCAGTCTATAAGATAACTGAATACGATGGCAAAAGTTACACTCTCCTGGTAAACTGAAATCCTCCAACAAAGTTTGCCTGCCAATTATTCACGTCAGTGTCCTGAAATAGATTCTAGTTACCTGTCCGAAATTATAATCAGTAACGGAACTTTTGGATTACCAAAACTCAGTAACTTAATCTGATTACTTTCAGTTACTTTCGGAATGCTTTCCCCTTAAAGAGATTCTCCAGTACTTTTGTATACTTTTTTTGCCAGTTGTTCTGAAAGTAGCACTGACGAGACAAAAGTGGTCCCCGAAAATTGCCTACTACCTCATATTTGTCCTGTCTTATCTGGTGTGTCTCTCTCTCTTTCTCTCTCTCTCTGTTTGCTGTGTGTGCATCTTACTAGCTGTGACTCAAATGGCGAGGGGCTGAAGCTCATTGGCTAGAACTCGAATTGCTAGGGGGCTGGCCGACGTATGGGAAAATGTAGGAAAAATGGCACCAAACAGCTTCCATGAAACAGTTGCTTTCAAACAGATCCTTTCAAATAACCATACAGTTTTTTTTATTAAGGGAAGCCATATTATATACTTAAAATTCCATAGGTGTTATTATTGTGTTAGGTGACATGTTTAATCAAGTGAGCTTCCTCTGGAACAGCTGCAGTTCCCTGAGGAGAGAATTGAAAATCATTGATTGATTTAGTCAACCATTCTCAATTGTTCTCAATTGACTCAAAGTCTTTTACAAGACAGTCACTGGCCATAGTATAGAATGGCATAAAACAACACGTTAGATGAACTGGAATGACACTCACTCACGGTTGCACAAAAAGAGCCGCCCCAAAATATTCTAATGAGCTGCCTCCCCTACCTTAAATTATGACTAAAAGAGCAAAGTACCCTTTGGTGAACTGTAAAGAACCATCAAAGAACTCAAAGGGTTATTTGAGTCATTATGATTCCACATAGAACCATCACCCTTCCCAAAGAACCCTTGAGGAACCCTCATTTTATTTTAGTGTGTACATTTTTTTTTTTTTTGTAATCAGATATCTCCCCAACCCTGAGTCATGCATAGGGCTTTATTTAAAATATGTTAGCACTATTACAGAAGACCATTTACAGTGCACTACGAGTGTGACACAGGTTATTACTCTCTGTAACTGTTATGGAGTTGCTAGAGAACTCTCATCATGGATGTGTCAGATCAGACAGCACCTTGGTCCTCAGAGGGACTTGAAGATTTTGCTGTGATGATTATGACTCACCACCTTGTTCGGCAATTAAAATGTGTCAATAACAAAGGGACCTGAAATGATCTTAAAAAAATCTAACTAATGGCCTTATTTCTTCGTATCTTGAGGGAACATAAATGATACATGAGGTAAAAGCAGCATCAGAGAGAGAGAGAGAGAGAGAGAGACTGCGATCTGTCTCCAACAGCAAACCGTCAACCACCAACTCAAGGAATATTATTTTGTGCCATTTTTCTTTTTCTCAGTTCAAATGGATTTTATTCAAACCTTTCCCATTGTCTCTTCCTTTCTGGTGGTGAACAGTGAGACAGAGAGCTCTATGAATTAGACGAGGGGGAGGTATCCCACCAGGACCCTTTCATATGCAGATTTCCTTTTGTTTAATATAAATCCCTTTCAAATATCTTAAGCTGTTGATTCACAATAAGAATCTTGTTTAAAAATGTCAGACTCCGTCAGCATCTCTATCACTCCTTGAACATGTTTTATAGATGCATCTTTCTTCATAAAGGGTCTGGCTAGCCAGCCTGTCTTTTGCAGACATGGCGGAAAGAGATATGGCCACAATAACATGTGAAGGGACTGCGGTTCAGTGCTTAATACAATTGCGGAATTCCATATGTACATCGTGGTGTTTCACCAAACCAAGATCATATATCATGTAATAGGGACTATTAGATTGCAATCTATTGGGGTATGGATAATGTACTGTATCTGATATGAGGTTATGACGCAATTCCCTCTTCATTTCTTGGAATGTGAAAATGAATACAAGGTTTGTATAGACTGAACGGCCCTAAGCTTTTAGACATGATAATTGGAGCCCATGCCGTGCAAACTAGGAAAGCTGATTCCTATTAGGACACTTGAAGGGTTGTATGTTTTTTAAAATCATGTTAATATTACCATATCTTTGCACGTGAGCATACATGCATATTATGTGTTGTCTAGTAGAGCCCATTTGCTGCTTTTTAATTTATAGTCATAACAACAAAACATTTTCCTGACCAGACTGGAGAATCATGTTTGAACACAAAACAAGGAGTGGCACATGATTAGCCTAGTTCTGGATCCTGTACTACCCAGGCTTAGGGATGAGGTGATGCAGACAGAGAATAGATTGTCTCCAAGCTCTTACCTGACAGGACTGTTTTTGCTGTCTGGATCCCGGGCTGTTACAGCCCCCACCTCTGTACCAATATGAGCGTTTTCATAAACATCCATGATGTAATAATCCATAGAGAATACAGGAGGCTCGTCCACATCTCCCACAGTGATCTTTAGGGTGGCAGTGTCTTTGAAAGGACCAAGGTAGGAAAAACGAGGTTCCACGTGGGTATTCACTCCTTCAATGTGAAGGGTGTAGGTCTTCTTCCTCTCATAGTTCAGTGGCTGTATGTCCAGGAAAAAGGCACCAGGAAAACATGCAGGATTAGGAACATACTTCATTCCACTTGTGTACCACCTACTAAAGTACTACGTTACAACATGTTAACCCAATGTGTCCCACAGCAACGCTAGCACGTTTTAAACATAGTGGGTTGTACCAATGGGTTAGTCTATTTCTTCTGTATCAATAGATATCAACCATTAGTATGTGTGATTCATGGGGTCTGAGCTAGAGCAGTGTTTGTAAGACCGAATGGTCTGAGGTTTAAACTATTAGCTCTATCGATGAAAAGCTGATATGCTCACGAACACGCATATGGAACATTTGCTCTAAGACACTCACAAGCTATACAAGTGTTGTTCTAAGGTAAGGGGTTCTTCTACAAAGAAGATCATTAGAAATCCCATGACATATTGTCAATAATACTGTAATAAGCGCACATAGTTGCTGTCACAAACTCCATACAATTGTCCCTGACTAGTTGCATATTCACTTCACAGCGAGCAAACAATTTCTGTACAGCATTTATATGAATTCATTTTTATCAGGTTTTTGCTCTGGCAAAACATTTTAATTGACATTTGTAAAGTGTTTTTCCATTCCATTTAAGTGTGAGGCCAAATACAGGGGCTGGACATGCAGATAAATAAAAGTCAGATAAATGAAAAGCCAATCTTTGCTGGGGTCTCGTGAGAGATAGGGTTAATACAGCTGTTCCCAAACTAGGGTACGTGACCCCAAGTTTCCAAGACCACAGTGTTCTCCATCATTGGGAAATGGAAAAAGAATGGAACTACCCAGACTCTGCATAGAGCTGGCTGTCCTACCAAACTGACCAAACGGGCAAGGAGGATGTTGGTCAGAAAGGTGACCAAGAACCCAATCACTAGTGACAGAAATACAGAGTTCCTTTGCTGAGATGGGAGAACCTGCCAGAAGGACAACAAACTCTACACCAGTGGTTCCCAAACTAGGGTTTGCGACCCCACGTAGGTTCATGTAATATGAAAATGGAGTAGCTGGAGAATTTCTACAAAACAATAAATAACAATAAATATATACACACATACATATATCCTAGCCGCAAGACATTAAAAACTGTAATATCTTATGTTTCACCAAGTCGTGGCTGAAAGATGACATGAATAACATACAGCTGGCTTGTTATACACTGTACCGGCAGGATAGCACAGTAGCCTCTGGTAAGACAAGGGTTGGTGGTCTATGTATATTTGTAAACAAAAGCTGTTGCACGATATCTAAGGAATGCTCAAGGTTTTGCTCGCCTGAGGTAGAGTATCTCATGATAAGCTGTAGACCACACTATCTACCTAGAGAGTTTTCATCTATATTCTATGTAGCTGTCTTTTTACCACCACAAACTGATGCTGGCACTACGACCACACTCAATGAGCTGTAAACGGCCAAAAGCAAACAGGAAAACGCTCATCCAGATCTCCTAGTAGCCGGGGACTTTAATGCAGGGAAACTTAAATCCGTCTTACCTAATTTCTACCAGCATGTTAATTGTGCAACCAGAGGGAAAATAAACTCTAGACCACCTTTACTCCAAAACAGAGACGGGTACAACGCTCTCCCTCACCCTCCATTTGTCAACTCTGACCATAATTCTAACCTCCTGATTCCTGCTTACGAGCAAAAATTAAAGCAGGAAGCACCAGTGACTCGGTCAATAAAAAAGTGGTCAGATGAAGCAGACACTAAGCTACAGGACTATTTTGCTAGCACAGACTGGAATATGTTCCGGGATTCTTCCGATGGCATTGAAGAGTACACCACATCAAGAAGTGCATCGATGACATCATCACCACAGTGACTGTACGTATACACCCCAACCAGAAGCCATGGATTACAGGCAACATCTGCACTGCGCTAAAGGGTAGAGCTGCCACTTTCAAGGAGTGGGACTCTAAACCGTAAACTTAGAAGAAATCCCGCTATGCCCTCCAATGAACCATCAAACAGGCAAAGTGTCAATAGAGGACTAAGATCGAATCGTACTAGACCGGCTCCGACGCTATGGCAGGGCTTGCAAACAATTACAGACTACAAAGGGAAGCAAAGCCAAGAGCTGCCCAGTGACACGAGCCAACCAGACGAGGTACATTTATTCTATACTCGCTTTGAGGCAAGTAACACTGAAAAATGCATGAGAGCATCACCTGTTCTGGACAACTGTGATCACACTCTCTGTGGCTGATGTGAGTAAGACCTTTAAACTGGTCAAAAATCATAAGGCCGCAGGGCCAGACGGATTACCAAGACGTGTACTCCGAGCATGCCCTAACCAACTGGCAAGTGTCTTCATTGATATTTTCAACCTCTCCCTGTCCGAGTCTGTAATACCAACATGTTTCAAGCAGACCACCATAGTCCCTGTGCCCAAGAACACTAAGGTGACCTGACTAAATGACTACCGGCCCATAGGGCTCACGTCTGTAACCTTGAAGTGCTTTGAAAGGCTGGTCATGGCTCACATCAACACCATTATCCCAGAAACCCTAGACACACTCCAATTTGCATACCACCCCAACAGATCCAAAGATGATGCAATCTCTATTACTCTCCACACTGCCCTTTCACACCTGGACAAAAGGAACACCTACAACTGGCAAGTTGAAGTCGGAAGTTGGAAGTTTACATACACCTTAGCCAAATACATTTAAACTCAGTTTTTCACAATTCTTGACATTTGATCCTAGTAAAAGTCCCCTGTCTTAGGTCAATTAGGATCACCACTTTATTTTAAGAATGTGAAATGTCAGAATAATAGTAGAGAGAATGATTTATTTCAGCTTTTATTTTTTTCATCACATTCCCAGTGGGTCAGAAGTTTACATACACTCAATTAGTATTTGGTAGCATTGCCTTTTAAATTGTTTAACTTCGGTCAAACGTTTCAGGTAGCCTTCCACAAACTTCACACAATAAGTTGGGTGAATTTTGGTAGTGGCTTTTTCCTTCCTGAGTGGTTTTTTAGCTTAGGTCTATATAGGACTCGTTTTACTGTGGATATAGATGCTTTGTACCTGTTTCCTCCAGCATCTTCACAAGGTCCTTTGCTGTTGTTCTGGGATTGATTTGCACTTTTTACACCAAAGTACGTTCATCTCTAGGAAACAGAACGCGTCTCCTTCCTGAGCGGTATGACGGCTGCGTGGTGCCATGGTGTTTATACTTGCGTACTATTGTTTGTACAGAGGAACGTGGTACTTTCAAGCATTTGGAAATTGCTCCCAAGGATGAACCAGACTTGTGGAGGTCTACAATTTTCTTTCTGAGGTCTTGGCTGATTTCTTTTGATTTTCCGATGATGTCAAGCAAAGAGGCACTGAGTTTGACGGTAGGCTTTGAAATACATCCTCAAGTACACCTCCAATTGACTCAAATTATTTCAATTAGCCTATCAGAAGCTTCTAAAGCCATGACATCTTTCTGGAATTTTCCAAGCTGTTTAAAGGCATAGTCAACTTAGTGTATGTAAACCTCTGACCCACTGGAATTGTGATACAGTGAATTCTAAGTTAAATAATCTGTCTGTAAATAATTGTTGGTAAAATTACTTGTGTCATGAACAAAGTAGATGTCCTAATCGACATGCCAACACTATAGTTTCTTAACAAGAAATTTGTGGAGTGGTTAAAAAACAAGTTTTAATGACTCCAACTTAAGCGTATGTAAACTTCCGACTTCAACTGCATGTGAGAATGCTATTCATTGACGACAGCTCAGCGTTCAACACCATAGAGCCCTCAAAGCTCATCACTAAGTTAAGGACCCTGGGAATAAACACCTCCCTCTTCAACTGGATCCTGGACTTCCTGACGGGTCACCCCCAGGTGGTAAGGGTAGGTAACAACACTTCTGCCACGCTGACCAACAACACTGGGGCCCCTCAGGGTTGTGTGCTCAGTCCCCTCCTGTACTCCCTGTTCACTCATGACTGCACGGTCAGGCACGACTCCAACACCATAATTAAGTTAGGTGATGAAACAACAGTGATAGGCCTGATCACAGACAACGTTGAGATAGCCTATAGCGAGGAGGTCAGAGACCTGACTGTGTGGTGCAAGGACAACAACCTCTCCCTCAACGTGTTCAAGACAAAGGAGATGATTGTGGAAGACCAAGAACGCCCCCATTCTCATCGATGGGGGGCGTGTAGTGAAGCAGGTTGAGAGCTTCAAGTTCTTTGGCATCCACATCACCAACAAACTAACATGGTCCAAGCACACCAAGACAGTTGTGAAGAGGGCACAACAAAACCTATTCCCCCTCAGGAGACTGGAATGATTTGGCATGGTCCTCAGATCCTCAAAATCTTCTACAGCTGCACCATCGAGAGCATGCTGACGGGTTGCATCACTGCCTGGTATGGCAACTGCTCGGCCTCCGACTGCAAGGCACTACAGAGGGTAGTGCGTACGGCCCAGTACATCACTGGGGCCAAGCTTCCTGCCATCCAGGACCTCTATACCAGGCGGTGTCAGAGGAAGGCCCTGAAAATTGTCAAAGACTCCAGCCACCCAAGTCATAGACTGTTCTCTCTGCTACCGCACGGCAAGCGGTACCGGAGCACCAAGTCTAGGTCCAAGAGGCGTCTAAACAGCTTCTGCCTCCAATCCATAAGACTCCTGAACATCTAATCAAATGGCTACCCAGACTATTTGCATTGCCCCCCCTCTTTTACGATGCTGCTACTCTCTGTTATTATCTATGCATAGTCACTTTAATAACTCTACCTACATGTAGATACTACGTCAATTACCTCAACTACCCGGTACCCCCGCACATTGACTCTGTACCGGTACCCCCTGTATATAGCCTCGCTACTGTTATTTTACTGCTGCTCTTTATAGATTTGTTACTTTTATTTCTATTTTTTTAGGTATTTTTTTGTAAAACTGCATTGTTTGTTAAAAGGGCTTGTAACTAAGCATTTCATTGAAAGGTCTACCTGTTGTATACTTGTTGCATTTTGCGCATGTGACAAATAAAATTAGATTTGATTTTAATAATCTAAAACCTAAAATATATTTGATTTGTTTAACACTTTTTTGGTTACTACATGATTCCATATGTGTTATTTCCTAGTTTTGATGTCTTCACTATTATTCTACAATGTAGAAAATAGTAAAAATAAAGAAAAACCCTTGAATGAGTAGGTGTGTCCAAACTTTTGACTGGTACTGTATATTAGAATTGTTTTTGTATCTCAAAATCTTGCAATGTGTTTAACCTTAAAAATATAAATTAAAATAAAATTCAACCAGAGAGTTCCCTTAGATCATGGGAAAAGGCTACACTTGACCGTTGCACTTGAATCATTCCCACGGTGAATAGCTAGGACTGCTATGAAATGACACACTATTGCAGCGACTTTGATTTAAGCGGACGCAATTGAAATGGTGAACACAATGTGTGGAGCGGCAGAGGCACAGAAACTCACATCAATACCTATGTCATATAACACAGTTAAACAAATAATTGTAGCAATTTCTAGCATTGAAGAGGAAACTGCCTGAATAACTCAAAAACAAACCAGATTATGCTCTCCAAATAGACATTAGCTATAAGGGCAGAGAGGCCCATGCATTGACTTTTGTTCACTATAAATGACGGGGGATGCTATTTACAAGGACATATTGTTCTGTCTCACGATTCCCGAGCATGAAACGGCACAGGGGATGTTCAGTGTGCTGTGTGGCTATATTGACGATAAGCAGATTCCATGGGATCGAATGGTGGGCTTTTGCAGAGATGGGTCTCCATCTATGGCGGGACAGTGGGCAAGCCTCTGCACTCTAGTTATGAATGTGTCTCCCTCTGCCATATGGACACATTGTATGATACACCGAGACCAACTGCCGGCAAAAGAACTGAGCACAGAATGCGGAGATATACTGCAGCAGGAATACATCACCTAGAATACATCACAATCAAAGAGGGAAATCTCTATGGAATGGTACTGCTTGACCTACAGAAGGCCTTTGATACAGTTAACCACTGTCTCCTAATCTCCAAACTGGAGGCACTGGGGTTAAACAGTATCCCTATTGGCTGGGTAAAGTCCTATATATCAGGAAGGGAGCAAGTAGTAGAGGTTAATGGTTCACTGTCTCAGGCAAAACCAATGAGTTGTGGCGTTCCGCAAGGGAGCGTGCTGTGGCCTCTGCTGTTTTTAGTCTATATTAACGATATGAAAGATGCTTGTTCTTGCTGTATTTTTCTTTAGGAGGATGACTCTACACTTCTGGTGTCTCACAAAAGTAAAACTATGTTGGAGAGCATACTTAGCACAAAGCTTACTAACATTAGCAAATGGCTTGGAGATAATAAGCTATCTCTGCACTTCAGGGAAATCTGAAGCAATTATTTTTGGATCCAGACATAAATTGAGTAGGCCCTTTGAAATCAGTGTGGAATTAGGGGGCGAGGTGCTGACTACTAAAACCTCTGTTAGCTACTTGGGATGTATCCTTGATGGAAGCTTGGGAGGTGTGAGCATGGCCAATAAAGTGCTAGGGAAGGTTAATGCCAGGACAAGTTTTTGGCTAGAAAGTCCAAGCAGCTTGATAAGGACTCCATGAAAGTGCTAGCTACTGCCCTCACTCAATGCCATTTTGACTATTATAGTACTTCCTGGTTTGGAGGCTTATCTAAGCTTATGAAGGGGAAGCTCCAGGTTGCCCAGAATAAGCTGATCAGGGTAGTATTGAAGGTGAGTCCACGTACTCACATAGGCAGGAGCTGCTTTCAGGAACTAAACTGGCTGCTTGTTGAGGCTAGGGTGTCCCAGATTAGACTAGGTTTGGTTTACAGGAGTATGTATGGTCCTGTGCCCAGATATCTAAGTGATTACTTTCCTCGTGTTAGGGATGCACACAATCACAGCACCAGATCAGGTGTTGCTGATGTGTGCTTGTACAGGTTCAGGAGTAATGCTGGGAAAGGTAATATCTTGTATACTGGAGCCTCAGAATGGAATGAGTTGCCTCTGCCCATACAAACAACGTCCTCTCTGGGCGGCTTTAAAAATAAAGTAAAAATATGTTTGATGTCTTCTGTGCCCATATGAATGACCCCTATGATGTAACTGGAATGATGAGATAGATGTCCTTCTCTGTTTTTGTTTTATTTTTTTCACTTCCACACTGTGTTCGATCTTGTCTAGCCATCTTGTCTCAAGAGGACCACAATGGAAATAAGTCACAGACTTTATTGTGTGTTATACTAGATGATTTTATTAATGTCCATGTATGGCTTTTTCAAGTTTTATGTGTGCTTGTTTTTTTAAATGGTCGAATTAATAAACTAAACTAAAAAATACCGACCATATTATCTCCCTAGAAAATTATCTTCGGTTATAGTCACAGCCTTGTACTGTATATCCCCCCTCAAGCTGACATCATGATGGCTCTCAAAGAACTTCATTTATGCAAACTGGAAACCACATATCCCGAGGCCGCATTTATTGTAGCTGGGGATTTTAACAAAGCAAATTTGAGAAAAAGGCTGCCGAAGTTCTATCAACACATCGACTGTAGTATTTACGCTCCTAAAACACTCGACCACAGCTACTCCAACTTCTAGGATGCCTACAAGGCCCTCCTTTCGGCAAATCTGACCACAAATCTGACCATATAACTCCAACTCCATATATTGCGCCTCCCTTCCTCTAGGCAAAAACCCAAACAGGAAGTACCTGTGCTAAGGACTATTCAACGCTGTTCTGACCAATCGGAATCCACGCCTCAAGATTGTTTTGATCATGCGGACTAGGATATGTTTTGATAACGCGGACAAGGGTAGCTTCCGAGAATAATATTGATGAATATACTGATACAGTGACTGAGTTTATCAGGAAGTGTATAGATGTCGTACCCACTGTGATGATTAAAACCTACCCTAACCAGAAACCACGCATAGATGGCAGCATTCGGCAGCAAATGCGAACCACCGCTTTTAACCACGAACCACCGCTTTTAACCACGGCAAGGTGACTGGGAAAATGGCAGAATACAAACAGTGTAGTTATTCCATCCACAAGGCAATCAAACGGGCAAAACGTCAGTATAGAGACAAAGTGGAGTCACCATTCAATGGCTCAGACACAAGACATACACTACCGTTCCAAAGTTTGGAGTCACTTAGAAATGTCCTTGTTTCCATGAAAACATACATGAAATTAGTTTCAAAATGAATAGGAAATATAGTCAAGACATTGATTTATAGGTTATAAGGTTATAAATAATGATTTTTTTATTAAAATAATAATTGTGTCCTTCAAACTTTGCTTTCATCAAAGAATCCTCCATTTGCAGCAATTACAGCCTTGCACACCTTTGGCATTCTAGTTGTCAATTTGTTTAGGTAATCTGAAGAGATTTCACCACATGCTTCCTGAAGCACCTGCCACTCAAACAGGATGTACCAGTGATGAGAACCTGAACCAGACGGCTGGCCCAGACGGCATTCCTAGCCGCATCCTCAGAGCATGCGCAGACCAGCTGGCTGTTGTGTTTATGGACATATTCAATCTCTCCCTATCCCAGTCTGCTGTCCCTACATGCTTCAATATGGCCACCATTGTTCCTGTACCCAAGAAAGCAAAGGTAACTGAACTAAATTTACTGAACTAAATTACTATCGCCCCGTGTCACTCACTTCTGGCATCATGAAGTGCTTTGAGAGACTAGTCAAGGATCATATCACCTCTACCTTACCTGTCACCCTAGACGCACTTCAGTTTGCTTACCGCCCCAATAGATCCACAGCGATCGCACTGTACACTGCCCTATCCCATCTGGACAAGAGGAATACCTATGTAAGAATGCTGTTCATTGACTATAGCTCAGTATTCAACACCATAGAACCCTCCAAGCTCACCATTAAGCTCAAGGCCCTGGGTCTGAACCGCGCCCTGTGCAACTGGGTCCTGGACTTCCTGACTGGCCACCCACAGGTGGTGAAGGTAGGAAACAACACCTCCACTTCACTGATCCTTAACACTGGGGCCCAACAAGGGTGTGTGCTCAGCCCACTGCTGTACTCCCTGTTCACCCATGACTTCATTGGTCAAGCACAACTCCAACTCAATCATCAAGTTTGCAGACAACACAACAGTAGTTGGCTTGATTACCAACAATGACGAGACAGCCTACAGGGAGGAGGTGAGGAATCTGGAAGTGTGGTGTCAGGAAAACAACCTCTCACTCAACATCAACAAAACAAAGGAGATGATCGTGGACTTCAGGAAACAGCAGAGGGACCACTCCCTTTTCCACATCGATGGGACCGCAGTGTAGAAGGTGGAAAGCTTCAAGTTCCTCGGCATACACATCACTGACAAACTGAAATGGTCCACCCACACAGACAGTGTGGTGAAGAAGGCACAACAGCACCTCTTCAACCTCAGGAGGCTGAAGAAATTTGCGTAGCACGTAAAACCCTCACAAACTTTTACAGATTCACAATTGAGAGCATCCTGTATAACCGCCTGGTATGGCAGCTGCACCGCCCGCAACCGCAAGGCTCTCCAGAGGGTGGTGCAGTCGGCCCAAAGCATCACTGGGGGCAAACTGCCTGCCCTCCAGGACACCTAGAGCACTCAATGTCACAAGAAGGTCAAAAAGATAATCAAAGACAACAACCTCCCGAGCCACTGCCTGTTCACCCTGGTATCATCCAGAAGGCGAGGTCAGTACAGGTGCATCAAAGCTGGGACCGAAAGACTGAAAAACAGCTTCTATCTCAAGGCCATCAGACTGTTAAACATTAGAGGATGCTGCCTATATACATAGACTTGAAATCACTAGTCACTTTAACAATGTTTACATATTTTGCATTACTCATCTCATATGAATACAATCTATTTTATTATTCTACTGTATCGTAGTCTATGCCGCTCTGACAGTGCTCATCCATATATTTAGATATTCTTAGTTCCATTCCTTTACTTAGATTTGTGTGTATTGGGTATTTGTGGTGATATTGTTAGATATTACTTGTTAGATATTACTGCACTGTCGGAGCTAGAAACACAAGCATTTCGCTAAACCCGCAATAACATCTGCGAAACATGTGTATGAGACCGATAAAATTAGATTTTATTTTGAAGATATGGGATCAGAGAATAACATTGTTCTATTTACATTTACGTCATTTAGCAGACGCTCTTATCCAGAGCGACTTACAGTAGTGAATGCATACATTTCATTTCATGCATTTTTTAATTTTATTTGAACATTTTTGTACTGGCCCCCCGTGGGAATCAAACCCACAGCCCTGGCGTTGCACACACCATGCTGGCGTTGCAAACACCATGCTCTACCAACTGTGCCACAGGGAAGCTATTTCACACCAAGGCTTTGTGGTTATCGAGGGGGAGTGTTGGAAAGATTTTTTGCATTGAAAGAGGATCTGTTGTCATTCAAAATGGATGTAAAAAAACAGACTTGGTTTCAGACTTGTGTCTCCTTGCCTATGTAACAGACATATTTGGCAAACTGAACCAAATCATGCAGGGAAAATACAAAAACATTCTACAGATGAGTGACCGAATCAGTGGATTCAGAGGAAATAATAATTATTGGATAGAGTCTTTCAAAAGCGAACCATGCCCCCTTCCCACGGCTCTGCATGTTTATTGACAGAAAACAGCATCATTAAGTGTCCAACACAACTGATGACTTCTCACCTCCAACACTCAGAGGAGCAGTTTGGGACCTACTTCCCAACTCGTTTGACTGTGATCTTGGCTCAGTTGACATGCCGGTAAGCGAAATCGAACAGCTGATCGAATGCATTCAAATTTTGTGCGTACTTTCGACCACGGCCCCTGACTTTGAGAAGTTCTGACGCAACATGCATCAAGCACACCGATCTCATTAGTGGTGGTGAGACTAGATACTGTACATTATGTCAGACTAATTTGCAAATTGACTGTCATAGCCCAACATTAAAAGTACATTATGGTGAGTTGAGAAAACAATCAGAAATACTGTTCATGTTTTTTAATTGACTGTTATAGCCCCAAATAAAAAAGTTAACATTGGCTATTAATTACATCATTGTTTTCACATGGTTGGGGTCACGACAATTTTCAGATTGGGAACACCTGATTTAATACAATGTTTTTACTAAAATAATAACAGTGTTATTACACAGGAATAGAGAGCAATATCATTGTTTTCCTAAAGTGTACATTTGCAAAATATGTCACATGGATTTTTACAATGGTGGAAACTCTCTCCAACCAATGCTTACAACAATCGTATTCTTTTAAATCCATGACGGGGAGTGTGCAAGTACACACTTCTGAAAAAGAGTGCCTTAAGCACAACTTTGTCATGTACCTTCATGAAGTTGATTATTCCCTCCCTGGTGTCCCTGTCACTGTTTCATTCATTCATTGATTCATTCATTTACTCTGTCATGTACCTTCTTGAGATTGATTATTCCTTCCCTACAGTGCCTGTCATTGTTAATTCATTCATTTATTCTTTAATGAATTAATTAATTTTTCATTCACTCTGTGTACCTTCTTGAGGCTGATGATTCCCTCTCTGGTGTCTCTGTCTGTGGCGATGGAGAACATGGCTGCTCCTTCTGAGTTGATGATGCTGTACTTGATCGCTGCGTTTACGCCAAGGTCCTCATCATTGGCTTTAATCTTCCCTACTGGCTTGCCCACCTGGGCTGACTCAGGGACGTACAACTGGTAATTTTCTGTGGATCATGAACATAACAATACAGACAATGTTTGCATCTCAAAAGGCACCATATTACTTAGACTGTACTAAATAGGGAATAGGGAGGCATTTGGGACAAAGGATAAGAAACAGCTTAGCATCACTCGTTGGTGCAATATTTTGGGCTGATTTTCCAAATGATGATGTATTTTACCTGTGTCACCCTGAATTGACTTCACAGAATGGAATTGTTACTAAATGCCTTTTGATATCAAGTCAGATTGCTTGAATCAACAGTTAGAGCTACAATGTGTCTGAGGGCACTTGAATAGAATTTACTTGAACTCTAAAAGAGATGTGATTATTGAACTATAATTTTAACTATAATTTTACAGTATTGATGTTCAGTGTTCTTAAATATTTATTCAGCCAGCATGGCATTTGATGAGAGAGATTTTGAGATCAAATGCCATATCAATATATGATTATTTTTACCTAGGATAGATACAAAAATATATAAAATCAGGATTCACAATTGGTAAGGTTTTACTCAATGATATTCTCATCTAACTAATGTATGTTGAACATCTGTTAATTATTAAAGATTGAGCTCCTGACAGTCAATTAAAGCTGTTTAGTTTTTCTGTAATTAAGCTCAATCCATTTGAGTGAGGAGGAGTGTATTTTGATTCTTTAACCTAGATATATGAGAAATCTCCATTTGTAATTGGCCTGCTAAAAATACTCTCAAATTGACATTGTGCCAGTCACGTGACATATCTGAGAAGCACTGCTGTTTTATTAAACAAAGGAATTAGTATTTAGCAGAAATAGACAGTCAATTTCTTAGATACTGTTAAGCCATTTTTAAAATCACGTTCCAAGTGATATGGAGTAACTGGGCAACGTTCAGCTAAATGGTGTGAAACGTTGCTGATATAAATTCCACGACTAAAACTGACGTAATTCCTTATTCCACATGTCAGAGAGTCATCTTTGTTCTTTCTCTCTGAACGCTCCACAACGTTTGCCTGCTGAAGGCAACCCTGGTGTCCATACAGTACTCACTTTGCGGGAACTTGGGTGGGTTGTCGTTGACATCTGTGAGGGTGATGTTGATGGTGGTGGATCCAGAGAGTCCTCCAACCGATCCTGCCATGTCTTTGGCTTGAATGACTACAGCATAGTGTTCCCTCGCCTCCCGGTCCATGTTGGCTAAGGCAGTCCTGATGACTCCTGGACAGGGGGAGAAGAATATAAATAATAGAAGAGTACCAATGTTACTACACTCTTAAAAATAAAGGTGCAAGTTGGAAACAAATAAGGTTCTTGAGAACGATTCCATAGGGGAACCATTTTAGGGTCTCTGAAGAACCATAAATGGGATGGTCCTTTGAATAACCACACACAAATCCCAAACCTTGCTGTAGGGTTTTAACCCATTCAAATAAATGTTTGAGTTAGCAGTACTACCCATGACTGTGTTTCCTGGTGATGGAGACATGGTTGTTGTATTCTTTGAGCCTAGGTGAATGTGTTGTCATTAAAATGTAATTATTTCAGAAAATGCAAGACCTGTGTGGTTGAGTTGGTAGAGCATTGAGTTTCCAACACCAGCGTTGTGGGTTTGATTCCCACGGGGGACAAGTATGAAAATGTATGCACTCACTACTGTCATTTGTTCTAGATAAGAGTGTGTACTAAATTACAATATATTTTTTTACATATTTCATAAGGCCTTCTATTGAGGGTCTAGTTTTACCCTAATACAGTGAGCTGAAACTCATAGTTTACAGGCCTCATCAGGCCTGCAGGTCACATTATGCTGGCTTGCAAAGTGATGTGTAATTTCTATTGGAATCCAGCCAGAATGGGGATTTCCATCATTTTGAATTTGTATTCACCCGCAACCTGTATTCAGAATGACTGCCAGGGTTGGGAAGACTTCGATATGAGACTACCTTAACCCATTCACATCCTTGTACTATACAGTGCCTTCAGAAAGTATTCAGACCCTAAGACTTTTTCCACATTTTCTTAAGTTACAGCCTTCTAAAATGTATTCAATGAAACGTCCTCAGCAATCTACACACAATACCCATAATGACAAAGCAAAAAAAAAAAGGAAATACCTTACATGAGTATTTAGACCCTTTGCTATGAGACTCGAAATTGAGCTCAGGTCCATCCTGTTTCCATTGATCGTCCTTGATGTTTCTAAAACTTGATTGGAGTCCACCTGTGGTAAATTCAATTGATTGGACATGATTTGGAAAGTCACACACCTGCCTACATAAAGCCCTACAGTTGACAGTGCATGTCAGAGCAAAAACCAAGCCATGATGTCGAAGAAATTGTCTGTAGAGCTCCTAGACAGGATTGTGTTGAGACACAGATCTGGAGAAGAGTACCAAAAAATATCTGCAGCATTGAAGGTCCCCAAGAACACAGTGGCCTCCATCATTCTTAAATGGAAGAAGTTTGGAACCACCAAGATTCTTCCTAGAGCTGGCCGCCCGGCCAAACGGAGCAATCGGAGGAGAAGGGCCTTGGCCAGGGAAGTCAGAACCCGATGGTCACTCTGACAGAGCTCCAAAGTACCTCTGTGGAGATCGGAAAACTTTCCAGAAGGACAACCACCTCAGCAGCACTCCACCAATCAGGCTTTTATGGTAGATTGGCCAGACGGAAGCCACTCCTCAGTAAAATGCACATGACAGCCCGCTTAGAGTTTGCCAAATGGCACCTAAAGACTCTCAGACCATGAGAAACAAGATTCTTTGGTATGATGAAACCAAGATTGAACTCTTTGGCCTTAATGCCAAGCATCATGTCTGAAGGAAACCTGGCATCATCCCTACGGTGAAGCATGGTGGTGGCTGTGCAACAACGATCCCCATCCAACCTGACAGAGCTTGAGGGGATCTGCAGAGAAGAATGAAACTCCCCAAATACAGGCTTTTAACGCCATACCCAAGAAGACCCGAGGCTGTAATTGCTGCCAAAGGTGCTTCAACAAAATTCAAGGTCTGAATACTTATGTAATGTGATACTTCAGTTTTTTATGTTTAATAAATTAGAAACAATTCTAAAAACCTGTTTTTACTTTGTCATTATGGGGTATTGTGTGTTTATTGATGAGGGAAAAAAATGAATTAATCTATTTTAGAAGAAGGCTGTAACCTAACATGGCGTGGAAAAAGTCAAAGGGTATGAATACTTTCCGAAGGCACTGTATTTAGTGCAATATCAAAATGCGCCATTGAACAAATTCGGTTTTGGTGTGAATGAAATTTGGTGCCATCAGAGTACAAGTCTCTAGACAGGCCACATTGACATTTTAAGATTGTTATTATCTATCATACTTTCTGTGTCAATCAAAGTTGGGATTTTGAAAAAAAATTAAAAATCATTAAAATGATTTGAACATATGTATTTTGAAATACATTTCAGAATTAAGTAGGTTAATGTCATATAGCATTGTTATTTGACTTGTTCTAAGCTCAAATATGCCAAATGTATGATTCATCTGGTTGTTGATTTTGAACTGTTTAGTACTACATGTGTACAAACACACCACAGACACACGTGGGTGTGCGTTGATTTCTGTGATATGTGTGTACACACACACGTGTGCTTGTGAGAGTGGGAGAGAAAGATGGAGAATGTAGTAGCAGGCCTCACTTGCCATTGACATATTAGATTTCCTTATGCCGTATACAAATCATATTTTATTGACCACATACACATATTTAGTAGATGTTGTTGCGGGTGTAGGGAAATGCTTGTGTTCCTAGGTCCAACAGTGCAGTAGTATCTAACAATTCACAACAATACAGACAAATCTAATAGTAAAATAATGGATCTAAGACATTTTTAAATATTAGGACTATCAATGTCGGAGTGGCAATGACTAAAATACAGTAGAATACAGTATATACATATAAAATGAATGAAGCAGTATGTAAACATTATTAAAGTGACTAGTGTTCCATTATTTGTCAGGGGCGTCGTAAAGGACAGACCAAGGCGCAGCGGGTAGTGCTCATCTTCTTTAATTTTAATGAGATAACACTTTTACAGAAAATAACAAAACCGACAACCGACAGTTCCGTCAGGTACTTACACAAAACGGAAAACAACCACACACAAAACCCAAAGGAAAACAGGCTGCCTAAGTATGGCTTCCAATCAGAGACAACGAAAGACACCTGCCTCTGATTGGAAACTACACTAGGCCAAACCTGGAAAACGAAACATAGAAAATGAAAACTAGAACCAAAATCCCCTAGACCAAAAACCCCAAAACACACAAAACAAACACCCCCTGCCACGCCCTGACCATACTACAATGACAAAAGACCCCTTTACTGGTCAGGACATGACATTATTAAAGTGGCCAGTGATTCCAAGTCTATGTATATAGGGCAGCAGCCTCTAAGGTGCAGGGTTACGTAACCGGGTGGAAGCCGGCTAGTTATGGCCTCGGGATAGAAGCTGTTTTTCAGTCTCTCGGTCCCAGCTTTTAATGCACCTGTACTGACATTGCCTTTTGGATGATAGCGGGATGAACAGGCCGTGGCTCGGGTGGTTGATGTCTTTGATGATCTTTTTGGCCTTCCTGTGACATTGGGTGCTGTAGGTGTCCCGAGGACAGGTAGTTTGCCCCCGGTGATGCGTTGGGCAGACCGCACCACTCTCTGGCAAGAGAGGGGTCAAGGGGTCAAGACACATTTCTTCAGTCTCCTGAGGATGAAGAGGCGCTGTTGCACATTCTTCACCACACTGTCTGTGTGGGTGGACCATTTCCGATCATCAGTGATGTGTATGTCGAGGAACTTGAAGCTTTCCACCTTCTCCACTGCGGTCCTGTCAATGTGGATAGGGGCGTGCTCCCTATGCTGTTTCCTGAAGTCCACGATCAGTTCCTTTGTTTTGTTGACGTTATTTTCCTGGCACCACTCTAACAGGGCCCTCACCTCCTCTCTGTAGGCTGTCTCGTCATTGTTGGTAATCAGTCTCCAAACTTGATGATTGAGTTGGAGGCGTGAGTGGCCACACTGTCATGGGTGAACAGGAGGGGGCTGAGCATGCATCCTTGTGGGGCCCATGTGTTGAGGATAAGCAAAGTAGAGGTGTTGTTTCCTACCTTCGCCACCTGGGGGTGGCCCGTCAGCCTGGTGTAATGCTGGTGAGTTACCGACATTCTGATATCCAAAAGTTATTTCTGGCTGTATGTAAAAACACAAAAACTGTTCTGGGCTAATGATGTAAGAAATATATATATATAAATATATACAGTAAGTGTCAAAAGTTTGGACACAGCTACTCATTCCAGGTTTGTCTTTATTTTTACTATTGAATAATGGTGAAGACATCAAAATTATGAAATAACACATATGCAATCATGTAGTAACCAAAAACGTGTTATACAAATCACAATATATTATATATTTGAGGTTATTCAAAGTAGCTACCCTTTGCCTTGATGACAGCTTTGAGGAATGTCATGACAAGGGTTTAACTCATTACTGGAGCAATTCCGCGGACCATCTATTGGGCAGCAAGCCACAATGAAAACCTCCCGGACGCTCTGTAACCCCGCCACCAGCGGTGATTTTCCCCAGTCTACCCCGGCTTCCCGAGAATCGCATTTACCTCCTCCGGAGTGCTATGTTGGGGATCCTGGGACCTCCCGGACGTTTCTCTCCCAGTGCTACCTCATCTTTGAGCTGCAGTCCTCTTCATTTCCTTCAGATTGTTCGAAGATAGCGTATCTCATAATACTGATGTCTGGAAGGGTGATTGCCACCACTTGCCTTCGTCTGGAGGATTTCATAGCGGACTTAAGGAAGGTGTTCAATTCTCTGGTGTCCTGTAGGGAGGCGGCTCAGAAGCTTCTTCAACTTCATCAAGACTTCCGTAGTGGGGCAGACTATGATGTCGGCTTTCGCACATTGGCCTGGAACCCGGAGTCCCTGTTCCACACCTTCCTTAATGGTTAATCAGAGGAAATTAAAAACGAGCTCACAGCTCGGGAGTTACCCATGGACTTCGACTCCCTCATAGCCTTGACCTTAAGGATCGATGGGCACCAACAGGAATGCTGGAGGGAGAGGAGGTCTGTTCTCGGCCACACTCGCTCGTCCATGGTTTCTCCCTCGCCTCCGAAGAATCCCGGAAGTCCCCAACGCCGGCATTTCCGAGAGAATCTGAAGTCACCCATTTTCCCTCGGGAATCATCGGGGACTGGCGACTCGTCTCCTCCTGAGCCAGAGGGCTAGATTGTCTCATAATGAACATTTTCACAGGCTTTTCTCCAACAGTTGCCTGAATTTTGGTAATCTAGGACATTATATGTCCACCTGTCCAGTAAAAGACCAGGCTCATCAGTAGGTATGAGTACGCTGGTGGGCCATACTGGAGGTCTCCAAACTCTTATTACTCGTACTCCTCTCCATGCTATCCTGCTGTGGGGTGACCGGTCAAAATCTCTCCCGGTGCTCATAGGCTCTGGGGCTAATGAGAGCTTCATGGATGCTACCCTGGTATCTGAGCTGGGTATCTCCACACAACCCCTCTCTATTCCCATGGACACCAGAGCATTGGATGGATGCTCAATTGGCAGGGTCACTCACAGTACGGTTCTCATTAACCTGCGAGTATCGGGAATCACAGTGAGTCCATACAGTTTCTGCTAATTGAATCTCCTCAATTTCCTGTGGTTTTGGGATTTTCATGGCTCCAGAGGTAAAATTCTACTTTAGCAAAAGTATGAAAATATTTCAAATTGCTTTTTTTTTTTTTACGAATCGCAAACAAAGCATGTCGGTTTAGTGAGTCTGCCAGATCAGAGGCAGTAGTGATGATCAGGGATGATCGGTTGATAAGTGCGTGAATTTGACTATTTTTCTGTCCTGCTAAGCATTCAAAATGTAACAAATACTTTTGGGTGTCAAGGAAAATATAGGCAGTAAAAAGTACAATGTTTTCTTAAATATTGTAATGAGGTAAAAGTACTTAAGTAGTACTTTAAATTCATTGGGGTCCGGATGAAAAGCGTGCCCGTTGTAAACTGCCTGCTACTCAGGTCCAGAAGGTAGGATATGCATATTATTAGTAGACTTGGATAGAAAACACTTTGAATGATGTCTGTGTGTATAACAGCACTCATATGACAGGCAAAAACTTGAGAAAAAACCCAACCAGGAAGTGTGGAAATCTGAGGTTTGTAGATTTTCAAGTGATTGCCTAGCTAATACACAGTGTCTGTGGGGTCATTTCGCACTTCCTAAGCCTTCCACTAGATGTCAACAGTCTTTAGAACATTGTTTCATGCTTCTACTGTGAATGGGGAGAGAATAAGAGCGCTTGGAATCAGATGACTGAGAAAATGATATGAGGTCAATCGCGCGCAGTCACGTGAGTGTTAGCTGTGTTCCTTTTTATTTCTGAAGACAAAGGAATCATCCGGTTGGAATATTATGGAAGATTTATGATAAAAACATCCTAAAGATTCATTCTATACATCGTTTGACATGTTTCTACGAACTGTAATATAACTTTTTTGACTTTTCGTCTGAACTCACTGCGTGAGCACAGTGGATTTGGATTACTCAACTGAACGCGTGAACAAAATTGAGGTATTTGGACATAAAGATGAACTTTATCGAACAAAACAAACATTTCTTGTGGAACTGAGATTCCTGGGAGTGCATTCCGATGAAGATCATCAAAGGTAAGTGAAAATGTATAATGCTATTTCTGACTTTTGTTGACTCCAAAATGGCGGGTATCTGTTTTGATGTCTGAGCGCTGTACTCAGATTATTGAAAAGTTTGCTTTCGCCGTAAAGCTTTTTTGAAATCTGACTCAGCGGTTGCATTAACCTCTCTTGAGTATTTCTGTAAATTGATTTGCTCATTCACTGGAAGTTTTGGAGGCAAAACATTTCTGAACATTACACGCCAATGTAAAATGAGGTTTATGGATATAAATATGAACTTTATCGAGCAAAACATACATGTATTGTGTAACATGAAGTCTTATGAGTGCCATCTGATGAAGATCATCAAAGGTTAGTGATTAATTTTAGCTGTATTTCTGGTTTTTGTGAAGCCTCTCCTTGCTTGGAAAATGGCTGTGTGGTTTTTCAAGTCTAGGTGCTGTCTTAACATAATCTAATGCTATGCTTTCGCCGTAAAGCCTTTTTGAAATCAGACAGTGTGGTTGGATTAACGAGAAGATTATCTTTAAAATGGGATATAATAGTTTTATGTTTGAGAAATTTGAATTATGAGATTTTTGTTGTTTTGAATTTGGCTCCCTGCTATTTCATTGGCTGTTGGCGAGTGTGTCCCGCAGGTGGGGCGCTAGCATCCCACATACCCCAGAGAGGTTAAAGTATTTTTACTTAAGTACTTTACACCACTGCCCAGGATGACTCTTCGTTGCCTCGTCTCTGCCAATGCCACCACCTGGAGCCAGCAACTCGTGTTGGTGGAGCACGCCCGCAACACCCTTCCCTGCTCGGCCACTGGTCTCTCGCCCTTCGAGTGTTCCTTGGATTACCAGCCCCCGCTCTTCCCTGAGCAAAAGGAAGAAGTCAGCATACCCTTGGACCAGATGTTCGTCCACGCTGTCGGCGTACCTAGAAGAGAGCTCGATCCGCTCTTCTTAAGGCCACCTCTAGGTATCGGCAACAGGTGGACCACTACTGGACCCAGGCTCCCGCTATCGTCTCGGTCAGAGGGTATGGCTCTCCACTCAGGATCTGCCCCTCAGGGTGGAGTCCCTTAAACTTTTCCCCTGCTTTATCAGCCCTTTCCCCATCTCTAAAATCCTTAGCCCCACTGCTGTTCGTCTTCTGTTGCCCTGCACCCTCCATATACATCCCACTTTCAATATGTCTAGGATTAAACATGTCTCACAGCCCTTTGTCTCCTGTTTTCTGTTTGTCTGTTGCCAGTTCGCCTTGTTTTGTCAGGTCTTACCAGCGTGTTTCCCATTTCTCCAGTTCTCTAGTTCTTGTTTTCTCGTCTGTCCCTTTTTGACTCTGCCTTGGATTTCGGACCTCTGCCTGCCCTCGACCTGCCCTTTTGCCTGCCCCTTTGTTATAATAAATATTCTGAGAACCGAACCATGTGCCTCCATGTTGATCATATCCTGAGTCATGATACAAACATTTAAGAAAGTTATTTTTGCAGTGTACTGTATGAATACCAATGTTACTACTGTACAGTAATAAGGCGATCCTGGACAAACGGAGAACATTTTGTTACCAATGTAATTAATGTATTGTATGACTATGCAGTCCTGATGATTCCTGGACAGGGGGAGTTGAATAGAAGAATACCTATGTTCATATTTTACTGTTTGGAGACCCTTTATTGGATTTTTGACATGCATGTGTTATTTCTATTGTTAAGTGGGGAGAGGTAATGATGGAAGCAACATATCTGCACTGGTATGGAAAACTGTAAATTATACAGTAAGTTTTTGAATTATTAACAGTAAAATACTCTGAAACGTTTCACTACAGCATACTGTAAATTATGGTGCATTGTGGGAAAATGTTGTGTCCGGGGAAATAACTGCTGTATTTCTAATGATACTGTAATTCTACCCCACAGAATACACTACCGTACTGTATTTATGGAGCACCAAAAACCCTTTGAGCACTAGTGGGTGCATGGTGGTATTGTTTCTGGCTCATTAACAAATGTTAAGGTGTTTTGTAAGATGCTATATTTTTGACATTGTGAGTGAGACTGCTGTACCAATTTAACTCCAATATGGTTATAGTGCCCCAATAACGTAAGATGTATAGGGGACAGATGGGCACAGCAAGTCTCTATAGTGGCAGCAAGTCTCAAACCTTAAACGATATATTAGACTCTGGTTTCTCTTCATTAACCACACCAAGCATGGGGAGGATTTTCTAGGGTTGTGTCCTTCTATCTACCCTATTTTCTCTCTCGACAGACTTGGGGACAGTGCTAGTAACAGTGTCTTGAACGCAGCTGGTGCTGTTCCTTTAGTTCACAGACCACCCCGATACCTGAAGGACTGGGGACGAAGGAAAGGTAACAGTGGCTTGACTGTGGCCTGACCTGACTCCTGAGTCCACAAACCAACCCAGACCACCTCCCAGAACCACCTAACACAAACAACCCGCTGAGGCCCTCATCCAAATCGGCAATGAAATTATCAGACCTGGACCCCCCAATAACCCATCATGACCCTGACAACACACTCCAAACAGAAGGACTTTCCTCAGACGGCTGCTCATGGTTGCCTCCCCACTGCCCCCACGGAAGTAATCGTACTGAACACACCCACCAACTGTTTGTGAGTGCTCCGTGGCCAGGTGGGTCTGGGTCCTGTTTGCTCCCTCTGTCTTCAAGCATCCGGCGTCCAGCTTTGCCGCTGCATCGCTCCTCCTCCAACACCAATTCAGGCCGATGGACATGCCCTCCACCAACCCCAACCCCCTGCTCTCTTTTCATCCCTTTCCCCCTTCCTCCCTCTACATTTATAACTCTCACAGAACCAGACCAGAACCAGGAACCATTAATCACCACACCTGAAGAGGCACGGAGGAAGGACAAAAGCTCTAGACCTACACCCGGAGTGAGCAAGCCACAGGGGACTATCATCACTGACTTCCGGGATTTGTGCTTCCAGGTGTGTCTGTTCTCTCCTCTGATTGTCCTTCCTCCACTCTGCAGATGCAACACCAGTCCCATTTCCAGCAACAGACCCAGTCAAAACACAGGAAGAGGCACGGAGAAGGGACCAAAAAACAAACATTCACCTGGAGCGAGCAAACCACAGAGTGCCACACTTGACCTCTGGGTCTAGGGCTCCCTTATGTGTCTGCTTGCTCCTCAGGTTGTCCTTCCTCCCCTCCACAGATTCCGACCCAGCACCAGCCCCAGCCCCAGTTCCTGGTTCCTGTTTCTCCCAGTCCCAGCACCAGACCCAGCACAACCCCTGGTTTTTCAGCCCAGGTAGCCACCTGATTTCCAGTCCTGATACCAACACCAACCCAGGTTTTTCCGGTCCCAGCCCCAAGACCAGCACCGACCAACCACAACTGCCACCTCCATCCAGCAACTGACTGCCCAGACTCCACCCCTTTCCCAACAAAGACACAAACACAATCTCAACCACTCCACCAGACCAACCATTACTGACTACGTAAGTGATGGACTGATGATTGTTACCAGTTATTATTTTTGATTTATTTTGGATTTTTTTTGCTGTTGTTGTTGCTGTTTGTTTTGTTTTGATTTGATTACCTTAAATTTGATATATTGCTTATTGTTTGAATTATTCATTATTTAGAATTTGAACTAAATTGTATTTGAAATGTAAACCTTTTGTGAATTTAGGGAAAAAAATGAAAATATTTACCTTAAAAACCTCTTGAGACTCTCATCCCGTTAGCGGGATCATTTTCCAGCGAAAAACTCCTAGCGACATTAGCATAACGAAATTCAATATTTTTTTTTTTTTCAAATATAGGACTGTCTCATATCGTTTTATAGATACACCTCTCTTGAATCGACCCTCGTTGTCCGATTTCAAAAAGGTTTTACAGGAAAAGCACAATATTAGATTATGTTAGAGGAGTACATGGTAAAAGTAGCATCAAATGAATTTTCCAACCAGGCACATGCATCACATATAACCAAAAAACAGCTAAATGCAGCACTAACCTTTTACAAACTTCATCAGATGACACACCTAGGATATCATGTTACACACAGCATGCAATCTTTTGTTCAATAAAGGTCATATTTCTATATAAAAACAGCATTTTACATCGGCACCTGACGTTGACTAACTATTTTTTCATAAAATGCGTCCCGGGAAACAGTGCTACAATTTTATAAATTACTATTCGAAAACTTTTTTTTTTTTTATATTGTCAATCTAAGATTTATAGATGAATATCTCTTGAAAACACCCGTCATAACAGATTTTAAATTAACTTTACAGGGTAATCACACTTTGAGATAAAAGGGGATGCGATACTCAGAAAATGAGCTAGAAAGCCTAGCTCGTCGCCATCTTGGAACAATCGCACATCACATCTGATCTTGTATAATATTGCCAATAATCCCTCACCTTTAGTTGTCTTCATCACAAAGCACTTCCAGGAATCGCAGGTCCACGACAAATGTATTTTCGGTCGAAAAAGTCCATCCTTTATGTTCCATTAGCTTGCTGTTGTTAGCGAGTCCTAAGGCTGTAACCAAATGTTGATCCGTGCGCGGCACTTGGCTAACGAAAAATGACTATTTTCCCTTCGTTAGGTTCGTTCAAACATGTCAAACGTTGTATAACATTAATCTTCAGGGCCTGTTTCAACAAGAGAGCCAATCAGATTCGAGTGGGACGATTTCATTGTGTTTCAAAACGTTTCCAAAGGTGGGGGCAGACACGGCCGCCGACGTCACAATGCTGATGGCCCTCCTACTGTGACCAATTGCCACATCGTCTCCTGCACTGAGTTTTGACAGCAGAAGCTTCAAAACACTTTGTAAAGACTGGGGACATCTAGTGGATGCACAGGAAAGTGCTCAATTATAATTTTTTCACATTGTGAATTACAGGGAAGGCTGTGAAGTCGAGTCCACAATTCAGAATCCCACTTCCTGGTTCAATCGGTCTCGGGGTTTTGACTGCCATACGAGTTCTGTTATACTCACAGACACCATTCAAACAGTTTCAGAAACTTTAGGGTGTTTTCTATCCATATAAAATAAGTATATGCATGTCCTAGCTTCTGAGTTTGATTAGTAGGCCGTTGAAAATGGGAACGAATTTTTTCCAAAATGCGCTGTGGCGCCCCCAGTGGTAGGATATACGCAAGAGGTTAAAAGGTTGACATTTTGCCATGTCCTTTTGGTCTGTTTTGCCCTGCAGTTGCATTTGGAAACCTTTGTTAAAAGGTCATGAACAGTCAGTCATGCTTTTTATGAAATTAGATGATATTTGGATGAAACCAGATCGATGTATGATGACCAAAGTATGAAAATTGACTGTTGCTTCTACATTGATAAAGTTTGATCATAAAGTTAATGGTCCCCTACCCCGTGTCAAACACTTGGATTCAGGAGGCATGGTTATTAAGGGTTAGGGTGACATCTCTTACCTAATTTAAATAAGTACCGCCTTGTAACCAACATCAGAGAAGGCATGTTTGCGGAGGGCAGTGGTATATATAGCTAGATACCCACTCTACTGGTGCCAAAATTTGACTGTAGGTTGTCAGCAAATATAATTAAACATTTACACTATTCATCTATGGCAAAGATACTTATATGTTTCCCCTTTTATCTGTGTCTGGTGCTAGCTAGTTACTAGCTAGCTAGGGCTTGAGCCAGCATGGAACAAAAGGGGGGAGGGTCATTCAAAACTCTGACGCAGTTGTCATGTCAACACATCCATCAGTGCTGCTGTGAAATGCATCACAAAAGACGTCAAATGAGAGATGTATAAAAAAATTTACATTGTTGATGCTATTTTAATGATTGAGGAGCTTTGTGTATCACCGCATTTGCTTGAGATGATTTGATGGCAACACTGCTCACTGCATCCAAGTTGCTTGACATAGGCGTTACAAAGAACTATCAGTCAAAGTGAGCTCATGAATATATGCTCCCCGCCCAATCAACCTGTCTTTTCAAACTTCCTTGTAGTTTTCCATGAGAGAAACATTTATTTTTGTAAAATGTTAAGCATCTCTATCCTAAAAATATTATAGGTGATATTTTGGTCACTCAAAAGGCTGTTTTACATGGGAATCAGAATGACTGTTCGGGACCGTTAAGGCCTCTAGAAGTGTAAGTGATATAAAAACACAAATAATTAATTAATGTGGTGTCATTTATGTAAACACTTTATCTAGCAGCCAACCTGCTTGCACCAATCCCTTGTAATTATAGTAAAATACTGTGAAATACAAACCCCTCCCCTCAATGAATTTCATCCATCCGTCCATTCCAATTATAGTAGCATTTACTTTTCTAGAGTATAATACAGTCAATTGTATAGTGTTGTACTGTGTGTCATTACACGGTACTTGCTATGATAATGTATTTATATTACAGTAGGTCTATTGTAATAAAAATAAATATTTGCCACGAGCTGCCTGTAAGCTACTGTCAAATTCACGGCAACCCCTTTATACATGGTGCTAAAAGAGTCTGACCCTAGGCTCTTTACTTTACAGTAACTGATAGTACAATTTTAGGAAATAGATTCTGAAGAGAGAAAGTAAATGGTGTGGAAGTCATTGAGTTAATATGCCATTACTGTCTAGGATGGAATTTGGATTCTCACAAGAGCCTTGTTAAAAATAATCATACAGTTTGACAGTTTAAGATGCATTCATAATAATAGGCTGCTCCAATATCCTTACGATCTTGATTCTTATTTCATTGCCAAGGTTAGCTTCTCCACTTTTCATTATATTTCAAATGACTATGCAACCTTTGTAGGACAGAGAATGCAACCTTCCTGAAATAACCCATTCAATCATGTTTATCACTATGATAACGCAGGAAATAGCACCATGATCTTTTTATTTTTTATTATTTCACCTTTATTTAACTAGGCAAGTCAGTTAAGAACAGATTCTTATTTACAATGACGGCCAAACCCGGACGACACTGGGCCAATTGTGCGCTGCCCTATGGGACTCCCAATCACTTCCGGTTGTGATTCAGACTACAACTGAACAAGGGTCTGTAGTGACGCCTCTAGCACTGAGATGAAGTGCCATAGATCGCTGCCCCACTCGGGAGCCCCCCGAGTGGTGCAGTGGGTTACTCGGGTTAAACATAGGTATCCTGCATCAATGCATTGCATACTACAGTAAATATAGTATAAAAGTAGAAAGGTAAGTTGATGTCACTACGAATAAAAAATGTGTTCTCAATGTAATGTAGGAGCTGCTGTACTATATTTAATTTTCCACACATTGAAAAGAGTATACAATCTGTTCAACAAACTTCCATTTTAGTCCATTAGCAGACGTTCTAACCCAGAGTGATTTACAGGAGCATTTTGGGATAAGTGCCTTGCTCAAGGGCACATGAACCAGCAACCTTTTAGTTACTGGTTCAATGCTCCTAGGCTACCTGCCGGCTAGGCTACCTGCCATCCAGATTTGTGTGTGTGTGTGTGTGTGTGTGTGTGTGTGTGTGTGTTTGCTAAGGTGCGGAGAATCCGAGCAAATGGCCAGTCCAGTTCAAGTCTTCAGCAGTCTGATGGCTTGTAGATACCACCAGGCTCAGAGACAGTTTCTATCAGGCCTCATGCTCCGATACCGTCTGCCCGATGGTAAGGGAGAGAACAGGTCATGGCTGGGTTTCTTTGGGGTCCTGTGTGATGCTTCGTGCCTTCCTCAAGCACCGTCGAGTAAATTCCCAGGAGAGGTGGGAGCACGATCCCAGGGGTGTACTTGGCTGTCTTCACCAGCCGCTGGAGGGCCTTGCAGTCATGGATGGAGCAACTCCCATACCAGGCCAATATGCAACCGGTCAGAACGCTCTCGATTCTGCAGCGGTAGTATTTGTAGAGAACCCGGGGCGGCATGCCAAATTTCTTCAACCATCTTAGGAAGTAGAGACGCGGTTGCGCCCTCTTGACAAGAGTAATGGTGGTGGTGTTGGTCCATGACAAGTCAGTGATGTGGATGCCGAGGAACTTAAAAATCATGACACTCTTTACTGCAGTCCCGTTGATGTGGATCGGGGCATGTTCCCTCCTCTGCTTCCTGAAGTCAACAATCAACTCCTTTGTTTTGCTGACATTGAGGGAGAGTTTGTCATCACAACACCACAATGCCAGTTCACTTACTTCCTCCCTATGATCTAACTCATCATTTTTGGTTATCAGGCCTACAACCGTGGTGTCGTCAGCAAACTTGATGATGAAGTTGGTGTCGTGCAAAGCCACACAGTCTTGTGTGAACAGTCCTACAGCAGAGGACGGAGGACACACCCCTGGGAGGCCCCTGTGTTAAGAGTCAGTGTGGAGGAGGTGTGGTCTTTTCCATTTGCCAATCCTCACAGCCTGTGGTCTGCCCGTCAGGAAGTCCAGGATCCAGTTGCAGAGGGTGATGTCCCGACCCAGGGCTCTGAGCTTGGTGTCAAGCTTGGAGAGAATAATAGTGTTGAATGCTGAACTGTAGTCAATGAACAGAATTCTCACATCGCTGTTCCTCTTGTCCAGATGTGTTAAGGCTGTGTGAACAGCAATGGAAATGGCATCTTCCATTGATTTGTTGGAGCGGTAGGTAAATTGGAGTGGTTCCAGTGTACATGGCACGCTGGCCTTGATGTGGGGCATGACCAGCCTCTTGAAGCACTTCATGATGATCGAGTTGAGCGTGAAGGGGGATAGTCATTTGGGCATATACAGATGAAATCACACACTGTGTGTGTATGTGTGTGTGTGTGTGTGTGTGTGGGGGTTAAAGTGTCCCACTGTCTCGCCCCGCTGTACTCTGAAACCAGATCAAGGACCTTGATTTACTATGTGTTGCCTGTTACCTCAGTTTTCATTCTCAATCTCTTTCTCTCTCTTGGTTTTCTGTTTCTCTCCCAGAGGCAAAGCCCTAGAGCAACTGGTGAACTTGTGTTCTTGTGAACCTGTGTGTGAACTCTGTAACAGCAATCTACAGAACATAGCAGGGTCTCGTTTGTGATATAAAATCATTGATCAAGAAATGAAATGGTTGCTACTGAAGAGGAGTGTGTCCTAGGTTATTTGAAATCACAGCTATCAATGACAAGGTTATAGAAAAGATAAGCAGTCACGTGGGATTTCATCAGTACAAGGCCCCTTGAATAATATGTCAATATGGAATTCAGTGACTGAGTTTGCAGGATTAGGGTTGTTTACTTTTAACAATATCAGGAACGTTCTAGGAGACAATCTGTAAATTCTTGGAGTAAAAGTGAAGTTTGTCTTGTTTTTTTTTTTTTTACTCAACCTCTTTTCTATGTACTTCTTCCTTGAGGGTTAAAAAAATACATGTTTACTTGGTAAGGTAGTCTCTGCATGTGTAAAAATCCTCAAAATAACAAACAAACAAAACAAAGGTTTACAGCACATAACTAGTTACAATATTCTCAGTTTCAAGCCCACCATTGCCATAAATCAAAATAAATTATTGTGGAGAAGAAATGGGAAGCCGAAAAGCACCCACACAACAGACAGAGTTGCAATATTATGTGCATATCTAATGTAAGTATTTGCAATATGGTTTTAGTATTTCTGAGAAAAATGGGTCTATTTGATTTTGGTAGGAAAGAGACATTGTAGCAATTTATTCATGACTTATCCATGACCACTCCTATCTGTTTGAATAGAAATAATGAAATGTTAATGAAAAATAGGCTGTTGCTTTCCATTACCAGTCCTGCTGGACATTGTTGATCTATAAAAAAAACGTATCCTCTTGTACTCTGATCGGATTCTAAGAGCAAAGCCATCTTAATATTCTAACTGTTTCAATGTTTCAAAAGAAAGGTGTTTTCATTACAATCCTGCCAGATATTGTTAATCTATAGATAAACCTTATTCCCTGTATCCTTATTCTATTGTATTCTTAGAATCCACTGATCATCCGCTGATCAAATTTTAAGAGCGAAGCCATATTTAGATTTTATCATGCACCATCAAACCCAGTTTGGACAAAAGAGGCCCTACTAATGTTTATTTTCTTACAGCAATCCATTCTTTCCTCTCTTTTCAAGAAGATGTTATAGACAGAAAATAATCCAATCCACTTGCCTTGGGCAGAATAATCACTAGAAGTGGGTCAAGGAGCGATGCAGCCAACATTTTTACCATCCAATGGATATGGGAGGTTAGGTTAAATATTTACTGTGTCCCAAATGGCACCCTATTCCCTGTTTAGTGCACTACTTTAAAAAAAAATATTAAATGCCGACAGCAAGTCTACCAGACATAACGAAAAAGATATTACAGACAAAAATGTTAAGCATTAACATATACATTACAAACATATACAGTATACAATTAATTCGCCTCCCGGGTCCATGTTGGCTAAGGCAGTCCTGATGACTCCTGGACAGGGGCAGAAGAATATAAATAATAAAAGAGTACCAATGTTACTACACTCTCAAAAATAAAGGTGCAAGTTGGAAACAAATAAGTTTCTTGAGAACGATTCCATAGGGGAACCATTTTAGGGTCTCTGAAAAACCATAAATGGGATGGTTCGTTGAATAACCACGCAAAAATCCAAAACCAGAAATGTTTCAGCCCTTCAGGATCGGAATTGAATAGCCTTGCTGTAGGGTTTTAACCATTCAAATGATTTTAGAGTTAGCAGTACTACACATGACTGTGTTTCCTGGTGATGGAGACATGGTTCTGGTATTCTTTGAGCCTTCACCAAGTGAGGTCCTAGGTGAATATGTTGTCATTTAAATATAATTATTTAAGACAATACAAGACCTGTGTGGTTCAGTTGGTAGAGCATGGAGTTTCCATCGCCAGGGTTGTGGGTTTGAATCCCACAGGGGACCACTATGAAAATGTATGCACTCACTACTGTCGTTTCTTCTAGATAGGAGTGTACCAAACTACAATATATTTGTTTACATATTTCATAAAGCCTTCTTTAGGGTCTAGTTTTACCCTAATACAGTGGGCTGAAACTCATAGTTTACAGGCCTCATCAGGCCTGCAAGTCACATTATGCTGGCTTGCAAAGTGATGTGTAATTTCTATTGGAATCCAGACAGAACAGGGATATCCATAATTTTGAATTTGTATTCACCCGCAACCTGTATTCTGAATGACTGCCAGGGTTGGGAAGACTTAGATATGAGACTACCTTAACCCATTCACATCCTTGTACCATATAGTGCCTTCAGAAAGTTTTCAGACCCTAAGACTTTTTCCACATTTTCTTAAACTCCAGCCTTCTAAAATGGATTCAATAAAAAAAAATTCTCAGCAATCTACACACAATACCCATAATGACAAAGCAAAAAAATAAATAAATGGAAATACCTTACTTGCATAAGTATTCAGACCCTTTGCTATGAGACTCGAAAATGAGATCAGGTCCATCCTGTTTCCATTGATCGTCCTTGAGATGTTTCTAAAACTTGATTGGAGTCCACCTGTGGTAAATTCAATTGATTGGACATGATTTGGAAAGTCATACACCTGACTACATAATGCCCAACAGTTGACAGTGCATGTCAGAGCAAAAACCAAGCCATGAGGTCGAAGGAATTGTCCGTAGAGCCCTGAAACAGGAATGTGTCGAGGCACAGATCTTGGGAAGGGTACCATAACATTTCTGCTGCATTGAAGCATCACTAACTTTAAGCATCAGCTGTCAGAGCAGCTTACCGATCACTGCACCTGTACACAGCCAATCTGTAAATAGCCCACCCAACTACCACGTCACCATATTGTTATTTATTTTTTGGTTCTTTTGCACCCCAGTATCTCTACTTGCACATCATCCTCTGCACATCTATTCACTCCAGTGTTAATGCTAAATTGTAATTATTTCGCCACTATTGCCTATTTATTTCCTTATCTCCCTAATCTTACTACATTTGCACACACTGTACATAGCTTTTTTCTACTGTATGTTTGTTCATCCCATGTGTAACTAACTCTGTGTTGTTGTTTTTGTTGCACTGCTTTGCTTTATCTTGGCCAGGTAGCAGTTGTAAATGAGAACTTGTTCTCAACTGGCCTACCTGGTTAAATAAAAGTGAAATAAAAAGAAAAGAAGATCCCCAAGAACTCAGCGGCCTCCATCATTCTTAAATGGAAGAAGTTTGGAACCACCAAGACTTCCTAGAGCTTACCTTACTTCCAACAGGACAACGACCCTAAGAACACATCAAGACAATGCAGGAGTTGCTTCGGGACAAATCTCTGAATGTCCTTGAGTGGCCCAGCTAGAGCCCGGACTTGAACCCGATCAAACTTCTCTGGAGAGACCTGAAAATAGATGCTTGAGCTTGAGAGGATCTGCAGAGAAGAATGGGAGAAACTCCCCAAATACAGGTATGCCAAGCTTGTATTTTTGTATTTTACCTTTATTTAACTATGCAAGTCAGTTAAGAACAAATTCTTATTTTCAATGACGGCCTAGGAACAGTGGGTTAACTGCCATGTTCAGGGGCAGAACGACAGATCTGTACATTGTGAGCTAGCGTCATACCCAAGAAAAAATTGATTCTGTAATCGCTGCCAAAGGTGCTTCAACGAAGTACTGAGGAAAGGGTCTGAATACTTATGTAAATGTACATTCTGTAACGTAATAAATTTCACGGGGTCTGAATACTTTCTGAAGCCACTGTATGTATGTATGTATGTATGTATGTATGTATGTATGTATGTATGTATGTATGTATGTATGTATGTATGTATGTATGTATGTATATATAGTTGAAGTCGGAAGTTTACATACACTTAAGTTGGAGTCATTAAACTCATTTTTTAACCACTCCACAAATTTCTTGTTAACAAACTATAGTTTTGGCAAGTTGATTAGGACATCTACTTTGTTCATGACAAGTAATTTTTCCAACAATTATTTACAGACAGTTTATTTCACTTATCACTGTATCACAATTCCAGTGGGTCAGAAGTTTACAAACACTAAGTTGACTGTGCCTCTAAACAACTTGGAAAATTCCATAAAATGATGTCATGGCTTTAGAAGCTTCTGATAGGCTAATTGACATCATTTGAGTCAATTGGAGGTGTACGTTTGTATGTATTTCAAGACCGACCTTCAAACTCAGTGCCTCTTTGCTTGACATCATGGGAAAATTAAAAGAAATCAGCCAAGACCTCAGAAAGAAAATTGTAGACCTCCACAAGTCTGGTTCATCCTTGGGAGCAATTTCCAATTTCCACATTCATCTGTACAAACAATAGTACGCAAGTATAAACACCATGGGACCACGCAGCCGTCATTCCGCTCAAGAAGGAGACGCATTCTGTCTCGTAGAGATGAACGTACTTTGGTGCGAAAAGTGCAAATCAATCCCAGAACAACAGCAAAGGACCTTGGCCATAATGACCATCGTTATGTTTGGAGGAAAAAGGGGGAAGCTTGCAAGCTGAAGAACACCATCCCAACCGTGAAGCACGGATGTGGCAGCATCATGTTGTGGGGGTGCTTTGCTGCCAGAGGGAATGGTTCACTTCACAAAATAGATGGCATCATGAGGAGGAAAATTATGTGTATATATTGAAGCAACATCTCAAGACATCAGACAGGAAGTAAAGCTTGGTCACAAATGGACAATAACCCCAAGCATACTTCCAAAGTTGTGGCAAAATGGCTTAAGGACAACAAAGTCAAGGTATTGGAGTGGACATTACAAATCCCTGACCTCAATCCTATTGAAAATTTGTGGGCAGAACTGAAAAAGTGTGTGCGAGCAAGGAGGCCTACAAACCTGACTCAGTTATACCAGCTCTGTCAGGAGGAATGAGCCAAAATTCACCCAACTTATTGTGGGAAGCTTGTGGAAGGCTACCCGAAACATTTGACCCAGTTAAACAATTTAAAGGCAATGCTACCAAATACTAATTGAGTGTATGTAAACTTCTGACCCACTGGGAATGTGGTGATAGAAATAAAAGCTTAAATAAATCAATCATTCTCTCTACTATTATTCTGACATTTCACATTCTTAAAATAAAGTGGTGATCCTAACTGACCTAAGACAGGGAATTTTTACTAGGATTAAATATTAGGAATTGATAAAAACTGAGTTTAAATGTATTTGGCAAAGGCATATGTAAACTTCCCTGTTGCTCAGTTGGTAGAGCATGGTGTTTGCAACGCCAGCATGGTGTGTGCAATGCCAGGGTTGTGGGTTCAATTCCCACGAGGGGCCAGTACAAAAAAAAAGAAATGCATGAAGTGAATGTATGCATTCACTACTGTAAGTTGCTCTGGATAAGAGTGTCTGCTAAAATGACTAAAATGTAAACTTCAACTCTCTCTCTCTTTATATATATAGTATAAAAAAAATACAATAGACACACATTTACACACAAAAATAAGAAACAATTCAACTAAAGAATAATAATGGTGTGGGTGTGTGTCATAGTGTGTGTTTGTGATTGTGCATTCATCAGTTACATATACTTGGGCCCTGGTCAAAAGTAATGCACTATATAGGGGATAGGTTGCCATTTGGGAGTCAGCCTCATTTGTCACCCAGGAGAACGGATCAAGTAGTCCAGTTGTCTGTGCTCTTTGATCTCCACACTACCGTAGCCTTCCATTTCAAAGAAAAGAGATAGACGGCTTTAAGCACACAATAGATAAGAGGATGCTGTGCTGGCGGGCCAGTAGCTTTGACTACCAGGGGCAGAATGCAGAAAGAATTTATCGTCACAATGGGTAGGCCTTGTGTATGCCAAAGTATAAAGTCAAAAAGCCATTTTTCTGTATTTTTTGCACAGGCTACCCTTGGTGACATAACACACATTCATTACGTTGAGAGCCCATCTTGTGAACTGTTCTAGATAATCTGGAATCTGGAAATAATGTAACCTTTCAAAATGTACAGCATGCATAGCTGGGTAAGCAAACTAGATAGGAAAGGAATGAATGTTTGATTTCACCTTTGCCCAGTACTTGTGCATGAAATAACCTTAACCTTTACTGTTCATTCCTCTTCAAAAGTATCTCATGTTCTTATCCCTTACAGAAAAACCACATGAATTTTACATGTGATCTTATGTTAATGTCATAACATGTAACATGTAAAAGCAACATGTGATGACATGAAACGACGCCTGAAAAATTTGAGCATGTGAAATAAAAGTGATATCTTGGGGATGGAAACTTCAACACGTGACAACATTTTAATGTTTTTCACATGTAAAATTGCAAACTGGAGTTATACATGTGAATGTTTTTCACATGTGAAAGTGCAATTCCACATATGGGAGTTATTTTTTTTATAAGGGATGTAATGAAATGGTATGGGGGTTTTAATAAATATTCTTAGATGTAAAGTCCCCTATTTAGGGGACCTGCGTGGTTCTGGTACCTGTTCCAACCGACATTTTCAGTTATAAATCGACCATAGATCGAAATGGTTTGCATTGAGTGGTAGCCCTGATTGTTACGGACACAGTACTATATTTTCGATGAAATCTGAAACCACCTGAAGCTGGGATGTCCCTCCTACCATTTCATTCGCTCTTTCAACTGTCCGTCAATCCCTGGCTGAACCCTACATCACAGCTACTGACAAATGACATGCATGCAATACTTACATCGTAGCACAGCAGGAGAGAATGATTTCATCACTGTAGCAAATTCAGAGATCGATATATAGCTGTGAATATAAAATAATTCATCGATTTTTAAATGAAATCGATTTTAACTTTTGTTGGAGTATGCAGCAATGCTTAGGGGGATTACTTGCATTACATTTTCGATTACATTTAGTTACATTTAACTGTTACGGTAAGCAGTAAGCTGTTCATCAAAAATAGTGTAAACATCTTTAATCAGTATAATTACATTTGACATGATCACTTTTCAATATGACCCCACCTGGAATTTGAACTGGATAGCTGTCTAATATTGGTGGGGCATATTATTTTATTTTAATGGACTAGGGTCAGTCCGTTATATCTGGAGTACTTCTCCTGTCTTATCTTGTGTTATTCTCTCTCTCTCTTACTTTAGAAATGTAATCTTTACAAGTTCTAGTTACCTGTCCAAAATTGTAATCAGTAACGTAACTTTTGGATTACCAAAACTCAGTAACTTAATCTGATTACTTTCAGTTACTTTCGGAATGCTTTCCCCTTAGAGATTCTCCAGTAATTTTGTATACTACTACCTCGTATTTGCATCTCCCCCCCTCAGGACTACCTGGCCTGTTCTTGCTGTGGCTATGGAAGCCTGACCTGTTCACCGGTTGTGCTACCTTGTCCCAGACCTTCTCTTTTCAACTCTCTAGAGAGAGCAGGTGCAGTAGAGATACTTTGAATGATCAACTATAAAAAGCCAACAACATTTACTCCTGAGGTGCTGACCTGTTGCACCCTCTACAACCACTGTGATTATTATTATCTGACCTGCTGGTCATCTATGAACATTTGAACACCTTGGCCATGTTCTGTTATAATCTCCACCTGGCACAGCCAGAAGAAGACTGGCCACCCCTCATAGCCTGGTTCCTCTCTAGGTTTCTTCCTAGGTTCTGGCCATTCTATGGAGTTTTTCCTAGCCACCGTGCTTCTACACCTGCATTGCTTGCTGTTTGGGGTTTTAGGCTGGTTTTCTGTACAGCACTTTGACATCAGCTGATGTAAGAAGGGCTTTATAAATACATTTGATTGACATGCATTGGTGGCTCTGTATAGGCAATTTAGGTTCCAAGATATTAACTGGAACCAGGTTATTACTTAACCTGGGGTCCTTAAGAACAGAAAACCTTGGCAAATGGCCACGCTTTCCATTAAACCAATACAAAGACGGATGATCTGACCTTTACAGTGGCTTTTTCCTGATTTACTCATGAAGGTGCATCGCTCCCGAGCCATCATTCACTGATTATTGTTTAGGAATAGTGAGCACAGACCCACAATGAACTATTAAATGTCTCTTGGCACTGGATATTCTTCTACAACTATTCTTCCACTTCTACAACAACAACAACAATTAAAGCTGCATTGCCAGGGTTCAAGCTGTGGTCCACTATGCCACCATCAGGACAAATTGGACACATTGCCCTAGGGCGTGACACTTCTGTACTCATTTACATTTTAGTCATTTAGCAGATGCTTTTATCTAAAGCAGCGTAAGTGCATTCATTTTCAAACATTTCTTTTTTCATACTGGTCCCCCGTGGGAATCGAACCCACAACCTTGCAGTTGCAAGTGTCATGCAAACGCCGTTGCAAGCGCCATGCTCTACCAACTCCATACCACAGTTGGAAAATATTAGAACTCAAAATCAACCAAATCATGCAAAATGCTTTTGATGTATTTTGGACACATTTTTATGATATTGACTACTTTAAATGTCTCCTCCTGAACCGCTGGACCATAAATGCCACATGTCAAGTTTCATGCTGATCAGTGAAATCGGTACCAGAGGAGTAGCATTTTAAGTAATTTTCACAAAATTCAAAATGGCAGACTTAATGGTTTCATCAGGGAAATCTGTTCCTTGTGAGGAGGGGGACCTATGAACTACATTTCATGACTCTAGGTCACACGTGGTGGGAGCTGATCTTTCAAAATATGCCTTTTCATTCGCTTGTTATAGCTCTACCATGTGGCCAATTGGCATGGTATTGCATGAGAGGGTGTGGCCCTTGGGCCTTTACCATGTTGCTAAGTTGCACAGTCATGGGCCTTTTTATCTCACAGGAATTAGATTTTTTTTCACCAAAACTCAAGAAATAGGAACAATAAAAATAACAATAATGAACTGGAACAAATACAATAGGGTTTCACAAGCTTTACTTATTGAACCCCTATCCATTACTGCTAGCACTAAACCTTAGATATACAATCTTAAAGGGATGCTTAAATAGGCTTATGGAAGAATCAAAATAATATACACCATAATATTTCTAGAACACATGCATTCAATAGATGTGTAACTATACTGCGAGAAACAAATGCAACAGTTCTGAATATTTCACTAAAATACATATTCTGGATGTGATTCCCTCCTAAATGACCAAATGTGTTCAGGGGAATATCCTACCAAACACAACATTTTTACATTACATTTACATTTTAGTCATTTAGCAGACGCTCTTATCCAGAGCAACTTACAGTAGTGAATACATACATTTCTTTCCCGTACTGGCCCCCCGTGGGAATTGAACCCACAACCCTGGCGTTGCAAACACCATGCTCTACCAACTGAGCCTCACGGAACAAACACAAAGTGCATATACTTCCTCCAAAATGTGGTACTATAACAAAAACGCACCACCCTGAAAGGTGCCTTGACAGTTTGACATAAGAATGATCCTTGAATCGCCTCCTCTACCGATTTCCTTTAGCTTACATCCATCCCTGATAGTCTGGGCTAGGTCTCAATGGAACAAGCCCGTTAATTTAGAAAATAATTGAAAATGAGCTGTCTTGCTTGGACCCAGGGCTATTTGAGTGAGTGAGATGGTTAGCCTTTACTTCAACCCCCACCAGTCTATTAGAGTTGATACCATCACAATATACACCTCTTTGTCTGGCTGGAAACTTCTAAAGGAGGACAATCTCCAGGGTGAACAGAAAGGATTATGGGGAGATTTCCAAAGCTTTTCTCCTGCTCTCGCCTGCTTCAGGGGCCCTTGATTTTGTGGTCCACAGTGCAATCCTTTGTATGTCTCTTGTTTTTATGATCCTAAGATCCTTCAGACAAACTAATTGCCTAAAGTTCCATACTGCAAGAAAAGCAAATAATATTTTTTTGTGGTTCTGTGGTTTAACAAATAAAAACAATTATCAGATGGAACAAACTGTGGACATTGATCTTTGAATTGACAAATCTGCATGGATCTTCAAGAGTCTTGGAGAACAGGAACCTTTTAAATGATGAGACAAGACAGGACTTCTCACTCCTAATTTTCTTGTTACATCTTCACGGTTTATTCAAGCCTTCAAAATAGCCATCCTAATTATTTTGAATAATAACATATTTGAAAGTTTTGTTATGCATCTACCCACATGTCTTCACACTTCCGCTAAACCAAAAAATGTAAAGGCATAACATAAAGGATTGCCAGATACAGTGATTTAATGAACAATACTCTTTTGTTTAAAGAAAAACGACATTGTAGTTACAATTCAACAACCTTTGCAGACAATAGGCTAACCAGGAGATATAACGCATTGAGTGTACTATACAATTTTCTTTCTTCATAAAGCATTCATGTACATTACACAAATTCCAATTTGATCTCAATTTGTTCTGGAAGGCCCCAAAGTCTGCAACACCACTAAGCAAGGGGCACCACCAAGCAAGTGGCACCATGAAGACCAATGAGCTCTCCAAACAGGTCAGGGACAAAGTTGTGGAGATGTACAGATCAGGGATGGAAAGAATATGGCACCACAACAAACCTGCCAAGAGAGGGCCACCCACCAAAACTCAAGGACCAGGCAAGGAGAGCATTAATCAGAGAGGCAAAAAAGAGACCAAAGATAACCCTGAAGGAGCTGCAAAGCTCCACAGCAGAGTTTGGAGTATCTGTCCATAGGACCACTTTAAGCCGTACACTCCACTGAGCTGGGCTTTACGGTAGAGTGGCCAGAAAAAAGCCATTGATTAAAGAAAAAAATGTGCAAACACGTTTGGTGTTCGCCAAAAGGCGTGTAGGAGACTCCCCAAACATATGGAAAAAGGTATTCTGGTCAGATTAGACAAAAATTTAGCTTTTTGGGCATCAAGGGCAAGACTATGTCTGGCGCAAACCCAACACCTCACCCCGAGAATACCATCCCCACAGTGAAGCATGGTGGTGGCAGCATCAGGCTGTGGGGATATTTTTCATCGGCAGGGACTGGGAAACTGGTCAGAATTGAAGGAATCATAGATGGTGCTAAATATAGGGAAATTCTCGAGGGAAACCTGTTTCAGTCTTCCAGAGATTTGAGACTGGGATGGAGGTTCACCTAACAGCAGGACAATAACCCTAAGCATGCTGCTAAAGCAACACTAGAGTGGTTTAAGGGTGTAAACATTTAAATATCTTGGAATGGCCTAGCCAAAGCCCAGACCTCAATCTAATAAGAATCTGTGGTATGATTTAAAGATTACTGTACATCAGCGGAACCCATCCAACTTGAAGGAGCTGGAGCAGTTTTGCCTTGAATAATGGGAAAAAATCCCAGTGGCTCGATGTGCCAAGCTTATAGAGACATACCCCAAGAGACTTGCAGCTGTAATTGCTGCAAAAGATGGCTCTACAAAGTATTTACTATGGGGGGGTGAATAGTTATGCATGCTCAAGTTCTGTTTTTTTGTCTTATTTCTTGTTTGTTTCACAATAAAACATATTTTGCATCTTCAAAGTGGTAGGTATGTTGTGCAAATCAAATGATAAACCCCCCCAAAAATATATTTTATTTCCAGGTTGTAAGGCAACAAAATAGGAAAAATGCCAATGGGGTGAATACTTACGCAAGCCACTGTATACGTAGGGAGTCGAAAAGAGAACAAACAAAAGGCTGTCTCTTGTCTCTGGATTACACACGCAACCATGGCATCCGTGACAGAGAGGGATAAGCGTATATCCATGTATAAAGGTAAAAGAACCTAGCTAGCTACATTTTCATATTACGTTTCTAATTTGGTTAGAAAGTCATTTTCATTGCAAGTTAAAGCGTAATGTTTGCTAGCTAACGTTAGCTGGCTGCCTCGCTCGCTAATGTTACATGTATGATCTGTGTAGTAATGTTATTCGTATCTCAGAGCCATTTGCATTGCTAGTTTAAGCCTAATGTTAGTTAGTTAGCTAACATGGAACCTAGTTGGTTAGCTTGAGCTACCTGTGGATTCATGCAAGGTGGTAACGTTATGAGTTGGGATTATGGTTCATTGTTTAGCAAGCTAGTAACCATTTCACACAACTGCAAGGCTCTCCAGAGGGTGGTGCGGTCTGCCCAACGCATTACCGGGGGCAAACTTTCCACCCTCCAGGACACCTACAGCACCCGATGCCATAGGAAGGCCAAAAAGATCATCAAGGACATCAACCACCCAAGCCACTGCATGTTCACCCTGCTATCATCCAGAAGGCGAGGTCATTACAGGTGCATCAAAGCTGGGACCGAGAGACTGAAAAACAGCTTCTCTCTCAAGGCCACCAGACTGCTAAACAGCCATAACTAGCACATCAGAGGCAGCTGCCTATAGACATAGATTAGGAATAACTGGCCACTTTTAGAAATGGATCCCTAGCCACTTTAATAATGTCTCCGTATCTAGCATTACTCATCTCATATGTATAAACTGCACTCTATACAATTCTATGGTATCTTAGTCACTTTAATTGTGTGTAAATATTGCATCACCCATCTCATATGTATATACTGTATTCTATACTATGCCACTATATCTTAGTCCAATGCCGCTCTGACATATATGTATATATACTGCTCCAAAAAATAAAGGGAGCACTTAAACAACACATCCTAGATCTGAATGAAAGAAATAATCTTATATAAATACTTTTTTCTTTACATAGTTGAATGTGCTGACAACAAAATCACACAAAAATAATCAATGGAAATCCAATTTATCAACCCATGGAGGTCTGGATTTGGAGTCACACTCAAAATTAAAGTGGAAAACCACACTACAGGCTGATCCAACTTTGATGTAATGTCCTTAAAACAAGTCAAAATGAAGCTCAGTAGTGTGTGTGGCCTCCACGTGCCTGTATGAACTCCCTACAACACCTGGGTATGCTCCTGATGATGTGGTGGATGGTCTCCTGAGGGATCTCCTCCCAGACCTGGACTAAAGCATCCGCCAACTCCTGGACAGTCTGTGGTGCAACGTGGCGTTGGTGGATGGAGCGAGACATGATGTCCCAGATGTGCTCAATTGAATTCAGGTCTGGGGAACGGGTGGCCAGTCCATAGCATCAATGCCTTCCTCTTGCAGGAACTGCTGACACACTCCAGCCACATGAGGTCTAACATTGTCTTGCATTAGGAGGAACCCAGGGCCAACCGCACCAGCATATGGTCTCACAAGGGGTCTGAGGATCTCATCTCGGTACCTAATGGCAGTCAGGCTACCTCTGGCGAGCACATGGAGGGCTGTGCGGCCCCCCAAAGAAATGCCACCCCACACCATGACTGACCCACCGCCAAACCGGTCATGCTGGAGGATGTTGCAGGCAGCAGAACGTTCTCCACGGCGTCTCCAGACTCTGTCACGTCTGTCACATGTGCTCATTGTGAACCTGCTTTCATCTGTAAAGAGCACAGGGCGCCAGTGGCGAATTTGCCAATCTTGGTGTTCTCTGGCAAATGCCAAACGTCCTGCACGGTGTTGGGCTGTAAGCACAACCCCCACCTGTGGACGTCGGGACCTCATACCACCCTCATGGAGTCTGTTTCTGACCGTTTGAGCAGACACATGCACATTTGTGGCCTGCTGGAGGTCATTTTGCAGGGCTCTGGCAGTGCTCCTCCTGCTCCTCCTTGCACAAAGGCGGAGGTAGCGGTCCTGCTGCTGGGTTGTTGCCCTCCTACGGCCTCCTCCACGTCTCCTGATGTACTGGCCTGTCTCCTGGTAGCGCTTCCATGCTCTGGACACTACGCTGACAGACACAGCAAACCTTCTTGCCACAGCTCGCATTGATGTGCCATCCTGGATGAGCTGCACTACCTGAGCCACTTGTGTGGGTTGTAGACTCCGTCTCATGCTACCACTAGAGTGAAAGCACCACCAGCATTCAAACGTGACCAAAACATCAGCCAGGAAGCATAGGAACTGAGAAGTGGTCTGTGGTCCCCACCTGCAGAACCACTCCTTTATTGGGGGTGTCTTGCTTGTTGCCTATAATTTCCACCGGTTATCTATTCCATTTGCACAACAGCATGTGGAATTTATTGTCAATCAATGTTGCTTCCTAAGTGGACAGTTTGATTTCACAGAAGTGTGATTGACTTGGAGTTACATTGTGTTGTTTAAGTGTTCCCTTTATTTTTTTGAGCAGTGTATATTCTTAATCCATTCCTTACTTCGATTTACATGTATTTTGAGTATATGTTGTGAAACTGTTAGATATTACTTGTTAGACATTACTGCACTGTCTGAGCTAGAAGCACAAGAATTTCGCTACACCCGCAATAACATCTGCTAAACATATGTATGTGATCAATACATTTGATTTGATTTTTATCCTATGCATGCGATGAATAAACTTTGATTTCATTTCATATAGTGTGTGTTTACCAGAGGCGGTAATGTGAAAAACAACATGACCTGCACCAAAGTCAAATTAGGATATTACGTTAAGTCTACGAGACAGTGTCTAAATTCTAAAATGATCTTGTAGAATGTCCTGCGTTTATTTTGTCACAATCACAAACGTAAGCTATTTTCTGTAATTAGCTCACCATTAAATTGTCAATAATGATCTTGTTGTGAGTTTATTTTCCTTTAATAACAAATACAGATTAGTTAAAGTTAAGACCTTGTCAGCTATGTGATATGAAGCTACCAGCTTGGCACATCTGTATTTGGGGAGTTTCTCCCCTTCTCTGCAGATCCTCTCAAGCTATGTCAGGTTGGATGGGATTCGCTGCACAGCTATTTTCAGCTCTCTCCAGAGATGTTTGATTGGGTTCAGATTCTGGCTGGGCCTCTCAAGGACATTCAGAGACTTGTCCCAAAGCCACCCCTGCGTTGTCTCTGCTGTGTGCTTAGGGTCATTGTCCTGTTGGAAGGTGAACCTTTGCCCCAGTCAGAGGTCCTAAGCTCTCTTGAGCAGGCTTTCATCAAGGATCTCTCTGTACTTTGCTCCGTTCATCTTTCCCTCAATCCTGACTAGTCTCCCAGTCCCTGCCGCTGAAAAACATCCCCACAACAGGATGCTGCCAGCACCATGCTTCACTGTAGGGATGGTGCCAGGTTTCCTCTAGACGTGACGCTTGGCATTCAGGCCAAAGATTTCAATCTTAGTTTCATCAGACCAGAGAATTGTGTTTCTCATGGTCTAAGAGTCCTTTTTGTGCCTTTTGGCAAACTCCAAGCGGGCTGTCGTGCCTTTTACTGAGGAGTGGCTTCCGTCTGCCCACTCTACCATAAAGACCTGATTGGTGGAGTGCTGCAGAGATGGTTGTCCTTCTGGAAAGTTCTCCCATCTTCATAGAGGTACTCTGTAGCTCTGTCAGAGTGATCATCTGGTTCTTGGTCACCTCCCTGACCAAGGCCCTTCTCCCCCGATTGCTCTGTTTGGCAGGGCGGCCAGATTTAAGAAAAATCTTGGTGGTTCCAAACTTTTTCCATTTAAGAATGATGGAGGCCACTGTGTTCTTGGGGACCTTCAATGCTGCACACATTTTTTGCTACACTTCCAAAGGTTCTGTGCCTCAACACAATTCTGTCTTGGAAATCTACAGACAATTCCTTCGACCTCATGGCTTGTCAACTGTGGAACCTTATATAGACTGGTGTGTGCCTTTCAAAATCATGTACGATCAATTGAATTTACCACAGGTGGACTCCAATCAGGTTGTAGAAACATCTCAAAGATGATCAATGGAAACAGGATGCACCTGAGCTCAATAGCACAGGGTCTAAATACTTATGTATATAAGGTATCTGTTTTATTTTTAATACATTTGTAAGGTATTGGGTGTAGATTGATGAGGAACAAAGGAATTTATTACATTTTAGAATAAGCCTGTAATATAACAAAATGTGGGAAAATTCAAGTGGTCCGATTGCACTGTACTCTCCTTTTTGGATGTGAAACATGGACAGTCTACAGCCTTTCACATAAAATGCCTCGGAGGAATTTTGAAAGTGACCTGACAGGACCATACTCCATACTCAGAGATCCTGCAGATAACCAACTGCAGGATCATTGAGGCATCCATCACACACCACCAACTTAGATGGCTCAGCTATGCCATCCGAATACCAGAGGATTGCCTGCCGCGAAAGATGCTATATGGACAGCTACAATGGGACATGCCTTTGTGTGCTCTGTCTGTGACAGTGTGGATCCCACATTTTACAATCATCAGCGAACCCACAAGTAAGTAAGCTTAACTATTTGCTGGCTACCTATATTAATGAATAATGGGGAAATGCTAGCTAGCTTTACCACTCTGTGTTAGTACGTTTTACTAACTAAAATAGTTAATTGGAGTCTGAAATGGGGATCTGAATTTGAATGGTTTGAAAATGAATCCTTGCCAAATCCATTAACTTCTTTGGGATGGGGGCAGTATTTTCACGGCCGGATAAAAAACATACCCGATTTAATCTGGTTACTACTCCTGCCCAGAAAGTAGAATATTTATATAATTAGTAGATTTGGATAGAAAACACTCTAAAGTTTCTAAAACTGTTTGAATGGTGTCTGTGAGTAAAACAGAACTCATATGGCAGGCCAAAACCTGAGAAGATTCCATACAGGAAGTGCCCTGTCTGACAATTTGTTGTCCTTCTGTTGCATCTCTATCGACATTACAGCATCTGTGCTGTAACGTGATACTTTCTAAGGCTTCCATTGGCTCTCTAAAGCTGCCAGAAAGTGGAATGGGGTGTCTGATGTCTCTGGGCAAAGTACAGCAGCGCTGTTTGTGAGTGGTCAGCCTGGGGACAGTGAGACTGGAGATGAGCGTTCACGAGACTTCTCCATTTTTTTCTTTCAGCCTTTAAATGAATACAACGTTGCCCGGTTGGAATATTATCGCTATTTTACGAGAAAAATTACATAAAAATAGATTTTAAACAGCATTTGACATGCTTCTAAGTACGGTAAAGGAATATTTTGTAATTTTTTGTCACGAAATGCGCTCGCGCGTCACCCTTCGGATAGTGACCTGAATGCACAAACAAAACAGAGGTATTTCGATATAACTATGGATTATTTGGAACCAAAACAACATTTGTTGTTAAAACCTCTTGACGCACGCCCAGGATAGGGGGCGCTACAGCGATTTTTGAAAAAATATGTGCCCATTTTAAACGGCCTCATACTCAAACTCAGAAGCTAGGATATGCATATAATTAATATATGTGGATAGAAAACACACTAAAGTTTCTCAAACTGTTTGAATGGTGTCTGTGAGTATAACAGAACTCATATGGCAGTCAAAACCCCGAGACAGATCGTAACAGGATGTGGAATTCTGAATTGCGGACTCAACTTCAGCACTTTGCCTATAAATCAAACTGTGAGCTATGGTTAATTGAGCACTTCCAATTGCTTCCACTAGATATCCCCAGTCTTTACAAAGTGGTTTGAGTCTTCTACTGTGAAAACTAACCCAAAGAGAGGCTGTTGATCTTGGTCACATGGGGAGGGCCATCACCATTATGACGCCGGCGCCCCTGGCTACCCTCCCCTTTCGAAACGTTTTGAAAGACAATGCAACCATCCCCCTTGAATATTATTGGAGCTCTGGTTGAAAAAGGCCCTAAAGATTTATGTTATACAACTTTTGTCATTTTTGAACGAACTTAAATATTATTTTTTTGCATTTTGGTGAGAGAGAAGTCCCGCGGACGACGGTACATTTGGTGCAGCCTTCAGAACGCGCTAACAACAAGAAGCTATTGGGACATAAATTATTAACTTTTTTGAACTAAAATACATTTGTTGTGGACCTGGGATTCCTGAAAGTGCCTTCTGATGAAGATAATCAAAGGTAAGGGATTATTTACAATAGTATACAAGAGTAGATTTGATATGCGATTGTTCCAAGATGGCGCTGACCTGTAATCGCATCCTCTTTTATCGCAAAGTGTGATTACCCAGTAAAGTTATTTTTAAATCTGGCATTGCGGGTGCTTTCACGAGATGTTAATCTATAATTCTTAGAATGACAATATTACTTTTAAAAAATGTTTTCGAATAGTAATTTAGTAAATTGTACCGCTGTTTCACCGGATGCATTTGAACGGAAATAGTTTATCAACGTCACGCGCCGATGTAAAATGCTGTTTTTATATATAAATATGAACTTTATCGAACAAAATAATGCATGTATTGTGTAACATGATGTCCTAGGAGTGTCATCTGATGAAGTTTGTAAAAGGTTAGTGCTGCATTTAGCTGTTTTTTGGTTATTTGTGATGCATGTGGTTGGTCGGAAAATGGCTATGTGAATACTTTGACGATATACTCCTCTAACATTATCTAATGTTTTGCTTTTGCTGTAAAGCCTTTTTGAAATCGGACAACGTGGTTCGATTCAGGAGAGGTGTATCTATAAAACGATATAAAATAGTCCTATATTTGAAAAAATATATATATTACATTTTTCTATTGTTCGGTTATGAACATGGCGAAATGATTTTATGCTGGATGTTGATCCCGCATTCGGGACGGGTGCTTCAACAGGTTAACTTTTTAAGGTATAGTGGGCAGTATTTTCCCTTTCGGATGAAAAGCGTGCCCAGAGTAAACTGCCTAATATTCGGGCCCAGAGTCAAATATTTGCATATTATTAGTAGATTTGGATAGAAAACACTCCGAAGTTTCTAAAACTGTTTGAATGATGTCTGTGAGTATAACAGAACTCATATGGCAGGCAAAAACCTGAGAAAAATCCAACCAGGAAGTGGGTTATCTAACACACAGTGACTTAGGGTTCATTTTGCACTTCCTAAGGCTTCCACTAGATGTCAACAGTCTTTAGAACCTTGTTTCAGGCTTTTGCAGTGAACAGAGAGCAAACAAGAAGGCCGGGAAGTTGGTGACTCAGAAATGACATGAGATCAGTGGCACGCGTTCACGTGATGAGGTAGCTGTGTTCCATAACATTTTTCAAGACATTGGAATCGTCCGGTTGGAATATTATTGTTTTATGTTAAAAAGGCCCTAAAGATTGATGCTATACAACGTGTGGTTAGATTAATTAGATTATTTCATTAATTCAGATCTAGGATGTGTTATTTTAGTGTTCCCTTTATTTTTTTGAGCAGTGTATGTTGGGATTATGGTTCATTGTTTAGTTAGCTAGCTAAAAGTCTAAACAAAAGCCTCCACTATGCAAGTAACCATTTCAATAGAATGTTCATGATCTCACTGCGACAACTGTCGATAGACGAAGCTGGTAAATTCACTCTGGCTATCTACTCTGATTTTAGAGCACTCGTCTGAATGTGCCAGAGTGCAGAATAACTGACGAATTTATGAATGCTCAACACCTGTTGAATATGGCCGGTGTCAGTAAACGTTGGCAAAAAAAGCGTAATAAAATTGTCAACAGCACACTTATATTCACCAACACTCTGAATAACATAAAAACAGCCTAACCAGCTCTGCTAGGGCGAGATAAATGATCAGAGTGAGCCGTTCCCTCATTTGTGTCTGGAAGTAGCTAGCAATCTAGCCAACGTTGGCCAGTTAGCCTGGGTGTTTGACTGCTGTTGTTAGGTCAGAACGCTCAGCTCAACCCTACTCCTCGGCCAGAGTTTCCAGTGTGCTCTCTGAACGCTCTGAGAGTGAAACGCTCTGAATTTACCAACAGACAATCTGCTCGAGCTTAATGATGAGTTTGGAGGTTACTATGGTGTTGAATGCTGAGCTATAGTCAATGAACAGCATTCTTACATAGGTATTCCTCTTGTGCAGATGGAATAGGGCAGTGTGCAGGTCGATTGTGATTGCGTCGCCTGTGGATCTATTGGGGCGGTAAGCAAATTGAAGTGCGTCTAGGGTGACAGGTCAGGTAGAGGTGATATGATCCTTGACTTGTCTCTCAAAGCACTTCATGATGCCAGAAGTGAGTGACACGGGGTGATAGTAATTTAGTTCAGTTACCTTTGCTTTCTTGGGTACAGGAACAATGGTGGCCATATTGAAGCATGTGGGGACAGCAGACTGAGATAGGGAGAGATTGAATATGTCCGTAAACACAACAGCCAGCTGGTCTGCGCATGCTCTCAGGATGCGGCTAGGAATGCCGTCTGGGCCAGCCGTCTGGTTCAGGTTCTCGTCACTGGTACATCCTGTTTGAGTTTCATCCATCTGTTAAGCATGGTGGAGGCAATGTGCTGGTCTGTGGGTTCTTTGGCGGTGGTAAAGTGTAAGATTTGTACCGGATAAACGGGATCTAGAAGAAGGAAGCCTATCACTCAATTTTGTAACGCCATGCCATACCAAGTGGACGGCGCTTAATTGGAGCCAATTTCCTCCTACAACTGGACAATGACCCAAAGCACAGCTCCAAACTATGCAAGAACTATTTAGGGAAGAAGCAGTCAGCTGGTATTCTGTCTATAATGGAGTGGCCAGCACAGTCACCGGAACTCAACCCTATTAAGCTGTTATGGGAGCATCTTGACCTTCTGGTACGTAAGAAGTGCCCATCAAGCCAGCATGTGGTGAAATCTCTTCAGATTACCTCAACAAATTGACAACTAGAATGCCAAAGGTCCGCAAGGCTGTAATTGCTGCAAATGGAGGATTCTTTGACCAAAGCAAAGTTTGAAGGACACAATTATTATTTAAATCAAAAATCATTATTTATAACCTAATCAAAGTCTTGACTATATTTCTTATTCATATTGCAACTCAGTTCATGTATGTTTTCATGAAAACAAGGACATTTCTAAGTGACCCCAAACTTTTGAATGTTAGTGTTTATCTCTGTGTGTCACTGCATACTTCATTAATGGTGACAACATTATTTGCAGTCATGGAGTCTTGTCATGTGAATAATCCTCGACTCTCATAAGACATTGCATGATATATTGAATGTTTACAAACAGTATGAGTGCCTTATTAAGTTACATTGCTCTGTTGCAGGTGAAAATCTTGTGAAAAGTACAATGACAGTTTACACGTAGTAGGAAAAACCAATCTTGACTTTTAGAAAAGTAGGCCAACCATTACTATATCAATCAATGGCATGTCATAAAAAGTTAAATGGATTCACTTGATTAGCACAGTGAGTGAGTTTTCAACTGCTCAAAATGCAAGCGGGATCTTTTTTAGCATTATATGTTTTTGCAGCAGAACGGAAGGAACATTTTTTTTAATCCTTTTTAATAGCCGGGTCATATCTCCCGTCTTCTCCAATCATTAGTACAGTTACCCTGGGAGCTAACTAAGGCGTGTAGTCAGCTCACTGGTTGAGTCTCTGGCTGTGTCCCAAATGGCACACTGCTGAGTCTCTGAGTCTGATGGTGAACCCACCCTCCTACCCCCCGGTTCCCACTGCATTATAAGTAGGGTAATTTCTCAGCTGATCTGGGATTCAGTTGAAGGAGCTGACACAGATCGGGTGGTTTTCTCAGAGCATGGATTAGGTTCTACACCTTGTTGGATCAAATGAAACACTGTCACTTTGTCACTCGGTCACCTAGCAAAAAACTGTCTAACCCTCACTGCTAGATGGAAGGGAATACGTCTTGTTCACACAATTAACCATCACTATTTTTGCTTTAATCCTCATTTTTTGATTTATTCCTCTTTTTCTACAGGGTGCGGGTCTCCATCTCTTCCCGTATTCGAAAACCTTACTTTAAGTTACCCCTATTACTATGTAACTACACAGTAATAGCTGTAGTAACAACTTAATAGTTATATAGATGTTACTATGTAAGTACATGGTAATAAGGTTGTAGTTCTATCAGTTATTACACAATTGGAGCAAGGAATGTGTAATTACACATCCATTTGCAGAAACGTATTCCACATGTGTAATTACTGATGTTATTACACATTTTATTTTTCCACTATGTATCTCCTTTGTAATTACATGTTTGAAAGTCATCTTTGAATTACCATGTTAATAATAACGTAAACCAAAATCTAACATTACATGTAAGTACAAGGTGCCACTACCTTCGAATCCGCATGAAATACCATGGTTGATAAATAGGCTAAGACCTGGTAACAACAATTGTAACAAGACACACCCTGTCAATAACTACCAGTCATTTTACATTTGTTTATTTCTATGTTATAACATGGCTCAAAGGCTAATCGAATCAAGTGTAATGCAAGAACAATTTATTTACATAAGGTATACTTGTAATGATCATGTACCTACCCAGGAGCAAGCAACTTAATGTAAAGTGAAACCCAGTAGGGTACCGTAAATTCCGGACTATAAGCCGCAACTTTTTTCCCAGGCTTTGAACCTCGCGGCTTAACCTGTTGAGGACAGACGTTCTGCTAGCGGAACCCCGTTCCACCTGCGGAACCCCTAGCCAACAGCCAATGGCATCGCACGGCGCGAAAAACAAAACCAACTAAAATACCACAATTCAATTTTCTCAAACAATCAACTATTTTACACCATTTTAAAGATAAGACTCATTAATCTAACCACATTGTCCGATTTCAAAAAGGCTTTACAGCGAAAGCAAAACATTAGATTATGTTAGGAGAGTACATAGACACAAATAATCACACAGCCATTTTCCAAGCAAGCATATATGTCACATAAACCCAAACCACAGCTAAATGCAGCACTAACCTTTGATGATCTTCATCAGATGACACTCCTATGCCATTATGTTATATAATACATGCATGTTTTGTTCAAGCAAGTTCATATTTATATCAAAAACCAGCTTTTTACATTAGCATGTGATGTTCAGAACTAGCATACTCACCGAAAACGTCCGGTGAATTTACTAAATTACTCATGATAAACGTTGACAAAATACATAACAATTATTTTAAGAATTATAGATACAGAACTCCTTTATGCAATCGCTATGTCCGATTTTAAAATAGCTTTTCGGCGATATTCTGAGTACATAGCTCGGCCATCACGGCTAGCTATTTTGACATCCGCCAACTTCGGGGTCACCTAAACTCAGAATTACTATTAGAAAAATTGGATTACCTTTGCTGTTCTTCGTCAGAATGCACTCCCAGGACTTCTACTTTAAAGATAGGTCAAACAGAAAAATGTTTTCCTGTCTCCTTATTCATCCTGTGTTACAAACAAAACAAAAAAATGTCACTTCAATGCACCTAGGTAAGTACATTGTATATAATACATGTATTTCCCTTGCAACAATATTTTAATTACAGAGCTGGTTGTTAAAGATTGTTACATTTTAAGTACAATGTAACTGAAAGGGTTATACCTAATGTTCTTCTATCTCCTATTTTATCCTGGTTAGCCTATTGTCTACATTATTACAAAGTGATTATAAAGGTTATACCGTAATTTCCGGACTATTAAGCGCACCTGAATATAAGCCGCACCCACTGAATTAAAAAATATATATTATTTTGAACATAAATAAGCCACACATGTCTATAAGCCGCAGGTGCCTACCGGTACATTGAAACAAATGAACTTTACACAGGCTTTAAAGAAACACTGCTTGTAACAAAAATAAATAGGCTTTAACGAAACACGGTTTGTAACAAAAATAAATAGGCTTTAATGAAACACGGCTTGTAACAAAAAAGAAAAAATTAGCAGTAAGCTTTAGTTGTCTTTTTGCACTGAGTCAATTCCTCACGCTGCTGTTTCCAACGTCTTATCGTCGACTCATTAAGACCAAGCTCCCGTGCAGCAGCTCTATTTCCTTTTCCAACAGCCAGATCAATCGCCTTCAACTTGAAAGCTGCATCATATGCATTTCTCTGTGTCTTTGCCATGATGAGGGTGACAAAATGACTACCGTAATCAGAATGATGGGAAGTTTGAGAGCGCTCGATTTAATCTAAACAGTAAACAAAAATGTTGTTTGACTGTAACCCGTTCGGCAATTTCATTGGTCTAATGAAAGCTTTATGCCGCCAAAAAAACTGAGCACGTCACAGAATGTGTTTTTTTGGACAAAAAAAAATTGAAAGCGGGAAAAATCCATATATTAGCCGCGTCATTGTTTAAGCCGCGAGGTTCAAAACGTGGTAAAAAAGAGGACCTGATCCCGGTATTGGAATTTATTGACAAGAGACCATGGCGGGAAATTCAAAACTGCAAGAATCTAATAATTTCAGTTTCTCAAACAATCAACTATTTTTCACCATTTGAAAGATAAACATCTCCTAAATCCAACCACATTGTCTGATTTCAAAGAGGCTTTACGGCGAAAGCATAAAGTAAGGTTATCTTCTTGAGGCTACCTGGGACGTTAGCGTTCCCCCCGTGGCGCACCCTATCAACAGCAGGTGCATTTCAAGAGCGGCAAATTTGAAACCAATTAAATGTACAAATTCAAATTTCTCAAACATACAACTAACTTACAGCCTTTGAAAGATAAACATCTTCTTAATCTAACCACGTTTACCGATTTCAAAAAGGTTTTACGGGGAAAGCATAAAGTTAGGTTATGTTAGGAGAGTACATTGACAATAGCGGTGTGCAATGCATTGTCGATTCAAAGACAGGCTTCACCAAAACCATACAATCAGCTAAAATTATGCACTAACCTTTTACAATCTCCATCAGATGACACTCCTAGGACATTATGTTAGACAATGCATGCATTTTTAGTTCTATCAAGTTCATATTTATATCTAAAAACAGTGTTTTACTATGGCGTTGATGTTCAGGAAATCGTTTCCCTCCAATACCGGCAGTCAAGTCATGACAACAAAATAATTAATTAATATTAGAAAACATTGCTAAAATATTATATTGTCATTCAAAGAATTATAGATTTACATCTCTTGAACGCAATGGACTTGTCAGATTTTAAATTAACCTTACTGGGAAATCACACTTTGCAATAATCTGAGCACTGTGCCAGAAAAATACGCATCGCGATACAGACTAACCGCCATGTTGGAGGAATCTAAAATCGAAAATACTATATAAATAATCCATTACCTTTGATTCTCTTCATCAGATGTCACTTCCAAAGAGTCCCAGGTCCATAACGAATGTAGTTTTGTTCAAAAAAGCTCATCATTTATGTCGAAAAACCTCCGTGTTGTAGCGCATGATCTAAGCCAGCCGGACTTCACTTCACTTCAAGAACGGAAAAAATATATTTCCGTTCGTTCAAACATGTCAAACGTTGTATCGCATAAATCATTAGGGCCTTTTTTAACCAGAACATTAATAAAATTCAAGGCGGACCATTGGGTTTTCTTTTAAAACGTTTCGGAATGAGAGTACCCACCATCAAATCGCGCGCCAGATGTCTAATGGACCATCACGTTCCATGGCTCTTATTCGGTCAGATCTCACTGTAGCAGACTCAAAACACTTTGTAAAGGCTGGGGACATCTTGTGGAAGCAATAGGAAGTGCCAAAACATTCCTAACCCCCTTTGTTTTTCAATGGCATAGGCTCAAAGTCAATTCAACACATCAGGTATCCACTTCCTGTCAGAATCTGTCTCAGGGTTTTGCCTGCCAAATGAGTTCTGTTATACTCACAGACACCATTCAAACAGTTTTTGAAACTTTAGGGTGTTTTCTATCCATATATAATAAGTATATGCATATTGTAGTTACTGGGTAGGTGTAGGAGGCAGTTAAAAATGGGCACATATTTTTTCAAAAAATTCTCAATACTGCCCCCTATACCCTAACAGGTTTTAATCTAACCACGTTGTCCGATTTCAAAAAGGTTTTACGGCGAAAGCATAAAGTTAGGTTATGTTAGGAGAGTACATTGACAATAGCTGTGTGTAATGTATTGTCAATTCAAAGACAGGCGTCACCAAAACCATAAAATCAGCTGAAATTATGCACTAACCTTTTACAATTTCCATCAGATGACACTCCTAGGACATTATGTTAGACAATGCATGCAGTTTTAGTTCTATCAAGTTCATATTTATATCCAAAAACAGCATTTTACTATGGCGTTGATGTTCAGGAAATCGTTTCCCTCCAATAACCGGCAGTCAAGTCAGCACAACAAAATAAATAATTAATATTAGAAAACATTGGTAAAATATTATATTGTCATTCAAAGAATTATAGATTTACATCTCTTGAACGCAATCGACTTGCCAGATTTAAAAATAACCTTACTGGGAAACCACACTTTGCAATAATCTGAGCACTGCGCCCAGAAAAATACGCTTTGCGATACAGACTAACCGCCATGTTGGAGAGATCTAAAATCGAAAATACTATGTAAATAATCCATTGCCTTTGATTCTCTTCATCAGATGTCACTTCCAGGCATCCCAGGTCCATAACGAATGTAGTTTTGTTCAAAAAAGCTCATCATTTATGTCCAAAAAGCTCCGTGTTGTTAGCACATGATCTAAGCCAGCCGGACTTCACTTCATGAACGAGGGGAAAAAATATATTTACGCTCGTTCAAACATGTCAAACGTTGTATAGCATAAATCATTAGTGCCTTTTTTAACCAGAACATGAATAAAATTCAAGGCGGAGGATTGGGTTCTCTTTTAAAATGTATTGGAACGAGAGTACCCAACATGAACTCGCACGCCAGGTGTCTGATGGGCCATCACCGTTCCAAGGCTCTTGTTCGGTCAGATCTCACAGTATAAGACTCAAAACACTTTGTAAAGGCTGGTGACATCTAGTGGAAGCAATAGGAAGTGCCAAAACATTCATCAGCCCCTGTGTTTTTCAATGGCATAGGCTTAAAGGCAATTCAACACATCAGGTATCCACTTCCTGTCAGAATCTGTCTCAGGGTTTTGCCTGCCAAATGAGTTCTGTTATACTCACAGACACAATTCAAACAGTTTTAGAAACTTTAGGGTGTTTTCTATCCATATATAATAAGTATATGCATATTCTAGTTACTGGGTAGGATTAGTAACCAGATTAAATTGGGTACATTTTTTTATCCAGCCGTGAAAATACTGCCCCCTAGCCCCAACAGGTTTTTAAATAGGGCAGTAGGCCGCAATATGTCCCGGTCGATTACAATTGTAACAGATAATAGGGTTTCGTGGGGTAAGACCCCCTCAACTCCAGTCCCGGTTTCCGGCTTTTTCCTTAGTGTCTTGGCCCGATTCTGATTCTTTCCTCACGGCCCCACGCTGCTCTCTTCCCCCTTCACATGTTGGGACAGTCTTACCCTGTCCGCTGGTTCACCCAGGCCTGGGGAATGGGAATCTTTCCTCAAGTGCCTGCTCAGCTGTTCCTGCCGTACAATACCGTAAAACCAGGCCCACGAGATGGTCGGTGGAAAGTACCTCGTTCTGGCCAACCCATCGTCGCACTTCTCGGGGTAGACCTCGCTGAAACTGGTCGAGTACGATGGTCTCGACGATCTCGGCGGATGAACGGATCTCCGGTCGCCGACAAAGATGGCCGTCTCGCTTTGCGTTCCTAGGAAACTATGCAGTATTTTGCTTTTTCACAAGCATTAAGCTACACTTGCATTAACCTGTTATGGCTAGGGAGCAGTATTTTCACGGCCGGATAAAAAACGTACCCGATTTAATCTGATTATTACTCCTGCCCAGAAACTAGAATATGCATATAATTATTAGCTTTGGATAGAAAACACTCCAAAGTTTCTAAAACTGTTTGAATGGTGTCTGTGAGTATAACAGAACTCATTTGGCAGGCCAAAACATGAGAAGATTCTGTACAGGAAGTACCCTGTCTGACCATTTCTTGCCCTTCTTGATTATCTCTATCCATTACAGTGGATCTCTGCTGTTACGTGACACTTCCTACGGCTCCCATGGGATCTCAGAAGGCGGCAAAAAGCTGATTCGTGGCTTTGCAGGCTCTGGCTGAAAAACATTAGCGCGTTTGGATAGTGGCCAGTAACAGTACTATGAGACTCAGGCTCGTGCACGAGGGGATAGCATGCTTTTATTTTCTCTCTCTTTGTACGTACACACGCTTTGCCGGTCGGAATATTGTCGCTTTTTTACGAGAAAAGTGGCATAAAAATTGATTTTAAACAGCGGTTGACATGCTTCGAAGTACGGTAATGGAATATTTAGATATCTTTTGTCACGAAATGCGCCATGCTCGTGACCCTTATTTACACTTCGGATAGTGTCTTGAACGCACGAACAAAACGCCGCTATTTGGATATAACAATGGAGTATTTTGAACCAAACCAGAATTTGTTATTGAAGTAGCAGTCCTGGGAGTGCATTCTGACGAAGAACACCAAAGGTAATCAAACTTTTCTAATAGTAAATCGGAGTTTGGTCAGGGCTAAACTTGGTCGGTGTCTAAATGGCTAGCCGTGATGGCTGGGCTATCTACTGAGAATATTGCAAACGTCACATGCTAATGTAAAAAAGCTGGTTTTTGATATAAATATGAACTTGATTGAACAAAACATGCATGCATTGTATAACATAATGTCCTAGGGTTGTCATCTGATGAAGATCATCAAAGGTTAGTGCTGCATTTAGCTGTGGTTTTGTTTTTTGTGACATTTTATGCTAGCTTGAAAAATGGGTGTCTGATTATTTCTGGCTGGGTACTCTGCTGACATAATCTAATGTTTTGCTTTCGCTGTAAAGCCTTTTTGAAATCGGACAGTGTGGTTAGATTAACGAGAGTCTTGTCTTTAAAATGCTGTAAAATAGTCACGTTTGAAAAATGGAAGTTTTCGGATTTTAGAGGAGTTTGTATTTCGCGCCACGCCCATCATTGGATATTGGAGCAGGTGTTCCGCTAGTGGAACGTCTAGATGTAAGAGGTTAACACCTGCTAACCATGTGTATGTGACAAATAAATTTGATTTAAACCATTTCCATGCCAGGTGAATGAAGTGGAACATCTGTGTTTGGGGGGGGGGGGGGCGGTTGTCCAGGTCTGTAGGACCACTGGTAGAAGCGGTGTGCCCTCACTGTATCGGTTACTCCCAGTCTAGTCAGAATCTCTCCCTTAAATTTATCGTAATAATCCTGTGCATCTTTCAACTCCAGGTCGAAATACGCTTTTTCAGCGTCCCCTGCCAGGTATGGTGGTAAAAGTTTAGAGAGTGGTAAAATATGCTTCCACATCATCCTGCTTGTCATTTTTTGAAGAAAATGATTGGCCCGCCTCTGGGTATTTGCAACTGGTAACTAGTCCGTTTAGGCATTCTCTTAACTCCCGGGTGTTTCTCTCTTGCTCTTCTCTGATGAGCTATTTGTTGAGCTCTAGTTGCCTCTTGTTGGGCAGCCGTCACTTGTAACAGGGCCTGTATGGCTCCCTCCATACTCATTTTCCTGAGAAACTATCCTAACCAAACAAAGCCACAAAAAAAACCTGACTCCCCTTTGGAGTGCTAACTGAACATTTTTTTTCTACCTAACCAGTGGTATGGTTAGTCCATTGCCCGCATTCTCCACCACGTGTGGCAAACCTCTTCAAGGTTAGGAGCGTTTGTCACAAATTAAGTGGGAAACTGTCACCAAAATCACCCCAGAATGAGAGTTCTTTCGAACAGGACTGTACCTGTGTGTTTGTTTCTCTGTCCGGGTCCACCCAGGCTGCAGGCAAGGTCAAAGATAGCAGGGTTCGGTACATGAATCGGGTTCTTGGTAGGTCCAGGTCAAAACACCAACAGGTAAATCCAAAACAGTCCAGCTCGTACACGGTAAATCCAGCCAATGGATTTACCGTGTACGATATACCGTCTCTTTCTCTATGGTTCACAGATCCTTCCAGCCCTCTCTCCCTCTTCCTGGTTTGTCTTGACCCTTTATCTGTGGGTCGGCCCCACCTTCTGAGGGTTCCCCTTGCTTCTGGGAATTGTAGTTTTGGCAGTCGGCCATTTTGTGATCTGTAGTTCTGTCCGGGGTGGCCATTTTAGTGATCGGGCAGAGCCCGTTTATTAGTTCTGCTCTCACATATCTGCCATTTATCACTCAACCCCCTTCTTTGCCACAATACGTACGTATATACATACATACAAAAATATAAACGCAACAAGTGTTGGTTTCATGAGTTGAAATAAAAGACCAGAGACATTTTCCATTCTCACAAAAATCTGTTTTCTCACAAATTATGTGCACAAATTTGTTTACATCCCTGTTAGTGAGAATTTCTTTGCCAAGATAATCAATCCACCTGACAGGCTTTGCTTATCAAGAAGCTGATTAAACAGCATGATCATTACACAGGTGCACCTTGTACTGGGGACAATAAAAGGCCACTCTAAAATGTGCAGTTTTGTCACACAACACAATGCCATAGATGTCTCAAGTTTTGAGAGAGCGTGCAATTGGCATGGAGACTGCAGGAATGTCCACCAGAGCTATTGGCAGAAAATGTAATGTTCATTTCTCTACCATAAGCTGCCTCCAAAGTCATTTTAGAGAATTTGGCCGTAGGTCCAACTGGCCTCATAACCACAGTCCACGTGTATGGCGGTTTGCTGATGTCAACATTGTGGACAGAGAGCCCCATTGTTGCGGTGAGCTTTTGGTTTGGGCAGGCATAAGCTACGGATAACGAAAACAACTGCATTTTATCGATTGCAATTTGAATGCACAAAAATGCTGTGACAAGATCCTGTTGCCCATTGTGAGGTCCATTTTTTATAAGGTATCTGTGACCAACCGGTGCAAATCTGTATTCCCAGTCATTTTAAATCCACAGATTAGTGCCTAATGAATTTATTTCAATTGACTGGTTTTGTCATATGAACTGTAACTCAGTTAAATCATTCCCAAACCAGAAACCGTGGATTGATGGCAGCATTCGCGCAAAACTGTACCCGCGAACCACTGCTTTTAATCAGGGCAAGGTGACCGGAAACATGACCGAATACAAACAGTGTAGCTATTCCCTCCGTAAGGCAATCAAACAAGCTAAGCGTCAGTACAGAGACAAAGTGGAGTCACAATTCAACGGCTCAGATGCGAGAGGTATTGGCAGGGTCTACAGTCAATCACTGACTACAAAAGAAAAACCAGCCCCTTCGCGGATCAAAATGCCTTGCTCCCAGACAGACTAAACAACTTTTTGGCTCGCTTTCAGGACAATACAGTGCCACTGACACGGCCTGCTACCAAAACCTGCGGGCTCTCCTTCACTGTAGCCAATGTGAGTAAAACATTTAAACGTGTTAACCCTCGCAAGGCTGCCGGCCCAGACGACATTCCCGGCCGCGTCCTCAGAGAATGCACAGACCAGCTGGCTGGTGTGTTTACAGACATATTCAATCAATCCTTATCCCAGTCTCCTGTCCCCACATGCTTCCACAGGGCCACCATTGTTCCTGTTCCCAAGAAAGCTAAGGTAACTGAGCTAAATGACTACCGCCCTGTAGCACTCACTTCCGTCATCATGAAGTGCTTTGAGAGACTAGTCAAGGACCATATCACCTCCACCCTACCTGACACCCTAGACCGACTCCAATTTGCTTACCGACCCAATAGGTCCACAGACTACGCAATCGCCATCACACTGCACACTGCCCTAACCCATCTGGAAAAGAGGAATACCTATGTAAGAATGCTGTTCATCGATTACAGCTCAGTATTTAACACCATAGTACCCTCCAAACTCGTCATTAATCTCGAGACCCTGGGTCTCGACCCTGCCCTGTGCAACTGGGTCCTGGACTTCCTGACGGGCCGCCCCCAGGTGGTGAGGGTAGGTAACAACATCTCCACCCCGCTGATCCTCAACACTGGGTCCCCACAAGGGTGCGTTCTCAGCCCTCTCCTGTACTCCCTGTTCACCCACGACTGTGTGGCCATGCACGCCTCCAACTCAATCATCAAGTTTGCAGACGACACTACAGTGGTAGGCTTGATTACCAACAACGATGAGACGGCCTACAGGGAGGAGGTGAGGGCCCTCGGAGTGTGGTGTCAGGAAAATAACCTCACACTCAATGTCAACAAAACAAAGGAGATGATCGTGGACTTCAGGAAACAGCAGAGGGAGCAGCCCCCTATCTACATTGACGGGACAGTAGTGGAGAGGGTGGAGAGTTTTAAGTTCCTCGGCATATACATCACGGACAAACTGAAATGGTCCACCCACACAGACAGTGTGGTGAACAAGAAATTTGGCTTGTCACCAAAAACACTCACAACCTTTTACAGATGCACAATCGAGAGCATCCTGTCGGGCTGTATCACCGCCTGGTACGGCAGCTGCTCCGCCCATAACCGGAAGGCTCTCCAGAGGGTAGTGAGGTCTGCACAACGCATCACCGGGTGCAAACTACCTGCCCTCCCGGACACCTACACCACCTGATGTCACAGGAAGGCCAAAAAGATCATCAAGGACAACAACCACCCGAGCCACTGCCTGTTCACCCCGCTATCATCCAGAAGGCGAGGTCAGTACAGGTGCATCAAAGCGGGGACCGAGAGACTGAAAAACAGCTTCTATCTCAAGGCCATCAGAATGTTAAACAGCCATCACTAACATTGAGTGGCTGCTACCAACATACTGACTCAACTCCAGCCACTTTAATAATGGAAAAATTGATGTAGTCAATTTATCACTAGCCACTTTATATTATATAATGTTTACTTACCCTACATTACTCATCTCATATGTATATACTGTACGCTATACTATCTACTGCATCTTGATGTAATTAAATGTATCACTACCCACATTAAACAATGCCACTTTATAGAATGTTTTCATACCCTACATTACTCATCTCATATGTATATACTATACGCCATACCATCTACTGCATCTTGCCATCTTGATGTAATGTATCACTAGCCACTTTAAACAATGCCACTTCATATAATGTTTTCATACCCTACATTACTCATCTCATATGTATATACTGTACTCCATACCATCTATTACATCTTGCCTATGGTGTTCGGCCATCACTCATTTATATATTTTTATGCACATATTCGTATTCATTCCTTTACACTTGTGTGTATAAGGTAGTTGTTGTGAAATTGTTAGATTATATTACTTGTTAGATATTACTGCATGGTCGGAACTAGAAGCACAAGCATTTCACTACACTTGCATTAACACCTGCTAACCATGTGTATGTGACAAATAAATTTGATTTGATCTTTGAAATTGTCACATGTTGTGTTTTAACTTTTTGTTCAGTATTTACAGTCCATTCGGAAATATTCAGACCTCTGGATTTTTTCCACATTTTGTTAAATTACAGACTTATTCTAAATTGAAGTTTTTGCAAATGTATTACAAATAAAAAACAGAAATACCTTATGTTACATAAGTATTGAGACCCTTTGCTGTGAGCCTTGAAATTGAGCTCAGGTGCATCCTGTTTCCATTGATCAACCTTGAGATGTTTCTACAACTTGATTGGAGTGGTAAATTCATACCCAAGAAGACTTGAGGCTGCAGAGACATAAATGGTATCTACAAGTTCACCTGACTCTGGGTTAGTAGAACAAGGGCTTGACTGCCAGAATCTCGCAGTAACCCAATAAGTATAGTGTTACTTAAATCTAAACTACTCTTGCTGTAGGCCTGCGTAACAACAATGTAATAAACCCAACATCTCACAGAAAGAAATAGTAGGCCAACGTGTCAACTTCTTATTGCACTCAGAATATTATTTTGTTCCTTCATTACTCTTGTGTAAAATACTGCCTGCAATTATGCCTAAAACATCAAGCAGCAATTAACACAAAATGTTTATTTTTTTGCCAATACATTTTTGCCAAAGGTACAGACAGATTTCAGCATGCCTTCTTAAAGTATAACCGAAGTGCTTGTTTCCATGGTGATGCACCTGCCTGCAACCTATATGCTCTTAGCCTTCAACAAGCACACAGGGGTCAGTCAGCAATTTACACTGTCACTTCTAATCATGACCATTCACGGTTCAGGCTACTATGTGCAAACCTGTCACCAAATACCCCACACTATGATGATAACTATAGTTTGGAATTCTGAATGTTAAATTACAATTTGACAGACTGCATGGCTGAAAAGATTTTATTGGAATCTTGGATTCTAAGAAGTGTTTATAAGTTCTTAGAATGCCTCCCTCCTCAGCTTCCTACTCGTATTAAGGCATCTCAAGCCAAGCATGTGTTATTAAACTGTGTCCTTGTTTCACCCACTGAAGTCTGTTTCTGAGATTAATTTGACAATCTGCATGTTTATGTATAACTTAAGTCTGAGAAAGTGGTATGGAACTTTATCACAAAGACTTGCTTGACAACAATAACGACACATTAACTATGACACATTATATTGAACATAAAACTCTTTGTATTGATCAATCGAGATCATTTTATGGGCCACCAAGCCAACACTTTGGTAGTATCCAGGTTTCTATCCAACCTTTTTAAAAAATGTACCCCCTTTTTCTACCCAATTTCGATCTTGTCTCATCGCTGCAACTCTCCAACAGGCTCGGGATGTGAATGTCAAGTCATGCGTCCCCCCGAAACAGGACCAGCCAAACCACGCTTCTGAACACCAACCTCTTAACCAGGAAGCACCAGTGTGTCAGAGGAAACACTGTTCAACTAACGACCAAGTCAGTCTGCAGGCATTCGGCCCGCCACAAGGAGTCACTAGAGAGTGATGAGCCAAATAAACCTCCCGTGGCCAAACCCGGACGACGCTGGGCTAATTGTTCGCCACCCTATGGGACTCCCGATCACGGCCGGTTGTGATACAGCCTGGGATTAAACCCAGCTCAGTAGTGATGCCTCTAGCACTGCAATGCAGTGCCTTAGACCCCTGCACTAATCGGGAATAAATTGGGAATAAAGTACATCGGATAAAAAATGTAATGACAGGCCTGATTCTTCTGTAAACTTTCCAAATTTCAAACCAAAACAAAATCCGCAAGACAAGGTTGGATCTCTTTGTGTTGGTACAATGAATTATGCGAGAAATGTCAGTGGAAACGTTTTTATGCGCAAATATTGATATAATAACCATCATATTGAAGTGACCTTGGAGTTAAACAATGTGTGGTCCTCCCACTACGACTCCCTGGGAAAGTGTGCAGTTTATTAGGTTCCAGATGAAAACCTATGATGAACTTCAAAGGTTGGTGAAAGTGCAAAGTGATATGCTTGATAATCCTTTCCAATAAATATTGAGGGTCTTATTTTGGTGACATGATCATCAATGCTTGGCTGCAAATGAAATGTAGCTTGCTCTTTTGTCCATATTAATCTAATAATGTAGGCTATATGTGCACTCTAGCCAACAGCGTGCAGATGTACAGTGCAGTCAGAAAGTATTCAGACCCCTTCCCATTTTACACATTTTGTTACGTTACAGCCTTATTCTAAAATGAATTTACAAATATTTTTTTTCTCATCCATCTACACACAATACCCCATAAGGTCAAAGCCAAAACAAGTTTTTTGTAATTTTTGTAAATGTAATAAAAATAAATGACACATACATTGTTTACATGTATTCAGACCCTTTACTATGAAATTCCAAATTGAGCTCATGTGCATCCTGTTTCCATTGATCATCCTTCAGATGTTTCTACAACTTGATTGGAGTCCACATGTGGTAAATTCAATTGATTGGCCATGCTTTGGAAAGGCGCACACCTGTCTATATAAGGTCCCACAGATGACAGTGAATGTCAGAGCAAAAACCAAGCCATGAGGTCAAAGGAATTGTCCGTAGAACTCAGAGTCAGGATTGTGTCGAGGCACAGAACTGGGGAAGGGTATTAAAACATATTCACATGAAAATCGGTATCCAATTGGATGGAAAATTAGGGACTGGTAGAAATAAAATTGTGATGGTCAGTAAAAAAACATTCTCTCATTAAGAGCACATGTTTAACTTAATAAATTGGTTTTTCCATCTCAAGAGGTAAAACTAAAATTATTATAATAAGTGCCACTCTTTTAAATAATAAAGCAAATCTACTGCCAGATCTGTTTTATTAATACATACATTTTTTAATAATTTTGTCAAAGTTTAAGTCTAGCTATTGAGCTTCCAATTAGTTGTTTTATACGGCTCTGCAGTGGATGGTTAGCGTGCTACGGTACTATCAAGGCACAAGGGGAGACCCAAATGCAGACACAAGAGGCAGATGGTTGGAGTCTTTCAATGTTTATTAATCCAAAGGGGTAGGCAAGAGAATGGTCGTGGACAGGCAAAAAAAGGTCAAAACCAGATCAGAGTCCAGGAGGTACAGAGTGGCAGACAGGCTCGTGGTCAAGGCAGGCAGAATGGTCAGGCAGGCGGGTACAATGTCCAGAAACAGGCAAGGGTCAAAACCGGGAGGACTCGAAAAAGGAGAAAGCAAAAAGCAAGAGAACGGGAAAAATGCTGGTTGACTTGGAAACATACAAGACGAACTGGCACAGGGAGACAGGAAACACAGGGATGAATACACTGGGGAAAATAAGCTACACCTGGAGGGGGTGGAGACAATCACAGGGACAGGTGAAACAGATCAGGGCATGACAGGTTGATCGCATCCAAGATGGCGTAGCAGTTCAGACGTCCTGTCGTGTCTCGTGTATATATATATTTACATATTTTTTTCTTCACTTATCTTTTTACATTTTTTATTCAAATACTCAACCTCAAAGCACTCTCCTGCAACCCGCCTCACCAATTTTAAAAAAACAAACAAAAAAAAGTATTATTTACCTCAGCTGAATTCCACAACAGAAGCTAGCCAGAGGTTAGCCATTTTCACTGGCTAACGTTGAAGTTCAGCTAGCCACGGTTAGCCGTCCTCAGCTGTCCATTAGCTCGAAAAGCTATCGCCAGTTTTTGTACAGCGCGACTCAGACCAGAGCATATCGGACCTATTCTCTCTCCTTTCCCTGATTTCTACCGCAGGCTCTGGACATTTACACCTGGATCTTGCAGCTAACTAGCTGCTACCTGAGTGACTATTGGCAACGTCGGTCACGGAATTAACACACATTATTGCGGAGCTGGCCAGCTAGCCAGCTGAGGAGTTCCGTCAGCCACTCGTGGGCTGTTCCTGAGCTAGCCAGCTGAAGTGTCTCCTGGGCTACAACTCACCTATCCTGACCCGTTTTACTGCTGATGCGGAGCCCCATCGGGTCTTCACGACTGGACCACCGACGTTATCTGCCCGAGGGAGTTATCCAACTGGCCCCTCCGTCGCGACGTAACCTGATCACCCATCTGCGGCCGGCTAATCGTTAGCTGTCTTTTCGGCTGCGATCTGAATAGGTCTATCGGACACTTTTCTTGGGCCACTATAACTAACTATTTTGCCAACTTGGACAGGTCCCCCCTTCCACACGGAACCCCACTAACCCACAGACGGAAACGCACGAGGTGGCTAAAAACAGACCTCCCTCCCATCTTCCACCAGCTTGCTACCTATGGCCCGGCTAGCTGTCTGAATCTCACTGGACCCTCTGATCACTCGGCTAAGCATGCCTCTCCTTAATGTCAATATGCCTTGTCCATTGCTGTTCTGGTTAGTGTTTATTGGCTTATTTCACTGTAGAGCCTCTAGCCCTGCTCATTATACCTTATCCAACCTCTCAGTTCCTCCACCCACACATGCTATGACATCTTCTGGTTTCAATGATGTTTCTAGAGACAATATCTCTCTCATAATCACTAAATGCCTAGGTTTACCTCCTCTGTACTCACATCCCACCATACCTTTGTCTGTACATTATACCTTGAAGCTATTTTATCGCCCCCAGAAACCTGCTCCTTTTTCTCTCTATTCTGGATGTCACAGACGACCAATTCTTATAGCTTTTAGCCGTACCCTCATACTTATTCTTCTCTGCTCCTCTGGGGATGTAGAGGTGAATCCAGGCCCTGCAGTGCCTGGCTCCACTCCTACTCCCCAGGCGCTCTCTTTTGATGACTTCTGTAACCGTAATAGCCTTGGTTTCATGCATGTTAACATTAGAAGCCTCCTCCCTAAGTTTGTTTTATTCACTGCTTTAGCACACTCTGCCAACCCGGATGTCCTAGCTGTGTCTGAATCTTGGCTTAGGAAGTCCACCAAAAACTGTGAAATCATCATCCCTAACTACAACGTTTTCAGACAAGATAGAACGACCAAAGGGGAGGGTGTTGCAATCTACTGCAGAGATAGCCTGCAGAGTTCTGTCCTGCTATCCAGGTCTGTACCCAAACAATTTGAACTTCTACTTTTAAAAATCCATCTCTCCAAAAACAAGTCTCTCACCGTTGCCGCCTGCTATAGACCCCCCTCGGCCCCTAGCTGTGCTCTGGACACCATATGTGAACTGATTGCCCCCCATCTATCTTCAGAGCTCGTGCTACTAGGCGACCTGAACTGGGACATGCTTAACACCCCAGCCATTCTACAATCCAAGCTTGATGCCCTCAATCTCACACAAATTATTAATGTACCCACCAGGTACAACCCCAAAGCCGCAAACTCTGGCACCCTCATAGATATCATCCTAACCAATGTGCCCTCTAATTACACCTCTGCTGTTTTCAACCAAGATCTCAGCGATCACTGCCTCATTGCCTGCACCCGTAATGGGTCAGCGGTCAAACGACCTCCACTCATCACTGTCAAACGCTCCCTGAAACATTTCAACGAGCAAGCCTTTCTAATCGACCTGGCCCTGGTATCCTGGAAGGATATTGACCTCATCCCGTCAGTAGAGGATGCCTGGTTATATTTTAAAAATGCCTTCCTCTCCATCTTAAATAAGCATGCCCCTTTCAAGAAATTTAGAACCAGGAACAGATATAGCCCTTGGTTCTCCCCAGACCTGACTGCCCTTAACCAACACAAAAATATCCTGTGGCGTTCTGCATTAGCATCGAACTGCCCCCGCGATATGCAACTTTTTAGGGAAGTTAGAAACCAATACACACAGGCAGTTAGAAACGCCAAGGCTAGCTTTTTCAAACAAAAATTAGCTTCGTGCAACTCCAACTCTAAAAAGTTCTGGGACATTGTAAAGTCCATGGAGAATAAGAACACCTCCTCCCAACTGCCCACTGCACTGAGGATAGGAAACTCTGTCACCACCGATAAGCCCACTATAATTGAGAATTTCAATAAGCATTTTTCTACGGCTGGCCATGCTTTCCACCTAACTACCCCTACTGCATTCAACAGCACTGCACCCCCCACAGCTACTCGCCCAAACCTCCCCCATTTCTCCTTCTCCCAAATCCATTCAGCTGATGTTCTGAAAGAGCTGCAAAATCTGGACCCCTACAAATCAGCTGGGCTTGACAATCTGGACCCTTTCTTTCTAAAATTATCTGCCGAAATTATTGCAACCCCTATTACTAGCCTGTTCAACCTCTCTTTCGTGTCGTCTGAGATTCCCATAGATTGGAAAGCAGCTGCTGTCATCCCCCTCTTCAAAGGAGGTGACACTCTTGACCCAAATTGCTACAGACCTATATCCATCCTACCCTGCCTTTCTAAGGTCTTCGAAAGCCAAGTCAACAAACAGATTACCGACTATTTCGAATCCCACCGCACCCTCTCCGCTATGCAATCTGGTTTCAGAGCTGGTCATGGGTGCACCTCAGCCACGCTCAAGGTCCTAAACGACATCGTAACCGCCATCGATAAGAAACAATACTGTGCTGCCGTATTCATTGACCTGGCCAAAGCTTTTGACTCTGTTAATCACCACATCCTCATCGGCAGACTTAGTAGCCTTGGTTTCTCAAACGATTGCGTCGCCTGGTTCACCAACTACTTCTCTGACAGAGTTCAGTGTGTCAAATCGGAGGGCCTACTGTCTGGACCTCTGGCAGTCTCCATGGGGGTACCACAGGGTTCAATTCTTGGGCCAACTATTTTCTCTGTATACATAAATGATGTCGCTCTTGCTGCTGGTGAATCTCTGATCCACCTCTACGCAGACGACACCATTCTGTATACTTCTGGCCCTTCTTTGGACACTGTGTTAACAACCCTCCAGACGAGCTTCAATGCCATTCAACTCTCCTTCCGTGGCCTCCAACTGCTCCTAAACACAAGTAAAACTAAATGCATGCTCTTCAACCGATCGCTGCCTGCACCTGCCCGCCCATCCAGCATAACTTCTCTGGACGGTTCTAACTTAGAATTTGTGGACAACTACAAATACCTAGGTGTCTGGTTAGACTGTAAACTCTCCTTCCAGACTCACATCAATCATCTCCAATCCAAAGTGAAATCTAGAATTGGCTTCCTATTTCGCAACAAAGCATCCTTCACTCATGCTGCCAAACATACCCTCGTAAAACTGACCATCCTACCAATCCTCGACTTCGGCGATGTCATTTACAAAATAGCCTCCAATACCCTACTCAACAAGCTGGATGCAGTCTATCACAGTGCCATCCGTTTTGTCACCAAAGCCCCATATACAACCCACCACTGCGATCTGTATGCTCTCGTTGGCTGGCCTTCACTTCATAATCGTCGCCAAACACATTGGCTCCAGGTCATCTACAAGACCCTGCTAGGTAAAGTCCCCCCTTATCTCCGCTCACTGGTCACCATAGCAGCACCCACCTGTAGCACGCGCTCCAGCAGGTATATCTCTCTGATCACCCCTAAAGCCAACTCCTCCTTTGGTCGTCTCTCCTTCCAGTTCTCTGCTGCCAACGACTGGAACGAACTACAAAAATCTCTGAAATTGGAAACACTTATCTCCCTCACTAGCTTTAAGCACCAGCTGTCAGAGCAGCTCACAGATCACTGCACCTGTACATAGCCCATCTATAATTTAGCCCAAACTCCTACCTCTTCCCCTACTGTATTTATTTATTTTATTTATTTTGCTCCTTTGCACCATATTATTTATATTTGAACTTTGAACTTTCTTCAAACTACAAATCTACCATTCCAGTGTTTTTCTTGCTATACTTTATTTACTTTGCCACCATGGCATTTTTTTGCTTTTACCTCCCTTATCTCACATCATTTGCTCACATTGTATATTGTCTTATTTTTTTCTACTGTATTATTGACTGTATGTTGTTTACTCCATGTGTAACTCTGTGTTGTTGTATGTTGTCGAACTGCTTTGCTTTATCTTGGCCAGGTCGCAATTGTAAATGAGAACTTGTTCTCAACTTGCCTACCTGGTTAAATAAAGGTGAAATAAAATAAAAATAAATAAATAAAAATAACAAAGTGGGAATTTACCAAATCTGGAAAAAATCCACTTGAATGACCCTCCAGCTGGTAGTTACTAGTTAATTTCCTTGCAACCGGAGAAATGAAAGCTTGTTGTGTGTAACCGGGAGGGCTTGCAAGCCTCCCCTTTTTTCCTCCAAACATAACGATGGTCATTATAGCCAAACAGTTCTATTTTTGTTTCGCCAGACCAGAGGACATTTCTCCAAAAAGTACGATCTCTGTCCCCATGTGCAGTTGCAATCCGTAATCTGTTTTTTTTATAGTGGTAATGGAGCAATGGCTTCTTCCTTGCTGAGCGACCTTTCAGTTTATCTCGATTTAGGACTTGTTTTACTGTGGATATAGATACTTTTGTACCTGTTTCCTCCAGCATCTTCACAAGGTCCTTTGCTGTTGTTCTGGGATTGATTTGCACTTTTCTCATCAAAGTACGTTCATCTCTAGGAGACAGAACGTGTCTCCTTCCTGAGTGGTATGATGGCTGCGTGGTCCCATGGTGTTTATACTTACGTACTATTGTTTGTACAGATGAACGTGGTACCTTCAGGCATTTGGAAATTGCTCCCAAGGATGAACCAGACTTGTGGAGGTCTACAATTTTTTTCTGAGGTCTTGGCTGATTTATTTTGATTATCCCATGATGTCAAGCAAAGAGGCACTGAATTTGAAGGTAGGCCTTGAAATACATCCACAGGTACACCTCCAAATGACTCAAATGATGTCAATTAGCCTATCAGAAGCTTGTAAAGCTATGACATCATTTTCTGGAATTTTCCAAGCTGTTTAACCTCTCTGGGCTATGTTGGTTTGGTCCCAAATAATCCATTGTTATATCCAAATAGCGGCGTTTTGTTCGTGCGTTCAAGACACTATCCGAAAGGGTAAATAAGGGTTATGAGCACGACGCATTTCGTCACAAAAAATGTCTAAATATTCCATTACCGAACTTCGAAGCATGTCAACCGCTGTTTAAAATCAATTTTTATGCCATTTTTCTCATAAAAAAGCGATAATATTCCGACCGGGAAATCGTTTTTTATTACAAAGAGAGTGAAAGTAAAAGCATGCTATCCCCTCATGCACGAGCCTCAGTCTGATGGCCCTCTGATAGAGCACTTGCCAAACGCGCTAGTGTGTTTCAGCCTGGGCCTTGAATTACGTCATTCAGCTTTTTCCCGGGTTCTGAGAGCCTATGGGAGCCGTAGGAAGTGTCACGTTATGCCAGAGATCCCCTGTTTTTGTTAGAGATGATCAAGGAGGGCAAGAAATGGTCAGACAGGCCACTTCCTGTAAGGAATCTTCTCAGGTTTTGGCCTCTCAAATGAGTTCTGTTATACTCACAGACACCATTCAAACAGTTTTAGAAACTTTAGGGTGTTTTCTATCCAAAGCCAATATTTATATGCATATTCTAGTTACTGGGCAGGAGTAGTAACCAGATTAAATCGGGTACGTTTTTTATCCGGCCGTGCAAATGCTGCCCCCTAGCCCCAACAGGTTAAAGGCACAGTCATCTTAGTGTATGCAAACTTCTGACCCACTGGAATTGTGATACAATGAAATATAAGTGAAATAATCTGTCTGTAAACAATTGTTGGAAAAAATACTTGTGTCATGCACAAAGTAGATGTCCTAACCGACTTGCCTAAACTATAGTTTGTTAACAATACATTTGTGGAGTGGTTGAAAAATGAGTTTTAATGACTCCAACCTAAGTGTATGTAAACTTCTGACTTCAACTGTTGGTCTATAGGGAAGATTGACCATGTGGAGATGTTGAAACACATTGAAACATGTCTTATTTTTGTAAGTTCCTAGTTTGTTTTATAAGATACAGTGCAGATTTTCTCAGCAGACCCCACAATTGGAAAACACTGTACTAATCTCTCTCTTTCTCTCTCCAATAGATATGGGAATCTGTGTAATCTGAGGGAAATATGTTACTCATTTCAGAAAACCAGGCATATGTCGCACGTCACTACTTCACAGGACAGCCATTTTAAACTTTAAAAAAAATCTAAATGCATTTTTTGGAAGAAATGTGTTCTGGAACATGTGAATTTTCATGTGCCTTAATAACAAACTTGTTCGCCATCTGTAAATACAAATAAAATTGATAAATTAAGAGCCTAGCTGGTTTAGCTACAGAAAAAGTGAGGAGCCTTCCTGCTATCCATGGGCTTGACATGCCGAGAGATGAGTTCGTATTGGTCTGCCATGTAGCATGGCTTCTGTATATAACATGAGAGGGTCAGTATGTGTAGGTAATCCTTTCTAATGCAGATTTTTTGAAAGATATTACGTAGTAGAACTGCAAAGGTGTGGTTCTCCACTTTCTAGAGGATCGAGTTTTGAAATCAGTGGAATGCACAGTGGAATTATAGTATGATAGCTAAACAGATGGAGAAACTTCTGCCATTTGATTGCAAAAGAGAACACACAGAAGGCTGTTGTATAGAACACATGTCTCCGGATTATATCTTCAAACTAAGGCAACCATGGCATCCGTGACAGAGAGGGAGAAGCATCCAAAAGATAGTCTAGCTAGCTACATTTTCAGATATTACACGTTTCTAATTTGGTCAAAGTTGTTTTCATTGCAAGTTAAAGCGTACTGTTAGCTAGAGAGCTAAAGTTTGCTGGCTGGTTCGCCAGCTAACGTTACGTGTATGATCTGTGTAGTACTATTATTCGTATCTCAGAGCCATTTGCAGTGCTAGTTATAGCCTAATGTTAACTAGCTAGCTAACATTGAACCCGGTTAGTTAGCTACCTACAGATACCTGCAGATTCATGCAGGGTAGTGACATTATACACTGCTCAAAAAAATAAAGGGAACACTTAAACAACACAATGTAACTCCAAGTCAATCACACTTCTGTGAAATCAAACTGTCCACTTAGGAAGCAACACTGATTGACAATACATTTCACATGCTGTTGTGCAAATGGAATAGACAACAGGTGGAAATTATAGGCAATTAGCAAGACACCCCCAATAAAGGAGTGGTTCTGCAGGTGGTAACCACAGACCACTTCTCAGTTCCTATGCTTCCTGGCTGATGATTTGGTCACTTTTGAATGCTGGCGGTGCTTTCACTCTAATGGTAGCATGAGACGGAGTCTACAACCCACACAAGTGGCTCAGGTAGTGTAGCTCATCCAGGATGGCACATCAATGCGAGCTGTGGCAAGAAGGTTTGCTGTGTCTGTCAGCGTAGTGTCCAAAGCATGGAGGCGCTACCAGGAGGCAGGCCAGTACATCAGGAGATGTGGAGGAGGCCGTAGGAGGGCAACAACCCAGCAGCAGGACCGCTACCTCCACCTTTGTGCAAGGAGGAGCAGGAGGAGCACTACCAGAGCCCTTCAAAATGACCTCCAGCAGGCCACAAATGTGCATGTGTCTACTCAAACGGTTAGAAACAGACTCCATGAGGGTGGTATGAGGTCCCGACGTCCACAGGTGGGGGTTGTGCTTACAGCCCAACACCGTGCAGGACGTTTGGCATTTGCCAGAGAACACTAAGATTGACAAATTTGCCACTGGCACCTTGTGCTCTTCACAGATGAAAGCAGGTTCACACTGAGCACATGTGACAGACGTGACAGTCTGGAGATGCCGTGGAGAACATTCTGCTGCCTGCAACATCCTCCAGCATGACCGGTTTGGCGGTGGGTCAGTCATGGTGTGGGGTGGCATTTCTTTGGGGGGCCGCACAGCCCTCCATGTGCTCGCCAGAGGTAGCCTGACTGCCATTAGGTACCGAGATGAGATCCTCAGACCCCTTGTGAGACCATATGCTGGTGCGGTTGGCCCTGGGTTCCTCCTAATGCAAGGCAATGCTAGACCTCATGTGGCTGGAGTGTGTCAGCAGTTCCTGCAAGAGGAAGGCATTGATGCTATGGACTGGCCCGCCCGTTCCCCAGACCTGAATCCAATTGAGCACATCTGGGACATCATGTCTCGCTCCATCCACCAACGCCACGTTGCACCACAGACTGTCCAGGAGTTGGCGGATGCTTTAGTCCAGGTCTGGGAGGAGATCCCTCAGGAGACCATCCGCCACCTCATCAGGAGCATGCCCAGGCATTGTAGGCAGGTCATACAGGCACGTGGAGGCCACACACACTACTGAGCCTCATTTTGACTTGTTTTAAGGACATTACATCAAAGTTGGATCAGCCTGTAGTGTGATTTTCCACTTTAATTTTGAGTGTGACTCCAAATCCAGACCTCCATGGGTTGATAAATTGGATTTCCATTGATTATTATTATGTAAAGAAAAAGGTATTTAACGAGAGTCTTGTCTTTAAAATGCTGTAAAATAGTCATATGTTTGAGAAATTGTAGTAATAGCATTTCTAAGTTATTTGAATAATGCGCCACGGGATTCAACTGGCTGTTGAGCTCAGAGAGGTTAACTGCACCTCAGATTGCAGCCCAAATATATGCTTCACAGAGTTCAAATATCAAACACATCAACTGTGCAGAGGAAACAACGTGAATCAGGCATTCATGGTCAAATTGCTGCAAACAAAACACTACTAAAAGGACACCAATAAGAAGAAGAGACTTGCTTGGGCCAAGAAACACGAGCAATGGACAATAGACCGGTGGAAATCTGTTCTTTGGTATGATGAGTCCAAATGTTTGAGTTTTGGTTCCAACCGCCGTGTCTTTGTGAGACGCAGAGTAGGTGAACGGATGATCTCTGCATGTGTGGTTTCCACCATGAAGCATGGAGGAGGTGGTGTGATGGTGTGGGGGTGCTTTGCTGGTGACACTGCGTGTGATTTATTTAGAATTCAAGCTACACTTAACCAGCATGGCCATTACAGCATTCTGCATTGATACGCCATCCCATCTGGTTTGCGCTTAGTGGGACTATCATTTGATTTTCAACCTTACAATGACCAAACACACCTCCAGGCTGTGTAAAGGCTATTTGACCAAGAAGGAGAGTGATGGACCGCTGCATTAGATGACCTGGCCTGCACAATCATCCAACCTCAACCCAATTGAGATGGTTTCTACATTGTAGAAAATAGTAACAATAAAGAAAAACCATTGAATGAGTAGGTGTGTCCAAACGTTTGACTGGTACTGTATGTGTGTGTGCATACACAGAGCATTTGGAAAGTATTCAGACCTCTTGACTTGTTCAACATTCTGTTAGGTTACAGCCTTATTCTACACAATACCCCATAATGACAAAGCAAAACCAGGTTTTTAGAAATTTCAGCTAATTTATTAAACATGAAATATTACATTTACATAGTATTCAGACACTTTACTCAGTACTTTGTTAAAGCACCTTTGGCAGCGAGTACAGCCTCAAGTCTTTTTGGGTGACGCTACAACTACAAGCTTGGTAGACTTGTATTTGGGAGTTTCTCCCATTCTTCTCTGCAGATCCTCTCAAACTCTGCCAGGCTGAATGGGGAGCGTCGCTGCACAGTTATTTTCAGGTCTCTCCAGAGATGTTCGATCGGGTTCATGTACGGGCTCTAAGGCCTTACATCTGGCCACTCTACCATAACTGCCTTATTGCTGGAGTGCTACAAAGATGTTGTCCTTCTGGAAGTTTCTCCCATCTCTACAAAGGAACTTTGGAGCTCTGTCAGAGTGACCATCGTGTTCTTGTTCACCTCCAGAGAGGTGCATTTACAAATCATGTCCAATCCATTGAGTTTACCACTGGTAGACTCCAATCAAGTTGTAGAAACATCATGGATAATCAATGGAAACAGGATGCACCTGAGCTCAATTTCAAGTCGCATCAGTTTTACCAAACCAGAGAAAAAAAATCCTGGGCCACCTTTACGCCACACACAGAGATGCATACAAAGCTCTCCCCCGCCCTCCATTTGGCAAATCTGACCATCATTATATCCTCCTGATTCCTGCTTACAAGCAAAAACTAAAGCAAGAAGTACCAGTGACTTGCTCAATACGGAAGTGGTCAGATGATGCAGATGCTATGCTACAGGACTTTTTTGCTAGCACAGACTGGAATATGTTCCGGAATTCATCCAATGGCATTGAGGAGTACACGACCTCAGTCATCAGCTTCATCAATAAGTGCATTGACGACGTCGTACCCACAGTGACTGTACGTACATATCCCAACCAGAAGCCATGAATTACAGGCAACATCCGCATTGAGCTAAAGGCTAGAGCAGGAGAGACTACTCCGGACGCTTATAATAAATCCCGCTATGCCCTCAGACGAACCATCAAACAAGCAAAGCATCAATACAGGATTAAGATTGAATCCTACTACACCTGCTTTGCTGCTCATCGGATGTGGCAGGGCTTGAAAACTGTTATGGCCGACAAAGGGAAACCCAGACACGAGCTGCACCAGTGATGCGAGCCTACTAGATGAGCTAAATGCCTTTTATGCTCGCTTCGAGGCAAGCAACACTGAAGCATGCACAAGAGCACCAGCTGTTCTGGATGACTGTGTGATAACGCTCTTGGTAGCCAATGTGAACAAAACCTTTTAAACAGGTCAACATTCACAAAGCCGCTGGGCCAGATGGATTACCAGGGCGTGTACTCAAAGCATGCACAGACCAATTGTCAAGTGACTTCACTGACATTTTCAACCTCTCCCTGAACGAGTCTGTAATACCTACATGTTTCAAGCAGACCATAGTCCCTGTGCCCAAGGAAACAAAGGTAACCTGCCCAAATGAACGCCCTGTGGCGCTCACGCGGCAGCCATGAAGTGCTTTGAAAGGCTGGTCATGGCTCACATCAACAGCATCCTCCCAGACCCACTCCAATTCGCATACTTCCCCAACAGATCCACAGATGACGCAATCTCAATCGCACTCCACACTGCCCTTTCTCACCTGGACAAAAGGAACACATATATGAGAATGCTGTTCATTGACTACAACTCAGCGTTCAACACCATAGTGCCCACGAAGCTCATCACTAAGCTAAGGACACTGGGATTAAACACCTCCCTCTGCAACTGGATCCTGGACTTCCTAACGGGCCGCCCCCAGGTGTTAAGAGTAGGCAACAACACATCTGCCATGCTGATCCTTAACACGGGGGCCCCTCAGGGGTGCGTGCTTAGTCCCCTCCTGTACTCCCTGTTCACCCACGACTGCTTGGCCAAACACGACTCCAACACATCATTAAGTTTGCTGACGAAACAACAGTGTGATCACCGACAAAGATGAGATGGCCTATAGGGAGGAGGTCAGAGAACTGGCAGTGTGGTCCCTCAATGTGAGCAAGACAAAGGAGCTGATCGTGGACTACAGGAAAAGGGGGGCCGAACAGGCCTCCGTTAACTTCTTACATCTAGGTGTTCCGCTAGCGGAACCCTGTTCCACCAGCGGAACCCCTAGCCAACAGCCAATGCGATTGCATGGCGTGAAATACAAAAACAACTAAAATACCACAATTACATTTTTTCAAACATACGACTATTTTACACCATTTGAAAGATAAACCTCTCCTGAATCCAACCACGTTGTCCAATTTCAAAAAGGCTTTACAGCGAAAGCAAAACATTAGATTATGTTAGGATACTACCACAGCAAAAAAAAAACAACACAGCCATTTTCCTAGCAAGGATAGCCATTTTCCAAGCAAGGGTAGCCGTCCAAAAGCACAAAACCAGCTAAAATTATGCACTAACCTTTGACGATCTTCATCAGATGACACTCCTAGGACATTATGTTAGACAATACATGCATTTTTTTGTTCCATAAAGTTCATATTTATATCCAAAAAAAACATTTTACATTGGCGCGTGACGTTCAGAAAATGTATTCACCCTAAAATTGCCGGTGAATGGGCACCATAATTTACAGAAATACTCATCATAAACGTTGACAAAATATATAACAATTAATTAAAGAAGTATAGATGAACTATTCCATTATGCAAGCGCTTTGTCAGATTTCAAAATAACTTTATGGAGAAAGCACATTGTTCAATATTCTGAGTACTGAGCCCCAAGCTATTCAGTTAGCCATCCAGCCACGGCATCCACAAAAAGCTGAAATATGTTAAAAATATTATCTTACCTTTGCTGATCTTCGGCTGAATGCACTCGGTCTCCCACTTCCACAAGAAATGTTCATTTGTTCGATAAAGTCCATAATTTATGTCGAAATAAATCCGTTTTGATGGCGCGTCCAGATCACCATTCCAAAATGCATCTATCCACCATCGACGAAAAGTTATAAAGTTCCCTCAGTGTTTGTAGAAACATGTCAAACCATGTTCACAATCAATCTTTAGGGTGTTTTTAATGTAGAATTTTAATAATATTGCAACCGGACAATAGCAGATTCATTACAGAATAAAAATAAAAATGGCTAGCCCTACGTGAGTGCGCACGAGGTAAGTCAATGACACCAGGTTGACCACTTACTGTTCCGGGTATTATTCAATCAAATTGCATTGTAGTAGCCTCAAACAAGGTTCTAATGACTGTTGACATCTAGTGGAAGCCTTAGGAAGTGCAATATGACATCACAGACACTGTAGTTTAGATAGAACATCATATGAAATGACTACAACCATGTGAGGTCAAACTTCCTGGTTGGATTTTTCTCAGGTTTTTGCCTGCCATATGAGTTTTGTTAAACTCACAGACATCATTCTAACAGTTTTAGAAACTTCAGAGTGTTTTCTATCCAAATCTACTAATAATATGCATATCCTACCTTCTGAGTCTGAGTAGGAGGCAGTTTAATTTGGGTATGTTTTTCATTCGGCCGTGAAAATACTGCCCCCTATAGTGAAGAGGTTAACATCGACGGGCTGTAGTAGAGCGGGTCGAGAGTTAAGTTCCTTAGTGTCCACATTACCAATGAACTATCATTTTCCAAGACAGTAGAGAAGAGGGCACGACAATACCTTTTCCCTCTCAGGAGACTGATCCTCAAAACCTCTACAGCTGCACCATCGAGAGCATCCTGACCGGTTGCATCATCGCCTGGTATGGAAACTGCTCAGGATTTGACAGTAAGGCACTACAGAGGGTAGTGCGAACGGCCCAGTACATCACTGAGGCCAAGCTTCCTGCCATCCAGGACATATATAATAGGCGGTGTCAGAGGAAAGCCCATAAAATTGTCTGAGACTCCAGTCCAGTTATAGACCGTTTTCTCTGCTACCGCACGGCAAGCGGTACCGGAGCGCCAAGTCTAGGACCAAAAGGCTCCTCAACAGCTTCTACCCCCAAGCCATAAAACTGCTGAACAATTAATAAAATTGCCACCGGACAATTTACATTGACCCCCCCTCCTCCCTGTTGTACACTGCTGCTACTGTTTATTATCTATGCATAGTCACCCCCACCTACATGTACAAATTACCGCAACTAACCTGTACCCCCGCACACTGACTCGGTGCCAGTGCCACCTGTATAGAGCCTCGTTACTGTTATTCTTATTGCGTTACTTTTTTTATTATTACTTTTTTATTTTAGTCTACTTGGTAAATATTTTCTTAACTCTTCTTGAACTGCACTGCTGGTTAAGGGCTTGTAAGTAAACATTTCACGGTAAAGTCTACACTTGTTGTATTCGGCGCATGTGCCAAATAATTTGAAGGGTGTTTTTTATTTTAATACATTTGGATACATTTCTAAAAACGTGTTTTTGCTTTGTCATTGTGGGGTATTGTGTGTAGATTGATGAAGCTTTATTTTTATTTCATACATTAAAAGCCTCATTCTAAAATGTAACAAAATGCAGAAAAATGAAGTAGTCTGAATCTTTCTATGTTTTTAAGGTAGCCTTGCATCTTATAATTACACAACAAATTACACATCAGAAATACACCAGAAAATGTAAATACAGACATACATTTTTTTTAACACACTCATGAAAAACAATCACACTACTCAGCAAAAATGTCCTCAATCAACACCCTGAACTGCCCGAAAGGCACCAATACATCCATATGTAGGGAACTCTGAAGATTTTTCCATAAATGTCGTGCAAAGAAACTTAAAGCAGATTTTCCTAAGTCTGTCGCAACATACGGAATTTCCAGAGTTAGCCATTGCTGTGATCGGGTATGGTAACTCGTGCTTCTATGGGTAAGTAAAGATGTCAGGTAATGTGGGAGTTTTAGCAAAAGGGCTTTATAAATGAATAAAATGCAGTGCTTCGACCTACGTGAGCCATCCTACTTTCTGACAGAGAAAGCAGTAATAAGTGCAAAACCTGTCATTTGTGATAAAACAAAGTGCACTATGGTAAACTGCTTCTAACGGCTATAATGAAGTGGCAGCTGCATTCATGTAGATGATGTCGCCATAGTCTAGGAGAGGAATAAATGTCAACTGAATGATCTGCATTCTAATATTTACTGAGAGGCATGACCTATTTCTATAGAAGAAGCCCAACTTCTTAGTTAACTCATAAATATGCTTTTTAAAACGACAGCTTATCACATATCCAAATGCCCAGATATTTGTAAGCAGGGACATAAACGAACAATGTTGGGACCATCCAAGGTACATATGCTTAAATCATTATAACAATTTGTGTGCTCTAGAAAACAACATATACTTTGTTTTACCTGCTTTCAATATGAATTTAAGATCAATAATGGTTTTCTGTAAAACAATAAAAGACTGTATTTCAGATAGAACCTGGTCAACAGTGGGGGCAAAAGAATACACAGTATCGTCCGCATACAGGTTACAATTATTTTACAGACAAACCAGTATTGTTAATGTATACAATAAAAAGTACTGGACTCAGAACCAAATCCTGCCAGACACCTTTCATTATAATCAGAAAACTTGATTTAACACCATCAGTAGTCTCTCACACACACACTAGAGTCACGTGCTCGTTTTTGGGAAACGGGCACCAGGCCATAAACCTTTCAGATAGTACAAATTGTATAGAAAACTCATTCCGATACCCTCTATGCTATAGCCCTTAGTAGACTCTCGTGGTAGTTTTGATGTTTTTTATTTGTCACACACCGGATAGGTACATTGAAATGTGTTATTTTACAGAGTCAGCCATAGTACGGCACCCATGGACCAAATTAGGGTTAAGTGCCTTGCGCAAGGGCACATCAACAGATTTTTCACCTTGTTGGTTGAGGTATTTGAAGCAGCTACCTTTTGGTTAGTGAAAAGTATTGGACAGATGAGTTACTAAAACAGCAGACAGAGACAGTATTGTATTAGCATGCATGGCTAACACTGCTATGGAGTGGTGAGAGCAGCTGCTGGCTACACCTTCGATCACATCCCCCACACACACATCCCTGCACCTCCCTCCATGCCCCATGCTGAATTACAATGCAGACAAGATGCAGAGTCAGCCCGAGCAAAACAACCCATCGGATATATGACCAAGAGCATACTGCTGCATATGGGTAAAAATTACCATTACATACTGTATGCTTGGTGCAGAATAACAATGAACCATTTTACGCTCAATAATATCAACTGTATTTACAGAGGTTTCAACATCCAGTTATTGATTAGGCAATGGGGAGATGTTAATTTTGTTGGGACATACGGTAGGTTGCAATGCTCTACTGCAATATGTTTTATCAAATACATTTCTATGGCGAGACTTTCCCAAGAGACATATCTGAACTATTCTTCAAGTCATCTTTCATTCATCTAGGTCATTAAAGCATTGCTTCTATGTGAGTAGTTCATGTTACGAGACACATATGTATGCTACACACCATTGCCTTCTTACACAGACACAGAAGTATTGTGTGCACTTGCACTTTGCCATCCGCATTAAATATTTTATAGAATCATGTAAGGTCATCTAAAACAAAATATGCATTTGAAACAGTGAAACAGTTTTAAACCATTCTATCTTTTTAATTTTATTTTAAAGGCTGACTGTAGCTCAGAGAGAGAGAGAGTGCATCTAATACAAATGACCTCAGAGGAGATTGTTAGTGATGGCCTAAAGAGTAAATAGGGAGCTGAACAATACCTTAAAGCAGTGGTCACCAACCTGAGCAGCTAACCGATCGCTGCAGCTGTACATAGTCCATCTGTAAATAGCCCACCCAATCTACCTACCTCATCCCCCATATTGGTTTTCATTACTTTGCTGCTCTTTTGCACACCAGTATCACTACTTACACACCATCATCTGCTCATCATTATCTGCTCATCTATCACTCCAGTGTTAATCTGCTAAATTGTAATTACTTTGCTACTATGGCCTATTTATTGCCTTACCTGAAATAAAAAAAAATTATAAAAAATACTTTTTTGAGCCAAGATCACTTTCGCAGTCAAAATGCAAGCCGGAGTGGTAGATTTTCTACCACTCCGATTAAAAAATACAAAATTTGGTTTATTTATTTACTAAGTACCTAAATAATCACACAGAATTACATATACACAGAATGTATCATACATTGGTTACAAATTATGTCATAAAGGAAAACATCCCTAGCGGACGGAACAGATATGATGGCTGGTTACACAAAGAAAGGGGGCTGGGTTTGAGTGAATGAGAGTGAAGACTGAGGAGCAAAAAGGTTTTGTGTCTCTATCGGGCCGTAGGCAGCTCGTAAATACAGTATCTTATGCAGTCTAAATAACCGCCCATTTGAAAAATGAAAATGCAATAAATATTTACTCTGAGCTGAGCTTCAGTAATTGGTCGTAGATGGAAGGTGGGATGGCCCAGCATGAACCTCTGAAGAATGTCTAGTGGTGAACTGGAGCGTGGTAGAATGGATACTCTGTCTGTCCTCTCCTAGCCCACGTCTATAGTTGCTGCACTAACGCAACGGCTAGGAGGTGTCAATTCTTTAGTGAATAAGAGCTCAAAGTTCATACCAAGTTGCCAAACTTTAAGCTCATGCTATTTTCTGGCTGGTATAGTCGAAATTCATCCTTTCGGCGTGTTACAAAGGCTTTACAAGATTTAACTCTATAGAGTAGAGAGAGAGAGAGAGAAAAGGGGAAAGGTATTTATGGGGGTCATAAACCTCCCCCAACAGGCCAACGTCATGACAGTGCATTAGGCCAAATACATTATCACAGCATATTGGATATATACCTGCCGTGCCAATATTGTTCTTCTCAGACCATATTATATTTCAAAACTCAAGCTTTGATAACAAAATAAAGTGGATTTGTAAAGAAATCCGACCCCTTGACTTTCTACATTTTGTTAGGTTACAGCCTTGTTTTAAAATGGATAAAAAAATATTTTCCCTCATCAATCTACACACAATAGCCAATAATGACAAAGCAAAAACTATTTTTTACAAATGTTTTTACATATATTACAAACAACAAACGGAAATATCACATTTGCATAAATATTCATACTCTTTACTCAGCACCTTTGGAAGCGATTACAGCCTCAAGTCTTTTTGGGTATGACACCACAAGCTTGGCACACCTGTATTTGGGGAGTTTCTCCCATTCTTCACTGCAGGTCCTCTCAAGATCTATCAGGTTGGATGGGGAGCGTCGATGCACAGATATTTTCAGGTCTCTCCAGAGATGTTGGTTCGGGCTCTGGTTGGGACACTCAAGGACATTCAGAGACTCCCGAAGCCACTCTTGCGTTGTCTTGGCTGTGTGCTTAGGGTCGTGGTCCTGTTGGAAGGTGAACCTTCAGCCCAGTCTAGGTTCTGAGTGCACTGGAGCAGGTTTTCAATGAGGATCTCTCTGTACTTTGCTCTGTTCATCTTTCCCTTGATCCTGACAGGTCTCCCACTCCCTGCCGCTGAAAAACATCCCCACAGCATGATGCTGTCACCACCATGCTTCATCGTAGGGATGGTGCCATGTTTTCTCCAGATGTGACGTTTGGCATTCAGGCCAAAGAGTTCAATCTTGGTTTTATCAGACCTGAGAATCTTGTTTCTCATGGCCTGAGAGTCCTTTAAGTGCCTTTTCTCAAACTCCAAGCGGGCTGTCACGTACCTTTTACTGAGGAGTGGCTTCCGTCTGGCGGAGTACTGCAGAGATGATTGTCCTTCTGGAAGGTTCTCCTATCTCCACAGAGGAACTCTGGAGCTCTGTCCGAGTGACCATCAGGTTCTTGGTCACCTCCCTGACCAAGGCCCTTCTCCCCCTATATCTCAGTTTGGCCAAATGGCCAGCTCTAGGAAGAGTCTTGGTGGTTCCAAACTTCTTCCATGTAAAAAGGATGGAGGCCACTGTGTTCTTGGGGACCTTCAATGCTGCAGACATTTTTTGGTACCCTTCCCCAGATATGTGCCTTGACACAATCCTGTCTCGGAGTTCTACGGACAATTTTTTCGATGTTGTAGCTTGGTTTTTGCCCTGACATGCACTGTCAACTATGGGAACTTTATATAGACAGGTGTGTGCCTTTCCCAATCATGTCCAATCAATAGAATTAACCACATATGGACTCCAAGTTGTAGAAACATCTCAAGGATGTTCAATGGAAACAGGATGCCCCTGAGCTCAATTTCGAGTCTCAGAGCAAATGGTCTGAATACTTATGTAAATAAGGTATTTCTGTTTTAAATTTTTAATAGATATGCTGAAATCGGTTTTAACTTTGTCATTATGGGATATTGTGTGTAGATTGAGGAAATTGTTTTTGAATCCATTTTAGAATAAGGCTGTAACGTAACAAAATGTGGAAAAAAGAAGGGGTCTGAATACTTTCTGAATGCACTGTAGATATTGTTGTAGTACTTGCGAGCTTTAGTGAAGCATACATTTAAATACTTAGCTTTTTAATTTTACTAGACTGATGGCCATGGGGTTTCAAGACAACTGGGCTACTCAGACAAAATGATGTCAGTGAACATCAGGTCGGAAAGCCAGAGCTCTAGAAAGATGTTTTCGAGTTGGATGACCATTCAAAACAAATTTCCCCAGCCGGATACATTTTTTTCAGAGTTCCCATTTGTCTTGAACGCACTGAAATCGGAAGTCAGAGATTTCCGAGTTCCTAGTTGGTTTGAACACGGTATTAAGCTTCAGTGGAAGGAGGGAGGGAGAAAGCAGCAGAGGATTCGCCTCTCACGGTCCCTGCTTACTACTTCCATTCCTTCGGTGAGACTGACCAGAGAGAAGGGACACAGTCTTGCACCTAATGGCCAGACTCGAGTCGCACCGCATCTGCCTCAAGCAAAAATGTAAGTTGTTACTATGACCAGAGGAAGTGAAATATTCCTCGATATTAAAAGACACGACGAGCTGCTAATAATAATAAAAACACAGGGCTATCGATACACTTCGCTAATTCATTGCAGCTGTAGCGCGAGTGGAAGTAGAGAGAATTACTAGTTTTGTGTTGATTAATAAGGTTGAATAAAACTTAGACATGAACTCACTCATAAAAACAGCAGCTCTTTGCTGTATTCTTTGACAGTCTCTCTCTAGTCATGGTTGTAAAAGTTATGAAAACTCACGTAGGCTAGCGTCAAACTTTGCTGTGGCCGGGGATGTGGAAGCTGTAGGTAGGCAGAGGGATTTCAAATCAAATTTTATTTGCACATGTTCCGAATACAACAGGTGTAGAACTTACCGTGAAATGCTTACTTACAAGACCTCAACCAACAATGCAGTTCAAGAAATAGAGTTAAGAAAATATTGACTAAATAAACTAAAGTAAAAAATTAAATAAAAAGTAACAAAATGACATATCAATTACAAGGCTATATATAGGGGATACCGGTACCGAGTCAATATGCGGGGGTACAGGGTAGTCGAGGTCATTTGCACATGTAGGTAGGGGTAAAGTGACTATGAATAGATAATAAACAGTGAGTAGAAGCAGTCTAAAAACAAAGGGGGGGAGGGTGTCCATGTATATAGTCCGGGTGGCCATTTGATTAAGGAGCCTTTGGAACTAGACTTGGCGTTCCGGTAGCGTTTGCTGTGCAGTAGCAGAGAGAACAGTCTATGACTTGGGTGACTGGAGTCTTTGACAATTGTTGGGCCTTCCTCTGGCATTGCCTAGTATATAGGTCCTGGATGGCAGGAAGCTTGGCCCCAGTGATGTATTGGGCCGTACGCACTACCCTCTGTAGTGCCTTACGGTCAGATGCCGAGCAGTTACCATACCAGGCGGTGATACAACCGGTCAGGATGCTCTCGATGATGCAGCTGAAGAACTTTTTTGAGGATCAGGGGACCCATGCAAAATCTTTTCAGTCTCCTGAGAGGGAAACGGTTTTGTTGTGCCCTCTTCACGACTGTCTTGGTGTTTTTGAACCGTGATAGTTTGTTGGTGATGTGGACACCAAGGAACTTAACTCTTGACCCGCTCCACTACACACCCAGTCGATGTTAATTGGGGCCTGTTCGGCCCTCCTTTTCCTGTAGTCCACGATCATCTCCTTTGTCTTGCTCACAATGAGGGAGAGGTTGCTGTCCTGGCACCACACTGCCAGGTCTCTGACCTCCTCCCTATAGGCTGACTCATCATTGTCGGTGATCAGACCTACTACTGTTCTGTCATCAACAAAATGAATGATGGTGTTGAAGTCATGCTTGGCAATGCAGTCATGGGTGAACAGGGACTACAGGAGGGGACTAAGCATGCACCACTGAGGGGCCCCTGTGTTGAGGATCAGCGTGACAGACATGTTGTTGCCTACCTTTACCACCTGGGGGTGGCCCGTCAGGAAGTCCAGGATCCAGTTTCAGAGGGAGGTGTTTAGTACCAGGGTCTTTAGCTTAGTAATGAGCTTTGTGGGCACTATGGTGTTGAACGCTGAGGTGTAGTCAATGAACAGCCTTCTCACATAGGTGTTCCTTTTGTCCAGTTGGGAAAGGGCAGTGTGGAGTGCGATTGAGATTGCGTCATCTGTGGATCTGTTGGGGCGGTATGCGAATTGGAGTGGGTCTAGGGTGTCCGGTATGATGGTGTTGATGTGAGCCAGGACCTTCAAAGTAATTCATAGCTACCGACGTGGTACGGGGCGGTAGTCATTTAGGCAGGTTACCTTTGAATTCTAGGGCACAGGAACTATGGTGGTCTGCTTGAAACATGTGGGTATTACAGACTCGGTCAGGGAGAGCTTGAAAATGTCAGTGAAGACACTTGCCAGTTGGTCCACGCATGCTCTGAGTACACACTCTGATAGTCCGTCTGGCCCCACGGCCTTGTGAATGTTGACCTGTTTAAAGATCTTGCTCACACCGGCTACGGAGAGCATGGTCACAGTCTTCCGGAACAGCTGGTCCTCTAGCCGATTGGCTATCTGATTGGACAGCACAGTAGGTGCACTCGATTTAGCCAAAGATCTCCTGTTCCGCCGGGTAGGCAAAGTTTGTATTTTCATACAAATTAAATGGTCTACCTGGTGCACAGGGCTTCTGAACCAAGTGCACCTACCGCCAACAGCACAACACAAAAAAACGGAGCCCAATCTAAAACTTGCACAAAGTAGTAGTCCACATAACTGTCAATTAAAAAACATGTAGCCAATTTATTTATTACTAAATTTAGCAAACAGAGAGTTAAATCAGAGATTCTTACCTTTGCCTCGATTTGGTAGTCTCGTCCAGATCATCATGGCATTTGTAGTTATTTATATGTTTTATGAGTATTATGACTTATACTGTGGTACTCTATAGCTGTAGTTTGCTTACATTTCAGAGATAGCTTCTATCATTACTGGTACTGTATGTCATTTGCCCAAGGTGCCATTGTGGAGAGATTTCCGAAGTATTAATAAAAAAATCACTGCATATCCGCAGATTTTTACTATGTATAAATATTTTACGTTGATTCTATTTCATGACAGTAATTAAAACCAGCACTGCATTCACTCAAAGTAAGTTGATAATGTGTACAATATTGTCTCTTACCAGTTTTGGGATCAATAGAGAAATATGGCTGTCCTTGGAGAATACTGTAGACCACTCGGGCACTATTTCCATACGTTGGGTCATCAGCGTCCGAAGCAGTAACTTGATATACAGAAGTACCTGAAAATATAATGAAAAAAACATCAGAATCAAGCTTTCTTATCGATATGTGATACTTATGAGTATGTGTGTCTTCATGAGTGCCTATAATTCATACAGGATTTGTTTTGATATTGGGTAACTTCATATATTTAATTGATCGTTCGACCTCAACCCATTTGAGATGGTTTGGGATGAATTGGACCAAAGAGTGAAGGAAAAGCATCCAACAAGTGCTCAGCATATGTGGGAACTCCTTCAAGACTGTTGGAAAAGCATTCCTCATGAAGCTGGTAGAGTTAATGCCAAGAGTGTGCAAAGCTGTCATCAAGGCAAAGGGTGGCTACTTGAAGATTTTCAAATATAATATATATAGATGGATAGATATAGATTTGTTTAACACTTTTTGGTTACTACATGATTTCCAATTGTGTCCTTTCATACATTGTTTTGATGTCTTCACTATCATTTTACAATGTAGAAAATAGTAAAATAAAGAAAAACCCTTGAATGAGTAGGGGTTGCAAACTTTTGACTGGTACTGTATGATACTATCATCGTTTGAAATGTCCAATTGGTTATTCACATTCAGAAGTCTCAAGCTGTTAAGTAAAATATGTTTCCAGTAAAGATAGTCTACTACTACTTGCCCAACAGAAGGATTATATAGCTTTTGTGATCCATGATTTTTGGCTTAGCTCAGATGGTGGATAATTTTCTCCTCTTAAAAAAAGTCCCGTACAGTCAAAATCATGTGTTTTTATGATATTTGGATAAAACCAGCGTCTGAAATATGACTATTTCTTCTACATTTATAAAATTTATCATATAGTTACAAGTCCCCTCCCCCATGTCAAATACTTTGATTCAGGAGGTGGGATTATTAAGGGCATTTTGTGACGTTTCATTTTATTCTCTTTGCTAATTTAAATAAGTACTGCCTTGTAACCAACATTGCAGGAGTCTCCGTATATCGGCGTAGTTTACATAGCTCGGTAGCTATTTGACTGCAGCGTGTCAGCAAATATATTCTGAACAAAAATATAAATGCGACATGTAAATTGTTGGTCCCATGTTTCATTAGCTTAAGTAAAAGATCCCAGAAATGTTCCATATGCATAAAAAGCTTATTTCTCTAAAATGTTGAAGAGAAAGTTGTTTACATCCCTTTTAGTGAGCATTTCTCCTTTGTCAAGATAATCCATCCACCTGACAGGTGTGGCATATCAAGAAGGTGATTGAACAGCATGATCGTTGCACAATAAAAACCCACTCTAAAATGTGCAGTTTTGTCACACAACACAATGCCACAGATGTCTCAAGTTGAGGGAGCGTGCAATTGGCAAGCTGACTGCAAGAATGTCCATCAGAGCTGTTGCCAGAGAATTAAAGGTTCATTTCTCTACCATAAGCTGCCTCCAATGTCATTGTAGAGAATTTGGCAGTACGTCCAACTGGCCTCACAACAGCTTTTTTACCTGCAAAATTGTCTGAGACAAGCCACCCGGACAGCTGATGAAAATAGGCTGTAATAAAGCCCTTTTGTGGGGAAAAACATATTCTGATTGGCTGGTCCTGGCTCCCAGAGCGTGGCTGCGCCCCTGCCCATTCGTGAAATCCAAAGATTAGGGCCTAATACATTCATTTAAATTGATTTATATTTTTGTTCAGTATAATTATAGGTTTCCCCTATTAATCTAAGGCAAAGATACTTATAGGTTTCTGCTTTCATCTGTGTCTGGTGTTAGCAAGTCACTGGCTAGCTAGGTATTCAGCCAGCATGGAACAAAAGCGGGGGAAGGGTTGCCCAAAACTCTGACGCAGTTGTCATGTCATTACATCATGAGACATGGCAAACAGAATATTCATACAAGAATGTTGGAAGACAACTGCAGAAAAACCCCACCAAAGAATAGGTTTCATACAAAATGTTTTGATATCATTGATAGTCATGATATATCATATATGAAGTGTACCCAGACTTCACCCTGTCTAGTTTCAACTCTAATAGTCCAAGATGAACTAGCTAGCTTGATAAAATGGTGCTGACAATTCATAAATCATTTGTGAAACCATAATGTGATGTCTGACAGGATTGGATGTTGCATGCAATGTTCAATGTTGTATGAGTTGCTTTGCGTATCAGCAAATTAGCTTGATATGATCTCACCTCAACACTGCTCACTGTGTCCATGTTACTTGACATGGGTGTTTTCTAATAACTGTCCATCTAGGTGAGCTCCCCGCCCACTCAGGCCGTTTTTTTGACTTTCTAATAGTTAGAAAAAGTTAATTTAAAAAAAATGCTGAGCATTTTTAGCTGGAAAAATATTATTGGTGATGCTTCAAAAGGTTATTTTACATGGGAATCAGAATGACTGTTCGAGACCTTTTAGAACCCATGTCACATACCTCATCTTATTGTGATGCTGCATTCATAAACAAGTGGGAAGTGATTACATACAACTGGGAAATATTTAAAGGCCCTCCAAATGGTAATTGTAGTCCCGTGTAGTTGGTAGAGCATGGTGTTTGCAACGCCAGGGTTGTGGGTTTGATTCGCACGGGGGACCAGTACGGAAAAAAAAGAAAAAAAAGTATGAAATGTATGCATTCACTACTGTAAGTCGCTCTGGATAAGAGCGTCTGCTAAATGACTAAAATGTAAATGTAATTACTAGTGGGATCTCGTTCATCATCCTGAGCTCCCACTTCTCTCACATGCTCAACAACAGCATTTTTGGCATTTAAATGCAACAAAACATTATTTATAAAAAGCGATCTATTAATATATATTTTTTAACACTATAATTTGTGTACAAGCTTGATAGCTGTACTTTTAGTTTATGGTTTACGCAGCATGATGACCATTAACCAATCAGTCTTTCTCAATGAGTTCAAAGCACGTGAATGCATCCAACTGGTATTTACAACTTCACAACTAGTAAATTCCCACCTCCTACTTGATTACGAATGCAGCATTACCTATGGCTTGTCCCTGCTCAATTGCATTACATCCCATTGGTTTCAATCCATCTATCTACACTGTCTGCTGTTTAATTATTGCAAGGACCACAAACCATTTAATGCAGTTTTGAGAGCTCAAGATGACCATCTGAAATAGGATTACAACAGACCTGGGTATTTAAATTTTTAAATATTCTGTGAAAGTCACAGCAAAAAGAGAGACTATCCACCTTCAGCCAATTTAGCATTACTACCACATATTTTATTTCTGTTTGAAAACAATTCCAGTTCATGGGGTAGTTTATCGAATGAGCACAGTGTTTTATGAAAAGTTTAACAAAAGCAGTAAGTGCTAAGGCGATACTTCCTGAAGCTTTTAGACTGATGATTGTCTCAGAAGACAGAAAGTGTAATCCTAGTGCAACAGACAGGTAGAAACTGAAATGTAAATCCCCCTATTAAACAGCATCTTGTAAAATGAGTTTTCATGTAATATGGATTGAAGAAATGTAAAATCACTTCATAGTTGACAAAATTACTTTCTTCTTGCCAGCTCCCATGGGGTAGCATTGATCTGTATTTTATGACAGGTGACAGCACCTATTGGGATACCCATTTCTCACTTGCCAAGGGTTTAGATTGCGGAAGGGGGTAGAGGATTGAAATGTGTGTTCCATCTTTTATATTGGGGCCTTGAATTCCTTTTAATATCTAAACGTTCTAGAACAGAACAAATATACTTTTAGTTACTCAAAATGATTGTCACCATTCCACATTTACCAGATGAAAACACCCTTAATCTTTTAACTTGTATTTTACACCAATTAAACAACAAGATCCTAGCCAGCTGAGGGTAGATGTATACAAAAGAGAGAGAGAAAGAAAAATGTATAAATGCACACCTCATGTCCATTTAAAAATGTTCAAGCAGGAGTGTCTGCCAGAGATCAGAGTCGAGTAGATGAGTAGAAAATTGATACCCCTTTCATCTAAGCCTCCAAATATTGTTTTTGCAGTTCAATTCTAAGAAGTGAAATGGTAATGTTGGAGTACCCTTGCACATGCCCACCTAATCAATTTAGACAGCAAAAAGGAACACCACAGGCAATTAGCCGCCACACCCAGACAGCCCGTTCCTGGGCGAGGAGAGAGCAGGTATTGACAAACTCAGGAGAATTAGAGCTGTGAAGTGTGAGGACAGTTGATTGTTACAGCCGATTTGATGCCACAGACGCCAGCAGGCCGAAGAGGATTAGTTTTAATGAACACAAGCAAAAGGGGGGAGCGGGAGGGAGAGAAAAAGGGTAATTATTTTACCCATCGCAGTCCTTGATTCTTCCCAATGGGTCATCAATGTTGATTGATTCTACATGTTGTAGGGACTAGCTACCTGGCTGGTTGGCAACGTTTTTCCAGGAAACAGGGAAACTTTTGAAACCTGTGGATTTTCCCCAACTGAGTCAAATCATAAAATGTCTAAGCAACACATTAGATGCAACATGGAAGCTCTCAAACCAGTAGCCAATTAAATTAACATAGCTATATGTAATGAGCCACCAACACATTCAGCCAATATTTGGCTTGTGATCTGCCAAATCCTACAGTCACTACATCAAACATTCCTGTCAGCTTTTATCATACCTTTACATTGAGATTACGAAGCATTTATTGTCCAGTATGTAACAGGGCCTCATAGAGGATTACAAACATAGATGCATGGGGTTTGTAGAAAGATGTTTAGCAACACAGCGCTAAGGCATGCGTGTCTGCTCATAAAAATGCATAAATACATCAAGGGTCATTATCATGACACAAGGAAAGACCCAGATGCAGATGATTGGAGTCTTTATTAATCCAAAAGGAGTAGGCAAGAGAATGGTCGTGGACAGGCAAAAGGTCAAAACCAGATCAGAGTCCAGGAGGTACAGAGTGGCAGACAGGCTCATGGTCAAGGCAGGTAGAATGGTCAGGCAGGCGGGTCCAGAAACCGGGACTAGAAAAAGGAGAATAGCAAAAAGCAGGAGAATGGGAAAACCGCTGGTTGACTTGGAAAAGATACAAACAAACAAACAAACAAACAAACAAACAAACAAACAAACTGGGACAGAGAGACAGGAAACATAGGGATAAATACACTGGGGAAAATAAGCGACACCTGGAGCGGGTGGAGACAATAATGAGGACAGGTGAAACAGAACAGGGCGTGACCGTCATATTGACTGTTTATGGAAAAGCCTCTACAGGCCTCATTGGGTTTACAGCGGTCAATATATTTTGGACAGATCCACACTGTAAATCTTTTTTTTTTAACTCAAATACTTCTAGTAAGTCAATTAAAAGTAATTATTACTTTAAATGTTTATGTGGTACTGACTCAAATCTATATGAGACGTCACATCAACAATTGTTTTGAAAGTTACGATAAAAAAAAATAAAAAAATCTTGTAGGTAATTATTGTAGGTAATGCCGTCGAAATCACTAAGCAATGTACTTCGAAGCAGTGTGCCGATGCATGCATCTCTTTATCAGAAGTACTTCATTAATGATGTCCAAAGCTTCGTTTGATCACATGCTTTTTCAAACCGTGTGTTGCAAAATGCGAGATCCCACTGATTTTGCCGTAGCTCCGGTGCTTTTTTAGATTCCAAGCTGTTTCAAACACCGACCTCTACTGGTCACCGTACTTACAAATATGTGAAGGTAGTGATGGGGAAACCAAGCTTCCTGAAGCACTGAGGTTTTCCAGCATATTGTGTCAAAAATAGGCTTTGATTAACACAGTGTACACTAGTGGCACCTGATGGTCAAAATACTTTAGAGCAGCGAAATTATTGTGTGCAGCGTAGCCTTAGTCTTCTACCAAACCAATACCAAACCAATCAGGTGGTTGTTCAACAAAAATAAGATTCGGACTTCATTTATCACGGGCTTCTGATCCCGGCATTGATACACTGCTTTGAAGTACACTGCTTAGAGCTCCAGCATCAAACGTAACGCCACTACTTGCAGGTAGGGTTGCAAAATTCTGGAACATTTCCCAGGTTTTCCAGATATCCAAGTTGAATGATTCCTGGAAATTCTTCAACCAGGAATGTTGCAACCCTACTTGCAGGCCCGATGTGGCCTGTAAACCATAAGTTTCAGGCCCCGGCATTAGGGTAAAGCAAGGTCTCAAAATACAGCCTTCTGAGATATGTAATGTATTATATAATTATGATGATAAGATTTGCTTAGGAACTTGGTGAAGGCCACAGGACTGAATATGAACAAATTCAACAACTATGTCTCTGTCACTAACAAACACAGTCATGGGTGATAACTACAATTCACTCAAAAAGGGAATTCACACAGGCAATTTATTTTGGAGGCATGGCTTAGTGGGGGTGTAAGTCAACATTTTCAAGCTGATACAACTCAAATCTGGACCCCATTTCTGGTCACAGTGACTCTATTGGTTTGAGTAATGACTACAAATCACTATAAGTAACTGTACTCAGATATATTACGTGCAACAGGTTTCCTCAAAAGTTTTGAGTCATGACATCACATTGGGGTTTACAGTGCAGGTCTATACAGTACACTGACTGAATTGGCAAAGCTGTTCAAGTCCACTGAAGGCCCTGGCCCTATTCGCTAGACCACCCCAGGCCACCACTTTGTCATTTTTCAAAAGCACCTAAGAAGCTCAAAAAGATAAACACCAAAATGGGTGAATGTGGACAGAAAGGAGGATAGCGGCTCAAAGAACACTAAAAGTTGCATTGATAGACCAATCATGACCAACTTTGAAAAATCTGACCAAGAGTCTAAAAGATGATAGACGCTTACCACCAATCTGGGCAAAACACAACACTTTTTGGACCCAAGTCTGATATGTTTCAGCAAAACATTTTAGAGCCATTTGGCTGCCAGGCAGAGAGAAATCCATTGCACTGAAAACGGAGAAGCTTGCAGAGTCTTGAAGGAGGGATGACGGAGAGCACTATTGAGTGCTTCATAAAGACCTTCCTTTCCCCACCCGGGGAGGGAGAGAGGGGGAGAAGGGGAGAGAGAGAACTAAAAGAAAGAGAACTAAAAGAGAACTAAAAGAAAGAGAAAGAACTAAAAGAAAGAAAGAAAGAAAGAAAGAAAGAAAGAAAGACTCCACTGCCACACGAAAAGATGAAAAGAGAGGAAACAACTGAGAACATGGAACATGTTGCATGTTTTTATCATCCTGTTGTTGTACGTGTACAGTTTACAACTATGTGTGGGCTTTTAACAATGAATTTAGCAGTGGAACAGGGTCAGAGTGGTTTTAATAGTCGGGTTAAAGCTTTTAGAATGTATTAAACACCGAGGTCTTGTGCCAGATGTTTTCGATTCGCAATCTATTTCTTAAGATTCCAATGATTTAAATAATAACATGCTGTAAATAAGAATGTGAATGTAAGATATGTTATGGGTAAAATGCATTCCTAGATAAAGGACACACTCCAACAAAGCCAAAATGGCCACCACGTCTTTTATCTAGTATTTGCATACTGCAAAGTCAAGTAAACTTATTGGAAGCAGGTAGCAAATTACAGGGCTGTCCTTACCCACTTGAGACATCTCAGGCACAGCAGCTACAAAGGGACCATCTGGAAATTTTGGGGCATTGTCATTGATGTCCTGGACTTTGATGATGAATTCCGACTTTGGTTCCAGGGGCTTTTCGGTGTTGCGGTCGAAGGCTTGTGCATGGAGGACGTAGTGTGCTTTCCTTTCCCGGTCCAGGCTCTCAGTTGCATGAATATCTCCTGTCACCTCGTTGATGATGAATATACTCCCAGCACCTTCCCCACTCAGAATGTACCTTACGGAGCCATCCCCTTTGTCTGAGTTGGAATGAAGCTGTAAGAGAGACCAGAGACAACATATCAGAGCTCTACTACATTGCATAACCATAATTATTAGATAAGTTACCCCTTTAAGTTATAGCAATTTTAAAACTTAAATATTTAATAAGTGCTAAATGCCAGTCCAAAATACTACAAATATGGAGATATTCTCTAGAAAATCATAGGAAGCCTATTTAGTTGTGAGTGGGCTGGTAAGCTAATACATCAGACAAACCTTGAGTCTTAGATTATTCAATGTAACATATTCAAAATGTAATAGACAAAGCTTTAGCCTGGGATTTCGAAACATGTGTTTGCCAGTGTTTCCCTGTGCCAGCAGATTGTTTTTACACGTGTACAGATAGGCATGCCTGGGGAAGACGAAAGTGGTGAATGTGTCTTTAGTCCAAATTCCAGTGAGGCAGCCTGGTTGCCTAGTCGTAAATATGTGCTGTTCAGCCAGGATCCACTCTCCTTCTCCCTGTGGCACGTCTCCCTCAACAATGCATTTTGTTTGTATGCTCTTGTCAAGATAATAATTCTACTAGAATGACTGTACAAGTGACAGCGCCGAAGATTGTTATATTTATAAGTGGAGCTCTCTGATGATTATTAGGCTGTGTGACCATACAATTCTACTGAATCTACGAACTGAAACTATGCTGCTGCAGAACAAATAAAAGGGTTTCTATTTGAAACTTTATTCAAAACTTTTTATTTCCATGCTCCACCTATGTTGTTAAAGAACCTGTGTTATTATAGATTGTTGATATAGTGTTTGGTAATTATCAGAGGACCTCACCTCTATAAGAAAAAAGGTGGCGTAGATTGGCTACTTACTCAGTGCTACACTTACTCAGTGCTACACTTACTAACTCATAACTCTCAGTAAGAGAGCAAAAAATGTGAGAGAAAACCAAGCAGTTTGTTCAGGCATAATTGATAACTTGAGAATTGCCACTCTCATGCCAATTATTCTGCTCAGAACTTCACAACAAATACTAACAACAAATCTCATATTATTCACCTGCTTAACCAAATCCCAATTACTTGACAGTTTTAGTTAGAACTTAAAAGCAAAAACATAAAATATGTTTGTTTTACCGAGGTCAGTTATAGTATTACAGCAAATTAGGGTTAAGTGCCTTGCTCAAGGACACATCAGATTTTTCCACTTTGTAGATTAAGATATTCAAACGTGTGATATTTCGGTTGCTGGCCCAACACCCTAACCAATAGGCTACCTGCCGCCCAACATTACATACTATTCACCTACTTTACCAAATCAGGACATTATAACTATACAACAAATGCAGTATAACCATCCATACTGTTTTCATTAATTTGAATGAAGATCACAGAACTTAAAAAAAATATTTAAAGGTACAAAGTAATAAGTAACTCATCATTTTAAAATGTATACAGTGATCTAACAAAGCCTGAAGAGTTCAATTGTCCATTTACATTCTCACCTTCTACATGAATTAATGTGTCAAACATCAAGGGGCTAGCCACAACAGGCAATTTTGACTTCACAGCAATAATGCTTCATGATAGCAGCATCATTTTCATATTGCATTGCACATGTATCTACCTAACCAGTATTGAGCATATACAGAAGTCCTGAAGCCCAAGGCAAAAAACATAACAAAATTTGACTCTTGGAACTTAGTATCTCATTTGAATGACTTATTATCTCGTTCAAATGACTTCATAGTTGTTGTTTTTTTAATAAGGTGTCATTTGTTATGCAGTGCCAGTTGTGTTTGTCAGACCGTTGATGCAGCCATTCATTCACTGATTCCATCCATTGATATGATTATTCATTGGCAGTTTTTGATAGGGCTGCGTTTGAATGCAAAAGCATGTGTGGGCCAACATGATCTCACGGTTTTACCAATTTGACTTCAGATTCTGACATGTATCCATGTTTCTCCATATGTAACATTTCAAAGTGTTTTTGACACCCTTGGTTGATCCTCCTACTCAGCACCTTCCTTCATTAATTCCAGATGCTTAATTTAAAGGGGCAATCAGCAGTTGAAACAATAACAAAGTGCTATGGATGCAAGGAGTGACAATCCATATCAACATTATATACTGAACAAAAATATTAATGCAACATGTAAAGTGTTTGTCCCATGTTTGATGAGCAGAAATAAAAAATCCCAGAAATGTTCGATACTCAAATTTTGTGCACACATTTGTTTATATATCTGTTAGTGAGCATCTCTCCTTTGCCGAGATAATCCATCTACCTGACAGGTGTGGCATATCAAGAAGCTGATTAAACAGCATGATCATTACATAGGTGGTAGGGACAATAAAAGGCCACTCTAAAATGTGCAGTTTTGGCACAGATGTCTCAAGTATTGAGGGAACGTGCAATTGGCATGCTGACTGCAGGAATGTCCACCAGATCTGTTGTCAGAGAATTTAATGTTAATTTCTGTACCATAAGCCACCTCCAACATTGTTTTAGAGAATTTGGCAGTACGTCCAATCGACCTCACAACCCCTGCCCACGTGTAACCACCCCAGCCCAGGACCTCTACATCCGGCTTCTTCACCTGCAGGATCGTCTGAGACCAGCCACCCGGACAGCTGATTAAACTGTGGGTCTGCACAACCACAGCATTTCTGTACAAACTGTCAGAAACCGTCTCAGTGAAGCTCATCAGGGTGCTCGTCGCCGTCACAAGGGTGTTGATCTGAATGCAGTTCGGCAAATGCTCACCTTTGATGGCCACTGGCACGCTGGACAAGTGTGCTCTTCACGGATGAATCCTGGTTTCAACTGTACTGGACAGTGTGTATAGTGTCGTGTGGGTGAGCGATTTGCTGATGTCAATGTTGTGAACAGACTGCCCCGTGGTGGTGGGGTTATGGTATGGGCAGGCATAAGCTACGGACAACGAACACAATTGCATTTTATCGATGACAAGTTGAATGCACAGAGATACCGTGACGAGATCTTGAGGCCCTTTGTCATGCCATTCATCTGCCGCCTTCACCTCATGTTTGAGCATGATAATTCACAGCCCCATGTCGCAAGGATCTGTACACAATTCCTGGAAGCTGAACATTTCCCAGTTCTTCCATGGCCTGCATACTCACCAGATATGTCAACCATTGAGCCTGTTTGGGATGCTCGGGATCGATGTGTATGACAGCGTGTTCCAGTTCCCACCAATATCCAGGAAACATTGAAGAGGAGTGGGACAACATTCCACAGGTCACAATCAACAGCCTGATCAACTCTATGCGAAGGACATGTGTCGCGCTGCATGAGGCAAATTGTGAACACCAGATACTGACTGGTTTTCTGATCCATGCCCCTACCTTTTTTAAAAGGTATCTGTGACCAACAGATAGGCATCTGTATTCCTAATCATGAATTTATTTAAATTGACTGATTTCCTTTTATGAAGTGTAACTCAGTAAAAATTTTTAAATTGTTGCATGCTGCACTTATTTTTTTGTTCAGTGTTGTTTTAACCATGTTTTTAGGCAAAAATGTTGTTTACATTTACTTTGTTTATAGACATTTCAGTAAAGCAAGATTATATGTTGGGTTCTGATGTGGTATGACAGTTAAGATAAGCTCGTGAGGCATTTATACGTTATATTCTTTAATAATCAATGTGTACATATTATTTTATAAGTCAAAAAAAGTATGTAGCAACTCCAGGTTACCATTTTAAGTGTTAAGGTTTTGGATAGGGTAAAAAAAAACATTTTTACCACTGGGATTGAACATGCAACCTTCGGAAGGATGATGCTGAGCAGTAGGAGCAAACCTGAGGTCAAATAACACTGACAACATTTGACATTTGGAGCAATGTGGATAAGTGTCAAAATCGGCAGTCAAATTGGTAAAACTATCTGATATTGTTGGCCCACTTACATACTCCGGCATTCAAAAGCAGCTCTATCAAAGAACTGTCAATGAATAATCATATCAATGGATGGAATTAGTGAATGAATGGCTGCAGCAAAGGTTTCAAAAGCACAACTGGCGCTGCATAAAAATGAGTCATAATTAAGTCGTTTGAACAGATAATAAGCCATTCAAACGACTAAATAACTTGTTTGGACGACTTAGTATCTCGTTTGAACAACTTATTCTCAATGTGTTTTTCAGAGATCAGTAGGTAAGCGCTTGTGCAAAATAAAAAAGCTGCGTAAACAGTATTTACATGTGTTTTCCCTCCACTAACTACACCACTGAAGGTAGCCATTATGAAGCATATGAGGTAGCCATTACTGAATTTATGAGGTAGCCATTATTGATGAGGTAAACTCCCTCTGAGTGAGCATGTGAGGTAGAGTCCCAGTGAGTAACAGACAAGCAGCACTGCATTAAGTCAGCAAGGCTTGTTGGTGGTGATATACTCTATTCACAAAGAACTCTAGTAGTCCTGCAGGACAGCACCCAAGGGGTGGTTTGGAGTCACGGTCTAGTTGTCAGCTGATTTGCACTGGCAATAACATGCTATTGAATTCCGATCACAATGATTATCTCAATTAGAGAAATACAAAACAGCAGGGGACATAAAAAATACTTAATCGCTGGTGTCCTTCTGCATGTCAGGAATTACCCCTCCCCTACACACATCTGACCCGTCTCCCCTCGTTCCCCTCTGTATTTCACAACATTAAGTTGAGCAGTGCGAAAGGTACCGGGTCCAAATCTAATCAAAACTGTGCCTAGCAAATGAATCCCTAATTAAAAAGCTGCTGGCTGATTGCAAGGCTTGCCACTTGATGGGAGCAAACTGTCCTTTCTCTGGTAAACATCAGAGCCTCTAATTAGGTAGGGAGTCAAAGTTCCCATTGAGTTTTTACTCTCCTAATCAGGAATCAGGATTAAGTTAATGACAACCCACCAACCATACAAAAGCACACAATGAAACAGGCTGTTTACACTTCCCATTGGTGATGGAGACTGCAGGAAAGAACCTGGAGTAATAGAGTAATAGTAATATTATAGATTTTAAATGTGCATTATACATGTCAGTGTTATGATCAGGGTGTGTAGTGTTTGGAGAAATAAGGAAGTAGGGAGGAAATAAACAACACCTCACTACAGGAGAAGAAACCACTTACATGTCCGAAGGAGGCACAAGCACATACATTTAATTTAGCCTGCGGTCAGAGTGCTAATTTGGCCATTGACTTATTTGGCAAGAGCTAATATATCACAGTCGCTTAAGAGTGTGTGAGCCACTGAACATATGGTGACTGGTCCCTTTCCAAAGCCAGGAGATAAAAGTGATAACAGGTTACAGGTCATTACCCCAACATCAAACACTATAGGGGAAGACACAGTGTGTTAGGCCACATGGGAACAACAAGACTGACACAGAAGTCATAAAACCAAATCAGATGGGCAATACCGATCAGCATCAAAGGTTGAACCTGTTAGGTAGACCAATCTATGGTGTTACAGACAGCTTCCTTTGGGGCTATGGCTACAACTTCATGTGGAGTGCACTTCTGATACTTGTAATGCATTTGATTCCAGCAGAGTCAGGAAAAGCCTGATTGACATAAAAGCCATAACATCATATTCGATGGCTAATACTGATAGGCTAAACCTACTAGGAAGACCACTCAATGCTCTAAGAGACATAATCCTTTGTAAATGGCTACATCTCTATGCAGTGTGCCTTCTAATGCATTCAATACCAGTACAGTCAGGGATAATTTATTTATAGTTCATTAAAGATGATCACTCAGAAATGTTCATGACTCCCCGCCTTTTGGATGTAATTAGTGTTAATTTTGTTAATACAGTTCATCAACGGGCCTGTTTGAAAAGAGCTGAACATCACCACTGTCTGTGTGAATGGGTGTGTATGTGTGTGCGTGGGAATAATGAAGGCCATATGAAAAACAACTGCAATGTCCTGAGGGGATGGAAAGATATGTGGGGGACTGCCTGTCAGTTAGCGGTGAGTGTCCACATACAAATAAGTAAAAATCCTCTCTAATACTGAGCTGCTTCCTCCTCTCTCTCCTCAAGGCAGGCAAAACATCACTAGGTGAGTTGTGTCTTGATTGGCCGCTGAGGGAGAGTCAGCTAGTTTTTTCTTTCTTATTTTAACCAACAAGACATGCAGTGCATTCGGAAAGTATTCAGACCCCTTACCTTCTTCCACATTTTGCTACGTTACAGCCTTACTCTAAAATTGATTTAAATATTTTTTTGTCATCAATCTACACACTACACACTCCATAATGACAAAGTGAAAACAGGTTTTTAGAAATAACGTATTGAAGTTAGTATTCAGGAGTTTGCTATGACACTCGAAATTGAGCTCCGGTGAATCCTGTTTCCATTGATCATCCTTGAGATGGTTCTACAACTTGATTGGAATCCACCTGGGGTAAATTCAATTGATTGGACATGATTTGGAAAGGCACACACCTGTCTATATCAGGTCCCATAGTTGACAGTACATGTCAGAGCAAAAACAAAGCCATGAGGTCAAAGGAATTGTCCGTAGAGCTCTGAGACAGGATTGTGTCAAGGCACAGATCTGAGGAAGGTACCAAATCTGCGTAATTGAAGGACCCCAAGAACACAGTGGCCTCCAGCATTCTTAAATGGAAGAAGTTTGCAACCACCAAGACTCTTCCTAGAGCTGGCCGCCCGGCCAAACCGAGCAATCAGGGGAAAAGGGCCTTGGTCAGGGAGGTGACCAAGAACCCGATGGTTACTCTGACAGAGTTCCAGAGTTCCTCTGTGGAGATGGGAGAAACTTCCAGAAGGACAACCATCTCTGCAGCACTCCACCAATCAGGCCTTTATGGTAGAGTGGCCAGATGGAAGCCACTCCTCAGTAAAAGGCACATCATAGTCCGCTTGGAGTTTGCCAAAAAGGCACCTTAAGGACTCTCAGACCACGAGAAACAAGATTCTCTGGTCTGATGAAACCAAGATTGACCTATTTGGCCTGAATGCCAAGTGTCACGTCTAGAGGAAACCAGGCACCATCCCTACGATGAAGCATGGTAGTGGCAGCATCATGCTGTGGGGATGTTTTTCAGAGGCAGGAACTGGGAGACTAGTCAGGATCGAGGGCATGATGAATGGAGCAAAGTACAGAGAGATCCTTGATAAAAACCTGCTCCAGAGCGCTCAGGACCTCAGACTGTTGCGAAGGTTCACCTTCCAACAGGACAATGACCCTAAGCACACAGCCATGACAATGCAGGAGTGGCTTCGGGACAAGTCTCTGAACGTCCTTGAGAGGCCCAGCCAGAGCCCGGACTTGAACCCGATCGAACATCTCTGGAGAGACCTGAAAATAGCTATGCAGCGATGCTCCCCACCCAACCTGACAGAGCTTGAGAGGATCTGCAGAGAAGAATGGAAGAAACTCTCCAAATACAGGTGTGCCAAGCTTGTAGCATCAACACTGCCAAAGGTGCTTCAACAAAGCACTCAGTAAAGGGTTTGAATATTTATGTAAATGTGATTTTTCAGTTTTGTATTTGTTATAAATTTGCAAACATTTCTAAGAAACTGTTTTTGCTTTGTCATTACGGGGTATTGATGAGTAAAAAAAACAGTTTAATCAATTTTAGAATAAGGCTGTAACGTAACAAAATGTGGGAAAGGTCAGGGGTCTGAATACTTTCCGAATGCACTATAAGTTACTTCCAAAATAGCAAACTATTCCATTTACATTACAGTGCTCTTTTTTTACAGCTGCTACTGCTTGTACTGTTACTGCTACTACTGCTACTACAGGGCTCTGGTCAAATGTAGTGCTCTATATTAGTATATAAGTAAATAGGGAGCCATTTGAGACGTACTGTACTGAAAAGTTGAGCCTTCTCCTCCACTGTGCTACAGAGAGGAGGATGCAGGGATTGTGCTTCTCTCTCTCTCTCTTCCTCTCTCTATGGTGAGTTCAATAAGGCCTAGCCAAAAGGATGACTGTCTGGCGCATGGCTGGTGGATGGTGGCTGTCTGCAGGGAATGCATTAGGACATTGAGTGTTAAAGGGATCAAAATTGTCAGGGGCAACACAGTCACTGGCAGGAACATTCAGATCACCAGACAAACCCTTTGATAAATTTAGTCTAGATAGATTTAATCACTTGGCCAGTGTGCAGCCTGATAATGGAGGGGTACACAAAGACAAAGCTCTGGACATAATCTTTTTACTTGCTATGACTCTGATATGTTCATGTTCATCTACCTTAGTTTATTGCACTGACTGTAAGTCGCTCTGGATAAGAGCAGCTGCTAAATGACCAAAATGTAAATGTTAAAATGAACAGTTGCAAAGTACACTGTAGGGTATTATTCTAATGTGTGCCACCCTCTAACTATTTGTATTTTGATCAAATGTGGCCTTGTTTGGGGGCGGAGCTCATTAAAGTAATACCCAGCAGTGTGCTTTGCAAGTCTTCATTTTCACATTTACATTTTGGTCATTTAGCAAATGCTCTTATCCAGAGCGACTTAGTCAGTGCAATAAGCTAAGGTCAATGAACAAGAACATATCAATTCATTTTTTACAATTACCGTCATATGATTACAGTAATGCACTGTACTGTTGTTTTATGGTAACTTTACAGGCAGCCAGTTGCTTGTCAGTGATCGTAAAAACAATGTTAAAAAATATTACAGTAACAATATTGGATACCATAAAATATGGTACGCTAACACGCTGTACCTTTTTTTACGGTAATTATAGAGAACTTTCTGACTGTAAGTTACTGTAAAATAACAGGACATTTTTACAGTGTAGTGCACTATATAGGGCATAGGGTGCTATTTGGGACACAGATATACATTAGCATGTACATCTACTTGTTGGGATGTGTGATTATCTCAACTGATTATCTTGTTGTTTGTGTCTGTATGCACACTTGGAGTGTTTGTATTTGACCATTACAATTTATATGCTGTCACCTTTGCCAGCTGTGCTATGCCGCAGGAACCAAACAAGTGTTGGTGTCAACTGTCTTGCTAGGAAGCTGCCTAGATTTACCTAAGAGTTAGCATCTCTGAAAACATAGAAAATGGTGGGGAGTTGGAGAAGTTAAGGATATGTGTCTTTAGGGACGCGCTCTCTGTCTTTCCACAAATAGGCAAGGAGGAGAGGGGAAGCGGTTTGAGAAAAAGGGGTTTGCTCTTCGGCGCCAGGCCTCACATTTGTAATTAGCGAGGAGGGTTTGTTTTTTATTAAATTTCAGCCCTTATTCTTCGCTCAAGAGGACGTAATCACTTTTTATGTGGGTGCGCTTGATTATTGCTGCATTTCGTCCGTGCTTCCCCCAATCATATCCTCATAGCACTCTCTTGACAATTGATTTGTCACAGTCTTGGGCACCTTGGTGATGATGGAACACACAGCTAATGACTGTGAATTGGGAGATTGTGATGGGGTCGTGATAAAGATGTGCTGTTTGTCGCTAATGCACATCATCTTCCCTAATGGCTGTGCTCTATTTTGACTTCTACTGCTGCTGGGGGAAATAAAAAGAAACCCGGCACTCCATATGCACAAAAAGCTAATTTCTATCAAATGTGGTGCACAAATTTGTTTACATCCCTGTTAGTGAGCATTTATCCTTTGCCAAGATAATCCATCCATCCACATGCCAGGTGTGTCATATCAATAATTAAACAGCATGATAATTACACAGGTGCACCTTGTGCTGGGGACAATAACAAGGCCATAAGCAGGCTCTAACGTCGTTTTAGAGAATTTGCCAGTACCTCCAAATGGCCAAGTGTATGGTATCATGGGGGCGAGCGGTTTGCTGATGTCAACATTGTCTGTACACAATTCCTGGAAGATGAAAATGTCCCAGTTCTTTCATGGCCTGCATACTCACCAGATATGTCACCAATTAAGCATGTTAGGGATGCTCTGGATCGACATGTACGACAAAGTGTTCCAGTTCCCGCCAATATCCGCCAATAACGACAAAGTGTTCCAGTTCCCGCCAATATCCAGAAACTTCGCACAGCCATTGAAGAGGAGTGTGAAATAATTGCCTAAGAAATAGGTTAAAATACCACAGATTCTCACATGGCTATATATATATATATATATATATATATATATATATATACATACATACATACATACATACATACATACATACATACATACATATATACATATATACATATATACATATATACATATATATAAAGTACCAGTCCAAGGTTTGGACACACCTACTCATTCAATGGTTTTTATTTTTACTATTTTCTACATTGTAAAATTATAGTGAATACATCAAAACTACGAATGAACGAACACATATGGAAACATGTTGTAACCAAAAACGTGTTAAACAAATCAAAATGTATTTATTTTTGAGATTCTTCAAAGTAGCCACCCTTTGCCTTGATGACAACTTTGCTCACTTTTGATATTCTCTCAACCAGATTCATGAGGTAGTCACCTGGAATGCATTTACAATAACAGGTATGCCTTGTTAAAAGTTAATTTGTGGAATTTCTTTCCTTAATGCGTTTCAGCCAATCAGTTGTGTTGTGACAAGGTAGGGATGGTATAAAGACGATTTAGTATTTAGTAAAAGACCAAGTCCATATTATGGCAAGAACAGCTTAAATAAACAAAGAGAAACAACAGTCCATAATTACTTTAAGACATGAGGTCAGTCAATCCGGAAAATCTTCAAGTGCAGTCTCAATAACCATCAAGCGCTATGATGAAACAAGCTCTCATGAGGACTGCCACAGAAAAGGAAGACCCAGAGTTACTTCTGCTGTAGAAGAAAAGTTAACTAGAGTTACCAGCCTCAAAAACTGCAGCCCAAATAAATGCTTCACAGAGTCCAAGTAGCAGATACATCTCAACATCAACTATTCTGAGGAGACTGCATGAATCAGGCCTCATGGTGTAATTGCTGCAAACAAACCACTACTAAAGGACACTAAAGTAAGAAGAGACTTGCTTGGGCCAATGGCCATTAGACCGGTGGAAAACTGTCCTTTGGTCTGATGAGTCCAAATGTGCGATTTTTGGTTCCAACCACAGTGTCTTTGTGAGACGCAGAGTAAGTGAATGGATTATCTCTGCATGTGTGTTTCCCACCGTGAAGCATGGAGGAGAAGGTGTGGGGGTGCTTTGCTGGTGACACTGTCTGTAATTTTTTAGAATGCAAGGCACACTTAACCAGCATGGCTACCACAGGATTCTGCAGCGATACGCCATCAAATCTGGTTTGTGCTTAGCGGGACTGTCATTTGTTTTTCAACATGACAATGACCCAACACCTTCAGGCTGTGTAAGACCTATTTGAACAAGAACGAGGGTGATGGAGTGCTGCATCAGATGACCTGGCCTTCATCACCCGACCTCAACCCAATTGAGATGGTTTGAGCCAACAAGTGCTCAGCATATGTGGGAACTCCTTCAATACTGTTGGAAAGGCGTTCCAGGTGAAACTGGTTGAGAGAATGCCAAGAGTGTGCCAAGCTGTCATCTAGGCAAAGGTGTGTGTGTCTATGTGTGTATGTGTGTGTATGTGTGTGTATGTGTGTGTGTATATATATATATATATATATATATATATATATATATATATATATATATATATACACACACACCTTTATAGTGAGAGGACGTTTCTTTTTTTGCTGAGTTTATATATATATATATATATATATATAAACTCAGCAAAAAAAGAAACGTCCTCTCACTGTCAACTGGGATAATTTCAGTAAAATTAACATGTTATGTTCATACAACTATTTACACAACATTCAACAACTGAAACATAAACTGAACAAGTTCCACAGACATGTGACTAACAGAAATGGAATAAAGTGTCCCTGAACAAAGGGAGGGTCAAAATCAAAAGTATCAGTCAGTATCTGGTATGACCACCAGCTGCATTAAGTACTGCAGTGTATCTCCTCCTCATGGACTGCACCAGATTTGCCAGTTCTTGCTGTGAGATGTTAACACACTCTTTCACCAAGGCACCTGCAGGTTCCCGGACATTTCTGGGGGGAATGGCCCTAGCCTTCACCCTCCGATCCAACAGGTCCCAGACATGATCAATGGGATTGAGATCCGGGCTCTTTGCTGGCCATGGCAGAGTACTGACATTCCTGTCTTGCAGGAAATCATGCACAGAACGAGCAGTATGGCTGGTGGCATTGTCATGCTGAAGGGTCATGTCGGGATGAGCCTGCAGGAAGGGTACCACATGAGGGAGGAGGATGTCTTCCCTTGTAACGCACAGCATTGAGATTGCCTGCAATGACGACAAGCTAGGTCCGATGATGCTGTGACACACTGCCCCAGACCATGATGGACCCTTCACCTCCAAATCGATCCCGCTCCAAAGTACGGGCCTCGGTGTAACGCTCATTTCTTTGACGATAAATGTGAATCCGACCATCACCCCTGGTGAGACAAAACCGCGACTTGTCAGTGATGAGCACTTTTTGCCAATCCTGTCTGGTCCAGCGACGGTGACGTTGTTGCCGGTGATGTCTAATGAGAACCTGCCTTACAACAGGCCTACAAGCCCTCAGTCCAGCCTCTCTCAGCCTATTGTGGACAGTCTGAGCACCGATGGAAGGATTCTGCGTTCCTGGTGCAACTTTGGCAGTTGTTGTTGCCATCCTGTACCTGTCCCGCAGGTGTGATGTTCGGATGTACCAATCCTGTGCAGGTGTTGTTACACGTGGTCTGCCACTGTGAGGATGATCAGCTGTCTGTCCTGTCTCCCTGTAGCGCTGTCTTTGGCGTCTCACAGTACAGAAATTGCAATGTATTGCCCTTGCCACATCTGTAGTCCGCATACCTTCTTGAGCATGCCTAATGCATGTTCACGCAGATGAGCAGGGACCATGGGCATCTTTATTTTGGTGTTTTTCAGAGTCAGTAGAAAGGCCTCTAAAATGTACCTAAGTTTTCAAAATTGTGACCTTAATTGCCTACCGTCTGTAAGCTGTTAGTGTCTTAACGACCGTTCCACAGGTGCATGTTCATTAAATTGTTTATGGTTCATTGAACAAGCATGGGAAACAGTGTTTAAAACCTTTACAATGAATATCTGTGAAATTATTTGGATATTTACAAATTATCTTTGAAAGACAGGGTCCTAAAAAAGAGATGTTTCTTTTTTTGCTGAGTTTATATACAGTTGAAGTCGGAAATGTACATATTGGAGTCATTAAAACTAGTTGTTCAACCACTCCACAAATTTCTTGTTAACAAACTGTAATTTTGGCAAGTCAGTTAGGACATCTACTTTGTACATGACACAAGTAATTTTTCCAACAATTGTTTACAGGCAGATTATTTCACTTATAATTCACTGTATCACAATTCCAGTGGGTCAGATGAGACTAAAATGTACCTTTTTGGCCATCAAGGAAAGCGCTATGTCTGGCACAAACCCAACACCTCTCATCACCCCGAGAACACCATCCCCTGATGATTTTTATCAGCAGGGACTGGAAAACTGGTCAGAATTTAAGGAATGATGGATGGAGCTAAATACAGGGAAAATCTTGAGGGAAACCTGTTTCAGTCTTCCAGAGATTTGAGACTGGGACAGAGGTTCACCTTACAGCAGGACAATGACCATAAGCAACACTCGAGTGGTTTAAGGGGAAACATTTAAATGTCTTGGAATGGCCTAGTCAAAGCCCAGACCTCAATCCAATTGAGAATCTGTGGTATGACTTAAAGGTTACTGTACACCAGCAGGAAGCCATCTAACTTGAAGGAGCTGGAGCAGTTTCGCCTTGAAGAATGGGAAAAAATCCCAGTGGCTAGATGTGCCAAGCTTATAGAGACATATCCCAAGAGACTTGCAGCTGTAATTGCTGCAAAAGGTGGCTCTACAAAGTATTGACTTTGGAGGGGTGAACAGTTATGCATTCTCAAGTTTTCCATATTTTTTGTCTTGTTTGTTTCACAAAAAAAACATTTTGCATCTTCAAAGTGGAAAGCATTTTGTGTAAATCAAATGATACAAAGCCCCCCCAAAATTGATTTTAATTCCAGGTTGTAAGGCAACAAAATAGGAAAAATCCAAGGTGGGGGGGTGAATACTTTACGCAAGGCACTGTATATCTTGAAGGCACAGTACACTGGCTTGCAAAGTGATATGCAATTCCTATTAGAATCCAGCCAGAGAGGCTACCCAAAACTAGGCATTTTCCTCCACCTACATAGTGAAGAAGACAACCTAAACCATTTAAATTGCAACAACAATTTCAGTAACGGTTGCAATAACTCAAACTAACTGACTGGATTATTTTCGAAAAATGAATCTTATTTATTTGTGTGTAGCAAGATTAATCAAACAATGTACAGGCAAAAAACACAGATGATAAAAAATATCCTGAAAATAAAAATGTACCTGCAGTGGAGCATGGTGAGAAATATGATAACTATGGGTATGGTTTTGATGAGACGTTTCACTCTCCACCGATTAAAACTGACACGACCACACTCACACACTTAAAAAGGTCCCAAACAGTTATTCTGATTCCAATGTAAAATTGCCTTTTGAGTGAGTAAAACATCACTGGTAAAAAAAAAAAATGTCCCATACATTTTTATATACAGTACCAGTCAAGTTTGGACACATCTACTCATTCAAGAGTTTTTATTTATTTTTTCTATTTTCTACATTGTAGAATAATAGTGAAGACATCAAAACTATAAAAGAACACATATGGATGGACTCATGTAGTAACCAAAAAAGTGTTAAATAAATAAACAAATATTTAAATAGATGGCTTCATGAGAAGGAAAATGATGTGGATATATTGAAGCAACATCTCAAGACATCAGTCAGGAAGTTAAAGCTTGGTCGCAAATGGGTCTTCCAAATGCACGATAACCCCAAGCATACTTCCAAATGTGTGGCAAAATGGCTTAAGGACAACAAAGTCTAGGTATTGGAGTGACCATCACAAAGCCCTGACCTCAATCCTATAGAGAATTTGTGGGCAGAACTGAAAAAGCGTGTGCGAGCAAGGAGGCCTACAAACCTGACTTAGTTACACCAGCTCTGTCAGGAAGAATGGACCAAAATTCACCCAACTTATTGTGGGAAGCTTGTGGAAGGCTACCCTTAAACGTTTGACCCAAGTTAAACAATTTAAAGGCAATGCTACCAAATACTAATTGAGTGTATGTAAACTTCTGACCCACTGGGAATGTGAAGAAAGAAACAAAAGCTGAAATAAATCCTTCTCTCTACTATTATTTCACATTCTTAAAATAAAGTGGTGATCCTAACTGACCTAAGACACAGAATTTTTACTAGGATTAAATGTCAGGAAACTGAGTTTAAATGTATTTGGCTAAGGTGTATGTAAACTTCCGACTTCAACTGTTCACACTGCCATTCAAAAGTTTGGGGTCACTTTGAAATATCTTTGTTTTTGAAAGAAAAGCACATTTGTTATCCATTAAAATAACATCAAATTGATCAGAAACACAGTGTTGACATTGATAATGTTGTAAATGACTATTGTAGCTGGAAACGGCTGATATTTAATGGAATATCTACATAGGCGTACAGAGACCCATTATCAGCAACCATCACTCCTGTGTTCCAATGGCACGTTGTGTTAGCTAATCCAAGTTTATCACTTTAAAAGGCTAATTGATCATTGGAAACGCTTTTGAAATTTCTAAATGACATTTCTAAGTGACCTCAAACTTTTGAATGGTAGTGTGTATATATATATATATAAGGGTGTGTATAGACAGTATGGACAGTATATTAATAGAAAAGGTGTGTACAGTTATATAGGATGTGCCATGACTAGAATACAGTACATGCATATAAAGTTGTTAAACAGTATGTAAACATTATTAAAGTTACTTATGTTCAATGACTATGTACAGTATGTAAGGAAAGCATTTCAGGGCAGAGTTCTGCGCGGAGGCCGGCTAGTGGTGAATGTTTAACAGTCTGATGACCTGGATATAGAAGCTGTTTATCAGTCTCTCGCTACCAGCTCTCTGTCCCAGCTGGGTGAACAGGCCGTGGCTCGGGTGGTTGAGGTTCTTATTGATCTTCTTGGCCTTCCTGTGACTCTGGGGGCTGTAGACATACTGGAGGGCAGGCAGTTTTTGTATTTTTTAAGGATCCACATTAGCTGCTGTCACTCTTTCTGGGGTCCAGCAACATTAAGGCAGCTATACAAAATGATAAATATTATATGACATTACAATTCATAACACTTTTCACAACACATTAAGTGTGTGCCCTCAGGCCATAGTCTACTACCACATACACTGTATCTACAATTCAAAATCCATGTGTACGTGTGTGTAGAGTCTTATCATGTGTACAGTGGGGGGAAAAAAGTATTTGATCCCCTGCTGATTTTGTACGTTTGCCCACTGACAAAGAAAGGATCAGTCTATAATTTTAATGGTAGGTTTATTTGAACAGTGAGAGATAGAATAACAACAAAAATACCCAGAAAAACGAATGTAAAAAATGTTATGAATTGATTTGCATTTTAATGAGGGAAATAGGTATTTGACCCCCTCTCAATCAGAAAGATTTCTGTCTCCCAGGTGTCTTTTATACAGGTAACGAGCTGAGATTAGGAGCACACTCTTAAAGGGAGTGCTCCTAACCACAGCTTGTTACCTGTAAAAAAGACACCTGTCCACAGAAGCAATCAATCAATCAGATTCCAAACTCTCCACCATGGCCAAGACCAAAGAGCTCTCTAAGGATGTCAGGGACAAGATTGTAGACCTAGACAAGGCTGGAATGGGCTACAAGACCATCGCCAAGCAGCTTGGTGAGAAGGTGACAACATTTGGTGCGATTATTCGCAAATGGAAGAAACACAAAAGAACTGTCAATATCCCTCGGCCTGGGGATCCATGCAAGATCTCACGTCGTGGAGTTGCAATGATCATGAGAACGGTGAGGAATCAGCCCAGAACTACACGGGAGGATCTTGTCAATGATCTCAAGGCAGCTGGGACCATAGTCACCAAGAAAACAATTGGTAACACATTACACCGTGAAGGACTGAAATCCTGCAGTGCCCGCAAGGTCCCCCTGCTCAAGAATACATATACATGCCCGTCTGAAGTTTGCCAATGAACATCTGAATGACTCAGAAGACAACTGGTGAAAGTGTTGTGGTCAGATGAGACCAAAATGGAGCTCTTTGACATCAACTCAACTCGCCGTGTTTGGAGGAGGAGGAATGCTGCCTATGACCCCAACAACACCATCTCCACCGTCAAACATGGAGGTGGAAACATTATGCTTTGGGGGTGTTTTTCTGCTAAGGGACAGGACAACTTCACCGCATCAAAGGGACGATGGACGGGGCCATGTACCATCAAATCTTGGGTGAGAACCTCCTTCCCTCAGCCAGGGCATTGAAAATGGGTCGTGGATGGGTATTCCAGTATGACAATGACCCAAAACACACAGCCAAGGCAAAAAAGGAGTGGCTCAAGAAGAAGCACATTAAGGTCCTGGAGTGGCCTAGCCAGTCTCCAAACATTAATCCCATAGAAAATCTGTGGAGGGAGCTGAAGGTTTGAGTTGCCAAACGTCAGCCTCGAAACCTTAATGACTTGGAGAAGATCTGCAAAGAGGAGTGGGACAAAATCCCTCCTGAGATGTGTGCAAACCTGGTGGCCAACTACAAGAAACGTCTGACCTCTGTGATTGCCAACAAGGGTTTTGCCACCAAGTACTAAGTCATGTTTTGCAGAGGGGTCAAATACTTATTTCCCTCATTAAAATGCAAATCATTTTAACATTTTTGACATGCGTTTTTCTGGATTTTTTTGTTGTTATTCTGTCTCTCACTGTTCAAATAAACCTACTATTAAAATTATAGACTGATCATTTCTTTGTAAGTGGGCAAATGTACAAAATCAGCAGGGGATCAAATACTTTCCCCCCCCACTGTATATGTAAGCGTTTGTCTGTGCCTGAGTGTGTGTCTTCCCAGTCCCCACTGTTCCATAAGGTGTTTTTTAAATCTGTTTTTTAAATCTAATTTTACTGCTTGCATCAGTTACTTGATGTGGAATAGAGTTCAATGTAGTCATGGCTCTATGTAGTCTGTTCTGGACTTTGGGATTGTGAAGAGACCTCTGGTGGCATGTCTTGTGGGGTATGCATGGGTGTCCAAGTGCTAGTAGTTTAAACAGACAGCTCGGTGCATTCAGCATGTCAATACTTCTTACAAAAACAAGTAGTGATGAAGTCAATCTCTCCTCTACTTTGAGCCATGAGAGATTGGCATGCATATTATGAATGTTAGCACTCCGTGTACATTTAAGGGCCAGCCGTGCTGCCCTTTTCTCAGCCAATTGTAATTGTAATGTCTCTTAGGAAAGTGTACACCCGATGATGCGTTGGACTGACCGCACCACCCTCTGTTGAGCCCTGCTGTTGCGGATGGTGCAAATTCCATACCAGGCAGTGATACAGCCCGACAGGATGCTCTCAATGGTGCATCTGTAGAATTTCACAAGGGGCTTAGGGGTCAAGCCAAATTTATTCAGCCTCCTGAGGTTGAAGAGGCGCTGTTGCGCTTTTTTCAACACGCTGTCTGTGTGAAGGGACCATTTCAGGTCGTCATTCCTGTGCACGATGAGGAACTTGAAGCTTTTGACCGTCTCCACTTTGGCTCCTTTGTTTTGTTGACATTGAGTGAAGAGGTTATTCCTGGCACCACTCAGCCAGGACTCTCACCCCCTCCCTGTTGGCTGTCTCGTCATTGAAGGTAATCAGGCCTACCAGTGTTGTGTGGCCAGCAAACTTGAGTTGGAGACATGCGTGGCCACGCAGTCATGAGTGAAAAGGGAGTACAGGAGGGGGCAGAGCACGCACCCTTGTGAGGCCCCCGTTTCGAGGATCAGCGAGGCAGAGGTGGTGTTGCCTACCTTCACCATTTTGGGTCGGCCCGTCAGGAAGTCCAGGACCCAGTTGCACAGGGAGGGGTTCAGACCCAGGGCCCTGAGCTTAGTGATGAGCTTGGAGGGCACTATGGTGTTGAATGCTTAAGAGCATCTGTTAAGTGTCGGAAATGTATAGGGCAGCACAATTGCGATTGATTCCTCTGTGGATCTGTTTGGGCGGTATGTGAATTGTAGTGTGTTGGGGTTCGTTTCCTTGTTCCTTGTCAATCATTGGCTTATTGGTGAAATTAACATTATGACAATATCTTTAATTAAATCATTCAAAACCTTTATTATTGCATTTGCAGACAGAAGTTCACACCAAGAACATAGCACTCATGTTTCCGAGTAAGTTCTGCATCAAAGAAAAGGTTCCAAGTTATTTTATCAAACCCGAAGTCCAGCCCTAGTGATGTCACTGCCTACGTCATTATCTTTTACTCATGAGGCCAAAACCATGCCTACTCAACACTAAAACTCTTGTTTATATAGCTATCTAAAAGCTTAGCAGTAAATGTCGAAGTTGATTTATAGTGGAATGTTTGACTAATCTCTTCTCTTACACTCCCCTGCAGAGCTCTGTCTTCACAGTCACACATTTCTCAGAGTGGTCTCTTTATAAGAGGCAAAGAGACCAGAAAACAACTGTGGAACAATACTAAACCTCTATAATGAAAATATTTTGTGTAGTCTAGGACCCTATAAATGTAAGGAGGGCGGGGTCTTATAATATAAGGAGGGCGGGGTCTTATAACCCCTCCCCTTCTATTAATACAACACAAGCATAATCAATTATTATAATACATCAAACATTTGGTACAGCCCCTATCATGACCCGTAGGTGAACCCCCTTCAAGTGGGTCTAGGTTGTCGGGTAAGGTTGAGGTGATATGGTCCCTAACTAGCCTCTCAAAGCACTTCATGATGACAGAAGTGAGTGCTACGTGGCAATAGTAATTTAGTTCAGTTACCTTCGCTTTCTTGGGTACAGGAACAATGGTGGAGATCTTGAAGCGAGTGGGGACAAAAGACTGGGATACAATAGATAACAGTTCTGTTTCTGTTTTGTAGGCTATTCATTTTGAAATAATCTTGCATAAATTTGATAGGATCCTGACAATTTGCAGGCAGACTTAAATGTGTTATTGATTTTTATTTCCAGTCAATGTCGGAGCCTAAACTATAGCCTATCATATTTAGGAAGTTCATTTCCATGGAAAGACTGCACATGCTTCTCCACCCATGCATGTAGCCAACAGGCTATTTAATTGACTCCACGCATAGGCACATTTGATCTCACATGCTCAACACAAGAGAGCAGAGGTAGTCCACTGAACTTAAAGCAGAATTATCCTACTAGAGTTTGTGAATGGTGCGACAGGTGCTTTTAAAACCCATTACAGTCCTGTCTTAGCATGGGGTTCGGGGGGAGGGGGGGGGGGGTTCAACTAAGCTATATGGAATTGTTTAAGGTCATATCAAGGATCATTTAGCTATTTGATTTATACTTTTAAGACCCCTTAAAGTATACATTTTTTCATGAATATATATCAAAAATTATTAACTGAAATGTGGCCTTACTGTTATTTGCCCATACAAACGCATTGAATAATAGATTCACTACATGGAACAAAAGATAGTCCCCCCCTAAAAAAATCTGAAGGAAGTTTGTTCTGAAGTAACTGTCCTATATATGAAAGATCTAGATTTTTTGAACATGTATTGAACCCCTTATTTTTGGCACTAAACAGTCTCCATATATACTGTACTTCCATTCATTTTTTCAACTGGTACCAGGGAACATTCAGACATTATTGTGGGGCGTCCTAGAGCAAAACAGAGAACACCATCGTGTCCGTGAGAGTCTCATAGTAGTTTGTAGATGCATCCAGTGCAAAACTCCAGATATCTCTCTCTTAAACTGACAGATTTTTATGGGGATGTATTTATTATGCTGGACAAAAATAGTGTACTATATGGGGAATAGAGTGCTGTTTGGGATGAAAACAGATTGTTCTAGAAGGTTCCTGATCTGACCTGAACATAGACGGGACAGGAGCCCCAGACTGACTGGAGGTGCACTGAAAGGCTGAGAAAAATCAATACACACGTATGGATGCATGACACACACACACACACACAGGTGGTGTTTCAGGGATCTGGGAAGTGGTTTACACTTGTGAGTGCACATAACCTAACTGTAACTGGGTTTAGAGGTTTGTAAAAACCAACTCTTGGAGGATAGTTTTTTTTCTGTATTACAAACGGTGAATGACGCGAGCTGTGACAGTGTATTTTATTCTATTCTAAATTACCACTCAATGGGTAATGAGCATTCAGAACCCAGCAAGAGCTCAGCTCAGCTCCTTTGCAAAGCATGGGCGCAAAAAAGCAATTTAACTAAAACCCTTGCTTCACTTTTTTCCACTGTAGCATTAAATATAAGACAGTTGCCTGATTCTTTCACAGCACAAACCATTTATAGCGGTATGAATAAAACATTTAGGCACCTTTTCTTAGAGGTTGGCATTTTGCTCTACAAATGAAAGGTCCCGAACAGTCATTCTGATTCCCTTGTAAAACAGACTTTTGACGGACTAAACTATCACCCATCATTTTTGTTTTGGATAGTAATGCTCAAAATTAGTTTTTTCATCGCTACCTACCTGGAAGTTTGAAAAGACAGGCTGAATGGGCTGGGAGTTTATATTCATGAGCTCACATTGACTGACTGCTCTTTAAAATGCCTATGTCAAGCAACTTAGATGCAGTGTTGCAGTAAAATCATCTTGAACCAATTTGGTGATACACAAACCAACTCAAATGACATTGAAATTGCATCAATGATGTCCCCAAAAAATTCATAGTTCTCCCGTTTGGCATGTCGTTGATGATGCTGTTCCGAGCAGCACTGACGGATGTGTTGACTTGACAACTAACTGCGAGCCATTAACTAGCTAACACCAGACGCAGATAAAAGTGGAAACATATACTGTACGTGTCTTTGCCATAGATGAATAGGGTAAACTTTTAATTATATTTTCAGACACCCTACAGTACAGTTTTGGCACCTGTAGCGCAGCTATTTGGCTACATAAACCACACCCTTCTGCAAACACACCTTCTCCAATGTTGGTTACAAGGTGGTACTTATTCAAATTAGGTAAGAGAATATCATGTTACCATTGGTGTATTAAAATGAGAGCGTTAGGGTGATCTCACCCTATCCCTTAATAATCTTGTCTCCTTAATCCAAGTGTTTGACACAGAGGGGACCAGTTACTTTACGATGAAAGTTTATCAATGTAGAAGCACCAGTCATTTTTTCTAATTTGGTCATCATACTTTGATCTGGTTTCATGCAAGTTCATGAAAAAGAAATATTTGGACTGTTCATTACCTTTACGGCTGTAATATGTAACTTTTTAGGCCACCCAACCAAATTCACATAGAAATATTTCTTATAGATATGTAATTCTCATTCTCATTCTCCAGTCTTCATTGAAGCAAGTCTAAGAAGCGGAGGATCTGTTCTATGTGCGCTATTTCTATGCTTCCTTTTATTTAAGTTTAGTTTTGCAACTTTTAAATTCGGTTTGGTACGCCAGCTACACTATACTTGCTTGTTTTGTCACATAAACTGAAATAATGCGGAGCGATTTCTGCATAGTGCATCTTTAAATACATGCCTCCTGAAAGTAACCTGAATAAAAACCCAACTAATTGTTAAATGAACCCATATCAGTTCAAAGGCGTGGCCTATTGGTGGCGTGGCTTTCGGATAGTTATTTCTGGCTAACCATGAGAGTAAATGTCATTCATGTTCATCATTTTGAGTTTGTACACTGCAAATAAAATGTAAAGTCAATAGTTTTGCACATTGCTTTACATGACGTATTGCCGCTACCATCTTCCCTTTTGTGCTGTTATCTGTGCCAAATAATGTTTGTACTGTGTTGTGATGCTGCCATGTCGTGTTGTGTTGCTACCATGCTGTGTTTTCATGTGTTTCTGCATTGCTATGTTGTTGTCTTAGGTCTCTCTTTATGTAGTGTTGTTTCTTTTGTCGTGACTTGTGTTGTGTCCTATATTTTCATTCAATTTATTTTAATTCCCAACCCCTGTCCCCACAGGAGGCCATCATTGTAAATAAGAATTTGATCTTAACTGACTTGCCTAGTAAAATAAATAAAACATTACATAGTTCTATATGCATTTTACGACATTTGAATATTATTTAAGTGGTAACTATTGCAAAATGCATAGGTACTTAGGGACCTCATACTCCTATGTAAACTTTATTAATTGTCCAACATCAGTACCCAACATGTGTGAACAATGGAACGGAACAGGTTAACCGGAATTACATTTACTCTCACGGATGGCCAAAACTAACTAGCGGAAAGCCACACCCCTACTAAGCCATGCCTACAGTCTTCTGATCTGACCTGGTGGTTCATAGCTCAATAACCCAGCATCAACAACCCAATTTAAAGAAAACAAAAATGGGTCGTATGTGACCCAACTGGATGGGTGAAAATAACCCAACATGTCTTCTGCCTAATACTTACACAAATTGGGTTGTTTTAATGCAGCATTTTTTGGGGTGTTGAGAGAGTAGGGGCATATGGGCGTGGAAATGCAATTGAAGACTTGTTTTAGAATGGGCATTGTCATACAGCAGAATAGCATACTACTAATAGCTAGTGTCACAACATCAGGGCACCGTGTGGCTTTTCCTGAGTGACATGAACACATCCAAACCTCCCACTGGGCCTGTGGGTGTCTTCCTGTCTACGTCTCAAATAGCACACTATTTGTTATATAGTTCACTTATAGTTCACATTTGAGATGCAGCCGCCCCTCTCTACCGTACATATCTGCACAAGGCCTGTCCCCTACCTTGTATTTCTCTCTCTCTCACTTACACAGACCTGTAATTTCCCAAATGCATGGGTCCCCAGAGAAGTGTCACTGGGGATTAGACTACACACCACAAGTGGATTAGGGACACAGTTTGACAGACTGGCTTCCACACTCACTCATTCAAATTCTGAAGTAATTCTGTAATGTGTGCATAGATGGATCCCACTACCACTACCACCCAAGCCATAGACTGTTCACTCTGCTACCGTCCGGCAATTGGTACTGGAGCATTGGCTCTTGAACCAACAGGCTCCGAGACAGCCAGAACACTGGTAAACAGTCATAAGACTGCTAAATAGTTAATTAAGTGGTAACCTGGACTATCTGCATTGACCCTATCTTGCACTGACTCTATGCACACCCCTTACGGAAAAACCACATGTGAAATTTCCATGTGGTTTCGGAACACTTCACATGTGATAAATCACATAAAGATTCACAGGTGATGCCCTGCAAACAAAAATCTGTTGTAAGGATGTCCCCGGAATGTCAAGAAGCTGCAGTCTTTTCAAATTTTTGACATACATGATCACATTTTGTATGTTTATTTATACAGTAATTATTAATATTATTTATTATTATGTCCTCATCTTTGATTTGAACTCGCAACCTCTTGGTTCACAGCATTCTGATCTTCCTGCTATGCCACCATGGCTGTGTAAATAACTGATTTTACTTTGAAGTCCAAAGTGTAGGAATCCAAGTAAATCTCAGCTATGTTAAAAATACTCTCAAGAGAAAACATTATATTTATCATAGTGATTCAGGTGTAACATTAAAACAAAATAATATGCCCCACAAACATTAAACAACTATACAGTAAGCACTCAAATTGCTGAAATAGTAAATTAAATCAATGATGAGAGAATAGTCAGATTAACTCATAACTAAAACAGCAGTGCAGATTGCACACTTTAGCTAAATTCAGAGATCTGTAAGGGACTTATTCATATTAAAACCACCAAACTATTTTATTACTTCCCTTACAGAAAAGTGAAATCACATGTTCCCATGTGAAATAGATGTTTAAGGTAGACATTCACATGTGAAAATCTAATTTGCACTTTCACATGTCTAAAATGTTCAAATTCTGTCACATGTAGTTTCATGGTATCACATGTTACAATGTTGCATCCCCATGTGTTCACATTTATGCCACATGAGATTACATTTTACTTGTGCTCAAACGTTTTCACATGTGTAGTGTCATGTTATCATAACTTCACATGGGATCATAATGTGATCAAGTGAAATTCATGTTTTTGTAAGGGACTATATACAGTGCATTCTGAAAGTATTCAGGACCCTTCACTATTTCCACATTTTGTTACGTTACAGCCTTATTCCGAAATGGATTAAATCAAACATTTTCCTCATCAATCTACACACATTACCCCATAATGATGAAGTGAAAACAGGTTTTTAGAAATGTTTGCAAAACAAATATGAAATACCTTATTTACATAAGTATTCAGACCCTTTGCTATGAGACACGAAATTGAGCTCAAGTGCATCCTGTTTCCATTGATCATCCTTGAGATGTTTCTACAACTTGATTTGAGTTTAAATGTGGTATATTCAATTGATTGGACAAGACTTGGAAAGGCACAAACCTGTCTATATTAGGTCCCACAGTTGACAGTGCATGTCAGAGCAAAAACCAAACCATGAGGTCGAAGGAATTGTCCGTGGAGCTCCAAGACAGGATTGTGTCGAGGCACAGATCTGGGGAAAGGTACAAAAAAATGTCTGCAGCTTTGAAAGTCACCAAAAACACAGTGGACTCCATCATTCTTAAATGGAAGAAGTTTGGAACCACCAAGACTCTGCCTAGTGCTGGTCGCCCAGCCAAACTGAGCAATCGGGGAGAAGGGTCTTGTTCAGGGAGGTGACCAAGAACCACGATGGTCACTCTGAAAGAGATCCAGAGTTCCTCTGTGGAGATGGGAGAAACTTCCAGAAGGACAGCCATCTCTGCAGCACGCCACCAATCAGGCCTTTATGGTAGAGTGGCCGGACGGAAGCCACTCCTCAGTAAAAGGCACGACAGCATGCTAGGAGTTAGTCAAAAGGCACCTTAAGGACTCTCAGACCATGAGAAACAAGATTCTCTGGTCTGATGAAACCAAGATTGAACTGTTCGCTCTGAACGCCAAGCATCACGTCTGGAGGAAACCTGACACCATCCCTACGGTGAAGCATGGTGGTGGCAGCATCATGCTGTGGGGATGTTTTTCAGTGGCAGGGACTGAGAGACTAGTCAGGATAGAGGGAAAGATGAACAGAGAAAAGTACAGAGAGATCCTTGATGAAAACCTGCTCCAGAGCGCTCAGAATCTAGACTGGGTTGAAGGTTCACCTTCCAACAGGACAACGACCCTAAGCACACAGCCAAGACAACGCAGGAGTGACTTCGGGACAAGTCTCTGAATGTCCTTGAGTGGCCCAGCCAGAGCCCGGACTTGAACCAGATCGAACATCTCTGGAGAGACCTGAAAATAGTTGTGCAGTGACGCTCACAATCCAACATGACAGAGCTTGAGAGGATCTGCAGAGAAGAATGGGAGAAACTCGCCAAATACAGATGTGTCAAGCTTGTAGCATCAAAACCAAGAAGACTCAAGGCTTTAATCACTGCCAAAGGTTCTTTAACAAAGTACTGAGTAAAGTGTCTGAATACCTATCTAAATGTGATATTTCTAAAAGCCTGTTTTTGCTTAGTCATTATGAGTTATTGTGTGTAGATTGATGGGGGAAAAAACTATTTAATACATTTTAGGATAATATAACAAAATGTGGAAAAAGTGAAGGGGTGTGAATACTTTCCAAATGCACTGTACACACACAACATTGACACTCACACAAAACCCATACACATATCGACACACACAGACGCACGCACACCAGCATGCACATATGCATAAGCGCACACACACACATTTTGTTGTGTTACAGCCTGAATATAATTTTGTGTCACTGGCCTACACACAATACCTCATAATGTCAAAGTGGAATACCCCTGATACACCCTATCAACAACAGGTGAAATATCAAGAGCGCCAAATTTGAAAACAATTAAATGTCATAATTCAAATTTCTCAAACATACAACTATCTTACACCCTTTGAAAGATAAACATCTCCTTAATCTAACCACGTTGTCCGATTTCAAAATGGCTTTACGGCGAAAGCATAAAGTTAGATTATGTTAGGACAGTACATTGAAAATAGCTGTGTGTAATGTTTTGTCAATGCAAAGACACGCGTCACCAAAAGCAGAAAACCAGCTAAAATGATGCACTAACCTTTGACAATCTCCATCAGATGACACTCCTAGGACATTATGTTAGACAATACATGCATTTTTTGTTCTATCAAGTTCATATTTATATCCAAAAACAGCGTTTCACTATGGCGTTGATGTTGAGGAAATCTTTTCCCTCCAATACCGCCAGTCAAATCAGCACAACAAATTAAATAATTAATATTCGAAAACATTGGTAAAATATTATATTGTCATTCAAAGAATTATAGATTTACATCTCTTGAACGTTGAACGCAACCGGATTGCCAGATTTAAAAATAACCTTACTGGGAAATCACACTTTGCAATAATCTGAGCACTGCGCCCAGAAAAATACGCTTTGCGATACAGACTAACCGCCATGTTGGAGAGATCTAAAATCGAAAATACTATGTAAATAATCCATTACCTTTGATTCTCTTCATCAGATGTCTCTTCCAGGAATCCCAGGTCCACAACAAATGTAGTTTTGTTCGAAAAAGCTCATAATTTATGTCCAAAAAGCTCCGTGTTGTTAGCACATGATCTAAGCCCGCCGGACTTGTCTTCATGAAAGAGGGGAGAAAAAATATTTACGTTCGTTCAAACATGTCAAACGTTGTATAACATAAATCATTAGGGCCTTTTTCAACCAGAACATGAATAATATTCAAGGTGGACGATTGCATTCTCTTTTAAAACGTATTGGAACGAGAGTACCCAACATGAACTCGCGCGCCAGAGTCTTGTCGGCCACCACTGTTCCAAGGCTCTTGTTCGTTCAGTTCTCACAGTAGAAGACTCAAACCACTTTGTAAAGACTGGTGACATCTAGTGGAAGCCATAGGAAGTGCTCAACGATTAATAAGCCCCTGTGTGTTTCAATGGCATAGGCTTAAAGGTAATTCAACACATCAGGTATCCACTTCCTGTCAGAATTTGTCTCAGGGTTTTGACTGCCATATGAGTTCTGTTATACTTACAGACACCATTCAAATAGTTTTAGAAAATTCAAAGTGTTTTCTATCCAAACCTGAACAATAATATGCATATCCTAGCTTCTGAGTTGGTGTAGGAGGCAGTTAAAAATGGGCACATATTTTTTTCAAAATTCTCAATACTGCCCAACAGGTTTTAAGAAATGTTTACAAATTAATAACAAATGTAAAGCTGAAATGTCGAGTCAATAAGTATTCAACCCCTTTGTTATGGCAAGCCTAAAAAAGTTTAGGAGTAAAAATGTGCTTAACACATCACATAATAAGTTGCATTGACTCTGAGTGCAATAGTCTTTAACATGATTTTTGAATGTCTACCTCATCTCTTTACTCCACACATACAATTATCTGTAAGGTCCCTCAGTCGAGCAGTGAATTTCAAACACAGATTCAGCCACAATGACCAGGGAGGTTTTCCAATGCTTTGCTAAAAAGGGCACCTATTGGTAGATGGGTAAAACACCCCATTGAATATCCCTTTGAGCACGGTGAAGTTATTAATTACACTTTGGATGGTGTATCAATAGACCCAGTCATTACAAGATACAGGCGTCCTTCCTAACTCAGTTGTCGGAGAGTAAGGAAACTGCTCAAGGATTTCATCATGAGGCCAATGGTGACTTTAAAACAGTTACAGAGTTTAATGGCTGTGATTGGAGAAAACTGAGAATGGATCAACAAAATTGTAGTTAGTCCACAATTCTAACTTAAATGACAGAGAGAAAATAATAAAGAATAAAAATATTCCAAAACATGCATCCTGTTTGCACTAAAGTAAATCTGCAAAACATGTGGCAAAGAAATGTACTTTATGTCCTGAATACAAAGTGTTATGTTTGGAGCAAGTCCAAAACAACACCACTGACTACCACTCTTCATATTTTCAGGCATGGTGGTGCCTGCATCATTTTATGGGTATGCCTGTCATCGACAAGGACTAGGGATTTTTTTTTATAAACAGAAAGGAATAGAGCTAAGCACAGGCAAAATCCTAGAGGAAAACCTGGTTCAGTCTTCTTTCCAACAGACACTGGGAGACAAATTCATATTTCAGCAGGACAATAAAATTAAACACAAACGCCAAATATACACAGGAGTTGCTTACCAAGATGACATTGAATGTTCATGAGTGGCCTAGTTACAGTTTTGACTTAAATTGGCTTGAAAATCTATGGCAAGACATGAACATGGCTTGCTAGCAATGATCAACAACCAATTTGACAGAGCTTGAAGAATTTTAAAGAGAATAATGTGCAAATATTGTACAATCCAGGTGAGCAAAGCTCTTAGAGACTTACCCAGAAATACTCACAGCTGTAATCACTGCCAAAAAGTATTCTAATAAGTATTGACTCAGGGGTGTGAATACTTATGTACATGTATTATTTCTGTATTTATATATATTTTCACTTTGTCATTATGGGGTATTGTGTGTAGATGGGTGAGAGAAAAACATGTACTATTTAATCTATTTTGAATTCAAGCTATAACAACAAAATGTTGAATAAGTCAAGGGGTATGAATACTTTCTGAAGCCACTACACACACACTTTCACACATATGTTTCTGCTAATCTGTAATTCATTCATACTCTTATTATTTATTATCTATCCTGATGCCTAATCACTTTACGTTGCCTTTATGTACATATCTACTTCAAATACCTCGTACCCCTCCACACTGATCTGGTACTTGTACTTCCTGTATATAGCTTCATTCTTGTGTATATTATTCCTCTTGTGTTACTATTTTAAATGTGTATTGTTTATTGCATCATCGGGAAGGGCTCGTAAGCAAGTATTTCACAGTAAAGTCTACACTCGTTGTATTTGGCGCATCTGACTAATACAATTGAATTTGTGTCTGTGTATGTGTGTGTGGCTAAGAGATACACGAGTGCCCACAGAGTAATTCTGAATTCTCACCATGTGGTTGGGTTGGGTTGCATTATGTTTCTCCCATTTTTACTAAACCAGTGAATGAAATGCAGTGCAATTAGTGTTATACTGTATGAATACTATTACTTCACCTGCTCATATTGGAGTGTACTGTATACACCGTGTATACCAAACATTAGGAACACCTTCCTAATATTGAGTTGCAACCCACCCTTCCCTTTTGCCCTCAGAACAGCCTCAATTCGTTGGGGCATGAACTCTTCAAGGTGTCGAAAGCGTTCCACAGGGCTTGATGTCGTTTGGGTGGTGGATCATTCTTGATACACACGGGAAACTGTTGAGTGTGAAAAATCCAGCAGCGTTGCAGTTCTTGACACAAACCGGCGCATGTAACACCTACTACCATACCCAGTTCAAAGGCAGTTGAATCTTTTGTCTTGCCCATTCACCCTCTGAATGGTACACATACACAATCTGTCTCAATTGTCTCAAGGCTTTAACATCCTTCATAAACCTGTCTCCTCCCCTTCACCTACACGGATTGAAGTGGATGTAACAAGTGACATCAATAAGGGATCATAGCTTTCACCTGGATTCATCTGGTCAATCTATATCATGGAAAGAGCAGGTGTTCTTAATGTTTTATATACTCAGTGTATAATGTCCTAATAGTTGGTTGCACTGGTGATTTGATGTGTTAAACTTCATTAAAAAAATATTGTACAGTATTTATTCTAATGATTTTCAACAGAATTTATTTTAAGCAATCTAAAAAAAAATAAACAGCATGGACAGAGTTTGACATTAAATACAAACCTGCCAATTTCTTCAGGGGAAACCTCCTCCCGCTCCTCCTTTGCTGCTTGCTAGTGTCTGCAATTTTTGTCAAGAGCAGTGACGAGAACAATATAGTGTTTGAATGTGAAGGATTAATCCTCCTCTCTTGGCTTAATTAAGGGGCATTCAGTCTCCTGGCCACATTAAGACATGGCACAGCAATCCTGCAGCCTCGTAATTAAATGTTGCCCAGTTTCTCTCCAGCCATCAAGACACTTCATCATCTCTCTCCATCCAAATGTGGTGTGTCAAATTAATTCCTTAAAGTACAGTATAATATACTGTACATATGTCCAGTGTTCCAGATGTTTATGAATTATTACTTCAAATGAATTACAATATGAATTAAATAGATATCCTTCACCAAAAAAATATAATTAACTATGTTAAAAAGCAGCTTTTCTTTGTGCACCTTCTTGACCTGTTACAACAGACCAGAGTGGTTTGGGCTCATTCAATAAGACGCTCACAAACACTTGGATATTAACTGGGGGCACTGGGGCAGACTCCCAGCTGCACCAACTCAAATAGTATGGATGGATTGAATTCAGGATTTGTAAATTATTGATGGAACTACTATAGCACTTTATTACAGCAACAAATGCAGGCTGATTATTTCACAAGCGTGAGTTGTTTTTGTCCTATGTTCCTGATATTTTTGTTGTTAGCTACCTAACTAGCTAGTTAGCTAGTCATGAAGCTAGCTAGCTAGCTAGCTAGCTACTACCTCTACCTTCATCAGTCAACAACAGCCAACTAGGTTTCCTCTTGACATAAAATGTTTAGCAACAAACCACAGGATTTAAATTAGAATGGCGAGATGGTTGTTGTGTGGAGGATCTGCTTTGACTTGCTTTCTTGTTGGCTCTCCAACTAGCTAATGATGGCTCATGTTAGCATGCTAATGTTAGCTAACTGCTTCTAAAGAGCCTCTTACAAACCACAAATCTTACAAACCACATCATTTCAAATAGAAGTGACTGGTAAGACAGTTGTTGCATAGGCTTTGTCCTTTTTCTAAAAACAGCTCTGGATAGCTTGGCTTGCTAGCTAGTTTGCACTTGTGCAGTGAGCTCGTTTCTCCCCTAGTCTCGAAAAAGATTGTTCTCCCCAACGGAGAATTAGGAAAAAAGGAAGAAGCTGCTGGACAAATCACATAATGATATCATTATCCAAGCATTTGTTTGAGATGGGGTTTTTGAAGTGTTTTTTTTTTCCTAATGTGTATGCTTTGGCCACAAATACTGTATGAACATAGGATGAGTCAACAACATTATTTGGCTATGAGTTAACAGAATATTCACTTTTAAAAGTGAGATTTTCACTGGACAATGAAATATGTGTTTGTTCTTAGGGTCCCAGACAGAGTAAGGATTACCTGTTTTTGTTTGTTTTCATCACCATGCATGCATCCGAAATGGCATCCTATTGCCAATATAATGCACTACATTTGACCAGGGCCCTGTTCAAAAGTTGTCCACTATGAAGGGAATCGGGTGTCATTTGGGACACACACCATCACAACTCCCTCTACTGTAGAATATGAGGGATGGAGAGATTTGGCCAATATCAACTCAGCATTATAGAGACAGCAAGCCAATCAGAGTTTTCAAATGATAAGCAGCAGCTGTATTAGATGTACATATAATCCATGAAAGTAATTATTCTCTCATGTATTTAGTGGCAACTGATACACTGCCATTATACAATGTTGCCGTTTCAATAAGGATGTTCTCTACGCTAATATCCTTGTACTACTCCAGTTAATCAGCTGTAATAATACAGACAGAACCACAGAAAAATGCTGAGAGAATGTTTTGGTGGCACCTTGGGAATTTTGTGGTTCACTCATGCATTTTATAACCTTAGCATCAGCATGTTTCATCAATAAATAACACCTATAAGGATTAGTTTATTCCTGCTCTTTCAAAACCACTACCCAGGCATCTGTGATGACGCCATGCCTTCTGTAGCACACTGTTGTCATCACGGTGATTATAACAAACTTAGTGGTGATGGTGAGTAATAACATTAAGAAGGATATTAGAGGGGGTTAGTGTTTTCTTTCCACCCCTCTATGTTGTCTCTCTGGACTGCTTTCTTTTTTTGTTGTATTTTTCTATTCCACATCATGCTCCCTCCTATGTATTGAAATACAGACATATGCGCAGGCAGTCAGAGGGAGAGGAGTGATCTGCCTCCCTCGTTCTTTCTGAGTGCGGTCTAAGGGATTAGCTTCTGCCGAGTGCCTAGAATAATGATCACTGCAGCGGAGAAACACATTTCCACATTTCAGGAGATAAGGGGGGCAGGCAATCTGCAAGCAGAGGACTTATTAACAAGTTTCCTGTGGCCCATTGTGTAACTAACAGAAAAGTCATCACAGCGACCGCAGACCAGACTTGCTGGGTTGATCTTGTCCTCCGAGCACGAGGATAGGACCACCAGTCATCTCTAGTACCTGCATCTCAGTCTTTGTGACACCCATATGTCTGTGACAGTCTGAGCCCATAGCTGGTAGGACATGCAGCTCAGACCAGAGGTTTAGCCACAGGTCTCAGAGTGGTGTGGCAGAAAAAAGTCTGGGGTCTGTAGTTTTTCCTGATCTGGAAAAATCCCCATTTATTATAAAAGGTTTGATATGGGCCATGATGGGACCAGAGTTTTTCTAATCAGGTCACGTTTTAAAAGATCTGATGGAAAAACTCCTGGCCTTGGGAACGATGAAAACCTTGTCAAACTGCAGCAACCGTGCACTTGATCATATGAATTATATTTTAAATAAGGATTTGGGGGGGTTTCCTATAGACAGAAACAGAGAAAGCAACATGATTGGACAATAAAACTCACAGGGCTGACCTTGCTTTATGCAGGTTTGTATCATGTAGTCCTGCCCTATGCAACTGTAGGGCTAATAAAACATTAACTCACAATCTATGTTAGCTATTGTGTTTATTGATTCATTTCAGTTAATGATTTTCGACCAAAAAGGTCTGTTGTCTTGTCAGCCCAAGCTTGAATATAAACCAAATTTGATCCTAATCACATTTTCTCACAGACTAATGGGCTATAAATACACAATGTTACTCCTTTGTTACACTGGCCAGAGGGACAGGGCGCATAGTAGGCTAGACTATGCGGGTACTTTTGTTAGTAGCCTACAGTTGATCAGACAAAATAATTGTCTCGTTTCCATGCAATGAAGCATGTCGGATCGCTAATGCTTAGGTGTATATACTGCTACGAAGCAAATTGGTAAAAAAAACATCTCTTTGCCCGTCTTTTTTTTGACAATATATTTGATTAAATTAAATAAAAGGAGATTGAAAAGTGCTGTGGCAAATGCTGCCTCACCACATGTATTCCAGCGGCCCTGGCTCAGACGTACTGCTACGAAAGGCCCACAGTCACAATAGATATAGTGTACATAAATAAGCGACTTTATTCCGTTATCCTTGAAAGTTTTTTATGTAGGCTATAAGTATTTTATAAATTGTCAAATAAATTCAATTCAATCCACACTAACGATGTAATCAAGAGCCATTCCAACATGGACTCAGGGGTAGACGTTACGTAGTATATGAAAATCCAGGACATTCAAAATAGTATGATACAGTTGAAGTCGGAACTTTACATGCACCTTAGCCAAATACATTTAAACTCAGTTTTTCATAATTCCTGACATTTAATCCTCGTAAAAATTCCCTGTCTTAGGTCAGTTAGGATCACCACTTTATTTTAAGAATGTGAAATGTCAGAATAATAGTAGTGAGAATAATTTATTTCAGCTTTTATTTCTTTCATCACATTCCCAGTGGGTCAGAAGTACATATACTCAATTAGTATTTGGTAGCATTGCCTTTAAATTGTTTAACTTGGGTCAAACGTTTAAGGGTAGCCTTCCACAAGCTTCCCACAATAAGTTGGGTGCATTTTGGCCCATTCCCCCTGACAGAGCTGGTGTAACTGAGTCAGATTTGTAGGCCTCCTTGCTCGCACACACTTTTTCAGTTCTGCCCACAAATTGTCAATAGGATTGAGGTCAGGGCTTTGTGTTGGCCATTCCAATACCTTGACTTTGTTGTCCTTAAGCCATTTTGCCACAACTTTGGAAGTATGCTTGGGGTCATTGTCCATTTGAAAGAGCCATTTGCGACCAAGCTTTAACTTCCTGACTGATGTCTTGAGATGTTGCTTCAATATATCCACATAATTTTCCTACCTCATGATTCCATCTATTTTGTGAAGTGCACCAGTCCCTCCTGCAGAAAAGCACCCCCGCAACATGATGCTGCCACCCTAATGCTTCACGGTTGGGATGGTGTTCTTCGGCTTGCAAGCCTCCCCCTTTTTCCTCCAAACATAATGATGGTCATTATGGCCAAACAGATCTATTTTTGTTTCATCAGACCAGAGGACATTTCTCCAAAAAGTACGATCTTTGTCCCCATGTACAGTTGCAAACCGAAGTCTGGCTTTTTTATGGCGGTTTTGGAGCAGTGACTTCTCCCTTGCTGAGCGGCCTTTCAGGTTATGCCGATATAGGACTTGTTTTACTGTGGATATAGATACTTTTGTACCTGTTTCCTCCAGCATCTTCACAACGTCCTTAGCTGATGTTCTGGGATTGATTCGCACTTTTTGCACCAAAGTACGTTCATCTCTAGCAGACAGAACGCGTCTCCTTTCTGAGCAGAATGAAGGCTGCGTGTACCATGGTGTTTATACTTGCGTACTATTGTTTGTACAGACGAACGTGGTACCTTCAGGTGTTTGGAAATTGCTCCCAAGGTAAACCAGACTTGTGGGGGTCTATAATTCTTTGATTGATTTATTTTGATTCTCCCATGATGTCAAGCGAAGAGGCACTGAGTTTGAAGGTAGGCCTTGAAATACATCCACAGGTACACCTCCAATTGACTCAAATTATGTCAATTAGCCTATCAGAAGCTTCTAAAGCCATGACATAATTTTCTGGAATTTTCCAAGCTGTTTAAAGGCACAGTCAACTTAGTGTATGTAAACTTCTAACCCACTGGTATTGTGATACAGTGAATTATAAAAGTGAAATATTCTGTCTAAACAATTGTTGGAAAAAAGACTTGTGTCATGCACACAGTAGATGTCCCAACCGACTTGCCAAAACTATAGATTGATAAAAGAAATTTGTGGAGTGGTTGAAAAACAAGTTTTAATGACTCCAACCTAGGTGTATGTAAACTTACAACTTCAACTGTATGTTATGTTTGGTATGGTAAGTATTCATTTGTGGATGTCCATCATCCATTTCGTATGATATGTTATGCTCGATATGTTCACTTCAAGGCAAGCAACACTGAACCATGCGTGAAAGCACCAGCTGTTCCGGAAGACTGTATGATCACGCACTCCGTAGCCGATGTAGTAAGACCTTTAAATACGAATACCATTCACAAGGCCGCAGGGCCAGATGGATTACCAGGATGTGTACTCAGAGCATGAGATGTGCAGCTGGCAAGTGTCTTTACTGACATTTTCAACCTCACTGTTGCCCAGTTTGTAAAACTTACATATTTCAAATAAACCGCCGTAGTTCCTGTGCCTAAGAACACCAAGGTAACCGGTCTAAAATATTACCGCTCTGTATCCATGTAATCCTTTGAAAAGCTTGTCATATCAACACCATCATACCAGAAACCCTGGATCCACTCCAATTTGCATACCTCCCCAACAGATCCACAGATGAAGAAATCGCTATTGCACTTCACATGGCCCTTTACCACCTGGACAAAAGGAACACCTATGTGAGAATGCTGTTCATTGACTACAGATCAGCGTTAAATACCATTGTGCCCGCTCATCACTAAGGACCCTGGGACTGAACACCTCCCTCTGCAACACGATTCTGGCCTTCATGACGAGCCACCCCCAGGTGGTGAGGGTAGGCAACAACACATCCGGCATGCTGACCCTCAACAGGGGAGGGGCCCTCAGGGGTGCGTGCTCAGTCCCCTCCAGTACTCCCTTTTCACCCATGACTGCATGCCCTAACACAAAAGTGTGGTGTTAGGACAACAACTTCTCCCTCAATGTGGGCAAGACAAAGGAGATCATCGAACGCACCCCCATTCAAATCGACGGGGCTATAGTGGAGCGGGTTGAGAGCTTCAAGTTCATCAGTGTCCACATCACTAAGAACCTATCATGGTCCAAACACACCAACACAGCTGTGAAGAGTGCACGACAACGCCTCTTCCTTCTCAGGAGGCTGAAAAGATTTGGCATGGGCCCTCAGATCTTCAAAAAGTTATACAAACGCACCATTGAGAGGATCTTGACTGTCTGTATAACTGCTTGGTATGGCAACTGCTCGGCATCTGACCACAAGGCACTACAGAGGGTAGTGTGTACAGCACAGTACATCACTGGGGCCGAACTCCATTTCATCCAGGAACTCTATGCCAGGCGGTGTCAAAGGAACGACCCAAAAATTGTCAAGGACTCCAGCCACCCAAGTCATAGACTGTTCTCTCTGCTACCACATGGCTAGCGGCACTGGAGCACCAAGCCTGGGACCAAAAGGCACCTGATCAGCTTCCACTCCCAAGCCGTAAGACTGCTGAACAGTTAATCAAATGGCTACCAGGACAATTTCCATGACCTCCTTTATTATATGCATGATATGTTACGAATTCCAATTTGTTTTGGCTAATGTTAGGTAGGTGGCTCGGTTGCTAACGTTAGCTGGACTAGGAGTTTAGGTTAGGGGAAGGGTTAGCTAATATGCTAAGTACTTGCAAAGTAGCTAAAAAGTAGTAAGTTGTTGCAAAGTTCCTAATTAGCTAAAATGCTAAAGTTGTCCCCAATGAGAACATTTGGATTGCTAGATGTTAGCATTATATGTCTACCCTTCCACCCCGACCAAAGACCCTCCTTTCGTTTTTTTGCCGTAAGTAACCTTATGTAACCATACCAAACTTAAGAAATGATACTAATTTGAGTGTCCTGGATTTTCATTTACTGTGTTACGTCTAGTTTATGAGACCAGCCTGGCCAATTACGGGCCACCTGTGGTACATCCCTTGGGAAAAAAACATGAATTTCTCATGATCTTATGTGAAGTTAATATGATAACGTGACAATTTAGTTATAATTTCATCTGATTATTCTCTCATCATTGATTTCATTTGCTTATTTCAGCAATTTCAAAGTTTTTTGTATAGTTGTCTAATGTTGGTGGGGCATATTATTCTATTTTAATGTCACCCCTGAATCACTATGATAAATATAATATTTTTTCTTGAGTGTATTTTTAACGAAGCTGAGATTTATTGTACATTGAAGTCCAAAGTGTAGGAATAAAGGTGAAAATCTATTATTGGCACAGACATGGTGGCATAGCAGGAAGATCGGAATACTGTCAACCAAGAGTGTGAGTTAAAATCCCAGGTGAGGGCATGTTGAATAATAATTACTGCGTAAATGAATATACACAATGGTAATCAAGTGTGTCAAATATGTAAGTTGAAAACACTGTGACTGCGTGACATTCTTAGGACAAAGTTTTGTTTGCAGGGCATCACCTGTGAAATTTCATGTGACATATCACATGTGAAGTTAACCAAAATCACATGGTTTCACATCATCCTTGGCTTCTACATCATTAGACAGAACAAAAGCACCTGGAATACCAACAAGGCAAGTCACATTAATAATCAAAGCTGTACCTGCCACAATGCATTTCCAACACACAAGACTGCCGCGCAGAAAAACAGTATTTGTCAAGTGGTGTACTACTTTTGACCATGGCTCATAGGGCTCTGGTCAAAGGTAATGCCATTTGGGACACAAATCAGAGCCAAGGAGTCAAATATCCTTGTAATGAAAAAGTGGTTGTTTACAAGCATCTAAATTCAAGCCATGAAGTACTGTGAAGTAAGATAAAACAATACCTTTCCCACATATTGAGCGTCTGGTCCAATGTGTTCTTCTAAAACAAAGAATTGGTTCCAGATCCAGCCGCGTTTAGGTCTGTGGTGCACTTCCGTCTCGCCATTGGCCAGTTTGGTCTGGTTCTTTGTGATGGGCACTTTGGATGTTGGGACATGATGGCTAACCCCATAGCACTTCTGTAGAAAGCAGAGCCAGACCAGTACGGGACAGAGACAGAAGGTTGTGGATGTCCTCATGGTGTTTTCTCAGTATGTTTGTAAATATATCCCAGTGTTTTTTGTGCTACGTGTGAAAGTTCTCCCGCCGTCGCCACCACCACCGGCCACGTCTGCAGCCTCACGTGGCTCGCAGTCTCGACAGAAGGACGAGGGTGGCACTAAATCCAAACTGGGGAAGGCCCTGTCCGGGTTACAGTAGATCCTCTAAGGCTCATGGCCTAGCCGTCTGTTGAGTAGAATCAAGGCAAGCTTCATTTACATTATGGAACAACCAGGGTCTGGAGAAAAACACGGATGGATTATGGCTTTTGTTTCGTTTTACCAGAAACTGGAGTTGATTATGGTGACCATTTTGTGTTTCCTGGTAGAGAAAAAGAGAGAGAGAGAAGGATGTATTACATTTTTTTAGTTTTAACTTACTTAATCTCCTAAAAATGTAAAGGAGCTGGCCATAATAATACTTGACACAGAGGGCAATCATTTTAAATAGATGTCTTTGAATACAGAAAAGATGCCAATATCAGATCCTCACATTTAGTTCGGAGAACACGAAACACATTTGTGGTGAGTTTAGGACTGTTACCGTGACCTTATTTGTTATTTAAGTGTATAGATGACATGTATGTATATTTATTTTTCCCATGCCCCTGTTCCGTGACAGGTGCATGATAATGGTCCATTCTGAATCAAAACAAATTTCACTCATATATATTATTTAGTATATGAAAAGACAACGTTACATTAACAATAATCTGATGAGTGACAATATTAGCCTATCACTTGTGAACGATGTATTATCACTTGTGAATGATGCTCAGCGTGTGCTGTAAGGCAAGAAACAGACTTTTTTTGCAACTTTTTCAAATCATAGTTGCACACCTCATATAGCCTAGCCAAAAGCCAAATACTGTAGCTTCTTCAAATTAAGGACATTAATCTGCTTTACAACCGCTAATTGATTGAATTTTGGAACATTCACGCTTATAGCCTACTGCCATGTGAAGAAATAGCCTAATAGTTCATTAACATTTTAAGGTAAAAGTTCTGATCTGTTGCATCAGCCTCATTGCTTTTAAAAGTTTTGATGCGAGTGGTTGTATTAATTTGGGGTCTATCACATCCCATAACTGTCCCAGCGTATGTTTGGAAAACGTATTTCTTGCACAGAAGGACAATTTGAATAGGTCAACTTTTGTACTGTGGGGGATAATAGATTGACATAGGCCAGTGCTTTTGCTTTTCATTAGGCCTACTTATTTTGTTGGCTGACAAAAAGCAGGCTAAATGTGGACAGTTCTACAATTTTCAATATGCACCTGGAAATTTGATGAGGGACACAAGCAGTTGCATCCCCGACGTGTCGGTCTTCACTTGTAGAATAATTCCTAGCTGTGAGAAGGACCAGATCATGTGACGGGCATTGGCTAATAAGAATTTAGACATAGAGCGCCATGTAAGTGAGAGGTGCTTCGGAGGACGGCAGCCGGGAGAAGGGAATTATAATTCTTATATTCAGCCCAATGGCACAATGGTCATTTTGGCCGCAAATGCTTGGATTTTGTGGGGGGGGGGGGCATTACGGTCACACAAGGGGCACTGGCTAATAAGAATTGAGATATCATAGAGCGCCATGTAAGTGAGAGGTGCTTCGGAGCACAGCAGCTGGGAATTATAATTATTATATTCAGCCCAATGGCACACGTTTGTATGACAACAAAATGTGCATTAATAACTCTAAATTAAGCATATAGGAGGACCTGTTTCTTTGTTATCCACTCAAAACTGAATATTTCCTTGGAACTCTTTCAGAGAAAATATACTTTCTATTTTATTCAGCTATGTTCAATTGTATTCTACATACCATAAAAATAATACTAAAATAATGCCACAGAACTCTAAATGAACTAGTGTAGCCCACAACCATATCAGCGCTTAACATAAGGACAACTCAGAGTATTCTATTCTGTTCTTCTGAAATAGACTACATTTTCTTCATATCATGTTTCTTTAGACCTGTCTAAAATAAATCATGGATTTATTGTGATAGTGTAGGCTACGTTAAATAGATTTATTGGACTTTTAAAAATGATGTTCCAAAAGGTCTACATCAGTGGCTTGTAGGCTATGCGTGGAAGCCAGGTGATGCTAAACGTGTTTATGTTAATTACCGGGAGACCGGCAGTTATTTGCTTGACAATCACCGGCTGACAAAATTTTATGACCACCACAGCCCTAGGTGACTTGTTCAATTATTCAAAGGTTGTCTGTGCTGGTGAGGTCACAGAAATGGTTTGCATCCCAAATAGAACTCTATTCCCTTTAGTGCACTACTTTTGACCAGACCTCTATGGACCCTGGTAAAAGTAGTATACTATATAGGGAATAGGGTGCCATTTGGGATGCAGATGTGGTATTTTCTAAGAAATAGTGCCCAATGAGTTAGGATCTATCTACACTGCTCAAAAAAATAAAGGGAACACTTAAACAACACAATGTAACTCCAAGTCAATCACACTTCTGTGGAATCAAACTGTCCACTTAGGAAGCAACACTGATTGACAATAAATTTCACATGCTGTTGTGCAAATGGAATAGACAACAGGTGGAAATTATAGGCAATTAGCAAGACACCCCCAATAAAGGAATGGTTCTGCAGGTGGGGACCACAGACCACTTCTCAGTTCCTATGCTTCCTGGCTGATGTTTTGGTCACTTTTGAATGCTGGCGGTGCTTTCACTCTAGTGGTAGCATGAGACGGAGTCTACAACCCACACAAGTGGCTCAGGTAGTGCAGCTCATCCAGGATGGCACATCATTGCGAGCTGTGGCAAGAAGGTTTGCTGTGTCTGTCAGCGTAGTGTCCAGAGCATGGAGGCACTACCAGGAGACAGGCCAGTACATCAGGAGACGTGGAGGAGGCCGTAGGAGGGCAACAACCCAGCAGCAGGACCGCTACCTCCGCCTTTGTGCAAGGAGGAGCAGGAGGAGCACTGCCAGAGCCCTGCAAAATGCTCAAACGGTCAGAAACAGACTCCATGAGGGTGGTATGAGGGCCCAACGTCCACAGGTGGGGGTTGTGCTTACAGCCCAACACCGTGCAGGACGTTTGGCATTTGCCAGAGAACACCAAGATTGGCAAATTCGCCACTGGCGCTCTGTGCTCTTCACAGATGAAAGCAAGTTCACACTGAGCACGTGACAGACGTGACAGAGTCTGGAGACGCCGTGGAGAACGTTCTGCTGCCTGCAACATCCTCCAGCATGACCGGTTTGGCGGTGGGTCAGTCATGGTGTGGGGTGGCATTTCTTTGGGGGGCCGCACAGCCCTCCATGTGCTCGCCAGAGGTAGCCTGACTGCCATTAGGTACCGAGATGAGATCCTTAGACCCCTTGTGAGATCATACGCTGGTGCGGTTGGCCCTGGGTTCCTCCTAATGCAAGGCAATGCTAGACCTCATGTGGCTGGAGTGTGTCAGCAGTTCCTGCAAGAGGAAGGCATTGATGCTATGGACTGGCCCGCCCGTTCCCCAGATCTGAATCCAATTGAGCACATCTGGGACATCATGTCTCGCTCCATCCACCAACGCCACGTTGCACCACAGACTGTCCAGGAGTTGGCGGATGCTTTAGTCCAGGTCTGGGAGGAGATCCCTCAGGAGACCATCCGCCACCTCATCAGGAGCATGCCCAGGCGTTGTAGGGAGGTCATACAGGCACGTGGAGGCCACACACACTACTGAGCCTCATTTTGACTTGTTTTAAGGACATTACATCAAAGTTGGATCAGCCTGTAATGTGGTTTTCCACTTTAATTTTGAGTGTGACTCCAAATCCAGACCTCCATAGGTTGATAAATTGGATTTCCAATGATTATTTTTGTGTGATTTTGTTGTCAGCACATTCAACTATGTAAAGAAAAAAGGATTTAATAGATTGTTTCTTTCATTCAGATCTAGGATGTGTTGTTTAAGTGTTCCCTTTATTTTTTTGAGCAGTATATAAAGCCAGTATGGGGCTATAACCGTAGCGCAGGGGTAGGCAACCCTGTTCCTGGAGTGCCGCAGGTACTGCTGGATTTTGTTCCAACTAGGCACCACACCTAATTGATCAGTTCAGTGAATGCCTTCTAGGTCAGTTAAAAACATGAAGTGCCTGCTGCACACAGTTGCCTACCCCTGCTGTAGAGACTCACATAGATGAGTTGGTGTTTTGTTGAAAATTATTATTTATTTTTCAGTGCTGGGCCATTGTATGAAAGGATTAGTTGGTGCCTCGGCAATCTGAATTATAACCAGGGCAGCAAGAAATACATTTGTGGTGATAACGACAGATATTAAGCTACTCAAATGCATGGCATTTGGAGAGTGTGTTTTGGTAGGCAATGGAAATGAAAGCGGAAAACAGTTCTAGTAAATGGGTTTCTTCGAAAAACTCAATTGCATATTGAAGGCAAAATTTAAGTGCTAAAAATATTACTATTTATAATGCCCATATTCTTTTTCTTCCCCTGTAATTTTGCACTTGATTATATTCAAGTCAGCAAAAGTGCATATTTAAAAAGAAAGCAAGTTTTGTTGAAATAATAATTAAGTGCTTATTACCGGATATGGTTATGGTCTATTTGAGTACCACAGAAAATTCTCCAGTGTAAAAAAACAAACAAATGAACACCGAAAGTGATGAGTCTGTAGACTCTTATAGAGACCGGAACAGTGTTAAATTCACACACTGCTTAGTGTAAAGCCTTATTCAAATATTTCCCAGAGTGTCTAGCCTATCGAGTAAATTGAAGTATTACCACCCATGATTTCATTTGTTAGAGACAGAGACATGCATGTTGCTTCCATCCTTTATTAGTCATGTGGACCTCACAAAGTGAGATAAGTGAATGTTCAAATAAAAAAAGTATGTATTTAACACAATACCATAAGTATTTCATAAGGCCTTATTTTGAGGGCCTAGTTTTGTTTTACCCTAATACAGTTGCCTAAGAATAAACATCTATGGGTGAAGTTAAAGGTAAGGGTTAAGGTTTGGGATAGGGTTAAAACGGAAACATTTTTAACTGTGGCATATCCACTCCCTGCATCGAGGTACGTTTTCTGACCCATATCTCGCGCCGGCTCCAAGGCATCTTAATGTAACCATGATTGCGTTCTGACCCCAGTGCAGGTCAGTGTCAGCAAACGTAAAGGTAAGGTCGGTATCTTCTGGCAACCTGTATCCCTATGCTAGATTTGTGTAAGCTAACTGTATCCAGTTGTGTAAAGTACTTAAGTAAAAATACTTTTAAATATTACTAAAGTAGTTTGGGGGTATCTGTACATTACTTTACTATTTATATTTGGACAGCTTTTACTTTTACTCCACTACATTCCTAAAGAAAATATATACTTTATACTCAAATACATTTTCCCTGATGCCAAAAAGTACTCGTTAAATGTTGAATGCTCAGGAAGGACAGAATTATGGTTCAATTCAAGCACCTACACTATATGACCAAAGTATGTGGACGCCTGCTCATCAAACTTCTCATTCCAAAATCATGGGCATTAATAGGGAGTTGGTCCCACCTTTCCTGCTTCAACAGCCTCCAATCTTTTGGGAAGGATTTCCACTAGATGTTGGAACATTGCTACGGGGACTTGCATCCATTCAGCCACAAGGGCATTAGTGAGGTCGGGTATTGATGTTGGGCGATTAGGCCTGGCTCGCAGTCAGCATTCCAATTAATCCCAAAAGTGTTCGATGGGGTTGAGGGAGGTCAGGGCTCTGTGCAAGCCAGTCAAGTTCTTCAACACCAATCTCGACAAACCATTTCTGTATGGACCTCACTTTGTGCACAGGGGCATTGTCATGCTGAAGCAGGAAAGGGCCTTCCCCAAACGGTTGCCACAAATTTAAAAGCACAGAATCGTCTAGAATGTCATTGTATGCTGTAGCATTAAGATTTCCCTTCACTGGAACTAAGGGGCCCATCCCGAACCATGAAAAACAGCCCTAGACCTTAATTTCTGTAAGCTTGTGTGGCCTACCACTTTGCGGCAGAGCCGCTGTTGCTCAGACGTTTACACTTCACAATAACAACACTTAGAGTTTCCTGGGGCAGCTCTAGCAAAGCAGACATTTGACGAACTGACTTGCTGGAAAGGTGGCTTCCTATGACGGTGCCATGTTGAAAGGTAAGTAAGTCCATTCTATTGCCAATGTTTGTACATGGAGATTGCAAGACTGTGTGCTCGATTTTTGGCTGAAATAACCGAATCCAGTAATTTGAAGGGGTTTGTTCAAATATTTCAGCATATATGATGTATCAACAAAACACGTTGCCATCCCTACTGCCTCTGATCTGGTGGATTCACTATACACAAACACTGTGTTTGTAAATGTGTTGTGTGCCCGTCTGTTCGTCATTTTTTTAAATAAAAAGGATATCATGCGGTCTGGTTTGTTTAATATAAGGAATTTGATGTATAGCATTTACTTTTACTGAAGTATGACAATTGATTGCTTTTCCCACCACTGCACTTAAAACCAGATACTTTTAGACTTTTACCCAAGTAGTATTTTACTGGGTGACTTTTACTTGAGTGATTTTCTATTAATGCGTCTTTACTATTACTCAATTACTTTTTCCCAGCACTGCCTGTATCCCTATGCTAGACTTGTGTGAGCAAACTGTATCCCTATGCTAGACTAAGTAAACCTATTCTATTATCAGTGCTTTCAGGCTGGCACCTCCTCTGTCGCTCTTTAATCAGTGTGCTAATTGTGTGGTAATCATGCTGATAGGTGGTAAAACAGTGATGTCAGACAGTCATTAAATAAGCTGCAGCTGGCATAGTTAGTGAAAGGCACCATATCCCACTATCCAACAGATATGGTGGAAGTCAGCTCAGAAGGTATATACACATATAGTTCATATGATTGGGGTGTCCAAGTGGCGCAGTGGTCTAAGACACTGCATCTCAGTGCTTGAGGCATCCCTATAGACAACCTGGTTCAAATCCTGACTGTATCACAACTGGCTGTGATTGGGCGGTGCACAATTCGCCCAGCGTCATCTGAGTCTGGCCGGTGTAGGCTGTCATTGTCAATAAGAATTTGTTCTTAACTGACTTGCCTAGATAAATAAAGGTTCAATTTAAAGAAATGTTCAAACACAGATGTTTATCCTTCTGTGATAAGTGATGAGGTGAATGGTTAATTACAACAGAAAGAGGAAAAGAGAGAGAGAGAGACTAAAGGAAGAGAGCCAAAGAGACAGAGCGAGAGTTCTGTAGTGAGAGATTGAGGGTGTTTATGGGATTGGCTGCTGTTTATGGCTGATGTTTTGGCCGCCTGCTGAGTGCAAACCCACTGCATTCGTTTCACAGCATCAGCCTTCTGCTGATGTCAACCACCAGATAGCAGAGGAGTGAGCGGTTGAAACACATATCACTGCAACAAACAGGGCCAGGGACTGAGAGGAAGGAACCACAAATAATAGAACTCTTGACTTTACACCTCTCCTAAATTGAATGAGGTTGGGTGGCATAGCAAAACGGAGAATGGAAGGAGAATTTTGAGAGACATTATAATGCCATTGTGAAATTCCATGTCTACCAAATGAGCTTAATGTTTATTTGAAAACGTTTATCAATTTGTTGCCAAACTAATCTGCATTTGTATGTCACAATATACAAATTGGATGCAAACCAAATCCCACAGTTGAGCCCTAAATGAAATTATATCTTGAAGAGAACACAAGGTTTTTTTAATGAATATTCATATACATTTCACACTAATTTGAGACCGTTTTTGGCAACAGAATGAATGATATTTTCTGGTCCTCAGAGTGCATATTTCATGGAGCTAACAGCTGAGCACCTGCAGATGACGACAGTTTTGGTTTCATTACACAATCAAGAGAAAGCTTGACAGAAAACACCTCTACATTATCTAATAATTATGACCTGTTTTGTGGACGAGTGTTCTTTTTCTTTTCCCCTGCTGTCAAACTGAGATCTGCTTAACCACCTTCACAACCTCCGTGAAGAGATTCAGGATAGGAGATAATTTTGTTTTCACGCTACAGACAGAACAATTGGCTTCCTGAGTTCTGTTCTGAGGTTGGAGCTTTACAAATTAGGAAATGTGTGGTTGCCAAACAGACTCCGAACATCCAAATCTGCAATCAAATCAAGCTTTATCTATAAAGCACATTTCAGACATGGAATGCAATGCAATGTGCTTTACAGGAAAACATTTAAATAAAAAACAATGCTGAAATATTTACTACAAAACAACTGAACTAAAATGTACACTAATGAAAAACAAAGCTAAAATACAGTACCAGTCAAAAGTTTGAACACACCTACTCATTCAATGGTTTCTTTATTTTGACTATTTTCTACATTGTAGAATAATAGTGAAGACATCAAAACTATGAAATAACAAATATGGAATCATGTAGTAACCAAAAAAAGTGTTAAACAAATACAAATGTATTTTAGATTTTAGATTCTTCAAAGTAGCCACTCTTTGCCTTGATGAAAGCTTTGTACACTCTTGTCTACCCAGGCCCATCCATGTCTACGCGCATGATGACAACACTTCAGACTGCATTTTTTCAATAACTGGTTTGCATACACATTGTTGCCTTAGTTAGCATTTACTGGTAGATATCATCAATTGAAAAGTCTTTCCTACCCTACCCGCTACTGACGTCATTATTCTGTGAGCTGCTCTATCCCAAAACCAGTTGAGCTGCACGCACCTGCTGCCTGCAGATAATATTCTGCTTAAACTAGGCTGTGTGCGGCGCTCATGTGAATATATTTCACGTGCTTTGCGATTTTATAGGCTACTTTGTGCATGATTTCTCTGTTGTACCTGAGTATATCCTCCACTACACCACTGGCTCTTTGTGTTTTACAAAAAGTGCACTCTCCTATTTGAGTGTGCTGGTATAACAGTTGCTGTCATTTCAGAACCACGAACCTGTCACACACTGAAGGCCTATATGTTCGTCACTGAGCAAACATGTCTATAATAGATAACGCTGTTAAGATATTAACGGTTCAAGAAAGGAGTGTATATATTTGGCCTGGCGAAGCGGTTTTATGCCCTGACTGAATGGGAGCTGATAATTATGAGTTTTCTCCGCTGGTCTAGGGAAGAAATTACCAGTTCTCATTGTCTGAGACCAGTCAGGAACGAGTACAAATGTATCTGACACCGAGACAAGATTGAGACACTTAATATGTGGTCTTGAGTACTACAACACTGGCCAGACATGTACTGGGGAATCTTAAAATGAATTCTAAAACTCACAGGCAGCCAGTGCAGAGACCTTAAAACCGGTGTAATGTGTGCTCAGTCTGGTCTTGGTCACTGACCGTTCTGCAGCATTCTGTATGTTTCACAGTTGACCAATGGCTTTCATTGGTAGACCAGGCAGGAGAGCATTACAGTAGTCAAGCCTGCTTGTAATAAAAGAGTTGATGAGTCTCTGTATCAGCCTGAGAGACACACGGCCACACCTTGGCATGTTCCTCAGGTGGTAAAAAGCTATTTTGGTCACATTCCTAATGTGTGATTCAAAACTTTGTTCAGAATCTAAAATAAAACACTAGGTAAAAAACCTAGCTGTTATCTTGATTGTCCATGAATTAAAATGTGCGGCTAGATTCTCTCTGTGCTTTGTCTCCAACAATAAGAACCTTGGTATTGTCTTGATTTTGCTGGAGGAATTTGTGGGCCATCCAAGTATTTAAACCACTAATACAGTGTAATAATTTATCCGTGGAGCTAAAATCCTCTGGTGACACAGAAATGTAAAGTTGTGTATCATCTGCGTGAAAATCAATGCTGCGCTTTCAGATAATGCTGCCAAGGGGTAACATATATAAACTGAACAGTCATGGACCCAAAATCAAACCTTGTGGAACGGTATTTTCTCTGAGTTATGTTAATAGGTCCTAAACTAGATAAATAGGCCAACCCACCGCTCCAGACTGTCCAGGAGGACATCATGGTCAACAGTGTCGAATGCAGCACTTAAATCTAAGGACAGAGAGCTGTTTGGCATATATGTTGGTTCTACAATCATTGACCACTTTAACTAAGGCTGTCTCTGTGCTGAACACGAAAACCAGATTGGAATTTTTCAAAAATACAGAATTCAAATAAATTCTGTTTGAACACCAATTTCTCCATCATTTTTTTAAAGAATGGAAGGTTGGAGATTGGCCGAAAATTTCTAAGAGCTGAAGAATCTAGATTACTTCTCTTCAGAAGGGGTTTCACCATAAGTTTTTAGTGCAGTGGTGAAAAGTGCCTGTGAACAGGGAGTGATTAAAATAGCTTGCACTTCCTTCAAATATGCAATTAAAAACTGTTGAAGAAGGTGCTGGGGATAGGATCGAGAAGGCAGATAGAAGGCTTAAATTGTGATATCATTTTCCTGAGCATGTATGTGTCAACCAGAGAAAATAAATCCATAGTGCCTTTGTGTGGTAGGCCAGGGGACATGTCATCAAACTTCTCATCAGGTCTTGCTTGACTGATACCCAGCCTAATGTTAGTTCTTATATTTAACAGTCTGGCCTTGAGATAGAAGCTGTTTTTCAGTCTCTCGGTCCCAGCTTTGTTGCACCTGTACTGACCTCGCCTTCTGGACGGTAGCGGGGTGAACAGGCAGTGGCTCGGCTGGTTGTTGCCCTTGTTGATCTTTTTGGCCTTCCTGTGACATCGGGTGCTATAGGTGTCCTGGAGGGCAGACCGCACCACCCTCTAGAGAGCCCTGCAGTTGTGGGTGGTGCAGTTGCCGTGCTTCACCATAGGGATGGTGCCAGGTTTCCTCCAGACGTGACACATGGCATTCAAGCCAAAGAGTTCAATCTTTATTTCACCAGACCAGAGAATCTTGTTTCTCATGGTCGGAGAGTCTTTAGGTGCCTTTTGGCAAACTCCAAGCGAGATTTCAGGTGGCTTTATCTGAGGAGTGTCTTCAGTCTGGTCACTACCATAATGACCTCATTAATGGAGTGCTGCAGAGATGGATACCCTTCTGGAAGGTTCTCCCATCTCCACAGAGAAACTCTGGAGCTCTCTCAGAATGACCGTCAGGTTCTGGTCACCTCCCTGACCAAGGCCCTTCTCCCCCGATTGCTCAGTTTGGCCGGGCGGCCAGCTCTAGGCAGAGTCTTAGTGGTTCCAAACTTCTTCCATTTAAGAATGATGGAGGCCACTGTGTTGTTGGGGACCTTCAATGCTGCAGACATTTTTGGTACCCTTCCCAAGATCTGTGCCTTGACATAATCCTGTCTCAGAGCTTGGTTTTTGCTCTGACATGCACTGTCAACTGTGGGACCTTATAAAGACAGGTGTGTGTCTTTCCAAATCATGCCCAATCAATTGATTTTACCACAAGTGGATTCCAAACATCTCAAGGATGATCAATGAAAACAGGATGCACCTGAGCTCAATTTCAAGTCTCATAGCAAAAGATCTGAATACTTATGTAAATAAGGTATTTCTGTTTGGTATTTTCAATAAATTTGCAAACATTTCTAAAAACCTGTTTTTGCTTTGTCATCATGTGTAGATTATGAGGCAAAACATTTTTTTATTCAATTTTAGAATAAGGCTGAAACAACAAAATTTTGAAAAAATGAAGGGTTCTTAATACTTTAATGCGTACAACGTTTTCCCATCATCTATGTAAATCTTGCAAATCTAAGTTTTGGACGAGACTGACTTTGTGACAAAAAAAATATCCTATTTACACTTTGTAGTCAAATGTAACACTAGAATAAATGTTTGATTCATATTGATGCCACAGGCTGTTTTTAAAACAAGAAGTTGTTTTTTAGGGGCATTCACTTTTTAAACACAGATTAGACCATAAGGTAATTAGGTAACAACTCCCACTGAGACGTGGGCCGGGCTGCATGGCACTCATCACCTACCACCACCTCTTCCAAAATCAACAACACCCGGCCCGGTACTGACTCTATACGTCCTCATCTGCATCCCAAATGGCAACCTTTTCATTATATTGTGCACTAAATTTGACCAGGGCCCTGGTGTGACGACTTCCGCCGAAGTCGGTTCCTCTCCTTGTTCGGGCTGCGTTCGGTGGTCGACATCACTGGCCTTCTAGCCATCGCTGATCCACTTTTCATTTTCCATTTGTTTTGTCCTTGTCTTACACACCTGGTTTCATTCCCCCAATTACTTGTTCATTATTTAACCCTCTGTTCCCCCATGTTTGTTTCTCAGTGATTGTTTGTTGTATTTACGGTCCGTATTGTGGGCTAGGTATTATTGACTTGTATTTGTAAGTCTTGAGTAAAATTATGTGTATTACTCATCTCTGCTGTCCTGCGTCTGACTCCTCTGCACCAGCTACACCCAGACCAATTACACCTGGTCAACATTAATGCTCTATATTGCGAATAGGGTGCCATCCCCCGCTCTCCAAAATGCCATGTGTTCTAACCTCAAATCAACATTGGATTACCTGCTCCATTATATCTGTTGCAGTAGGAGTCACTTTTCTTGTTGGTGGTAAATTAGAAAACATTACTGCACTTTTCAATCCCCCTATATGTCATTTGGCCAGTATGTCCCAAATGGCACTCTATTCCCTATGGACTCTGGTAAAAAATAGTGCACTCTCTAGGGAATAGGGTGCAATTTTGGACACTATTTTTCTCTTACAGCACTTTTGGAGTGCCAGGACATTGCAATAAGCACCCATCTGCTGGCCAATGCTGGGAAATATACAGCATTTTTCTTTCAACTCCCATTATAATCATCTCTCTCTCTCACTGTCTTTCTGCTCACTGTTGCTTGACATAGGCAGGTAGCCTAGTGGTTAGAGCGTTGGGCCGGTAACAGAACGTTTTCTGGATCGAATCCCCGAGCTGAGAAGGTTAAATATTATTATAATTTATTTTTTAAATAGGCGTTTTCAAATAACCGCCAGTTAAGGTGAGCTCCCCGCCCACTCAGCCTACTAGCTCCTTCCCCATTCAGTCTGTCTTTTTCAGACATCATCGTAGTTTGACATGAGAGAAAAAGTATTTACACTGTACAAAAATATAAACGCAATAATTTCAAAGATTTTACTGAGTTACAGTTCATATATGGAAATCAGTCGATTGAAAAGAAAAATTGGCTTTAATCTACGGATTTCACATGACTGGGAATACAGATATATATCTGTTGGTCACAGAATACCAGTCAGTATCTCGTGTGACCACCATTTTCCTCATGCAGTGCGACATCTTTTCATATAGAGTTGATCAGGATTGTGGCCTGTGGAATGTTATCCCACTCCTCTTCAATGGACGTGCGAAGATGCTGGATATTGGGGGGAATTGTAATACACGTCGATCAGTGGAGGTTCCTCAGAGGAGGAAAGGGAGGACCATCCTCCCCAGTGAAGTTCATAATTTTAAATTTTCTTTTTAAAAATGTATCCTTTTTAGATTAAAACAAAACATATTTACATTGATTAAAACACACTGTTTTGCAATGACGGTCTGCAGTATCCTCAACAGCACTCTGTAGGGTAGCACCATGGTGTAGCCGGAGAACAGCAATCTTCTGTCCTCCTCTGGGTACATTGACTTCAGTACAAAAAGTAGGAGACTGGGGTTCTCACCCTCTTCTATAGACTTACACAGTAATTATGACAACATCCGGAGGACCTCTCCAACCTATCAGAACTCTTCCAAAATGTTGTCCACCCAATCAAAAGATTTAGATAATCTAGTACTGAAAGCAGAAGTTACATCTAGCTAGCACTGCAGTGCGTGAAATGCAGTGAGTAGTTGACTCAGAGAGTGAAAGACAATAGTTGAATAGTTTTGAACAAAGGATCAAGATAGAGAGAGCGAGATAGCTACAGTTGAAGTCGGAAGTTTACATACACCTTAACCAAATACATTTAAACTCAGGTTTCACAATTCCTGACATTTAATCCTAGCAAATATTCCCTGTTTTAGGTCAGTTAGGATCACCATTTTTTTTAAGAATGTGAAATGTCAGAATAATAGCAGAGAGAATGATTAATTTAAACTTGTATTTCTTTCATCACATTCCCAGTGGATCAGACGTTTACATACACTCAATTAGTATTTGGTAGCTTTGCCTTTCAATTGTTTAACTTGGGTCAAACGTTTCGGGTAGCCTTCCACAAGCTTCCCACAATAAGTTGGGTGAATTTTGTCCCATTCCTCCTGACAGAGCTGGTATAACTGAGTCAGGTTTGTAGGCTTCCTTGCTCACACACACTTTTTCAGTTCTGCCCACAAATTTTCTACGGGATTGAGGTCAGGGCTTTGTGATGGCCACTCCAATACCTTGACTTTGCTGTCCTTAAGCCATTTTGCCACAACGTTGGAAGTATGCTTGGGGTCATTGTCCATTTGGAAGACCCATTTGTGACCAAGCTTTAACTTCCTGACTGATGTCTTGAGATGTTGCTTCAATATATCCACATAATATTCCTCCTCATGATGCCATCTATTTTGTGAAGTGCACCAGTCCCTCCTGCAGCAAAGCACCCCCACAACATGATGCTGCCACCCCCGTGGATCACGGATGGGATGGTGTTCTTCGGCTTGCAAGCATCCCCCATTTTCCTCCAAACATAATGATGGTCATTATGGACAAACAGTTCTATTTTTGTTTCATCAGACCAGAGGACATTTCTCTAAAAAATACGATCTTTGTCCCCATGTGCAGTTGCAAACCATAGTCTGGCTTTTTTATGGCGGTTTTAGAGCAGTGGCTTCTTCCTTGCTGAGCGGCCTTTCAGGTTATGTTAATATAGGACTCGTTTTACTGTGGATATAGATACTTTTGTACCTGTTTCCTCCAGCATCTTCAAAAGGTCCTTTGCTGATGTTCTGGGATTGATTTGCACTTTTCGCACAAAAGTACGTTCATCTCTAGCAGATAGAACGCATCTCCTTCCTGAGCTGTATTGCGGCTGTGTCGTCCCATGGTGTTTATACTTGCATACTATTGCTTGTACAGATAAACGTGGTACATTCATGCATTTGGAAATTGCTCCCAAGGATGAACCAGACTTGTGGAGGTCTTAGTTGATTTCTTTTGATTTTCCCATGATGTTAAGCAAAGAAGCACTGAGTTTGAAGGTAGGACTTGAAATACATCCACAGGTACACCTCCAATTGACTCAAATTATGTCAATTAGCCTATCAGAAGCTTCTAAAGCCATGACATTTTCTGGAATTTTAAAAGCTGTTTAAAGGCACAGTCAACTTAGTGTATGTAAACTTCTGACCCACTGGAATTGTGATACAGTGAATTATAAGTGAAATAATCTTTCTTTAAACAATTGCTGTAAAAAATGACTTTGGTCATGCATGAAGTAGATGTCCTAATGGATTTGCCAAAACCATAGTTTGTTAACAAGAAATTTGTGGAGTGGTTGAACAACTCATTTTAAATACTCCAACCTAAGTGTTTGTAAACTTCCGAGTTATTGCAATCGTTACTGAAATAATTTTTGCAATTGAAATGGTTTGTGTTGTCTTCTTTTTACTTATGTGTTTAATCCACTACGTAGGTGGATGAAAATGACTAGTTTTGGATAGCCTATCTCTGGCTGGATTCTAATAGGATTTGCATATCACTTTGCAAGCCAGTGTACTGTGCCTTCACACACCCCCCCCCTTTGACATTTTTCCTATTTTGTTGCCTTACAACCTGGAATTTAAATTGATTTTTTGGGGGGGTTGTATCATTTGATTTACACAACATGCTTACCACTTTGAAGATGCAAAATGTTTTTTTGTGAAACAAACAAGAAATAAGATTTAAAAAAAACGGAAAACTTGAGTGTGCATAACTATTCACCCCTCCAAAGTCAAGACTTTGTAGAACCACCTTTTGCAGAAATTACAGCTACAAGTCACTTGGGATATGTCTCTATAAGCTTGGCACATCTAGCCACTGAGATTTTTGACCATTCTTCAAGGCAAAACTGCTCCAGCTCCTTCAAGTTGAATGGGTTCCACTGGTTTACAGCAATCTTTAAGTCATACCACAGATTCTCATTTGGATTGAGGTCTGGGCTTTGACTAGGCCATTCCAAGACATTTAAATGTATCCCCATAAACCACTTGAGTGTTGCTTAGGAGACTGAAACAAGTTTCCCTCAAGATTTTCCCTATTTTTAGCACCATCCATCATTCCTTTAATTCTAACCAGTTTTCCAGTCCCTGCAGATGAAAATCATCCCCACAGCATGATGCTGCCACCACCTTGCTTCACTGTGGGGATGGTCTTCTCGGGGTGATGAGAGGTGTTGGATTTGTGCCAGACATAGCGCTTTCCTTGATGGCAAAAGGTACATTTTAGTCTCATCTGACCAGAGTACCTTCTTTCGTATGTTTGGGGAGTCTCCCACATGCCTTTTGGCGAACACCAAACGTGTTTGCTTATTTCTTTCTTTAAGCAATGGCTTTTTTCTGGCCACTTGTCCATAAAGCCCAGCTCCGTGGAGTGTACGGCTTAAAGTGGTCCTATGAACAAATAATCCAATCTCCACTGTGGAGCTTTGCAGCTCCTTCAGGGTTATCTTTGGTCTCTTTGTTGCCTCTCTGATGAATGCCCTCCTTACCTGGTCCGTGAGTTTTGGCGGGCGGCCCTCTCTTGGCAGGTTTGTTGTGGTGCCATATTCTTTCCATTTTTTAATAACGGATTTAACCTGTTAGGGTATAGGTGGCAGTATTGAGACTTTTTTGAAAAAAGATGTGCCCATTTTTAAATGCCTCCTACACCTACCCAGTAACTACAATATGCATATACTTATTATATATGGATAGAAAACACCCTAAAGTTTCAAAAACTGTTTGAATGGTGTCTGTGAGTATAACAGAACTCATTTGGCAGGCAAAACCCTGAGACAGATTCTGACAGGAAGTGGATACCTGATGTGTTGAATTGACTTTGAGCCTATGCCATTGAAAAACAAAGGGGGTTAGGAATATTCTGGCACTTCCTATTGCTTCCACAAGATGTCCCCAGCCTTTACAAAGTGTTTTGAGTGTTCTACAGTGAGATCTGACCGAATAAGAGCCATGGAACGTGATGGTCCATCATTCACCCTGGCGCGCGATTTGATGGTGGGTACTCTCATTCCGAAACGTTTTAAAAGAAAACCCAATGGTCCGCCTTGAATTTTATTCATGTTCTGGTTAAAAAAGGCCCTAATGATTTATGCGATACAACGTTTGACATGTTTGAACGAACGGAAATATATTTTTTCCGTTCTTGAAGTGAAGTGAAGTCCGGCTGGCTTAGATCATGCGCTACAACACGGAGGTTTTTCGACATAAATGATGAGCTTTTTTGAACAAAAATACATTCGTTATGGACCTGGGACTCTTTGGAAGTGACATCTGATGAAGAGAATCAAAGGTAATGGATTATTTATATAGTATTTTCGATTTTAGATTCCTCCAACATGGCGGTTAGTCTGTATCGCGATGCGTATTTTTCTGGCGCAGTGCTCAGATTATTGCAAAGTGTGATTTCCCAGTAAGGTTAATTTAAAATCTGACAAGTCCATTGCGTTCAAGAGATGTAAATCTATAATTCTTTGAATGACAATATAATATTTTAGCAATGTTTTCTAATATTAATTAATTATTTTGTCGTCATGACTTGACTGCCGGTATTGGAGGGAAACGATTTCCTGAACATCAACGCCATAGTAAAACACTGTTTTTAGATATAAATATGAACTTGATAGAACTAAAAATGCATGCATTGTCTAACAAAATGTCCTAGGAGTGTCATCTGATGGAGATTGTAAAAGGTTAGTGCATAATTTTAGCTGATTGTATGGTTTTGGTGACGCATGTCTTTGAATCGACAATGCATTGCACACAGCTATTGTCAATGTACTCTCCTAACATAACCTAACTTTATGCTTTCCCCGTAAAACCTTTTTGAAATCGGTAAACGTGGTTAGATTAAGAAGATGTTTATCTTTCAAAGGCTGTAAGTTAGTTGTATGTTTGAGAAATTTGAATTTGTACATTTATTTGGTTTCAAATTTGCCGCTCTTGAAATGCACCTGCTGTTGATAGGGTGCGCCACAGGTGGCACGCTAACGTCCCAGGTAGCCTCAAGAAGTTAATGGTGCTCCGTGGGATGTTCAAAGTTTCGTATATTTTTTTATAACCCAACCCTGATCTGTACTTATATCCAAGATGGCGAAGCAGTAAGACGTGTTTGTTTTCATCCCATGAAAATATTGTGTTTTTAATTTTTTGTATACATTTCAATCTCTTTTTTTCAATTTTTGAATTAAATATACCTTCTTGCAACCCGCCTCACCCAATGTGATACGGATCTACTATTTTTTAGACCTTTTAACTGGAACGTCCATCATGCTCTGCTAGCGGTCTTTACCTTTAGCTCGGACTCCCGTCGCTTTAGCCTGGATAGCCAGGATAATACCTGCCAGTCTGCACAGCGCGATACCATCCCTAGGCATATCAGACTGTTTTTTTCCACTACATCACCGGATTCCTGCCACAAGCTCTGGACCATTACACCGGATCTTCGCAGCTAGCTAGTTGCTCCCGAGTGCCTATTGTGGCTAGCGCCCTTGTCCAGAAGCATGCACTAGTTAGCCTCGAGCTAGCCTTGAGCTAGGGCAATCTCCCGGCTAGCAAACTAAGTACACCAACTACAATACCTCTCTTGCCAATTGGCCTGGACCCTTTGTCGACACGTAGCCCCACCGATCCATCACTACTGGTCTGCTGACGTAACTCGGCCGATGTGCTCTCAACCGGCATCTGCGTCGTGGATGTTTGGTGATGATCCATCTGCTAGCCCCGGCCTGCTAGCTCCCTGAACGCCGTGTCTCCCGCTCGCCTAGCGTCGTAACCGCTAGGCTAGTAACCGCATAGGCTCCCTGTTTCATCTATTGCTGCTCATTGGACCCTATGATCACACAGCCGATGCCTGCTGGACTGTTCTTTAACACGATACTTAATTTTGTTTATCTGTCTGCCCCAGCCTCGAACTCAGGCCTTGTGCGTAGCTAACTGACCCTCTCTGCCCATTCATCGCTATTTACCCATTGTCGTCTCACCTGTTGTTGTCTTAGCTCTCCCAATCAACACCTGTGATTGCTTTATGCCTTTCTTTAATGTCAATATGCCTTGTATACTGTTGTTTAGGGCAGCACTCATTGTTTTATTTTACTGCAGAGCCCCTAGTTGTGCTCAACATGGCTCATATAGCCCCCTTGTCCCACCCCCAACACAAGCGGAGACCACACCTCGCTTAACTGGCGCCTACAGAGATGCAAACTCTCTCATCGTCACTCAATGCCTAGGTTTACCCCGACTGTACTCGCACCCTACCATACCCTTGTCTGTACACTATGCCCTGAATCTATTCTTCCACGCCCAGAAATCTGCTCCTTTTTTTCTCTGTTCCCAAACCACCAGACGGCCAGTTCTTATAGCCTTTTAGCCGTACCCTCATCCTACTCCTCCTCCATTCCTCTGTTGATGTAGAGGTTAACCCAGGCCCTGTGTGTCCCCAGGCGCTCATTTGTTGACTTCTGCAACCATAAAATCCTTGGGTTCATGCATGTTAACATCAGAAGCCTCCTTCCTAAGTTTGCTTTATTCAGTGCTTTAGCCACTCCGCCAACCCTGATGTCCTAGCTGTGTCTGAAACCTAGCTTAGGAAGGCCACCAAAAATTCTGAAATGTTCATCCCCAAATACAACATTTTCCATCAAGACAGAACTGCTAAAGGGGGCGGAATTGCAATGTACTGTAGAGATAGCCTGCAGAGTTCTGTCATACTGTCCAGATCTATGCCCAAAAAGTTTGAGTTTCTACTTTCAAAGATCCATCTCTCCAGAAATAAGTCCCTCACTGTTGCAGCTTGTTATAGACCCCCCTCAGCTCCCAGCTGTGCCCTGGACACCATATGTGAATTGATTGCCCCCCATCTACCGTCAGAGTTCATAGGTGACCTAAATTGGAATATGCTTAAAACCTCTTCAAGCTCGGGGGGATTGTACGGAAGTTGGGATGAATGACGTGCCCAAAGTAAACTGCCTGTTACTCAGGCCCAGAAGCTAGGATATGCATATAATTGGTAGCATTGGATATAACACACTCTGAAGTTTCTAAAACTGTTAAAATAATGTCTGTGAGTATAACAGAACTGATATGGCAGGCAAAAACCCAAGGTAAATCCATCTGGAAAATGTGTTTGAGGTCACAGGCCATTTAAATGCTAGACTAACATATAGTTAGGACCCAGATTGCAGTTCCTATGGCTTCCACTAGATGTTAACAGTCTTTAGAAAGGGTTCAGGCTTGTTTTTTTAAAAATGAACAAGTAATTGTAGTTTTCCAAGGTGTCCCTCATTAGAAAAGTAGTCTTGTTGCACACGTGAATGAGGTGCGCGCTCTTCGTTATTTATTTTACCTATTGAACATACTATTCTCCATCTTAAATTGTATCATTTATTTAGATATTAGAGTACCTGAGGACTAATTAGAAACATCATTTGACTTGTTTGGACGAACTTTACCGATAACCTTTTGGATTCGTTTGTATGCATGTTGAACGAGAGGATAAATGAAATCAATGGCGCCAACTAAACTGACTTTTTTGGATATAAAGAGGGACTTTATCGAACAAAACGACCATTCATTGTGTAGCTGGGACCCTTGGGATTGCAACCAGAGGAAGATCTTCAAAGGTAAGTGATTTACTTTATCGCTATTTGGGCATTTGTGACGCCTGTGCTGGTTTGAAAAAGTATTTTGATGTGGGGCGCTGTCCTCAGATAATTGCATGGTATGTTTTTGACGTAAAGCCTTTTTGAAATCTGAGAACGCGGTTGGATAAACAAGAAGTTAAGCTTTTAAACGATGTAAGATACTTGTATAATCATGAATGATTAATATTATGATTTTTGTATTTTGAATTTCGCGCTCTGCAATTTCACCAGATGTTGTTGTAGTGGAACGCTAGCGGGACACCAATCTCAAAGAGGGTTAACACCCCAGCCATCATACAATCTAAGATAGATACCCTCAATCTCACACAAATTATCAAGGAACCTACCAGGTACAACCCCAGATCCATAAACATGGCACCCTCATTGATACCATCCTGACCAACTTGCCCTCGAAATACACCTCTGCTGTTTTCAACCAGGATCTCAGCGATCACTGCCTCATTGCCTGTGTCCGTTACGGGTCCACGGTCAAACGACCACCCCTCATCACTGTCAAACGCTCCCTAAAACACTTCTGCGAGCAGGCCTTTCCAATCAACCTGGCCTGGAAGGATATTGACCTCATCCCGTCAGTAGAGGATGCCTGGTTGTTCTTTAAAAGTGCTTTCCTCACCATCTTAATAAGCATGCCCCTTTCAAAAAATGTAGGACTAAGAACAGATACAGCCCTTGGTCCACCCCAGAATTGACTGCCCTTGACCAGCAGAAAAACCCTGTGGCGTACTGCACTAGCTTCAAATAGTCCCCGCGATTTGCAACTTTTCAGGGAAGTCAGGAACCAATACACACAGTCAGTTAGGGAAACAAAGGCTAGCTATTTCAAACAGAAATGTACATCCTGCAGCACTAATTCCAAAATGTTTTGGGACACTGTAAAGTCCATGGAGAATAAGAGTACCTTCTCCCAGCTGCCCACTGCACTGAGACTAGGAAACACTGTCACCACTGATAAATCCACGATAATTGAACATTTCAATAAGCATTTCTCTACGGCTAGCCATGATTTCCACCTGGCTACCCCAACCCCGGCCAACAGCTCTGCACCCCCTGCAGCAACTGGGCAACTGGCCCATGCCCACCCCCCCTTCTCCTTCACCCAAATCCAGACAGCTGATGTTCTGAAAGAGCTGCAAAATCTGGATCCCTAAAAATCAGCTGGGTTAAACAATCTGGACCCTCTCTTCCAAAAAGCATCCGCCGCCATTGTTGCAACCCCTATTACTAGTATGTTCAACCTCACTTTCGTATAGTCTGAGATTCCTAAAGATTGGAAAGCGGTCGCAGTCATCCCCCTCTTCAAAGGGAGACCTATATCCATAGTCCAATGGCGCTGAGCTTTACACCACTCCAGCCACCACTTGGCATTGCGCATGGTGATCTTAGCCTTGTGTGCTGTCAGCCAGGGAAACCCATTTCATGAAGCTCTCGAAAAACAGTTATTGTCCTGAAGTTGCTTCCAGAAGAAGTTTGGAACTTGGTAGTGAGTGTAGCAACCGAGGACAGACAATTTTTTATGCGGATGCCAGGAGAACGCTACCTGCCCGAATGCATAGTGCCAACTGTAAAGTTTGGCTGGAGGACGAATAATGGTCTGGGGCTGTTTTTCATGGTTCGTGCTAGGCACCCTTAGGGCTATGCGTCCCGTCAGCGGGACACCGGTCGACAATTTCCGGTGAAATCGGAGGGCGCGCAATTCAAATAAATAATCGTAATTATGGATATTAAACATCTAGGTATATACAAATGTCTTATATCACTTAAAAGCTTAAATTCTTGTTAATCTAACTGCATTGTCTGATTTACAATAGGCTTTACAGCGAAAGCATGGTATGCGATTGTTTGAGGACGGCACCCCACAACATTTTTCAACCAGGCTTCATAAAATCACAAATAGCGATTAAATAATAATCACTTACTTTTTGAAAATCTTCCTCTGATTTGCAATCCAAAGGGTCCCAGCTACAACATGCATGGTCGTTTTGTTAGATAAAATCCTTCTTTATATCCCCCAAAATCTGTTTAGTTGGCGCAATCGACTTGAGTTCAACATGCAGACAAAGGAATCGAAAAAGCTACTGCTAAACTTTGTTAAAACAAGTCCATACGTTTCTATCTAATCCTCAGGTACCCTAAAATGTAATTAAAATATAATATTTCATACGGAAAGAAGTATGTTTAATAGAAAAGTAATTTTAGCAAGTCCTCTTCGTCGCAAGCCCACAGACTGATTTCCAACTGTGACTCCCTGTACCAAAACTCAAAATTCTTCCTCGTTTTGGAAGAAACAAGCCTGAAACCTTGAACAAAGACTGGTGACATCTAGTGGAAGCCATAGGAATTGCAATCTGGGAGATGGAATTCCATAGGACCCAAAGCTTTCCATTGTAAGAGCATGGGATCTCAAAAAAAACCTAGCCCTAAGTAATTCCATTGAAGGGTAAATCTAAATGATTCTGTGCTTCCAACTTTGTGGCAACAGCTTGGGGACGGTGCTTTCCTGTTTCAGCATGACAATGCCCCGGTTCACAAAGCAAGGTCCATACAGAAATGGTTTGTCGAGATTGGTGTGGAAGAACTTGACTGGCCTGCACAGAGCCCTGTTCTCAACCCCATCGAACACCTTTGGAATGAATTGGAAAGCTGACTGCAAGCCAGGCCTAATCGCCCAACATCAGTGCCCGACCTCACTAATGCTATTGTGGCTGAATGGAAGTCCCCACAGCAATGTTCCACCATCTAGTGGAAAGCCTTCCCAGAAGTGGAGGCTGTTATAGCAGCAAAGGGGGTACCAACTCCATATTAATGCCTATGATTTTTGAATGAGAGGTTCAACCAGCAGGTGTCCACATACTTTGGGTCACATAGTGTATATAACAATTCTTTGAAAGCCAAGTGAACAAACAGATCACGACCATTTCGAATCCCACCGCACCTTCTCCGCTATACACTCTAGTTTCTGAGCTGGTCACGAGTGCACCTCAGCCACGCTCAAGGTCCTAAACGATATCATAACCGCAATCGATAAAAGACAGTACTGTGCAGCCGTCTTCATCGACCTGGCCAAGGCTATCGACTCTGTCAATCACCACATTCTTATCGGCAGACTCAACAGCCTTGGTTTCTTTAATGACTGCCTCGCCTCGTTCACTAACTACTTCTCAGATAGAGTTCCGTGTGTCAAATCGGAGGGCCTGTTGTCCGGACCTCTGGCAGTCTCTATGGGGGCGCTACGGGGTTCAATTCTCGGGCCAACTCCTTTCTCTGTACATACCAATGATGTTACTCTTTTTCACGCAGGTGATCGATCCTTTGATCCACCTCTACGCAGACGACACCATTCTGTATACATCTGGCCCTTCTTTGGACACTTTAACAAACCTCCAAACGAGCTTCAATGCCATACACCACTCCTTCCGTGGCCTCCAACTGCTCTTAAATGCTAGTAAAACGAAATGCATGCTCTTCAAACGATCGCTGCCGACACCCGCCCGCCCGACTAGCATCACTACTCTGGATGGTTCTGACTTAGGTATTTATAGTTGTCCACATAATCTAGGTGTCTGGCTAGACTGTAAACTCTCCTTCCAGACTCACATTAAGCATTTCCAATCCAAAATTAAATCTAGAATCGGCTTCCTATTTCGCAACAAAACCTCCTTCACTCATGCTGCCAAACATATCGTAAAACTGACTATCCTACCGATCCTTGACTTCGGCGATGTCATTTACAAAATAGCCTCTAACACTACTCAGCAAATTGGATGCAGTCTATCACAGTGCCATCCATTTTGTCACCAAAGCACCATGTACTACCCACCACTGCGACCTGTATGCTCTCGTTGGCTAGTCCTCGCTACATATTCGTCGCCAAACACACTGGCTCCAGGTCATCTATAAGTCTATGCTAGGTAAAGCTCCACCTTCTCTCAGCTCATTGGTCACCATAGCAACACCCACCCTTAGCATGCGCTCCAGCAGGTGTATTTCACTGGTCATCCCCAAAGCCAATACTTCCTTTGGCCGCCTTTCCTTCCAGTTCTCTGCTGCCAATGACTGGAAGGAATTGCAAAAATCACTGAAGTTACAGACTTATATCTCCCTTACTAACTTTAAGCGTCAGCGGTCAGAGCAGCTTACCGATTGCTGCAGCTGTACACAGTCCATCTGTAAATAGCCCATCCAACCAACCAACTACCTACCTCATCCCCAAATTTGTTTTTCTGCTCTTTTGCACACCGGTATTTCTACTTGCACATCCTCATGTGCACATATATCACTCCAGTGTAAATTGCTAAATTGTAATTACTTCGCCACTACTGGCCTATTTATTGCCTTACCTCCTTACTTCATTTGCACACACTGTGTACAGATTTTTCTATTGTGTTATTCACTGTACGATTGTTTATTCCATGTGTAACTCTGTGTTGTTTTTGTCACACTGCTTTGCTTTGTCTTGGCCAGGTTGCAGTTGTAAATGACAACTTTTTCTCAACTGGCCTACCTGGTTAAATAAAGATAAAATAAAAAATGATTTTAAACTTTGTGCCTGACCTGTTTGGAGAGATCCTTGGTCTTCATAGTGCCGCTTGCTTGGTGGTGCCCCTTGCTTAGTGGTGTTGCAGACTCTGGGGCCTTTCAGAACAGGTGTATATCTACTGAGATCATGTGGCAGATCATGTGACACTTAGATTGCACACAGTTGGACTTTATTTAATTAATTATGTGACTTCTGAAGGTAATTGGTTGCAGAAGATTTTTTTATGCATGTGAAGAATCCATTTTCTATTTTGAGTGTTTGAACAAAAACAAGGTCTCCCGGTCGGAATATTATTGCTATTTTACGAGAAAAATCGCATAAAAAATGATTTTAAACAGCGTTTGACATGCTTCGAAGTACGGTAATGGAATATTTTGAAATGTTTTGTCACGATACGCGCTGGCGCGTCACCCTTCGGATAGTGTCTTGAACGCAAGAACAAAACGCAGCTATTTGGATATAACTATGGATTATTTGGAACCAAAACAACATTGGGTGTTGAAGTAGAATTCCTGGGAGTGCATTCTGACGAAGAACAGCAAAGGTAATCCAATTTTTCTTATAGTAAATTTGAGTTTGGTAAGTGCCAAACTTGGTGGGTGTCAAAATAGCTAGCCATGATGGCCGGGCTATCTACTCAGAATATTGCAAAATGTGCTTTTGCCGAAAAGCTATTTTAAAATCGGACACCGCGATTGCATAAAGGAGTTCTGTATCTATAATTCTTAAAATAATTGATATGTTTTTGTGAACGTTTATCGTGAGTAATTTAGTAAATTCACCGGAAGTTTTCGGTGGGTATGCTAGTTCTGAACGTCACATGCTAATGTAAAAAGCTGTTTTTGATATAAATATGAACTTGATTGAACAAAACATGCATGTATTGTATAACATAATGTCCTAGGAGTGTCATCTGATGAAGATCATCAAAGGTTAGTGCTGCATTTAGCTGTGGTTTTGGTTTTTGTGACATTATATGCTAGCTTGAAAAATGGGTGTGTGATTATTTCTGGCTCGGTACTCTCCTGACATAATCTAATGTTTTGCTTTCGTTGTAAAGCCTTTTTGAAATCGGACTATGTGGTTAGATAAAGGAGAGTCTTATCTTTAAAATGGTGTAAAATAGTCATATGTTTGAAAAATGGACGTTTTGGGATTTTTGAGGTGTTTGTAATTCGCGCCACGCTCTATCATTGGATATTGGCGAGGCGTTCCGCTAGCGGAACATCTAGACGTAAGAGGTTGTTAATAGGTGCTGAGGTCCTGAGATCCTCAAAAGGTTCTAAGTCTGCAACATCGAGAGCATCCTGACTGGTTGCATCACTGCCTGGTATGGAAATTGCTCGGCCTGTGACCGCAAGGCACTACAGAGGGTAGTGCGTACGGCCCAGTACATCACTGGGGCTAAGCTGCCTGTCATCCAGGACCTCTACACCAGGCGGTGTCAGAGGAAGGCCCTAAAAATTGTCAAAGACCCCAGCCACCCCAGTCATAGACTGTTCTCTCTACTACCGCATGACAAGCAGTACCGGAGTGCAAAGTCTAGGACAAAAAGGCTTCTCAACAGTTTTTACCCCCAAGCCATAAGACTCCTGAACAGGTAATCAAATGGCTACCCGGACTATTTGCAACCCCTCTTTTTACGCTGCTGCTACTCTCTGTTTATCATATATGCATAGTCACTTTAACTACACATTCATGTACATACTACCTCAATTGGGCCGACCAACCAGTGCTCCCGCACATTGGCTAACCGGCTGACTGCATTGTGTCCCACCCGCCACCCGCCAAACCCTCTTTTACGCTACTGCTACTCTCTGTTCATCATATATGCATAGTCACTTTAACCATATCTACATGTACATACTACCTCAATCAGCCTGACTAACCGGTGTCTGTATGTAGCCTCGCTACTGTATATAGCCTGTCTTTTTACTGTTGTTTTATTTCTTTACCTACCTATTGTTCACCTAATACCTTTTTTGCACTATTGTTTAGAGCCTGTAAGTAAGCATTTCACTGTAAGGTCTACACCTGTTGTTTTCAGCGCACGTGACAAATAAACTTTGATTTGATTTGGCTAGATTAAATCAATTATCTTCATCTTCACGGGGTGCTCCTTTCCAATAAATATCGATGACTGCCGTTTGACAAATAAGAATATTCTCACTTTAATCCATAATAATATCATCATCATGTAGACTAGCCTACACGCACAGACTTCCCGCACTGCTAGAGTGCAGGTGCCAACACCAGAGTAGGCACATATGCTAATTGATACAACAGTTGTGACACAATTATCAGTAGAGTTGAAAATGCGATGGAAATACATTGAACTTTGTATTGTTATTCTCGGTACATTAAAACGTAAGCAAAAAAGTACATTTTGTGTTCACTGTCATCACGCACTGATTTTTATCAACAACAAGTCAGTCTGGTGGACACTGTTGGGAAAATGTGCGGTCGTGGAAAATTGCAAGATTATGTTATAATGCTTGTATTGTATTATAATGATTGTTTTATTCGACAGAATAGAGTATTCTGTTAACTATTGTGTGTGTTTTACTGAGGATGGGCCTCTATGAGATAGCACGGACAGAGGAGATTTACGATGTCTTTGGGTAATAAAGCCTAAAGAGCATTCCAGAGAACATGAGCTAATGGTTCTGTTCTATACCGTACCAGGGTGAGACGGTTCCAGTTTGGAGTAGGAGGACCAGACACTGGTCTATACAATAAAAACTGTTGACACAGCAGTTGCTCTCTGCTATGTTTTATAGATATCTTTCATACAAATCTTAACCTTGTGACCATTATATGTATCTGTTGTTCGTCATGTACGTTGAGAGGGGTGTATCTTGGCTATAAAAGATCTTTGTACTTTTGTGTTGTCACTTTCAATGGTTCATTAGAGATGGCACATCATTGAAAGTCAAGTGCTATTGCAAAGCTCTTATTATTAAAGATGTATATTAAGTATAACTCTGACTGGTGTGTGAAGTTTATAACTCTCCTCATTTGGTAATGCAGAAATTAGCCACCACAGTGCATATTTTCTTTATGCATGTTTTAGAATATTCTCAAGAAAATCTGTTGCCAATTGGATGGAAACCTAGTTAGTGTTGATTCAACATTGGATTATTTGCTGTGTACTGCAGCCCTGGGAATCTTTTGTGTCTGGAAAGGTTGCATTTGGTGTAAAGCTATGGAAGTTTGGCAGCCCCCCATTTTACACATGTTAAATAAACAGAGTACTGAGAATACCAGATATGCGTTCCAAATGGCACCCTTTTCCCTATATAGGGTATAGAGTGCCATTTGGGTATTATTGAGAAGGAGCCCCCTTTCCCTCTGCTCTCCTCTCCTCAAAGGTGATCTGGAGCTGTCTGCATTAGCATTTCATACAGAGACACTGAATGTCCTCCTGTTGCCAGGTGGATTCCCTCGTGAGAGGAGGTGGTAGAGAAAGGTGTTAGTTTTCACATAGCCCCTCGTCAAGCAGAGAGAGAGAGAGTGAGACACCGATAGAGATGGATAGACAGAGAGAGAGATGAAGAAGAGAGAGAAAGAGAGAGGAGAAACAGACAAATATACTGCTTCATGTCGGTCGGACTGATGAAGGCCAGTGCAGTAGCGAAGTGCTAGGTGACAGAAGAAAGGAGTGGGGAGGGGTGAGGTGGAAAAAGGAGAATGTGGGGGAAGCAGTTAGACAGGACGAAGGAGAGAGTCTGGAAGTATTGTGGTGGGTGGGGTGAGGGGAGTGGGTGAGGCAGGCGGGTGGGGGGGGGGGGGGGTGTGGTGAGGTGAGTGGGTAATGTGTGGACAGCGCCCTGCGGCTTCTCTCTCATCTTAGTTCTGTAAATCGATGGAGACGCCCTGTCCATCTCTCTCTCTCTCTCTCTCTCTTTCTCACTCAGAGTGTTGGCATGGTCCAATTAGCATCTCTCTCACATTTCCCCGTCTGTGCAATGCACGTGAAGGGCACAGAGTCTGACAGGCAGGCCGCTCGGCACACTTTTTTATTATCAGTGAGACACATAAGGCCTCCTCTCTCTCTGCACTCAACACAACACTGACTGACTGACTGATACCCTTGTACTTGATGGATGACTCAAGGTCACTAATTAGTAACGAACTCCCCTCACCTGCTTGTCTAGGTCTTAATTGAAAGGAAAAACCAAAAACCTGTAGACACTAGGCCCTCCATGGAATGAGTTTGACGCCCCTGGACTAGCACAACAGTTAATTTTGTGCGTTGCAACACTTATTACCGAGTTCCAAACTGCTCCTGGAAGCAACGTCAGTACAAGAACTGTTCTTCGGGAGCTTTATGAAATGTGGTTCCATGGTCAAGCAGCCAAAGATCACCATGGGCAATGCCAAGCGTCAGCTGGAGTGGTGTAATGCTCACCGCCATTGGACTCTGGAGCATTGTAAACAGGTTCTCTAGAGTGATAAATCATGCTTCACCATCTGGCAGTCCGACGGGTGAATCTGGGTTTGGCGGATGCCAGGAGAGTACTACCTGCCCCAATACATAGTGCCAACAGTAAAGTCTGGAGGAGGAGGAATAATGGTCTGGGGTTGGTTTTCATGGTTCGGTTAGTCCTCTTAGTTCCAGTGAAAGAAAATCGCTACAGCATACAATGACATTCTAGATGATTCTGTGCTTCCAACTTTGTGGCAACCGTTTGGGGAAGGCCCTTTCTTGTTTCAGCATGAGGGGGCCTGCACAGACTGGCCTGCACAGAGCCCTGACCTCAACCCCATCAAACAACTTTGGAATGAATAGGAACGCCGTCTGCGAGCCAGGTCTTTTCGCCCAACATCAGTGCCCAACCTCACTAATGCTCTTGTGGCTAAATGGAAGCAAGTCCCAGCAGCAATGTTTCAACATCTAGTAGAAAGCCGTCCCAGAAGAGTGGAGGCTGTTACAGCAGCAACAGGGGGACCAACTCCATATTAATGCCCATGATTTTGGAATGAGATATGCGACAAGCAGGTGTCCACATTCTTTTGGTCATTTAGTGTATTTCCCGCCAGTGTTTGGATGGAATCTAAAATCTCTGCTTGCTCATCTATGGGAGTCCATAGTTTATATAACAATCAATCTGAAGTTGAAAAATTATGTCTGGAGCTATACTATAATTGAAAGTTTACCCATATCTTAACACTGTCTAGACTGAATAATATTGACTTTTTCTATTGAACCCCTGCAATAAAGGGATGGAGGAAATAGGGTTTAGATAGAACAAAACCAAATAAATACTTCCTAGGTGTTCTCCAAGCCTTGAGTATGGATTGTAAGTCCCATATAAATCACACCTTCGCCCTTTAAAGTGGCAAGGAGGTATACCTACAGTGCTGTAGCGATTTTAGCACATGGCAACAGTGCAACTCCCCATGCGGATCTCAAACTCAGCCCGTAGGTAGAGCTGCTAACCAAGTCTAAACTATAATTGATTTGAGGAGAACGAGTAGGACCAGGAGGCAGCCATTAGGTTCCCAGCAGTAGCTCCAGTAGGGATATTACATAATCACTATTCCTCTTAACAGCTCTTTAAAAAAGGAAGGACATTTTTTTTATATCTCCTAGCAAACACTCTCAAATGAAAGAGGAGAAAATCCTAGCAATCCCAAAATGTGAAATTAAATATTAATGCAACATATTGCCAATCATACATTTATTTTGCATTCTTTCTCGAGTTTTATAATGTAGACCTTTACTGAAAACATTATTATTACATTTTTTGGGGGGCGGTGTCACGACTCCTGCCGAGGGTGACTCCTCTCCCTGTTCGGGCGGCGCTCGGCGGTCGTCGTCACCGGCCTACTAGCTGCCACCGATCCCTTTTTCCTTTTCTGTTGGTTATGCCTTTATTTGTTGCACCTGTTTCAATTAGGTCATTAGCTGAGCTATTTAAGCCCGTCTCCCCACCTGTTCTGTGTGCGGGCTTGTTTCATTCATTTGTTTCCTTCATTTGTTGTGTAGTGGATCGTGTTTTCTTGGGACTTTGTATTTTGATACGCCCTGTTGTGTTGGGCGAATACTCTTTTGGTGGCGCGTAATAAAAAGCACTGTACTAAACGCTTCTGTTTCCTGCGCCTGACTCCACACCCACGACGTCCCAGCGTTACAGGCGGGGAAATGATTTATAAATCATGCTCTGTTCACAAGGATGTTTTTTTGTAAGGTCCCCAAAAGTATGTAATTTTCTCTGCGGCCACAAATATGGAGTTTTCTAACTGAACCTCTAATGCCATTTTCATACCCCTTGGAATAAGTAGAGATCACAGGTCCTTTGCAAATGGAGGCTATATTCTCGTATATATTATTTATTTATCTCAGGAAGATAGTTCTTTGATTGCCCAGGTGATGGATCTCTGTAAAAGTTTAAAATAAATCCTTGGCTAAGTTTCAATGCAAATCTATAGGCCTACACAAACTATTTCTGTGGGTTTGGTGACGAATATGTAGTGAGGGCCAGCTAACGAGAGCATACAGGTCGCAGTGGTGGGTAGTATATGGGGCTTTGGTGACAAAACGGATGGCACTGTGATGGACTACATCCAATTTGCTGAGTAGAGTGTTGGAGGCTATTTTGTAAATGACATTGCCAAAGTCAAGGATCAGTAGGATAGTCAGTTTTACGAGGGTATGTTTGGCAGCATGAGTGAAGGAGGCTTTGTTGTGAAATAGGAAGCCGATTCTAGATTTAATTTTGGATTGGAGATGCTTAATGTGAGTCTGGAAAGAGAGTTTACAGTCTAACCAGACACCTAGGTATTTATAGTTGTCCACATATTCTAAGTCAGAACCGTCCAGAGTAGTGATGCTAGTCGGGCGGGTGGATGCGGCAGCGATCGGTTGAAAGCATGCATTTCGTTTTTACTTGCATTTAAGAGCAGTTGGAGCCAACGGAAGAAGGGTTGTATGGCATTGAAGCTTGTTTGGAGGTTTGTTAACACAGTGTCCAAAGAAAGGCCAGATGTATACAGAATGGTGTCGTCTGCGTAGAGGTGGATCCGAGAATCACCAGCAGCAAGAGTGACATCATTGATATATACAGAGAGAAAAAGAGTCGGCCCGAGAATTGAACCCTGTGGCACCCCCATAGTGACTGCCAGAGGTCAGGACAACAGGCCCTCCGATTTGACACACTGAACTCTATCTGAGAAGTAGTTGGTGAACCAGGCGAGGCAGTCATTTGAGAAACCAAGGCTATTGAATCTGCCGATAAGAATGCGGTGATTGACAGAGTCGAAAGCCATGGCCAGATCGATGAAGACGGCTGCACAGTACTGTCTTTTATGTTGGTATGTTCATTTTCAAATATACATATAAGTTGGTGGTTGTAGACATCCCTCTAGTGGTGTGGGGGCTGTGCTTTGGCAAAGTGGGTGGGGTTATATCCTGCCTGTTTGGCCCTGTCCGGGGGTATCATCGGATGGGGCCACAGTGTCTTCTGATCCCTCCTGTCTCAGCCTCCAGTATTTATGCTGCAGTAGTTTATGTGTCGGGGGGCTAGGGTCAGTCTGTTACATCTGGAGTATTTCTCTTGTCTTATCCGGTGTCCTGTGTGAATTTAAATATGCTCTCTCTAATTCTCTCTTTCTCTCTTTCTTTCTTTCTCTTGGAGGACCTGAGCCCTAGGACCATGCCTCAGGACTACCTGGCATGATTACTCCTTGCTGTCCCCAGTCCACCTGGCCATGCTGCTGCTCCAGTTTCAACTGTTCTGCCTGCGGCTACGGAACCCTGACCTGTTCACCGGACGTGCTTGTTGCACCCTCGACAACTACTATGATTATTATTATTTGACCATGCTGGTCATTTATGAATATTTTAACATCTTGACCATGTTCTGTTATAATATCCACCCGGCACAGCCAGAAGAGGACTGGCCACCCCTCATAGCCTGGTTCCTCTCTAGGTTTCTTCCTAGGTTTTTGGCCTTTCTAGGGAGTTTTTCCTAGCCACCGTGCTTCTTTCACATGCATTGCTTGCTGTTTGGGGTTTTAGGCTGGGTTTCTGTACAGCACTTTGAGATTTCAGCTGATGTACGAAGGGCTATATAAATACATTTGATTTGATTTGATTTACATTTTGGTCATTTAGCAGACACTTATCTAGAGTGACTTGCTATAATAAGGTAGAAAAACATATCACAGACATAGCAAGTAAAACGGTTTCAGTAACCGTGACTGAGCATGTTGTTGGTGTTAGTGCCGGCTACTTGCCGATGTATTTTAAAATACAAAAATACATGTATTTTAATGAAATACATTACGAAATAATTTGTTGTTTATTTTGATACATTGATCTTTATGGTATTTTGTCATTCTTGCCCATCCCTGCTTTTGACAATTTTAAAGAGTAGCTTTTAGGCACTCCTATTATTTTCCCTGCCTCTGGGCTCTTTTCAATCTGTATCGCTGAAGCATTACAGATTGTGTGCTAGAAATGTAAAGGTAATTTCAGATTGACCTCACATATGCAGCGTTTACCATGAATGCAGTCTCCTTGACTGCGGGAACATAGTCTTTCATTGTCAATTGTGCTAAAAAGCTGAACTTCCGCGATACGGATTGAATACAGCCCTAGGTTTAACCATGTTTTGAGGCTGTACAGTGTGTTTGTTTACATTTACTTTATTTACAAACATTGTAATAAAACAAGCTTATATTTTGGGTTCGGATGGGGTATGACTGTTAAACTATGCTCATGAGACATTTATATGTCATATTCTTCAAGAATCAACGGGTACATATCATTCATTTAGAAATCCAAATATGTATGGAGCAACTGCTGATTGCCCCTTTAATAAATACACCAAAACATAATCAGCCTTCATCACAGGGTTATCACTGACCTCTGGCATGCTGATTAAAATCATTAGGATGCCATTTGTTAGACTGTGACTGAAGGTGATCTGGAAATGGAAAAACATAATGATTTCACTGCCCCAGTTGTGTTTCTTATGGAGAGAAAAGGATGAAAAAATGAAGAAATTATGTAAGAAATCAATTTGTCAGCTCTTGCTGACTGACCATGCATTGTTCAGAAACAACCTTTGAATTCATTATTATTACATGAGAAACTGAAGCTAGACAACCCACAGCAGAACATACTTATCTCAGTTTTACCACAAGTCCCTCCTACAGAGATATAGAATGAAATGGGGAGGAGAAATTCCATATTCTCTCTTCTTGTTAAATCTGTGTTTTGAAACCCACTCACTCACAAAGTAAGAAACCTCTAAACCAGTAGATGTACAGTACTAATCATAGCTGGAGAACAATAACAATATGCTGGTTCTTAGACTGTATGTTTGTAGGCTAAATGTGTCTCTTTGATATTCTATTCAGGCTACATTTTGACTGCCTGCTCTGTGTCTCATCAGTGCTTGATGTTTAATTCCTTTATTTTGATGTTTAACTAGTATCATATTGACAGATTTCAAATTGACATGCCATACAGTAAGAGGTTTTTACAATGCTACAAAGCATTGATCATTATGATAAGCAAGAAACCAATTGATTTGCTTATGGTTTCAAACAAGCCTGATAAATGCTTTGCTAACATTATACATTTCGAAGAGACAAACAATGAACACCAATATTTAGCAACTTATATCATCTTCAAGTTCTACTGCGCAACAAGTAAGAGGAAAGAGCATGCTCACTTACACTGGAGACACTATTAGCATAACTGTACCCAATTTATGGATGACATTTTTTTTCCTCATCAATCTACACACAATACCCCATAATGACAAAGCTAAAAAAGGTTTTTAGAAATTACATTTACATTTAAGTCATTTAGCAGACGCTCTTATCCAGAGCGACTTACAAATTGGTGCATTCACCTTAAGATATCCAGTGGAACAACCACTTTACAATAGTGCATCTAAATCTTTCGGGGGGGGAGGTAGAAGGATTACTTTATCCTATCCCAGGTATTCCTTAAAGAGGTGGGGTTTCAGGTGTTTCCGGAAGGTGGTGATTGACTCCGCTGTCCTGGCGTCGTGAGGGAGCTTGTTCCACCATTGGGGTGCCAGAGCAGCGAACAGTTTTGACTGGGCTGAGCGGGAGCTGTGCTTCCTCAGAGGTAGGGAGGCGAGCAGGCCAGAGGTGGATGAACGCAGTGCCCTTGTTTGGGTGTAGGGCCTGATCAGAGCCTGAAGGTACGGAGGTGCCGTTCCCCTCACAGCTCCGTAGGCAAGCAGCATGGACTTGTAGCGGATGCGAGCTTCAACTGGAAGCCAGTGGAGAGAGCGGAGGAGCGGGGTGACGTGAGAGAACGTCGTCGAAGGTTGAAAACCAGACGGGCTGCGGCGTTCTGGATGAGTTGTAGGGGTTTAATGGCACAGGCAGGGAGCCCAGCCAACAGCGAGTTGCAGTAATCCAGACGGGAGATGACAAGTGCCTGGACTAGGACCTGCGCCGCTTCCTGTGTGAGGCAGGGTCGTACTCTGCGAATGTTGTAGAGCATGAACCTACAGGATCGGGTCACCGCCTTGATGTTAGTGGAGAACGACAGGGTGTTGTCCAGGGTCACGCCAAGGTTCTTAGCACTCTGGGAGGAGGACACAAGGGAGTTGTCAACCGTGATGGCGAGATCATGGAACGGGCAGTCCTTCCCTGGGAGGAGGAGCAGCTCCGTCTTGCCGAGGTTCAGCTTGAGGTGGTGAGCCGTCATCCACACTGATATTTCTGCCAGACATGCAGAGATGCGATTCGCCACCTGGTTATTAGAAGGGGGAAAGGAGAAGATTAATTGTGTGTCGTCTGTGTAGCAATGATAGGAGAGACCATGTGAGGATATGACCGAGCCAAGTGACTTGGTGTATAGTGAGAATAGTAGAGGGCCTAGAACAGAGCCCTGGGGGACACCAGTGGTGAGTGCACGTGGTGCGGAGACAGATTCTCGCCACGCCACCTGGTAGGAGCGACCTGTCAGGTAGGACGCAATCCAAGCGTGGGCCGCGCCGGAGATGCCCAGCTCGGAGAGGGTGGAGAGGAGGATCTGATGGTTCACGGTATCAAAGGCAGCAGATAGGTCTAGAAGGATGAGAGCAGAGGAGAGAGAGTTAGCTTTAGCAGTGCGGAGAGCCTCCGTGACACAGAGAAGAGCAGTCTCAGTTGAATGCCCAGTCTTGAAACCTGACTGATTAGGATCAAGAAGGTCATTCTGAGAGAGATAGCAGGAGAGCTGGCCAAGGACGGCACGTTCAAGAGTTTTGGAGAGAAAAGAAAGAAGGGATACTGGTCTGTAGTTGTTGATATCGGAGGGATCGAGTGTAGGTTTTTTCAGAAGGGGTGCAACTCTCGCTCTCTTGAAGACGGAAGGGACGTAGCCAGCAGTCAAGGATGAGTTGATGAGCGAGGTGAGGTAGGGGAGAAGGTCTCCGGAAATGGTCTGGAGAAGAGAGGAGGGGATAGGGTCAAGTGGGCAGGTTGTTGGGCGGCCGGCCGTCATGAGACGCGAGATTTCATCTGGAGAGAGAGGGGAGAAAGAGGTCAAAGCACAGGGTAGGGCAGTGTGAGCAGGACCAGCGGTGTCGTTTGGCTTAGCAAACGAGGATCGGATGTCATCAGCCTTCTTTTCAAAATGGTTGACGAAGTCATCCGCAGAGAGAGAGGAGGGGGGGAGGGGGAGGAGGATTCAGGAGGGAGGAGAAGGTAGCAAAGAGCTTCCTAGGGTTAGAGGCAAATGCTTGGAATTTAGAGTGGTAGAAAGTGGCTTTAGCAGCAGAGACAGAAGAGGAAAATGTAGAGAGGAGGGCGTGAAAGGATGCCAGGTCCGCAGGGAGGCGAGTTTATCTCCATTTCCGCTCGGCTGCCCGGAGCCCTGTTCTGTGAGCTCGCAGTGAGTCGTCGAGCCACGGCGCAGGAGTGGAGGACCGAGCCGGCCTGGAGGATAGGGGACAGAGAAAATCGAAGGATGCAGAAAGGGAGGAGAGGAGGGTTGAGGAGGCAGAATCAGGAGATAGGTTGGAGAAGGTTTGAGCAGAGGGAAGAGATGATAGGATGGAAGAGGAGAGAGTAGCGGGAGAGCGAGAGCGAAGGTTGGGACGGCGCAATACCATCCGAGTAGGGGCAGAGTGAGAAGTGTTGGATGAGAGCGAGAGGGAAAAGGATACAAGGTAGTGGTCGGAGACTTGGAGGGGAGTTGCAATGAGATTAGTGGAAGAACAGCATCTAGTAAAGATGAGGTCAAGCGTATTGCCTGCCTTGTGAGTAGGGGGGAAGGTGAGAGGGTGAGGTCAAAGGAGGAGAGGAGTGGAAAGAAGGAGGCAGAGAGGAATGAGTCAAAGGTAGACGTGGGGAGGTTAACCTCTCTGGCGCATGTGGGACGAACTCGTCCCACCTACGTAACAGCCACTGAAATCCAGTTGCGCGATTTTTGAATCGTTAGAAATACTATTACTTCAATTTCTCAAACATATGACTATTTTACAGCTATTTAAAGACAAGAATCTCGTTAATCTAACCACACTGTCCAATTTCAAAAAGGCTTTACAACGAAAGCAAAACATTAGATTATGTCAGCAGAGTGCCCAGCCAGAAATAATCAGACACCCATTTTTCAAGCTAGCATATCATGTCACATAAACCCAAACTACAGCTAAATGCAGCACTAACCTTTTATGATCTTCATCAGATGACACACCTAGGACATTGTGTTATACAATACATGCATGTCTGTTCAATCAAGTTCATATTTATATCAAAAAACAGCTTTTTACATTAGCATGTGACGTTCAGAAAAAGCATAACCCCCGCAAACTTCCGGGGAATTTTTTTTTGCTAAATTACTCATGATAAGCGTTCACAAAAAGCATAACAATTATTTTAAGAATTATAGATACATTACTCCTCTATGCACTCGATATGTCCGATTTTAAAATAGCTTTTCGGATGAAGCACATTTTGCAATAATCTAAGTACATAGCCCGGCATCACAGGGCTAGCTATTTAGACACCCACCCAGGTCAGCCTCCACCAAAATCACATTTCCTATAAGAAAAATGTTCTTACCTTGCTTGTTCTTCGTCAGAATACACTGCCAGGACTTCTACTTCAATAACAAATGTTGGTTTGGTCCCAAATAATCCATCGTTATATCCAAACAGCGACGTTTTGTTCGTGAGTTCTAGACACTATCAGAATGCTACATCACGGTCTCGCGCATGGCGCATTGGCGTGACAAAAAAATTCTAAATATTCCATTACCGTACTTCGAAGCATGTCAACCGCTGTTTAAAACCAATTTTTATGCCATTTATCTCGTAGAAAAGTGATAATATTCCGACCGGGAATATGCAATCAGCCTAAACAGCCGAATTAAATTTCTCCTCAGGAGCGAATCGTGCACGCGCCTCATTCAAAGGTCCTCTGATCCGCCACTTACCAAAGGCGATAATGTGTTTCAGCCTGAGGCTGCCTCGTCAACCTTCAGGTATTTCCCGGGTTCTGAGAGCCTATCGGAGCCCTGGGAATTGTCACGTTACAGCTAAGATCCTTACTTTTCAATAAACAGATGCAAGACGCACGACTCCTTGTCAGACAGGGTACTTCCTGCATGAAACCTTGTCAGGTTTTTGCCTGCCATAGGAGTTCTGTTATACTCACAGACACCATTCAAACAGTTTTAGAAAATTCAGAGTGTTTTCTATCCAAACCTGAACAATAATATGCATATTCTAGTTTCTGAGTTGGTGTAGGAGGCAGTTAAAAATGGGCACATATTTTTTCCAAAATGCTCAATACTGCCCCCTAGCCCAAACAGGTTAAAGTCACCCAGAACTGTGAGAGGTGAGCCATCCTCAGGGAAGGAACTTATCAAGGCATCAAGCTCATTGATGAACTCTCCAAGGGAACCTGGAGGGCGATAAATGATAAGGATGTTAAGCTTGAAAGGGCTGGTAACTGTGACAGCATGGGATTCAAATGAGGAGATAGACAGATGGGTCAGGGAAGAAAGAGAGAATGTCCACTTGGGAGAGATGAGGATTCCAGTGCCACCACCCCGCTGGCTCGATGCTCTAGGGGTATGCGAGAACACGTAGGCAGACGAGGAGAGAGCAGTAGGAGTAGCAGTGTTATCTGTGGTAATCCATGTTTCCGACAGCGCCAGGAAGTCTAGGGACTGGAGGGTAGCATAGGCTGAGATGAACTCAGCCTTGTTGGCCGCAGACCGGCAGTTCCAGAGGCTGCCGGAGACCTGGAACTCCACGTGGGTCGTGCGCGCTGGGACCACCAGGTTAGAGTGGCAGCGGCCACGCGGTGTGAAGCGTTTGTATGGCCTGTGCAGAGGGGAGAGAACAGGGATAGCCAGACACATAGTTGACAAGCTACAGAAGAGGCTACGCTAATGCAAAGGAGATTGGAATGACAAGTGGACTACACGTCTCGAATGTTCAGAAAGTTAAGCTTACGTTGCGAAAATCTTATTGACTAAAGTGACAAAAATGTTTGCAAATTTATCAAAATGTATCAAAAAAGAAAACAGAAATGCCTTATCCTGTTATGGCTAGGGGGCAGTATTTTCACGGCTGGATAAAAAACGTACCCGATTTAATCTGATTATTAGTCCTGCCCAGAAACTGGAATATGCATATAATTATTAGCTTTGGAGAGAAAACACTCCAAAGTTTCTGAAACTGTTTGAATGGTGTCTGTGAGTATAACAGAACTCCTATGGCAGGCAAAAACCTGAGATGCTTCTGTTCAGGAAGTACCCTGTCTGAACATTTCTTGCCCTTCTTTATTATCTCTATCGTTTACAAAGGATCTCTGCTCTTACGTGACACTTCACACGTCTCCAATGAGGTCTCATAGCCCGGGAAAAACAGGAATGACGTAATTCAAAGCCCTGGCTGAAACAAAGGAGAGCAAAAGCTAAGTGGTCACTCAATGGACTAAGCCTTAGGCGCGTGACACGCCCCGCCCCCGGCTTTCGGTTTTTTCCTCAGTTTACAGACAGGCAGATTCCCGGTCGGAATATTATCGCTTCTCTACGAGATAAATTGCATAAATATTGGTTTTAAACAGCGGTTGACATGCTTCGAAGTACGGTAATGGAATATTTAGAAATTTTTTGTCATATTTTGCGTCATGCTCATGGCCGAGATTTAGCGTTGGGATAGTGTCTAGAACGCACTAACAAAACGTCTTGATGGAACATAACGATGGATTATTTGGGACCAAACCTACATTTGTTATTGAAGTAGAAGTCCTGGGACTGCATTCTGACGAAGAACAGGAAAGGTAAGAACATTTTTCTTATAGGAAATGTGATTTTGGTGAAGGCTAAACTGGTTGGGTGTCTAAATAGCTAGCCCGTGATGGCTGGGCTATGTACTTAGATTATTGCAAAATGTGCTTCATCCGAAAAGCTATTTTAAAATCGGACATATCGAGTGCATAGAGGAGTTCTGTATCAATAATTGTTATGCTTTTTGTGAACGTTTATCGTGAGTAATTTAGTAAAATCACCGGAAGTGTTCGGTGGGAATGCTAGTTCTGAACGTCACATGCTAATGTAAAAAGCTGTTTTTTGATATAAATATGAACTTGATTGAACAGACATGCATGTATTGTATAACATAATGTCCTAGGTGTGTCATCTGATGAACATCATAAAAGGTTAGTGCTGCATTTAGCTGTGGTTTGGGTTTATGTGACATGATATGCTAGCTTGAAAAATGGGTGTCTGATTATTTCTGGCTGGGTACTCTGCTGACATAATCTAATGTTTTGCTTTCGCTGTAAAGCCTTTTTGAAATCGGACAGTGTGGTTAGATAAAGGAGAGTCTTGTCTTTAAATAGCTGTAAAATAGTCATATGTTTGAAAAGTGGAAGTTTTCGGATTTTAGAGGAGTTTGTATTTCGCGCCCCGCCCATCATTGGATATTGGAGCTAGCGGAACGTGTAGATGTAAGAGGTTAATTAAGACATTCACAGAAGTAGCTACAGCATAACATAATCATCCAAACTGGAAAAATGTAGGCTACATTTGTCCTAGCGCTAAATGAGGAAAGATTGAGGAAATATTGACATAACAGAAGCGGTCATATTTTATAACTCTCGGCTGACAGAAACTACAATATGAATTAGCTAATAGCACGACAATCCGACGATGGGTAGTTTGTGCACCCCGCCATGCTTGTTTTTTTTCCGCATCAACCAAAGATAATAAGAGGAGACAAGATTAATTTGGTCTGTTTATAGTATGCATGTTGAAGGGTGTGTGTCGTCTACGATCATCCACTTCCCTTCATTCCCTTCTGGAAGTTTACCCAAAAGATGAGTGAACCATTCCTCCACCTCATTATAACATCTTTGGTCTGTCAGATTACGTTACACCCAGAATGCATTGTATAATGTCAACAAACATGGCGCCACACATAGCTGGCAAATAGCTTAGCTCATTATAATCTGTATATCCATCAAAAAGCATTTCACACACATCATAGGTGTCCATTACAATATATGCAATAATCAGAATGCATTATTTGTCACCAGTAATTGAAAACGTGAATAAAACTGTAAATACATTATGCTCCATACATACTGTATGCGCCTACAGTAGAAACGACAACACGATATGCAGAAAATAAGGAACTTACTTTCATAGGAACACACACATGTCCAAAGTTATTATGTGTAAAGAAAACAACAACGAAGGCAAAGCGAGCGCCAGCAAGAAAATGTTTCAATTCTTGCGAGACTGCGCAAATATATGCATACTTGATCTGCGCAAACATGAGTGAAGTGCGGTGGGTTCTCCTGGAAGAGAGAAGTTTATCCAGATCTGCTAAGTCTCAAACATAAATTGTCCGCAACGCTGAAATGGACTACTTCTATATGAATTAATGAGGACGCAGAACACACCTCAATTCAATTTGTTGTTAGAAAATACAACTTATTAGAAAATACTTTGAAATTGACAAGTTGAAACAGCCTATAGATAATTATCAGGCAGCGCGTGTTAACTGTCCTGTTGCGTAATAATCACATTTTGGAACAGTGAGTGCATTCTGACATCACGTGCATAAAACAACTCACGCTGGGGAGACCATTAGAGATAAACTCGGCAAAAAATAAATGTCCCTTTTTCAGGACACTGTCTTTCAAAGATAATTCGTAAAAATCCAATTAACTTCACAGATCTTCATTGTAAAGGGTTTAAACACTGTTTCCCATGCTTGTTCAATGAAACATAAACAATGAATGAACATGCACCTGTGGAATGGTCGTTAAGACACTAACAGCTTACAGACGGTAGGCAATTATGGTCACAGTTATGAAAACTTAGGACACTAAAGAGGCCTTTCTACTGACTCTGAAAAACATCAAAAGAAAGATGCCCAGGGTCCCTGCTTATCTGTGTGAGATGGAATATCCGTCATGGTATGGGGCGGTGTGTCACAGCATAATCGGACTGTGGTACCCTTCCTGAAGGCTCATCCTGACATGACCCTCCAGCATGACAATGCCACCAGCCATACTGCTCATTCTGTACGTGATTACCTGCAAGACAGGAATGTCAGTGTTCTACCATGGCCAGCGACGAGCCCGGATCTCAATACATTGAGCACATCTGGGACCTGTTGATTCGGAGGGTGAGGGCTAGGGACATTCCCCCCAGAAATGTCCAGGAACTTGCAGGTGCCTTGGTGGAAGAGTGGGGTAACATCTCACAGCAAGAACTGGCAAATCTGGTGCAGTCCATGAGGAGGAGATGCACTGCAGTACTTAATGCAGCTGGTGGCCACACCAGATACTGACTGTTACTTTTGATTTTGACCCCCCCCCCCTTTGTTCAGGGACACATTATTCCATTTCTGTTAGTCACATGTCTGTGGAACTTGTTCAGTTTGTCTCAGTTGTTTAATCTTGTTATGTTCATACAAATATTTACACATGTTAAGTTTGCTGAAAATAAACACAGTTGACAGTGAGAGCACGTTTCTTTTCTGCTGAGTTATTTTGGAACTCGCATGTCAAAAGGTTAAGTGTGTCTTGAATTTTAAATAAATCAGTGTCAGTAGCAAAGAACCCACACACCATCACACCTCTTCCTTCATGCTTCACGGTGGGAAGTTGAAATTGCAGAGATAATCCGTTCACATACTCTGCGTCTCACATAAACACGGCGGTTGGAACCAAAGATCTCATGTTCCCCGCGTTGGCGATAAACGCTGCCGGCTTAATCGGAAATTACCTTTACATTTCTATTGTGCAAACTGTAACTCATTAGCAATACAGAATGAATAGAATCCTGAGGAAGGGAAAAAAAATGGAGTGCCAAAAAGTTACTTAAAAAAATTGTCCTAGAGTCACATGCAGGTTTGACTTTTGATGTCTATATAGTATCAGAAAGAAGAGATTCTGCCGTTTCTAAATCACCCATCCTTGCCAAACAACTCATAAATTTACCCCTTGAGCTCTATTTCAAATAACATGCACTCTCAGCGTACATTGGCAACACTCAAAGCACACAAACATATTTAAAATCAAAATATGCCATTCTGTTCTTTTGAAATGCATTTCAGAAATTCTTAATGTTCCTTAATGCCTTAATGAATTAATAATGAATGATCTTTCTGATGGTGTTTAATTTATGGATTATAACACCTCTACGGGCTAGGGGGCAGTATTGAGAATTTTGGAAAAAAATATGTGCGCATTTTTAACTGCCTCCTACACCAACTCAGAAGCTAGAATATGCATATTATTGTTTAGGTTTGGATAGAAAACACTCTGAATTTTCTAAAACAGTTTGAATGGTGTCTGTAAGTATAACAAAACTCATATTGCAGGCAAAAACCTGTGAAAAATAGATTTAAAAAAATGAGAATTTTGTGACTGTACTATTTAGTGTCATTGTTTTAAAGATACCACAGTGAGAAAGGATTCAGTTCGCAACTCCTACGGCTTCCACTAGATGTCAACGATCTTTAGAAAGTTGTTGGAAGCATCTGTCATGAATACAGACCGAATTAGAAAGCTTACAAGTTGACACGTCATCACTTCATTTTTTGCGCCTGCGCATGAATCTGAGAAGAGTGTCTTTGTCATTATCGTTTATTCTAGACACTTGATAGGTTGTGTGAAAATATTACCGATGTTTACTGATGTTTCACGTTAAAAATGGACCAAAAGATTAATGCTTAACAACGTTTGACATGTTTAAACAAACGTAAATAGATTATTTACTAGGTTTTCTTTAGCTTTTCGACGTGACTTTACACTGCCCACCTCATTTTGTGGGAGCCTACTGAACGCTAACTATTTGGACATAAATTATGAACTTTGTCAAAAGAAACCACATTTGTTCTGGACCTGGGATCTCTGGCAGCGCCTTCTGATGGAGATAATCAAAGGTAAGGGGATATTTAGAATGTTATTATCGATATTAGATGATGCTAATGCTAACGGTTTAGCTTAGCTTAGCTTAGCATATAGCTTATTGTTGTTAGCATAGTACCCAGTTTATGCAAAATGTGATTTCCCAGTAAAGTTATTTTGAGATCTGGCCATTCGGTAGCAATTACGAGATGATAATATATTATTCTTTGAATGACAATATTATAATTTACCAATGTTTTCGAATAGTAATTCCGTGATTTGTAATGCTGGATTCACTGGGTGCATTCGAGCCGAAAAAAATTCTGAATTTCACCGCGACTGTAAATGCTGTTTTTGGATATAAATATGAACTTGATGGAACTAAAAATGCATGTATTGTATAACATAATGTCCTATGAGTGTCATCTGATGCAGATTGTCAAAGGTAAGTGCATAATTCTAGCTAGTTTTCTGTCTGTTGATGCCCTTCTTTGAATTGGCTAAACATTACACGCAGCTATTGTCAATGTACTCTCCTCACATAACCTAACTTTATGCATTCTCCGTAATGCCTCTGAAAATCGGACAGCGTGGTTAGATTTAGGAGATATATCTTTCAAATGGAGGAAAATAGTTGATCATTTGATTATTTGAAATGATTACTCTTGCAGTTTTGAATTCCCCGCCATGGTCACATGACAATGAATCCCAATACCGGGATAAGATCGGGATAAGATCCTCAACAGGTTGTGATGTTTTAGTGATTTTTCGTGTGTACGTACTGTTACATAAACTAATAAAATGCTATTGTGTTAATTGAAATATATTTTCTTTGGTACTCTGTTACCTTCATAAACAGAAATCATATGATTAGTCTTCCGATAGTATATATGAAATGTAATTATTAGAATGTTGACATTCAAAAGACCCGTCATTGGCCCGACGGAGGGTCCAACAAGGCTTTTCTAGTGTTAAGTGCCACGACAACCTAGGTATAGCCTAGTACATGTCTTATCTGGCAAGGTTGGAGAGGTTGGTGAGTGTTAGCGACAAGGACAAAGTACAAACCGTTCTGTCTTCACTGTCGTACAAGTATTGTGCACTTATTATTTAAATGTATCTTCCAACACAGCAATTTCTCAACATACCAACCCTCCAAAAACATGATGCCTTAAGTTTATGCTTAATCTTTCACTCTCCAATTAAACTGTTATATTCAATTTGTCTGTAGCCAAAGCTGTATGCTTTCAATAGCATTCTACAAACACTGTCTGCGTTATGCATCAATAAGATCTGTTGTTTGAACTGACATCACATCAAGCAACAAAGGCTGGATGATGGCCTCTAAAAACACTGTATGGGTACGAAATGGCAATCTATTCCCTTTATAGTGCACTACCCATAGGGATCTTGTCAATTAATGCACTATAGGGATGGGATGCCATTTGGGACACAAACACTGCTTGGCAACGATGGTGGAAATGGTTGCCTGATTCATTGTTTTAATGACACTTTGATGAGGCTGTTTGAATAGTAAATACTTGTGTTTTTATTGTTTGACTAATTTCCTCAAAAAGCTAGGGAGGGATTGAATTTGCCGTAGGAATTGCTCCAGTGATGACTGATTCAGTTTGGCTGAAGTGACTACTGTGAGTCACGTACGATCCGTATCAGGCCAGTATTACAGGATTGATCCTGGTCAACATCCACAAGCTATCTACAGGTTACTGTAAAATGTCTCATGAGGAGAGACAAATGATGGAATCCAGATTCTGTCCAGACACTTTCAAATGCCACTTAGGTATGATATTTTAGGGGATGTCAGTTGAGTCTTCCTCAACGTGCATACTTTAACTATGTATTCAGATAAGGAATTATTAAAAACAATCAAAATATATTCCAAAAGTATGGACCAGGTGCTATAATATCAATCTATATTAACACTATGACTGGTATGGCCTCCACTGCAATACAGTATCAGAAAAAAAGCTTTGGATTGTGCTTCAGTCTTTATAATAATTTAATAATAATAATTGATTGGATTTTTATAGTGCTTTTTTCACCTAGGTGCTCAAAGCCCTTTAGGGGGAAACTCACCTCATCCACCAACATAGTGTAGTCCCCACTTGGGTGACGCACGGCAACCATTTGTGCCATTAAGTTTCACTTATACCTCTAGAGAAAGCAAGCTTGAGCCATTAAAAGACCTAATGGTAAGTGCGGACACCAGTTCATTGCCCGGTCTACACCAATGACAATCACATTGACGCCAAGGTCTGTGCTTCAAACAAATAATTAAAGACATGCTCTGGTACTTTAGCGGCTAAGAAAGTATTTTTTAAACCTCCCGCTTTGAGCTGGATGTGTCAATGTGTAGTTCATACATGCATAATCTATTATCAGAATTACTGTTTTACCTCAATTAGCCACAAAATCCATAGTTTGAAAGCAACTTTTTTCTTGCAGCTGTGCTGCGCCATTTTCCCAAGATTCCTCCCCACGTGGGCTAGCCCCCTAGCAATTTGAGTTCTAGCCAATGAGGCCTGCCCAGCATTATCCAATGAGGTTGCAAGGCTGTCCCAATGGCTCAGTGGATACAGCAGAGAAAAAGAGTAAGAGCAATGACATGGTGCATATATGTGACGTCGTATACAATTTTCGGGAACCACTTGAACTACTGGCTAAAACGTATACACTATATCGGAGAATCTCTTTAAACAGAGCCACTGATCTAGGCTGAATGAAGAGATGGGGATAATTCTGCCTTCAAATCAGACTTTCATCCATGTTCCGTGTTCTTATTTTCTTAAGAAAAGGTCTAGATCCCCTGAAGCTAGTTTGGAGACATCATGAGAAGTCATGATGTGATTGCTATTATCCCTTGTGGGTTGTTTTCTGGACACAGATTAAACCTATTGTACTGGATTAAGAAAAATGCTCAATGTAGATTCTTCATTTAAAGTGTTTTGTAGACACGCACTAGGCTTAATCTGTGTCCAGGACACTGGCAATGGATGTCCAGGTTGCATCAAGGCATATATTGGTTGATTTCTGATGGGAGCCACTACAAAATACTCATAAAGCCATGCTAACTGCACCAGCCAAAATTCTCACCAAAATTGATGGCAATTAAATGCAATGATTGAAAGTCAGCCCAGGTAATGCAGTGAAATGTCTCCACAATAGCAGGCTGGAACTCTCTAGTCAGAACAGAAAATATATTCAGTTCCTAATACAAAAAATTATGGCAAGACTCTGACTTGTATATGGTACAGCAGCTTGACATACTGAACAGTATATGCATTATTATGCTGTGCAAAGATTTGATGTTCAAAAGCTGTTGTCAAAGCACAAGAGAACCTACGATACAAAAACAACAATAATAGTGCTTCCATAAATTCCCTCACACTCCAACCATTTACCATCACCCCTCCCTCTGCTGAGCACACCTTCCTAGACAGAGATTACAATCACAATATCAACAGTGCAAAACTGAGCAGAGTCTGACGAGGTACAACTACCTACCTTACACTGGGGGGGAAAAGTATTCTTAAATGGTTCTTCCTCAGCTCTTAAGGTTCTTTGGAGGACTCTAGCCTGATAAAGAACCTTTGAGTTATGTGTGAGGTTCTTCACGTGGCATCTACGGTTCTTCAGAATTCTAAAAGGTTCTTGAAATGTATGGAAGCCTGCAGATGTGTCAATTTCATATCACACAGCCAATTGGTCAGTGTTAACTACTGTTCATTTTTAGTGTAACATTTCTAGTGTTGATTCAAGAGTTAAATTAACACTAACGAGTTGAATTAACAATCAATTGTGTAACTGTAAAAGAACCCCACTGTTGGTGTTAATAACCAGAGTTTTACCACACCCATCATTATCATATTTCCTAGCATGCTCTATTAAAGGTAGATTTTTTTTAATTGCTTCTTTCAATATCTCTTTTTTTACTTGTACATTGATTGATTATTACATTTGATGCTGCTCAAATATGAATAACATACACTTTTCTAAACTGTTCCAATCTATTACTTGGACTTATTGCACCCGTTACAGAAATGGTTGTTCCAGTTAAGCTGTTTAGGGTAGTCTCACATTATATACTTCTCAACCTTGGCAGTCAATATGAATGTAGGTTGAGTGTAAAGAGAAATTCCAAATGTTGGATATCCCCACTCCGGCTAGATTCCAATAGGTATTACACATCACTTTGTAAACCAGCATAACGTAATTTGCAGGCCTGATGTGTCCTATAAACTATGAGCCCTACAGCAGGTCTAATCAATTCCGGACCTGGAGGAATGAAGCATTTCTGGTTTTAGATTTTTTTGTATGGTTCTTCAAAGAACCACCACATTTATGGTTCTTAAAGAGACCCTAAAATGGTTCCTTTATGGCATTGCTCTCAAGAACCTTATTTGGTTCCAACTTGCACCTTAATTTATAAGAGTTGTGTTTCTAAAGCATTCCAACATAAGGGCATGCCTGCCTCTCTTTTTAAATTATATTTCAGAGTGGGAGATGGAATCTGATGCGGAGAAAGACCTCTGCTAATAAAAGGATAAGAAATCAATGAGTGAAGTCCCGTTTCCTGCAGCGCATTTATATTTGTGTCTGAAGCTACAGCGGCGCTGCTCATGCATCAGCTATCCTAACTCACACTCCCTCGCACTATCACACCCCTACAGCAGCTGTAGCAGCGGCAGAAGCACCAGTCCATAACTCCAGCGAGGGAGAGGGAGGCTTACAACGTACACACCACAGGAGACAGAGGCAGAGCCAACGAGCTGCAAGTGCACTCATTAGCACCGAAAAATAACCTGCGATAAACCCCCTCGCTCCGTTTCTTTGTCTCTCACACATACACAGAGAGAGACATTCAAACACTCACATACATATTCTGTAGAAACAGCTCAAAGCACAAATGGTACTTGAATTTTTCCATACCTGGTGGGACTTCCTTTGACAGGCATGACAGCTGACAGTTCGGGAGGATGAGTGAGAAGGACTTTCTGTGCTTGCCTCACCATTTTCTCTCTTTCTCTCGCTCCCTCTTTCCCTTTTTCTCTACCACCGTCTGTCTCTCTAGGGCAGTGCTTAGTGCTCGGCTAGCGGAGAGCCCACTTTCTTTCTCTCTCTCTCCCTCTTTCTCTCACTGTGGGTGTGAGGAGAGGATTGAAGGAGTGTGTGTGTGAATGGTATAAGCCATCGTCCAATCCAGCCTGACTACTGCTCTACGGCTGCAGCAGCTCCAGGAGGAGATCTCTGATTGGTCGGTTTAGAGCTGAGTGCATGTCTGTCAGGCTTGCACCACCCTCTTTGTCTTTCACACTACCCTCCTATTTCCCTCTCTCTCTCTCTCTCTCCTATCCCTCTGTCTTTCTCTCTTTATATGTTAACCTTCATATTCATCCACATTTCTCCCTATTTCTCTATCCCTCAGTCATAATGGTCTCCCTGTATTCTTGCTCTCCTTCTCATGCAAGTGCGCACACACACACACACACACACACACACACACACACACACACACACACACCCTCTCTCAGGTACCCTAGGGCTTTTACTCTCTGGCTCCAAAGGGAAACTTAATGAATTATAAACAGAGGAGTGAAAGGGAAGAGTTGGGGGTGGAGGTAGAGGAGCGTAGGAGATGGGCAGTGGGAAAGAGAGAGGTCCTTCAGGACCATGGCACATTGGAGCGATGGAGAGAGGGCTACTTTGAGGTGTTCACCCATCAAGTAGACAAGAGAGGAAGAGAATAGAAGACGTGGCAAAGTGGAAGAGGACGGGGGATAGAGGGATGAGGTGGAGGGGTGGAGGTGTCTAAATAAAGAGGGCGCTTGGTGAAGAGAGATTACACTCCAGAGACAAGGAGGGAGGCTTGGGTTGAGAATAGAGGCAGGGGGAGAAAATGGATGTTGAAAGACAGGGGGACTCACTAGAAGACGTCACAGGAACAGCCTCTCCTTAACAATGTGGTCCCTCTCCTTCATCTATCATCCAGACCCAGTTTTCACAGACAGACCAGAAGTGTTTCTCATTTACTAAAGAGTTTAATCTGCATACTACTAGCTAAACATTTCTGAAACGTAGGATATATGTTTGAAAAGAAACAGTACATAAAAGGTTTTGAAAACTATTTTTAGATTAACCACCTTAGAGTATATTAAATGGTTTGGTTGTTTTGGAGGATTCCGGCAATTTTTGACTCCGATCCATTCTGCATTCATATGATACACGCATGTAATGACTGGGTGGGCTATAATATAAACTAAATTGAGGTTATTGATGGTTTATTGATGTGGGTCAGTAAGCCACCTAGTTGCAGTCATACATGAATGTTAATGGGCTAGGCGTCCTGCTAGCGGGACAACTTCCGGTGAAACTGGAGGGCGCGCAATTCAAATAAATAATCATACAAATTATGGATATTAAACATTTAGGTACATAAGTGTCTTATATCAGTTGAAAGCTTATTGTTAATCTAGCTGCACTGTCCAATTTACAGTAGCTATTACAGCGAAAACATGCCATGCGATTGTTTGAGGACAGGCCCCACATCAAAATATTTTTCCACCGGCACAGGTTTCATAAATTCACAAATAGCGATTAAATATTCACTTACTTTTTCTAAATATTCCTCTAATTTGTCATCCAAAGGGTCCCAGCTATAACATGTATTGTTGTTTTGTTAGATAAAATCCTTCTTTATACCCCAAAAAGTCAGTTTAGTTGGCGCCATCGATTTGAGTAATCCACTCGTTTAACATGCAGAGAAAGGAATCCGAAAATCTACCCCTAAACTTTGTTTTAACAAGTCAAAATACTCCTCAGATACCCTAAAATGTAATCAAACTATAATATTTCTTACAGGAAGAAGTATGTTCAATAGGAAACCAATTTCAGCAGGTGTGTCCTGTCCAGTGGCGCGGGCAAATACAACTTTCCAAGACTGTGTCCGTGTCCTAAAACTGATATTTCTTATTCGTTTTTTAAGTTTACAAGCCTGAAACCATGAACATAGACAGCTGACACCCTGTGGAAGCCATAGGAATTGCATCCAGGGAGTATGACCTTATACTTGCCATTCTAAGAGGATGGTCTCTCTCACAAAAATATTCTGGTGGTTTTTATTTGGATTTTCTCCGACCAAATCTATTGTGTTATATTCTCCTACCCTATTTTAACATTTCTATAAACTTAAAAGTGTTTTCTTTCCAATGGTACCAATTATATGCATATCCTGGCTTCAGGGCCTGAGCAACATTCAGTTTACTTTGGGCACATCATTCAGGCAGAAATTTAGAAAAAAGGGGCCTAGCCCTAAGAAGGTCCTGGGATGAGAGCTGTGGACTTAATGATATGGTCCATGGGTCTTTGAGGGATACTTGTGTATTGATCTAAGAGTCCTTTCGCACCGTGATGGCCATTCACCTGAGGGATCTTTATTTTTTTATTTCACCTTTATTTAACCAGGTAGGCCAGTTGAGAACAAATTCTCATTTACAACTGCGACCTGGCAAAGATAAAGCAAAGCAGTGAGACAAAAACAACAACACAAGGTTACACATAAACAAACGCACAATCAGTAACACAATAGAAACATCTATGTACAGTGTGTGCAAATGTAGAAGAGTAGGGAGGTAAGGCAATAAATAGGCCATAGAGGCAAAATAATTACAATTTAGCATTAACACTGGAGTGATAGATGTGCAGATGATGATGTGCAAGTAGAGATACTGGGGTGCAAAAGAGCAAGAGGATAAGTACCAATATGGGGATGAGGTAGTTGGGTGTGCTATTTACAGATTGCCTGTGTACAGGTACAGTGATCGGTAGGCTACTCTGACAGCTGATGCTTAAAGTTAGAGAGGGAGATTTAAGACTCCAACTTCAGTGATTTTTGCAATTTGTTCCAGTCATTGGCAGCAGAGAAATGGAAGGAAAGGCGGCCAAAGAAAGTGTTGGCTTTGGGGATAACCAGTGAAATATACCTGCTGGAGCGCATGCTACGGGCGGGTGTTGCTATGGTGACCAGTGAGCTGAGATATGGCGGGGCTAACCTAGCATAGACTTATAGATGACCTGGAGCCAGTGGGTTTGGCGACAAATATGTAGTGAGCGCCAGCCAACGAGAGCATACAGGTCGCAGTGGTGAGTAGTATATGGGGCTTTGGTGACAAAACGGATGGCACTGTGATAGACTACATCCAGTTTGCTGAGTAGAGTGTTGGAGGCTATTTTGTAAATGACATTGCCAAAGTCAAGGATCGGTAGGATAGTCAGTTTTACGAGGGTATGTTTGGCAGCATGAGTGAAGGAGGCTTTGTTGCGAAATAGGAAGCCGATTCTAGATTTAATTTTGGATGGAGATGCTTAATGTGAGTCTGGAAGGAGAGTTTACAGTCTAACCAGACACCTAGGTATTTGTAGTTCTTAAATGTTAGCTCTCTAAACATGCTCACCAACCGGGCTAATTGTAGGAGAAAACATTACAGATGCGAAAACATCAAATTACAGTGTCATTCCCAAACCGTTGACACTGTAATGAGTAATGACGTCCATCATGTTAGCATTTAACCACTTATCATTTCCTTACAGAGACCACACCAGTGTCTAAACGTGGCCATTTTGTTTTTCAAATAAATTGAATTACAAACTCTCACTTTGTTCAAACCAAGGGCATCCACCTCACTGCCTGTTCATTGGGCATTAAGAGGTTAAGCCCTGGCCATTGACTTCAAAGCTGGTCTGCCATTTTGTTAGCTCAAACACTGAGTGAGCGAGTGTGACCATGGATTCATGGATTCATGTAGTGTGAGATGGTTGTGTGTTGCTGTGGTTGGTCCCCTCCATAAGAAACACTTGTGTCAATTAATCACAGCTAAGCAGAACAGAGAGATTATGCAGTCGACTGAATCTCATTTCAAGCTGATGGTTTGTGGTTTAGGTGGGTGTGTGCGTGGGACATGCTGGGGACACAGACAAATGGCCAACTCTGTGGGCTCCAGCATCAGTGGAGCTATAGGGAGACACATTACCGGGCTGGAATAAAGAATGTGTCTTCCTCCCATAACTTGTCTAATTTATGTGGTGCTGGACAAGTATCAAGGTTACATTGCATTTTCCATTAAAAAGCGATACACCATTGTTTCACTGCAGCAATGGAGGAAATACAGTAAATACTTTTACCCTTGGGCAACTTATCCAACAAATGAGAAGAAATGGCTACCAGACTATTCTACAGAAATACAGTGCATTCGTAAAGTATTCAGACTCATTCACTGTTTCCACATTTTGTTACGTTACAGCCTTATTCTAAAATGGATGAAATTGATTTTTTTCCTTCATCAATCTACACACAATACCCCATAATGACAAAGCAAAAACAGGTTTTCTATTTTTTGGGTGCAAAAAATAAACAAAATATTTATGGAAATATCACATAAGTATTCAGACCCTTTACTCAGTACTTTGTTGAAGCACCTTTGGCAGCGATTACAGTCTTGAGTCTTCTTGGGTATGACGCTACAAGCTTGGCACGACTGTATTTGGGGAGTTTCTCCCATTCTACACTGCAGATCCTCTCAAGCTTTGTCAGGATGGATGGGGAGCGTCGCTGCACAGCTATTTTCAGGTCTCTCCAGAGATGTTCGATCGGGTTCAAGTCCGGGCTCTGGCTGGGCCACTCAAGGACATTCAGAGACTTCTCCCAAAGCCACTCCTGTGTTGTCTTTGCTGTGTGCTTAGGGTCGTTGTCCTGTTGGAAGCTGAACTGTCGCTCCAAGTCTTAGGTCCTGAGTGCTCTGGAGCAGGTTTTCATCAAGGATCTCTCTGTATTTTGTTCTGTTCATCTTTCCCTCAATCCTGATGAGTCTCCCTGTCCCTGCCGCTGAAAACCATCCCCACAGCATGATGCTGCCACCACCATGCTTCACCGTAGGGATGGTGCCAGATTTCCTCCAGACGTGACGCTTGGCATTAAGGTAAATCTTGTTTCTCGTGGTCTGAGAGTCCTTTAGGTGCCTTTTGTAAAACTCCAAGTGGCCTTTCATGTGCCTTTTACTGAAGAGTGGCTTCTGTCTGGCCACTCTACCATAAAGGCCTGATTGGTGGAGTGATGCAGAGATGTTTGTCCTTCTGGTATGTTCTCCCATCTCCACAGAGGAACTCTGTCAAAGTGACCATCAGGATCTTGGTCACCTCCCTGACCAAGGCCCTTCTCCCCCGATTTCTCAGTTTGGCTAGGCGGCCAGCGTTAGGAAGAGTCTTCTTGGTGGTTCCAAACTTCTTCCATTCAAGAACGATGGAGGCCACTGTGTTCTTGGGAACCTTCAATGCTGCAGAAATGTTTTGGTACCCTTCCCCAGATCTGTGCCCTGAGGAGATCTACGGACAATTCCTTCGACCTCAGGGCTCTGTTTTTGCTCTGACATGCATTGTCAACTGTGGGACCTTATATAGTGTCATAACTGTCCTGAGTATCACAATGGGTCAGATCAGCTTGGCAATGGCTGACAATAACCAGATACTCTCTCACCTGCAGAGGGGAGCAGGAAACTGGTGTGGGGTTTTTGACACCTCCACACCCGGTCGTAAAATTAAGCAGAACAGGACTCTTTCCATACCCTCCGGTATTGGCTAAAGGAATGTCCCTTTGTTTCCAGAGACTTTTGCCAGGCCAAAACTCTAGCGTCCAAAAAGTGGATAATTGTATAATAATTCTAAGATAAAGAAAGTGGGGAATGGTCAGTGGGGAGATATAGAAAACTAATCTCATATTGTTTTTCATTTTGTGATGTCATTAAAAACTGTATGGACAAAATACTGTAACTTGGAAAGGATACCGTATTTATCTGTCAAGTTTCCATCTAATACGTTGTGCATATGATATGAAAAATGAGAAAAGTATTTTTGTTAAGATAGGAATGTGATTTTAGGAGTCATAAGAGATAACTTCTAAGGGGATGGAGCTGTCCCCTTTGAGCATAGTGCATAAAAAGCCTTGGTAACGAATTTAACATTAGACCAGGAGACGTGAGGCAGAGAGATACACGTTTGAAATTTTTAACCTCAACACAAGGTGAGGAAAATTACTTTACTTACCAGACCAGGACATCACCAGTCTGCAGCTGCGTGTGTAAAGTGGTTCAAACTCTGACACGAGATGGAGAAAACTCCCCTCTCAGACAATCACTCTTACAGCTAAGAAGAAGTTCTGAGGAAACACCCTATGGAGTCCGGACAACTAAGAAAATGGACATTGTGACCTCTGGTGGACAATCAGAGCATGTACAAGTGGGCAGCGGAAAGGCCCAACCAAACCCTTTTAAATAAGGTATCTCTGTGTTTTTTTTTATACATTTGCAAAAATGTCTAAAAACCTGTTTTCACTTTGTCATTATGGTCTATTGTGTGTGTGGAATGATGAAGGAAAAATGAATTTAATATACACTGCTCAAAAAAAATAAAGGGAACACTTAAACAACACAATGTAACTCCAAGTCAATCACACTTCTGTGAAATCAAACTGTCCACTTAGGAAGCAACACTGATTGACAATAAATGTCACATGCTGTTGTGGAAATGGAATAGACAACAGGTGGAAATTATAGGCAATTAGCAAGACACCCCCAATAAAGGAGTGGTTCTGCAGGTGGTGAACACAGACCACTTCTCAGTTCCTATGCTTCCTGGCTGATGTTTTGGTCACTTTTGAATGCTGGCGGTGCTTTCACTCTAGTGGTAGCATGAGACGGAGTTTACAACCCACACAAGTGGCTCAGGTAGTGCAGCTCATCCAGGATGGCACATCAATGCGAGCTGTGGCAAGAAGGTTTGCTGTGTCTGTCAGCGTAGTGTCCAGAGCATGGAGGCGCTACCAGGAGACAGGCCAGTACTTCAGGAGACGTGGAGGAGGCCGTAGGAGGGCAACAACCCAGCAGCAGGACCGCTACCTCCGCCTTTGTGCAAGGAGGAGCAGGAGGAGCACTGCCAGAACCCTGCAAAATGACCTCCAGCAGGCAACAAATGTGCATGTGTCTGCTCAAACGGTCAGAAACAGACTCCATGAGGGTGGTATGAGGGCCCGATGTCCACAGGTGGGGGTTGTGCTTACAACCCAACACCGTGCAGGACGTTTGGCATTTGCCAGAGAACACCAAGATTGGCAAATTCGCCACTGGCGCCCTGTGCTCTTCACAGATGAAAGCAGGTTCACACTGAGCACGTGACAGACGTGACATAGTCTGGAGACGCCGTGGAGAACGTTCCGCTGCCCGCAACATCCTCCAGCATGACCGGTTTGGCGGTGGGTCAGTCATGGTGTGGGGTGGCATTTCTTTGGGGGGCCGCACAGCCCTCCATGTGCTCGCCAGAGGTAGCCTGACTGCCATTAGGTACCGAGATGAGATCCTCAGACCCCTTGCGAGACCATATGCTGGTGTGGTTGGCCCTCGGTTCCTCCTAATGCAAGACAATGCTAGACCTCATGTGGCTGGAGTGTGTCAGCAGTTCCTGCAAGAGGAAGGCATTGATGCTATGGACTGGCCCGCCCGTTCCCCAGACCTGAATCCAATTGAGCACATCTGGGACATCATGTCTCGCTCCATCCACCAACGCCACGTTGCACCACAGATTGTCCAGTTGTCCACAGATTGTCCAGAGTTGGCCGCCACCTCATCAGGAGCATGCCCAGGCGTTGTAGGGGGGTCATACAGGCACGTGGAGGCCACACACACTACTGAGCCTCATTTTGACTTGTTTTAAGGACATTACATCAAAGTTGGATCAGCCTGTAGTGTGGTTTACCACTTTAATTTTGAGTGTGACTCCAAATCCAGACCTCCATGGGTTGATAAATTGGATTTCCATTGATTATTTTTGTGTGATTTTGTTGTCAGCACATTCAACTAACTATATAAAGAAAAAAGTATTTAATAAGATTATTTCATTCATTCAGATCTAGGATGTGTTATTTTAGTGTTATTTTAGTATTTTTTTGAGCAGTGTATTTTAGAATAAGGCTGTAACGTTACAAAATGTGGAAAAAGGGAAGGGGTCTGAATACTTTCCAAATGCACTATATATATATATATATATATATATATATATATATATATATATACTGAACAAAAATATAAACGCAACATGTAAAGTGTTGATCCCATGTTTCATGAGCTGTAATAAAAAATCCCCGAAATGTTCCATACACACAAAAATAATATATTTGTCAAAAATGTGTTTACATCCTAATTAGTGAGCATTTCTGTTTTGGCTAGATAATCCATCACCTGACAGGTGTGGCATATGAAGAAGCTGATTAAAAAGCATGATTGTTACACAGGTGCACCTTGTGCTGGTGACAATAAAAGGCCACTTTAAAATGAGCAGTTTTGTTACACAACACAATTCCACAGATATCTCAAGTTTTGAGAGATCGTGAAATTGGCATGCTGTCTGCAGGAATATCCATCAAAGCTGTTGCTAAAGAATTGATGTTAATTTCTCTACTTTAAGCTGCCTCCAACATCATTTTCGAGAATTTGGCAATGTGTCTAACCGGCCTCACAACCACAGACCACATGTAACCACGCCAGCCCAGGACCACCACATCCGGCTTCTTTACCTGCTGCATCATCTGACGGGTGTGCTGAGGAGTATTTGATGGAGACCATTGTGTTCTTGGGAACCTTCAATACTGCAGAAATGTTTTGGTACCCTTCCCCAGATCTGTGCCCACACAATCCTGTCTCGGAGCTCTACGTTCAATTCCTTCGACCTCATGGCTTGGTTTTTGCTCTGACATGCGCTTTCAACTGTGGGACCTTATATAGACAGGTGTGTGCTTTTTCAAATCATGTCCAATCGATTGAATTTACCACCGGTGGACTCAAATACAGTTGTAGAAACAACTCAAAGATGATCAATGGAAACAGGATGCACCTGAGCTCAATTTCGAGTCTCATAACAAAGGGTCTGAACACTTGTGTAAATAAGGTACCTTTTTTTCTATATATATATATATATATATATACATCAATTCGGAACATTTTCTAAAAACCTGTTTTAGCTTTCACATTATGGGGTAGTGTGTGTAAATGTCTGAGGATTTTTATTTATTTAATCCATTTTAGAATAAGGCTTTAACCCAGCAAAATTAGGAAAAGGTCAAGGGGTCTGAATACTTCCCGAAGGCACTGTATATACACAAGTATGTGGACACCCCTTCATATTAGTGGATTTGGCTATTTCAGCCACACCCGTTGCTGACAGGTTTATAAAATCGACCACACAGCCATGCAATCTCCAAAGAAAAAACAGTAGAATGGACTTAAAGAGAGAAAGCTCCGTGACTTTCAACATGGTACCGAAAGGATGCCACCTTTCCAACAAGTTAGTTAATCAAATTCCTGCCCTGCTAGAGCTGCCCTGGTCAACTGTAAGTGCTGTTACTGTGAAGTGGAAATGTCAAGGATGAAAAATGGCTTAGCAGCAAAGTGGTAGGCCACATAAGCTCACAAAACGGGATCACCGAATGCTGAAGCGCGTAGCAATGTAAAAATCGTCTGTCCTCGGTTGCAACACTCACTACCGAGTTCCAAACTGCCTCTGGAAGCAATGTCAGCACAATAACTCTGTCGGGAGCTTCATGAAATGGGTTTCCATGGCCGAGCAGCTGCACACAAGCCTAAGATCACCATGCACAATGCCAAGTGTCGGCTGGAGTGGTGTCAAGCTCGCCGCCATTGGACTCTGAAGCAGTGGAAACGCTTTCTCTGGAGTGATGAATCACGCTTCACCATCAAGTTGTCCAATGGACGAATTGTAGTATTCATAAGAGCATGAAATCAGAAGGCAATGCAGGAAGAAGGCAATTCAGGTTGACATGCTCAGAGTGTAGATTTATCATACAAAATATACAAGTAGATTTACCAGATATGCATGGGCAATAGCCCAAAAGAAATAGCCTCAGTATCAGCCTTAAACTTTCCTATCTGAACAGACACAGGTAGAGGGCAAGACTCTACAGCCTGGTTCCCCCAGAGAAACCAAATAGAATCTGTCTAAAAGGAGCTCAAAGAGTTAGGCCTACATAATATAAGCACTTGCCCCCAGGATCATACAATTAGCCAATTGGCAATTACAACCAACAGTTTCCCCTGTGTACCAACAATGGTCCACCACCCAAAGGACATCCAGCCAACTTGACAACTGTAGGACGCATTGGAGTCAACATGGGCCAGCATCCCTGGGGGGGTTGCAACTCAATATTAGGAAGCTGTTCCTAATGTTTGGCGTACTCCGTGTATAATGCCCAACTAGGATTAAATGAGACACTTGTTTTTTTAAGTTGAATAAAAAATATATATATTAAAATAGTCAGCATGTGTAATCTCCGACAGTAGAGGGGTCTGGGTTGCTGCGTGTTCAGCTCCCATACCCATTCCCAACCGCTGCAGAGTGAGTGTCAGTTCTGGTGAATTTCTGGTGAAATTGATTTAACCCCTTGAAGCATACGATCACATTTTTGTGATCATTGGTGAGTGGTCCCTGCAGCGAACCATCGCAAATATTTTATTGGAAAAGTAGCAACAGAATTTATGATGCAACAAATGCATCTAAACAGCATTGTTGTCTGAAGAGCATCTAAACAATGTTTTGAACTTATGGGAAAAAAAGGTCTTCATAATTTTATTGCTCAAGTCGACCTTTTATTGTAAAAGATAAATGTAAACTTCATCATCCAAGCATCACACGGAACACATCTTTAACCAAACTCATTCCATAAACCAGTCTAAATAACAGGTTGCACTGACAAAAAAACTAAACTTAAGTTAGCGACCTAACAGCTGGACTTGTTTACTATTTACAACATATCTGGTGAGAACAAGGGAGAAATGTAATATTGTTTATACAAGAGATGTGTGTCAGCTAAGCTAACAGCAGCTAAATTCTTTAGGATGGCAGCAATGTTTGTTTATTTATGACAAGAAAAAACTCCCTAATCCCAGAATCCCACTATAAAATGCAAATAAACAGAGGCAAAGATAGCTGCGCCCATTGCCTGAAAAATGTTAACTTAGTTTGCACACTTTTCAGCATATTGCAAATATTCAATGTACTTAATACAGTGTATACAACAACCAGAGTATATGACTTGACAAGTCGTTTACAGTTTATGACAAATCACAAAGGAAATAAAATGTTGTTTTCACCCCACAGATCATCGTCAGATTGGAAAAATCGCTTTGAACGGTCATCCTCTTTCTAGAGCTCCGACTTTCCAACATGAACATAATTGACGTCATGATTTGACCATGATTTGAGTTCCCAATTGTCTTGAATGCTCCATAAGTCTGTCGAGTGAACTATCCCTTCACCTCGTTTTGTTATAACATCTTTGATCTGACAGACACCTACATGATAACCAGAATGCATTGTATGACGTCAACTAACATGGCGCAACACAAAGCTGGCAAATAGCTTAGCATTAGCTCATCATAATCAGTACAACCTTCAAAAAAGTATTTTACACACATTACAATCTATGCAAGAATCGGAATGCATGATTTGAAAACGTGAATTAAACAGTAAATACATTACGCTCCATACATATGGCATGCTGTAGTAGGAGCGACAACACGCAATACAGAAAATAAGGCACTTTCTTTGATAGGATTGCACACATGCTCAAAATTATTATTTGTAAGGAAAACCACAATGAAGGCAATGCAGGTGCGATCCAGAAAATGTGCCAGGTAGAAAAAGTTTGTGCAAGGACTATTCTGACTAGAGATACGCAAATGTCTGAATACTTGAAACACTGGTGAAGTGGGGAAGTGCTTGGGCTCTCATTAAAAAAGTTTATCCGGCTAAGTAAAACCTCAAACAGTAAAGCCTCAACGTGAAATGGGCTACTTCTTATATGAATTATTGCGGAAGTGGAACTACCTGCCTTACATTGCACTCCACGAGGAGCCTGCATGGCAGGCTGACTACCTGTTATGCGAGGGCAGCAAGAAGCCAAGGTAAGTTGCTAGCCAGCATTAAACTTATCTTATAAAAAATTAAACTTATCTTATAAAAAATGATCAATCTTAACATAATCACTAGATAACTACACATGGTTGATGATATTACTAATTTATCCAACGTGTCCTGCGTTGCATATAATCGATGCGGTGCATGTTCATTTCTCATCGAATCACAGCCTACTTCAACAAACGGGTGATGATTTAACAAGCGCATTTGCGAAAAAAGCACTGTCGTTGCACCAATGTACCTAACCATAAACATTAATGCCTTTCTTTAAAATCAATACACAAGTATATGTTTTTAAACCTGCATATTTAGTTAATATTGCCTGCTAACACAAAATTGTGTCACTGCTCTTGCGTTCATTGCCTGGCTCGTTGCGAACTAATTTGCCAGAATTTTACGTAATTATGACATTCCATTGAAGGTTGTGCAATGTAACAGGAATATTTAGGGATGCCACCCGTTAGATAAAATACGGAACAATTCCATATTTCACTGAAAAAATTAACATTTTGTTTTCGATATGATAGTTTCCGGATTCGACCATATTAATGACCTAAGGCTCGTATTTCTGTGTGTTTATTATATTATAATTAAGTCTTTGATTTGATAGAGCAGTCTGACTGAGCGGTGGTAGGCACCAGCACGCTCGTAAGCATTCATTCAAACAGCACTTTCGTGCGTTTTGCCAGCAGCCCTTCGCAATGCATTGCGCTGTTTATGACTTCAAGCCTGTCAACTCCCAAGATTAGGCTGGTGTAACCGATGTGAAATGGCTAGCTAGTTAGCCGGGTGCGCGCTAATAGCGTTTCAAACGTCACTCGCTCTGAGACTTGGAGTATTGTTCCCCTTGCTCTGCATGGGTAACGCTGCTTTGAGGGTGGCTGTTGTCGATGTATTCCTCGTTCGAGCCCAGGTAAGAGCGAGGAGAGGGACGGAAGCTATACTGTTACACTGGCAATACTAAAGTGCTTATAAGGACATCCAATAGTCATAGGTATACAAATCGTATAGAGAGAAATAGTCCAATAATTCCTATAATAACTACAACCTAAAACTTCTTACCTGGGAATATTGAAGACTCGTGTTAAAAGGAACCACCAGCTTTCATATGTTCCCATGTTCTGAGCAAGGCACTTAAACGTTAGCTTTCTTACATGGCACATATTGCACTTTTACTTTCTTCTCCAACACTTTGTTTTTGCATTATTTAAACCAAATTGAAAATGTTTCATTATTTATTTGAGGCTAAATTGATTTTATTTATGTATTATATTAAGTTAAAATAAGTGTTCATTCAGTATTGTTGTACCGTAATTTCCGGACTATTAAGGGCACCTGAATATAAGCCGCACCCACTGAATTACATTTTTTTTTTTATTTTGAACATAAATAAGCCGCACATGTCTATAAGCCGCAGGTGCCTACCGGTACATTGAAACAAATGAACTTTACACAGGCTTTAACGAAACACGGCTTGTAACAAAAAATTAGCAGTAAGCTTTAGTTGTCTTTTTGCACTGAGTCAAGTCCTCACGCTGCTGTTTCCAACGTCTTATCATCAACTCATTATGAGCAAGCTCCCGTGCAGCAGCTCTATTTCCTTTTCCAACAGCCAGATCAATCGCCTTCAACTTGAAAGCTGCATCATATGCATTTCTCCGTGTCTTTGCCATGATGAGGGTAACAAAATGACTACCGTAATCAGAATGATGGGAAGTTTGAGAGCACTCGATTTAATCTAAACAGGAAACAAAGAAGTTGTTTGACCGTAACCCGTTCGGCAATTTCCTTGGTCTAATGAAAGCTTCATGCCGCCAAATAACTGGGCACGTCACAGAATGTGTTGTTTTGGAGAAAAAAAAATTGAAAGCGTGAAAAATCCATATATTAGCCGCGTCATTGTTTAAGCCGCGAGGTTCTAAGCCTGGGAAAAAAGTTGCGGCTTATAGTCCGGAATTTACGGTAATTGTCATTATTACAACAACAAAAAAATTCATCGGCCGATTAATCGGTATCGGCTTTTTTGGTCCTCCAATAATTGGTATCGGTATCGGCGTTGAAAAATCACAATCGGTAGACCTCTACTATGTATAATTAGCAGGCAGCATAGGTTAACTTTTACGTAACAATCACGTTTTGGAACAGCGAGTGCATTCTGACATCATGCGCATAAAAAAACTCAAGCTGGGGCGACTGTTAAGAGATATCTCGAACTCACACGTGAAAAAGTTTAACTTGTAAATAATGAGTTTATTTTCCCGTAGTAAAGAATGACAACTGTATGCAGACATGTCGATAGACGTAGTATAAACCAGCCTTTAGTCTTGAAATATTTTATCATTTAGACATGGCTTCATGTTAATCCTTAAGGATAAGGCTTACGAGGGTGTGAACGATGCTTAATGAGTGTAGACAAAGAAGAGCTCTCTAGTAGGTGTACCAAAACATTCAAGTGCCATTTTCTCAAAAGTGGGGATACAAGTTTATCAAATTTCAGAGCAGAATAAATGGCCCTATTGTTCCTCAATTGTAGGGTATGATATACCATGTTTTAGCTCTGTGTCTCTACTTTTATTCAATTTAAAAACCACCATTTCAAATTTTGCTACAGCCGGTTGGTCACATTCTATTTTTTATTGACGTTATCGGCTTTACCGGCATCAGACGAGTCCCAAGAAGCTTGTGGGAGTTGTAGAGCAAAACAGATAATATCATCGTGTTCGTGAGAGTCTCATCTTTCCATAGAGGGGTCATAACAGTTGGCCACACTGTTCGGACACTGCAAACTATTTTGTGAGGAGACCGATTTTCGGGATATCTCATGGTCTGTGAGAAGACCAATTTTCGGGATGTCTCACAGTCTGACAAACACCGCTCTAGCTCTGTCACTTTTTATCGCAGATGCAGAAGTGCGACAGGCTGATATTTCTAGCTTAAACTGACAGATTTTTATGGGGATTTTTTTATTTTGCCAATTGGATTTCCGCCGGGGCACGGATATCGACCTTAGGGGGTTAAACTGCGCAGTAGTTACTGTACCCCCGGGGAAACACTAAAGATGTTCTACATTTATATATTTTCATTATTTGCAATGTTTCACATTATCACCTCTCAAACAATAATGTGTAGTGCATATATGTATCAATACGATGCAGTATGTCACTTTGTTTTCAGTCTTATGTTCCAAAATGTGTAAATGTGTTTTTTACCTTGGATAAAAGTACAGACTCAGATCTTCAAAATGGCATATCATACACTGTAGTTGGAGGAAACATGGGGAAGTAGTGTGAAATTGATAAACATATAATTCAATTTAGGAGAAAAAAGGCATTCAAACATTTTGCTGTGATTTTCACACTTGCTTAACTTTCATCCTTGGGAAACATATTTAGAAATGGAATACTTTCAAAAAATTGCCAAAATTGATTCTCTGAACATTATCTCACTAGGAAAACCATTTACAGTATTAAATTGCCTATTGTTGTATAATAAAGATAACCTATCACATTGAACAGTTACAGTGCTGCTCTTTGTTTACGCCCATTTAGCATCGTTCACACCTTCTAAAGCCTTAGACGCACCCATCCACATTGGAACACATGTAAATGTAGCCAAGTGCTAAAGAGGTATTCCTTAAAAAACAAGAAAATATTTCAACAATAAAGTACTTTATTAACTTCCAGTGCTAAAGGTAGTTGGAAAAACTTAAAACACAAACACACGAAGGCTTAGCAAAATGTTTTTATCTAGACCTATATTATAACACCCTTTGAGTAACTTTGGTTCAGGTCATGTGTTGATATGAACAAAGATTTTTGTTTGTGCATTTAAAAAAAAAACTTTTATTTAACCTCTCTAGGGTAGGGGGCAGTATTTGCACTGCCGGATAAAAAACGTACCCGTTTAATCTGGTTATTACTACTGCCCAGAAACTAGAATATGCATATAATTGTTTGATTTGGATAGAAAACACCCTAAAGTTTCTAAAACTGTTTGAATGGTGTCTGCGAGTATAACAGAACTCATATGGCAGGCAAAAACCTGAGAAGATTCCTTACAGGAAGTGCTCTCTCTGACCATTTCTTGGCCTTCTACACTCTCTTTATTGAAAACTGAGGATCTCTGTTGTAACGTGACACTTCCTACGGCTCCCATAGGCTCTCAGAAGGCGGCAAAACGTTGAATGATGACTTTGCAGGCCATGGCTGAAAAACAGTAGCGCATTTGGATAGTGGTCGATCAGAGAACAATGAGACTGGGGGCGTGTGCACGAGCCGACACCATGTTTTTATTTTTTCGTCTTTGAACGAAAACAGGGTTTCCCGGTCGGAATATTATCGCTTTTTTTACGAGAAAAATCACATAAAAATTGATTTTAACCTGTTAGTGCTAGGGGAAAGTATTTACATGGCCGGATAAAAAACGTACCCGATTTAATCTGGTTACTACTCCTGCCCAGTAACTAGAATATGCATATAATTATTGGCTTTGGATAGAAAACACCCTAAAGTTTCTAAAACTGTTTGAATGGTGTCTGTGAGTATAACAGAACTCATATGGCAGGCAAAAACCTGAGAAGATTTCATGCAGGAAGTGGCCTGTCTGACAAGGTGTTGTTGTTCTTGGCTCTGTTTATTGAACAATTAGGATCTTAGCTGTAACGTGACACTTCCTACGGCTCCCATAGGCTCTCAGAGCCCGGGAAAAAGCTGAACGATATCGAGGCAGCCTCTGGCTGAAACACATTATCGCCTTTGCCAAGTGGCCGATCAGAGGACAAAGGGCTTAGGCGCGTGCCCGAGCCGACCCCATGCTGTATTTTCTTTCGTCTGTTTACCTAATTGCAGATTCCCGGTCGGAATATTATCGCTTTTTTACGAGAAAAATGACATAAAAATTTATTTTAAACAGCGGTTGACATGCTTCGAAGTACGGTAATGAAATATTTAGAAATCTTTTGTCACGAAATGCGCCGTGCGCTTGACCCTTATTTACCATTCGGATAGTGTCTTGAACGCACGAACAAAACGCCGCTGTTGGAACATAACTATGGATTATTTGGGACCAAATCAACATTTGTTATTGAAGTAGAAGTCCTGGGAGTGCATTCTGACGAAGAACAGGAAAGGTAATCAAACTTTTCTAATAGTAAATCGGAGTTTGGTGAAGGCTAAACTTGCTGGGTGTCTAAATAGCTAGCCCTGTGATGCCGGGCTATCTACTTAGAATATTGCAAAATGTGCTTTCACCGAAAAGCTATTTTAAAATCGGACATAGCGAGTGCATAGAGGAGTTCTGTATCTATAATTCTTTAAATAATTGTTATGCTTTTTGTGAACGTTTATCGTGAGTAATTTAGTAAATTGTTAGTAAATTCGCCGGAAGTTTGCGGGGGGTATGCTAGTTCTGAACGTCACATGCTAATGTAAAAAGCTGGTTTTTGATATAAATATGAACTTGATTGAACAAAACATGCATGTATTGTATAACATAATGTCCTAGGTGTGTCATCTGATGAAGATCATCAATGGTTATTGCTGCATTTAGCTGTCTTCTGGGTTTTTGTGACATGATATGCTAGCTTGAAAAATGGGTGTCTGATTATTTCTGGCTGAGTACTCTGCTGACATAATCTAATGTTTTGCTTTCGTTGTTAAGCCTTTTTGAAATCGGAGAGTGTGGTTAGATTAACGAGAGTCTTGTCTTTAAAATGCTGTAAAATAGTCATATGTTTGAGAAATTGAAGTAATAGCATTTCTAAGGTATTTGAATATCGCGCCACAGGATTCAACTGGCTGTTACGTAGGTGGGACGATTTGGTGCCACCTGCCCTAGAGAGGTTAATGTTGATTACTGATGTGCATGCATGACGATAAAGTTTTTGATGTTTAACTTTGTAGCTACCAAAAATAGCCATTGTGGTGCGAATGCTAATCAAACCCGATTTTACGTTAGAGGGACACATGCTTCGTTAGCTAGCTGGCTAACCCAATGAAATGCTAGCTACTGGATTATAGAATTTTGAGGTTGTATCCTGTGTCTGCATTGCCATTGTTTGGCTGGAAGCAGGTCAAGTGTGTGTACAGGGCATTTTAGTACAGCTGTAGCAGTGAACAGGCAATAAAAATCTATAGGACATTAATTCATTCATATTTTAACCTATTTTTATGGAATTTGTCTTTCTGCATAAACCTGCTTTCCGCCATCAGTCAGGGATGCAAGCTAGTTACCTTTTGGATTCAAAATTTGCCATTTTGAATCCAAAATAGGTGACCTACGTGATTCGTGTACATCCGATGATAAAAGTTTTGAAGGGGATGGGAGGGGCTTTGGATCACTACCTGCTGTAAGCGAACGAGTGATGCGCGTTTGGAGCAATACTGGATGTATCCAAGGCTCAGCCATTCGTTCACATAACAACATAATGCAGTGCAGCATGCTACAGAATAAAGAAGAGACAACCAACTTGCTAGTTATAGCATTAGCGCGCGCTCTGGAAAAGCATCTTGCCAGTTACAGCAGCGCGTCCCCTGGAAAGGCAGCTTGCCAGTTACAGCAGCGCGTCCCCTGAACAATAACGAAGAGGTAACGTTAAGTGAGAAGCCTGACCACGGAGACGGGGGTAAGAAGGTGATGAACCGTACTTCATGAGCTGTAACCGAAAAACAACTGGCATTTGGAAAGTTTGAGGTGAGGAAGAAAGTGTGGTGAAACAAGTATTGTTAGCATTGTAAGTATCTTGCTAGCTGGATCAAATTCTCCGTTAGCTAGCCAGGGAAATGTTGAGCAACATTAGCCAACATATCTGATCAAATAATTGAGTTGATGGGGTGAAAATTAGCTTGCTAATAAAGTCAGACAGCTAACGTTACAACATCAGATGAGCTAACATTAGTAACCTAACCAATTCGCTATAGTATTAACTGGTATACGACTCCTTTCCGTTCCTCAAGTTATAACGTGTTAGTTGCTTACTGGACCCTGGCAATCTGTGAAATGTTAACTAGCTAATGAACTAACCACTATCTGTTAACTAATGTTCTCCCTCTACAGTTTGTGGTTCGTTTTCAGAATGAGAGAATTAGGTCAACATTAGGCATTGCTTGTTAATTAAACAAGTGGATTCAGGGATCAAGTGTAGCTGGACCTGGGCCTGGCTTAAGCTGTATGCATTTACATTTACATTTACGTCATTTAGCAGACGCTCTTATCCAGAGCGATTTACCGTATGCCACTATAGAGGTGAAAGGAACACCACACACCTTCCCTCTTTGTCACTTTTTTCAATACAGTGGATAAAAAGCGAGATTGCCAGGTCTGAAAGAGATTAATTATGCCAACAAAGGGTATCATGCTCTGCAGGCACATTGTAGAACAAATGTCCACAGGCAGAAAGTGTACAATGTAACAATGTGCAGTGTAGCCCAGATATATTGTTTTTGATGTGTTGAACTTGACAGTAACACTTGTGTGTGAGTGAGGGGGCATTATAAAAATGTTTACTCAGTGAACGTTATTTTTGCACACATGTAGCCTTGTGCACTTGATCGATGTCTACTATAGTGGCCACTATAATAGAGCAAAAATAGAATGCCTGTTTGTTTCATTCTATTTCTACTTTAAGATGTTTTTTCCCCAAGTGCAATATGTATATGTGTGTGGTCACAAGCGTTCTATTATAAAGGCTGTCTTGGCTGACTACAATATTAGTGTGTTGTTTTTTCTCCAAACTTGAGAGTCATTTGCAGTAAAGTCTAGGCAACAAATAACATTGGATTGCTTTCTTTACATTTTTTAGCTGTGAGTTAGGTTCACATTAGCCACTTTTTATTTTACACGCAGAGACTGATCATGTAGATCATATTCTTTCTTGTTAAATTAGTTAAAACCTGCATTTTCCCCTAGCAGGGATTTTTTGCATGTTTCAGTGCAAAAAGAAAAGCGTCACCTTTTTTGGCCCTCACCAGTTTGCATCCCCGATCAGTGCAAAGAGATGATCGAGGGTGAACAAGCAACACTTCAGGTATTTTGTCTTTACTTTGACCTTATTGCTTGGACTTAGGAGTCAATGAATGCTATTGCTCATATGCAAGGTTTTAATGTCCTGTCTATTTTTGTCTACTTTCCTCCTTTACAGCTTTAATTGTCTGGAGCCTGGTGTTGTTGTGGCCAAGGAGCTTTCACTCAGATGGAACCATGTTTCAGCTACTGTGCAATGTTGACTCCTTCCTCCCAGAGATGTGAAAGCATCCCCCGGACTGGACACAACCTGGCAAACACATATTTTGGAGAAAATCAGTACTTTTGCAATGAAAAGGCCATGGACATGACATGTTCTGCTCCAAAGGGTGCGCATGCGGCTCTTTAGCGCCGCCCTAGTGGCTCCCTGGAGCTTTTTCAAAAATATGAAAATGGTTTTAATATAATTTATTATAATATGAAAATTGTTTTAATATAATTTATTATCCAATGCCGTAAAAATGTGTATAATAAATATTTAATTTCAACATTTCTGTCAACGAAGATTTACGTCATAGCCTGCGACACACGTTTCTTTCAGCTCGGCGTAGTGCCAGACAGGTGGCCGTTGCAAACAAACCGGCAGGTGTGTCATGGGCCATGGATCCCAAAGGGAAAAAGAGAAAGATAGCTGAGGAGAACAGAGGATTCCACAGTTCTTGGACCGAATAATTTACTTACATTGCCAATGCGGAAGGATTGCCTGCATGTTTGCTTTGTAATGAGAAGTTGTCAAATAACAAAAAGAGTAACGTGGAAAGACATTTCCATTCTTCCTGACAGTTATAGGAACATGAAGAAATATGCATTTGGAGTATTATCCATCTTTGGATCAACATACCTGTGCGAGCAGATATTCTCAAACATGAACTACATAAAATCCAAATACCGCACCCGCCTCACAGATGAGAGCTTGCAGTCCTGCGTGAAGATTAAAGTTACATCTTACATGCCCGATGTTGAGAAGCTGTCCAGTGATGTCCGAAAACAAAAGTCACATTAAACGGGTAAGAACACAATCCTGTCATAGGCACATATTTAGTAACAAAGTGGCTGTTTTTATAAAGTGATTTCTGATTTTTGTCAGTATATATTTGGAATGACACATAGGGATATTATTGTGTTTTGTTGCTCAGGTCCGAGGATGGCTGCATTGTATTGTGCGTGTCAAAAGAGAAGAGGGTGCTGCTGCCTTTTACCCTTGCACATTTGTAAAAAACTAAAGAGAAGAGGATAATGCACAGAAATTGAACTTAAACTGTATTATTTTAATTTTATATACTTTACCTTTTCAAAAGGCTGCTGTTTTATTGCACTCTGTCTGTTGCCCAGATAAGGAGGGAAAGAGAAGAGGATTGTATCGTATTATTGAGGATTGAAAAGGACTGCATTTTATTTCCATGGGGAGGTCTGAAATTACAGGAGGCCTATTATGCACGTTGCACATTTTGTTGTTGTTTTTTCGAATCCTAAAATAAAAATGACATCAAAAATCTGATTTCTGTATTGTATTTCAATAATTTCATCAATGCAACGAAACATAATACATTAATATTATAATGGAAGTTAAACTTAAAGCACCATCGTACAGCAGAGTAGTCACGTGGTGCGTCATTCTCTCCAGGATGCGCTGCAGGTAAAATAATCGTTTAATCATGAATGCTCATTATGTATTTGTAGCCTACTTATCATTTTGATAGTAGGCTAATATAGCTAATATAGACACTTACAGCATGTGTTGCCTTCATTATAAGGCTTATATAAGGCTTTTAATTTTTTGCGGCTCCAGACAGATTTGTTTTTTGTTTTTTTAGTCCAATATGGCTCTTTCAACATTTTGGGTTGCCGACCCCTGCACTAGGCCATCATTGAAAATATGAATGTGCTCTTAAAACCTGTTGAGGACAGCTATAACTTCAATTTCTCAAACATATTACTATTTTACACCATTTGAAAGATAAGACTCTCGTTAAAGGTCATCAGATGACACTCCTAGGACATTATGTTATACAATACATGCATGTTTTGTTCAATCAAGTTCATATTTATATCAAAAACCAGCTTTTTACATTAGCATGTGACGTTCAGAACTAGCATACCCACCGCAAACTTCCGGTGAATTTACTAAATTACTCACGATAAACGTTCACAAAAAACAATTTTCAGAATTATAGATACAGAACTCCTTTATGCAATCGCTATGTCCGATTTTAAAATAGCTTTTCGGCAAAAGCACATTTTGCAATATTCTGAGTAGATAGCTCGCCATCACGGGCTAGCTATTTTGACACCCACCAAGTTTGGCCCTCACCAAACTCAGATTTACTACAAGAAAAATTGGATTACCTTTGCTGTTCTTCGTCAGAATGCACTCCCAGGACTTCTACTTCAGTAACAAATGTTGGTTTGGTTCAAAATAATCCATAGTTATGTTCAAATATCCTCGGTTTTGTTCGTGCGTTCAAGACACTATCCGAAGGGTGATGAAGGGTGACGCGCCCGATGCGTTTCGTGACAAAAAAATCTAAATATTCCATTACCGTATTTCGAAGCATGTCAACCGCTGTTTAACAGCGGAATGCAACTGGCCAGCTAAGCTATCTGTCTTATCGTTGCTTCGTTCCACAACAAGCCATCTGTAAACAATGTCTCGTTGCGGGACAATGCAAGCTATAATGGTACCTATATGCAACTGTCTAGCGAGCTAGCTATATAGCTAACAACAGCTAGAAATTAAACATACTTTTTGATACAGTTGAGACAATAACATACAGTTGCAGTTGGAAGTTTACATACACTTAGGTTGGGGTCATTACAACTCATTTTCAACCACTCCACAAATATCTGAAAAAACTATAGTTTTGGCAAGTCGGTTAAGACATCTACTTTGTGCATGACATAAGTACTTTTTCCAATAATTGTTTACAGACAGATTATTTAACTTATAACTCACTGTATCACAAGTCCAGTGGGTCAGAAGTTTACATACACTAAGCTGACTGTGCCTTTCAACAGCATGAAAAATTCCAGAATATTATGTCATGGCTTTAGAAGCTTCTGATAGGCTAATTGACATAATTTTAGTCAATTGGAGGTGTACCTGTGAATGTATTTCAGGGTCTACCTTCAAACTCAGTGCCTCTTTGCTTGACATCATGTGAAAATCTAAAGAAATCAGCCAAGATCTCAGAAAAGAATGTGTAAACCTCCACAAGTCTGGTTCATCCTTGGGAGCAATTTCCAAACGCCTGAAGGTACCACGTTCATCTGTACAAACAATAGTATGCAAGTATAAATGCCATGGGACCACGCAGCCGTCATATGCTCAGGAAGGAGATGTGTTCTGTCTCCTAGAAATGAACGTACTTTGGTGCAAAAAGTGAAAATCAATCCCAGAACAACAGCAAAGGACTTTGTGAAGATGCTGGAGGAAACAGGTACAAAAGTATCTATATCCACAGTAAAACAAGTCCTATATCGACATAAACTGAAAGGCCGCTCAGCAAGGAAGAAGCCACTGCTCCAAAACCGCCATAAAAAAAGCCAGACTACGGTTTGCAACTGCACATGGTGACAAAGATCGTACTTTTTGTAGAAATGTCCTCTGGTCTGATGAAACAAAAGTAGACATTTTTGGCCATAATGACCATAATTATGTTTGGAGGAAAAAGGGGGAGGCTTGCAAGCCGAAGAACACCATCCCAACCGTGAAGCACTGGGGTGTCACGACACCGACGGATGGTGACGACGACCGCCGACCGGGCGGCGCTCGGCGGTCGTCGTCACCGGCCTACTAGCTGCCATCGATCCTTTGTTTCACTTTCTGTTGGTTAGGTCTAGGTAGGCACGCACCTGTTTTGGTTTAGTTATTAGTAGGGGGGGGGGTATTTAGTCTAGCGAGGTATGTCTGTGTTTGTGCATGATTGTTCCTTGTCAGGTTTGGGGAAACTTGGGGAAACGTGTGGGTTTTTTCCCCTCTGCCTGTGATTGTTTGTGTTTTTCATCACAGAGGTATTTATGGGCTGCGTCCCTATCTTTGGATATCTAATAAGGGTTTGGAGCTTGGTATCTGTTTGGCGTCCTGCCCTGCCGTGTTGGGACTTTCCTTGTTTTGTGCATACGGATTAAAAGTGTGTTCAAGAATTTACTGTCTTCTGCGCTTGACTCTACCTCTCCTGCTTCCTTGAACTACATACTGACAGAATCACGCACCCATCGATGGAGTCAGCAGGAGCTTCAGCGCCAATCCCGTCCATGGAGGAAAGAGTTGCCCAACACTCCACCCTGCTCCACCGTCTGGGTACCGCCATGGATCAGGTGTTGGCGCGCATGGATAGCTGGGACCGAAGTGCTCTCGGCCCCACGAACGCGGCAGGTCAACAGCCTGCGCTCCAACCAGCACCCACAGCACCCAGTACCGGTGGGGTGAAACTCGCCCCCCCCCCCCCCAGGGAGTACGATGGGACGGCCGCTGGTGTAAGGGCTTCTTACTCCAGTTGGAGTTATACCTGGCGACCGTTCGTCTCTCTCCCTCGGGGGAGGAGAGCGTCAGCGTCCTCGTCTCCTGTCTCACGGGTAGGGCCCTGGAATGGGCAAACGCCGTGTGGGACAGTCCGGACTCAGCCAGGGACAACTACCCAGAGTTCACCCGCCGTTTTCGGGGCAGTGTTCGATCATCCCCCGGAGGGGAGAGCGGCGGGTGAGCGGCTATTTCACCTGAGACAGGAGACGAGGAACGCGCAGGACTTTGCTCTCGAGTTCCGGACCCTGGCCGCGGGAGCAGGGTGGAATGAGAGGGCCCTTATAGATCACTACCGATGTAGTTTGAGGGAGGACGTCCGTCAGGAGTTAGCCTGTCGGGACACGACCATCACCCTGGACCAACTGCTTGACCTGTCCATCCGACTGGACAATCTGCTGGCCGCCCGCGGGCGTCCGACCCGGGCCCTGCTCATTCCACCCTCCAGCCCTCCTGCTCCCATGCCTATGGAGATAGGGGGGGCAGCAGCCAGGAAGACTGGAGGGGGAGTTCGCTCCTGCACCTCATGTGGTCGCAGAGGGCACACTGTGGACCGGTGCTGGAGAAACTCACCCGGGAGTCCAGAAGGCAGGCAGAGCGCTCCTTTGACACCTCAGGTGAGTCAGCACCAGCCTCACCCAGAGCTCCCTGTCCGTCACATGTATGTGTTAGTGTCTTTTCCTTGTTTCTCTCCTCACTCCGGGCTTAAGGCGCTAGTCGATTCAGGCGCGGCGGGGAGTTTTATGGACCGTGGGGTCGCGGCTAAGTTAGGGATTCCCCTGGTCCAGTTGGACCAACCCTTCCCCGTGCACGCCCTAGACAGTCGACCACTAGGGTCAGGGCTTGTCAGGGAGGTCACTGTGCCACTGATCATGGTAATGCGGGGGGGTCATGAGGAGTGGATTAGTCTTTTCCTCAATGATTCCCCAGCGTTTCCAGTGGTTCTAGGGATTCCCTGGCTAGCCACTCACAACCCTAAGATTTCGTGGGGACAGAGGACTCTTAAGGGGTGTTCAAAGGAGTGCTCGGGCAGGTGCATAGGAGTTTCCATTAGTGCGACTACGGTGGAGAGTCCAGACCAAGTCTCCACCATGCACATTCCCTCAGAGTATGCCGATTTGGCTATCACCTTCAGTAAAACGAAGGCGACCCAATTACCACCTCATCGACGAGGAGACTGTGCGATAAACCTCCAGGTGGGCGCTGCACTTCCTCGTAGTCACGTTTATCCCCTGTCTCAGGAAGAAACAGTGGCTATGGAAACATACGTCACTGAGTCTTTGAGGCAGGGATACATTCAGCCATCTAACTCACCCGTCTCCTGAGCTTCTTTTTTGTGAAGAAGAAGGAGGGAGGTCTGCGCCCGTACATTGACTATAGAGGTCTAAATGCCATCACAGTGGGTTTCAGTTACCCACTACCTCTCATCGCATCGGCGATAGAGTCATTTCACGGGGCGCGCTTCTTCGCGAAATTGGAACTCAGGAGTGCATATAATTTGGTGCGTATCCGAGGAGGGGACGAGTGGAAAACTGCATTTAGTACCACATCTGGCCATTATGAGTACCTCGTCATGCCGTATGGGTTAAAGAATGCTCCCGCAGTCTTCCAATCCTTTGTGGATGAGATTCTCCGGGACCTGCTCGGTCAGGGTGTAGTGGTGTACATCAATGATATTCTGATCTACTCCGCTACACGCGCCGAGCATGTGTCTCTGGTGCGTAAAGTGCTTGGGCGACTGGTGGAGCATGACCTATACGTCAAGGCTGAGAAATGTGAGTTTTCCAAACCAGCCGTCTCCTTCTTGGGGTATCGCATTTCCACATCAGGGGTAGTGTTGGAATGTGACCGCATATCAGCCATGCATAATTGGCCGACTCCCACCACGGTGAAGGAGGTGCAGCGGTTTTTGGGATTTGCCAATTACTACCGGAGGTTTATCCGGGGCTTTGGGCAGGTGGCGGCTTCCATTACCTCACTGATGAAAGGGGGCCCGGTGCGGTTGCGGTGGTCAGCGGAGGCGGACAGGGCCTTTAGTCGTCTGAAGGTTTTGTTCACCGACGCTCCAGTGCTGGCGCATCCGGATCCCTCTTTGCCCTTCATAGTGGAGGTGGACGCGTCCAAGGCTGGGGTAGGAGCCATGCTATCCCAGTGCTCGGGCACCCCCCCAAGCTCCGCCCCTGCGCCTTCTTCTCTAGGAAGTTGAGTCCGGCGGAGCGTAACTATGATGTGGGGGACAGGGAGTTGTTGGCTGTGGTCAGAGCCCTGAAGGTGTGGAGACATTGGCTTGAGGGGGCGCGTCACCCTTTTCTCATCTGGACTGACCACCGTAATCTGGAGTACATCCGGGCGGCGAGGAGACTGAACCCGCGTCATGCCAGGTGGGCGATGTTCTTTACTAGATTTCAGTTTAACATCTCGTATATCCCAGGTTCCCGGAACACTAAGGCCGACGCACTGTCTCGTCTCCATGATGCCGAGGAACAGTCCACCGATCCCACTCCCATACTTCCAGCCTCCTGCCTGGTGGCACCGGTGGTTTGGGAGGTGGACGCGGACATCGAGCGGGCGTTACGGACAGAGCCTACTTCTCCTCAGTGTCCAGTGGGTCGTAAGTACGTTCCGCTCGGTGTTCGCGATCGTTTGATTCGGTGGGCGCACACGCTTCCCTCCTCGGGTCACCCAGGGGTTGAGCGGACAGTGTGTGATCTTAGTGGTAGATACTGGTGGCCCACCTTGGTGAAGGACGTGAGGCGCTATGTCTCCTCCTGTTTGGTGTGCGCTCAGAGTAAGGCTCCCAGGCACCTGCCTAGAGGGAAATTACAGCCCCTCCCGGTACCACAGCGACCATGGTCCCACCTGGCGGTGGATTTCCTGACCGATCTCCCGCCGTCTCAGGGCAACACCACGATCCTGGTCGTTGTGGACCGGTTCTCTAAGTCCTGCCGTCTGCTCCCTTTACCCGGTCTTCCTACGGCCCTGCAGACCGCGGAAGCCTTATTCACCCACATCTTCCGGCACTACGGGGTGCCCGAGGATATCGTCTCAGATCGAGGCCCCCAGTTCACGTCCCGAGTGTGGCGGGCGTTTATGGAGCGACTGGGGGTTTCGGTCAGTTTGACCTCAGGGTTTCACCCCGAAAGTAATGGGCAGGTAGAGAGGGTAAATCAGGAAGTGGGCAGGTTTCTGCGGTCCTACTGCCAGGACCGGCCAGGGGAGTGGACAAGGTTCGTGCCATGGGCCGAAATGGCTCAGAACTCTTTGCGCCACTCCTCTACCAACATGTCGCCGTTCCAATGCGTGTTGGGTTATCAGCTGGTCCTGGGGCCATGGCATCAGAGCCAGACGGAAGCCCCTGCGGTAGAGGAATGGGTTCAGCGCTCCAGGGAGACCTGGGACGCTGTTCAGGAATCCCTGGAACGAGCCAGGGAACGACAAAAGGTGAGCGCTGACCGTCGCCGCAGTGAGGCCCCTGTGTTTACCCCAGGGGAGAGAGTCTAGCTCTCGACCCGGAACCTGCCCCTCCGCCTGCCCTGCCGGAAGCTGGGTCCGCGGTTTGTGGGGCCATTTAAAGTCCTGAGGAGAATAAACGAGGTGTGTTACAGATTACAACTTCCTTCTTATTATCGCATTAACCCCTCGTTTCATGTGTCTCTCCTCAGGCCGGTGGTAGCTGGTCCGCTGCAGGAAAATGAGGTGCAGGAGGTCCCTCCACCCCCCCTGGACATCGGGGGGCCCCCGGCGTACACAGTCCGGTCCATCTTGGACTCCAGACGCCGGGTGAGGGGCCTGCAGTACCTCGTGGACTGGGAGGGGAACGGCCCGGAGGAGAGGTGCTGGGTACCGGTGGAGGACATATTGGACCCAGCGCTCATCCGGGAGTTCCACAGCCTCCATCCGGATCGCCCTGCGCCTCGCCCTCCGGGGCGTCCTCGAGGCCGGCGTCAGGGGGGGAGTACTGTCACGACACCGACGGATGGTGGCGCCCCTCCTCGACCGGGCGGCGCTCGGGGGTCGTCGTCGCCGGCCTACTAGCTGCCATCAATCCTTTGTTTCACTTTCTGTTGGTTAGGTCTAGGTAGGCACGCACCTGTTTTGGTTTAGTTATTAGTAGGGGGGGTTATTTAGTCTAGCGAGGTATGTCTATGTTTGTGCGTGATTGTTCCTTGTCAGGTTTGGGGAAACTTGGGGAAACGTGTGGGTTTTTTCCCCTCTGTCTGTGATTGTTTGTGTTTTTCATCACAGAGGTATTTATGGGCTGTGTCCCTATCTTTGGACATCTAATAAGGGTTTGGAGCTTGGTATCTGTTTGGCGTCCTGCCCTGCCGTGTTGGGACTTTCCTTGTTTTGTGCATACGGATTAAAAGTGTGTTCAAGAATTTACTGTCTTCTGCGCTTGACTCTACCTCTCCTGCTTCCTTGAACTACATACTGACAGGGGGTGGCAGCATCATAATGTGGGGGTGCTTTGCTGCAGGAGGGACTGGTGCACTTCACAAAATAGATGGCATCATGAGTTAGGAAAATTACGTGGATATATTGAAGCAACAGCTCAAGACCTCATTCAGGAAGTTACAGCTCGGTCGCAAATGGGTCTTCCAAATGGACAATGACCCGCAGCATACTTCCAAAGTTGTTGCAAAATGGCTTAAGTACAACAAAGTCAAGGTATTGGAGTGGCCATCACAAAACCCTGACCTCAATCCCATAGAAAATTTGTGGGTAGAAAACTGAAAAAGCATGTGCAAGTAAGGAGACCTACAAACCTGACTCAGTTACACCAGCTCTGTCAGGAGGAATGGGCCAAAATTCACCCAACTTATTGTGGGAAGTTTGTGGAAAGCTACCAGAAACGTTTGACCCAATTTAAACAATTTTAAAGGCAATGCTACCAAATACTAATTGAGTGTATGCAAACTTGTGACCAACTGGGAATGTGATGAAAGCAATAAAAGCTGAAATAAATTATTCTCTCTACTATTATTCTGACATTTCACATTCTTAAAATGAAGTGGTGATGCTAACTGACCAATAGGCACATGTTCATTATGTTATATTAAGTTCACACTTTGATTAAAAAAAGGTTTACGTTCAAATGCCTCTCCTGTGAAATAGTGATGGGGAAATGAAGCTTCCTGAAGCATTGAGCATTTCCAACTAATTGTGTCGAAAATATGTTTGATCAACACATTGTACACTAGTGGCACCTTCTGATCAAAATAATTTGAAACAACCAAATTATTATAGATGACATCATGCGCAGGGTAGCCTTTTTTGTCTTCTACCGAAACCAATACCAACCCAATCAGGTGGTTGTTCGACAAAACTAAGTGTTGGATGTCATTGATCACGTGCTTCTGATAAAGTGATACAAGCGTCGGCAAACTGCTTCGAAGTAAGCTCTGCTTAGTGATTTTGACGCATGTCTCAGACCTCCGGTATGAATTGTAACATCACTAGTGTGAAGTGACATGCGACATAAGCCCAGCTTTCTGTAATGGGTCACATTTGGGAAAATCGATGCTGCTGTGCCGGTGAACAGTGTTGGAACACTGAGCCATTCACTGCACTGGGTGGCTGTGTAATGAGTGGATTGCTTTTTGAAAATAGGATACCGGACTGTCTACAGCTATAAAGTTTTGAACCTAGAAGAAGACCGAAAAATGGGAGCAGGCAAGAAGGAGTCGACCTGAATTGGAAAGAAGATTGTTGAGTTGTCCTGAAAAGCAAGGTTAGCTAATGTTACTGAGTGAGTGTCAAGCTAGCTACAGTAGTAGTTGGTTAGCTAGATAGCTAACACGTTGTGTTTAACAGCCAGACTGTCAGTTTTACACATAGCTAGCTAGTTAATTAACTAAACTGCAATTATCGTAAGCCATTATTATCTAGCTACCCATGGTAGCAGTATCTGTCAGAAGTAAAGCAAGAAGGATCATGGCATATTTTAGAAGCAATGCATGTTGATAAGCTACCTCACATTAGTTGGATCCCTAGCTAACTAGCTAGCTAGCTATAGCCTATAGATGTAATTAGGAAGTGTAGCCTACTTAAGCAGCAGAGTTGATACTTCAATAAGGTTTCACTTAGCTCGTCTGAAATGTAGTGTGCACTTAGTCCAGCGCCAATCCTATCAACTGCTTGCTGAACACGGTTGTTTGAATAATTTTTCTCCATACATCGCTTGATATATTAAACTTTTGCCATAGCCAGTTGGCAAGCATGCTAAAACGTATCCTTTGCCAGTGATTTTTTTTAGCATAACTGTGGCAGTGTCTTAAACGATGGGATGGACGCTGCTAAGATTCAAAATCGCTGTGTTGAAAACATCCTTAATCTGCTTTGTGCGTGTCCACACGGGTGACATTAGCGGCGGAAGGGAGGGATTTGGCCTTTTTGTGAGGGAGGAGACTTCACGTCCTTCACACAACAGTCATCACAATTGTTAATGTTATTCCCCCCAGAAGTTAAACGAAAGTGACAACTTTCGCAAGTATTTTAAATGAATGGCAAAGATACTTATATGTCTCTGGTGTTAGCTAGTAACTGACTAGCTAGGTCTTCAGCCAGCATGGAACAAAAGGTGGGGAAGGGTCGTTCAAAACTCTCAACACATCAGTCAGTGCTGCTGTAAACGGCAGCACAAGAGACATGCCAAATGGGAGGTTATCCCGCTCAGGGTCAATAACAAGAGAAAAACAATATAAAAAGCTCTGCCATCACTGTGTTAATTTAGAATAAAATGAATTTGATTATTTAGGCATTAAACACCAATATAGTATATTAAATAGAGAAATTTGTTCAACTCTCCATATAATTCTCAAATGAAATAAATGCAAACAGATGCAGGCCTTTAACCACTGGAGTAGCCTACAGTTCCGTTGTACTGCACGCAACCACGTGTTGGGGGCACTCGCTTTGACCCACCAGGGGACAGAGCAGGCGGATCACTAAGAGCTGGTTGGTCTAATTTTGGTTAAGTTGCTTTGGTGCTATTCTGAGTGATTGGAAATACCAGGAGATTGATAGGGAGAGAAGAAAGACATGCAGTTCCATCTGAAATTGCACCCTTATCCCTGTATAGTGGAATACTTTTGACCTGGCCCTGGTCAAAGTAGTGCACTTAGAGGGAATAGGGTACCTTTTTGGATGCAACAACAGTCAAGTCAAGTGTGATACGTCTTAATAGACTGACTGCAATTCCAATGAAGGATGGAACACTGGTTTTCATTAAAACAAGAGATACAATAATATAAGTGGGTCAAGGAAGGATGATGAATCTCATGAAAGTATGGAAATAATCACATTTCTCTTATAACATTTTTTGTTTTTGTTTACTACTAATGTTTTTGTCTAATAACAGAACCAAAAAAACAAAATGTAGCTTGTTTATTATCAGAACTGGATTACTCCATCTAAAATGGAATGTGGAATGATTGAACATAATCCTTAAATTTTAAACTTGCTGGTTTCATTAATACATTTTAAAGGCCATTTTAAGATATTGATGGGTAATGATTGGTTCAGTTTTGCTATCTATTAATTCAGTTCACATATAGCACAAGAGTCTGAAATTGTGCAATACAGGACATTCCCTTAGTTATAAAGGAGGTTCCATTCATGTTCTGCATTGACCTTGAATATCTCTCTAATGTGCAATAATCAGTCAGGCTCACACGTTCTCATTCTACCTTAAGGCTTTACACAGCAGGACACCATTATTCCCTCTCATTAATGCTACGCTAACCTTGATCATAGTTACTCTAGCCTATATGCTGAGGAATAACAATTCATGTCGATTTTTTTCTCTTTTGCCTCTTTTTTCCTTTTTTTTCTCTTTTTTCCTTTCTTTCCTTCCATTTGTTAACATCCAAGGGAGATTTAATGTTACAAAAAGTGAATCTGGATGTATTTCATAGACTGAGCCAAATTGAAAACCTTAACGTTACTTCCGCCCTAAAACATCTAGCGAATAGGCTGTAATCTTAATAATGGACACCTTATGAGCCAATCAGAAATAACTCAAAAAGTGGTTTATAGGGAAGGGTTTGACAGTAGAGCATTAGGATATGGGAGATTTATGGTGATTGGCAGCCATCAGGGAGTTAATACTAGACTTTTGGAGCCACTGGGAGATGTGAGTGGTCTTCTGTGTGTTCAGATCAATACTCAACATCTAATACCGGAACAATCGCATAAGGGCGATTCTGCAACTACAGAATTTTCTGTGTCCCAGGGGTAGATTAAAAATAAAATGCATATATATATATATATATATATACTTTAAAAAATTTTGGTAACACTTTATTGGGATAGTCCATCTGTAGATGCTCTACAGACTATCGGTAACATTTAAAATATCTATCTACTAACCTTAGCTCTAACCCCAACCTTAACCTTTATCCTAACCCTAACCTTAACACTTACCCTAACCGTAACATTAGCAAGCATTTGCTTATCAACAGATATACTGAACAAAAATATAAACGCTGCATGCAACAATTTCAAAAATGTTAGTTAGTTAAAGTTGATATAAGGAAATCAGTCAATTGAAATAAATTCATTAGGCCCAAATCTATGGATTTCACATGACTGGGAATACAGATATGCATCTGTTGGTCACAGATACTTAAAAAAAAGGTAGAAGCGTGGATCAGAAAACTAGTCAGTATCTGGTGTGACCACCATTTGCAACATAAAGTTGATCAGGCTGTTAATTGTGGCATGTTGTCCCACTCCTCTTCAAGAGTGACCTTTTCCTGTCCCCCAGCACAAGGTACAGCTGTGTAATGATCATGCTGTTTAATCACCTTCTTGATATGCCACACCTATCAGGTGGATGGATTATTTTGACGAAGGAGAAATGCTCACTAAAAGGGATGGAAACAAATTTGTGCAAAACATTTGAGAGAAATAAGCTTTTTATGCATATGGAACATTTCTGGGATCTTTCTTTTCAGCTCATGAAACATTAGACCAACACTTTAGATGTTGTGTTTATATTTTTGTTCAGTGTAGTTTGTTGATAGTATGACCATCTGTAGATGCTCTACAGATGGAAAATCTGACGCCTCACATGTTCTCAACTGGCTGCTTCATTAAATAGTACCCGCAAAACACCAGTCTTAACGTCAACAGCGAAGATGCGACTGCGGGATGCTGGCCTTCTAGGCAGAGTTGCAAAGAAAAAGCCGTATCTCAGACTGGCCAATAAAAAGAAAAGATGAACATGGGCAAAAGAACACAGACACTGGACAGAGGTACTCTGCCTAGAAGGCCAGCATCACGAAGTCGCCTCTTCACTGTTGACATTGAGACTGGTGTTATGCGGGTACTATTTAGGACTTCTGAAGCGTCTGTTTCTCAAACTAGACACTCTAATGTACTTGTCCTCTTGCTCAGTTGTACACCCGGACCTCGCACTCCTCTTTCTATTCTGGAGAGAGACAGTTTGAACTGTTCTGTGAAGGGAGTCACACACAGCGTTGTACGAGGTCTTCAGTTTCTTGGCAATTTCTTGCATGGAATAGCCTTCATTTCTCAGAACAAGAACAGACTGACGAGTTTCAGCAGAAAATTATTTGTTTCTGGCCATTTTGAGCCTGTAATTGAACTCACAAATGCTGATGCTCCAGATCATCAACTAGTCTAAAGAAGGCCAGTTTTATTGCGTCTTTAATCAGTACAACAGTTTTCAGCTGTGCTCACATAATTGCAAAAGGGTTTTCTAATGATCAATTAGTCTTTTAAAATGATAAACATGGATTAGCTAACACAATGCGCCATTGAAACACAGGAGTGATGGTTGCTGATAATGGGCCTCTGCACGCCTATTTACAACATTAACAATGTCTACACTGTATTTCTGATCAATTTGATGTTATTTTAATGGTCACATTTTTTACATTTTCTTTCAAAAACAAGGATATTTCTAAGTGACCCCAAACTTTTGAACGGCAGTGTACGCTGAGCACTTGTTGGCTGCTTTTCCTTCACTCTGCGGTCCAACTCATCCCAAACCATCTCAATTGTATTGAGGTCGGGTGATTGTGGAGGCCAGGTCATCTGATGCAGCACTCCATCACTCTCCTTCTTGGTCAAATAGCCCTTACACAGCATGGAGGTGTGTTGGGTCATTGTCCTGCTGAAAAACAAATGATAGTCCCACTAAGTGCAAACCAGATGGGATGGCGTATTGCTGCAGAATGCTGTGGTAGCCATGCTGGTTACATGTGCCTTGAATTCTAAATAAATCACTGACAGTGTCACCTGCAAAGCACCTCCACACCATCACACCTCCTCCTCCATTCTTCACGGTGGGAACCACACATGCGGAGATCATCTGTTCACCTACCACATTTGGACTCATCCTTACCAAAGGACAGATGTCCACCAGTCTAATGTCCATTCCTCATGTTTCTTTGCCCAAGCAAGTCTCTGCTTCTTTTTGGTGTCCTTTAGTAGGGGTTTCTTTGAAGGCCTGATTCAAGCAGTCTCCTCTGAACAGTTGATGTTGAGATGTGTCTGTTACTTGAACTCTGTGAAGCATTTATTTGGTCTGAAATGTCTGAAGCTGTTAACTCTAATTAACTTATCCTCTGCAGCAGAGGTAACTGGGTTTTCCTTTCCTTTGGCGGTCCTCATGAGAGCCAGTTTCATCATAGCGCTTGATGGTTTTTGCATCTGCATTTGAAGAAACTTTCAAAGTTTTGAAATTTTTCAGATTGACTGACATTCATGTCTTCAAGTAATGATGGACTGTCATTTCTCTTTGCTTATTTGAGCTGTTCTTACCATAATATGGAATTGGTCTTTAACTAAATATGGCTATCTTCTGTATACCACCCTTACCTTGTCACAACACAACTGATTGGCTCAAATGCATTAAGAAGGAAAGAAATTCCACAAATTAACTTTTAACAAGGCACACCGGTTAATTGAAATGCATTCCAGGTGACTACCTCATGAAGTTGGTTGAGAGAACACCAAGCGTGTGCAAAGCTGTCATCAAGGCTGTCATGCTGTCATGTAGAAAATAGTAAAAAGCTGTCATGTAGAAAATAGTAAAAATAAAGAAAAACCCTTGAATGAGTAGGTGTATTCAAACTTTTGACTGGTACCGTAGATGATGAGTACCTTAGTCAGAAAATCCCAGGAGTGGTCTATGCACATCACCTGACCAGTATGGTAAATGGAACCAATGAGAAAAGCTTGTTGACATTACTGTTGTTTGAGGAGACTCTACCTGAATATGTGAAGCTTGGATATGTGAGATATGCGGTGAAAGCATTTGTGTCCAAACCATTACAGTGTGGATATTGTAAAAGATATGCTCACGTGTCAAATGTTTGCAGACGGTAGAAGTATGATATTGAAGAATCTGTGAATGGAAAATGTTTGTAACATACTCCGGACTTCCTTGAGTGCCCTGTTAGGGTGAAGGAAGTTGAGGTGTCAAGGATCAGGGCTGTGCAGCAGATCTCCTGTGAAGAGAGTTGAAGGGGCAAGAGGCAACAGTGTGGATACATTGCAATCTGTTGCTAGGGTTAAGTCAATCAGGTGATCTGGATACACTCATTGTGAAGAAGGTGGATTTTGTGTTATAGCCACAGTGATTAATTGTACAGCACAAGTGTCTAAGAAGTCCAAGAAGCTGCATTATATCTGCAGCCGAGACGTTTTTGGGGCTCCAAAACTTTACAGCAGAAACACTAAGGATTGTTGTCGCTAGGAAATGTCCCGCCCTCACAAGAAGGCTTCTGAGCATGTGTTGGGACCTGATTTAAAATTAGTTTTTACAGAAAAGCAGGTTGATTTTGTTTAGTTAATTTCATTTTTTTTTTTTATAGTTTGTGTGATATTTTATTTATTTTTACCCAAATGTTTTCCTTTTTTGGGATCCTTATTATCCACCTGCTCTGTAGGTGGCGGAATGCACATTTAATTGTTGCAAATGCCATTATACCATAGAAGAATAAGAAGTAATTTGTTGTAAGCTATGGCTACTTCGGGGAAACTAATCCATCATCGCCAGAAAAGGTGAAGAGTTTATTCTGTAATGGCTATGAAAATATGTCTTATGTGTATAAATGCGATATTGTCTACTTGAGAATTGTTTTATTACAGTATTGAGATGTAAGCTACAGAAGCAACCTACAACCGTCTGTTCCATCTTAAATAAACTGCGCTCTGAATCCAATGTCCCAGAGCTAAATACTTGAAATAGCTTATCTATTGAAGTGAGTACAATAAACAAGAGATGGAACTAATGGTATCCTTGTTGTAGGCCTATGCGACCTCATGAGTATGACACCATCACAGAAAAGGTGAGGAATTTATTATGTAATGATCATGGAAATTAAATAAATAATAGTTTAAGAAATAGATGCCAATTTCAAATTATTTTAAAATGCAAAATGAGCTGAATAGATTCTCTTTTCATTAACGGCAAATTTGTCACGTCAGGACATGGCAGAGGGATGTTTGTTTTGTATGGTGGGGGTTTTCTGTGTGTTGTAGAGGGGTGTTTGATTTATGTGTTGCTGAGTTTTGGGTGTATGTTGTAGGTTGTATTTCTGCATTCTGTCTAGTTTAGGTTTTCTATGTTTAGGTTTGGGTGCTGGACTCAATTGGAGGCAGGTGCTTCTCGTTGCCTCTGATTGAGAGTCCTATATATGGGTAATTGTTTGGTGTAGTGTTGTGGGAGATTGTTTCTTGTTTTGCATGTGTGAGCATGACAAGACTGTTTTGTTGTTTGTGAGTTCTTCGATTTTGTTATTTTGGTGTTCTCTTTATTTTAATATAAATAACATGAGCATCCACATTCCTGCTGCGTTTTGGTCCTCCATTCCTGATGACAACCGTTACAAAATTATTGATTATTGTTATGAATAAGTGTGTCCATCATATCCCTTGTTTGCACAAAATACTAATCTACTTGTCTACTTGAGATGCAATCCTTCAATCACTAGAAACTGTGTGTACGCATGGACTAAAGTTTGCATCAAGTTCCGTTTTTATAAATGCCAACTTTTTGCGTGAAAACTGGTGCACGCATATTTTGGGGTCTATTTTGTACTTACGCTCGGTTTATAAATGAGACCTCAGAACAGGTCCCACTAACCACTGCAGGTTACATGCAATAACACTACTGGTCCCAATCAACAGCGATGACTATCACACATGACAGTCAGAGAGTGATGGGTTTCATTTAGATCAGGGGTGTCCAGCTCATTCCAAGGAGGGCCGAGTGTCTGCGGATTTTTATTTTTTCCTGTCAATTAAGATCTACACAACCAAGTGAGAGGAGTTCCTTCCTAATTAGTGACCTTAATTCATCAATCAAGTACAAGGGTGGAGCAAAAACCCGCAGACACTCAGACTTCCATGGAATGAGTTTGACATGTGTGATTTAGATCGTTAAGGTAGACAGGGTCTGCGTCCAAAATGGCACCCTATTCCATTTATTGTGCATTGCTTATGACCATGGCCATGGCTCGCTGGTCAAAAGTTGTATACTATATAACAGAGGTGGGACCAAGTCATTGTTTTACAAGTCACAAGTAAGTCTCAAGTCTTAGCACTCAAGTCTCAAATCAAGACCGACAAGTCCTAAACTTTGAGTTTCGAGTCCTTAACAAGTCATAATGTGCTCTTCACCAAATGTAATACTTTTACATTACATTTTTTAACAAGAGTAATAGTTAGTATATTACATTTACGCAAATCATGAATGCTTTTAAAAATATATGTATTACTTTCCAAATAAACTTTATATTTCCATGGAAATACATGGGTGGCCATGAGAAGAACCCCCCCCCCTCCCATAGCGATCAACTATCGAGGATCGCTATGAGGCACAATTGGGTGATGTAGGCTTGTACGCAATCGCCCAACCTTAACATACACACACACACACACACACCCTCTCTGTGTGTAGTTACAGTAGGCTAACGTATGCCAATGGTTTTAGGAACAGCATTAACATCAGGCAGGATTTAGGCTACCAACTGCCTAGCCAGTTGTAGCTCAATCTTGGGTGCAATGATTACGTTCCCGCACTGACTGACTGTGTGGAGGATCATTGATTTAACGTTACGTAAACCTACATGCTACACTAGCAAAGTTATAAATTATATAACGTTAGCTGTCAGCTATATTAGCCACGACTTACCGTTCTTTGTGCAGCTTCAAATGTCGAACGAAGTTGGAAGTTGCTGTGCATCCGTCTGTAATTTTCCTCCCGCATGTTTTTTACAGCGTAGTCTTTATATCTGAAAATAATAATTTGGGCTATCAACTTTCCAAGGGCTCCATCTGAATTCACCCGCCAACGTTCCTCTGCACTACCACGCACATCTTTTTCCCAGCGGGCACAATTTGATTGGCTGCTGTCCAATTCAAACTGTAATACGTTAAATGAAGAGTTTATGCTTTTTTAATAGCATCATTTTTAATATTGGGCTTGGGGAGGGTATCAAGTCAGTTCGAGTCAAAATGCTCAAGTCCAAGTTAAGTCACAAGTCATTTGTGTTAAAGTCAAAGTCGAGTCTGACTCGAGTCCAAGTCTGCAGCAATACGCCATCCCATCTGGTTTGCACTTAGTGGGACTATCATTTGTTTTTCAGCAGGACAATGACCCAACACACCTCCATGCTGTGTAAGGGCTATTTGACCAAGAAGGAGAGTGATGGAGTGCTGCATCAGATGACCTGGCCTCCACAATCACCCGACCTCAATACAAGTCCACACCTCTGCTATATAATGAATAGGGTTGAGATGCAATCAGGGAAAATATAAAAATAAAAAAAGGATCTTGCTATCATTTTTTTCAGCATGGATGAACGATTAAAGGAATGGATTGTGCTGTTTATGTCACTCTGCCAAATTACACATAAGGAACTCGATTGAACCGCCCAAGGATAGTTGCCATGGTATTCAAGCTACTTGAGGAATGGTGCTGTTGGGTAACCTTGCAGGATGCACAAAGCTTGTGGACATGCTTTTATTTGTCACATCACGACAAACATATATTTCTGTGGAATCCCACTGTTGCTAGCCTGGGTACCAGTCTGTTAAGCTAACATTCCACTCAGTGTACTCCTCGTCATTGCTTAGCTAGTGAGTTACATCATATTCGGATTCTCAGAATATCTCTTTAACCTCAAAACAAAAGCTGAATAAGGATCATGATCAATTGTAGATCAATGTTTCCCTCCATCAGTATTGACTTGTGAAAATGTGCAATTCATCACATTCAATTATAATACAAATGGCATGTTTGTTTATTGTTATCATGCAATGATGGAATGGCTGCCAGTGACTCACTGTGCCCTTTGAATATTTACGGCAATGAATACTGGGTCCATGTGGTTTGACTGCAGATTAAATCTAAGTGATGGGGGCATTGAGGAACACGAACCACAATGCCATTGAATCATCCGTAATAAAAGCTTAATGCGAGACTGGATGTCTGATGACGTCTCAAACCTATGATAGATCCTATCTGGAGCATTTAGTCCATACCTTTCAACATGTAGGTTTATCATCTGTCGTTTTCTTAACAGCTACCTTAGATAAATGGGTTCAGAATCGATTTGAAACAAACTGACATATAATACTTTGATACAGTTTTCTAGGCCAATTATTTGCTGATTATTCTCCCTCAGCCTCGTAGTTTGAACACTTACATGGTATTTTCTCTGAATGGCACAGCAACAGTTTCATTGGTATTGAAACTTTACACGAAACTCAACCAAACCACTATGAAATGGTCATTGATTCTGTAGAGGGGGTTATTGAATAACCCCTATACTCCCATCTTCTGTTATTATCTGATCCAATATAACAACACTTTAGTCATCTATTTTCTTCCACAAAAACAAGCAATTTCTGTACACTTTATTTTATAACATCTTCAAAACAGCTGGTCTGTTGAATTAATTAATTACTGTGCAGTGCACATACCTACAGTTCTGTATACTATAAGAATACTATTTCCTACACCACCAACAGAATTAACTCAATATAGGGAATATAAGAAATGAACATGCAATAGTTTTGGCATCAGATTGCAATTGTAAACCTACAGTGATAGGATTATGAAATCTAAGGGTCCAATTAGAATAATTTCCTGTTACCTGTCACGTTCTGACCTGTAAAGGTGTTATTTGTTAGTGTTTAGTTTGGTCAGGACGTGGCAGGGGGTATTTGTTTTATGTGGTTCAGGGTGGTTGTGTGTATGTGTCCATGTAGAGAGGGGTATTTGATTTATTAGTCCAGGGTTTTGGTTATTGTTCTATGTTAGTTTATTTCTATGTTCTGTCTAGTCATTTGTATTTCTATGTTTAGTTAATTGGTGTTGGGGCCTTCAGTTGGAGGCAGCTGTCTATCGTTGCCTCTGATTGAAGGTCCTATAATTAGGGGTGTGTTTGTATTGTGGATTGTGGGTAGTTGTATTCTGTTTTGTGCTTGTCACATGACAGAATGATTAGTGTCGTTTCTGTTAATTGTATATATGTTTATTTTGTTTCTCCTTCTTATATTAAAAAGAGAAGATGAGTCATCTTGGTCCTCCACACACACACACACACACACACACACACACACATGCGCGCGCACGCGTTACAGTTACCACTACAGTCCTGGTCAGATTCTGTCTCTGTCTACCAATTCTACATGAACATTAAAGGGTATAAAGAGCTAGTTATTCAGAGGATGTTCATCACAAGACATTACTGTAATTGCAAGCATCACACTAAAGAATAGCCACTCTAGTCATGGTTTCCAAGTACATTTAACTAGTTCAATAGCATTCGATGACACATTAAATTACAAATATTCACTAGCAATGGTTCAATGACTGAAAAGACTTTAGCCAGAAGCTTTAAGGGAATTGCAGACCTCCCATCTGTGCTGTTGCCATTCACTCAAGGAAGAGGTGACCTTTAGGGACACCTGTGTAGCGCATCTGTCCCAGAGGGTGACAGTCCACAGGCAGTAACATGGACTATCTGATCAGAATAGACACTGGACACAGAAGGACTTGATATACTGACACAATGAAGACAAACTCTCTCTCTGCCTCTTTCTCTCTCTTTCATTTACTCAGTCATAGTGCTCTCCAGCACATAAGAACCCCCCCACCACCCCACTCTCCAGAAAATACCTACATTTCCTTCAGCTTTCATTGTCTACTCTTGGCTGGCAGTGTTGACCTCTGATACACATGCAACCTTGGAGTGCTGATCTTGTCCATCACGTTAACACTCTTTGAGGCTATTATAGAGACTGAAAAGGAACCCTTGAGATCTTGTTCTGTGGGAAAGTACTTCAATGAAATTGAATTACTCGTTTTACACAACATACAAACATCATATAACCATTCTTGGCCCTGGATTCGGAGATGCTGTATTCATCAGAAGTAGGTCTATGTATATTTGCACATGATCACATAATCAAATAGATTTACATGAAGTATCTTTGTAATCATTATTTTTGTGTGAATTAAAAAGGTTAACATCAACAACATTCAGGCCTGTAATTTGGCTGAGGCAACACTATACTTGCAAGGCCATGGACTTAGTGACATTGGCTACAGATGCTTGAGAGAGCAGGAGTACTCTTCTCTTTGCCTGTTTCAAGTTTACTACAGCTCTGTACACACAAACCCCAGTGTACACAAAGAAACAGTATCTTTTCTTTTCCGATGAAGCTTGCTTCATAATCTGGGAGTGAGACAAGGCACTCTCCCACTGCGAAGTGAGACGGATCACACATTTTTTGAGCTGCTCTATTGGCATGTGGGTCTCCGCTTCAGTTCTCTCTCCCACACAAAGTGTTTCTATTCCGGTGGCGTTCATTATGTTCTCCTACCCTCCACCACAGCTAGAAAGGAAATGGCTCAGGGTTCTGCAGCTGCTAAGATTTAAGCGTAAAATTGATATGTCCTGGATCTGTTTATTTAGCAGTAGCGACATGAACAGGGAATAACTTATTTTACCACACACAGACACACACACACACACACACACACACAAACTAGGGTTGTCTAATGAGAGGCAATGTTTGGAAAAATATGGAAATTACTGAATGTATATTTTAAAGCGTTATACTGTACCTCCAGTAGCTATTTAAAACACAATATTTCTAATGCTGTTTAGGAATAATAAATAGTCTCCAGATTTTATTTTTTATTTTTTTACATTTTTGCATTTTGAATATCTTATCTTGTTCTGCTTTGCATGCCAATGATTTCTTGAGCAGTTTAAATTGGGAGAGACAAAGCAGGGATTAGTGAATTGTGAGGTACAGTGCAGTGCATCAGCAGGTAACCCAGGTTGTGTCTCACTGTCCCAGAGGTCAGGCCTGTCAACATTTGCTTCTAAATTCAGCCGACAGTTGGCACCATACAGTAGGCCTCTGTCTGCGTCCCAAATGGGCCCTGGTCAAGGTCTTGTTACCAGTCAAGAACCGTTTCTACTTTCAACTCAGAACAACTCAGAATTTGGTCCAGTTGGTTAACAGGTGGATAGTTTGGCCTCAATTTCAACTCTTACTCACTCTCTTTCTCTGAAAAATAAATCTGAACATAAGTGCCTTACTCACAACATTTGATAATGTTTAATCAATGCTACAGTTTATGGGGTCAAATGCTGGCTTTATAGCTCTGGAGGATGTCTGCATGGCAAACATGATGTCTCAGTAATCTTATAAAACATTGATTCTTGGAAAGCAAGGGTCAGGCGCCAGCCACACCTCTCAGAAGAGCAAATAGAGAAAACACGATTTATCCACAGGGTCACAGCAGTTAGACACACATCTTTACCCTCTGGGCTTTGACTCAGGCCACATCCACATACCAGACACTCTGGGTTTTAAGTATACTGTAAACCCTAAGCCATTCTTAACTCAAATACTTCTAGTAAGTTGAACTCAAAGTCAAAAGTTTGTGGCACTGACTCAAAACTAAATGAGAAGTCACATCAACTAAATATGTTTAAGTTTTGATAATAAATGTTTTTATCCTCCATCATGCTCTACTACAGATTGATTAAAAAAAATATATAATATCTGTGTTTTTGCATGTACACAACCGTTTAAAATTTTGGGTTCACTTAGAAATGTCCTTGTTTTTGAAAGAAAAGCATGTTTTTTTAAAGAAAAGCACAGTTTTTGTCCATAAAAATAATGGCCTTCTAGGTAGAGTTCCTCTGTCCAGTGTCTGTGTTCTTTTTTTTGTTCAGTGTAGTTAGTTGATAGATTTTCCATCTGGTCAGATGGTCATACTGACGCCTCATAAGTTCTCAACTGGCTGCTTCATTAAATAGTACCCGCAAAACACCAGTCTCAACGTCAACAGCGAAGAGGCGACTCCGGGAGGCAGAGTTGCAAAGAAAAAGACGTATCTCAGACTGGACAATAAAAAGAAAAGATGAACATGGGCAAAAGAACACAGACACTGGACAGAGGAACTCTGCCTAGAAGGCCAGCATCCCGGAGTCGCCTCTTCACTGTTGACGTTGAGACTGGTGTTCTGCCGGTACTATTTAATGAAGCTGCCAGTTGAGGACTTGTGAGGCGTCTGTTTCTCAAACTAGACACTCTAATGTACTTGTTCTCTTGCTCAGTTGTGCACCGGGGCCTTCCACTCCTCTTTCTCCTCTGGTTGGAGACAGTTTGCGCTGTTCTGTGAAGGGAGTAGTGCACAGCGTTGTATGAGATCTTCAGTTTCTTGGCAATTTCTCTCATGGAATAGCCTTTATTTATCAGAACAAGAATAGACATGAGTTTTAGAAGAAATTCTTTGTTTCTGGCCATTTTGAGCCTGTAATCGAACCCACAAATGCTGATGCTCCAGATGCTCAACTAGTCTAAAAAAGGCCAGTTTTATGGCTTCTTTAATCAGTGACCCCAAACTTTTGAAAGGTAGTGTACTTTGAGTGATTCATTGATTCATCTTATGCTACACAAAGATAAATAACATACATTTTTCTAAACTAATCCAATAATTTAGTTCCATTTTTTTGCACCCGTTATTGAAATGGTTGTTTCTGTTTAAATGGCTTAGGTGGTCTACTCACAATGTTCCTAATCCTGGCAGTGATTATGAATGCAAGTTGAGGAGGAAAACATTTTAGACTGTTGGATATCTGGCTGGATTCCAATAGGAATTACACATCACTTTGCAAGCTATCATAATATGACTTGCAGGTACAGTGGAAAAACTGGTACTTTTTCCAGTAGTCCCGTTTGGAAGATTCCTGGAAATCCTTCAACCAAATCTTTGAATTTTGGGAAAAGTTTGCAACCCAACTTACATGCCTGATGTAACTTTTCAACCATGAATTTCTGGACACTATATTAGGATAACGCTAGGCCTCAAAATAAGACATACAAGAAACATATTGCCATACGAGAGTTTAATTATAATGTTAACATTCACCTGGAAAATCACTTATTGAAGCCCACAGGACTGAAAAGGACCAGCATTTTTAATCACCCACAACTTGCATTAAGAATGAATACAAGGGTTGTGAAGACCTGGATATGAGAGCTAAAGCATCTAAACTAGAACAACCATTTTAGTATTTGGTACATTAAGTCCAAGTAACATGTTTTATTAGTTTAGAAAATATATGTAATTTATTTGTGCAGAACTAAGATTAATTAATCAATGCTCAAACACAGATATTGAAAGAAACAATAAAAAAAATCTACCTGCAATAGAGCATGCTGGGAAATATGATAATGATGGGTGTGGTTTTGGTTCACAGTCACGTGAATGAGTTTCAGGCCCCTGTAGGGTAAAACTAGGCCCTCAAAATAAGACCTTATGAAACACATATGGTACTTTGTTATAATTCATTTGTTTTTAATGATAACATAGACTTAAGATCTCACTTGGTGAAGTCCACAGGACCAAAAATGGATGAATGCAACAACCATGTCTCTGTCACTAACAAATACAGTCATGGGTGGTAACTTTTACTCAGTGTTGATTTAATTTAACACTCGTTCCAGTGTGTATATGGTCCCACTCATTCAGGGTTGATTTAACATTGAAGAATTAGCTGTGCAGGAAGTCAGCTAGCCGAGTGAATGGTAATCTGAGGTTGTCCTTTATCTCCCAGGTTGGGTCTGTCCCAAATAACACCATATCCCCTATTTAGTGCAATACTTTTGACCATGTCCCATGGGCGGCTGGTCAAAAGTAGTGCACTATATAGGGAACAGGAGGCCATTTGGGACGGACCCTTAATATAACCACTCAAATAAATCCTTTCCCCTGTCAGTCACATCTCACACAGACCATATTGGCCTGTCCTCCACAGCTACCCCTATTAGAGCCAGGTTAGATTGGATCCCTTTGGAAAGAAATGATAAGTAAGGACAGGGTGTTATGTCCTAATCTGATATAACATTAACAACATTGTAGTATGACTCCGGGTACACTTTACATTAGGTAAGTTGCTCACCTAAGGCTGTAATTATTCCAGTAACAACATGTACCATTCATAATTAACATTAGGTTTACTTCATGACATATAAGCATTTTCCAGGTTCCCTCATTAAAACAGCTAATTGTTTCACCCTGTGAAAAATTGTCCATAACCTCCCAAGTTAGAGCTTTAGGTCTAGCTATATCAGAAAGCACTCTATCACAGTCTATCCAAACATTACGGTGAACGAGAAGCCTTTGAATCCACCATGCTAATTGAGCCTTAGCGATTGGAGGGCGGCATCTTAATCTCTTACCTCATTAAGCGCTATAATGTGAAAATATTCTCATTCAAGGCAGGGACAGGAAAGCAGCCAGACAGTGTGGAGTTCGGAGTTCCAGCAAATGATGACAATAAATCACACGCGGATGGTGGTCGGTGGTGACTTGTCGTCTGAGTGGAAATGCTACAAGAGAAAACGTTTAGAAACAACCACTTTTACCATGGGTTGCTGTTAATTCTCTGAGTAATCCCTCTATCATTTTAGAGAAATAAATCACATAAAGGGATTGCCTTGGTATAAATGACTTCCAACATGTCTGTTCAATAGGGACCATTTGTACTTTGCCACTTTAAATCTGCAAGGACAAGAAGCGACAATCTAAGCAACACTTTGTGATATAAAACGCTATGGTTACTTATAAAACAGATAACCGGATATAATACAAGTTGGGTTTTGACATTGAAAAAGACATGACCAACATCTTAGTTTCGGAACAACCAAAACCCCTGGCTTTCTTGGTGTCAAACTGAAATTTTGCACTTTCATAACTATACACACTTACATTGTTTACTCATACTTATTTTACAACTTACTTACTTAAACAACCCTTTTCTAACCAGGCAAGTCAACTATGAACACATTCCTATTTATATTGACGGAACATAAAGTATAGTACATCTCTAGTTAGAGTATTGGTATGTCACTCTTTGCAGTTCAGTTTCAGATTTGAGAAGAATCACACTGTGACAACCTCAGGCTCTTATGCAGTTGGACACAGAGTGGTGGCTACAATTATTGGATTACTTTATAAAGATTAGCAAAATAGAAAGTATGAAATAAATAACACAAGTAATGAGCTATATTGTATGCTCATTTGTTTTGTGTTAAGTTATATTATTTTATACTAATACAATTGCTTAGAGCAGTAAATGTTGTACAAAATATATATATATTTTTTTAAATCAGGTCAAAATTATTGGATCCCCTTGCGAGGAAAACAACTGAGTCTTTTTCTAAAATGTTTTATGAGATTGGAGAACATATTGGGAAGGATCTTAGACCAGTCCTCCATACAGAACCTTTCCACATCCTTGATATCCTTTGTTTGTACTTATGGACTGCCCTCTTCAATTCAAAGTACAGGTTTTTAATGGAGTTCAAGTACAGTGCATTTGGAAAGTGTTCAGACCCCTTCATTTTTTCCCACATTTTGTTACATTACAGCCTTATACTAAAATGGGAAAAAACGATTTAATCTCTCATCAATCTACACACAATACCCCATAATGACAAAGCAAAAACAGTGTTTTTTTAAATGTTTGAACATTTATGTAAATATTCAGACCTTTTACTCTCCACTCTGTTGAAACACCGTTGGCAATGATTACAGCCTTGAGTCTTCTTGGGTATGACACTACAAGCTTGGCACACCTGTATTTGGGGAGTTTCTCCCATTTTTCTCTGCAGATACTCTCAAGCTCTGTCAGGTTGGATGGGAGTGTCGCTGCACAGCTATTTTCAGGTCTCTCCATAGATGTTCGATCGGGTTCAAGTCCGGGCTCTGGCTGGGCCACTCAAGGAAATTCAGAGACTTGTCCAGAAGAAAGTCCTGCATTGTCTTGGCTGTGTGCTTAGGGTAGTTGTCATGTTGGATGAAGAACCTTGGCTCCAGTCTGAGGTCCTGAGCGCTCTGGAGCAGGTTTTCATCAAGGATCTCTCTGTACTTTGCGCCATTCATCTTTCCCTTGATCCTATCTCCCAGTCCCTGAAAAACACCCCCACAGAATGATGCTGCCACTACCGTGCTTCACCGTAGGGATGGTGACTGGTTTCCTCCAGACGTGACACTTGGCATTCAGGCCAAAGAGTTCAATCTTGGTTTCATCAGACAAGATAATCTTGTTTCTCATGGTCTGAGAGTCCTTTAGATGCCCTTTGGCAAACTCCAAGTGGGCTGTCATGTGCCTTTTACTGAGGAGTGGCTTCCGTCTGGCCACTCTACATAAAGCCTGATTGGTGGAGTGCTGCAGAGATGGTTATCCTTCTGGAAGGTTCTCCTATCTCCACAGAGGAAGTCCGTAGTTCTGTCAAAGTGTCCATCAGGTTCTTGGTCACTTCCCTTACCAAGACCCTTCTCACCCGATTGCTCAGTTTGGCCGGGTAGCCAGCTCTAGGAAGAGTCTTGGTTCTAAACTTCTTCCATTTAAGAATGATGGAGGCCACTGTTTCCTTGGGGTCCTTCAATACTGCAGACATTTTTTGGTACCCTTCCCCAGATCTGTGCCTCGACACAATTCTGTCTGGGAGCGCCACTGACAATTCCTTCAACCTCATGGCTTTGTTTTTGTTCTGGCATGCGCTGTCAACTGTGGGACCTTATATAGACAGGTGTGTGCCTTTCCAAATCATGTCCAATCAATGGAATTTACCAGAGGGGGACTCCAATCAAGTTGTAGAAACGTCTCAAGGATGATCAATGGAAACAGGATGCACCCGAGCTCAATTTCGAGTTCCATAGGAAAGGGTCTGAATACTTATGTAAATTTGCTATTTCTGTTTTCGTTTTTTTATGAATCCGCAAAGCATTCTAAAAACCTGTTTTGGCTTTGTCATTATGGGGTATTGTGTGATCACTTTTAGAATAAGGATGTAACGTAACAACATTTTTAAAAAGTGAAGGGGTCTGAATACTTTCCAAATGCACCGTACGTAGACTTGTTGGCCATTGCAAAATGTTGATTTTGTGGTCAATTAACACTTTGTGTAATTTCATGTGGGTTGGGGTTATTGTTTTACTGGAAGTTATGTTAATTCATAGGTTATTTTCAGGAGGTGTGGCTCATTGGGGGTGTGGATTTCAGATAGGTATTTTTGGCAACCCCTGAGAGTAAATGTCATTCGTGTTCATCAAGTTATATTTCTACACTGCAAATTTACATTTCCCTTCAATAATTTTGCTCATAACACATTTTAATAAACAATTAATAACATTATTTAAATACCATGAAGTTGTAGATATCCCAACATTGGCATACGCATAGGCACTTGTGTAAGCCTCATTAAGCTACAAAAGCGTCAACGCACAACCTTAACATGTGTTGACAATTTTCTGATCTGACCTGGTGGCTCATAGCTCAATCAACAACCCAACTTAAAGAAAACAGTGGGTTGTTTGTGACCTAACTTTCTGGATCAAAATAACCCCACATGTGTTCTGTCCAATATGTACCCAAATTGGGTTGTTTTTAACACAGTATTTTTTTAAGTGTATGTGCATTTTACCTTTACTGTACATTTCGCTGCATTTGTTGATAACGAAATCTGAAAATACTCTGGATACATTCAGTAGCATGATATGAATATTCCTGGAAAATGTGGGGTAGATGCAACACAAGACAAATACATTATACGTGTTTGAGTGAGAGGACTAACTGGTCTCTCCAATTCGCCACACACCTCTCCAAAGTGTGCACAGTTCCTAATTAATTTCAATGCAATGTCAGGTGGGCATCATTTGAAAGCCTGTTCTATTGCCAACATGACTAGCTAAGTTATAAAATATGATATTACAGTACTAGGCTTTCACAATGAAATTCAGGGAAAAAGATGATTTTGGTGCGCATAGAAAGAAGTCATGAGGGCAGAGTGTGCTGCTGCAAATTGTCTTCACAATAGACAAACATAGGCTCATTCTGTTTAGAATAACCCAGGGTATGACGACATGTCATCTTGTAACTGAACTTCAAACATAGTGATCATAAACGTTGACGGTGAGCATGGTTACATGTACACAATAATGTGATTATTGTGGATAGTCAGGTTAATATAATAGTTTGTTTAAAATGTTTACATGCTTTGCAGTACAACGATTTCCCTAATAATCCTGTTTAAATGGACACATCTGAAATCAGGCTACTGATGGGACTTTTGATCAATGCAGTATATCGCCAATCAAAATAAACGTTCCACAGTGGCCATGTTCTGACATATAAAGTTTGTATGTGAAAACTATTTATAAAATGCATAATCTCAGTTATTCCGAACTCACTTCACTCATGCATAAGAAGGAGGCTTGCTCAACCTGGTGCTGGCACATGCGCAGAACAACTACATAGCTGGAATGCCAATTAATCTGTTTACAGGTCCTAATAATTAGCAAGATTGCTGAGAAAACCCAGTGTTTTAATAGGCATGTGCTTACTTCGATTATGACCTCACGCCGATTAAGATAAGCAGAGTAAGGTGTTTACATGACAAATGCCATACTCGGCCTTCTGCCATGATCAGTTTAATTAATATTCAATTATTAGTGTTCACTGTATATAAATGGGAAGTACACATTTGTACTCATGGGTGTTTGGCATGCTTGTATGACATCAAAGCAGTATTTATTATAATCCTCAACTTCTCATCTTTCAAAATGCATATGTCACGGATCCCTCCGGAACTTTCATTACTCATACCTGTCCCCTATTCCCACTGATTAGTACTTGTATAAGTCTGCCCATTGGTTTCCATTGGGCTGTTGATTATTGTTACAATGTCCGTTGGTGTGTGTAAGTACCTGTGCTTTGGGTTTTGGTTTTCGTGCCATTGTGGATTGCGCAGATGATTACGTGGCTCATCCCGTGTGTTAATCATTATGCGCGTGTGTTATTTATTCGAGGAACTTCTCGGTCTTTTGTTTGGGTTTCAACCCTGTGTTATGTTATGTGTTTGCTTGGTCTTCATCCCCATGCCTTTACACGGCACGCCGTAATTTGGGCTTAATAAAAAAAACTATTACGCATTCCTGCGTCTGTCTCCCGATCCTTCATACCAGTGTAACAACAGTCTTAATTTACAGCATTTCTCTCACTTAGGAAACAAAAAATAGGCAAAAGTTGCCCAATTAGCGGGAGGGATGGAGGCAATTTCTTGTTGTGCACGAGGTGATCAAGTTCAGAACGGCCGAAAATGTTGTTGCTGTTCGGGCCGGCTACTTGCAAATGTGTTTTAGTATTTTAAAACACAAAATACATGTATTTTGAAATGTATTTAATTAAAATACAAGTATTTGTAGTTTGTTTTGATACATTGATCTTTATGTTATTGTATTGTATTTAATAATTTTTGCCCATCCCTGTCAGTGTCCAAGTCTCCCATTGTCAACATGTATACAGATACTATACGGGTACATTACAAGTGTAAAGGGCTACGTGAAAAAGTAACTGCCGGCTTAATGCTGAAGATAGATGAGAACATGCTTCACATGGGGTACCCCTTACGGGAAAAACCACATGATTTCACGTGACATTTCCACATGTGGATTTTCACATGATCACATGATCTTTCACATGTGGATTCAAATTTTCACATGAGATTTCACAGGTGATGCCCTCCAAACAAGAAACACAGAGTGCTTTTAATCAGGGGTTGGCAACAACATTTTTATTCAATCATTTTGTTCTGAACAAAAGCATACTTTTTTTCCGTTCAGGCCAGCAAAATAAAGTTGTGATCTTGTTCGAAGTAAACAAATGTTACTGTTTATATTGTTCCTTTCTGTTCCTTTTTAAACCTCTGAAATCTATTTTTTTGTATTTTATCCTGCTCGACATCAAATTACTTCACCAATCAGTGCGGATAGAGCCGCTTTTTTTCCATTGGACAGAGTGTAGGAAGCAAGATGCAACCGACATTTTTGCGGGTCGGGAGAGAGCGAGATAGGGTGGAGGAGGCTTGGCTTGAAGCGCTGGGCATCTTGTTATGACATGCATTATCTGAATTAGGGCCACAGAATTATACCTACGGAGGAGCAGCTTCTATGAAGGAACTTTGAATGTCTTTGAACTTCCGAGAGTTGGTTTAATGTTGGGCCAGTGGTAGCTAGCCAACATGTCTGTGTCAGTTACGGATTTCACCGGTTTTCAGGCCAAGTAAATCTCAGCTTTGTTGAAAATACACTCAAGAAAAACTATTATATTTATGATAGTGATTTAGGAGTATCATTAAAAGACAATAATATGCCCCACTAACATTAGACAACTAACAGAAAACCCTCAAATTGCTGAAATAAGTCAATGATGAATTTTTTTTTGCTAAGTGCAGAGATGTATGTGTAATGGGTGTTTAGGGGAATGGTACAAACTACCAGCAGATTTATCACTGTATGTCTTATCCAGAGGTTCTGAATTCAAATCCCAGGTACAGCGATAACACAAACACCGGTCTAGCACATATCTCTAGATTATATTGACAGACTTTGATTTTTTTGTTAAGTAATTTACATTGATGCACTGGTGCATCAATCAGCTCTAGGGGGTAAACAGGATTCTAACTAATAACCTCTTGGTTGCTAGCAACTTGAAATGCATTCTTGCCAATAATGTTCATAGGTCTGGTGATATCTGCACTGTAACAGGACATTTCAAGTTTGGAACAGAGGGAACCTCCAGAGGAGATGGCTCTTTCTCGAGGAGCTGGGCAAGGCATTGGTAAGACCTCAAATCCAGAGGAGGTAACATATCCCCAGGAACCCAGCTTCTGCAGCCATCGTGAGGAGGATCAGGAGGAGGATGCTGGTGCCCCATCCAACCACAGAACCAACAACTCCAATACCGGAAGTAAGTGTGAGTGATGTTTTTGCATGTGTGTGTGTGTCTGACTATCCTACCTTGACCTGCTGTAACTATATATGTGAGTGAGTCAGTGAGATGTTAGTAAAATTCCTAAACTAAGTGTTTTCATCATTCTAGATTGCAGCCGGTGGCAACAAGAAGAAGGGCTGCGATGTGTGTGGACCCAAGAAGGACAGGAAGACAGTACACATGCATCAAGTGCAAGAAATACATTTGCGACACACACACAGACAGTAAAACTCTGTCCTTCATGTGGTGTGTAGACCAGCCTTCATTTCTGTTCAATGGGGCTCATTTATCATTTACGTAAAATATTGTATGAAAAATGTGTCCTTACAATTTGTTCAGTTCAATATTGTATGAAAAATACAAAAATAAGGCCCTAAAGATTGATGTTATACAACGTTTGAGATGTTTGAACGAACGTAAATAGAATTTTACTTTGTCGTGACATCATCATTAGTGATAAAAACCTTGTTTAATGTATATTTGTTCAAGAGAAACATGATTTATTCCACCCATGTCTTGATTATATATATATTTTTTTTTAAGAATACTGCTTTTATTGATAAATGTGATCTTGCAGTGGTAAACGTCAAATATTAGCCATGTATGCTGTCTATATTGCTTGTAATTGATTTAAGTTAGCATCTATGTATGTCAGGTGCGTCGTAATGATGGGACCAAAACGTAGCGCTCATCTTTTATTTGGATAAACGGGAACACTTAACAAAATAACAAACACCAACAAAACCAGTCCTGTAAGGCTACACAGCTATACATAGAAACAACTACCCACAAAAACAGTGACAACAACCCCCTACTTAAATATGTCCTCCAATTAGAAGCAACGAAGAACAGCTGCTTCCAATTGAAGGCCAAACCAAACCTGAACAAAAACCCAAGAGACATAAATCAAACACACCCCTGCCACATCCTGACCATACTATAATAACAAAATGACCCCTTACTGGTCAGAACGTGACAATGTAATTGTTATGGCTGTATTGTTTTAAAAACCTAATAATGTTGTGGGTCCACCAGACCCGCGAACATTGGATGAATAACAAAAACACCACACAAGGGTTAAATCATCCATAGTATGACCATCTTATAACAATTCCATGTGTCAGTTTAGCACCCCCCCACCTCCCCCAACATTTTTATTATCTAAAGAATTAATGCTGAGTCCCAATTGTGTGCACAGTACAAGGTTTTACAGTAATAGAAATCAGAATATAGCAGCATAATATCATTTTGTAGAAATTCCATCTATTCACTTTTTTTTACTGCAACTTTAGGCAAAGTGCAGAAATGTATTCTTACCAATCTCAATTACATCCACAGACCTGGTGTGTCACGTCCTGACTATAGAAAGCCATGGTAGAGTAGGTCAGGGCGTGACAGAAGGTTTTTGTATAGTTTATTTATGTCTGTTGGTTCTAGTTTCTTTTTTCTATGTTGGGGTTTTGTCTAGTTTATGTATTTCTATGTGGGGTTCTAGTTTTTGTATTTCTGTAGTTTTTTGGGATGATCTCCAATTAGAGGCAGCTGGTCATCGTTGTCTCTAATTGGGGATCATATTTAAGTTGTTTTCCCACTAGGTTTTGTGGGAGATTATTTTGAGTAAGTGTATGTTGCACCGCTTCGTTGCGGTTTGTTGTTGTGTTCTTTAGTTTATTTGTAAGTCTTGCATAGTTTCACAGTTATAATAAAACGTGGAACGATACACACGCTGCGCTTTGGTCCCATTCTTCAGACAGACGTGACATGGTGGCACAGCAGGAACTTTATGTAGCAATCAAACAAGAGGAAACAACCACATGTTCTAATCCCACATGTGGTTATGTGTCAAATAAATAACATACTGTCTTTTAACACCTGAATTTAGCTATAAAAATACAGCAACTGCTTACACGTTTGCCGTATTTTCATTGCAACTAGAATAAAACCTCCAGGGGACCATGACTGTTTAAAATGAATTAATGTCAATTATTCAAAATTATATTTGACATCTGGCTTTTCACATATGCTCAAATGTTGTCACGTATAGATTCATGGTATCACATATTGATATTTTGCATCCCCATGTTGTCAAATTTACTTCAAATGACATCGTGTTTTCACCTGATCACAAGATAACATGTTCAAATGTGAAATTCATGTGTTTTTTCTGTAATGGACACACTCATCTTTTGAACTACAACTGGTTTGATAGTTACCCTTAAACATGTTCAGCTATCCTGAGGGAATTTTGTACTCAACTCAGCAAAAAAAGAAACGTCCTCACTGTCAAATGCACTTATTTTCAGAAAACTTAACATGTGTGTCACGTCCTGACCAGTAAAAGGGGTTATTTGTTCTTATAGTTTGGTCAGGACGTGGCAGGGGGTATTTGTTCTATGTGGTTCAGGGTGTGTTTGTGTTCATGAAGAGGGGGTATTTGGTTTATATGGTTCGGGGTGGTTGTTTATGTAGAGGGGTATTTGATTTATTAGTCCAGGGTTTTGGTTATTGTTCTATGTTAGTTTTTCTATGTTCTGTCTAGGTGTTTGTATTTCTATGTTTTGGTAATGGGGATTGGGGCCTTCAATTGGAGGCAGCTGTCTATCGTTGCCTCTGATTGAAGGTCCTATATTTAGGAGTGTTTTTGTCATGGGATTTTGTAGGAGATTGTTGCTGTGTATAGCTTTGTGCCTTACCTTTCCTTCTTTGTCCTTGAATAAAAGAAAAGGCGTATACATTTTCCCGCTGCGTTTGGGTAAATATGACAATGTGTAAATATTTGTATGAACATAGGATTCAACAACTGAGATAAACTGAACAAGTTCCACAAACATGTGACTAACAAATGGAATAATGTGTCCCTGAACAAAAGGGGGGGGGGGGGTCAAATTCAAAAGTAACAGTCACTATCTGGTGTGGCCACCAGCTGCATTAAGTACTGCAGTGCATCTCCTCATGGACTGCACCAGATTTTTGAGATGTTACCCCACTCTTCCACCAAGGCACCTGCAAGTTCCCTGACATTTCTGGGGGGGAATGGCCCTAGCCCTCACCCTCCGATCCAACAGGTCACAGACGTGCCCAATGGGATTGAGAGCCGGGCTCTTCACTGGCCATGGCAGAACACTGACATTCTTGTCTTGCAGGAAATTACGCACAGAACGAGCAGTATGACTGGTGGCATTGTCATACTGGAGGGTCATGTCAGGATGAGCCTGCAGGAAGGGTACCACATGTGGGAGGAGAATGTCTTCCCTGTAACGTACAGCGTTGAGATTGAATGCAATAACAACAAGCTCAGTCCGATGATGCTGTGACACACTGCCAGACCATGATGGACCCTGTCACGAACCGGCTCAACATTCGTAACAAAAGGGAGACAACGTGGAGACAAGGAATAACAAAATATATATTTATTAACTAAGGTAACTTAAATGCAATTAACAATGGTGTTTGTAATCAGTAATAAGTAGTGTAAGTGAGTGTTTTGCATGCATAAATGTAATAATTCGGGGTGTTGAAAGATGTCAAAGCAAACAACCAAAAAGCCACAAAAATACCACAACAAAATCTATGAAGGTGTCTGCATGGAGAGAGTCTCCCCAATGAATGTGGCAGAGATCTATTTATCCTGGGACACACCCGGGCCCAGGTGTTTCCCATTAGCTGACGACCCTCCCAACTCCACCCACCGGCATCCTAATAAGGAAACAAGAGCAAAGAGAGAGAATATGGCAGACAGAGTGGAAGGGTCGTCACAACCCTCCACCTACCATTCGATCCTGCTCCAGAGTACAGGCCTCGGTGTAATGCTCATTCCTTCGACGATAAACGTGAACCCGACCATCACCCATGGTGAGACAAAACTGCGACTCGTCAGTGAAGAGCACTTTTTGCCAGTCCTGTCTGGTCCAGCGATGGTGGGTTTGTGCCCATAGGTGACGTTGTTGCCTGTGATGTCTGGTGAGGACCTGCCTTACAACAGCCCTACAAGTCCCCAGTCCAGCCTCTCTCAGCCTATTGCGGACAGTCTGAGCACTGATGGAGGGCTTGTGCGTTCCTGGTGTAACTTTGGCAGTTGTTGTTGCCATCCTGTACCTGTCCCGCAGGTGTGATGTTCGGATGTACCGATCATGTGCTGTTGTTGTTACACGTGGTCTGCCTCTGTGAGGACGATCAGTTGTCCGTCCTGTCTCCCTGTAGTGCTGTCTTAGGCGTCTCACAGTACGGACATTGCAATTTATTGCCCTGGCCACATCTGCAGTCCTCATGCCTCCTTACAGCATGCCTAAGGCACGTTCACGCAGGGACCCTGGGCATCTTTCTTTTTTTTTGTGTTTTTCAGAGTCAGTAGTGTCCTAAGTTTTCATAACTGTGACCTTAATTGCCTACCGTCTGTAAGCTGTTAGTGTCTTAACGACCGTTCCACAGGTGCATGTTCATTAATTGTTTGTGGTTCATTGAACAATAATGGGAAACAGTGTTTAAACCGTTTACAGTGTAGCTCTGTGAAGTTATTTGGATTTTTCCGAATTATCTTTGAAAGACATGGTCCTGAAAAAGCAACATTTATTTTTAGTTTAGATACACTACAGAACACAAAACGCTCACACAAGAATGTGTTACTTTGTCTTATCTTAAATTAAAAAGTAGCACTTTTGTTATCTGAGACCAGAGACCATTTACACATCTAAATGACTAGTCTTCAGTTAGGCCTCAAAAATATGCCATAATTGAATGAGTGATATTAATTATGTGTCTAGTTCTATGGATGCTAATACTGTGTTTTTCAGCGTAGATAACAGCACAAAAAAGAATGACTGTTCATACAGCATTACCAAGTCAATTCAAATGTACCGTGTCCATATTGGAACAGTCTTAGATAGCTCCCTGACTGTGAGGGTGTCCTAATAGGGACTCATTATAATTTAGTCTTCTGGCTGATTGTACTGTCACATCCCTGGGTGTGGTGAATTTACTGATTTTTATGGTTGCTTTGTTATGATAAGTGTAAGATGTCCAGTCAGTGCAACTGCAAAACTCAGGAGTACACCATCTTAGACGTCATAACCAGAACTGCCTCACCAGATGCAGTCCAACATCTCCACGCATTGTACAAGATTAATACATTACATACCAGTGATTAATTGGAAGGTAGCTAGTCTCTGCAATCACCTTTCATGCCAAATAATAATAATAATAATAACTACCCATACCCATCTGGAAAAAAGGAATGCATATGTGAGGATGCTGTTCATCGACTACAGCATAGCCTTCAGTACCATAAGTGCCCTAAAAGCGCATTACAAAGCTCACAGCCCTGGGTCTGATCTGATCCCTATGCAAATGGTTCCTGGACTTCCTGACGGGCGCCTCCAGGTTGTGATCATCACCTCCTTGACACTGATTCTCAACACGGGGACCCCACAAGTGTGCATACTCAGAGTCCTCCTGTATTCCCTGTATACCCACTACTACGTGGCCTCACACAGTTCCAACTGCATCATGAAGTTCGCTGACGACATGTCAACGACGAGACAGCCTACAGAGAGGAGGTAGGCACTCTGACGGCATGGTGCCATCCTCATCAACAGGGCCGACGTGGAGATGGTCAATAACTTCAAATTCCTCTGTGTACACATCGCAGAGAAGCTGAAATGGTCTAACCACATGGACACCATGGTGAAAACGGCACAACAGCGACTCTTTAACATCAGGATGCTGAAGAAATGGTCTCTTCTCTGGTCTCTACTCCTCCCGCTGTGGGGTCTGAGACGCCGACGGCTCCCACCATTGGCTCTGACAAATTGAAAACCCTAGTCATTGGCGACTCCATTACCCGAGGTATTAGACTAAAAACGAATCATCCAGCGATCATACACTGTTTACCAGGGGGCAGGGCTACCGACGTTAAGGCTAATCTAAAGACAGTGCTGGCTAAAGCTAAAACTGGCGAGTGTAGAGAGTATAGAGATATTGTTATCCACGTCGGCACCAACGATGTTAGGATGAAACAGTCAGAGGTCACCAAGCGCAACATAGCTTCAGCGTGTAAATCAGCTAGAAAGATGTGTCGGCATCGAGTAATTGTCTCTGGCCCCCTCCCAGTTAGGGGGAGTGATGAGCTCTACAGCAGTCTCACAACTCAATCGCTGGATGAAAACTGTGTTCTGCCCCTCCCAAAAGATAGAATTTGTAGATAACTGGCCCTCTTTCTGGGACTCACCCACAAACAGGACCAAGCCTGGCCTGTTGAGGAGTGACGGACTCCATCCTAGCTGGAGGGGTGCTCTCATGTTATCTACGAACATAGACAGGGCTCTAACTCCTCTAGCTCCAGAATGAAATAGGGTGCAGGCCAGGCAGCAGGCTGTTAGCCAGCCTGCCAGCTTAGTGGAGTCTGCCATTAGCACAGTCAGTGTAGTCAGCTCAGCTTTCCCCATTGAGACCGTGTCTGTGCCTCGATCTAGGTTGGGCAAAATTAAAAATGGCGGTGTTCGCTTTAGTAATCTCACTAGTATAAAGACCTCCATTCCTGCCATTATTGAAAGAGATTGTGATACTTCACATCTCAAAATTGGGTTACTTAATGTTAGATCCCTCACTTCCAAGGCAGTTATAGTCAATGAACTAATCACTGATCATAATCTTGATGTGATTGGCCTGACTGAAACATGGCTTAAGCCTGATGAATTTACTGTGTTAAATGAGGCCTCACCCCCTGGTTACACTAGTGACCATACCCCCCGTGCATCCGGCAAAGGCGGAGGTGTTGCTAACATCTACGATAGCAAATTTCAATTTACAAAAAAAAAAACTGATGTTTTCGTCTTTTGAGCTTCTAGTCATGAAATCTATGCAGCCTACTCACTCACTTTTTATAGCTACTGTTTACAGGCCTCCTGGGCCATATGCAGTGTTCCTCACTGAGTTCCCTGAATTCCTATCGGATCTTGTAGTCATAGCAGATAATATTCTAATTTTTGGTGACTTTAACATTCACATGGAAAAGTCCACAGACCCACTCCAAAAGGCTTTCGGAGCCATAATCGACTCAGTGGGTTTTGTCCAACATGTCTCTGGACCTACTCACTGCCACAGTCATACTCTGGACCTAGTTTTGTCCCATGGAATAAATGTTGTGGATCTTAATGTTTTTCCTCATAATCCTGGATTATCGGACCACCATTTTATTGCGTTTACAATTGCAACAAATAATCTGCTCAGACCCCAACCAAGGAGCATTAAAAGTCGTGCTATAAATTCTCAGACAACCCAAAGATTCCTTGATGCCCTTCCAGACTCCCTCTGCCTACCCAAGGACGTCAGAGGACAAAAATCAGTTAACCACCTAACCGAGGAACTCAATTTAACCTTGCGCAATACCCTAGATGCAGTTGCACCCCTAAAAATTAAAAACATCTGTCATAAGAAACTAGCTCCCTGGTATACAGAAAATACACGAGCTCTGAAGCAAGCTTCCAGAAAATTGGAACGGAAATGGCGCCACACCAAACTGGAAGTCTTCCGACTAGCTTGGAAAGACAGTACCGTGCAGTATCGAAGAGCCCTCACTGCTGCTCGATCATCCTATTTTTCCAATTTAATTGAGGAAAATAAGAACAATCCGAAATTTCTTTTTGATACTGTCGCAAAGCTAACTAAAAAGCAGCATTCGCAAATGGAGGATGGCTTTCACTTCAGCAGTAATACATTTATGAACTTCTTTGAGGAAAAGATCATGATCATTAGAAAGCAAATTACGAACTCCTCTTTAAATCTGGGTATTCCTCCAAAGCTCCATTGTCCTGAGTCTGCACAACTCTGCCAGGACCTTGGCTCAAGGGAGATACTAAAGTGTTTTAGTACTATATCTCTTGACACAATGATGAAAATAATCATGGCCTCCAAACCCTCAAGCTGCATACTGGACCCTATTCCAACTAAACTACTGAAAGAGCTGCTTCCTGTGCTTGGCCCTCCTATGTTGAACATAATAAACGGCTCTCTATCCACCGGATGTGTACCAAGCTCACTAAAAGTGGCAGTAATAAAGCCTCTCTTGAAAAAGCCGAATCTTGACCCAGAAATTATAAAAAACTATCGGCCTATATCGAATCTTCCATTCCTCTCAAAAATTTTAGAAAAAGTTGTTGCGCAGCAACTCACTGCCTTCCTGAAGACAAACAATGTATACGAAATGCTTCAGTCTGGTTTTAGACCCCATCATAGCACTGAGACTGCACTTGTGAAGGTGGTAAATGACCTTTTAATGACGTCAGACCGAGGCTCTGCATCTGTCCTCGTGCTCCTAGATCTTAGTGCCGCTTTTGATACCATCGATCACCACATTCTTTTGGAGAGATTGGAAACCCAAATTGGTCTACATGGACAAGTTCTGGCCTGGTTTAGATCTTATCTGTCGGAAAGATATCAGTTTGTCTCTGTGAATGGTTTGTCCTCTGACAAATCAATTGTTCATTTCGGTGTTCCTCAAGGTTCCGTTTTAGGACCACTATTGTTTTCACTATATATTTTACCTCTTGGGGATGTCATTCGAAAACATAATGTTAAATTTCACTGCTATGCGGATTACACACAGCTGTACATTTCAATGAAACATGGTGAAGCTCCAAAATTGCCCTCGCTAGAAGCCTGTGTTTCAGACATAAGGAAGTGGATGGCTGCAAACTTTCTACTTTTAAACTCGGACAAAACAGAGATGCTTGTTCTAGGTCCCAAGAAACAAAGAGATCTTCTGTTGAATCTGACAATTAATCTGGATGGTTGTACAGTCGTCTCAAATAAAACTGTGAAGGACCTCGGTGTTACTCTGGACCCTGATCTCTCTTTTGAAGAACATATCAAGACTGTTTCAAGGACAGCTTTTTTCCATCTACGTAACATTGCAAAAATCAGAAACTTTCTGTCCAAAAATGACGCAGAAAAATTAATCCATGCTTTTGTTACTTCTAGGCTGGACTACTGCAATGCTCTACTTTCCGGCTACCCGGATAAAGCACTAAACAAACTTCAGTTAGTGCTAAATACGGCTGCTAGAATCCTGACTAGAACCAAAAAATTTGATCATATTACTCCAGTGCTAGCCTCCCTACACTGGCTTCCTGTTAAGGCAAGGGCTGATTTCAAGGTTTTACTGATAACCTACAAAGCATTACATGGGCTTGCTCCTACCTATCTTTCCGATTTGGTCCTGCCGTACATACCTATACATACGCTACGGTCACAAGACGCAGGCCTCCTAATTGTCCCTAGAATTTCTAAGCAAACGGCTGGAGGTAGGGCTTTCTCCTATAGAGCTCCATTTTTATGGAATAGTCTGCTTACCCATGTGAGAGACGCAGACTCAGTCTCAACCTTTAAGTCTTTACTGAAGACTTATCTCTTCAGTAGGTCCTATGATTAAGTGTAGTCTGGCCCAGGAGTGTGAAGGTGAACGAAAAGGCTGGAGCAACGAACCGCCCTTGCTGTCTCTGCCTTGCCGGTTCCCCTCTTTCCACTGGGATTCTCTGCCTCTAACCCTATTACAAGGGCTGAGTCACTGACTTACTGGTGTTCTTCCATGCCGTCCATGGGAGGGGTGCGTCACTTGAGTGGGTTGAGTCACTGACGTGGTCTTCCTGTCTGGGTTGGCGCCCCCCCCCCCTTGGGTTGTGCCATGGCGGAGATTTTTGTGGGCTATACTTGGCCTTGTCTTCGGACGGTAAGTTGGTGGTTGTAGACATCCCTCTAGTGGTGTGGGGGCTGTGCTTTGGCAAAGTGGGTGGGGTTATATCCTGCCTGTTTGGCCCTGTCCGGGGGTATCATCGGATGGGGCCACAGTGTCTTCTGATCCCTCCTGTCTCAGCCTCCAGTATTTATGCTGCAGTAGTTTATGTGCCGGGGGGGTTATGGTCAGTCTGTTTCATCTGGAGTATTCTCTTGTCTTATCCGGTGTCCTGTGTGAATTTAAATATGCTCTCTCTAATTCTCTCTTTCTCTCTTTCTTGCTTTCTCTCGGAGGACCTGAGCCCTAGGACCATGCCTCGGGACTACCTGGCATGATGACTCCTTGCTGTCCCCAGTCCACCTGGCCATGCTGCTGCTCCAGTTTCAACTGTTCTGCCTGCGGCTACGGAACCCTGACCTGTTCACCGGACGTGCTTGTTGCACCCTCGACAACTACAATGATTATTGTTATTTGACCATGCTGGTCATTTATGAACATTTTAACATCTTGACCATGTTCTGTTATAATATCCACCCGGCACAGCCAGAAGAGGACTGGCCACCCCTCATAGCCTGGTTCCTCTCTAGGTTTCTTCCTAGGTTTTTGGCCTTTCTAGGGAGTTTTTCCTAGGGAGTTTTTCCTAGCCACCGTGCCTCTTTCACATGCATTGCTTGCTGTTTGGGGTTTTAGGCTGGGTTTCTGTACAGCACTTTGAGATTTCAGCTGATATACGAAGGGCTATATAAATAAATTTGATTTGATTTGATTTGAAGAAATTTGTCCTGTCCCTGAGGGCGCTCATAGTATTCTACAGGGGCACCATTGAGAGCATACTGTTGGCTGGATCACAGCCTGGTATGGCAACTCCACTGCTGTGGACCGCAAGGCGCTTCAGAGGGTGATACGTGCTGGGTGTATTCTGTTTGTCCTACAGGACACCTACTACAACACCAGCTGTTGCAAGAAGGCCAAGAAGATCATCAGGGACCCCCAGCCACCCAAGCCATGCCCTGTTCTTCCCACTTCAATCTTTCAGATATGGGCAGTACTGGAGCATAATTTCAGAAATTGGAAGACTGGCCAATAGTTTCTACCCTCAGACCATAAGGCTGCTGAATAGCCACCACTAGTCAGATACCTGCCCCCCCACCCCGTGCTACTCCAGTGGTCTTCCAGTGGAATGGCCTGGGGAAGATAAGGCAGCCATACAATGAGAATATCCACCTGGCAGTAGGATATTCGGTGTCACCGGGTCCCAGGGTGGCTGAAGGGTCTAAGCCGCTGTCCCAGCCAGCACACCTCCAAGAGGGCAATGAACTATCTATGGGGCCCTGGCAGGTACAGACAGTCTGCCTTCTGGACAACGCAAGGACGCCTGTCTGCCTGTTCATTGTGCTTCCCCTTTGTGTCCCAATTGGCTCCATATATCCTTTATAGTACTTAGGGCTCCTGTCAAAAGTAATGCACTATACAGAGAATAAGGGCGCCATTTGGGATGCAGGGCTAAGCAGTACTAGATTAGGGTTAAATGTGATTCAACTCTACTGTTTTGGGAGAACAAACACTAAACAGGTGCTAGAAGCCAATGTTCCCATAATAATACTGCCCTTTTTTGAACGTTGTACATTTGTACCTATAGGCCTCTGAGTATCTCTGACAGCGTGTATACACATTTAGTCAACAAAGTGTACTTTGTGTACTATTATCTAATTTTCTCCTTTTTACAGGAAATGACTCTTATTGCCAGAATCCTCTGCAGTCTCCTTTGCAGTCCCCATGCCAGATGGGAGATAAGTAGTGTATGATTCTCTGCCCAGAAAATAAAAATGGACATCTGTGAACTACAAATGATGAACCTGTCATCTAGGGCTCTAGTCAATCCGTATCACGGAAGTTCAGCGTTACAGCGTGATAACATTTTAATGGCAATGTTCCCGCGTTAGCGGAGAGTGCATTCATGGTAAACTGTGGATATGCCGGCACAATCGAAAATTACCTTTACATTTCTATCGCACAATCTGTAACGTGATACAGATTGAATAGAGCCCTGTACAGCACATAGAAACACTCTTCTTTTCACAGGGCTGCAAAGTGTTAACGTAAAGACCATACTCCAGGCATCTGTCACAATACATGACTCTACGATCATTTCAAATGACTCTAAGAACTCTGTGGTCATCAATTTCACGAGGAAAACATTCCCTCCAGCACAGCCAGCTCCTTGGGAAAACATATTTAGAGTTCATACAGAGCACATATAGACCTGTAGGTTCCGTCTAATTTTATTTCCCTGTGAAAGTGATGATTCCATGCAAAGGTGAGTGATGGTGTTTGGCCAGCCCAGACATAGCTGGCCTTTACCTTTTTTCATGTTCGGTGATGACTTTCGCATGGTAATCACATGAAATGTCATCTTCTGTGAGAGGTGGACAGTCAAGAACCAGAGAATGACCATTACTGCAGGCCTTTGATGCTCTTGTTGTGACAATACAGCTGTACAAAATGAATGAATGCATTTACAGTGTTTATCATACAAACCAGATTTTCATGTTATGTATGATAATAAAGCATTGCAAAACACACACACACAATTTCACACACACACAATCTCACACAATCTCTCACACACACTTAGATAAAGACATTTTGTTTGAGTGGATATCAAAGTCATTACTGATGAAAGTGCTCTTTCTCATTTAGCACACAGCATACAATATATGGCACAGGTATTCATTTGAGCCAGATCTCATCTTATTTCCCAGTAGGACCTGTAGGATTTAGACCTCAGCTCGTATGCAGTGACCTTTGCGAAATCTGACCATATGGCCCACAGTGACACAAGGAGTGAATTAATCTGGATTTATGACCTTACACATATGGTAAGAGCCCAGGGCATCTGTTCTAATGAATTTGGGATAGGAGCTCGATATCTTAACACAATAAGGAACCTTGCGCTAAGCTAGCACTTTGTGCATAGGGGATATCTCATGGCATTACAATGGCATTACAGTGGCATTACCGATACAGGCTTCCTATAGATCAGTTGATCCGATATACTGTGCAGTACGTCTCCCATCTGTCTCCCGCAGGTTTCATTAAAGGGCAAGGAACGATGATGGGTGCAGTATTTTGACTCAAACAAATAAGGTAAGCTTTCAAACCCACACAGGGCTGTTGATTTTAATTGCTCTCAACCATGAACTATTCTGTGAGGATCCATGGGTATTTTCAGCCTGGCATTGCATTGGCTTGATCATCAGCCAGGTATGAATAAATGAGAATCCTGCCAAGTCCTGAATATTCGTATTACTAAAACGTTTTATTTTTCAATCACCATGGCTGCGTAAGGTAGCTACACTGTAAAAAATAAAGCTGCATCCGGAACCAAATAAAGTTCTTGAGAGCAATGTCATAGGGCAGGGGTGTCAAAACTCATTCCATGGAGGACCTAATGTCCTCTGGTTTTTGTTTTTCCTTTCAAGTAAGACCTAGACAATTAAGACCTAGACAACCAGGTGAGGGGAGTTCCTTACTAATAAGTGACCTTAATTCATCAATTGAAGTACAACAGAGGAGCGAAAACCTGCAAATTCTCGGCCCTCCGTGGTTTGAGTTTGACAAGTGCCATAGGGAAACCATTTTAGGGTTTCTGAAGAACCATACATGGGATGGTTCTTTGAAGAACCATACAAAAATCAAAGGGATGCCACAGGTTCCGACAGAGATCATTGTGGAGCAGTCTGCCTTTTTCATGCTGTGGGCGAGAGCGGGCGGTGGTCTTTCTGCATTGTATGCGTTTGACTTGGCCTACCTATTGCATTAAAAGCTTGTCTTTGTCGCATATCTTAGGGATAGAGGCAGGATTTTCACATTCGGATGAAAAACATGCCCAAATTAAACTGCCACCTACTCAGACGGTAGGGTATGCATATTATTAGTAGATTTGGATAGAAAACACTCTGACGTTTCTAAAACTGTTTAAATTATGTCTGTGAGTATAACAGAACTCATATGGCAGGCAAAAACCTGAGAAAAATACAACCAGGAAGTGGGAAATCTGAGAATTGTAGTTCTTCTTTTGAATCCCTATCGAAACAACAGTGTCTAAGGGGTCACGTTGCACTTCCTATGGCTTCCATTGGCTGTCAACAGCCTTCAGAAAGTTTTTTCATCCTTCTCCTGTTACTGGGCAGAAAATAGGAGCTCAGTCAAACAGTGGCCTGTCTGAGGACAATTGACTTGGTGATGCGCGAGCCCGTGAGGGCGCCGTTCCTTCTTTTCTTCTGGAATGAATACGCTATTGTCCGGTTGGAAAATGATCGCATTTTTTTGTTAAAAATACGCTAAAGATTGATTGTAAACATTGTTTGACAGGATTCTAAAAACGGTAATGGAACTTTTGAGCTTTTCGTCTATTTATTTGCGCCCCCGCCTTGTGCCTTTGGAATAGTGCTCTGGACGCACCAACAAAACGGAGGTATTTGGACATAAATGATGGACTTTATCGAACAAATGAAAATTTCTTGTGGAAGTGGGAATCCTGCGAGTGCATTCCGCTGAAGATCAGCAAAGGAAAGAAAAGATTTATAACACTATTTTAGAGTTTTGTTGACGCCGTGACTTTGTGGCTAACTGTATAGCTTGCCTTGATGGTTGATGTACTCAGAATATTGAACAATGTGCTTTCTCCGTAAAGTTATTTTGAAATCTGACACAGCGGTTGCATTAAAAAGTAGTATATCTATAATTCTTTAAATAATTGTTATATCATTTGTCAAAGTTTATGATGAGTATTTCTGTAATATGTGTGCTCATTCACTGGTAGTTTTGGAGGCTAAACATTTTCTGAACATTTTCTGAACATCACGCGCCAATGTAAAATGCTGTTTTTGGATATAAATATGAACTTGATCGAACAAAACATACATGTATTGTGTAACATGATGTCCTATGAGTGTCATCTGACAAAGATCGTCAAAGGTTAGTGCTTAATTTTAGCTGTATTTCGGGTTTTTGTGACGCCTCTCCTTGCTAAGAAAATGGCTGTGTGGCTTTTCTTGTTTAGGTGGTGTCGTATTAGTTAATGTGACGACTGTTGCTCATCGAATGATTAACTGTTTATAATTGCGTGATTGAATGAATCAAGCAATGAATCAAGCAATTATTAACCTGTCTGGGCTAGGGGGCAGTATTGAGAATTTTGGAAAAATATGTTCCCATTTTTAACTGCCTCCTACACCAACTCAGAAGCTAGAATATGCATATTATTGTTCAGGTTTGGATAGAAAACACTCTGAATTTTCTAAAACTGTTTGAATGGTGTCTGTGAGTATAACAGAACTCCTATGGCAGGCAAAAACCTGACAAGGTTTCAAGCAGGAAGTACCCTGTCTGACAAGGAGTCGTGCGTCTTGCATCTTTTTATTGAAAAGTAAGGATCTTAGCTGTAACGTGACAATTCCCAGGGCTCCAATAGGCTCTCAGAGCCCGCGAAATAACTGAAGGTTTACGAGGGAGCCTCAGGTTGAAACATATTATCGCCTTTTGTAAGTGGATGCTCCGAGGACCTTTGAATGATGCGCGTGCATGAGTCGCTTCTGAGGAGAAATTTTATTCGGCTGTTTAGGCTCAATGCATACTCCCGGTCGGAATATTATCACTTCTCTACGACATAAATGGCATAAAAATTGGTTTTAAACAGCGGTTGACATGCTTCGAAGTACGGTAATGGAATATTTAGACATTTTTGACACGCCAATGCGCCATGCGCGAAACCGGGAAGAAGCATTCTAGAACTCACGAACAAAACGTCGCTGTTTGGATATAACGATGGATTATTTGGGACCAAACCAACATTTGTTATTGAAGTAGAAGTCCTGGCAGTGTATTCTGATGAAGAACAAGCAAGGTAAGAACATTTTTCTTATAGGAAATGTGATTTTGGTGGATGCTGACCTGGGTGGGTATCTAAATAGCTAGCCCTGTAATGCCGGGCTATGTACTTAGATTATTGCAAAATGTGCTTCATCCGAAAAGCTATTTTAAAATCGGACATATCGAGTGCATAGAGGAGTAATGTATCTATAATTCTTAAAATAATTGTTATGCTTTTTGTGAACGTTTATCGTGAGTAATTTAGCAAACTGTTAGTAAATTCAACGGAAGTTTGCCGGGGGTTATGCGTTTTCTGAACGTCACATGCTAATGCAAAAAGCTGTTTTTTGATATAAATATGAACTTGATTGAACAGACATGCATGTATTGTATAACACAATGTCCTAGGTGTGTCATCTGATGAAGATCATCAAAGGTTAGTGCTGCATTTAGCTGTGGTTTGGGTTTATGTGACATGATATGCTAGCTTGAAAAATGGCTGTCTGATTTTTTCTGGCTGGGCACTCTGCTGACATAATCTAATGTTTTGCTTTCGTTGTAAAGCCTTTTTGAAATCGGACAGTGGGGTTAGATTAACGAGATTCTTGTCTTTAAATAGCTGTAAAATAGTCATATGTTTGAGAAATTGAAGTAATAGTATTTCTAACGATTCAAAAATCGCGCCACTGGAATATCAGTAGCTGTTACGTAGGTGGGACGAAATCGTCCCACATACCCCAGACAGGTTAACTCATTAACCTGGGGCAACATGGGAAAATTAGTTTTATTGAGTTTCTATTTCCCAAATGAACTCAAAGAATATCAGAATATTGATTTTACAACAGTCGCTATACTAATCAATTTCCTCTAGTCTCATTTCTGAACGTCGCATAATCCGGGAATCTGCACGAACCCGGGCTTCACCAATGAGTTTACCACACCAATCTTAGTTGATTATTTATTTACTAGCAAGCTAAAATTATGATAAAAGATACACATACACAAAACACAGTCTAGGCTATTGATTATGAATTGGTATAACGGGCCAACACACTATGGCGCGTGTTACCCAAAATGGGGATTTAAAAGAGAGAGAAACAAAGAAAGTACACGAGAGAAATATACATTTGGGTTCATTTGTCAGCTATGTTTATTTTAAACCTAGCCTTGCCCCGAACTGCCGCTCTTATGGTTCAGAATATAATGATGTAATTACGTGTTGGAGGTCTCAGATGGGGCGTCCCGCGTGGTTCGTTTAGGCTTCTCTAGGACGCACTGCTCCGACGCAACTCTCTGGTTGTCCTCACGATGTCAGTGTCCCTTTTGGCTTAGTGGTCTGATTTCTTCCCCTTTCTCTGATAGTGTCGTCTGAGGACAGAGCTCTGTAGCTCAGAGCTCACGGCGTAGGAATGAAACAGCGTAGATACCACGATTCGATGAAGAGTGGAGGCTAGGTGGTTCGGCTTGAATTCACCCGCTTAGACACAGCTACTCATCCGTAGCTTGGGTAGAAAAAGATTTCTTTCTCTTCAAACTTGTGTTGCGTTTTGGGGTTCGTTGACCATTCAGACCTTGGCTGCAGCCTGGGATCAGTTAGTCTACAGTTCATTCTTCAGTCACATGTCTTATACCCTCGGGTCAGAAGTGGGCGTAACCGCCTTTAGGGCAATTCTCTGGGCGTATCAAGTTAAGAGCAAGGCCTAGATTTTACTCAAATCCAATTTTAGACACCTAACTTCACATTTCATCCTTACCAAAACATTCTCTTTGATTTGGATACTTTCCACACAACGTACAATGTATAAACATCAGGCATATACTTGGAAAACTCTTAAAGGTACAATGTTTTCGTAATAACATCATCTCTTAACCTTTAATAACAATACAACAATTACATACATTTTCATTTTCCATCTCTTGTCATGACCACCATTGTGGCTGACGGAAATCATTGTTCCAAAGTCCCTTTATTGCAAGTTTAACCTGTTGAGGACCCCTTCGAGATAGGATCCCGTTAACGGGATCATTTGACAAAATAGCATGGCGTGAAATTCAAAACAACAAAAATCGAATAATTTCAATTTCTCAAACATATGACTATTTTACACCATTTTAAAGATACACTTCTCGTTAATGCAACCACATTGTCCGATTTCAAAAAGGCTTTACAGCGAAAGCAAAACATTACATTATGTTAGGACACCACTGTCATGACTGTCCTGATCAGGTCAGGTTACAGGAGACCACAACCCTACAGATTATCTCTCAACCCCCAACAGAGGAGGAGAGATCTAGGGGTATGAGGATGTGGGGGTTTTATGACCCCTCAGGCCCATGATAAATCTTAGGACACAGAGAAATTCCGTTGTCCTCACTATGGATAACTGGCCTCAGAACATTAATCACACTCTCAGCATTCTACCTCCCCTCTCCTAGTTGGGGTGCGAGATCAAGTGCACCTGTATGTGTGGTCTTCATGAAATAGATTATAGGCTGTCTATGCATGGGCGGAGAATGACGTGGCAGTTATCTGTCCAAGGAAGTTAACTTAAATGATTAGTTCACTACAGTGTCTGTAAATAAAAATTGATAATGGAAAGAAATGGCGAGAATTAAACCAAGGCGAGTTGAGGTGCAAAAAAATATAATAATAATAATTGAAAAGGAAAATGTGCAACAGGCGCATACCACGGTGAGCAAGCGTTGCGCCTTTTCCTTTCCAATAAAAATATATTACCCATTTACTTGTTTCTGCCTGCAAATTGTCCCGCTCCTAAACGGTAGGCTATGTACTATATGCAAACGTAGCTCAAGAAAAACTTCAACCACTTTCTCACTAACTCTGCTCTCAAACTACATTACATTTGGAAAATATTCAGACCCCTTGAATTTTTCCACATTTTGTTGTGTTACAGCCTTGTTCTAAAATGTATTATTAAATACATTTTTTTTCCTCATCAATCTACACACAATAACCCATAATGACAAAGTGAAAACAGGTTTTTTGAATTCTTTGCACATTTATTGGACATGAGTTGGAAAGGCACACATCTGTCTATATAAGGTCCCACAGTTGACAGTGCATGTCAAAGCAAAAACCAAGCCATGAGGTCGATGACCTGAGACAGCATTGTGTCGAGTCACAGATCTGGGGAAGGGTACCAAAACATTTCTGCAGCATTGAAGGTCCCAAGAACACAGTGGACTCCATCATTCTTAAATGGAAGAAGTTTGGAACCACCAAGAATCTTCCTAGAGCTGGCCGCCCGGCCAAACTGAGCAATTGGGGGAGAAGGGCCTTGGTCAGAGAGGTGACCAAGAACCCGATGGTCACTCTGACAGAGCTCCAGAGTTCCTATGTGGAGAACCTTCCAGAAGGACAACCATCTCTGCAACACTCCACCAATCAGGCATTTATGGTAGAGTGGTCAGACTGAAGCCACTCCTCCGTAAAAGGCACATGACAGCCCACTTGGAGTTTGCCAAATGGCACCTAAAGGGCTCTCAGACCATGAGAAACATGATTATCTGTTCTGATTTAACCAAGATTTAATCTGGCCTGAATGCCAAGCGTCACGTCCCTACGGGGAAGCATGGTGGTGGCAGCATCATGCCATGGGGATGTTTTTCAGTGGCAGGGACTGGAAAACCAGTCAGGATTGAGGGAAAGATGAATGGAGCAAAGTACACAGAGATCCTTGATGAGAACCTGCTCCAGAGCACTCAGGACCTTAGACAGGGGTGAACGTTCAACTTCCAACAGGGCAATGACACTAAGCACACAGCTTCAGAAGAAGTCTCTGAATGTCCTTGAGTGGCCCAGCCATTGCCCGGACTTGAACCTGATCGAATATCCCTGAAAATAGCTGTGCAGTGACGCTCCCCATCCAACCTCACAGAGCTTGAGAGGATCTGCAGAGAAGAATGGGAGAAACTCCCCAAATACAGGTGTGCCAAGCTTGTAGCGTCATAACCAAGAAGACTCAAGGCTGTAATTGCTGCCAAAGGTGCTTCACCAAAGTTCTGAGTAAAGGTTCTGAATACTTACGTAAATGTGATATTTCCGTTTTTTTTATACTTTTAAAAAAAATCTAAAAACGTGTTTTTGATTTGTCATTATGAGGTATTATGTGTACATTGATGACGGGAAAAAAACGATACTTTTCGAATGCAATGTATAATGACAGAAGAGAAGCTACATGTATCTAATTATAGACAAGTAGAATTTAAAAAAATTCTAGCAGAAACATATCTAAATCAGGCCAAACAAAATCCTGTACCCTCTGTGTCACGTCCTGACCAGTAAAAGGGGTTATTTGTTATTGTAGTTTGGTCAGGGCGTGTTTGTTTTGTGTGGTTCGGGTTTTTTGGTTTATGTTCTACATTTTCTATTTCTATGTGTTTATCTAGTTTTTCTATTTCTATGTTGGGGTTTTGGTAGGACCTCCAATTAGAGGCAGCTGGTTGTCGTTGCCTCTAATTGGAGGCCAAATTTAGTTGGTGTTTGTGACACTTGTGTTTTGTTGGTGGTTGTTTCCTGTATAGTCTGTGCACTTTACGGGACTGTTTTTGTTGTTTGTTTTGTTTAAGTGTTTTTCCTTCAATAAAGAAGAAGATGATAAATATTCTGCATTTTGGTCCACACCTTACGACGCCCATGACACTGTCAAAAAATAAATCTGCCATCTCTGACTGTAGCCTACACATCATTTTATATATTAGCGGGTTAGGGTCGGGTGCAGGCCTCAAATTTTGACTTTATCACATATAGTCAGGCGGTTGCGGATGGGTTATTAGCAATTGCGGGCTGGTGTGGGTGAACAAACAATTGACCTGCGCTCCACTACTCTGTAGGGAATATGGTGCCATTTGAGACGCATTCCTAGTTTTCCACACATCGAAGGCAAGCAATGGAATCTTCCAGAAGTTCTGATGTAAACATTGCTAAAGATATTAACCATACAAAGGGAGAGTTTCATGAATTTTTATTTTAAAGGTCCCAAAACAGTCAAAATCGGATTTTTCATGAAATTTGATGATACTTGGATGAAACCAGATCAAAGCAGGACAACCAAAGTATGGAAAATGACTGTTGCTTCTACATTACAGTCCTGTATCGGGTTGGATATGCACGGTTCCCCACGGTTGACCCACAAACAAATCAGCTGGCCTGCGGTTCAGTTTGTGGTTCAGAACAATTAAATCAATATACAGTTGAAGTCGGAAGTTTACATACACTTGTGTAAGTCATTAAAATTCATTCGTTTTTCAACCACTACACTAATTTCTTGTTAACAAACTATAGTTTTGGCAAGTCGGTTAGGACATCTACTTTGTGCATGACACAAGTCATTTTTCCAACAATTGTTTCCAGACAGATTATTTCACTTATAATTCACTGTATCACAATTCCAGTGGGATAGAAGTTTACATACAAAGTTGACTGTGCCTTTAAACAACTTGGAAAATTCCAGAAAATGATGTCAAGCTTCTGATAGGCTAATTGACATCATTTGAGTCAATTGGAGGTGTACCTATGGTTGTATTTCAAGGCCTACCTTCAAACTCAGTGCCTCTTTGCTTGACATAATGGGAAAATCTAAAGAAATCAGCCTAGACCTCAGAAATAAAAAATTGGAGACCACAAGTCTGGTTCGTCCTTGGGAGCAATTTCCAAATGCCTGAAGGCACCACATTCATCTGTACAAACAATAGTACGCAAGTATAAACACCATGGGACCACGCAGCCATCATACCGCTCAGGAAGGAGACACGTTCTGTCTACTAGAGATGAACGTACTTTGGTACGAAAAGTGCAAATCAATCCCAGAGCAACAGCAAAAGACCTTGTGAAGATGCTGGAGGAAACAGGTACAAAAGTATCTATATCCACAGTAAAACGAGTCCTATATTGACATAACCTGAAAGGCCGCTCAACAAGGAAGAAGCCACTGCTCCAAAACCGCCATGAAAAAGCCAGACTCCGGTTTGCAACTGCAAATGGGGACAAAGGTTGTACCTTTTGGAGAAATGTCCTCTTGTCTGATGAAACAAAAATATAACTGTTTGGCCATAATGACCATCATTATGTTTGGAGGAAAAAGGGGGATGCTTGCAAGCCGAAGAACACCATCCCAACCGTGAAGCACGGGGGTGGCAACATCATGTTGTGGTGGTGCTTTGCTGCAGGAGGGACTGGTGCACTTCACAAAATAGATGGCATTATGAGGAGGAAAATGATGTGGATATATTGAAGCAACATCTCAAGACATTAGTCAGGAAGTTAAAGCTTTGTCGCAAATGGGTCTTCCAATTGGACAATGACCCCAAGCATACTTCCAAAGTTGTGGCAAAATGGCTTAAGGAGAACAATGTCAAGGAATTGGAATGGCCATCACAAAGCCCTGACCTCAATCCTATAGAAAATGTGTGGGCAGAACTGAAATAGCATGTGCGGGTAAGGAGGCCTACAACAAACCTGACTCAGTTACACCAGCTCTGTCAGGAGGAATGGGCCAAAATTCACCCAAATTATTGTGGGAAGCTTGTGGAAGGCTACCCAAAACGTTTGACCCAAATTAAACAATTTAAGGCAATGTTACCGAATACTAATTGAGTGTATGTAAACTTCTGATCCACTGGGAATATGATGAAAGCAATAAAAACTGAAATAAATCATCCTCTCTACTATTATTCTAACATTTCACATATTTAAAATGAAGTGGTGATCCTAACTGACATAAGACAGGGATGTTTACTAGGATTAAATGTCAGGAATTGTGAAAAACTGAGTTAAATGTATTTGGCAAAGGTGTATGTAAACTTCCGACTTCAACTGTACATGTTTTTATTATTTATTCTGTTGCAAATTCCAGTTTGCATAATTCCCCTACTTTCCCTGGCTAGCCTAGCCTAACGAACTGGAAAAATAAACATAAAAGGTTATGAAATACACCATTGTGGAAACAGGTGCTGTGCGAGTGAAATCATTGGTTTGGAAGGATTTTGGAATCAATGTGGACAATCACAACAACCCGATAGAATGATACACTGCCTGCGAAAAGTGCAAGCAGGTATTTGTTTATGATATTCAGTTTATTATCAGTTAATCATTACGTTAATTCAGGATTTCGTTCATTAACACAAAGGATGGGCAACTTTGATGGGGGCCACACATACATCTGACCTCATTATGACCCCCCACCCCCTTGCATATTCTACTATTTTACATGGCACCTTCTGTATTCTACTATTCTAACTAGTGACAGTAAGTTGAGACCCCGTCTGAGTCCCCCCCCCCCAAAAAAAAATGTGGGTTTTGATTTTTGGTGTAAATTGATCCATGAGCCCATCCCAGATTTAGACCAAAGGCTTTGCAGGCCATATCAAGTTTAAACTGGTGCAACTGGTAAAAGTTTGAATTGGAATAGTTTTTTTCAATTAAACTATTTGATCATCTAAACAATATTGAATGTTAGGGTCTTGTTTTGTTATGTCGGCTACAGGCTTTCATTAGGTAAGAAGGCTAATTAGAAGCCCTTATTTTCTGAACAATTTTAGTTGTCAATGTGCCACCTCACATTGTAAAATGTGTTAATAAAATAGTTCTTAATTCATGGCATTGGGTTACTTTTATCCAAATGTTGAATAGATATGCAGCGAACTTAATTCATGCAAGGAGGGGAATAATAGTCTCCTACTCCAGAGTAATAAAAACAATTACAGATCGGCTCTCTGAACAATTCTATGCAGGTGGCTCGGGCTGCAGAGTAAAATCTGTCCTGATGTCAGGTATCAGGTGAGGCTCGGAATTGTTGAGGCTGGCGTAGGACGGGTGCAGCTCCAAAAAAACTAACCCATGCAGGACTATATTCTTCATAAATTAAGTTTGATCATAAAACTACTGGTCCCCTCCCCCATGGCAAACACTTGGTGTCAAACATTTCGATTCAGGAGGTGGGATGGAGGCGGGATTATTAAGAGCTATTTGTGACATCACTAAAAGCCACATTTGAAAACACCAATGGAAATGTCTTATTCTCTTACCTAATTTAAGTACTGCCTTGTAACCAACATTGCAAAAGGTGTGTATGCAGAGGGGCGTGGTTTACATACTGTAAAAACTGTAACTTTATTTATGGTAACTTAATGGCAGCTTAAAGGTAGTGTAAAAAAAGGTACAGTATGTTAGCATAAATTCCAAAGAAACTTTGGTTTAATAGTACATTACTGTAAGGAAAGCAAGCTACCGTAAAAACAGTTATGTTTTTTTATAGTGTAGGTATCTAGTCTACTGCTGCTGAAATTTAACTGCGGTATGTCAGTGTGTATTCATCAAAGGCAAAGATACGTAGAGGTTTACACTTTCATCTGTGTTTTGTTTTAGCTAGTAACAGGCTAGCTAGGTCTTCAGCCAGCATGGAACCAAAGCAGGGAAAGGGTTGCACAAAACTCAGATGCAATTGTCATGTCATTACTTTAAGAGATGCCAAATGGAATATTTATACGAAGGCAAACCACAGATGACATTGCAGTCCAGCCACCTTCTGCGGTTTTGTTCCTACTGGTAGCTAGTGTATCAGTGTAAAATGGGCTTGGTTTGGAAATGGCGAGTAGTGTGGACGAAATGGAGTGAATGGAGAAAAGGTTGGTGAAGCAACAGCTGTGCTGGAAAAATATGGGTGGCAGTTCTGATGATATGGAGCGGGAGGATGACGGTCAAGGACCTGAATGGTCTGTAGTGGAAAGACATAGGAAGAAGAGAGATCATAATACAGAAGGCAGTGGAGCATCTATTAAAGAAGGTATAAAGAGGGCCAAGGTAGGAAGCAAGAGTAATAATGTGTCGGAGTGGAAAGTGGGGATGGTGTTTGATGAGACCACAGGGCCTCATTTACACCCTATCTGATTAACCAATGCTGTAGAGAAAGAGATAGGTGAAGTCAAATTAGCCTGGTTCATTGGAAAAGGTAGATTGCTAATATTTTGTGGTAGCCAGGCTCAGCAAGGGAAGATTCTGATATTGGAAAAGCTTAATGGGAAGAAGCCAAGTACCTGGTGCTTATGCTAGGTTAAAGGGAGTCATCACTGGGGACCCAATATCTATGTCCATAGATGATATTAAAGAAAATGTGAAGGGATCTAGAGTGGTTGATCAGTAGGAAAGAGGGGCAGGGAAGTGAAAGATTATCAGTACTGCTGAGGTTTGAGAAGGTTTTGCCTGGAAAAGTACAGATAGGATTTCTTAGTTTCAATGTCAGAGAATTTGTCCCATCCCCATTGCAGTGTTTTAAATGCCAAATAATGGGACATTTAGCTTTTCAGTGTAAAGGAAAGAAAAGATGTACCAACTGTGTGAAGGGGAACATGATTACGGTGAATGTGGGAGCAATGTGAAGGTTAAGTTTTGTAATTGGGGACATAGTGCAGCATTTGATGGATGCCAGGTGCAGAGAGAGGCTAGAGAGGCTCAGAGATATAGAATCAGTCATGATGTATCATATGCAGAGGCTGTAAAACAGATTGGTGGAACTGCAGTGTGGACTGGTGGAGCTTTCATGTCTGCTCCTGTGCTAAGTGGACCTGCTGTCGGGGCTGGTGCTTCTGCTAGTCCTGGCATGGTTTCGAGACCTGTTCAGAAATCTTGCGATCATGAATGTGCTGTTTCAAAGGACATTTTGATAGTGAATAAAGTTAACTTCATAGATTTCATTGGTAAGGTTATCAATAACGACTTGTTGTGGAAAGCAGAAATTTCAGGTTGAAGGCTATAGTGAATACGTCAAAATAGTTATTGAGGGTAACAGATGTTACTGTCGAAAGGGTTGTTGACTTGCTGAATAATCCTAATGGTGGATTGTTTCAGCACGGTATAGATTAAGTTTAAGTGATTGGGGGGCTTGGGACGGATTTTTTGGGGTTGGGGGTGGTAGAAGATAGTAGTCATTATTATTATTTTTTAAATGTTTATTAGTAGTACAGAATTAGGCAGACCATGATTGATCACACACTCCAGCACAGTAGAAGGCAGCATGCACCTTAAAAACATTTGTTTATGACCGCTATTATATCATTGAAGAAGAAGAAATTCATACAAATTAATTTTTTTTAATGAAAAGTACTCATACCTCACCCTGTAAGATGAACTAGCTAGATACCTTAATAAATAGTGCTGACAATTCCATTGGGCTTGCTAGCTAATTTATACAGGAAATATTTTGTCTATATTGGTAGTGATACAATAACCAAACAGTTGGGGGAAAAAATGAAAATTGTGAAACCATGACGTGATATGACAGGATTTGATGTTGCATGCAATTTCAATGTTGTTTAAAATGCTTTGTGTATCAGTAAATCTGCTTGATATAATTTTACTCAAACACAACTCACTTCGTCCATGTTCCTTGACATAGGCTTTTTCAAAGAACAATGAGCGCCTACTATCTCCCTAACCATGCAGTCTGTCTTTTCAGACTTCCGGGTAGTTTGACATGAGAGAAACAATATTATGGGTGATGTTTTAGTCACAGAAAAATTATCTCCCTTCACATAATATTATGTAATGTTTATGTCTACTTTAACAAGCCTACAGTACATTCGTGTCACTACCTTTGAATCTTGTTTCACGATGTCCCATGTAGGTAGACATGTTAGGTGATGATTATCTGAATCTGAAGCTATTGCTCTGTAGTTGTGCTGTTTAATTCTGGTGTTGCAATTTGATATGACAACCACACAGCATAATCCCTGCATGGAGAATGACATACAGCCAACACAAATCATGTCAACATTGTCTAGGAAACTGGAACTGAATCCACTGGCAGCTACCTCTGACATAGTTCCCACATATTTACAAGATGAAAAACAGGGAAATGTCGAAATGACAGTCAATACAGTTGTTTTATGTTGTGTCTTGGAAAATGCATAGACTAGTTACATTTGAAGTCGGACGTTCACATACACCTTAGCCAAATACATTTCAACTCAGTTTTTCTTAGGTCTTAGGTCACTTAGGATCACCACTTTATTTTAGAAATGTGAAATGTCAGAATAATAGTAAAGAGAATGATTTATTTCAGCTTTTATTGCTTTCATCACATTCCCAGTGGGTCAGAAGTTCACATACACTCAATTAGTATTTGGCAGCTTGCCTTTAAATTGTTTAACTTGGGTCAAACATTTCAGGTAGCCTTCCACAAGCTTCCAACAATTTGGGTGAATTTTGGCCCATTCCTCCTGACAGAGCTGGTGTAACTGAATCAGGTTTGTTGTAGGCCTCCTTGCTCGCACATGCTTTTTCAGTTCTGCCCACAAATGTTCTATAGGATTGATGGCAGGGCTTTGTGATGGCCACTCCAATACCTTGACTTTGTTGTCCTTATGCCATTTTGCCACAACTTTGGAAGTATGCTTGGGGTCATTGTCCATTTGGAAGACCCATTTGCGACCAAGCTTTAACTTCCTGACTGATGTCTTGAGATATTGCTTCAATATGTCCACGTAATTTTCCTTCCACGATGCCATCTATTTTGTGAAGTGCACCAGTCCCTCCTGCAGCAAAGCACCCCCACAACATGATGCTACCACCCCCATGCTTCATGGTTGGGTTGGTGTTCTTCAGCTTGCAAGCCTCCCCCTTTTTCCTCAAAACATAACGATGATCATTATGGCCAAACAGTTCTTTTTTTGTTTCATCAGACCAGAGTACATTTCTCCAAAAAGTACGATCTTTGTCCCCATGTGCAGTTGCAAACCGGAGACTGGCTTTTTTATGGCGGTTTTGGAGCAGTGGCTTCTTCAGGTTATGTCGATATAGGACTCGTTTTACTGTGGATATAGATACTTTTGTACCTGTTTCCTCCAGCATCTTCACAAGGTGATTTGCTGTTGTTCTGGGATTGATTTACACTTCTCGTACCAAAGTACGTTCATCTCTAGTAGACAGAACGTGTCTCCTTCCTGAGCGGTATGATGGCTGCGTGGTCCCATGGTGTTTATACTTACGTACTATTGTTTGTACAGATGAACGTGATACCTTCAGGCGTTTTGAAATTGCTCCAAAAGGATGAACCAGACTCGTGGAGGTCTCCAATGTTTTATTTCTGAGGTCTAGGCTGATTTCTTTTGATTTTCCCATGATGTCAAGCAAAAAGGCACTGAGATTGAATGTAGGCCTTGAAATACATCCACAGGTACACCTCCAATTGACTCAAATGATGTCAATTAGCCTATCAGAAGCTTCTAAAGCCATGACATAATTTTCTGGAATTTTCCAAGCTGTTTAATGGCATAGTGTATGTAAACTTCTGACCCACTGGAAATGTGATACAGTGAATTATAAGTGAAATAATCGATCTGTAAACAATTGTTCGAAAAAGTACTTATGTCATGTATGAGGTAGATGTCCTTACCAACTTGCCAAAACTATAGTTTGTTTTAACAAGAAATTTGTGGAGTGGTTGAAAAACTAGTTTTAATGACTCCAACCTAAGTCTATGTAAACTTCTGACTTCAACTGTATGTTATTGTCTCAAATGTATCAAAAATAATGTTTTATTTCTAGCTATTGTTAGATATATAGCTAGCTCTTATGAGAGATGCTGATCTGACAATAACATCCTAATTAATGGGAGTACAGTAAAATGGTATGCAATTAAATACTGTACAGTACAAACCACTGAAACAAAACCAAATCTCTCACACTACTTTTTCTCTATTTTTGCCAATTGAATAGGTTTGTGTCCCAAATGACACTCTATTCCTTTTCCAATAGTAAAGCACTGTATAGGGAATAGGATGCAATTTTAGATGCAACTTACTGTAGATCAAAGCACCTCCAGGTGAACCCCTGTCCAGGGTAAAGGCTGCCTGTAAACAACTTCTGAGATAATGGCGTATCCTGACAGTGGGCATAGTGGGGACAGAAAATTATAAATAAATAAAACGGACTTTGATAAGATCCATGAAAATGTCTTATTCAGCAAACAAGAAAGCACTTTGGAATAAGTAAGAGCATTATGCTTGCCAATTTGTAGAGTTAATGCAAAGCAAACTTATTTTTCTTCACTTCTGTTTTATTGCTCATTCTTTTCTGTGCCACATAGTTCTGATATTAGATGAGTAGCTAGGGGTTAAAGGTGACTATGGAACCCCAAGTACTTTCTTTCTAAATGTGCACTATACCAATTTACCACTGCCAGTCAAAATTATCAGTTTGTAATTTATAGTAGGAACATTATTATCCAATACTTTCACACGAAATGTACACATGCACACATACCCAATCAGATGTCCCATGTATCCGACTCTACAACGAGAAGAGTTGTTAGGAGTTACCACACATCCATGTTAGGAGTTACCACACATCCATATTATTGGCTGCATTTGTCTTTGGCAACACATCCCTGTGAAGAAGTGTAAATTAATAGGGCCCGGTTGGGTCTAAAATGACACCTTCACCCTGAAAAGTGAAGTAGGGGTGTCAGGTTGTGAATCTTGACCTATAAAACCCCTTTCTCCATCAATTCTCCTCAACCTTCTCCAGTCACTAATGCTTTATGTGGCTCCACTATGGGAACAACAAACTTTAGACAGGAGTGACTGTGTTGAATGTATTTGTTAGATACCCCGCCCCTTATCACTTCCTCAACGGATAAGGCAGGCAGCACTGACATCGACCATAAAGCATTTGGATATATCTTTCCATTGCCATCTCTAGTTTATACTATACTGCATTTCAATAGCTTTGTTTACAAAGCTGGAGAGATGTACATATATCCATGGTGGTAGTAATTCACCATTTCCAGATACTCTGAGATTTAGAAATATGATTTTCCATATGTTGGGTTGTTCAGATACACTACCGTTCAAAAGTTTGGGGTTACTTAGAAATGTCCTTGTTTTTGAAAGAAAATAACATTTTTTGTCCATTAAAATAACTTCAAATTGATCAGAAATACAGTGTAGACATTGTTAACACCTTCCGGAGACACCTGAAACCCCACCTCTTTAAGGAATACCTGGGATAGGATAAAGTAATCCTTCTAACCCCCCCCCCCCTTAAAAGATTTAGATGCACTATTGTAAAGTGGTTGTTCCACTGGATATCATAAGGTGAATGCACCAATTTGTAAGTCGCTCTGGATAAGAGCGTCTGCTAAATGACTTAAATGTAAATGTAATGTAAATGTAAATGACTATTGTAACTGGGAACTGCAGATTTTTCATGGAATTTCTACATAGGCGTACAGAGGCCCATTATCAGCAACCATCCCTCCTGTGTTCCAATGACACGTTGTGTTAGCTAATCCAAGATGATCATTTTAAAAGGCTAATTGATCATTAGAAAAACCTTTTACAATTATGTTAGCACAGCTGATAACTGATGTACTGATTAAAGAAGCAATAAAACTGGCATTCTTTAGACTAGTTGGGTATCTGGAGCATCAGCATTTGTGGGTTCGATTACAGGCTCAAAATGGCCAGAAACAAATAACTTTCTTCTGAATCTAGTCAGCCTATTCTTGTTCTGAGAAATGAAGGCTATTCCATGCGAGAAATTGCCAAGAAACTGAAGATCTCGTACAACACTGTGTACTACTCCCTTCACAGAACAGCGTAAACTGTCTCTAACCAGAATAGAAAGATGAGTGGGAGGCCCCAAGGCACAACTGAGGAAGAGGGCAAGTACATTAGCGTGTCTAGTTTGAGAAACAGACGCCTCACAAGTCCTCAACTGACAGCTTCATTAAATAGTACCCTTCAAAACACTAGTCTTAACATCAACAGTGAAGAGGTGACCCCGGGATGCTGGTCTTCTAGGCAGAGTTGCAAAGACAAAGCCATATCTCAGACTGGTCAATAAAAAGAAAAGATTAAGATGGGCAAAAGAACATAGACACTGGACAGAGGAAGATTGGAAAAAGTGTTATGGACAGACAAATCTAAGATTGATGTGTTCAGATCACAAAGAAGAACATTCGTGAGATGCAGAAAAAATGAAAAGATGCTGGAGGAGTGCTTGACGCTATTTGTCAAGCATGGTGGAGGCAATGTGATGGTCTGGTGTTGGTAAAGTGGGAAATCTGTACAGGGTAAAAGGGATCTTGAAGAAGGAAGGCTATCACTCCATTTTGCAACTCCATGCCATACCCTGTGGACAGTGCTTAATTGGAGCCAATTTCCTCCTACAACATGACAATGACCCAAAGCACAGCTCCAAACTATGCGATAACTATTTTGGGAAGAAGCAGTCAGCTGATATTCTGTCTATAATGGAGTGGCCAGCACAGTCACCGGATCTCAACCTTATTGAGGTGTTGTGGGTGCAGCATGACTGTATGGTGCGTAAAAAGTGCCCATCACGCCGATCCAATTGGTGGGAGGTGCTTCAGGAAGCATGGGATGGAATCTCTTCAAATTAGTTCAACAAACTGACAACTAGAATACCAAAGGTCTGCAAGTCTGTAATTGCTGCAAATGGAGGATTCTTTGACGAAAGCAAAGTTTGAAGAACACAACTACTATTTAAATTAAAAATCATTATTTAGAATGAAAGGCATCCAGTACATGTTTGAAAAAATACACACTATATATACACAATTATGTGGAAAGCCCTTCAAATTAGTGGATTATTTCAGCCACACCCGTTACTGACAGGTTTATAACATTGAGCACAAAGCCATGCAATCTCTGTAGAGAAACATTGGAAGTAGAATGGCCTTACTGAAGAGTTCAGTGACTTTCAACATAGCACCGTCATAGAATGCCACCTTTCCTTGTTGGAAATCCACTCATTTGAAGGGGAGTCCAGATACATGTAGTGTCCCTGGAGAAATCTTACTTGCAATTTGTAAACAAAGCAGTTAAAATTTGTAAAACATTTATTTGATCCAAATGGCAGATTCATATTTTATATATACATGTCAATATTTATTAAAACAGATAAAAAATATATTTTTTTAACACATTCATATAGGATTTCACTTGGTGAAGGCCATAGGATTGATATTAAATAAATGCTATATCCATGTCTCTGTCACTAGCAAACACAATCATGGGTGCTGCTGGTAACAAAGAAATTCACTTTAAAGGCACCTTGGGAAATATGCAAATAAGGCTTAAAACCCTACAGCAGGGCTATTGAATTCCAGTCCTGGAGGGCCAAATTATGTCTGGTTTTGGAATCTTGTATGGTTCTTCAACGAACCATCCCATTGATGTTTTTTCAGAGAACTTAAAATATGGCATCGCTCTCAAGATCCTTATTTGCTTCCAACTTGCACCTTTATTTTTAAGAGTGTACAGAAGCTACAGCAATATAAAGTTACCTTATTTAAACGTTTTCACACATAGCTTTTCCCTTTCCCTCATCTTCTGATTTAATATAGTCCTACATATGCATCTGCAGCAGAAACTGAATAGAATACTTAATTTATTTTTATTGTGGGAGATGGAACAGTTCAATCTTGCTCCTGGGGAGTTGGCTGGTCCATACCACCCTTATCATCACTGATTTATAAACTTCAATGTAATTTAAAGAAAGTAATTTTCCTCCCCACTGTGCCTCAGATAGCCATGCAGTTGAGATCAATCTCTGGATTCACAATTTCCTATACACAACAGTGATTGGCCCTGCCAAGGAAAATAAAATGAGTTTTTATTTACCTTTAACCTCTTGTTTATTTTTCCACAACCATTCACACTTTGAGAAAGTAATGTCTTCCTTATTCATTTGCAAATTTACTGATCATGTGATGCTATCAAATAAAAACATATGACTAGAAAACAGAGTCATGTTTGCAATATCGGATCACTCACACACATTTATTTAATTAATATTTATTTTTATTTAACCTTTATTTAACTAGGCAAGTAGTTAAGAACAATTTCTTATTTACAACGACGGCCTACCAAAACGCAAAAAGCCTCCTGCGGTGATGATGTCTGGGATAAAAATAAATAATTAAATAATAATAATAATATAGGACATAACACACATCACGACACTACATAAAGAGAGACCTAAGACAACAATATAGCAAGGCAGCAACCCATGACAACACAGCATGGCAGCAACACAACATGGCAGCAGCACAATATGGTAGCAGCACAAAACATGGTACAAACATTATTGGGCACAGACAACAGCACATAGGGCAAGAAGGTAGAGACAACAATACATCACGCAAAGCAGCCACAACTGTCACTAAGAGTGTCCATGACTGAGTCTTTGAATGAACAGATTGAGATTAAACTGTCCAGTTTGAATGTTTGTTGCAGCTCGTTCCAGTTGCTAGCTGCAGCAAACTGAAAAGACGAGCGATGTGTGTGCTTTGGGGACCTTTAACAGAATGTGACTGGCAGAATGGGTGTTGTATGTGGAGTATGAGGGCTGCAGTAGATAGCTCAGATAGGGTGGAGTGAGGCCTAAGAAGGTTTTATAAATAACCATCAACCAGTGGGTCTTGCGACTGGTATACAGAGATGAACAGTTTACAGAGGACTATAGAGTGTAGTGATGTGTACTGTAAGGAGCATTGGTGGCAAATCTGATGGCTGAATGGTAAAGAACATCTAGCCGCTCGAGAGCACCCTTATTTGCCGATCTATAAATTACGTCTCCGTAATCTAGCATGGGTAGTATGGTTATCAGGGTGAGTTTGGCAGCTGGGGTGAAAAAGGAGCGATTGCGATAGAGGAAACCAAATCTAGAATTAACTTTAGCCTGCAGCTTTGATATGTGCTGAGAGAAAGACAGTGTACAATCTAGCCATGCTCCCAAGTACTTGTATGTTGTGACTACCTCAAGCTCTAAACCCTCAGAGGTAGTAATCACACCTGTGGGGAGAGGGACATTCTTCTGACCAAACCACATGACCTTTGTTTTGGAGGTGTTCAGAACAAGGTTAAGGGTAGACAAAGTTTTTGGGACACTAAGAAAGCTTTGTTGTAGAGTGTTTAACACAAAATCCAGGCAGGGGCCAACTGAGTATAAGACTATCATCTGCATATAAATGGAGGAGAGAGCTTCCTACTGCCTGAGCTATGTTGTTGATGTAAATTGAGAAGAGCGTGGGGCCTAGGATCGAGCCTTGTGGTACTCCCTTGGTGACAGGTGTGGCTGAGACAGCAGATGTTTTGACTTAATACATGCACTCTTTAAGAGAGGTAGTTAGCAAACCAGGCCAAAGATCCCTCAGAGACACCAATACTCATTACCCGGCCCACAAGAATGGAATGGTCTACCGTATCAAAATCTTTGGCCAAGTCAATAAAAATAGCAGGACAACATTGCTTAGAATCAAGGAAAATGGGGACATCATTGAGGACCTTTAAGGTTGCAGTGACACATCCATAACCTGAACGGAAACCAGATTGCATACCAGAGAGAATAGCCAGTCAGTTGATTATTGACAAGTTTTTCCAACACTTTTGGGCAAAATAGAAATATGCCTATAACAGTTAGGATCAGCTTGATCTCCCCCTTTAAATAAAGGATGAACCGCGGCTGACTTCTAAGCAGTGGGAACCTCCCCAGAAAGGAGAGACAGGTTAAAAAGGTCGGAGATAGGCTTGGTGATGATAGGGGCAGCAAAGTTAACCTGTTTGGGATAGGGGGCAGTATTGAGAATTTTGGAAAAAATATGTGCCCATTTTTAACTGCCTCCTACACCAACTCAGAAGCTAGAATATGCATATTATTGTTCAGGTTTGGATAGAAAACACTCTGAATTTTCTAAAACTGTTTGAATGGTGTCTGTGAGTATAACAGAACTCCTATGGCAGGCAAAAACCTGACAAGGTTTCAAGCAGGAAGTACCCTGTCTGACAAGGAGTCGTGCGTCTTGCATCTGTTTATTGAAAAGTAAGGATCTTAGCTGTAACGTGACAATTCCCAGGGCTCCGATTGGCTCTCAGAACCCGGGAAATAACTGAAGGTTAACGAGGCAGCCTCAGGCTGAAACACATTATCGGCTTTGGCAAGTGGCGGCTCAGAGGACCTTTGAATGAGGCGCGTGCACGATTCGCTCCTGAGGAGAAATTCTATTCGGCTGTTTAGGCTCAATGCATATTCCGGTCGGAATATTATCACTTTTCTACGAGATAAATGGCATAAAAATTGGTTTTAAACAGCGGTTGACATGCTTCGAAGTACGGTAATGGAATATTTAGACATTTTTTGTCACGCCAATGCGCCATGCGCGAGACCGTGAAGAAGCATTCTGATAGTGTCTAGAACTCACGAACAAAACGTCGCTGTTTGGATATAACGATGGATTATTTGGGACCAAACCAACATTTGTTATTGAAGTAGAAGTCCTGGCAGTGTATTCTGATGAAGAACAAGCAAGGTAAGAACATTTTTCTTATAGGAAATGTGATTTTGGTGGAGGCTGTCCTGGGTGTGTGTCTAAATAGCTAGCCCTGTGATGCCGGGCTATGTACTTAGATTATTGCAAAATGTGCTTCATCCGAAAAGCTATTTTAAAATCGGACATATCGAGTGCATAGAGGAGTAATGTATCTATAATTCTTAAAATAATTGTTATGCTTTTTGTGAACGTTTATCGTGAGTAATTTAGCAAACTGTTAGTAAATTCCCCGGAAGTTTGCGGGGGTTATGCTTTTTCTGAACGTCACATGCTAATGTAAAAAGCTGTTTTTTGATATAAATATGAACTTGATTGAACAGACATGCATGTATTGTATAACACAATGTCCTAGGTGTGTCATCTGATGAAGATCATAAAAGGTTAGTGCTGCATTTAGCTGTGGTTTGGGTTTATGTGACATGATATGCTAGCTTGAAAAATGGGTGTCTGATTATTTCTGGCTGGGCACTCTGCTGACATAATCTAATGTTTTGCTTTCGTTGTAAAGCCTTTTTGAAATCGGACAGTGGGGTTAGATTAACGAGATTCTTGTCTTTAAATAGCTGTAAAATAGTCATATGTTTGAGAAATTGAAGTAATAGTATTTCTAACGATTCAAAAATCGCGCCACTGGATTTCAGTGGCTGTTAAGTAGGTGGGACGAGTTCGTCCCACATGCACCAGAGAGGTTAAAGAAGAAAGGGTATAAACCATCTGACCCAGATGTTTTTTTGGGGTCAAGTTTAAGGAGCTCCTTTAGCACCTCGGACTCAGTGACTGCCGGCAGGGAGAAACTTTGTAGCGGGGCAGGGGGAAGTGTCGGGGCTAGTTGCATTAGAATGGGTGGGAGATGAGGAAATGTTGGACAGGCAGGGAGGCATGGCTGAGTCAAATAGGAATCATGACTTAATGAAGTGGTGATTAAAGACCTCAGCCATGTGCTTCTTGTCAGTAACAACCACATCATCAACATTAAGGGACATGGGCAGCTGTGAGGAGGAGGGTTTATTCTCCAGGTCTTTAACCGTTTCCAGAACTTCTTGTGCTTAGACCCGCACAGAGAGAACTGCTCCTTAAAGTAACTAACTTTGGCCTACCGGATAGCCTGAGTGCACTTATTTCTCATTTCTGGCTTTAAAATTGATGGAACAATAGAGAAGATAGGTGCAATCGCCTCTCTCACAAAAGCTTATTTAATTGCTTTTTAAGTTAAACATTTCACTACAGCCCTAATCAGAATGCAAGGCAATTAATATGTTTGTAGGGTGGATGGCATCAAACGTCCTCTGTGAATAAAAAAGTTTAATTGGATCACATTAAACCAAAACAACTCTCAACCAAGCAAAAATGTTACACCACTAGTTGCCTCTAAGTCAAATGAACGATTCGGAGTCATTATTTTCCCTCTTATTCTCTTATTTAGCATTAGCATTGCGCTACTCTTACAGGAGTCGCATATAAGAGGACTTACAGATGGGATTACTAGAATAAATCCAAAAGCCTCTTAGCTCCAGGACCTGCGGCAATGCTAATGAAATTATTTATAAAAAACACTATGTATTTGTGTACATGTTGGTTCTGCTACTATGATCTTAGTGCGAGAAGAACAACACATGAGACTAGGGGTTTGTTATGTTCAGACTTACGTACACCCCACTGATGGATTTTCTCCCTCATCCCTCTCAACACAGCAAGGAGAAGCATCATGCATATAACCCATGAAATATTATCTTTAAAGTGGATTTAATCAAGAGATCTCCCCTCCCAGGTTTTGAAACATATTTCCTCTCTCCCAGTCATCCTAATGGCATCACTCATTTTATCCCCTGTATCATCGGATGGGGCCACAGTGTCTTCTGATCCCTCCTGTCTCAGCCTCCAGTATTTATGCTGCAGTAGTTTGTGTCGGGGGGCTAGGGTCAGTCTGTTACATCTGGAGTATTCTCTTGTCTTATCCGGTGTCCTGTGTGAATTTAAATATGCTCTCTCTAATTCTCTCTTTCTTTCTTTCTCTCGGAGGACCTGAGCCCTAGGACCATGCCTCGGGACTACCTGGCATGATGACTCCTTGCTGTCCCCAGTCCACCTGTCCATGCTGCTGCTCCAGTTCCCACTGTTCTGCCTGCGGCTACGGAACCCTGACCTGTTCACCGGACGTGCTTGTTGCACCCTCGACAACTACTATGATTATTATTATTTGACCATGCTGGTCATTTATGAACATTTTAACATCTTGACCATGTTCTGTTATAATATCCACCCGGCACAGCCAGAAGAGGACTGGCCACCCCTCATAGCCTGGTTCCTCTCTAGGTTTCTTCCTAGGTTTTTGGCCTTTCTAGGGAGTTTTTCCTAGCCACCGTGCTTCTTTCACATGCATTGCTTGCTGTTTGGGGTTTTAGGCTGGGTTTCTGTACAGCACTTTGAGATTTCAGCTGATATACGAAGGGCTATATAAATAAATGTGATTTGATTTGATTTATCCTCCCATTTCTATTAATTACATTTGCTTTAAGCCAAATCTAGAGTATTTGGACCGTGGCAGTCTCTTATTTTATAACACAGCCAAACTCTAGAACACGTTTGTTGTGCGGAAATACTGACAGAATCTAGAAGTGTTGCCGATGGAACAAAAATCTATATCTTTAATTGATAAGGATAACTCATAAACAACATATAAACATGAAAGTTTTAGCTCCGCCAGTTTGATGGTCTATCATTGGCATATTTAAGGAAGTGCAATTAACTCACAATGAAGCCAAGTAATAACAATTAAATGACAATGTTCAAATATCTGCATTTCCATAAACAAGGAAACAACATTTTCAATAGAAGATAAACATTCACCACAGTTGACATCTCATCTGGACGTTAGAATTACTCAGTGCCTGCTGTTGTGAATGAGCATGGTTAATATGACTTGATGACTCCTCCAGTCTCCAGAGAGAACTCTGGTAACACTGAGACAAGGAAGATCAAGAAGAAGCGGGAAAAGACAGGAAGAGGCCTCAACCACAGGCAGCTGGGAAACAGAAAAACCCAGTCAAAGGCAGAGAGGAAATGATGATAGAATGTACTCAGATGTTCCTCTGGCGCAGAGGCCGAGGTTCATCTCATATGGTGACACCCCCGTCAGATCACGGCCCTAGGATGGAGTTGATAGAGTTGCTTGAATGCACATGGGCCATGAAGTTGATGGCACCACTGATTGTTGTCACCTATGAAGGAACCAATGTGTTACCTGACTCTGTGTAGACATCACGTGTAAAGGAGACAATGTGCTATGTAACTTTTCTTAAATGTCAAGTGTAAAGGGGAGGATCTCTTGTGTGGCTGTAGTCAAAAGTGGCATGGGCTTGGGCAAAAAGGGGTTATAAAAACCAATGTAAAAGATAAGGAAAGTGAAAAGATTCTGGTGAAGACAGATCAAGAGCCGATTGATCTATTAGAAGTTAGAAGACTTTGAGGGGTAAGGTAAGAACATAACTTAATTACTATTGTTAGAAGCTAGTTCACTGTAATTTCTATATAAAAAAAACATTAAAATGCATCAGTTGTGAAACTGTGGAACCAAAAGAGAAGTGTTACTGGTTTTCAGGTTTTCTGGTTAAATTATTTGTTGAATAAAGAGCTAAAGAAGAAGAGTAGCATTGTAATAACTATGGTCTGGCCACTATTGAGGGTAAGTGTCTTTGATTGTCTCCACCCCCTCCAGGTGTCGCCAATCTTCCCCATAATCCCCAGTGTATTTATACCTGTGTTCTCTGTTCGTCTGTTGCCAGTTCGCTTTGTTCGTCAAGTCTACCAGTGTTTTTCTAGTTTTCCCGGTTTTGACCATTCTGCCTGCCCTGAGCCTGCCTGCCGTCCTGTACCTTCTCCCACCACACTGGATTACGGACCTCTGCCTGCCCTTGACCTGTCGTTTTTCCTGCCCCTGTTCTAGTAATAAACTTTTGTTACTTCGACACTGTCTGTATCTGGGTCTTCCCTAAAATGTAAAAAGTTTGTCCTTACTCAGACAAAGTGCTGAACCTTGGCTTTCAGCTAAGAATGAATTTCATGAAATTAGTCTTGGCTGAAACCCTATACCCGGGACTAAGCGAGTGTGACTCACCCATGAGAGTGTTGTCTGGTCAACTAGAAATGGAGGACCAGCCGCTAGAAGGAGTGTCTTAGACTATGCTTATACAAATAGTATAATCCCGTGGCTGAACGTATCCTTCGTGAACATGTAGTAAGAGCTGGTCCATGCTAAAATAGTGCAGAGCAGACTATACATTATTGGATTACTCGTGAGATATATTTTGTCACAGACTGCCCGTGAAGTGTTAACAGTAGGAATGTGTGAGCTAACCTCTGTGGCAAGCAGAGATAGACCAAGAGGGGTGTCCTGGATTTATAAAGGGGATCCCAGTGCTCCACTGCTAACTCAGTTTAGGGTAGGAAGACAGGGCAGCTCGCTCACCGGGAAAGAGGCTCATACCGCGGGATAATCCAGATCTACAATGCGCGGTGGGAGTTTACCTACCCTGTGTGGTCAAGAGAAGATCCATAGGCAAAGACTACCCGCACGTGAGTGAACCTAGTAGGACCATCTGGGATGCGTTCCATAGTAGTCACCTTGACACTGTGGAGGCAGCAACGCTGATGGGAAACATCAAACATGGCAAGTGAGAAATTGGAAAATTATTGTTGTGGTGTGTCCAATGAGACCTGATGCTGGAGGAAGAGTAGCAGAGTGGATGGTAGACAGCCAGCAGCCTGTATCGATCCAATGCTGTCCTCTGAGCATTGTGTCTGTCTGTGTGCCCTGTACACAGAACCAAAAGACAAGGGACAACATATCTAAAAGGGGACAAAGAAAACCTTGCCTTTCTGTCTGATCATCTTTTATTGCATCAAAATACCTAGCTACAAATCACCCATTTTGATTTCAGGAGGACTCACACGTATTGTTTTTCTTCTTCTTTCTTATTGTCACATGATGACTTAATTCCTTGTCAGAGGGCCCGGCTCAGCATAGAAACATTGAACATCAGGGCCTCGTTTCCCAGGTGCAACATAACTTAAGCATTATAATGATAGTTCCAAACCTTTTAAGAGTGGTTCCCAAACAAACACGTAGAGAGAACATTCGCTAAGTGCATCATTAGACCATGTGTTGATACTGATAGAATCAAAAGAATAGCAGTGCTGCTCTCGGATCAGCTTTCTCCATTCAAATCTTACCTTCAATTTAGAATTATTCCACAATACTGGTGACAGATCAGCTCATAGAAATATATTACCACCTATGGCTGTAAATAGGCTATTGAGGCAGCTTATTATGCTTACTCAATAATAAAGCACTACATCAAAGATTGGGCACATCATTGTTGTCACACATCATGAAACACATTGAGGCAAATATTTTGCAACTAGGCCACTGTCTGTAATTTAAGAGTAAAGATGCATCTAACGATGATCTTAATGCTATGCAGGCTCTGGGAAATGAGGCCCAGGCACGTTGGTGGTTGCTTCTTCTGTGAATCACAGCTGCAATGCAGCAGTGAAAGCAAAAGGGGCATCCTTATTTACATCAGTTGCCTGGGCCTTTCAGTGGTGCTCGCCTAGCTAGCGCTGTGTGATCATGTGTGGTGGCTTAGAGGCTGGGGCCCTTCCACTGAGCTGAAGGCTTATTGACATGGAGCACACAGTGCCACTGCGACTGCCACCACTGTGGCCCTGCTGATCTACTGTCACTGCTGCAGAAACACAGATGACAATGTTTAAGGGCACAGCCGGGTAGGGAGAAGGTGGAGAGAGGGGTAGAGACAGGGAGAGGGGGTGGGGAGAGGGGGAGGGAACTTATAGAGGAGATGGGGAAAGAGTGAGAGAGTGAGTGAAATTGATAGAGACAGAGAGAGGGGGAAATGATTGAGAGAGATAGCTAGATGGAGAGAGAGAGAGGACTGCCTGTCTCCAGAGGAAAATGTATTTTAGTAATTACCTCTAGCATGGAACAAGAAAAAGGGAATCTATTTGCTTAATGCAAATAACTAAAAAAATAATACATGTAACACTCTGCTCCCTACTTTTGTCCCATAGCTTGGCTATTTGTCAACTGTGGTTACACATTGTGGAGGAGACAGGGAAAAGGTAAACGAGGGGGATTATCAAGGGCAGGCCTATAGGGTGACTTGAGTTCACTGTTGAGAGGAGGTCGCTATATAACACCAGGCTGGGTATCGCAGTTTTCCTTTGTCTATTTTACTATTAGCTACAATAATACATCTATCAATTCACTATTAGGGACTAAGCAAATGGATGATGATTAAGGTTTGCCTCTTTAGCAACATAATTCATATAAATTGTATAGTCAAATTATGTAATTAAAATCTTACAATGTGCTTGTGAAAGCTGTTCTGTAGTTTACCATGAAAGTGTACAAAATATTGAAGGTTTGAGCATGCAACGTATTAAAGTACTTCTTTACTGGGCCAAGTTGCCGCAACCTGCCTTTGATACATTTTATCAGGGTAACTTTCAACCACCTGCTTGCTCTACCTGTATCTACCCCTTCGACTTCACAACCTCAGCCTCAACTTGTCTTACCTTGTCAGCTGTCAACCTAGACTAGACCCCATTTCGACTAGACCCATATCCGCGGGAAGCAGTGTGGAGGTGGGGGTGCTGTGATTTTTTTTCCCGAAGTTTAGATTGGGCCGCTAATACAGAACTAGTAAAGGCCCAGTGCACTACTTTTGTGAACATTTTTAAACTAAATATATTTTTACCAGCATTTGTAACTTAAGTCTGATAATTATCTGTACCAAACTGTCATTCTGAATATAAAAGTGCTTGCTTGATATATGTTTTTCATTTTCTTGAAATACTTTGCTAATGCAACTTATTTCTATGAAATGGTCTGTTCATTACTTTTCTATTTTAGTAGACATACTTAATCAAAAAAACTTACAATAGTGCATACATTTTCATACTGGTTCCCCATGGGAATCAAACCCATAACCCAGGCATTGGAAGCGCCATGTGCTACCAACCCAGCCACATCATCACAAACCACTTGATGTCTCAATGAACTCAATTACTGTATTATGCATTGTTTTTCTTCATGGTGATGGAAAGTCTACAGGTACAAACCTAGATGACCAGCCTATGTACAATACAGTAATGTACATTTACATCAAATCAAATTTTATTGGTTCCATACACGTGTTTAGCAGATGTTATTACGGGTGTAGCGAAATGCTTGTGTTTCTAGCTCCAACAGTGCTGTAATATCTAACAATTTCACAATACACACAAATCTAGAATAAAGGAATTAAATTAAGACTATATACTGCAATAAATGCTGAATATAATGTGTACTATTTAATTTGATGTGGATGTCTTGTGTCTTAGCCAATAACTTTGCACCTTTAGATGTAAATGTTTGAGGACAGGGTTTTGTTCTTTCTGGATTCCATTAGAATGACAATCGCAGAGAAAGGGACAGGGCAACAACTCTTACAATGCCAACTATTGAATCCTGCAAGACACTGTTCTTAATTATACAACTACATTTTTTGCCAAAGTGGAGATGCTGAAATGTCAATATCTGTCCGCTAATACTAGTAAAGGCCCAGTTCACTACTTTTGTGAATTTTTTTTTTGTCTTGCACAACCACATGCAACAATGTCATAAACATGCAATGGCATTACCACCTCCATGAGAATCGATGCAATCTTCCATTTTCCTTTTTGATATAATCCTTACTTGCCAATAATGAAAGGATTTTATGAATCAGAATGTTATTTATAAGGATCATATTTTAATATAAATTATTATTATGTCTACAATAAAGAAAGAAAGAGTGACAGCAAGTATTAATGTACAATCAGGCAGGTGTGCCTGTAGTGTATATTTCTTTTTTTGTTGGGGGTTACATGTACAATATACAAGGAAAATATACACAAAGAAGTGATCCTCCACACCCAACCTCCCATACCGTTCCCCCAAACCCACATCCACCCTCCCAACCCCCCCCAATTTTGTGCCAAATATAAATTGTGTGAGCAATAATAGTTCCAAAGCGTAGCTTAATTTTTTACATTTAACTAGGCAAGTCAGTTAAGAACAAATTCTTAATTACAGAGACAGCCTACACTGGCCAAACCCAGATGACACTGGGCACCACCCTATGGGAATCCCAATCCCAGCTGGTTGTGATACAGCCTGGAATCGAACCAGGGTGTCTGTAGAGACGCCTCAAGCACTGAGATGCAGTGCCTTAGACCGCTGCACCACTCAGGAGGCCAAGAGATACATCAGTGAAGACAAAATCTTCCAGGGCAATAAGAGACACCATATTTATCTCAATACTCAGCCAGAGAGCGGAAGAATCATGTCTAAACCAATTTAGGATGGGGTGAAATGCTAGTGCTAGTACAATTTTAAGTTTGGTATGGATTGTCCTCCGATGTCATTCCCTCTTTGTAAGTTTGTTAATTTTATTCGGGAACACTTACCTTGCCATATACATTTTGAAACCACACTATGAATGTTATCCAAATAGCCAGAAGGGGAGACATGGGAAGCATTGAACTACAGAAATTCAGCCGTGGCAATATAAACTCAGCAAAAAAATCACTGTCCCTACTTCAGGACCTTTATCTTTCAAAGATTTTTTGTAAAAATCCAAATAACTTCACAGATCTTCATTGTAAAGGGTTTAAACACTGTTTCCCATGCCTGTTCAATGAACCAACATGCAACTGTGGAACAGTCGTTAAGACACTAACAGCTTACAGACGGTAGAAAAGTCTGAAGACTTAGGACACTAACAAGGACTTTCTACTGACTCTGAAAAACACCAAAAGAAAGAAGCCCAGGGTCCCTGCACATCTGTGTGAATGTGCCTTAGGCATGCTGCAAGGAGGAATGAGGACTGCAGATGTGGCCAGGGCAATAGATTGCAATGTCCGTACTGTGAGACGCCTAAGGCAGCGCTACAGGGAGACAGAACGGACAGCTGATCATCCTTGCAGTGACATACCACATGTAACAACACCTGCACAGGATCAGTACATCCGAACATCACACCTGCGGGACAGGTACAGGATGGCAACAACAACTGCCCGAGTTACACCCGGAATGCACAATCCCTCCATCAGTGCTCAGACTGTCCGCAATAGGCTGAGAGAGGCTGGACTGAGGTCTTGTAGGCCTGTTGTAAGGCAGGTCCTCACCAGACATCACCGGCAACAACGTCACCCATGGGCACAAACCCACCATCCGTGGACCAGACAGGACTGGCAAAAAGTGCTCTTCACTGACAAGTCACGTTTTTTTCTCACCATGGGTGATGGTCGGATTCGCGTTTATCGTCGAAGGAATGAGCGTTACACCGAGGCCTGTACTCTGGAGCGGGATCGATTTGGAGGTGGAGGGTCGGTCATGGTCTGGGGCGATGTGTCACAGCATCATCGGACTGAGCTTGTTGTCATTGCAGGCAATCTCAATGCTGTGCGTTACAGGGAAGACATCCTTCCTCCCTCATGTGGTACCCTTCCTGCAGTCTCATCCTGACATGACCCTCCAGCATGACAATGCCACCAGCCATACTGCTCCGTTGTGTGCGTGATTTCTTGCAAGACAGGAATATCAGTGTTCTGCCATGGCCAGCGAAGAGCCCGAATCTCAATCCCATTGAGCACGTCTGTGACCTGTTGGATCGGAGGGTGAGGGCTAGGGCCATTCCCCCCAGAAATGTCTGAGAACTTGCAGGTGCCTTGGTGGAAGAGTGGGGTAACATCTCACAGCAAGAACTGGCAAATCTGGTGCAGTCCATGAGGAGGAGATGCACTGCAGTACTTAATGCAGCTGGTGGCCACACCAGATACTGACTGTTACTTTTGATTTTGACCCCCCCCCCTTTGTTCAGGGACACATTATTCCATTTCTGTTAGTCACATGTCTGTGGAACTTGTTCAGTTTATGTCTCAGTTGTTGAATCTTTTTATGTTCATAGAAATATTTACACCTGCTAAGTTTGCTGAAAATAAACGCAGTTGACAGAGAGGACGTTTCTGTTTTTGCTGTGTTTATTAATTTTGACAATAGATATTATTCCTATTAAAGCATTAGAGATGTTAGTCCATCTACTGTTGTCAGATTTGAGTATTCTGTAAAAGTTTCTGGCAGTGGTTTTATCTGAAGATGGAAATATATCTACTCTCAAATACTTTAAATGGGAAATGATTGGGAGTCCATAAGTAGATGTGTAGTCATCCATCAAAGTTTTTTTAGGCAGTTGGGCTGATTTTATAACTTGAGGTGAAGCTGAATTTATCTATGATCGTCAATGCATTTGGGAGAGATTGATATGCATTTTCTGGATATAGTAAAATATTGTCTGTGTGTAATGAGATGAAGTGATCAGTAGATTATAGAGAAATTGGTATTATTTCCTTCGATTGACGAATTGACAGGGATAGGGGTTCCATGGATAATAGAAATAGCGAAGGAGAAATCTGATCACTTTGTGTGCTGCTTCTCGTGATTCTGAACGGAGCAGAGCAGATATTGCAGGTTATAACTATGGCCGCATATTGCATTTTAATCATATTAATGAATTGGAGCCTATTCCCATATGTTCCAAGACAGACCAGAAATGTGGCCGTTTGTCTATCAAAGCTTTTTCTGCATCAAGAGGTTAAACAGCCCAAGGAGCTTTTGTTTCGGATTAAGCATTTAAGATACTGTATATAATAGTCGACGGAGATTATTCGAGGGTAAAGTTTTTTAACAAACCTGCTTTGGTCCATGTGGACCAATTTGTTTAGTAAGTCTCGAAATGGGATGACAACATTTTGAAAAACACAGATATTAAACAGTTTATCAAAGATAGGGGGAAATAGTGAGAACTCTGGGTGGCATCCTTACCTTTTTTTCTGAAAGCAAAATTAGTGCTGTATTCATATAAATGAACCTTTGTGAATGGCTGTGTTAATAATTTCAAGCAATAGTGGATCTAATTTATTCCAAAATGTTCAAAAGATTTCAGGGGGAATATCATCCAATCTAGGTGATTTGCCTTTACTCATGCTATCCCATGCCCTTTTGAGTTCATTGAGAGAGATTTGGGCTCCCAGCGAGTCTGTAATGTATTTTGACTGATATGATGACCGTGCATTTCTGCCTGTCAGTGACTATATTTCCCATTAGGTTCCCCAGTTCTCTATTCCACATGATTTAATTCAATATGCATCTGACCTCAGGGAAGAACACTAGGTCCTTGAGGAGAATGCTGTCTGATGAAGTGTGGGTTTGCAACACAAATGGCACCTTTCCTATATAGTTTACTACTTTTGACAAGGTTTCTGGTTGTCAAAAGTAGTTCACTATATAGGAAATAGGGTGCCAGGGATGCAGATCTTCTCTTTACGCTCTCTACACAATCACAGAAATGGATCCATAGAAAATACAGCTGCACGCACTAATGCATGCTCGCATGCATACACACACACACAGCTCTCAGAAAAACAAACAAAAGTACAAAGTACTTACAGAATTCTGCCTGAAGAAAAACAGGCATGCATCCAAGCACATAAATGCAGTGCAAACTTAATTTATGAAATTAAAGAGCAAATTTCAATAAACACTTAGAGTGAAACACGTCAATTCTGGTCTTAATTTTGACCGTTTGTTGCAAAAGTGATAATTTTAGCTCTTACTAGTCAAAAGTTTGGACACACCTACTCATTCCTAGGGTTTTCTCTATTTTTATTGTTTTCTATGTAGAATAATAGTGAAGACAACAAAACTATGAAATAACACTTATGGAATCATGTAGTAAACAAAAAAGTGTTCAACAAATCAAAATATATTTTATATTTGAGATTCTTCAATGTAGCTACCCTTTGCACACTCTTGGCATTCTCTCAACCAGCTTCATGAGGTAGTCACCTGGAATGCATTTCAATTCACAGGTGTGCCTTGTTAAAAATGTATTTGTGGAATTTCTTTCCTTCTTAATGTGTTTGAGCCAATCAGTTGTCTTGTGATGTATGGTAGGGTGGTATACAGAAGATAGCCCTATTTAATAAAAGACTAAGTCCTTATTATGGCAAGAAAAAAATCAAATAAGGAAAGAGAAAAGACTAGTGGGATGACAACATTACTTTAAGACATGAAGATCAGTTAATCCGGAACATTTCAAGTACTTTGAAAGTTTCTTCAAGTGCAGTCGCAAAAACAAAAAAACGTCAAGCGCTATGATGAAACTGGCTCTCATGAGGACCGCCACAGGAAATGAAGACCCAGAGTTAACCTCTGCTGCAGAGGATACGTTCATTAGAGTTACCAGCCTCAGAAATTGCAGCTCAAATAAATGCTTCAGAGTTCAGGTAACAAACACATCTCAACATCAACTGTTCAGAGTAGACTGCGGGAATCAGGCCTTCATGGTCAAATTGCTGCAAAGAAACCACTACTAAAGGACACCAATAATAAGAAGAGACTTGCTTGGGCCAAGAAACACGAGCAATGGACATTAAACCGGTGGAAATCTGTCCTTTGGTCTGATGAGTCCAAATTTGCGATTTTTGGTTCCAACCGCCATGTCTTTATGAGACACAGAGTAGGTGAACAGATGATCTCCGCATGTGTGGTTCCCACCATGAAGCATGGAGGAGGAGGTGTGATGGTGTTGGGGTGCTTTGCTGGTGACACTGTCAGTGATTTATTTAGAATTCAAGGCACACTTAACCAGCATGGCTAACACAGCATTCTGCAGCAATACGCCATCCCATCTGGTTTGTGCTTAGTGGGACTATCATTTGTTTTTCAACAGAACAATTTCCCAACACACCTCCAGGCTGTGTAAGGGCTATTTGACCAAGAAGGAGAGTGATGGAGTGCTGCATCAGATGACCTGGCCTCCACAATCACCCGACCTCCACCCAATTGAGATAGTTTGGGATGAGTTGGACCGCAGAATTAAGGAAAAGCAGCCAACAAGTGCTTAGCATATGTGGTAACTCCTTTAAGACTGTTGGAAAAGCATTCCAGGTGAAGCTGGTTGAGGAATGCCAAGAGTGTGCAAAGCTGTCAACAAGGCAAAGGGTGGCTACTTTGAAGAATCAAAAGTATATTTTCATTTGTTTAACACTTTTTGTTTACTAGATTATTCCGTTTGTGTTATTTCATAGTTTTGATGTCTTCACTATTATTCTACAATGTAGAAAATAGTAAAAATAAAGAAAAACCCTGGAATGAGTAGCTGTCCAAACATGTCATATGTTTGATGTGTTTGATATCGTGTCATTTATTCCATTCCAGCCATTACAATGAGCCTGTCCTCCTATAGCTCCTTCCACCAGCCTCCTCTGCTTCACACCCTTTGAAGATGAATGGTCTTGGTAGAAAAGGCTATGACGGCCTCTCGAGTAGCGCAGTGGTCTAAGGCACTGCATCGCAGTGTTAGCTGTGCCACTAGAGATTTTGGTTCTCGCTCTGTCGCAGCTGGCCGCGACCGGGAGACCCATGGGGCGGTGCACAATCGGCCCAGCGTCGTCCGGTTTAGGGGAGGGTTGGCTGGCAGGGATGTTCCTGTTCCATTGTGCACTAGTGACTCCTGTGGCGGGCTGGGCGTAATGCATGTTGACATGGTCGCCAGGTGTGGAGTGTTTCCTCCGACATATTGGTGTGGCTGGCTTCTGGGTTAAGCTGGCGTTGTGTCAAGAAGCAGTGCGGCTTGGCTGGGTTGGTTTTCGGAGGATGCACGGCACTTGACCTTCGCCTCTCCCGAGTCCGTGTGGGAGTTGCAGCGATGGGACAAGACTTGTAACTACCAATTGTATATGATGAAATTGGGGGAGAAAAAGGGCTAAAAAAATAGGGCTATGACACAGCAAATCATCATAGTATCCTGGAAAAATGAACCAAAAAATACAACCATACAGTGTTTCCAAAGAGATCATTGATTTAGCCACGTTGTCTTATTCGAGGAGTGGTGCAGTTCAGCCCTCGAAGGAATGGACACACAACACAATTCCCTTCAAATTTATGGTGTACTAGGTGTACTATACACATTCATTCATCCTTTATGAATCAAAGGAATTCGTGAGTCGCAGCCTGATTTTCTTTCGTCTTTGCCAATAAATAAATAACTACATGAGGATGAATGAATAATGCTTCCATCTGTTAAAGTCAAACTTAACAGCCGTAAAGTTGATTTCTCAGTTCAACGTAGTAGCTGTATATTGGAGTACACACATCCCCTTTACATTATGGTAGTTGTAAATGGCTGCTATTTTTCAGGTAATGCATATTCGGGTTATCGGTTTCTTGCCTTTTTTAGCATTGATTGTGACTATGTCCTTAGTCATCTCACTTTCTCCTCTTGTAAACATAACTCAACTTCTAGATAATACTACTTTTTTTTTATTCGTATCCTAACTGGGTATGATCACACATGTCAATCAGTGGAGTAGTGGAGGATACACCCACTTAAACGCGTTGAACACATAAAATGTATTGAAAGTATAGGAAGTGCTACTTAATTTGCCACAAACTATCAGCTTTTACCCACCGTATTTTTTACCACTACATCACTGATTGTTTTTATTTATACTCTACATTTTACATTTACATTTAAGTCATTTAGCAGACGCTCTTATCCAGAGCGACTTACAAATTGGTGCATTCACCTTATGATATCCAGTGGAACAACCACTTTACAATAGTGCATCTAAATCTTTTAAGGGGGGGGTTAGAAGGATTACTCTACATACAGAATGTATCATGTAGCTCAGTGTTTATAGTGTTGCCTGTAGTTCTTAGCTTAGTGTACATAGTGTGCATACCACATTTGTGTAAACTCTGCTTCTACATATGTGGTCTGTATAACCTGTTTAATGTCTGTATATTGTGGCAGCACCATTTCACAAATTCCTGTACATGTAAATGTATTTAGCAAATAAAGGTGATTCTGATTCCGATTCTAATCATGGTTGACTGATCTTTTTCGCATGTATGCTGTAAAGCACTGATTCTGAATCGTTACGGTAATTTAAGGCATTGATATCTTTTTCTGTTTTACAACGTTCTATAGCCTATCACCAATCACTCAGCCCTTTGATGTTTGACACAATCACATAGCAGCAAAACACCACATTCATCTAAAGAGCAGAGCCATTTACAAACCCTGCGTTGAATAAATAACTACTGTGTTGTCTGCAACAACAAAACTAAACGTGAACAGACCATTCTTATGCATTTATGTGGTTTTATAATTTTGCCGCTATGACAACCTGCTATGTAAATTTTGCTATGCAAATGTTACAGAACACTCCTCTATCCCCATACAACCCTATCAAATGGGAGCCACATTAAATTAAGTGACTTGCAAAATTGAATAAACCGAGACTGCATATTTGGCCACTTAAAACCACATGTGCCCCTGGCCTGTTTGTATTTGCCAGGCATTACTTCTAAATAGCGCTTCTAAAATTAGCTTTATTGTGTGCAATTTCGATTAGTTTGCAAACCTATGCTTAATCACTCATTTCTACTCCAAGACAGCTATTGGCTCAGCATTTTTGCTTAGGGTATGTCCCTAGCATCTAGACTAGAGGAACAGAACATAGCATCCCAAATGACACCCTATTCCCTATATAGTGCACTACTTTTGACTAGAGCCCTATGGGCCCTGGTCAAAAGTAGTACACTACATAGGAAAAGGGTGCCATTTGAGCCCAACTTTTCCACAACACAGAAATACAGTGTAGCACACCAATTTCCCCTTTGATCTATTCATGAGACTCAGAGTCAGTATCACACGGTTAAGGATCATCAACTGTCTTTGTGTTTTTTTGGCCTTGCAATTCCTGTACAAGCAGGAAGAAAATTGGTTACACATTTAGTCATTTTCTGCATCCCTGAGAACCGGAACTCAATAGGATTCGGGTTCTTTTACACACAATGGAACAGTTATCTACACCAAACAAACTATATCACACACTTTATCACACCCTACAATGCTTTCACCTCCAAGGTCTTGCCATTGTTTGCTAATTCAGGAAATCAATGCTCACGCGTCGATAATTCAGTCTTCAGCTACACGCACCTACAGTATACAGGGTGGATTTGTTTGCATGGAAAGAAGGCGCTCAGTTTTGGTTGTCATACCGTGTCACACTCACACTGAGACATGACCCCTCCAACTTAACCACACACAGACACAGACAAACAGACAGACAGACATGCATGCACTCACACACACCATTTATCCAAACTATGTGAACAGAGCAGAGACCAGACAAAATAAATCATCTTTGTGCACTGTAGGCTACACTTGTGGCGTGCACAAACAGTCCCCATCTGTGTGCTTGTCATTTATTAGACAGCTCACCTTGTTGTTTGGCACTGCAGACCCTCCACACATAGATCAATGGAGGCGTCTGCCCTTGGTCTCCCACTGGTCAGTCCTCTTCCATCTCCTATGCTCTGGAAGAGAAAAGAACAGAGAATAGCATTTGGTTTGGTTTTGACATTTGAAACCATCTATAATGCAGTAGAGTACCATCGTGAGACACATTGCCACAACACAACCCATTCCACAACAACAAGGTAGAAGCTTAAAACATAAGGAGGGTCAATGCACTCTTCATATTGTTTTTAAAATGCTTTATTATGATGGAATGTTTAATAGAACAAAATAAAAACTTGTTCTGACAAGTTGTCAGCGATTACAATAGTAGAAGCTAGAAGCTACCTAGAGGTTTTCAGAACTCAGCACAAGTCTTCCAATTTCAAAACATATGGAGGTAAAAGCAGTACACTGCCACAGTTGATTATTTGTGACAACATCAATTTGCATCTAATTATATTTATGAAACAGACATCTGGCAGAATTAGAAGTCATTCAAACTTTCCGTTTCTCAGCCCACACATATTTACATTGCTCTGGTTAAATTATTTTCTCACAAATACTCTACTCTAAAGTAACCTGATTAAATTAAAACTAATCAAACATACCCCTAATGGATACTGTACAAGGAAGCCAATTTCACATTCTATAGCTCAAACAGTGTAAATTATCACTCCTTTATTGGACTGCATTATTCTACTGTACAGTATATGTAGGGTTAAATATAGGAATGGGAAATCTAAAAATACCTATATTGCTCAGGACATATTCTGGTAAAAGCAACCTTGCAGTAAGTTCATTGATTTTGTGAATTCCCATGTAATATGTACAACACTTTACTGTACAAAATCCCATGTAAAATGTACAATCCTTTTACGGCACATGCATGAATCATGCAGCCAAACACTTAAAGGTCCAATGCAACTATTTATATCTCAATATACCGTGATTGTTTTGAATGAAAATGGTCTAAAAGCAAAAGAGCAATTTCTCAAGCAACTATTCTACTGGAAAAACAGAAAACTAGCCGTTATTGGCAGAGAGGTTTGGAACTCCTTCTTTTTGGTTTATTTACTAATTTAAACCAGGCAGGGCAAAACTCCACGTAACCAAAACAACCTGAAATTGAAGGCAGTATTTTTATACAGCTCTTACCTGAAAAAGACTATCGTAATTTTCACAATTTCACAGTATTATTCCAACTTCGTAGTGTTGATATATATAACACAGGAGAATCACATGTTTTACTGCTGGCCTTTAAACACACACAGGCATACAAATATCCTTATGAGTTACTTTTAACATACTACATAAATGTGTTTAATTAAAAACTCTTCGCTTTGTAGAATAACTGTGTCCTCTACCCTTCCTCCCACTGGCAGTCACTTCATTGGCCGGTGAACGCCCATATAAAAGTCCCTCTCTTCTGTGTTTTCAATTTGGGTAAAAATCAAGACGAATATTTGGCAGAGGACATTATACAGAAGTAACAGATGGGAAACTGGAGATTTATTTTCATGGTTGAGGAGGTGGCGTACGAGTGGTGGTGGTGGCCGCCTGGAAGCTATGTGACTATGATTTCAAAGGAGTGGCATTAATCTGTCTCCTGTCTCTTTTTGGGCCAAAGAACAAGTTCAAGGTGGAAGAAAAACAAGACAAAAGTCACAGCAGAGAGATTGACAGGCTGGTAGGGGGCACAGATACCTGCCTCCAAAGAGAAGGGACAAAACAAGCTTAGGGAGGAGAGGGTAAAGAAAAGGGGTGGATTAAAAGTTGAAAATGCAACAACATACCTCACAGTTGTACAAGAACACACCTTATGGAGGGAGGGATAGGTTGAATAGTAACAAAACTATACAACAGACTAACCAAAACTGGTCATTCCCTGGTCTAAAAAGGCTGTGATTTAAAATGAACAAAACATCAAATAAATAAGTCCATTAATCATACTATCAATTACTTGACAAACAACAGCAATCGGTGTTTCTAACCTTTAACGAGTCTCTAATTCCCTTTAATTGACTTTTGTGTAATAATCACACTCCCGGCCGCGTCCTCAGTGCATGCGCAGATCAGCTGGCTGGTGTGTTCACGGACATATTCGATCAATCCTTATCCCAGTCTGCTGTTCCCTCATGCTTTAAAACTTCTTGAGGCTACCTGGGACGTTAGCGTGCCACCTGTGGCGCACCCTATCAACAGCAGGTGCATTTCAAGAGCGGCAAATTTGAAACCAAATAAATGTACAAATTCAAATTTCTCAAACATACAACTAACTTACAGCCTTTGAAAGATAAACATCTTCTTAATCTAACCACGTTTACCGATTTCAAAAAGGTTTTACGGGGAAAGCATAAAGTTAGGTTATGTTAGGAGAGTACATTGACAATAGCTGTGTGCAATGCATTGTCGATTCAAAGACATGCGTCACCAAAACCATACAATCAGCTAAAATTATGCACTAACCTTTTACAATCTCCATCAGATGACACTCCTAGGACATTTTGTTAGACAATGCATGCATTTTTAGTTCTATCAAGTTCATATTTATATCTAAAAACAGTGTTTTACTATGGCGTTGATGTTCAGGAAATCGTTTCCCTCCAATACCGGCAGTCAAGTCATGACGACAAAATAATTAATTAATATTAGAAAACATTGCTAAAATATTATATTGTCATTCAAAGAATTATAGATTTACATCTCTTGAACGCAATGGACTTGTCAGATTTTAAATTAACCTTACTGGGAAATCACACTTTGCAATAATCTGAGCACTGCGCCAGAAAAATACGCATCGCGATACAGACTAACCGCCATGTTGGAGGAATCTAAAATCGAAAATACTATATAAATAATCCATTACCTTTGATTCTCTTCATCAGATGTCACTTCCAAAGAGTCCCAGGTCCATAACGAATGTAGTTTTGTTCAAAAAAGCTCATCATTTATGTCGAAAAACCTCCGTGTTGTAGCGCATGATCTAAGCCAGCCGGACTTCACTTCACTTCAAGAACGGAAAAAATATATTTCCGTTCGTTCAAACATGTCAAACGTTGTATCGCATAAATCATTAGGGCCTTTTTTAACCAGAACATGAATAAAATTCAAGGCGGACCATTGGGTTTTCTTTTAAAACGTTTCGGAATGAGAGTACCCACCATCAAATCGCACGCCAGGGTGAATGATGGACCATCACGTTCCATGGCTCTTATTCGGTCAGATCTCACTGTAGAACACTCAAAACACTTTGTAAAGGCTGGGGACATCTTGTGGAAGCAATAGGAAGTGCCAGAATATACTTCACCCCCTTTGTTTTTCAATGGCAGAGGCTCAAAGTCAATTCAACACATCAGGTATCCACTTCCTGTCAGAATCTGTCTCAGGGTTTTGCCTGCCAAATGAGTTCTGTTATACTCACAGACACCATTCAAACAGTTTTTGAAACTTTAGGGTGTTTTCTATCCATATATAATAAGTATATGCATATTGTAGTTACTGGGTAGGTGTAGGAGGCATTTAAAAATGGGCACATCTTTTTTCAAAAAAGTCTCAATACTGCCCCCTATACCCTAACAGGTTAAGAGGGCCACCATTGTTCCTGTTCCTAAGAAAGCTAAGGTAACTGAGCTAAATGACTACCGCCCTGTAGCAATCACTTCCGTCATCATGAAGTGCTTTGAGAGACTAGTCAAGGACCATATCACCTCCACACTACCTGACACCCTAGACGCAGTCGAATTTGCTTACCGCCCCAATAGGTCCACTGATGACACAATTGCCATCACACTCCACACTGCCATAACCCATCTGGACAAGAGGAATACCTATGTAAGAATGCTGTTCATCGATTACAGCTTAGCATTTAACACCATAGTACCCTCAACTCGTCATTCAGCTCAAGACCCTGGGTCTCGACCCCGCCCTGTGCAACTGGGTCCTGGACTTTGTGACGGGCAGCCCCCAGGTGGTAAGGGTAGGTAACATCTCCACCCCACTGATCCTCATCACTGGGTCCCCACAAGGGTGCATTCTCAGCCCTCTCCTGTACTCCCTGTTCACCCACGACTGCGTGGTCATGCACGCCTCCAACTCGATCATCAAGTTTGCAGATGACACTACAGTGGTAGGCTTGATTACCAGCAACAACGAGACGTCCTATAGGGAGGAGGTGAGGGCCCTCAGAGTGTGGTGTCAGGAAAGTAACCTCACACTCAATGTCAGCAAAACAAAGGAGATGATCGTTGACTTCAGGAAACAGCAGAGGGAGTAGCCCCCTATCTACATTGATGGGACAGTAGTGGAGGGGGTGGAGAGTTTTGAGTTCCTCGGCGTACACATCACGGACAAACTGAAATGGTCCACCCACACAGACAGCGTGGTGAAGAGGTGCAGCAGCGCCACTTGTGTGTTTAAGGTAGTTGTTGTGAAATTGTTAGGTTAGATTACTTGTTAGATATTACTGCATGGTCGGAACTAGAAGCACAAGCATTTCGCTACACTCGCATTAACATCTGCAAACCATGTGTATGTGACAAATAAAATTTGATTTGATTTGTGTATGTGAAACTAAACAAAATAATATATTTTCAGATATCAGAGCTTGTTATGGTCTGTACAAGTGGCAGTAGACACAAAAAGTACCATGTTGGTTTTGTTTGAAGTGAGATGCATTTGAAGTCGAAATGAAATGTTAAAACAACAATTTAATTCTTGCTCTGGATATCAACAATGAAGCGTTTGAAACAGTGTTGTGGCATATCTACAATATTCGGTTAGGACTGACTCTATCCGTAGCCAGTTAGAAAGATATCTGAGGAGTACGGAGAAGAGGAGGGCGTTGTGTGCCTTGTCACTTTCACTTAGCTTTGCTTCCTCTCTCCCTCCACAATGTTTTGAGACACCTGAGTGAGACATTCAAATTCCTCGTGTATCATTTGGCAGAACCTTGAGGTCTGCATTGACAATGATGGATGCAGCTGTCAGGCAGACTGACGTTCGGGTCTTAACAACATCACATACAAAATGTTTTTGCTGCTTTTCAAGGCTAATGCTGCACACCAGTGAGATGAGGAAACTGGCAGTGACAAGAGACTCTTGCAGTGGCAAGACACTGTACCTGCATCACACACCGTGCAACCCAAATGGCACCATATTCCATATATAATTAACCAGGGCCCAAAATGCAGTTCTGATTCAATAGGTGCTATGGTTTCAGTATTGTTTTTCTCTTATACAATATGTTCTTGGATTGTGTTATGGGTACATGTTTATGAGTACAGGCATGACATATCATTGAACACTATGGAAGAGTAGACATAGATCTGATTCTCCCATTTTGCATTATCCTGCGTGTGAGGGAAGACACACTGTTAAACAGTGGGTAGAAGTTAAGCTTGCTCACTACTAAATTTCATTAAACAAGACAAGGTCACGAGCCGGGGAAGAGGGATCTGTTTTAAAGGGCCCGGAGTCAGAATGTTGCTGGCTCTTCCGCTCGCTAAAAGGCTGTTAACCTTGTTGTTGATCCTGACAGACAGTGTGCCTGCGAGCCGCGTGTGTGTGTGTTTAAAGTTTTATTGTCACGTGCACAAGTACAGTTTAATGCCTTTCTTGCAAGCTCTTTCCCAACAATGCAGTAATCCTTATTAGATCTATCAAATAAAGTAGAACAGATATAGAAATAAAAAGGAACACGAGAAAGTAAGTAAGCTATATACAGGGTCAGTTCCAGGGTCAGTGCCGATACAATATTTACAATGTGCAGGGATACTGGAGTAGTAGGGTAGATACAGTATGTATAGGGGTAAGGTTACTAGGATTCAGGATATGATAAACAGAGTAGCAGCAGCATATATGATGATTCTATGTGAGTGTGTGTGCCTGTGTGTAGAGTCAGTATGAATGTGTGTCTGTGTGTGTGTTTGTGTGTTGGAGTGTCAGTGTGAGTGTGCATAAAGTGCATACAAATAAAGTAAAAGGGTCAATGCAGATAGTCTGTGTAGCCATTTTGTTAGCTATTTAGCAGTCTATGGCTTGGGAATAGAAGCTGTTCAGGAGCCTGTTTGTGTAAGACGTGTTGCTCCGGTACGGCATGACATGTGGAAACAGAGAGAAAGGTATTTGGCTTGGGTGGCTGAGGTCTTTAACAATTTTTCAGGCCTCCCTTTCACACCGCCTGATATACAGGTCCTGGATGGCAGTGAGCGCGGCTGGGCTGTCCACATATCCCTCTGTAGCACCATGTGATAGAGGGCGGTGCACTTGCCATAGCAAGCAGTGATGCAGCCAGTCAATATGCTCTCAATGATGCAGCTGTAGATCTTTTCTAGGATTTGAGTGCCCATACCAAATCTTTTCAACCTCTGTTGACCATTTTAAGTCCTTAGTTATCTGGACACTGAGGAACTTAACTTTTTAAGGTATAGGGGGCAGTATTTTCAATTTCGGATGAAAAGTGTGCCCAGAGTAAACTGCCTAATACTCGGGCCCAGAGTCAAATATTTGCATATTATTAGTAGATTTGGATCAAAAACACTGAAGTTTCTAAAACTGTTTGAATGATGTCTGTGAGTATAACAGAACTCATATGGCAGGCAAAAACCTGAGAAAAATCCAACCAGGAAGTGGGAAATCTGATGCTTGTAGTCTTTTCAAGTCATTGCCTATCTAACACACAGTGACTTGGTGTTCATTTTGCACTTCCTAAGGCTTCCACTAGATGTCAACAGTCTTTAGAATCTTGTTTCAGGCTTTTGCAGTGAACAGAGAGTGAACACGAAGGCCGGGAAGTTGGTGACTCAGAAATGACATGAGATCAGTGGCGCGCATTCACATGATGAGGTAGCTGTCTTCCATAATGTTTTTCAAGAGATTGGAATCGTCCGGTTGGAATATTATTGAAGTTTTATGTTAAAAAGGCCCTAAAGATTGACGCTATACAACGTTTGACATGTTTCTACGAACGTAAATATAACTTTTTTTGACTTTTAGGCGTGGAATTTTCGGCGCGCTTCCTACATTTGGAGTAGCTTACTGAATGCGCAAACAACAAGGAGATATTTGGACATAAATTATGGACTTTATCGAACAAAACAACATTTATTGTGAACCTGGGAATTCCTGGAAGTGCCTTCTGATGAAGATCAAAGGTTAGTGAATATTTATAATGCTATTTATGATTTTAGATGACTCCAAAATGGCGGGTATCTGTATTGCCTGATGTATTTTTCTGAGCGCAGTACTCAGATTATTGCAAAGTGTGTTTTCCACGTGAAGCTTTTTTGAAATCTGTCACAGCGGTTGCATTAAGGAGATGCTTATCTATAATTCTTTGAATAACAGTTGAATATTTTATCAACGTTTATGATGAGTATTTTTGTAAATTGTTGTGCTGATTCACCGGCAGTTTTGTAGGCAAAATATTTTCTGAACATCACGCGACAATGTAAAATGGGGTTTTTGGATATAAATATGAACTTTATCGAACAAAACATACATGTATTGTGTAACATTGAGTCCTAGAAGTGTCATCTGATGAAGATCGTCAAAGGTTAGTGCTTAATTTTAGCTGTATTTCTGGTTTTTGTGACCCCTCTCCTGCTTGGAAAATGGCTGTGTGGTTTTTCTTGTGTTGGCACAGTCCTAACATAATCTAACTTTATGCTTTCGCCGTAAAGCCTTTTTGAAATCGGACAATGTGGTTGGATTAAGGAGAGGTGTAGCTTTAAAATGGTGTAAAATAGTTGTATGTTTGAGAAATTTGAATTATGAGATTTTGTTGTTTTGAATTTGCCGCCCTGATATTTCACTGGCTGTGTCCCGCAGGTGGGAAGCTAGCGTCCCACGTAGCCCATAAAGTTAAAAACCTCTCTGCGGTATCCCATTTTAAAGATACACTTCTCGTTAATCCAACCACATTGTCCGATTTCAAAAAGGCTTTACGGCGAAAACATAACATTACATTATGTTAGGACAGCGCTGAGACAAGAAAAACCACACAGCCATTTTCCAAGCAAAGAGAGGCGTCACAAAAACCATAAATACAGCTAAAATGAATCATTAACCTCTGACGATCTTCATCAGATGACACTCCTAGGACTCAATGTTACACAATACATGTATGTTTTGTTCGATAAAGTTCATATTTATATATAAAAAAAACATTTTACATTGGTGCGGGATGTTCAGAAAATGTTTAGCCTCCAAAACTTCCGGTGAATGAGCACATCAATTTACAAAAATACTCATCATAAACATTGATAAAATTAACAACAGTTATTGAAAGAATTATAGATACATTTCTCCTTAATGCAACCGCTGTGTCAGATTTCAAAATAGCTTTACGGCGAAAGCACATTGTTCAATATTCTGAGTACAGAGCTCAGCCATCAAAGCAAGCTATACAGTTACCTGCCAAGTTCTGGAGTCAACAAAACTCAGAAATAGTATTATAAATCTTCACTTACCTTTGCTGATCTTCGTTGGAATGCACTCCCAGTACTCCCACTTCCACAATAAATGTTTGTTTTGTTCGATAAACTCCATATTTATGTCCAAATACCTCTGTTTTGTTCGCACGTTGAGATCACTATTCCAAAGGCACAATGCGCAAGCGCAAAACTCTAGACGAAAAGTCAAAAAGTTCCATTACTGTTCGTAGAAACATGTCAAACGATCAATCCTTAGGTTCTTTTTATCATAAATATTTGATAATATTCCAACCGGACAATAGCGTATTCATTACAGAGGAAAAAGAAGGAACGGCGCGCCTGCGTGAATGCGCAGTAAACAACTCTTTGGCCTCAGGCAGTCCACTTGTTGAGTCAGCTCTTATTCTCACCCCAGTAACAGTAGAAGCATGAAACAAGATTCTAAAGACTGTTGACATCTAGTGGAAGCCTTAGGAAGTGCAAAATGAACTCTAAGTCACTGTATACTGTATAGGAAATCACTTGAAAAACTACAAACTCAGATTTCCACACTTCCTGGTTGGATTTTTCTCAGGTTTTTGCCTGCCATATGAGTTATGTTATACTCACAGACATCATTCAAACAGTTTTTGAAACTTCAGAGTGTTTTCTATCCACATCTACTAATAATATGCATATCCTACCTTCTGAGCCTGAGTAGCAGGCAGTTTACTATGGGCACGCCTTTCATCCGGACGTCAAAATACTGCCCCCTACCCTAGAGAAGTTAAAGCTCTCGACCCGCTCCACTACAGCCCCTTCGATATGTGTATGTCGTGTGTGTACATGCGCATGTGTGTGGTACATGAGTTGTCTTGCCCACCCTGCCCCGCCGCTGTACTGTACCACTGAACTGACTTGCTGCTGGTTAGCCAAGATAGGGCAGTGTGAAATGGGTCCCTGCTGTGCGTGCATAATGGCATCGGTATGACACTTTATTACAATGCTATTAATTAATGTTCTATTGCTCTGTTATGATCAGTGTCTCCATGTCCCCTAGGGGCACATGGGTCCATAATCTAGTTTGTGTCCCAAATGGCACCCTATTCTCTATTTAGTGCACTACTGGGCCCTGGTCAAAAGTAATGCACTATATAGGGAAAAGCATGCCATTTGGGACACAGTTCTAGACTACAGTATGATAGCCAGCCACATGCTGCTGCTTCTGATGTAAGAGATCTGGTCTGGCTCTGCACTGGGCTACTAATGCAGGTGGTTACATGGGGTTGTGTGTTAGGTCATTCGTTTAACATGGCATAATGGCATTGAAGTCTGTGTCAGGTCTGCTTTGGGAGAACACAACACACGGTAGGCAGGCAGCAGATACGTATCTGCTTATAGCAGCAACCGAAAGCAGTTAACATTTAAAGGGCATTATCTGTTATATTAAAATGTAGATATGGAGAAAAAAACTTGGTGATTAATTAAGGCTGGGCTGATTTAAGATCATTCGCAATCCCAAATGCCACCCTATTACCTATTTGGTGCTTCTGATCAAATTCCTATGGGCCCTGCTCAAAAGTTGTGCACTATAAAGGGAATAGCATGCCATTTGGGACAGACACAGGGACTGAGAGACTCCCACACCATACATTACCAACTCTCTCTTTCTGTAGTGTTAATTTGTTTGGAGAATGTACTGTTTGAATGCTCCTATTACTGCTGGGTCATGTAAGTGGGATTAATAACCATATTACTCACGTAGGAAATGCATAAAGTGATGGCCTGACCTTCTCTTAACCTGTACTCTACAATGAGAATGGAAAATGTCTCTTCATTGAATACAGGTGGCTCCAATATAACCACTTCAGTTTACTTTGAGCATTTTCTAAAGGGTATGCAGGCTATGGTTGTTATAAAATCTGTCAGGCGTTTTCAACCAAGAATTCATTGGATTCTATCATTGTAGTATTTTCCATAGTGTCTGTCTGTGTATAATATGCTATGTGAACAGAATGTACCAGCCTCAAATAGAATATGTACTCTGTTCAACTTTCCTAGACAGAATTGTGCCCAAGGCTAAAATAATGTTGTGATTTGGCAGTTGAATCAACTACAGGTGTATAAACTAGAACACTTAAAGTAATGGTGAGTAAGTGATGATATTCCTAATTAACATCCTGGCATTTGAAAATGTTTCTTCCCTGCCTCGTCTCTAATATTCCACTTTTCTTTTCCTTTCCCCTTCCTCTTCTACCTTTTTGTTTATGGCTACCTCTGCTACTTTCTTCTCTCCTTTGGCAGTGGCTATCTTTTATCCATGAGATGGGCTGGCACTTACCATATCCATCTTCTCCTTCTCTCCTCTCCATAGCTCTTTCAACTCAGTGCCATTCTTTTCCGTCACTGTAATCTCGCTTTTTGGCTCCACCACTTTGTTTTGACCTCCAGCAATGTGTGTGTGTTTGGGGGGGATGCGTGGGTGTGTGTGTCTGGGTGTGTTCCTTCCTGCAGTTGGTTCAAGGCAGGGGATGAGGGAGGACAGAAAATAATTACATTAGCTGTCTCCCCTTCTGCCCCTTCTACTCCTCCTACTTGTCCTCTTCCTCTGCTTGCCAACGCTGGGGATCATTGCCATATCAATATTTTAGGCTGACATTGACATTGGGGCATGGCTCGGAGCAGGGAAGCAGAACAGGGAATATCAAAAGATTACTCTAGGAAAAATCGTAACTCATCGAACGATTCTGTCAATGACTATAAAAGGTGAAACAGAGAGAAAGAAAGTTGCAGCTCAGACAGGGAAGGTATATTCCAGTTTGTTTGCCAGCTGCCAGTTGAAAGTATTGATATTGCTAGAAAGAGAGCATCAGCCAAGGACATCTTAAGTATACTATATCTAATAAAAGATTAAGGAGCATTTGATAGTTACACAGATCAAAGCTTTATGTTTGGTCTGTAACGTTAAAGCATTCACACACAAGACAATTTGTGTTATCACTGGTAGGTTTTGACTAACAGAGTAAACTCACGGACAACTAGTAAAAGCTCAAACCAAGTTTATTCACCCACTGAGTAAAACAGCTGCAAAGACAAAGACATGTTTACACAAGCACATATATGTATACCCTCCGACTAGGAGTCACCTTCTTGCACATCCAGACAGCCAACACACCTCTGTAGCTAGTCAGGAACTTAATTTGTTTCTCTCACTGGTGTAGTCATGGCCCCGCCTCCTGTTAGAACTTTTGTGGGCATGTAAGTATATGTGTGTGTGTGTGTGTGTGTCATAGGACTGTTCCTTCTCACTTCATCTGACCTGACCTCGGGCCGAATTCCTCACTCCTCCTTTATCCACGGCTGTCCTACCTTATCAGTGACTGAAACCAGAGTGTTGCCCTTTGCCTCTGTCCATAGGTTCCATGAGATTTAACAATGACATGTTCAACCGAATTTAAACTTCCTGCCTCCCCTCATTGTCTCACTCAGTAACTTTCCATACTCCTAGTTCTTATCCACCCACCATTGACCCCAACATACTGTATACAGTACCAGTAAAAAGTATGGATACACCTAATCATTCAAAGATTTTTCTTTATTTATACTATTTTCTACATTGTAGAATACTAGTGAAGACATCAACACTATGAAATAACACATGGAATCATGTAGTAAAAGTGTTAAACAAATCAAAATGAATTTTATATTTTATATTATTCAAAGTAGCCAATCTTTGCCTTGATGACAGCTTTGCACACTCTTGGCATTCTCTCAGCCAGCTTCGCCTGGAATGCTTTTCCAACAGTCTTGAAGGAGTTCCCACATATGCTAAGCACTTGTTCGCTGTTTTTCCTTAATTCTGCGGTCCAACTCATCCCAAACCATCTCAATTGGGTTGAGGTCGGGGGATTGTGGAGGCCATGTCATCTAATGCAGTACTCCATCACTCTCCTTCTTGGTCAAATAGCCCTTACACAGCCTGGAGGTGTGTTGGGTTATTGTCTTGTTGAGAAACAAATGAGTCGCACTGAGCACAAACCAGATGGGATGGCGTATCGCTGCAGAATGCTATGTTGGCATGCTGGTTAAATGTGCCTTGAATTCTAAATAAATCACAGAAAGTGTCACCAGCAAAGCACCCCCACACCAGCACATCTCCTCCTCCATGCTTCACGGTGGGAACCACACATGCAGAGATCATCCGTTCACCTACTCTGCATCTCACAAAGACACGGCGGTTGTAACCGAAAATCGCAAATTTAGACTTTCACTGGTCTAATGTCAATTGCTATTCTTTCTTGGCCCAAACAAGTCTCTTCTTATTATTGGTGACCTTTAGTAGTGGTTTCTTTCCAGCAATTCGACCGTGAAGGCCTGATTCACGCATTCTCCTCTGAACAGTTGATGTTGAGATATGTCTGTTACTTGAACTCTGTGAAGCATTTATTTGGGCTGCAATTTCTGAGGTGTGGTTAACTCTAATGAACTTATCCTCTGCAGCAGAGGTAACTCTGGGTCTTTTTTTCCTGTGGCGGTCCTCATGAGAGCCAGTTTCATCATAGCACTTGGTTTTTGCGACTGCACTTGAAGAAACTTTCAAAGTTTTTGAAATGTTCCAGATTGACTGACCTTCATGTCTTAAAGTAATGATGGACTGTTGTTTCTCTTTGCATATTGGAGCTGTTCTTGCCAAAATATGGACTTGGTCTTTTACCAAATAGGGCTATCTTCTGTATACCAACCCTACCTTGTCACAACACAACTGATTGGCTCAAACGCATTAAGAAGGAAATACATTCCACAAATGAACTTTTAACAAGGCACACCTGTGAATTGAAATACATTCCATGTGTCTACCTCATGAAGCTGGTTGAGAGAATGCCAAGAGTGTGCAAAGCTGTCATCAAGGCAAAGGGTGGCTACTTTGAAGAATCTCAAATATAAAATATATTTAGATTTTTTTTAACACTTTTTCGTTAACTACATGATTCCATATGTGTTATTTCATAGTTTTGTTGTCTTCACTATTATTCGACAATGTAGATCATAGTAAAAATAAAGAAAAACCCTTGAATGAGTAGGTGTGTCCAAACTTTTGACTGGTACTGTATATTCATTATACATGTAAAGTAATCAATAAGCTTTAGTATGGTAACATGAATACGTTTATTTCAAGCTAGAAGCCAACATCACTTTGCCCAAATTCACCAATCAGATATCTTGGCTAGAACTAGCGACTTTGTAATGTGGTATGACAATAGGACTCTGGTTTGAATAGATGTGTCACACCCTAACCTTAGAGAGCCTTTTTATTTCTCTATTTGGTTAGGTCAGGGTGTGATTTGGGTGGGCATTCTAGTTTTTCTATTTCTTTGTTTGCCGGGTATGGTTCCCAATCAGAGGCAGCTGTCTATCGTTGTCTCTGATTGGGGATCATACTTAGGCAGCCTTTTTCCCACCTTAGTTTGTGGGATCTTGTTTTTGGTACTGTGCTGTATGCCCTACTGAACGTTACGTTTTCGTTTGTATTTGTTTTGTTTCGGTGTTCATTTAATAATTTAAAATGTACGCCTACCACGCTGCACCTTGGTCCGATCCTTCCATCAACGAGCATAACAAGATGCAAGGTTTTGTTTTATTTTATGGCGATAATATCTATAAATTGTGTCATGTGCTCCACTATATCAGTCTCTAAGGGCAGCTAGATTTCACAGTGCCTTATGCATGTTGTCAGTTCACATTTCTAATCGTCAAAATGTATCACAATCCATATATGCCATGAATATTATTTCCTTGTCACACAAACAACATTTCATTCTTTGGAATATTTGTTTGTCATTTACTGCCTTAAACTTCCAAATCACAGAGAGTTAGACATTGAATAACAAAGTCATATTCCTTGCCGGGGGATATGGAAAGATTGAATTTGAAAACAAGCGATTCATACAATACACACAGCATTTACAACCCTTTTCCCCCTGAGGTTCTAGTATTCTTTAACATACTGAGGATGTAATGCTGTAATGTAATTTCATTCAGAAGTCTTTCACTGGGCATCGTGAGACAGGAGTAAAAAACTGCATGGATAAACGCTGGGGTCAGAGTCTACAGTAAGACTTCCTATTGCTTGCCTGGGGGAGATAGAGAGACTGACAAAGTGACTCTCACTCATCATATGCTGAGCTTCAATATCTCCCAGTCCCAAATGGGTTAAATTAGCAAACACAGGGATGTTTAATACAGTTTGCTAGCTCATTTTGCTGCTAGCCTCTCTCATCTTCTTTCATGTGTGTGCGGTGAAGAAGAGATCTCTATTGAGTCTGATTTCCCTGCAGCATCATATACTGTACACACTATATCCATAATACATGTAATTGATTGATGCTATCGTGTTATGAAGATATGCTTGCGTTGGCATCAGTCAAGAAAACGTATATAGGTCTATATTACTGGCATGGTACTGTAAAAAGTCTGCTGGCTGCTGTGGGCCTGTCCGAAATGGCACAGTATTCCCTATATAGTGCACTGCTTTTGACCAGGCTCTGTTCAAAAGTAAGCCTGGTCAAAAGTAGTACACTGTATAAAGAAAAGTGTGATATTTGGGATGTATCCTGTATGATGTCTAAAGGAAAATTATTCATAAGGATAGAGAAGAAGAAATAATCAGCCATTACTCTTTTGATTTAATGTTACCTCCGCTATACCACAAATACATTAAACTGTCTTCGACCATACACAATGTCCATGCCGTTATTCTTGGTCTTTATCTCTGTCACTAAATATGTTTTCATTAATTTGGCATTGAAATACAATGAATGCATGTCACATCATTCAATTATTTAAACAAAATCACATTCCTTAGTTGGTGGTAAACTTATCCCTTATCTACAAATCCACACAAAAGGAATGTCCGTTGCCCTTTGAGTGAGGTCTGTGGATATTAAAGGTCCAATGCAGGCATTTTCAATATCAAACAATTTCTGGCTAACAATTAAGTATCTTATTGTGATTGTTTTCAATAAAAAAAAATTAACATTTATAAAATAGCTTCTTAGCAAAGAGCAATTTCTCAAGCAAGAATTTAGCTAAAAGTCTGGAAAATGGTTTGGCTGGGAGGGAAAAACTAGCTGTTATTGGCAGAGAGGTTTGGAACTCTCTTTCTTATAGGACTTATTATCTAATTTACCACCTGGTGTTGTGGTCAGGCTGGCCAAAACTCAATCCCACCAAAATAGGCAGAAAATTCTCCAGAGTGGCGCTGCGGTCTAAGGAACTGCATCGCAGTGCTAGAGGCATCACTACAGACCCTGGTTCGATCCCAGCTGTGTCACAACTGGCCGTGATCAGGAGTTTCATAGGGCGGCGCACAATTGGCCCAGCGTCGTCCGGGTTAGGGGAGGGTTTGGCCACGGTAGACCATCATTGTAAATAAATAAGTTCTTAACTGACTTGCCTAGTTAAATAAAATAAAAAATAAAACAATTCAGGCAGTCTTTTCAAACGGCTCTTACTCTAAAAGGGCATCATGTTCATGTTCACAGTATTGCTCCAACCTCAGTTTGGAAATATACAGTATATCAAACACAGGAAAATCTCATTTTTGACTGCACTGGGCCAATTCAGTTTCATATTTTGTCCATGGACTCTGTTCACATGAACATTTGTTGTTTGGTCCAGTGTAGGAAACACTGGAGGTCACGAGAGTGAACTCTGCTTCCCCAATGGCGATCCAGATTGTCTATTAGTGGGACAAGTTCCCGAAATGGTGAAAATCGATGCCATTGTAGCACCCCACATGAAAAAATACAATGGCATAAATACTATAGTATTCACTGTAGTGTTTTTGCAGACCCTACCGTAGTATTCACTGTAGCATTTACTATAGTATTTACTGTAGTATACTCTAGTATTTAAGAAAGAAAATAGTAGTACAGTATATACTATTGTAATTATTGTACTGTTTTAGTGTACTGTGGTATTTACCAAGGTTATTATAGTAAACTAAAACTAAATAAAAACAAATCATGAAAACACATTTCGTAAACTTAAAATAATTTAACAAACCAGTTTGAAAAACTAAAACTATACTGAAACTATTATTTTTTAACTGCAAAGCAAACTAAAATAAAAACCAGCATGAATTATGTTCCGTTTTAGTAATTTTCTAAATTAATGGGGTTTTCAAGCATTTGGGGGGATTTCAAGCTACTGAAGCTGGCGGGTAAATGTGGCCATGAGTTGAATGTTTAAAAAAGTCCTAGTTTGTGCATCATTATCACTAGATATCCCTAGCTCACAGGGGGAAAAAATGGCAAGGTAGCTAACTTGATTCTTCCTAAATGTAATACTAAAGGTAAAGCGCATTGGATTGGAGTTTCCTTCCACCATAGTTTTTGCACCAGTCTCGGTTATGTTCCTTTTAAATCCAAGTCACATTGAAATGGACTAGAATTTAAACATAACCATATATCTCGAGAGCCTAAAGCCATAAAACCATGTGTCCTCATTTCAACAATTGACCACAGCAGGGCCAACATGTACAACTGTCCTGACACACTTTGTCTAACCGTTAATAATCACTACGTGCAATACGGACTTTCATCACCCCAAAATGATTTTACAAATACAAAAAAATGCACTTACTGTGCACCGTTTTAAAACAGATTCCCATGGAGGTGTTTTGCGTTGCGCTTCCTGAGCTAATGGAAACTTGGGAGGGAAGAAAAAAAACCTTTCGGCTCAAAGCTGTGTTGCACAAAAAAAAATGTAGAAATCTGTGATAAATTTGAGATTTCATGATTATCAAAGTGTCACTCCAAGGAAAGCCTACATGAAACACAGCCCTTATTTTAAGTATTTCTAAAATCCCCTATGGGAAAAATGAATTGTGGAAAAACGATTGGAACCATATTATCAACGCACAAGGCGAGACCCAAATGCAGACACAGGAGGCAGATGGTTGGAATCTTACAATGTTTATTAATCCAAAGGGGTAGGCAAGAGAATGGTCATGGACAGGCAAAAAGTCAAAACCAGATCAGAGTCCAGGAGGTACAGAGTAGCAGACAGGCTCGTGGTCAAGGCAGGCAGAATGGTCAGGCAGGCGGGTACAGAGTCCAGAAACAGGCAAGGGTCAAAACCGGGAGGACTAGAAAAAGGAGAATGCAAAAAGCAGGAGAATGGGAAAACCGCTGGTTGACTTGGAAACATACAAGATGAACTGGCACAGAGAGACAGGAGACACAGGGATAAATACACTAGGGAAAATAAGCGACACCTGGAGGGGGTGGAGACAATCACAAGGACAGGTGAAACAGATCAGGGCGTAACACATATCCCTGTTTGACCGCTAAGTTTTATGGGTTTTATGACACCTCCACTCTGGGGCTCTATGTAGCATGGGAGTCATGAGAAGTGCTAACCTAGCCTATGACCTTACCTTATGTATTATTAATACCCCCCAGTTGCAAGAAGTGACATCCCGCTGGCTCCTAAGCCTCCCCTGCATGCTTCCTGTGTCACGCCCTGACCTTAGAGAGCTGTTTTATTTCTCTATTTGGTTAGGTCAGGGTGTGATATGGGGTGGGCATTCTATGTTGTCTGTTTCTTTGTTTTTGGCCGAGTATGGTTCCTAATCAGAGGCAGCTGTCTATCGTTGTCTCTGATTGGGAATCATACTTAGGCAGCCTTTTCCCACCAGTGATTGTGGGATCTTGTTTTTGTGTAGCTGCCTGTGAGCAGCCCAGAACGTCACATTTCGTTGTTCTCCTGTTTTGTTGTTTGGTGAGTTTCATCTTCATTAAAAGATGTGGAATTCCATGCACGCTGCGCCTTATTTATTTATGATTGGGAGTTTGAAGATAGCGATCGTGACATCCTGTCCCTAACACTGAAACTAAATCATATGAAAACTAAATATACATATTTTTTATACAACTTAAACAAAAACAACTAGCAAATCAGGTCTGAAAACTAACAAACTAAACTGAAACTAAACTGAATTGAATAGAAATAAAAACTAATATCGAAACAACTACAATAACCTTGGTATTTACTGTAGTATTTTTGCAGACTACTATACTGTAGTGTTTATTGAGTGCTTTTGCGGACTGTATTATACAGCAGTATTTACTGTAGTAATTTGATTTAGTGTTTACTATATTGTATATTTGTTTTAATATCTTTGACATTGAAGTGGAAGATTCCTCCTTCAGGAAATATACTGGAGAAATGCTAAAAGAGCAAATATATCAATAACATGTAATGTAGGTAGGGAAGGAGGTCTGAATGGACAGTTCAGAGCTTCTGCTCTCTTCTATAATCTGTAGGAAACACTATATATGATCTTTCCTTGGCATGTAGGTTTCTCACTTATGAGTGGCACAAATTGCGATATGGGGGAGAAGAATGGGCTGTAGTATTTACTTAGCAAAGTGTTGTGTCTTTGTGGACTGTAATGTTTTTGTGTCCATTAATGTAGTATTTACTACCGTGTTTTTCCCCCGGATAACACTGTAGTATACTGTATATTATATTATTCTTTAACATTCTATAGTTGGTACTGCCACACGCCACTGTTTACATCCCAAATGGCACCCTATTCCCTATAGTGTGCATTGTGTGTAGTATAGTATTCTACAGCAGAATACTGTACTAGGCTGTAGCCACTGTTTACATCCCAAATGGCACCCTATTACCTATAGTGTGCACTACCAGGGCGCTCAGTGCACTACTTTTTGCCTATGTAAAGAATAGGGTGTTATTTGGGATGCATCCAGTGGCTTAAGACTCCTTTTCTTATATCAGGCAGTGGGCTCGATGAGGTGGTCACAGAGATCACTGTGCAAGGCTCGACCACTTCACTCTCTACAAACCACCTCTGCTGTTCATTTACTAAAAGTTCCTATAAATATAATTTATTTGTCCACAGAAAAGACCGATGTGAGTCTGACTTTCAAGACCTTCAACTACACCACATCTGCCAGAACAGATCCGCCATCTGCCTTCCACAATATGACAAACCTGGGAAAAAACACGAACACACACATGCATATGCACACATATAACTGCAATGCAAACCACACTAGCTTATGTGAAGGGTGCATTTAATATGTACCATACCCGCCATGAGTCTCTCTTGGACCACACCTGACCCACAAATTAAAACGTCACTTTAAATCTATCCAGCAGAACGCAGATTTGTGGGTGCCAGTTTATATCCACAGCTAACCAGGGTTAGCAGACACAGCTTCCACTATACTCTAGCCCTGAGGCCTGGACATTGACAGTCGTCGTGGGTAGCCAGCCATGTCTGCGTCAGGATTTAAAGATCACTCAAAGTTCAGCCCTTGTTTATACCCACCCAGAGTCTATGGGTGTCCACAGAGCTTTACAGATTCACTGTGTGTTTTCCTACAAACTGCAACCACTCTTGTCGATGTCTCACGAGGGCACAATGCAAATCCCACAGATGTTTTCCCTCATTTCCATTAGGAAAGTGAATAATGTGATGCCTTGGAATGGTTCATTTTGAAAAGCAGCTGAACAAACAATTATACAAATAATATCTTTATCCTTAATCTTTCTTAGAAGCGTATATGACATTATTGGATTTTCAAAGTTGGGTCTTTAATGATATTTTCAAAGTGACTAAATAGTGAATAGTATCATGACTGCATGAATGCACACCATAACACCATGTTTGTGTGGTTAGCATGTCATTTCGCTTCAAGGGACCTGTCCCACCTTTTTGATTTATTGAGCGCTTGGGGCTAAGGTTCTATCTGCAAAAAGATGATTCTAAGATAATTGGCTTTAAAATTCCAAACCCTCATTGGTTTGAATGGTGTCAGCTATTTTTAGCTTGTATACTTTTGAGCTTAACAACATGAATTTAGAGTACTATATAGGTAGAGAAGATTGAACATAACAAGGCTATGTCAACAACTCAATTTTGAGCAAAGAAAAATGCAGCTAGAACTTTCTAGTCCTAAACTCTAGTTATGTCAAGGGACAGGGTCTCAGAGGGCATTGCTATGGACGAAGAACTATTATAAGCATTACAATCTCTACATTTAGCCCACAAGCCATACAGGTGATTTTTTTTAAAGCATACAGCATTGTGATAAAGAGCACTAAAACACTAATAACAGATTATGAATATTGATACAAGATGTGTTGGTTAAAGAACCGATGTCTAATTTCGTCTATGTTCCACTATATAGGACATATTTTCTTCTTCAGTTGTCCCGTGTGGCTCAGTTGGTAGAGCATGGTGTTTGCAACACCAGCGTTGTAGGTTCAATTCCCACGGGGGACCAGTACGGAAAAATCACCAAAAAACTGTATGAAATGTATGCATTCACTACTGTAAGTCGCTCTGGATAAGAGCGTCTGCTAAATGACTAAAATGTAAGAGGCATATCTCAGAGTGATCATGAAATAATTATACATTTTCATTTCTTCTGGTAAGTTTGACATCCATCTCCCAAACTAGTCACTACTTGGCTCCTATAGGACTAGAGGAGCATATGTACAGTATATCTAAAAAATTGAAATATGCTGAACAAAAATATAAACACAACATGTAAAGTGTTGGTCTCATGTTTCAGGAGCTGAAATAAAAGATCCCAGAAATGTTCTATATGCACAAAAAGCTTATTTTTCTCAAATTTGTTTACATCCCTGTTAGTGAGCATTTCTCCTTTGCCAAGATAATCCAGTCACCTGACAGGTGTGGCATATCAAGAAGCTGAATAAACAGCATGATCATTACAGAGGTGCAAATTGTGCTGGGGACAATGAAAGGACACTCTAAAATGTGCAGTTTTGTCACACAACACAATGCCACAGATGTCTCAAGTTTTGAAGGAGTGTGCAATCGGCAATTGTCCACCAGAGCTGTTGCCAGATCATTTAATGTTAATTTCTCTACCATAAGCTGCCTCCAACATCGTTTTAGAGAATTTGGCAGTACTTCCAACCGGCCTCACAACCGGAGATCATGTCTAACTACGCTAGCCCAGGACCTTCACATCCGGCTTCTTCACCTGTGGGATCGTCTGAGACCAGCCACCAAGACAGCTGATGAAACTGCGGAGTATTTCTGTCTGTAATAGAGCCCTGGGCATGACACCCCGGTGGGTGGGCCTGGCTCCCAAGTGAATGGGTCTATGCCCTCCCAGGCCCACCCATGGCTGTGCCCCTGCCCAGTCATGTGAAATCCATAAATTAGGGCCTAATGTATTTATTTCAATTAACTGATTTCCTCATAGGAACTATAACTCAGTAAGATCAATGAAATTGTTGCATGTTGCGTTTATAATTTGTGCAGTATACATAGACTACATGAATATGTAAGTGTTCTCTGAGGCGTACGTGCAAAGTGACTTATTTACCATATTATTTACCATTTCTATAGCCTGACGTAGGGGAGATATTACACATAATATAGGAGTATTATGACAGTCTGTCTTCTATCCAAGGCGATCAACATCAAAATAAGACACCCACCAACACAGTAAACATGTGTCACGTCCTGACCATGGTAAACTGTTATTTTCTATGGTAGAGTAGGTCAGGACATGACAGGGGGGTTTATTCTATGTGTTCTATTTCTATGTTCTTAGGTTCTAGTTTTTGTATTTCTAAGTTGGTTTGTTTGGGATGATCTTCAATTAGAGGCAGCTGGTCCTCGTTGTCTCTAATTGGAGATCATACTTAAGTAGGAGTTTTTCTTTCTGGGTTTTGTGGGTGATTATTTTTGAGTAGTGTTTGTTTCTCCTCTGTGTCACAGTTTGTTGTTTTGTCTATTCAGTTATTTGATGTATTGCATAGTTTCACAGAGAAAATAAAATGTGGAACTACACACACGCTGCACCCTGGTCCTCTCCTTTTGACAGCCGTGACAACATGACAGAACTGACATACAGTATGTGGTCTCGGTAGCAAGTCACAACGCTGAAGCATGAGGTGGTATTATCCTTATGGAAAAACCAAATAATTTCACATGTTGGAAATCACATGATTTGACATGTGAAATGTCCACCTGTTTTGCATATGTACATTTTTCTGGAACTTCACATGTGGTGATATTTTACATGAAGTGTCACATGTAGAGTTTCACAAGTGATCACATTACCTTTCACTTCTGAAATTCATGTGGTTTTTCTGTAATGATAGTGGCAATGATGAATTGTCATTCCTTTATGCCACTGAGGATAATAAACTCCATAACGTATAATCATATTCTTAGATCCTAAAATCTTGGTGAAGGGATTTTCAAGGATGGGTCAGACCACAATAGAAGTAGAAGTGTATCAATTGGGTCTATCGGAAGAAACTGCAATCATGAATAATGCATTTATACTCTGTAAGAAAAATGATCTATTATTCGACAGGCCTTATTTAGAATCTCATATTTCAAGGATTATGAAATCAAATGCACCAAATTGAAGATTGGTCGGACCACACACATCTATATTAATGATAATCTGAATCTTATTTGATCTTCATCTTTATTGCCTGACATTTACAGTAGAGCTCATTGTACGAGACCCACTTGTATTTCCTTTCCAGCCACTTCTGAATTTATTGAATCCTCTCTCTCTCTCCAGTTAACTTGGCTCTAACCTGATGGTATTGGATGCTTAATGTTTTTGAAGGGTTGAATTTTCAGAACAGTACTACATTTGCGCTGTTAAAACTAATTTTCACTCCGACAAAACACATAGAGGAAAAGAGATGATACTTAATCTTCTCAACAATTCGCAATAGTGTGCCAGTCTGGATTATAGGAAAAAGTATTGATTCTGCTGAGAAAATCAGTCAACTAGTCATCTTAGTTAAAGAAGATCTTAAGCTGACACTGGGGTGTGGATCTCTAGAAATGCGCCAGCTGTGAATTCAACCGAATACAATTTCTGACCCAGTGCCTGGGAGGGGGTAGTCAAACAATGGTTGCATCCCAAATGTCACACTATTCCCTATATCACACTATTTCCTGTATGGTGCAAAACCTTTGACCAGGGCTCTGGTAGAAAAAAAAATTGTGCATGAGAGAATATGTTGCAATTTGCAACACACACATTGTGAGCCTCACATGTATCGATTTTGATGAAATATCAGAGTTCCATGCATATTACAATCTTGTGCTTCCTTCTGTAATTCTTTCAATATTACAATATGTCCTCTTGTCCCCGTTAGCAGTGCAGCTAATTTCCCCATGCCTTTTTAATTGAGGATATCATCGTGCCAGGGATTAGGGATGTGGATATTTGGGATATTAGATCATGGGCATGTGCAGACTGAGGATAGTGAGAGAGTAAATGACGCCTGCCGACAGTTGGAAAATGCCAAATTTCTGCCTGGCAAAAGAGACATGGTTCTCTTCACATCCAGGGGGACATTCCTTGGAATCCATCCCCCATCTTAAATGGCAGCCACTCCGCCATCTGTGAATTGGCGGAAGGATTTTGTTTTTGTAATTAATTGTTTTTCAATCAGCAGCCTCCCCCTCTGCAGGGCCACATGAAATGGACTCTGATTTCTGTATGTTTATGTTCTGATCTACTGCTACTTTACGGCATTTCCTCAGTATATATATTGTGGAGATACTTCACACTGTAGGAATGCAATATGCAAAATCCAATCTCACCAAAGTATTTTGAGAGAAATACTGTCATTTTGGACATTTGCATGCAATTTGCTGTAAAAAGATTAACCTTGTGTATATGAGTTCCTCTCAATAAAATATATCCTGTGTCCACTACAATCCAGTGGTCATAATTTAGGGGGACTGGTAATGTATGCTTTACCATATCCAAGGCCTGCTTTGATTTCATCCTTACTTCCACATCAGACATACCACAGAAATACCATTACACATGAGGAAATTAATGCCAGATATACAGTCCAACCACTCATTTCTGAGCCTGCCTGGAGAGTAGACCTCGACATTAAAAAGAGAGTCCACAAGATATTACTATGGTAATGCAATGCAGTGGCTGGAGGCAAGGAGCCAACAATTGATCTGCAAATTGACATGCTGTCACCATGACTCCACTGAGATAAAGAAACGTGTGCAAAAAGAAAGGAGAAATCTATTAAACATTTGTACCCTTACAGAGTAAAGTTGTAACATGTTTATTCTGGAGGAGATTATTGGAGTGAAACATACTTTGAGAGAAATTTTCCATGGTGAGCTTATCCAGGATGCTGCCCATGATGCCGCAAACCCTGCCCAGGATGCTGATTTACCCTGTATGTACAGTTTTTGGTGCATAAAGGAATTTAGATTTTAATTCAAAGATGTGTTATTGTGAACACATCTTTGGGCATACACTGCTATTGCAGTGAAGTAAAAAAAACACAAAAAAACATTACAGCTGTTAAATTACTAACATTTTTAATATATTGCTGTCAATCGAACACATTATTTCTCCAACTTGTCTCAAGAGCCAGATTGATTGATTGCCATGGTGAGATACCTGAAACAGATATGTATAATAGTGCCCGCAGGTAACTGTGGGAGATACTCATTATACACTTAAATTGGAGAAATACAAATTTTCACTGTCAGGTTTTCAGAATGCAAGTGTGTCAACCAATTATCTATGTCCATTTGCTCTGCATACTGTAGAGCAGGTATTCCCAAACAGTAGAGCAGGTATTCCCAAACATTGCACGTACCCAGGGGTATGTGCAATGCTGTCAGGGATATGCCAAATAAAAATGTCATTCACATTTTCAAACAGTCCATTTATATTTTCCATCTGGGCTATACATTTGGGTGAGTTTTTTTTCTCGTCTGAGTAGCCTCATTTCACTGCCAAAAATAAAATCAAACCATCTAGTGTTCAGCGAATAACAACACAATGTAAAATACAGGTAGCCTAGTAAAAATAATTAACATCCAATCACATTAACTGTTACTCTCAATTTGAAAAATAATCCACAGGAGTTTTGCATAAAATTAGCAGATGCCATTAATAAGAAGGGGCTGGAAGAGTCTTATATGGTGAGCTACCGAGTGACTAGGACAGGTAAGCCCCATAATATTGTGGAGGCCTTAAATCTTCCTGCTGCCGCGGATATGGCTGTGACCATGCTGGGGGAAAAGGCCTAAAAAACTATAACAACACTGTTTCACGATGCATCAGTGACATGGCAGGAGATGTTTTGAAACAATTGCTGGTTCGCATACAAGCCAGTGAATTCTATTCTGGATGAGTGAATTCTATGCTGGATGAGTCAACAGACATGGCGGACCTGGCACAGCTCCTGGTATATGTCCGTTACGTTTATGGGGGGTCAATTAAGGAAGACATCTTCTTCTGCAAACCACTGGAAACTAGGACAACAGGAGAGGATATGTTTAAAGTACTGGACAGCTTTGTGATGGACTTTGGTTGTCAATTTGTGTTGGTATTTGTAATGATGTTACAAAAGCCATGACAGGGAGACATAGTGGAGTGGTAACGCGCATACAAGCTGTTCCTCCCAAGGCCACCTGAGTACACTGCAGCATCCACCGAGAGGCTCTTGCTGCCAAAGGAATGCCTGACAGCTTGAAAGACATTTTGGACACTACAGTGAAAATGGTTAACTTTGTTAAAGCAAGGCCCCTGAACTCTCGTGTATTTTCTGCACTATGCAATGATATAGGCAACGACCATGTAACGCTTTTACAACATACAGCAGTGCTGGTTATCAAAGGGCAAAGTATTGACATGTTTTTTGAATTGAGAGATGAGCTTAAAGTTGTCTTTACTGACCATCATTTTCACTTGTCTGACCGTTTGCATGATGACGAGTTTCTCACACGACTGGCCTATCTGGGTGATGTTTTTTCTCACCTGAAAGATTTGAATATAGGATTATAGGGACTCTCCGAAATGTGTGGGACAAAATTGAGGCTTTGATTAAAACCCTTTCATGCCCTGCCTCCAGTCCACTTACCAATATCTGAACAAGGAGAGCCTCATCGAAATTGAAACAAGCGGTTCTGTGAAAATTGAATTTAATCAGAAGCATTTCTGGATTGGGCTGCGCTCAGAGTATGCTGCCTTGGCCAATCGCGCTGTTAAGACACTGATGCCCTTTGCAACCACGTACTTATGTGAGAGTGGATTCTCTGCCCTCACTAGCATGAAAACTAAATACAGGCACAGACTGTGTGGAAAATAATTTAAGACTGAGACTCTCTCCAATACAACCTAAGATTGCAGAGTCATGTGCATCCTTTCAAGCACACCCTTCTCATTAACCTATGGGGAGTTATTCACAATTTTCGATTAACAAATAAGGTTTTATATGTAAGATGGGTAAACAATTATTGATTATTATTATATTATTATTTGTGCCCTGGTCCTATAAGAGCTCTTTGTCACTTCTCACGAGCCAGGTTGTGACAAAAACTCACAATCATTCTTATGTTTAATAAATGTATCTTCTAGTGTGTGGCAGCCTTACAATGATGGCAAAAAAACTATATTTGAGAGTGCGCTGACCCTGATGCTTGAAGGGGTACGCAGCTGGAGGTTGAATGTTTGAAGGGGTACGGGACTACAAAAAGTTTGGGAACCACTGCTGTAGAGAAACCCTTTGAAGTTCCACTCAAGTGTGCTTTTTAATACTGGTTATACCCAATTTCTGCCTTATTGCAGAGTGTTTGCATCATTCTAGAACATTGTAGAAAGTTGTGTCAGATAATTGCCGACAGTTTTTTTTTTTTATCTTTAGGCTGCGACCCTTTAAAAACATTATTATTATTATTATTTTATTCATTTTGTCATTGCTCTCTCTCCATTCTGGACCTCCATACTGCCAGCCACACTAGGCCGATAGGCTTCAATGAACACTCAAACACAAAGTAGTTAAGATGATGGTATTTTGTGTTCAACCTCAAATGCTCCTGGAACAGTTATACCGAAATTATGATTTTAACAAAACATGATAACAGGTTTTTATTTGTGCGCTATGCCACATTGTAATTTTAGTTTTTTGTTGTTTCAACTAATTATTATTAAGTAAGTGGTTCCAAGACCTTTTTTAGTTTACTAAACTTTTCTGTTAATATTTTTTGTTTGCCCAAACTTTGCTCCAACTTTAGAAAGTTTAGGCAAAAATTCAGTGAACTTAAAATGATGTTTGTGTCAACTTATTCATTCAACTAGAAATTATTATTTTGGTTGAGAAAGGAATCAAGGTTAGTCCCTAGGTGAATGCTAACCACAATACCAATAGATATACCTATCTTGGAATTGCTCATAACATACTTACCAAGGGCAAACCAATATACTGGTCCCTGTAGGCAAATATTTCCATATGGCCCATTCTCTCGTGTTATAATTACCTATGTTAATTAACAACGTAGGTTAGAAAAATCACATGCGGCAATACACAGTGTAAAATAATGATATCAGTGTAATGAAGCATTCCATTTGAAACCAATTAACAATTTACGGCGATTGTTATACAAGAGTCCTCTATGATTACATGTCCAATCAAAGGTCAGATTTCCCAATTTCTCCCCAAAAATGTAGCTAAACATTTCATTAGACATTTAAGGGTATAATTACCTATCATTATTCATTACATAAGTACAACCATGTATGTGTAATCATACGGCAGCTTGAATGGTTTGTATAATGACACTGATCAGAGATGATCTGGACAAAGCATTTGTTTATCCACTTTTCTTACATTTTTTTTATTTGACCATTGACTACTTTTCAGCAAATGCACTACACCCGACACAAACACATGTATGAGGGGTTTCACTTTCCCCCACAAAACATTCAATGTCATTACTTCCCCTGGATGATTTAACCTTTCTCTCACCATCTTTTGATGAAGGGTTAGCTCTTGATCGAGTTAATAAGAAATTACTTACCCGAGTCAAAACCTGTCATCCTCACTCAATTCAGCTGTTAGTCTATTTTACTCGTCCATACCCTCTGGCGAGTAGCATTAAGAGCACCTTGGAGCTGTGGTTTTTGGCAAAGATGAAGGATTCATTAAAGTTCAACCGGAGCCTCGAGGGAAATCAACAGTGGGAAAGTCCAACGAGCATTAACCCTAATCCAAACTGCTCCGAGATGAGTAATACAATCGGTAGTGCTTTATGAGTAATAAAACTGTACATATTTAGCCTGTTTAGAGACTATAATGGCAATCGTTAGACCCAGATATATATTCAAATAGACATTGGCTTCTTGCCTTTTTTATTGTGTACACCTGAAGCCCTGGAAATGTTGTTTTATTAAAGGGTTTATGCATTGCACGGCCAATTTTTCCGTTTTTTATTTGTTAAAAAAGTTTGAAATATCCAATAAATTTCGTTCCACTTCATAATTGTGTCCCACTTGTTGTTGATTCTTCACTAAAAATTACAGTTTTATATCTTTATGTTTGAAGCCTGAAATGTGGCAAAAGGTCGAAAAGTTCAAGGGGGCCGAATACTTTCGCAAGGCACTGTATTTCCATTAAGCCATAGAACTCCACAATATACAATATCCACAAAGTGCTCCTTTTTACACCACATATGTTACAATAAAACCATGACAGTGAATAAATGTACAGCATGTTGTATCCATCATGCTAAGTATGATTACAGCCAGAAGTGTCATGCCCATAGGGAGCACAAGGGCACGCCACCTCAGATTTTTCCTGTTTTTGAATTTTTCAGATGTTAAATTAATAACAACATTTTTGTTTTAAGCCCATGTTTTATCATCAAAATGTATAAAAAAGAATTCCAGAAAGCACTGCCAGCCTGCTGTGCGGCAAATGGTAGTGCATTGCCACCCCCCCCTCCCAGACTCACACCAGAGAGGAAGAGGCTAAGCAAGAGGATTTACTCTGCCCAAAATCTGTCCGATTGATATGACCTTTTTTGTGTGGAGGTCTATGAGAGAGTGTCGAATTATGTGAGACTTATTTGATCAAATAGAAGTTTCATTACATTTAGGCTGTTACAAATGTAATGATATAAGTGGATGCACGTGGCATTCCGGCAACTTTGAGAAAAAACACTTAATTGTGCCTGTTGTTCACACACGTATCTGCCCTCCCATTGGCTAGAATGGTCCCACCTGATCTCGCCTCTTCCCACCTGCCTTCCATCTTCGAGGAAATGTATTTCCATTGTTAGAGCAGTCACTCAACTATCTTGACAATATAATATATAATCTTAGCCAACACACACCATCACTGGAGCCAGCTTGTGCACTGAATCATATCATCACTAATGGCACTTACTGGATCGAAAGTTTAAACGTGTTGTAGGCTAAATGTTGATGCCAAGTTTCGGTTCCAACAGGTTTCTGTACAGTAAATATCATCTTGATTGTCAAAAAGTTATTAGATAAAGTATTCACACGCTTTAAAAAATGCTGGGTTAAAAACAGCCCAGCACTGGGTAAATAGTGGACAGAACCCACATTGGGTTATTTTGACCCAGCCAGTTGGGTCAGTTAGAATGGTTGTTTTCTTTGAAGATTGGAGAGGTGCCTTAGTAGGGGACTGGCTTCAAAGACAGTTCTTTTTGGCTACCCCTGAGACTGAATGTCATTCCGGTTCATCTGTAATGTTGTATTGACATCAAATGGTTTCTAGCCAATTGTGTTGAAAATTTGTTCATTACTAGTGAACCTGCTGATCAAAAGAATTTAGAGTAGCCAAATTATTATAAAACTTCCTCCCACACCCCATAGTGCGTGCGCTGTGTAGCCTTTTTTTGTCTTCAACCAATACCAAACCAATCAGGTGATTATTGATCACGTACTTCTCATAAAGTGATACAGGCATCGAAATACACGGCTTAGCAATTTCAATGCCTCGGTGCGGCAGTATCAAACGATGCATAAAACAAAAAAAGACAGCTGCTGCATCATCCCAGCATGAAAGTGAATAAAAACCCAACTGATTGTTAGGTTATTTTCAAGAGGTGTGGCCTATTGTAGGCGTGGCTGTCATAAAGTTAATTTTGGCTACCCGTCAGCGTATATGTCAATCCTATTCATCATGTTAAGTTTGAACGTGCAAATTTATCAAGATGTTTTGTTGTTTTTGCATAATGTATATTTGTATATATGTTTTATAATATTATTATATTACAACAAAGTTGAATTCTGCCAACATTGGAATATGTATAGGCACTTTAGGGACTCCTACTCCTCATATTTTTATATACATTTTATAATATTCTTATTTAAATAGTATAACAAAGTGGTAACAACATTGGGATATGCATAGGCACTTCAGGAACTCCTACACTTGTGTAAGCCTCATAAAGCTACAAAACTGTCAGTGCTTAACCTTGCCATGTGATGACTATAGAGTACCACAGTATGAGTGATGATATCTATAAAACCTAGTGGTCAAACAAGGGGGAATGGTTCCAATTGTTTTTCCACCATTCATTCGGTTGAGGAGATGTTAGGCATAAGGGCTGTGTTTGGCGTAGGCTTACCCTGGCATGATGTTTTGACAACAGTGTAAATTTCTCTCAGAAAAGGTTACTTTATCAATATATTCACCTGTATTTACCCCCAAAATGAAATGCTAATTAGCTGCTAATGAACTAAAAATGAACTACAAATGCCATGATGATCTGGACAAGACTGAGTCAAAGGTAAGAATTTCTCGATTGACTGTCTAATGTTCACTAAATGGAGTAATAAATACATTGTCTAAATGTTTTTAGATGGACAATTCTGTGAACTGTCTTGGGCAATTTTTCAATTGACAAAATACCTATAATGGTGACAGAGGAAATGGCTGCCGTTTTACGGGCTCATAACCAATTGTGCTATTGTGTGTGTTTTTTCACGTTATGTGTAACTTACTTTATACATAATGTTTCTGCCACCCTCTCTTATGACAGAAAAGAGCTTCTGGATATCAGAACAGTGATTACTCACCTCGTACTGGACAAAGATTTTTTTTTAACAAGTCGGACGCAAAGGATTTACTTTGTCCAAATCCCTGTCATTCGCATGAAGAAGAGACAGAGATATAGGGATCGTAGGTCGGGGTGCCTTGTAGGAAACCGACGGCGAGTGGGTAACCTGCCTCCACCAACTGTCCTATTAGCCAACGTGCAATCATTGGATAATAAAATGGATGAGCTCTGATCAAGACTATCCTACCAACGGGACATTAAAACTGTAATATCTTATGTTTCACCGAGTTGTGGTTGAAATACGACATGGATAACATACAGCTGGCTGGATTTTCTGTGGATAGGCAAGATAGAACAGTTGACTCCGGTAAGACAAAGGTTGGCGGTCTGTGTCTATTTGTCAATAACAGCTGGTGCACGAAATCTAATATTAAAGAAGTCTCAAGGTTTTGTTTTATCTTGGCCAGGTCGCAGTTGTAAATGAGAAATTGTTCTCAACTAGCCTACCTGGTTAAATAAAAATTAAAAAAGAATTCCCGCTATGCCCTCCGAACCATCAAACAAGCAAAGCGTCAATACAGGACTAAGATTGAATCCTACTACACCAGCTCCGATGCTCGTCTGATGGGGCAGGGCTTGCAAACTATTATGGACTGCAAAGGGAAGCAACGCCGTGAGCTGTCCAGTGGCACGAGCCTACGAGACGAGCTAAATGACTTGTATGTGCGCTTCGAGGCAAGCTACACTGAAGCACGCATGAGAGCACCAGCTGTTCCGGATAACTGTGATCACACTCTCCGTAGCAGATGTGAGTAAGACCTTTTGACAGGTAAACATTCACAAGGCTGCATGGCCAGACAGATTACCAGGATGTGTACTCCGAGCATGCGCTGACCAACTGGCAAGTGTCTTCACTGACATTTTCAACCTGTCCCCTGACCAACATTTTTCAAGCAGACCACCATAGTCCCTGTGTCCAAGAACATCAACCTGCCTAAATGACTCCCGTCCTGTAGCACTCACATCTTGAGTCATGAAATGCTTTGAAAGGCTGGTCATGGCTCACATCAACACTATTATCACAGAAATCCTAGACCCACTCCAATTCGCATACCGCCCCAACATCCACAGATGACGCAATCTCTATTGCACTCCACTTGCTCTTTCCCACTTGGACAAAAGGAACACCTATGTGAGAATGATATTCATTGACCTCAGCTCAGCGTTCAGCACCATAGTGCCCTCAAAGCTTGTCACTAAGCTAAGGACCCTTGGACTTAACACCTCTCTCTGCAACTGGATCCTGGAATTCCTAATGGGCTGCCCCCAGGTGGTAAGGGTAGGTAACAACACATCTGCCATGCTAATCCGCAACACGGAGGCCCCTAACAGGTGCGTCCTCAGTCCCCTCCTTTACTCCCTGTTCACCTATGACTGCATGGCCAAGCACGACTCTATCACCATCATTAAACCCTGTGCGGCCTCGACATCCAGCGAAAAATCCTATCGCCATTAGCATAACAAAATGTAATACTTTTTTTTTCATTTTTTTTTCAAATTATATCGTTTTATAGATACACCTCTCCTGAATCGAACCACGTTGTCCGATTTCAAAAAGGCTTTACAGCAAAAGCAAAACATTAGATTATGTTAGAGGAGTATATCGTAAAAGTAGCCACAGCCATTTTCCGACCAACCACATGCATCACAAATAACCAAAAAACAGCTAAATGCAGCACTAACCTTTGACAATCTTCATCAGATGACACACACATACATGCATTCTTTTGTTCGATAAAGTTCATATTTATATATAAAAACAGCATTTTACATCAGTGCGTAACGTTGACTAACTATTTTCCCTCAAATGCATCCGATGAAACAGCGCTACAATTTACTAAATTACTATTCGAAAACATTTTTAAAATGTAATATTGTCATTCTAAGATTTATAGATGAATATCTCTTGAAAGCACCTGTAATGCCAGATTTAAAAATAACTTTACTGGGTAATCACACTTTGCGATAAAAGGGGATGCGATACTCAGAACAATAGGCTAGCAATAGCAATAGGCTAGCCATCTTGGAACAATCGCATATCAAATCAAGTCTTGTATACTATTGTCAATAATCCCTTACCTTTGATTATCTTCATCCTTAGGCACTTCCAGGAATCCCAGGTCCACAACAAAAGTATTTTCGTTCAAAAAAGTTCATCCTTTATGTTCCATTAGCTTGTTGTTGTTAGCGCGTTCTGAAGGCTGCACCAAAAGTGCCGACGTGCACGGGGCTACTCTTTCAACAAAATGCATTTTTTTCTTATTTAGGTTCGTTCAAACATGTCAAACGTTGTATAACATAAATCTTTAGGGCCCTTTTCAACTAGAGCTCCAATAAGATTCGAGGGGGACGATTGCATTGTGTTTAAAAACGTTTCGAAAGGGGAGGGTAACCAGGGGCGCCGGCGTCATAATGATGGCCCTCTCCGTGTGACCACGTTCCACAGCGTGTCATTCTGTCAGTTTTCACAGTAGGAGACTCAAATCACTTTGTAAAGACTGGGGACATCTAGTGGAAGCAATAGGAAGTGCTCAATGAACCATAGCTCACGGTGTGATTAATAGGCAACGTGATGAAGTTGAGTTCGCAATTCAGAATTCCACTTCCTGTTTCGATCTGTCTCGGGGTTTTGACTGCCATATGAGTTCTGTTATACTCACAGACACCATTCAAACAGTTTTAGAAACTGTAGGGTGTTTTCTATACACAAGTATTAATTATATGCATATCCTAGCTTCTGAGTTTGAGTAGTAGGCCGTTTAAAATGGGCACGAATTTCTTTCAAAATGCGCTGTGGCGCCCCCTATCCTTGGCGACCGTCAAGAGTTAAGTTTGCCGATGACACAACAGTGGTAGGCCTGATCACCGACAATGATGCCAGATGGTGTCAGAGGAAGGCCCTAAAAATGTTCAAAGACTCCAGTCACCCTAGTCATAGACTGTTCTCTCAGCTACCACACGACACGAAGCGCCATGTCTAGGTCCAAAAGGCTTCGTAACAGCTTCTACCCCAGAACCCTAAGACTCCTGAACAGCTAACCAAATGACTACCCAGACTATTTGCATTGACCCCCTCACCCCATTTTTACACAGCTGCTACTCTCTGTTTATTATCTATGCATAGTCACTTTACCTCTACCTATGTAAATGTACATATTACCTCAATAACCTTGACTAAGCCCCGCACATTGACTCTGTACCGGTACACCTTGTACATAGCCTCGTTACTGTTATTTTATTGTTGCTCTTAAATTCTTGGTTATTTTTCAATATTTATTTTAATTAATGTATTGTTTACTTCAGCTTATTTAGTAAATATTTTCTTTACATTTATTTTTTTCTTAAAATTGCATAGTTGGTTAAGGGCTTGTAAGTAAGCATTTCACTGTAAGGTCTACACCTGTTGTATTCGGCGCATGTGACAAATACAATTTGATTTGATTTGATAGCAAAGGTGTCCACTAGAGATTACTCTAATTAGCATTTTTTGAATCTGAATCTAAATAGAGCTGAGTATATTGATAGTGCTGTAGTCGCCTCCACAAAACACAGCCCTTATTTTATGTTTTTAGAAAATCCCCAATGGGAAAAATGAATGGTGGAAAAACGATTCGAACCATTTGCGTTTGATAGCTAAGTTTTATGGGTATTATGACACCTTCACTGTTGGGCTCTATACAACACAACATGAACGGGAATCACATTTACTCTCAATGGTGGCCAAAAATAACTATTTGAAAGCCACACCCCTACTAAACCACAGCGCCAGGCCTCTGATCTGACCTGGTGGGTCATAGCTTAAGGTTCCTTGAAGATCTCTTGTCCGATAAATAACCTTTGAGTTAAGGGTGGGGTTCTTGACATGACATCAATGGGTCTTCAGAATTCTAAAAGGTTTTTGAAATGTATGGAAACCTGAAGATGTTTCCTTTTCACAGCACACATCAAATTGGCCAGTGTTAACTTGTGTCGATTTTTCAGTGTAACTTTTCTCGTGTTGATTCAAGAGTTCAATTAACACTGTAAAGAGTTTAATAAACACTCAGTGCTGTAAAAAAACAACGACATTGGTGTTAATAACCTGTGGTTAACCAAAACCACATCCATCATCATATTTCCCAGCATCCTCTATTACATATTGATTTTTAGAATTGTTTTAATATCTAGGTTTTGCATGTACATTGATTGATTAATTAATCTTATCCTACTCAAATATAAATATGAAATTCTAAACTATTCTACTCTGTTACTTGGAGATATTGCACCAGTTACTGAAATGGAGGTTCCAGTTTAGATTTTTAAAGGTTGAGAGCAGTCATTCTGATTCCAATGTAAACTTGCTTTTTGAGTGACTAAAATGTCACCCATCATATTGTGGGAGGAATAAAATGCAAAAAAATTGAGATTGTTTCTTTTCTCTCATGGCTAACTGCCAGGAAGTTTGAAAAGACAAGCTCATTGGGCAGGGAGTTTTTATTCATGAGCTGTTCTTGACTGGCCTCTACTTGAAACGCCTATGTCAAGAAAACTTTGATGCAGTGTTGCAATTAAATAATTCTCAAACCATTTTGTTGATACACAAAGCAACAAAAACAGCATTGAAATTTTTTCCATCCACAGATTTTATGCGAGTAAAGTCATACCATGTAAAAAAAATAAATAAATCACGTCAGCTGTGATATAAACATGAAGTTTCTGTACAATTTTATAAATGCATACAGATCATTTGTTCATTCGACATGGTGGGATCTTTTTGTGTCAGTAAAATTAATTATGCGAGCAATAACGGTGTAAATGCCTTTCTGTGCAAATATTGATATAATAATCATCATGTCAAAAGTAAACTTGGAGTCACACAATGAAATGGTGTGTGGTCCTCCCACTACGACTTTGGAAACCAGTTTATTAGGCTACAGATTGAATAACATGAGGAAATTCACAGGGAGGTGAAAGTGCTCAGTGATCTTGATGCTCTTTCCAATAAATATTGAGGGTCTTATTCTGGTGACATGATGATCGATACTTGACTGCTGTTTGACAAATACAAATAAGTTCGCTCTTATCCTCAAAAATATCATCATGTAGACTAGCCTATCCACACTGCATCTGCTAGCTGCTGGCTAGAGTGCATGCATCAAGACCAGAATAGGCACATTTGCTATTTAACACAATTCTTCTGGCAAAACTATCAGGAGAGTTCAAAATGCGATGGAAACTCATTGATTTAGATTTTTATTCAGTACATGAAAACTTTTAAGAGAAAAATAAAATGTTGTGTGCACTATGTCACCATGCAGAGCCATTTATCCGCAACAATTACATTTGAGGGAAACATGTCTGGTTGGAAAATGTGCATATTGTTTTTATGCAGAATTTTGATTATTTGCAGTAAAATCTGTAGCCAATTGGCTGGAAACCTAGCTAATGATGTGAAAAAATGTATATATCTCCCTTTTGGCACGTCTCTTGTAAGGCGGTTCACAGCAGCACTGACGGACATTTTGAGAAGACTTGACAACTGCGTCAGAGTAATGCACGACCCTTCCCCCTCTTTTGTTCCATGTTGGATGAAGACCTAGCTAGCCAGTAAACAGCTAACCGGACACAGATGAAAGGAGAGACATAGACAGTGCATTTGGGAATTATTCAGACCCCGTGACTTTTTCCACATTTTGTTAGCTTACTCTAAAATGGATTAAATAGTTTTTTCCCCTCTTCAATATACACACAATACCCCAAAATGACAAAGTAAAAATAGATTTTAGAATGTTTTGCAAATTTATAAAAAGGAAAAACTTCAGATTTACATAAGCATTCAGACTCTTTACTCAGTACTTTCTTGAAGCAACTTTGGCAGCAATTACAGCCTCAAGTCTTCTTGGGTATGAAGCTACAAGTTTGGCACACATGTATTTGGGGAGTTTCTCCTATTTTTCTCTGCAGATCCTCTCAAGCTCTGTCAGACAGTGGGGAGTGTAGCTGCACAGCTATTTACAGGTCTCTCCAGAGATGTTCGATGGGGTTCAAGTTCGGGCTCTGGCTGGGCCACTCAAGGACATTCATTGACTTGTCCCAAAGCCACTCCTGCACTGTCTTGGCTGTGTGCTTAGGGTTGTTGTCCTTTTGGAAGGTGAACCTTCGCCCCAGTCTGAGGTCCTGAGCTCTCTGGAGCAGGTTTTCATCAAGGATCTCTCTGTACTTTGCTCTGTTCATCTTTACCTTGATCCCGACTAGTCTCCCAGTCCCTGCCGCTGAAAAACATCCCCACAGCATGATGCTGCCACCACTATGCTTCACCGTAGAGACGGTGCCAGGTTTCCCTCCAGACGTGACGCTTGGCATTCACGCCAAAGAGTTCAATCTTGGTTTCATCAGACAAGAGAATCTTGTTCAAGATGGCTGTCGTGCCTTTTGCTGAGGAGTGGCTTCGGTCTGGCCACTCTACCAAGTCCTGATTGGTGGAGTGCTGCAGAGATGGTTGTCCTTCTGGAAGGTTCTCCCATCTCCACAGAGGAACTCCGGAGCTCTGTCAGAGTGACCATCGGGTTCTTGGTCACCTATCTGACCATGGCCCTTCACCCCCGAATGCTCAGTTCGGCCAGTTCTTTGAAGAGTCTTGGTGGTTGCAATCTTCTTCCATATAGTAATGATGGAGGCTACTGAGTTCTTGGAGACCTTCAATGATGCAGAGTTTTTTGGTACCTTTCCCCAAATCTGTGCCTCGATACAATCCTGTCTCGAAGCTCTACAGACAATTTCTTGGACCTCGTGGCTTATTTTTGCTCTGACGTGAACTGTGGGATCTTATATAGACATGTGTGTGCCTCAATTTAATTTACCGCAGGTGGACAGCTCAAGGATGATCAATGGAAACAGGATGCACCTGAGCTCAATTTCAAGTCTCATAGCATTATGTAAATAAGATATTTCTGTTTTTCATTTTTAATAAATTAGCAAATATTTCTAAAGACCTGTTTTCACTTTGTCATTATGGGGTATTGTGTGTAGATTGATAGTCACAGATACCTTTAAAAGGTAGGGGCATGGATATGAAAACCAGTCAGTATCTGATGTGATCACCATTTGTCTAATGCAGCGCGACACATCTCATACATATAGACTTGATCAGGCTGTTGATTGTGGCCAGTGGAATGTTGTCCCACTCCTCTTCAATGGCTGTGCATTGTTGCTGGCTATTGATGGGAACTGGAACACGCTCTCATACACATCGATTCAGAGCATCCCAAACATGCTCAATGGGTGACATGTTTGGTGAGTATGCCGTAATTGGGACATTTTCAGCTTCCAGGAATTGTGTAGAGATCCGTGCGACATGGGGCCATGCATTATCATGCTGAAACATGAGGTGATTGCGGCGGATAAATGGCACGAAAATGGGCCTCAGGATCTCGTCACGGTATCTCTGTATATTCATATTGCCATCGGTAAAATGCAATTGTGTCCGTTGACCGTAGCTTATGCCTGCCAATACCATAACCCCACTGCCACCATGGGGCACTCTTATCACAACGTTGACATCAGCAAACCGCTCGCCCACAAGATGCCATATGCCTGGTAAAGTTGAAACCAGGATTCATCCGTGAAGAGCACACTTCTCCAGTGTATCAGTGGCCATCGAATGTGAGCATTTGCCCACTGAAGTTGATTATGACGCCAAACTGCAATCATGTCAAGATCCTGGTAAAGAAAACAAGCACGGAAATGAGCTTCGCAGAGACGGTTTCTGACAATTTTGCAGAAATTCTTTGGTTGTGCAAACCCACAGTTTCATCAGCTGCCCGGGTGGCTGGTCTCAGACGATCCCACAGGTGAAGAAGCTGGATGTGAAGGTCCTGGGCTAGCGTGGTTACACGTGGTCTCCGGTTGTGAGGCCGGTTGCAAGTACTGCCAAATTCTCTAAAACAATGTTGGAGGCAGCTTATGGTAGAGAAATGAACATTAAATGATCTGGCAACAGCTCTGGTGGACATTCCTACAGTTAGCATTCCAATTGCACACTCCCTCAAAACTTGAGACATCTTTGGCATTGTGTTATGTGTCAAAACTGCACATTTTACAGTGGCCTTTCATTGTCCCAAGCACAATGTGCATCTGTGTAATGATCACGCTGTTTCATCAATTTCTTGATATGCCACACCTGTCAGGTGGATGGATTATCTTGGCAAAGGAGAAATGCTCACTAACAGGAATGTGAACACATTTATGCACCAAATTTGAGAGAAATAAGTTTTTGTTGTGTATGCAACATTTCTGGGATGTTTTACTTCAGCTCTTGAAACATGGGACAAACACTTTACATGTTGCATTTATATTTCGTTTCAGTATATTATAATCTTATTTCACCTTTATTTTAATTCAATTAATCAAGATTTTAATTGTTTTAATTTGGTGGAAATGACACATCAACTTCAAACTACTTAGCGGACTACACTCCACGGTGAACTTCCTTCACAATAGAGTGGATTTTAGTTTGGCTATAACTACTCTGTTGAGAGTGTTTATTGTGAATATAATATTTGGTATTTATTTACTTTTCTATTTTAAAGTGAGTATTTTTTTTTGCAAATGATCCCTAGGTCTCAATGTAATTTTCCCTTGTTAAATAAATTAAGAGAAATCCTATTGTGAAAAAGTGTGTCGTCAAAAACAAGCCACAGTTTTGAATGAATGGTTTTGAAACATTCTTAAATTATTAACCCATGTACCCTCAATCCAACATGGAACAAATGCATTATAGATTTTGCCCAATATGCTAACGAGCCTCACCATATGTCTTGGCTAACACTTCAACTGATTTCTCTCTGATTTCTCTCTCCCTCCCTATGAATATGGACAATCTGAATTATATCAGACCACAGATGAGCCACAAGTCACTGTTACATAACCCTGATAATACAGAATAATTTAATACTTATTTTGGGAGGGTAGAGACAGACCATAATCTATATATTTGAGTCTACTGTTAACCATTTGGGACTATCTGACTGGGCCTACTACATTTTGTTAAATTGTTATACACTACTAGCAGGTACTGTGCTTTCTCTCAAAAATCCACATACTCAGTAAAGGAACTTCTACGGGATCGGTGTCTCCCCACGGGATGGTTGAGCTAACGTAGGCTAATGTGATTAGCATGAGGTTGTAAGTAACAAAACATTTTCCCAGGACATAGACATATTTGATATGGGCAGAAAGCTTAAACTGCCCTGTTCAATTTGCAGTAGCTATTACAGTGAATGAATACCATGCTATTGTTTGAGGAGAGTGCACAATTATGAACTTGAAAATGTATTAATAAACCAATTAGGCACAATTAGGTAGACTTGATAGAACATTTTGAACACATATGTTATGAGTAATTGGATCAGTCCAAAACTTTGCACATCCACTGTTGCCATCTAGTTGCCAGAATCTAAATTGCACCTGGGCTGAAATAATACATTATGGCCTTTCTCTTGCATTTCAAAGATGATGGTACAACAAAACAAAACAAACCCTTTTTTTCTTTGTAATATCTTTTACCAGATCTAATGTGTTATATTATCCTACATTAATTTCACATTTCCACAAGCTTCAAATTGTTTCCTTTCAAATGTTATCAAGAATATGCATATCCTTGCTTCAGGTCCTGAGCTACAGGCAGTGACATTTGGGTATGTCATTTTAGGCAAAAGTTGAAAAAAAAGGGTCAGATTTTTAAGGAAAGATCATATGTCCATAAAAATTGCATAACATCATATGATGCAAAACTTGTCATACTGGCATTTTAACACCTGCTTGAACAGCAATAGCTTAGATACACACGAAAAAAAATTAAATGATCCCATGATATATAGAACATTGGCACAACAATGATATAAAATTAAAATTGGGTGAGACTTTCCTTCAAGGGCTTATGAGTGTGACTAAACAACGTTTGCAGAGGAAATGTATATTGGCAATCATGAATTGTTATGCAATTAACTGCTTGGTGGGCCTTGTGTTTACCTACACTGTAAAACATTTCCTGTAATTCTTACAGTAAATTGCTGGCAGCACAGAAGCCAGTAAATTACTGTAGATTTACTGCAACATAAATTTACAGCATATTACTGGAACACATGACTAGAGTAACATGCTTTTATTCTAGAATTTACAGTGTTTTACTGGAAGCACAGTGGTTAGTAAACTTTTTCAGATTTACAGTGCAAGTACTGTAGCTAGTGCCAAATACAGTCAGTATTTTTGATATATGTATTTGATATAAATTCAGCAAATAAAGAAACATCCCTTTTTCAGGAACCTGGTTAAAACAGTGTTTCTTATGCTTGTTCAACGAACCATAAACAATTCATGAACATGCACCTGTGGAACTGTTGTTAAGACACTAACAGCTTACAGACAGTAGGCAGTTAAGGTCAGAGTTATAAAAAAGTAGGACACTAAAGAGGCCTTTCTACTGACTCTGAAAAACACCAAAAGAAAGATGCCCAGGGTCCCTGTTCATCTGCGTGAACGTGCCTTAGGCATGCTGCAAGGATGCATGAGGACTGAAGATGTGGCCAGGGCAATAAATTGCAATGTCTGTACTGTGAGATGCCGAAGACAGCACTACAGGGAGACAGGACGGACAGCTGATCATCCTCACAGTAGCAGACGATATGTAACAACACTTGCACAGGATCGGTACATCCAAACATCACACCTGCGGGACAGGTACAGGATGAAAACAAGAACTGCCCGAGTGACAACTGGAACGCACAATCCTCCATCAGTGCTCAGACTGTCCCCAATAGGCTGAGAGAGGCTGGACTGAGGGCTTGTAGGCCTGTTGTAAGGTAGGTCCTCACCTGACATCACCGGCAACAACGTCGCCTATGGGCACAAACCCACCGTCGCTGGACCAGACAGGACTGGCAAAATGTGCTCTTCACTGATGGGTCACGGTTTTGTCTCACAAGGGGTCATGGTCGGATTCGCATTTATCGTCGAAGGAATGAGCGTTACACCGAGGCCTGTACTCTGGAGCGGGATCGATTTGGAGGTGAAGGGTCCGTCATGGTCTGAGGCGGTGTGTCACAGCATCATCGGACTGAGCTCGTTGTCATTGCAAGCAATCTCAACGCTGTGTGTTACAGGGAAGACATCCTCCTCCCTCATGTGGTACCCTTCCTGTAGGCTCATCCAGCATGACAATGCCACCAGCCATACTGCACGTTCTGTGTGTGATTTCCTGCCAGACAGGAATGTCAGTGTTCTGCCATGGCCAGCGAAGAGCCCGGATCTCAATCACATTGAGCACGTCTGGGACCTATTGGATCGGAGGGTAAGGGCTAGGGCCATTCCCCCAGAAATGTCTGGGAACTTGCAGGTGCCTTGGTGGAAGATTGGGGTAACATCTCACAGCAAGAACTGGCAAATCTGGTGCAGTCCATGACGAGGAGATGCACTGCAGTACTTATTAAGGAGAAGTTTATCTTTAATTCTATGCATAACACTTGTATCTTTCATCAACATTTATGATGAGTATTTCTGTAAATTGATGTGGCTCTCTGCAAAATCACCGGCTGTTTTGTAGGCAAAACATTACTGAACATAACGCGCCAATGTAAACTGTTATTTTTGGATAGAAATATGAACTTTATCGAACAAAACATACATGTATTGTGTAACATAAAGTCCTATGACTGCCATCTGATGAAGATCATCAATGGTTAGTGATTAATTTGATCTCTATTTCTGCTTTTTGTGACTCCTCTCTTTGGCTGGAAAATGGCTGTATGTTTTTTTGTGACTAGGTGTTGCCCTAATATAATCACAAGGTATGCTTTCGCTGTAAAGCCTTTTTGAAATTGGACACTGTGGTTGGATTGTATTGTGTATTGCACTTGTGAATGTATGAAAGTTAAATATTTCAAATAATTTTTTGTGAATTTCGCGCTCTGCCATTTCACCGGATATTGTCGAACCGCTGTGTCAGATTTCAAAAAAGCTTTACGGCGAAAGCACACCTTGCAATAATCTGAGTACAGCGCTCAGACACCAAAACAAGCCATACAGATACCCGCCATGTTGTGGAGTCAACAAAAGTCAGAAATAGCATTATACATTTTCACTTACCTTTGATGATCTTCATCGAAATGCACTCCCAGGCATCCCAGTTCCACAATAAATGTTATTTTTGTTTTGATAGAGTCCATATTTATGTCCAAATACCTCCTTTTTCTTTGCATGTTCAGTTCACTTTCCAAATGCATGATGCGCGAGCACCAAGTTCAGACGAAAAGTCAAAAAAGTTCCATTACAGTTCGTAGAAACATGTCAAATGATGTATAGAATCAATCTTTAGGATGTTTTTATCATAAATCTTCAATAATATTCCAACCGGACAATTCCTTTGTCTTTAGAAATGAAAGGGAACTTAACTCGTGCTCACGGCCGTGCGCAAGACTTAGCTCATGGCATTCTGCCAGACCCCTGATTCAAACAGCTCTTATTCTCTCCCCCTTCACAGTAGAAGCCTGAATCAACGTTCTAAAGACTGTTGACATCTAGTGGAAGCCTTAGGAAGTGGAATCTGACCCCACAGACACTGTATATTGGATAGGCAATCACTTGAAAAACTACAAACCTCAGATTTCCCACTTCCTGGTTGGATTTTTCTCAGGTTTTCGCCTGCCATATGAGTTCTGTTATACTCACAGACATCATTCAAACAGTTTTAGAAACTTCCGAGTATTTTCTATCCAACTCTACTAATAATATGCATATCTTAGCTTCTGGGCCTGAGTAGCAGGCAGTTGACTCTGGGCATGCTTTTCATCCAAACGTGAAAATACTGCCCCCTATTCTAAACAGGTTTAATGCAGCTGATGGCAACACCAGATACTGACTGTTACTTTTGATTTTGACCCCCCAGGGACACATTATTCCATTTCTGTTAGTCACATGTCTGTGGAACTTGCTCAGTTTTTGAATCTTATGTTCATACAAATATTTATATGTTAAGTTTGCTGAAAATAAACGCAATTGACAGTGAGAGGACATTTTTTTGTTGCTGAGTTTAGGTATTTCAATACTTTCAATACCTATTTTGTCATTTGTACATCACTGGCCTCAACTACAATTTTTGTAGCCTATTTTGTACAGTTTAATTAGAATGCATGCATTTTGTATTTTCTAATTCAAATATGTACTTGCAAGTAGCCCGCTTAACTACAACATTCTCGGTAACGGTAACATAATCGTATATTTTTGTTGAACTTTGTTTAATACACTGACTGTAAGTCGCTCTGGATAAGAGCATCTGCTAAATGATCAAAATATATACTACCGTTTAAAAGTTTGGGGTCACTTAAAAATGTCCTTGTTTTTTAAATAATATCACATTTTTTGTACATTAAAATAACATCAAACTGATCAGAAACACAGTCTAGACATTGTTAATTTTGTAAATGACTACTGTAGCTGGAAACGGCAGATTTGTTCATGGAATATCTACATAGGCCCATTATCAGCAACCATCACTCCTGTGTTCCAATGGCACATTGTGTTAGCTAATCCAAGTTTATCATTTTAAAATGCTAGTTGATCATTAGAAAACCCTTTTGCAATTACGTTAGCACAGTTGAAATCTCTCGTGCTGATTAAAGAAGCAATAAAACTATCAAGGCACGAGGCGAGACCCAAATGCAGACACAGGAGGCAGATGGTTGGAGTATTACAATGTTTATTAATCCAAAGGGGTAGTTAAGAGAATGGTCGTGGACAGGCAAAAAAGACAAAACCAAATCAGAGTCCATTAGGTACAGAGTGGCAGACAGGATCGTGGTCAAGGCAGGCAGAATGGTCAGGTAGGCGGGTACAAAGTCCAGAAACAGGCAAGGGTCAAAACTGGGAGGACTAGAAAAAGGAGAATGCAAAAAGCAGGAGAATTGGAAAACCACTGGCTGACTTGGAAACATACAAGACGAACTGGCACAGAGAGACAGGAAACACAGGGATAAATACACTGGGGAAAACAAGCGACACCTGGAGGGGGTGGAGACAATAATGAAGACAGGTGAAACTGATCAGGGTGTGACAAACTTGGGGCCTGAATTCTAAGAGTGCCCTGTTAGGGTGAAGGAGAATGAGGTGGTAAGGGTAAGGAGTGTCCAGCGTGTCTCCTATCTGGAGGCGGTGAGAAAATTGGAAGGAGCGAGTGGCGAGGAAGAAGCAATGGTAGTAGAGCCACCAAGACCAGTGAAGGTTTTTCATCAACCAAGGGATAGTGAAATGATACATGTTAAAAAGGTGGACTTTGTGTTATTTAATGGTCATAAACTGTACAGCACAAGCGGAGAAGTCTAAGAAAATTGGAATCATTGTGAATGCCGCTGAACATTTTTGGGCTTCATGATTTTACTGCCGAGACGGTGCAAGAAATCCTGTCGGTGAATGTAGCCCCATCACAGGCCCCTGAGCCTGTGTAGGGATGTGTTTTGGAGTGGACTGTGATTAAAGAAGTATGATGGTTTAAAAAAGAAATACAAATTATTTAACGTTTTTTATTTTCTATGATGTCGTTTTACCCCTTTCCAGGAATGTTTAAAAAAAAAAGGTTATTTTATTCAATAACAATCTGGTGGCGGTAATGCCCAATTAACATTGGATGCCAACCGCCTTTAAACTTCATCGAAGAAGAATCCTGTATTTGTAAAAAATATACCTTTTGGATGCATCTTTGCCCATCTCTGGCTAGCGCAAAGTAAGTTACTGTAAAATCCACAGTAACTTGTCACCAGCTCCCTGCAAGTTACTGTAAAATACAGAGCATTGACATCGAACAATACTGTAAAATGACCTACAACTGTAAACTGTAAGAAAGTAAATGCTACTGTAATCATTACCTACCGTTTTTTTTCAATGAGTTTATTTCTTTGTTACAGATATATATATAATTATAAAGGTTATATCTTACTGGGTTTCCCTTTACATTAAGTTGCTTGCTCCTGGGTAGGTACATGATAATTACAAGTATATCCTATGTAACTTCTTGTTCTTACATTACACTTGATTAGGTATAGCCTTTGAGCCAGTCATAACATAGAAATAAACTAATTGAAAATGGCCGGTAGTTAATGACAGTGTGTGACTTGTTACAATTGTTGTTACCAGGTCCTAGCCTATTTATCAACCCTGGTATTAGATGTGAATTTGATAGTAGTGGGCACCTTGTATTTAAATGTAACAACATCAGATTATTGTTAGAGTTATTAATATGGTAATTCACAGGTGATTTCAAATGTGAAATCACAAAACATTTGTTACATAGTGGAACATGAAAATGTGTATTAACATCCGTAATCACACATATAGAAAAACATTCAGCAAGTGGACATGTAATTACACATTACTTCTTTCAATTGTGTAATAACTGCTAGCGCTACAATCTTATTACCATGTAGGTACATAGTAACACCTATGTAACTACTATGTTGCTGCTACAGTTATTACTGTGTAGTTACATAGTAAAGGGCCAACTTAATGTAAAGCGTCACCTAATTAGTTAGTCGGTGCATAACAACAATAAATATGTAAACACTGATTGAATATCTCAATTCCAGTTAATCCATGCGTAAATATGCAATGTGTGATGAGCATTTTAGGAGTCTTACAACACAGACAGCACAATAGTTATTCTCCATTTGGAATGAAGCAGCCAAGCAGATGCCGCTCACAGGTTAACGTTCCTTAAATTAAAAACAATGTCTTGGTTCTCTGTTGATCCCAGGTTAGATATAGGCTAAAAAATGTGTGAATTTGCAGTCAGTAGGCTTCATTAGCATGCTCTATACGTATCAGTAAATCACTGAGGATAGTAGGAAATACAACTTTAATGATATTTATACACAGAAGCCCACAATACCCATTATGTGCCCTTTATTTTATTCCATGGCAACAAGGCGTTTAAGTACCATAACACAGCGATGGATCCTAAGCCTCCACTATTCTATGTGGAATCTCATTTCGTGAATTAACAAAACTGTGTGCTTAGTAATTAGGAGGCACTAGTGTGTTTGGCCCGAGGGCTGGAGTAAAGAAAGCATTCCCACGGGTGATGTGTTATGCATGGGATTCTCTTATGTACAGTGTAGATTAGCATCGTGTGTGATGTTGGCTAGCCCCACCAGAGCTGAAAACAAATACTTTGCGTAACCCTCTAGACGATTAACTACACTGCTCAAAAAAAAGGGAACACTTAAACAACACAATGTAACTCCAAGTCAATCACACTTCTGTGAAATCAAACTGTCCACTTAGGAAGCAACACTGATTGACAATAAATTTCACATGCTGTTGTGCAAATGGAATAGACAACAGGTGGAAATTATAGGCAATTAGCAAGACACCCCCAATAAAGGAGTGGTTCTGCAGGTGGGGAGCACAGACCACTTCTCAGTTCCTATGCTTCCTGGCTGATGTTTTGGTCACTTTTGAATGCTGGCGGTGCTTTCACTCTAGTGGTAGCATGAGACGGAGTCTACAACCCACACAAGTGGCTCAGGTAGTGCAGCTCATCCAGGATGGCACATCAATGCGAGCTGTGGCAAGAAGGTTTTCTGTGTCTGTCAGCGTAGTGTCCAGAGCATGGAGGCACTACCAGGAGACAGGCCAGTACATCAGAAGACGTGGAGGAGGCCGTAGAAGGGAAACAACCCAGCAGCAGGACCGCTACCTCCGCCTTTGTGCAAGGAGGAGCAGGAGAAGCACTGCCAGAGCCCTGCAAAATGACCTCCAGCAGGCCACAAATGTGCATGTGTCTGCTCAAACGGTCAGAAACAGACTCCATGAGGGTGGTATGAGGGCCCGACGTCCACAGGTGGGGGTTGTGCTTACAGCCCAACACCGTGCAGGACGTTTGGCATTTGCCAGAGAACACCAAGATTGGCAAATTCGCCACTGGCGCCCTGTGCTCTTCACAGATGAAAGCAGGTTCACACTGAGCATGTGACAGACGTGACAGAGTCTGGAGACGCCGCGGAGAACGTTCTGCTGCCTGCAACATCCTCCAGCATGACCGGTTTGGCGGTGGGTCAGTCATGGTGTGGGGTGGCATTTCTTTGGGGGGCCGCACAGCCCTCCATGTGCTCGCCAGAGGTAGCCTGACTGCCATTAGGTACCGAGATGAGATCCTCAGACCCCTTGTGAGACCACATGCTGGTGCGGTTGGCCCTGGGTTCCTCCTAATGCAAGACAATGCTAGACCTCATGTGGCTGGAGTGTGTCAGCAGTTCCTGCAAGAGGAAGGCATTGATGCTATGGACTGGCCCGCACATTTCCCAGACCTGAATCCAATTGAGCACATCTGGGACATCATGTCTCGCTCCATCCACCAACGCAACGTTGCACCACAGACTGTCCAGGAGTTGGCGGATGCTTTAGTCCAGGTCTGGGAGGAGATCCCTCAGGAGACCATCCGCCACCTCATCAGGAGCATGCCCAGGCGTTGTAGGGAGGTCATACAGGCACGTGGAGGCCACACACACTACTGAGCCTTATTTTGAGTTGTTTTAACCTGTCTGGGGTATGTGGGACGATTTCGTCCCACCTACGTAACAGCTACTGAAATTCCAGTGGCGCGATTTTTGAATCGTTAGAAATACTATTACTTCAATTTCTCAAACATATGACTATTTTACAGCTATTTAAAGACAAGAATCTCGTTAATCTAACCCCACTGTCCGATTTCAAAAAGGCTTTACAACGAAAGCAAAACATTAGATTATGTCAGCAGAGTGCCCAGCCAGAAAAAATCAGACAGCCATTTTTCAAGCTAGCATATCATGTCACATAAACCCAAACCACAGCTAAATGCAGCACTAACCTTTGATGATCTTCATCAGATGACACACCTAGGACATTGTGTTATACAATACATGCATGTCTGTTCAATCAAGTTCATATTTATATCAAAAAACAGCTTTTTGCATTAGCATGTGACGTTCAGAAAACGCATAACCCCCGGCAAACTTCCGTTGAATTTACTAACAGTTTGCTAAATTACTCACGATAAACGTTCACAAAAAGCATAACAATTATTTTAAGAATTATAGATACATTACTCCTCTATGCACTCGATATGTCCGATTTTAAAATAGCTTTTCGGATGAAGCACATTTTGCAATAATCTAAGTACATAGCCCGGCATTACAGGGCTAGCTATTTAGATACCCACCCAGGTCAGCCTCCACCAAAATCACATTTCCTATAAGAAAAATGTTCTTACCTTGCTTGTTCTTCATCAGAATACACTGCCAGGACTTCTACTTCAATAACAAATGTAGGTTTGGTCCCAAATAATCCATCGTTATATCCAAACAGCGACGTTTTGTTCGTGAGTTCTAGAATGCTTCTTCCCGGTCTCGCGCATGGCGCATTGGCGTGTCAAAAATGTCTAAATATTCCATTACCGTACTTCGAAGCATGTCAACCGCTGTTTAAAACCAATTTTTATGCCATTTATGTCGTAGAGAAGTGATAATATTCAGACCGGGAGTATGCATTGAGCCTAAACAGCCGAATAAAATTTCTCCTCAGAAGCGACTCATGCACGCGCATCATTCAAAGGTCCTCGGAGCATCCACTTACAAAAGGCGATAATCTGTTTCAACCTGAGGCTCCCTCGTAAACCTTCAGTTATTTCGCGGGCTCTGAGAGCCTATTGGAGCCCTGGGAATTGTCACGTTACAGCTAAGATCCTTACTTTTCAATAAAAAGATGCAAGACGCACGACTCCTTGTCAGACAGGGTACTTCCTGCTTAAAACCTTGTCAGGTTTTTGCCTGCCATAGGAGTTCTGTTATACTCACAGACACCATTCAAACAGTTTTAGAAAATTCAGAGTGTTTTCTATCCAAACCTGAACAATAATATGCATATTCTAGCTTCTGAGTTGGTGTAGGAGGCAGTTAAAAATGGGAACATATTTTTTCCAAAATTCTCAATACTGCCCCCTACCCCAAACAGGTTAAGGACATTACATCAAAGTTGGATCAGCCTGTAGTGTGGTTTTCCACTTTAATTTTGAGTGTGACTCCAAATCCAGACCTCCATGGGCTGATAAATTGGATTTCCATTGATTATTTTTGTGTCAGCACATTCAACTATGTAAAGAAAAAGTATTTAATAAGATTATTTCTTTCATTCAGATCTAGGATGTGTTGTTTAAGTGTTCCCTTTATTTTTTTGAGCGGTATATATAGACTTTGTTACATTTCTGAACAAAGCCAAAACATTTAACATATATCGAGATATATATATATATACTGCTCAAAAAAATAAGTGTGATTGACTTGGAGTTACATTGTGTTGTTTAAAGGGCTAGGGGGCAGTATTGAGAATTTTGAAAAAATATGTGCCCATTTTTAACTGCCTCCTACACCAACTCAGAAGCTAGAATATGCATATTATTTTTCAGGTTTGGATAGAAAACACTCTGAATTTTCTAAAACTGTTTGAATGGTGTCTGTAAGTATAACAGAACTCATATGGCAGTCAAAACCCTGAGACAAATTATGACAGGAGGTGGATACCTGATGTGTTGAATTACCTTTAAGCCTATGCCATTGAAACACACAGGGGCTTATTAATCTTTGAGCACTTCCTATGGCTTCCACTAGATGTCACCAGTCTTTACAAAGTGTTTTGAGTCTTCTACTGTGAGATCTGACCGAACAAGAGCCATGGAACGGTGATGGCCGATTAGACTCTGGCGCGCGAGTTCATGTTGGGTACTCTCGTTCCAATACGTTTTAAAAGAGAATGCAATCGTCCGCCTTGAATATTATTCATGTTCTGGTTAAAAAAGGCACTAATGATTTATGCTATACAACGTTTGACATGTTTGAACGAACGTAAATATTTTTTTTCCCCTCGTTCATGAAGTGAAGTCCGGCGGGCATAAATCATGTGCTAACAACACAGAGCTTTTTGGACATAAATTATGAGCTTTTTCGAACAAAACTACATTCGTTATGGACCTGGGATTCCTGGAAGTGACATCTGATGAAGAGAATCAAAGGTAATGGATTATTTACATAGTATTTTCGATTTTAGATCTCTCCAACATGGCTGTTAGTCTGTATCGCAAAGCGTATTTTTCTGTGCGCAGTGCTCAGATTATTGCAAAGTGTGATTTCCCAGTAAGGTTATTTTTAAATCTGGCAAGCCGGTTGCGTTCAAGAGATGTAAATCTATAATTCTTTGAATGACAATATAATATTTTACCAATGTTTTCGAATAGTAATTATTTAATTTGTTGTGCTGATTTGACTGGCGGTTATTGGAGGGAAACGATTTCCTGAACATCAACGCCATAGTAAAACGCTGTTTTTGGATATAAATATGAACTTGATAGAACTAAAAATGCATGTATTGTCTAACATAATGTCCTAGGAGTGTCATCTGATGGAGATTGTCAAAGGTTAGTGCATAATTTTAGCTGGTTTTCTGCTTTTGGTGACGCCTGTCTTTGAATTGACAAAACATTACACACAGCTATTGTCAATGTACTCTCCTAACATAATCTAACTTTATGCTTTCGCCGTAAAGCCTTTTTGAAATCGGACAACGTGGTTAGATTAAGGAGATGTGTATCTTTCAAAGGGTGTAAATAGTTGTATGTTTGAGAAATTTGAATTATGACATTTAATTGTTTTCAAATTTGGCGCTCTTGATATTTCACCTGTTGTTGATAGGGTGTACCAGGGGTGGCACGCTTGTGTCCCACATAGCCCCTAGAAGTTAAGTGTTCCCTTTATTTTTTTGAGCAGTGTATATATACATATATTAAAACTTTTATACAAAGGCAATGAATTAATAGTTTTTCAAATGCCATCAGGTTAGAGGCTATTCATTGAGATTTACTGTACTTGCAGATGCAGACCAAGGCACACACTAAACTGCTCTATGATTCTATGCTCCTGTTTTTGTCTTGGACTGCTAATTGTCAATCTGCAGTCCAAGACAAAAACAGGAGCATGGTATCCCCCCATAAAAATAGTTTTCAAGGAACAGAAAATTATCTTAGAACCATATTTCAACACAAATCTCTTTTCCACTTTTGGTAAATGTTGACAAACACAGGTTGCACTTTTCCCGACAACATGGCATACTGTCATGCATCAATAGCTTGTCTTTATGTGTGAAAATAGCTGTGTTGAGCTTTTTAGGTACTGTGAACAAGCAGCTACTATGAGCAAACTGCCAGGCACATCCAATATTGTTGTTTATATTTCCTGGATGACACATAGAAAGAAATAGAAATAAACTTTTATCCAAATATCCTCTCAAAAAAAACATACATGCAGAGACACACCAACACAGCAATGGGAACTCCAATTCCTCACTTCTTTATCTTATTAATTGTGAAGCTCTAACAGAAGACATTTCAAGTAAACAACTCTGGACAAACAAAATATGAGCTTTTTAAGCAGCTAGAGGAAGTTAATTATGATTTTTTCATAAGGAATTCATCTCAGCTGACGACAGTGAGAGGATGCACCCTCCACCACCACCATCACCACCACCACCACCCATACTGTTGACAGGGAGAATAAACATTTTAAACAGTCCCCTAAACGGTTGCTATGTCCTGTTGCTGTATAAAGTATGACTAATTCTAAGTGGCAACAACAAGCAAGTCGATGCGGTTCCAAAATAAGTCATCAAGCTAAATGTCAAAGGGAGACGTAACCTTTTAAGAGGGCTAACCTTTAACGCAAAGTGGCAAGATGGAGAGTAATTTAGTAGTGCAGGGGGCTAGAACTGGGTCCTAACAAGTGTTGGTATGTGTGATAGCAATTAACTGTGGGTTAATGATTAGAGTATAATCGAGGAGCTCCCCATTATTACAGACATGCACCGCACACACACAAACGAAAGAGCGCGCATGCAAACACATACACACACATATAGTATGGGGTCAGACAAATAAACTTTGTCAACCTTGTGCCTTGGTTGATTAATTAAGTGGATTAAATGGTTAGTGCATGACTGTTATCCATTGGGGAAACACTGGAATACGACTTCCCCGAAGCGGATCCTCTGTTTGGCCTACCACCCAGGGCAATGGATCGGATCCCAGCCGACGACCCAAAACAACTACGAGTAGAAGGGGCAGACGGAGCGGTCTTCTGGTCAGGCTCCATAGATGGGTACATCGCGCACCGCTCCCGAGCATACTACTCGCCAATGTCCAGTCTCTTGACAACAAGGTAGACGAAATCCGAGCAAGGGTAGCATTCCAGAGAGACATCCGAGACTGTAACGTTCTTTGTTTCACGGAAACATGGCTCACTCGAGAAACGCTATCTGAGTCGATACAGCCACCTGGTTTCTTCACGCATCGCGCCGACAGAAACAAGCCTCTCTCTGGTAAGAAGAAGGAAGGGGGTGTACGCCTTATGAATAACGAGACGTGGTGTGATCATAACAACATACAGGAACTCAAGTCTTTTTGTTCACCTGATTTAGAATTCCTCACAATCAAAGCCGACCGCATTATCTACCAAGAGAATTGTCTTCGATCATAATCACAGTCGTGTATATTCCCCCCCAAGCAGACACATCGACGACCCTGAAATAACTTCATTGGACTCTATGTAAACTGGAAACCACATATCCTGAGGCTGTATTTATTGTAGCCGGGGATTTTTACAAGGCTAATCTGAAAACAAGGCTCACCAAATTCTATCAGCATATCGATTGTGCTACCAGGGCTGGCAAAAACCTAGACCACTGTTATTCTAACTTCCGCATCGCATATAAGGCCCTCCCCCGCCCTCCCTTCAGAAAAGCTGACCACGACTCCATTTTGTTGCTCCCAGCCTATAGACAGAAACTAAAACAGGAAGCTCCCGTCCTCAGGTCTGTTCAACGCTGGTCCGACCAATCGGATCCCACGCTTCAAGATTGCTTCGATCACGTGGACTGGGATATGTTCCGCATTGCGGCGAACAATAACATTGACGAACATGCTGATTCGGTGTGCGAGTTTATTAACAAGTGCATCGGCGATGTCGTACCGACAGCGTCTATTAACCTCTCTAGGGTCGGCGGGACGAAATCGTCCCACCTACGTAACAGCCAGTGGAATCCTGTGGCGCGTTATTCAAATACCTTAGAAATGCTATTACTTCAATTTCTCAAACATATGACTATTTTACACCATTTTAAAGACAAGACTCTCGTTAACCTGTTGGGGATAGGGGGCAGTATTTGCACGGCCGGATAAAAAACGTACCCGATTTAATCTGGTTACTACTCCTGCCCAGTAACTAGAATATGCATATAATTATTGGCTTTGGATAGAAAACACCCTAAAGTTTCTAAAACTGTTTGAATGGTGTCTGTGAGTATAACATATCTCATATGGCAGGCAAAAACCTGAGAAGATTCCTTACAGGAAGTGGCCTGTCTGACAAGTTCTTGTTCTTCTTGGCTCTGTTTATTGAAAACTGAGGATCTTTGCTGTAACGTGACACTTCCTACGGCTCCCATAGGCTCTCAGAACCCGGGAAAAAGCTGAATGATGTAATTCCAGCCTCTGGCTGAAAAACATTAGCGCTTTTGGATGGTCGTCGATCAGAGGGCCATCAGACTGAGGCTCGTGCACGAGGGGATCCCATGCTTTTATTTTCTCTCTCTTTGAACGTAAACACGCTTTGCCGGTCGGAATATTATCGCTTTTTTACGAGAAAAATGGCATAAAAATGGATTTTAAACAGCGGTTGACATGCTTCGAAGTACGGTAATGGAATATTTAGAATTTTTTTGTCACGAAATGCGCCGTGCTCGTCACCCTTCTTTACCATTCGGATAGTGTCTTGAACGCACGAACAAAACAGAGGATATTTGATCATAACTATGGATTATTTGGGACCAAACCAACATTTGTTATTGAAGTAGAAGTCCTGGGAGTGCATTCTGACGAAGAACACAAAAGGTAATAACATTTTTCTTATAGTAAATCTGACTTTGGTGAGTGCTAAACTTGCTGGGTGTCTAAATAGCTAGCCCTGTGATGCTGGGCTATCTACTTAGAATATTGCAAAATGTGCTTTCACCGAAAAGCTATTTTAAAATCGGACATATCGAGAGCATAGAGGAGTTCTGTATCTATAATTCTTAAAATAATTGTTATGCTTTTTGTGAACGTTTATCATGAGTAATTTAGTAAATTTTTTGTAAATTCACCGGAAGTTTGCGGGGGGTATGCTAGTTCTGAACGTCACATGCTAATGTAAAAACCTGTTTTTTGATATAAATATGAACTTGATTGAACAAAACATGCATGTATTGTATAACAGAATGTCCTAGGTGTGTCATCTGATGAAGATCATCAAAGGTTAGTGCTGCATTTAGCTGTGGTTTTGTTTTTTGTGACATATGCTAGCTTGAAAAATGGGTGTCTGATTATTTCTGGCTGGGTACTCTGCTGACATAATCTAATGTTTTGCTTTCGTTGTAAAGCCTTTTTGAAATCGGACAGTGTGGTTAGATTAAAACATTCCTAAAACAGAAAACTTGGCTTGATGGCAGCATTCGCGCAAAACTGAATGTGCGAACCACTGCTTTTAATCAGGGCAAGGTGACCGGAAACATGACCGAATACAAACAGTGTAGCTATTCCCTCCGCAAGGCAATCAAACAAGCTAAGCGTCAGTACAGAGACAAAGTGGAGTCGCAATTCAACGGCTCAGACACGAGAGGTCTACAGTCAATCACTGACTACAAAAGAAAAACCAGCCCCGTCGCGGATCACGATGCCTTGCTCCCAGACAGACTAAACAACTTTTTTGCTTGCTTTGAGGACAATACAGTGCCACTGACATGGCCCGCTACCAAAACCTGTGGGCTCTCCTTCACTGTAGCCAACGTGAGTAAAACAGTTAAACGTGTTAACCCTCGCAAAGCTGTAGGCCCAGACGACATTCCCGGCCACGCGTCCTCAGAGCATGCGCAGACCAGCTGGCTGGTGTGTTTACAGACATATTCAATCAATCCTTATCCCAGTCTGCTGTCCCCACATGCTTCAAGAGGGCCACCATTGTTCCAGTTCCCAAGAAAGCTAAGGTAACTGAGCTAAATGACTACCGCCCTGTAGCACTCCCTTCCGTCATCATGAAGTGCTTTGAGAGACTTGTCAAGGACCATATCACCTCCTCCCTACCTGACACCCTAGACCCACTCCAATTTGCTTACCGACCCATTAGGTCCACAGACGACGCAATCGTCTTCACACTGCACACTTCCCAAACCCATCTGGACAAGAGGAATACCTATGTAAGAATGCTGTTCATCGATTACAGCATTTAAAACCATAGTACCCTCAAACTCGTCATTAAGCTCGAGACCCTGGGTCTCGACCCCGCCCTGTGCAACTGGGCACTGGACTTCCTGACGGGGCGCCCCCAGGTGGTGAGGGTAGGTAACAATATCTCCACCTCAACACTGAGGTGGAGATCCTCACCACTGGGTCCCCACAAGTGTGCGTTCTCTGCCCTCTCCTGTACTCCCTGTTCACCCACGACTGCATGGCCATGCACGCCTCCAATTCAATAATCAAGTTTGCAGACGACACTACAGTGGTAGGCTTGATTACCAACAACGACGAGACGGCCTACAGGGAGGAGGTGAGGGCCCTCGGAGTGTGGTGTCTGGAAAATAACCTCACACTCAAATGTCAACAAAACAAAGGAGATGATTGTGGACTTCAAGAAACAGCAGAGGGAGCAGCCCCATATCTACATTGACGGGACAGTAGAGGAGAGGGTGGAGAGTTTTAAGTTCCTCTGCGTACACATCACGGACAAACTGAAATGGTCCACCAACACAGACAGCATGGTGAAGAAGGCGGAGCAGCGCCTCTTCAACCTCAGGAGGCTGAAGAAATTTGGCTTGTCACCAAAAACACAAACTTTTACAGATGCGCAATCGAGAGCATCCTGTCGGGCTGTATCACCGCCTGGTACGGCAGCTGCTCCGCCCATAACCGGAAGGCTCTCCAGAGGGTAGTGAGGTCTGCACAATGCTTCACCGGGTGCAAACTACCTTCCCTTCAGATCACCTACACCACCCGATGTCACAGGAAGGCCAAAAAGATCATGAAGGACAACAACCACCCGAGCCACTGCCTGTTCACCCCGTTATCATCCAGAAGGCAAGGTCAGTACAGGTGCATCAAAGCGGGGACTGAGAGACTGAAAAACAGCTTCTATCTCAAGGCCATCAGACTGTTAATTTCACATCCTGACCAGCAGAGGGAGCAATTGGATTAGTTTTGGTCAGGATGTGGCAGGGTTTTTGTGTGTGTGAATGCTTGTGTTGGTGATTAGGACTCCCAATTGAAGGCAGGTGTGTTGAGTTGCCTTTGATTGGGAGTCCTATATAGGAGTGTGTGTTTTTCTTTGGGGTGGTGGGTAATTGTTTCTGTTCAGTGTGATATGCTGTCAGTACTGTTTAGCTGTCGGTATTTTCTTGTTTTTGTAGTGTTCCAGTGATCGTTTTTTGAATTAAAATTATGAACACTAACTCTGCTGCACCTTGGTCCACTTCTTCTCTCCATGACGACAGTTGTGACAGTTAAACAGCCATCACTAACATTGAGTGGCTGCTACCAACATACTGACTCAACTCCAGCCACTTTAATAATGGAAAAATTAATACATTTATCACTACTTTATATTATATAATGTTTACTTACCCTACATTACTCATCTCATATGTATATACTGTACGCGATACCATCTACTGCATCTTGCCATCTTGATGTAATGTATCACTAGCCACTTTAAACAATGCCACTTCATATAATGTTTTCATATCCTACATTACTCATCTCATATGTATATACTGTACCCTATACCATCTACTGCATCTTGCCTATGCCGTTCGGCCATCACTCATTTATATATTTTTATGTACACATTCGTATTCATTCCTTTACAAGGTAGTTGTTGTGAAATTGTTAGGTTATATTACTTGTTAGATATTACTGCATGGTCGGCACTAGAAGAACAAGCATTTTGCTACACTTGCATTAACACCTGCTAACCATGTGTATGTGACAAATAAATTTGATTTGATTTGACTTGACTTGGATGAACCCACACCACTCTAGATTCAGATCAGGTGCTGTAATTTGGATGTGTTTGAGACATAAAATACAGTACTTTAAAGTGCCTAAGATTGGCTATTCAATTGAGATAAATTGGTCTGAGAAAGGATCATTGAACGATAGATACAGGAATAAGGATATACAATAAGAACGGAAAGCAAGTCTCAGTTTTATACCAAATACATTTGAATACCAAAGTGGACTCAGTGAAATTTTGTAAAGGTGACATTTGCAAACTCTCACTCTCACTCTCACACACTCTTTCACTCACACACCTTGCAGACATTTTTATTTATGATTGGAATTGAATTCTCTCCTGACCTTAAAATACCTTAAAGATGGAATCGGCAGTAGGTGAAACAGTGCCACTGTCCATCCCACTGCCTTTGTTATTGTTTTTGTTTTTTTACTAAGCGGAGGTGAGGAGCGTCGCGCAACGTGGTAAAAAAAATGCAGTACATACTGTATTCTGCTTTTCTATCGCGCGTGTAATGATGTCCGAGTTAATTGTTTGCAGTAACTTCTTTGTTGTAATATCGCACACGGAAGTGGAAGTGTCACCATTAAGGATTCCAGCTTTAAATAAAATGTGAATCCAGACCATTTTAAGGGCAGGTATACACTGAGTCTACACCACATCAGGAACACCTTACCAATATTGAGTTGCACCCCCTTTTGCCATCAGAATAGACTCAATTTGTCGGGGCATGGACTAGAAGGTGTCGATAGAAATCCACAGGTATGCTGGCCCATGTTAACTCCAATATTTCCCACAGTTGTGTCAAGTTGGCTGGATTTCCTTTAAGTGGTGGACCATTCTTGATACACGCGGGAAACTGTTGAGCGTGAAAAAGCAGCAGCTTTGCAGTTCTTGACACAACCAAAATGGTGCGACTGGCACATACTACCATAACCCATTTAAAGGCACTTAAACCTTTTGTCTTGCCCATTCAGACCCTCAATGGCGCACATACACAATCCATGTCTCAATTGTCTCAAGGCTTAAAAAATTATTCTTTAACCTGTTTCCTCCTCTTCATCCACACTGATTGAAGTGGATTTAATAGGTGACATCAATAAAGGAACATACTGTACTTTCACCTGGATTCACCTGGTCAGTCTGTGTAATGGAAAGAGCAGGTGTTCCTAATGTTTTGTACACTCAGTATTGCAGGCATGTTGTTTATTATTTATACTGAATGCTACCATTTAACATTTGGCCAAAATATACTACTATGCATGTTGTGTATTAGCTAACTCGTGTATGGCTCTATTCAATCTGTAAAGCTAAAGCAATACATATTCCATGATATACATTTTAAGATATCTTCCAATTGTGTCGACATATGCAACGTTTACCATGAATGCAGTTTCCACTAAAGAGGGAACATTACTTTAAATTTCAATCACGCTGTAAAACTGAACTTCCGCGATAAGATTTGAATAGAGCCTTTAAAAGTTTAAAGTTTAACACTGTTCATGGACACAAAACACGCACTCAAAATCAAAGCCATTTTGCTCATGTCTACTTCTTTTCCATATGATTTCCAATGCAAAAGGTCAGATGGCATGGCTGTAAAAGCTTTATAGGTAATTTTTGGTCATTCCAGCACAGTCTTTTACTGTCCCAAATTACACCCTAGTCCCTATATAGTGCACTACTTTTGATAAGGGCCCATAAGGCTCTGGTCAAAATTAGTGCACTATAACCCTGGTCAAAATGTGAGCACGATAAAGGGTGCCATTTGGGAGACAGCAATGTCTTTAAGGGCTGCTGTCTGCAGCATTGGGGGCATGATGAAGCATCTTGCCCCGGGTTTAAGTGATAAAAGTGGAAGTGCTGGGCCATAAAACTACTTTTTCTGAGTAGGTAATCATAACCATTAATCATACTGGCACACTTCTCTTTCCCATTGGCCACAAAGAATAGGTCATGGCTAAAGACAGTACCTCAGACATCGGCCATGACTACTGGTCCCTCCCCCTACTCAAGGCTGCTTTAGATTTTTAGCCATAGTAAAGATTCTGTGAAATTACTACCTGAGAATCTGTGCAGCTTGCTGGAAATAAAATGGCTAATTATGATAAATCTCCACATTTCAAAATGGATGAAAGCAATAGGGCCAATTAGATGCTGTCTTGTTGAACTACAACAGACAACCCAGCCAATCCTAGAAAAATATTATATTACCATTAATGAGACAATCCTGACCTCCCAACTCAGACATGCAAAGCCAAAAATGTTTGATATGTATTATGCCAATTCAGGCTCTTTAAAGTTATCTTCATTCCTTTGGTTGCCCTCTCAATTTTGGTGTTCACACAAATGTATCTAATCCCTGGCCAGCTTTTTGGGACTGACTCAACACAGAACTGAATATGACAAAATGAGGTCACACAGATAGCTGCTGCCACTGCTGCTACTGCTGCTGCTGCTTATGCTCAGGGACAGACTGGGACCAGAAATCGGCCTGGGTATTTCTAACACACAGGCTTTTTTTTCTCCATGTGCAAAACCCACAATTTAAACAAACCCACTGGGGTAAAGATGGACAAGCCCATCTGGCATTTGCCTGAACTTCCCTATTGCTAATCCATTTCTGCTGCTTTTACTGCTTGGTAAACTGCGCTGTGCTCGTTGTGGGTATCATAATGTTGTTGGCAACTGGCTGCTGCCCTGCATAGTGTCTGATTGTTATCAGTGTTATAGATAGCTGACAAAAGAGAGTGAGATACTGTAAAACTACCACCCGACCTTTGATTGAATGGCTAGATGCTACCAGGGGCTTGTGGCGTGGTGTTCCCTGGCACTTGTCTCATGATGACAAGTACACTTTGTTTTGTTACAATGCGTTTGACAGTAATATAGAAATATTCTGTTTTATAGATGAAATGTAACGTATCTATATCTGCCATGTGCAAAGTGTTACCAAGGCCTCCTGCTGTGATCAAGGCCCAGTGTAATTAGCATGGATTGAAAGTATCACAGGTCTTCTTGATAAAACTAAAACTACCATATAAAATTGAAATCTTTGAATGAATCTTTCATGAAGTCGGGAGAAGAAAATCTTAAAAAGTGATGACATGCCATGCTAGTGATGATACATTTGTCTGTTGGCATCATCCCCACACCCCCAGTGGTGCACTGGAACCAAAAATCTGCCCTGGCATGTCTAACACACCAGACCATTTTTTTCCTTTGAGGCCCCGACAACGGACCATTTTCGCTTGAGGCCACCATTATTACACAGGCTCAAAATTGACCAGCGCATCTGACATTTTCCTGAAATGCCAGATGGCCAGTCCACACCTGCTTACCACCCACCCAACTTCCTCCTTTCATAATTGAGGTAATTGAGGTAGCCTGTGTCATAGAAACACAATCGTTTTCAGTGAATGTACATTACCGTTCAAAGTTTTGTGGTCACTTAGCCTGTTGGGGATAGGGGGCAGTATTTGCACGGCCGGATAAAAAACGTACCCGATTTAATCTGGTTACTACTCCTGCCCAGTAACTAGAATATGCATATAATTGTTTGATTTGGATAGAAAACACCCTAAAGTTTCTAAAACTGTTTGAATGGTGTCTGTGAGTATAACAGAACCCATTTGGCAGGCCAAAACCTGAGAAGATTCCAAACAGGATGCGCTCTCTGACCATTTCATGGCCTTCTTGATCATCTCTAACCAAAACAGGGGATCTCTGGCATGACGTGACATTTTCTAACGCTCCCATAGGCTCTCAGAAGGCGCCAGAAAGATGAATGGTGGCTTTGCAGGCCCTGGCTGAGAAACATAAGCGCATTTTGATAGTGGTCGATCAGAGGAAAATGAGACTGGAGGCGCGTCCACGAGCCGACACCATGTTTACTTTCTCTCTCTTTGAACGAAAACAACGATTCCCGGTCAGAATATTATCGCTTTTTTACGAGAAAAATAGCATAAAAATTGATTTTAAACAAATCGGAGTTTGGTGAGTACCACACTTGGTGGGTGTCAAAATAGCTAGCCTGTGATGGCCGGGCTATCTACTCAGAATATTGCAAAATGTGCTTTCACCGAAAAGCTATTTTAAAATTGGACATAGCGAGTGCATAAAGGAGTTCTGTATCTATAATTCTTAAAATAATTGTTATGTTTTTTGTGAACGTTTATCATGAGTAATTTAGTAAATTCAGTGTTCGGTGGGACTGCTAGTCACATGCTAGTCACATGCTAATGTAAAAAGCTGATTTTTGATATAAATATGAACTTGATTGAACAAAACATGCATGTATTGTGTAACATAATGTCCTAGGATTGTCATCTGATGAAGATCATCAAAGGTTAGTGCTGCATTTAGCTGTGGTTTGGGTTTATGTGACATTATATGCTAGCTTGAAAAATGGGTGTCTGATTATTTCTGGCTGGGTACTCTGCTGACATAATCTAATGTTTTGCTTTCGTTGTAAAGCCTTTTTGAAATCGGACAGTGTGGTTAGATTAACGAGAGTCTTGTCTTTAAAATGGTGTAAAATAGTCATATGTTTGAGAAATTGAAGTAATAGCATTTCTAAGGTATTTGAATATCGCGCCACGGGATTACACTGGCTGTTGAGTAGGTGGGACGCAAGTGTCCCACCTAGCCCATAGAGGTTAGAAATGTCCTTCTTTTCCATGAAAACATACATGAAATTAGTTGCAAAATGAATAGGAAATATAGTGAAGATGTTGACAAGGTTACAAATAATGATGTTTTATTCAAATAATAATTGTGTCCTTTGCTTTCGTCAAAGAATCCTCCATTTGCAGCAATTACAGCCTTTCAGACCTTTGGCATTGTAGTTGTCAATTTGTTGAGGTAATCTGAAGAGATTTCACCCCATGCTTCCTGAAGCACCTCCCATAAATTGGATTGGCTTGATGGGCACTTCTTACGTACCATACGGTCAAGCAGTTCCCACAACAGCTCAATAGGGTTGAGATTCAGTGACTGTGCTGGCCACTCCATTATAGACAGAATACCAGCTGACTGCTTCTTCCCTAAATAGTTCTTGCATAGTTTGGCACTGTGCTTTGGGTCGTTGTCCTTTTGTAGGAGTAAATTGGCTCCAAATAAGTGCCATCTACAGGGTATGGCATGGCGTTGCAAAATGGAATGATAGCCTTCCTTCTTCAAGATCCCTTTTACCCTCTACAAATCTCCCACTTTACCACCACCAAAGCACCACCAAAGCTGCCAGTTGAGGACTTGTGAGGCGTCTGTTTCTTGCTCAGTTGTGCACCGGGGCCTCCCACTCCTCTTTCTATTCTGGTTAGAGACAGTTTGCGCTGTTCTGTGAAGGGAGTAGTACACAGCGTTGTACGAGATCTTCAGTTTCTTGGCAATTTCTCGCATGGAATAGCCTTCATTTCTCAGAAGACGAATAGACTGACGAGTTTCAGAAGAAAGTTATTTGTTTCTGGCCATTTTGAGCCTGTAATCGAACCCACAAATGCTGATGCTCCAGATACTCAACTAGTCTAAAGAAGGCCAGTTTTATTGCTTCTTTAATCAGTACAACAGTTATCAGCTGTGCTAACATAATTGCAAAAGGGTTTTCTAATGATCAATGAGCCTTTTAAAATGATGAACATGGATTAGCTAACACAACGTGCCATTGGAACACAGGAGTGATGGTTGCTGATAATGGGCCTCTGTACGCCTATGTAAATATTCCATGAAAAATCTGCAGTTCCCAGTTACAATAGTCATTTACATTTACATTACATTTACATTTAAGTCATTTAGCAGACGCTCTTATCCAGAGCGACTTACAAATTGGTGCATTCACCTTATGATATCCAGTGGAACAACCACTTTACAATAGTGCATCTAAATCTTTTAAGGGGGGGGGGGTTAGAAGGATTACTTTATCCTATCCCAGGTATTCCTTAAAGAGGTGGGGTTTCAGGTGTCTCCGGAAGGTGTTAACAATGTCTACACTGTATTTCTGATCAATTTGAAGTTATTTTAATGGACAAAAAATGTTATTTTCTTTCAAAAACAAGGACATTTCTAAGTAACCCCAAACTTTTGAACGGTAGTGTATCTGAACAACCCAACATATGGAAAATCATATTTCTAAATCTCAGAGTATCTGGAAATGGTGAATTACTACCACCATGGATATATGTACATCTCTCCAGCTTTGTAAACAAAGCTATTGAAATGCAGTATAGTATAAACTAGAGATGGCAATGGAAAGATATATCCAAATGCTTTATGGTCGATGTCAGTGCTGCCTGCCTTATCCGTTGAGGAAGTGATAAGGGGCGGGGTATCTAACAAATACATTCAACACAGTCACTCCTGTCTAAAGTTTGTTGTTCCCATAGTGGAGCCACATAAAGCATTAGTGACTGGAGAAGGTTGAGGAGAATTGATGGAGAAAGGGGTTTTATAGGTCAAGATTCACAACCTGACACCCCTACTTCACTTTTCAGGGTGAAGGTGTCATTTTAGACCCAACCGGGCCCTATTAATTTACACTTCTTCACAGGGATGTGTTGCCAAAGACAAATGCAGCCAATAATATGGATGTGTGGTAACTCCTAACATGGATGTGTGGTAACTCCTAACAACTCTTCTCGTTGTAGAGTCGGATACATGGGACATCTGATTGGGTATGTGTGCATGTGTACATTTCGTGTGAAAGTATTGGATAATAATGTTCCTACTATAAATTACAAACTGACGTTTCCAGCTACAATAGTCATTTACAACATTAACAATGTTGACACTTTCTGATACATTTTATGTTATTTTAATGGACAAAAAATGTGCTTTTCTTTGAAAAACAAGGACATTTCTAAGTGACCCCAAACTTTTGAATGGTAGTGTATATGAAGTGTAATTCAGCCTTGCAACTTCTTTACAGAAATTGTGTGAAATCCAAATGGAAATAGAGCTGAAAAACATTTATGTTACACTGAACAAAAATATTTGTATTTATTTATTTTATTTCACCTTTATTTAACCAGGTAGGCAAGTTGAGAACAAGTTCTCATTTACAATTGCGACCTGGCCAAGATAAAGCAAAGCAGTTCGACAACATACAAAAACACAGAGTTACACATGGAGTAAAACAACATACAATCAATGATACAGTAGAAAAAAATAAGACTATATACAATGTGAGCAAATGATGTGAGATAAGGGAGGTAAAGGCAAAAAAGGCCATGGTGGCAGAGTAAATAAAGTATAGCAAGTAAAACACTGGAATGGTAGATTTGTTATTTGAAGAAAGTTCAAAGTTAAAATATAAATAATATGGTGCAAAGGAGCAAAATAAATTAAATAAATAAATAAAGTAGGGGAAGAGGTAGTAGTTTGGGCTAAATTATAGATGGGCTATGTACAGGTAATATCAACGCAACATAGAAAAATGACAATGATTTTACTGAGTTACAGTTCGCATAACGGAATCAATGAATTGAAATAAATTAATCTGTTGGTCACAGAAATAAAGAAAGTAGGGGCGTGAATCAGAAAATCTGTCAGTATCTAGTGTGACCAGTGCAATACATCTCCTCGGAGTTGATCAGGCTGTTGATTGTGGCCTGTGGAATGTTGTCCCACACGCTGTCGTACACATCGTTCCAGACCATCCCAAACATGCTCAATAGGTGACATGTCTGCTGAGTATGCAGGCCACGGAAGAACTTGGACATTTTCAGCTTCCAAGAATTGTGTAGACAGTGCATTCAGAAAGTATTCAGACCCCTTCACTTTTTCCACATTTTGTTACGTTACAGCCTTATTCTAAAATGGATTCATGAACACATGTTTTTCTTCATAAGTTACACACAATACCCTATAATGACGAAGTGAAAACAGGTTTTTAGAAATATTTTCAAATAAGTATTCAGACCCTTTGCTATGAGACTCAAAATTGAGGTCAGGTGCATCCTGTTTCCATTGATCACCCTTGAGATGTTTCTACAACTTGGAGTCCACCTGTGGTAAATTCAATTGATTGGACTTGATTTGGAAAGGCACACATCTGTCTATATAAGGACCCACAGATGACACTGCATGTCAGAGCAAAAACCAAGCCATGAAGTCGAACAATTGTCCATAGAGCTCCGAGACAGGATTGTGTCGAGGCACAGATCTGGGGAAGGGTACCAAACGATTTCTGCAGCATTGAAGGTCCCCAAGAAAACAATGGCCTCCATCATTCTTAAATGGAAGACGTTTGGAACCACCAAGACTCTTCCTAGAGTTGGCCGCCCGGCCAAACTGAGCAATCGGGGGAGAAGGGCCTTGGTCAGAGAGGTGACCAAGAACCAGATGGTCACTCTGACAGAGCTTTAGAGTTCCTCTGTGGAGATATGAGAAGGACAACCATCTCTGCAGCACTCCACCAATCAGGCCTTTATGGTAGAGTGGCCAGACGGAAGCCACTCCTAAGTAAAAGGTGCATGACAGCCCCTTTGGAGTTGGCCAAAAGGCACTTAAAGACTCTCAGACCATGAGAAACAAGATTATCTGGTCTGATGAAACCAAGATTGAACTCTTTGGTATGAATTCCTGAATTCCAAGCGTCACTTCAGGAGGAATCCTAGCACAATCCCTACGGTGAAGCATGGTGGTGGCAGCAATCATGCTGTGGGGATGTTTTTCAGCAGCAGCGAGACTAGTCAAGTTTGAGGGAGAGATGAACAGAGCAAAGTACAGAAGGACCCTTAATGAAAACCTGCTCCAGAGTGCTCAGGACCTGACTAGGGTGAAGGTTCACCTTCCAACAGGACAACAACCCTAAGCACACAGCCAAGACAAGGCAAGAGTGGCTTCGGGACAAGTCTCTGAATGTCCTTGAGGGGCCCCACCTAGAGCCCGGACTTGAAACCAATCGAAGATCTCTGGAGAGACCTGAAAATAGCTGTGCAGCAATGCTCCCAATCCAACCTGACAGAACTTGAAAGGATCTGCAGAAAAGAACGGGAGAAACTCCCCAAATATAGGCATGCCAAGAAGACTCAAGGCTGTAATCGCTGTCAAAGGTGCTTCAACAAAGTACTGAGTGTCTGAATACTTATGTAACTGTGATATTAACATTTTTAATTTTTTAAACATTTGTAAAAAATTCTAAAAACCTGTTTTTGCTTTGTCATTATGGGGCACTGTGTGTAGATTGATGAGGGGGGAAAAAGGCTGTAACCTAACAAAATGTGGAAAAATTCAAGGGGTCTGAATACTTTCCGAATGCACTGTAGATCCTCGTGACATGGGGCCTTGCAAAACTACCATGCTGAAACATGAGATTATGGTGGCGGATGAATGGCACGACAATGGGTCTCAGGATCTCGTCACGTTATCTCTGTGCATTCAAAGTGTCATCAATAAAATGCAATTGTGTTCAATTTTCTGTAGCTTATGCATGCCTATACCATAAACCAACAGCCACCATGGGGCTCTCTGTTCACAACGTTGACATCGGCAAACCGTTCACTTACATAACGCCATACACGCTGTCTGCCATCTGCCCGGTACAGTTGAAACCGAGATTAATCCGTGAAGAGCACACTTCTCCAGTGTTGAGGATGATGAGCACACAGATGAGCTTCCCTGAGACGGTTTCGGAAAGTTTGAGCAGAAATTCTTTGGCTGTGCAAACCCAGAGATCATCAGTTGTCTTGTGTTGTGTTGTGTGGGAAAACTGCACATTTTAGAGTGGCCTTTTATTGTCCCCAGCACAATTTGCACCTGTGTAATGATCATGCTGTTTATTCAGCTTCTTGATATGCCACACCTGTCAGGTGACTGGATTATCTTGGCAAACAAGTAATACTCACTAACAAGGTGGTAAACAAATTTGTGAACAACATTTTAGAGAAATAAGCTTTTTGAGTATATGGAACATTTCTGGGATATTTTATTTAAACTCAAAAAACATGGGACCAACAATTGACATGTTGTGTTTATATTTGTGTTCAGTGTACAAGTGACTTACGAGTGTTAGAAGCGTTTTGAATTTTACCATCACCTCAAAAGATCGATGGAAGTCTGGGAATACTGCTTTTAGTCAGTCAGAAATGTCTCCACTGGTGGAAAAACAGTGCCACCATAGGATGATTTTTAAATTACACCCTAAAATCCATTTAAAAACCTTCATAACAGCTCTGCAGGCAGCTGGTGCCAAAATGTAATTTTCCCCCCTAAAGAGATCGTTCATGCGGAACATCCCTGAGCTAGAACCTCGCTGACTCCATGGTGTATCTTCCTGTAAAATCTGTATGAGAATCATCGTACTAATGGTTTACAGTGACAATAAAAAGTATTAACTGCGAAGAAGAGAGAGTGAGAGAGAGAGGTACTCCTTAATATCACACAGAGGGTAAATTCCTTTCTAAATAAGTTATTTTGCTATTAGTGATTGGTAATATTATGACACCATTAAGTCCTATTCATAGATTAGTATGGACTGATTGAAAGGAAAGAAGGTATGGTGGTAGGTAGGGGTCACTGCATTTGGGTTTGTCCCCTGGGCCTAGTGATCAAGGTTAACACACCCTAAGCATTGAATCTGTGAAGATCAATAAAGGCCAAAGCTTGCCAATATACCAGCATTGTCATTCACACACATATTGAAAATAAATATTTGAACAATAAGCTGATGAAAACCTCCACCAAAAAAATTACACATTGATACCTCACATATAAAAATGGACAGCTTAGATTATAATTTATAACATGTACTCTGACATTTACAAACATCCAAGTAAAACATCCCACTGTAATTGGAATGTAGAGCATTCACACAATGTCTCCTTATTGCCTTCCAATAGCAAGTAGCAGCTGTGTAATCTAACACGCCTGCTGGAGGTATTTTAATCAACAGTTGTGATTCATAATGCTGCATGTACCATACTGGTAAAAACCCTGTATACAGATGCAAAGCCCCTTCTTTCCATAACACCATCATCAGTGCAATACAAATGATAATGGTCAATATGACGGCAAAGTTTGACATCATGTGTCACTTATGACATTCCAAATACTTTTACTCAATTATTCAAATATGCCAAATATTTCCATTAGACATATATTTGGATTTGACTCTGGATAGTGATTTTATTTAGACATCCATGTATATTTTACCTATAAAATAAATCATTATTCCAGTAAGAATATTTTTTTTTTTAATAAGAATTGTAAAATCTAGACAGTATCACAGTGAGAACCTAGTCTTTGAAATCCAGCTGTGTTGACAATGCTGTCTCAGACTTTGGCTTCAATGCACCTAGCACTTCATTGGGTAACACATCAGGGGACTGTCTAGCTGACATATTACAGCTCTGTTTCTAGAAAAAAAGTATACAGAATACAGGCACACACACAAATACACACTCGAGAACACACCGTTTCTAGAAAAAAGTATCCCTCTCTCTTCCGCATATTAAGTCTGCTACCATCCGAAACAGGGCATTTCCAGGGTCATTGACACTCATAACAGTGAGTGAACAACAAAATAGCAGAATACATTTACTCAATTAGCCTCCGCATAATCAGTCAGGTATGAGTGTGTACCCAGTATTGAGTGTAGCCTATAATAATCTAATATCTGGTAATTTGTCAATTAAATCTCCAACATACAGTATACAGGGACACACACTCAGTATACAGCAAAATACACACTCAAGAACATACAGTATAAATGTTTACAGTATGTGGTCTCAGTTCTGCCTTTTCACAGAGCTATGATATAGGGGTTATTTGCAGAGGAGGTAAAGGCTATATCTCTAACTAGCAGAAGTGGCACTGTCCTGTTTCCTTTGAGCACGACCAAGAAACAAGAGAGGGAATACACGTTATGTTAGGTTTGCCTCCTCCCTCTGCGAGTAGATGAAGCCTCACAATAGTCAGGGAGGGGAAAGGGGGGTGGGGAGTGTGTGTGTGTGTGTGTGTGTGTGTGTGTGGGGGGGGGATTATGACTTTAAAGCAGACCAGGCATAGCAGCACAATATCTAATCTTACACAATGCTTCAGGGTGGAGACCAAGCCCATACAACAAAAGTAATTTTTTTCCACAAAGAAAACTTAAATTACGACTCGCAAATTGCAATCACCTTTTTTCTTTCCCAGTACACATTCTCTCATTTCTGAACTGGCTCGAGAATACACATACTGTACATACAAGATCAAACCAGACAGACTTTTACATGATTCAAACAGTAAAATAAGGATTATATTTCCAACACAATCCAAAGCTCATCAAGCACATTTACTCTTACCTTTGTACTTTAAGTTGAGACTCCGGAGCTCTGGCTTGATGAATTATTATCTCAGGAAGGCTGTGCTGGAACTGGAGTGTAACCTACAACAGCATCAGTAGCTGCAGCGTACGGCATCAGCAGCAGCAGTAAGAATAAGAAGAAGGCAAAGAGGATAACAGGAGTAGGAGGAAGGCGTGAACGCTGAATTATGGATGTAGAGAGAGGGAATCCTGTCCTGTCCGCTCTCACTCCCCAGATCGCATGGCGTGAATCAGCTCTTGCATGAATCAAACGGCTCAGTCAACTCAAATCCTTGCACTGAGAGATGAGAGGAACAGAGGGAGGTCAGCCAGCAGCTGGATGGGGAAGGAGGAGGGAGGGAGGTTAAGGAAGAACAGATCAGTAGAAAAGAAGAGAGGAGCAATGGAGAGTACGTGGACAAATTCCTCCTCAGCCAAACACTCATCTCCTTGCATCACACTCCTCTGCTTGCTGCCTTTCTCCATCACTTGCTCTCTCTTTCTCTCTCTCTATCACTCTCTGTGTTTTTTCTCCTGATGCCTTGCTTACTCACTTCCAGTTCAGAGTACACACTCTCATTCCTCGTCTGTATAACCAATCTAGACTGACGGGAGATTATAATCCTCTTTTTTTTAACCAGACAATCATTAGCAAGAATGCAGTACTGTAGCCTGCATCCCGGGGAACGCTTCACTAGTAATGCAAACAATAGTGGTTTTACCTGCTGTATGATATATATATATATATTATAGATACAGACCTCCATTATGCAATCGCAATGTCCAATTTTAAAATAGCTTTTCGGTGAAAGCACATTTTGCAATATTCTGAGTACCTTCTCCGCTGTGCAATCCGGTTTCTGAGCTGGTCACGGGTGCACCACAGCCACGCTCAAGGTACTAAACAATATCATAACCACCATCGATAAAAGACAGTCCTGTGCAGCCATCTTCATCGACCTGGCCAAGGCTTTCCACTCTGTCAATCACCACATTATTATCGACAGACTCAACAGCCTTGCTTTCTCAAATGACTGCCTCGCCTGGTTCACCAACTACTTCTCAGACAGAGTTCAGTGTGTCAAATCGGAGGGCCTGTTGTGCGGACCTCTGGCAGTCTCTATGGGGGTACCACAGGGTTCAATTCTCGGGCTGACTCTTTTCTCTGTACATATCAATGATATAGCTCTTGCTGCGGGTGATTCCCTGATCCACCTCTACGCTGGCAACACAATTCTGTATACATCTGCCCTTCTTTGGACACTGTGTTATCAAACCTCCAAACGAGCTTCAATGCCATACAACACTCCTTCCGTGGCCTCCAACTGCTCTTAAACGCTAGTAAAACTAAATGTATGCTTTTCAACCGTTCGCTGCCCGCACCCGCCAGCCCGACTAGCTTCACTACTCTTGACGATTCTGACTTAGAATATGTGGACAACTACAAATACCTAGGTGTCTGGCTAGACTGTAAACTCTCCTTCCAGACTCATATTAAACATCTCCAATCCAAAATTAAATCTAGAATTGGATTCCTATTTCGCAACAAAGACTTCTTCAATCAAGCCGCCAAACATACACTCGTAAAACAGACTATCCTACCGATCTTCAACTTCGGCGATGCCAATTACAAAATAGTCTCCAACACTCTACTCAGCAAACTGGATGCAGTCTATCACAGTGCCATCCATTTTGTCACCAAAGCCCCATATACCACCCACCACTGCGACCTGTATGCTCTCGTCGGCTGGCCAGTCGCTACATATTCGTTGCCAGACCCACTGGCTCCAGGTCATCTATAAGTCTTTGCTAGGTAAAGCTCCACCTTATCTCAGCTCACTGGTCACGATAACAACACCCACCCGTAGCACACGCTTCAGCAGGTATATCTCACTGGTCATCCCCAAAGCCAACTCCTCCTTTGGCCGCCTTTCCTTACAGTTCTCTGCTGCCAATGACTGGAACGAATTGCAAAAATCACTGAAGCTGGAGACCCATATTTCCCTCACAAACTTTAAACATCAGCTATCGGAGCAGCTAACCGATCGCTGCAGCTGTACTTAGCCCATCTGTAAATAGCCCATCCAATCTACCTACCTCATCCCCATATTGTTTTTATTTACTTTTCTGCTCTTTTGCACACCAGTATTTCTACTTGCACATCATCATCTGCACATATATCACTCCAGTGTTTAATTTGCTAAATTGCAATTACTTCGCTGCTATGGCCTATTTATTGCCTTACCTCTTCACGCCATTTGCACACGCTGTATATAGGCTTTCTTTTTTTTCTATTAGGTTATTGACTGTACGCTTGTTTATTCCATGTGTAACTCCATGTTGTTGTTTGTGTCACACTGCTTTGCTTTATCTTGGCCAGGTCGCAGTGCTAAATGAGAACTTGTTCTCAACTAGCCTACCTGGTTAAATAAAGATGAAATAAAAAATAATAATACAATTTGTGGCCGGTTTGTTTGCTTGCTTTGGCATCTTTCAACACTCCTCATTATCACATCTATACATGGAACCACTCACTTACACTACTGATTACTGACTACACACACCGTTCTTTATTTGTATATAGGTTACCTCAGTTAATAAACATATTTGTTGTTCCTTATCTCCACGTTCTCTCCCTTTTTGTTATGGGCTTTGAGCCGGTTCGTGACAGTCATTCTGGGGTATTGTGTGTAGATTGATGAGGGGAAAAAAACATTTTAATCAATTTTAGAATAAGGCTGTGACGTAACAACATGTGAAAAAAGTCAAGGGGTCAGAATACTTACCGAATGCACTGTATCTAGTACTGTGCTCCTCCCATAGTGTGCTCTGGACTTTGGGATTGTGAAGAGACCTCTGATGGCATGTCTTGTGTACTAATTTTTTTTTTTTAAATGTATGCATAAGTGTCTGAGCTGTGTGCTAGTAGTTTAAACACACACCTTGGTGCATTAAGCATGTAAGTACTTCTTACAAAAACAAGTAGTGATGAAGTTAATCTCTCCTCCACTTTCAGCCATGAAAGATTGACATGTACATTTAAGGGCCAGCCATGCTGCCCTGTTCTGAGCCAATTATAATTTTCCTAAGTCCCTCTTTGTGGCACCCGACAACACGACTGGACAGTAGTCCAGGTGCGACAAAACTAGTGCCTGTAGGACCTGCTTTGTTTATAGTTTTGTTAAGAAGGCAGAGCAGTGCTTTATTGTGGACAGACTTCTCCCAATCTTAGCTACTGTTGCATTAACATGTTTTGACCATGACAGTTTACAATCCAGGATTACTCCAAGCAGTTTAGTCCTCTCAAATTATTCAATTAATGTATTTCAATGTCACATAATTATAGGCACGAAGCAAGACAGGATTCCAAACAGATGTGAATAACAAGTGTTGTATGTCCAGCAATCTAGCTACGTAGCTAAAATGACTAGCAAACAATGAGGATAAACAATAATACAACAATTTACTGTTGTAAATATCTAAATTTAGGTTGGTTTTAGTATAAAACAATATTTAAGCATGCCTGTTAGACATGGCTGAAGGTAGACACTGTCTGCCTACCTACCTTGGTACATTTGTACAGTCTGGCGACTGTGCAAAGGTTGACAGTTATGCCATATTTCCTTCTACTAAACATTGTTGTAAATGTAATATCTGTGCCTTTGCAGATGTATGCATGTTCAACTAGTCTACCCTAATGTTATGCTGGCACAGCTCAACTGTCGTTCAAACTACAATAGTGTGTACTTTATTACTATATTTTGTCTTGCAGACAATACTTTGTTGCCTGGACTTCTTCCTGGAGTGTATTCTAGATACAGAAACATAATTCCTTTGCCTGCGTGTGTCATTGTGGCAGAACTGTATCCTTTGAACTGTATCACTGTCAAAGGATTAGACATTATGCTGGATTTCAAGCAGACTACTCATGAGGAGCTGAATGGCTGTTTGATCATGACAATACTGTTCCCACAGCTTTACAAGTATTCCCTGAACTTTACTACACTGATCATATTGTATTTTCTTTGTGAATGGCAATTTCATAATGACCTCTTAGCTACAGATTGTTACACCAAAAGCTGTTTAACCAACCTCAGCGATTCTTTCTTCATCCTCTATTCGGGGAAGCAGGAGTCTCATAAAATATCAGTGTCCAGTTGTAGGAAATCAGTTTGAATTTAGAAAGTGCTCAATTTTTAAAGTAAACACTTTTTTTGCTCCATGAAGTAGTCCAACGATGTGTACGCTGTCATCTTGTCTATTTCTCATTGATTGAGACAGGTCTCTGTCATCATAATATGGAGCACTTTGGGGTGGGCACCCATCTGTCTCGATCAATGAGAGAACACTTGAAATAGACAAGATGTAGGAAAAAATCTTTGGGTACATCACATTACCTGGTGTAACAATATGTACCTACAGTTCTCTGCACTTGTGTGTCTCTACAACACGGAACTGTACTACATTGTTCATAAATAAAATGTGTATGTTAATTTTACCATATAACATTACTGTTTAATACCCAGTTCTCTTGAGTTAACATTAAAGTGTACACTCCCATGTAACATTAAATAGTGTACACTCCCCTGTATTTTAGATTTTGACAAATAAACATTCTTTCTATATCTGAATGTCTAGCATCTGTTTGTTGCTACAGAGCCATGTACAGCTTATATAAACATATTATGTGAATCCATTTCGAAGAGTGATAGAAAATATCCATATATATTTTATGGTGGTTTTACATCAAGGCTCTGCAACCCTGTTTCTGGAGGTTTTCACTCCAAGCCTAATCTAGCACACCTGATTCTAATAATTAGCTGGTTGATAAACTGAACCAGGTTATTAACAATTGGGTTTGGAGCGAAAACCCACAGGAGCATACCTCTCCAGGAACAGGGTTGGAGACCCCTGTTTTACATGGTGTAATGCTGAGCCACACTAGCTGCGTTTACACAGGCAGCCCAATTCTGATATTTTTCCCACTAATTGGTCTTAATTCCCCTGAGATATCATTCAGAACTGATCTGATTGTGAAAAAAATATCAGAATTGGGTTCCTTCTGTAAACGCAGCCATAGTCCTTTATCCAGCTTCGGTGGACTGGCAATGGTGTTCTGCATGGTGATCTAGGGAAGCTGAGACTCTTTGTGCTTATGGTGAATGGTCTTTTGCTGTCTGCCAAATGCCAAGTGTGCAAAGCTGTCATCAAGGCAAAGGGTGGCACATTTGAAGAACCTCAAATATAAAATATATTTTGATTGGTTTAATACTTTTTGAATACTACAAGATTCCATATATGCTATTTCATAGTTTTGATGTCTTCACTATTATTCTACAATGTAGAAAATAGTAAAAATAAAGAAAATCCCTGGAGTGAGTATGTGTGTCCAAACTTTTGACTGGTACTGTATATATATATATATATATATATATATATATATGTATTTTATAAGTACAAAAATGGATGTAGCAACTACAGATTGTCCCTTTAAGTCTATCAAAGTGTGCAAGTTTGAGCATGCGTCCATTAGGCCTATAGATATTTTTTTTCTATCAGCATGAATTGGGATCCTCACTATGCAGCTGTTGAAAGAGCACATTTTCACCCAATGTCCATCGGTTTCAAAAACAATGATTGATTGTCAGCTTAAACTTCTTGAATTCAACCATTATTGAGTTGAAATGCACGTTTAGATTTGTGAACAGCCATTCACAACAACCACAATCCGCTAGGCGCAAATAGCTAAATGTAAGAGCAGCAGTGTGATTCACATCAATGCACTTTGAAAATATCAATAATAAGTGATATCCGTATCGCCGTAGACTACACCCCTGCTGTTGTCCTTACCTCCCAGCATTTATTCAAGTTGGATAATCTTTGGATGCCGACAGGAGTCGCACCATTGGAAGAGATAGCTTGGACTGTAGCCTACAAATATCTATCCCTGCTCTTTGTGTGTCATCATAGTGGTCTCTGACTTGTGGTCAGGCACGCCGAGGTGGAACAAACTTAAACTTGCACCTTTTTTCAATGTTGATTGAAAATTTTGCTGTGACCTGTCGCTGACCAAAAGTCAGCTCTCAAAAACAAGAAAAAAAAACAAGAAAATGGCAGAAATATTACTTAAAATAAGCAAAATTATCTGCCAATAGAACATGAAATTTCACTTGCCTCGAATTTTTAAAACAAGTAAAAATATCTATTCTCAAACAATGCACAGATATTTTAAAACTAGTGCATCCAGACTAAAAACAAGTACATTTGTCTGGATACAAAGAAAATATTTAAGAATTATTTTCTCTATGTAGGAAAATGTGCTTAAATTTAGCATCCAATGCTATTGCAATCGTCTTGAAATAAGGCTATGTACCCTGGAATTTACAGAAAAATTGCATATTGTGCTTAAAAGAAGTAATCCCGACTAAGATAAATGTACTTGTACTATTACTAGATATTAAATTGGCTTGCTTAAAGAAAGAATGCATCTGATTTTTTTTCACTTCTTTATTGAGTACTCCGTACATCCAGAGGCTGCATATTGGCAAAACAAAGGGTGCAAAAACAACAACAAAGGCCATTGGTGGTCAAGGTGAAAATTTAAATGTAAGACCTATGGCAAGATACAGTGGGGGAAAAAAGTATTTGATCCCCTGCTGATTTTGTACGTTTGCCCACTTACAAAGAAATTATCAGTCTATAATTTTAATGGTAGGTTTATTTGAACAGTGAGAGACAGAATAACAACGAAAAATCCAGAAAAACGCATGTCACAAATGTTATAAAATGATTTGCATTATAATGAGGGAAATAAGTAGGGTGTACAATTCAATTAAATAATCGTAATATTAAACAATCATGAATATACAAGTATCTTATAGAATTTAAAAGCTTAAATTCTTGTTAATCTAACTGCGTTGACTGATTTACAAAAGGCTTTACGGCAAAAGCATACCATGTGATTGTCTGAGGACAGCGCCCCACATCAACATATTTTTCAACCAGCACAGGCTTCATAAAATCACAAATAGCGATTAAATAAATCACTTACATTTGAAGATCTCATCTGTTTGCTATCCCAAGGGTCCCAGCGACAACATGAATGGTTGTTTTGTTAGATAAATCCTTCTTTATATCCCAAAAAATTGGCGCCATCGATTTCAGTAGTCCACTCATTCAACATGCAGACAAAGGAGTCCAAAAAGCTACGCTAAACTTCGTCCAAACAAGTCAAATGACGTTTCTATTTAATCCTCATGTAAACTATAATATTTCATATGGAAAGTAGTATGTTCAAAAGGAAAGCAAAATTAGTAAGCCTGCGCCCAATAACTCGTGACCTGAAAGACTGATATTGTTCCGTTGCGCTCCTCACCAAAACTCCAAATTTTTGCTTGTTTTTCAAAAAACAAGCCTGAAACCTTGATTAAAGACTGTTGACATCTAGTGGAAGCCATAGGAATTTCAATCAGGGAGACGGAATTACATAGGAACAATGTCATTCCATTATAATAACCTAGGAGCTAAAATATATATTTTTCTAAATCTTGTCGATTTCTCTTTGGATTTTCGACTGCCAAATCAATCCTGTTATAGTCTTAGACATTATTTTAACAGTTTTAAAGTGTTTTATATCCAATACTACAAATTATATGCATATCCTGGCTTCTGGGCCTCAGTAACAGGCAGTTTACTTTGGGCACGTCAGTCAGGAGGAAATTCAGGAAACTAGACCCTATCGCAGAGAGGATTTAATAAACTTGGCAAGTTGGTTAGGACGTCTACTTTTTGCATGACACAAGAAACTGTTCCAACAATTGTTTATTAAAATATTATTTCACTTATAATTCACTGTACTACAATTCCAGTGGGTCAGAAGTTTACATACACTAAGTTGACTGTGCCATTAAACAGCTTGAGAAATTCCAGAAAATTATGTCATGGCTTTAGAAGATTCTGATAGGCTAATTGACATCATTTGAGTCAATTGGAGGTGTACCTGTGGATGTATTTCAAGGCTTACCTTCAAACTCAGTGCCTCTTTGCTTGACGTCATGGGAAAATCAAAATAAATCAGCCAAGACATCAGAAAAACAATTGTAGACCTCCACAAGTCTGGTTCATCCTTGGGAGAAATTTCCAAACGCCTGAAGCTACCACATTCATCTCTACAAACAATAGTACGCAAGTATAAACACAATGGGAACACGCAGCCGTCATACCACTCAGGAAGGAGACGCATTCTGTCTCCAAGAGATGAACGTACTTTGGTGCGAAAAGTGCAAATCAATCTCAGAACAACAGCAAAGGACCTTGTGAAGATGCTGGAGGAAACAAGAACAAAAGTATCTATATCCACAGCAAAAGGAGTCCTATATCGACATAACCTGAAAGGCCTCTCAGCAAGGAAGAAACCACATAAAAAAGTCAGACTACGGATTGCAACTGCACATGGGGACAAAGATCATACTTTTTGGAGAAATGTCCTCTGGTCTGAGAAATGTCCTCTGGTCTGAGAACTTTTTGCCATAATAACCATTGTTATGTTTGGAGGAAAAAGGGGGATGCTTGCAAGCCGAAGAACACCATCCCAACCATGAAGCACGGGGTGGCAGCATCATATTATGGGGGGGGGTGCATTACTGCAGAAGGGACTGGTGCACTTCACAAAATAGATGGCATCATGACGATGGAAGATTATGTTGATATATTGAAGCAACATCTCAAGACATCAGTCAGGAAGTTAAAGCTTGGTCGCAAATGGGTGTTCCAAATGGACAATGACCCCAAGCATACTTCCAAAGTTGTGGCAAAATGGCTTATTAAGGATAACAAAGTCAAGGTATTGGAGTGACCATCACAAAGCCCTGACCTCAATCCCATACAAAATGTATGGGCAGAACTGAAAAAGCGTGTGTGAGTAAGGAGGCCTACAAATCTAACTCAGTTACACCAGCTCTGTCAGGAGAAATGTGTCACAATTCACCCAATTTATTGTGGGAGGTTTGTGGAAGGCTACCCAAAACATTTGACCCAAGTTAAACAATTTAAAGGCAGTGCTACCAAATACCAATTGAGTGTATGTAAACTTCTGACCCACTGGGAATGTGATGAAGGAAATAAAAGCTGAAATACATAATACTCTTGATTATTATTCTGACATTTCACATTCTTTAAATAAAGTTGTGATCCTATCTAACCTAAGACAGGACATTTTTACAAGGATTAATTGTCAGGAATTGTGAAAAACTGAGTTTAAATGTATTTGGCTAAGGTGTATGTAAACTTCCGACATCAACTGTATGTCCCTCTAACTCAGTCCTTCTCAAATAGTGGGGCGCGCCCCCCTGGGGGGGCTCGGAGCGATGCCAAGGGGGGCGCATGACCCCGGGGAACATGCTTTTTCTTGCCACGGGGAGTAGTTTTTTTTTAACCGAACAAGAGCACACAGCACAGAGCAGGAGATATGAAGTGCAGATAACAAACCCTTAATCTTACATCTAGATGTTCCGCTAGCGGAACGTCTGCTCCAATATCCAATGATGGGCGGGGCGCGAAATACAAACTCCTCTAAAATCCGAAAACTTCCACTTTTCAAACATATGACTATTTTACAGCTATTTAAAGACAAGACTCTCGTTAATCTAACCACACTGTCCGATTTCAAAAAGGCTTTACAGCGAAAGCAAAACATTAGATTATGTCAGCAGAGTACCCAGCCAGAAATAATCAGACACCCATTTTTCAAGCTAGCATATAATGTCACAAAAAACAAAACCACAGCTAAATGCAGCACTAACCTTTGATTATCTTCATCAGATGACACACCTAGGACATTATGTTATACAATACATGCATGTCTGTTCAATCAAGTTCATATTTATATAAAAAAACAGCTTTTTACATTAGCATGTGACGTTCAGAACTAGCATTCCCACCGAACACTTCCGGTGAATTTACTAAATTACTCACGATAAACGTTCACAAAAAGCATAACAATTATTTTAAGAATTATAGATACAGAACTCCTCTATGCACTCGATATGTCCGATTTTAAAATAGCTTTTCGGATGAAGCACATTTTGCAATATTCTAAGTACATAGCCCGGCATCACAGGGCTAGCTATTTAGACACCCAACCAGTTTAGCCTTCACCAAAATCACATTTCCTATAAGAAAAATGGTCTTACCTTTCCTGTTCTTCATCAGAATGCACTCCCAGGACTTCTACTTCAATAACAAATGTTGGTTTGGTCCCAAATAATCCATCGTTATGTTCCATCAACGACGTTTTGTTCGTGCATTCTAGACACTATCCCAATGGTAAATCACGGTCGTGCGCATGGCGCAGAACGTGACAAAAAAATTCTAAATATTCCATTACCGTACTTTGAAGCATGTCAACCGCTGTTTAAAACCAATTTTTATGCAATTTATCTCGTAGAAAAGCGATAATATTCCGACCGGGAATCTGCATGTCTGTAAACTGAGGGAAAAACCGAAAGACGGGGGCGGGGCAGGTCGCGAGCCTAAGCATTTATCCACTGATAGAGCACTTAGCTTTTGCTCTCGTGTGCTTCAGCCAGGGCTTTGAATTACGTCATTCCTGTTTTTCACGGGCTCTGAGAGCCCATTGGAGACGTGGGAAGTGTCACGTAAGAGCAGAGATCCTTTGTAATAGATAGAGAGAATCAACAAGGGCAAGAAATGTTCAGACAGGGTACTTCCTGAACAGAACCTTCTCACGTTTTGGCCTGCCATAGGAGTTCTGTTATACTCACAGACACCATTCAAACAGTTTTAGAAACTTTGGAGTGTTTTCTATCCAAAGCTAATAATTATATGCATATTCTAGTTTCTGGGCAGGACTAATAATCAGATTAAATCGGGTACGTTTTTTATCCAGCCGTGAAAATACTGCCCCCTAGTCATAAGAGGTTAAGAGACACCATGGAAAAATATTTAACAGGGATGAAAAGAAAGGCGGAGAGAGACGGAGATAATGAGACAAACGTAAGTCTCCCGAAAGCTAAGACGAGGAAATATGACGAAGCGTATGTAGCGCTTGGCTTCACTGTGACTACGGTGGGAGACGAGGAAAGACCGGTATGTTTACCGTGTCTAAAAATGTTGGCAGCGGACAGCATGAAGCCAAATAAATTAAGGCGTCACTTAAAGACATTACACCCCAATCACGCTGATAAGCCGCTTGAGTTTTTTCAGCGAAAACGTGCCGAATATTGCCAACAATCGTCCCGCTTTGTGAATGCTTCTTCAGTAAACCAGCGAGCACTGTTAGCATCATATAAGGTGGCGTACCAAATTGCTCAGTGCAAAAAACCCCACTCCATAGCAGAGGAGCTGATACTGCCTGCAGCATTAGACATGGTCTCTGTCATGCTGGATGACGCAAGTGCTGCAAAAATAAAAACTATCCCTCTGTCCAATGACACTGTCGCCAGACGTATAAATGACATTGCTAACGATCTTACAGAACAGCTGGTAGATAAACTCAAAGACAAACGTTTTGCCTTACAGTTCGATGACGCAACTGACAGCAACAAAGACTGTTTGTTTATCGCTTATGTACGTTTTGACATGACAAACTCCCTGTGTGAGGATCTACTTTTTTGTAAATATGTCAGAGACAGAGCCACAGCTGAAGAGCTATTCAAAATGCTGGACTGCTTCCTGACTGAGAATGGGCTGAAGTGGGAGAACTGCATTGGTGTTTGCAGTGATGGTACACAGACCATGGCAGGGATGAGAAAAGGACTTCGGGCACTCATCAAGAAGGCCTCACCTAATGCTGAGTGGACTCACTGTGTTATACACAGAGAAGCACTGGCATCAAGGCACCTTTCCTCTGAATTAAGTGAGGTTATGACTGACATTGTAGGTGTAGTCAATTTTATAAAGACCAGACCACTAAAAACAAGAGTCTTCTCTGCTATCTGTGAGGAGATGGGAGCTGAACATCAAGCTGTGCTGTTTCACAGTGAAGCAAGGTGGCTGTCATGAGGAAAAGTCTTGTCCCGAGTTTTTGAGCTCAGAGAGCAGATAAGAATGTTTTTGGAGCAGGAGCACAAGTATGACATCACAGAAAAATTTAGTGATGAGAACTTCCTGGCAAAACTGGCCTACCTGAGTGACATATTTGGAAAGCTAAATGAACTAAATCTACAGCTTCAAGGGAAAGATAAACACCTCCCTCAGGTCACAGACAAGATCAGCTCTTTCACCGAAAGCTTGCAATGTGGGGCAGGCGACTTGATGAAGGAAATACTGATTCATTCCAGAACCTGCATGAATTTGTTGACACTACTGACTATGATGCCACCTCAGTGATTCCATATATTAAGGAGCATATTTCATCACTGATGGGATTCTTTAAAAAGTACTTCCCTGAAAACAGTTCCCAATATGACTGGGTGAGAGATTTTTTCAATGCACCAGCTCCAACTGGTTTCAGCTCTGCAGAGGACCAGTTCATTGATATGACGTCTGATTCCACATTCAGACTGAGGTTCACATCACAGACACTGAGTGAATTCTGGCTGAGTGTAGAGAGGCAGTATCCACTCTTAGGGCAGAGGGCCATGGGCATTCTTCTTCCTTTTGCAACATCTTATCTTTGTGAGACTGGCTTCTCTGCTGTTGCTGCACTGAAGACCAAGTACAGGTCCCAGCTAAACATTGAGCAGGAGCTGAGAGTTGCAGTATCATGCTTCAAACCCCGCTTCAAAAAGTTGTGCTCTGCAAAACGTGCTCATTGTAGCCATTAATCCTGACTTCCTCATTTTGATTTTTAAAAAATCAGCACAAATTGTTTTATTCATTTTTGTTTTATAGGTCAAAATGTTTCATATATTGTGCTCCTGAGTTAATGTTGCTGATCAATTTGAATTTATTATTATTTATTGATCATAATTAATTTTATTTTTCAGTATCAAATGGTCAAAAAATGTTTACAGTTTAAATAAGGGTTGACATTTTTTTAAATTTCAGGCAAATTGATGCACTTGAAGTCTTTTCTGTTACAAAAAAAAAAACAATGTTAAAAGTTATTCTTTGTTGTAAGTTGATCTATATTTCTTTCTTTTTTCTTTTTTTGTTTTCTTTAATGTTAATAAGAATACAATGTTATGCAGAGGTGTACTTATAACAACTTTATAGACAAATTATACTATTTACAGTCGCGGCGGAGAGTTGGGGGGGCGCGAAATGTTTACTTCTTCCTAGGGGGGGGCGTAACAGAAAATAATTGAGAAGCACTGCTCTAACTGCCCTGAATGCCTCTGCTGATCCTACAGCTATTATACGCAGTAAGCATGTGCCTATGAACCAGCGTTATACTGTTAGCACTGAGGCGGTGTGCCCTAGTAGGAAGTTCAGTGTGCACTAACATGAATAACATGAGCATTTCTACTTCTGCTAAGCTTCCCAGTAAAGCAATGAAAACAATCAAGCATCAAAGAAAAGTGCTAAAAATAGCCCACGTTAATTGAAAAAAAGGGGCGGCTCCTTAAGTGTCTGATGACCTTGAGATAGAAGATGTTTTTCAGTCTCTCAGTTCCAGCTTTGATGCACCTGTACTGACCTCGCCTTCTGGATGGTAATGGGGTGAACAGGCAGGGGCTCGGGTGGTTGTTGTCCTTGATTAACTTTTTGGCCTTCCTGTGACATCGGGTGCTGTAGGTGTCCTGGAGGGCAGGTAGTTTGCCCCTCGGTGATGAGTTGTGCAGACCGCACCACCCTCTGGAGAGCTTCGCTTTTGTGGGCAGTGCAGTTGCCGTTCCAGGCGTTGATACAGGCCAACAGGATGCTCTGAATTGTGCATCTGTAAAATTTTGTGAGGGTTTTAGGTGTTAAGGCACATTTCTTTAGCCTCCTGAGTGGGTGGACCATTTCAGTTTATCAGTGATGTGTACGCAGAGGAACTTGAAGCTTTCCACCTGCGGTTCCATCAATGTGGATAGGGGGGTGCTCCCTCTGCTGTTTCCTGAAGTCCACGATCATCTCCTTAGTTTTGTTGACATTGAGTGAGAGGTTATTTTCCTGGCACCACACTCCCACAGCCCTCACCTCCTCCCTGTAGGCTGTCTCATCGTTGTTAGTAATCAAGCCCATTACTGTTGTGTCGTCTGCAAACTTGATGATTGAGTTGGAGGTGTGCTTGGCCACGCAGTCATGGGTGAACAGGGAGTACAGGAGGGGGCTGACCACGTACCCTTGACCACGCACCCTTGTGGGGCCCCAGTGTTGAGGATCACCGAAGAGGAGGTGTTGTTTCCTACCTTCACCACCTGGGGGCGACCCGTCAGGAAGTCCAGAACCCAGTTGCACAGGGCGGGATTCAGACCCAGGGCCTCGAGCTTGATGATGAGCTTGGAGGGTACTATGGTGTCGAATGCTGAGCTATAGTCAATGAACAGCATTCTTACAGATGCACACTGTCCAGATGGGACAGGACAGTGTGCAGTGTGATGGCGATTGCATCGTCTGTGGATCTATTGGGGCAGTAAGCAAATTGAAGTGGGTCTAGGGTGGCAGGTAAGGTGGAGATGATATGATCCTTGACTAGTCTGTCAAAGCACTTCATGATGACAGAGGTGAGTGCTATGGGCGATAGTCATTTAGTTCAATTACCTTTTCTTTCTTAGGTACAGGGACAATGGTGGCCATCTTGAAGCATGTGGGGACAGCAGACTGGGATAGGGAGAGATTTAATATTTTTGTGAACACACCAGCCAGCTGGTCTGCGCATGCTCTGTGGACGCGGCTACGGATACCATCTTGGCCGGCAGCCTTGCGAGGGTTAACACGCTCCTCAAAGTGAGCGAAGAAAGTGTTTAGCCTGTCTGCAAGCAAGAGTTGGTGGCAGATTTTCCTTTAATAATCCGTGATTGTCTGTGGATACTGCCACTGTCTGATCCGTTGAACTGGGACTCAACTTTGTCCCTATCCCGATGTTTAGTCTGCTTGATTGCTTTGCGGAGGGAATAACTACACTGTTTGAATTCTTCCATATTCCCAGTCTTCTTTCCCTGGTTAAATGCGGTGGTTTGCGCTTTCAGTTTTGCGTGAATGTTCCCATCTATTCAGGGTTTCTGGTTGAGGTAGGTTTTAATAGTCACAGAGGGTACAACATCTCCTATACATTTCCTAATAAACTCATTCATCATATTGGTATATGTGTTGATATTATTTTCTGAAGCTACTCTGAACATATCCCAGTCCGCGTGATGAAAACAATCTTGAAGCGTGGATTCCAATTGGTCAGACCAGCATTGAATAGTTCTCGGCTTTGAATAGTTCTCGGCATTGAATAGTTCACGGCTGCTTCCTGTTTGAGTTTCTGCCTATAGGAGGGGAGGAGCAAGATGGAATCGTCATTCGATTTGCCGAATGGAGGGCAGGGGAGAGCCTTATATGCATTCTGGAAGGTAATATAGCAATGGTCGATGGATTTAGCAGCGTGAGTAGAACAATCAATATGTTGATAGAATTTCGGGAGTCTTTCCCTCAAATTTGCTTTGTTAAAATCACTGGCTACAATACATGCAGCCTCAGGATGTGTGGTTTCCAGTTTGCATAAAGTCCAGTGAAATGCTTTTTTAGTGCTCTCGTGGTATCCGCTTGGTGGCGGTTATAGACCGCTGTGGCTATTATTGACGAAAATTCTCTCTGGAGTTAGTATGGGCAGCAATTGATTGTGAGATATTCTAGGTCGGGTGAACAGAAGTACTTGAGTTCCTGTATGTTATCACAGTTACACCGTAAGTCGTTAATCATAAAACATATACCTCCACCCTTCTGCTTCCCGGAGAGATGTGTGTTCCTGTCGGTGCGATGTACTGAGAACCCAACTGGCTTTACAGAGTCAGACAGTATATCTCAAGAGAGCCATGTTTCCGTGAAGCAGAATATGTTGCAATCCCTGGTGTCTCTCTGAAAAGCAATTCTCGCCTTGAGCTCATCAATTTTATTATCCAGAGATTGGACATTAGCGAGTAAAATACTCGGGAGCTGTGGGTGGTGTGCACGCTTCCTAAGTCGGACCAGAAGACTGCCTCGAGTACGTCTTCTCCGCCGGCGTTGTTTTGGGTCAGCCTCTGGAATAAGTTAAATTGCTCTGGGGAGAGCAAATAAAGGATCCTCTCCAGGGAGGTCGTAATCCTGGTCGTAATGCTAGAAGTTCTGGTGAGTACCGCCGCTCTAATATCCAAAAGTTCTTCCCGGCTGTATGTAATGACACAAAACAGTTACATAAACAAACAAAATACTGCAGAGAGCTACAATGCAAAAATAGCTACAATGCAAAAATGTAAATCTAAGTAAAATGAGATATCTTGAATCAAGATATTAAATCAAATATATACTTGATTTTTGTCTGACAACATATTTCTTCTTACCAGGCAGTATTTCTATTAGAGCATTTCACTTTTTTCAAGGTTTTTTGTCCTTAATTATCTTATTAAGATAATATAACTTGTTACTGAGATTTTATTATTGGTTCTGAGTAACTTAATGCTTGAAACTAGAATTACCAGAATTATAAAGCGGTTTGATCAACACTGACAAGTACAAAACTGATTTGTCGAAGTCAGAATTTCTTATTTCAAGCATCTTCTCTGTTTAATCTCTTCACATATTATGAACAGATAATGCCCAAATGGAATTCACTGTTTTATTTTCAGTCTTACACACAGCACAGCATTCATGTAGACAAAATATAGTACAGAACAAACACAGTACACTTTTCATATCTGGGGAACACACAGAGTAATTTGAACAGTTGTACAATTCTATTACATCCCCAAGATGGTATATGACTTTTACATAAGTTTGGATCTTTTTGCTAATTGTGTAATAAGAAGTAAAATCAACCAGCTTTTCAGCATCCACTAACTTAGTGGCCTGTGCAAGGTGTGGGACCTCAACTTGATACGCAATGACGTTTCTATCAAAGTGTATAGTTTGAAATGGTTGATATTCCAAACAATAAAGCCTAGAATCAACAACAAATGTTCTGACCAGTCCAAATTCTGGCATATTACCATTCAGTGCATTAGCAAAGATCATGGACTTCTGAGTTCTGTATTTATTACAGCTCCTAGTATCGACACGCCGCTACCTCTCCTCTGGAGATAGAAGGGTCCGGCCGAGCTGCTTGGGTTCAGGTTCAGAACATGCCTGGGGTTGGGATACAGTCGGTAGAGAATAACAAGGCACTGAAGCAGCTGTTAAGGAATTTGCAACCTTAACTAACTTCTCTCTCTGCCGCTCCCGGAGACGGTTGTCAATGCAGATAATGAGAGAAATGAGTTCATCAAGATCATCAGGCTCCTCCCTGGACACCAACTCGTCCTTTAAGGTCTCAGTGAGTGAGTTCCGGAATGCTCCCTGAAGAGCCTCCTCATCCCAGCCGCTCTCTGCGGCGAGGGTGCGGAACTCACATGCAATTTTAGTAACACTCTGGGAGCCTTGACGGAGGGACAGGAGTCGTTTAGCAGCGTCCTTTCTGCAAACCTGGGTGGTCAAAAACCTTCCTCATCTCCTCCGTGAATCTACTATAGGAGAAGCAAATGGGTCACTGTCTTTGCCACACAGCAGTGGCCCAGGAAAGCGCTGCTCCACAGAGGCAACCAATCAAAAACAAAATCTTGGCTCGTTCACTAGCATAAGAGTTGGGCTGTTGCTCAAATACTAGTGAATGTTGTACCAAAAAGTCTCTGCAGATTCCGAGATTACCATCGTAGAGCTCTGGAGTAGGAACAAATGGCTCCCGGGGCGGAGAGGAGGGACTTGGGACAGGTTGTGAGCTTTGGGCGAAGGTTTGATTCTGTAGGACAGACAGGTTCCGTGAAAACTCATTGATAGTCTCCAGAAGGGTTTTAAGAGCTTGGTCATGTTGATTGAGCAGGGCGCCTTGACCAATGAGCGTTTGGTGGAGAGTATCAAAGTCTGCTGGGTTCATATCTTGGCCAGATCGAACTGTTACGCAGAGTGGCACAGGGGAACCCAAGAGCGGACTTAGACGAGAAAACAGAGATGAATGAACCAAGGTATTTATTGTAAAACAGGGAGATATGGAGTGCAGATCCGGGGAAGCTTGGATGAGTTGTAAGAAACCAGATGTGGAGGCTGAGGTTAGAGTGTGCTGGTATGGGACAGGGTAAACAGGTCCAGAGGGGAATCCAAGGGAGTGGTGGTGTGGTGAGTCCAGAACAGGGTAGCAGGGTGGTGAGATGTGGAACATGAGCCAGAGTCAGGGTGGCAAAACTGCAGTGAGAGGATAAACAGTGTCAAGCAGGGAAACCGGTACAGCAGGGTATCAGGATCTCAAACAATAATGGCTAGAAGCATAAACTGACTCAGCAGAGATTACAATCTGGCAGAGTGGAAGTGGCAGAACTGAGTATTTGTAGAGGTATTGATAATGGAACAAGTTGCAGCTTGTAGGGATCTGCTCCACGCCTGTCTCCAACCACACAATCACACACAAACAGAAAAGGAGGGGGAGAGAGAGAGAGAGTGTACTGGGGGAATGGCTGCAGGTCAAGCAGACACCGGATGACCACTAGGGGGTGTGGCAGGAGCAGATGTGACAAGCAGGACAAGCATTTGCCCAGTTGACTGTTTTAGTTTACCATCACTTGACGTTAATGTACTAACAGAAATTGGGGATGGCCGATCTCTAACATCTAGAGGGGAATAAGGGAAACCAAGAATAGAATAACTCCAGATCAATCTGTCCTGACTCAACAAGATGATTGAAAACACATTTGACTTCCAATGGGGCTACGCTCTCCGGAATTACATGCATAACGTCTTGCGGAGTTTGTTGTATATTATCAAACTAACTTGCTCCTTCTATTGATCCCATATGTTGTTCTCAGGCTGTTGCGAAGCAAGTCCTTCTTTGCCTTTTCTATTTCATCACACTGTCTGACATGCTTCTCCAATGTCCTTTTTGTATATGCATTCTCATTGAAGTGTGACTGCATGTCCTCAAAAGAACACTCACAGTGTCTGCACTTACTGTAGGCAAAGCCCACACCCTCTTTGAACCCTGCTAGTTTACGTTGTGCCAGGGTTTCTCCACAGAGAGAGACGATGGCACCATATATAGTTCTCTCCGTTAATAGTTTGCATTTTAACCCCACTGTACAATGCATCCATGTCTTCCTTAATTCTATTCAATATTACATCTACACCAGATTGATGGAGGTCTGTTGATCTAGCCATGGCAAGTTTTATTTATTTATTTTATTTATTTCACCTTTATTTAACCAGGTAGGCAAGTTGAGAACAAGTTCTCATTTACAATTGCGACCTGGCCAAGATAAAGCAAAGCAGTTCGACACATACAACAACACAGAGTTACACATGGAGTAAAACAAACATACAGTCAATAATACAGCAGAAAAATAAGTCTATATACAATGTGAGCAAATGAGGTGAGATAAGGGAGGTAAAGGCAAAAAAAGGCCATGGTGGCAAAATAAATACAATATAGAAAGTAAAACACTGGAATGGTAGATTTGTAGTGGAAGAAAGTGCAAAGTAGAAATAATGGGGTGCAAAGGAGCAAAATAAATAAATAAATACAGTAGGGGAAGAGTGTAGTTGTTTGGGCTAAATTATAGATGTACAGTGATCTGTGAGCTGCTCTGACAGCTGGTGCTTAAAGCTAGTGAGGGAGATAAGTGTTTCCAGTTTCAGAGATATTTGTAGTTCGTTCCAGTCATTGGCAGCAGAGAACTGGAAGGAGAGACGGCCATACGAGGAATTGGCTTTGGGGGTAACCAGTGAGATATACCTGCTGGAGCGCGTGCTACAGGTGGGTGCTGCTATGGTGACCAGTAAGCTGAGATAAGGGGGGACTTTACCTAACAGGGTCTTGTAGATGACCTGGAGCCAGTGGGTTTGGCGACGAGTATGAATGTATATGTATGTAGATATGTATGTAGGTGTGTATGTAGGTATGTGTATCTATATATATATATATATATATATATATATATATATATATATACAGTGGGGAGAACAAGTATTTGATACACTGCCGATTTTGCAGGTTTTCCTACTTACAAAGCATGTAGAGGTCTGTAATTTTTATCATAGGTACACTTCAACGAGTTCAAACAGGTGCAGTTAATATAGGTAATGAGTGGAGAACAGGAGGGCTTCTTAAAGAAAAACGAACAGGTCTGTGAGAGCCGGAATTCTTACTGGTTGGTAGGTGATCAAATACTTACAGCGAGGGAAAAAAGTATTTGATCCCCTGCTGATTTTGTAAGTTTGCCCACTGACAAGAAATTATCAGTCTATAATTTTAATGGTAGGTTTATTTGAACAGTGAGAGACAGAATAACAACAAAAAAATCCAGAAAAACGCATGTTAAAAATGTCATAAAATGATTTGCATTTTAATGAGGGATATAAGTAGTTGAAAAAAAATGATTTAATGAACGGACGATACACAGACCAAAGTCATAATGTCCATAGGCTATTCGATCATTTTAGCTATAATGACTCTTATGGCTAAAGCTGGGTTAATGTGAAAATAATCGGTGATAAATTGGAACAAAGCACTTAAATAGCTCTATTGGTGGAACTAAATACAATTTCAAATAATAATCTGTTTCTTTGATATGTGGTACACAGGAGCACCACTGATCAGCAACTCCATACATTCCATATACTCCATACATACTTGCTTTATCTTGGCCAGGTCGCAATTGTAATTGAGAACTTGTTCTCAACTTGCCTTCCTGGTTAAATAAAGGTGAAATAAATAAAATAAACATACATACATACATACACAAACATTCAAAACCCAAAATAATAATCTACACTAACTTAAAATATACACATACTTAATAATAATAAAATGCAAAAAAAAATTTTTTTTTAAATAATAATAATAAAGTACAAATAATAATTATATGTACGCACACCTACACATAGACACAAGCACCACAGAAGACTGGTGGGAATCGAATCGGGAGAGCGGCCCATGGCTATGACAGAAGCAGAACGGCACAAAACACCAACTTCCAACTTCTCTGCGTCCAAAACCGAGGAGAGCCAAATCTTCTCACCGGAAGACGAGGTAATTCTGAGTCTTGCAGGGAAGAGCAAGGCTGGGCGAAGATAGAGTTTGGTCGTGACATCTCTGTAGCCGGCTCGATGCTTTGTCATATCGGGCGCATAATCCTCATAGACACAGAAGTAGTGTGCTTTATGTAACAGTTTACCCCTCATTCGAGCCTCGCACATGATAAAATCCTTGGTCTTGAAACTGTGACAACAGATGATTACTGGGCGAGGATGTTGGCCTGGACCAGGCACTGGGGCAAGGGCATGATGTGCACTGTCCAGGTGGGGATCCAAAGCCAAAACTTCCGATCCCATTGCATCCTTCAATAGCTTGGCGAAGAAGTCGGTGGGGCGAGAGCCAGCCTCCACCCCCTCTGCCAGACCAACAATGCGAAGGTTATGACGTCTGGATCGGCCCTCTAGGTCGACCACTTTCACAGAAAGCCTCTGCACACTATCCTGCAAGGATGTGCATAGCTTCTCTAACTCGTTGATCCTACCAGCGTTGAATTCAGAAGCTTTCTCAAGGTCCACAATACTCTGGCCCTGCGAAGCGACCTTTCGAATGGTGCTCTCAATTTTGCTGTCCAGTTCAGCAATAGTAGCCTTAAAATCCTCAGCTATATCAACACGTAGTTCTCCCAGAGTCCGGGTAAGTCCTGTAAGTGTCACGTTGTTAACTGTGCCTTCCGCCATGTCTGTCTCGTTGTTTGGTGTGGAGTACCAGTACCAGTACCGGTACCAGGTAACAGTTCCAGAGTCAGTTTGATATTACATACAGTACCAGTCAACAGTTTGGACACACCCACTATTATTTTTTAAAAATCTTTATTTAACGAGGCAAGTCAGTTAAGAACAAATTCTTATTTTCAATGAAGGCCAGTGGTCCCGTGTGGCTCAGTTGGTAGAGCATGGTATTTGCAATGCCAGGGTTGTGGGTTCGATTCCCACGGGGGACCAGTACGGGAAAAAAATGTATGAAATGTATGCATTCACTACTGTAAGTTGCTCTGGTTAAGAGTGTCTGCTAAATGACTAAAATGTAAAATGAGTAGGCCTCTGATGTGGATTTATTGTCCTTTGGTCGCTTTTTACTTGGCATTTTCACATAGAAAGTTACAATATAATATTAGAAAGAGACGTTTGTTGTAAAAAGTGCCATAAAGTAGGTTAAGTTAGATTGTTTCACAAAAAAGTTGCAGGAGCCTTTCTCACACACAGCCGTTCACTCCAACATGCTAGCTCCTCCTCCAGCACTGGGACTTTTAACTATACATGCAGTCTATCACAGTGCCATCCGTTTTGTCACCAAAGCCCCATATACAACCCACCACTGCGACCTGTATGCTCTCGTTGGCTGGCCTTCACTTCATAATCGTCGCCAAACACATTGGCTCCAGGTCATCTACAAGACCCTGCTAGGTAAAGTCCCCCCTTATCTCCGCTCACTGGTCACCATAGCAGCACCCACCTGTAGCACGCGCTCCAGCAGGTATATCTCTCTGGTCACCCCTAAAGCCAACTCCTCCTTTGGTCGTCTCTCCTTCCAGTTCTCAGCTGCCAATGACTGGAACGAACTACAAAAATCTCTGAAAATGGAAACACTTATCTCCCTCACTAGCTTTAAGCACCAGCTGTCAGAGCAGCTCACAGATCTCTGCGCCTGTACATAGCCCATCTTTAATTTAGCCCAAACTACTACCTCTTCCCCTACTGTATTTATTTATTTTATTTATTTTGCTCCTTTGCACCATATTATTTATATTTTAACTTTTAACTTTCTTCAAACTACAAATCTACCATTCCAGTGTTTTTCTTGCCATACTTTATTTACTTTGCCACCATGGCATTTTTTTGCCTTTACCTCCCTTATCTCACATCATTTGCTCACATTGTATATAGTCTTATTTTTTTCTACTGCATCATTGATTGTATGTTGTTTTACTCCATGTGTAACTCTGTGTTTTTGTATGTTGTCGAACTGCTTTGCTTTATCTTGGCCAGGTCGCAATTGTAAATGAGAACTTGTTCTCAACTTGCCTACCTGGTTAAATAAAGGTGAAAAATAAAAAAAAATGTATCACTCCGCTTTACATTATTACGTTAACAATCGTTATCATCTTAGATTGTAACAAACTTCACAACACAAAGATTAACATATTTCCACAAATAACATTTGAGTTAAATTATGAATGGTCGTCAGGAGAGGACAGAAATTGTGTAGACCTACAGAAAGTAGCACGCTAGTGTACAGGAACATATTTATGTGTTGCTTGGCAACAGTCCAGTCCCGGTCCAGTTGTGGAACTATTTGTGTTGGCGGAGCCAAATAAATGATTAAATGAACAAAAAATCATAATCTGTTGTCGCTTATTACTGTTAATAACTAAAAATTGGTGCTTGTACAACTGTTGTATAAAAGCAATATCACACTCGAGGTCGTGCTGTTATATTGAGTATTATTATCTTCGGCACTCGGCCGTCACAATCAGCACTCCATCTCGTGTGATATTGCTTAACTGACGTAAATTCATCACGTTATCTAGCTACATTAGGGAGGCCTATGAATAACAAAAAATAAGGCGTCAAAGACGGTCCAAATCTTTGAGTCATCTAACAACACCACGAATGAAGATGGAATGGATGACACATATCCGGGCATGGATCATATATCAACCGTAGTATTAAAAGGTAATGTTAATTTGTTTATACCCGTCTACCTTTCTGCTTAGCAAGCTAATGTTAGCTAACGTTAATGTGGATTGGGAAGTTGGCAAACCAAGTTAGTGTGCTAATTTTAACTAGGTAACGTTGACTGTTAGCAGTTAATTACTACACAAACGGCCATTCGTTGAAAACACTTGAACTTCGGTTAGATTAATAGTGTTTTATGACAAATCAAGAAACTGAAGTAGCTATTGGTACTGACAGTATCATTAGCTAGCTAGGTAGCAAGGTATAGCAACCCAGGTTATTTATTAGTCATGTGGGGAAACCTTAGTAAGCTACTGTAGCTAGCTAGCTAACTTAAATTCAAGAGTTTAGTAGTAGGAACAATTGTTCTTAAAATAGTTAGCTAGCTACATAACATAAATATACAGTTGATGAAATAGACAGGTGGAAAACCTGTTTCCTCATGGCTCTCAACCTCGGGCATTCCAAACCTTCACCTCCTGATGTTGGCGGTAACCACAGAATGCACATTATACATGCGTACTGTACACACAAGTTTACTCCAAATACTTTGTTCCAAATACTAGCTAACTAACATTAGCTAGCTACTTAGCTAATGTTAGCCCAATAAAACAACACTGCAGTGTTTTTGAAAGGTTACTGGGTAGGGCTACAGATTATCCTTTCCAGTTTATAGCTACAGTATGTGAAGCGTTCAAGACAACTGGGAAATCTGGAGAAAAAAAAGAGCTCCGATACCGGGAAAAATCTTACTGAAGATCATTGATTTTTCTAATTTTGTTTGCGGGTTCACAATTGTCTTGAACGAACCAAAAGTAATACGTTACCACCATGGCATACTGCATACATTTTTACTAAACAGTACATGCTAAATAGTACACATCATGCAGTTTAAGTAGTAGGGAAGCCAGATTTAGGATATGGACACTGCAACTGGAAAGTTTATTTAGTAACCAAGTCTACTGTAGCATAAATGTAAATATATTCCTCCTAATATTGTACAATATGTGTGTCTCTTCATTGGCCTGGGCTATTGTTTGCATTCAAGACCAGGTCGTTTTTACTGCTCACTAATTTCACTAACTTGTGTGATGTTAAAAAAGATTATGCTAATGTCGTCTATCATGTAAATGACATAAAATTGCATGAAATGCATTTATTAAAGGAAAACTTTTCCCCAGACCCTGCTAACAAATGTTCATTGTGTGGAAATCCTAAAAATGCCCTTACTCAACTGTAGATGTATATAAAGGGGATTTTTTTTTTCTCACGCTACCCCCCCACTCCCCTCGCCAACTTAAAACAATTTCCCGCGGCTATGTGTGTGCATCATTATATTGGTGACGCTGAGGAGCATTTGTCTCCCCCGAAGCGTGCCCTTGGCTTTGTGATTGAGCTTCACACCTGTGTTTGTCACCCCTGTTATGCTTATGCCTTGTTGAACCCTTCTATCCCTCTCTCTCCTCGCGTGCATGGCTGTGAAGGCTCCTCTTCTCCGTCAAGTCAAACTGTCCGGGAACGAATGAAGCGACAGCAGCAGCTCCTCTCCCTAAGCCTCAACTCAGCCATGTGTCTGTAATCACTACCCTAGCCGTGTTGCTGATTGGTTCTGCTGTGTCGGGCCTGTGGTAAGTGAATGACCCTCCAGGATACACCCGTCTGCTGTTGATCAATTGGCCCATTTAATCCTCCTGCAGAATGGATAACAAGCAACACAGCACAGGCAGTAGGTAGGTAGGGCTGCTACACACTCACCCAAATGGCACCTTATTCCCTTAATGGTGGACTACTGTACTCCCTTAAAGAAAACACATATGCATTACACATGTGATAACATGTCAAAGCAACATGTGATACCATACATCTACAAATGTGAAAACATTTAAGCACATGTGAAAACAGGATCTCATGTGAAATACATTTCAACATGAGGATGCAAAATTTCAACATGTGATACCATGGACATTGGACATTGTTTCACATGTAAGAAAATGCAATTCAAGATGTTTGTGAGAGATTTTCACATAGTGTTAATATGTAAAAAGGTGGTGTCAACATGTGAACTCTAAATGTAATACATGTGAACATATCGTTTCACATGTCAACAACTGACCTCGTGCGTCACTTTTTTTTCACGTGAAAAATTCAACATGTGAAAACAGCTATTTCACTTTTATTTTTTATTGTAAGGGAAGTAATTAAATTGTATGTGGGTTTTAAGGTAAGTGCTACCCTTCTCAGCTAAAATAGTGTAAACATCTTTAATCAATGTGATTACATTTGATGTCATCACTTAGTGCTAACTTTTCAATATGACCCTACCTTGAACTCACAACCTCAGGGTAAGCTGATCTTTCTGCTGCACCACAAAGTCTGTAGCATTCTGAGAAGTCCCCTACAGATGAATTACCTATAATTCATCTCTGCATTAATTGCTGTATAAATAAACATACACAATGTAATCATGTATGTCAAAGTGTGTCAGATATGTAAGTTGAAAACACTTTTCGTCATTGTGTGACAAAAAAATACATGGGAAATACATGTGAAACTTCATGTAAAATATCAGACGTGTAGTGTTCCAAAACTACATGGTTTCACATGTAAAAATGTGATTTTCCGTAAGGGCTACTATGACATTATAAAGGGAATAGGGTGCCATTTGGGATGCAGACATGTTCTCACTTTACAAGGCATTTTAACAGCCTTGAGGTTTGTTTTGGTATGGTTTTACCACAGGAGGCTGTTGAGGGGAGGATGGTCATAATAATGGCTGGAATGGAGTGAATGGAATGGTATCAAACACAAGGAAACCATGTTTTTGATGTGTCAATACCATCCCACTGGGCACACCACGTCATTTCAACACAAAAATGTGGGTAATATTTGGTTGAGATGTAGATTAATGAGATTTCATAATTTTTCACACATTTAAAAAGAGAGCCAGATGTTCTTTGAATTCCCAAATGTATATTCACTATGCATTTAAACCATCTAAAAGCAAAACCAAATTACAATGGAAGAACAATGTCAGATAGTTTTTATCTATACAACAACTTAATGTGCTCTTACTGTGCTTCATCTAAAAGCACAACCAAATGACCTGAATTGCAGTTGAGATTACATTAAAAGTACATAGTGTAAGTGATCAATGCTGTCCATGGATGTTATACTAATTTCAAGGTTGAATAAATACTGTTACTATAGTTCTTTTTATGGTTAGTCTTAACATCTCTGTATTACAAAGTAATATTGAATTGTGTTTGGTTGTCAACATAACCACATTTGAAGGAGATGCATCTTTTGTACCACTGATTTAGTCTGGCTTTAATTCCAGGGTAACACTTACTTTGGATAGTCTGTAGAGCATCTAGATGGAGTATCAGTAACATTTCAAATAACTAGTAACTCTACCAACCTTAACCTTAGCCCTAACCCAACCTTAACCCTTACCCTAACTTAAACCTTAACCTTAATCCTTACCCTTATTCTAACCCTAACCTTAGCAAGCAGTTGCTTATCAACAGATACTGTGCCTTCAGAAAGTACTAATACCCCTTGACTTATTCCACATTTTGTGTTACAGCCTGAAAAAAAAAAGTATAAAAAAAATTATAAATCGCACCCATCTACACACAATACCCCATAATGACAAAGACTAAATATGTTGTTAGAAATATTTGAACATTTATTGAAACATAAATACAGAAGTATTCACACCCCTGAGTCAGGGAGTCTTTCTGGATAAGTTTCTAAGAGCTTTGCACACCTGGATTGTACAAAATTGTTAAAGCTCTGTTATGTTTGTTGTTGGTCATTGCTAGACAGCCATTTTCAATTCTATCCATATGTTTGCAAGCTGATATAAGTCAAAATTAGAACTAGGTCACTGAGGAACATTCAATGTAGTCTTGGTAAGCAACTCCAGTGTATATTTGGCCTTGTGTTTAAGGTCCTGCTTGTCCTGCTGAAAGGTGAATTTGTCTCCCAGTGTCTCTTGGAAAGCAGACTGAACCAGGTTTTCCTCTAGGATTTTGCCTGTGCTTTGCTCCATTACATTTATTTTTATCCTGGAAAAACTCCCCAGTCCTTAATGATTAGAAGAATACCCATAACATGATGCAGCCATCACTATTCTTGAAAATATAGAGAGTGGTACTCAGTAATGTGTTGTATTACCTGTGCTTAGCTCTATTGCATTTATTTTTATCCAAAATGAAACACCCTATTTGTTGCCGATGACAAGTGTACCCATAATACGCACAGCAACAGTTGGCAACAGTCCTGTAGTGGACACTCATTTTCCTCTGAGCCTACATCAGTGTGCAGCTGAACACTGCTAGAAACACTCGGTTTGCTATTTTTGACTAAAACAATACCAATATTCATTAAATATAAATACCAAACTTGTTTTTGCGTGGATTCCGCAACGAGGTTCGTTTTTAACAGCTAGGACCGCTGTTTCTTGTCCCGGAATCCCGAATCCTCTTAAGGATCAGAACCTTTCTTTCAATTTTCGCCTAATATGACATAACCAAATCTATCTGCCTGTAGCTCACGACCTGAATCAAGGATATACATATTATTGATACCATTTCAAAGGAAACACTTTGAAGTTTGTGGAAATGTGAAATTAATATATTGGAATATAACACATTAGATCTGGTAAAAGCTAATGCAAAGAAAAAAACATATTTTCTTGTACCATCATCTTTGAAATGCAAGAGAAAGTCCATAATGTACTATTCCAGGTTAGGCACAATTTAGATTTTGGCCACTAGATGGCAGCAGTGTATGTGCAACATTTTAGACTGATTCAATGAACCATTGCATTTCTGTTCAAAATGGTGTATCAAGACTTCCCAAATGTTCCTAACTTGTTTTATTAATACATTTTCAAATTCATAACTGTGCACTATCCTCAAACAATAGCATGGTATTATTACTGTAAATTGGAAAGTGCAGTTAGACTAACAATAATTTAAGCTTTCTGCCCATATCAGATATGTCTATGTCCTGGGAGATGTACAACCTCATGCTAATCACATTAGCCTACGTTAGCTCAACCGTCCCGCAGGGGGGACACCAATCCTGTAGAGGGTTGAAGCCTGCTTGACAGAGCCACTAAGCTACTAGCCATCAAGCTAACGAAGTTAGTCCCAGATGAGGTTTGCAATGCAGCCTGCTTTGTCTGGAGAAATAAATAAACGGTTCCTGCCACTCTAGGAGCTGTATCTACTTTGCTTTGTTTCGGGTTAAACCAGATAACTCAGAGTTTCAAAGTGCCAATTGTTTGCTTGCTGAGGATTATAGGCTTGAGGTGGCTTCTTTGATCGCGCAGGTCACCAGCCTACGTAAGAAACTGGGGAAAACACAGAGTGGAATGTTTACCTTTTTTACGCCGGTGGCTGGATGGCATTCATGCTTGATGGGTGCTTCTCCGCCTTGTCGTTTGTTGCTATCCAGCCTGGCCGGTCTTGCCCGGAGCTCCCTCTGATAGTGGAGTCGAAGGAGCACAGCAAGAAGAACATGGCAATCAACAATGGTCCATCTCACAAACCGTGGAAGCCGACGACAGCGGCCTCCTGCAAAGCAGTCTACACTCCCAACGAGAGGCCCAGAGCGCATGAAGTACAACTAATAGATTTGCCATCCTGGAGCCTGATCTTCCTGCACCTTGGTCACTGGGGGTACCTGTGTCTGCGGTCGCAGTGCCTACTCTTACGATTTTGACGCCGGCAACCTTCCTCCATGCTCTGGATTGAGAAGGGCTTCTCCATCTGTCGAAGGCCTGCACCGGGAGAAAAAGGCTCAAGTTATCCTGCCTCACCCGTCCATAAATGGTTCTCTGAATCCTGTGAAAAGTGGCAGTGGGCAGATTTCCTTGTGTTTCTCGCCAGTCGTGATTTTGGGCAGCTCCATGGTAAGAAATGTGACTGTTCCTTGTGCATAAACAATGTCATATCCCGGAGCTTGTGTAAATGACATTACGTCAGGACATGGAAATCTATTCTATCGTAGTTTGGGGGTTTTAATGACATTAGGAAGGGGCAGCTCAGTTGAAAATGGATTTTAAAGAGCTGATTAACTCTCTGCTAGACACTAATAAAATACCCATCATATCTGGCCCTGTGCCCTCACTGGATTGTGGCACTGAACGCTTTAGCAGGATAATTTATCTTCCTAACTGGCTACATTGCAGCTCAATGGTGTAACTTTTGTTGACAATTTCAATACCTTTTGGAAACAAAACACATTTCGTAAGTTGGATGGGATCCACCAAAATCATTTGGGTTCCTGGATCCTTTCACAGCATTGTAAGGCTGCGTTGAGAAACAATGACTTATCAATGACCCAAGCCCAGCTTAGTTAATCCCTACCATTGTGATGCTGAGTTGTCATAATGCTTCAGCAAATGTACATTATACCAGGGGCATTTGTAGACACAATGTGAGTAACCTCATTTATGTCCATCTAACTTCCCTGAATGCCTCTGTTGTTCCTACAGCTACTATATCCTCTCTAGGGTAGGTGGGACGAAATCGTCCCACCTACGTAACAGCCAGTGGAATCCTGTGGCGCGTTATTCAAATACCTTAGAAATGCTATTACTTCAATTTCTCAAACATATGACTATTTTACACCATTTTAAAGACAAGACTCTCGTTAATCTAACCACAATGTCCGATTTCAAGAAGGCTTTACAACGAAAGCAAAACATTAGATTATGTCAGCAGAATACCCAGCCAAAAATAATCAGACACTCATTTTTCAAGCTAGCATATAATGTCACATAAACCCAAACCACAGCTAAATGCAGCACTAACCTTTGATGATCTTCATCAGATGACACCCCAAGGACATTATGTTATACAATACATGAATGTTTTGTTCAATGAAGTTCATATTTATATCAAAAACCAGCTTTTTACATTAGCATGTGACTAGCATGTGACTAGCATTCCCACCGAACACTTCCGGTGAATTTACTAAATTACTCACGATAAACGTTCACAAAAAACATAACAATTATTTTAAGAATTATAGATACAGAACTCCTATATGCACTCGCTATGTCCGATTTTAAAATAGCTTTTCGGTGAAAGCACATTTTGCAATATTCTAAGTAGATAGCCCGGCATCACAGGGCTAGCTATTTAGACACCCACCAAGTTTAGCCCTCACCAAAGTCAGATTTACTATAAGAAAAATGTTATTACCTTTGCTGTTCTTCGTCAGAATGCACTCCCAGGACTTCTACTTCAATAACAAATGTTGGTTTGGTCCCAAATAATTCATAGTTATATCCAAATAGCGGCGTTTTGTTCGTGCGTTCAGGACACTATCCGAAGGGTAAATAAGGGTCAAGCGCCCGACGTGTTTCGTGACAAAATATTTCTAAATATTCCATTACCGTACTTCGAAGCATGTCAACCGCTGTTTAAAATCAATTTTCATGGAATTTTTCTCGTAAAAAAAGCGATAATATTCCGACCGGGAGTGGTGGTTTTCGTTCAAAGAGAGAGAAAGTAAACATGGAGTCAACTCGGGTACGCGCACCACGTCCCATTGTCCTCAGATCGACCACTATCAAAATGCGCTACTGTTTTTCATCCATGGGCTGCAAAGCTATGATTCAGCTTTCTGGCGCCTTCTGAGAGCCTATGGGAGCGTTAGAAAATGTCACTTCATGCCAGAGATCCCCTGTTTTTGTTAGAGATGATCAATAATGCCATGAAATGGTCAGAGAGAGTGCTTCCTGTTTGGAATCTTCTCAGGTTTTGGCCTGCCAAATGAGTTCTGTTATACTCACAGACACCATTCAAACAGTTTTAGAAACTTTAGGGTGTTTTCTATCCAAATCAATTATATGCATATTCTAGTTACTGGGCAGGAGTAGTAACCAGATTAAATCGGGTACGTTTTTTATCCGGCCGTGCAACTACTGCCCCCTAGCCCCAACAGGTTAAAATGATGTAAAATAGTCGTATGTTTGAGAAATTGAAATTATTGGATTTTTGAGGTTTTGTTTTTCGCGCCACGCTGTTCCATTGGATATTGGCTTGGCGTTCCGCTAGCGGAACGTCTGTCCTCAACAGGTTTTAACCAGAGACTGCAATCTGGTTCAGGTTATCAGTCAACCTACCAGGACTGTAACAAACAGCACAGTAATGAGATAATCAACATGTATTGATCACATCTTTACTAATGCTGCAGAAATTTGATTTAAAGCAGTATCCAGATCCATCAGATGTAGTGGTCACAATATATTAGCCATATCTAGGAAGGCCAAAGTTCCAAAGGCTGGGCCTAATATAGTGTATAAGAGGTCATACTATACTTTTTGTAGTGATTCCTATGTTGCTGATGTAAATAATACACTGCTCAAAAAATAAAGGGAACACTTAAACAACACAATGTAACTCCAAGTCAATCACACTTCTGTGAAATCAAACTGTCCACTTAGGAAGCAACACTGATTGACAATAAATGTCACATGCTGTTGTGCAAATGGAATAGACAACAGGTGGAAATTATAGGCAATTAGCAAGACACCCCCAATAAAGGAGTGGTTCTGCAGGTGGGGACCACAGACCACTTCTCAGTTCCTATGCTTCCTGGCTGATGTTTTGGTCACTTTTGAATGCTGGCGGTGCTTTCACTCTAGTGGTAGCATGAGACGGAGACTACAACCAACACAAGTGGCTCAGGTAGTGCAGCTCATTCAGGATGGCACATCAATGTGAGCTGTGGCAAGAAGGTTTGCTGTGTCTGTCAGCGTAGTGTCCAGAGCATGGAGGCGCTACCAGGAGACAGGCCAGTACATCAGGAGACGTGGAGGAGGCCGTAGGAGGGCAACAACCCAGCAGCAGGACCGCTACCTCTGCCTTTGTGCAAGGAGGAGCAGGAGGAGCACTGCCAGAGCCCTGCAAAATGACCTCCAGCAGGCCACAAATGTGCATGTGTCTGCTCAAACGGTCAGAAACAGACTCCATGAGGGTGGTATGAGGGCCCGACGTCCACAGGTGGGGGTTGTGCTTACAGCCCAACACCGTGCAGGACGTTTGGCATTTGCCAGAGTACACCAAGATTGGCAAATTCGCCACTGGCGCCCTGTGCTCTTCACAGATGAAAGCAGGTTCACACTGAGCACATGTGACAGACGTGACAGTCTGGAGACGCCGTGGAGAATGTTCTGCTGCCTGCAACATCCTCCAGCATGACCGGTTTGGCGGTGGGTCAGTCATGGTGTGGGGTGGCATTTCTTTGGGGGGCAGCACAGCCATCCATGTGCTCGCCAGAGGTAGCCTGACTGCCATTAGGTACCGAGATGAGATCCTCAGACCCCTTGTGAGACCATATGCTGGTGCGGTTGGCCCTGGGTTCCTCCTAATGCAAGACAATGCTAGACCTCATGTGGCTGGAGTGTGTCAGCAGTTCCTGCAAGAGGAAGGCATTGATGCTATTGACTGGCCCACCCGTTCCCCAGACCTGAATCCAATTGAGCACATCTGGGACATCATGTCTTGCTCCATCCACCAACGCCATGTTGCACCACAGACTGTCCAGGAGTTGGCGGGTGCTTTAGTCCAGGTCTGGGAAGAGATCCCTCAGGAGACCATCCGCCACCTCATCAGGAGCATGCCCAGGCGTTGTAGGGAGGTCATACAGGCACGTGGAGGCCACACACACTACTGAGCCTCATTTTGACTTGTTTTAAGGACATTACATCAAAGTTGGATCAGCCTGTAGTGTGGTTTTCCACTTTAATTTTGAGTGTGACTCCAAATCCAGACCTCCATGGGTTGATAAATTGGATTTCCATTGATTATTTTTGTGTGATTTTGTTGTCAGCACATTCAACTATGTAAAGAAAAAAGTATTTAATAAGATTATTTCAATTATTTAGATCTAGGATGTGTTATTTAGTGTTCCCTTTATTTTTTTGAGCAGTATATTTGTTGGTCTGTGGTGTGTAGTGAGGAGCAAAGAGAGGCTGCACTTGACACATTTAAAGTACTCCAGTTACTAATAAGCAAACATCCAATAAGAAAATGACTGTACAAACTGTTACATCCCCTTGGAGTGATGAAGAATTGAAAAAGTGTATAGTTGAGAGGATGAGGCAAAAGGAATGGCAAATAACCGATTGGCAAATGTATTACAAATTGAGAAATCATGTGACTAAAAAGAAGAAACTACACTATGAAACAAATATAAAAAACAAAGAATGATAGTAAAAAGCTTTGGAGCACATTAAATTAAATATTGGGAAAAAAGGCAAACTCAGCTCCATCATTCATTGAATCAAATGGTTCATTCATCACAAAACCGACTGATATTGCCAATTACTTTATTTTTTCATTGGCAAGGTTAGCAAACTTACGCATGCCATGCCATTCAAGTATATCTGACCAAATTATGAAAGACAAGCATTGTAATTTTTTATTCTGTAAAGTGAGTGTGGAAGAGTTGAAAAAAGTATTGTTGTCTATCAACAATGACAAGCCACCGAGGTCTGACAACTTGGATGGAAAATTACTGAGGGTAATTAGCGGACAATATTGCCAGTTATCTGCCATATTTTCAGTTTCAGCTTACTAGAATGTGTGGGCCCCCAGGCCTGGAGGGAAGCAAAAGTCATTCCACTACCTAAGAATAGTAAAGCCTGGCTCAAATAGCTGACAAATCAGTCTGTTACCAACTCTAAGCAAACTTTTGCAAATAATTGTGTTTGACCAGATACAATACTATTTTACAGTAAACAAATTGACAACAGACTTTCAGGATGCTTATAGGCAAGGAAAATCAACAAGCACAGCACTTACAGAAATGACTGATTGGTTGAGAGAAATTGATGATAAAAAGATTGGGGGGGCTATTTTGTGAGACCAGTCCGGCTTTTGACATTATCGACCATAGTCTGCTGCTGGAAAAACGTATGTGTTTTGGCTTTACACCCCGTGCTATATTGTGGATGAAGAGTTACCTGTCTAACAGAACACAGAGGGTATTTTCTAATGGAAGCCTCTCCAACATGATATAGGTAGAATCAGGAATTTGCCAGGATAGCTGTCTAGGCCCCTTACTTTTTTCAATTTTTACTAACGACATGCCTTTGAGTAAAGCCAGTGTGTCTATGTATGTGGATGTCTCAACACTATACATGTCAGCTACTACAGCGACTGAAATGACTGCAACACTTAACAAAGAGTTGAAGTCAGTTTCAGAGTGGGTGACAAGTTAGTAATAAATATTTCTAAAACTAAAAGCATTGTATAGACAAATCATTCACTAAACCTTAAATAATTTAATACACATTGTGGAAATTGAGCAAGTTGAGGTGACTATACTGCTTGGAGTAACTCTGAATTGTGAACTATCATGGTCAAAACATATTGATACAACAGTAGCTGGGGAGAAGTATGTCCATAATAAAGCACTGCAATAACTTCTTAACAGCACTATCAACAAGGCAGGTTCTACAGGCACTAGTTTTGTTGCACATGGACTAGTCATTCAAAAATAATTGAACACTATTATTAGACACAGTGAGCCCATGCAATTTATGTGACTTGTTAAGCACATTTCTACCCCCAAACTTATTTAGGTTTGCCATAACAAAGGGGTTAAATACTTATTGACTCAAGACATTTCAGCTTTCATTTTTATTTCATTTGTCAAAATGTCTAAAAACATAAAACCACTTTGACATTATGAGGTATTGTGTGTAGGCCAGTGACACAAAATATAAATGTAATACATTTTAAATGCAGGCTGTAACACAACAAACTGTGGAGAAAGTCAAGAGTGTGAATATTTTCTGAAGGTACTGTAGTTTGTTGATAGAATGACCATCTGTAGAGCGTCTATATATGGACTATCCAAATAAAGTGTGACCAATTCCAGTTTGTCTACAAATGTATAATTGATATGTTGGATTCACGTCTCCATCTCAACCATTGGGGGTGGGGTTGAGCTGGAGACATGAATCCAGCATATCAGTAATTCATTTGTAGACAAACTGTAATTAAAGCCAGTGGCACAGATGAGAGCAGAAGATACACCTGGTGATTTTTGGTTGCATTGACAACCAGACACAATTCCATATCCAATTTGTCTACAAGTTAATAATTGATATGTTGGATTCACGTCTCCATCTCAACCAAAAATCGAAGTTAAAGAATAGGAGTAAATCAAACTTTAAGTACATGTTAAATAAAGATTGACTTGAATTAGTCCTATTCTTTAACTTAGATTTTTGGTTGAGATGGAAACGTGAATGCAATATTAATTATCAACTTGAAGATTACGTTTGAAAGAAGTATATGTATATATGTGTCTATTTTTTGTTTAATCCTGTGTTGAAACAATAGCTGTTGATGACTTTGCAAATGTTATATAGGCCTAAATAGTTCCACTGATGATATGACTTACTATAAAAGTATGGTTACTTTTCATTTGCTCTGTTAAACTTACCCTTAAGGAATGACTTCGATAGCAACAGTGAGCCTATTTTGTTTTTAAGAGATCTCTCAATATCATTCTCAAGATAGCACAGTAGTCAGAGACAAAAAGCTAAACAGGGCTGGGCTTGGTTAAAACCCAGGATGGGGACCAAATTGACAGCTGTAGATAGATCAACTCTCCAGTAGGAGGTGCTACCCCGAGTATTGTTTTTTGATAGTGGATATAACACTGTATAAATTCAACATATTTAATGTAAAGTTTGTCTATACTGACAATTGATTACCATGGTGACATAATCCTGGGGTTGAAATTTGACAACAAGATTTAACATTGGATTTGAAAAAAAATGTATCAATGTATTTTCCACATAGATTTCACTTCACAATACCTTGACACATTACCTTCAAACAACGTTTGTGCCCAGTGGGATTCCATTCATTTCATTCCAGCATTCACTATGTATATACAGTGGCATAATAAAAGTATTCACCCCCCTTGGCATTTTTCCTATTTTGTTGCCTTACAACCTGGAATTAAAATTGATTTTTTTAGGGGTGTGTATCATTTGATTTACACATACCTACCACTTTGAAGATACAAAATATTTTTTATTGCGAAATAAACAAGACATAACAGAAAAAACAGAACTTGAGCATGCACTAACTATTCACAAAGTCAATACTTCGTTGAGCCACCTTTTGCAGCAATTACAGCTGCAAGTCTCTTGGGGTATGTCTCTATAAGCTTGGCACATCTAGCCACTGGGATTTTTGCCCAATCTTCAAGGCAAAACTGCTCCAGCTCCTTCAAGTTCTGCCAGTCACTTTCTGTTAAATGTCCCAAAAGCACACACATCCTTGGGTCGCTTGTCTTTTCAGTTTGCTGGAGCTAGCGACTGGAACGAGCTGCAACAAACACTCAAATTGGACAGTTTTATCTCAATCTTTTCATTCAAAGACTCAATCATGGGCACTCTTACTGACAGTTGTAGCTGCTTTGCGTGATGTATCGTTGTGTCTACCTTCTTGCTCTTTGTGCTGTTGTCTGTGCCCAATAATGTTTGTACCCTGCTTTGTGCTGCTACCATATTGCGTTGCTACCATGTTGTTGTCATGTTGTGTTGCTTCCATGCTGTGTTGTCATGTGTTGCTGCCATGCTATGTTGTTGTCTTAGGTCTCTCTTTATGTAGTGTTGTGGTGTCTCTCTTGTCGTGATGTGTGTTTTGTCCTATATTTTTATTTTAATCCCAGCCCCCGCCCTCGCAGGAGAACTTTTGGAAGGCCGTCATTGTAAATAAGAATTTGTTCTTAACTGATTTGCGTATTTAAACAAAGGTAAAATATTAAGCAAGTCAGCCATATCAGCTGTGGTTTTAAAAAGTCAGTAAATTAGGCTGAATGAACTGCCAGATGAGGCTCCGCTGATAGCTAGGTGTAGCGATGGGAAGAATTCACTCCATGGTGCTGAAAGGAAAGCTCCACTGTGGGGACAGCTTTATGTAGGCCCTAACAGTTTGTTGGCACTGTTTGTCACCTTTGTAGTGCAATTCATGTATTATTTAGTGTTGTGTTGTGGCTTTGCTGGCATGCATCTAAAAAAAAAAAAAATCTGTTTGCCCGACCAAGATTTACAAATCGCCCCCGATGACGTCCCCACGTCAGTAATGGAATGCAGGGCTTTTTACACTGACAGTAATGGAGTAAAGACACGTTGAAGTTTACCTCTGAGTTTGGTTGATTCAATTCCGTATAATATCCTAGCTTAGTTTAAGTTGTAAGTATAGGATTGACTGCTACAGCGAGCCTGCTTCGCTAGGGCTGGACCAGGTAGGGTTGATTTGCGTTTGAGCTGTTTGTGAATGGTAAAGGATTTATACTATCTGGTGACGTTGTTGCAGTTGGTATTTTGCATTTTATTGGGATCTCCATTAGCTGTTGCAAAAGCAGCAGCTACTTTTCGTGGGGTCCACGCAAAACATGAAACATAATACAGAATGGCATTATACAGAACATCAATAGACAAGAACAGCTCAAGGACAGAACTACATACATTTTAAAAAAAGGCACATGTAACCTACATATCAATGCATACACACAAACTATCTAGGTCAAATAGGGACAGGCGTTGTGCCGCAAGGTGTTGCTTTATCTATTTTTTGAAACCAGGTTGGCTGTTTTTAGAGCAATATGGGCTCTATATAAAACTGTACACTTTCTTGAATTTGTTCTGGATTTGGGGACTGTGAAAAGACCCCTGGTGGCATGTCTGGTGGGATAAGTGTGTGTGTGTGTCAGAGCTGTGTGTAAGTTGACTATGCAAACAATTTGGGATTTTCAACACATTAATGTTTCTATGAAAAATAAGTGATGCAGTCAGTCTCTCCTCAACTCTTAGCGAAGAGAGACTGGCATGCATGGTATTTAAATCAGCTCTCTGATTACAATTAAGAGCAAAACGTACCGCTCTGTTCTGGGCCAGCTGCAGCTTGACTAAGTCTTTCCTTGCGGCACAGTTACAGAACAAGAGAGGAGAACTTTTCTTCTACATCATGCTGGGACAGATGTGCAGGACATTTTCTCCACACTCGCAGACACTGGAGAACCAACAGACTATATTAGGGCTGTGGCTGTGTTAAATGCATATTTCGTGCCACAGGTGAACACAGCGTTTGTGAGACAGACTGTTTTTATCAACTGATAGACAACTGGTGAGCCAGTTTAGCAATTTGTTACTTATTTTAGACAAGCAGCTAAAGACCTGACTTTGCTGGAGATAAGGACAATCAGATTAGAGATGCCATACTGAGAAAGTGTAATACAGAATATGTGAGGCAAAAACTATTGGAGGAGTGCTCTGGGCTAACATTAGCGCGGTCACTCGAGCTAGCCGCACAATATGAAATAATTGAAGTGCAAATGTCTGCCACGCATGCGAGTATGGATGCTCTGGATAATGTGACCATGCATCGTGTTTTCAAAAAGGAGGGGAAATATCACAAAAGGGGGCAGAGACAGAATGCAGAAGGAAAGGACAAATCAGAGAAGGTGTGCTATCTTTGTGGAAATGCAGATCATTTTGCAAAGGACCCTGCTTGTCCAGCACGTGGCCACACGTTTTTGCTAAAATGTGCACAATCAAAGGTACACTATATATACAAAAGTATGTGGACACCCCTTCATTTGGCTATTTAAGGCACACACACGTTTGTGACAGGTGTAAAACATCTATATTAATGCCCATGATTTTGGAATGAGATGTTCAATGAGCAGGAGTCCACATACTTTTGGTGATATAGTGTATTACAAGAGTGAATGTATTGAGAAGTAGTCCTCAAAGTACACTACATGAATGAATGAATGAATGGAATTTTAAAAAACTTGTCAAATAGGCAATTGGCAACCCATCAAACATTACAATAATTCACTATGGTAATAAAATGATAATAATTTTTCCGGTGTCCTCTGCATTGCTCATCGCATAAAGACTGAGAAATAATAAATAAGGTAAAAATCTATCCAAAATAGTAAATAACAACCCTAGAGCAGTAAAATAATATACATACATACAGTTGAAGACGGAAGTTTACATACACCTTAGCCAAATACATTTAAACTCAGTTTTTCACAATTCCTGACATTTAATGCTAGTAAAAATTCCCTGTTTTAGGTCAGTTAGGATCACCACTTTTATTTTAAGAATGTGAAATGTCAGAATAATAGTAGAGAGAATGATTTAATTCAGCTTGTATTTATTTCATCATATTCCCAGTGGGTCAGAACTTTACATACTCAATAATAATATGTCTGTAAACAATTGTTGGAAAAATTACTTGTGTCAAGCCCAAAGTAGATGTCCTAACCGACTTGCCAAAACTATAGTTTGTTAACAAGAAATTTGGAGTGGTTGAAAAATGAGTTTTAATGACTACAACCTAAGTGTTGGTAAACTTCCGACTTCAACTGTACATACATACATACGTACGTACATGCATACATATATACATACATACATACATACATACATACATACATACATACATACATACACTGCTAAAAAAAAGGGAACACTTTAACAACACAATGTAACTCCATGTCAATCACACTTTTGTGAAATCAAACTGTCCACTTAGGAAGCAACACTGACAATACATTTCACATGCTGTTGTGCAAATGGAATAGACAACAGGTGGAAATTATAGGCAATTAGCAAGACACCCCCAATAAAGGAGTGGTTCTGCAGGTGGTGACCACAGACAACTTCTCAGTTCCTATGCTTCCTGGCTGATGTTTTGGTCACTTTTGAATGCTGGCGGTCCTTTCACTCTAGTGGTAGCATGAGACGGAGTCTACAACCCACACAAGTGGCTCAGGTAGTGCAGCTCATCCAGGATGGCACATCAATGCGAGCTGTGGCAAAAAGGTTTGCTGTGTCTGTCAGCGTAGTGCCCAGAGCATGGAGGCGTTATCAGGAGACAGGCCAGTACATCAGGAGACGTGGATGAGGCCGTAGGAGGGCAACAACCCAGCAGTAGAACCGCTACCTCCGCCTTTGTGCAAGGAGGAGCAGGAGGAGCACTGCCAGAGCCCTGCAAAATAACCTCCAGCTGGCCACAAATGTGCATGTGTCTGCTCAAACAGTCAGAAAAAGACTCCATGAGGGTGGTATGAGGGCCCGACGTCCACAGGTGGGGGTTGTGCTTGCAGCCCTCCATGTGCTCGCCAGAAGTAGCCTGACTGCCATTAGGTACCGAGATGAGATCCTCAGACCCCTCGTGAGAACATATGTTGGTGCGGTTGGCCCTGGGTTCCTCCTAATGCAAGACAATGCTAGACCTCATGTGGCAGGAGTGTGTCAGCAGTTCCTGCAAGAGGAAGGCATTGATGCTATGGACTGGCCCGCCCGTTCCCCAGACCTGAATCCAATTGAGCACATCTGGGACATCATGTCTCGCTCCATCCACCAACGCCACGTTGCACCACAGACTGTCCAGGAGTTGGCGGATGCTTTAGTCCAGGTCTGGGAGGAGATCCCTCAGGAGACCATCCGCCACCTCATCAGGAGCATGCCCAGGTGTTGTAGGGAGGTCATACAGGCACATGGAGGCCACACACACTACTGAGCCTCATTTTGACTTGTTTTAAGGACATTACATCAAAGTTGGATCAGCCTGTAGTGTGGTTTTCCACTTTAATTTTGAGTGTGACTCTTAATCCAGACCTCCATGGGTTGATAAATTGGATTTCCATTGATTATTTTTGTGTGATTTTGTTGTCAGCACATTCAACTATTTAAAGAAAAAAAGTATTTAATAAGATTATTTCATTCATTCAGATCTAGGATGTGTTATTTTAGTGTTCCCTTTATTTTTTGAGCAGTGTATATGTGTGTATGTATGTATGTATGTATGTATGTATGTATGTATGTATGTATGTATGTATGTATGTATGTATGTATGTATGTATGTATGTATGTATGTATGTGTGTGTATATATATACACACACATACATACATACATACATACATACATACATACATACATACATACATACATACATACATACATACATACATACATACAAATTCACCCTTAATCAAACAAAAGGTTCTCAATTTGGGTTTATGATTAATCTCCTCCACTCATTTTTTTTCATATTTCATTAACACTTGTTTTTTAATCATATATATTTGTCATGACGTTGGCCTGTGGGTAAGGTTTATGACCCCCCCCATAAATACCTTTCTCCCTTCCCCTCTCTGACCCTACTGAAGGACTTGAATAGCCTGTGTTAAATATATGCCCCGTGCGAGGAATCTAAAATAGGATGAAGCTTTAATTTTGATTCAGCCTATATAAAATTGAAAAGCAGATTACATAATATACCAAGTTTATTCTATACATCATGGGAATTGTAGACCGGAATTATTGGTGCGTGTGTGCTCTGGAGAATCGCCTCCGTGTTGTGCTCTGAGGTAATCAGTGGGTAGCATAAACTATACATGTATGTATGATGGCTGATAAAGCTATCTGAGAAATAGCGCGTTTGGCCAAACGCTAAGTATTTCTGCCTCTCGCGTTTCAGACGCGTGTTGGCTAGGTCATTATTAATTTCTCGAGCGAGGACAAAGACCCAGCCGATTGAAATTTAGGAGAGATTAGCTTGACCAGCGATAAGTATCTCTCTGTCTCTCTCGCGTTTCAATGCGAGTAGACCACGGTGCATTTCGATTGCTTGCCGCGAGTTCCTGTTAAAACATCGTCAAATATCGCTGAAAAGGGTTTGAACATAATACGTTATCAGTAAAACCTTTCCCTTGCCAAGGGAATCCTATGTTGAGCATTTTTCAGGCATCAAGTAGCATTAGCTTGCTCGAGATGCTAAGCTAACAAAAGGGAAAACAGCCATTTTGTTTTGCGCCACATTGTAATTCATCCGACTTGCGGAACGAAAGTCCCGCCCTGGGTACTTCCGTTTGATTTCAGTGTGTGCCAGCAGGGACCTCTGAAGAGTCACCAGTACTTTCCTTCAAGAATAATTAGTCAGGTGACACTCAAGTCGTTACTCGAGATATCCAGACGGATATCGATGTCTTATTCAATTGAACTAATAAGGGAAATTGCCAGATTTACATTCTCAAGTTTAAATAATATCCAAATTGATGAGTTTTCTAAATGAGACATTGTAATCTTTTCCACATTAACCTAGATGAATAAACCTTTCAGGTTAATTAAAGTTTAAATCCCAAATAGCCTATACAGGTTTGATTTATCATTAAAATTGATCAATCAGTAAAATTTGGTTTTTGCAAAACCCATTCAGTAATCCAGTACTGACAGAAGTCCCGCCCCAGCGGGAATCCCATGTGGCTTCGGCCCAAGGAAGAAGTGTACCATAGTGGGGAGTGTTCCCAACATTTAATCTACTGTTTACACTTATGATATCCAATCAATGGAGATTGTATGGATTATCATCTCATTCAATTTAATAAGTTAAATTGTTGAACAAACCTTAATGTTCTTGCAATCAAATGAGACACTTTTAAACTTCCCATATTAACCTGGATGAAGCAACCTCAGGTTAATTGAAGTTTAATACCCAGATAGCCTACCCAGGTAGGATTAATCATTGGCATTGATTAATTAATTCAATTTGCTTTTGCAAATTCATTCACGTCCAACTTCCACATTACTGGTACAGTACTGATGGTTCGTCAACATCTATGAATAGATTAAACTTGTCTTTGCAGCTTCCAATGAATACCAAACCCAAACATTGAAAAAAAATAGGAACATTTTTCCTCTAAATTTTTCTAATAATGTGCAAGCTACCAAAGGAGGTGGTCACCACTCCTCCGCTAATTAGTGAACCTCCACCCATAAAAGGATTGATCTCTGACCTCAGCAGTGATACCAACCCTAATTATGCCATTAGAAAAACAACAGCCGAAATTGCGAACGCTCTCCAAAATCAACCATCAAACACAGGCTTTGTGACTGTTCTCTCCACTTTAGCACTTATGTATCGCCATCAAAGGTTGGCATCGGTCCAATACCACAGTGCAAAGCTGAAGCACGTGCAAGACATGGCTAGCATGAGGGCACAGGTGGAGAGAACTGAGCAACTATTGACAAAAGCAGGAAATGAAAACATTCTGCTGGTCGAGGAACTGCGTTTGAAATCGGAACAATTAAAAGTAATTGCAAATACTTATGACGATGAACGAGCACAAACTCTCGAACAAAATCGTCATCGGCAGGAACAACTCGATTTAGCCAAAACTAAATACGATGTAGTCCACTCCAAACTAGATAAATCTTTCGAGTTATCTATAAACAGGAGCGCACAATTTGATAACATGCAGGCAGTTTTGTTGAACGTTACTCAAGGTAACAATGTTCTACTCCAAATTCTGCAGACCAAAGACGATCAGTTGATGAACACAATGACAAAGTTGGATGACAAATCAGCAGAACTTATTGAAGTCGCTGACCAATTGAATGATGAGAGAACTCAGGTGATGAGGATGGAAATATTGATTTCTATGCAAGCAGAGGAAATCTCATCACTGAATCTCTCACTCGAGACCTCTATCTGCAAACCATGACAGATAAGTTTGAGACCGAAAGGAGCAGAGGTGACACTCACGTGTCCAAAATCGGTACTCTAAGCGCTCAAGTGGACTCTGCAATGCAGCAGAAGACCACCCTTAGGTACCATCTGGAGGAAGTCCAGAATGGTCACGCTCTACAGCATGACTACCCATCCAAGCAACCGGAGTCCGGTACTCAAAGGAGTGAAGACGATAGGTTTCAGACATTGCCTCCATCATGTGTCCCTCAGTCTTCTCCTCTTGGCCATTCGGCACTGAGTAATATGGAGCCTCTTGGCCAACAAAGCCAAAGCTTGGCTTCTCCTCTTGGCCTGTCGGCCCCAATTTCTCCACAGGATGAAGCCAACCCTCTCCGCCCGCTTGGCGCGGAATACCTTGACAAACTCGTCAAGAATTTCCCCACCTTTGACCCCGTTCCAGGTCAGCCAAACGATACTGAGACGTTCCTAGCTGACATAGAGGACGCGTTGGGTGGCTACCCGAACGCTACGGGTTCTGACAGGGTTTACCTGTTGAAGCGAACGTCGAATAGACACGTGACAAGGTTCATTCGTCTACAACAGCAACACGTGCTAAATGACTACGCTAAACTTGCCACAGCTTTGAAATTAGAATTCAGTGGTTCTGCGACTCGCAAACACGATAGCTCACTGGCTAACACGGTCAAACAAGCTCGGAACGAACACCCACAAGCTTTCTATCATAGGCTTCGTTCAGCTTACTTTGGCCTACTCACGGAAACAGGAATGGAAGAGCTGTTACCATTCAAACAAATGTTTCTGTCGAACATGTATCCCACCTTCATAACCTACTTGGGCCCTGCAGCCCACGTTGGCTTGCCTATCTTACAACTCAGAGAGCTTGCAAGCACAGCTTTTGAGGAATCAAAAGCTCGCAACTCTAAGAGCCCTGACCACTCGGTTTTGAAGTTTGACCAGGAGCACTCACTCCAGTTAGAGGGTGCATTATCAGGTATTGGAGCGTCGAGAGCTGACGCACAACAACAGTTTCTACCACGAAACCATGATTCCAATAACCGCTGCGGTCTAAATAACTGTAAAGTACGTCGCCTTCAAAACGACTACCGCTACAATCGACCTGTTCGCTACGTTCCTGCACCCAACCCACACAAAGTGTCAGAACACAAGGGTAATAAAGGGTTGAAGGACGATCAAAACGTAGACCAATGTTCTCCAGAAGTTCCACTACGTGAAGAACTAAAGCTAAAACAATTTGAGAAAAGGGTAAAAGATAAGTCACAAAGACTAGACGGGGAATTACCGGACACCAGGTCCGCAGGAATTAATACCCATAGCATGGACGTTAAAGTTCAAATTTCTCCCGCTCTCATTCAAGACCCTATCCAGGGCCGGCTTGATCAAGAAACAAGCCCCCGGGCTCTGTCTATAGACTCCGATACAAAAGTTGCGAAGATAAAGGTCAAACGCTTCGTTAAAGCCAAGCTTACTCAAAATCGGAAAAGTCAATCTGCTTCCATCTGGAACAGACATGGCACATCACATCGTTGCGAACGAACACTCCACTTTGTGGGGAATATGTCCACTAACCACGAATCTAAACGGCCATACCTGGAAACAGTCCTGGAGGACTGCTTAGCTTGTCATGCGCTAATTGATTCGGGTGCGACAATATCACTCATCTCTCAAACATTGTTTGATGATCTCAAAAGGGCTTTGAAGCCAACTAAACGTTGGTTAAAAGTGGAACGATGAGACACTACACTTCGAGGGGTCACTCAGACTACCTCGCCTCTCACATTGAGAGTCATGCTGAAACTACACTTCCAGGACGTATCGCTCGTTCACCCTGTGTATGTTACCAGCCTCGAAACTGTAACCCTGCTACTTGGAGCAGACTTGATGGATCGGTTACTCCCATTGATGGATTGGAAAACCAACCAGGTATGGTCAAAGGCCACAGTGCCTTCTCCACTGACCACACTGTCTTCTCCTAACGCTAGCTGCAATGCAATCATTCACGAGGGGTATCTGTCAAAAGCACCCCTTGGGAAAAAGACGTTTAGAAACCTCTTGGTGCAGTATCCGATCCAAGGAGATATTACGATATCTCGACACATTCCATCAGCCAATCTGATTGACCATTCTTTTCATGATTTCGAGCCAGCTGTCTCTGTGAATGAGCAACTTCCCTCCTTCTTGCAGTCGTGCAATACGGTAGTTGAGATGAACTTCTCTTGCCCTTCGGACACTTCCGCAAGCACTGCGGCCGTCTCAGCAAGAAAAACATTGATGCGCAGAGTACACTCTGCTTCCGATGATACACCTTCTGCTTTGTTGGGGACTGTCACCCCTTACAATGACACTAATGGCGTCAGTCCAGCAACTGACCCGATGACTCCCACTGGTGAAACACTTTGCGATATCAAATCAAATCAAATTTATTTATATAGCCCTTCGTATATCAGCTGAAATCTCAAAGTGCTGTACAGAAACCCAGCCTAAAACCCCAAACAGCAAGCAATGCATGTGAAAGAGGCACGGTGGCTAGGAAAAACTCCCTAGGAAAAACTCCCTAGAAAGGCCAAAAACCTAGGAAGAAACCTAGAGAGGAACCAGGCTATGAGGGGTGGCCAGTCCTCTTCTGGCTGTGCCGGGTGGATACTATAACAGAACATGGTCAAGATGTTAAAATGTTCATAAATGACCAGCATGGTCAAATAATAATAATCATAGTAGTTGTCGAGGGTGCAACAAGCACGTCCGGTGAACAGGTCAGGGTTCCGTAGCCGCAGGCAGAACAGTTGAAACTGGAGCAGCAGCATGGCCAGGTGGACTGGGGACAGCAAGGAGTCATCATGCCAGGTAGTCCCGAGGCATGGTCCTAGGGCTCAGGTCCTCCGAGAGAAAGAGAGAAAGAGAGAATTAGAGAAAGCATATTTCAATTCACACAGGACACCGGATAAGACAAGAGAATACTCCAGATGAAACAGACTGACCCTAGCCCCCCGGCACATAAACTACTGCAGCATAAATACTGGAGGCTGAGACAGGAGGGATCAGAAGACACTGTGGCCCCATCCGATGATACCCCCGGACAGGGCCAAACAGGCAGGATATAACCCCACCCACTTTGCCAAAGCACAGCCCCCACACCACTAGAGGGATGTCTACAACCACCAACTTACCGTCCGAAGACAAGGCCGAGTATAGCCCACAAATATATATATCACAAATATATATATCACAGACCGATATCCTCGTCTCAGTTTGCAGGTACTGAAGAGGTTGCCACACGCGGACGCGCTGGTGACTGACAGACCTCGACAGCCACTGAGGGTGTTGAAGCACAAACACCAGGAGATTTGGATGAAAGGTTACAGCCATTCTCATAATAACGCGGCCACTGACAACTCGTACATAGGGTCCGACCTTTTCGTTTGCACCTTGGACACCAACACCACCCGCTGGTGGGGGGGTCCCGAGACACAAAGGGGGGGAATAGTAGCCCAGACCCATGATGAGCCTCATTGAGGCCGGTGGGGGGGTCGAGACTACGGACAACACCGTACGAGGCCGCCAGAGCATAAATCAAATCTAGTTGTAAACTCCCCTATGAGAACAGCGAGGAACAGACAGGCCCCTAGACGGGGATTATCTTAGAACACATCTAAGATAGTTCTGAGGTGTACCATACTGGTCGTAAAGGAAGTCCAGTGGACTTGTCCACCTCCAAAACAAATGGCAACAATAATAATTCCTTGCCATGTGTAGGTTCAACTACAATACAACTAGTAATATGCTCCAATCATGTGTTCCGGTAGATAATATTTCAGAATAAATCGGTAGGACAACTGGACCCCTTGAATACCAGTGCCAATACCACAGTCAGTCCAGCAACACTCAGTAAAAGGATTAGTAACCTCACAAGTTAAATTGCTATTGATAATAGCGTCATAGGAGTCACTCAGAGTGCAACACGGTGAAGGGAATCTCCATTGCACTCTTCCAATGGTTAACACATGCCACTAATAAATAGAACCCTCCATTCAGGAGAAAAGTTATTAGAAGTCATGAACCATGATCACACCACGTACGACTGGTCTAATACTTAGAGTACTTCCGTCGTGAGGTTAGCTCCTCCGTGGATAACATAGCTATGAAATAGACTTCATACCTACCGCCACTACAATAGTGGAAGACACCGTGACTTGTAGAAAACTATTTCAGACTCCCTTGACACCAATTCTGACTGACCTCCAGGCATTGACCTGAAAATTACCTGACTGCGTCAGACTCATTCTGAACAAGTTGTAATCTGCCTGGATACTTGGTTTTCTTCCCTTGACATGCGCGATTGTGTAAGCATAAACACATGCACAACGGAACATCCAATTAGGATTTATGCTAGGATCACTTAACCTGTTAGGGTATAGGGGGCAGTATTTTCACGGCTGGATAAAAAAATGGACCCGATTTAATCTGGTTACTATTCCTACCCAGTAACTACAATATGCATATACTTATTATATATGGATAGAAAACACCCTAAAGTTTCTAAAACTGTTTGAATGGTGTCTGTGAGTATAACAGAACTCATTTGGCAGGAAAAACCCTGAGACAGATTCTGACAGGAAGTGGATACCTGATGTGTTGAATTGACTTTAAGCCTATACCATTGAAAAACAAAGGGGCTGAGGAATGTTTTGGCACTTCCTATTGCTTCCACAAGATGTCCCCAGCCTTTACAAAGTGTTTTGAGTCTTCTACAGTGAGATCTGACCGAAGAAGAGCCTTGGAACGGTGATGGCCCATTAGACACCTGGCGTGCGAGTTCATGTTGGGTACTCTCAATCCGAAACATTTTAAAAGAGAACCCAATGTTCCGCCTTGAATTTTATTCATGTTCTGGTTAAAAAAGGCCCTAATGATTTATGCGATACAACGTTTGACATGTTTGAACGAACGTAAATATATTTTTTCCGTTCGTGAAGTGAAGTGAAGTCCGGCTGGCTTAGATCATGTGCTAACAACACGGAGCTTTTTGGACATAAATTATGAGCTTTTTTGAACAAAACTACATTCGTTATGGACCTGGGATTCTTTGGAAGTGACATCTGATGAAGAGAATCAAAGGTAATGGATTATTTACATAGTATTTTCGATTTTAGATCTCTCCAACATGGCGGTTAGTCTGTATCGCAATGCGTATTTTTCTGGGCGCAGTGCTCAGATTATTGCAAAGTGTGATTTCCCAGTAAGGTTAATTTTAAATCTGGCAAGTCGATTGCGTTCAAGAGATGTAAATCTATAATTCTTTGAATGACAATATAATATTTTACCAATGTTTTCTAATATTAATTCATTATTTTGTTGTCATGACTTGACTGCCGGTATTGGAGGGAAACGATTTCCTGAACATCATCGCCATAGTAAAACGCTGTTTTTAGATATAAATATGAACTTGATAGAACTAAAAATGCATGCATTGTCTAACATAATGTCCTAGGAGTGTCATCTGATGGAGATTGTAAAAGGTTAGTGCATAATTTTAGCTGATTTTATGGTTTTGGTGACGCCTGTCTTTGAATCGACAATACATTACACACAGCTATTGTCAATGTACTCTCCTAACATAACCTAACTTTATGCTTTCCCCGTAAAACCTTTTTGAAATCGGACAACGTGGTTAGATTAAGGAGATGTTTATCTTTCAAAGGGTGTAAGTTAGTTGTATGTTTGAGAAATTAGAATTTTGACATTTATTTGGTTTCAAATTTGCCGCTCTTGAAATGCACCTGCTGTTGATAGGGTGCGCCACGGGTGGCACGCTAACGTCCCACATAGCCCCAAGAAGTTTTAAGGGTCCAAGCAAAATACCAGCCTTAGTAAAGTTGAACATTTACTTCTAGGCCTTTGACTCTACAGCACTCACCAGTTTTCTAACCAGAAGTCCATAGGTCATCACTGTAGACTGCCCAAAACTAGTGCCTTACAGCTGTAGACTTATCATATAGTTGTCAACTTAGGATAGTACCCTAAGCGCCACCCCGCAAATTAGGAAAGCCCTAAATATGTCATTAGACAATGCCATGATATGGTCATTTTGCCAAGACCATGGACGTAGATAGAATACAGTCCAATTAGATGATTAAGGTGGGATAACTATATTTTGTTTTGTTTATGCTTTCATTCATTTTGTTTCATTTTCTTCGGCACATAGAAAGTGATAGAGCCATAAACAACTCCCCCATTCAACCATCAGTTAGTGCAACAACGCCGCTCATTTGGGAGGAAATGTAATGATATATTTCATGAGTGTGTGTGCATTGTTAACATCTGCCTAAGTTACTGCCCAGATATTCCAGTCTGGACGACGAGACGACGGGTCCGGAACGGCGATCCCAATCCGGACATCCGCTGCCGAGTCATGGAACGGACTTCTTCATTTGCAGAAACCCTACCGAGGTCGACCACCAGAGGGGGGACTGCAATAGCAACCACCAACTGGACATCTGCTGCCCAGCCTTGGAGCGGACTTCTTCATTTGCAGACACCCTACCCGGGTCGACCGCCAGATGGGGACCACAACGATGATCCACAACCAGGACAACCCACGTTCATTTTTATGTTGGTTTACAACATGCAGTTTAATCGCAAGATTGAACCCAACATGGGGGGACTGTCATGACGTTGGCCTGTGGGTAAGGTTTATGACCCCCCCCAATAAATAACTTTCTCCCTTCCCCTCTCTGACCCTTCTGAAGGACTTGAATAGCCTGTGTTAAATATAGAGAGTCTGGTAACATCAAACAAATGGGGAAAGGAAACATTATTTGGTAATAAAACCAGTTGGAAATATGCTTTGGAACGTAATGAGTATGGGTTCCGTTGTTATCTGAGACATTATGACTGATGACAGGATGACATAAACTGTACCTGGGAAAGTATCCACCCTCTAGTTATCAGAGTCACATGGAATTGTTATGCAATTGAAATGTTTGATATTGAAATTGTTTGTTAGTAGATTAAATGTAATTTTAGCTTCCAAATGAGAGATTTGGGTTTTCATAAGGAAAGTGCCCTGCTTGATCAGTGGCCCACCCCTGTGAAGAGGAGGGGTTATAAACGATGAAACACATCCTTCCCCCCTCTCCACTATATAAGCCTTTGATGAAAAGATAACCAGGTGGTTCCAGTACGGGAGGTCTGTAGCCTCTACGTTAGAAGGACACACATGTCAAGGACAGAACTTAGCCAACCTCAGCGTGAGCTATGGTATGAACTGGTATGAATTTTGAGCTTATTCACTACAGAAGTGATACTTCCTAGCCGTTGAGTTAGCAGCGGCCGCTGTAGACGGGGGCTAGGAAAGGACGGACGACGGATCCAGTCTAACAAACAGACGAAGATACCACCACGTATCCAATTTACCACCAGAGACATTGTTCCGAGTACAGGAAGATCTGTTGGCCAACCCGGCCAGCATCTACGACCAATCTACCGAAGCGCAGCTCAGAGTAAATATTTATTGCATTTTCCTTTTCCAAATGGGCGGTAATTTAGAATGCATAAGATAATGTATTTACGATAGCATAGCTGCTGTTTGTGGTTCCTAAGTCTTCCCGCTCTTTCATTCAAGCCCAACCCCCTTTCCTTTGTGTAACCAGGTTCCGTCCACCGGGACGTTTTCTGTATGACATCATTTGTATTCTGTGTGATTAGTTTAGGTACTTAGTAAATAAATAATTAAACCCAATTTTGTATTGCTGATTCAACTTGTTAGCCAGGGTTCGTGAAGATAGCCAAGAATTTACAACTTTCATTATGAGACTGAAAATAAGATAAGGGTTAATATTGACTGCTATCGATGTAAAATATTACTAAGTATTTTAAGTTTATTCGGAAGATAACGGCTCTATAAACGTTCTTCCGTGGTGCCCCGACTTTCTAGTTAATTACATTTACATGATTAGCTTAATCAGGTAATATTAATTACAGAGAAATCATTTTATAAGTTAGCATGTCATATCACTTAATCCGGCATAGCCAAAGACACGACATATGTCTCCCTTAATTTGGTTTTCATACAGATGTTCACAGTCAGACTCTTGAAAAAGGTTGGACATTTCAGTTGCCTAGGATAAATCCCATAGAACAACTTTACTAGCTATTCTGTCATTTGGCAATTCCAATAGTCTATTCCAAAGTCTCACCATACATGCCTTCCATCTCACCACAAAGTTCCCAGCCCATATCCCCAGTTATTGCAAGTATAAGTGCTATGAGTAATGTAAGACGTGTAAACATTATTAAAGTGGCCATATTTAAAGTGGCATTGTTTAAAGTGAATAGTGATCAATTTATTAAAGTGTCCAGTGATTGGCTCTCAATGTAGGCAGCAGCCTCTCTGAGTTAGTGATTGCTGTTTAGCAGTCTGATGGCCCTGAGATAGAAGCTGTTTCTCAATCTCTTGGTCCCAGCTTTAATGCACCTGTACTGACCTCACCTTCTGGTGATAGCGGTGTGAACAGGCAGTGGCTCTGGTGGTTGTTGTCCTTGATTATCTTGTTGGCCTTCCTGTGACATCGTGTGCTGTAGGTGTCATGGAGGGCAGGTAGTTTGCCCCCAGTGATGTGATGAGCAGACCGCACCACCCTCTGGAGAGCCTTGTGGTTGAGGGCGGTGCAGTTGCCTTACCAGGCTGTGATAGAGCCCGACAGGATGCTCTTGATTGTGCATCGGTAAAAGTTTGTCAGGGTTTTGGGTGACAAGCTAAATTTCTTCAGCCTTCTGAGGTTGATGAGGTGCTGATGAGCCGCCTTCACCCCTCTGTGTGGGTGGACCATTTCAGTTTGTCTGTGATGTGTATGCCCAGGAACTTAAAACTTTCTACTTTCCCCACTGCTGTCCCTTCGATATGGATAGGGGGGTGCTCCCTCTGCTGTTTCCTGAAGTCCACGATAATCTCCTTGTTTTCTTGACGTTGAGTGAGAGGTTGTTTTCCTGACACCACACGCTGAGTGCCCTCACCTCCTCCCTGTAGGCTGTCTCGTCGTTGTTGGTGATGAAGCCCACTACTGTTGTGTCATCTGCAAACTTGATGATTGAGTTGGAGGCGTGCATGGCCACGCAGTCATGGGTGAACAGGGAGTACAGGAGAGGGCTGAGCACACACCCTTGTGGGGCCCCAGTGTTGAGGGTCAGGCGAAGTGGAGATGTTGTTTCCTACCTTCACCACCTGGAGGCGGGCCGTCAAGAAGTCCAGGATGCAGTTGAACAGGGAGGGGTTGAGACCCATGGCCTCCAGCTTGATGATGAGCTTGGAGGGTACTATGGTGTTGAATGCTGAGCTGTAGTCAATGAACAGCATTCTTACATAGGTATTCTTTTTGTCCAAATGGGATAGGACAGTGTGCAGTGTGATGGCGATTGCGTCATCTGTGGACCTGTTGGGGCGGTATGCAAACTGAAGTGTGTCTAGGGTGGCCGGTAAGTTGGCAGTGATATGATCCTTGAATACCTTCTCGAAGCACCCCATGATGACAGAAGTGAGTGCTATGGGGCAGTAGTAATTTAGATCAGTTACCTTTGCCTTCTTGGGTACAGGAACATTGGTAGCCATCTTGAAGCATATGGGGACAACAGACTGGGATAGGGAGTGATTAAATATGTCCGTAAACACACCAGCCAGCTCGTCTGTGCATGCCTTGAGGACACGGCTACGGATACTGTCTCGACCAGCAGCCCTGCGAGGGTTAACAAGTTTAAATGTTTTACTCACGTCAGCCACTGAGGTGGAGAAGGGGGGTCCTCAGTCTTTGTTAGCGAGCCGCGACGGTGGCACTGTATTATCCTTAAAGCGGGGAAAGAAGGTGTTTTGTTTGTCTGGAAGCGTGACGTCTGTAACCGTGACGTGGCTGTTTTTATTTTTGTAGTCCGTGATTTCCTGTAGACCCTGCCACATACGTCTCATGTCTGAGCCATTGAATTGCGAATCCACCATGTCCCTGTACCAGCATTTCGCTTGTTTGATTGCCTTGCGGAGGGAATAACTACACTGTTTATTTTCAGCCATATTTCCAGACCTTTTTCCACGGTTAAATGCGGTGGATTGCGCTTTCAGTTTTGTGCGAATGCCGCCATCCATCCACGGTTTCTGGTTAGGGTAGGTTTAAATAGTCACAGTGGATACGATATGTCCAATGCACTTATTTATAAATGCACTCACCGAGTCAGCGTATAGTTCGATGTTGTTCTCTGAGGCTGACTGGAACATATTCCAGTCCGCATGATCAAAACAATCCTGGGGCGTGGCTTCCGATTGGTCAGACCAGCGTTGAATGGTTCTCATTACTGGTACATCCTGTTTGAGTTTCTGCCTATAAGCCGGGAGGAGCAAGATGGTGTCGTGGTCCGATTTGCCGAAGGGAGGGCGGGGGAGGGCTTTGTATGCATCGCGGAAGTTAGAGTAGCAGTGGTCGAGAGTATTAGCCCTGTGTCATGCAATCAATGTGCTGATAAAAGGTTCTCAAATTTGCTTTGTTAAAATCCCCAGCTACAATAAATGCAGCCTTCGGATATATAGTTTCCAGTGTACGTAGAGTCCAGTGAAGTTCCTTGAGGGCCGTCTTGGTGTTCGCTTGAGAGGGGGAGGGGAAATGTACACAGCTGTGACTATAACTGACGAGAATTCTCTTGGTAGTTAGAATGGCCAGCATTTGATTGTATGGAATTTTAGGTTGTGTGAGCAGAAGGATTTTAGTTCCTGTATGTTATGATTACACCATGAGTTGTTAATCATAAAACATACACCCCCGCCCTTCCTCTTCCCAGAGAGTTGTTTATCTCTGTCAGCGCAATGCATGGAGAAGCCCGGTAGCTGAACTGATTCCAACAACATCCCAAGAGAGTTACAATCTCTGTCTCTCTGGAAGGCAACCCTTGCTCGAATTTTGTCTACCTTGCTGTCATTTTGTCTACCTTGCTTGGCAAGTAGTATACTCGGAAGCGGACTGCCCGTTTACAAAGCCTGACCAGAAGACCGCTTCGTCTGCCCCTTCTGCGTTGCTGTTGATTTAGGTCAGCTGTTGGGATTAGATCCATTGTCGTGGGTGGTGGTCCGAAGAGAGGATCTGTTTCGGGAAAGTCGTATTCCTGGTTGTAATGTTGGTAACTTGACGTTCCTCTTATATCCAATATTTCTTCCCGGCTGTATGTAATAACACTTAAGATTTTCTGGGGTAACAATGCAAGAAATAATACATAAAAAAACGAAATACTGCATAGTTTTCTAAGAACGCAAAGTGAGGCGACCATCTCTGTCGGTGCCATCTTTGTCGGCTGAAATAGTCGAATCCACATAATTTTGTATATATTTAAAAAAGATATATTTAACCTTTATTTAACTAGGCAAGTCAGATAAGAACAAATTCTTATTTACAATGACAGCCTAAACCCTCTAACCCGGACGACGCTCGGCCAATTATGCGCCGCCCTATGGGACTCCTGATCACAGCCGGTTGTGATACAGCCCGGGATCGAACCTGGGTCTGTAGTGACTCTTTTAGCACTGCGATGCAATGCCTTAGATCACTGTGCCACTCACAATCAATAAACCATACTCAATATAGTGATTCATTTAACTTGTTAGACGTTAATTCCCCTATTTAGGCTGACATTTTGGTGTACATAGCACTCATTCCGACAGCCCCAGCTGTCAGCTGACTTGAAGTGTCAGGTTTCACACCCAATATTTGCATAGGGAGTGATGTGTCACCATTTTATAGCCTATCCAGACAAAGAATTGTCTCCCTCTCCCTCTGTGCGAATGAGCCAGAAAAAAAGAAGTAAAGAGAGGGGTTTACTCCACCCAAAATCTGTCCATGTTAAGCAGATCATTCATTATTAAGCAAGTGAGGAGTTTATGTATGGGGGGCAATGAGTGTCGAAATTAGTCATTATTAAAATGAATTTCTATTTTTATATGTGATGCTTATTTGGTCTAATATAAGCTTTTTAAGTCTTAGGTTGTTAGGAATGTACTGATATAAGTGTGATGCACGTGATATCCCAGCAACCTTGAGAAAAACACTTTATTGGAGTTGTCACAATTCAAATCTGAGACGGACTGTGCATATTCATGAGGCTTACATAGCATAACACTCTCCATTGAATACATGCGGTTGACATCATCAAATATGTTTTTTTAAATATTCAAATGACAAGAAGTAATTACCAATCCAAAGAGAGGAATACGCAGGAGCTTGACAGCCCGCCGAATCCCATTGTTAGGGCGAGGGCACAAGCAAATCATCATTACATCCAGTATCTCTGAAGGAGCCCAGACTGGGACACCACATATGAAAAGGGATAGCCTAGTGAAATCCAGCAGTCATGGTTTCATCTCGGTATGATATTCTCAGCTGGATTTAGAGCACTCAACATTAAAAGATTATCAATAATTATGTAGAATTTAAACATGACCACATTCTCTTGGTTATTGAGTGACACAATCACTTTGTACATAAAGCTGAAGTTGTAACGAGTCTGTAGACATTTGAATGTTGTCTCTGTGTTGCTCAGAGTAGGCTAGGTAGAAAATGATGTGTCATCAGTTATATGAAATGGGGCCACATTTGTACTGTCACTAAATAATAACAAAGTTATTTCAAGCCCTATTCCACCACTTGTTTTAAATCGGAAAAAAATCAAACATGATTTTTTATATTTTGTTAATATTTGTGTATGTACTTGAGCTTGTGTTCTCAAAAGTGGGTACACCTCTTCAATGTCTAACACATTTTACTAGAAAGGTGAGTTCCAGACCTTTCTCACAATTCCAACAATAGTATGTAAGTATTAACACCATGGGACCACGCAGCCATCATACCGCTCAGAAAGGAGACACGTTCTGTCTCCTAGAGATGAATGTACTTTGGTTCGAAAAGTGCAAATCAATCCTAGAACAACAGCAAAGAACCTTGTGAAGATGCTGGAGGAAACAGGTACAAAATTATCTATATCCACAGTAAAACGAGTCCTATATCTACATGACCTGAAAGGCTGCTCAGCAAGGAAGAAGCCACTGCTCCAAAAACGCCATAAAAAAATCCAGACTACGGTTTGCATAAGGACAAAGATGGTACTTTTTGGAGAAATGTCCTCTTGTCTGATGAAACAAAAGTGAGTACACCTCTTCAATGTCTAACAAATTTTACTAGAAAGGTGAGTTCCAGACCTTTCTCGAACTATGCAGCAGGACTAGCTTATGGCCATCTCATAAAAAAAGTATTACTTTTGGGTATGTCTATTTAGGCGGAAATCTACATTTTGCCAGAACATTCAAGATTAAAAAATAAATAAATAAATAAATTGCCTTAAAACCTCTTGAATGTCTCATCCCGTTAGCGGGATCATTTTCCAGCGAAAGCTCCTAGCGACATTAGCATAACGAAATTCAATATTTTTTTTTTTTCAAATATAGGGCTGTCTCATATCGTTTTATAGATACACCTCTCTTGAATCGACCCTCGTTGTCCGATTTCAAAAAGGTTTTACAGGAAAAGCACAATATTAGATTATGTTAGAGGAGTACTTTGTAAAAATCGCATCATATGAATTTTCCAACCAAGCACACGCATCACATATAGCCAAAAAACAGCTAAATGCAGCACTAACCTTTTACAAACTTCATCAGATGACACACCTAGGACATCATGTTACACACAGCATGCAATCTTTTGTTCAATAAAGGTCATATTTCTATATAAAAACAGCATTTTACATCGGCACCTGAGGTTGACTAACTATTTTCCCATATAATGCGTCCCGGGAAACAGTGCTACAATTTTATAAATTACTATTCGAAAACGATTTTTTTAATATATATTGTCAATCTAAGATTTATAGATGAATATCTCTTGAAAACACCAGTCAAAACAGATTTTAAATTAACTTTACAGGGTAATCACACTTTGAGATCAAATGGGATGCGATACCCAGAAATTGAGCTCGAAAACCTAGCTCGGCGCCATCTTTGAACATTTGAGCACGTAACATCTGATATTGTATAATATCGCCAATAATCCCTCACCTTTAGTTGTCTTCATCAGAAATCACTTCCCGATGTCCCAGGTCCATGACAAATGTATTTTCGGTCGAAAAAGTCCATGCTTTATGTTCCATTAGCTTCCTCTTGTTAGCGCGTCCTAAGGCTGTAATCAAATGTCGATCCGTGGGCGGCAGCTGTCTAACGCAAAATGACTGTTTACGGTAAGTTAGGGTCGTTCAAACATGTCAAACGTTGTATCAAGAAATCGTCAGGGCCTGTTTCAACAAGAAAGCCAATCAGATTCAAGTGGGACGATTTCATTGTGTTTCAAAAAACTTCCAAAGGTGGGGGCAGACACGGCCGCCAACGTCACAATGCTCATGGCCCTCCGACTGTGACCAATTGCCACATCGTCTCTTTCACTGAGTTTCTACCGTAGAACCCTCAAAACACTTTGTAAAGACTGGGGACATCTAGTGGAAGCACTGGAAAGTGCTCAATTTTCATTTTTTTACGTTGTGATTTATAGGTAAGGCTGTGAAGTCGAGTCCACAATTCAGATTTCCACTTCCTGGTTCAATCGGTCTCGGGGTTTTGACTGCCATACGAGTTCTGTTATACTCACAGACACCATTCAAACAGTTTTAGAAAATTTAGGGTGTTTTCTATCCATATAAAATAAGTATATGCATGTCTTAGCTTCTGACTTTGATTAGTAGGCCGTTGAAAATGGGAACGATTTTTTTCCAAAATGCGCTGTGGCGCCCCCTATCCTAGGGGAACGTCAAGAAGTTAACCCTTTGACACATACAATCACATATTTGTGATCATTGTTGAGTGGTCCCTGCAGTGTACCATTGCAAATATGTGATTGGAACAGGAGCAACAGAACATATGAAAGCATCTAAACAATCTGAAAAACAAAGCATCTAAACAATCTGAAAAACATCTAAACAATTTTGTACTAATTGGAAATCAAGGTCTTCACAACTTTATTCCTCAATTTCACCTTTTTATTGTAAAAGATAAATGTGAACTTCATCATCCATGTATCACATGGAACACATCCACAGCGAAACTCCATAAACAAGTCTAACAGGTTGCGCTGACAAAAAAACAAAACATAAGTTAACGACCTACTGTAACAGCTGGATTTGCTTACAATGTACCACATCTCTGGTGAGCACAAGGGACAATGTATTATTGTTTTGAAAAGAGATGTGTGTCAGCTAAGCTAACAGCAGCTAAATTCTTTATGATGGTAGCCATATTTGTTTGTTTGAAAAGCAAAAACTCCATAATCCCAGAATACCATTCACTATAACACGCAAATTAACAAAGTCAAAGATAGCTGCGCCCATTGCCCCACTTTTCAGTTTATTACAAAGCTTTGATGTACTTGGTACAGTGTATACAAGAACCGAAGCACATGACTTGACAAGTCGTTTATAGTTTTTGACAAATCACAAAGCTAATTAAATGTTCTCACCTCACAGATCATAACCCCAAATTCAAGCCTACAGGGTTGCCAGATTTGGTTGAAACCATTTTAGGGTGGTTTGTGGGGTGGGCGGTGGTCATTTAATTTGTGGGGGATTTCAAGTCCATTGGGGGTAGAAATGGGGGAAGGTATTGTGGGGAGATATAATGCAGGAAATATTATTATGATGGGGGGATTTATCAATAAATTGGGGGCAAATACAGAAAATTAATAAGCTAAATACAAACAAAACCCCTGGAAAGGGGTCTCTGAGCTGGCAACCCGGAGTACCAATAGTTACAATCTACAGTTGAAGTCGGAAGTTTACATACACTTAGGTTGGGGTCATTAAAACTCATTTTTCAACCACTCCACAAATTTCTTGTTAACAAACTATAGTTTTGGCAAGTCGGTTAGGACATCTACTTTGTGCTTGACAAAGTAATTTTTCCAACAATTGTTTACAGACAGATTATTTCACTTGTAATTCATTGTATCACAATTCCAGTGGGTCAGAAGTTTACATACACTAAGTTCACAGTGCCTTTAAACAGCTTGGACAATTCCAGAAAATGATGTCATGGCTTTAGAAGCTTCTGATAGGCTAATTGACCTCTTTGCTTGACATCATGGGAAAATCAAAAGAAATCAGCCAAGACTTCAGAAAAAAAATTGTTAACCTTCACAAGTCTGGTTCATCCTTGAGAGCAATTTCCAAATGCCTGAAGGTACCACGTTCATCTGTACAAACAATAGTATGTAAGTATTAACACCATGGGACCACGCAGCCATCATACCGCTCAGAAAGGAGACACGTTCTGTCTCCTAGAGATGAACGTACTTTGGTCCGAAAAGTGCAAATCAATCCTAGAACAACAGCAAAGAACCTTGTGAAGATGCTGGAGGAAACAGGTCCAAAATGATCTATATCCACAGTAAAACGAGTCCTATATCTACATGACCTGAAAGGCTGCTCAGCAAGGAAGAAGCCACTGCTCCAAAAACGCCATAAAAAAATCCAGACTACGGTTTGCATAGGGACAAAGATCGTACTTTTTGGAGAAATGACCTCTTGTCTGATGAAACGAAAATAGAACTGTTTGGCCATAATGACCATCGTTGTGCTTGGAGGAAAAAGGGGGAGGCTTGCTAGCCAAAGAACACCATCCCAACCGTGAAGCACGGGGGTGGCAGCATCATGTTGTGGGGGTGCTTTGCTGCAGGGGGGACTGGTTCACTTCACAAAATAGATGGCATCATGACGTAGGAAAATTATATGGATATATTGAAGCAACATCTCAAGACATCAGTCAGGAAGTTAAAGCTTGGTCACAAATGGGTCTTCCAAATGGACAATGACCCCAAGCATACTTCCAAAGTTGTGTCAAAATGGCTTAAGGACAACAAAGTCAAGGTATTGGAGTGGCCATCACAAAGCCCCGAGCTCAATCCGATAGAAAAGTTGTGGGCAGAACTGAAAAAGTGTGCGGGAGCAAGGAGGCCTACACACCTGACTCAGTTACACCAGCTCTGTCAGGAGGAATGGGACAAAATTCACCCAACTTATTGTGGGAAGCTTGTGGAAGGCTACCCAAAACATTTGACCCAAGTTAAACAATTTAAAGGCAATGCTACCAAATACTAATTGAGTGTATGTAATCTTCTGACCCACTGAAAAAGCTGAAAATCATTTTCTCAACTGTTATTCACAAATTGGTGATCCTAACTGACCTAAGACAGGTAATGTTTACTATGATTAAATGTCAGGTATTGTGAAAGCCAAAAACATTTAAACTCAGTTAAGGTAAATGTAAACTTCCGACTTCAACTGTAAGTCCGTCGAGTGAACCATCCCTTCACCTCATCGCAACTTAGGTCTGACAGACGTTTACGTGAAAACAACAATGCATTGTATAATGTCAACAAACAAGGCATCATAATCAATACAACCTTCAAAAAAGTATTTTACACACATCATATGTTGCCATTACAATCTATGTAGTAATCAGAATGCATAATTTGTCACCGGGACTTGAAAACATGTAAATATATTTTGCTCCTGCATACATACCTGCATGCATACATATGGTATGCTAAAGTAGAAATAACAACGAAGTATACAGAAACTAAAATGAGAATGTAATAAGGCACTTACTTTGATAGGACAAAGTTGTCCAAAGTTGTTATTCATAAGGAAAACCATAACAAAGGCAATGCGGGCACCAGTGGGAAAATGTGTCAGGGGGAAAATATTTGTGCACGTTATTTTCTGACTGGACATGCACAAACGTCTGCATACTTGATCTGGGGAAGTGCTTTGGCTCTCGTCGAAGAGAGAAGTTTGTCCAGCTCAAACATAAATTGTCTGAAACAGTTATATGGGCTACTTCTATGTGAATTAATGAGGGGACTGAACACCTCAATTTAAACTGTTGTTGGAAAATAAAACTTGTTAGAAAATAAATAGAAATTGACAAGTTGCAACATAGCCTATAGATAATTAGCAGGCACTGTGCCTTGGTTTGAGGGCAGCGTGGGTTAAGTGCCTTGTTGTGTAACAATCAAGTTTTGAAGAGTGAGTGCATTCTGACATCACGCGCATAAAGAAAACTCATGGTGGGGCGACCATTTGAGATATTTGAAAATTCTATCCAAAAACTATTTGGGGATTTGTTTCATTAGTCCATTATTGATATAGTCCCAAAATGTTTTGCATGTCAGCAATCACATTTTCAAGATATACTATACTTTCAAAATACTGAAATAAAGCTTGTATGCAAAATGCATCATACTGGCTGTATTTTGAAAGTTACATATCTTGAAAAGCTGATTGCTGACATGCAAAAGCATTTTGGGACTATATCACTATGGCTCAATGAAACAAATACCATACGATTTTGGGTGGAGTTACAGCGTTGGCCATTACTGTTATTCCAGGGCTACCCACATAGCTTCAACATGGGCTATACACACCACCGTGATGGGCTTTCCTTCCCCACAAAATTCCAACCCCAGCAGAGTGTTTTCTTGAAATTGGGTCAATTCAGGGGGGAACACAACTATATATGAATTTAAAAAACAGTGACTCGAACTTGATAAAATTCAGTAGAGGTGAGAAGTAGCAGATAAACTGAATCCCTATGCCATGGGTAATGGCTTCATACTTTTCTTCTGGGGTTTTAATGGGGGGACTTTTTTCCTATCCTATTTATCTTTGGTGATATATGGAGTAGCCTGCTCCAAGCAGAATTGGAAATCTTGCAGGCGTCTTTGAAGCTCTGCAAGCCTTTGAAATATTTTGCTAAGGTCTTTGAAACGTCACAGTTCTCTGTGTTTTTTGGCCGAAAGATTCCGCTGACATAAATATTTCGCAACCTGATATATTTAACTGCCAGAATATTTTGCACACTAAATATTTTGCCCGTCTTTGAAATATTTTGCATCTTTTTAAAATATATTAGGCCGGCAGAAATATTTCCCTGGCTGAAATATTTTGTTGACCACAATATTTCGCAGGCCTTCAAACTTTGCAGGTCGAAATAAATCTCAAGCCAAAATATTTCGCAGTCTTTTACCAAATTTCACAGGCCTTTGAAATTTCTCGCAGTCTTACCACATTTCATATGCCTTTGGAAATATTTCACAGCTTTTTGTTCAATCTTTGCAGCTTTTTGCCAAACTTAGAAGGCTTTTCAAATATTTTGCAGCCTTTTACCAAACTGGTTTGGTTTGCCCCTTAGGGACACTGTAATAACATCACCACAAAGATTTCTCAACCAACCAACCAACCAACCAACCATTTCCCTACTGAGCTGATCTCCTGCAGGAACTGGAACTACCGAATCACAACTCAATAATTAATTTGGATCATTATGCTGAGCAATGTGATTCCCTATTAGAGAGAGAAAAAAAAGGATATGATATGACGTGTGTTACGTTTTTCCACTTACCTTTCTAAATGATGTCAAGGTCATCACGTTTCTGCACTGGCTTTAAGTATTATAAGGGCTCATACAACATGCTTTGTCAGGTAATAAAGTGTTGCACCTGTTGACATGAAAGTGTTACGGCTATGTATCCAATAGTAATCTAATCCGCTGACTCCATAGTTATTTCTTGGTCGTGTTGTAACAACCACAATATTTGTACAACATTTGTTCCCTGCCAGGCAATGTTCTGGAACATTACTCAAGCAACATAACAATAATTTCCAAGTCCTATTTAATGAAAGGTAATAAGACCCAAATTTGTCTTAATTTAAGCTATTTATTGCTTTTGCCTGCCCCTGAATGTTTGATTCTCTTAAACTTTTTCCTCTTTCTCTCTAATTACGTTCTGCACATTTCAGAAAACTAGAGAACTGGGACACTGACTGTGTGTGTGTTCCTGTGTGTGTGTGTCTTCTACAGACACTCACTCAACCTGAGTGAACCCGAGCCAGTAGTAAAATGGCAGAGAAGAGAACAGATGGGCTGTGTCCCAAATGGCACCCTTATCCCTCAATGTAGTGCACTACTTTTGACCAGGGCCCTTAGGGTCATGGTCAAAAATAAGTGCACTACATAGGGAATAGTGTGCCATTTTGGACGAATCTGCACACTTTCTCTACCAGCTCCTCCATCATCCCATCTCCCAATCACACTCTATGATTTAGGCCAATCAGTACCGTCTCGGCCTGCCTCTCTGCTTTCCCCACTACAGCATCAGTGACCCATTCCCTCTGTATTATCCCTGCACTCAAAATACAATTCTACCTTCAGAATCGTCCAACATGTTATCCCCGCCTAATTGAGGTTTTATAAAAGTCTGCTAGTTACAGTGCCTTGCAAAAGTATTCATCCCCCTTGGCATTTTTCCTATTTTGTTGCATTACAACCTGTAATTTAAATAGATTGGATTTGGACTACTCAACAGCCAGTGGAATCCCGTGGCGCGTTATTCAAATACCTTACAAATGCTATTACTTCAATTTCTCAAACATATTACTATTTTACACCATTTTAAAGATAAACTTCGCGTTAATCTAACCACATTGGCCGATTTCAAAAAGGCTTTACGGCGAAAGCATAAAATTAGATTGTGTTAGGACATAAACTTCACAAGAAAAACCACACAGCCATTTTTCAAGCAACTAGATGCATCACAAAAACCCAAAACACAGCTAAATGAAGCACTATCCTTTGATGATCTTCATCAGATGACACTCCTAGGACATTATGTTACACAATACATGTATGTTTTGCTCGATTAAGTTCATATTTAGATCCAAAAACAGCATTTTACATTGGCGCGTAATGTTGACATGTTTTCCCTCCAAATGAGCACAATGAGCACACACAGTACGTAAATTCTCATCGTAAACATTGATCAATATAGAAGTGTTATGCACAGAATTATAGATACGCTTCTCCTAAATGTAATCCCTTTGTCAGATTTCAAAAAAGGTTCATGGCGAAAGCACAATTTGCAATAATCTGAGTACAGCCCAGATGACACTAACAACTAGCAAACAGAAACCCTCCATCTTGGAGTCAATAAAACTAAGAAATTACATTATAAATATTCACTTACCTTTGATTATCTTCATCAGAAGGCACTCCCAGGCATCCCAGCTTCACAATAAATGTTCGATAAAGTTCATATTTATTTCCAAATAACCCATTTTGTTTGCGGGTTAGGTTCACTATCCAAATCAACTATGTGCATGCTTACTTAGTCCAGACGAAAAGGCAAAAAAGTTATACAACAGTTTGTAGAAACATGTCAAACGATGTATAGATTCAATCTTTAGGTTGTTTTTATCATATACCTTGAATAAAATTCCAACCGGACCTATCCGTTCTCTTTAGGAGTGAATATGAACTCAGCTCGCTCCCAAGTCATTGAGCGTGACTTGAGCCCATGACTTATAATGGGACACCAGTTTACCACAGCTGGTATTCCCTTCAAATTCACCATAGAATCTTTAAACACCGTTCTAAAGACTGCTGACATCTAGTGGAAGCTTCAGGAAGTGCAAAATGAACCCTAAGTCACTGTACACAGCCAAGGGAATCACTTGAAAGGACTACAAGCACCAGACTTCCCACTTCGTGCTTTTTCTCAGGTTTTTGCCTGCCATATGAGTTCTGTTATACTCACAGACACCATTCAAACAGTTTTAGAAACTTCAGTGTTTTCTACCCAAATCTACTAATAATATGCATATTCTAGTTTCTGGGACAGAGTAGTAACCCGTTTAAATTGAGTACGTTTTTCATCCGGCCGTGAAAATACTGCCCCCTAGCCCTTAACCAAATACATCTAAACTCAGTTTTTCACAATTTCTGACATTTAATCCTCGTAAGAATTCCCTGTCTTAGGTCAGTTAGGATCACCACTTTTTTTTATAATGTGAAATTTCAGAATAATAGTAGAGTGATTTATTTCAGCTTTTATTTCTTTCATCACATTCCCAGTGGGTCAGAAGTTTATACACACTCAATTAGTATTTGGTAGCATTACCTTAAAATTGTTTTCTATGCGTGTCCTTCCTGAGCAGTATGACAGCTGCGTGGTCCATGGTGTTTATACTTGCGTACTATTGTTTGTACAGATGAACGTGGTACCTTCAGGAGTTCGTAAATTGCTCCCAAGGATGACCCAGACTTGTGGAGGTCTACAATTTTATTCCTGAAGTATTGGCTGATGTATTTTGATGTTCCCATAATGTAAAGCAAAAAGGCACTGAGTTTGAAGGTAGGCCTTGAAATACATCACCAGGTACACCTCCAATTGACTCAAATGATTTTAATTAGCCTATCAGAAGCTTCTAAAGCAATAAAATTTTCTGGAATTTTCCAAGCTGTTTAACCTCTAGAGGACCCCTTCCCGCTCTGATCCCGCTAACGGGATTTATTGACAAGATACCATGGCGGGAAATTCAAAACTGCAAGAATCTAATAATTTCAATTTCTCAAACAATCAACTATTTTTCACCATTTGAAAGATAAATATCTCCTAAATCCAACCACATTGTCTGATTTCAAAGAGGCTTCACGGCGAAAGCATAAAGTAAGGTTATGTTAGGAGAGTACATTGAAAATAGCTGTGTGTAATGTTTTGTCAATTCAAAGACAGGCGTCACCAAAAGCAGAAAACCAGCTAAAATTATGCACTAACCTTTGACAATCTTCATCAGATGACACTCCTAGGACATTATGTTATACAGTACATGCATTTTTTGTTCCATCAAGTTCATATTTATATCCAAAAACTGCATTTTACAGTGGCGGTGAAATTCAGATTTTTTTTTTCTCCCTCAAATGCTTCCGGTGAATCAGCGTTACAATTTACAAAATTACTATTCGATAACATTGGTAAATTATAATATTGTCATTCAAAGAATTATAGATTAACATCTCGTAAATGCTGCCACATTGCCAGATTTCAAAATAACTTTACTGGGAAATCACACTTTGCAATAAACGGGGTGCTATGCTAAGAACAATAGGCTAGGATATACAGGTTAGCACCATCTTGGAACCATCTAATATCAATAATACTATTGTAAATAATCCCTTACCTTTGATTATCTTCATCAGAAGGCACTTCCAGGAATCCCAGGTCCACAACAAATGTGGTTTCTTTCGACAAAGTTCATAATTTATATCCAAATTACTCCAAGTTGTTCCATGTTGTTAGCACGTTCAGTAGGCTCCTCAAAATGTAGGGCGGGGGGGGGAAAGTCACGACGAAAAGTAAAAAAAAAAATCTATTTACGTTCGTTCAAACATGTCAAACGTTGTTTAGCATCAATCTTTAAGGCCATTTTTAACGTGAAACATCAGTAATATTTCAACCCGACCTCTCCTGTGTCTTGAAAAACGTTTTGAAAAATGTCTCGCCTCACATGCAGGTGCGCGCAATAATGAAGTGACGACATCTCAGGGACGTCTAGCCCAGAGAGGTTAAGCATCTCCAATCCAAAATTAAATCTAGAATCGGCTTCCTATTTCGCAACAAACCATCCTTCACTCATGCTGCCAAACATACCATCGTAAAACTGACCATCCTACCGATCCTCGACTTCGGCAATGTCATTTACAAAATAGCCTCCAACACTATACTGAACAAATTGTATGCAGTCTATCACAGTGCCATCCATTTTGTCACCAAACCCCAATATACTACCCAACACTGCGACCTGTATGCTCTTGTTGGCTGGCCCTCACTTCATACTCATTGCCAAACCTACTGGCTCCAGGTCATCTACAACTCTCTGCTAGGTAAAGCCCTGCCTTATCTCAGCTCACTGGTCACCATAGCAGCACCCACCCGTAGCACGTGCTCCAGCAGGTATATCTCACTGGTCACCTCCAACGCCGCCTTTCCTTCCAGTTCTCTGCTGCCAATGACTGGAACGAACTGCAAAAATCACTGAAGCTGGAGACTCATATCTCCCTCACTGGCTTCAAGCACCAGCTGTCAGAGCAGCTCATAGATCACTGCCCCTGTACATAGCCCATCTGTAAGTAGCCCATCCAACTACCTCCCCATACTGTATTTATTTTATTATCTTGCTCCTTTGCACCCCAGTATCTCTACTTGAACATTCATCTTTTGCACATCTATCACTCCAGTGTTAATTGTTATTTTGTATTTACTTCACCACCATGGCCTATTTATTGCCTTACCTCCCTTATCTTACCTCATTTGCACACACTGTATATAGACTTTTTTTACCTTATTATTGACTGTATGTTTGCTTATTCCATGTGTAACTGTTGTTGTATGTGTCGAACTGCTTTGCTTTATCTTGGCCAGGTCGCAGTTGTAAATGAGAACTTGTTCTCAACAAGCCTACCTGGATAAATAAAGGTGAAATAAAATAAGTAAATAAAAAATAAATCATGCTAAGCGCAAATGTCTCATGCTAAGAGCATATGCCTCTTGGTGAAAGGCTCTGCATGGTCAATCCGGGATCTGCAGTGGCCTTACATCATTTACTGTGATGCGGCCTCAGCAGAAGTGAGAGCATTCATACGTGTGCAATGCAGAGCTGTTATGAAGGAAGTTCTCAAGGAAGTGAGTTTTTGTTTATACAGGACCTCCTGCCCCATTTACTGTCAACCAATCATGTCAATCCGGAGCTATATGGAGACCTCATTGTTACAACATTTGGGAGGCACACGGCGATGCGGTACGGAGCTCGATTTGGCTTCCAGAGTCTCCGCGATTGCGTCACATACTCCAGATTGCGTCACTGGAGCAAGCATAAATTGGCTTTAATAAGCTTAACATTGTAATACTGTAGTATTTCTTCACATTAGAAGTGCAGCAATGTGAACAAGGCATTGGGCTATGCGCGGACGTTCATTCCATAATGCAATTAGCTGGAAAACATCATTGTCAAAAGCCCACCACACATGCGAGCAGTTTCATGACACCGAGATTAAAATGTCCATTACAAATTTAGAAAGAGGGGAGATAAAGACAACTTGCCTGAGTTGCTAATATGATTAGGATTGTGCCTTTTGCTACGGGACAATGAAAGAAAGTACATTTGAAAAACAATATGAAATGAGAGAAATAGGCTACTGGTTTCAATGACATATGGAAGTCTTTATAAAATAATTGCAAGGCAAGACATGCCACATAATATGTAATCTGTCACACCCTGATCTGTTTCAACTGTCTTTGTGCTTGCCTCCACCTCGCTCCAGGTGTCGCCAATCTTCCCCATTATCCTCTGTGTATTTATACCTGTGTTCTGGTTGTCTGTTGCCAGTTCGTTCTGTTTGTGAAACCTACCAGCGTTTGTTCCCCTGCTCCTGCCTGTTTCTTGCTCCTGTCTTCTAGTACTTCCCAGTTTTGACCATTCTGCCTGCCCTGACCCTGAGCCTCCCTGCCGTTCTGTACCTTACCCCACCTTACTGGATTATTGACCCCTGCCCTCCCCGACCCTGAGACCGCCTGTCGTTCTGGACCCTTTGCACCTTCTCTGGATTATTGAACCCTGCCTGCCTTTGACCTATCGTTTGCCTGCCCCTGTATTATAAATAAACTTTTGTTTCTTCGACACTGTCTGCATCTGGGTCATACCTGAAACGTGATATAATAAAACGTCCAGGTTTCAAACAATTAAGTATATGTTTTCAAAATGCATGCCGAAGCCTGCCTAGTTGCCAATGCACTTGAATGGCAAACGGGAAGCACGCTTCGATTACCAGTTAATGAAAATAGTAAATACTTTTAATCATGGGCCATTACTTTTAACACATGATTGCATTTAGAATTGTTGTGCAGTAATTGGGCTTATAAAAGCAAGTTTCACTCCAGCAGCAACCAACAGTTGTTTGATGAGCGTTAGCAACAGCTCTCGTGGTAGTCCACTGGTATTTCCATCAATGAATAGGCTATTACCGTCTGACGGAAACCCTGGTGTGTGTGTGTGTGTGTTTATGCAATTGACATAGACATGATGTGCTCCTACTCTCCTGAGCCTGTAGTTTGGGTGGCCGCGGCACGCTCCTCCCTGGGAGATTTTGTGATTGACGGCTAGGCCATTAGTCACCAGACTGCACGGTCAGGCTGGGGAGACGGGGAAGACAGCGGGAGACAGGGCTCAGTAATGGCTGTCCACCTTGTATCAGCATTCACACACATACATGTAGACACACATTTGTTATACAATCCTTGTGAGGACCAAACAATTGATTCTCATTCAAAATCCTATTTTCCCTAACCCCTAACATTAACTCCAAACCCTAACCCATAACGCTAATCCTACACTTAAAAATAAAGGTGCAAGTTGAAACCAAATATGGTTCTTGAGAGTGATGCCATAGGGGAACCATTTTAGGGTCTCAGAATAACCATAAATGGGTTGGTTCTTTGAAAACCCATCCCATTTATTTCCAGTGCCGGAAAGGAATGGCTCTGCTGTAGGTTTTTAAGCCCTAATTTGCATATTTCTCAGGCTGCCTTTCGGGAAGTATTTTACAGTGTTCATTTAACTCTTGAATCAACACTAGTTAACACTGGCCAATTTGCTGTGTGCTATGAAAGGGATACATCTGCAGGCTTTCATACACACACACGCACACAAATGTGTGCAAGCAAGCATAGACACGTACCCCCCAGTGAACTGCATGCAGTCATTATGGACTACTGTTTAAGGATCAGCCTTTTGTTGGTTTTCTGTAGGAGTCCAGAAATCCAACTATTATATTCCCTCTGTGCCTCTGCCTGAATAAAGTGAAAGATTGGGATGGATGCTCTATCAACAAGATTTCATGGTTTGACTTCAGTATTCAAAGTTTGGCAAGGGAGAAGGGGAGTTAATAAACATCACATTTTGATGGTTACATTTTGGCATTAATTCAAAACGGTAAATGCAAGGGTTAAGGTTTGGGATAGGGTTAAACAACTTTATAGATTTTTATGAGTGCCTAGCACTGGGATTGATCATGCTTAACCTGTTGGGGCTAGGGGACAGTATTTGCATTGCCGGATATTTTTTTTTACCCGATTTAAATCCAAATACCTCCTTTTTGTTTGTGCGTTCAGGTCACAATCCGAAGGGTGACGTGCGAGTGCATTTCGTGACAAAAAAATTCTAAATATTCCATTACCGTACTTCGAAGTATGTCAAACGCTGTTTAAATAAATGTTTATGCTATTTTTCTCGTAAAATAGAAATAATATTCCAACCGGGCGACGTTATATTCATTCAAATGCTGAAAAAAAAAGAATGGAGAATTCTCATGAACGCGCATCTCCAGTGTCACTGTTCCCAGGCTGACAACTCACAAATTCTCCTGCTGTTCTTCGCCCAGAGACAGCAGACACCCCATTACACTTTCTGGCGTCTTCTGAGAGCCAATGGAAGCCTTAGAAAATGTCACGTTACAGCAGAGATGCTGTATTTTCAATAGAGATGCACCAGAAGGACAACTAATTGTCAGACAGGGCACTTCCTGTATGGAATCTTCTCAGGTTTTGGCCTGCCATATGAGTTCTGTTATACTCACAGACATCATCCAAACAGTTTTAGAAACTTTAGAGTGTTTTCTATCCAAATCTACTAATTATATGCATTTTCTCGTTTCTGGGCAAGAGTAGTAACCAGTTTAACCTCTCTAGGGTAGGTGGCACCAAATCGTCCCACCTACGTAACAGCCAGTGGAATCCTGTGGCGCGTTATTAAAATACCTTAGAAATGCTATTACTTCAATTTCTCAAACATATGACTATTTTACAGCATTTTAAAGACAAGACTCTCGTTAATCTAACCACACTGTCCGATTTCAAAAAGGCTTTACAACAAAAGCAAAACATTAGATTATGTCAGCAGAGTACCCAGCCAGAAATAATCAGACACCCATTTTTCAAGCTAGCATATAATGTCACATAAACCCAGAAGACAGCTAAATGCAGCACTAACCTTTGATGATCTTCATCAGATGACAACCCTAGGACATTATGTTATACAATACATACATGTGTTGTTCAATCAAGTTCATATTTATATCAAAAACCAGCTTTTTACATTAGCATGTGACGTTCAGAACTAGCATACCCCCCGCAAACTTCCGGCGAATTTACTAACAATTTACTAAATTACTCACGATAAACGTTCACAAAAAGCATAACAATTATTTTAAGAATTATAGATACAGAACTCCTCTATGCACTCGATATGTCCGATTTTAAAATAGCTTTTTGGTGAAAGCACATTTTGCAATATTCTAAGTAGATAGCCCGGCATCACAGGGCTAGCTATTTAGACACCCAGCAAGTTTAGCCTTCACCAAACTCCGATTTACTATTAGAAAAGTTTGATTACCTTTGGTGTTCTTCGTCAGAAAGCACTCCCAGGGCTTCTACTTCAATAACAAATGTTGGTTTGGTCCCAAATAATCCATAGTTATGTTCAAACAGCGGCGTTTTGTTCGTGTGTTCAAGACACTATCCGAATGGTAAATAAGGGTTACGAGCACGGCGCATTTCGTGACAAAAAAATTCTAAATATTCCATTAATGTACTTCGAAGCATGTCAACCGCTGTTTAAAATCAATTTTTATGCCATTTTTCTCGTAAAAAAGCGATTATATTCCGACCAGGAATCTGCAATTAGGTAAACAGACGAAAGAAAATAAAGCATAGGGTCGACTCGGGCACGCGCCTAAGCCCATTGTCCTCTGATCGGCCACTTGTCAAAAGCGATAATGTGTTTCAGCCTGGGGCTGCCTCGATATCGTTCAGCTTTTTCCCGGGCTCTGAGAGCCTATGGGAGCCGTAGGAAGTGTCACGTTACAGCAAAGATCCTCAGTCTTCAATAAACAGAGGCAAGAAGAACAACAACTTGTCAGTCAGGCCACTTCCTGCATGGAATCTTCTCAGGTTTTTGCCTGCCATATGAGTTCTGTTATACTCACAGACACCATTCAAACAGTTTTAGAATCTTTAGGGTGTTTTCTATCCAAACCCAATAATGATATGCATATTCTACTGGGCAGGAGTAGTAACCAGATTAAATCGGGTACGTTTTTTATCCGGCCGTGTAAATACTGCCCCCTAGCCCTAACAGGATAACCTCTTGACGGGCTCGTCCCGTAAGCGGGACGGACATCCAGCGAAAAAATCCTATCGCCATTAGCATAACGAAATGTAATATTTTTTTTTTTTTAAATATAGGACTATGTCATATCGTTTTATAGATACACCTCTCCTGAATCGACCCACGTTGTCCGATTTCAAAAAGGCTTTACAGCAAAAGCAAAACATTAGATTGTTAGAGGAGTATATCGTAAAAGTAGCCACATTTCCGACCAACCACATGCATAACAAATAACCAAAAAACAGCTAAATGCAGCACTAACCTTTTACAAACTTCATCAGATGACACTCCTAGGACATCATGTTACACAATACATGCATTCTTTTGTTCGATAAAGTTCATATTTACATATAAAAACAGCATTTTACATTGGCGCGTAACGTTGACTAACTATTTTCCCTCAAATGCATCCGGTGAAACAGTGCTACAATTTACTAAATTACTATTCGAAAACAGTTTTTTAAAATGTAATATTGTCATTCTAAGATTTATAGATGAATATCTCTTGAAAGCACCTGTAATGCCAGATTTAAAAATAACTTTACTGGGCAATCACACTTTGCGATAAAAGGGGATGCGATACTCAGAAAATAGGCTAGTAATACAGGTCAGCGCCATCTTACAACAATCGCATATCAAATCTAGTCTTGTATACTATTGTCAATAATCCCTTACCTTTGGTTGTCTTCATCAGAAAGCACTTCCAGGAATCCCAGGTCCACAACAAATGTATTTTTGTTCGAAAAAATGACTCCTTTATGTTCCAATAGCTTGTTCTTGTTAGCGCGTCTGAAGGCTGCTCCAAAACTTCTGTCGTGCGCGGGACAGCTCTTTCGACAAAATGCATTTTTTTTAAATTTAGGTTTGTTCAAACATGTCAAACGTTGTATAACATAAATCTTTAGGGCCTTTTTCAACCAGAGCTCCAATAAGATTCAAGGGGGATGATTGCATTGTCTTTCAAAACGTTTCGAAAGGGGAGGGTAGCCAAGGGCGCCGGCGTCATAATGATGATGGCCCTCCTCATGTGACCAATTTCAACAGTGTCTCATTCATTCAGTTTTCACAGTAGGAGACTCAAATCACTTTGTAAAGACTGGGGACATCTAGTGGAAGCAATAGGAAGTGCTCAATGAACCATTGCTCACGGTGTGAATTACAGGCAAAGTGGTGAAGTTGAGTCCGCAATTCAGAATTCCACATCCTGTTACGATCGGTCTCGGGGTTTTGACTGCCATATGAGTTCTGTTATACTCACAGACACCATTCAAACAGTTTTAGAAACTTTAGGGTGTTTTCTATCCACAAGTATTAATTATATGCATATCCTAGCTTCTGAGTTTGAGTAGGAGGCCGTTTAAAATGGGCACACATTTTTTTCAAAAATCGCTTTAGCGCCCCCTATCCTAGGCGACCGTCAAGAGGATAACTATGGATTATTTGGAACCAAAACAACATTTGTTGTTGAAGTAGAAGTCCCGGGAGTGCATTCTGACGGAGAACAGCAAAGGTAATCCAATTTTTCTAATAGTAATTCTGAGTTTGGTGAGGGCCAAACTTGGTGGGTGTCAAAATAGCTAGCCGTGATGGCTGGGCTATGTACTCAGAATATTGCAAAATGTGCTTTTGCCGAAAAGCTATTTTAAAATCTGACACCGCGATTGCATAAAGGAGTTCTGTATCTATAATTCTTAAAATAATTAATGTATTTTGTGAACGTTAATCATGAGTAATTTAGTAAATTCACCGGAAGTTTGCGGTGGGTATGCTAGTTCTGGACATCACATGCTAATGTAAAAAGCTGGTTTTTGATATAAATATGAACTTGATTGAACAAAACATGCTTGTATTGTATAACATAATGTCCTAGGAGTGTCATCTGATGAAGATCATCAAAGGTTAGTGCTGCATTTAGCTGGGGTTTTGGTTTTTGTGACATATATGCTTGCTTTGAAAATGGCTGTGTGATTATTTTTGGCAGGGTACTCTCCTGACAATCTAATGTTTCGCTTTCGCTGAAAAGCCTTTTTGAAATCGGACAATGTGGTTAGATTAACGAGAGTCTTGTCTTTAAAATGGTGTAAAATAGTCATATGTTTGAGAAATTGAAGTTATAGCATTTTTGAGGTATTTGTATTTTGCGCCACGCGATTCCACTGGCTGTTGACTAGGGTGGGACGCAACCTAGCCCAGGGAAGTTAACTTAAGGATAGCCCCCTTTTTTTCATTGTTGCCTAAAATGACATACCCTAATCTAACTGCCTGTAGCTCAGGCCCTAAAGCAAAGATATGCATATTCTTAGTACTATTTGAAAAGAAACACTTTGAAGTTTGTGGAAATGTGAATTGAATGTAGGAGAATATAACACAATAGATCTGGCAGAAGATAATACAAAGAAAAAAACTACAATTTTTTCTACCACTGTCTTTGAAATGCAACAGAAAGGTTCCACTTCCAGCCATCACTCTGGAAGTGGGACAGTGTATGTGCAAAGTTTCAGATGAAGAACTTGAAGTATGAGTGAACTACATGACATTTAGTGTGAAGTCACCCAGGTACATTTGGGCAAATCGTGAAGGAGACATTTGCATTCATATTACATTTTTCTGCAAGAATATCATCAAATCTGTATACTTGGACTTTGATTTAGTTTTCCAGTATTAGTAGCCATATTATAAGTTCAACATTTGCAAAACAACCAGTTTTCCTAACTTCATAACTCTGAATATTCTTATTTTTGTCTAAAGGGAAAAGGCATACTGTTGCAAGTTAGCAGCTACATTTTGCGACAGATACAGGGTTTCCGGATACTCCCGTAAAGCCCAGCTCATTGACTATCTATCTAGCTTTGTTTGACCCCGATTGGTGCTTATTTGACCAAGTTTGAGTCGATCAAGTGAAGACAGCCCGCGTCATCAGCGTGCCATGAAGGTGTCGCTCTCTGACCGAATTTGGTGTCCTATAGGACACACTACACCCCTAATGATATAGTGAAGTCTGGTTACATTCTTGGATCTCTGAGGAATACATACAAATGTGATTTGACTGGTTGAAACAACGTTTAGGGTTAGATTTTCAGATTCCTTTCTTTGCAAATTGAACGAGTGGAAATACAAAATCGATTGTGCATGCTATATGGACCTTTTTTAGGATATGAAAAAGGATTGTATCTAACAAAACAACACTTCATGTTATCTCTGGGACCCTTTGGATGATACATTCTGAAATCTTGCTCTGATTTAAGTACACATTTCGCCTTCAGAGGTGAATATATCAAACCTATCGCGATGAAAAAAGTGTTTTATTGTTAGGAGCTCTCCTCAAACAATAGCATGGCATTTTTTGCAGTAATAGCTGCTGTAAATTGGACAGTGGTGTTATTTTAACAATAATTTAAGCTTTCAGCCGACATAAGACACTTATATGTACCAACATTTGTTGTTTCTTTAAATTCTACGATCGTGACACAAGGCGCTGCATGATTTACAACTGTCCCTTTGACGGGGTGCCAATCCCTAAGAATTTTTAAGCCTAATTGATGGTGAAAACGCTCACCATTGCCCCTAGTGGCCGGTTTTGAAGACATCTCCTGATATCTTGTGGACCTGGACGAACTTTGAACATCGACTTGGATCTTGAATGACCTGGCTGGCTCTATATTCACTCAGCTTGCCAGTCTCCGTGTGTCTTCCCACTCAGTTGCTAATTGCATTTATAGAATATATATGATACAAATTGGTTTGAGGACTGCTTGCTGTGCACAAGTGGAGAGGGATGAACCCTCAACCTGCGTGGTATGTTGTGTACCATAACAGAATACAATAATTTGTTTTTAAAAAGAACTATCATCAATTTTGACCTCTTACGACTGAATGTGATAATTGCTGGATGTAATGTTCCAGACACGAGGCACTCAGACAGTGCAAGATGAAAAGTAGCCAGTACTATAAAGCCCATGGATTAGAGGAAACCATGTCTGGCAGGGTGATCAAGACCCTTCAAAGACTCAGTAGATAGCAATCAACTGGGTTTAGTAACACACAGTCACACGCATGCATACATGCACACACACACTCTGTGTGGCAATATAAAAGTGAAAGGACATGTTTTCTAACATAACCAGCTCAGCAGGGTTGGGTGACATTTTGACACCAGAATATTTCTCCTAGCTTCCAGCCGAGCAGGCACAATGCTATCTAGTGAGAAGATTTCAACAGTACTGATTTCAGTAGTAGAGTCCAAATGTATGAGCTTGGCTTTAATTGAAAAAGACATGAGGAGAAAGCCTATTGTTACTCAGGGGCACTGTGTTGCTGGGAGGCTAGCAGAAAAACTAGAAAGACGTGTGACACACACAACCCAAACACATATCTTATTTAGCTCACTGTCTGTTACATGGGCTGTATCAGGCACAACAGGCAGGCACAGCTACACCCTTACAGAAAAAAGGTGATCTAATGTGAATTTATTATGATAACATGTAAAAGCAACGTGATAACATGAAACTACACATGTAAAAAAAATATATCGTGAAAGAAATCTGACATGGGCATGCAAAATTTCAACAAAGTTTTTCACATGTGAGAATGCAATTCCGCATGTGAGAATTAGATTTTCACAAGTCAATATTTTTCACATGTGAAAGTGCAAATTTCACATCTGAATCTGCAATTTACATGTGAGGTGAAAACATGTTATTCTCACGTGAAAAGGTGGTGTTAACATGTGAACTCAAAATGTTATACATGTGAACATATGGTTTCACAATTGAATAACTGACCTCATGTCTCTTTTATAAATGTTTTAGCTATTTCACATGTGAAAATACAAGGGAATTGAATAACATGGGGGTTTAAATTGGTACGATGTTCAACTAATTTAATAGTTAGATTTGAGTTAGATTTTGAGTTCAATTTTCACATCTGAATGTTTTTCACATTTGAAAGTGCAAATTCGATTTTCACATGTGAAACTGCAAGTTTCACATCTGAATCTGCAATTCACATGTGAGGCGAAAACATGTTATTCTCCTCACATGTGAAAAAGGTGGTGTTAACATGTGAACTCTAAATGTAATACATGCACACATGGTTTCACATGTGAACATTCCAGCTCAACATGTGAAAACAGCTATTTCACATGTTTTTGTAAGTGGCATGCTATCCAGCTAATATAGTGTAAAAACTATATTTAATCAATGACAATATGATTACATTTGACATGTTCACTTAGTACTAACTTTACAGCATGACCACTCTTTGGATTTGAATCCACAACCTCTGGGACGCTGATCATTCTTCTTCTTCAGACTTCTGCAAAGTCTGTAGCATTCCTCTACCACATTTTTTACCTATAATACATCTTTGCACTTAGTGAAAGAGTGCCATCTGCATTGCTATTTTAGTTATCAGTTAATCTGTCTATTCTATTCATCATTGATTTTAATTGACTTATTTCAGCAATTTCAGGGGTTTTCTGTATAGTTGTCTAAATTATTCTGTTTTAATGTTACTCCTGAATCACTATAATAAATATAGTTTTTCTTGAGTGTATTTTAAAAAGATGAGATGTATTTTACTTAAGTCCAAAGTGTGGGAATACAGGTGAAATCAGTCATTGACAGCGACATGGTGGCATAGTAGGAAGAATTGTATGCAGCCAAGAGCATTTATTTCACCCTCTTTGTAATTCATGCCAGCAAAAGGCCTATTGATTAATATCAATTCTAAATGTACAAATGAATAAAAAAGCTTTATGATAAATACAGTTCATACTTTCTCTATTCATCCATTGACTATTGAGTTAATGGAACTCTAAGCAAGCTGCTCTCAAAGGTTGATCATGACAATTCTTATTTGTAGGGCTCAAGCAGTCCGCTATGACCATGTGTGTCCGAAATGGCACCCCATTCATTATATATTGCACTACTTGGCCCATAAGGCTCTGGTCAAAAGTAGTGCACTGTATATGGAATGGGGTGCCATTTGGGACACATTGAGTGCCTCGGAAGCTGCCAGCATTCAACCATCATAGAAAGGGTTCCAATTATTTTGTAACTAATGTAACACAATGGGGAGAAGTATTTCGGGGTTGGGGGAGCTGGGAGGTTTGGGAGGGGAGAGATGATGTTGGTCGGTTAGCTGGTGGTGTCATACACTGCAGAAAATGAATCCCTCTGAATGTGTGAAGTTTTTACTTTGTCACGATAATCCAGTGCGGTTTTGTATCCGATTCAAAGTACAAAGTGCCATGGGTTGCCTCCAGAATATAAAACCCTTTGGATCATATTAAAGGGTCATGTTGGGTATTGCCAACAGTAATTGCACAGTAATGTTGGGAATAATGTTTTGGTTCAGATCAAGGGGATATACAGAGTGGCCAAGGGGACACAACACATTGGACCCAATTCTTGGCCCGATTTAACAAAATAATAAAATAATGTTGGCTTTAAAGCGTCTTTCAAAATCACACACACACAAATCTCATGACAGATGTTTCTCTTCTCTGACAGACTCTTCATTTCTGTCTAATTAGTACAGCACAGCTAACCTAGGGTGTGTCCCAAATGGCAACCTATCTACATATTGCACTACTTTGACCAGAGACTGTGCCCTGGTCAAAAGTAGTGCACTATACTGTATAGGGAATAGGGTGCCATTTGAGATGGAGCCCTATTTCAACCCTCCTCCTGAATCTGAATGGCACCAGACCCTTGACAATGAATCATGTCAATTAAATAAATAATATTAAGAGAATATTTGCATTGCATCCCATGAAAATGTTCCTTGCAAATGTGTGTCAGCAATGATAAAGCATAAAATACAACCTTCCGCAATAGGCATCTTCACTTATCTCCCAATTGGCTCTGGTCAAAAGTAGTACACTATAAATAAAATGGCATGTGATTTGGGATGCGTACACTGTGAGGTACAGCCATTAGGTTAACATTACCATACGATTGGTTTGTGGGTATACATACTGTTTAACATCTGCCCTCATTTCCAAGCTGTCTGATCAGTACATTTTTAGGTTAACACTGCATTTCATAACCACAAGACTACTCATATGGATTATTCAGACAAATGATCCACATTCCTTTGCACATTCAGTGTTCCAAGGTGGCTGACTACTGTACTCCTCTGTACTCCCCTATCACCTATCTCACTCATAATTCATATGCGATGTTGACATATGTTTCTCCACAGTTTACAGTGTCTGCAAATAGAAATCTAGAGAGACATTTTGGCGATCATGCATGTGTAATATTGACCTTATCTATGAGGACTGTGTGCAGACCAAAGTGATGCACTATATTGTAGAGATCTCTATGACTCAGTGAAGCTGGACAAAATGTTCTCTTTAGAGGATGTTGGTAGCTTTGGCTAGGTGTAAATAAGATGAGCCTACACCCTTGTGATAAAAACATAAAATTGTATCTCCCATATTTATTCAGGAGTTTATTCTTAGATTGCATGGATACCAAAGAGTAGCCCATTTCTCATGTGTTGTAGTCCAGACAAATATTGTTGGGTATTTGTGATCCAGTTAGCAAAGGTGACTGTTGGATTTTTTCTCTATTGAACAGAGTTGAGAAATGGAAGAGACGGTGAGGAGAGGAGGAGATGCACTTCTTCAGTATTCAGACTAGGTAGTCCTGATTATGTTTGCTGGTCTCTTTCCCTTACAGGGCTTCATCCCAAATACCACCCTTTTCCCTACACAGTACATTACTTTTGACTAGGACCTTATAGATCCTCGTCAAATGTAGGGAATAGGATGCCATTTGAGACGCAGCCCAGGAGTGATTGATTTATATGGCAAACTCTGTATTCAGAGCGTGTCTCTCTTTCAGCAGACAGATTTATGGGTGCACAAATATGCTCAGAGGTCAAAAAACAACAACGCTGAATTTAGAGAAGTCATGATATTCAGATGCAGATTGTTATTTAGGCTATAGGACGTACAGTAATTGCATAACGTCAAACACACAGTAACAGCATAATGTACTTTCATTCATTACAGCTGAGCGAGATGTCAGCGGTTGGTGGAACAGATTTCCACATTTTGTTTAAAACAGGTGTGGACGCTTTACTCTCATGTAAAACTTAAATATGATTTTATCATTTGGTGTTTTAACCCACATAACATATGAACACATAAAATATAAACCTACCTGTCCTTCAACCAAGCAAGACACAATTGCAACATAGCTTTGGGTACTTCAAAATGGCAACACAGGCCATGCAATGTCTTCGACACAACCTTGCAGCTTTGCACTACCATTCACCAGTATGAGAAGGCAAGAACTATAGAACAAATTAAAAACAAAAAATGTTTTAGGTGAGAATAGGCATTTGTCTGAAGCCGAACAATAAAGGTAATTCACGAGCACCACAATGCCTATTCCACCCATGCTTTGCAGGACATAGCTTTGACCTACTACAGTAGCTATGTAGGTATTGTACTTCAAACAATGTGTAGGCGGGTTGCTTAGGATTCAAAACTTTTCAAACAACCTAATTTATACTCTGAGGGATAATGGACTTCACAATGTCCTGCTATTAAAATGATGTACACGGGTGTGTACTGTATTCACAGATCTTCATTGTAAAGGGTTTAAACACCGTTTCCCATGCTTGTTCAATGAACCATAAACAATTAAATGAACATGCACCTGTGGAACGGTCATTAAGACACTAACAGCTTACAGACGGTCGGCAATTAAGGCCACAGTTATGAAAACTTAGGACACTAAAGAGGCCTTTCTACTGACTCTGAAAAACACCAAAAGAAAGATGCCCAGGGTCTCTGCTCATATGCGTGAACGTGCCTTAGGCATGCTGCAAGGAGGCATGAGGACTGCAGATGTGGCCAGGGCAATAAATTGCAATGTCCGTACTGTGAGATGCCTAACACAGCACTACAGGGAGACAGGACAGAGAGCTGATCGTCCTCGCAGTGGCAGACCACGTGTAACACCTGCACAGGATCGGTACACCCGAACATCACACCTGCGGGACAGGTACAGGATGGCAACAACAACTGTCTGAGTTACACCAGGAACGCACAATCCCTCCAAAAGCGCTTTGACAACAGGCTGAGAGAGGCTGGACTGAGGGCTTGTAGGCCTGTTGTAAGGCAGGTCCTCACCAGACATCACCGGCAACAACGTCGCCTATGGGCACAAACCCACCGTCGCAAGACCAGACAGGACTGTCAAAAAGTGCTTTTCACTGACAAGTCGCAGTTTTGTCTCACCAGGGATGATGGTCGGATTTGCGTTTATCGTTGAAGGAATGAGCGTTACACCGAGGCCTGTACTCTGGAGCAGGATCGATTTTGAGGTGGAGGGTCCGTCATGGTCTGGGGTGGTGTGTCACAGCATCATCGGACTGAGCTTGTTATCAATGCAGGCAATTTAACCTGTTAGGGTATAGGGGGCAGTATTTTCACGGCTGGATAAAAAATGTACCCGATTTAATCTGGTTACTAATCCTACCCAGTAACTAGAATATGCATATACTTATTATATATGGATAGAAAACACCCTAAAGTTTCTAAAACTGTTTGAATGGTGTCTGTGAGTATAACAGAACTCATTTGGCAGGCAAAACCCTGAGACAGATTCTGACAGGAAGTGGATACCTGATGTGTTGAATTGACTTTAAGCCTATGCCATTGAAAAACAAAGGGGCTGAGGAATGTTTTGGCACTTCCTATGGCTTCCACTAGATGTCACCAGCCTTTACAAAGTGTTTTGAGTCTTATACTGTGAGATCTGACCGAATAAGAGACTTGGAACGGTGATAGCCGATTAGACCCCTGGCGCGCGAGTTGATGGTGGGTACTCTCGTTCCGAAACGTTTTAAAAGAGATCCCAATCGTCCGCCTTGAATTTTATTCATGTTCTGGTTAAAAAAGGCACTAATGATTTAAGCTATACAACGTTTGACATGTTTGAACGAACGTAAATATATTTTTTCCGTTCGTGAAGTGAAGTCCGGCTGGCTTAGATCATGTGCTAACAACACGGAGCTTTTTGGACATAAATTATGAGCTTTTTTGAACAAAACTACATTCGTTATGGACCTGGGATTCTTTGGAAGTGACATCTGATGAAGAGAATCAAAGGTAATGGATTATTTACATAGTATTTTCGATTTTAGATCTCTCCAACATGGCGGTTAGTCTGTATCGCAAAGCGTATTTTTCTGGGCGCAGTGCTCAGATTATTGCAAAGTGTGATTACCCAGTAAGGTTAATTTTAAATCTGGCAAGTCGATTGCGTTCAAGAGATGTAAATCTATAATTCTTTGAATGACAATATAATATTTTACCAATGTTTTCTAATATTAATTCATTATTTTGTTGTCATGACTTGACTGCCGGTATTGGAGGGAAACGATTTCCTGAACATCAATGCCATAGTAAAACGCTGTTTTTAGATATAAATATGAACTTGATAGAACTAAAAATGCATGCATTGTCTAACATAATGTCCTAGGAGTGTCATCTGATGGAGATTGTAAAAGGTTAGTGCATAATTTTAGCTGATTTTATGGTTTTGGTGACGCCTGTCTTTGAATCGACAATACATTACACACAGCTATTGTCAATGTACTCTCCTAACATAACCTAACTTTATGCTTTCGCCGTAAAACCTTTTGAAATCGAACAACGTGGTTAGATTAAGGAGATGTTTATCTTTCAAAGGGTGTAAGTTAGTTGTATGTTTGAGAAATTTGAATTTTGAAATTTTTTTGGTTTCAAATTTGCCGCTCTTGAAATGCACCTGCTGTTGATAGCGTGCCACCCGTGGCGCACCCTAACGTCCCACATAGCCCCAAGAAGTTAAACACTGTGTTACAGCGATCTCAATCCCACTGAGCACGTCTGGGACCTGCTGGATCGGAGGGTGAGGGCTAGGGCCATTCCTCCCAGAAATGTCCGGGAACTTGCAAGTGCCTTGGTGGAAGAGTGGGGTAACATCTCACAGCAAGAACTGGCAAATCTGGTGCAGTCCATGAGGAGAAGATGCACTGCAGTACTTAATGCAGCTGGTGGCAACACCAGATACTGACTGTTACTTTTGATTTTTACCCCCCCCCTTTGTTCAGGGAAACATTATTCAATTTCTGTTAGTCACATGTCTGTGGGACTCATTCAGTTTATGTCTCAGTTGTTGAATCTTGTTATGTTCATACAAATATTTACACATGTTAAGTTAGCTGAAAATAAACGCAGTTGACAGTGACAGGACCTTCCTTTTTTTGCTGAGTTTAGATAATTTGGCTGTATGTCTGTTTAGATATAGGCCTATTGTAAATGTGTATTATTGTTGCATCACCATCTTTATTGCAAAAATACATATTATTTTGACAGAGGTAATGAATTGTCCATTGATCAGCACAGCAATTGATAAAACAGGACCGTTGTCTGAAACACAAGTGGTTCTGAGCTTGTCAATATTACACAGCTAAATCAGGAATGTAGATAGGCTCTGAAAAAATGAATGGAAGTATATGGAGACTGTTTACTGCCAAAAATAAGGGGTTAAATACATGTAAAAAAAAGTTTCCTGATCTAATTTACTTCAGAACACACTTCCTTTGGATTTGTTTTCTGTTGTTGCACGTAGTGACTGTTATTCAATGCGTTAGTATGGGCTAATAGCTTGTGTGAACTTGTGTGGACTACCACTTCGCGGCTGAGCTGTTTTTGCTCCTAGACGTTTCCACATCACAAGTACAGCACTTATAGTTCAATGAGGCAGCTCCAGCAGTGCAGAAATTTTTACAAACTGTCTTGTTGGAAAGGTGGCATTCTATGACTGTGCCACGTTGAAATTTGCTGAGCGCTTCAGTAAGGACAATCTACTACCAATTTGTGTCTATAGAGATGAAAAAAATATATATTTCACCTTTATTTAATAACCAGGTAGGCTAGTTCAGAACAAGTTCTCATTTACAACTGCAACCTGGCCAAGATAAAGCAAAGCAGTGTGACACAAACAACAACACAGAGTTACACATGGAATAAACAAGAGTACAGCCAATAACACAATAGAAAAAAAGAAAGTCTATATACAGTGTGTGTAAATGGCGTGAGGAGGTAAGGCCACAGTAGCGGAGTAATTACAATTTAGCAAATTAACACTGGAGTGATAGATGAGCAGATGTGCAAATAGAAATACTGGTGTGCAAAAGAGCAGAAAAGTAAATAAAAACAATATGGGGATGAGGTAGATAGATTGGGTGGGCTATTTACAGATGGGCTATATACAGCTGCAGCGATCGGTTAGCTGCTCAGATAGCTGATGTTTAAAGTTAGTGAGGGAAATATAAGTCTCCAGCTTCAGCGATTTTTGCAATTCGTTTCGAGTCATTGGCAGCAGAGAACTGGAAGGAAAGGCGTCCAATAGATGTTGGCTTTGGGTATGACCAGTGAGATATACCTGCTGAAGCGTGTGCTGGTGTTGTTATCGTGACCAGTGCTGGTGTTGTTATCGTGACCAGTGAGCTGAGATAAGATGGACCTTTACCTAGCAAAGAATTATAGATGACGGGAGCAAGTGGGTCTGGTGACGAATATGTAGCGAGGGCCAGCCGACGAGAGCATACAGGTCGCAGTGGTGGGTAGTATAAGGGGCTTTGGTGACAAAAAGGATGGCACTGTGATAGACTGCATCCAGTTTGCTGAGTAGAGTATTGGAAGATATTTTGTAAATGACATTGCCAAAGTCGAGGATCGGTAGGATAGTCAGTTTTACGAGGGTATACGAGGGTGAGTGAAGGAAGCTTTGTTGTGAAATAGGAAGCTGATTCTAGATTTCATTTTGGATTGGAGATGTTTAATATCAGTCTGGAAGGAAAGTTTACAGTCTAGCCAGTGTGGTGGCTAATTTCCGCATTACCAAATGAGGAGTTACAAACACACCAGTCCGAGTTAAACTACATCTTTAATACTTAAGATACTTTTGCAAAAGTTCTTGACCTTCAATAATGCACTCTCTCAAATGAACCAGGAAGGTGATTACAGAATGGCTACAGGGATCTTTTAAAGCAACGATACACCCCCTTCAACGTACATTGACAAACCACAGATACTTAGTAACAGTTCACAAAGGTTAAGTTTTGTATGACAGATATCAATAAAACACAGCAGGCAGTAACTGCTATGTCAACAGGATTAATGGTATAGCCCAGTATCTGGTCTCCTTAGAACCGTCCCTCCCTGGTACGGTATTGAACAGAACTATTTCATCCAATGGCATATATCAATTGTCAACTCTAGATACTCCCATCTCAAGCAAACCCCCTCTTGACCCTACTCCTGGACAGGCTCACTGGGGAGTGAGCCTCTAGGCCATATATTATCACAGGATAAGTGCGAGCTCTAAGAGAGGACATACAAGGGTCCATTTACTGCCATAATCCTCCCCACAATAAAGAAAAGGAGGGAGTGACTTGCTCACAGACATTGTGGAGACAAGTCATTGGTTCCCCATTAATCACGCCATCCCTTCACATGGTTTAAGAAATAGGTAAAGACACATTCCCATGATGACAAATCTGACCTCTCCCCTCTCTGGGCCCCAAGTGTCTGAGCCCCAGCTAAGGTACACATGCAACTGAAAAGACACCAGAGTCCAATGGACACTTTCTAATGACAAGTACATCAAATAAGCATATTATACTAATAAAACATCTTAATTATCTATGTTACCCAACTAATTCTGATTCGTCCACGACACCAGACACCTAGGTATTTGTAGTTGTCCACATATTCTAAGATTGCATGGCTGTGTGTTTGATTTTTAACATCTGTCAACAACGGGTGTGGCTGAAATAACCGAATCCACCAATTTGAAGGCCTGTCCACATACTTTTGTGTGTGTGTATATGTTTATATACTGCTCAAAAAAATAAAGGGAACACTTAAACAACACAATGTAACTCCAAGTCAATCACACTTCTGTGAAATCAAACTGTCCACTTCGGAAGCAACACTGATTGACAATAAATGTCACATGCTGTTGTGCAAATGGAATAGACAACAGGTGGAAATTATAGGCAATTAGCAAGACATCCCCAATAAAGGAGTGGTTCTGCACGTGGGGACCACAGACCACTTCTCAGTTCCTATGCTTCCTGGCTGATGTTTTGGTCACTTTTGAATGCTGGCGGTGCTTTCACTCTAGTGGTAGCATGAGACGGAGTCTACAACCCACACAAGTGGCTCAGGTAGTGCAGCTCATCCAGGATGGCACATCAATGCGAGCTATGGCAAGAAGGTTTGCTGTGTCTGTCAGCGTAGTGTTCAGAGCATGGAGGCGCTACCAGGAGACAGGCCAGTACATCAGGAGACGTGGAGGAGGCTGTAGGAGGGCAACAACCCAGCAGCAGGACCGCTACCTCCGCCTTTGTGCAAGGAGGAGCAGGAGAAGCACTGCCAGAGCCCTGCAAAATGACCTCCAGCAGGCCACAAATGTGCATGTGTCTGCTCAAACGGTCAGAAACAGACTCCATGAGGGTGGTATGAGGGCCCGACGTCCACAGGTGGGGGTTGTGCTTACAGCCCAACACCGTGCAGGACGTTTGGCATTTGCCAGAGAACACCAAGATTGGCAAATTCGCCACTGGCGCCCTGTGCTCTTCACAGATGAAAGCAGGTTCACACTGAGCACGTGACAGACGTGACAGAGTCTGGAGACGCCGTGGAGAACGTTCTGCTGCCTGCAACATCCTCCAGCATGACCGGTTTGGCGGTGGGTCAGTCATGGTGTGGGGTGGCATTTCTTTGGGGGGCCGCACAGCCCTCCATGTGCTCGCCAGAGGTAGCCTGACTGCCATTAGGTACCGAGATGAGATCTTCAGACCCCTTGTGAGACCATATGCTGGTGCGGTTGTCCCTGGGTTCCTCCTAATGCTAGACAATGCTAGACCTCATGTGGCTGGAGTGTGTCAGCAGTTCCTGCAAGAGGAAGGCATTGATGCTATGGACTGGCCCGCCCATTCCCCAGACCTGAATCCAATTGAGCACATCTGGGACATCATGTCTCGCTCCATCCACCAACGCCACGTTGCACCACAGACTGTCCAGGAGTTGGCGGATGCTTTAGTCCAGGTCTGGGAGGAGATCCCTCAGGAGACCATCCGCCACCTCATCAGGAGCATGCCCAGGCGTTGTAGGGAGGTCATACAGGCACGTGGAGGCCACACACACTACTGAGCTTCATTTTGACTTGTTTTAAGGACATTACATCAAAGTTGGATCAGCCTGTAGTGTGGTTTTCCACTTTAATTTTGAGTGTGACTCCAAATCCAGACCTCCATGGGTTGATAAATTGGATTTCCATTGATTATTTTTGTGTGATTTTGTTGTCAGCACATTCAACTATGTAAAGAAAAAAGTATTTAATAAGATTATTTCTTTCATTCAGATCTAGGATGTGTTGTTTAAGTGTTCCCTTTATTTTTTTGAGCAGTGTGTGTATATATATATATATATATACACACACACACACACACACACACACACACACACACACACAAGTATGTATATATAGTGTACATGTAAAAAATAAAATGTTTCTTATATCTCTCTTTCTTTAGATTTTTCCATAAACGTAGTATAACCCCCCCCGGCTTACTAGTATAACCCCCCCCCGGTTTATGGGTTAAGGGAATAAATGTTGTCATTGAAATGTAATTCTCTAAGACATTACAGGCCACATCAGGCCTTCAAGTCACATTATGCTTATGCTGGCTAGCAAAGTGATGTGTAATTCCTATTGGAATCTAGCCAGAGTGGGAACAGCTAACATTTGGAGAAAAAAAATTATATGCAACCTGCATGGAGAATGACTGCCAAGGTTGGGAAAATCAAGATATGAGACTAGCTAAAGATTCTAAACTGGAGCAACCATTTCAGTAACGGGTGCAAATAACAGATTGGACAAGTTTCAAAAAATGTATGTTATTTATATTTGAGTAGCATAAGATTAATTAGTCAATCAATATACATGCAAAAATATAGATATGGAAACTAATCATTCAAAAAGTCAAACTAAAGTAGAGCATGCTGGGAAAGTGTATAATGATAGGCATGGTTTTGGCTCATCTCTGTTTATTAACACCAACATTGGGGTTCTTTTACACAACTGAGTGATAATTTTACTCTTTACAGTGTTAATTTAACTTTGTATGCATGTGAACGTGACAAACATTTTTAACATTGGCTTAAAATTGTGATGGAAATATCTCTGGGCCAATTGCAACTATCGAAAGCCATCAGATTATCGCGAGCTGATATCTCGTTAAAACATCAATACTTACTAAAATCACAGATGAGCGTACATGGAGGTCAGTGACCTGGCAGTGTGGTTCCAGGACAACAACCTCTCCCTTAACGTCAGTAAGACCAAGGAGCTGATCGTGGACTATAGGAAACAGGGAGCTGCCCCCCCCATCCACATCGCTGGAGTGTAGTGGAGCGGGTCGAGAGCTTCAAGTTCCTCTGTGTCTAATTCATTAAGGACTTAAAATGGTCCACACAAGCGTACAGCGCTTCTTCTTCCTCAGGAGGTTGAAAAGATTTGGCATGGTTCCTCCAATCCTCCAAAAGTTCTAGAGCTGAATCTTTGAGAGAGTCACCGCTTTGTATGGCAACTGCTTGGCATCCGACCGTGAGGCACTACAGGGTAGTACGCATAGCCCAGTACATCACTAGGGCTGAGCTCCCTCCAATCCAGAAGACCTCTGTCAGATGTGTCAGAGGAAGGCCCTAAAAATTCTCAAGCCACCTAAGTCATAGACTGTTCTCTCTGCTCCTGATGAAACATGTGCAACAGGACCTTGAACAGCTTCTAACCCCAAGCCATAAGACTGCTAAATAGTTCACCAAAAAGCTACCCAGACTATATGCATTGAACCCTCTTTGCACTCTAATGACTCATCGCACTCGTTTCACTCTTTTGACTCATCACATACGCTGCTGCTACTGATTTTATCTATCTATACAGTATGTACATATCTACCTCAATTACCTCGTGCCCCTGCTCAACGACTCGGTACTGGAACCGAGTTTTTTCTCTCTGCATTGTTAAGAAGTTCCCATGAGTAAGAATTTCACTGTTTGTCTACACCTGCTGTTTACGAAGCATGTGACAAATAACATTTTATTGAATTATTATTATTATTATTATTTTATCTTGGTGAGGCTCGGTTCTCTCGTTTCAGACACTGCATACAGTGTACTCTTGCTCTTACCCTGAGATGTCAATTACTATGGAAAACGGAGTAATCGGTGGGTATTGGTTATTCTTCTAATTATGTCATTGCTCATAAAGTTAAGAATCTCATTTTGTTTCTTATGGCTATTCATGGTTGCTCTTCTTCAGCCAGCTGTGAAGGACTGTGTCATATTCTGCCTTGTCTTTTAAAAGTTGGCAAAGAGTTCAGCTTTCTTCCGCATGACCTCATAAGGGCTCACCTCGTCTTGCCACGTACTTCAGTGAACCTACAATTTTCATTAGACATGGTCTTGCTTCCTCTTGTTTGGCTAAACCATTAGATAACAGTGAGTCCACAGGGTTTTATCATTGTGCACTCACTTTAACTGAGTGGCAATGGGAGTGACTTAGTATGAACTGAATACTTTTCAATATATTTCTTCCAATTTCTAAAGCCTTTGCTGACAAATGTCTGATTTTGTGTCAAAGGGTGACCTCTTATTTAGAAAAATGTTGGTGCAGTGGAAGCATAAAACCATCTTTAAAGAGGAACTCCAATGCAGCCAGGGGAAATCTTGAAACCCCTTCTCTTGAAATGACCAAACTATGTTACCTCGCTTCTGGATAACAATAAACTTGGGATGTGGTTGATTTGGCTTTGTGCTGATGCTGATGTCGATATCTTCTATTTGTCCTGTGGCACTGTCCCGGTCATCTGTGCTCTACTAGTTCCTGACTTGTGTCTCAGTCCCCTACAACAAACATGTTCTTACTTTCTATTGCCAAAAAAGAAGGGCCTTTATATTGCCAAAATATGAAACTTAAACAATAATACAGTATATCTACAAGACATGTCTTAGGACTACACTTAACCCTTGTGTTGTCTTAAGGGTAAAAAAAATGACCCGCCACTATGTTTAACAGCAGAGAAAACCCCCTAAATTATATTTTTTCAACTTGATATTTAATGACTTTTCCGAGAGTGACCCCAACATTAGAAAAAGTGAAACATTGCCTTTGTTTGTATTTCCATGAAAGCTGTACACCACCAGGCTACAAAGATTGTCTCAGGGTCATTTTTGACCAGGCAGTTATAGAATAATTAACACACCACAAAGACACACACACACACAATGAGAAAATGAGATCGTTTTGTCTGAGTTCAATCAGGAACACACAAAAACGGTCTTGTGCATGTGCAGCATCTCCCCTCCACGACCCCACACTTGACTCAAGTTCACAGTCAAAATAATAAACATTTCAGACAAAATAACAATTTCTTGAAAGCATTGCTTACTAATGGGAAATGCAGTCAGAGACTGTAAAAGGTGCTGCAGACGACAGTCCCCCCCAGTTCTCTTTGCTGAAGCCATGAGTGCACGTTTCAGTGCCCAATAGGTCGTAGATCTGATTTTTTTCAGATGTCCAGGAGGAACAAGAGACACATTATTTAGAGGTGGTATCTGAAGAAGAAGATGGGGAAGAATACAACCCAGAGCACGATGCATCATCTTCAGATGAAGAAGAAATCCCCCAAGCTGAAAGAGAGACATTTTTGTCATAGAACAGCAAAATAACATGGTCCTTGTCACCATATGACAACCAGGGAAGGATGGCAGCACAAAATGTCATAAAGATGACCCCAGGGCCCGCAAGACATACAGTTGTCCATGCCCAGGACATCGCCTCAACATTCTACATCTTCATCACACCAGCCATCGAAAAAAATCATCCTGATGATGACAAATTTGGAAGGTTTCCGTAAATATGGAGACAACTGGAAAAGAATTGATGAGATTGACCTGCATGTGTACATAGGGCTGCGGGTATGTATAGGTCCCGAGGCAAGGCTACATGTAGTTTCTGGGATGCAGAGAGTGGAAGGGGGATTTTCCATGCCATTATGCCACTGAAAGTCTTTCACACTTTCTCAAGAATGCTACGATTTGAAAACTGTGAATCAAGACCTGCAAGACGTGTGAGACACAAACTGCCGGCCATAAGAGAGGTCTGGGAGAAGTTGGTGGAGCGTCTGCCATACCTCAACAACCCTGGGGCTGAAGTAACAGTATCTGTAATGTAAGTGATTTTCACTGTTAATTTTATTATGTGTTGCTGTAATATCATTGATTTATGTGATTTGTTTTCTGTGACACTGATACTAATTACTGATAGTAATCTCTTTTGTAAAAAGGTTGATCTCCTTTCTGGCAGTATATGCCCAGCAAGCCAGCAAAGTATGGCATGAAGATATAGGTGGCCTGTGACGCACAATCCAACTACGCTTGAAGATGCATGTGTACACAGGGAAGCCAACCAGTGGAGGCCCAGAGAAGAACCAGGGATGCGGGTTGTGCTTGATATGACAGATGGACTGAGGGGGCAAAATGTCACGTGACAATTTCTTCACCTCTTATGAACTCAGCCAGCAGCTCCTGAAGAGTAAGGTCACCATGGTTGGCACAGTTAGAAAGAACAAGCCTGAGCTTCCTCCTGCACTCCTCACAAAAAGGGGGAGAGAGGCCTTCTCAAAGTTTGCCTTCACCCCACCACCACTCTAGTTTCTTACCTCCCAAAGAGGAACAAGAATGTGGTCCTCCTGTGCACACTGCACAAAACGACTGAGATCAGTGATCGTGAGGACAGGAAGCCAGCCATCAACCTGGACTACAATCACAACAAAGGAGGTGTGGACAACCTGGACAAGTTGATTGGAACTTACAGCTGCAGGAGGATGACTGCCCACTGGCCCCTGGTCATCTTCCATGACATCATTGATGTGTCCTCATACAATGCCTTCTTGATATATGGAACAAGATAAACCCTACCTGGATGCCTGATAAGCGGAACAAGAGGAGGGTGTTCCTGGAGCAGCTGGGAAAGGCACTTGTAACCCCACATATTCAAAGAAGGGAGGGCATCCTCGCACAGCAGCCTCTGCAGCGCTTGTGAAAGCTGTTCAGGGGGTTGAATCTTGTCCTGATCCACCTGAGGCTGCAGCTGGGGCAGGCAAGAGGAGGAGATTCTTCCCCCCCAAAAAAAGGACTGTAAAACAAATACTATGTGTTGCACATGTGAGAAATGCATCTGCAAAGTCCATGCACACACACTTGCATACTGTCCTACATGTGCTAATTAGAGTTGATTGATTTATGTTCTTCATGTTTTTGTTTTGTATCTTATTTTATTCTTATTTATTGTTGCTGTTTATACACCTTGGGGGTGGGGGCAATGGTTAAAAAAATGGGAGGACTAGTATTTTGTAGTTGAATTCTTCATTGTACATTATATAAGAATATATCACTGTTGCCAAAAAAATTCAAGACTTATTGTTTCCCTTAAATAAAATGCATTAAAAACTACTTTCTGCACATTTCTGCTACTTTCTTAGGCTATACAAGTGCTATCTCTTGCTAAAACATATGTGTATACCTATGCAGTACCTTTATAAATACTAATAATAAACCTCTACTTTAGTAAAGAAAACAATTATGACAGGTGTGTTGTTATAAAAATTAGTGGTGTCCACTGATTAAATGCAGTCTTTCTGCATTGTGAAGAGGGAAAACCTATATATTTACAAAGTTTGTAATGAATGACAGGTTGTTTCTTCATGCAAAATAGATTTGGGGTTTAAAATTCAATTAAGCTGCTTAATTGTAGGGGTTTAGCGAAGGCGGGTCATTTTTTACCCTTAGGACAAGGGGAGAATACAGAAGGTTAAGACTACAGAATGTTAAGGTTAAATATTCCCCATTGTTTCCTCACCACTACATTCTAAATTCTCACCTGATGACCTGTTTGTTCTCTCCATGGTCGGTGTTCTCTCTCTCTCACTACCTGTTCATCCTCTCCCTGCCTCAACATGTGAAAGTGCAAATGAAATTTCCACATGTGCAATTCACATGTGAGGTGAAAACTTGTTAATCTCGTCACATGTGAAAAGGTGGTGTTAACATGTGAACTCAATGTTATTCATGTGAACATATGGTTTCACATTTTAACAACCGACCTCAAGTGTCTCTTTTCCTCAAGTGTCTCTTTTCCTTTGTGAAAATACAACGGAATTGAATGATATGGGGGTTTAAAGGAAGTTGTACGCTGTTCAACTAAAATAGTGTAAAAAATATTTAATCAATGACAATATTTGACGTGATCACTTTTCAATATGACTCCAACTGGAAATTGAACTCACAATCTCTGGATTTGGGGTACACTGATCTTTCTGCTGCGCCGCAAAGTCTGTAGCATTCTACCCCACATGCATTACCTACAGTATAATACTTTTCTGCACTTAGAAAAAGCGTGCCATCTGCACTATATTAGTTATCAGTTCATCTGACTATTCTGTCACAATTGATTTAATTAGCTTATTTCAGCAATTTGAGAGGTTTTCTTTGTAGTTGCCTAATGTTGGTGGGGCATATTTTATATCTATATATATATATATATATTAACAAAGCTGAGATTTACCTTGCATAAGTCCAAAGTGTAGGAATACAGGTGATATCACTCATTGGCATGGTGGTGCAGCAGGAAGCTTGGAATGCTGTGAATCAAGAGGTTTTGAGTTCAAATCGCAGGTGAGGACATGTTGAATTATAATTACAGTATAAACATACAATGTAATTGTGTGTCAAAAAATGTAAGTTGAAAACATTTTATGTTCAAATAAATGTGCGTGTATACTGATGACTCATATTTCTTGGCAGGGGATCTCATGTGAAAAATATTTACTAGGAACATTTGAATCCACATGTGAAAAGTTATGTGATCACATAAAAATCCACATGAAACTTCATGTGAAATATCATCAAGTGAGCGATGTAAATTGCTGTGCACACATGCTTTACCAGACTGCCTTATACTGCAACTCAAATTTCACATTCTCACCTGATGACCTGTTCGTCATCTCCCTGCCTTAACATGGGCAGTGCTCCCGCTCTCCCTTCTGACTGTTTCTGACCCCTGTCATGACAACCAAATTAAATCAGAATGAAGGCTGTAACTGTTTTGTTATAGCACTTGGGCTACAGTCAGCAAAGATGAGGAGTTGAACTGATAGTTCCTATCTGTGTCCGATGGAAATGATAATCAATTAAAGGATGAATGCCTTTCTCCCAATACTTGGATGAAACAGTTCATTCAAGTACTCGTGAAGCTCTACAGATTCTGTTCCCACTTTAAATGAAGCTTTGCTGCAGGAGGGACTGGTGCACTTCACAAAATAGATGGCATCATGAGGATGGAATATTATGTGGATATTTTGAAGCAATATCTCAAGACATCAGTCAGGAAGTTAAAGCTTGGTTGCAAATGGGTCTTCCAAATGGACAATGATCCCAAGCATACTTCCAAAGTTGTGGCAAAATGGCTTGCCCTCCAGGACACCTACAGCACCCGATCATCAACGACAACAAACACCAGCAAAGCAACCCCACACCATAACAGCTCCCTGCCTCACACAGGAAGCGGCGCAGGTCCTAATCCAGGCACTTGTCATCTCCCGTCTGGATTACTGCAACTCGCTGTTGGCTGGGCGCCCTGCCTGTGCCATTAAACCCCTACAACTCATCCAGAACGCCGCAGCCCGTCTGGTGTTCAACCTTCCCAAGTTCTCTCACGTCACCCCGCTCCTCCGCTCTCTCCACTGGCTTCCAGTTGAAGCTCGCATCCGCTACAAGACCATGGTGGTTGCCTACGGAGCCGTGAGGGGAATGGCACCTCCATACCTTCAGGCTCTGATCAGTCCCTACACCCAAACGAGGGCACTGCGCTCATCCACCTCTGGCCTGCTGGCCCCCCTACCTCTGAGGAAGCACAGTTCCCGCTCAGCCCAGTCAAAACTGTTTGCTGCTCTGGCACCCCTATGGTGGAACAAGCTCCCTCACAACGCCAGGACAGCGGAGTCAATCACCACCTTCCGGAGACACCTGACACCCCACCTCTTTAAGGAATACCTAGGATAGGATAAAGTAATCCTTCTAACCCCCCCCTAAAATATTTAGATGCACTATTGTAAAGTGGTTGTTCCATTGGATATCATAAGGTGAATGCACCAATTTGTAAGTCACTCTGGATAAGAGCGTCTGCTAAATGACTTAAATGTAAATGTAAAATGTAAATGCTTTACGGTGGAAATAAAAATGAGGAGATCATCTGTTCACCCACACTGCGTCTCACAAAGACACGACGGTTGGAACCAAAAATCTCAAATTTGGTCTCATCAGACCAAAGGACACATTTCCACCAGTCTAATGTCCATTGCGCATGTTTCTTGGCCCAAGCAAGTCTTTTCTTCTTGTTGGTGTCCTTTAGTAGTGGTTTCTTTGCAGCAATTCGACCATGAAGACCTGATTCACACAGTCTCCTCTGAACAGTTGATGTTGAGATGTTTCTGTTACTTGAACTCTGTGAAGTATTTATTTGGGCTGCAATTTCAGAGGTGGCACTACCACTGACCACGGACTTTAATGCAGGGAAACTTAAATCCATTTTACCTAATTTCTACCAGCATGTTAAATGTGCAATCAGAAGAAGAAAAAAAACTCTAGACCACCGATACTCCAGACATGGAGATGGGTACAAAGCTCTCCCTCGCCCTCCATTTGGCAAATCGTACCATAAATCTATCCTTCTGAATCCAGCTAACAAGCAAAAACTAAAGCAGGAAGCACCAGTGACTCGGTCAATAAAGAAGTGGTCAGATGACGCAGATGCTAATCTACAGGACTGTTTTGCTAGCACAGACTGGAAAATGTTCTGGGATTCTTCTGATGGCATTTAGGAGTACACCACATCAGTCACTGGCTTCATCAATAAGTGCATATCCCAACCAGAAGCCATGGATTATTGGCAACATCCGCACTGAGCTAAAGGGTAGAGCTGCCGCTTTCAAGGAACGGGACTCTAACCCAGACGCTTATAAGAAACAGGCAAACGGGCAAAGCGTCAATACAGGACTAAGATTTAATTGTACTACACCGGCTCCGACACTCGTTGGATGTGGCACGGCTTGCAAACTATTACAGACTACAAAGGGAAGCACAGCCTCAAGCTGCCTAGTGACACGAGCCTACCAGACGAGGTAAATTACTTCAATGCTCGCTTACAGGCAATCAACATTGAAACATGCATGAGAGCATCAGCTGTTCTGGACGGCTGTGTGATCACGCTGTCCGTAGCCGATGTAAGACCTTTAAACAGATCAACATTTACAAAGCTGTAGGACCAGACGGATGACTAGGATGTGTACTCTGAGCATACGCTGACCAACTGGCAAGTGTCTTCACTGACATTTTCAACCTGCCCTGACTGAGTCTATAATACCAACATGTTTCAAGCATACTACCATAGTCCCTGTGCCTAAGAATAATAAGGTAACCTGACTAAATGACTAGCCCTCACATCTGTAGCCATTAAGTGCTTTGAAAGGTTGGTCATGGCTCACATCAACACCATTATTGCAGAAACCCACTCCAATTTGCATACCGCCTCAACAGATCCACAGTTGACGTAATCTCTATTGCTTTCCACATTTCCCTTTCCCACCTAAAAAAAGGGACACCATTGTTAGAATACTATTCATTAACTACAGTTCAGGATTCAACACCATAATGCCCTAAAAACTCAACACTAAGCTAAGAACCATGGAACTAAACACCTCCCTCTGCAACTGGATCCTGGACTTCCTGATGGGCTGCCCCCAAGTGGTAAGGGTAGGTAACAACACATCTGCCACACTGACTCAACACGGGGGACCCTCAGGGCTGCGTTCACAGTCACCTCTTGTACTCCGTGTCACTAGATGCCCTGACCTGAGAGAGACGCTTTATTTCTCTATTTTGTTAGGTCAGGGTGTGGGGTGGGCGGTCTATGTGATATATTTCTATGTTGTTTTTTTTCTTTATTGACCTAGTATGGTTTCCAATCAGAGGCAGCTGTCTATCGTTGTCTCTGATTGGGAATCATACTTAGGCAGCCCTTTTTCCCTCCTTCAGTGTGGGATCGTGTTTTTGTACAGCTCAGTAAGCCTGCAGAACATGACATTCGTTTTTCGTTGTTTATTATTTTGATTTAGTGTTCTGAGTTACAATAAAGAAATATGAGCACTTACCACGCTGCACCTTGGTCTACTCCTTTTGACGAACGTCACACATACTGTATATATTTGTGCACATACATATACGTACATATGAGTGCTATGACAAACTGCCGTGGACTCCACTGCGCACTGAACATGCAAAAGACACAAGATAGTAGTGTTATACATTTGTCACATCCGTGTGTAGTTGGCGTGTGTAAGAGCTAATCATTTGATGGTTTGTGTGTAGAGTTATGATGCAAAAACACAATTTTGAGAAGAGTTAAAATAGTTTTGAATTAAGTGTTTGGTTTTGCAAGAGATGTGTGATGTTTTGCATGTTGTGTGTGTGTTTTGGGGTTTTGTGTGTAGTCTAGAGAAAAGGAGCCATAGTTTTAGAAATCAGGTGTAGGCAATTGTCAAAAACTGTAAGTTTGCTGACGACACAATAGTGGTAGGCCTGATCACTGACAACGATGAGACAGCCTATAGGGAGGAGGTCAGAGACCTGGCGTGTGGTGCCAGGATAACAACCTCTCCCTCAATGTGATCAAGACAAAGTAGATGATTGTGGACTACAGGAAAAAGAGGACCTAGCACTCCCCCATTCTCATCGACAGGGCTGTAGTGGATCAGGTTGAGAGTTTTAAGTCCCTTGGCGTTCACATCACCAACAAACTATCATGGTCCAAACACACCAAGACAGTCGTGTTTATGTTCGGATGGCCCTGACACATTTCCTTCAAATTTTTCGAGATCCACACCTGTGGTACAGACCAGGTCCAGTGTATGGCCTTTGTGGGAGGTAAAGTCTCCGTGCTGTTGGAGTCCAAAGTTGTCCAGGACATAAGCCAGGGTGGTAGAGAGACTGCAGTCAGGGGATTCGTACCCCCTGTATATAGCCTTGCTATTGTTATTTTACTGCTGTCATTGATTATGTTATTTTTATAATTTTTTGTTGTATTTTTATTTAAACTGCATTGTTGGTTAAGGGCTTGTAAGTAAGCATTTCATTGTTGTATTCGACGCATGTGACAAATAACATTTGATTTGTAGAGGGCATGACAAAGCCTATTCCCCCTAAGGAGACTGAACAGATTTGGCATGGGTCCTCAGATCCTCAAAAAGTTCTTCAGCTGCACCATTAAGAGCATCCTGACTGGTTGTATCAATGCCTGGTATGGCAACTGCTCGGCCTCCGACCGCAAGGCACTGCAGAGGATAGTGCGTACGGCGCAGTACATCACTGGGGCCAAGCTTCCTGCAATCCAGGATCTCTATACCAGGCGGTGTCAGAGGAAACCACTAAAAATTATCAAAGACTCCAGCCACCCTAGTCATAGACTGTTCTCTCTGCTACTGCACAGCACGAGGTACTGGATAACCATGTCTAGGACCCAAAGGTTTCATAACAGCTTCTACTCACAAGCCATAAAATTCCTGAACAGTTAATCAAATGGCTACCCAGACGATTTGTATTGTCGTCGTCGTCTCCTCCCCCCTTGACTCTGCTGCTACTCTCTGGTTATTATCTATGCATAGATAATGCATGGAAACTTTGAGCTTGGGTGAAGGTGATGTTCATGGTTTATGTTCGGACAGCACTCACACATTTCCTTCAAATTTTTCGAGACCACACCTGTGGTAGAGAACCAGGTCTAGTGTATGGCCTTTGTTGTGGGAGACAAAGTCCCCATGCTGTTGGAGTCCAAAGTTGTCCAGGACATCAACCAGGGTGGTGGAGAGACTGCAGTCAGGGGATTTGACACTTTTGTGAAATCAACAAGCACTAGAATAGCAGGGCACAAGGGCCTCGGGAGTGTTAGTAGCTCAGATAGTTCAGCAAGAAAGTCGGAGTTCAGCTTAGGAGGCCGATGAATCAGCACAGCCAGTACTGAAACAGAGCCAGTGATCTTGAAAGCCATGCATTCAAAAGATGAGACAGCTGGTACTGGAGACTACAGTGCAGTCTGTCCTGCAGATTACAGCCAATCTGCCCTGTCCGGATGTACCAGGTAGGTGTAGCCAGATGGAGTGTGTAATAAATATATTTGATAAGCTGGTCTATTGCGCAACACTTATCTGCTGATACAAAAGACACATTCTGTGTTGAACTGATACTAGCTATACACGCACACCCAGAAACACATTGGCCGACTTAGACCTTACACAGCACTGATAAAACAGGAAATGACCTGATCACAGGGGCCAACGTCCAGTCTCGCAATAACATCTTGTGACTACAGAGATACACAGACAAGGACTCAGCACAAAATACACACGTACACACACACACAAACCCATCCCAGAGGGCTGGGTCAGCGGAACAAAGAACACACTCATGGACCAATGGGGAGTCGACACCGACCCGAGACCTGATCGTCACTCCACTCATCGACCAGTCAGGAGGACGAATCTACAAGACTCAACATACGTCATTTCAATCATGTTGTATAAAACAGATGCACAATATGTTTACGAGGCTCGCTTCCGCTAGTTCCATAAGAGCTAAACGAACGAGTCCGTGCACGTTTTGCCAAATATCTTTGTCTCTTAAAACTTCTTCAGCCTACCATCCCGTTAGCGGGATCATTTTCCAGCGAAAACTCCTAGCGACATTAGCATAACGAAATTCAATATTTTTTTTTTTTCAAATATAGGGCTGTCTCATATCGTTTTATAGATACACCTCTCTTGAATCGACCCTCGTTGTCCGATTTCAAAAAGGTTTTACAGGAAAAGCACAATATTAGATTATGTTAGAGGAGTACATGGTAAAAGTCGCATCATATGAATTTTCCGAGCAAGCACACCCATCACATATAAACAAAAAACAGCTAAATGCAGCACTAACCTTTTACAAACTTCATCAGATGACACACCTAGGACATCATGTTACACACAGCATGCAATCTTTTGTTCAATAAAGGTCATATTTCTATATAAAAACAGCATTTTACATCGGCACCTGAGGTTGACTAACATTTTCCCATAAAATGCGTCCCGGGAAACTGTGCTACAATTTTATAAATAACTATTCGAAAACGATTTTTTTTATACATATTGTCAATCTAAGATTTATAGATGAATATCTCTTGAAAACACCAGTCAAAACAGATTTTAAATTAACTTTACAGGGTAATCACACTTTGAGATCAAATGGGATGCGATACCCAGAAATTGAGCTCGAAAACGTAGCTCGGCGCCACCTGTGAACAATAGCACGTAACATCTTATATTGTATAATATCGCCAATAATCCCTCACCTTTAGTTGTCTTCATCAGAAATCACATCCCGATGTCCCAGGTCCATGACAAATGTATTTTCGGTCGAAAAAGTCCATGCTTTATGTTCCATTAGCTTCCTCTTGCTAGCGCGTCCTAAGGCTGTAATCAAATGTTGATCCGTGGGCGGCAGCTGTCTAACGCAAAATGACTGTTTACGGTAAGTGAGGGTCGTTCAAACATGTCAAACGTTTTATCAAGTAATCGTCAGTGCCTGTTTCAACAAGAGAACCAATCAGATTCGAGTGGGACGATTTCATTGTGTTTCAAAAAACTTCCAAAGGTGGGGGCAGACACGGCCGCCAACGTCACAATGCTCATGGCCCTCCGACTGTGACCAATTGCCACATCGTCTCTTTCACTGAGTTTCCACCGTAGAACCCTCAAAACACTTTGTAAAGACTGGGGACATCTAGTGGAAGCACTGGAAAGTGCTCAATTTTCATTTTTTCACGTTGTGAATTATAGGTAAGGCTGTGAAGTCGAGTCGACAATTCAGATTTCCACTTCCTGGTTCAATCGGTCTCGGGGTTTTGACTGCCATACGAGTTCTGTTATACTCACAGACACCATTCAAACAGTTTTAGAAAATTTAGGGTGTTTTCTATCCATATAAAATAAGTATATGCATGTCCTAGCTTCTGACTTTGATTAGTAGGCCGTTGAAAATGGGAACGATTTTTTTCCAAAATGCGCTGTGGCGCCCCCTATCCTAGGGTAAATCGAAGAAGTTAATAAAGCTGCCTTACTATAATTGAATCCACCCGGTCCAGCGTCTTGACTTGGTCTCCTTCTCAAGTAACTGATCATCAACAAAACTTGGTAGCAGAGGATGGTTTCATACTTCTGAATTCTGTCCATAGATGGTTGATGTGAGAGGGGACAAGTCCAGGACAATCTCGTGAGGACGGGTGACCTGTCCGCAGGAGCCATCGGTGATTCTACTTGCCCCGGGAAACTGATCAACGAGCTCGACTAATAAAAGGTAAGCAGAGCCTGTTAAAACAAAATCTGCATATTGTATTATAGTCTTATCCAAATTTTGATCAGAAGTACCGGGCGTGAGTATGAATTACTGTTAATATTGTATAGGATTGTAATAACAAAATGTAAGGGCTGAGTACAAGGATATTTGTGGTAATAGGCTTGATACCAAGTAGCATCAGTAGAAACTGGGATTGGTACAAATGTATACCGTGAGATTATGACCATTCACCGTGGCGTGTGGATAAGGGACATCAATAGAAAGTCGGATACATAAAAATGGAATAGAGAGATCGTGTGTCGATAGTGAATAGAGTGAACAGAGAGACCGTGTGTCGATCGCCCATGCTAAATTAAAAGCCTGTGTGGCGCAACATTGATAGTATACATCTGCTAACTAGAGAAGGCCTACTGGAATAGCTGACCAGAAGGGAACACTCAGAACAAGCGGATTCAGTAAAGTAAATATAACTTAAACATATTAATTCTGTTAAAATTATTTAGTTTCGTCCCGGAGATCTGGAATTTATTCTGGTTCCGGTTTTGACTTTGCTTAGGGAATAATTGAAGTAGCAAGTAGGTAGATAAACCGATTTTGGTCGGAAGTCCCGTACATTGTAAAATTATTTAGTTTCGTCCCGGAGATCTGGAATTTATTCTGGTTCCGGTTTTGACTTTGCTTAGGGAATAATTGAAGTAGCAAGTAGGTAGATAAACCGATTTTGGTCGGAAGTCCCGTACATTGTAAAATTATTTAGTTTCGTCCTGGAGATCTGGAATTAATTCTGGTTCCGGTTTTGACTTTGCTTAGGGAATAATTGAAGTAGCAAGTAGGTAGATAAACCGATTTTGGTCGGAAGTCCCGTACATTGTAAAATTATTTAGTTTCGTCCCGGAGATCTGGAATTTATTCTGGTTCCGGTTTTGACTTTGCTTAGGGAATAATTGAAGTAGCAAGTAGGTAGATAAACCGATTTTGGTCGGAAGTCCCGTACATTGTAATAACGTGTTTAGTTTCGTCCCGGAGATCTAGAAATAGTTCCGGTTTTGACTTTGTTTAGGGAGGGATTTGTGCGCCTCCAGTGCGTCTGGAATTTGTTTCCAGCCCTGTTTGAGTGTGCTTGTTTGTACGTACCCCGAAGGTCCGAAACTATACCAATAGTTTGGGTTTCAGCCCGGGTGTGCGATCTGTCTGTCTATAGAACTGAGTGAGGATTTGATTTGCAAGTACTGCGGGGGACCTAAATAACATTGAACACCAAATTGGGGTAATCACCGGGAAGTTGGTATTGACCGGGTTAATGTTTTAGCCTATTCAAAATATTAGTCCTAATATTTCAAAAAACTTTGTTTACGAGGGTGGGGCACCAGAGATAAGTCTGAGTCAGCACCGTGAATACATCACTGGTCTTGACCAACGACGAGCTAAGTATACAAAGATAGAGGGACATTTATACAAATAATAACATGGCAGCTATTCCGCCCACCAAACTTAAATTCAGCGAATATTTGGAACAAAAAATACAGGATAGAGCTGGAGGAGAGGAACAATATAAAGTAATAAGAAAAGTGTGGGAGGAAGTGAAGTTGAGATGGACACAGGCGGGCTATTTTAGCGGGGGAGCTCCCACTAAAGGCCAGCTGATGGTGATGGAGGAAGGTTTGAAGGAGGCAGTTCAGAAAGGAATAGAAGGTGAGATAGAAGGTAACAGAAAGCATATGTTTAAGAAAAAAGGGACTAAGAACAGAGAAAAGGCTGAAGCAGAATTGAGAATAGGAGTTTGGGCTATAGAGGAGACTAGAAGGGCGCTTCTATATAAAAAAACAGATATGCTTACCCAGTACCCAATGCCTGTTTCCAAGACATTAGTATATATTACACAGACATGGGAGCAGATAACGTGGTGGGAGGAAAAAGGTACCTGTTAGTAATGGTAGACAGGTTCTCTAGGTGGGTAGATGCAATACCAACGGCACGGGAAGATGCCAAATCAGTCATCAAATGGCTGCAAAGAGACCTCATACCTAGGTATGGGGTTCCGAGACAAATCCGTTCCGATAACGGATCCCATTTCAGCAATAAACACCTGAGACAGGTGGAGGAAAGGTTTGGAATTGTGCACAAATTCGGGTCAGTGTACAGGCCACAATCTCAGGGCCTAGCGGAACGTGCAAATCAAACTCTTAAGGCTAAGATTGCTAAGGTATGTGCAGGTTCGAAGCTAACCTGGGTGGAAGCCCTACCACTGGCACTGATGGCCATGAGGGCCTCGCCAGGGGCGGGGACCCATCTCTCTCCCCATGAGATAATGACGGGGAGAGTCATGCCTGGCCCACCAAGGGAGGGAGGTCATATGCCCCCTCTTGATGTGCTGAGAATTGGAATGTCTGACTATGTGAGAAAACTGACGGAACTGTCTGCAGCTCTCTCCACACAGATCCGCAAGGTCCAAGAGGGGGAGCTGTCGGGAGACTCGCCACCACTGAAGGTAAAAGTTGGGGACTGGGTGAGGGTCAAAGTCCACAAGAGAAAGTGGCTAGAACCCAGGTGGACTGGACCGTACGAAGTGAAGGAAGTTACTTCACACTCTGTTCAGGTCAAAGGCAAATCAGGCGCGCCTTGGCACCACCTTACACACTGCACTCCGGCCCCAACCCCTTCCAGAACTTTGACTGAAACCAGGGCCGATTTGCGCGCCCTAAAATTTGATTCCAACCACTGAAACCTTAGTTGGGGAAAATGGGACCACAGCTCCCGTTTCCACGACCTAAGGCGCCACGCCCAGGGTCGGGTTATCTCCCTCCCTGGGAGAGTTTGGGGATATCAGCTCCCCTGTTTGTTATTTTCATAATCATTGCCGGAGTATCCTTAGGAGCTCTCACTGGTGGAGAATGTTGATTCGTTGATTGACACCAGTGATTTGAACATTGCATGGAAAAATATTAAGTTAGTAAAGTGAATTGCAGTAGGAGTTAATTTTATTTTTACAGGGACGGTGCACATTAAACACAGTTGTGTATAATGGCAGGGTATTCTTAGCAAACAGAATGGGCCGGTTTGCAGACAAACTGAAGGGGTTTAAGGTTTTAAGCAATCTTGGGTTAAATTAGTCAAGTAGTATGTTAAAGTAGGGGAGTTTAATAGGTTTGAAGTACAGTATTGTATCCAAGGGTAGCGCATGTTCAAGTAAGTTTAAAACTAATGACCGGGGGGAGTATAATGGAATTATAAAGTATTTTTAGGTTTGGTTTGTAGTTAACGTTTGGGTTTTTGAATCGGTGTAGTATGAGGAAATGCTGACAAAGTGGTTATTTTATGGAAAAAGGAGCGCTTAACTGTCTTTGGAAAAATCCTAGGGACAGGATATCTTAAAGGGGTATACACACATGGCATTTTGGAAGTTTTGTTTTCTGAGTTTTAATAAACACACGAAATTCTTTTGATAAGGGATGTTCTGGGAACCTGGGATACAAATGTAGATAAAGTTCTTAGCTTTAATTTGTTTAATGTAGTAAGAAACACGGTTCTGAAAGGGTGGTATGACTTTTTAACCCCTCTGGTGACTTTTCCTGTGTGGTCTGATCAGCCACATTGAAAAGCCATTTGGATGGTGAATTTAAGGGCATTGGTGATATTGATTTTAAGGGAATTTGTAGAACTGATAATAATGATGGAGTTAAAGTTCTTAGACACAATTGACAATTTGAACCAATGAGAAGACTAAAAGGGCAAAGCCTTAGACTAAGAGTAGGCTTCTTTAAGTCTATTTTCCTAGAACAATAAGGGTAAAATAATTTTTTCTGGGTGGAGTAAATCAGATGAGTCATTTTGATCTGATTATGTGATTTGAAAATATTTTGACCAGTAGCAGGGGTATTTTTTACATGATCTAGATACGTTTATTTTCCCTTAGGAAGTCAGCTGTTGTTGAATTCAGTGTAAGAGATTTAACACAAGGCTGTGAAATTGATATACTAGTATTACTATATTTTGTTGTGAATAAGTTTAATAATGGTAGACTTATGTCAACAGGACAGGGATACATGACATCTTTAGGTGATCCAGGATTATTGAGGGTATCGAGATAAATTTAAGTAGATATGCAATATCTAGACGGGTTGATTTTTCTAAAGTTCAGGAGTGCAACCAAGGAGACAATGAGACATTTAGTCAATATTTGGAAACAACCCAGATTTGATACTTTCTGTTATGAGAAAAAGCTGGAGACAGATAGAAGGGCAGACAGAGAGATCCTCCCCTGCACTGCTGTAACCTTGAGGGTTGGGGAGTAGCAGGAAGAAAGAAGGGGGGCCAGCAGGAGTAGATAGGAAGAGAATTTGGTTCACTTAGCTTTAGGATATTAATTCATGGAGAGACTATCGGCTCCATTGGCAGGCATGTATTTTAGTTTTGATTTGAAGTTTATGTTTGGTAAAATTCTCTAGGAAAAGATATGATAATTTAATGGAAAGTAGTTAAATCTTAAAGAAGATAAGACACTTGATAGAGAATTGTTACAGGGTAGCTAAGGAGGAATGCCCCAGGGAGAATTGGACATGTGGAAAATGAAAGGGGGCAATCCTACAAGAGAAGGGCTGACATAAGGATAATTTACTAACCTTACAAAAGACATTGTTAAGAAATGCAGCAAAATTGATACAGGGCTTGAGCCATGTATAAAAAGGGGGAGTATAGTAGAGCAGGCGATAGAACAGGATAGGATGCTACTAGAACAAAAAACATTTTTGTAGAATTTCCATTCCAACATTTGGAAATGGACTTATTGAACTATTCCGAATTGAGATATTATCCCTAGAGTTGGTTTACTGGGATCTATCTCTTTAAAGAATGAATGACAGATTAGCTAATCAGGTCGAGCCTATAGAATGCCAGAGTTAGAGATACCAGAACAGGTAGACATAGAAATTAAAGATATACTGGCAGAGCACATGAGAAGACTGTTTGTTAACCAAACCCGTATGTCCAAGATTTTGTGTCCAACAGGTTAATTACAGGAGAAGGTGATTCACTCAATCCAACCAGGAGACTGGGTGTGGATCCAGTCCCTGAGGAGAAAAAACTGGAAGCAACACCGTTGGGAAGGCCCATACAAGGTTCTGTTAAACCATTGCCTTTGCCATTAGAAAAGCTGAGAGAGTCACTTGGGTCCACGTTACCCACTGCAAGGAGGTATGTACACATATGAACACTGTTGATCACACACAGAGTTAGGAGAAGAACCGATACCAATAGGGTCCGGGGGTTACCTCCTTAACGAAGATTTCCTATCCCGACCGTTCATCACTGTGTGTGCTCCTAGAGGTGTGAGTATGGGGTGGTACCTAGCAGAGAGACTAAGGCCAGGAGAGGGTTGGCGGGTTTTTGGAAAGAGTTTAGACTCTGAGCTGCATCATAGTCTAATCTGACTGATACATTCAGATCCACCACCTTCTGGCACTAATCATACGATACCGTTGTCATTGAGAAAAAGTATGAGGATAAACTATATAATACACTGATGAGTGACTTACAGAATAAGGAGTCAAAGAAGATCAAGATATAGGATTTAAGGTAAACATTAAACAATTTCCTGGGAAAGAAGACAACTGTACAGGAATTGGGGTTGGCCAGATTGAAGTGCTCAGCCAACCCACCTCGGTTCACCTGGATTCCTGATGAGCACCAGTGTTATAGATACAAGAATGGCACCGAGAATTAAGATGATTTTAATGGCTGGAAAGGTAATCGTTAATGTGACTGACTTAGGTTTGAAAGCACAGGAGAAAATGTGTAACCTCATAGAACCTATAACTGATGAAGGGTGGGCTAGTACCAGCGAAGGACGCATACGACAAGAATTACCACAAAGGGTGGTTAGGAACTTGCGCCCTGGGGTTATTGGTCCAACCAGTTTGAATTAGTGATAAGAGACCAGTTATAGGAGGCTAAAGTAGGTACAGGAGGAGTTTTGACCAGGATGGGAGTAGCTTTGTCTAGATGGATGCTATTGGCATCCTCAGGTAAGTTCCAGATGAATACAAAGCTATGAATCAAATATATTCATGAATGAAACCGGGGATGCAGTAAAGAGGTTCTCTGACCAATTATCCGCCACCCCCCTCATGACCTGGTAAAATAGACTGACTCTCAATATGTTATTGGCAAAGGAGGATGGTGTAGGTAGAATGATTAGGTTCATTGCTGTACGTACATTCCTGATAACACAGCCCATGTTTGGGAAATGGAAAAGTGTTGTAGGAACTGTATTATGGGCTGCTTTCACCGGTATGAGTGTGTTTGTGTTGTGTGGTTGTTGTTTGGTCCCGTGTGCGAGAGGTCTTATTTCCAGGATTCTGGAGAGATTGATAACGGAGCAGATGGGCATCCGGAATGATGCCTTTGATGGAAGTGACCCCAGAGGACACTGAATCCAGCTCTGGGCAATGATCCTTGGTTTACTGTTGAGGAAGCAGAACCTACTTACATATTCCAAGACTAGATGTGTCACGTCTCTTGTGAGACGTGAAGAGGGGGATTTGTAATAAATATATTTGATATGCTGGTCTATTGCGCAACACTTATCTGCTGATACAAAAGACACATTCTGTGTTGAACTGATACTAGCTATACACGCACACCCAGAAACACATTGGCCGACTTAGACCTTACACAGCACTGATAAAACAGGAAATGACCTGATCACAGGGGCCAACGTCCAGTCTCGCAATAACATCTTGTGACTACAGAGATACACAGACAAGGACTCAGCACAAAATACACACGTACACACACACACAAACCCATCCCAGAGGGCTGGGTCAGCGGAACAAAGAACACACTCATGGACCAATGGGGAGTCGACACCGACCCGAGACCTGATCGTCACTCCACTCATCGACCAGTCAGGAGGACGAATCTACAAGACTCAACATACGTCATTTCAATCATGTTGTATAAAACAGATGCACAATATGTTTACGGGGCTCGCTTCCGCTAGTTCCATAAGAGCTAAAAGAACGAGTCCGTGCACGTTTTGCCAAATATCTTTGTCTCTTAATAAAGCTGCCTTACTATAATTGAATCCACCCGGTCCAGCGTCTTGACTTGGTCTCCTTCTCAAGTAACTGATCATCAACAAGTGTATTGGTTGAGAGATACAGTATGTACTCATTGGACTGATGCCCAAGTTTCAGTGAGGCAGAGAAAGTCTAGACCTCTATCAGTGATGATGCCATTCAGTAGTAAGCATTTGTTGTTTATGGATCTTGCCCCAGTTTAATTACTTTGCAAGGTGCCTGAGAGGCAGTCTGCAGAATTGGCCAGTGTCCTTTATCATACACCTCCGGTGTGATGTACTGCTCACAGTGCGAGTGCACAGAATAGACTTAAGTGTGTAACTATGACTTTGATATGTGTTTTTATCAACATTTGATGAATGCACTGACTCCGAGTCCCTCTGGACAAGAGTGTCTGCTAAATGACCAAAATGTAAATGTTTAAAAATAACAGTTGCGAAAAACACTGCTCGGTATTATTCTAATGAGCTCCGGAGTTCATTAGAATAATACCCAGCAGTGTGCTTGAAGTGTTTTCATTTGAATATTATTCTAATGAGCTCTACCCAAAAACGAGTTGTATTTTGAACTAATTTGGCCTTATTTTGGGGCAGAGGTCGTTATAATAATACCCAGTGTGCTTTGCAAATGCTCATTTTTACATTTACTTTTTGATCATTTAGCAGAGTGACTTACAGTCAGTGTAAACTAAGATAAAAAGGAATATAACACTGTCATAGCAAGTAAAGAGATTATGTTACCATTATCAAGAATGTTGTAGTTTAGTGGTCTACATGCAGGTATTTGTTTGTATTTATTAGAAAATACCAAATACATGTATTCTAATTCAACTCTTACAAAATAGGCTGCATGAGTTGTAGTTCAGGCCAGTGAAATACAAATAAAAAAATAGGTATTGGAAGCATTGAAATACTTATTACAAATACTTTTAAGATAAATGCTGCCCGTCATTGGCAGTGGCTACAGTAGTTGCACTGTAATCTGCAACAGTTTACTAACCACTGTGCGTCCAGTAATGCAATGTAAATTCTAGAAATACAGCATGTTTCTGTAGTCAGGTGTTTCAGAAATATGTTGTAAATTAGTGTAACAGTAAAGATCCTGTAAATATACAGTAATGTACTGCCTTCTTTTCTGCCAGTAATATCCTGTAAAAATGTACAGTAACCTACTGGCTATTGTGCTGACAGTAAATTACTGTAAAAATGACAGGAAATGTTTTACAGTGTACTTAAACATTCTGAAAACTAAATTATACCTAAACCAAATTATGGTAAATTAGATTTTTGGCACTCATGTGGATTGTACTGTCACGTTGGTATGAATGATTCGGGAGACAGGTGCATTTCACCCAAATTACGGCATGCAGTGTAAAGGCACAGGGATGAGGGCAAACAAACATTATACAAAACACAGGGTAGAAACCCAAACAAAAGAGAGCGAGGAGTACCTAAAATAAATAACAAGCGCACAATGGTTAACACACGGGACGAGACCTGTAATCATCTGCGCAATCCACAATGGCACGAAAGCCAAAATACACAGCACAGGTACTCACACGCACCAACGGACATTGTAACAATAATCGACAGGACAATGGTAAACCAAGGACATACTTATACAATTACTATTCACTGGGAATAGGGGCAGGTGTGTGTAATGAAAGTTCCGGAGGGATCCGTGACATGTACATTGGAAAAAAGATTCACATCTTAAAGTAAACATTTATATTTTCGTTTTACATAATATGCAAATTAACTGTAATTTTGCTAAAAAAAAATCTGTTTAACATAAAAAACATTTTTTTAACACAAACTGTATGTCTAATGATGTTTTGATGAGAAATATGTTTATATTTTGCTATGATTGTTACTTTTTCCAATAGTTTCTTCCTGGGGTCAAAATGTCCCCAGTTTGTAATCGATTTAGGGTGAAGTCGGAAATAATGGGACATCATAAACTGGGACAGCTTGGTCTGATAAGAGACACTCAAAACTAGTGTGTTACTAAGCCCTTGCAGGACACCACATGATCAAAAGCACATCACTTCATTGGTGTGACATCCAAGGAGGTGGCAGAGCAATTTTCAACGAGCAAGTTCACCCCGAGGAGCACCCGGTAAGATTCTGTTTTGAGGTTATGTTATAAAACTGTTAAAAATAATGCACTGTGCCAAATTGTGATGTAAATGTGCATACTATGTACTGGTGCATCAAAATACACTTAAAAAGTTGGCAATATTATGTTTCCATTTTGTAATTCTAATTTTTAGAAATTGTGCCGCTTTAACCAACCTTAGCTAGCTAAAGTAGGATGGCATGGAGTAGCTAAACTGGGACAGTTTTATAAGGTTTTCCAATGTAGGAAAAATATCCAGTTTACATTAAGGAACCCTTGTACTTAGGTTTTTTCTTGTAGTACTATATATATCCTCTTCATTTTTTCTTGTAGTACTATTATTAGTACTGTTATTTGAGTGAATTCATAAAGAGTGGGGCTCTTCAGCATATTAGCCCAACACATGATACTAAACTGAAATCAGATGTTTTCTAATCACACAACATTGAGTTAAATTGTTATTGGGGAAAAATTAGGACTATAATAATGGCATCCCAGTTAATCTAACCTGCTGTCCCAGTCTACCAAATGCAAACTGAAAATATGGTTTTGACTCAGTGTACACAAATGGGTGTGTCATGCCTCCTGTCAATATGATATCAACATTTACAGTTGAAGTCGGAAGTTTACATACACCTTAGGCAAATACATTTAAACTCAGTTTCACAATTACTGTTAGTTAATCATAGTAAAAATTCCCTGTCTTAGGTCAGTTAGGATCACCACTTTATTTTAAGAATGTGAAATGAGAGAATGATTTATTTCAGCTTTTATTTGTTTCATCACATTCCCAGTGGGTCAGAAGTTTGCATACACTCAATTAGTATTTGGTAGCTTTGCCTTTAAATTGTTTAACTTGGGTCAAATGTTTTGGGTATCATTCCACAAGCTTCCCACAATACGTTGGGTGAATTTTGGCCCATTCCTCCTGACAGAGCTGGTGTAACTCTGTCAGGTTTGTAGGCCTCCATGCTTGCACACGCTTTTTCAGTTCTTCACACAAATTGTGTCTTGGGATTGAGGTCAGTGCTTTGTGATGGCCATTCCAATACCTTGACTTTGTTGTCCTTAAGCCATTTTGCCACAACTTTGGAAGTATGCTTGGGGTCATTGTCCATTTGGAAGACCCATTTGCGACCAAGCTTTAACTTCCTGATTGATTTCTTGAGATATTGCTTCAATATATCCACATAATATTCCAGCCTCATGATGCCATCTATTTTGTGAAGTGCACCAGTCCCTCCTGCAGCAATGCACCCCAACAACATGATGCTGCCACCCCTGTGCTTCACAGTTGGGATGGTGTTCTTTGGCTTGCAAGCCTCCCCCTTTTTCCTCCAAACATAACGGTGGTCATTATGGCCAAACAGTTCTATTTTTGTTTCATCAGACAAGAGGACATTTCTCCAAAAAGTATGATCTTTGTCCCCATGTGTCACATCCTGACCAGTAGAGGGAGCAATTGGATTAGTTTTGGTCAGGATGTGGCGGGGGTTTTGTGTGTGTGAATGGTTGTGTTGGTGGACTACCAATTGAAGGCAGGTGTGTTGAGTTGCCTTTGATTGGGAGTCCTATATAGGAGCGTGTGTTTTTCTTTGGAGTTGTGGGTAATTGTTTCTTGTTTAGTGTGGTTGCACCTGACAGGACTGTTGGCTGTCAGTTTCCTTGTTTTTTGTTTTTGTATGGTGTTCGTTCTAATTAAATTGAAAGATGAATACTAACTCTGCTGCGTTTTGTTCCATTTCTGAAGACAGCTGTGACAGAATTACCCACCAAACCAGGACCAAGCAGCAGAGGAACGAGGAGGAAGGATGGACGTGGGCAGAGATAAGGAGGAGCGTTTCCAGGGCTATGGAAGAGATTAGTAAACTCGAGAGGCAGCCCCAAAAAATGTTTTGGGGGGGCACAAGGGCAGTTTTGCGGGGCAAGAATGGAGCCCCAGGCCAGCTCCCCGCACTAGCATGGAGGTGCGTGTCTCCAGGCTGGCACGTCCAGTACCAGCCCCACGCATCAGGCGTCTAGTGTGTCAGCCCAGCCTCGCCAGTCAGGAGTCGCCAGAGCTGCCCGCCAGTCAAGAGTCGCCAGAGCTGCCTGCCAGTCAGGGGTCGCCAGAGCCGCCTGCCAGTCAGGAGTCGCCAGAGCCGCCCGCCAGTCAGGAGTCGCCAGAGCCACCCGCCAGTCAGGAGTCGCCAGAGCCGCCCGCCAGTCAGGAGCCGCCAGAGCCACCCACTAGTCGGCCCGTCTGCCCGGAGATGCCAGAGTGGCCCGACTGCCCGGATCAGCCAGAGTGGCCCGACTGCCCGGGTCTGCCAGAGTGGCCCGACTGCCCGGGTCTGCCAGAGTGGCCCGACTGCCCGGGTCTGCTAGAGTGGCCCGACTGCCCGGGTCTGCCAGAGTGGCCCGAATGCCCGGGTCTGCCAGAGTGGCCCGAATGCCCGGGTCTGCCAGAGTGGCCCGACTGCCCGGATCTGCCAGAGTGGCCCAACTGCCCGGGTTTGTCAGAGTGGCCCGCCTGTCCTCCGGCACAGCCCGAGTGGCCCGCCTGTCCTCCGGCCCAGCCCGAGTGGCCCGCCTGTCCTCCGGCCCAGCCCAAGTGGTCCGTCTGCCAGGGTCAGCCCGAGTGGCCCGTCTGCCCGGCGCAGCTATTGTCACCACCGAAGTGGGCGACACCGAAGGTGGAGAGAGGTCCACGTCCCGCACCTGAGCCACCTCCAGGATAGGTGGGTTGAGGAGGGAGGGTGTAGCACTGTGCCGTCGTTGACGGCAGCCACCCTCCCTTCCCTCTCTTATTGTTTAGGGGTTATTGTTTATTGGTTTTGTTGGGGTATTGGGGATTTTTTTGTTGTGTTTTCTTTTTGTAAGGTGCATTACGGGGTCTGCACCTTGAGGGGGGGGTACTGTCACATCCTGACCAGCAGAGGGAGCAATTGGATTAGTTTTGGTCAGGATGTGGCAGGGTTTTGTGTGTGTGAATGGTTGTGTTGGTGATTAGGACTCCCAATTGAAGGCAGGTGTGTTGAGTTGCCTTTGATTGGGAATCCTATATAGGAGTGTGTGTTGGCTGTCAGTTTCCTTGTTTTTGTTTTTGTATAGTGTTCGTTCTAATTAAATTGAAGGATGAATACTAACTCTGCTGCGTTTTGGTCCATTTCTGAAGACAGCTGTGACACCATGTGCAGTTTCAAACCATAGTCTGGCTTTTTTTATGGCGGTTTTGGGAGCAGTAGTCTGGCTTTTTTTATGGCGGTTTTGGAGCCACTTCCTTGCTGAGCGGCCTTTCAGGTTATGTTGATATAGGACTCGTTTTACTGTGGATATAGATACTTTTGTACCTGCTTGCTGTTGTTCTGGGATTGATTAGCACTTTTTGCACCAAAGTACGTTCATCTCTAGGAGATGGAACGCGTCTCCTTCCTGAGCAGTATGATGGCTGCGTGGGTCCATGGTGTTCATACTTGCGAACTTTTGTTTGTGGTACCTTCAGGCATTTGGAAATTGCTCCCAAGGATAAACCAGACTTGTGGAGTTCTACAAAAAAAATTCGGAGTCTTCGCTGATTTCTTTGGATTTTCCCATGATGTCAAGCAAAGAGGCACTGAGTTTGAAGGTAGGCCTTGAAATACATTCACAGGTACACCTCCAATTGACTCAAAGGATGTCAAATAGCATATCAGAAGCTTCTAAAGCCATGACATCGTTTTCTGGAATTTTCCAAGCTGTTTAAAGGCACAGTCAACTTCATGTATGTAAATTCTGACCCACTGGAATTGTGATACAGTGAATTATAAGTGAAATAATCTGTCTGTAAACAATTGTTGGAAAAATAACTTGTGTCATACACAAAGTAGATGTCCTAACCGACTTGCCAAAGCTATAGTTTGTTAACAACAAATTTATGGAGTTGTTGAAAAACAAGTTTTAATGACTCCAACCTAGGTGTATGTAAACTTCTGACTTCAACTGTATTTTTTGTGTGATTAGGAAATATATTGAATATGTCAGAAATGTATAATGTTTTGTATTAATATGTTGGATAGATTTTGAAAGAGGATACAGAATACGGAAATGCAAAAAGTGTCCCACTTTAAAAAAAATGTTTGGCGGTTAAGAGATTACTGCACATTTCCCAGTAACTTAATGGCAATTGGTCATCAGGAAGTTCATGTTTATTTTTCTAACATTTTCTGTTAGCTTGCAGGAAGCAGTTATTGTAAAATTCACAGTAACTTAATGTGGCTGATATCTGTTACGCTCACTGACCTGATGCTCTGTCAGGAAGTTCCGTTTGCTGTCAGTTAAGAAGTTGAGGCCAGGTGAGGCTGAGTCCCAAGTGTGGTCACCACAAAGAATGCTTAGTAGTTGTCATCAAATGTAAAGCTGTCTTATAATCAGAACATGTCAGAGAAAGTACAGTAAGTTACTGGCAGCTAATTGCAAGTGAGTTAGTAGCAGTTACTTACAGCTGGTTGCAAATTAAGTAATTCAAAATTCACAACAACTTCCAGGCGACTAGCTGTCATTAAGTTAGGGTGAAATGCACATTACCGCTTGACAATGCAGCTCTTTATTGTCACATGCTCTTAGAAAGACTACATAACTGACAGAGTTAAGAGGTGCCCAACCTTTGATAACATATCCACCAACCACTTAAACTGGTACAACACTTCCACTGACGGTTGGCACAAATACAGTAACTTGATGTTTACTGTACTTTCACGGCAAGCCTGTAGTGTACTGAAATAACAGAATGGTTCTTCGCAACGATCACAGCACTAAAGAACCCTTCCTGATATGCACGTTTTTTTTAATTACACATATCACTCTCACCCCTGAAAAAGAACCCCTCAATATTTTGGGGGTTTGTGTAGTAATAACCTGAATATGTGGTGAGCCATGCCGTATGAGCACTCATCTAACAGTCAGGATGTGTCTCAAATGGCACCCTATTCTCTTTATGGTGCACTGCATTTAAACAGGGCGGATAGAGCTCGAGTCAAAAGCACTGCAGTATATAGGGAATAGGGTACCATTTGGGACAAAGCCTCAGCCTCTCCTTTTTTTCCTTCATATGAGATGCAAAAGGCAGTTGTGCACATCTTAAAGACCTCAGAGTCAGAGACAGGATGACAAATGGCATCCTTACAGCATCATAATGATTCACTGGGCCAGAAGAAAAATCTGAATCAGAATGTCCGTCAAGAGTGCATTATTGTTTTTGGCCAATTCCAAAAGGGGACTGACATTCTGGAGTGAAAATAGGCTAGAAAGTGTTTGATTTATAATTGCATGCTTGTGTTATTTGTGTGTGAATTAATCAGCTCTGTTTAAATCTGAGAAGAAATCACTGTGGAATTATGCTCAGATGTAATCGCATAAAACTCCCTCCTTCCTTCTTCAGTTGCTGGAATATTACCAGTCATGAAACATTTTGGCAGGTAATTTACAGAGACCTACAGTCCATACATTTTTCATATGATTTATTTTTCCCTGCAGCAGCATGGTGTCTTAACAAAACAAATTACCCTCCATCAAAGTAACTTTTTGTATGCTTCTCTGTTTCTGGATTCATCAAGGCAAGCTTTGCATTCAGTTTCATTTGCCCACTGAACTCAGTGTACAGAGACAGAGAGGAAGAGAGAGAGACAGAGAGGAAGAGGGAGAGACAGAGAGGAAGAGAGAGACAGAGAGGAAGAGAGAGAGAGAGGAAGAAGAGAGAGACAGAGACTGACAGAGAGAGAGAGAGAGAGAGACTGACAGAGAGAGACAGACAGACAGAGACAGAGAGAGACAGACAGAGAGAGAGACAGACAGAGACAGAGAGAGAGAGAGAAAAACGGTGTTGGTGGTGGTGAAGATGAGTTAATTGCGTTTTTATTCATCTCAGAGTATGCATCACAACTTTTGCTTTACAGTTCAGAGGCATTCCACCTTGATCCTACAGATATCAACAACATTAATATCAGTTGTGCATCCCATGCTGTGAACAGGTGTCTTCAACTGAGCCTGACACCATAAATCCACTCCTAGCTACACAAAGCATATTGCTAGCCCGCAGATAAAAAGTACACTCATTAAGTTGTTTTTTGGGGAGCCTAGGATGTACCTTCTGCTGGTTCAAAATGAAATTACATCCTACAATCAAGTAAAGTCCATCTGTTTCCATATTCCTCCTCACCAGGCCAAGAGTACAGTTCTGTTGCTATACTCTACATTGGTAATCAATTGGTGGATGCAGTAGATGCATAGTGGGCTACTTGGGATCAGAAGTTAGCTTTCTTTCAACAAAGTGTGTTTTGAAGGTTCATTCAACTTTTTGCCGTGTTTTGAACACAATCCAGATCTAACTTTTTTTATTCTCACGGTTTCTATTACAAAAAAGACAACAGTAGTTGATGAGCTATTTGGATGTTGCAGAGAATTTTCACCTTTCATTTTCTTCTCATTATCGCCCAACTATACAATCTTCAAATCGACATTTCATGAGTAAACAACAACTGTAAAATTATTTTAGAATCCACTCTTCGTAGAGGACTTATTTAAACAGAGCAGTCAGCTAAGATGTCTTACTGGCTCTTAAGTGGAACGTGGGTTGGTAACAAACAATTCATCGAAAGTGATCGCTTGCTTTTATTGCCAATTAAAGCAGAGCTTTAATTGAAAGGACAAGCGAGCGAGAGATAGATAGATAGATAGATGACAGTTGGAACCAAAAATCGTAAATTTCGACTCATCAGACCAAAGGACAGAGTTCCACCGGTATAATGTCCGTTGCTCATGTTTCTTGGCCAAAGCAAGTCTCTTCTTATTATTGGTGTCCTTTAGTAGTGGTTTCTTTGCAGCAATTCAACCATGAAGGCCTGAATCAAGCAGTCTCCTCTGAACAGTTGATGTTGAGATGTGTCTGTTACTTGAACCTTGTGAAGCATTTATTTGGGCTGCAATCTGAGGTGCAATTAACTCTAATGAACTTACCCTCTGCGGCAAAGGAAACTCTGGGTCTTCCTTTCCTGTGGCGGACCTCATGAGAGCCAGTTTCATCATAGCGCTTGATGGTTTTTGCGACTGTTACTTGAAGAAACGTTCAAAGTTCTTGAAATGTTCCGTATTGACTGACCTTCATGTCTTAAAAGTTATGATGGACTGTTGTTTTGCTTTGCTTATTTGAGCTGTTTTTGCCATAATATGGACTTGATCTTTTACCAAATAGGGCTATCTTCTGTATACCACCCCTACCTTGTCACAACACAACTGATTGGCTCAAACGCATTAAGGAGGAAAGAAATTCCACAAATTATCTTTAAACAAGGCACACCTGTTCATTGAAATGCATTCCAGATTAATACCTCATGAAGTTAGTTGAGCAAATGCCAAGAATGTGCAAAGGGTGGCTAATTTGAAGAATATAAAATATATTCTTCAAATTATTTCACACTTTTGGTTACTACATGATTCCGTATGTGTTATTTCATAGTTTTGATGTCTTCACGATTATTATACAATGTAGAAAGTAGTAAAAATAAAGAAAACCATTGAATGAGTAGGTGTGTCCTAACTTTTGACTGGTACTGTACAGTAATTTTGATGTGTATTAAAATGGGTTTTGTTGGAAAACTTTATATATACATTGTTTAGCTGGAATGGAATGTTCATATCTTGTATTTAAACCACAAATTAATTTATCAACAACTTTGAAAATGGATATATAGCTTTTTTGGAATAAAACTCTTCATTTGATATCTGTATTTGCAATTTACATCCTAGAATTTTTCTTATCCAACTCCCACTAGCTACAGTGTATATTCTCTTACCATAGCTAAGTTGTGCTTCAAAGGCCAAGATTCAGAAGAAGCTATTTAGCTGTATGTGAAACATTGGATTAGATACTGGGGCCTTTGATTTGTGCTTACTACATTCTGATATATGGAAATGAAGGGGAGGTAAATCAATTACCTCTCCATCTATCAAAACCATGAAGCCAGCAGCACCGCAACTTGACTCAGACATGCAACCGATTCTCCGAGGCAGCATATCAAATGGCACTCCTTTTGCCTATATAATGCATGTCTTTTGACTAGATCCTTATGGGTTTGGGTCAAAAGTAGTGCACTAAATAGGGAATAGTGTACCATTTGGGACACATTCGGAGAATGACGTTGAATATTAAATTACCCTATATAAACTCAGCAACAAAAAAAGTCCCTTTTTCAGGACCCTGTCTTTCAAAGATAATTCGTAAAAATCCAAATAACTTCACAGATCTTCAATGTAAAGTGTTTCAACACTATTTCCCATGCTTGTTCAATGAACCATAAACAATTAATGAACATGCACCTGTGGAACGGTCGTTAAGACACAAACAGCTTACAGATGGTAGGAAATTAAGGTCACAGTAATGAACACTTAGGACACTAAATAAACCTTTCTACTGACTGAAAAAAAAGAAAGATGCCCAGGGTCCCTGCTCATCTGTGTGAACGTGCCTTAGGCATGCTGCAAGGGGGCATGAGGACTGCAAATGTGGCCAGGGCAATAAATTGCAATGTCCGTACTGTGAGAACCCTAAGACAGCGCTACAGGGAGACAGGACGGACAGCTGATCGTCCTCGCAGTGGAATATCACGTGTAACAACACCTGCACAGGATCGGTACATCCGAACATCACACCTGCAGGACAGGTACAGGATGGCAACAACAACTGTCCGAGTTACACCAGGAATGCACAATCCCTCCATCAGTGCTCAGACTGTCCGCAATAGGTTGAGAGAGGCTGGACTGAGGGCTTGTAGGCCTGTTGTTGTCACCGGACATCACCGGCAACAACGTCGCCTATGGGCACAAACCCACCATTGCTGGACCAGACAGGACTGGCAAAAAGTGTTCTTCACTGTTGAGTCGTGGTTTTGTCTCACCAGGGGTGATGGTCGGATTTGTGTTTATCGTCGAAGGAATGAGTATTACACAGAGGCCTGTACTCTGGAGTGAGATTGATTTGGAGGTGGAGGTTCCGTCATGGTCTGGGGCGGTATGTCACAGCATCAGGGAAGACATCCTCCTCCCTCATGTGGTACCCTTCCTGCAGGCTCATCCTGACATGACCCTCCAGCATGACAATGCCACCAGCCATACTGCTCGTTCTGTGCGTGATTTCCTGCAAGACAGTAATGTCAGTGTTCTGCCATGCCCAGCGAAGAGCCCGTATCTCAATCCCATTGAGCACGTCTGCGACCTGTAGGATCGGAGGGTGAGTGCTAGGGCCATTCCCCCCAAAAATGTCCGGGAACTTGCAGGCGCCTTGGTAGAAGAGTGGGGTAACATCTCACAGCAAGAACTGGCAAATCTGGTGCAGTCCATGAGGAGGAGATGCACTGCAGTGCTTAATACAGCTGGTGGCCACACCAGATACTGACTATTATTTTAGATTTTGACCCCCCTTTGTTCAGGGACACATTATTCAATTTCTGTTTGTCCCATGACTGTGGAACTTGTTCAGTTTATGTCTCATTTGTTGAATCTTATTATGTTCATACAAATATTTACACATGTTAAGTATGCTAAAATAAACGCAGTTGACAGTGAGAGGATGTTTCTTTTTTTTGCTGAATTTTTAAGGTGTTGCCTTAAACATCTTGCAGCTGGCAGTGCAGTGTAGATACTACGATTGCCATTGCAACCACTTAAGTTGAAAATATCAAGTAAATAGCACTTATAGAACACCCTGACAACCTACCCTACTGTATGCATGTTAATTTATACTCTCGATCACTTGTTTGACATGCATGACAATGAACATGGTGTGTGGTGTGTGTGCGTGTGCGAATGTTTTCACACATGACACAAGTTACTCCCATTCAATGTCAGTGATAAATCAAAATCTATCTCTCCAGGGCAGACGCTAACTGAAAGTGCAGGTTTTAAAACCTCCTTGCACAGAGCTACAGTGCATTCGGGAAGTATTCAGACCCCTTGACTTTTTCTACTTGGTTACTTTACAGCCTTATTCTAAAATTGATTAAATAGTTTTTCCCCTCTCACCAATCTACACAAAATACCCCATAATGCCGTTTTTGCAAATGTATAAAAAAAAAACTGGAAAATCAGACTTGCATAAGTATTCAGACCCTTTACTCAGTACTTTGTTAAAGCACCTTTGGCAGAGATTACAGCCTTGAATCTTCTTGGGTAATGGTACAAGCTCTGCAGATCCTCTCAAGCTCTGTTAGGTTGGATGGGGAGTGTCGCTGCACAGCTATTTTCAGCAGCCAGCTCTAGGAAGAGTCTTGGTGGTTCCAAACTTCTTCCATGTATGAATGATGGAGGCCACTGTGCTCTTGGGGACCTTCAATGCTGCAGAAATGTTTTGGTACCCTTCCCCAGATCTGTGCCTCGACAAAATCCTGTCTCGGCACAATACGGGAAATTCCTTTGACCTCATGGCCTGGTTTTTGCTCTGACATGCAATGACAACTGTGGGACCTTATATAGACGTGTGTGCCTTTCCAAATCATGTCCAATTTACCACAGGTGGAGTCCAATCAAGTTGTAGAAACATCTCAAGGATGATCAATAGAAACAGGATGCACCTGAGCTCAATCTTGAGTCTCATAGCAAAGGGTTTGAATACTTATGTAAATAAGGTATTTCTGTTTTTTATTTTGAATACATTTGCAAAAATTAAGAAAAAACTATTTTCGCTTTGTCATTATGGGGTATTGTGTGTAGATTGCTGAGGATATAAAAAATATGTAATCCATTTTAGAATAAGGATGTAGCGTAACAAAATGTGGGAAAAGTCAATGGGTCAGAATACTTATATATATATATATATATATAGTAGTATTAAATGAATTATTCAATCAATGTACATGAAAACATAGATATTGAAACAAACAATTCTAAAAATCGATCCGCAATGCTGGGAAAAATGATAAAGATGGTTGTGGTTATGGTTCAGCTCTGGTTATTAACACCAACACTGGGGTTATTTTACACCACTTAGTCTTAATTTAACTCTTTACAGTTTTAATGTAACTCTTGAATCAACACTGGAATTGTTACACTGAAAAACCAACAATACACTGTAAACAAATCTAACTTGTTTTTACAGTATCTTAGTGACTGCCATTTACCTGTAAGTTACTGCAAAAAAAGGTACGGTAGGTTACCGTAAATTCAGAAGAAAACGTTTATTTTAACACGACCTTACCGCAATTTAAGCCTGCAAGTAAGTTACCGTAAAAACAAGTTACGTTTTTTACAGTGTAGTTAACACTGGCCAATGTTCTGTGTACTATGAAAGGTACACATCTGCTGGCTTCCATACATTTCAAGAACCTTTTAGAATTCTGAAGAACCATAGGTGCCACGTCAAGAACCCCACACTTAACTAAAGAGTTTTCCATGGAACCTTAAGAGCTGAGGAAGAACCATTTTAGAACCTTTTTTCACTGTATAAGGAATGGGGTCCCACTGCTGATCTTTAACCTCGCCATTTGCATAACAAAATGTAATATTTAATTTTTTTAAATATAGGACTATGTCATATCGTTTTATAGATACACCTCTCCTGAATCGAACCACGTTGTCCGATTTCAAAAAGGCTTTACAGCAAAAGCAAAACATTAGATTATGTTGGAGGAGTATATCGTAAAAGTAGCCACATAGCCATTTTCCGACCAACCACATGCATCACAAATAACCAAAAAACAGCTAAATGCAGCACTAACCTTTGACAATCTTCATCAGATGACACTCCTTGGACATCATGTTACACAATACATGCACTCTTTTGTTCGATAAAGTTCATATTTATATATAAAAAAAAGCATTTGTGCATTTCACACATGTGCACAAAAACAACCAGATAGCCCTGATGAATAAATTTAGCCTAGTCATTTCTCAGTGCAACTGCCTTCTGCTGCACTGAGGGGTGATATTGTATGGGGACTGATGGATGTAGAAAAATCTCAGTCCATAGCTATGCCGAGCAGAGCAAGACAGGGACAGTGTTCACTGAACTGACTGTGGAGCCTGAGCCTGTAACTTGATTTATTCCATTATTTGCTGGGTTTCCTTTTTGTTGGAGAAAATGGGAGAACATTACCAGACATTGGAGACTCGTGAAGATGTGGTAGAAACAAACCGCGGAATTCTGCCACTAAACATTTTTTCATTTCACATATTTTAATACATACAACTCAAATCTGCACATTACTGAAGATTCTTGGATATTTCATGGATACTAATGAATACAGTGCCTTGCAAAAGTATTCATCCCTGTAATGGTCTGGGTGTAGCTGGTGCAGAGGAGTCAGGCGCAGGACAGCAGAGATGAGTAATAAAAGTAACTTTACTCAAAAATCACCAAATACATGTAGATATACCAAGCCCACACAAACGGACCGAAATACATAAAACAAACACGCCCAAAAACCATGGGGAAAACAGAGGGTTAAATAAAGAACATGTAATTGGGGAATTGAAACCAGGTGTGTAAAACAAAAACAAATCAAATGGAAAATGAAAAGCGGATCGGCGATGGCTAGAAGGCCAGTGAGGTCGACCGCCGAATGCCGCCCGAACAAGGAGAAGGACCTACTTCGGGGGAAGTCGTGACAGTACCCCCCGACCTCAGGGACGACCCGGAGGACGAGGCGCAGGGCGATCCAGATGGAGACGGTGGAAATCCCGCAACAACGAAGGGTCCAAAATGTCTTCCACCGGCACCCAGCATCTCTCCTCCGGACCGTACCCCTCCCACTCCACGAGGTACTGAAGGCCCCTCGCCCGATGCCTCGAGTCAAGTATGGCTCGAACAGCATATGCCGGTTCCCCCTCGATGTCCAGAGGGGGCGGAAGAACCTCCTGCGCCTCAGAATCCTGGAGTGGACCAGCCACCACCGGTCTGAGGCGAGACACATGGAACGAGGGGTTAATATGGTAATCTAGGGGAAGCTATAACCTGCAGCAAACCTCGTTCAGTCTCCTCAGGACTTTGAATGGCCCCACAACCCACGGACCCAGCTTCCGGCAGAGCAGGCGGAGGGGCAGGTTTCGGGTCGAGAGCCAGACCCGGTCTCCATGTGCGAACACCGGGGCCTCACTGTGGTGGCGATCGGCGCTCGCCTTCTGACGCCTCACTGCCCGTTGCAGGTGCACATGGGTGGCATCCCAGGTCTCCTCCGAGCGCTTCATCCATTCGTCCACCACAGGAGCCTCGATCTGGCTCTGATGCCAAGGTGCCAGAACCGGCTGATACCCCAGTACGCACTGGAAGGGAGAGAGGTTAGTGGAGGAGTGGCGGAGCGAGTTTTGAGCCATCTCTGCCCAGGGGATGAATGCCGCCCACTCCTCCGGCTGATCCTGGCAATAAGACCGCAGAAACCTACCCACATCCTGGTTTACTCTCTCCACCTGCCTGTTACTCTCGGGGTGAAAGGCCGAGGTAAGGCTGACCGAGACCCCCAGATGTTCCATGAATGCCCTCAAGACCCTTGACTTGAATTGGGGACCTTGATCAGACACTATATCCTCAGGCACCCCGTAGTGCCGGAAGACGTGTGTAAACAGGGCCTCTGCAGTCTGTTGGGCTGTAAGGAGACTGGGCAAAGGAAGGAGACGGCAGGACTTAGAGAACCGATCCACAACGACCAGGATCGTGGTGTTACCCTGTGAGGGAGGAAGATCCGTGAGGAAATCCACCGATAGGTGTGACCATGGCCGTTGTGGAACGGGTAAGGGCTGTAACTTCCCTCTGGGCAAGTGCCTAGGGGCCTTGCACTGGGCGCACACTGAGCAGGAGGAAACATAAACCCTCACATCCTTGGCCAAGGTGGACCACCAGTACTTCCCACTAAGACAACGCACCGTCCGACCGATGCCAGGATGACCAGAGGTGACGTGTGGGCCCAATAGATCAAACGGTCGTGGACAGCAGACGGAACGTACAGACACCCAGCTGAACACTGCAGAGGAGTGGGCTCTGTAGGTAACGCCCGCTCGATGTCTGCGTCCAGCTCCCACACCACCGGTGCCACCAGGCAAGAGGCCAGAAGTATGGGAGTGTGATCCATGGACCGCTCCTCTGTGTCATACATCCGGGACAGTGCGTCTGCCTTAGTGTTCTGGGAACCTGGTCTGTAGGACAGGGTGAAAACAAAACGGGTAAAGAACATGGCCCACCTTGCCTGGCAAGGGTTCAGTCTCCTCGCCGCCCGGATGTACTCCAGATTGTGGTGGTCAGTCCAGATGAGAAAAGGGTGTTTAGCCCATTCAAGCCAATGTCTCCATGCCTTCAGAGCCTTGACAACAGTCAACAGCTCCCGATGCCCCACATCATAGTTTCGCTCCGTCGTGCTGAGCTTCTTCGAAAAGAAAACACAGGGGTGGAGCTTTGGTGGCGTACCTGACCGCTGAGAGAGCGCGGCTCTTATCCCAGCCTCGGACACGTCCACCTCCACTATGAACGCCAAAGATGGGATCCGGATGAGCCAGCACCGGAGCCGAGGTAAACAGAGCCTTCAGGTGACCAAAAGCCCTGTCCGCCTCAGGCGACCACCGCAGTCGCACCGGTCCCCCCTTCAGCAGTGAGGTAGTGGGAGCTGCTACCTGACCAAAGCCCCGGATAAACCTCCGGTAGTAGTTGGCAAACCCTAGAAACCGCTGCACTTCCTTTACCGTGGTGGGAGTCGGCCAATTACGCACGGCTGAAATGCAGTCACTCTCCATCTCCACCCCTGAAGTGGAAATGCGGTACCCTAGGAAGGAAACGGACTGTTGGAAGAACAGACATTTCTCAGCCTTGATGTACAGGTCATGCTCTAACAGTCGACCAAGCACCCTATGCACCAGGGACACATGCTCGGTGCGTGTAGCGGAGTATATCAGAATGTCTACTATATACACCACTACACCCTGCCAGTGCAGGTCCCATAAAATCTCGTCTACAAATGCCTGGAAGACTGATGGAGCATTCATCAACCCGTACGGCATGACGAGGTACTCATAGTGCCCTGAGGTTGTACTAAATGCCATCTTCCACTCGTCCCCCTCCCGGATACGCACCAGGTTGAAAGCGCTCCTTAGATCCAATTTTGTGAAGAAGCGCACCCTGTGCATTGACTCTATCACACTGGCTATGAGAGGCAGCGGGTAGCTGTACCTCACAGTGATTTGGTTGATACCCCGATACTCAATGCATGGGTGCAGACCTCCATCCTTCTTCTTCACAAAAAAGAAACTCGAGGAGGCAGGTGAAGTGGAGGGCCGAATGTACCCCTGCCCCAGGGATTCGGAGACATATGTTTCCATAGCCGCCGTCTCCTCCTGTGACAGGGGATACACGTGACTCCTGGGAAGTGCTGTGTCTACCAGGAGATTTATCGCACACTCCCCCCTTCGATGAGGAGGTAATTGAGTCACCGCCTTCTTACAGAAGGCGAGAGCCAAATCGGCATATTCAGAGGGGATGCGCACGGTGGAGACCTGGTCTGGACTTTCCACCATAGTAGCACCGATGGAAAGCCCTAAACACCTCCCCAAACACTTTCGTGACCACCCCTTGAGAGCCCTCTGTTGCCACGAAATAGTGGGGTCATGACAGGCCAACCAGGGTAGGCACAGCACCACGGGAAACGCAGGAGAGTCAATACGGAAAAAACAAATTCTCTCCTTGTGACTCTCCTGCGTAACCATGCCCAGTGGAGCGGTGGCCTCCCTAATTAGCCCTGACCCTAATGGTCGACTATCTAGGGCGTGCACAGGGAAGGGCATATCCACAGGAACAATGGGGATCCCTAAACTATGGGCAAATGCTCTGTCAATAAAATTCCCAACTGTGCCTGAATCTACAAGCACCTTATGCTGGGAATGCATGGAAAACTCAGGAAAATGTATAAACAAAAACATGTGACCAACAGGGGGCTCTGAGTGAGCCTGGTGCCAACTCACCTGGGGTGACACGAGAGTGCCCTGCCTGCCGTCTCGACTCCCAGAAGAACCTCCGCTGCACCGACCAGCAGTGTGCCCTCTGCAGCCACAGATGGTACAGGGAACTGCCCCGCCTCCGGTTGTCCTAAGCGCAGCACCACTGTTACGGATACAGGTGTCCTGTGTATGTATCCTGTATGTGTGTTTCTTTTCTCTCCTTCCCCCCTCACAGGTGACAATCATCACTCCCCGATCAGTCATCAACCAGTCCCCAATCAGAAGACACCTGCTCCCCTTTCCTCACACAATCACAGCCCCTTTCCCTTGGTTTAAAAACCCAGTCAGTTGCTCTCTCTCTAGCTCATTATCACTCTGTGTTCAATCTCTCTCTGTGAGATCAATCTTTGTGTCATTCTCTCAATCTCTCTTTGTATGCTCTCTCTCTCTCACCCATCTCTTTTGTTTTTCTTTCACCCCACATGTCCCATTTGTCCGGTACCTGTGAGTATTGTTTTGTTTGACTTGTTTGTTTGGTGGGAAAAGGGGGTAACAAGACCAGTCGCCCATGGGCCTACATTACCCGTAGGAAAACAGTGTCTAAATACACTAGTTAGAACTGGGCGGACCACCCCCCGGTATTTTTGGTTAGTTAGCTAGCTGTTGTTGAAATAGGCTAGTCTAGCTTAGGGGTGGTTTTGGATTATTGTTTCTTTGCTTGGGTCCCGCTCGGGTCCCGCTCAGCCCCTTTTCTCACACCCCCCCCCCCCCTTACCATGTGTTTAAACAATAAACCTTTAGTGTTTGACGGTAGATTTCAGTTGTCTATGGTTTTTGTTCTCACTGTTACTTTTCACTATTATAATTTGCATGATTTATGTTACGGGTCTCAGTTCCATCTCCCCTAGACTGCAGGGCCAAAGGGATTCGTAACATAAGTGGGTGCTCATCCGGGATCTGTCATTACTGACGCCCACGCCGCTCATGCAGATTGTTATAGTGGTTAGTTCAGTGTTGAGCGTCATAGAATTAGTGTTTGCTATTTGTTGGCTTTTGTGTTTGGTGTAGTAGTTTAAAATAACTACTTTTGATGTGAAGTACTTTTTGGATAACCCTTCGTGGGAGCTTTTTGACAAATGTCAAAAAATGTATTTAAGACCTTGGCAGACCATTATTCATTGTCTATTTTGCACAATTTAGTTAAGGCGGAGGTTAAGAAACTAGTGTTAAATGTATTGTTGAAAGAGCAGGTGCTTGTGTTACCGCTGCCTGAGCCTACTACTCCTGTAAGGGATGTTGTGGCTCCGGTAAGCCCGTCGGTGTCTGAGACCGAGGGCGAGGCTAAAGCTCCAGCCACTTTGCCCCGTTTTGATCCCCTCTCCCCACTGTCAACCGGTGATGCCAGGAGGGATGTCCGAGTGATACAGTTCCAACTGGAGGCAGAAGAGAGAGCCCAAATTAGGCGAGAGAATCTCCAGTTGGAGATGTGTAAAATTGAGGCAGAAAAAGAAAAAGAACGAGAACAACGGCAGTTAGAGTTGGAGATTTGTAAAATTGAGGCAGAAAGAGAACAACGGCAGATGGAATTCAAAATGTGCCAGATGGAACTGGAGGCAGAGACAGCGAGGCTAGCCTTCATTCCTGCGGTGCTTGTTAGTGAGGCGTCCTCACCAACTACCAACACGTTTGACATTACTAGGCAGATTGCCTTAATACCTTTGTTCAGAGAGTCAGAGGTTGACTCCTATTTTTGTGTGTTTGAGCGAATAGCTGTAGCCTTGAAATGGCCTGAAGAGGTATGGTGCTTATTACTTCAGTGTAAACTAACTGGTAAAGCCCAAGAGGTTTTGTCAGCGCTACCTTTGGAAGATAGTTTGAACTATGAAGTGGTCAAAGCTACTGTTCTTCGCGCTTATGAGCTTGTGCCTGAGGCATACCGACAGAGATTTAGGTCTCATAGAAAGTCTTCTAGTAAGACTTATGTGGAATTTGCTAGAGACAAGGGAAATCTGTTTGATAAATTGCATGCTGCTAGTAAGGTAACTGATTTCAACTCTCTCCGGGAGTTAATCTTGTTGGAAGAGTTTAAAAATTGCTTGCCGAACGCATTGTAGTTTACCTAAATTAACAGAAGGTATCCTCCCTGTCAGAAGCGTCTGTGTTGGCAGATGAGTTTGTGTTGACGCACAAGAGCATGTTTTCGGCTCATACTGAGAGTAGAGCTACTGAATTGCCTACTTTTAGTCCTAGTCGGCCAGCAGTATATCAAGCACTCCGGAAAAATGAGCGTCCCTGCTTCTATTGTCATAAGGTGGGACATATGATTAATGATTGCTTCCTGCTAAAACGCAAACAAGGGATGCCTATTCGTGCCAAGCCGCCAACAGGTGTTGGGCTAATTCGTACTGTTGTGAGGTCTGAAACAAAACAAATGCCTCAGGGTAAATGTAGTTTGAAAGTCTCAGTACCTGACCGCAGTTACGAACCATTCATTTTCGAGGGGTTTGTGTCCACAGCGAATGACGAAGCATCTCAGCGCCCAGTTAAAATCCTTAGAGATACTGGTGCGGCGCAGTCATTTATATTGTCTGATGTGCTGCCCTTATCCGACAATACATACTGTGGTTCCAGTGTGTTAGTTCAGGGAATTGAAATGGGTTTTGTCCCAGTGCCGTTGCACTTTGTGAATGTACACTCTAAGTTAATCAGTGGAATATTCAGAGTGGGGGTACGTCCTATGTTGCCAGTAAAAGGTGTGACCTTTATGATGGGTAACGATATTGCCGGAGGAAAGGTAGTACCCGTATTGGAAGTGTTGGATAAAAGTGACCACTCTCTCTCCAATGAGTTGGCACAGAGTTATCCCCATGTGTTCCCCGCTTGTGCTGTCACTCGTGCTCAGGCAAGACAAATGGGTGACGTGATAGATTTGTCGAACACTGTTCTGTTCAAAGAAGTTGATCAAGAGGATGGGTTGTGTGCTACCTCTGAGAAGCTGATCACCTCTAACAAACAGACAAGGGAAGAATCGAAGTATGTTGAACTTATTGCTGATGCAATACAGTTACCAGTCACTCGTGAGCAGCTGATTGCTAACCAAAAGGTTGACAACAAGCTGGCTAAATGTTTTTCTAGTGTTGTCTCATTGGAAGAGGTAAAGAAGAAGAACGTGGCTTACTTCCTTGATGGTAATCTCCTCATGTGTAAATGGACATCCCATGTTGACACGGATGGAGATTGGAATGCTGTGTACCAAATAGTGATTCCTACAGCCTTTAGACACAATGTGTTATCCCTTGCTCATGATCACCAGTGGTCTGGTCTTTTAGGAATCACAAAGACTTATGATCGGATCCTTCGACATTTCTTTTGGCCAGGTTTAAAACAAGATGTGGCTCAGTTCTGTCGGACATGTCACATGTCAGATAACAGGAAAACCAAATCAGGTTATTCCTCCCGCTCTTCTTTGTCCTATACCTGTCATAGGTGAACCATTTGAACATGTGGTGGTTGATTGTGTTGGACCGTTACCGAAGACAAAATCGGGTAAGCAGTTTCTGTTAACAATTATGTATATGGCAAAAGGATACCCCGAAGCCATTCCTCTGAGAAGGATTCCAGCTCCGGTGGTGAGTAAAGCCTTAACTTCTTTGGGATAGGGGGCAGTATTTTCACATCCGGATAAAAAACGTACCCGATTTAATCTGGTTACTACTCCTGCCCAGTAACTAGAATATGCATATAATTATTGGCTTTGGATAGAAAACACCCTAAAGTTTCTAAAACTGTTTGAATGGTGTCTGTGAGTATAACAGAACTCATTTGGCAGGCCAAAACCTGAGAAGATCCAAACAGGAAGCGCTCTCTCTGACCATTTCATGGCCTTCTTGATCATCTCTAACCAAAACAGGGGAATCTGGCATGACGTGACATTTTGTAATGCTCCCATAGGCTCTCAGAAGGCGCCAGAAAGCTGAATGGTGGCTTTGCAGGCCATGGCTGAAAAACATTAGCGCATTTTGTAAGTGGTCGAGGACAATAAGACTGGCGGCACATGCCCGAGCTGACACCATGTTTACTTTCTCTCTCTTTGAACGAAAACAACAACTCCCGGTCGGAATATTATTGCTTTTTTACGAGAAAAATGGCATAAAAATTGATTTTAAACAGCGGTTGACATGCTTCGAAGTACGGTAATGGAATATTTAGAATTTTTTTGTCACGAAACGCGTCGAGCGCGTCACCCTTATTTACCCTTTGGATAGTGTCTTGAACGCACGAACAAAACACCGCTATTTGGATATAACTATGGATTATTTGGGACCAAACCAACATTTGTTATTGAAGTAGAAGTCCTGGGAGTGCATTCTGACGAAGAACACCAAAGGTAATCAAACTTTTCTAATAGTAAATCGGAGTTTGGTGAGTACCACACTTGGTGGGTGTCAAAATAGCTAGCCCTGTGATGGCTGGGCTATCTACTCAGAATATTGCAAAATGTGCTTTCACCGAAAAGCTATTTTAAAATCGGACATAGCGAGTGCATAAAGGAGTTCTGTATCTATAATTCTTAAAATAATTGTTGTGTTTTTTGTGAACGTTTATCGTGAGTAATTTAGTAAATTCACCGGAAGTGTTCGGTGGGAATGCTAGTCACATGCTAGTCACATGCTAATGTAAAAAGCTGGTTTTTGATATAAATATGAACTTGATTGAACAAAACATGCATGTATTGTATAACATAATGTCCTAGGATTGTCATCTGATGATCATCAAAGGTTAGTGCTGCATTTAGCTGTGGTTTGGGTTTATGTGATATTATATGCTTGCTTGAAAAATGGGTGTCTGATTATTTCTGGCTAGGTACTCTGCTGACATAATCTAATGTTTTGCTTTCGTTGTAAAGCCTTTTTGAAATCGGACAGTGTGGTTAGATTAACGAGAGTCTTGTCTTTAAAATGGTGTAAAATAGTCATATGTTTGAGAAATTGAAGTAATAGCATTTCTAAGGTATTTGAATAACGCGCCACGGGATTCCACTGGCTGTTGAGTAGGTGCGTCCCACTGGCCCAGAGAGGTTAAATAGATTTTTATTTGGAGTTCATGTAATGGACATACACAAAATAGTCCAAATTGATGAAGTGATATGGAAAAAATTACTTGTTTCAAAATGATTTATTATTTTTTTTAAATCACCCCTTTTGCTATGAAGCCCCTAAATAAGTTCTGGTTCAACCAATTACCTGCAGAATTCACATAATTAGTTAGAATGCACACAGGTGGACTTTATTTAAGTGTCACATGATCTGTCACATGATCTCAGTACATATATACTTGTTCTGAAAGGCCGCAGAGTCTGCAACACAACTAAGCAAGCGGCACCAGCAAGCAAATGGCACCATGAAGACCAAGGAGTTCTACGAACAGGTCAGGGACAAAGTTGTGGAAAAGTACAGATCAGGGGTGGGTTATAAAAAATATCGGAAACTTTGAACATCGCACAGAGCACCATTAAATCCATTATTAAAAAATGGAAAGAATATGGCACCACAACAAACCTGCCAAAACTCACAGACCAGGCAAGGAGGGCGTTAATCAGAGAGGCAACAAAGAGACCAAAGATAACCCTGAAGGAGCTGCTAAGCTCCACAGCGGAGATAGGAGTATCTGTCCACAAGAAAAAAAAAATGCATCTTCAAAGTGGTAGGCATGTTGTGTAAACAAACCCCCAAAAAATAGTAAAACTGCCAAGGGGGTTGAGTACTTTCGCAAGCCACTGTATGTGGTTGAAGCAAAACTGTCTGGATTATTGGTATTCTGCAAATTAACCTTTCTTAGTTCCAATATTTTGATAAACACAACGCAAACCAAGGTCTTTCCAGATTTATGGAATTCTGCAAAAAAACGTTACTGTATTAATAAACACAACTCAGACCTAATTAGGTTTAATAATTAACACCTATTATTTATCCCATGACCAACTCAGTGGCCTTGTGGTTAGTGTCCACCCTGGCTGAGTCATACCAAAGACTGTGGAAATGGGACCTGATGAGTCTCTGATTGGCACTCATCATTTAGGAGATAGTTTTGGGGTAAGACCCTGCGTTAAACTAGTGTCCTGTCCAGGGGGTGTACTTGTACGTCAAGCTGCCTCAAACCACAGAAACTGGAGATCAAAGAAATGAAGGTGTTGTGGAGGTGTCATTACAAATATGCTGTATTTTGAACTTTGCCACCACTACCTTTGACCCACCACCTTTACGCGCGGAGAACCCTTGAATAAGGTCTACCGAACCTGCAGGTTTCAAGTGGGAAAAAATATACTTAATTTTTATAAATAACACCATTCTCCATGCACTGTAATTTACTAATTGAAGAGCTATCGATAAGAGCTAGGTAAATGAGGAATCTGTTTGGTTAAGGGAAGTGTAAATATAAATTACAATTGTTTTAGATCTATTCTACCATATGATTGCTGGAGACAAATGTGAAACAAGTCATATTTCAGCAAACTGAAAAGCATGACAACATGGCAGGTATTTCAGTCTCTTTTCCACAGTGGAGTGTATATATAGCTGTGTCTTATTTTCAGTATTGTAATTGCAGGCTGAAATTTGGAGACCAAAGCAGAGGCTGTATCCTATGGAAACCTGTGCACACTGACAGCAGCTCCAACCCTACCAAGTTGATTTATGATTTCTAGAGTGTTTGAGTTTTATACACAGACTTTTCACTTTATTTTTTACAATTTGTATCATGTTAAATATTAGCCACTATCGGTAGCCATTGTCAGTTATACTACATAGGGTACTATGGGGTAACACCCCCCCCCCCTAAGAACAATGTCTAATTGCTGACACAAAAAAAGCAACGTTTGGAGAAAAAAATGGTATGTGAATGAAGGTCATGTTTAGGTGAAGAAACTATAAAGGGAAATACATGGCTACGGTTTACACTTTTTTAGGTATTTCATGAAATGTTGTTTTCAGAAAGGGGCAGGTTTTTTTAAGTACCGGGATAACTGCTAAAATGGGAGCACAACTCATGAGCCCACCTCCTGCATTGCTCACACTAATCCAATCCAGGGGAGAGATGCCAATTGAAAGCTCTCTCTTAAAAACGTACCTAGCTATCTAGGTATATGACATAAAATGTTGTGTAAAATTGCTAAAAGACTATAAAGTAACATGAACTGTTGGAAATAGTCACTAGTGGAATTATTTACAACTGCAATTATGTTACTTAAAAAAATATATATATATATTACCTCAGATGATCTGGTAGTAAGGTTGCTAGCTAGCATCCCTAGCAGCATATGCTAGCTGGCTAGCATTTACTGCTGGTGAAGTTGCTAGCTAGCAAGTTAGCATAAACTTGTGCTAACTGGGCTAGTCATTGTCTAAATGACAGGTAGAAACACATTCATTACCATAAAGCGGTAACTAGCCCCCAGGCGCCTAGCATCATGCAATCATTATGACGGTCAGATCAGGATTAGTAACATTGTGAGGAGACTACCTAAACCATTTAAACTGGAACAACCATTTCAGAAACAGGTGCAAAAAATCTGCTTGGATTAGTTTAGCAAATGTATGTTACAGTATTTACCTTTGTATAGCATAAGATGAATCAATCAATCAATGTACACGGATATTCAATTTTTTTTTTTTTTAATCTACATGCAGTATAGCATGATAGAAAATATGAGGATGATAATAATTGTGGTACAAATTTGCGTTTTTAGGGTACCACCCCAGTGACAAAAACATTACTTCCTTTTAGGTGTAAATAATTCATCATTATACTTTAGTGGGTATTGAGGGTATACAAAATAAGATTGTATGCTGGGAAACAGAAATGTATCTTCACATTGTACCCCTTTTTGAGAGTGTGATGATTGTACTTAATATTTTTTAAATATACTCTGTCCTCACATGAAAGGTATTTAACAGTACCATGTGAGATCATTGTGTGTACCTCTGAAGGTACATTATGTGTATTTACATATTTTTGTAACCCAGGGAACAATCCTGTACCCTTATTTCTAAGAGTGTATGGTAGGCTAAGTCCTGAAAAGGTCAGTTGTTTAGAAAATGTGCTTGATAATCAGACTAGCACCACCTTAAAGCAGCTTCACGAAATACCCCTCAGGTACCTACTCCCTGTTCTTGCTAATGAGCAAAATATGTTTTAAGGCCCGTTTTTTTTCTCAACCCACTCAGGAAATAAATAGTCCAGGCAGCTTAGCCCTTCGGCTGTCTCAATAATGGGTTCACCTTAAACTCCCCTTCTAGAGGTGGTTGGAAATGCAAACATCATACTAACCCCAGGCTGCAGACTACCTTGGATTATGATTAGCTTGTTACCATACCAACACAAGACATGGATGATGTGTGCAGGGGGTGATGTGTGTGGTGTGCATGTTGTGCATGTGTGTTATTAGCCATCAACAAATACTTTGGACATACTGAAGGCTTTTGGACAGCTACAGTAATAGTGTAACTTTGATTTGTGCTGGTCCTATTTTTTAAATCTTTAATCCCTGAGCAACACTAACTAACAGGTCTTCAGTAGCCCTCCCTCTGTGTATAGTAAGCAAGAGTCAGACACTCTTAAATAGAGCAGTGACCAATGAGGGGTGACAATAACCCCGTTTTTTTCACGGTGCAATACATCAAATCTGTTCCACAGTAAGTGAAAGGCAGTGTGCAATTAATGTGTGTGTTGTTCTCTCTAGTAATTACATTCAAAAGGACAGCTTAATCATCTTTTGTATGGATGTCAATGCAGGAAATTAAGACAAATTATTAAAGTTTTCGCAACAATCTGAATAACTGAGAATAACTGTGTAAAAAAAAAACAGTTGTATTAATGCTGGAAAATAGAAATGGCTAAAGCATACATACAGTACTAACTTTATCTACACACAATTAGATGTCACATACACAACTTAGTATTTCAGATACACTGGGGAAAAAGGGAAGAAAAATGTGCATGTACCAACAGTGTATGTCAAAACCACTGCTTTTTTGGGTTGGATATTTTGGGGGAAAATACACTTGAAGTTTGTCTTCCCCCAATTATAAGCAGCAAGCATATGACATTCTGTTTTAAATGTTACTGTGGTCACCAGCAGCAGTGAGTGGGTAAAATCACTGGGGAAGCCAAGTCAGGAAAAAAATGCCATATTATGTGTTATGATAATTGCATTGTTTGCTCTATAACCTGTTAGATCATATGCCTTGCCACCGTGATATATAGGCCTAAGGCCAAGACAAAGAAGACCGTGGCAGAATACATTTCATCACAAAACCGGAGAGCAACATCTGTCCGGTGAATTCCAAATAGCATATTGCATTTAACAAACAGTTACATGACCTAGAGCATGGTCAAACTAGTTAATGTTCCTGACATTTTCTAACTATTAAACAACTATTGATTTAGAACCATGGAGAATTAGGCTACCGCAAGTCGCAAAGAAAACAGGAGCTGCCTCCAATATACCAGCACCATTTCAAGTTTATCATTTCAACATCATCAACTCAACTATGCTTAGTCTAATACAGTGACAACTAAAATATATCAAAAACTATTAAGTCCATTCAACGTAAGCTACTAAATACAGTGAGGGAAAAAAGTATTTGATCCCCTGCTGATTTTGTATGTTTGCCCACTGACAAAGAAATTATCAGTCTATAATTTTAACGGAAGGTTTATTTGAACAGTGAGAGACAGAATAACAACATAAAAATCCAGAAAAATATATGTCAAAACTGTTATAAAATGGTTTGCATTTTAATGAGGGAAATAAGTATTTGACCCCTCTGCAAAACATGACTTAGTACTTGGTGGCAAAACCCTTGTTAGCCATCACAGAGGTCAGACGTTTCTTGTAGTTGGCCACCAGGTTTGCACACATCTCAGGAGGGATTTTGTCCCACTCCTCTTTGCAGATCTTCTCCAAGTCATTAAGGTTTTGAGGCTGACGTTTGGCAACTCGAACCTTCAGCTCCCTCCACAGATTGTCTATGGGATTAAGGTCTGGAGACTGGCTAGGCCACTCCAGTGCTTCTTCTTGAGCCACTCCTTTGTTGCCTTGGCCGTGTGTTTTGGGTCATTGTCATGCTGGAATACCCATCCACGACTCATTTTCAATGCCCTGGCTGAGGGAAGGAGGTTCTCACCCAAGATTTGATGGTACATGGCCCCGTCCATCGTCCCTTTGATGCAGTGAAGTTGTCCTGTCCCCTTAGCAGAAAAACACCCCCAAAGCATAATGTTTCCACCTCCATGTTTGATGGGGTTCTTGGGGACATAGGCAGCATTCCTCCTCCTCCAAACACGGCGAGTTGAGTTGATGCCAAAGAGCTCCATTATGGTCTCATCTGACCACAACACTTTCATCCAGTTGTCCTCTGAATCATTCGGATGTTCACTGGCAAACTTCAGACGGGCATGTATATGTGCTTTCTTGAGCAGGGGGACCTTGCGGGCGCTGCAGGATTTCAGTCCTTCACGGCGTTGTGTTACCAATTGTTTTCTTGGTGACTATGGTTCCAGCAGCCTTGAGATCATTGACAAGATCCTCCCGTGTAGTTCTGGGCTGATTCCTCACCATTCTCATGATAATTGCAACTCCACGAGGTGAGATCTTGCATGGAGCCCCAGGCCGAAGGAGTTTGACAGTTCTTTTGTGTTTCTTCCATTTGCGAATAATCGCACCAACTGTTGTCACCTTCTCACCAAGCTGCTTGGCGATGGTCTTGTAGCCCATTCCAGCCTTGTGTAGGTCTACAATCTTGTCCCTGACATCCTTGGAGAGCTCTTTGGTCTTGGCCATGGTGGAGAGTTTGGAATCTGATTGATTGATTGCTTCTGTGGACAGGTGTCTTTTATACAGGTAACAAACTGAGATTAGGAGCACTCCCTTTAAGAGTGTGCTCCTAATCTCAGTTTGTTACCTGTATAAAAGACACCTGGGAGCCAGAAATCTTTCTGATTGAGAGGGGGTCAAATACTTATTTCCCTCATTAAAAGGCAAATCAATTTATAACATTTTTGACATGCATTTTTCTGGATTTTTTTGTTGTTATTCTGTCTCTCACTGTTCAAATAAACCTACCATTAAAATGATAGACTGATCATTTCTTTGTAAGTGGGCAAACGTACAAAATCAGCAGGGGATCGAATACTTTTTTCCCCTCACTATATGATGTGGCTGTCCATGATACTTGTGTGTGTGTGTGAGCGTGCGTGCATGCGTTTTTTAACTAGACAAGTCAGTTAAGAAAGGGACAATTTCAGCTAGCCACCAGAGGACAACGACGTTTGGTTTTTGATGTGTTGTGATTGGTGTGAAGTCAAATCCGAACTGGCTTCCTTGACACTTTTTTGTTGTTGTGTCAGGTCCATTCACAATTGAACTTGCTCAGTTTAGCTCAATATTTATTGACTTGTAACGGTTGTTGTCGGGAATGGAGGACCAAAACGCAGCAGGAATGTGGATGCTCATCTTGTATTTTATTTTAAACCAAGAAAACCCCAAAATAACAAAATGAAGAACGAACAACAAAACAGTCTTGTCAGGCTCACACACGCAAAACAAGAAACAATATCCCACAACACTACACCAAACAATTACCCATATATAGGACTCTCAATCAGAGGCAACGAGAAAGCACCTACCTCCAATTGAGAGTCCAACCCCCCATTAACCTACACATAGAAATACCACAACCCAGAAAGAACATAGAAATACAAAACATAAACCAAAACCCGGAAATAATAAATCATACACCCTACTACAAAATCACCACCCCGAACCGCAAACAAAATACCCTCTGCCACGTCCTGACCAAACTAAAATAACAAATAACCCTTATACTGGTCAGGATGTGACATGGCTATTATTTTACTTTTTTTTATCAAAGAAGGCCATATGCTTCCCTTGCATTCAAGGCTACGGGCGGGAATAGTATTATACTCTTTTTGACCAGACAGCATTAGATAGATGGGTTACACATACAGAGACAGAGTGGCGCTGTTTCGCTTACTCGGGTGCTTTCTTGCAAATTTAAGAAATATTATGAAAAACAGAGAGACGAAAGATACATTATTTTAAATGTTTTTTTCTTTTTTGGTAATTTCTTGGGGGAAGCTTGGCTTCCCTTGTCATCCATTAATAAACACCACTGGTGGTTACGTCTTTATCTATCAATGGGTTCACATTGAATGTGATTAATTTAACTGCTTGCTGCAGTTATAAAAACAATGACAAAGAACTAGTGTGATAATTTGTTGTGTTTGAAATTATATAGAGCAATTACAAAAAAAGTATCGAGGTTTCCATCCAATTGGTGACAGATTTTCATGGAAATATTCTAAAATGTGCAGTTTTCCACCAGAGATGTGTTTCCATCAAATTTACTTGTTGCAGATAAATGTATGTGCATGATGACGTAGTGCACATAAAAATAACTTTTACGGTTAAATTCCTGTGTACCAAATAAAAAATACAAGTTAAATGGGTTTCAATTACATTTTCAACTCAAAATGAAGTTAATGTTAGTTAATAGTTAATGTGCACACACTGGTATTAGTATGTGCACTCTAACCAACAGCTCACAGATACAATGCAGATATAGCCTACATGATGAGATAATTATGGACAAAATAGCAAGATTATTTTAATTTGTAAAACCGCAGCCAAGCATCAATCATCATGTCACCAGAATAACCCTCAATATTTAATGTAAAGGAGCATCAAGCTCAGCACCTTGCACTTTTACCACCCTGTGAAGTTCATCATAACTTATATAATCTGTAGCCTAATAAACTGCATGTCTTCCGAGTCGTAGAGGAAGGACCTGTCACGTCCTGACCAGCAGAGGGCATATTGCTTAGTCTAGGTCAGGATGTGGCAGGTGGTTTGTGTTTGTTTAATGTTGGATGATTGGGACTTCCAATTGAAGGCAGGTGTGTATAGTTGCCTTTGATTGGAAGTCCTATATAGGTGTGTGTGTTTGTCTTTGGGGTTGTGGGGAATTGTTGTGAGCACTGCTGTGTTTGGTATAGCCTGCCACACCGTCACATTGTGAGTACCATTCAGTTGTTTTTGTATTTTGCACTGGGTTTCGTTTCTTCTGTGAAACTGTCACCTTTCGCTTTTGCGTGTTTATTTTGTAAGTGAATAAATCTAAATATGAGCATACACGTACCTGCTGCATTTTGGTCCTCATTCACCAACGACAACTGTGACAGAATCACCCACCACCAAAGGACCAAGCAGCAGAGGAAGGAGCAGACGGCATTCGAGTTGGACTGGCGGGAGAAGTGGACTTGGGAAGAAGTTCTGGACGGGGCCGGACCTTGGCATCAGGCTGGGGAGTATCGCCGCCTGCAGTGGGAAATAGAAGCAGCCAAGGCAGAGAGGCGGTGGTACGAGGCCAGAGACGCGCTGAGGGAGAAGCACGAGAGGCACCCCCAATAAAAAATTTTGGGGGGGCACACGGGTAGTTTGGCTAGGCGAGGGAAGAGCCGGAAGCCAGCTACCCGTGGTTATATGGAGGAGCGTATGAGGTGGGGAGCGCCATGTTTCGCTGAGAAGCGCAATATCTCACCCATACGCACGCACAGTCCGGTGCGAGTTATTCCAGCCCCTCGCAGGTGCCGTGCTAGAGCGGGCATCCAGCCTGGTAGGAGGATGCCTGCGCAGCGCATCTGGTCGCCGGTACGCCTCCGAGGACCAGGCTACCCAACTCCCGCTCTACGCACGGCTACCATCAAGCCCCTGCACAGCCCAGTCTGCCCTGTACGAGCACTCCGCTCGTGCAGGGCTACTAGTTCCATCGAGCCAAGGCGGGTTGTGCAGGAGGTAAGATCTAGACCGGCTGTGCGCCTCCATAGCCCTGGGTTTCCAGCTCCTGTCTCTCGTGCGGACCCGGAAGTGCGGCCACCCAGTCCGACTCGTCCTGTTCCCGCTCCCCGCACTAAACTGAAAGTGCGTAAACCCAGCCTCGTCAGTCAACAGTCGTCGGAGCTGCCCGTCAGTCAACAGTCGTCGGAGCTGCCCGTCAGTCAACAGTCGTCGGAGCTGCCCGTCAGTAAACAGTCGTCGGAGCTGCCCGTCAGTCAACAGTCGTCGGAGCTTCCCGTCAGTCAACAGTCGTCGGAGCTGCCCGTCAGTCAACAGTCGTCGGAGCTGCCCGTCAGTCAACAGTCGTCGGAGCTGCCCGCCAGTCAACAGTCGTCGGAGCTGCCCGCCAGTCAACAGTCGTCGGAGCTGCCCGCCAGTCAACAGTCGTCAGAGCTGCCCGCCAGTCAACCATCACCAGAGCTGCCCGCCAGTCAACAGTCGTCAGAGCTGCCCGCCAGTCAACAGTCGTCAGAGCTGCCCGCCAGTCAACAGTCGTCAGAGCTGCCCGCCAGTCAACAGTCGTCAGAGCTGCCCGTCAGTCAACAGTCGCCAGAGAGGTCAGACTGCGCTGAACTGCCGGAGTGGCCAGACTGCGCTGAACTGCCGGAGTGGCCAGACTGCGCTGAACTGCCGGAGTGGCCAGACTGCGCTGAACTGCCGGAGTGGCCAGACTGCGCTGAACTGCCGGAGTGGCCAGACTGCCCTGAACTGCCGGAGTGGCCAGACTGCCCTGAACTGCCGGAGTGGCCAGACTGCCCTGAACTGCCGGAGTGGCCAGACTGACTGCCGGAGTGGCCAGACTGCGCTGAACTGCCGGAGTGGCCAGACTGCGCTGAACTGCCGGAGTGGCCAGACTGCGCTGACCTGCCGGAGTGGCCAGACTGCGCTGACCTGCCGGAGTGGCCAGACTGCCCTGACCTGCCGGAGTGGCCAGACTGCCCTGACCTGCCGGAGTGGCCAGACTGCCCTGACCTGCCGGAGTGGCCAGACTGCCCTGACCGCCCCGAGCTGCCAGACTGCCCAGACCGCCCCGAGCTGCCAGACTGCCCAGACCGCCCCGAGCTGCCAGACTGCCCAGACCGCCCCGAGCTGCCAGACTGCCCCGACAGTCCCGAGCTGCCAGACTGTCCCGAGCTGCCAGACTGCCCCGACTGTCCCGAGCTACCAGACTGTCCCGAGCCGCCAGACTGGCCGGACTGCCCCGACTGTCCCGAGCTGCCAGACTGCCCCGACTGTCCCGAGCTGCCAGACTGCCCCGACTGTCCCGAGCCGCCAGACTGGCCGGACTGCCCCGACTGCCTGGAACGGCCAGCACCTGAGCCACCTCCAGGATAGGTGGGTTGGGGAGGGAGGGTGTAGCACAGTGCCGTCGGTGACGGCAGCCACCCTCCCTTCCCTCCCTTTTTGTTTAGGGGGTATTGTTTGTTGGTTTTGTTGGGGTATTGGGGATTTTCTTGTTTTTCTTTTTTAGGTGCATCCCGGAGTCTGCACCTTGAGAGGGGGGTACTGTCACGTCCTGACCAGCAGAGGGCATATTGCTTAGTCTAGGTCAGGATGTGGCAGGTGGTTTGTGTTTGTTTAATGTTGGATGATTGGGACTTCCAATTGAAGGCAGGTGTGTATAGTTGCCTTTGATTGGAAGTCCTATATAGGTGTGTGTGTTTGTCTTTGGGGTTGTGGGGAATTGTTGTGAGCACTGCTGTGTTTGGTATAGCCTGCCACACCGTCACATTGTGAGTACCATTCAGTTGTTTTTGTATTTTGCACTGGGTTTCGTTTCTTCTGTGAAACTGTCACCTTTCGCTTTTGCGTGTTTATTTTGTATTGTCGTTTCCATCTATAATAAATATGATGTGGAACAGTCAACCTGCTGCGTATTGGTCATCAAGTGATTTCGACATATCTTCCGATGAGGGAGAATACGAGGAACGTGACAGGACCACACAACATATATAATGGTTATAATACTGTATCAATATTTGCACATAAAAGGGTTTGCTACGCCATTTCTCATAAGATTTATTTAAACAACACAAAAAGATCCCACCTTATCCAGCATGTTTTGTTTTGTCAACATTTGGAAAGTTTACTGACAAATTAGCTGTTTCCATCAGGCCTGTTGTGACGACATTTTTAATCCGACGTACTTTAGGCGCATAAAAAGGTTGGATGGTTACATTCCAGATCTCATTTTGCTCTTTTGTAGCTTTGGCAACTATGTGTGTGTTTTCTATTACAGTTCGCTCCTCTCCCTGTACTCTATACAGAGGCTCTATACAGAGGCTACCCACCCCTTGGCTGCAACCCTTCTACTTTTGTGTACCTTGCGAGCACAACCCATGTGGAATTCCTGGCCTCTGGCAGCATTTGGAAGTGCCGATCTGCAGTCAAGAGTGTCGAGTTCATCTCAGCCTATGCTGCCTTTCATTCTCTTGACTTTTTGGCCTTGACAGAGACATGGATCACCAGAGAACACTGCTACTTCATCTGACTACGTTTTCTCTCAAAGCCCGAGAGGATCTGGTCGTAGCAGTGGTGGCACATGGCTAGTCATTTCTCCTAAGTGGTGCAAAAGCTAAGAGTGTGCAAAGCTGTCATCAAGGCAAAGGGTGGCTACTTGAATCTGAAATATACAATATATTTTGATTTCTTTAGCACTGTTTTGGTTACTACATGATTCCATATCTGTTATTTCATAGTTTTGATGTCTTCACTATTATTATACAATGCAGAAAATAGTAAAAATAAAGAAAAACTCTTGAATGAGTAGGTGTGTCCAAACTTTTGACTGGTACTGTATTAGTTAGCATTTATGTTATATAATGTATTATGTTGAAATATACAGTTGGTTTATCAATAATCAATTATAATATTTGGCATTGAATCATATATTTGGTTAAAAAATATGTTTTTAAAATTTAATTTACTTGTAGCCAGTTGTAGCAATTTTATTTTGGTTGATTGAGAGTCCTTTTTTAAAGTGTCAGTGTTGTATTTTGTATGTGTTGTTGCGTTATATTCTCAGTGAGACCATCAGTGGCAACATCTAGAATATTTCCTTTGTTTGTGAATGTAAGGGGACTACTCTTACTCTACATGTGAATTAACTCGTTCTAACATTTTGAAACCACTGAACTCTTTGTTGCCACTCTATGATGTAAAAGGTGTGAGGTGCTTTGAACAACATTCACTCTTCAAAGTTAGATTCACAGCAGCGTTCTAGAATTCTATATTTGGAGAAGCCTTTAGCTTGGATTTTGTTCTCTTCTCTCTACCACATTAAATATTCCACTCGAAGATGCAATATCTAACACTTTCTGAAAGTATCAAGTGAAGGACTGTAGTGATGTTACATTAATAACCAGATAGTAATAGACAATAGAACAACGTTCAAATAATGTAACAATTATTGGTGAGTGCATTATTGGCTAGAGCGAAAACCTAGCTGTCCACAACTGCACTGGATTGTTTTCACTGCTGTTCTTTATGCCACTAAATAACTGTGTGACCTCTGACACCCATCACTTAATTTGCTGCTGTAGTAGGCCTCATTCATCTTCATTTACATTGATTGTGTCCCAAATAGCACCCTATTCCCTAAATAGTGCACTACTTTTGACAAGGGCCCATAGGGCTATTGCCATTTGGGACGCAGACATGATGTGCACGACGCAGAGCATCTCTTATGATGAAAGACTCATGTTAGTCAGTCTGCCTCTCCAACAACTCTTAACACCTTGACGTATACATAAATAAATAAAAGTTGATTGGTACAATTTAATTAAACTAGCTCATAGTTTTTACATAAACATTTGTGTACTTTAAGAACGTAAAAAGAAACATTTTACAAAAGGTTAGAAGTATGCATGGTGATCTTAGGCTTGTGTGCTGCTGCTCGGCAATGGAAACCCATTTCATGAAGCTCCCGATGAACAGTTCTTGTGCTGGATTCTTCTCCCCATGGGAGCTCTCCCACTCCAACTTACCTTTTTTCCATCCCCCTGTTCGGGGTCAGAGAGCTCCTCAGCATTTATTTTACGTAGGGGAGGGGGCTCCTCCAGAATCGCTCTCCTCCTCCCAGTCTCCTGTGCTTTCCTCACTTGATGCTCTGCCCTCCGACACCGTCTCCATACTGTCTGACCCACTTGGTAAGATCTCGCTCAACAACTCTCCAGAGCTGTCTTTCTCTGCCCTTTTTCCTTCAGGGGTCACTTTAGTCGGGGTATTGGGATGGGGAGAGTTTTTCCCTCTCACTTCTTCCACCACCTCCGCACCCTCTGCAACAACCACCTTCGCCACCTCTTCCACTGCCACCTACTCCTCCACCACTGTGGCAACTGCCGCTCCCTCCACTTGGCACTCTGTAGCCTGGTCCGCAACCGCCACCAGCCGCGGATGAGGAGGGACTGTTCGCCACAGAGGTTACACATCTTCCGTCTGTGCACTCCTTGTAGTGGTGTCCCACCTCCACCTGCAATTTATGTAGACCACCCTGTCGCATGTGTCTGCCAGGCGGCCATGTTCACCACATTTCCGGCACAGCTTGTGCTGGTAGTAAACATGGCCACTGTTCTCTCCAAGGACTATGGTGGATGGGATGGCTTTCAACCCACCATAGCCCCCGAGGTCCTCCCTCTGCTGGACAGTGACCCTCCATGTCCCTCTCCAGATCCCATCTGGATCTTTCACCTGGGTCGCGGGTCCCTTCACATTGCAGTACCTGCCCAACCATACTGCAATGTCCTTTTGGTTTTACGGTTTAATTGTACATACAGACAACAACAGTTTTAATGGTGTTGTCCATTATCTTGGTCACCACAAACATCTCTGTAAAGGACCCCTGGGTATTCAGAGTGTTCTGGAGTTTCCCCCAGAACTTCCTCAGGAAGCAGTTTGGAACTTGGTAGTGAGTGTTGCAAACAAGGACAGACCATTTTTACACACTACGCGCTTCAGCACCCGGTGGTCCTGTTCTGTGAGCTGGTGTGGCCAACCATTTCACAGCTGAGCCATTGTGGCTGGGCTGGTTTGAAACCGAGCTCCTTCTGAAGGAAATTTCTGGAGAAATCAAACGGGATAACTCTATTAATTTTCCTCCCTTATCCTACGAGGGGAAGCACACAGCATGGTACCTCCTTATGCCAGTCTGTGCTGTTGGCATGATAGACACACCAAACAAGACAAATAATAAAGATTAGTAGTCTACATAATACGGTAGTTAATCTTACAGTAGACATCAACAACCATGTATCTGTTACTAGCAAACACATTCATTGGTGGTGCTGGTAACTCTAATATTCACTTGAAAGGCACCCTGGGAAATATGCAAATAAGGTTTAAAACCAAACAGCAGGGCTATTCATTTTGGTCCTGGAGCTCTGAGCCATTTCTGGTTTTGGATTTTTGTATGGTTCTTTAAAGAACCATCCCATGTATGGGTTCTTTAAAGACTCTAAAATGGTTCCTTTATGGCAAGGGTGTCAAACATTCCATAGCCCACTGCTGTTTTTTTTTTTTTTTTTTTCCTTTCAATTATGATCTACACAACCAGGTGAGGGCAGTTCCTTACTAATTGGTGACCTTAACTCATCAATCAAATACAAGGGAGGAGCGAAAACGCGCAGACACTCGGACATCCATGGAATGAGCTTGACACGTGCCCTATGGCATCACTCTCATGATCATTATTTGGTTCAAACTTACACATTTATTTTTAAGAGTGTAGCTTTACATAGAGATACACTACATGACCAAAAGTATATGGACACCTGTCGTAGAACATCTCATTCCAAAGTAATGGGCATTAATATGGAGTTGGTTCCCCCTTTGCTGCTATAACAGCCTCCACTCTTCTGGAAAGGTTTTCCACTAGATGTTGGAACATTGCTGCAGGGACTTGCTTCCATTCAGTGACGAGCATTAGTGAGGTTGGGCGCTTAGGCCTGGCTCGCAGTCGGCGTTGCAATTCATCTCAGAAGTGTTCAATGGGATTGAAGTCAGAGCTCTGTGCAGGCCAGTTAAGTTTATCCAGTCCGATCTCAACAAACCATTTCTGTATGGACCTCACTTTGTGCACAGGGGCATTGTCATGCTGAAACAGGAAAGGGCCTTCCCCAAACTATTGCAGGTACTGAATTCAGGGAGCTGGGTCAATGCTGATGCTTGGACTGGTGCTGGATCTATAGAGGAGAGGAAGGACAACCTGAGGAGCAAGCAGACACAAATGGAAGCTCTAGACCTGGAGGTCAGTGGTGGCAGTGCCCCTGCGGTCTGCTTGCTCTGGGTGAAGGTCTGAACTTTGCTCCCACCTCCACCCTCTTGTGGTGGTGAATAGTTCCTGGTTCTGGGCTGGTGCTTGTTCTGTGAGAGGGAAAAGTATAGAGCAGTGCTCTCCAACCCTGTTCCTGGAGAGCTACCCTCCTATAGGGTTTTGTTGTAACTGATCTGATTCAGCTTATTAACCAGCTAATTATTAAAAGCAGGTGTGTTAGATTAGGGTTGGAGTGAAAACCTATAGGACGGTAGCTCCTCTGGAGCAGAGTTGAGGAGACCTGGTTAGAGTGAGGTAGGGGTGAGAGAATGAGAGAGAGAGTAAGGGAGGGTTGAGGGTAGAGAATGTGTCCATTGGCCTTGGCTGGTGCTGTGGGTGGCATTGGGCGTGGAGGAGGAGCGATGCGGCAGCGAGGCTGGACGCTGAAGGCCTAAGGACAGGTCTGGGGTTGGTCTTGGTTTGGGTGGCACGGAGGGAGGTTTAGATGTTGATGTCCTTCCATCTTGCCACACCCCTTACCGTCCTCGCCTGGTCCGGGTCTTTTTGGAAGTCTGTGATGGCATGATCACTGAGAAGAATGGTGATCCTCCTCCTCAGGGTCATTCAGTCCACGGTTTGTTATTGTTAGCCCCTGATGTTCCTTGTCTCCCTAAGGACCTGCTTGATGACGATGATCGTCCACTGCTGGCGAAGTTGGGTGGTGCATCGGCCAGGAGGACCATTCAGGATGTTCTCCACTGTCAAGCGAGGTAGGGTCATCAACCTGTTGGGGGAGACAGAGGGAACAAACAGGGTCCAGACCTGCCTGGCCACGGAGCTATCAACAAACAGGTGGTAGATGTTTACTGTATCAGTGCATCCGTGGGATATACATGAATTTCCTAGTGTACTGTTATAATCTCCACCTGGCACAGCCAGAAGAGGACTGGCCACCCCTCCGAGCCTGGTTCCTCTCTAGGTTTCTTCCTAGGTTCCTGCCTTTCTGGGGAATTTTTCCTAACCCCCGTGCTTCTGCATTGCTTGCTGTTTGGGGTTTTAGGCTAGGTTTCTGTATAGCACTTTGTGGCATCGGTTGATGTAAAAGGGGCTTTATAAATACATTTGATTGATTTAAATTGATAGTGGGGGAGGCAACCATGAACACCCATCCATGAGATGTCTTTCTGAGATGTCTTAAACAGCGGTACCGGAGTGCTAAGTCTAGGACCAAAAGGTTCCTTAGCAGCTTCGACCCACAAGCCATAAGACTGCTTAACAACTAATCAAATGGCCACTGGACTTTTACATTGCCCCCCTATTTGTTTTGTACACTGATGCTACTCGCTGTTTATTATCTATGCATAGTCACTTCACCCCGACCTACATGTACAAATGACCTCTACCTCTGTACCCCGGCACACTGACTCAGTACCGGTACCCCCTGTATATAGCCTCGTTATTGTTATGTTATTGTGTTACTGTTATTTTTCTACTTTAGTTTATTTGGTAAATATTTTCTTAACTCTTCTTGAACTGCACTGTTGGTTAAGGGCTTGTAAATAAGCATTTCATGGTAAGGAAATTGTATTCGGTGCATGTGACAAATAAAGTTTGATTTGATTTTGTTTGTTTGTGATGTAGTGGTGATTGGGCACAGTGTGTTCAATGGTGCTGAGTCTAAAGGGTTCTGATAATGGGGATGGCAAAGTACAGTTTGAAGAAGCTGCCTTTCCTGTCTGTCTTGTGGATTTTGGTGACCAAGTGAGGTTAAGGATGTCTGGGACCCCCTTTCCCCCATTCTAAACTACTTTGTACAGGGTCGCTCCATCTGGGTTAGCCAGACAAAGGTTAACATCATGCATTCAATCTTCTTGCTGGTCGCCCTGTCTTGGGGAAACACCCTGTTTACAATGGCTTGCGAAGGTATTCACCCCCTTGGCATTTTTCCTATTTTGTTGCCTTACAACCTGGAATTAAAATAGATTATTTTCTGGTTTGTATCATTTGATTTACACAACATGTCTACCACTTTGAAGATGCAAAGCATTTTTTCTTGTGAACAGATACTCCAATCTCCGCTGTTGGTCTCTTTGGTCTCGTTGTTGCCTTTCTGATTAATGCCCTCCCTGCCTGGTCTCTGAGTTTTGGTGGGCGGCTCTCTCTTGGCAGGTTTGTTGTGGTGCCATATTCTTACCACTTTTAATAATGGATTTCATGGTGCTCTGTGGGAATTTCAAAGTTTCGGATATTTTTTATAACCCAACCCTGATCTGTACTTCTCCACAACTTTGTCCCTGACCTGTTTGGAGAGCTCCTTGGTCTTCATGGTGCCGCTTGCATGGTGGTGCCGCTTGCTTAGTGTTTCTGCAGAATCTGGGGCCTTTCAGAACAGAACAGGTATGTACTGAGATCATGTGACACTTAGATTGCACAAAGTTGGACTTTATTTAACTTACTTCTGAAGGAAATTGGTTTTCACTAGATCTTATTTATTGGCTTCATAGCAATTACATATGCACGCACCACTTTTCAGCTTTTCCTTTTTTCATATTTTTTTCATTTCACCAATTTGGACTATTTTGTGTATGTCCATTACGTGAAATCCAAATAAAAACGAATTTAAATTACAGGTTGTAATGCAACAAAATAGGAAAAACTCCAAAGAGGATGAATACTTTTGCAAGGCGCTGTTTCGTCATCAAGTGCTGGCCTGACTCATCAGAGTGACTTCCAAATGACGTGCAGGTGTTTTTTGCCATGAGGGAGGAGCTCACTGTCAGTGACGGCATCCTACTATGGGGTCAGAGGTTTGTCATACCACACACACTCCAGCAATAATACGCGAAACAGGTCCATCAGGGCCACCATTGCATTGAGGCCACAAAGAACAGGGACAGAGCAACCATATTCTGGTCCTTCATGTACATCGACAGAGGTGTCCAAATGTGTGCCCTGCAACATACTCAAACCACATCAGATGAAAGAGCCCCTCCACCTACACGAGGTTCCAGACCTGCCATAGTCTCTCACTTCAGCAGACATGTTTGAGTGGCGTGGAAAAGAGCATCTGGCACTGGTGGATACATACTCTGGCTGGTTTGAAATCGACTACCTCCCCAACCTAACCAGTGCTACAGTGATCACAAACTTGAAACTCCACTTTGCAGTGGACTGGATTTTACGACAACTAATGACTGATAACGCAAGAACATTCACTAGTAGCGAATTCAAAGAGTTTGCACGCACATGGAACTTTGAGCAGTTCCCCAGTAGTCCCCTTTATCCTCAGTCAAATGGTCTAGCACCGCTTGCGCTCAGCCAAGCACCACTTAAAGAAATGTGCACGCGATGGCTTAACCGAGAGATGGATTGCCATCACCAGCACAGCGCCTGATGTGAAGGAGGACGATGACAACACTAATTAATGCTTTCTCAGGTCATGGCAGTCATGTAACGCGTCAGCCACCAGGGCCACCTGTGAATGTGATGCCTCCAGCTGAGGCAGCTCCCCAAAATTTACCAGAACCACAGCACAATAGAAATGTGGAATCTACATGGACACACGCACAACTGGCCGCCATTGTTACACGCTCAGGGAGAGTACCCGTACCAAACGCCAGGTACAAAGACTTTGTGAATTAAACACTGAAACCACAGCAGTACTCACTGCACAATATACCTTTTTGTTGAAAAACTAAACAAATAACATAGCATTTCTTGTCAACAGACTGTATTATAATGCTGTATGTTGTGACGCTTCACATTTCTCATACAGGTTTCTCCCAAGTAATTGTGTAGGTGTTGTAACATTATGCTTATATTGTTATGTGTGAGTATTTACTATAGAAGGGGGGTCTAGAATGTGTTGTTTACAGTTATCTAGTTACAAGGTCATCACTAGAGCATCATGGGTAGGTCACAGGGGCAATCGGATGTACCACTGTATGTTAGCTAGTAATGTGTAATTAACCAACGGACTTCGTAAGTACAGTTGAACAGTTTCCTTATCACTACACACATTCACAGAACATTTAGGGTTGAACACTGACAGTTTTGTAGCTTCACTTAGACTAACAGAGGTGTATGAGTTCTTTAAGAGCCTATGGAAATCCCAAAGTGGGAATAGTTACCACTTTATTACTGTATGTAATCAGCTATTTTAATATTATTATAGGTCATTTTATTTTGTTGTACATCAGTCAGTACAAACACAAATTTCAAGGAAAAATATAAACTATTCAAAATGTTCAATGAATAACAATTAAATCAAGATGTCATCAAATCAAACCAAAACTAAGCAAATCAAATCAAAAGGTCAACAAAATCAACAGAAAAAATGGATGAAAAGGTCCTTCATGTTAAAATTGTCTTGTCATGGGTCGTTTTTTTTTGTTTATTTGCTTGTGTGTTGGGAACCGGGAACCAGGAACCGGGAACTGGGGCTTCTGCTGGGGCTTGTTCGGTACCTGGGTCTGTAGAGGGGAGGAAGGACAACCAGAGGATCAAGCAGACACACAAGGAAGCCCTAGACCCAGAGGTCAATGGTGGCACCCTCCTCTGGCCTGCATGTTCCGCGTGAAGATCTTTGGTCCCTCCTCCTCCATCATCTGGTGTTCTGGTGCTTGAAGCCGGGTACTGGGTTGGTGCTGGTGCTGGGACTGGGACTGGTAATGGATCTGCAGAGAAGAGATAGGACAACATGAGGAGCAAGCAGGCAACAAGGGAGCCCTAAATCCGAGGGTGAATGGTGGCACTCCGCTGTGGTCTCCTCGCACGAGGAGAAGGTCTGGTGTTTGGTCCCTCTTCCATGCCTCTCCCAGTGTTCTTGTGTTGTGACTGGGTCTGGTTCTGGAACTGGTGTTGGATCTGCAGATGGGAGGAAGGACAACCTGAGGAGTGAGCAGACCCATTAGGAAGCCCAGGACCCGGAGGTCAGTGATGGTACTCCCCTGTGGCCTGGTGTGGTGACTGGTTCCTGGTTCTGGTCCAGTTCTGGTTCTGTGCAACGGATAGGTGTAGAGGAATACGGTGTAATTGCAGACCACAATTCGGACATTATCCAATGTGGGAGTTCCTTGATATCAGGAAACGTCCATCAATACCTGTCATTGATCGGTTCCAGTGTTATGCGACTGGTGAGATAAAGAATGTAGAGAGAGAGGGGCACAACCCCAGCAAATCTCCACCACACAGAGTTGTGCATAATAATTCACCACACAGAGTCAGAGTCAAATTATTATTATGTTTGAATATTTAACATGCATCTATATTCCCAAAATATTTTTATTTGTAGTGTACCCCCTACACATCTGAACAGCCAATGCATCTCTGTTGCTAGACAGAACCTCAGTGATATCTGTTCTTCCTCACTTCATCTAACATGACCTCTGCCCCAAAGTGCTCACTCCTCCCCAACTCACAGTTTTATGGTGACTGGTGTATCTTCTCCTCTCAGAGGATCCCTCCCATAGGATCCCTGATGGCTAACAAAAACATATCCTGACATAATGTAAACATTATACATTACCCTCTCTCCCTCAATGACATGAATAAGTATATTTCATATTCTCATAACACAACAGTACTAAGTTAAAACGATGAACAGGAACAACATTTACACTAACGGGTAACAAAAAGCCACACCTTCAATTAGCTATGCTCCAATCTGATAGGCTGCCACCTCTACAATGCAGTGCATTCGGAAAGTATTCAGACCCCTTGGCTTTTTCCACATTTTGCTACGTTACAGCCTTCTTCTAAAATGTATTACATTTTTTTCCCCTCGATATACACACAATAACCCATAAAGACAAAACATTTTTTTTTACATTTTGTAAAAAAATAAAATAATAAACATAAATATCACATTTACATAAGTATTCAGACCCTTTACTCAGTACTTTGGCAGTGATTACAGCCTCGAGTCTTCTTGGGTATGATGCTACAAGTTTGGCACACCTGTATTTGGGAAGTTTCTCGCATTCTTCTCTGCAGATCCTCTCAAGCTCTGTCAGGTTGGATGGGGAGTGTCACTGCACAGCTATTTTCAGGTCTATCCAGAGATGTTTGATCAGGTTCAAGTCCGGGGTCCGGCTGGGCCACTCAAGGACATTCAGAGACTTGTCCCGATGCCTCTCCTGCATTGTCTTGGCTGTCTGCTCAGGGTCATTGTCCTCTTGGAAAGTGAACCTTCACCCCTGTCTAAGGTCCTGAGCACTCTGGAGTAGGTTTTCATCAAGCATCTCTCTGTACTTTGCTCTGTTCATCTTTCCCACAATTGTGACTGGTCTCGCGGTCCCTGCTGCTGAAAAACATCCCCACAGAATGATGGCGCCACCACCGTGCTTCACCGTAGGGATGGTGCCAGGTATCCTCCAGATGTGAAGACTGCCATTCAGGCCAAAGAGTTCAATCTTGGTTTCATCAGACCAGAGAACCTTCCATGTACGGCCATTGTGTTCTTGGGGACCTTCAATGCTGCAAACATTGTTTGGTACCTTTCCCCAGATCTGTGCCTCAACACAATCCTGTCTGGGAGCTTTATGGACAATTCCTTCGACCTCATGGCTTGTTTTTTGCTCTGATCTGCACTGTCGACTGTGGGACCTTTCTATAGACAGTTGTGTGCCTTTCCAAATCATTTTATATCGATTGAATTTACCACAGGTGGACATTAAAGTTGTAGAAACATCTCAAGGATGATCAATGGAAACATGATGCACCTGAGCTCAATTTCGATTCTCATAGCAAAGGGTCTGAATTCTTATGTAAATGATGTATTTCTGATTTTTATAACTGGGTATTGTGTGTAGCTTGATAATAAACAAAATAAGGCTGTATAATAAGGCTGTAACGTAACAAAATGTGGAAAAAGTCAAAGGGTCTGAATACTTTCTGAATGCACTGTATGTCATATTTTTATTTTTTTATTTGAACCCCTCCCATCACAAAAAAACAAAAAGGTTGTAGTTTGAATCTTTACACAGGGGTTCCTCTGAGACCCTTTTTAGAGGGGTTCCTCAAGGAACCTTTTTCTGTCAGACCCTGATCTGTTTCACCTGTCTTGTGATTTTCTCTAAACCCCTGCTGGTGTCTCCCATTACCTCATGTGAATTTATACCTACGTTTTATGTTTGTCTGTTGCCAGTTCATCAGTACTACCAGCGTGTTCTCGTGTATCCTGTGCTCTAGTTTTTGCTTTTCCTTTCTGCATGTTCTGACCTTTCTACCTGTTCTGATCCTGCCTGCCGTGCTCTGATTTGGATTACGACTCTTTGCCTGCCTTGACCTACCGATTGCCTGCCCCTTGTACTGTAATAAACTCTGAGACTCATACCATCCGCCTCCTGTGTCTGCATCTGGGTCTTGGCCTGAGCCGTGATAGTACGAATTGGACATGACTGACCCAGCAGACTCGGACCAGCTCTGCAACGATGTATCCTCCCAAGGAGCCACTATTGGAAGACACAAGGAGTTACTGCAAAGTCTTATGGAGGGACTCCATACAATGGCAGAATGCCATGACCATGCGTTCAAGACATTGCTGGAGCAATTGCGCCGTTTCCCAACTAGGCAGCAAGCCACAACAGTAATCTCCCAGACTCTCAGCAACCGTGCCACCAGCGATGCTTCTTCCCAGCCTACCCCGGTGTCCCGAGAACATTGCTTACCACCTCCGGAGCGCTACGCTGGAGATTCTGGAACCTTCCGGATGTTTCTCTCCCAGTGCTCCCTCATCTTTGAGCTGCAGCCTTCTTCACTCCCCTCGGACCGCTCAAAGATAGCGTACCTGATAACGCTGATGTCCGGGAGGACACTTTCCTGGGCTACGGTGGTGTGGGAGCAACAGTACACCGTTTGCCTTAGTCTGGAGGAGTGTGTGGCGGAGGTTTGAAAAGTGTTCGATATTACGTTGTCTAGTAGAGAGGCTGCTCGTAAACTGCTCCCACTACTTCAAGACTCCCGTAGTGTAGCAAACTACTAGGTGGATTTTCGCATGTTGGTGCCCTGTTTGACACATTCCTTCACGGATTTTCAGGCACCTTTACTTCGATGAGTGTATGCTGAAAGTTTCCATACATTTCAAGAACCTTTTAGAATTCTGAAGGACTGTAGATGCCACACCAAGAGCCCCACAGAGGTACTTTATCAGGCAAGAGTTCTCCAAAGAACCTTAACCCTTGTGTAGACTTATTCTGTATACTCCCCTTGTCCTAAGGGTAAACAATGACCTGCCTTCACCAAACCCCTAAAATAAAGCAGCTTAATAGAATTTTAAACGCCAAATCTATTTTGCATGAAGAAACAACCTGTCATTCATAACAAACTTTGTGAATATCTGGGGTTTCCCTCTTCATATTGCAGAAAGACTGCATTTAATCAGTGGACACAACATAATTGTTTTCTTCACTAAAGTAGAGGTTTCTTATTATTATTATTGCTAAAGGTAATGCATAGGTGTGAACATACATTTTTTTAGCAAGAGATAGCACTTGTATAGCCTAAGAAAGTAGCAGAAATGTGCAGAAAGTAGTTTTGAATGCATTTTATTGAAGGGAAACCATAAGTCTTTAACTTTTTTGACAACATATACTCTTTTTTCTCATATACTGTACAATGAGGAATTCAACTACAAAATACAAGTCTTCTCCCATTTTTTAACCATTGCCCCCACCCAAAAGCTGTATAAACAACAACAATAAATACAAATAAAATAAGATAATAGATACAAAACAAAAAATGTGAAGAACATAAATCAATCAACTCTAATTAGCACATGTAGGACAGTATGCAAGTGTGTGTGCATGGACTTTGCAGATGCATTTCTCACATGTGCAGCACATATTATGTGTTTTACAGTCCTTCTTTGGGGGGCAGATTTGGCATCTCCTCTTTCCTGCCCGAGCTGCAGCCTCAGGTGGATCAGGACAGATTCAATCCCCTGAACAGCTTCCACAAGTGCTGCAGAGGCTGCTGTGCGGGGGATGCATTCCATTCTTTGAATGTGTGGGGTTACAAGTGCCTTTCCTAGCTGCTCCAGGAACACCCTCCTCTTGTTCCACTTATCAGGCATGCAGGTAGGGTTTATCTTGTTCTATATCACAAAGGCATTGTATGAGGACACATCGATGTTATGGAAGATGACCAGCGGCCAGCGGGCAGTCATCCTCCTGCAGCTGTAAGTTCCAATAACCTTGTCCAGTTTGTCCATGCCTCCTTTGTTGTGTGTGTGTCTTTGTGGTTTTTGTGGTATGTAAATCTTTGTACCCTGGTGGTGTACAGCTTTCATGGAAATATGAACAAAGGCGATGTTTCTAGGAAAAGTCATGAAATTTCAAGTTGAAAAAATATAATTTAGGGGGTTTTCTCTGCTGTTAAACATAGTGGCGGTCATATTTTACCCTTAAGACAACACAAGGGTTAAGAGCTGAGGAAGACAATACAACACGAGGCACTATGATGATACAGAGAGTTCAGCCTTTGGGCATAATAATATCGGCATTCTTTGTATTTACCCTGTATATTTCATTTTAATAGGCGATGACTAAACTCCTTTTGAGTGGATTTCAGATGACATTAATGTTGATATGAATAATTCTAAGACTCTTAAAAATAAGAAGAATAGAGGGTAAGATTCGTCAGGTACTGTACTGTAATTATCTAAACATACAGTTGATAAAATGTTATTTCTGTTCACATATACACTATATATACAAAGGTCTGAGGACACCCATTCAAATTAGTGGATTTGGCTGTTACAGCCAAAACTGTTGCTGACAGGTCTATAAAATCGAGCACACAGCCATACAATCCCCATAGACACACGTTGGCTGTACAATGACCTACTGAAGAGCTCAGTGACTTTCAGAAGGGGATCGCCAATGGCTGAAGCGCGTAGCAGGTAAAAATCGTCTGTCCTCGTTTGCCACACTCACTAACCTATTTAGATATACTCAGCAAACCGTTAGTTAGTTTTAAACCACTCCTAGTAAATTATCAGATACTCAGCAAGAAGGTCTGATTTCACTATTACTGAAATAGGACCCAGGTGGTAAATATAAAGATCCAGTCCATCAAAAAAATTGATTGCCCCTTACATTTCAGTGTTGTGACGCAGAAATTCAAGCAAAATGCATAGCGCATTGAGTTAAAACTCATTGTTGACTATTATTCATCCTAATCAGACAGGGATTTTACATGGAAACACATTAACCTCCCTGGGCAAGGTGGGACGCTTGGGTCCCAAGGTGGGAGCCACCAAATTTGGCCCTCACCAATCTCAGATTTACTATAAGAAAAATTGGATTACCTTTGCTGTTCTTAATCAGAATGCACTCCCAGGACTTCTACTTCAACAACAAATGTTGTTTTGGTTCGAAATAATCCATAGTTATATTGAAATAGCTCTGTTTTGTTCGTTTCGTTGAGGTCCCTATCCGAAGGGTGATGCGCGGGTGCATTTCGTGACAAAAAAAATTCAAAATATTCCATTACTGTACTTCGAAGCATGTCAAACGCTGTTTAAAATCTATTTAGGCAATTTTTCTCGCAAAATAGCGATAATATTCCAACCGGGCGACGTTATATTCATTCATAGACTGAAAGAAAAACATGGAGTCCTCTCGTGGACGCGCACTCAATTGTCATTGTTCCCTGCCTGACCACTCACAAAAACTCCTGCTTTTTTTTGCCCAGAGACTGCAGAGATGTCATTCCACTTTCTGGCGCCTTCTGGGAGCCAATGGAAGCCTTAGAAAATGTCACATTACAGCAGAGATGCTGTATTTTTGATAGAGATGCCCTAGAAGTAGAACAAATTGTCAGACAGGGCACTTCCTGTATGTAATCTTCTCAGGTTTTGGCCTGCCATATGAGTTCTGTTATACTCACAGACACCATTCAAACAGATTTTGAAATTTTTTAGTGTTTTCTATCCAAATCTACTAATTATATGCATATTCTCATTTCTGGGCAAGAGTAGTAACCAGATTAAATCGGGTATGTTTTTTATCCGGCCGTGCAAATACTGCCCCCTAGCCCCAACAGGTTAAAGATAATATAAGACAGGTACTGGAAACAATAGAACACTTTCAAAAATCTGTTATTAAACCAGGCCTGGTATTCATAGCTGACTTTGAAAAGGCTTTTGATAAAGTTGACTGGAATTTATATATATACACTACCATTCAAAAGTTTAGGGTCACTTAGAAATGTCCTTGTTTTTGAAAGTGAAGCATATTTTTTGTCCATTAAAATAACTTCAAGTTGATCAGAAATACAGTGTAGACATTGTTAATGTAAATGACTACTGTAGCTGGAAACGGCTGATTTTTTTTTATGCAATATCTACATAGGCGTACAGAGGCCCATTATCAGCAACCATCACTCCTGTGTTCCAATGGCACATTGTGTTAGCTAATCTAAGACGCCTCACAAGTCCTCAACTGGCATCTTCATTAAATAGTACCCGCAAAACATCAGTCTCAACGTCAACAGTGAAGAGACGACTCCGGGATGCTGGCCTGCTAAGCAGAGTTGCAAAGAAAAAGCCATATCTCAGACTGGCCAATAAAAATAAAAGATGGGCAAAAGAACACAGACACTGGACAGGGTAACTCTGCCTAGAAGGCCAGCATCCCGGAGTCGCCTCTTCATTGTTGACGTTGAGAGTGGTGAACAGTTGATGTTGAGATGTGTCTGTTACTTGAACTCTGTGAAGCATTTTATTCCTTTCCTGTGGTGGTCCTCATGAGAGCCATTTTCATAATAACGCTTGATGGTTTTTGCGACTGCACTTGAAGAAACTTTCAAAGTTCTTGACATTTTCCGGATTGACTGACCTTAATTTCTTAAAGTAATGATGAACTGTCGTTTCTCTTTGCTTATTTGAGCTGTTCTCATCATAATATAGACTTGGTCTTTTACCAAATATGGCTATCTTCTGTATACCACCCCTTCCTTGTCACAACATAACTGATTGGCTCAAAAGCATTGAGAAGGAAAGAAATTCCTCAAATGAACTTTAACAATGCACACCTGTTAATTGAAATGCATTCCAGGTGACTACCTCATGAAGCTGGTTTAGAGAATGCGAAGAGTGTGCAAAGCTGTCATCAAGGCAAAGGGTGGCTACTATGAAGAATCTAAAATAAAATATATTTTGATTTGTTTAACACTTTCTTGGTTACTACATGATTCCATGTCAGGTCCAGACAGAAATGGTTTGTATTGATCGGTGTGGAAGAACTTGACTGGCCTGCTCAAAGCCCTGACCTCAACTCCATCGAACACCTTTAGGATGAATTGGAACGCTGACTGTGAACCAGCGCTAATCACCCAACATCAGTGCCCGACCTCACTTATGCTCTTGTGGCTGAATGGAAGCAAGTCCCCACAGCAATGTTCCAAAATCTAGTGGAAAGCCTTCCCAGAAGAGTCTGTTACAGCAGCAAAGGGGGGACCAACTCTACATTAATGCCCATGATTTTGGAATGAGATGATCGACGAGCAGGTGTCCACATGCTTTTGGTCATGTAGCATAGTACCTAAATTGAAATACTTACCTTTTACCTTTTTACTTACCAATATTCCCTCTTAATAGATAAAACAAGCATTGCACTCTCACTTTCACCAGAGGTTTGAAGGTCATCTATTGAAATGATTCATTAAAAAGCCTGTGTCTGATCTTTTTCCTTTGTGCAGTTTGGCTCTGCATTGGCATGAAAGGTTGCTTTGAGAAATACTGTAATATCTTATTTTTTTCTAATCCTATCCTTATCCAGATATCAAAACACAATGTTCAGATGCATTTACAATGGTGGATATTCTTTAGACTGTAATACTGATACAAAACACTGGGGTTTCTATCTTTGTGTTCTCTCCCTTGACCTGGAGTATTGGTAAATATCCCTTAATCTCTCACTGTCATCCATTAAATGGTAACTAGGCTGTAATCTATGTGTGTAAAATTGTAGGCCTACATTAATGTTCTTAAGAACTCTGATATCTGATGCCTGACCTATAGATCTGTAGCAGTACCCATAATCCCACAGATTCATTACTGGTCTACTACATGTAACAATGCATTAGGTCAGATTGATGATTTTCAAATGAAGCTAGACATGGTGGTAAGTCATTAACCCCCTAACATGTCATTTTGGAAACACTGTTTTAAAGGCGTTCAGATACTGATACTCTCACTGACTCTGCTGCTGCCGAACATTTGAAGTTCAGAGGCTTTGCAGTTTCACAGAGTAAGTTGCAATCAGGGACTGGTGTTGTCAGGGGCTGCATGGGGCTATGAGTTAAGGATCTATTAAAATAGGAATAATTTCCCACCGCCTTTCATGGGACTGTGTGGGCAGCAGTTCATTAAGGAGACAGCTTGGGGAGCAGGGCAGATAAAAGACAGTGGGGCTCAGCTATGCTCATCCCAAATGGCACCCTATTTCCTATTTAGGGTGCTGGTCAAAAGTAGTGCACAGTACAGGGAATAGGGTGCAATTTGGAACACATCACAGACTCAGGCGTTGGGGGTTATTGATGAGTGACTGCAGTAGACCGCGGAGCTGTGCTGTTCGCTGCTGCATCTGTTTGATGATGAGAGCCGTGTTTTAGCCCCTTTTAACAGATTGCTCAATTATTTAAAAGTTTGCTTTCTATATCAATCCCTCTTTTTACATATTCTTTAATAAGAACTGCAGAAAACTTAAATATGCAGAGCTCTTGGAATACCAGATAAATTGACAATATAGCTCCAGCAGACACATCCAATTGATGAAAGTGCCATTATGTGTTCTTCAACAGTATTGCAAACTGAACATCAATAGGCTTAAATTATAAACCTATTATAAACCTATTATGGCTTTTCAATTTCAAAATACTCTTAAGGTACAATATAGTATTGTTGGTGGAACTTTCATTGAGTAGTAATGTAGTTGCATGTCATTGAGTTGAATCTCTGTTTCGGGATCAAACAAAGGACTTAACACTGAAAAACACCAAACAATAATTGGCTGTAGATGTGAAAGTGCAGCTTATATAAACAAATAGCCTATGAAATATGTTGTAGCTTTACCCATTGAAAGATGGATTGACATATTTCAATAGTCATCTCCCCACGCTCAACTCCTGTGACATTTATCCAATTCACTGAACAGAAGGTGTTCTACTCTTGCTAGGTTGACAGATATTGACAGTTATTTCCTCTTCTAGACAGAGGGACGAAACAGGAAGGTTACTTTACGCCGTCATGGTCAATTGTGGAAATAAAGTGCCTTGCAAAAGTATTCCTCCCCCTTGGCGTTTTTCCTATTTTGTTGCATTGCAACCTGTAATTGAAATACATTTTTATTGTGATTTCATGGAATGGACATACAAAAAATGCAAAAAAGTGAAATGAAAAATGAAAAAAATTACTTGTTTCATCCTGAGAACATGTTTCAGTCTTCCAGCGAATTGAGACTGGGACGGAGGTTCACCTTCCAGAAGGACAATGACCCTAAGCATACTGCTAAAGCAACACTCGAGTGGTGGTTAAGCGGAAACATCCAAATGTCTTGGAATGGCCTAGTCAAAGCTCAGACCTCAATCCAATTGAGAATCTGTGGTATGACTTAAAGATTGCTGTACACCAGCAGAACCCATCCATCTTGAAGTAGCTGGTGCATTTTTACCTTGAAGAATGGGCAAAAATCCCATTGGCTAGATGTGCCAAGCTTATAGAGACATGCCCCAAGAGTCTTGCAGATGTAATTGCTGCAAAAGGTAGCTCAACAAAGTATTGATTTGGGGGGGGTGAATAGTTATGCACGCTCACATTTTCAGTTTTTTTGTCATATTTCTTGTTTGTTTCACAAGAAAAATATTTTGCATCTTCAAAGTGGTAGGCATGTTGTGTAAATAAAATTATACAAACCCCCAAAAAACATTTCCATTCCAGGTTGTAATGCAACAAAATACGAAAAATGCCAAGGGGGTGAATATTTTCGCAAACCACTTCATGCCTTGGTTCTAAGCAGTGGTGGAAAAAGTACCCAATTGTCATACCTGAATAAAAGTTAAGATATCTTAATAGAAAATGACTCAAGTAAAAGTGAGTCACCCAGTAAAATACTACTTGAGTAATAGTCTAAAAGTGTTTTGTTTTAAACATACTTAAGTATCAAAAGTAAAAGTATACATTTTTCTAATTCCTTATATTAAGCAAACCACACAGAATGATTTTCTTGCTTTTTTTTCATTTACGGATAGCCAGGGGCACACTCCAACACTCAGACATAATTTTAAAATAAAGCATTTGTTTTTAGTGAGTCCGACAGATCAGATGCAGTAGGGATGACCAGGGATTTACCAAATAGGTAAAACAATCTGTATTCCACTCCTACCTTGTCACAACACAACTGATTGGCTCAAACGCATTAAGAAGGAAATAAATTCCACAACTTAACTTTTAACAAGGCACACCTGTTAATTGAAATACATTCCAAGTGACTATGTCTGGAGGAAACCAGGCACTGCTCATCAACTGGCCAATACCATCCCTACGGGGAAGCATGGTTTTGGCACCATCATACTGTGGGGATGTTTTTCAGCGGCAGGGACTGGGAGACTAGTCAGGATGGAGGGAAAGATGAACAGAGAAAAGTACACAGAACTTGATGAAAACCTGCTCAGGAGCGCTCAGGACCTCAGACTGGGGAGAAGGTTTACCTTCCAATAGGACAATGACCCTAAGCACACAGGTAAAACACTGCAGAAGTGGTTTCAGGACAAGTCTCTGAATGTCCTTCAGTGGCCCATCACAAAAGTACTGCACTGGGCCTTTACTAGTCCTGTATTAAAGATATAGATGTCTTCAGCCCCCGCCACCTCCCGCCTTTAATGTTGCAATGCAGCAACAGGTTCTCTTCTATTTTTTTTTTTTTTTGACGGACTGGGGGACAGTGCTCTGACAACTGAAGGACTCGGGAAGAAGGAAAGGTAACAGTTGGCTTGACCGTGGCCTGACTTGACTCCCCAGTCCACGGACATTACGGACCCCCCTAGCACTCAGAGCCAGCACCGGACCAGCTCCTGAGGAGGAGACGATGGACTGCAGGCCTCGAGGCGAGTAGAAGTGCTTCTGTGGCTAGCCTTTACTCTCTCCACCACCTGGCCTGCAGCCCTCCTCCCCTGCTTCTTTTTTCCCCCATCTGCCCTCCATCATGCCACCACCTTCCAGACCAGGATCAGCCGACCGTCAACCATCCCGAGCAGTTGAACAGAAGGAGAGACCAGACACAGAAAACACCACCACAACCATGGAATGGAGGAATGCAGCAACAACTGCAACAACCGCCAGACCAGAAACCATGACCCATCTAGAATTAATTAGGGCAGTTCTCCAGAGAGGTATGGGCTTTGTGTCATCTGACCTCAACTGCCTGTTGAAACCCCCAGGGCCACAGGAATCATTCGAAGTCTGTTTCAAGTCCATCCAAGACGTCCCAGAAATGTCCCCCACCCAAGACTCTCCAGAAACGGCCCAAGACGCCCCACCACCATCCAAGATCCCCCAGAAACCTTCCCCTCTTAAAATTCCTTTACTCCTCTAACAATCAAGAAGAAGAACCACTGTGGCCAGAACACACACAATCCAGACGACAGATGAAAAACGTAAAAGGTAGACAAAAAAGTACACCAACAAGACACCAGACAACAAAACAACCCCAGAATCAAAACCCTAACCACAAAGGCAGCACGCAGGCCCACCTAAGTCCCCTACCCCCTCAGAAGAACCGTATCCCCCTACAAAACCTTTCCCCATACCACTCCATACATCTCCTCCACTCTTTAGTACCCTTGATCCCTCCACCCTAGCCTTTACTGGCCGAGATCTATCCCTCCTGCTTCTTACAGCCCTTGAACCCCCCATTCAGCCACCCAAGGCCCTGATCTTGCACAGCAGCCAACCAGCCAGCCTCAGTCCCCCCGGACCACCATCTCCCCTTCCAGCATTCCTCAGCCAGGCAGTTAGTGGGGAGGCAGGCCAAGCCCTATGAACCGCCAAGATCCACCCAAAAACACCAACGACCCGCTAGAGGCCCTCATCCACCTCTACAACAGAATGACCAACCCTGGACACCCCCAATAACCCATCATCATGACCCTGGCAATACACTCAGAACAGAAAGACTTTCTTCAGACGGCTGTTCATGGTTGCCTCTCCACTAGAGAATCCATCCATAAACAGCACAAGGTATGAACAGAGAACTGCCTCCATGAATGCACTCACACTGAACACACGTACCAACGATTTGTGAGTGCTCCATGGCAGCCCAGGCCGATGGCCATACCCCACCACCCCACCAAAACCAGGAACCATTGATCACCACACCAAAAGAGACGCGGATGAAGGACCAAAGATCTAGATCTATGCCAGAACGAGCAGGCCACAGGGGAGTACAAACACTGACATCCGGATCCTGGGCTTTCAAGTGTGTCTGCTCGCTCCTCAGGTTGTCCTTCCTCCACTCTGCAGATCCAACACTAATCCCAGTTCCAGACCCGGCCCCAGCACAAGCACCAGTCCCAACACCAGGGGCCTTATTCACAAATGCACTAAATATCTGCATGAGCCATTTCTGAAAAATCTGTGCATATACAAAAATATTGAGATTTATAATCTTGGCGCACACCATACACACCCATGTTTCCCGTTATAAATCAGACCTTTCAGAAAACTGTGCGGGTGTGAAATGCATTATAACGCCACCTGGATAATGCCTCCATTCACCTTTTTATGGTGACAATAACGCCTTTTATTAGGCCATGGCATGCAAAATAAGAATTGTTGTTCAATATTTATCAATAGTTTTTCAATAGATTATTGGGTTTGTGTGTTCTGCCTTGGTATGCTATGGTCTCTGAGATAAAATAGGCAATGATGTCACGCTCCCATCGTACAGCAATATAGTCAAATATTTTCCATAAGCCACCGGTCTGGTTACTGTGTTGGCATAATGATTTAATCTTCAGCATTAATTTATGCTGTATCTGGAAAAGGACTGTGTCAGGTTTTGGAAGAGAAAACAATGGTAAATTGTCATGGACCTGACAGCAGGTTGGAGGAAAAGTCGATGCAAAACATTGTTTAATATGATGGAATGCCCACGAATTCTGAAACATTGTAGGATAGGCAAAGAAATGCAATTACACTACTTTCAGTAGTTAAAGTTCTATTTTCTTCTACTTGACTTTTGTATATTTTTTTTAATAGTGCTACTGATATTCATTACTGCATTGCTGGGAAAGAGCAAGAAAGGCATTTCACTGTACTTGTGCACCTGACAATAACTTGATGGATAGGCCTACTTCAATGTAAAAGATCCGCTGTTAAATTTGACTGTATACAGGTATTATACACCGCACTGCCTATGATATTGCAAAACATGAAAAACATATAGCCTATACTAGGCTACTAGGTCCAATTAAATGAGAGATGTGCATGGTAATTTGTTGTATGGGTCCTCCGGGAATATGAACCCTTCATGGTTAGAAAAGGTGAGGAATATATTCTGCACTGGTTATGAAAATAAAATAAATAGGAAAAAGATTCCTATGTCTAATTATTTTAGATGAAAAAATTATAACACAGATTTTCACTCGTCATTAACAGCAAATGGTTGCATTCTTGTTAACCTGTCTGGGGTATGTGGGACGATTTCGTCCCACCTACGTAACAGCTACTGATATTCCAGTGGCGCGATTTTTGAATCGTTAGAAATACTATTACTTCAATTTCTCAAACATATGACTATTTTACAGCTATTTAAAGACAAGAATCTCGTTAATCTAACCCCACTGTCCGATTTCAAAAAGGCTTTACAACGAAAGCAAAACATTAGATTATGTCAGCAGAGTGCCCAGCCAGAAAAAATCAGACAGCCATTTTTCAAGCTAGCATATCATGTCACATAAACCCAAACCACAGCTAAATGCAGCACTAACCTTTGATGATCTTCATCAGATGACACACCTAGGACATTGTGTTATACAATACATGCATGTCTGTTCAATCAAGTTCATATTTATATCAAAAAACAGCTTTTTGCATTAGCATGTGACGTTCAGAAAACGCATAACCCCCGGCAAACTTCCGTTGAATTTACTAACAGTTTGCTAAATTACTCACGATAAACGTTCACAAAAAGCATAACAATTATTTTAAGAATTATAGATACATTACTCCTCTATGCACTCGATATGTCCGATTTTAAAATAGCTTTTCGGATGAAGCACATTTTGCAATAATCTAAGTACATAGCCCGGCATTACAGGGCTAGCTATTTAGATACCCACCCAGGTCAGCATCCACCAAAATCACATTTCCTATAAGAAAAATGTTCTTACCTTGCTTGTTCTTCATCAGAATACACTGCCAGGACTTCTACTTCAATAACAAATGTTGGTTTGGTCCCAAATAATCCATCGTTATATCCAAACAGCGACGTTTTGTTCGTGAGTTCTAGAATGCTTCTTCCCGGTTTCGCGCATGGCGCATTGGCGTGTCAAAAATGTCTAAATATTCCATTACCGTACTTCGAAGCATGTCAACCGCTGTTTAAAACCAATTTTTATGCCATTTATGTCGTAGAGAAGTGATAATATTCCGACCGGGAGTATGCATTGAGCCTAAACAGCCGAATAAAATTTCTCCTCAGAAGCGACTCATGCACGCGCATCATTCAAAGGTCCTCGGAGCATCCACTTACAAAAGGCGATAATATGTTTCAACCTGAGGCTCCCTCGTAAACCTTCAGTTATTTCGCGGGCTCTGAGAGCCTATTGGAGCCCTGGGAATTGTCACGTTACAGCTAAGATCCTTACTTTTCAATAAAAAGATGCAAGACGCACGACTCCTTGTCAGACAGGGTACTTCCTGCTTGAAACCTTGTCAGGTTTTTGCCTGCCATAGGAGTTCTGTTATACTCACAGACACCATTCAAACAGTTTTAGAAAATTCAGAGTGTTTTCTATCCAAACCTGAACAATAATATGCATATTCTAGCTTCTGAGTTGGTGTAGGAGGCAGTTAAAAATGGGAACATATTTTTCCAAAATTCTCAATACTGCCCCCTAGCCCAGACAGGTTAATATGTTTTCCTGTTAGAATTTTTTTATGAATAAGCTTTTCATCATAGCCGCCACAAAATAATTACTTGCCAGCTTGCATTACAACTTTTCAACCACTAGCAGATGTGCATACGCATAGTTTAAATTTTGCGTGGAGGAATGCACATTCTCACGTCAAGTTCAGTTTTTATGAATGCCAACTTTTGTGTGAAAACTGGCACACATATGTAGTACATTTGGGGTCTATTTCGTGCCTATGGCCGGAGTGAGCAGGTCATAGGGGAGTGGAATCACTGACCTCTGGGTATTGGGCTTCCAGGTGTGTCTGCTCGCTATAATGTGACTAAACAAGTTTATTTTTCACCATGTTACATTTCTGTGCAATATTTGGCTGCTCTAACAAGGCAGGAAAGACAAGAGCAATTCATTTTTTTACAGATCACCCACAATTATGAAAATAGGAGATAGATTGCCTTGCAAAAGTATTCATCCCCTTTGGCGTTTTTCCTATTTTGTTGCATTACAGCCTGTAATTTAAATGGAATTCTATTTGGATTTCATGTAATGGACATACACAAAATAGTTTAAACTGGTGAAGTGAAATGGAAAAATTTTAAAACAGAAAAGTGGTGTGTGCATAAGTATTCACCCCCTTTGCTATGAAGCGCCTAAACAAGATCTGGTGCAACCAATTACCTTCAGAAGTCACATAATTAGTTAAATAAAGTCCACCTGTGTGCAATCTAAGTGTCACATGATCTGTCACATGATCTCAGTACATACACACCTGTTCTGAAAGGCCCCAGATTCTGCAGAAACACTAAGCAAGGGGCACCTCCAAGCAAGCGGCACCATGAAGACCAAGGAGCTCTCTAAACAGGTCAGGGACAAAGTTGTGGAGAATTACAGATCAGGGTTGGGTTATAAAAAAATATCAGAAACTTTGAACATCCCACGGAGCACCATTAAAACCGTTAATAAAAAATGTAAATAATATGTCACCACAACAAACCTGCCAAGAGAGGGCCACCCACCAAAACTCACAGACCAGGCAAGGAGGGAATTAATCAGAGAGGCAACAACGAGACCAAATATAACCCTGAAGGAGATACAAACTCCACAGTGGAGATTGGAGTATCTGTCCATAGTACCACTTTAACAAAACAGATAAAAATACAATGTAAATAGACACAAACTCAGGCAAATGCACAGACACATGCATACACACACGTACACATATTTTGTGTTGTAGGTACAGTGCTTAGGGAAGTATTCAGACCCCTTGACTTTATCAACATTCTGTTACATTACAGCCTTATTCTAAATTGTATTAAATAAAACATGTTCCTCAGCACTCTACACACAATACCCCATAATGACAAAGCAAAAACAGGTTTTTAGAAATTTTTGCAAATGTATTGAATATAAAAATAAGTATTGAGACCCTTTGCTATGAGACTAGAAATTGAGCTCAGATGCATCCTGTTGATTGGAGTCCACCTGTTGTAATTTCAATTGATTGGACATGATTTGGAATGGCGTACACGTGTAAATAAGGTCCCACAGTTGACAGTGCATGTCAAATCAAATCAAAACTGAAGAACTGTCAGATAAGCGTAGAAGCCTTTTTGCCATCAAGACCTGAGCCTAGACAGATGTCAGTACAGAGTCTGTGCCGATCATTCTATCACTGGTAAGTCTGATCGATTTTGAGTTTAGTTTAGCTGTTAGCGGTTATGCTAACCTGGCCAAATACAACAAGTGTAGACCTTACCGTGAAATGCTTACTTACAAGTATTTAACCAACAGTGCAGTTCAAGAAGAGTTAAGAAAACATTTACCAAATTAACTAAAGTAAAAAATTATAAAAATTAACACAACAACAACAGTAACGAGGCTACGTCTATACAGGGTGTACCGGTACCGAGTCAGTGTGTGGGGGTACAGGTTTGTTGAAGTAGGCAGGGGTGAAGTGACTATGCACAGATAATAAACAGTGAGTAGCAACAGTGTACAAAACAAAAGGAGGAGGGGGGGTGGTGTCAATGTAAATAGTCCGGTGGCCATTTTATTAATTGTTCAGCAGTCTTATGGCTTGGGGGTAGAAGCTGTTAACCTGTCTGGGAATCTGGGACGCTTGCGTCCCACCCTAGTCAACAGCCAGTGGAATCGCGTCGCGCGAAATACAAATACCTCATAAAGGCTATAACTTCAATTTCAATTTCTCAAACATGTGACTATTTTACACCATTTTATAGATACGCCTCTCCTGAATCGAACCACGTTGTCCGATTTCAAAAAGGCTTTACCACAATTGCAAAACATTAGATTATGTTAGGAGAGTGCCCTGCCAAAATAATCACACTGCCATTTTCAAAGCAACTAGCATGCATCACAAATACCCAAAACACAGCTAAATGCAGCACTAACCTTTGACAATCTTCATCAGATGACACTCCTAGGACATCATGTTACACAATACATGCATTTTTTGTTCGATAAAGTTCACATTTATATATAAAAACAGTATTTTACATCGGCGCATGACGTTCAGAAAATATTTTCCCTCAAATGCTTCCGGTGAATCAGCGCTACAATTTAGAAAATTACTATTTGAAAACATTGTTAAAATGTAATATTGTCATTCAAAGAATTATAGATTAACATCTCTTGAATGCAACAGCATTGCCAGATTTAACTTGTTATGGATAGGGGGCAGTATTTTCACGGCCGGATAAAAAACGTACCCGATTTAATCTGATTATTACTCCTGCCCAGAAACAAGAATATGCATATAATTATTAGATTTGGATAGAAAACACTCCAAAGTTTCTAAAACTGTTTGAATGGTGTCTGTGAGTATAACAGAACTCATTTGGCAGGCCAAAACCTGAGAAGATTTCTTACAGGAAGTGCCCTCTCTGACCATTTCTTGGCCTTCTACACTCTCTTTATTGAAAACTGAGGATCTCTGCTGTAACGTGACACTTCCTATGGCTCCCATAGGCTCTCAGAAGGCGGTAGAACGGTGAATGATGACTTTGCAGGCCATGGCTGAAAAACAGTAGCGCATGTGGATAGTGGTCGATCTGAGAACAATGAGACTGGGGGCGCGTGCACAAGAAGATTCCATGTTTTTATTTTCAGTCTTTGAACGAAAACAACGACTCCCGGTCGGAATATTATCGCTTTTTTACGAGAAAAATCGCATAAAAATTTATTTTAAACAGCGTTTGACATGCTTCGAAGTACGGAAATGGAATATTTTGTCACGAAACGCGCCAGGCGCGTCACCCTTTGTCACCCTTCAGATAGTGTCTTGAACGCACAACAAAACGCTGCTATTTGGATATAACTATGGATTATTTGGAACCAAACCAACATTTGTTATTGAAGTAGAAGTCCTGGGAGTGCATTCTGACGAAGAACAGCAAAGGTAATCCAATTTTTCTTATAGTAAATCTGAGTTTGGTGAGGGCCAAACTTGGTGGGTGTCAAAATAGCTAGCCCGTGAGGGCGAGCTATCTACTCAGAATATTGCAAAATGTGCTTTCACCAAAAAGCTATTTAAAATAGTCATATGTTTGAAACATTTTAGTTTTCGGATTTTCGAGGACTTTGTATTTCGCGCCACGCCCATCATTGGATATTGGAGCAGGTGTTCCGCTAGCGGAACGTCTAGATGTAAGAGGTTAAAAATAACTTTACTGGGAAATCACACTTTGCAATAAATGAGGTGCTATGCTCAGAAAATAGGCTAGGCGATAAAGGTTAGCGCCATCTTGGAACCATCTAAAATCAAATATACTATTGTAAATATTCCCTTACTTTTGATTATCTTCATCAGAAGGCACTTCCAGGAAACCCAGGTCCACAACAAATTTAGTTTTGTTCGAAAAAGTTAATAATTTATGTCCCAATAGCTCCTTCTTGTTAGCCCGATCCGAAGGTTGCTCAAAATGTACTGAAGTGCGCGGGACTTGTCATCACGAATGTGCAAAAAATATATATTTACGTTCGTTCAAACATGTCAAACATTGTATAACATAAATCTTTAGGGCCTTTTTCAACAAGAGCTTCAATAATATTCAAGGCAGACGATTGCATTGTCTTACTAAACGTTTCGGAACAAAAGGGTACCCATGGGCGCCCGCGTCATAGTAGTAATGGCCCTCCACCTACGACCAACTTTCCAGGCCTCTCGTTCGGTCAGTTTCTACCGGAGAACACTCAAACCACTTTGTAAAAACTGTTGACATCTAGTGGAAGCCTTAGGAAGTGCTAAATGAATCCAAACTCACGGTGTGTTTCATAGGCAAAGTGTTGAAGGTGATTCCACAAATCAGTTATACTCACAGACACCATTCAAACAGTTTTAGAAACTTTAGAGTGTTTTCTATCCAAATCTACTAATTATATGCATATTCTAGTTACTGGGCAGGAGTAGTAAGCGGATTAAATCGGGTTAGTTTTTTATCCGGCCGTGCAAATACTGCCCCCTAGCCCCAACAGGTTAACTTCTTCAGGATTGGTTGGTCCCCTGCGGGATGGTTGAGCTAACGTAGGCTAATGTGATTAGCATGAGGTTGTAAGTAACAAGAGAATTTCGCAGGACATAGATATATCTGATATTGTCAGAAAGCTTAAATTCTTCTTAATCTAACTGCACTGTCCAATTTACAGTAGCTATAACAGTGAAATAATACCATGCTATTGTTTGAGAGAGTGCGCAGTTTTGAATATGAAAAGTTATTAATAAACAAATTAGGCACATTTGGGCAGTCTTGATACAAAATTTGGAACAGAAATGCAAAGGTTCATTGGATCAGCCTAAATATTTGCACATGCACTGCTGCCATCTAGTGGCCAGTATCATAATTGCACCTGGGCTGGAATAATACATTATGGCCTTTCTCTTGCATTTCAAAGATGATGGTATAAAAAAAATACAAAACAACAGTTGTTTTTTTCTTTGTATTATCTTTTACCAGATCTATTGTGTTGTATTTTCCTACATTCCTTTCACATTTCCACAAACTTCAAAGTGTTTCCTTCCAATTGGTACCAAGAAAATACATATCTTTGCTTCAGGGCCTGAGCTACAGCCAGTTATATTTGGGTATGTCATTTTAGACGAAAATTTGAAAAATTGTGTTCGTATTTACAGTTGGCATTCAAGTTTGTTATTAAGGCACATGAAAGTTCACATATTCCAGAAGGCATTTCTGCAAAAAAACATTAAAAAAAGCTTTTACTTTCAAATAGCTCTCCTGTGAAGTAGTAATGTGCGACATATGCCTAGTTTCCTGAAATGATTTACATATACTAGTGTTCTTCCAGTTTGACATTACTAACAAAAACAATTACAATTAAATACATTTTAATCTGACTTTGTAATACAACAAAATGTGGAAAAAGTCCAAGGGTGTGAATACTTTCTGAAGGCACTGTAGCTACTAACTAGACTCTAAGAACTTTGGAAATGCAGTTTTTGTAAATAAGATGGCCATTAGTCCCACAATACAGTGATTGATCAGTGTCATGTCATCAGCGTTTTGTAATGTGTCTGTTGCAGTCAATTTTACAGGCTTTCTCTGATATCAACTCTTCTCAGATTATTAACAACTCCATTATTGGGGTTAGTGATGTAGTGGTAAATCACCATTTGAGTTGAACAATGTAACACTCCCCATATTTTCAATGTGTTTTACTGCAAAATTAAAAAGGTGCGTAAATTATGTGAACATGTGTACCCTTCACTACACCACTGACTGAAGTAGAGTTTTACTCCGTTAAAGTGGAGCCAGTTGTGTGATAAAAGCAGTGTCAGGTGTATTTCACATCTCGTTGTTAGATGTAGAAATGGGAACCTGTAACCTCACCTATTATATAATGCTTGCCCTTATATGAAATGACTATGTCCTACTTGAGAGTGGAAAGTCATTTCGGTATGTTTGATAGGTTTTAGTAGCAGTGGAAAAGTTTGAAACGCCATATTACAGTGCGATAGTAATGTTATTTGATGCTGGGGTGCCTATCTTAGGCACAATAATAGTGGAAAAGTTCTGCACAGTAAAACAACAATTTCACATGCAAATAGGAGTTTTCTGAGATCCCAACTGAGACATCACTCAATCGGGATCGACCCTCTCAATTAGACTTACTAATTATTGATTTCAAAGACCAAACCCCGGAAAGCTTCCCCCCATTTCAAAACATTCGCAACCAATTTTCTTGAGATGTGTCTTTCAAAGACTGCAGTGTGTGAGAATTACATTTTTCATGAACCTTCATTAACTTGATTTAATTATTCAGAGATCCTCTTTGAAGAAAGCGTCTTAATTTTCACTCTCACTTTGTGCTCTGTTTTTTACAATTTGTCTAAATAAGATCACCCAGGTGTATTATGTAACCAACAACTATTTGGAGATGGTAACAAACTGATGGACATTTTAGTTCAGTTATACCTTTCATTCCTTGGTTTTATAAGCGTTAATAATGCTCTATAAATCTATAGCATCATGTGTATAATGTGTTTATAGATGTGTTATTTTTTCTTTATGAACATACCATTAATAATGTAAATTGTTACCATTGTTTTATAGGACATTTGTTACATTATGGTTTGCTTGATAGGGCAGATATCTTTGTGGGAGGACATTATGAAAAGACTTTCCAGTTCCAGTCCCTAGCGAGAAAAACTAAGAGGACAGAGAGATTTAGCAACATAATATTCAGTGATGTCTAATTTGAGTATAATGAAGCCTGTTTCTTTGTGATGTTTTCTGTCCTCAGATACAGAGAGATGTGAATCCCTATTTGCAGATGAAGAAGTCTCAATGAATGTCACAAGAGAATAAGGTTACATCCTTGTATACCATGGGTTATACACTGGGTGTACAAAACATTAGGAACACCTTCATTATACTGAGTTTCACCACCTTTTGCCCTCAGAACAGCCTCAATTCGTTGCGGCATGAACTAACTCTACAAGGTGTCGAAAGCGTTTCACAGGGATACTGTCCCATGTTGAATTCAATTTTTATTTAACTTTATTTAACCAGGTAGGCCAGTTAACAACAAGTTCTTATTTACAACAGCGACCTGGCCTAGATAAAGAAAAGCAGTGTGACAAAATCAAACAACACAGTTACACATAAACAAACATGACAGCTGATGCTTAAAGTTAGAGAGGGAGATATAAGACTCCAGCTTCAGTGATTTTTGCAATTCGTTCCAGTCATTGGCAGCAGCGAACTGGAAGAAAAGGTGGCCAAAGGAAGTGTTGGCTTTGGGGATGACCAGTGAAATATACCTGCTGGAGTGAGTGCTACGAGTGGGTGTTGCTATGGTGACCAGGCATTACCTAGCATGGACTTATAGATGACCTGGAGCCAGTGGGTTTGACAACAAATATGTAGTGAGGGCTAGCCAACGAGAGCGTACAGGTCGCAGTGGTGGGTAGTATATGGGGCTTTGGTAACAAAACGGATGGCACTGTGATAGACTGCATCCAATTTGCTGAGTAGAGTGTTGGAAGCTATTTTGTAAATGACATCGCTGAAGTCAAGGATTGGTAGGATAGTCAGTTTAATGAGGGTATGTTTGGCAGCATGAGTGAAGGAGGCTTTGTTGCGAAATAGGAAGCCGATTCTAGATTTAATTTTGGATTGGAAATGCTTATTGTGAGTCTGGAAGGAGAGTTTACAGTCTAACCAGACACCTAGGTATTTGTAGTTGTCCACATATTCCCCTGCTACAGGGGTTGCTGAGATTTTGGCCGGGGAAGGGTAGCCAGGTGGAAAGTATGGCCAGCCGTAGAAAAATGCTTATTGAAATGATCTATTATCGTAGATTTATCGGTGGTGACAATGTTTCCTAACATCAGTGCAGTGGACAGCTGGGAGGAGGTGTTATTTTTCTCCATGGACTTTACAGTGTCCCAAAACTTTTTGGAATTAGTGCTACAGGATGCAAATTTCTGTTTGAAAAAGCTAGCCTTAGCTTCCCTAACTGACTGAGTATATTGGTTCCTGACTTCCCTGAAAAGTTGCATATCGCGGGGGCTATTCGATGATAATGTAGAACACCACAGGATGTTTTTGTGCTGGTCAAGGGCAGTCAAGTCTGGGGTGAACCAAGGGCTATATCTGTTCTTAATTCTACATTTTTTGAATGCTTCCCACAGTTGTGTCAAGTTGGTTGGATGTCCATTGGGTGGTGGACCATTCTTGATACACACTGGAAACTGTTGAGCGTGGAAAAACCAGCAGCATAGCAGTTCTTGACACACTCAAACTGGTGCGCCTGACACCTACTACCGTACCCTGTTCAGTCACTAAAATATTTTGTCTTTCCAAATCACCCGCTGAATGGCACACATACACAATCCATGTCTTAATTGTCTCAAGGCTTAAAATTCCTTCTTTACCCTGTCTCCCCCCTTCATCTACACTGATTGAAGGGAATTTAACCTGTTATGACTAGGGGGCAGTATTTTCACGGCCGGAAAAAAAACGTACCCGATTTAATCTGATTATTACTCCTGCCCAAAAACTAGAACATGCATATAATTATTAGCTTTGGATAGAAAACACTCCAAAGTTTCTAAAACTGTTTGAATGGTGTCTGTGAGTATAACAGAACTCCTATGGCAGGCCAAAACTTGAGAAGATTCCAAACAGGAAGTACCCTGTCTGACCATTTCTTGGCCTTCTTGATTATCTCTATCCAATACAGGGGATCTCTGCTGTTACGTGCCACTTCCTATGGCTCCCATGGGCTCTCAGAAGGCGGCAAAAAGCTGAATCGTGGCTTTGCAGGCTCTGGCTGAAAAACATTAGCGCGTTTGGATAGTGGCTGGTCACAGTACTATGAGACTAAGGCTCGTGCACGAGTCGACTCCATGTTTACTTTCTCTCTTTCTTTGAACGAAAACCACCACTCCCGGACGGAATATTATTGCTTTTTTATGAGAAAAGTGGCATAAAAATTGATTTTAAACAGCGGTTGACATGCTTCGAAGTACGGTAATGGAATATTTAGAAATGTTTTGTCACGAAATGCGTCGTGCTCGTCACACTTCTTTACCATTTGGATATTGTCTTGAACGCACGAACAAAACGCCGCTGTTTGGATATAACTATGGATTATTTGGGACCAAACCAACATTTGTTATTGAAGTAGAAGTCCTGGGAGTGCATTCTGACGAAGAACAGAAAAGGTAATAACATTTTTCTTATAGTAAATCTGACTTTGGTGAGTGCTAAACTTGCTGGGTGTCTAAATAGCTAGCCGTGATGGCTGGGCTATCTACTGAGAATATTGCAAAATGTGCTTTCACCGAAAAGCTGTTTTAAAATCGGACATAGCGAGTGCATAGAGGAGTTCTGTATCTTTAATTGTTAACCTCTCTAGGGTAGGTGGCACCAAATCGTCCCACCTACGTAACAGCCAGTGGAATCCTGTGGCGCGTTATTCAAATGCCTTAGAAATGCTATTACTTCAATTTCTCATACATATGACTATTTTACAGCATTTTAAAGACAAGACTTTCATTAATCTAACCACACTGTCTGATTTCAAAAAGGCTTTACAACGAAAGCAAACATTAGATTATGTCAGCAGAGTACCCAGCCAGAAATAATCAGACACCCATTTTTCAAGCTAGCATATAATGTCACAAAAACCCAGAAGACAGCTAAATGCAGCACTAACCTTTGATGATCTTCATCAGATGACACACCTAGGACATTATGGTATACAATACATGCATGTTTTGTTCAATCAAGTTCATATCTACATAAAAAAACAGCTTTTTACATTAGCATGTGACGTTCAGAACTAGCATACCCCCCGCAAACTTCCGGCGAATTTACTAACAATTTACTAAATTACTCACGATAAACGTTCACAAAAAGCATAACAATTATTTTAAGAATTATAGATACAGAACTCCTCTATGCACTCGATATGTCCGATTTTAAAATAGCTTTTTGGTGAAAGCACATTTTGAAATATTCTAAGTAGATAGCCCGGCATCACAGGGCTAGCTATTTAGACACCCAGCAAGTTTAGCCTTCACCAAACTCCGATTTACTATTAGAAAAGTTTGATTACCTTTGGTGTTCTTCGTCAGAATGCACTCCCAGGACTTCTACTTCAATAACAAATGTTGGTTTGGTCCCAAATAATCCATTGTTATATCCAAACAGCGGGGTTTTGTTCGTGCGTTCAAGACAATATCCAAATGGTAAAGAAGTGTGACGAGCACGGCGCATTTCGTGACAAAAAAATTCTAAATATTCCATTACTGTACTTCGAAGCATGTCCACCGCTGTTTAAAATCAATTTTTATGCCATTTTTCTCGTATAAAAGCGATAATATTCTGACCGGGAATCTGCGTTTAGGTAAATAGACGAAAGAAAATAAAGCACGGGCTCGACTCGTGCACGCGCCTAAGCCCATTATCCTCTTATCGACCACTTGCCAAAAGCGCAAATGTGTTTCAGCCTGGGGCTGCCTCGATATCATTCAGCTTTTTCCCGGGCTCTGAGAGCCTATGGGAGCCGTAGGAAGTGTCACGTTACAGCAAAGACCCTCAGTCTTCAATAAACAGAGACAAGGAGAACAAGATCTTGTCAGAGAGGGCACTTCCTGTAAGGAATCTTCTCAGGTTTTTGCCTGCCATATGAGTTCTGTTATACTCACAGACACCATTCAAACAGTTTTAGAAACGTTAGGGTGTTTTCTATCCAAAGCCAATACTTATATGCATATTCTAGTTACTGGGTAGGAGTAGTAACCAGATTAATTCGGGTACGTTTTTTATCCGGCCGTGTAAATACTGCCCCCTAGCCCTAACAGGTTAAAATAATTGTTATGTTTTTTGTGAACGTTTATCGTGAGTAATTGAGTAAATTCACCGGAAGTTTGCGGGGGGTATGCTAGTTCTGAATGTCACATGCTAATGTAAAAAGCTGTTTTTTGATATAAATATGAACTTGATTGAACAAAACATGCATGTATTGTATAACATAATGTCCTAGGGTTGTCATCTGATGAAGATCATCAAAGGTTAGTGCTGCATTTAGCTGTGGTTTGGATTTATGTGACATTATATGCTAGTTTGAAAAATGGGTGTCTGATTATTTCTGGCTGGGTACTCTGCTGACATAATCTAACGTTTTGCTTTCGTTGTAAAGCCTTTTTGAAATCGAACAGTGTGGTTAGATAAAGGAGAGTCTTGTCTTTAAAATGGTGTAAAATAGTCATATGTTTGAATGGATGGAATGGGATGGAATGTTTCTATGGATGGACTCTTGAATAAACGCCTTATCTATATTTTTACTCTCCTGTGCCTGACTTCACACCCACCTCTCCTAGGGAGCACCTGACAGAATCCCGCACCAAAAAATGTATGGAGTCAGCAGGAGCGGACGCGCCCTCCCTGTCCATGGAGGAGCGTGTCCTACAGCATACTGCTGTTCTACACCATCTGGGGACAGCTATGGATCAAGTGTTGGCGAGAATGGAGAGAGGAACAGTATCCCTACCCCGTCTTCAGCCACTCTCCAGCCTGCACCACCCTCTCCGACGGCGTCCAGCCCCAGCAGGATTCGACTCGCGCTCCCGAAGGAGTACGACGGGACGGCTGCCGGGTGCAAGGGGTTCCTGCTCCAGTTGGAGCTTTCCCTGGCGACCGTTCAACCGACTCCCTCGGGGGAGGAGAGTGTTAATGTCCTCGTCTCCTGCCTTTCGGGTAAAGCCCTGGAGTGGGCCAATGCGGTCTGGGAGGGCTCAGACTCGGCGAGGGACCATTACCCAGAGTTCACCCGCCGCTTCCAGGCTGTGTTCGACCACCCACCGGAGGGCAGAGCGGCGGGTGAACGTCTTTTTCATCTGAGACAGGAGACGAGCAGTGCACAGGACTTTGCGCTGGAGTTCCGGACCCTGGCTGCCAGTGCGGGGTGGAATGACAGGACCCTGATGGACCATTATAGGTGCAGCCTACGAGAGGACGTCCGCAGGGAGCTAGCTTGTCGAGACACCACCCTCACTCTAGACCAACTGATAGACATGTCCATCAGACTGGACAACTTGCTGGCTGCGCGTGGGCATTCTGATTGGGTCCTGTTCGTTCCACCTCCCAGCAGTCCTGCTCCGACGCCCATGGAGTTGGGGGGTGCTGCAGCTAGGTCAACTGGAGGAGGAGCCTCCTCCTGCAACATTTGTGGTCGGAGAGGGCACACTGCTGACCGGTGCTGGAGGAGCTCGTCTGGGAGTTGAGGGGGCAGGCAGAGCACTGCTCGAACACCTCAGGTGAGTCTGCACCAGGCTCACCCAGAGCTCCCTGTCGGCCATATGTATGTGTTGGTGTCATTTCCTGAGTTTTCCCCTCATTCCCAGCATAAGGCGCTAGCAGATTCAGGAGCAGCAGGGAGTTTTATGGACCGCGAGTAAGTTAGGGATTCCCTTAGGGATTCCCTTGGTTCAGTTGGACCAACCCTTCCCCGTGCACGCCCTAGATAGTTGACCACTCGGGTCAGGGCTGGTCAGGGAGGCCATGGTTCCACTGGACATGGTGACGCGGGGGGTTCATGAGGAGCAGATTAGTCTCTTCCTCATTGATTCTCCTGCGTGTCCAGTGGTGCTGGGGATTCCCTGGTTGGTGTATCACAATCCCAACATTTCGTGGAGACAGGAGAGCTCAGATAGGTGTGTGGGAGTTTCCATCAGTGAGACGACGGTGGAGAGTCCAGACCAAGTCTGCACTGTGCACAGTCCCCCCGAATATGACTATCGCTTTCTGTAAAAAGAGGGCAACCCAATTACCACCTCATCGATGAGGGGATTGTGCGATAAACCTCCAGGTTAACCTGTTTAGGATAGGGGGCAGTATTTTCACGGCCGGATAAAAAACGTACCCGATTTAATCTGGTTATTACTCCTGCCCAGAAACTAGAATATGTATATAATTAGTCCTGCACTTCCCAGGAGTCACGTGTATCCCCTGTCACAGGAGGAGACGGTGGCTATGGAGACATATGTCACCGAATCTCTGAGACAGGGATACATTCGGCCATCCACGTCACCCGCCTCCTCGAGTTTCTTTTTTGTGAAGAAGGAGGGAGGTCTGCGTCCGTGCATTGACTATAGAGGTCTAAATTCCATCACAGTGGGGTTCAGTTACCCGCTACCTCTCATCGCCACGGCGGTGGAGTCATTTCACGGAGCACGCTTCTTCACAAAACTGGATCTCAGGAGCGCGTATAAATTGGTGCGTATCCGAGAGGGAGATGAGTGGAAGACCGAGTTTAGTTCCACATCTGGCCATTATGAGTACCTCGTCATGCCGTATGGGTTGAAGAATGCTCCAGCCGTTTTCCAATCCTTTGTAGACAAGATTCTCAGGGACCTGCACGGGCAGGGTGTAGTGGTGTACATCGATGACATTCTGATCTATTCCGCTACATGCGCCGCGCATGTGTCTCTGGTGCGCAGGGTACTTGGGTGACTGTTGGAGCATGACCTGTACGTCAAGGCCGAGAAATGTGTGTTCTCCAAACAAGCCATCTCTTTCCTGGAGTATCGCATCTCCACATCTGGGGTGGTGATGAAGAGTGACCGCATTGCAGCCGTGCATAATTGGCCGATTCCGACCACGGTAAAGGAGGTGCAGCGGTTATTAGGGTTTGCCAATTACTACCGGAGGTTTATCCGAGGTTTTGGGCAGGTGGCTGCTCCCATTACCTCACTGCTGAAGGCGGGGGCGGTGAGTTTGCGGTGGTCGGCGGAGGCGGACAGAGCTTTTGGTCGTCTGAAGGCTGTGTTTACCGATGCTCCCGTGTTGGCACATCCAGACCCCTCTTTGCCATTCATAGTGGAGGTGGACACGTCCGAGGCTGGTGTTGGAGCCGTGCTATCACAGCGCTTGGGCACGCCCCTGAAGCTTCACCCCTGCACTTTCTTTTCAAGGAAGCTCAGTTCGGCGGAGCAAAACTATGATGTGGGGGACAGGGAGTTGCTGGCTGTGGTAAAAGCTCTGAAGGTGTGGAAACATTGGCTTGAGGGGGTGCAACACTCTCTTTTCTCATCTGGACTGACCACCGTAATCTGGAGTACATCCGGGCGGCGAGGAGACTGAATCCTCGTCAGTGAAGGTGGGCGAGGTTTTTCACCAGATTTCGTTTCACCATCTCATATAGACCAGGTTCCCATAACGCTAAGGCCGACACACTGTCCCATCTCTATGATACCGAGGAGCGGTCCATCGATCCCACCCCCATGTATGGGAGGTGGACGGTATGGGAGGTGGACACGGACATCGAGCGGGCGTCACGGTTAGAACCTACTCCAGCACAGTGTCCAGCTGGTCGGAGGTACATCCCACTTGGTGTTCGCGATAGATTGATCAGGTGGGCTCACATGCTACCCTCTCTGTTCACTCGGGTATTGATGGGACGGTGCGGGGTCTTAGAGGGAAGTACTGGTGGCCCACGTTGGCAAGGGACGTGAGGGTTTATGTCTCCTCCTGTTCGGTGTGCGCCCAGTGTAAGGCTCCTAGACACCTGCTTAGAGGGAAGTTACAGCCCCTCCCCATTCCACAGAGGCCTTGGTCCCACCTGTCGGTGGACTTCCTCACCGATCTTCCTCCATCACAGGGGAACACCACGATCCTGGTCGTTGTGGATCGGTTTTCTATGTCCTGCTGTCTCCTCCCTTTGCCCGGTTTACTCACATCTTCCGGCAATGTGCATGAGGACATCGTTTCTGATCGGGGTCCCCAGTTCACGTCCCGGGTTTGGAGGGCGTTTATGGAGTGTCTGGGGGTCTCGATCAGCCTGGGCAGGTGGAGAGAGTGAATCAGGATGTGGGCACGTTCCTGCGGTCATATTGCCAGGACTGGCCAAGAGAGTGGGCGAGGTTTGTCCCATGGGCTGAGATGGCTCATAATTCACTCCGCCACTCCTCCACAAACCTGTTGCCGTTTCAGTGCGTGTTGGGCTATCAGCCGGTCCTGGTACCATGGCATCAGAGCCAGACCTAGGCTCCTGTGGTGGAGGAATGGGTGCAGCGCTCAAAGGAGACCTGGAGAGCCGTCCAGGAAACCCTGAAATGGGCCGGTGGGTGGCAGAAGGAGAGCGCTGACCGCCACCGCAGTGAGGCTCCTGTGTTCGCGCCGGGGGGCTGGGTCTGGCTCTCGACCCAAAACCTGCCCTTCCACCTGCCCTGCCGGAAGCTGGGCCCGCGGTTTGTGGGGACATTTAAAGTCCTGAGGAGAATAAACGAGGTGTGTTATAGGTTACAGCTTCCCTCTTACTATCGTATTAACCCCTCGTTTCATGTGTCTCTCCTCAGGCCGGTGGTAGCTGGTCCACTGCAGGACGTTGAGGTGTGGGAGGTCCCTGGACATCGAGGGGGCCCCGGCGTACACAGTACCTTCCATCCTGGACTCTAGGCATCAGGTGGGGGGCCTACAGTACCTCGTGGATTGGGAGGGGTATGGTCCAGAGGAGAGGTGCTGGGTACTGGTGGGGGAGATCTTGGATCCATCCCTGCTGGGTGAGTTCCACAGCCTCCATCCGGATCGACCTGCGCCTCGCCCTCTGGGTAGTCCTCGAGGCCGGCGTCGGCACGCTGTGGGAGCCGTGCATCGGGGGGATACTGTCACGGCTTCCGCCGAAGGTGGCTCCTCTCCCTGTTCGGGCAGCGCTCGGCGGTCGTCGTCGCCGGTCTACTAGCTGCCACCAATCCCTTTTCCTTTTCGTTTGTTTTTGTCTGTCTTGTGTGTCACCTGTTTCTAGTTTAGGTTCATTAGTGAGGTATTTAATCTCGCCCTACCTGTTTGGTTTTGTGTAGGATTGTTTGGTTACCTGTTGTTGGTTTTGGGTTGGATTTATTTTCATTTGGGTAAAACAAGTGTGTTTTTTGGACTGTGTTCTGGAGTATTTCGTGGGCTGCTGTTGGTCCTGTGCTCATTCTATGGATGGACTCTTGAATAAACGCCTTATCTATATTTTTACTCTCCTGCGCCTGACTTCACACCCACCTCTCCTAGGGAGCACCTGACAACTATGCATATATGATGAACAGAGAGTAGCAGTAGCGTAAAAGAGGGGTTGGTGGGTGGTGGGTGGCGGGACACAATGCAGATAGCCCGGTTAGCCAATGTGAGGGAGCACTGGTTGGTCGGCCCTATTAAGGTAGTATGCACATGAATGTATAGTTAAAGTGACTATGCATATACGATGAACAGAGAATCGCATCAGCATAAAAGAGGGGTTGGCAGGGGCACACGATGCAAATAGTCCGTGAAGCCATTTTTATTACCTGTTCAGGAGTCTTAGTCTTAGTTACGTTGAGGGATAGGTTGTTATTCTGGCACCACTCGTCCAGGTCTCATCATTGTCGGTGATCAGGCCTACCATTGTTGTGTCGTCTACAAACTTAATGATGGTGTTGGAGTCGTGCCTGGCCATGCAGTCGTGAGTGAACAGGGAGTACAGGAGGGGACTGAGCACGCACCCCTGGGGAGCTCCAGTGTTGAGGATCAGCGTGGCAGATGTGTTGCTACCTACCCTCACCACCTGGGGGTGGCCGGTCAGGAAGTCCAGGATCCAGTTGCAGAGGGAGGTGTTTAGTCCCAGGATCCTCAGCTTAGTGATGAGCTTTGAGGATACTATGGTTGAACGCTGAGCTGTAGTCAATGAATAGTATTCTCACATAAGTGTTCATTTCGTCCAGGTGGGAAAGGGCATCTGTGGATCTGTTTGGGGGGCATGCAACTTGGAGTGGGTCTAGGGTTGCTGGGATAATGGTGTTGATGTGAGCCATTACCAACCTTTCAAAGTACTTCATGGCTACGGACGTGAGTGCTACGGTTCTGTAATCATTTAGGCTGGTTGCCTTTGTGTTCTTGGGCACAGGGACTATGGTGGTCTGCTTGGAACATGTTGGTATTACAGACTTATTGATCATAGTCTGCTGTTGGAAAAACATGTTTTATGGCTTTACACACCCTGCTATAATGTGGATAGAGTTACTTGTCTAACAGAACACAGATGGTGTTCTTTAATGGAAGCCTATCAAATATAATCCAGTTAGAATCAGGATTTCCCCAAGGTTTTTCCCTGGGCCCCTTGCTTTTTTCAATTTTTACTAACGACATGCCACTGACTTTGAGTAAAGCCAGAGTTTCTATGTATGCGGATGACTCAACACTATACACGTCAGCTACTACAGCAACTGAAATGACTGCAACACTGAACAAAGAGCTGCAGTTAGTTTCAGAGTGGGTGGCAAGGAATAAGTTAGCCAAATTGACAACAGACTTTCAGCACACTTATAGGGAAAGACACTCAGAAAGCACAACACTTACACAAATGACTGATGACTGACTGATGGAAATTGATGATAAATAATTGTGGGGGATGTCTTGTTAGACTTCAGTGCAGCTTTTGACATTATCATAGACTGCTGCTAGAAAAACTTATGTGGTGTGGATAAAGAGTTACTTGTCTAACAGAACACAGAGGGTGTTATTTAATGGAAGCCTCTGAAACATAATCCAGGTAGAATCAGGAATTCTCCAGGGTAGCTGTTTAGGACCCTTGCTTTTTTAAATATTAACTAACGACATGCTACTGACTTTGAGTAAAGCCAGAGTGTTTATGTATGTGGATGACTCAACACTATACACGTCAGCTACGACAGCGACTGAAATGACTGCAACACTTAACAAAGAGCTGCACTTAGTTTCAGAGTGGGTGGCTCTAAATATTTCTAAAACTAAAAGCATTGTATTTTGGACAAAACATTCACTAAACCCTAAACCTCAACTAAACATTGTAATAAATAATGTGGAAATTGAGCAAGTAGAGATGACTAGACTGCTTGGAGTAACCCTAGATTGTAAACTGTCATGGTCAAAACATATTGATACAGTAGTAGCAAAGATGGGGAGCGATGCTCTGCCTTCTTAACAATACTATCAACAAGGCAGGTCCTACAGGCACTAGTTTTGTTGCACCTGGACTACTATTCAGTCGTGTGGTCAGCTGCAACAAAAAATGACTTTGCAATTGACTGAGAACACGGCAGCACGGCTGGTCCTTGGATGTACACAGAGATCTAATATTTAAAAAAAATATGTTTAACTAGGCAAGTCAGTTAAGAACAAATTTTTATTTTCAATGATGGCTAGGAACAGTGGGTTAACTGCCTTCTTCAGGAGCAGAAGGACAGATTTTTACCTTGTCAGCTTGGGATTCGATCTTGCAACCTTCAGGTTACTAGTCCAAAGCTCTAACCACTAGGCTACCTGCCACCCCATATGCATGTCAATCTTTCTGGCTCAAAGTGGAGGAGAGATTGACTTCATCACTACTTGTATTTATGAGAGGTATTGACATGTTTAATGCACCGAGCTGTCTGGCTAAACTATTGGCCCACAGCTCGGACACCCATGCATACCACAAAAGAGGTCTCTTCACAGTCCCCAAATCCAGAACAGACTATGGAAGGTGCACAGTACTACATAGAGCCATGACTACATGGAACTCTATTCCACATCAAGTAACTGATGCAAGCAGTTAAATTTGATTTAAAAAACAGATTAAAAAATACCTTATGGAACAGAGGGGACTGTGAAGCAACACAAACATAGGCACAGACACATGCATACACATGGATTTAGTACTGTAGATATGTGGTAGTGCTAGAGTAGGGGCCTAAGGGCACACCGTGTTGTGAAATCTGTGAATGTATTGTAATGTTTTTAAAATTGTATAAACTGCCTCAATTTGCTGGACCCCTTGAGTAGTAGCTGCTGCCTGGATCCATAATAAATACAAATACAAATAAGCAGTGTGCAAAGTGCCAGTCTCACCAGTTCATGCATAAATATGTTTGGTGCAACTTGAAATATAGAAACCAATATTGTTTGCTTTTCAAATGGCTAGCTTCCCAGTATGCAAATTAGTCATTCAAACAAACCTCTTTCACTGTCTTTCTCTCTCTCTCTCTCTCTCTCACTCTCTCTCTCAGCTGCATGTTTTATTCATTCTGGATCTCTTCCTTTGGTTATTTTAGTTGTTTGCTTTCTGATTTTGATGACTAGCATGCACTTACATTTCTAGCAGTGTTATTGATAATGTATTTTTTTATATAACCACATTTCCGTATTGATTTTTAGTGTAATTTTCTAAAACAAAAGATGGCTTCTGGATGAAATTGGTGGATGGCAAAGGCAACTACATTTCTCTCAGGACAACTTAGAGAAACCTGTTTTTAGAACCATCTACACCCTGCTCCGAATACACACCATCCCTTCCTCTATCAGTAAGCTAGTGTGGCATCTGTCGCTTGTAGTTTTCCTCATATTTCACGAGTTTGCATGAGATTTATACTGTTATTTGGCTCATAGAATCACCATGTCTGTACCTCACTCTTATTATTGTTGTTGACCTAGGTAGGACAGGCTATTTAAACTGGGCTCTGAATCCCACACTGAAATGACTGAGTTTTATAAGTGAACATTTAAGAGTTTTATATTTTTGCACTAATGATAGCAGATTAAAGCATTTGCAGCAAGGGGCAGTTTCCATGTACTATATTGAGTGATGGATTGATTAATCTTATGCTACACAAAGATAAATAACAAATGTTTCTAAAATAATCCAATCATTTCGTTAGATTTTTACACCCATTACTGAAATGACTGTTCCAGTTTAAATGGCTATTCCTAACCATGGCAGTCATTATGAACTCAGGTTGTGGGTGAATAAACGGTTCAACTTTTTGATTTTTTTTTAAAGGTCCTGAACAAACATTCTGAAAAGTACTTTCTCTTGAATTGTTAACTACCAGAAGTTTGAAAAGACAGGCTGAGTGGTCGGGGAGATTACATTAATGAGCTCACCTTGACTGACAGCTCTTTCAAATGCCAATGTCAAGCAACTTTGATGCAGTGAGCAGTGTTGTAGTAGAATCATCTCAAGCAAATTTGGTGAAATTGTATCATTTTCTGCAAGTGTCGCAAGTGTCTCTTGCAGTGCACTTCACAGCAGCACTGATGGATGTGTTGACTTGACAACTGTGTCTGAGTTTTGAATGACCCTCTCCCCTTTTATTCAATGCTGGCTGAATACCTAGCTAGCCAGTAACTAGCTAACACCAGACACTGATGAAATGGGAAACATACAAATATCTTTGTCATAGATGAATAGGGTAAACTTTTAATTATGTTTGCTGACACACTACAGACAAATTTTGGCACCAGTAGTGTAGCTATCTAGGTATATAAACCAAACCCTTGTGCAAACACACCTTTTCCGATGTTAGTTACAAGGCAGTACTTATTTAATTAGGTAAGAGAATATATTGCCATTGGTGTAGTTCAATGAGAGTTAAGGTGATGTCAACTTGTCTCCTTAAAAATTACGCATTCATTGTGAAGCTGTACTGTACCTACCTTGTATTCTGTTTTGTAAAGGGGGTATGCTCTGAGTCAATTAAACAGGGCTGAAACTTTGCATTTTCTGAATTTTGTCCAAAACTGTTCAAACTTTCACCCCTCCCAGCACCCCCATTCTATCACCAAGTCAGTACTGGGGGTCACCAAGACCTGTGAACAGCCAAGAACAATCCAACAACACAAACGACCAGCTAGAGCACAGGTGTCAAACTCATTCCACGGAGGGCTGAGTGTCTGCAGGTTTTTGCTCCTCCCATGTATTTGATTGATGAATTAAGGTCACTAATTAGTAAGGGCACTCCCCACACCTGGTTGTCTAGGGCTTAATTGAAAATAACAAAATAAAAACTTGCAGACATTAGGCCCCCCATGGAATGATTTTGACACCACTGTGCTGGAGGCCCTCATCCACCTCTTCAACAAAATGATAAGACCTGGACCCCCCCAATATCACACCCTGACAATACATTCAATACAGTCCAGATGGCTGTTCATGGTTGCCTCCCCACTAGGGAATCCATCTATAGATGGCACAAGGTATGTACAGAGAATTGACCACATGGATGCACTCACACGGAACACACCTACAAACTGTTTGTGATGGCCAGGTGATTCTGGGCCCTGTTTGTTCCCTCTCTCCTCCAGCATCCAGCCTTGCCATCACATCACTCCTTCTCCAGCACCAGCCCAGGCAGATGGACCTAAGCTCCACCACCCCCACCACACTGCTCCCTCTCCATCCCATTCCCTCTTCCTCCCTCTACAACTATCCCTCTCACAGAACCAGAACCAGGAATCATTCATCATCACACCAGAAGAGATGTGGAGAAAGGATCAAAAATCTAGACTTACACCAGGAGTGAGCAGGCCCAGGGGATTACCATCACTGACCTCCAGATTTTGGGCTTCCAGGTGTGTCTGCTCGCTCCTCAGGTCGTCCCCTCTGCAGATTTAACAACAGCCCCAGTTACAGGACCGGACCCAGTTCCAACACCAGACCCAATCACAGCACCAGAACACCAGACGAGGTGTGGAAAGGAGGGACCAACGACCTTCACCCGGAGTGAGCAGGTCACAGGGAAGTACAACCGTTGACCTTTGGGTCTAGGGCTCTATTGTGTGTCTGCTCACTCCTCCCCTCTACAGACCCAGATCCCAACCCAGCACCTGCACCAGCTCAATTTCCTGATTACCGGTTCCTGTTTTTTTCCAGTCCCAGCACGACTTCCAGTCCCTTCCCAAACATCCGGATCAACCCAGGTTTTCCCGGTCCCAGCAACAACTCCAGCACCAAACTTGGACACAGGACCAACAAAGCAAACACAACTGCCACCTACATCCATCAACTGCCAGTGCAAAAACTGCCCCTTCCCCTCCCCAACAGAAAGACATACATACACTGTCAACCACTCTACTCCTCTTTATTTATTGATTGCATATTTTTTTGTCTTTTTTATTGATACTGAACATAAATATAAACACAACATGCAACAATTTCAAAGATTTTACTGAGGTACAGAAATCAGTCAAATGACAATAATTCATTGAGCACTAACCTATGGATTTTAAATGACTGAGTGGGGGCGCTGCCATGGGTGGGCCTTTGGGGCGCATAGACCCACCCACTTGGCAGCTAGGCCCATCCAATCAGAATTTGTTTTTCCCAAAAAGAGGGCTGTATTACAGACAGAAATTCTCAGCACCACCCCCAGCCCCCCTCAGATGCACGTTAAGAAGACGGAGTCCGGTTGGATGTAGTGCCAGATTTTCTAAAGTTGAAGGCAGCTTATGGTAGATAAATTAACATTCAATTATCTGGCACACAAGCTCTGGTGGACAGTACTGCAGTCAGCATGCTAATTGCACTCACCCTCAAAACTTCAGACATCTGTGGCATTGTGTTGAGTTACAAAACTGCACATTTTAAAGTGGCCTTTTATTGTATCAAGCACAAGGTGCACCTGTGTAATGATCATGCTGTTTAATTCTTGATATGCCACACCTGTCAAGTGGATGGATTATCTTGGCAAAGAAGAAATGCTTACTAACAGGGATGTAACCACATTTTTGCACACAATTTGGGAGAAGTACCCTTTATGTGCATATGGAACATTTCTGGGATTTTTTATATCAGCTCATGAAACATGGGACCAACAATTTACATGTTGCGTTTATGTTTTTGTTCAGTGTAGTAACCATTTCATTAGCCTAAATTGGAATGGTCTTATTATGAATTTTACCTTAATGATATATTGAATGTTGTGAATTTCTGTTTAAACTTTTTAAACTGTAATGAATTTTGGAAAAACCAAATATATTGACCTAAACTAAACTCATGAAAATAAATGACATGTCTCACATGTAACCCTAATACACTGGCCTGCTACTCTTTGTTTAAAGACCACATCAGGCCTGCAAGAAGAAATTACAGAACTTTCCCAAAATTCATAGATTTACCAGAAATCCTGGTTGAAGGATTCCGGATTTCCTGATAATTTCCTCCTGTTTCGAGTTTTAGACATTATATATCTGATGCTATGCTTAAAGGTCCAATGGAGTATTTTGATCTCAATATGTAATAATTTCTAGGTGAAAATGAAGTACCTTACTGTGATTGTTTTCAATTAAAATGGTTAAAAAGAATCAAATCAAATCAAATCAAATTTATTTATATAGCCCTTCGTACATCAGCTGAAATCTCAAAGTGCTGTACAGAAACCCAGCCTAAAACCCCAAACAGCAAGCAATGCATGTGAAAGAAGCACGGTGGCTGGGAAAAACTCCCTAGGAAAAACTCCTGAGAAAGGCCAAAAACCTAGGAAGAAACCTAGAGAGGAACCAGGCTATGAGGGGTGGCCAGTCCTCTTCTGGCTGTGCCGGGTGGATATTATAACAGAACATAGTCAAGATGTTAAAATGTTCGTAAATGACCAGCATGGTCAAATAATAATAATCATAGTAATTGTCGAGGGTGCAACAAGCACGTCCGGTGAACAGGTCAGGGTTCCGTAGCCGCAGGCAGAACAGTTGAAACTGGAGCAGCAGCATGGCCAGGTGGACTGGGGACAGCAAGGAGTCATCATGCCAGGTAGTCCTAGGGCTCAGGTCCTCCGAGAGAAAGAAAGAAAGAAAGAAAGAGAGAATTAGAGAGAGCATATTTACATTCACACAGGACACCGGATAAGACAAGAGAATACTCCAGATGTAACAGACTGACCCTAGCCCCCCGACACATAAACTACTGCAGCATAAATACTGGAGGCTGAGACAGGAGGGATCAGAAGACACTGTGGCCCCATCCGATGATACCCCCGGACAGGGCCAAACAGGCAGGATATAACCCCACCCACTTTGCCAAAGCACAGCCCCCCACACCACTAGAGGGATATCTACAACCACCAACTTACCGTCCGAAGACAAGGCCGAGTATAGCCCACAAAGATGTCCGCCACGGCACAACCCAAGGGGGGGGCGCCAACCCAGACAGGAAGACCACGTCAGTGGCTCAACCTACTCAAGTGACGCACCCCTCCCATGGACGGCATGGAAGAACACCAGTAAGTCAGTGACTCAGCCCCTGTAAAAGGGTTAGAGGCAGAGAATCCCAGTGGGAAGAGGGGAACCGACAAGGCAGAGACAGCAAGGGCGGTTCGTTGCTCCAGCCTTTCCGTTCACCTTCACACTCCTGGGCCAGACTATACTTAATCATAGGACCTACTGAAGAGATAAGTCTTCAGTAAAGACTTAAAGGTTGAGACTGAGTCTGCGTCTCTCACATGGGTAGGCAGACCATTCCATAAAAATGGAGCTCTATAGGAGAAAGCCCTACCTCCAGCCGTTTGCTTAGAAATTCTAGGGACAATTAGGAGGCCTGCGTCTTGTGACCGTAGCGTACGTGTAGGTATGTACGGCAGGACCAAATCGGAAAGATAGGTAGGAGCAAGCCCATGTAATGCTTTGTAGGTTAGCAGTAAAACCTTGAAATCAGCCCTTGCCTTAACAGGAAGCCAGTGTAGGGAAGCTAGCACTGGAGTAATATGATCAAATTTTTTGGTTCTAGTCAGGATTCTAGCAGCCGTATTTAGCACTAACTGAAGTTTGTTTAGTGCTTTATTCGGGTAGCCGGAAAGTAGAGCATTGCAGTAGTCGAGCCTAGAAGTAACAAAAGCATGGATTAATTTTTCTGCGTCATTTTTGGACAGAAAGTTTCTGATTTTTGCAATGTTACGTAGATGGAAAAAAGCTGTCCTTGAAGCAGTCTTGATATGTTCTTCAAAAGAGAGATCAGGGTCCAGAGTAACGCCGAGGTCCTTCACAGTTTTATTTGAGACGACTGTACAACCATCCAGATTAATTGTCAGATTCAACAGAAGATCTCTTTGTTTCTTGGGACCTAGGACAAGCATCTCTGTTTTGTCCGAGTTTAAAAGTAGAAAATTTGCAGCCATCCACTTCCTTATGTCTGAAACACAGGCTTCTAGCGAGAGCAATTTTGGGGCTTCACCATGTTTCATTGAAATGTACAGCTGTGTGTCGTCCGCATAGCAGTGAAATTTAACATTATGTTTTCGAATGACATCCCCAAGAGGTAAAATATATAGTGAAAACAATAGTGGTCCTAGAACGGAACCTTGAGGAACACCGAAATTTACAATTGATTTGTCAGAGGACGAACCATTCACAGAGACAAACTGATATCTTTCCGACAGATAAGATCTAAACCAGGCCAGAACTTGTCCATGTAGACCAATTTGGGTTTCCAATCTCTCCAAAAGAATGTGGTGATCGATGGTATCAAAAGCGGCACTAAGATCTAGGAGCATGAGGACAGATGCAGAGCCTCGGTCTGACGTCATTAAAAGGTCATTTACCACCTTCACAAGTGCAGTCTCAGTGCTATGATGGGGTCTAAAACCAGACTGAAGCGTTTCGTATACATTGTTTGTCTTCAGGAAGGCAGTGAGTTGCTGCGCAACAACTTTTTCTAAAATTTTTGAGAGGAATGGAAGATTCGATATAGGCCGATAGTTTTTTATAATTTCTGGGTCAAGATTCGGCTTTTTCAAGAGAGGCTTTATTACTGCCACTTTTAGTGAGCTTGGTACACATCCGGTGGATAGAGAGCCGTTTATTATGTTCAACATAGGAGGGCCAAGCACAGGAAGCAGCTCTTTCAGTAGTTTAGTTGGAATAGGGTCCAGTATGCAGCTTGAGGGTTTGGAGGCCATGATTATTTTCATCATTGTGTCAAGAGATATAGTACTAAAACACTTTAGTATCTCCCTTGAGCCAAGGTCCTGGCAGAGTTGTGCAGACTCTGGACAATGAAGCCCTGGAGGAATACCCAGATTTAAAGAGGAGTCCGTAATTTGCTTTCTAATGATCATGATCTTTTCCTCAAAAAAGTTCATAAATTTATTACTGCTGAAGTGAAAGCCATCCTCCATTTGCGAAAAGAAGAATAAAATTTGCTTCATATCAAAGAGCAATTTCTCAAGCAAGAATTTTGCTAGGACTATTTGGGATTGGTTTGAGTGAGGAGTATTTTAGTCTGCACAATATTTTGGCTTTTGAAATATTTCAGGCTGTGATGTTTGCTAAAAAGCTGCTAAATATTTAAAAGAGTGCAAAATATTTCGATTGGCAAAATATTTCATCCAGAGAAATATTTTAGGCTGTGAAGTTAGCAGCGCTAGCTAGTTAGCTACATTGTTAGTGGCACTAGCTAACAACTACTTATTCTTTGGTATTATGGCGGTCCGCAAACAAATGTTATAGTTGCATGCAAAAAAATTGCATATCAGGAAGGGTTCTTTACTGCTGCGATTGTTGTGAAGAACCATTCCGTTCTTTACCTCTCCACAAAGTTTTACATTTACGTCATCTAGCAGACGCTCTTAGCGATGTATAGTAGTGAGTGCACACATTTTCAGATTAGTCCCCCGTGGGAATCTGAATCCACAATCCTGGCATTGCAAGCATCATGCTCTGTCAAATAAGCTACATGGGACGTACAACGCTGTTAAACATTACAGGCTACTGGCTGCAGTGAAAGGATGGTAAACAACAACAAGTTACTGAATTTTGTGTATTTGTGCCAATCAAGTGGAAGTGTTGTGCCATTTTAAGTGGTTGATGGTTATGTTGTCAAAAGTTGAGCACCGCTTTTAACACTTTCCGTTTTGCCATCTTTGTAAGAGCATGTGACTTTTTCAATGCTGGTTAAGGATACTATAGCGATCATGTTTCACATTTGATTTATTAACTACACAAATGTAAGATGTGTTTTTAAATTCTAGTGCTGCTCTGCACACACAAGCTAGCTAGTTAACGTTTGTGCTAGTCCAACGTCAAACAACTCGGAAGTTCAAAGAAATTCAAAGTTCCTCCATAGTAGCCACTCCTCCGTAGGTATAATTCTGTTGGCCTAATTCATATACTGCACTACTTTTAATGAGGATCAATAGTAGTACACTATATAGGATATAGGGTGCCATGGGATGCACCCACCGACTCTGCTAAGTCTACATTTTGTTTAAGGCAATACTTTTTTCCCTGGCAGTCTGTGCAGGTATAATAAATTGAGAATCAATCCCGGACTAGAATGCTTTTTCCATTCAATGTTAATCTGTTAAACATAAAACAGTATAACATGATATATACTTGAATGGGAAGGACGATTTGATGGATTGTGCTAGAATGATTATGATCGGGTATTTTAAGTGTCATCATCACTTGGGTTGACCATTTTATGCAGAATCATTTTGGTGAAGGATGTGGGTCTACATAATGTTCAAACCTTGTTTGATTCCTATAGGCTTCAGATTTCTGTCCATAAATCCATGATTTTATATCCTAAGCTGACCTTACAAATGTGAAACAGATTTATTACAAATTCTATTACAAGGCTTTGTAACATGTTGAACAATGTATGAATCCACTAGATTGGAAGCATTGTCAAATGTTAATGTTGTTTATTTTTCCTGGCAAGAAAATCATTCACTCATTGCAATGTGGCTTTTAGAGTGGTTAGATGGAGTTTCAAAGACTCTGTGACCTTCTCGGCTCTTAAATGAATTTGAGGGTGGAGATTAAACATTATCACTCAGTGTCCAGCAGCAGATAATTACTGATTTCTTAGTGTGCACACTGAGGCCAAAGGGAATTGGGTGTCATTTGGGACGCTCACCACAACCATTATGACCAGATTGATTTAGTAGAATAATTGGCATGTCCCCGTAAATTGACACCCATCTGTGGGTAAACTGTTTTTCATCACAATGATGGCAGAAATTTGAAAACCTAGTACCTGAGTAGGGTAAGCAAGACTATAGGACATACTGCTTTTTGTTACATGTTCAGTACAACAGTAGTGGCAATACATAATGTAGGTATGTCAGAGATATACATTTTAGGTTTTGCAGTCATGCTGGTGTTGTCATGATATCATTATGTATTGTTTTGTCTCCTCAGGTGAGAAGCCAAGCATGTTAATAAACTAAAAATAGGATGCATTTTTCCCTCTCCATATTTTGGTGCTGGGGATGTAATGAAATGAATAAATAACTCCAGGCAAAGGTTGCTATCTCTGCTCTATTACATGCCGTGACTTGGCACTATTTTTGCCAAAGCAGTTGATATAAGATTACCACAAATAAGTAAATGACTCATGGACAGCATAATGTTGTCACCTTTATATTCATTAGTATACATATTTAGCTTCCCCTCATAATTGGTTAAAATGACAGACATTCAGTGAAAGCAATCAATCAATCATCCTGTTGACATAGAGGTGTCCTCTGAGGGTATTTTTTTTATTTAACCACACAAGTCAGTTAAGAACAAATTCTTATTTACAATGAAGGCCTACTGGGGAACAGTGGGTTAACTGCCTTGTTCACGGGCAGAATGACAGATATTCATCTTGTCAGCTCGGGGATTCATTCCAGCAACCTTTCGGTTACTTGCCCAAAGCTCTAACCACTTGGCTACCTGCCGCCCTCCCTTTGGCAAATCAGATGACGACTCCATTCTGCTCCTCCCTTCCTATAGGGAGAAACTCAAACAGGAATTACCCATGCTAAGGTCTATTCAACGCTGGTCTGACATATCAGAATCCAAGCTTCAAGATTGTTTTGATCATGCGGACTTGGATATGTTCAGGGTTGCCTCTGAGAAAAACATTGACGTATACACGGACACGGTGACTGAGTTCATCTTGAAGTGTATAGGGGATGTTGTTCCCACTGTGACAATTCAAACCAATTCAACAGCTCAGACACAAGACAAACAGTATGTGGCAGGGTCTACAGACAATCACAGATTACAAAGTGAAAACCAACCACGTCTTGGACACCGTCATCGTGCTCCCGGACAAGCTAAACACTTTCATCGCCCGCTTTGAGGATAACTCAGTGAGACCGATGTGGCATGATCCCAAGGACTGTGGGCTCTCGTTCTCCATGTCTGGCGTGAGTAAGACATTCAAACGTGTTAACCCTCGTAAGGCTGCCGGCCCAGACGGCATCCTTAGCCGCATCCTGAAAATATGCGCAGACCAGCTGGCTGGAGTGTTTACAGCCATATTCAATCTCTCCCTATCCCAGTCTGCTGTCTCCACATGCTTCAAGATGTACACCATTGTTCCTGTTCCTCTAAATGACTATCGCCCTGTAGCACTCACTTCTGCCATCATGAAATTCTTTGAGAGGGAAGTTAAGGATCACCTCCAGCTTACCTGACACCCTAGACCCATCCCAATTTGCATACCGCCCCAATAGATCCACAGATTACGCAATGCCATCACACTGCCCTATCCCATCTCGACAAGAGGAATACCTATGTAGCAATGCTGTTCATTGACTATAGCTCAGCCTTCAACACCATAGTACCTTCCAAACTCATCATTAAGGTCTGGGGCCTGGGTCTGAACCCCGCCCTGTGCAACTGGGTCCTGGACTTCCTGACGTGCCACCCCCAGATGGTGAAGGTAGGAAACAACATCTCCACCACTCTTACCGAAGCTAATTGTATGGAGGTTTTTCTATTAATGTAAAATTAACAGCCATAAAGAAAGACTCATGTGAAGAAGAAAATACAGAGGAGGAACTTCTTGATGCAGTTAAAGCCTTTAACCCCTGATCTGGCTCTCGGACATCCAGCGAAAAATCCTATCGCCATTAGCATAACAAAATGTAATGTATATATTTTTTCAAATATAGGACTATGTTATATTGTTTTATAGATACACCTCTCCTGAATCGAACCACGTTGTCCGATTTCAAAAAGGCTTTACAGCAAATGCAAAACATTAGATTAAGTTAGAGGAGTATATTGTAAAAGTAGCCACATAGCCATTTTCCGACCAACCACATGCATCACAAATAACCAAAAAACAGCTAAATGCAGCACTAACCTTTGACAATCTTCATCAGATGACACACCTAGGACATCATGTTACACAATACATGCATTCTTTTGTTCGATAAAGTTCATATTTATATATAAAAACAGCATTTTACATCGGCGTGTGACGTTGACTAACTATTTTCCCTCAAATGCATCCGGTGAAACAGCGCTACAATTTACTAAATTACTATTCGAAAACATTTTTAAAATGTAATATTGTCATTCTAAGATTTATAGATGAATATCTCTTGAAAGCACCTGTAATGCCAGATTTAAAAATAACTTTACTGGGTAATCACACTTTGCGATAAAAGGGGATGCGATACTCAGAAAAATAGGCTACCGTTACAGGTCAGCGCCATCTTGGAACAATCGCATATCAAATCTACTCTTGTATACTATTGTCAATAATCCCTTACCTTTGATTATCTTTATCAGAAAGCACTTCCAGGAATCCCAGGTCCACAACAAATGTATTTTCTTTCGAAAAAGTTAATCCTTTACGTCCCAATAGCTTGTTCTTGTTAGCGCGTTCTGAAGGCTGCTCCAAAACTGCCATCGGCTGCGGGACTTCTCTCTCAACAAAATGCATTTTTTTTAAATTTAGGTTCGTTCAAACATGTCAAACGTTGTATAACATAAATCTTTAGGGCCTTTTTTCAACCAGAGCTCCAATAAGATTCAAGGGGGACGATTGCATTGTATTTCAAAACGTTTCGAAAGGGGAGGGTAGCCAGGGGTGCCGGCGTCATAATGGTGATGGCCCTCTCTGTGTGACCACGTTCCACTGCATCTCATTCATTCAGTTTTCACAGTAGAAGGCTCAAATCACTTTGTAAAGACTGGGGACATCTAGTGGAACCAATAGGAAGTGCTCAATGAACCATTGCTCACGGTGTGATTTATAGGCAAGGTGCTGAAGTTGAGTCCGCAATTCAGAATTCCACATCCTGTTACGATCGGTCTCGGGGTTTTGACTGCCATATGAGTTCTGTTATGCTCACAGACACCATTCAAACAGTTTTAGAAACTTTAGGGTGTTTTCTGTCCACAAGTATTAATTATATGCATATCCTAGCTTCTGAGTTTGAGTAGGAGGCCGTTTAAAATGGGCACAAATTCTTTTCAAAAATCGCTGTAGCGCCCCCTATCCTAGGCGACCGTCAAGAGGTTAAGTCCAGGAAAACTCCAGGGCTGGATGGCATACCAGTTGAGGTATACCAAACCTTTTTTTGATATACTCAGAGGACTGTTATTATCATGTTCTACCCACTCCTCTGTAAATGGTAGATTATCAAACACTCAACAAGGTCTGATTGCATTATTACTGAAACAGGGTACAAGTGGTAAATATAAAGATCCAGTCCATTTAAAAAATTGGAGGCCCCTTGTACTTCAGCGTTGTGATGCAAAAATTCTATCAAAATGTATAGCGCATAGTATTAGAAAAGGTATTGTCAGACAATATTCTAATCAGACAGGTTTTTTACATGGAGTAAGGCAAGTACTGGAAACAATAGAACACCATGAAAAATCTGGGAAACCAGGCCTGCTATTTATAGCGGACTTTGAAAAGGCTTTTGATAAAGTACGACTGGAGATTATATATAAATGCCTGGAACATTTCAATTTTAGAGAATCTCTTATAAAATGGGTTAAAATAATTTATAGTAACCCTAGTTGTAAAATAGTAAATAATGGATACTTCTCAGAAAGTTTTAAACTGTCAAGAGTAGTAAAACAAGGTTGTCCACCATCAGCATATCTATTTATTATGACCATCGAAATGTTAGCTATTGAAATCAGATCCAACATTAATATCAAGGGAATAGAAATACAGGGCTTAACTCTTAGCGCGCAGCTCCCGCTAGCGGGATCAAATTTGACAACATCCGGTGAAATCGAAGCGTGACAAATTCAAAATACAAAATCGTAATATTAAACATTCATGAAAATACAAGTGTCATACATTATTCTTTAGCTTAGAATCTTGGTAATCGAACCGCGTTGTCCGATTTACAATAGGCTTTAGGGCGAAAGCATAGCATTCGATTATCTGAGGACAGCGCCCCACAACAACATATGTTTTCAAACCAGCACAGGCGTCACAAAATCATAAATAGCGATAAAATAAATCACTTACCTTTGAAGATCGTCCTCTGTTTGCAATCCCAAGGGTCCCAGCTACACAATGAATTGTCGTTTTGTTCGATAAAGTCCTTCTTTATATCCCAAAAAGTCTGTTTAGTAGGCGTCATTGAGTTCTGTAATCCACCCGTGCAACATGCAGACAAAGATGTTCCAAACGTTACTGGTAAAGTTCATCCAAACAAGTCAAACGATGTTTCTAATTAATCCTCAGGTAGTCTAATATCTAAATAAACAATAATATTTCATACGGAGAATAGTATGTTCAATAGGGAAGGAAATAACGAAGAGTGCGCCCTCGTTCACACGCACTAAGAGTCTACTTTTGCCTTGGTGCTCCACATGGATGAGCTACTATTCCTCGTTGGTTTTTCAAAAAACAAGCCTGAAACCATGTATAAAGACTGTTGACATCTAGTGGAAGCCATAGGAATTGCAATCTGGGAGGCAGAAGTCATAGTTTTCATTCGCTTCACATTTGAAGTGGATGGGAGCTCAAAACAAAACAATTCTGGATGGATTTTCCTCGGGTTTTCGCCTGCCATATCAGTTCTGTTTTACTTACAGACATTATTTTAACCTGTTAGGGTATAGGGGGCAGTATTTTCACGGCTGGATAAAAATTTTTACCCGATTTAATCTGGTTACTAATCCTACCCAGTAACTACAATATGCATATACTTATTATATATGGATAGAAAACACCCTAAAGTTTCAAAAACTGTTTGAATGGTGTCTGTGAATATAACAGAACTCATTTGGCAGGCAAAACCCTGAGACAGATTCTGACAGGAAGTGGATACCTAATGTGTTGAATTGACTTTAAGCCTATACCATTGAAAAACAAAGGGGGTGAGGAATGTTTTGGCACTTCCTATTGCTTCCACAAGATGTCCCCAGCCTTTACAAAGTGTTTTGAGTCTTCTACAGTGAGATCTGACTGAAGAAGAGCCTTGGAACGGTGATGGCCCATTAGACACCTTGCGCGCGAGTTGATGGTGGGTACTCTCATTCTGAAACGTTTTAAAAGAGAACCCAATGGTCCGCCTTGAATTTTATTCATGTTCTGGTTAAAAAAGGCCCTAATGATTTATGCGATACAACGTTTGACATGTTTGAACGAACGTAAATATATTTTTTCCGTTCGTGATGTGAAGTGAAGTCCGGCTGGCTTAGATCATGTGCTAACAACACGGAGGTTTTTGGACATAAATGATGAGCTTTTTTGAACAAAACTACATTCGTTATGGACCTGGGATTCTTTGGAAGTGACATCTGATGAAGAGAATCAAAGGTAATGGATTATTTACATAGTATTTTCGATTTTAGATCTCTCCAACATGGCGGTTAGTCTGTATCGCATATTTCTGGGCGCAGTGCTCAGATTATTGCAAAGTGTGATTTCCCAGTAAGGTTAATTTTAAATCTGGCAAGTCCATTGCGTTCAAGAGATGTAAATCTATAATTCTTTGAATGACAATATAATATTTTACCAATGTTTTCTAATATTAATTAATTATTTTGTTGTCATGACTTGACTGCCGGTATTGGAGAGAAACGATTTCCTGAACATCAACGCCATAGTAAAACGCTGTTTTTAGATATAAATATGAACTTGATAGAACTAAAAATGCATGCATTGTCTAACATAATGTCCTAGGAGTGTCATCTGATGGAGATTGTAAAAGGTTAGTGCATAATTTTAGCTGATTTTATGGTTTTGGTGACGCCTGTCTTTGAATCGACAATACACTACACACAGCTATTGTCAATGTACTCTCCTAACATAACCTAACTTTATGCTTTCCCCGTAAAACCTTTTTGAAATCGGTAAACGTGGTTAGATTAAGAAGATGTTTATCTTTCAAAGGCTGTAAGTTAGTTGTATGTTTGAGAAATTTGAATTTTGACATTTATTTGGTTTCAAATTTGCCGCTCTTGAAATGCACCTGCTGTTGATAGGGTGCGCCACGGGTGGCACGCTAACGTCCCACATAGCCCCAAGAAGTTAAAGCTCCTTATTGTTGTGTGTGATCATTTATGTTGTTAATACATCCACGCAAAAGAATACAGTTGTTTTGAAGTTATTTCCATTGTTTTAAGGGTTCATGAAAAGTGTATTTCCATCCTGACATTTACATGAGTCCTTTGTATTGGTGTAGACTTGACGGACCAGATGGGACTCATTCCCTATCAAACTAAAAGGAGAACCTAATATTTTCTCTGGTAGGCACAACCTACCTGGCACCCCTATAAATTATAACCTCAAGTCAAAACCGTTACACTATGTCCTGGGAAATGTTCTTTTTACTTATAACCTCATACTAATCGCATTAGCCTATGTTAGCTCGACGTCCCAAAGGGGACCCACCAATCCTGAAGAAGTAACTTGAGGGATACCTTCTCGAGCACAAACTTCTTTATGAACTCCAATCTGGCTTAAGAACAGCTCATTCCTCTGATACTTGCCTTATCCACCTTTTTGACCACTTCAAACAGGAAAGTGAGAAGGGGAATTATACAGGTATGGTCATGTTAGACTTGCAGAAAGCTTTTGATACGGTGGACCATAATATTATCCTGATGAAACTGAAATGCGTGGGTCTAAATGACGAAGCAGTGAATTGGTTGATGTCTTATCTGAGCAACAGAACACAAGTACAGTTGAAGTTTACATACACCTTAGCCAAATACATTTAAACTCAGTTTTTAGCAATTCCATTTAATCCTAGTAAAAATTCCCCGTCTTAGGTCAGTTAGGATCACTTATTTTAAGAATGTGAAATGTCAGAATAATAGTAGAGAGAATGATTTATTTCAGCTTTTATTTCTTTCATCACATTCCCAGTGGGTCAGAAGTTTACATACACTCAATTAGTATTTGGTAGCATTGCCGAGTCAGGTTTGTAGGCCTCCTTGCTCGCACACACTTTTTCAGTTCTGCCCACGAATTTTCTATAGGATTGAGGTCAGGGCTTTGTGATGGCCACTCCAATACCTTGACTTTGTTGTCCTTAATTAAACCATTTTGCCACTTCTTTGGAAGGATGCTTGGGGTCATTGTCCATTTGGAAGACCCATTTGCGACAAAGCTTTAACTTTCTGACTGATGTCTTGAGATGTTGCTTCAATATATCCGCATAATTTTCCTCTCTCATGATGCCATCTATTTTGTGAAGTGCACCAGTCCCTCCTGCAGCAAAGCACCCCCACAACATGATGCTGCCACCCCCGTACTTCATGGTTGGGATGGTGTTCTTCGGCTTGCAAGCCTCCTCGTTTTGCCTCCTAACATAATTGATTTCCCAGTAAGGTTAATTTTAAATCTGGCAAGTCCTTTGCGTTCAAGAGATGTAAATCTATAATTCTTTGAATGACAATATAATATTTTACCAATGTTTTCTAATATTAATTAATTATTTTGTTGTCATGACTTGACTGCCGGTATTGGAGGGAAACGATTTCCTGAACATCAACGCCATAGTAAAACGCTGTTTTTAGATATAAATATGAACTTGATAGAACTAAAAATGCATGCATTGTCTAACATAATGTCCTAGGAGTGTCATCTGATGAAGATTGTAAAAGGTTAGTGCATCATTTTAGCTGATTTTATGGTTTTGGTGACGCCTGTCTTTGAATCGACAATGCATTACACACAGCTATTATCATTGTACTCTCCTAACATAACCTAACTTTATGCTTTCCCCGTAAAACCTTTTTGAAATCGGACAACGTGGTTAGATTAAGAAGATGTTTATCTTTCAAAGGCTGTAAGTTAGTTGTATGTTTGAGAAATTAGAATTTTGACATTTATTTGGTTTCAAATTTGCCGCTCTTGAAATGCACCTGCTGTTGATAGGGTGCGCCACGGGTGGCACGCTAACGTCCCACATAGCCCCAAGAAGTTAACAGTTTTAGAAACTTCAGGGTGTTTTCTATCCTAGCTTCTGGGCCTAAGTAACAGGCAGTTTACTTTCTGCACGTCAGTCAACCGAAATTCCGAACAAAAACCAGTCCCCAAAACAGGTTAAAAACCAAGGTTTCATTGTGTGCTTATGATTGATGTTTTCTTTTAAAAACACAACTTGGATCACTCCACAGCCTTACTAGAGGATCTAGATCATTTTTCTAACCTCTCTGGATTACAACCAAATTATGATAAGTGTATTGGATTATGTATTGGATCATTAATAAATACTACTTTTACTTTACAATGTAATTTACCAATAAAATGGTCTGATGGTGATATGTATATACTTGGTATACATATCCCGAAAATAAATATATGATCTCACTCCAATACATTTGTATAGAAAATGAGCAAACATAGATAAGATCTTGCTACCATGGAAAGATAAATACCTTTCTATTTGTGGAAAAATCACCCTGATTAGCTCTTTAGTCATATCCCAGTTGACCTATTTGGTTATGGTCTTGCCTACACCTAGCGAATAGTTTTTAAAATTATATGAGAAAAGAATATTCCATTTTATTTGGAATGGCAAGCCAGACAAAATTAAATGGGCCTATTTATATAATGAATATGAATCCGGAGGGCAGAAATAATTACATATTAAAACATTAGACCTCTCACTAAAGGCTTCAGTCTTACAAAAGTTATACTTAAATCCGAACTGGTTCTCTTGTAAATAAGTAAGAATGTCTCACTCTGTTTGAGAAAGGCATTTTTCCCTTTATTCAGATTACAACCTCTCACTTTCAGTTATTTGAAAAGGAAATAATCTCCTAAATATTGCTATTTTTAAAACAAGCCATAGAAATTTGGTTGTTATTCAATTTAATCCACCAGAAAAGACAAAACAAATAATACAACAAATATTGTGGCTAAACTTAAATATACTAATTGTTTAAAAAAAACATAACTTGTTTAAAAAAGGTATATTCTTCGTAAATTATATCATAAATTTGATTGGTGGAGTTATGTCATACATGCAGCTCACTAAAACATATGGAAATGTCTGCTCTACCCAAAATTACAACCAACTAATTGCAGCATTACCGCAAAAATGAAAGAAAATTGTGATACATGAAAAAGTATACCCGTTTCATTTAAGGAACAAAAATATTGACAGCCGTGCCATATAGAATGCAAAATAGTTGTGAAGAGATTTTTGATGTACCAATTTCATGGCACATGGTTTATGAACTGATACACAAAACAACGCAGGATTCAAAACTTTGAATAAATTATTATACAGAATTCTTGCAACCAACAGAATGTTATTTATATGGGGGATACAACCTTCCCAGCTCTGTAGATTTTGCTGCAAAGAGGCAGAATCATTAGATGATTTGTTTTGGTACTGTCCGTATGTAGCTGGTTTTTGGTCACGTCCATGAATGGCTGAAGAATTGCATTATTTACCTGGAGCTAACCCTGCACATAGCAATACTGGGTGATCTGGAAAGTCAAAGTCAATCGATCAATAACATAATAATACTTTTAGCAAAAAAAATATATTTTCAATTTACAATCTGAAGGAACAATGAGAATATAAATGTTCAGAACTTTTGTGAAACCTCACAGCACAGTTGAAAAATATATGGCAAATATAATTCCAATATGGATGGTGTTAACCTGTTATGGCTAGGGGGCAGTATTTTCACGGCTGGATAAAAAACGTACCCGATTTAATCTGATTATTAGTCCTGCCCAGAAACTGGAATATGCATATAATTATTAGCTTTGGAGAGAAAACACTCCAAAGTTTCTGAAACTGTTTGAATGGTGTCTGTGAGTATAACAGAACTCCTATGGCAGGCAAAAACCTGAGATGCTTCTGTTCAGGAAGTACCCTGTCTGAACATTTCTTGCCCTTCTTTATTATCTCTATCGTTTACAAAGGATCTCTGCTCTTACGTGACACTTCGCACGTCTCCAATGAGGTCTCATAGCCCGGGAAAAACAGGAATGATGTAATTCAAAGCCCTGGCTGAAACAAAGGAGAGCAAAAGCTAAGTGGTCACTCAATGGACTAAGCCTTAGGCGCGTGACACGCCCCGCCCCCGGCTTTCGGTTTTTTCCTCAGTTTACAGACAGGCAGATTCCCGGTCGGAATATTATCGCTTCTCTACGAGATAAATTGAAAAAATATTGGTTTTAAACAGCGGTTGACATGCTTCGAAGTACGGTAATGGAATATTTAGAAATTTTTTGTCATATTTTGCGTCATGCTCGTGGCCGAGATTTAGCGTTGGGATAGTGTCCAGAACGCACGAACAAAACGTCGCTGTTTGGATATAACGATGGATTATTTGGGACCAAACCAACATTTGTTATTGAAGTAGAAGTCCTGGCAGTGTATTCTGATGAAGAACAAGCAAGGTAAGAACATTTTTCTTATAGGAAATGTGATTTTGGTGAAGGCTAAACTTGCAGGGTGTCTAAATAGCTAGCCCTGTAACGCCGGGCTATGTACTTAGATTATTGCAAAATGTGCTTCATCCGAAAAGCTATTTTAAAATCGGACATATCGAGTGCATAGAGGAGTTCTGTATCTATAATTCTTAAAATAATTGTTATGCTTTTTGTGAACGTTTATCGTGAGTAATTTAGTAAAATCACCGGAAGTGTTCGGTGGGAATGCTAGTTCTGAACGTCACATGCTAATGTAAAAAGCTGGTTTTTGATATAAATATGAACTTGATTGAACAGACATGCATGTATTGTATAACACAATGTCCTAGGTGTGTCATCTGATGAAGATCATCAAAGGTTAGTGCTGCATTTAGCTATGGTTTGGGTTTATGTGACATGATATGCTAGCTTGAAAAATGGCTGTGTGATTATTTCTGGCTGGGTACTCTGCTGACATAATCTAATGTTTTGCTTTCGCTGTAAAGCCTTTTTGAAATCGGACAGTTTGGTTAGATAAAGGAGAGTCTTGTCTTTAAATAGCTGTAAAATAGTCATATGTTTGAAAAGTGTAAGTTTTCGGATTTAGAGGAGTTTGAATTTCGCGCCCCGCCCATCATTGGATATTGGAGCAGACGTTCCGCTAGCGGAACGTGTAGATGTAAGAGGTTTTAAGAGATAGATGTGAAGGGTTGAATGGAACTGAAGGTTGGGACTAATAGCAACAAGATAACTAATGTAAAACATGCTGTGCCCGTAAAACATATATACTGTTGGTTAAGAACTTTTTTGAACAAGCACAGTTTGAAATATATTTCAAATAGAAATCAAACCGGATGGACATCATAAATATTTGGGAGAGGATGAGGGTAGAGGAAGGACAAGAGTTAAAAATAAACAAAATAAAACTATTGTGAAATAGACTGTGTCCATAAAATGTATATAGCATGTATAAGCTGGAAATACCGGCCTAAGCGCTGTTGTTCAATAGTTTGCTCCAATTGGGGAAGGGTGGTAGGGTTGGAGGGTAATAAAGAAAACATATGAAAAATAAAAAGATCTATATGTATGTATGTATGTATGTATGTATGTATGTACTGTATGTGTATATGTACACTACCATTCAAAAGGTTGGGGTCACTTAGAAAGTCCTTGTTTTTGAAGGAAAAGCTAATTTTTTTGTCCATTAAAATAATATCAAATTGGTCAGAAATACAGTGTAAACATTGTGTAAACGTTGTAAATGACTATTGTAGCTGGAAATGGCAGATTTTTTATGGGAAATCAATTATCAGCAATCATCACTCCTGTGTTCCAATGGCACGTTGTGTTAGCTAATCCAAGTTGATCATTTTAAAAGGCTAATTGATGATTAGAAAACTATTTTGCAATTATGTTAGCAGTGCTGAAAACTGTTGTCCTGATTAAAGAAGCAATAAAACTGGCCTTCTTTAGACTAGTTGAGTATCTGGAGCATCAGCATTTGTGGGTTCGATTACAGGCTCAAAATGGCCAGAAACAAATAACTTTCTTCTGAAACTCATCAGTCTACTCTCGTTCTGACAAATAAAGGCTATTCCATGCGAGAAATTGCCAAGAAACTGATGATCTCGTACAACGCTGTGTACTACTCCCTTCACAGAACAGCGAAAACTGACTCTAACCAGAATAGAAAGAGGAGTGGGAGGCCCCGGTGCACAACTGAGCAAGAGGACAAGTACATCAGAGTGTCTAGTTTGAGAAACAGACGCCTCACAAGTCTTCAAGCTTCATTAAATAGTGTACCTGCAAAATACCAGTCTCAACATCAACAATGAAGAGGCAACTCCGGGATGCTGGCCTTCTAGGCATTTCCTCAGAGTACACATCACTGACAATTTTAAATGGTCCTCCCACAAAGAAAGTTTGGTGAAGAAGGCTCTTCAACCTCAGGAGGCTGAAGGAACTCGGCTTGGTTCCTAAGACCCTCACAAACTACTAAAGTTGCACAATTGAGAGCATCCTGTCAGGCTTCATCGCCACCTGGTACGGCAAATCCACCGTCCGCAACCACAGGGCTCTCCAAAGGGTGGTGCAGTCTGACCAGCGCATCACCAGGGGCACACTGCCTGCCCTCCAGGACACCGATAGCACCCTATGTTACAGGAAGGCCAAAAAGATAATCAAGGACATCAACCACACGAGCCACAGCCTGTTCACCCCACTATCATGCAGAAGGCGAGGTCAGTACAGGTGCATCAAAGCTGGGACAGGGAGATTGAAAAACAGCTTATATCTCAAGGCCATCAGACTGTTAAATGTGACTTGTTTCAAGTCAGTACTTCACAGGAGAAGCATTTGAACGTAAACATACATTTTGTTGTCAAAATGCGTTTTGTCAGAAATGCCTTCTTGAACATGTGAACTTTCATTTGCCTTAATAGCAAAAGTGTATTCAATAAATAAATACTAATAAAAATGTTAAATTACAAGCCTACTTGGTTTAGCCACGGAAAAAGTCAGGAACCTTCCCGCTAGCCATGATTGGCTGAAATATTGGCTGGGCTGGTCATGCCGGGAGATGAGTTTGGATTGGGTTACTTCAGGGTTATCTTTGGTCTCTTTGTTGCCTCTCTGAATAATGCCCTCCTTGCCTGGTCTGTGAATTTTGGTGGGCGGCCCACTCTTGGCAGGTCTGTTTTGGTGCCATATGCTTTTCATTTTTTAATAGTGTATTTAATTGTGCTCCATGGGATGTTCAAAGTTTCTGATATTTTTTTATAACCCAACCCTGATCTGTACTTCTCCACAACTTTGTCCCTGACCTGTTTGGAGAGCTCCTTGGTCTTCATGGTGCCACTTACTTGGTGGTGCCCCTTGCTTAGTGGTGTTGCAGACTTTGGGGCCTTTCAGAACAGGTGCATAGATACTGAGATCATGTGACAGATCATGTGACACTTTGCACACAAGTTGACTTTATTTAACTAATTATGTGACTTCTGAAGGTAATTGGTTGCACCAGATCTTATTTAGGGGCCTCATAGCAAAAGGGGTGAATACATATGCATGCACCACCATATTTCTTTTAACAATTATTTTTTTTCATTTCACTTCACCATTTCGGACTATTTTGTGTCCATTACATGAAATTCAAATTAAAATACATTTAAATTACAGGTTGTAATGCAACAAAATAGGAAAAATGCCAAGGGGGTGAATACTGTATGCCAAGGCACTGTATAGAACATTATCAAAGTGGCATTATTTAAAGTGAGCAGCGATACCTTTATTAAATCCATTTATTAAATTGGCCAGTGATTTGAGTCTGTATTTTGGCAGCAGCCTCTCTATGTTAGTGATGGATGTTTGAACAGTTGTGGGGTGAACAGGCAGTGGCTCGGGTGGTTGTTGTCCTTGATGATCAATATACCAGGCACATCTGGTAATTGAAATGCATTCCGGGTGACTACCTCATGAAGCTGGTTGAGAGAATGTCAAGCTGATGACAGCTTTGTGCGTAAATGTCACAACGTCTACAGGTGGCGCCTCTCCTCGTTCGGGCGGTGCTCGGCGGTCGTCGTCGCCGGCCTACTAGCTGCCACCGATTTCCTTTTCTGTTTTCGTTTGGTAATGTCTGGTTAGGGTAGCACCTGTTTTGTGTTTAGTATTTAGTGGGGTATTTAGTCTGTCTGTTTTGTGTGTGGGGGTTGTGTGGGATTGTTTCGTGTCTGTTGTTGTAGGTTGGGGGATTATTTTTTCTTGTCCTTAAGAATACGTTACGCGTTTTGGCATTAGGGTTGCTGGGCAGCGTTCCGCTATATTCCTAGATAGTGTTTGTCTTGCTTGGAATACTTTTTACCCTGCCTTGTCGGTTCGGTTCTTTGGACTTGCATTCTTCATTAAACGTGTTTTACATACCTAAGTCTCCTGCGCCTGACTTCACCCCTCCTGCAGAACTACTTTTGACAGTAAAGCTATCATCAAGACGAAGGGTGGCTACCCTTTTTTGGTTACTGCATGATTCCATATGTGTTATTTCATAGTTGTGATGCCTTCACTATTATTCTATAATGTAGAAACATTTTTAAATAAAGAAAAACCCTTGAATGAGTAGGTGTGTCCAAACTTTTGACTGGGGATGAACCTCTTTCTTAATTTTTTTATTTTATTTTCTGTTGTCTACACCTGAAAGATGTAGACCAATCACCACCTTCCGTAGACACCTGAAACCCCACCTCTTTAAGGAATACCTGGGATAGGATATAGTAATCCTTCTAACCCCCCCCTAAAAAAATATATAGATGTAATAGTGTAAAGTGGTTGTTCCACTGGATATCATAAGGTGAATGCACCAATTTGTAAGTCGCTCTGGATAAGGGCGTCTGCTAAATGATGTAAATGTAGGCAGATGTTTTATTAGACCTCATCAAACAACAAGGCAGACCAGTCCAGTATATTGCTCTACAACAGTCTCTGATAATTTTATTTTGAATTGAATTCATTTTGGGTAATAGACATATACAACAAAATGTATTATGTGGACCCAGATGATATCACTTAAAAGTATTAATCAAAACTCTTGTTTCCAAAGTGGTCCTCGATGGTAAAAACAGTAACACATATAATGATTAAAAGACAAAATTACAAACAACCATAAATACATGAATTTATATTGACATCACAGAAAGTGGCATTATTCACTGCACTTCTTCTTAACCTTAAAAATCAACCATATTAATGTCACATTTCAACCTCAATTCCTTACTCAGGTTCTTCTCTATGTAAACTGTATCCGTCCCTGTAACCAGTATGGCTGAATCATCAGCATAAAGCAGGAGTTTGGAAATTACTGTGTCTGGCGTATCATTATTGTATATAAGAAATAAGAGAGGCCCAAAAATTGATCCCTGTGGTACTCCACAGGATATTTCTTTGGCCTCTGACAGAACATCACCAACATTGCATACAGTTGAAGTCGGAAGTTTACATACACTTAGGTTGGATTCATTAAAACCTTGTTTTTAAACCACAACAATTGTTTACAGATTATTTCACTTATAATTCACTGTATCACAATTCCAGAGGGTCAGAAGTTGACATACACTAAGTTTACTGTGCCTTTAAACAGCTTGGAAAATTCCCCAAAATTATGTCATGGCTTTAGAAGCTTCTGATAGGCTAATTGACATCATTTCAGTCAATTGGAGGTGTACCTGTGGATGTATTTCAAGGCCTACCTTCAAACTCAGTGCCTCTTTGCTTGACATCATGGGAAAATCAAAAGAAATCAGCCAAGAACTCAGAAAAACAATTGTAGACCTCCACAAGTCTGGTTCAACCTCGGGAGCAATTTCCAAATGCCTGAAGGTAGCACGTTCATCTGTACAATCAATAGTACACAAGTATAAACACTATGGGACCACGCAGCCATCATCCTGCTCAGGAAGGAGACGCATTCTGTCTCGTAGAGATGAATGTACTTTGGTGCGAAAAGTGCAAATCAATCCCAGAACAACAGCAAAGGACCCTGTGAAGATGTTGGAGGAAACATGTACAAAAGTATCTCTATCCACAGTAAAACGAGTCCTATATCGATATAACCTGAAAGGCCGCTCAGCAAGGAAGAAGCCACTGCACCAAAACTGCCATCAAAGAGCCAGACTATGGTTTGCAACTGCACATGGGGACAAAGATCATACTTTTTGGAGAAATATCCTCTGGTCTGATGAAACAAATATAGAACTGTTTAGCCATAATGACCATCGTTATGTTAGGAGGCAAAACGAGGAGGCTTGCAAGCCGAAGAACACCATCCCAACCATGAAGTACGGGGGTGGCAGCATCATGTTGTGGGGGTGCTTTGCTGCAGGAGGGACTGGTGCACTTCACAAAATAGATGGCATCATGAGAGAGGAAAATTATGCGGATATATTGAAGCAACATCTCAAGACATCAGTCAGAAAGTTAAAGCTTTGTCGCAAATGGGTCTTCCAAATGGACAATGACCCCAAGCATCCTTCCAAAGAAGTGGCAAAATGGTTTAATTAAGGACAACAAAGTCAAGGTATTGGAGTGGCCATCACAAAGCCCTGACCTCAATCCTATAGAAAATTCGTGGGCAGAACTGAAAAAGTGTGTGCGAGCAAGGAGGCCTACAAACCTGACTCGGCAATGCTACCAAATACTAATTGAGTGTATGTAAACTTCTGACCCACTGGGAATGTGATGAAAGAAATAAAAGCTGAAATAAATCATTCTCTCTACTATTATTCTGACATTTCACATTCTTAAAATAAGTGATCCTAACTGACCTAAGACGGGGAATTTTTACTAGGATTAAATGGAATTGCTAAAAACTGAGTTTAAATGTATTTGGCTAAGGTGTATGTAAACTTCAACTGTACTTGTGTTCTGTTGCTCAGATAAGACATCAACCAATTCACTGCTTCGTCATTTAGACCCACGCATTTCAGTTTCATCAGGATAATATTATGGTCCACCGTATCAAAAGCTTTCTGCAAGTCTAACATGACCATACCTGTATAATTCCCCTTCTCACTTTCCTGTTTGAAGTGGTCAAAAAGGTGGATAAGGCAAGTATCAGAGGAATGAGCTGTTCTTAAGCCAGATTGGAGTTCATAAAGAAGTTTGTGCTCGAGAAGGTATCCCTCAAGTTACTTCTTCAGGATTGGTGGGTCCCCTTTGGGACGTCGAGCTAACATAGGCTAATGCGATTAGTATGAGGTTATAAGTAAAAAGAACATTTCCCAGGACATAGTGTAACGGTTTTGACTTGAGGTTATAATTTATAGGGGTGCCAGGTAGGTTGTGCCTACCAGAGAAAATATTAGGTTCTCCTTTTAGTTTGATAGGGAATGAGTCCCATCTGGTCCGTCAAGTCTACACCAATACAAAGGACTCATGTAAATGTCAGGATGGAAATACACTTTTCATGAACCCTTAAAACAATGGAAATAACTTCAAAACAACTGTATTCTTTTGCGTGGATGTATTAACAACATAAATGATCACACACAACAATAAGGAGCTTTAACTTCTTGGGGCTATGTGGGACGTTAGCGTGCCACCCGTGGCGCACCCTATCAACAGCAGGTGCATTTCAAGAGCGGCAAATTTGAAACCAAATAAATGTCAAAATTCAAATTTCTCAAACATACAACTAACTTACAGCCTTTGAAAGATAAACATCTTCTTAATCTAACCACGTTTACCGATTTCAAAAAGGTTTTACGGGGAAAGCATAAAGTTAGGTTATGTTAGGAGAGTACATTGACAATAGCTGTGTGTAGTGTATTGTCGATTCAAAGACAGGCGTCACCAAAACCATAAAATCAGCTAAAATTATGCACTAACCTTTTACAATCTCCATCAGATGACACTCCTAGGACATTATGTTAGACAATGCATGCATTTTTAGTTCTATCAAGTTCATATTTATATCTAAAAACAGCGTTTTACTATGGCGTTGATGTTCAGGAAATCGTTTCTCTCCAATACCGGCAGTCAAGTCATGACAACAAAATAATTAATTAATATTAGAAAACATTGGTAAAATATTATATTGTCATTCAAAGAATTATAGATTTACATCTCTTGAACGCAATGGACTTGCCAGATTTAAAATTAACCTTACTGGGAAATCACACTTTGCAATAATCTGAGCACTGCGCCAGAAAAATACGCATTGCGATACAGACTAACCGCCATGTTGGAGAGATCTAAAATCGAAAATACTATGTAAATAATCCATTACCTTTGATTCTCTTCATCAGATGTCACTTCCAAAGAATCCCAGGTCCATAACGAATGTAGTTTTGTTCAAAAAAGCTCATCATTTATGTCCAAAAACCTCCGTGTTGTTAGCACATGATCTAAGCCAGCCGGACTTCACTTCACATCACGAACGGAAAAAATATATTTACGTTCGTTCAAACATGTCAAACGTTGTATCGCATAAATCATTAGGGCCTTTTTTAACCAGAACATGAATAAAATTCAAGGCGGACCATTGGGTTCTCTTTTAAAACGTTTCAGAATGAGAGTACCCACCATCAACTCGCGCGCAAGGTGTCTAATGGGCCATCACCGTTCCAAGGCTCTTCTTCAGTCAGATCTCACTGTAGAAGACTCAAAACACTTTGTAAAGGCTGGGGACATCTTGTGGAAGCAATAGGAAGTGCCAAAACATTCCTCACCCCCTTTGTTTTTCAATGGTATAGGCTTAAAGTCAATTCAACACATTAGGTATCCACTTCCTGTCAGAATCTGTCTCAGGGTTTTGACTGCCAAATGAGTTCTGTTATATTCACAGACACCATTCAAACAGTTTGAAACTTTAGGGTGTTTTCTATCCATATATAATAAGTATATGCATATTGTAGTTACTGGGTAGGATTAGTAACCAGATTAAATCGGGTACATTTTTTTATCCAGCCGTGAAAATACTGCCCCCTATACCCTAACAGGTTAAACAGCTCTGGTTCCTTCAGAAATGTCCTGTACCTCGGGCCTAAAAAGAGTCCAGCCCAGTAAACAAGTTCAGGGAACTCAACTGACCTTAGTCACGCAATGGTTGTCTGTCATACAGTGTAGCGTAAACCCAGTGTCAATCATACAATGAAAAGAACAAATATTTTACCACACATTTCAATAAATCCTCAACTACAACTAACTACATAAATCATCACAGTATACATCACACCCAAAACAAATGAAATACCGTATACAAAAAAGGTTGTAGTCAGTCTGTCCGTCAGAGAAGCCAATCCGCCGACAGATCTCCAGCGGAGAAAGGACACGAAAACCAACGGAGGTGTAGTCCACGGAGGCAAAGAGTGGATCCGATCCTGGGTAGATTATCTATTAGGCTACACAAAGCACACTTTTACAGCAACACAACAAACGGAAGAGAGAAGCTTCAGAACTGAGGGTTGAACACATCCTCATTCATGTTTCCATCACAACTCCACTTTTGCGCAACTGATGCTGGCTATTTAATTGGGAATTAAAAGGGGAAGCGCCCTATTGGAAGGAGAAGCACTAATTAATTGAGAATTAAAGGGATAGCGCCCTATTTGAAGGAGAAGCACTGAGACGGTTCAGAAAAATTCAGGGCCGTCACACACCCCCTCCCCTGGAAAAAGCCGACCATTGCCCTGGAAGGCACATCTTGGTCGGAGAAACCGAGAAAGGTCTCCTCATCACTTTCCTCTACAAAAATATTAATTACTTTTTGGTGTTCACGCTCCTCAGCCAAGGGGTCACAGGCCTTAAGGCGTGAGACTTCTGGGTCTGGGAATCCGAGAAAAGTCTCCTCACTTTCCTCTTCAAAGATCTCCAGGACCTTGCGGCGCTCAATCTCCTCCAATTCCTCAGCCGAGGGGTAACAGGCCTTAAGGCGTGAGACATGGACAACGCGCATATCTTCACCTGTGTCCTCTTTCACCACTCGATAGTTCAAAGGGCCACTCTGCTCCACAATCCTATATGGTCCTTGCCATTTAGGAGCGAGCTTGGCCGAGAAGAATTGTTCAGCTTTTGAATAAGGATGAGAGCGAAGCCACACCCGATCACGAAGCTGGAACTGCATGTCTCGTCTCTTCTTATCATAATTTCTCTTCTGCTTGAGTCGAGCCTGGATCATGTTATTTGAAACAAGAGCTCTCAAGTCATGGAGATGGACTACCTGGTCATAGCAAGCAGCGTCTGGAGTAACCTGTTGGGGCTGTAGCACCATCTCCAAGGGTCCTCGGAGGGGACGACTCAGGTTTAGCTCTGCAGGTGTGACTCCAGTGGACTCTTGCACAGCAGAATTCAGGGCAAATCGAAACTCGTGAAGGTGCTTGTCCCAGTGTTTGTGCTGGGTCCCTACATAGGAAGCAACCATTGTCTTCAAGGTTCGATTAACTCTCTCAGTGAGGTTGGTCTGTGGGTGATAGGCCGTGGTCAATTTCTGTCTCAGGTTCCATCTTTGGCAGGTCTCCTCAAAGAGATCAGAGACGAATTGGGAACCTCGATCAGACAGAATATAATCAGGCACTCCCCAGCGAGTCAGGATCTCTTTCGTAAGGATGTTAGAGACTGTCCTTGCTGTGGCCTGACGCAGGGCAAAGAGCTCCACCCACTTGGAATAGTAATCAACAAAAACAAGCATGTACACATTCTGATTGGAGCTTCTAGGAAATGGACCCATCAAATCCACTCCTAACATTTCCCAAGGTCGGGTAACCACAGTTTGCTGCAACTTGCCAGCAGGCTTTCTACCTTCTGGTTTGTACATTTGACAAACCTGACAGTTTCGGATGTGTGACTTCACATCCATGCTCAAATGTGGCCAGTACAGTAATGCTTGCAACCGCTTGTAGGTTTTGAACCTGCCCAAATGACCAGCTAACGGGTCTTCATGGAAATGTTGAAGCAGTTGAAGGCGTAGAGTTTGAGGTATGTACATTTGGTATAGTGTTCTGTGAGGTAGTTGTACAACTCGGTAGAGTTTGTCTTCAATGATGGTCAGCTTGGTGGTAGGATTGACCATCTTTTCTCCATCTTCCAGGATAGTCTGGTACAAAGCCTGTACTTCTGGATCATCCTGTTGGGCTTTCCAAATGGCCTCATCAGAGATGGGAAAGTCAGTTTTGGGTGAGTCTCGACTGCTTGACAGGACAGTAGCACATGTAAGATGAGGGCCACCATTACCACCAGCAGGAGCTCTGGATAAGGCATCTGGAACAGTGTTGTATTTTCCTTTCCTGTATTCTACTGCAAAGGTGAACTCTTGCAACCGTAGAGCCCATCTGATGAGTCTGGTGCTTGGTTTGTTGGTCTTGAACACCCACACAAGGGAGGAATGGTCAGTGACCACAGTGAAGTGTCTTCCCTCCAGGTAGTACCTCCACTTTTCCAAAGCCCAGACAACTGCAAGGCACTCTTGCTCGGTTGTGGAGTAGTTCCTTTCTGCTCCATTCAATGTTCGACTGGCGAACGCTAGCACTTCTTCAGTGCCAAGTCCAGTCTGTTGGACTAGAACAGCACCAAGTCCAACATCACTTGCATCAGTGTAAACAACAAAAGGGCAATCAAAGTTGGGATGACCCAAAATGGGAGGTGTGACGAGGTGTCGTTTCAGGGTTTCAAAAGAGGTCTGGCACTCTGCCGTCCATCGGAATTTCGCACCTTTTCGCTTCAATGCGTTGAGGGGTTCTGCCACCTGGGAGAAGTTCAACACAAACCGATGGTACCATCCAGCCATCCCAAGGAACCGTTGAAGGGCCTTGAGTGTGGTTGGGACAGGGAAATCTTGTACCGCCTTGGTCTTTTCAGGATCCACATGCGTGCCGTCAAAAGACACAATATGGCCAAGGAACTTCAGGGAGGTTTGGCAGAAGTTGCTCTTCTTCATGTTCAATGTCAGACCAGCTTCCCTTAGCTTGTCCAACACTGCTTGAAGATCTTGAAAGTGTTGTTCTCTGGTCTGGGAGTAGATAATTATATCGTCCAGGTAGACGAAACAGATCTTCCCTTTGAGCTCACCTAATGCAATCTCCATGAGTCTTTGGAAAGTGGCAGGTGCATTCTTTAATCCAAAAGGCATCACCTTAAAGGAAAATAAGCCCTCGGCACAGACAAAAGCAGTCTTGTCCTTGCTTTCCTGGTCCATCTCAACCTGCCAATAGCCACTATTGAGGTCAAGGGTAGTGAACACAACCGCGCCAGACAATGACTCCAGGATCTCTTGGATGGTGGGAAGAGGATAGGCATTAGTCTGGGAAACCTTGTTGGTCTTCCTATAGTCCACACAAAATCTAAGACCACCGGTCTTTTTTTGGATGAGGACAACAGGAGCAGCCCAGGGAGAGAATGAACGTTCAATTATATTTTGTGTCAACATATCATTAATGAGTCCCTTTTGGATGATTAGCTTTGCTGGGGACAAACGATATGGCTTCTGCTTGATCGGCATTTCCTGTGTAAGGAATATTTTGTGCTTCAGGAGCCCGGTACGTCCCAGCTTTGAAGTACATACATCAGCGTTATTCTGCAGTTGTTCCAACAGCCTTAACTCCTCTGGCTGTTCCAGCTGAGCTCTTCTCACAGCCTGTAAAAGGAGATCATCAGAAGGATTATCAAGGGTTAGTGGTACTGGAGCAATGGCAGAGAAGACTGCCACATTTGGACCCCAATCATGTAACTTTGTAGCTTCTGACTGGAAGAAATGCTTCTTGCTCGGATTGTATGGAAACCAGTAGCAATTGTGTGCGATATCAATCTGGATACCACTGAAGTACATGAAATCAATTCCAAACACGACAGGAAAAGCAAGGTTCTTTGTTTGTAGGACAACAGAAGGAATCATATAGGAGTGGTTACACAAGCGGAACTCTACCTCACTCCATCCAAGTGGTCGTTTAGCCTCACCATCAGCCAGATAGAGTGGACCTTCTGTCCACGGCTTCAAGTTGTAGTGTGGACCTTTAACCTCCTTCCACAGTTTCTCATTGAGCAGTGTGTAGGATGACCCGGTGTCCAGGATGGCTCTTCCTGTCCATGGACCTATGGACAGGGGTACCACCAGTTGGTGCGGTATTAACTGAAAGGAAGGGGATGTCGATGGGGGGGCGTAGGCAGTGACTCTTGGGGTTTCAACTCTGGTCAAAGCACCCAGAGTAGGATGGTCGTTCATGCGAAGGGAGTTAGGTGTGTTGGCCTGTTGTGATTTGTGGTTTCTGGAAGGGTTTACTTGATATGGTCTTGGACATGTGGCTGAAGAATGTCCCTTTTGGCTACATCTCCAACAGAACATGGGAGGTGTCTTGGCTGGATACTCTGGCTGTTGTTGATGGTCTGGCTTGGGTAACGGTTTGGGTGTCTGTTTCTTTCTCTGTTCATATTGCTGTTGGCATTCTCTGTCCTTCTCGAACTGCTGTCCCAGGCGAACCAGTCCATCAACAGTGGTGACTCTTTCTCTGAGTTGACTGGCTAGTAGTGGGTTGATGTTCTTCAAGATCAATTTAATGACCTCTTCCTCCTCAATACCAGATTTCCACCTTCTGCACAGGGAGTGGTAACCATATGCAAAGTCACGGATACTCTCCTTCTCTCTTTGCATTCGATTCCTGACTCTGTCTGCCAGCTCATCTGTGTAGTCCTCAGACAGAAATGCAGAGGAAAACTTGGCCTCTAAGTCAGCCCAGGAGGTAGTGGTGAGACGTGCCACATCCCACCAGTCTCGGGCTGTCCCATGCAACACATTCCTCAATGTGGCAAGGAGTTCTTCGTCAGCCAGGGGATTGAGGGCAAGAAAGTCACAACATCTTTCCAGATACATTAGCGGATCAGGACTGTCATCCTTTTTCCCAAAGGTGGGAAATTGCAATTTAATGGGCATCGCCCCCACATGACGTCTAATCAAATCACCATGAACAAAAGAGCTAGGAGGGATTGAGGAAGTAGAGGGTGAGGGAGTTATCGGACCATGAAAATGAACACCAGGATGCATGGTGGATTGCATCCTGTAATGGGTGGCTGCAGCATGGCCTTGTCTTAGCTGTTCTGAGGTGCCAGCTTGGCCCTCAGTGGTTTGAACAGAAGGGGACACCAGAGAAGCTCTGTGCAAGGAGTTGTGCCTAATGGAGGCCATGTCAACAGACACGTCAGCCAACATTTTAACACAATTAGAGAGCTCTTTCTGCAAGTGGTCTACAGTGTTAACCAGGGGAGAAAAAACAGAATTAACGTCCTTGAGGACCTCAGTGTGATGATGTTGCATGCGCCACTGGAGAGTGGCAGTGAGTTGGGTTTGTTGGTAGTCAAACTGCTTGTCCATGGCACCAGTAACATCTCGTCTTCCACTCTCACTGAGCTCTGTCAGCATGTGGGTTAGAGTGCTCAGTGAATTTCTGAATTCCATGGCACTCTGTTGTTGCTCTTCACTCAGACATTTGAATTTATGGTGGATTAGAGTTTGGAGATGTTGTTGAGTCCGACGAATATCAAGGATGTCACCTTGAAGTTGTAAGACTACAACCTCTGGAGATAAACCAGACAATGGAGGAAGGTTGGGCGTCAGAGGGAGGGCTAGCTCAGTACTTCCACACAGATCCATATCAATAAGTGAGTAACCGGTTAGACCTCCTGTGGCCTGTGGTCCAGACTGAGCCTTCAGATTCCCAGGGCTCTGGGCCAAATCAACTCCATTAACATTATGATTTGAGATGTCGGCTCGATGGTCAGACTGGCCCTGTGTATTCCCATTGACCGGTATGATATGGATGAGCACATTTTCTTGGGGTGAATCTATTGTTTTAATTCCACACAAAATATTTTCTTTGGTTATTTCTCAATGTTGAGGTCCCATCTGGGGTGCCATTTTTTATGTAACGGTTTTGACTTGAGGTTATAATTTATAGGGGTGCCAGGTAGGTTGTGCCTACCAGAGAAAATATTAGGTTCTCCTTTTAGTTTGATAGGGAATGTGTCCCATCTGGTCCGTCAAGTCTACACCAATACAAAGGACTCATGTAAATGTCAGGATGGAAATACACTTTTCATGAACCCTTAAAACAATGGAAATAACTTCAAAACAACTGTATTATTTTGCGTGGATGTATTAACAACATAAATGATCACACACACAACAATAAGGAGCTTTAAACAGCTCTGGTTCCTTCAGAAATGTCCTGTACCTCGGGCCTAAAAAGAGTCCAGCCCGGTAAACAAGTTCAGGGAACTCAACTGACCTTAGTCACGCAATGGTTGTCTGTCATACAGTGTAGCGTAAACCCAGTGTCAATCATACAATGAAAAGAACAAATATTTTACCACACATTTCAATAAATCCTCAACTACAACTAACTACATAAATCATCACAGTATACATCACACCCAAAACAAATGAAATACCGTATACAAAAAAGGTTGTAGTCAGTCGGTCAGTCAGAGAAGCCAATCCGCCGACAGATCTCCAGCGGAGAAAGGCCACGAAAACCAACGGAGGTGTAGTCCACGGAGGCAAAGAGTGGATCCGATCCTGGGTAGATTTTCTATTAGGCTACATAAAGCACACTTTTACAGCAACACAACAAACGGAAGAGAGAAGCTTCAGAACTGAGGGTCGAACACATCCTCATTCATGTTTCCATCACAACTCCACTTTTGCGCAACTGATGCTGGCTATTTAATTGGGAATTAAAAGGGGAAGCGCCCTATTGGAAGGAGAAGCACTAATTAATTGAGAATTAAAGGGATAGCGCCCTATTTGAAGGAGAAGCACTGAGACGGTTCAGAAACATTCAGGGCCGTCACAATAGATATATCTGATATTGGCAGAAAGCTTAAAGTCTTGTTAATCTAACTGCACCAATTTACAATAGCTATTACAGTGAAAGAATACAATGCTATTGTTTGAGGAGAGGGCACAGTTTTGAACATAAAAGTTATTAATAAACCAATTAGGCACATTTGGGCAGTCCTGACCCAATTTTTTTTAACAGAAATTACAATGGTTCATTGGATCAGTCTAAAACATTGCACATACACTGTGCAATTTGATCCCCTGCTGATTTTGTACATTTGCCCACTGACAAAGAAAGGATCAGTCTATAATTTTAACGGTAGGTTTATTTGAACAGTGAGAGACAGAATAACAACCAAAATATCCAGAAAAACGCATGTCAGAAATGTTATAAATTGATTTGCATTTTAATGAGGGAAATAAGTATTTGACCCCCTCTCAATCAGAAAGATTTCTGGCTCCCAGGTGTCTTTTATACAGATAACGAACTGAGATTAGGAGCACACTCTTAAAGGGAGTGCTCCTAACCACAGCTTGTTACCTGTAAAAAAGACACCTGTCCACAGAATCAATCAATCAATCAGATTCAAAACTCTCCACCATGGCCAAGACCAAAGAGCTCTCCAAGGATGTCAGGGACAAGATTGTAGACCTACACAAGACTGGAATGGGCTACAAGACCATCGCCAAGCAGCTTGGTGAGAAGGAGACAACATTTGGTGCGATTATTCGCAAATGGAAGAAACACAAAATAACTATCAATCTCCCTCGGCCTGGGGCTCCATGCAAGATCTCAACTCGTGGCGTTGCAATGATCATGAGAACGGTGAGGAATTAGCCCAGAACTACATGGGAGGATCTTGTCAATGATCTCAAGGCAGCTGGGACCATAGTCACCAAGAAAACAATTGGTAACACACTACACCGTGAAGGACTGAAATTCTGCAGCGCCCGCAAGGTCCCCCTGCTCAAGAATACATATACATGCCCGTCTGAAGTTTGCCAATGAACATCTGAATGACTCAGAGGACAACTGGTGAAAGTGTTGTGGTCAAATGAGACCAAAACGGAGCTCTTTGACATCAACTCAACTCGCCGTGTTTGGAGGAGGAGGAATGCTGCCGATGACCCCAAGAACACCATCTCCACCGTCAAACATGGAGGTGGAAATATTATGCTTTGGGGGTGTTTTTCTGCTAAGGGGACAGGACAACTTCACCGCATCAAAGGGACGATGGACGGGGCCATGTACTGTCAAATCTTGGGTGAGAACCTCCTTCCCTCAGCCAAGGCATTGAAAATGGGTCGTGAATGGGTATTCCAGCATGACAATGACCCAAAGCACACGGCCATGGCAACAAAGGAGTGGCTCAAGAAGAAGCACATTAAGGTCCTGGAGTGGTCTAGCCAGTCTACAGACCTTAATCCCATAGAAAATCTGTGGAGGGAGCTGAAGGTTTGAGTTGCCAAACGTCAGCCTCGAAACCTTAATGACTTGGAGAAGATCTGCAAAGAGGAGTGGGACAAAATCCCTCCTGAGATGTGTGCAAACCTGGTGGCCAACTACAAGAAAGGGTTTTGCCACCAAGTACTAAGTCATGTTTTGCAGAGTGGTCAAATACTTATTTCCCTCATTAAAATGCAAATCATTTTATAACATTTTTGACATGTGGTTTTCTGGATTTTTTTGTTGTTATTCTGTCTCTCACTGTTCAAATAAACCTACTATTAAAATTATAGACTGATCATTTCTTTGTAAGTGGGCAAACGTACAAAGTCAGCAGGGGATCAAATACATTTTCCCCCTACTGTATATTCTCCTACATTCCTTTCACATTTCCACAAACTTCAAAGTGTTTCCTTTCAAATGGTACCACGAATATGCATATCCTTGCTTCAGGGCCTGAGTTACAGACAGTAAGATTTGGGTATGTCATTTTAGGCGAAAATTGAAAAAATGATTCAACTTCGGATAAGGTGCAGGCCTGTAGTTTCCTACATTTGTTTTTACTGCTCTTCTTGTGGAGAGGAACCACCCGGGCTGTTTTGAGATCATTCGGAAATGTACCACAATTAATAGAAAGGTTTACATTATGCGTTATCATTTTAGAAGTGACACAAGCAGTATCCCTTATGACTCTTGCAGGAAGTTTATCCAGCCTAGTTGCTTTGTTTGTGCTCAGGCATTCCCCTAGGATACGGGGCGCTAAAGCGATTTTTGAAAAAAATTTGTGCCCATTTTAAACGGCCTCCTACTCAAACTCAGAAGCTAGGAGCACCCTCCAGACATTATTTCCTAAAGGACTTAATGATGAAATGCCTATGTATGTTATGTTGTGAATTTAAAAAATGTTCCTATTTAAGATTACTTAGTTTTTTTCGTATGATGTACCCAATGATTAATGAAAACTTGCTATGTCCTCGTTGTGATTTTATGGACGTGTTTGGTGCGTCTTGTCTATACACTTGTAATATTTGTGAAATGCATATTGTTATGTTTGGTAGCACTTTTTTATTTTTCCTTAGCCTCCAACTCCTTTCCATATGTGGAACGGATGTGGGTGGGGCTAGGTCTACATAGAGGTGCTGTTTTCGAAAATTCACAAAAGCTCTGACGAAGGCCGTTGGGCCGATACGTAAGCTTATTAAATACCAGTGATACTATCAAGAGCAGTGTGCGGTTTCTTTCAAGAGGTCGTGGCTTTGTGATGGCCACTCCAATACCTTGACTTTGTTGTCCTTAATTAAACCATTTTGCCACTACTTTGGAAGTATGCTTGGGGTCATTGTCCATTTGGAAGACCCATTTGCGACCAAGCTTTCACCTCCAGACTAATGTCTTGAGATGTTGCTTCAATATCGCCACATAATTTTCCTTTCTCATGATGCCATCTATTTTGTGAAGTGCACCAGTCCCTCCTGCAGCAAAGCACCCCCACAACATGATGCTGCCACTCCCGTGCTTCACGGTTGGGATGGTGTTCTTCGGCTTGCAATTTAAAATAACTAATAGAAAAATGGTTTGCAGTTAAGAAAATACAAATTCCCAGCATGTTCTAGCATCAAGTTGCTGTTATATTACGAAGTGCAGTGATGATCATACCTTATAGCCTATTGAAAATATTGGTTAGAAAAATGTCCCATTATACCTACAAGGTACCAAACTGTACCATGGGAGTTCATACACTGTATGTACTTGTTAAGTTAACCTTTTACTTTTTTGTACACCTGGGAAGAACACTTTACCCTAACCATACCCAAATACCCTCATTTATTTTGTGTGTTAATATATGTTCAAAGCAAGTATGAACCTGGTGGCACTGCAGAAACATTGAGGTTCGAAGTTGAAATATTCTAAGCATTCATATATAATCTATGTCAAGTGTCCTTGAGCACTGGTTGTTTTAAGTTGATGTAATGTTGGTTGTGATAATTGGACAATTATTTATCTGATTCTGGGCCGCTTTTAGCGACATGCAGGAATGCATTCTTGCCAATAAGTCTGTAGTCTTTTCTCTTTTATGCTCACAGGCCTGATGGTGTAGCAGGACATGTAACAGGACATTTCAAGCGGTTTAAGTTCAAATTGCAGTTAAGGCTGAGTCCCAACGGTACAAGATTCAAGTTATTGTATTTACTTCAGGCAGTGTTCAAAAATGTATTCTTGGCTAAATATGTATAGTTAATCTCTGTTATTTCCACAAACCTGGTGGGGCAGCAGGAACTTCAGGTACCTAACAACCAAAAGGTTCTAAGTAATCCAGGGGACCATGACACAATGTTCTAAACAAAAAGTAATTGGCGATGTCCTGGGAACTAGACAAAATCTGCAGGGGACCATGACTGTTTTAATTGAATTCATGTCAATTATATTTTATAAAGTAGAATATTCTCAATTACATTTGACACCTGGGTTTTCACATGACATCTGTGTAAATTCATCGTATCACATGTTGAACATCCCCATGTTGTCACATTTATTCACATTAATAACTTTTTCACATTTTATCACATTAACTACAGAGAAAATCACGTGATCACGTGATTGTCATGTGGTTTTTCAGTAAGGGATAGACAGCAATTTTCAAGTCTTGCCATAGATTTTGTAGCAGATTTAATTAAAAACTGTAACTTGGCCACTCAGGAACATTTACTCTCTTCTTGGTAAGCAACTTCAGTGTAGATTAGGCCTTGCGTTGTAGGTTTATTGTCCTGCTGAAAGGTGAATTCCTCTCCCAGTGTCTGGTGTAAAGCAGACTGAAGAAGGTTTTCCTCTAGGATTTTGCCTGTGCTTAGCTCCATCCCGTGTCTTTTTTTCCTGAAAAACTCCCCATTCCTTAACGATTACTAGCATATCCATAACATGATGTAGCCACCACTATGCTTGAAAATATGGAGGCAGTTACTCAGTGATGTGTTCTGTTGGATTAGCCCCAAACATAATTTGCATTTAGGCTAAAAATGTATTCCTTTGTCATCTTGTTTTTGCAGTGTTACTTTAGTGCCTTGTTGCATACAGCATGCATGTCTTTTTATTCTGCTTTTCACTCTGTCATTTAGGTCATTTTTGTGGATTAACTACAATGGTGTTGATCCATCCTCAGCTTTCTCCCTTCACAGCCATTGGACTGTAGCTTCTTTTAAAATCCCCAATGGCCTCATGGTGGCATCCCTGAGCAGTTTCCTTCTTGTCCTACAGCTCATTTCAGAAGGACGACTGTGTCTTTGTTGTGTCTAGTTGGTTTAATACATCACCCACAGCATAAACATTAAATTAATTGTGCTTAAAGAGACATTCAATGTCTGGTTTGTTTTTGTTACCCATCTACTAATCATGGCCCTTTATGAGGCGTTCAAAAAACTCCCTGTTCTTTGTAGTTGAATCTGGTCTTGAAATACAATACTTGACTGAGGCACCTTACAGACATTGTATGTATGTGGGGCAGAGGAAGGGGTATACATTCAAAAATCATGCCAAGCCCTATTATTTCACACAGAGTGAGTCCATGTAACTTATTATGTGATTTGTTAAGCTAAATGTTATTCCTGAACTAACTTAGGCTTGCCTAAACAAAGGGGCTGAATACCTTTGCAACAACTATATTTTTGTTACATTACATTTTTACTATTTTTTTTTACATTTTCTTTTCAGTTTGACATTATGGAGTATGTTGTGTAGATCACTGACAAAAAATCGCAACTAAATATTTTTTTATTTATTTTTTAAATCCATTTCAATCCCACTTTGTCACGAAACAAAATGTGAAAAATGATGCAGGGTGAATAATTATGATACCCACTGTATCTCCACTGCCTGGGGTCGACCATCTTATTCAAATGCTGCTGAATACTTTGACGTCCGGGTCAGTCAGGGACACTTTTGATAGAAGTGTTTGGCCAGTGGCAAAGTGGCAGCGTGCATCCAAAGATACATTACCTTCATACTTAACCTGTGGATTTCAGTATGTTATTCTGCAAATCTTTCCATCTGCTGTGGGTTCGGTAATTTCTTTCTAATTTATTTCTTGTTTTTCCCTAAGTGATGCTTTTAATTACAATTTCCCCACAAGACAAAACAAAGCTCCATTTTAAGGGAGCATAATATGTTTATCATCTGTGGATCCAAACTCATAATGGAGGTCAGTAGGGTATATTCCTTACGCTGATCTGCTGCTCGTGCAAATATAATGGCATCGGTAATGCTCCTGCAGGGCCATTGGGATTGTGAGAGATGGTTAAAACCTCAACTACAATACAATACCAGATGTTGAGGAGGAGAAACATTTTTGTTTTAGGAAACCGTTATAAATGGATGGGGATGGGTTGTGTGTGGGCTATTGGGAAAGATGGTGTAATCTCTGCAATACAATAGCAGGTGTCGGAGTTTGGAGGGCATTTTTGTTTTTGGAAACAGTTGGATAGGGATGGGGATCAGTGGCGTGGTGTAACGTGGGCTGTTGGTCATGGCTGAGTGCTCTGAACCCCATATCTTCACAGCCCAGACTCCGTCTCAGAGGTCACCTTTACCCACTCAGTGAAGCTGTAAAGGGTCTTCATGCATAATATCCCATTCCAGGTGTGGAAAAACAGTCGCCAAACCGAGACAGTTTGTATGTGTGTAAATACTTGTGTTCTTATGCTTGTTCAGGTGGCAGCACAGAATATATTACAAATTATTGCAGACAAAGGTGGATGTGCATTTCTGTCTGACAGGGGAAGTGGTGTTACATGCAGGGGCCATAATAAATCCACACATTTGCATAAATTACCACTTGTCTGTTTACAATTATGATTCCTTGTATGCTGAAATGAGGTGTGTTGGCAGAAGCATCAACTAATCCCAGCAGACAGAACAGAGGTATTAGTGATATTGTATTGTCACTTAAATACCATAACCAGAAAGTTGTGATTTCTAAAGGTCCAATGCAGATGTTTTATCGCAATATCAAGTAATTTTTTGAGTTACAACCAAATACCTTAATATGATTTTTCCCCCCAATTAAAATAATGACAAATAGCTTCTTAGCAAAGAGCAATTTCTCAAGCAAGGATTTAGCTTAGACTGTCTGGGAGTGGTCTGAGTGGGGAGGGGTAAACTGAAAATTAGCTACTATTGGCAGAGAATTTTGGAACTGTCTTTCTTATTGGTCTATTAAGTAATTTATCGCCTGGTGATGTCACCGGGCAGGCCAAAACTCCATCCAATCAAAGCAGGATGAAATGTCAGGCAATCTTTTCAAACAGGTCTTACGCTAAAAGAGCATTATCATAATTTTCACAATTTCACAGTGTTATTCTAACCTCATATTGTGGAAATATACTGTACAACAAAGAAAAATCTACTTTTTTTAACTGCACTAGGCCTTTTTACTGCACAGAAACGTGCTCCACTAAACTGGAAACTCTGAGTGAAGTGAGGCAAAAAGTTTGTACTTTAAATGAAATGATCCAGACTTGTTTAGCCAGACACCAACTGGGATTACTTTATATTGAGTTAGAGGTTCTGCCTTGGATAGATGAGCATGTTTCATTAAACAATGACATTAACATCATACTAACGTACAGTAGGACACTGAGTCGTCATAATGCTGCATCAAATGTACATAATCTTAGGGGAATTGGCAAACACAATGTAAGTAATTTAATTGATGTACCCCTAATTGCACCAAATACATCTATTTATCCTACAGCTATTGTAAGCAGTAATCGTGAGCCTATAAACCAGAGTTATTCTGTTAGCACTTAGGCGGTGTGCAATAGTAGGAAGACCACTTTATGCAGCTCACCCTGCACTATCAGCTCCAATGTAAATAACATGAGTATGTCTACCTCTGATAAGCTTCCCAGTAAAGCATTAAAAACAATCAAGCAACCCAGAAAAGTGCTACAAATAGCCAATTTTAACTTATGTAGCCTAAGAAACAAGGTCCAGGAAGTCAATAACTTGCTTGAAACAGATGACATTCATATTGTGTTGCGGTTTATATTCAGAACGACATTCCTTTAAAGCTTAGAGACGATCTAATGTTAAGTACTGTTGAAGTAGTATGGTCACAGGTTAATCTGCCTCACCTAAAGCCCATTCTTCTGGGAAGCTGCTATAGACCACCAAGTGCTAACAGTCAGTATCTGGATAATATGTGTGAAATGCTTGATAATGTATGTGATATCAACAGAGAAGTTTCTTTTCTGGGTGATTTAAATATTGACTGGCTATCATCAAGCTGCCCACTCAGGAAAAAACTTCAAATTGTAAACAGTGCCTGCAACCTGGATCAGGTTGTCAGTCAACCTACCCGGGGAGTTACAAACAGCACAGGAATTAAATCATCAACATGTATTGATCACATTTTTACTAACGCTGCAGATATTTGCTTTAAATCAGTATCCAAATCCATAGGATGTAGTAATCACAATATAACAGCCATATCTAGGAAAACCAAAGTTCCAAAGGCTGGGCCTAATATAGTGTATAATAGGTCATACAATACATTTTGTAGTGATTCATATGTTGATGATGTACAGAATATTTGCTGGTCTGTGGTGTGTAATGAGGAGCAACCAGACGCTGCACATGACACATTTATGAAACTACTTATTGCAGTTACTAATAAGCAATGCCCCTTTAAGAAAATGACTGTAAAAACTGTTAAATCCCCTTGGATTGATGAGGAATTGAAAAATGGTATGGTTGAGAGGGATGAGGCAAAAGGCATGGCAATTAAGTCTGTCAGCCCAACTGATTGGCAAACGTACTGCAAATTAAGCAATCATGTGACTAAACAAAATAAAAATAAACTACACTATGAAACAAAGATCAATTAAATTATTAAATAAATTATATAAAGAATGATAGTAAAACGCTTCGGGCCACCTTAAATGAAATTTAGGGAAAAAAAGCCAACTCGGCTCCTTCATTTATTGAACCCGATGGCTCATTCATCACAAAGCCCACTGATATTGAAACTACTTTAATTACTTTTTCAGTGGCAAGATAAGCAAACTTAGGGATGACATGCCAGCAACAAACGCTGACACTACACATCCAAGTATATCGAAGCAAATTAGGAAAGACAAGAATTGTCCTTTTGAATTCCGTAAAGTCAGTGTGGAAGAGGTGAGAAAATGATTGTTGTCGATCAACAATGACAAGCCACCAGGGTCTGACAATCTAGATGGAAATTTACTAAGGATAATAGCAGACGATATTGCCACTCCTATTTGCCACATCTTCAATTTAAGTCTACTAGAGAGCGTGTGCCCTCTGGCCTGGAGGGAAGCTAAAGTCATTCTGCTACCCAAGAATAGTAAAGCTCCCTTTACTGGCTCAAATAGCCAACCAATCAGCCTGTTACCAACCCTTAATTAACTTCTGGAAAAAATTGTGTTTGAACAGATACAATGCTATTTTACAGTAAACAATTTGAAAACATAATTTCAGCATGTTTATAGGGAAGGACACTCAACAAGCACAGCACTTACACAAAAGACTGAAGATTGGCTACGAGAATTCGATGATAAAATTATTGTGAAGGCTGTCTTGTTAGACTTCAGTGCAGCTTTTGACATTATTGATCATAGTCTGCTGCAAGAAAAACGTATGTGTTATGGCTTTACACCCCCTGCTATAATGTGGATAAAGAGTTACTTGTCTAACAGAACACAGAGGGTGTTCTTTAATGGAAGACTATCACATACAATCCACTTAGAATCAGGAATTCCCCAGGGTTTTTCCCCAGGCCCCTTGATTTTTTCAATTTTTACTAACGACATGCCTCTGACTTTGACTAAAGCCAGAGTTTCTATGTATGCGGATGACTCAACACTATACACGTAAGGTACTACAGCGACTGAAATGACTGCAACATTGAACAAAGAGCTGCAGTTAGTTTCAGAGTGGGTGGCAAGGAATAAGTTAGCCCTAAGTATTTATTAAACTAAAAGCATTGCATTTGGAACAAAACACTCACTAAACCCTAAAGCTCAACTAAATCTTGTAATAAATAATGTGGAAATTGAGCAAGTTGATATGACTAAACTGCTTGGAGTAACACTAGGGGGAAAAGTTTGTTTATAATAAAGCGATGCTCTGCCTTCTTAACAACACTCAACAAGGCAGGTCCTACAGGCCCTAGTTTTGTCGCACCTTGTCTACTGTTCAGTCGTGTGGTCAGGTGCCACAAAAAAGGACTTAGGAAAATTGCAACAGGGCAGTTCGGCTGGACCTTGGATATACTCAAAGAGCTACTATTAAAAATATGCATGTCAATCTCTCTTGGCTGAAAGTGGAGGAGAGATTGACTTCATCACTACTTCATCACTACTTGAGAGGTATTGACATGTTGAATGCACTGAGCTGTCTGTCTAAACTACTGGCACACAGCTCGGACACCCATGCGTACCCCACAAGACATGACACAAAGGGTCTCTTCACAGTCCAGAACAGAATATGGGAGGCACACAGTACTATATAGAGCCATGACTACATGGAACTCTATTCCACATCAAGTAACTGATGCAAGCAGTAAAATTTGATTTAAAAAACAGATAAAAAAACACCTTATGGGAACAGCAGGGACTGTGAAGCAACACAAACATTGGCACAGACACACACACACACACACACACACACACACACACACACACACACACACACACGATAATATATACACTATACATACACATGGATTTAGTACTGTAGATATGTGGTAGTGGTGGAGTAGGGGCCTGAGGGCACACAGTGTGTTGTGAAATATGTGAAGGTATTGTAATGTTTTAATTGTATAAACTGCATTAATTTTGCTGGACCCCAGGAAGAGTAGCTGCTGCTTTGGCAGCAGGTAATGGGGATCCATAATAAATACAAATACAAATACAGTGGTTTCTCCTTTAACCTGTTATGGCTAGGGGGCAGTATTTTCACGGCCGGATAAAAAACGTACCCGATTTAATCTGATTATTACTCCTGCCCAGAAACTACAATATGCATATAAATATGTAACAAGCGGCAACGGTGAGAGACTTGTTTCTGGAAAGGTGAATTTTTTAAATTAGAATCTCAATTTTTTGGGGCACAGACCTGGATAGTATGACAGAACTCTGCAGGCTGTCTCTGCAGTAGATTGCAACTCTGCCCCCTTTGGCAGTTATATCTTTTCGGAAAATGTTGTAGTTGGAGGTGGAAATTTCAGAATTTTTGGTGGCCTTCCTATGCCAGGATTCCGACACAAACTTAGGGAGGAGGCTTCTGATGTTAAGCTCTTACATCTAGACGTTCTGCTAGCGGAACACCACTCCAATATCCAATGATAGGGAGTGGCGCGAAATACAAACTCCTCGAAAATCCGAAAACTTCAATTTTTCAAACATATGACTATTTTACACCATTTTAAAGACAAGACTCTCCTTTATCTAACCACACTGTCCGATTTCAAAAAGGCTTTACAGCGAAAGCAAAACATTAGATTATGTCAGCAGAGTACCCAGCCATAAATAATCACACACCCATTTTTCAAGCTAGCATATAATGTCACAAAAACCAAAACCACAGCTAAATGCAGCACTAACCTTTGATGATCTTCATGAGATGACACTCCTAGGACATTATGTTATACAATACATGTATGTTTTGTTCAATCAAGTACATATATATATCAAAAACCAGCTTTTTACATTAGCATGTGACGTTCAGAACTAGCATTCCCACCGAACACTTCCGGTGAATTTACTAAATTACTCACGATAAACGTTCAAAAAAAACATAACAATTACTTTAAGAATTATAGATACAGAACTCCTCTATGCACTCGATATGTCCAATTTTAAAATAGCTTTTCGGTGAAAGCACATTTTGCAATATTCTCAGTAGATAGCCCAGCCATCACGGCTAGCCATTTAGACACCGACCAAGTTTAGCCCTCACCAAACTCCGATTTACTATTAGAAAAATTGGATTACCTTTGCTGTTCTTCGTCAGAATGCACTCCCAGGACTTCTACTTCAATAACAAATGTTGGTTTGTTTCCAAATAATTCATAGATATATCCAAATAGCGGCGTTTTGTTGTGCGTTCAAGACACTATCCGAAGGGTAACAAAGGGTGAAGCGCCCGGCGCATTTCGTGACAAAAAAATTCAAAATAATCCATTACCGTACTTCGAAGCATGTCAAACGCTGTTTAAAATCAATTTTTCTGCGATTTTTCTTGTAAAAAAGCGATAATATTCCGACCGGGAGTCGTTGTTTTCTTCAAAGACTGAAAATGTAAACATGGAGTCGTCTCGTGCACGCGTGCACCAGTCTCATTGTTCTCAGATCGACCACTTACCAAATGCGCTACTGTTTTTCAGCCATGGCCTGCAAAGTCATCATTCAACGTTCTGGCGCCTTCTGAGAGCCTATGGGAGCGTTAGAAAATGTCATGTTAAAGCAGAGATCCCCTGTTTTGGATAGAGATGATCAAGAAGGCCAAGAAATGGTCAGAGAGGGCGCTTCCTGTTTGGAATCTTCTCAGGTTTTGGCCTGCCAAATGAGTTCTGTTATACTCACAGACACCATTCAAACAGTTTTAGAAACTTTGGAGTGTTTTCTATCCAAAGCTAATAATTATATGCATATTCTAGTTTCTGGGCAGGAGTAATAATCAGATTAAATCGGGTACGTTTTTTATCCGGCTGTGAAAATACTGCCCCCTATCCATAACAAGTTATTGCCTTACCTCCCTAATCTTTTCCATTTGCACACACTGTACTGTCACGTCCTGAACAGTAAAAGGGGTTATTTGTTATTGTAGTTTGGTCAGGGCGTGGCAGGGGGGGTTTTTCTGTGTGTTTTGGGGTTACCTTTTTTCTATGTTTTGTACTTCTTTGTTTTGGCCTGGTATGGCTCTCAATCAGGGACAGCTGATCATCATTGTCGCTGATTGGGAGCCATACTTAGGTAGCCTGTTTTCCTTTGGGTTTTGTGGGTGGTTAATTTCTGTTTAGTTATCTTACCTGACAGAACTGTTTGGCTGTCTTTTGTTTATTTGTAAAGTGTTCTAATTTTCCATTAAATTACAAAGATGAGCACTAACCACGCTGCGCCTTGGTCTACTCCATTCAACAGCCATTACAGAACCACCCACCATCAACGGACCAAGCAGTGTGGGAGAAAGGAGTCATGGACCTGGGAGGAAATCCTGGATGATGCAGGACCGTGGACAAGGCCGGGAGAATACCGCCACCCGCCGGAGGAGATAGAGGCAGCGAGGGCAGAATGGCGTTTCTGGGAGGATCAGCTGCCACGGGAAGAGGAGGCTGAGAGGCAGCCCCCCAATTTTTTTTTTGGGGGGGCACACGGGGAGATTGGCGGAGTCAGGCGATAGACCTGAGCCAACTCGCCGTGCTTACCTGAAGCAGCGTGGTACTGGACAGGCACCGTGTTATGCTGTGAAGTGCACGGTGTCTCCAGTGCGCGCTCATAGCCCGGTGCGCTATAGGCCAGCCCCCCTCAAGTGCCATGCTAGAGTGGGCATCGAGCCAGGACGGGTTGTGCAGGCCGTGCGCTCCAGACCTCCAGTGCATCTCCAGGACCCAGTCTATCCTGTGCCTGCTCCCAGAGCCAGGCCTCCTGCATGTCTCCCCAGCCTGGTGAGTCCTGTGCCTGCGCCCAGAGCCAGGCATCCTGCATGTCTCCCCAGCCTGGTGTGTCCTGTGCCTTCTCCCAGAGCCAGGCCTCCTGCATGTCTCCCCAGTCTGGTGAGTCCTGTGCCTGCTCCCAGAGCCAGGCCTCCTGCAAGTCTCCCCAGCCTGGTGAGTCCTGTGCCTGCGCCCAGAGCCAGGCCTACTGAAAGGCCCGCCAGTCCGGAGCCGCCAGAGCCGCCCACCAGTCCGGAGCCGACAGAGTCGCCCGCCTGTCCGGCGCAGCCAGAGTCGCCCGCCTGTCCGGATGTTTGTTTGTTTTGTTCGATAAACTCCATATTTATGTCCAAATACCTCCATTTTGTTCGCACATTCAGATCACTATTCCAAAGGCATAATGCGTGAGCGCAAAACCCGAGATGAAAAGTCAAATAGTTCCATTACCGTTCGCAGAAACATGTCAAACGATGTTTACAATCAATCCTTAGGATCTTTTTAACATACATCTTCAATAATATTCCAACTGGACAATAGCGTATTCATTACAGAGGAAAAAGAAGGAACGGTGCGCCTGTGTGCCCGCGCAGTAAACAACTCTTTGGTCCCAGGCTTGAGACAGCTCTTATTCTCTCCCCTGTAACAGTAAAAGCATGAAACAAGGTTCTAAAGACTGTTGACATCTAGTGGAGGTCTTAGGAAGTGCAAAATGACCCCACAGACACTGTAGTTTGGATAGGCAATGACTTGAAAAACTACGAACCACTTCCTGGTTGGATTTCTTTCTCAGGTTTTGACGTCCATATGAGTTCTGTTATACTCACAGACATCATTCAAACAATTTTAGAAAGAGTGTTTTCTATCCAAATCTACTAATAATATGCATATCCTTCTGGGCCCGAGTAGCAGGCAGTTTAATTTGGGCACGTTATTCATCTGAATTTCCGAATACTGCCCCCTGTCACCAAGAAGATAAGCGCAAAGGTGGGAAAATGGTGGTAAAAGTATTCATGAAAAGGTGCTGACAAGGATGTGACAACAAAATAAAGTTTCTTCCTCACAATCAAAACATTGTAGCACACTGTCTGCGTCCCAGATGTCACCATATTTGCTTCCAAGTGCACACATTTTGAGCATGGCCCATATGGCTCTGGTCAAAAGTACTGCACTGTATAGGGAATATGGTGCCATTTGTGAAGAAATCTTTGAGTTTCACTCTCAAGTTTTTCTTCTTTAGGTTCACGTACGTGGACTCATTTGATGAAATTCAGCACAGCTCCTATCCACAATATCATGCAGTCAGAGCCACAAATCCACGCTGTCAGTTCCTATAGAATCAAACCGTTCCTTCCTTTAGTGAAGAGGCATTTTAATGCACATTCTCACACACACTCCTGTCACTGCAAGTATTGGCCTGCCATATCTCACAAAAGAGAGGAAGAAAAAAGAAGGAGGAAAAAGAGAAGAGAGGAGGGAACTAGGTCATGAGAAACATGTCTCACTTAATGGATGGGAGATAAGACCTTAAAACACACACACTGGAGCAGAATCGAAAGTATTTAATGAGTCAGTATGGCTAAGATGCTGATTTTAATCTACCCTCAAAATTACATAATTCCTTCATCAAGAGTGGCAATAGAACATTCTGTAAATGGAAGAAAAAATCACCTAGCCACACTTTAGATTGAGAAAGTGGTGCTCCTACTGTGAACTAAGTACTTCAATTTCATGAGCATTTTTTCACAGCAGCTCTTGGCATGTGTCAGGATGACATTCATATTTCATATTTCCGAGAGGATACGTAAGCTTAATAAACCAAAGTGATACTGGAAAGAGCAGTGTGCAAGTTGTTCTTTAAATATATATATATATTCCCACACACAAGCAAATTCAGATGCTTTTGAAGAACTTCCGATAAAATGTACACCTTTAGTACAACTACTGTATGCCTAACTGGTTATCAAATATTATATGAAAGGTCAAATAAGCAATTAGTAGGCTATTATATCCACACACCATGTCTCATCACATTAATCCCAAATGACCACTTAACCATCAATTTATCATATATTTAACGAACAATAAGCAGTGCAATATTGTGGGCATGGGTCCTTATATGACTCACCAGCAGCAAAGGCTTTGGGGCTGGTTGAGTGCTGCTGTACTGTATAAAGACTGCTTAAGTGGAGCACAACGTCAAATGAGATCATAGGCCAAAACAAGATATCCCACATGATTCTGAAATAAAGAAGGCTTGAGGAGGCACGATGGCGGGATGTCCATGAGAAATAATAGAAACTGGAGTGTGTACATAAAAGGTGAAAATGATTTAAAATAAAAAAGGCTGTGGCAGCCTCTTGGCTGTCTCATCCCTCCTACTGCTGATACAAACTTCCCACAGGATGCTATATGTGAGCTAAACATGATTGTCTTCGGCCGTCGACAGAACAAGCAGAGAGTCTCAATTTTCTGTAAGAGTAGCAGTCAACTGTGCCTGAGGCAGGTGGGTAACGCCGCCTGCAGCACTTACACACCACCACAGCATGGGTACAAATCCCGGCCCGAAAGCTATTCTACATCTCTTCTGGAAACCATGTGTTTGATGTATTTGATACCATTTCACTTATTCTGCTTGAGCCATTACAACGAGTCTGTCCTCCCCAAGGTGCCACTAACCTCCTGTGCTGGGAATACTGTCTGTCAACTGTGATACCAGACAGGAGAAAAGGGAATGCTTCCACATTTCAGACTTAAAAACGGTTTGATATTATGAACTAAATATAAAGAATTCTCATAACGTACGATAAAGGTTTCAGTTCTTCTGGCCGTCAATGACTTAACTGAAATGTTCACATTATTATTTTGTATATATGTATATACACTACAGTTCAAAAGTTTGAGGTCACTTAGAAATGTCCTTGTTTTTGAAAGAAAAACATATTTTTGTTCCATTAAAATAACATCAAATGGATCAGAAATACAGTGTAGACGTTGTAAATGACTATTGTAGCTGGAAATGACAGATTTTTTATGGAATATCTACATAGGCATACACAGGCTCATTTTCAGCAACCATCACTCCTGTGTTCCAATGGCACATTATGTTAGCTAATCCAAGTTTATAATTTTAAAAGTCTAATTCATCAGCAGAAAACCCTTTGCAATTATGTTTGCACAGCTGAAAACTGTTGTACTGATTAAAGAAGCAATAAAACTGTCCTTCTTTAGACTAGTTGAGTATCTGGAGCATCAGCATTTGTGGGTTCGATTACAGGCTCAAAATGGCCAGAAACAAATACATTTGTGAAGGCTACTCCATGGGAGAATTTGCCAAGAAACTGTAGATCTCATACAACTCTGTGTACTACTCCCTTCACAGAACAGGGAAAACTGGCTCTAATCAGAATAGAAAGATGAGTGGGAGGCCCCGGTGCACAACTGAGCAAGAGGACAAGTACATTAGAGTGTCTAGTTTGAGAAACAGACGCCTCACAAATCCTCAACTGGCAGCTTCATTAAATAGTACCCGCAAACACTAGTCTCAATGTCAACAGTGAAGAGGTGACTTCAGGATGCTGGCCTTCTTGAGAAAGTACCACGGTCCAGTGTCTGTGTTCTGTTGTCTATCTTATTCTTTTATTTTTATTGGCAAGTCTGAGATGTGGCTTTTTCTTTGCAACTCTGCCTAGAAGGCCAGCATCCTGGAGTCACCTCTTCATTGTTGATGTTGAAAGAATTATGTGTAGATTTCAGTTAAGTCATTGAGGGCCAGAAGAACTGAATCCTTTGCAGCATTGAAGGTCCCATCTCTGCAGCACTCCACCAATCAGGCCTTTATGGTGGAGTGGCCAGATGGAAGCAACTCCTCAATAAATGACACATGACAGCCCTCTTGGAGATTTCTAAAAGGCACCTAAAGGACTCAGACCATGAGTAACAAGATTATTTTGCCAAGCATCACGTATCGAGGAAACCTGGCACCATCCCTACAATTAAGTATTGTGGTGGCCACATCTTGTTGTGGGGATGTTTTCTAGAGGCAGGGACTGGAAGACTACTCAGGACCGAGGGAAAGATGAACGGAGCAAACTACAGAGAGATCTTGCTCCAGAGCACTCAGGACCTCAGACTGGGGCAAAGGTTAACTTTCCAACAGGATAAAGAACCTTAGCACACAGCCAAGACAATGCAGGAGTGGCTTTGGGTCAAGTCTCTGAATGTCCTTGAGTGCCCCAGCCAGAACCCGGACCTGAACCCAATCTAAAATCTCTGGAGAGACCTGAAAATAGCTGTGCAGCAACGCTCCCGTCCAACCTGACAGAGCTTGAGAGAATATGCAGAGAAGAATGGGAGAAACTCCCCACATATAGGTGTGCCAAGCTTGCAGTGTTATACCCAAGAAGACCCAAGTCTATAATTGCTGCCAAAGGTGCTTCAACAAAGTACTGAGTAAAGGGTCTGAATACTTATGTAAATATGATATTACCTACTTTTTTATGTTTTATTTTTGCAAAACTTTTTATAAACAATTTTTTGCTTTGTTATTATGGGGTGTTGTGTGTAGATTGATGAGATAAAACAATTCAATACATTTACATTTACATTTACGTCATTTAGCAGATGCTCTTATCCAGAGCGACTTACAAATTGGTGTATTCACCTTATGTTATCCAGTGGAACAACCACTTTACAATAGTACATCTATATCTTTTTTGGGGGGGGGGTAGAAGGATTACTTTATCCTATACCAGGTATTCCTTAAAGAGGTGGGGTTTCAGGTGTCTCCAGAAGGTGGTGATTGACTCCGCTGTCCTGGCGTCGTGAGGGAGCTTGTTCCACCATTGGGGTGCCAGAGCAGCGAACAGTTTTGACTGGGCTGAGCCGGAACTGTGCTTCCGCAGAGGTAGGGAGGCGAGCAGGCCAGAGGTGGATGAACGCAGTGCCCTTCTTTGGGTGTAGGGACTGATCAGAGCCTGAAGGTACGGAGGTGCCGTTCCCCTCACAGCTCTGTAGGCAAGCACCATGGTCTTGTAGCAGATGCGAGCGTCAACTGGAAGCCAGTGGAGTGTGCGGAGGAGCGGGGTGACGTGAGAGAACTTGGGAAGGTTGAACACCAGACGGGCTGCGGCGTTCTGGGTGAGTTGTAGGGGTTTAATGGCACAGGCAGGGAGCCCTGCCAGCAGCGAGTTGCAGTAATCCAGACGGGAGATGACAAGTGCCTGGATTAGGAACTGCGCCGCTTCATGTGTAAGGCAGGGTTGTACTCTGCGAATGTTGTAGAGCATGAACCTACAGGATCGGGTCACCGCCTTGATGTTAGCGGAGAACAACAGGGTGTTGTCCAGGGTCACGCCAAGGCTCTTAGCACTCTGGGAGGAGGACACAATGGAGTTGTCAACTGTGATGGCGAGATCATGGAACGGGCAGTCCTTCCCCGGGAGGAAGAGCAGCTCCATCTTGCCGAGGTTCAGCTTGAGGTGGTGATCCGTCATCCACACTGATATGTCTGCCAGATATGCAGAGATGCGATTCGCCACCTGGTTATCAGAAGGGGGAAAGGAGAAGATTAATTGTGTGTCGTCTGCGTAGCAATGATAGGAGAGACCATGTGAGGATATGACAGAGCCAAGTGACTTAGTGTATAGCGAGAATAGGAGAGGGCTTAGAACTGAGCCCTGGGGGACACCAGTGGTGAGAGCACGTGGTGCAGAGACGGATTCTCGCCACGCCACCTGGTAGGAGCGACCTGTCAGGTAGGACGCAATCCAAGAGTGAGCCGCGCCGGAGATGCCCAACTCGGAGAGGGTGGAAAGGAGGATCTGATGGTTTACAGTATCAAAGGCAGCAGATAGGTCTAGAAGGATGAGAGCAGAGGAGAGAGAGTTAGCTTTAGCAGTGCGGAGAGCCTCCGTGACACAGAGAAGAGCAGTCTCAGTTGAATGACCAGTCTTGAAACCTGACTGATTTGGATCAAGAAGGTCATTCTGAGAGAGATAGCAAGAGAGCTGGCCAAGGACGGCACGCTCAAGAGTTTTGGAGAGAAAAGAAAGAAGGGATACTGGTCTGTAGTTGTTGAAATCAGAGGGATCGAGTGTAGGTTTTTTGAGAAGGGGAGAAAGAGGTCAAAGCATAGGGTAGGGCAATGTGAGCAGGACCAGCGGTGTCGTTTGACTTAACAAACGAGGATCGGATGTCGTAAACCTTCTTTTCAAAATGGTTGACGAAGTCATCCGCAGAGAGGGAGGAGGAGGGAGGGGGAGGAGGATTCAGGAGGGAGGAGAAGGTGGCAAAGAGCTTCCTAGGGTTAGAGGCAGATGCTTGGAATATAGAGTTGTAGAAAGTGGCTTTAGCAGCAGAAACAGAGGAAAAAAATGTAGAGAGGAGGGAGTGAAAAGATGCCAGGTCCGCAGGGAGGCTAGTTTTCCTCCATTTCCGCTCGGCTGCCCGGAGCCCTGTTCTGTGAGCTCGCAATGAGTCGTCAAGCCATGGAGCAGGAGGGGAGGACCGAGCCGGCCTGGAGGATAGGGGACATAGAGTCAAAGGATGCAGAAAGGGAGGAGAGGAGGGTTGAGGAAGCAGAATCAGGAGATTGGTTGGAGAAGGCTTGAGCAGAGGGAAGAGATGATGGGATGGAAGAGGAGAGAGTAGCAGGAGAGAGAGAGTGAAGGAAGGCGACGGCGCAATACCATCTGAGTAGGGGTAGAGTGAGTAGTGTTGGAGGAGAGCGAGAGGGAAAAGGATACAAGGTAGTGGTTGGAGACTTGGATGGGAGTTGCAGTGGGATTAGTAGAAGAACAGCATCTAGTAAAGATGAGGTCAAGCGTATTGCCTGCCTTGTGAGTAGGGGGGGACGGTGAGAGGGTGAGATCAAAAGAGGAGAGCAGTGGAAAGGAGGAGGCAGAGAGAAATTAGTCAAAGGTAGACGTAGGGAGGTTAAAGTCACCCAGAACTGTGAGGGGTGTGGCATCCTCAGGAAAGGAACTTATCAAGGCGTCAAGCTCATTGATGAACTCTCCAAGGGAACCTGGAGGGCGATAAACGATAAGGATGTTAAGCTTGAATGGGCTAGTGACTGTGACAGCATGGAATTCAAAGGAGGAGATAGACAGATGGGTCAGGGGAGAAAGAGAGAATGTCCACTTGGGAGAGATGAGGATTCCAGTGCCACCACCCCGCTGACCAGATGCTCTCTGGGTATGCGAGAACACGTGGTCAGACGAGGAGAGAGCAGTAGGAGTAGCAGTGTTTTCTGTGGTAATCCATGTTTCCGTCAGCGCCAAGAAGTTGAGGGACTGGAGGGTAGCATAGGCTGAGATGAACTCTGCCTTGTTGGCCGCAGACCGGCAGTTCCAGAGGCTGCCGGAGACCTGGAACTCCACGTGGGTCGTTCACGCTGGGACCACCACATTAGAGTGGCAGCGGCCACGCGGTGTGAAGCGTTTGTGTGGCCTGTGCAGAGAGGAGAGAACAGGGATAGACAGACACATAGTTGACAGGCTACAGGAGAGGCTACGCTAATGCAAAGGAGATTGAAAATGAATGAAAATTAACTACACAACTGGGGAAGCGAGAGAGCAGGGCCTTCCTCCCTAACCATTCACTGAAACACTCAAATATAACTTTTTCAACTTCCACTTTAGAAATTATAATTGATGTAGACACAGTGGTTCAATGTTTCCGTAGTTTATTCAGCTAGATAACTTGGTACAGTATTCTTCCGTGAAACCCACCCAGTGCACCGTATCCTATGATGCCTTAGCTAACTAGCATGCTAGCATCCAACAACACACGGTTAGCTCCAATACTTGGTTACAATCCCAATACATTTCAGAATAACAAAATGTTACCGACCGCCTTGATTCAGTCCTATGTACTAACATCTATAATTGTGTTACATTGGATTAAAGCAGAGACACAGAGCTACAAAATAGTATATTATATACTGCATTTGAGGAACAATTGGAAAGTAATTCTGCTTTGAAAGTTGCTAACCTTGTAACCTCACTTTTGAGAAAATGGCCTTTGAATGTTTTGGTAGCTACTGGAGAGCTCTTCTTTGTCTACACCCATTCAGCATTGTTCACACCCTCTTATGCTTTAGCCCCCACCCAAACTCTGACCATTTTACTCGCCCTAGCAGAGCTGGTTAGGCTGTTTTCATACTATCCAGAGTGTTGGTGACTGTAACTGTACTGCTGGCATAAATTTAATTATGCTTTTTGCTGACGTTTACTGACACAGGCCATATTCAACAGGTGTTGAGTGCTCATAAATTCATCAGTTATTCTGCACTCTGGCACACTCGAAATGGTTCAAAATGGTTACTATTGGAGTCTTTTGTTAACCTCTTATGGCTAGGGGGCAGTATTTTCACGGCTGGATAAAAAACGTACCCGATTTAATCTGATTATTAGTCCTGCCCAGAAACTAGAATATGCATATAATTATTAGCTTTGGAGAGAAAACACTCCACAGTTTCTGAAACTGTTTGAATGGTGTCTGTGAGTATAACAGAACTCCTATGGCAGGCAAAAACCTGAGATGCTTCTGTTCAGGAAGTACCCTGTTTGAACATTTCTTGCCCTTGTTGATTCTCTCTATCTATTACAAGGGATCTCTGCTGTTACGTGACACTTCCCACGTCTCCAATGAAGTCTCAGAGCCCGGGAAAAACAGGAATCACGTAATTCAAAGCCCTGGCTGAAGCACACGAGAGCAAAAGCGAAGTGGTCACTCAGTGGACTAAGCCTTACGCTCGCGACCCGCCCCGCCCCCGGCTTTCAGTTTTTCCCTCAGTATACAGACAGGCAGATTCCCGGTCGGAATATTATCTCTTTTCTAAGAGATAAATTGCATAAAAATTGGTTTTAAACAGCGGTTGACATGCTTCGAAGTACGGTAATGGAATATTTAGAATTATTTTGTCAAATTCTGCGTCATGCTCGTGGCCGAGATTTAGCGTTGGGATAGTGTCTAGAACGCACGAACAAAACGTCTTGATGGAACATAACGATGGATTATTTGGGACCAAACCTACATTTGTTATTGAAGTAGAAGTCCTGGCAGTGTATTCTGACGAAGAACAAGCAAGGTAAGAACATTTTTCTTATAGGAAATGTGATTTTGGTGAAGGCTAAACTGTTTGGGTGTCTAAATAGCTAGCCCTGTGATGCCGGGCTATGTACTTAGATTATTGCAAAATGTGCTTCATCCGAAAAGCTATTTTAAAATCGGACATATCGAGTGCATAGAGGAGTTCTGTATCTATAATTCTTAAAATAATTGTTATGCTTTTTGTGAACGTTTATCGTGAGTAATTTAGTAAAATCACCGGAAGTGTTCGGTGGGAATGCTAGTTCTGAACGTCACATGCTAATGTTAAAAAGCTGGTTTTTGATATAAATATGAACTTGATTGAACAGACATGCATGTATTGTATAACATAATGTCCTAGGTGTGTCATCTGATGAAGATCATAAAAGGTTAGTGCTGCATTTAGCTATGGTTTGGGTTTATGTGACATGATATGCTAGCTTGAAAAATGGGTGTCTGATTATTTCTGGCTGGGTACTCTGCTGACATAATCTAATGTTTTGCTTTCGCTGTAAAGCCTTTTTGAAATCGGACAGTGTGGTTAGATAAAGGAGAGTCTTGTCTTTAAATAGCTGTAAAATAGTCATATGTTTGAAAAATTGAAGTTTTCGGATTTTAGAGGAGTTTGTATTTCGCGCCCCGCCCATCATTGGATATTGGAGCAGACGTTCCGCTAGCGGAACGTGTAGATGTAAGAGGTTTTAAGACATGTAGCTAGCTAGCTAGCGAGCTAGGTAAACAATGAACCATAATCCCAACTCATGATGTTACTACCTTGCATGAATGTGCAGGTAGCTAACTAACCAGGTTCAATGTTAGCTAGCTAACATTAGGCTAAACGAATAATACGATCATACATGTAACATTAGCTAGTGAACCAGCCAGCTAACATTAGCTAGCTAGCTGAATAGTACACTTTGACTTGAAATGAAAAGTAATTATGTCAAAATTAGAAACGTGTAGTATCTGAAAATGTAGCTAGCTGGACTATCTTACCCGTGGTCTGAAATCAGAGTAGATAGCCAGGGCGAATTTACCAGCAAGTACATCTATCAACAGTTGTTGCAGTGACATTGTATTGAAATGGATACTTGCATAGTGGAGTCTTTTGTAAAGACATGTAGTTCGCTAGCTAGCTAAACAATGAACCATAATCCCAACCCTGTTTTGGGGGACCTGCTTGGTTCTGGTATGGTTCCCAATCAACATTCTTGCTTATAAATCGATATGTGGACACCATAGATCAAAATGACTTGCATTGAGTGGTAGCCCTGATTCTTACGGACACAGGAGTATGTCTCTTTCGACTGTGTGAAGCAGGATGTGAAATCTGACACCACTTGAAGCTGGGTAGTCCCTACTACAATTTCATTAGCTCTTCCGACTTTCCATTAACTCATGGCTAAACCCTATGTCACAGCCACTAACAGTGAATCCTGACATCGTAACTCAGCAGGAGAGAGTGGTTTTGTCGCTGTAGCACATTCAGGGATCACTTTACACTTTTTGTTCATTATTATGAGATGAAAGGCAAGTTCCTTACGAGTTCAGGAAGCCAAGCTAGAGTTCTGTGAGACGTTCAAAGCGATGGGGACACTAAATATACAAGCATGTATTTTACAGGTATAAGGAAGGTGAAATCTTATAGTTAGTAATTTCATGAAATGATAATACTATATTTAGAAAAAATATAAGTTATTTCAAACCTTATTCATACAGTTTGGATGAATAGGAAATACATCACATAAAATAGTTCATATTTTCATATTTGTACTGTGTACTTAAGCTTGTGTTCTCAAAAGTAACTACACCTCAGCCATTTATAACTATATTTACCAGAAAGGGGAAATGGAGTATGCAGCATTAATTAGATTACGTTTTCAGATTATATTAACCTCTCTAGGGTAGGGGGCAGTATTTGCACGGCCGGATAAAATACGTACCCGATTTAATCTGGTTACTACTCCTGCCCAGTAACTAGAATATGCATATAATTGTTTGATTTGGATAGAAAACACCCTAAAGTTTCTAAAACTGTTTGAATGGTGTCTGTGAGTACAACAGAACTCATTTGGCAGGCCAAAACCTGAGAAGATTCCAAACAAAAAGCGCTCTCTCTGACTATTTCTTGGCCTTCTTGATCATCTCTAACCAAAACAGGGGATCTCTGGCATAACGTGAAATTTTCTAATGCTCCCATAGGCTCTCAGAAGGCGCCAGAACGATGAATGGTGGCTTTGCAGGCTATGGCTGAAAAACATTAGCGCATTTAGTAAGTGGTCGATCTGAGGACAATGAGACTGGAGGCGCCTGCACGAGCCGACACCATGTTTACTTTCTCTCTCTTTGAACAAAAACAACAACTCCCGGTCGGAATATTATCGCTTTTTTACGAGAAAAATAGCATAAAATTGATTTTAAACAGCGTTTGACATGCTTCGAAGTACGGTAATGGAATATTTTGAAATTTTTGGTCACGAAACGCGCCGGGCGCGTCACCCTTCTTTACCCTTCGGATAGTGTCTTGAACGCACGAACAAAACACCGCTATTTGGATATAACTATGGATTATTTGGAACCAAATCAACATTTGTTATTGAAGTAGAAGTCCTGGGAGTGCATTCTGACGAAGAACAGCAAAGGTAATCAAACTTTTCTAATAGTAAATCGGAGTTTGGTGAGTACCACACTTGGTGGGTGTCAAAATAGCTAGCCTGTGATGGCCGGGCTATCTACTCAGAATATTGCAAAATGTGCTTTCACCGAAAAGATATTTTAAAATCGGACATAGCGAGTGCATAAAGGAGTTCTGTATCTATAATTCTTAAAATAAATGTTCTGTTTTTTGTGAACGTTTATCGTGAGTAATTTAGTAAATTCACCGGAAGTGTTCGGTGGGAATGCTAGTCACATGCTAGTCACATGCTAATGTAAAAAGCTGGTTTTTGATATAAATATGAACTTGATTGAACAAAACATGCATGTATTGTATAACATAATGTCATAGGATTGTCATCTGATGAAGATCATCAAAGGTTAGTGCTGCATTTAGCTGTGGTTTGGGTTTATGTCACATTAAATCCTAGCTTGAAAAATGGGTGTCTGATTATTTCTGGCTGGGTACTCTGCTGACATAATCTAATGTTTTGCTTTCGTTGTAAAGCCTTTTTGAAATTGGACAGTGTGGTTAGATTAACGAAAGTCTTGTCTTTAAAATGGTGTAAAATAGTCATATGTTTGAGAAATTGAAGTAATAGCATTTCTAAGGTATTTGAATATCGCGCCACGGGATTACACCATGTGGAGTGCAATAGAGATTGCATCATCTGTGGATCTGTTAGGGCGGTATCTGTATCCGTGACCAACAGATGCATATCTGCATTCCTAGTCTGAAATCCATATGTTTGAGCTGAATGAATCTATTTCAATTGACTGATTTCCTTAAATGAACTGTAACTCAGTAAAATATTTGAAGTTGTTGCACGTTGTGTTTATATATATTTATTTGTTACATTAAAGCCTTATTCTAAAATGGATTAACCTCTCTTGGGTAGGGGTTAATATTTTGACGTCCGGATGGAAAGCGTGCCTGTAGTAAACTGCCTGCTACTCAGGCCCAGAAGCTAAGATATGCATATTATTAGTATATTTGGATAGAAAACACTCTGAAGTTTCTAAAACTGTTTGAATGATGTCTGTGAGTATAACAGAACTCATATGGCAGGCAAAACCCGAGAAGAAATACAACCAGGAAGTGTGGAAATCTGAGGTTTGTAGTTTTTCAAGTGATTGCCTATCTAATACACAGTGTCTGTGGGGTCATTTTGCACTTCCTAAGGCTTCCACTAGATGTCAACAGTCTTTAGAACGTTGTTTCATGCTTCTACTGTGAATGGGGAGAGAATAAGAGCATATGGATTAAGATGATGGAGAAAATGACATGAGTTCAATCGCACGCGCTCCGGTGAGAGTTAGTTGTGTTCCTTTTCATTTCTGAAGACAAAGAAATCATCCGGTTGGAACATTATGGAAGATTTATGATAAAAACATCATAACAATTGATTCTATACATCGTTTGACATGTTTCTACGAACTGTAACATAACTTTTTTGACTTTTCGTCTGAACTTACTGTGCGAGCACAGTGCATTTGGATTACTCAACTGAATGCGCGAACAAAAAGGAGGTATTTCGACATAAATATGGACTTTATCGAAACAAAACAAACATTTATTTTGGAACTGGGATTCCTGGGAGTGCATTCCGATGAAGATAATCAAAGGGAAGTGAATATTTATAATGTTATTTGTGACTTCTGTTGACTCCAAAATGGCGGCTATCTGTATGGCTTGTTTTGATGTCTGAGCGCTGTACTCAGATTATTGCAAAGTTTGCTTTCGCCGTAAAGCTTTTTTGAAATCTGACACAGCGGTTGCATTAAGGAGAAGTTTATCTATAATTCTGTGCATAACACTTGTATCTTTTATCAAAGTTTATGATGAGTATTTCTTTAAATTGATGTGCTCATTCACCGGCGGTTTTGGAGGCAAAACATTTCTGAACATTACACGCCAATGTAAAATGGGTTTTTTAGATATAAATATGAACTTTACCGAGCAAAACATACATGTATTGTGTAACATGAAGTCCTATGAGTGCAATCTGATGAAGATCATCAACGTCCTGTCGTGTCCCGTGTATATATATATATATTTACATATTTTTTCTTCACTTATCTTTTTACATTTTTTTTATTCTAAATACTCAACCTCAAAGCACTCTCCTGCAACCCGCCTCATCAATTAAAAAAAAAAAAAAAGAAAGTATTATTTACCTCATCTGAATTCCACGACAGAAGCTAGCCAGAGGTTAGCCATTTTCACTGGCTAACGTTGAAGTTCAGCTAGCTACGGTTAGCTGTCCTCAGCTATCCATTAGCTCGAAAAGCTATCGCCAGTTTTTGTACAGCGCGACTCAGACCAGAGCATATCGGACCTATTCTCTCTCCTTTCCTCGATTTCTACCGCAGGCTCTGGACATTTACACCTGGATCTTGCAGCTAACTAGCTGCTACCTGAGTGACTATTGGCAACGTCGGTCTCGGAATTAACACACACTATTACGGAGCTAGCTAGCTAGCCAGCTGAAGAATTCCGTCAGCCACTCGTGGGCTACTCCTGAGCTAGCCAGCTGAAGTGTCTCCTGGGCTACAACTCACCTATCCTGACCCGTTTTACTGCCGATGCGGAGCCCCATTGGGTCTTCACGACTGGATCACCGACGTTATCTGCCCGAGGGAGTTGTCCAACTGGCCCCTCCGTCGCGACGTAACCTGATCGCCCATCTGCGGCCAGCTAATCGTTAGCTGTCTTTTCGGCTGCGATCTGAATAGGTCTGTCGGACACTTTTCTTGGGCCACTATAACTAACTATTTTGCCAACTTGGACAGGTCCCCCCTTCCACACGGAACCCCACTAACCCACAGACGGAAACGCACGAGGCGGCTAAAAACAGACCTCCCTCCCATCTTCCACCAGCTTGCTACCTATGGCCCGGCTAGCTGTCTGATTCTCACTGGACCCTCTGATCACTCGGCTAAGCATGCCTCTTCTTAATGTCAATATGCCTTGTCCATTGCTGTTCTGGTTAGTGTTTATTGGCTTATTTCACTGTAGAGTCTCTAGCCCTGCTCATTATACCTTATCCAACCTCTCAGTTCCTCCACCCACACATGCTATGAAATCTTCTGGTTTCAATGATATTTCTAGAGACAATATCTCTCTCATAATCACTAAATGCCTAGGTTTACCTCCTCTGTACTCACATCCCACCATACCTTTGTCTGTACATTATACCTTGAAGCTATTTTATCGCCCCCAGATACCTGCTCCTTTTTCTCTCTATTCTGGACGTCACAGACGACCAATTCTTATAGCTTTTAGCCGTACCCTCATACTTATCCTTCTCTGCTCCGCTGGGGATGTAGAGGTGAATCCAGGCCCTTCAGTGCCTGGCTCCACACCTACTCCCCAGGCGCTCTCTTTTGATGACTTCTGTAACCGTAATAGCCTTGGTTTCATGCATGTTAACATTAGAAGCCTCCTCCCTAAGTTTGTTTTATTCACTGCTTTAGCACACTCTGCCAACCCGGATGTCCTAGCTGTGTCTGAATCTTGGCTTAGGAAGTCCACCAAAAACTGTGAAATCTTCATCCCTAACTACAACGTTTTCAGACAAGATAGAACAACCAAAGGGGGCGGTGTTGCAATCTACTGCAGAGATAGCTTGCAGAGTTCTGTCCTGCTATCCAGGTCTGTACCCAAACAATTTGAACTTCTACTTTTAAAAATCCACCTCTCCAAAAACAAGTCTCTCACCGTTGCTGCCTGCTATAGACCCCCCTCGGCCCCTAGCTGTGCTCTGGACACCATATGTGAACTGATTGCCCCCCATCTATCTTCAGAGCTCGTGCTACTAGGCGACCTAAACTGGGACATGCTTAACACCCCAGCCATTCTACAATCCAAGCTTGATGCCCTCAATCTCACACAAATTATTAATGAACCCACCAGGTACAACCCCAAAGCCGCAAACACTGGCACCCTCATAGATATCATCCTAACCAATGTGCCCTCTAATTACACCTCTGCTGTTTTCAACCAAGATCTCAGCGATCACTGCCTCATTGCCTGCACCCGTAATGGGTCAGCGGTCAAACGACCTCCACTCATCACTGTCAAACGCTCCCTGAAACATTTCAACGAGCAAGCCTTTCTAATCGACCTGGCCCTGGTATCTTGGAAGGATATTGACCTCATCCCGTCAGTAGAGGATGCCTGGTTATTTTTTAAAAATGCATTCCTCTCCATCTTAAATAAGCATGCCCCTTTCAAGAAATTTAGAACCAGGAACAGATATAGCCCTTGGTTCTCCCCAGACCTGACTGCCCTTAACCAACACAAAAATATCCTGTGGCGTTCTGCATTAGCATCGAACTGCCCCCGCGATATGCAACTTTTTAGGGAAGTTAGAAACCAATACACACAGGCAGTTAGAAACGCCAAGGCTAGCTTTTTCAAACAGAAATTTGCTTCGTGCAACTCCAACTCTAAAAAGTTCTGGGACATTGTAAAGTCCATGGAGAATAAGAACACCTCCTCCCAACTGCCCACTGCACTGAGGATAGGAAACTCTGTCACCACCGATAAGCCCACTATAATTGAGAATTTCAATAAGCATTTTTCTACGGCTGGCCATGCTTTCCACCTAACTACCCCTACTGCATTCAACAGCACTGCACCCCCCACAGCTACTCGCCCAAGCCTCCCCCATTTCTCCTTCTCCCAAATCCATTCAGCTGATGTTCTGAAAGAGCTGCAAAATCTGGACCCCTACAAATCAGCTGGGCTTGACAATCTGGACCCTTTCTTTCTAAAATTATCTGCCGAAATTATTGCAACCCCTATTACTAGCCTGTTCAACCTCTCTTTCGTGTCGTCTGAGATTCCCATAGATTGGAAAGCAGCTGCTGTCATCCCCCTCTTCAAAGGAGGTGACACTCTTGACCCAAGTTGCTACAGACCTATATCCATCCTACCCTGCCTTTCTAAGGTCTTCGAAAGCCAAGTCAACAAACAGATTACCGAATATTTTGAATCCCACCGCACCCTCTCCGCTATGCAATCTGGTTTCAGAGCTGGTCATGGGTGCACCTCAGCCACGCTCAAGGTCCTAAACGACATCGTAACCGCCATCGATAAGAAACATTACTGTGCTGCCGTATTCATTGACCTGGCCAAAGCTTTTGACTCTGTTAATCACCACATCCTCATCGGCAGACTTAGTAGCCTTGGTTTCTCAAACGATTGCGTCGCCTGGTTCACCAACTACTTCTCTGACAGAGTTCAGTGTGTCAAATCGGAGGGCCTACTGTCTGGACCTCTGGCAGTCTCTATGGGGGTACCACAGGGTTCAATTCTTGGGCCAACTCTTTTCTCTGTATACATAAATGATGTCGCTCTTGCTGCTGGTGAATCTCTGATCCACCTCTACGCAGACGACACCATTCTGTATACTTCTGGCCCTTCTTTGGACACTGTGTTAACAACCCTCCAGACGAGCTTCAATGCCATTCAACTCTCCTTCCGTGGTCTCCAACTGCTCCTAAACACAAGTAAAACTAAATGCATGCTCTTCAACCGATCGCTGCCTGCACCTGCCCGCCCATCCAGCATAACTTCTCTGGACGGTTCTAACTTAGAATTTGTGGACAACTACAAATACCTAGGTGTCTGGTTAGACTGTAAACTCTCCTTCCAGACTCACATCAATCATCTCCAATCCAAAGTGAAATCTAGAATTGGCTTCCTATTTCGCAACAAAGCATCCTTCACTCATGCTGCCAAACATACCCTCGTAAAACTGACCATCCTACCAATCCTCGACTTCGGCGATGTCATTTACAAAATAGCCTCCAATACCCTACTCAACAAGCTGGATGCAGTCTATCACAGTGCCATCCGTTTTGTCACCAAAGCCCCATATACAACCCACCACTGCGACCTGTATGCTCTCGTTGGCTGGCCTTCACTTCATCATCGTCGCCAAACACATTGGCTCCAGGTCATCTACAAGACCCTGCTAGGTAAAGTCCCCCCTTATCTCCGCTCACTGGTCACCATAGCAGCACCCACCTGTAGCACGCGCTCCAGCAGGTATATCTCTCTGGTCACCCCTAAAGCCAACTCCTCCTTTGGTCGTCTCTCCTTCCAGTTCTCAGCTGCCAATGATTGGAACGAACTACAAAAATCTCTAAAACTGGAAACACTTATCTCCCTCACTAGCTTTAAGCACCAGCTGTCAGAGCAGCTCACAGATCTCTGCACCTGTACATAGCCCATCTTTAATTGAGCCCAAACTACTACCTTTTCCCCTACTGTATTTATTTATTTTATTTATTTTGCTCCTTTGCACCATATTATTTATATTTTAACTTTTAACTTTCTTCAAACTACAAATCTACCATTCCAGTGTTTTTTCTTGCCATACTTTATTTACTTTGCCACCATGGCATTTTTTTGCCTTTACCTCCATTATCTCACATCATTTGCTCACATTGTATATAGTCTTATTTTTTCTACTGCATCATTGATTGTATGTTGTTTTACTCCATGTGTAACTCTGTGTTTTTGTATGTTGTCGAACTGCTTTGCTTTATCTTGGCCAGGTCGCAATTGTAAATGAGAACTTGTTCTCAACTTGCCTACCTGGTTAAATAAAGGTGAAATAAAATAAATAAATAAAAAAAGGTTAGTGATTGACTTTAGCTGTATTTCTGTTTTTTGTGACGCCTCTCCTTGCTTGGACAATGGCTGTGTGGTTTTTCTTGTCTAAGTGCTGTCCATAACATAATCTAATGCTATGTTTTTGCTGTAAAGCATTTTTGAAATCGGACAATGTGGTTGGATTAACGAGAAGATTATCTTTAAAATGGTGTAAAATACTTGTATGTGTGAGAAATTTGAATTATGAGATTTTTGTTGTTTTGAATTTGGCGCTCTGCTATTTCACTGGCTGTTGGCTAGGTGGGACGCTACCGTCTGCTACTCAGGCCCAGACGCTAGGATATGCATATAATTGGTAGATTTGGATAGAAAACACAAAAGTTTCCAAAAATGTTAAAATAATGTCTGTGAGTATAACATAACTGATATGGCAGGCAAAAACCAGAGGAAAATCCATCCAGGAAGTACTATTATTTTGAAAGGCTGTTTTTCCATTGAAAGCCTATCCACCATACAAAGACTTAGGACCCAGTTCACAATCTCTATGTCTTCTTCTACATTTGGCCAGTCTTTAGGCATTGTTTCAGGCTTTTACTCTGAAAAATGAGGGAGATACAGCACTTTCAATGAGTGGACAGACATTGAGTCCAGGGTGCGATCGGGAGCGCATCTTTCTTGTTTCTCCTTTTCTATTGACGAAGCTTTTGTCCGGTTGAAATATTATTGATTATTTATGACAAAAACAACATGAGGATAGATTTTAAACATCATTTGACATGTTTCTACGAACTTTTATTGTACTTTTTAGATTTTTTGTATGTCTGTTGTGACCTCGCTTTGTTCCAATGGATTGCTGAACAAAATGCACCAACAAAACAGAGGTTTTTGGACATAAAGAGGGACATTATCGAACAAAACAAACATTTATTGTGTAACATGGAGTCTTCGCAGTGCAACCATATGAAGATCATCAAAGTTAAGTGATACATTCTATCGCTATTTCTGACTTTTGTTACTCCTCTTCAAGGGTGCTAACTGTTTGTAATGATTTGTCTGCTGGGCGCTGTTCTCAGATAAACGCATGGTTTGTTTTTGCCATAAAGCCTTTTTGAAATCTGACACAGCGGTTGGATTAAAAAGAAGTTTATCTTTAAAATCATGTATAACACTTGTATGTTTCATGAATTTTAAAAATGAGTATTTCTGGTTTTGAATTTGGCGCTCTGCAATTTCACTGGATGTTGGCCAGGTGGGACGCTAGTGAGGTTAAAAATAAAAAACAGAAATACCTTATTTACATAAGTATTCAGACAATTTTCTATGAGACTTGAGATTTAGCTCAGGTGAATCCTGTTTCCATTGATCATCCTGAATTAATTGGACATGGTTTGGAAAGGCACACACTTGTCTATATAAGGTCACAGAGATGTCAGAGCAAAAACCAAGCAATGAGGTCGAAGGAATTCTGAGACAGGATTGTGTCGAGGCACAGATCTGAGGAAGGGTACCAAAACATTTCTGTCACGTTGAAGGTCCCCAAGAACACAGTGGCCTCCATCAAATGGAAGAAGTTTGGAAACACATAGACTCTTCCTAGAGATGGCCATCTGGCCAAACTGAGCAATCGGGGGAGAAGGGCTGTCGTGGAGGTGACCAAGAACCCGATGGTCACTCTGACAGAGCTCCAGAGTTCCTCTGTTGAGATGGGAGAACCTTCCAGAAGGGCAACCATTTCTACAGCACTCCACCAATTAGGCCTTTATTGTAGAGTGGCAAGACTGAAGGCACTCCTCAGTAAATGGCACATTACAGCCCGCTTGGAGTTTGCCGAAAGGCACCTAAAGTACTGTCAGACCATGAGAAACAAGATTTTCTGGTCTTATGAAACCAAGATTGACGAAATTGGACAAAACCTGGCACCATCCCTAAAGGGAAGCATGGTGGTGGCAGCAGCGTAATGTGGGGATATCTTTCAGTGGCAGGAACTGGAAAACTAGTCAGGATCAAGGGATAGATGAACGGAGCAAAGTACAGAGAGATCCTTGATGAAAACCTGATCCAGAGCACTCAGGACCTCAGACTGTGGTGAAGGTTCACCTTCCAACAGGACAACGACCCCAAGCACACAGCCAAGAAAACACAAGAGTGGCTTTGGGACAAGTCTCTGAATGTCCTTGAGTGGCCCAGCCAGAGCCCGGACTTGAACCCTATCGAACATCTCTGGAGAGACCTGACAATAGCTGGGCAGCGATGCTCCCCATCCATCTTGACAGACCTTGTGAGGATCTGCAGAGAAGAATGGGAGAATCTCCCCAAATACAGGTGTGCCAAGCTTATAGCCCAAGAAGAATTGAGGCTGTAATCGCTGCCAAAGGTGCATCAATAAAGTACTAATTAACCTGTTAGGGTATAGGGGGCAGTATTTTCACGGCTGGATAAAAAAATGTACCCGATTTAATCTGGTTACTAATCCTACCCAGTAACTACAATATGCATATACTTATTATATATGGATAGAAAACACCCTAAAGTTTCAAAAACTGTTTGAATGGTGTCTGTGAGTATAACAGAACTCATTTGGCAGGCAAAACCCTGAGACAGATTCTGACAGGAAGTGGATACCTGATGTGTTGAATTGACTTTAAGCCTATACCATTGAAAAACAAAGGGGCTGAGGAATATTTTGGCACTTCCTATTGCTTCCACAAGATGTCCCCAGCCTTTACAAAGTGTTTTGAGTCTTCTACAGTGAGATCTGACTGAAGAAGAGCCTTGGAACGTGATGGCCCATTAGACACCTGGCGTGCGAGTTGATGGTGGGTACTCTCATTCCGAAACGTTTTAAAAGAGAACCCAATGGTCCGCCTTGAATTTTATTCATGTTCTGGTTAAAAAAGGCCCTAATGATTTATGCGATACAACGTTTGACATGTTTGAACGAACGTAAATATATTTTTTCCATTCTTGAAGTGAAGTGAAGTCCGGCTGGCTTAGATCATGTGCTACAACACGGAGGTTTTTGGACATAAATGATGAGCTTTTTTGAACAAAACTACATTCGTTATGGACCTGGGATTCTTTGGAAGTGACATCTGATGAAGAGAATCAAAGGTAATGGATTATTTACATAGTATTTTCGATTTTAGATCTCTCCAACATGGCGGTTAGTCTGTATCGCAATGCGTATTTTTCTGGCGCAGTGCTCAGATTATTGCAAAGTGTGATTTCCCAGTAAGGTTAATTTTAAATCTGGCAAGTCCATTGCGTTCAAGAGATGTAAATCTATAATTCTTTGAATGACAATATAATATTTTACCAATGTTTTCTAATATTAATTAATTATTTTGTTGTCATGACTTGACTGCCGGTATTGGAGGGAAACGATTTCCTGAACATCAACGCCATAGTAAAACGCTGTTTTTAGATATAAATATGAACTTGATAGAACTAAAAATGCATGCATTGTCTAACATAATGTCCTAGGAGTGTCATCTGATGGAGATTGTAAAAGGTTAGTGCATAATTTTAGCTGATTTTATGGTTTTGGTGACGCCTGTCTTTGAATCGACAATACACTACACACAGCTATTGTCAATGTACTCTCCTAACATAACCTAACTTTATGCTTTCCCCGTAAAACCTTTTTGAAATCGGAAAACGTGGTTAGATTAAGGAGATGTTTATCTTTCTAAGGCTGTAAGTTAGTTGTATGTTTGAGAAATTTGAATTTTGACATTTATTTGGTTTCAAATTTGCCGCTCTTGAACTGCCCCTGCTGTTGATAGGGTGCGCCACGGGTGGCATGCTAACGTCCCACATAGCCCCAAGAAGTTAAAGGGTCTGAATACTTATGTAAATGTGATATTTCATTTATATATATATATATTTATATATATATATATATATATATATATATATATATATATATATATATATATATATATACTGCTCCAAAAAATAAAGGGAACACTAAAATAACACATCCTAGATCTGAGTGAATGAATCTTTTTTCTTTACATAGTTGAATGTGCTGACAACAAAATCACACAAAAATAATCAATGGATATCCAATGTATCAACCCATGGAGGTCTGGATTTGGAGTCACACTCAAAATTAAAGTGGAAAACCACACTACAGGCTGATCCAACGTTGATGTAATGTCCTTAAAACAAGTCAAAATGAGGCTCAGTAGTGTGTGTGCCCTCCACGTGCCTGTATGACCTCCCTACAACGCCTGGGCATGCTCCTGATGAGGTGGCGGATGGTCTCCTGAGGGATCTCCTCCCAGACCTGGACTAAAGCATCCAACAACTCCTGGACAGTCTGTGGTGCAACGTGGCGTTGGTGGATGGAGCGAGACATGATGTGCTCAATTGGATTCAGGTCTGGGGAACGGGCGGGCCAGTCCATAGCATCAATGCCTTCCTCTTGCAGGAACTGCTCACACACTCCAGCCACATGAGGTCTAGCATTGTCTTGCATTAGGAGGAACCCAGGGCCAACCGCACCAGCATATGGTCTCACAAGGGGTCTGAGGATCTCATCTCGGTACCTAATGGCAGTCAGGCTACCTCTGGCGAACACATGGAGGGCTGTGCGGCCCCCCAAAGAAATGATACCCCACACCATGACTGACCCACCGCCAAACCGGTCATGCTGGAGGATGTTGCAGGCAGCAGAACGTTCTCCACGGCGTCTCCAGAATGTCACGTCCGTCACATGTGCTCAGTGTGAACCTGCTTCATCTGTGAAGAGCACAGGGCGCCAGTGGCGAATTTGCCAATCTTGGTGTTCTCTGGCAAATGCCAAACGTCCTGCACGGTGTTGGGCTGTAAGCACAACCCCCACATGTGGACGTCGGGCCCTCATACCACCCTCATGGAGTCTGTTTCTGACCGTTTGAGCAGACACATGCACATTTGTGGCCTGCTGGAGGTCATTTTGCAGGGCTCTGGCAGTGCTTCTCCCGCTCCTCCTTGCACAAAGGCGGAGGTAGCGGTCCTGCTGCTGGGTTGTTGCCCTCCTACGGCCTCCTCCACGTCTCCTGATGTACTGGCCTGTCTCCTGGTAGCGCCTCCATGCTCTGGACACTACGTTGACAGACACAGCAAACCTTCTTGCCACAGCTCGCATTGATGTGCCATCCTTGATGAGCTGCACTACCTGAGCCACTTGTGTGGGTTGTAGACTCCGTCTCATGCTACCATTGGAGTGAAAGCACTGCCAGCATTCAAAAGTGACCAAAACATCAGCTAGGAAGCATGGGAACTGAGAAGTGGTCTGTGGTCACCACCTGCAGAACCACTCCTTTATTGGGGGTGTCGTGCTAATTGCCTATAATTTCCACCTGTTGTCTATTCCATTTGCACAACAGCATGTGAAATTTATTGTCAATCAGTGTTGCTTCCTAAGTGGACAGTTTGATTTCACAGAAGTGAGATTGACTTGGAGTTACATTGTGTTGTTTAAGTGTTCCCTTTATTTTTTTGAGCAGTGTGTATATATATATATATATATATATATATATATATATATATATATATATATATATATATATATATATATATATATATTTGTCTGCATCTACATTTGCAAAAATTTCTTAAAGCAGTTTTTGCTTTGTGGGGTATTTTGTGTAGATTGATGATGAAAAAAAACTAAGAAACAATTTTAGAATAAGGCTGTAATGTAACAAAATATAAAAAAAGTCAAGTGTTCTGAATACTTTCCGAAATTTGTATGGTGTCTCAAACAATTGAAGTTTTGATAGTCAATGACAACTCATATTTGTCAAATCACAAGTGCTCTCTCTTATTTAATTAATCCAGAATTGACGATTTAACTGTCTTAAAACTGATAGTAGGTTAAAAACACTGCATGTACTTATTCCTCATTAGGAAGACTACTCATGCGTCTACCAGGGAGTGTATACTGGTATTATGTGTAAACCCCTATCACGGAACATGGACCTTGGAGGTTGTAGACGACAGAGGCATGGTAGAATTATTCCCAAAAATATCTTCATCGCCAGTATTTGCTTCAGTTTCTCTTTGGCTTTGAGTGCTGTGTTTAAAATCCCTGAGCTATTCAGTATCTGTCAGCTGACTTTCTCTCATGTTTATGCAGGAGGGGGAACCTCCCTTAGTGCTGATGTCTGTATTTGGTTTGTCTGCATCTGCCCACTGTAACAGGGTGACTCTTTGCTGAAATGGCAGTGTTGTGATTTTCAGAAAGGCCACGCTACAGCAGGGGGATGTGCTGGTCCATAACAACAGCCACAGAGATCAAACAATACATTAGTAATTGTAAATCCCACTATTCAAAATTGATAAGGAGTGAAGGGGGTGACTGTGGTCCATTATACAATAGGTGGTTCTAATCCTGAATTCTGATTGGTTAAAACCACATTTTCAGCCAATGTCTATTCCACAAATTACCACTGGCTGAATCTATGATGTTAAAATGCCTATGCACTGTTCCATCTGACTTTTCAAACCACTGACTCATCAGCCCAGCCAGGCAATTTTTAAACTTGATCTACTTCTAGACATTATCTCACATTTCTTTAAGACTAACATTTCATTTTCAGCTGTGGAGATTTGAATAAACCTTGCTGTCTTTCTCTCCAAAATGTGCAACATTGTTTCAATATTCAAATTCAATCTCCAGCTGTCTCATAGTAATGAACATGTCGGGACGAGAAAGACAGGCAGGCAGCGTTTCTCAGCCAGTTGACATCATTTCTATAGATATACTGTTTACAAAGAAATCTCAATTGAAAAAAGGTAAAACAAAACGAAGTGCAGCTAGTTTGCAGTCTTTACAGCTTCAGTTTGATGTAATTGTGTTAGCTGTGCTGTTGGCTAGCTCCTCTGAACAACAGTGTCCTGACGAGTGAGCACATTTTCTATGCTAGGCAAAATTGCGCCTGATTAGCTTATTGTTATGGATGTATCCAAATAAATGTCACTAGAAAACAACTACAAGTGCAGCTACTGTTGTTATTCTAGCTGCATGGTTTGACCTGACTGTAAGTTAGCTGTAGTTGGCTAGCTAGCAAACAAGGGATAAGAACTTTGCCAGCCAGTATGGCAATGGAATATTTAAAAGGAACGACTGGTTCGCGCCCATAGATAAAGAACAAAAAGACTGGGTCGCGTCTCTGGCAACCGAACCGATTGAACAAACGACCAGCCGGCTTGGGCAGCAATCCTAGATTTGTGTCGGGACTATAGCTTGTAGAAGGATTAAATAGTATGAATAAATTCATAAAAAAATATATTTTTTATGAAAATATGTCAATCATTATTTTAATATGTTGGTAACCCGTTGTATAAATGTTATTATGCCCTCGAAGCCGATGTTTGGAGGACTTTGTCTTGGGCCTAACATCACCCATGCCATCCTCCAAACACCAGCTTCTCGGGCATTATCACTTAAATAAACAAAGACCGCACAGTTACCACTTCAGTCTCTGGCCTAGGGGTATAAAGCTGTTTAGATGGTGCCTGTTCCAATTTCCATCCATCTCATCCATACCACTCCCCTTTGACAATATTGTCACCAGGAGTCATAGACATTAAATCAGCTCACATTGGCCATGGACAGTATTTCAGCAGATTGAGGCTATAGGGTCCTTACTCAATCAAAACTGGTATCCTGTTTTCTGGATAAAAATAATATTACATTTTTCACACACAGCCAAACCAGATTGAGTGTTCTTTCCCAACATTAAAATAAAATAGAACAAAACATAAATACATTTAACATGGTTGTTTTTATCAGTGGTGTTTATTTATGAAAACAGTATTTATTACATTGGCTGAACGGCATTATCTTGGTTAGCCCTAAATAAATTTTCACAACAAGTACAAGTCTATACACCTGACTGAAATGTCAATTTTCGTGTGGGTCATGAAATAATTAGAAAATCCTCAAGTGTCTTCAAAAATATGTATATGATTAAGAGATAAATAGATAAATACGTTAACAACGGAAACCAACAAAAACACCCAGACAATAAATAAATACTAATAATAAATAACATTCAGAAAATTTTGGGCCAAACTTGGGCCACATAATTGTCTCATATCTTGTCCAACTGAAAGTAGACTCAAAACGACATGCCTCTGTCTGCCAGTCAGCCTATGCTTGCATTACCAGCTTTATGCCAGTGTCTGAGAGAGAGAGAGAGAGAGAGAGAGAGAGAGAGAGAGAGAGAGAGAGAGAATCTGAAAACAATTATTTTGAGGCACTTTTAAGGATGTCAAAGAAGAAAATGCTTGCATTTTCTGTGTTTTCTGTCTTTATTCCCCCTAGAAGTGAAGACATAAAGAAGAATAAATAAGACATACAACATTCAATATAAATGTAATTGAAAGGCTGTCTTTTTCATCTCGCTATCTATCCTCCTTTTAAACATCTTGCGATTGACGATAGAAAGAAAAAAATTCAACAAATTGATTTGCAAAAAATAAAACCCTGAAATAGAAAAAAAAAAAAAAGTTTTGTTAAGAAAAGAAAAACAATGCCATTTAATGTCCACTTTTGGAGTTTACTAAGTGAATAACATCATCAATGTCTGTTTTCTGTTGTTGTTGTCGTTGTGTCTGCTTGAGTATCCGACTGCTCTCCGAATATTCCCGCCAGAGTCTTAAATCGAGGACCCCATTTGTTGAGGTAATCATAGTCCTCATCGGCATCTACTACCAGAGACTCGATGGAGCTAAGCGACTCTGCTACAGAGCCCTCTCCCTCATAGGCATAGGTAGCTAGAGAGTCATAGGGTGGGGCCGAGTTGTCCACATCGTTTTCCTTCAGTCGCTGATTGATGAAGTCACTGATATCTTCACTGTCTTGGGAAACAGGAGTTCGTTTTTTGCCGGTGTTGGGGTCGGGTTTGACATCCCGTCGGAAAAGGTCCCGGTTCTCTTTCAGAAGGTTCTCCTTAATGACTTTGGGGTTGCGAAGGGTGCCCATGTCGAAAGCGTGGGTGTCCTCTTCGCCCCCTCCCTCATCGTCGTAGTGGATTACATTGTCACGGATGTCCTCCTTGGATGTCATCAGGGTCTCCTTCTTCTTCTGTCGTCTCAGACCTACGTAGATGACCACGATCACTGGAGAGAGATCACAGAGAGAATAACGCATTAGTGGTTTATGAAAACTATGAATCACTCTTAATGGTATTGGTAGCCTAAATGGTGCTATATGATGTTGCTAATACAGCATTGGAGAGAGATCAAAGATGTTAGATGACACATTAGTGGTTGATGAAAACTATGAGATAATATAAAGTGCAACTTGCAAAGGGGAAATGTAATGATCCATTGTTTATGTTTTTGTTGGTGGCTTGAGATGGTAAACATTTCCTTGGTATGCATTCGTGACTTGCCAATGAAGAAGTTACCAAATCTCCCACACATATTGTTCCTTAGCAACAGACGTTATGTACTGAGTACTGACATGACAAAAAACATGACATAGTCTTCTGACATTGCATTGTAGTCAAGCACTGATCACAGCATGGGGGTGGATGGATATTCTTAAGAATGTAACTCCACAGTTCCTTCCAATTTCCCTCTAACTGGAGCTGCCCATATCGAACACACATCTCCCACACTCATTTTGTAAAGTAAGGGGAATGAAAGATTATTCCACTGTTTTTTCCTCCTCGCTGTGGTAAATACAGAACATTTCCCATATGGGTTCTTCAGTTGGACAATTCACAAAGGAAAGAAATGCACAGTTCAACACATGTAGAGAAAGTATTCAATTATAATGAAGAAATAAATTGGTTGAAAATTGACAAAAACAATAGAAAGCATGAGAGCTGTAATCTTGACTGCCCTTCTTTTCCTCCTCCTTCGCCTTCTCTTATACGATATTAGTCAAACAGTGTGTCAGCTCCCCCCAGTGGTCAAGGTTTGACATGCATGGTCATTATTATTTGGACAGTTCTTTCTAGGGTGGTAGCTGGGTGTGGTCTAATTGTGATGGTCTGGGGAGGTAACGTTAATTCCAGACAGGCCCTCATGCCAGCCAGTTTGACAGACAGCTTGATTTTCTCATAATTTACACGCAGGAAGGAACAAATGTGTCAGCTTGACATATCCACCACAAAAACTAACTGTCTTTCAAAAAGAGAGTTATCCCTGTAAGTTGTGATTCACTCTGGCACTTTCACTGGGACAGTGTGACTTGATGGAATAACATCGATGCCAGCCATAGCCTCAGGGCATGTTGACTCTGAGTTCTGATAACAGTTCTCTCACCACGTGGTCAACCCTTTCAACACTAACTCTACATTCACAGAGAGCACAGTGGGTGAAGAGGGCCGTGTTCATACTAACAAAGACTCACTCTCCACATGAAAAATGACTCCTTGAAGTTGGCTAGACTAATTCATGAAAGAACACTCGTTGAACAATCTCTAAACCCCATTACCTTTGTAGACAAGTAATTTCGAAAAAGTTGACATAGTGGAGACTTGACGCAATGGTGTGGTCCACGTAACACATTAATACAGAATTCTCCTGGGTACATGCACATCTTAGATGCAAGGGCATATTATTAAATGATGTGACTACTAGCACTAGCGGCTAATAGCAAATTATGCTTTCTGAATCTCAAGATTATATCGACATTATTAATTCAAATCAAATAATATTTTTTTGGTCACATACACATGGTTAGGGGATGTCAATGCGAGTGTAGCGAAATGCTTGTGCTTCTAGTTCCAACAGTGCAGTAACATCTAACAAGTAATATAACAATTCCACAACAACTACCTAATACACACAAATCTAAAGGGATGAAATAAGAATATGTGCATATAAATATATGGATGGGCGATGACTGAGCGGCATAGGCAATATGCAATAGATGGTATAAGATACAGTATATACATATGAGATGAGTAATGTAAGATATGTAATCATTATTAAAGTGGCATTATATAAAGTGACTAGTGATCCATATATTAAAGTGGCCAATGACTTGAGTCTGTATGTAGGCATCAGCCTCTCTGTGTTAGTGATGGCTGTTTAAAACCTCTTTGGGCTAGGGGGCAGTATTTTCACATCTGGATGAAAAGCGTGCCAAGAGTAAACTGCCTGCTACTCAGGCCCAGAAGCTAGGATATGCATATTATTAGTAGATTTGGATAGAGAACACTCTGAAGTTTCTAAACTGTTTGAATGATGTCTGTGAGTATAACAGAACTCATATGGCAGGCAAAAACCTGAGAAAAATCCAACCAGGAAGTGGGAAATCTGAGGCTTGTAGTTTTTCAAGTGATTGCCTATCTAATATACAGTGTAAATGGGGTCATATTGCACTTCCTAAGGCTTCAACTAGATATCAACAGTCTTTAGAACATTGTTTCAGGCTTCTACTGTGAATGCGGAGAGAATAAGAGCTGTTGGATTCAGGTGTCTGGAAAAAAGGCATGACCTCAGTCACGCACACGGCCTTGGGACCGAGCTGAGTTCCTCTTCATTCCTAAAGACAAAAGAATTGTCCGGTTGGAATTTTATTGAAGATTTATGATAAAAACATAATAAAGATTGATTCTATACATCGTTTGACATGTTTCTACAAACTGTAGTATAACCTTTTTGACTTTTTGTCTGGACTTAGTAAGCGCGCGCCTTGTGCATTTGGAATAGCGAACCTAACGCGAGAACAAAATGGACGTATTTGGACATAAAAATGAACTTTATCGAACAAAACAAACATTTATTGTGGAACTAGGAGTGTATTCCGATGAAGATCATCAAAGGTAAGTGTATATTTATAACGCTATATCTGACTTCTGTTGACTCCACAACATGGCGGGTATCTGTATGGCTTGTTTTGGTTTTCTGAGCTCTGTACTCAGATTATTGCAAGGTGTGCTTTCGCCGTGAAGCTTTTTTGAAATCTGACACAGCGGTTGCATTAAGGATAAGTGTATCTTTAATTCTGTGCATAACACTTGTATATTTTATCAAAGTTTATGATAAGTATTTCTGTATATTAACCTGTTTAGGATAGGGGGCAGTATTTTCACGGACGGATAAAAAACGTACCCGATTTAACCTCTTACATCAAGATGTTCCGCTAGCGGAACACCTGCTCCAATATCCAATGATGGGCGTGGCACGAAATACAAATTCCTCTAAAATCCGAAAACTTCCATTTTTCAAACATATGACTATTTTACAGCATTTTAAAGACAAGACTCTCGTTAATCTAACCACACTGTCTTTACATAGAAAGCAAAACATTAGATTATGTCAGCAGAGTACCCAGCCAGAAATAATCAGACACCCATTTTTCAAGCTAGCATATAATGTCACAAAAACCCAGAAGACAGCTAAATGCAGCACTAACCTTTGATGATCTTCATCAGATGACAACCCTAGGACATTATGTTATACAATGCATGCATGTTTTGTTCAGTCAAGTTCATATTTATATCAAAAACCAGCTTTTTTACATTAGCATGTGACGTTCAGTACTAGCATACCCCCCGCAAACCTCCGGTGAATTTACTAAATTACTCACGATAAACGTTCACAAAAAACATAACAATTATTTTAAGAATTATAGATACAGAACTCCTATATGCACTCGCTTTTCGGTGAAAGCACATTTTGCAATATTCTAAGTAGATAGCCCGGCATCACAGGGCTAGCTATTTAGACACCCAGCAAGTTTAGCACTCACCAAAGTCAGATTTACTATAAGAAAAATGTTATTACCTTTGCTGTTCTTCGTCAGAATGCACTCCCAGGACTTCTACTTCAATAACAAATGTTGGTTTGGTCCCAAATAATCCATTATTATATCCAAATAGCGGCGTTTTGTTCGTGCGTTCAAGACACTATCCGAAAGGATAAATAAGGGTGACGAGCACGACGCATTTTGTGACAAAAAAATTCTCAATATTCCATTACCGTACTTCGAAGCATGTCAACCGCTGTTTAAAATAAATTTTTATGCCATTTTTCCCGTAAAAAAAGCGATAATATTCCGACCGGGAAATCGTTTTTTAGTACAAAGAGAGCGAAAGTAAAAGCATGGGATCCCCTCATGCACGAGCCTCAGTCTGATGGCCCTCTGATCGACCACCATCCAAACGCGCTAAAGTTTTTCAGCCAGCGGCTGGAATTACATCATTCAGCTTTTTCCCGGGTTCTGAGAGCCTATGGGAGCCGTAGGAAGTGTCACGTTACAGCAAATATCCTAAATGTTCAATAAACAGAGCCAAGAAGCCCAAGGAATGGTCAGAGAGGGTACTTCCTGTTTGGAATCTTCTCAGGTTTTTGCCTGCCATATGAGTTCTGTTATACTCACAGACACCATTCAAACAGTTTTAGAAACTTCAGGGTGTTGTCTATCCAAGGCTAATAATTAAATGCATATTCTAGTTTCTGGGCAGGAGTAGTAACCAGATTAAATCGGGTACGTTTTTTATCCAGCCGTGCAAATACTGCCCCCTATCCCCAACAGGTTAACAAGAGTCTTGTCTTTAAAATGGTGTAAAATAGTCATGTTTGAGAAATTGAAGTTATAGCATTTTTAAGGTTTTTGAATTTCGCGCCACTCGATTCCACTGGCTGTTGACTAGGTGGGACGATTTCGTCCCACATACCCGAGAGAGGTTAACAGTCTCTCGGTCCCAACTTTGATGCACCTGTACTGACCTCGCCTTCTGGATGGTAGCGGGGTGCAGAGGCAGTGGCTCGGGTGGTTATTGTCCTTGATCTTTTTGGTCTTCCTGTGACATCGGATGCTGTAGGTGTCCCAGAGGGCAGGTAGTTTGCCCCCGGTGATGCGTTGTGCAGACCGCACCACCCTTGCGGTTGTGGGCAGTGCAGTTGCCGTAACAGGAGGTGATAGAGCCTGACAAGATGCTCTCGATTGTGCATCTGTAAAAGTTTGTCAGGGTTTTAGGTGACAAGCCAAATTTCTTCAGCCTCCTGAGGTTGAAGAGGCGCTGTCGCGCCTTCTTCACCAGACTGTCTGTGTGGGTGGACCATTTCACTTCGTCAGTGATGTGTACGGCGAGGAACTTAAAACTTACACCTTCTCCACTACTGTCCCGTTGATGTGAATAGGGGGGTGCTCCCTCTACTGTTTCCTGAAGTCCACGATCATTTCCTTTGTTTTGTTGACATTGAGTGAGAGGTTGTTTTCCTGACACCACACTCCGAGTGCCCTCACCTCCTCCCTGTAGGCTGTCTCGTTGTTGTTGGTAATCAAGCCCACTACTGTTGTGTCGTCTGCAAACTTGATTGTTGAGTTGGAGGCGTGCATGGCCACGCAGTCATGGGTGAACAGGGAGTACAGGAAGGGGCTGAGCATGCACCCTTGTGGGGCCCCAGTGTTGAGGATCAGCGAAGTGGAGATGTTGGTGCCTACCTTCACCACCTGAGGGCGGCCCGTCAGAAAGTCCAGGACCCAATTGCACGGTGCGGGGTTGAGACCCAGGGCCTCGAGCTTAATGATGAGCTTGGAGAGTACTATGGTGCTGAATGCTGAGCTGTAGTCAATGAACAGCATTGTTACATAGGTATTCCTCTCCAGATGGGATGTGTGCAGTGTGATGGCGGTTGTGTTGTCTGTGGACATGTTGGGGCGGTATGCAAATTGAAGTGGGTCTAGGGTGGCAGGTAAGGAGGAGATGATATGATCATTGACTAGTCTCTCAAAGCACTTCATGATGACAGAATTGAATGCTACGGGGCCGATAGTCATTTATTTAAATTAGCGTTCTTTCTTGGGTACGAACAATGGTGGCCATCTTGAAGCATGAAGGGGACAGTAGACTGGGATAGGGAACGATTGAATATGTCCATAAACACACCAGCCAGCTGGTCTGCACATGCTCTGAGGACGCGGCTAGGGATGCCATCTGGGCCAGCAGCCTTGTGAGGTTTAGTTAAATGGTAGTGGGCTGCGTCGGTGGCACTCTATTATCCTCAAAGCCGTCAAAGAAGGCGTTTAGTTTGTCTGGAAAAAAGATGTCGGTGTCTGTGACGTGCATGGTTTTCTATTTGTAGTCCGTAATTGCATGTAGACCCTGCCACATACGTCTCGTGTCTGAGCCGTTGAATTGAGACTCTACTTTGTCCCTATCCCGACATTTCACTTGTTTGATTGCCTTGTGGAGGGAATAACTACACTGTTTATATTTATATTCGACCACATTCCCAGTCATCTTTCCATGGTTAAATATAATAATTTTATGGCTAAAGATAAAAATCTTTTGATTATTCTGTATGGGTCACGGCCATAAATCGTTGTAATTCTCTGAGGCTGCCCGGAACATTATCCAGTCCGCGTGATCAAAATAATCTTGAATTACGTATGCATGCATCATAACACACTTGGTTGATATGAAACTGATACATAAACGTACACTAATGAGAACAGTGATATATCTAAACCTTTATAGCGTTGTCTGGAACAGTGATTTTTAGCAGTTTGAGTCAGTTCAAGGTTGGATTGCCTCTGAGTGTCCTGTGTGATCTGAGGCATAGGTTGATGGAAAAGACTTGTGTACTTCAGACCTTTTTAAGTTATGTACAAGCAATTAAGTAGATTAAGGTCTAGTTTCAATCATATCAAGCGTTTATTGGCGATAGCAGACCCCAGCGTAGCGGATGTTTTGGGTGTGTCGGAGATGGAGCCCTCAAATTGGTGAGCAGCTGTTCTTGCAATCATTGACACGAAGCCACACCCGCCCCACTCCTGTAGAAGTTCAGAACGAGAAAGTGTAGGCTATATAGAAATAATTACACTGAAATTGAAAATCATTAAACAAAATAATGAGGATTTATATCATCCTAATGGAAGCGTAGATTACATCTCTCATTCCAGTGTTAGAACTTGTAAACAAGGCTGCATGGTATTTCTGTAAATGCAGCTCCATGGAGCCAATGGCAATGTCTGCTTTAGGTATAATGCCGGGAGCCGTGGATTTGTGGATTTGACAGCTCTAACGCAGTTCCACCCCTGACACTGTCAAAACAACTGCTATGTGGAAATTGGCTAAAGAGGATCTGATTGAATCGAGCCCTTAGTAAAGTAAGTAGCCTTGCATGAGCGAGCTGGAACGGCTTATAGAGTTTATCTATTTTTTCTGTAGCGTGAGGCAGTTTGATGTACAAGTACACCACCTGGACAGGAAACTAGTATATCTCCTTATTGCTGAGTGCCAAGCAGAGAAGCATCAGGTCCAGTTTTTACAGTCTTTGGTATAATTTGGCCAGGGGTCAAACTAGCAACCTTCCAACCTCAGAGTGGATACTCTAACCACAAGGAAACTGAGTTAAAGCAGGTTACAAATAGTATAATGTTACACATAGTATAATTGTAAGCAACGATATGCAATGATATGACATGTGGATTGTCGTCTTGATATCTAGGTCCCGGGTGGTCCTATGTCTCCTTCTACACTTTAGTCTGTAGATCAAATAATTAATGTACTATTTGTAATTACAGCCTATTTGATTGCAATTCAATATACACCTAATCCTGTAACCCGGGTGCTGTCAGCGTGAGCTAGCTGAGCTTGGGCCAGGAGTGTCACTCCCTGAAGTAGCATGCAGAGCAGAGCAACACAAGGCAGAGCAATGCAAGGCAGAGCAGAGCAAAGCAAAACAAAGCAAGCGTGGCATAAGGAATGCAACAAACGCAAAGAACATGACAGCACCCTCGCTCAAAACAATAGCATCTTATAGATTATGTCATTGTAAAATGACAAGAGCTCAGGGATGTAAACATCACCCATGCCGTCAGAGGTATTGAAGTCTGCTAGACTGACCACCGCCTAATCAAATCTGTGATGGCCATCAGACTGGCCCCCAAGCAAAGAAAGGAACCCATAACCCCTACACAGAAATACAATGTCTACTAACAACAAGCAGAAGAGCTAAATGACTCTGTCCTGTCCCATCTGAACAAAACCTCCCTGAATGCAACCTTGATTGCAACACCACCAATGTTGAGTAAGACTGGGTGGTCTTGAAGGAAGCCATCCACAAGGCATTTGCAGATACTTTCACATTGAGCCCCCATCATTTGGTGAAATGATACTTAATCACATTCAGTTAATTATAGGTGTGACTAAAGGGACGTGACTAGCATGCCAACCCATAACTCTAACCATTACCATTACCCTGACCTTAACCTTAACCCTGCCCTTGATCTTAGCGTCTAACCAAAACCATTTAGGTAATTCATCATTGGTTTGCAAGTTGATCATATCCCTTTAGTTTTTCCTGATCATATACTGTGTAGTGGAGTCTGGGTGGAGGGAGAAAAATAATAATTTTATGGCTAAAGATACAAATCTTTTGATTATTCTGTATGGGTCACGGCCATACTTGACCTAATGTACACTGCAAAAAAATTAATCCGTTTTAATGGCCAACCATCACACAATATCACAAAGTGATATTTACATCCCCTCTGACTTTCTCGCTGCTACACCAAATTGGCTAATGTTAACAAGTGTATATTTTTCAGTGTAACATTTCTAGTGTTGATTCAGGTGTTAGATTAACTCTGTAAGTCTGAAATTAACACTTATTGGTGTAAAAGCAGCCCAGTGTTGGTGTTAATAACCAGTGTCAAACCAAAACCATGACCATCATGATTATATTTCCCAGGAATACTCTATTGGAGTTTGATTGTTTTAACTGTTTGTACATGAATTGATTAATTAATCTTGCTTCCAAAATATAAATAACAAACATTTTTCTAAACTAATCCAATCTGTTACTTGGATTTATTGTACCCTTTACTCAGTACTTTGTTGGAGCACCTTTGGTCAAGAGTCTTCTTGGGTATGACACTACAAGCTTCGCACACCTGTATTTGGGGAGTTTCTCATTCTTCTCTGCAGATACTCTCAAGCTTTGTCAGGTTGGATGGGGAGAGTCACTGCACATCTATTTTCAGGTCTCTCCAGAGATGTTCGATCGAATTCTAGTCTTGGCTCTGGCTTGGCCACAGAAGGACATTCAGAGACTTGTCCCAAAGCCACTCTGGCATTGTCTTGGCTGTGTGCTTAGGGTCTTTGTCCTGTTTGAAGGTGAACCTTGATCCCAGTCTGAGGTCCTGAGCGCTGTGAAGCAAGTTTTCATTAAGGATCTCTCTGTACTTTGCTCCGTTCATATTTTCCTCAATCCTGACTCATCTCCCAGTCCCTGCCACTGAAAAACATCCCCATAGCATCGTGCTGCCACTACCCTTCTTCACCGTTGGGATGGTGCCAGGTTTCCTGCAGACGTGAGGCTTGGCATTCAGGCCAAAGAGTTCAATCTTGGTTTCATCAAAACAGAGAATCATCTTGTTTCTTATGGTCTGAGAGTCCTTTAGGTACCTTTTTGCAAACTCCAAGCGGGCTGTCATGTGCCTTTTAATGAGGACTGGCTTCTGTCTGGCCACTCTACCATAAAAGCCTGATTGGTAGAGTGCTGCAGAGATGGGAGAACCTTCCAGAAGGACAACCATCTCCACAGAGGAACACTGGAGCTCTTGGTCAACTCCCTGACCAAGGCCCTTCTGCTCCGTTTGGCCATGCAGCCAGCTCTCGGAAGAGTCTTGGTGGTTCCAAACTTCTTCCATTTAAGAATGATGGAGGCCACTGTGCTCGTGGGGACCTTCAATGTTGCAGAAATGTGTTGGTACCCATCCCCCGATCTGTGCCTCGACACAATCCTGTCTCGGAGCTCTACGGACAATTCCTTCGACCTCATGGCTTTTGTTTTTGCACTAACATGCACTGTCAACTGTGGGACTTCATATAGACAGGTGTGTGCCTTTCCAGATCATGTTCAATTTATTGAATTTACCGCAGGTGACTCCAATCAACTTGTAAAAACATCACAAGGATGATCAACGGAAACAGGATGTACCGGAGCTCAATTTCGAGTCTCATAGCAATGTGTCCGAATACTAATGTAAATAAGGTATTTCGTTTTTTTTGTTGTTTATTGTTTTTTGCAAAATGTTCTAAAAAACTGTTTTTGCTTTATCATTATGAGGTAGTGTGTGTAGATTGATGATACTTTTTATTTATTGAATCCATTGTAGAATAAGGCTTTAACGTACACAATTTGGAAACAGGGCAGGGGTCTGAATACTTAAAGAATATACTGTAATATATATATGAGCAGTATATATATATATATATATATATATACACACTGCTCAAAAAAATAAAGGGAACACTAAAATAACACATCCTAGATCTGAATAAATGAAATAATCTCATTAAATACTTTTTTCTTTACATAGTTGAATGTGCTGACAACAGAATCACACAAAAATAATCAATGGAAATCCAATTTATCAACCCATGGAGGTCTGGATTTGAGTCACACTCAAAATTAAAGTGGAAAACCACACTACGGGCTGATCCAACTTTGATGTAATGTCCTTAAAACAAGTCAAAATGAGGCTCAGTAGTGTGTGTGGCCTCCACGTGCCTGTATGACCTCCCTACAACGCCTGGGCATACTCCTGATGAGGTGGCGGATGGTCTCCTGAAGGATCTCCTCCCAGACCTGGACTAAAGCATCCGCCAACTCCTGGACAGTCTGTGGTGCAACGTGGCGTTGGTGGATGGAGCGAGACATGATGTCCCAGATGTGCTCAATTGGATTCAGGTCTGGGGAACGGGCGGGCCAGTCCATAGCATCAATGCCTTCCTCTTGCAGGAACTGCTGACACACTCCAGCCACATGAGGTCTAGCATTGTCTTGCATTAGGAGGAACCCAGGGCCAACCGCACCAGCATATGGTCTCACAAGGGGTCTGAGGATCTCATCTCGGTACCTAATGGCAGTCAGGCTACCTCTGGCGAGCACATGGAGGGCTGTGCGGCCCCCCAAAGAAATGCCACACCACACCATGACTGACCCACCACCAAACCGGTCATGCTGGAGGATGTTGCAGGCAGCAGAACGTTCTCCACGGCGTCTCCAGACTCTGTCACGTCTGTCACATGTGCTCAGTGTGAACCTGCTTCATCTGTGAAGAGCACAGGGTGCCAGTGGCGAATTTGCCAATCTTGGTGTTCTCTGGCAAATACCAAACGTCCTGTACGGTGTTGGGCTGTAAGCACAACCCCCACCTGTGGACGTCGGGCCCTCATACCACCTTCATGGAGTCTTTTTCTGACCGTTTGAGCAGACACATGCACATTTGTGGCCTGCTGGAGGTCATTTTGCAGGGCTCTGGCAGTGCTCCTCCTGCTCCTCCTTGCACAAAGGCGGAGGTAGCGGTCCTGCTGCTGGGTTGTTGCCCTCCTACGGCCTCCTCCACATCTCCTGATGTACTGGCCTGTCTCCTGGTAGCGCCTCCATTCTCTGGACACTACGCTGACAGACACAGCAAACCTTCTTGCCACAGCTCGCATTGATGTGCCATCCTGGATGAGCTGCACTACCTGAGCCACTTGTGTGGCTTGTAGACTCCGTCTCATGCTACCACTAGAGTGAAAGCACCGCCAGCATTCAAAAGTGACCAAAACATGAGCCAGGAAGCATAAGAACTGAGAAGTGGTCTGTGGTCACCACCTGCCGAACCACTCCTTTATTGGGGGTGTCTTGCTAATTGCCTATAATTTCCACCTGTTGTCTATTCCATTTGCACAACAGCATGTGAAATTTATTGTCAATCAGTGTTGCTTCCTAGGTGGACAGTTTGATTTCACAGAAGTGTGATTGACTTGGAGTTACATAGTGTTGTTTAAGTGTTCCCTTTATTTTTTTGAGTAGTGTATATATATATACAGTACCAGTCAAACGTTTGGACACAGCTACTCATTGAAGGGTTTTTCTTTATTTTTAAGATTTTTTAGATTGTAGAATAATGGTGAATCCATAAAAACTATGAAATAACACATGTGGAATCATATAGTAACCAAAATAGTGTTAAACATTCATAATACATTTTATATTTGAGATTCTTTAAAGTAACCACCCTTTGCACTGATGACAGCTTTGCACACTCTTGGCATTTAGCTAGGATATGCATGTAATTGGTATTATCGGATAGAAACACTCTGAAGTTAAACTGTTAAAATAATGTCTGTGAGTATAACATAACTGATATGGCAGGCAAAAACCTGAGGAAAATCCACCCTAAATTTCTTTTTTTTAGGTCACCACCCATTGAAAATGCTTGTCTATGGGAAACTCAAAGGAAACCCTCCCAGATTGCAGTTCCTATGGCTTCCACTAAATGTCAACAGTCTTTCGAAAGGATTTCAGGCTTGTTTTTTTTAAATGAGCTAGAATGTGTCGTTTTTCAAGGTGGCTCTCATTGTCTGTGGTCTTGTGGCGTTTGTGCACTTCGTTATTTATCTCTGGTATTGAACACACTATTCTCCGTCTTACATTTTATCGTTTATTTACATATTAGGGTACCTGAGGGTTGATTACAAACTTTGTTTGACTTGTTTGGACAAAGTTTACTGGTAACTTTTGGGATTCCTTTGTATGCATTTTGAACGAGGGGAACAGGTGGATTACTGAATCAAGCGCGCCAACTAAACTGACTTTTTTGGGATATAAAGGACTTTATCAAACAAAAGGACCATTTGTTGTGTAGCTGGGACCCTTGGGATTGCAAACAGAGGAAGATCTTCAAAGGTAAGTGATTTATTTTAGCGCTATTTCTGACTTTTGTGACGCCTCTGCTGGTTTGGAAAATGTTAATGCTTTTGTATGCTGGGCGCTGTCCTCAGATAATCGCATGGTATGCTTTTGCCGTGAAGCCTTTTCGAAATCTGACAAAGCGGCTGGATTAACAAGAAGTTACGTTTTTAAATGATGTATGACTCTTGTATTTTAATGAATGTTTAATATTTCGATTTTTGTATTTTGAATTTCGCGCTAACGTCCCACCTTTTCCAAAGAGGTTTTAATGTGATTGAGCCAATTAGTTGTATTGTGACAAGGCAGGGGTGGTATACAAAATAGCCCTATATGTTAAAATATGATTTCTTTTACATTTTATTTAACCTGTTAGGGTATAGGGGGCAGTATTTTCACGGCTGGATAAAAAAAATGTCTTTAATCTGGTTACTAATCCTACCCAGTAACTAGAATATGCATATACTTATTATATATGGATAGAAAACACTCTAAAGTTTCTAAAACAGTTTGAATGGTGTCTGTGAGTATAACAGAACTCATTTGGCAGGCAAAACCCTGAGACAGATTCTGACAGGAAGTGGATACCTGATGTGTTGAATTGACTTTAAGCCTATGCCATTCAAAAACAAAGGGGCTGAGGAATGTTTTGGCACTTCCTATGGCTTCCACTAGATGTCACCAGCCTTTACAAAGTGTTTTGAGTCTTATACTGTGAGATCTGACCGAATAAGAGACTTGGAACGGTGATGGCCGATTAGACCCCTGGCGCGCGAGTTGATGGTGGGTACTCTCGTTCCGAAACGTTTTAAAAGAGATCCCAATCGTCCGCCTTGAATTTTATTCATGTTCTGGTTAAAAAAGGCACTAATGATTTAAGCTATACAACGTTTGACATGTTTGAAGGAACGTAAATATATTTTTTCCGTTCGTGAAGTGAAGTGAAGTCCAGCTGGCTTAGATCATGTGCTAACAACACGGAGCTTTTTGGACATAAATGATGAGCTTTTTTGAACAAAACTACATTCGTTATGGACCTGGGATTCCTTGGAAGTGACATCTGATGAAGAGAATCAAAGGTAATGGATTATTTACATAGTATTTTCGATTTTAGATCTCTCCAACATGGCGGTTAGTCTGTATCGCAATGCGTATTTTTCTGGGCGCAGTGCTCAGATTATTGCAAAGTGTGATTTCCCAGTAAGGTTCATTTTAAATCTGGCAAGTCCATTGCGTTCAAGAGATGTAAATCTATAATTCTTTGAATGACAATATAATATTTTACCAATGTTTTCTAATATTAATTCATTATTTTGTTGTCATGACTTGACTGCCGGTTATTGGAGGGAAACGATTTCCTGAACATCAACGCCATAGTAAAACGCTGTTTTTAGATATAAATATGAACTTGATAGAACTAAAAATGCATGCATTGTCTAACATAATGTCCTAGGAGTGTCATCTTATGGAGATTGTAAAAGGTTAGTGCATAATTTTAGCTGATTTTATGGTTTTGGTGACGCCTGTCTTTGAATCGACAATACATTACACACAGCTATTGTCAATGTACTCTCCTAACACAACCTAACTTTATGCTTTCCCCGTAAAACCTTTTTGAAATCGGACAACGTGGTTAGATTAAGGAGATGTTTATCTTTCAAAGGGTGTAAGTTAGTTGTATGTTTGAGAAATTAGAATTTTGACATTTATTTGGTTTCAAATTTGCCGCTCTTGAAATGCACCTGCTGTTGATAGGGTGCGCCACAGGTGGCACGCTAATGTCCCACATAGCCCCAAGAAGTTTTAACTAGGCAAGTCAGTTAGGAACACATTCTTATTTACAATGACGGCCTACCCCAGACAACGCTGGGCCAATTGTGCGCCGCCCTATGGGACTCCCAATCACGGCCAGATGTGATTCAGCCTGGATTCAAACCAGGGAATGTTTTGTCACCTGTTGCACTGAGATGCAATGACTAAGACCACTTTGCCTCTCGGGAGCCCAAGAACAGCTCAAGTAAGAAGAAACAAACAACAGTCCATCATTAACAGTCCAGAAACGTAGGCCAGTCAATGTGGAACATATCAAGAACTTGAAAGTTTCTTCAAGTGCTGTCACAAAACCCATCAAGCGCTGTGATGAAACTGGCTCTCATGAGGACTGCCACAGGAAAGGAAGAGCCAGAGTTACCTCTGCTGCAGAGGATAAGTTCATGAGAGTTAACTGCACCTCAGATTACATCCCAAATAAATGCTCCACAGAGTTCAAGTAACAGACACATCTTAAAATAGACTTTTCTATTGTGTTATTGACTGTACCTTTGTTTATACAATGTGTAACTGTGTTGTTTGTGTCACACTGCTTTGCTCTATCTTGGCCAGGTCGCAGTTGTAAATGAGAACTTGTCCTCAACTGGCCTACCTGGTTAAATAAAGGTGAAATAAAAAATAAAATAAAAACAAAACAAAAACATCAACTGTTCAGAGGAGACTGCATGAATTAGGCCTTCGTGGTCAAATTGCTGCAAAGAATCCACTACTAAAGGACACCAATTAGAAGAAGAGTCTTGTTTGGGCCAAGAAACATGAGCAGAAGACATTAGACCGGTGGAAATCTGTCCTTTCGTCTGATGACTCCAAATTTTGAGATTTTTGGTTCCAACCACCATGTCTTTGTGAGACGCAGAGTAGGGAATCTGTTATTCAATGCGTTTCTGTTGGCTAATAGCAGAAATGCCAAATTCAATGTTTTATCAAATATTTTTTTTATATATATATTTTTTAATGCCTTAAAACCTCTTGGGGCTAGGTGGCAGTATTTTCACGGCCGGATGAAAAACGTACCCAATTTAACCTGTTAAGGATAGGGGGCAGTATTTTCACGGCCGGATAAAAAACATACCTGATTTAATCTGGTTATTCCTCCTGCCCAGAAACTAGAATATGCATAAAATTGTTTGATTTGGATAGAAAACACCCTAAAGTTTCTAAAACTTTTTGAATGGTGACTGTGAGTATAACAGAACTCATATGGCAGGCCAAAACCTGAGAAGATTGCATACAGGAAGTGCCCTCTCTGACCATTTCTTGGCCTTCTATAGCCTCTTTATGGAAAATAGAGGATCTCTGCTGTAACTTGACATTTTCTAAGGCTCCCATAGGCTCTCAGAAGGCGCCAGAACGGGGAATGATGACTCTGCAGTCCCTGGGCGAAAAACAGTAGCGCATTTGGATAGTGGTCGATCTGAGAACAATGAAACGGGTGCGCGTGTGCACGTGAAGAGTCCATTTTACATTTTCAGTCTTTGAACGAAAACAACGTCTCCTGGTTGGAATATTATCGCTATTTTACGAGAAAAATCGCATAAAACTGATTTTAAACAGCGTTTGACATGCTTCGAAGTACGGTAATGGAATATTTTGAATTTTTTTGTCACGATATGCGCCGGCGCATCACCCTTCAGATAGTGTCTTGAACGCAAGAACAAAACGCCGCTATTTGGATATAACTATGGATTATTTGGAACCAAAACAACATTGGGTGTAAAGTACAAGTCCTGGGAGTGCATTCTGACAAAGAACAGCAAAGGTAATCCAATTTTTCTTATAGTAAATCTGAGTTTGGTGAGTGCCAAACTTGGTGGGTGTCAAAATAGCTAGCCATGATGGCCGGGCTATCTACTCAGAATATTGCAAAATGTGCTTTCACCGAAAAGCTATTTTAAAATCTGACATAGCGATTGCATAAAGGAGTTCTGTATCTATAATTCTTTAAATAATTGTTATGTTTTTTGTGAACGTTTATCGTGAGTAATTTAGTAAATTCACCGGAAGGTTTCGGTATGTTTGCTAGTTCTGAACGTCACATGCTAATGTAAAAAGCTGTTTTTATATATAAATTATGAACTTTATCGAACAAAATGCATGTATTGTGTAACATGATGTCCTAGGAGTGTCATCTGATGAAGATCGTCAAAGGTTAGTGCTGCATTTAGCTGTGTTTTGGGTATTTGTGATGCATGCTAGTTGCTTTGAAAATGGCTGTGATTATTTTTGGCAGGGTACTCTCCTAACATAATCTAATGTTTTGCTTTCGCTGTAAATCCTTTGAAATCGGACAACGTGGTTCGATTCAGGAGAAGTGTATCTATAAAATGGTGTAAAATAGTCATATGTTTGAGAAATTGAAGTTATAGCATTTATGAGGTATTTGTATTTCGCACGACGCAAACGTCCCACCTTGCCCAGGGAGGTTAATAAATCTTCTTCAGTCTAGGGTCTATTTTTCTCAATTTCCGCCTGACTGACGTGCCCAAAGTAAACTGCCTGTTGCTCAGGCCCTGAAGCCAGGATATGCATATAATTGGTACCATTGGAAAGAAAACACTCTGAAGTTTGTAGAAATGTTAAAATAATGAAAGAGACTATAAGACAATAGATATGGTAGGTGAAAAACCAACCAGAATTTTTCATTTTCTGAGAGCCCATGCTCTTCCAATGGAACGTACAGGGGAAAAATTAAATCTAGCTCCCAGGATGTAATTCCTGTTGGCTTCCACTGGGTGTCAGTAGTCTTTGTTCAAGGTTTCAGGCTTGTTTCTTCCAAAACGAGGAAGAATAATGAGTTTTGATACAGGGACACCGACTTGGAATTTTGTGTATGGAACCGGTAAGAGGACATGCACCTGCTAATATCATTTTCCTTTTGAACATACTTATTTCCGTATGAAATGTTATGGAACAGCAGGGCGCGAAATAAAAAACATCAAAAATCGAATAATTTCAATTTCTCAAACATACGACTATTTTACACCATTTTAAAGATACACTTCTCCTTAATGCAACCACATTAAGCGTCAAATACTTATTTCCCTCATTAAAATGAAAATCAATTTATAACATTTTTGACATGCGTTTTTCTTGATTTTTTTGTTGTTATTCTGTCTCTGTTCAAATAAACCTACCATTAAAATTATAGACTGATCATTTCTTTGTCAATGGGCAAACGTACAAAATCAGCAGGGGATCAAATACTTTTTTCCCTCACTGTATGTACCTAAATGTTTAATATCCATAATTTGTATGATTATTTATTTGAATTGCGCGCCCTCCAGTTTCACTGGAGGTTATCCCACTAGTGGGACGCCTAGCCTTAAGAAGTGGATCGGACCCTTTTTTTTCAATTTTCAACTAAAATGACATATCCAAATCTAAGTGCCTGTAGCTCAGGACCTGAACAAGTATATGTATATGCTTGATACCATTTGAAAGGAAACACTTTGAAGTTTGTGAAAATGTGAAATGAATGTAGGAGAATATAACACATTAGATCTGGTAAAAGATAATACAAAGAAAAGAACATGCACATTATTATTTTTTTCTCCCATCATTTTTGAAATGCAGGGGAAGGCCATAATGTACTATTCCAGGTTAGACTCAAATTAGATTTTGGCCACTAGATGGCAGCAGTATATGTGCAAAGTTTTAGACTGATTCAATGAACCATTGCATTTCTGTTCAAAATTTTGGATCAAGACTGCTCAAATTTGCCTAATTGGTTTATTAAAATAATTCCATAAGTTCGCTTAGAACCCCCCTCCCCTGGCTTAGACAGGACTTAGACTATACAGAGTTAATGTGGGTTTGTGTCCTGTGTCGCCGTACAGGGACACACGCTGATCTGTTACACAGTCATTACTGATTAGGAGGACGTACCCTAGCTGTAAATGACTCACCCAGTATAATGACGATGCACAGGAGGATGGCTATCAAAGCCCCAGTATTCAGCCATACAATAAGAAATTACACAGTCATAACTGAGTAGGACCGACCACAAGGGTAATTTACTCAATACTCACCCAATAGAATGATAATATACTGACTATGGTGGTGGTTAGTCTAGTAGTTATGGCACTGCTTTGTAAGTATGTTAGTGTTTTTGTGAATGTTGGTTGACGCCCAGGGTTGGCCTTAAAGGGATAATCTCCATCACACATTCAATGACTAGAAGGAGTGAATGAGGCATAATAAATGACTCACCCAGAAGAATGACAGTGCAGAGGAGTATGGCTATCAGGGCCCCTGTACTCAGCCCCACTGGGAGGAAGATGGCCTCTACACTGCAGGTGAGGAGCGATCCATCCGACTCGCAGCCACACACACGGATGGTCAGGATGCCCGTACTGCTTTGGACGGGGTAGCCGCTGTCCTGGATCACCACAGGAAGGAAGTAGATCTCCTGGGAACGCCGTCGGAAGTCGCTCCGCAGAGTCACTATCCCCGCTGTGTTATCTGGAACAGAAAAAAACTAATTTACCTACAAATGACTATTCGGGATACACTAGCCTACACAATGAGACAAAGACAATGATAATGCCTTCACTGAACCTGTGTATTCCTGTTGGAAATTACATCAGAAATGTTGTGAGTTGGTTGTTTTCTGTCCCTTGTCTTGAACAAGGTTGACCTGACGTTACCTCAGCCAGCAAGTCAACTCTGAAAATGTCTAAACTGCCTCCGGGACAACATGGCAGCCTTACACCCTTATCCTCTACAACAGAATGTGCTGGGGAACTTTTGTGGTTTCTATGTGTTCATTCAGCCGACATAACTCTAGGAAACTGGAAGGTTAAACAATGATTAAGAATAAAGGAACCATGTAGCCTGCTAAGGAGAGTAAGGTAATCATGTACTAAGAAAGTAAGGTGGCGTTGGGGTGGTGCTGGAGCAGGTGTGAAGTTGGTCAGAGGAATAGACCTGGACAGAGTTTCTCAGGAACAGGGCGATGTGTCAGGTTGGACCAGCCCCAGATTTGACCAGTGTGGCTAGACTGTCTGACCCCTGTCAAGATTGGTTTGTTCTTCTGACAACGCCGGGGACTTTTTCCTGACAGAAGGGTCAAGGTGTCTCAACACACCTTACATGTTATGCACAGATTATGGGTTCGTTCCAAATGGCACCCTTTCCTTTTATGGTGCACTACTTGAATAGTGCACTATAAAGGGAATAGGGTGCCATTTTGGATGCAATATGTGTTTTTCTATTTTCTCTTGCTTTGCTAGACTTCGCCTTTGGTGCTTTGAATGCCTTGTCCCTGCACATCAAATCTCTTCCCTGTACCTGGAGATTGTGTCTGTTGGCACAGTGACGGCAGGGCGGAAAGCTGTGAGGCTCTGTGTCCAAAAGGTAAATCTGGATCAGGGGTTCAAGCCGGGTCTCTCTTCAAGGTTGAGAAATGCATTCCTTTCCACAGCTTCATACTGCAATGGGTCATACTCACACTCGTCTTCAAAGGGTGTGTTTTGCAATATGCCCATTGGAAAGAGATATCATACCTTTCTGAGAATATACTATACTGAACAAAAATATCAACGCAACATGTAAAGTGTAGGTCCCATGTTTAATGAGCTGAAATAAAATATCCCTGAAATGTTCTTTAATAAATCCCTTTTGTGGGGAAAAACGTATTCTGATTGACTGGGCCTGGCTCCTAAGTGGGTGGGCCCACCCATGGCTCCACCCATGGCTCCACCAGTGCCCAGTCATGTGAAATCAATAGATTTGGGACTAATGCATGTATTTCAATTGACTGACTTCCTTCTATGAACTGTAACTCATTAACATCTTTGAAGTTGTTGCATTTATATTTTTGTTAAGTATATATGACAACATATTCTAAATCATATAGAATTGACACAACAGTACACATTTTATGAATATTTTAGATAGTTGACTCCCATTGGTGATGGCTATGGCTGCTGCACAAAATTAATACAAATATGCAGTACTTTTCTTGGGTTATATGATAACACTATCTATCAGGTACTCATAACGACATATGTCTAAAGGAGACTGATGTGACCTTGTAGCAGGTGTAATGATTCACTGTATCATCTAGAAATATGTTAGGTGCTGTCATCATGCTTCTTCACTATGAGGACTGCTTTTTCTTCCTCACTGGCACAGTGTCAGAAACCTGGTCAAGATACTGTAACTCACTTCCAAAGTCTTGGATAGTGAAGTTCTTGTTGTTGACGTCCCTCTCTGATGGTTTGAAGGAGAACTTATGACCACTTTGTGGCAGATCCTGGTCCTTTGCACTGAAGGTTTGAATTACCTGAGAGAAAAACATTTGAACATTAAACTGAAAGAGAATCATCAAAGGATTGCATGGCTGTTGAGCTAGTTATTTTAGTATCGTCTAGACACAAACTCAAGATGTTGGGACATTTCGTGAAGTTATCCTTTAAGTTCCATGACTCATAAAAAATTACATCAAGAAATTGTTGTATTTCTACATATTTTTTTGGGCTAGCAACAGTATTAAAGGTGCAGTGCAGTACATATAGATTAGATTGCATATTTCAGTGTCAAAAATTGGCTCAGGGAAAATAAATGATAAAATATATATAGTTGTAGTTATTTTCATGAAAAAAACTGATTTACTAGACATAAAGCCATGATATATAAATAAAATTAAAAAGACCTGCCACGTACAGCATTTTATCAGTACCCTCGGAGTGAACATACCGTACTTTCCTAGATCTATGCACCAATAAAACCTAGCTCTATTATCATTGTGTATTGGGAAAAATCTGGGCACGAAGTGATCTATACGCCTTTCCTTCCAGTTCTCTGCTGCCAGTGACTGGAACGAATTGCAAAAATCGCTGAAGCTGGAGACTTTTATTTCCCTCACCAACTTTAAACATCAGCTATCTGAGCAGCTAACCGATCGCTGCAGCTGTACATAGTCCATCTGTAAATAGCCCACCCAATCTACCTACCTCATCCCCATACTGTTTTTATTTACTTTTCTGCTCTTTTGCACATCAGTATCTCTACTTGCATCTGCTCATTTATCACTCCAGTGTTAATCTGCTAAATTGTAATTCTTCGCTACTATGGCCTATATATTGCCTACCTCCTCATGCCTTTTGCACACACTGTATATAGACTTTCTTTTGTTCTACTGTGTCAATGACTTGTTTATTGTGTTATTGGCTTGTTTATTGTTTATGTTTATTCCATGTGTAACTCTGTGTTGTTGTCTGTGTCACACTGCTTTGCTTTATCTTGGCCAGGTCGCAGTTGTAAATGAGAACTTGTTCTCAACTAGCCTACCTGGTTAAATAAAGGTGAAATAAAATAAAATAAAAAATATACATGCGGGTGAAGTGAACAGGGACATATCTGTAAGAGAAAATTAATTAACAGTGTTTCTAAACATCGATCAGTGTACAGGGTTATGATCTCAATGGGAGGTTGTTTAGCCTCCACTCTTCTCCTCCTCTCTTCGGCTCCTCACCTACTCTCCTTCCCACCTCTCCTCGCCTCCTCTCCTCGCATCGCAACTCTCCTCTCCGTGCATGTGGCTTCAGTTTGGGAGGCAGCCCACTGCCTCACTAAACTCTACCCTCTTTATCTCAGAAAGCATTCAAGCGTGTTTATGATAATGGTTTTTTCTCTGCTTAATCTATTTTGCTGAGAATGTTGAAACAGGGTGTTTGTCCCGAAGCCTTCCTCCCTGCTTTCACCTGGAAATGTATCTCTCTTGTTTTTCTCACTTGACTACATCCCTCGTTATAGATGACTGTTCAGGGGAGGTTGAAGCTGCACAGTGTGATATGCTTCAGAATACCTGTACTGTACTATAAGTGCTTTGTCTGTACTTTGGCAGGCAACGTGAGTGCAACTAACCATCAAGGGGGACTTGTGATGGCTTTTACAAAAGAAGACCTTCAATTCTTTATCGCTGACCAGCTATGAGTAAAAACCTGGCGGAATCTTGCTGTGAAAAGTACTAGTATGGAAATGTGATATTTGGATGAAACCAGATCAAAGCAGGACTACCAAAGTATGGAAAATGATTGTTGCTTCTACATTGATAAAGTTTCATCATAAAGTTACTGGTCCCCTCCCCATGTCAAACAATTGGATTCAGGAGGTAGAATGGAGGCGGGATTATTAAAGGATTTTTGTGACATCATAAAAGTCTACATTTAATACACCAATGGAAGTCTTATTCGCTACCTAATTTAAATATGTACAGCTTTGTAACCAACATCGCAGAAGATGTGATCGCAGAGGGCCATGGTTTGTACAGTTGAAGTCGGAAGTTTACAAACACCTTAGCCAAATACATTTAAACTTCGTTTTTTACAATTCCTGACATTTAATCCTAGTAAAAATTCACCGTCTTAGGTCAATTAAGATCACCACTTTGTTTTAATAATGTGAAATGTCACAATAATAGCAGAGATAATTATTTATTTCAGCTTTTATTTCTTTCATCACATTCCCAGTGGGTCAGAAGTTTACATACACTCAGTAAGTAGTTGGTAGCATTTCCTAAAAATTGTTTAACTTGGCTCAAAAGTTTTGGGTAGCCTTCCACAAGCTTCCCACAATAAGTTGGGTGAATTCTGGCCATTTTTCCTGGCAGAGCTGGTGTAACTGAGTCAGGTTTGTAGGCCTCCTTGCGCGCACATGCTTTTTCAGTTATGCGCACAAATGTTCTATAGGATTGAGGTCAGGGGCTTTGTTATGGGCACTCTAATACCTTGACTTTGTTGGCCTTAAGCCATTTTGACACAACTTTGGAAGTATGCTTGGGGTCATTGTTCATTTGGAAGACCCATTTGCGACCAAGCTTCATCTTCCTGACTGATTGATGTCTTGAGATGTTGCTTCAATATATCCACATAATTTTCCTCCTCATGATGCCATCTATTTTGTGAAGTACACCAGTCCCTCCTGCAGCAAAGTACCCCCACAACAGGATGCTGCCACCCCAATGCTTCACGGTTGGGATGGTGTTCTTCGGCTTGCAAGCCTCCCCCTTTTTCCTCCAAACATTACGATGGTCATTCTGGCCAAACAGTTCTATTTTTGTTTCATCAGACCAGAGGTCATTTCTCCAAATAGTACGATCTTTGTCCCCATGTGCAGTTGCAAACCGTAGTCTGGCTTTTTTATGGTGGTTTTGCAGCAGTGGCTTCTTCCTAGCTGAGCGGCCTTTCAGGTTATGTTGATATAGGACTCGTTTTACTGTGGATATAGATACTTTTGTACCTGTTTCCTCCAGCATCTTCACAAGGTCCTTTGCTGTTGTTCTGGGATTGATTTGCTTGGCTGATTTCTTTTAATTTTCCCTTGATGTCAAGCAAAGAGGCACTGCGTTTGAAGGTAGGACTTGAAATACATCCACAGGTACACCTCCAAATGACGTCAATTAGCCTATCAGAAGCTTCTAAATCCATGACATCATTTTCTGGAGTTTTCCAAGCTGTTTAAAGGCACAGTCAACTTAGTGTATGTAAACGTCTGACCCACTGGAATTGTGGTGCCAAAATATGACTGCAGCCTTACATAAATAGGTTTCCCCTATTTATGTAAGGCAAAGATACTTCGTTTTCTGCTTTCATCTCTGTCTGGTGTAAGCTAGTATCTGGCTAGTAAGGTCTTCAGCCATCAAGGAACAAAAGTGGGTTGCCCAAAACTCTGATGTAACTTAATTATATTAAGGGACATGCCTAACTGAAAATGGATACAAACTTTTTGACATCATTGACAGTCTGTATACATTTATTGAAAAGTGCTGCTACCTCACCCTGTGACATTTCAACGGAAGTTGTCCAATTTGAACTGACTAATTTGCTTGATATACAGTGCTGACAATTCCATTTGGGCTCACTAGCAAAATTATACAGCTAACATTTTGTCAATATTGATGCTGTTACAATAACCAAACAGTTGAATAAACACAATTTGTGAAACCATGATGTGATGTATGACAGGATTGGATGTTGCATGCAATTTCAATGTTGTTTGAGTTGCTTTGTGTATCAGCAAATATCCTTGCGATAATCTCACTGCTCACTGCATCCATGTTGCTTGACATAAGCGTTATTAAAGAACCGCCAGTCAAGGACCTTTCATCAAATAGATTTGCTCACCTCCTGCGACCTCTCTCCTCCGTCCTCTCTCGCGTCCTTTAGAAAAAGGTCAAAGTTAATCGAGGAGAGTTGGCGAGGAGAGTGAACGTGGATGGAAATGCACTTGCTTGATATGAGATGGTCGTTCTCCACTCACACATCATTAGGCAAATTACTGTTAGATGTGTGGATTCCAAAATAAATGTTTAAAGTGAGTTGTGCATGTTTTTAAAACGTGTATGTTTTTCTCCTCTTACAAAACAAAAGTTGATTCAAAGGGGGTGTGGCAGATTTCAAAACTTTTCTGCATTAGGAAAATTGTGAGTATCCTCAATGAAAGATGGCTATCGAGGAAGGGAGGACACTCGTTTGTTTGCTTACTAATGAACTGATACAATTCTCGGCCACTCAACCACATATCGGTTTCTGGGTCATGGAGGAGAGGACAGAGGATGGAGGACGGTCTTTTGCCCAAATGAGAAAACCCCAAGGTGAGCTCCACACTGACTCAGCCTACTACAGTAGCTCCCCCCGCCCCTTCAATCTGTCTTATCAGACTTCCTGGGAGTTTGACATGAGAGAAAAAGTATTTTCTATCTGGAAGAAATATTGTGTAATGTTCAAGTCACTCAAAAGGCTATTTTGCATGATTGTTAAGGACTTTTAAAAATAATGGTTCATTGATCAAGGCAAGGGTAAGGATAAGCAAGGCTTCTTCAGTGTGTGATGGGTTAGTCTTTCCAGCTATTTGTTAAACCGCCAAAGGAGCTCTGTCGGCACGTGCATGGAGATGTTTGCTAATAGGCTAATTTGTAGGCACAGGTGGTTTACAATGCATACAGGCAGAGACTCCGCTGCATCCAAATATATAATCTGGAATGTACACTTGGTTGCTGATGTGGAAAGCACACCATGCCCCCTCCATTAGCTAAAATAAAGCAGAATTTTTTTGCAATATGCAAAACTTTGATACAATGATACCTGTGCTATGCATGGTAATATACCTTTGTTTTATATGACTATGTGCTATGCATGGTAATATACCTTTGTTTTATATGATTCATGTGGTTTTAAATAATAATTTAAAGGCATATTATACACAGCTGAAGATTATATTTTAATGGTTCCATTTTTACTGGTTCATATCCCTATGGGCCTTGGTCAAAAGTAGTGCATTTGGTACGTAGCCTCTCTGTGTGGGCGCTCATACTATTACTGTGAATCAGTCATCCTTCCCTTCACTATTAGCATTTTATTCATGGTTGTTATTTTCAAAATTCCCTACTGACCTTTTTATCAATATGGCACCTTTAATGAGACAGTGCCTCTGAGCATACATCAAGATGACACACGCAGACACGCACGCCCACACGCTCTGACACACGTTCACTTACCTGGCCTACTTTGGTATTTTCACACACAAAGCTCTCGTAAGGGATGGCTAGTTCAGGGGGAAACTCATTGACATCCAGTACATGAACGGTGACAGCCACTCTACTGGTCAACACTGGGCTATCTGAAGAGTCAAAATCACACAATAAACAACAATGAACAGTTATAAATATTTCTAATGAGTTTCATTGTGCTTGTCTGTGGGTTAGTACATTAATGAAGAGACAAAACTGTGTATAAGACAATTCCCCATTGATTTTACAACCCTGACATCATGTGGTTGTAATATGCACTGCAGTCTTAGAATTGGCAAATGGTAAAATGATGACTACACCCGGCCACCCGGGGGCATCCGCCCGCATGTTGATTCTGTCCATCCACACCAGACCCGATCATGACATGCAGTTTAAAATATCAAAACCCCAAGGCTTAAAAATAACTGATATTGGCACAAGGAGGGAATGTTGGAACAAAACAAACAACTTTACAGTTAACGAAAATGTACGCTTAATCCAGTATAATCTAATGTATAGAATGTGTTATACAAGTATTATACAATTTATTAAACAATTCACAAATGTTACAGCATAATAACAGAGTCATGTCTTAAGTGTAAAACTAAGAATGACTCAATAAACCATGCATTCTGGGAATGCTATGAAGCTCAAAAATTATGGGAGGAGTTAGAAAATTTGGTGTCAGAAGTATTACAATGTCAATTAACTTTTAATCATCTGTCTGCATATTTCACAACATGTCATATGAGGGTGCAGTGATACTTTTTATTTATTTAACTAGGCAAATCAGTTAAGAACAAATTATTATTTTCAGTGGCGGCCTAGGAACAGTGGGTTAACTGCCTTGTTCAGGGGCAGAACGACAGATTTTACCTTGTCAGCTCGGGGATTTGATCTTGCAACCTTTCGGTTACTAGTCCAACGCTCTAACCACTAATATAGGCTACCTGCTGCCTATATAACCAATGGGTTGGATGATACTCTTCTCTTTAGTTATCTTGAAAAAACGTACACTTAAAAACTTCAAATCAATCAATCCTCCATCATTAAGACAATGGAAAAATCATATACTTCATTATCTAAATATTGGGCGACGGAGAGGAACAAAAAATGGTGCAATTTGAGGACATGTGGGGAAGAGTAGTGCAGGCACTGGATATAGAGGTGAGAACAGGTAGATCTGAGCAGGTGTTTGTATGTATCTGTATGTTGTCTTTTGTATGTGTATGTTTTCTATTGGGGGCATGTCTACATTACCAAATGTATTTGGTCAGCTGTTCGAACATCTCATTCCAAAATCATGGGCTTTAATATCGAGTTGGTCCCCCCTTTGCAACTATAACAGCCTCCACTCTTCTGGGAAGGCTTTCCAATAGATGTTGGAACATTGCTGCGGGTACTTGCATCATTCAGACACAAGAGCGTTAGTGAGGTCGGACACTGATGTTGGGCGATTAGGCCTGGCTCGTGGTCGGCGTTCCAATTCATCCCAAATGTGTTTGATGGAGTTGAGGTCAGGGCTCTGTGCATGCCAGTCAAGTTCTTCCACACCGATCTCGACAAACCATTTCTGTATGGACCTCACTTTGTGCATGGGGGCATTGTCATGCTGAAACAGGAGGGGGCCTTCCCCAAACAGTTGCAACAACGTTGGAAGCACAGAATCGTTTAGAATGTCATTGTATGCTGTAGCATTAAGATTTCCCTTCACTGTAACTAAGGGGCCTAGCCTGAATCATGGAAAACAGCCCCAGACCATTATTCCTCCTCCACCAAACTTTACAGTTGACACTATGCATTGGGGCAGGTAGCGTGCTCTTGCCATCCGCCAAACCCAGATTTGTCCGTCAGACTGCCAGATGGTGAAGCGTCATTCATCACTCCAGGCATCACGTTTCCAGTACCAGATCAATGTGTAGGGGTATTAGATGCATATAGGGAGAACCAGATCAGCGTGTAGGTGTAATAGATATATACAGGGAGTCCAATGGCAGTGAGCTTTACACCACTCAAGCCGGTGCTTGGCATTGCTCATGGTGATCTTAGGCTTGTGTGCGACTGCTCAGCCACAGAAACCCATTTCATGAATCTCCTGACAAAACAGTTATTGTGCTGACATTGCTTCTAGTAGCAGTTTGGAACACTGTGCGCTTCAGCGCTCGGCGGTCACGTTCTGTGAGCTTTTGTGGCCGACCCACTTCGCAGCGGAGCCTTTGTTGCTCCTAGAAGTTTCCACTTCACAATAACAGCGCTTACAGTTGACCGGGGCAGTTCTAGCAGCATGTATGTGTAAATTTAATGTGCAACGCAGGCACGCACAACGTGATCATTGTGGTTTGCGTGTAAGTTCTCAGATGCCTGATGGATTCCTTAAAAGTGTCATTGTATTGGAAAATAATATATGAAGACAGTACCTTTAAAGGGGCAATCAAGAGTTTCTAAATACATTTTTGGACTTATAAATGAATTACATGTACCTATTGATTGTTGAAGAATATAGCTTATAAAGTTAGTTGAACTGCCATACCCCATCAGAACCACTAATATAAGCTTGTTTTACTCCAATGTTTGAAAACAAAATCAATGTAAACGAACACCATATAGCCTCAAAACATGGTTAAAGCTATTATTTTGATATCATGGAAGGTCAGTCCTTTCATCCATATCACTGTCTATGAATTTGAGAGTGGTTACATTTCTCCAGCCCCATTCCTCAGCTTTTTACTGAACAAGGGCGAGGAAGAATGCTTTGTTATTGTTTCTACTGCTGATTGCCTCTTTACATAAATATGTTCCTTCAGGGAATATAAAAACAGAAGACTATATTCCATGAACAATAAACACAGCATGACTGAAAGTTGATAGCTATACTTGAACCCATTATTTGCGTAAAGATTGTTCAAACCATTTTACCTCAGAATTCTCTTATGCCAGTTTAAACAGCTTTTACCAGAATATGTGCTTTTTATACAACATTTCTATACAGCTGGGGCACTGGAGGAAATACATTTTTTGTAGTGCGAGGCAGAAGTGAAGGTAAACTTGATGGTTATGAAGTTGGCGGATAGGCTAAGCTTTGCAGTGGAGGCTTATAGGGATGGGTGCGTTGAATGGTGGATGGCCCTCCTCCCCTCCTCAGGGGAATCAGAGATACAGCTAAGACTCAGCTAGAGACCTGTGTGTGACCTTGATGGAAAAAGCAATCTTCTTCACTGAAGGAAAAATGACACTGAGTACGGGATTTGCTTCTCTCTCTGATCGCACCAACCGCCACCACTAACACTCATACTCCGCTGGCAGAAATTGTGGACATTTCATCTCTCCGTCCCTGTGATCTTTTTATCTGTCAAGGGTTTTCTCTTGGCCCTCTTTGACCCAGAACATTGAGCAATGGAACCATCAAAATAGAATGAACAAAACATATTTTGAGAATTATGTCTATTAAAGACTATTTCTATGAGAGGTGAATTGTATCCTTTCAGGAAGCAAGAGTTGTAGGCCTTTTGTATTGTAAACTATATTTACAATCAAATAGAGGTCACTAAATAATATAAATAAATTGTATTTATATCATTCATGGAACTGCAAGGGAAACGTTATCCTATCCAATTTTCTGAATGGCTCTTTCATTTTAACACGTGACACAATGGTTTCCCCACTAGATGGTGAGATAGTTTAGTTGTTAAAATCAATGTTGTAATAATATTAATAAACTTTATATGAAAAGCGCTTGTCAATACAAGTAACAAAGTGCTTCACATCATAAAATAATAAAACAAAAGTACTAACAAAGAAACGTAGACTGTACGGAAAGAGAATGAAAAAAGATAGCTAATTAAAATCATACATTGAAATCACACATTAAAAGTGTGTCTTCAGTAGGGATTTAAAAAGAGGCACAGAATCTGCAAGCTTGATCTCCTCTGACAGACCATCCAAAGTCTGGGGCCTTAATGGCAAATGCCTATTCCCCTTTCATTTCAACCTAGACTTTGGAATGGTCAACAGTGCCCTGCGTCCTGGCTCGTAGGGAGATACAAGATCTGAGATATAGGATGGGGCTAAACCAAGCCACGCCTTAAATATTAATCAAATGTAAAATCTCTTCTAAAAGGGACTGGTAGTAGGTGTAGATAAGCAAAAATAGGTGTGATATGGTTACATTTTCTGGTACCTGTTATAAGCTTTAGCATTTTGAACTAACTGTAGACGATGGAGTGATTACTGACTGAGACATGTATACAAAGAGTTACAGAAATCTAGGCGTGAGGAAATAAAAGCATGTATAACATCAGGATTTTAACCCTTGATCTCTAGATAGTACAATTATCTACCATTCCCTCTTGTATAATATAAGAGCAATGCTAGGAAATACTTGAAGCAATCCCCACAAAAGAAGTTAGGCTGTATACTCTCTCCTCTCTCTCTCGTAAAAAGTTACGCTTTGGTTCATTCAACCAATTCCCTTAAGTTTTTCTGATATCAAATAATGAATTTGACAGATCAATGTGATTTTAAAAAAAAATTATGAGTAAAAGCTTCTAAATTGCTTTCAACATCTCATGTGCATTTGCATAGCGGTGGGTGCAATGTATTGGCAGCAGCCTATCTGAAGAGTTGGGGTTGTGACTTTCAGTTTGAGCTCCAACTGTTTTGATCCCCACATTCGTTTGGAGAGGGGGCTTGCCTGTTTTGCATGTTATTTTGGCATTAATTCGTGTCACATATCAGTTTGTAATCAATGTAAAGAAATATATAATTGAGTTAATAAAGCTACATACAAACATGGTCTCTTTTTTGTTTTCTTGAGTAAGGCAGCTCCAAAATGCAGGTGTTTCAGCCTAGCTCCGTGCTTTCTGTGGTGATGTGGCAAGCCAGCAGAAAATACGGAGTGATTGGCTCAGTGTTCTGTCACTCATGAGGACACTACGTCACCATCAAGTCTAAGGGTAGAGCTTAAGAATTCAAGCCCCTTGTGTGCTGCCATAAAGTTACATTAGAAGTGCCCAATCAAGAAGGCTCAAGGTCATTGGCCACAGATAAAATTATGTCAAATCACTGTATACTGTAGCTACAGTAGCATTGATTGGACTGATCATGTCAACATCATACTGTTGGGCGGCAGGTAGCCTAGTGGTTAGAGTGTTAGACTAGTAACTGAAAGGTTGCAAGATCAAATCCCCAAGCTGACAAGGTAAACATCTGTCCTTCTACCCCTGAACAAGGCAGTTAACCCACTGTTCCTAGGCCATCATAATGTTTTCTTAACTGACTTGCCTATTTAAAAAAAAAATACTTACAAATCTTAGCTAGCAGTCATCATCATGAATAAAGTCGACAATCTACTGGCAAATCCTTTTTAATCCTTGTCATACGAAGAGAAATAATGAAGAGAAATTATACATGAAATCGGTGCTCATCGGCCATTGGACAAAAACATTCCACAACAAGTTGGAAATCGCAAATTCAACAATGAGTGGTTTAGAAGGAATCAGTGGCTAACTGCAAGCATTGCAATGCAATAATTAGCTTGCTATTTAATGGAGTGGCTGTGTGGTCACAAGTCTAAGATTAAGGGTCTATTTTCCTAGTTTAAAATGCTAAACATTTAACATTGGCCATGCTGTCTATGAAGCATGATTTTTGCCGCACGCAAAACAACTGTTAACTTGGAACTGCAAAATCTGACTTTAGTGAGTTCAAGACAACTGGAAACTCAGGAAAAACGAGCTATGAATGGTAAAATATGCTCTGAAAATTCACCCAACTCAGAATTCAGTTGTCATTCATCCAATTCAGAATCGGGAACTCGGGCCTCTTTCTAGAGCTACGACTTGAAGATCACTGACATGATTCAACCTTTTTTTTTTCTCGAGTTCCCAGTTGTCTTGAAAGCACCATAAATCCAGAGAATTGCAGACTTTGATGACAAAGTTTAATGACAAAATTTGCACAACAAGGTGAGTCCAAAAATGTCTTGTATGCTGCTGCATAAGTTATGCAATATGCCAGGGAGATATGTGTACTGTAGCTAAGAAAGTAATACTATGTGTATGTTGTGTAGTAAGCTGTTAGTAGCCCATGTGCCTCACCCTAATAATTTGGTCTATTTTCACCTCTTAATTTCACCTACTGTTCTGACTTGGTGGTGCACATGTAGCCTACAGCCTGTTTTCGACAAATGTAATCATCAAATATTGTAAGAGCTTTCATTGTCTGCTTATATGCCCCTTATTTATCCTACGGTTCTGACTTGGTGTACAGGGAGAACAATCTAAGAACGGCCCATGTTCTGAATTCTGTCTCTGTACATTTCAAAAGTGCTGAACAAATAGTTATATTGACTACGTCCGTCCTAGCTCGCTCATTAATGTCTTAATTGAAATTACTGATTGCCTCTTATCTGCTTGTTGTCCCCTTATGCCATAGTTTGTACATCTCAATGTCAGCCATTTCAGCTATGTTTAAAAAAAAAAGCTGAATTAACTATTTTGTTGCCAGACAAGGCCCAACTGATAGCCAGGTGTAGCAGTGGTAAGGTGTTGGGATTGCTGTTGGGACTCTGCTGTTGTGACAGCTTTATGTAGGCCCGGTTTGTCACCATTACAGTGCAATTAAAACCTCTTAAATTTCCACCTAAAATGACATACCCAAATCTAACTGCCTGTAGCTCAGGACCTGAAGCAAGGATATGCATATTCTTGATACCATTTGAAAGAAACACTTTGAAGTTTGTGGAAATGTGATATTAATGTAGGATAATATAGCACATTATATCTGGTAAAAGATAATACAAAGAAAAGAAGAATGCGTTTTTTTTCTTTATTTCCATCCTCTTTGAAATGCAAGAGAAAGCGTCCCGCTCAACCGTCCCGTTCACCGATCCATTAGAGATTAACGTATTGTTTAGTGTTTTGTTGTGTAGTAGCTTTTCTGGCATGCATCCCACATAATTGTTTTTGCCACACCAAGATTTGCATGCTAAAATCGCCACTCAGCGTGAGACTGAATATCGTTCCAGGTAATGTGGTCTGATTTTTAAATATTCAGTTATTTTTCAAATTGGTGTGCACAATAGAAATTAACGGGCAATAATATATTGTTCCATTTTGGAGTCACTTTTATTGTAAATAAGAATAGAATTAGTGATGGGGAAATGAAGCTTCTTGAAGCATTGAGCATTTCCAGCCAATTGTGTCGAAAAAAAAGTTAATTACTCTAGGATTTGATCAACACGGTGTACACTAGTGGCACCTGCTGGTCCCAAAAATGTAGAACAGACAAATTATTATAGATGACGTCGCACATGCCATAGTGTAGCCTTTTTGTCTTCTACCGAAACCAATACCAAACCAATCAAGTGGTTGTTAGTCAAAATTAAGCTTCAGATGTCAGTGTTCACGTGCTTTTGATGAAGCAAAACAAGCTGCTTTGAAAAAACTGCTTAGTGATTTCAACACGCCTCTGAGCTCTGGTATCAAATCACAAAATATATTACAGTGCCTTGCAAAAGTATTTATCCTCCTTGGCGTTTTTCCTATTTTGCTGCATTACAACCTGTAATTTAAATTGATTTTTATTTGGATTTAATGTAATTGACATACACAAAATAGTCAAAATTGGTGAAATGAAGAAAAAAAACATGTTTAAATTTTTTTTTTTTTTTTAAATAGATAGGTGCGTGCATATGTATTCTCCCCTTTGCTATGAAGCCCCTAAATAAGATCTGGTGCAACCAATTACCTTCAGAAGTCACCTAATTAGTTAAATAAAGTCCACCTGTGTGCAATATAAGTGTCACATGATCTGTCACATGATCTCAGTATATATACACCTGTTCTGAAAGGCCCCAGAGTCTGCAACACCACTAAGCAAGGCACACCACCAAGCAAGCGGCACCATGAAGACCAAGGAGCTCTCCAAACAGGTCAAGGACAAAGTTGTGGAGAAGTACAGATCAGGTCTGGGTTATAAAAACATATCAGAAACTTTGAACACCACACGGAGCACCATTAAATCCATTATTAACAAATTGAAAGAATATGGCACCACAACAAACCTGCCAAGACAGGGCCACCCACCAAAACTCACAGACCAGGCAAGGAGGGCATTAATCAGAGAGGCAACAAAGAGACCAGAGATACCCCTGAAGGAGCTGCAAAGCTCCACAGTGGAGATTGGTGTATCTGTCCACTTTAAGCCGTACACTCCACAGAGCTGGGCTTTACGGAAGAGTGGCAAGAAAAAGCCATTGCTTCTTGGGGCTATGTGGGACGTTAGCGTGCCACCCGTGGCGCACCCTATCAACAGCAGGTGCATTTCAAGAGCGGCAAATTTGAAACCAAATAAGTGTCAAAATTCAAATTTCTCAAACATACAACTAACTTACAGCCTTTGAAAGATAAACATCTTCTTAATCTAACCACGTTTACCGATTTCAAAAAGGTTTTACGGGGAAAGCATAAAGTTAGGTTATGTTAGGAGAGTACATTGACAATAGCGGTGTGCAATGCATTGTCGATTCAAAGACAGGCTTTACCAAAACCATACAATCAGCTAAAATTATGCACTAACCTTTTACAATCTCCATCAGATGACACTCCTAGGACATTTTGTTAGACAATGCATGCATTTTTAGTTCTATCAAGTTCATATTTATATCTAAAAACAGTGTTTTACTATGGCGTTGATGTTCAGGAAATCGTTTCCCTCCAATACCGGCAGTCAAGTCATGACGACAAAATAATTAATTAATATTAGAAAACATTGCTAAAATATTATATTGTCATTCAAAGAATTATAGATTTACATCTCTTGAACGCAATGGACTTGTCAGATTTTAAATTAACCTTACTGGGAAATCACACTTTGCAATAATCTGAGCACTGCGCCAGAAAAATACGCATCGCGATACAGACTAACCGCCATGTTGGAGGAATCTAAAATCGAAAAATACTATATAAATAATCCATTACCTTTGATTCTCTTCATCAGATGTCACTTCCAAAGAGTCCCAGGTCCATAACGAATGTAGTTTTGTTCAAAAAAGCTCATCATTTATGTCGAAAAACCTCCGTGTTGTAGCGCATGATCTAAGCCAGCCGGACTTCACTTCACTTCAAGAACGGAAAAAATATATTTCCGTTCGTTCAAACATGTCAAACGTTGTATCGCATAAATCATTAGGGCCTTTTTTAACCAGAACATGAATAAAATTCAAGGCGGACCATTGGGTTTTCTTTTAAAACGTTTCGGAATGAGAGTACCCACCATCAAATCGCGCGCCAGGGTGAATGATGGACCATCACGTTCCATGGCTCTTATTCGGTCAGATCTCACTGTAGAACACTCAAAACACTTTGTAAAGGCTGGGGACATCTTGTGGAAGCAATAGGAAGTGCCAGAATATACCTCACCCCCTTTGTTTTTCAATGGCATAGGCTCAAAGTCAATTCAACACATCAGGTATCCACTTCCTGTCAGAATCTGTCTCAGGGTTTTGCCTGCCAAATGAGTTCTGTTATACTCACAGACACCATTCAAACAGTTTTTGAAACTTTAGGGTGTTTTCTATCCATATATAATAAGTATATGCATATTGTAGTTACTGGGTAGGTGTAGGAGGCATTTAAAAATGGGCACATCTTTTTTCAAAAAAGTCTCAATACTGCCCCCTATACCCTATTAAAGTCAATTCAACACATCAGGTATCCACTTCCTGTCAGAATCTGTCTCAGGGTTTTGCCTGCCAAATGAGTTCTGTTATACTCACAGACACCATTCAAACAGTTTTTGAAACTTTAGGGTGTTTTCTATCCATATATAATAAGTATATGCATATTGTAGTTACTGGGTAGGATTAGTAACCAGATTAAATTGGGTAAATTTTTTTATCCAGCCGTGAAAATACTGCCCCCTATACCCTAACAGGTTAAAGAAAGAAATAAGCAAACACATTTGGTGTTCGCCAAAAGGCATGTGGGTGACCCCCAAATATGTGGAAGAAGGTACTCTGGTCAGATGAGACTAAAATGTAGCTTTTTTGGCCATCAAGGAAAACGCAATGTCTTGTTTAAATCCAACACCTCTCATCACCCTGAGAAGATCATCCCCACAGTGAAGCATGGTGGTGGCAGCATCATGCTGTGGTGATGTTTTTCATCGGCAGGGACTGGGAAACTGGTCAAAATTGAAGGAATGATGGATGGTGCTAAATACAGGGAAATTCTTGAGGGAAACCTGTTTCAGTCTTCCAGAAATTTGAGACTGGGATGGAGGTTCACCTTCCAGCAGGACAATGACCATAAGCATACTGCTAAAGCAACACTCGAGAGGTTTAAGGGGAAACATTTAAATGTCTTGGAATGGCCTAGTCAAAGCCCAGACCTCAATCCAATTGAGAATCTGTGGTATGACTTAAAGATTGCTCTACACCAGCGGAACCCATCCAACTTGAAGGAGCTGGAGCAGTTTTGCCTTGAAGAATGGGGAAAAAAACCCAGTGGCTAGATGTGCCAAGCTTATAGACACATACCCCAAGAGACTTGCAGCTGTAATTGCTGCAAACGGCAGATTTGGGGGTGAATAGTTATGCATGTTCAAGATCTGTTTTTTTGTCTTATTTATTTTTTGTTTCACAAGAACATATTTTGCATCGTCAAAGTGGTAGGCATGTTGTGTAAATCAAATGATACAAACCCCCAGAAATTCCAGGTTGTAAGGTAACAAAATAGGAAAAATGCCAAGGGGGTGAATACTTACACAAGCCACTGTATGTTTCTGAACAGTTCTACATGAATGTGGAAGCTACCATGATTATTGATAATTGTGAACGAATCATGAATAATGATGAGTGAGAAAGTTAGATTGTCATAGATATCTTTATGCTAACCTCCCCTGCTATTTGTAATGGTGAGAGGTTAGCATGTTTTGGGGCATAATCTTTGTGCATCTCACTTACTTGGGACTTTTTGCACCCATTACTGAAATGGTTGCTCCAGTTTAGATGTTTAAGGTAGTCCCATATCTTCCCAACCCTGGCAGTGATTCTGTATGCAGGTTATGGTTAGTACAAATTCTAAACATTAGATTTCCCCACTCTAATGTTTTTCCCCACTCTGGCTGGATTTCAATAGGAAGTAAACATTCTCTTGCATACCATCATCATGTGACTTCCAATTCTGAAATTTGAGTTTAATGCCCCTGTGTTAGGGTTGAACTAGACCCTCAAAATAAGTCCTTATTAAATGTGTTGTACTGTATAATTACATTTTAATGACAATATATTCACCTAGGACCTGACTTGGGGGTAGACAACAGCAAGAAATTGAAGTGAATGCAACAACCATATCTTTGTCACTAGCAAACCCAGTCATGGGTGGTACTGGTAACTCTAAAATGTACTTGAAAGGCACCCTGGGAAAAATATAAATAAGGCTTAAAACCCAACACAGGGCTATTCAATTCCGGTCCTGGAGGGCGTTTGGATTTTTATATGGTTCTTCAGTAACCCTAAAATGGTTCCCTTATGGAGTCGATCACAATAACCATATGTGGTTACAACTTGCACCTTTATTGTGTTGAGCCAAATAAAAGTTTTAGCTTCACTGTCCAAATAAATACGTAGGGTAGTGTAATAATGTGTTATGACTATTAGCATGGTTGGCCCCCTAACACAATTTTAATCCACAATGTGTGAATATAACAAAAGAGACAGACAGACAAACATCTAAAACTGTCATGCCCTGACCTGAGTGAGTCGTTTTTCTCTGTTTGGTTAGGTCAGGGTGTGACATGGGGTGGGCATTCTGTGTTGTATGTCTGTTGTTTTTTCTTTATTGGCCGAGTATGGTTTCCAATCAGAGGCAGCTGTCATTCGTTGTCTCTGATTGGGAATCATACTTAGGCAGCCCTTTTTCCCACAGTCAGTTGTAGGATCTTGTCTTTATGTTGCATGTGTTTGCATGCATAGCTTTTCATTCGTTGTATTGTTTATTGTTTTTGCTGGTTCACATTTAAAATAAAGTATGATGAACCCAACTCACGCTGCGCCTTGGTCTACCTTTAACGACGGACGTTACAAAAACATCTAAAAACATTACAATCACTGATTCACATGATGAGTATGACGGTCTGAGCCCATTATCCCTTCAAACCTCCAGCTCTCCATCCCTCCAACCCTTCCATTCCTCCACTCACTCCAGAAACAGGAATTAGCATTTCACCCCCACCCAACACGACCTTGAGGGGAAGTGACTAATTCTAGTTTCCAAGGCGATAAAAGCAGCTCAACTTTTAATGGCCCTTATTTCACAGTCCGTCCTAATGAGATTACAGCGTGAGTAATTTTGATTGAGCACCAGCCTGCCTCCCAGATAATGACTTTGATGGCTCTTAGCAGATTTGATGACTTGATGACGATGGATTTGCTTATTTCAACGGATATTTGCTTCACTTTCCTTCATAAAAACCGAATTAGTCTGATAGAATGTCTTAAAATCAGTGATGTAAATTAACTCTTAAATCAACACTGCAGGGCTCTCCATCATGCATATATTTCACGTTACAGAACTTTTTTTTGTGGCGTAACTGAAAACATCATCGTCAATATAAGATGATTCAAACAAGAAAACTCAGATCCTAAAATGCTTTAGTCATGAAAGGAACACCATTAATTGAAGGCAGTAAAAATGTATAGAGGGTAATGAATGAAGAGTCAGACAGAGAGAGTTTAAGAGACAGTTAAGGTGGGCACGCCAGAGGAGACAATGTCCTGATGAAACACACTCCAGAGGAGCCATCATGCTTTATGGTCACCCATAAACGACTCACACAAAATGGGATTGACTTGATTAAATCCACCTTAAATTCGTCACATAGACAACAATAGAGAAAGGCAACAGTGACACCTACATGAATCACGATCAATCTGTTGTCATCATACTTACTAAGTTTGGTGGCCACAATGGTGATATTGTGCTGGGCGATACTCTCTCTGTCCAGGAGTTCGTTAGTGGAAATCGTTCCCTCCACTGGATCAATGTCAAAGTAGCTGTCCAGGTCACTTTTCCAGTCAATGGAATACCTAATAAAAAGTTTGGTAAATTAGGTCATTTCCCACATGTACAAGAGGGTAGCAAGGAATTGATTTTCCCTATGGGCAAATATATATAATTTGTTGTAATACAGTGGCTTGCAAAAGTATTCATCCCTTGGCATTTTTACTATTTTGTTGCATTACAACCTGGAATTAAAATAGATTTTTGGGGGGGTTGTATCATTTGATTTACACAACATGCCTACCACTTTGAAGATGCACATTGTTTTTGTGAAACAAATGAGAAATAAGACAAAAAAACGGAAAACTTGAGCGTGCATAACTATTCACCCCCCCAAAGTCAATAATTTGTAGAGCCACCTTTTGCAGCAATTACAGCTGCAAGTCTCTTCGGGTGTCTCTATAAGCTTGGAACATCTAGCCATTGGGGTTTTTGCCCATGCTTCAAGGCAAAACTGCTCCAGCTCCTTCAAGTTGGATGGGTTCCGCTGGTGTAGAGCAATCTTTAAGTCATACCACAGATTCTCAATTGGATTGAGGTCTGGGCTTTGACTAGGCCATTCCAAGACATTTAAATGTTTCCCCTTAAACCACTCGAGTGTTCCTTTAGCAGTATACTTAGGGTCATTGTCCTGCTGGAAGGTGAACCTCCGTCCCAGTCTCAAATTTCTGGAAGACTGAAACAGGTTTCCCTCAAGAATTTCCCTGTATTTAGCTCCATCCATCATTCCTTCAATTCTGACCAGTTTCCCAGTCCCTGCTGATGAAAAACATCACCACAGCATGATGCTGCCACCACCATGCTTCACTGTGGGGATAGTATTCTTGGGGTGATGAGAGGATTTGTGTTAACGCCAAACATAGCGTTTTCCTTGATGGCCAAAATGCTAAATTTTAGTCTCATCTGACCAGAGTACCTTCTTCCATATGTTTTGGGAGTCTCCCACATGCCTTTTGGCGAACACCAAACATGTTTGCTTATTTTTTCTGGCCACTCTTTCGTAAAGCCCAGCTCTGTGGAGTGTACGGCTTAAAGTGGTCCGATGAACAGATACTCCAATCTCCAAAGCTTTGCAGGTCCTTCAGGGTTATCTTTGGTCTCTTTGTTGCCTCTCTGATTAATGCCCTCCTTGCCTGGTCCGTGAGTTTTGCTGGGCGGCCCTCTCTTGGCAGGTTTGTTGTGGTGCCATATTCTTTCAATTTTTAAATAGTGGATTTAATGGTGCTCCGTGGGATGTTCAAAGTTTCTGATATTTTTATATAACCTAACCCTGATCTGTACTTCTCCACAATTTTGTCCCTGACCTGTTTGGTCTTATATTGCACACAGGTGGACTTTATTTAACTAATTATGTGACTTCTGAAGGTAATTGGTTGCACCAGATCTTATTTAGGGGCTTCATAGCAAGGGTGAATACATATGCATGCACCACTTTTTTTATTTATTTTTTATTTTTTAAGAAGTAATTTTTTAAATTTCACTTTAACAATTTTGCCTATTTTGTGTATGTCTGTTACATGAAATCCAAATAAAAATCTATTTAAATTACAGGTTGTGATGCAACAAAATAGGGAAAACGCCAAGGGGGTGAATACTTTTGCAAGGCACTGTATAGTGACCCAGGGCCTGCGTCCCAAATGGCAGCCTGTTCCCTATGCAATGCACTACTTTTGACCAGAGCCATATGGGCCCTGGTCAAAAGTATTGCACTTTATAAGTACTAGGGTGCCATTTGGGACGCAGATAATAATTATTTATTACTCATACACTAAGTGCATTTCTACAAAATGGGCTGTGGTAAGCAGTATACATCCCAATTGAGTAATAGGGGCACAGATATCTTGGTTTATGCTGACAAAATGATTTTCTAGAGTAACACAAATGGACTCAAGACAAACAGCCTTTAAAATAAACATTGCTCTAGAAATGTTCTTTGAATGAGGGTTAAGGGCAACTGAAAGCAGTGACATCGTTAAGACACACAAGATTATAAGATGGATGCAAGCTGCATGTTCATTAAATGTTGGTCCTATATTTTACTTTTCCTATGCTGTTAGCACAGCTCTCCAACAGCTTATAATAAGGACTTTCTGCCTGAATATTCATGATATCAGGTGTGTAGACCCTGAGATTCTGATCGCTGAGGAACAGGTGAATGGTTAAAGCTCCGCCTCTCATATTTATGAGCGAGACACAAGACCATGTTTTAGAGTCAACCATTAAAGAGACAGTGTAAAGTTCTAACCATATTCTTATGGTTTTCTATTCAAATTCCCAGTTACCTTAGTGCTCTCTTTAAGCCTGTTTAGTTGAAGGCCTACAAGTAGACCTGATTTAGTAAGGACTGTTCAGGGTTTTTATACTACAGCTCTGATTACAGGTTCAAAGGTGTGAATGCTTATAAATCCATCCTTTGGGCATTACCTATATTTTTATGGTTGAATCTCAACCTGTCTCATCACTTTAGCTTTCTATTTATAAATTACCTCCCTTTTTGAAATGCTAGTTTTAAAATATCCTTTGTAATGGTTAGTATGAAAATATACCATCCCTTCAAACTTAATTCTTATCATGTACCCACAAGACAAATCACCAGTCTTGTATTTAATATTAATACTTAAGTTTACAAGAAAAAATATCATCATGCTCTTGTCATGACGTGGCCCTTTCTGGGTGTAGATTGTGCGTAATAATTGATTGCTATTGATATAAAACATCTTCAGATCTTTAAGAGTGGATTCAGGAGATAGCCGCTCTATATCAACAAACTCTCCGTGGTGCCCCAGGTTATTAATGGTTAAATTGTTGCATGGTTTAATTCAATCACGCAATCTATTAAATGTTAGGTAATCGACTTGATAATAGCATGTCATCTCATTTAACCATAGTAGATACACGACAGTCTTGTCTCATTTTAAAACACATATGCAAATATTAATCAATGAAAAACACATCAAGAGCTGTGCAACATCAATATACTTCATTGTGAATACCTAAAATACTTTTGTAGTCAGTCAATGGAATAACTGAGTGAACAAGAGAAGCAAAACAAAACTGAATTCTACTGCCGTGAACAGATGGGATAGAATACAGTGCTTCAGGCCACTTTCTAGCACCATGGACAGCTCAACTCATAGTTTTGCACCATGGGCTTCTCTAGTTCCTTTCCAGGGCTATGGACAGCACTGCATACTTTTCAGAACCATGGACAGCTCTATACTGTTCCGTGCCATGCGCAACTCCACTAATTTCCAGCCCCTTTGACACCACACTGGCGATGGACAGCAACATAGCACTGAATTCAGCACATCTATACAATGTTCACATCTGATTAACTTTCTCTGTTCAACCCATTGGCATTGAAGTGTGGCCTGAGCCTCAAACTAGAGTAGTTGGAAAGACAACTCCTCACCACACCTACTCTTTCACATATAATGTGTAGTCTGTCACAAAGAGAACTCAAAAGAGAATTCAAATTCGCCAATCATGAAATTGGAACATATTTCCTTTCAATATTGGCTGTGCAGAAGAAGCTTGCACATAAACTGAACATAACATTCTGAAATAATGTGGACTGTGCAGTCAAGTATTTGTGTTGAAAACGGCACAAACCTACGTTCTCCTCCACAGCACAAACTAACGTTCGCCTCCATCGAGTCATTATTGAGAAGGCCATAAAGGCCTTTATTGTGACAGAGTATGATGGAGAAGTCTGAAAGTTTACAGCCAAGGTGAGGACACTGGATGCTGCACCTCTTCCTTTCAGAATAAAAAAAAAGGCTAAATAAATAAAAAATATAAATATATTTGTGACCTCGTCATGCCAGAAAAGGTTGCACAAATGCAATCCCTCAAAGTCATCTGAACTTTAAGTTTATGTTTGGAGTAACTGTAAAATGTGGTATTCAGCTAGAGAGGCAAAACTCTAAAAGTGTGATTCGCTATGCATGGAAGGTCATTGGTACTATTGTTTTGGAGGCGAGAGAGCAAAGTCCTCTTCTCTGATGGCATGAAAATGAGCAATGTCAACTGTGGAGTTGCTGAATAATTAAAACACACTCAAGTCAAAGTGAAAAATCTAAACAAAAGAGAGCAAAGGCTTTTTGTTCTACAAATCTCTGCCTCATCCATTCTATTGTCTTTTACAAGATTAAATATTCATATTAAAACAAATACTTTCTTGGATGCAACAGGCTATCTTTGCCATCTGTGTATTGTTCAACCCTTGAGTAGTACATATTGTGAAATCATCATTGTAGAACTAAAAAGCAATAACTAATAGACTCCAAAACAAATCACCACTCATAGTTTTTAAAACAATGCACTCTGTTTCCATCTGTGCCGGAACACTCATCTGTGCCGGAACACTCAATACTATGCGCAGAGTATTATTTTAAATGCGCTTTGCAATGAGAGAGAGTTTTGGGCTTTATATTTGTTGAGTAGTTGAATCAAATTAGTATTGTTCAGCTGTAACAAAAGTCCATGAGTCCAGGAGTTAAGAACATAGCGGTACAGCACTACCCAAGGTCCTAGAGTTACTCCCCCTATTTTTTAAACCATAATTAAACTTGTAACTTTACTTGATAGGACTCGGTAACAGCAACAGAGGTAGATGGTTTGGGCTTTATTGTTGTTGAATCAGTTCAGTGTAGGCCTGGAACAAAGATTTTACAGTGCCACCAAGTGTCCTATACCAGGACTCTCCAACCCTCCTTCTGGAGAACTACCGTCCTGTAGGTTTTCACTCCAACCCTAATCTAGCGTTAGTTACAACTGCACTCCAGAAAAATGCTGGGTTGCAGGCTTTGGGTCAGTTACTTGGGTTGTTTTCTGCTGGGTTATTGATGCTGGGTGCTGGATTACTGAGATATGACCCAGCAGGTCAGATCAAAAGACTGGAGGTGTAGTTTAAGGTTTTTAAATGTGTTACAATTGTGTGACTGAAGCTTACAGAAGTGTATAACTTCCCAAAAGCCTTTGTGAATCCCATCGTTGTGAAAAATTAAGGTGGTATGCCTTATTATTAGTAATGGGGAACTGAAGCATTAATGTTTCCCAGACAATTGTGTGAAAAATAGGTTCACTGCTCAAGGCTTTGATCAACACATTGAACACTAGTGGCACCTGCTGGCCAAAATAATTTAGAGCAGCCAAATTACAAAAAATGTCACACGCTGTAGCACGCTGTAGCACGCTGTCACACGCTGTAGCACGGGCGCAGAATAACATTTTTGTCTTCTACTGAAACAAATACCAAACAAATCAGGTGGTTGTTCGACAAAATGAAGCTTCAGACATCATTGATCAAGTGCCTCTGATAAAGTGATACAGGCATCCGCACACTGCTTTGAAGTAAACTGCTTAGCGATTTCAACGCATGTCTCAGAACTCCAGTACCAAACATAACATCACTACTTATTACAATATCTAATAAATAATCTAAATATTATAGAATGTGAAAAAAATATGGAATAATTGCATTTGCAGCATGTAAACTCAGCAAAAAAAGAAACTTCCCTTTTTTCAGGACCATTTCTTTCAAAGATAATAAGTAAAAATCGAAATAACTTCCCAGATCTTCATTGTAAAGGGTTTAAACACTGTTTCCCACACTTGTTCAATGAACCATAAACAATGAATGAACATGCACCTGTGGAACGGTCGTTAAGACACTAACAGCTTACAGACGGTAGGCAATTAAGGTTACAGTTATGAAAACTTAGGACACTAAAGAGGCCTTTCGACTGACTCTGAAAAACACCAAAAGAAAGATGCCCAGTGTCACTGCTCATCTGCGTGAACATGCCTTAGGCATGCTGCAAGGAGACATGAGGACTGCAGATGTGGCCAGGGCAATAAATTGCAATGTCCGAACTGTGAGACGCCTAAGACAGTGCTACTGTGAGACAGGACGGACAGCTGATCGTCCTCGCAGTGGCAGACCACGTGTAACAACACCTGCACAGGATCGGTACATCCGAACATCACACCTGCGGGACAGGTACAGGATGACAACAACAACTGCCCGAGTAGCACCAGGAATGCACAATCCCTCCATCAGTGCTCAGACTGTCCACAATTGGCTGAGAGAGGCTGGACTGAGGGCTTGTAGGCCTGTTGTAAGGTAGGTCCTCACCAGACATCACCGGCAACAACATCGCCTATGGGCGCAAACCCACCGTCGCTGGACCAGACAGGACTGGCAAAAAGTCGCGGTTTTGTCTCACCAGGGGTCATGGTCGGATTTGCGTTTATCATCGAAGGAATGAACGTTACACCAAGGCCTGTACTCTGGAGCGGGATCGATTTGGAGGTGGAGGGTCCATCATGGTCTGGGGCAGTGTGTCACAGCATCATCGGACTGAGCTTGTTGTCATTGCAGGCAATCACAATGCTGTGCATTACCGGGAAGACATCCTCCTCCTTCATGTGGTACCCTTCCTGCAGGCTCGTCCTGACATGACCCTCCAGCATGACAGTGCCACCAGTCATACTGCTCGTTCTGTGTGTGATTTTCTGCAAGACAGGAATGTCAGTGTTTTGCCATGGCCAGTGATGAGCCCGGATCTCAATCCCTTTGAGCACGTCTGTGACCTGTTGGATCGGAGGGTGAGGGCTAGGGCCATACCCCCCAGAAATGTCCAGGTACTTGCAGGTGCCTTGGTGGAAGAGTGGGGTAACAAGCAAGAACTGGCAAATCTGGTGCAGTCCATAAGGAGGAGATGCACTGCAGTACTTAATGCAGTTGGTGGCCACACCAGATACTGACTGTTTTTTTGACCTCCCCTTTGTTCAGGGACACATTATTCCATTTCTATTAGTCACATGTCTGTGGAACTTGTTCAGTTTATGTCTCAGTTGTTGAATCTTGTTGTGTAAATATTTGTATGAACATATTTTAAGTTGCTGAAAATAAACGCAGTTGACAGTGATAGGATGTTTATTTTGTTGCTGAGTTTCCATTTACTCTCATGGGTGAAAGTCATGCCCCTAATAAGCCACACTGCCTGAAAATAACCCAAGGATTACATAATAAAAGACCCAGCTGCTAGGTCAACCCAGCATGAGAGTATAAAATATGCAACTGATGGTGAAATTAACCCATGTTTTGGTAATCCCAACAACCCAACATGTTGGGTTATTCACGCAATCCAACTGGGGAGTCTAAATAACACAACATGTTAAGTCCACTACGTAAACAGCGCTGGGTTACCAAATAACCCAAATCGTTTTAGCCTATCATTTTTTTAGAGTGGTTTAAAGTCAAACTGAATCAGGTTAGTTACAACTGGGGTTGGAGTAAATGCCTATGGGGAGGGTAGCAATCCAGGAACAGGCTTGGAGAGTCCAGACCTATACTATTTTGCAATCTTTCCTTACCCATAATAAACATTTATAAAGGTCATGACGAGTCAAAAATATGTTTTTCATGACATTGGATGATATTTGAAGGAAAACAGATTAAAATAAGCTGACCAGTAGGAAAAATAACTGTTGCTTCTACATTAATAAAGTTTGATCATAAAGTTACTGGTCCCCTCCCTATGTCAAACACTTCGATGTATTATTAAGGGGACAAGGCTAATTTTTAATACACCAATGGTGTAAATAAGTACAGCCTTCTAACCAACATTGGATAAGGCATGTTTGCAGAGGGGTGTGGTTTATATAGTTAGATAGCTACTCTACTGATGCCAACATTCGACTGAATGGTGTCAGCAAATATAATTACAAGTTTACACTTTTTATCTATGGCAAAGATACGTATCTTTCCCGTTTCATCTGTATCTGGTGTTAGCAAGTTATGGGCTAGCTAGGTCTTCAGAATAACAAAATCCAGAAAAACACATGTCAAAAATGTTATAAAATGATTAGCATTTTAATGAGGGATATAAGTATTTGACCCCTCTGCAAAACATGACTTAGTACTTGGTGGCAAAACCCTTGTTGGCAATCACAGAGGTCAGACGTTTCTTGTAGTTGGCCACCAGGTTTGCACACATCTCAGGAGGGATTTTGTCCCACTCCTCTTTGCAGATGTTCTCCAAGTCATTAAGGTTTCGAGGCTGACGTTTGGCAACTTGAACCTTCAGCTCCCTCCACAGATTTGACTGGCTAGGCCACTCCAGGACCTTAATGTGCTTCTTCTTGAGCCACTCATTTGTTGCCTTGGCCGTGTGTTTTGGGTCATTGTCATGCTGGAATACCCATCCACGACCCAATTCAAAGCCCTGGCTGGTTCTCACCTAAGATTTGACAGTACATGGCCCCGTCCATCGTCCCTTTGATGCGGTGAAGTTGTCCTGTCCCCTTAGCAGAAAAACACCTCCAAAGCATAATGTTTCCACCTCCATGTTTGACGGTGGGGATGGTGTTCTTGGGGTCATAGGCAGCATTCCTCCTCTTCCAAACACGGCGGTTGAGTTGATGCCAAAGAGCTCCATTTTGGTCTCATCTGACCACAACACTTTCACCCAGTTGTCCTCTGAATCATTCAGATGTTCATTGGCAAACTTCAGATGGAAATGTATATGTGCTTTCTTGAGCAGGGGGACCTTGCGGGTGCTGCAGGATTTCAGTCCTTCACGGCGTAGTGTGTTACCAATTGTTTTCTTGGTGACTATGGTCCCAGCTGCCTTGAGATCATTGACAAGATCCTCCCGTGTAGTTCTGGGTTGATTCCTCACCGTTCTCATGATCATTGCAACTCCACGAGGTGAGATCTTGCATGGAGCCCCAGGCCGAGGGAGATTGACAGCTCTTTTGTGTTTCTTCCATTTGCGAATAATCGCACCAACTGTTGTCACCTTCTCACCAAGCTGCTTGGCGATGGTCTTGTAGCCCATTCCAGCCTTGTGTAGGTCTACAATCTTGTCCCTGACATCCTTGGTCCTCTTTGGTCTTGGCCATGGTGGAGAGTTTGGAATCTGATTGATTGATTGCTTCTGTGGACAGGTGTCTTTTATACAGGTGACAAGCGGAGATTAGGAGCACTCCCTTTAAGAGTGTGCTCCTAATCTCAGCTCCTTACCTGTATAAAAGACACCTGGGAGCCAGAAATCTTTCTGATTGAGAGGGGGGTCAAATACTCATTTCCCTCATTAAAATGAAAATCAATTTATAACATTTTTGACATGCGTTTTTCTGGATTTGTTTTGTTGTTATTCTGTCTCTCACAATAAACCTAGCATTAAAATTATAGACTGATAATTTCTTTGTCAGTGGGCAAATGTACAAAATCAGCAGGGGAACAAATACTTTTTTCCCTCACTGTAAAGTGTTGGTCCCATGTTTCATGAGCTGAAATAAAAGATCCAAGAATTTTTCAATATGCACAAAAAGCTTATTTCTCTAAAATATTGTGCACCAATTTGTCCACATCACTGTTAGTGAGCACTTCTACTTTGCCAAGATAGTCCATTCACTTGACAATTGTGGCAAATCAAGAAGCTGATTGACCAGCATGATCATTATACATGTGCACTTTGTGCTGGGGACAATAAAAGGCCACTGTCTCAAGTTTTGAGGGAGCATGGAATTGGCGCGCTAACTGCCGGAATGTCCACCAACGCTGTTGAAAGCGAATGTAATGTTAATTTCTCTATTACACTGCTCAAAAAGGGAACACTTAAACAACACAATGTAACTCCAAGTCATTCACACTTCTGTGAAATCAAACTGTCCACTTAGGAAGCAACACTGATTGACAATAAATTTCACATGCTGTTGTGCAACTGGAATAGACCACAGGTGGAAATTATAGGCAATTAGCAAGACACGCCCAATAAAGGAGTGGTTCTGCAGGTGGGGACCACAAACCACTTCTAAGTTCCTATGCTTCCTGGTTGATGTTTTGGTCACTTTTGAATGCTGGCGGTGCTTTCACTCTAGTGGTAGCATGAGACGGAGTCTACAACCCACACAAGTGGCTCAGGTAGTGCAGCTCATCCAGGATGGCACATCAATGTGAGCTGTGGCATGAAGGTTTGCTGTGTCTGTCAGCGTAGTGTCCAGAGCATGGAGGCGCTACCAGGAGACAGACCAATACATCAGGAGACGTGGAGGAGGCCGTAGGAGGGCAACAACCCAGCAGCAGGACCGCTACCTCCGCCTTTGTGCAAGGAGGAGCAGGAGAAGCACTGCCAGAGCCCTGCAAAATGACCTCCAGCAGGCCACAAATGTGCATGTGTCTGCTCAAACGGTCAGAAACAGACTCCATGAGGGTGGTATGAGGGCCCGACGTCCACAGGTGGGGGTTGAGCTGACAGCCCAACACCGTGCAGGACGTTTGGCATTTGCCAGAGAACACCAAGATTGGCAAATTCGCCACTGGCGCCCTGTGCTCTTCACATATGAAAGCAGGTTCACACTGAGCACGTGACAGACGTGACAGAGTCTGGAGACGCAGTGGAGAACGTTCTGCTGCCTGCAACATCCTCCAGCATGACCGGTTTGGCGGTGGGTCAGTCATGGTGTGGGGTGGCATTTCTTTGGGGGGCCGCACAGCCCTCCATGTGCTCGCCAGAGGTAGCCTGACTGCCATTAGGTACCGAGATGAGATCCTCAGACCCCTTGTGAGACCATATGCTGGTGCGGTTGGCCCTGGGTTCCTCCTAATGCAAGACAATGCTAGACCTCATGTGGCTGGAGTGTGTCAGCAGTTCCTGCAAGAGGAAGGCATTGATGCTATGGACTGGCCCGCCCGTTCCCCAGACCTGAATCCAATTGAGCACATCTGGGACATCATGTCTCGCTTTATCCACCAACGCCACGTTGCACCACAGACTGTCCAGGAGTTGGCGGATGCTTTAGTCCAGGTCTGGGAGGAGATCCCTCAGGAGACCATCCGCCACCTCATCAGGAGCATGCCCAGGCGTTGTAGGGAGGTCATACATGCACATGGAGGCCACACACACTACTGAGCCTCATTTTGACTTGTTTTAAGGACATTAGATCAAAGTTGGATCAGCCTGTAGTGTGGTTTTCCACTTTAATTTTGAGTGTGTCTCCAAATCCAGACCTCCATGGGTTGATAAATTGGATTTCAATTGATTATTTTTGTGTGATTTTGTGGCCAGCACATTCAACTATGTAAAGAAAAAGTATTTAATAAGATTATTTCATTCATTCAGATCTAGGATGTGTTCCCTTTATTTTTTGAGCAGTGTATAAACCACCCTCAATGTAGTTTTCGAGAATTTGGCAGTACGTCCATCTGGCACCACATGTAACCACGCCAGCCCAGGACCTCCACTTCCGGCTTTCACACCTGCAGGATCTTCTGAGACCAGTCACCCAGACAACTGATGAAACTGGGGAGAATTTCTGTCTGTAAAAAAGCCCTTTTGTGGGGAAAAACCCATTCTGATTGTCAGGGCCTGACTCCCAAGTGGGTGGGCCTATGCCCTCCCCGGCCCACCCATGGCTGCGCCCCTGCCCAGTCATGTGAAATCCATAAATTAGGGCCTAATGAATTTATTTCAATTGATTGAGCTCCTTCTATAAACTGTAACTGTAAAATGTATCCATTAATATTTTTGTTCAATATATATATTAAAAAATGATATCATTGATGCAATTTCAATGTTGATTGAGTAGCTTTGTGTATCAATACATCGAGATATTTTCTGCAACACTGCTCACAGCATCCTCGTTGCTTGACATAGGTGTTTCAAAGAGCTGTCAGTCAAGGTGAGCTCATGAATATAATCTCCCCGCTCACCCAGCCTGTCTTTTCAAACTTCCTGGTAGTTAGTCATGAGAGAAAGTACTTTTCAGAATGAGTTTTCAGGACCTTTAACTTTACCTGACAGGGCTGTTGCTAGCATCCAGATCCTGTCCGGTGACAGCACCGATGATGTCGCCTACAGGTGAGTCCTCGTATACCTCCATCTCGTAAGAGGGCTTAGTGAACACTGGAGGCTCATCTACATCCAGGACGTTCATCTTCACTGTGGCTGTGTCCTTGAAGGCCCCGAAGCTGTGGAACCGCTGGTCCAGGTGGGCGTTTTCTGCATCTACCTTGAAGGTGTAGGCCTTCTTCGTTTCGTAGTCCAGCGGCTGAAAGACAGATAGAAACAAAGACAGTGATTAGATGTGTTGACTTCAACAAGGTGAAATTGAAATAATACATATTGAGTTTACACCCACTCAATGTGTTCCATATCCTCAATACCGGCATTGCATACACCTACACGGTCCAGAAGCATTAACTGCTCTATAAAAGCTCTCAACAAATGTCAGTTTACAGGTTCAAGTGTTCTCGCGCCAATGTCTCTGACATCTCTGCACCGGGTCAGTTAGCTAGAGCTTAGGGTTGCCTCCATAACCATTGGTAACCACACCTTGTCTGCAGCCGCTATGTAAACATCCACTAGTGGTGACAACCATGTCCTCCCCGTTGCCTGTCTCCTGGCCTCTCATGTGTGGCCGGCTGCCACTCACGTACGTGCATACATACACACATACACACACACACATTATACGTACACACACACACTGACCTCTCAGGTGTAACTGCAACGGCACTAACAGACAGACAGAGCATGGTAGGCACACCAGACTAGTCCTGTGTCCACGAAATAAGTCCTCTTATGGTGCAAACATCTGGTGAAAGCTGAGGTAAAATGTATGTTTGAAGAGGCCGCAAGCGAGAGGGAAAAGTTGTGAATTTAACATGAGGAAAAAAACATGGTGATAGTCTTGATGGCATTTGTATGCTGTCATGTACAGTGCAGTGAAAAGTATTTGCCCCATTTCTGATTGTCTATTTTTGCATATTTTTGATACTGGATGTTATCAGATCTTCAACCAAAACCTAATATTCGATAAAGGGAACCTGAGTTTACAAATAACAAAAATGTATACTTATTTTATTAATTAAATTAACAAAGTTATGCAACACCCAATTCCCCTGCGTGAAAAAGTAATTGCTCTGTTACACTCAATAACTGGTTGTGCCATTTTTAGCTGCAATTACTGCAACCAAATGCTTCCTGTAGTTGTTCATCAGTCTCACATCGCTGTGGAGGAATTCTGGCCCACTCTTACATGCAGAACTCCTTTAACTCAGCGAAATGTGTAGGTTTTCAAGCATGAACTGCTCGTTTGAAGTCCTGCCACATCAATTGGGATCACGTCTGGACTTTGACTAGGCCATTCGAAGCTTAAAATGTATTGCTTTTAAACCATTTTCATGTAGACTTGATTGTGTTTTGGATCATTGTCTTGCTACATGACCCAACTGTACTCCAGCATCAGCTCACAGACGGATGGCCTGACATTCTCCTGCAGAATTCATGGTCCATTCTATTAAGGCAAGGTCCTGAGGCAGTAAAGCATCCCCAAACCATCACACTACCACCACCATGCTTGAGAGGAGAGGTGCGCAGACCTCTTTAGACATACTCTTACTGGAGACCTGGAGAGATATTACACTCCATATCCACAAACACATGCAGCACCCACTCGTGCGTGCACGCATCTACAAAGGCACCCACACAGGCAGGAACAAGCACACACGCATGCATGCACATGCACACACACAAAGCATCAGCACAAAGCACATCTTCCATATACAGTGGGGAAAACCACGCTACAAGCCAATATACAAATTCAAGGTAAATGCGTTCCTATTCTCACATATTTAAAAATATGTCGAAAGAGAACATAAATGAATTGCAGTAGCTTTCCCCAAGCCTGTAAAATACCAGCTGGCACTGGTTTTATTGCATGCACTTTCCTTAGTCCTCTAACATTTTTATCAAGTCCTGTCCACAAAGTTATTTTCCAAGGTCAGCACTTTGGCTTGTAAACATTGTCACACAGTATAGGGTGCCAAGCAGTGGATTAAAATGTCGTACCAGCAGAGTCAAAATGAGAATGAGGTCAGAGGTGGAAAACGCACTCCCGGCCAGCCATAGTTTTCAGCAATACATAGTCAGGAATTGGGTTGCAAACATCTGGTAACTTTCCCAAAATGTACAGATTTTCCAGGAATCCTGGTTAGAGTATTCTGGATCCATGCTTATTCCCTCCTGATTCTGTGAATCTTCCAACTGTGATTCATAGAACACCAGTACATTTTGGGAAAGTTACTGTAATTTTGCAACCCTATAGGTAGTAAGAAAATGCAGCCATTTTGAACACCCTGTTCACAATATACAAACTCATACACTATGATGATTACATGTCAAATAAATCCCATAGACTACCCATGGGTTGCCAGGGTTGGGTTGGGAAGAATGTCAAGAGCTTCATCGCTCTTTTAACGTGTCTGACTTCAGTGATAGCCCTGTTATTAGATTGGTGGGGTATGTATCTGCTAACGGCTTCCGCTAAAAAGCTGTGAAAAGGGAACAAAATGGGGTGAAGAGGGGTAATGAGAGGAACTAGCTAATGTGTCAATGCTTGAGCTGTAATCAAATCACATCTCCAAGTCTGTGTCCCACATGGCACCCTATTATCTTTATAGTGCACTACTATTGACCAGGGCTCTGTTCAAAATGAATGCACTATGTAGGGAATAAGGTGTCATTTTGGACGTACTGAGGGTCTGCTGTCAGAGAAGAGAGAAGTATGCTCTTATCTCCCTATCTAGAACATGCCCCACTTATCCATGTCCATGGTCTGGTGTCTTATGGGTAAATACATTTCCAGCGTTCCACATTCCTGAAGTGTTTAATTATGAGAGGAATGTGTGTTATTGCACGTTCACTGACAGAGAGGTAGGCTGCATTACAAATGCCACTCTTTTCCCTATATATAGCACTACTTTTAACCAGGTCTTAGTCAAAAGTAATGCACGATATAGGGAACAGGGTACCCTTGGAGACGCAACCACATGGTCTCCCTTCTCAACAGAGGGGAATGTGTAAAGAGGACAGACAGACAGACTTCCTCTCATGTCAGTGTTGCTGCTCTTCAACATCACAACAGAGCATGCTTTAAATTCTAGACAGGCTGGTTTAGCCCTTTGATATGTTAATGTGCACCTTCGGTGCACTGGCGGTGATACTGAATGAAGGAAACCCAAGGTTTTTCAATTGAACACTATTTATGATCCAAGAGACTTTGTTAATTTTGAATTAATCAAGGCAATGTCGTCATAATCTCTTAGGTAAAGATGTTAAGATTTCAACAAAACTTTAAAATATGTTGTTAGTCTCTGATTAAAAAAATTATGAATTCACAAGACAAGTGACAACATTTGTTATAATAGCCCTTTAAAAAACACCAGTACATACAGTATATTGTAAACTGTCAAGAGCGTTATGTTTTATCTGTATTTCTGGCTTTGACTTGGGGGCTGCTTTTGGCTTCTCCCTCTGATCTACCTCCCTGAGCGCATTAACATTTTTTATGCAGGCATTTCTCAGCCTAGCTACTCCCTGGTGCTTTATTTTGGAAGCGGAAGCAGGATTATACATTTTTAATAGGTTCTCCATTTGTTTGTGTTGGGTTCAATATTACAATAACAGATCTTTCAACAACCTCCGTCCCCCTGTTACCTCTTTCCCCAAATATTCCTCCCTCCCTCCCTAACCTTCTTACTTCCCTTCCTCCCCCTCTCAGCCCTCTAACCAGGGGGTCCAATCTCATGCTAACACCCTGAGATAAATATAAACCTGTTTTTATACAGAATAATTGTTGCATTATGACACTTTATCACAACAGCTAATTATCAACACAACTGTATAACTGCCAGACAAACAAACAAGCCTGAAGATGAAAGCAGGTGTAAAATTGAGCAATCCTTCCTGTTAAATCTTTCATAAGTGGCTGAGTCATAAATCCCATTTAGTGTTATGTACGTAGTACAATGTCATTCATGAAGCATTAACTTCCTTTAGCTTCACATGGCTTCAGCCTCGATGAGAGAAAATCACAGCCAACCAGGGCTGTCAACACAACATCACAACACCATTTTTAATTCCACTCGTGTTTATCACAGTGATTTTCATAAACAACGACAACAAAGGAAGCAGAATTGCAGGAAAGGCAAAGGAACAGGGTCTCTTGCTGATCCCAGATCAGTTGAACCATTGCAGTATGTATAAGAAATGGGTCAGTGGATGAGGGCCGGTCCTATAGCTGTTTGGAGCTAGGGTGGTGTTTTTCACAGGGTCAACTCAGCCATTGACTGACTGACAGCTTGACAAATTTCTCCCCGTCATGGGGGTGTCAGACTAGCATTAGCCCTCCGTCTCCTCCCATGACATCACCGGTCAATTGAGCATGGGTGAGGGGACCATTTACGTCCCGGGAGAGTGCCCTGATGTTCCATTGAATTTGGTGGCCTCACACTGCTGAGATAAAGAGGATGCTCACTTTATTGTCCTACCGTCAGTCACACTGGTCATTGTCCTTGGCTCTGTTACTGCTCTTCCCTCCATACAGCTCTCTCACAGTGATGTGGTGTCGGTATGAGGCGGTGTCCCTATTCCCTTAAGTGTACACTACTATTGACCATGACACATAGGGATCTTGCCAAAGTAGTGGGTTGTATCTGGAATAGGGTGCAATTTGGGACGCAGACACAGTGATGTGGTGTTGGTCTGAGAGACCTGCCAGCCAGCTAGCAGCCTAGCAGAAGTCCTGCCAAGCTGTCCACACTGCAGCGAGCTGAGCCTACATCGGAGTGGAATCAGTGCCTGTGAGAGACTCCTCACACTAGCTCGGACAGGGTTTGTCCGCGAGATAAGCCCTGACACACAACTCTAATCTATTACACCCCCACATTCACACCTCCTCCAGACCACCAAAGAGAAACCACCACTCCATCCTGAGTGCATTGCGCCTAGTCTTCTTAATTTCCTTTTCTCTCTCTCTCTCGCTCTCTCTTTCCTTACCCTCATGCACACACACACACACACACACACACACACACACACACACTTTAAGGTTTGGTGAAGGTGCTATGTCTGTGTTGGGCCACCTGTATCTCCTGCTGATCTGTGGCATCTTCTTTACCTTCCTCCTCCTCCTCCATGGGAGCCTTGCACACCAAGGCCCAAAATAACTCCCTCACCTCCTAGTGTAACATCCAGTTCAAACCACTTCTTTTAGTCCTAAGACTGTTCTCTCTGTTTCAGCACGATACGTCAGTAAAGGTCCCTATATGCTATATATCCATCAGCTCACTCTTTCTAACAGTGATACACAGTATAGGAAGACTGTGCATTCAAATTAACAGAAACACATGTATGTTTTACTTTCATCACTTTTGGGTTTAGTTGGTTTTGTTGGCTTTGATCCTAAATAAATGTTGAAAAGGTTACTGGAAGGCATTGATTCTGAAGTTCCCAATGGGTGGCAATGTGACAAGCAGAAAATCCAGGCTCATACTTTTCACTTTTTCTACACTGAAGACGGTGCCACCGTCTTAGCACTTAGCTTTGACCATTACCTTTTTAGAGCCCAGAAGTAACTCATCGGGACCCAAGAAGTGCCAATGGTTTAGAGGCTCTCTGATAATTTAATGTTCAAAAATCCCAGTAATTACATTTCTGATAGAGAAATGAAACTGTCTGGCTTTTGCTAAATAAAGTGCTTAATTGATGACGACTGACTGGGATATAAAAGGTCCACTAGACTAGCTTAATACTGACAATGGTTCTGACTTTGAAAAGAAAAATTGGAGGCAAGTTAAAGGAATCATTTCAGTTCATTCTTCCAATTAAATCAATACTGCTGTTTTGCTGTTCTTTGTGCTTTGTGCTTTGTGTTTGAAAATTGCAGTGCTTTGTTTTTTTATTGTGTAGCTAAATGCATCTCTCACGGTGCCGTAGGGTTAATGTAATGCTTAAACATTAAAAACAAAAGGTTCTATATAGTGCCAAATAAGGGTTCTTTGGGAAGAATGAAGGATGGTTCTTCAGATCCCTTTTTGGTGCTGTATAGAACCCTTTTTTGAAGGTACTATAAAGAACCTTGCTCATAAAGTTGTAAATTGAACGTTTATGGTGCTATAAATAACCCATTCCTAAGATGATATGAATAAGTAATACAATAAGGTTCTATATAGTACCAAAAAGGGTTCCACTATGGTTATAACCTTTTTTTGGTCCTGTAAGGAACCATTTTTAAGGGTTCTGTATAGAACCTTAATGGAGAATGGTTCTACAATCTCAAAGGTTCTACAAAAAAAACATTTGAAAAACCACACAGGTTTTTTTTTTCTTCTTGTTAACCATATTATATTGTTAAAATTCCTTAAGTTTTATCATGTTCATTGAAAAGTTGAAAAAGGGTGAGGGTCCTTACAAGAGAATTGAGAAGAAATGATTGTCACAACAGTTCTCAACATAAGGCCATACAGCAGTCTTTCACAAAACACTGTCACTGGCCATAATCATTGTCAATATCGAATAATACAAAAAATGTGTTAAAACTGGAAAGACATTCTCACTCACTTGTCCACTAAAAGAGCTGTGCACAAACCACGCCCCAATATTCTAATGAGCTGTTGCCATACATTTTTATTATCACTAAAAGAGGAAATAACCCTTTTCTGAACGACAAAGAACCATTTAATGGCTAAAGGGGTTATTTGGGTTAGTATGGTTTTTACATAGAAGCACCCTACCCAAAGAACCCTTGAGGAACCCTATTTTTCTTTGCGCACATTTTGAATGTGTGATACTAGTAGTATTCATGAGGAAAGTAGAACCTCACATTTTTTGCTGCACTAGTTTGGTACTCGTCATATCCTACTGTACTTCTGGTTGGCTTGCGGGATAAAGAGTGTTTCTAAATGAGAGACAGCATGAGTCCTGTACAGTATTTCATTGGATCCCCTGGACAGGAGCCAACATGCTTATGCCACATATGTTTCCGCTAAACAATACCGTTCCCCCAGGCTTAGTACATTTCAATTACACATATCGGCAGTCCAGTCATTTTCCCTCACATACGCTTAAAAGACTAGAGGAAGCGAATGAACACGCGAGCAGACAAATGTACCACAAACACACTAATCTGACTACAAGCCTCTTACCAGCACAACCCAAGGATGTACTGTATCATGCATGGGCCATTTTTTATTTATCCCTCTGTCATTCATTCTCAGTTTGGTCAAGTGTGTAGGTTTGTGTGTGTGTGTGTGTGTGTGTGTGTGTGTGTGTGTATCCCTGCATGTAAGTGTGCCTCTGCTTGTGCATATTCAGGCAAGTGTGAGTGTGTGTCTCTAAGCATGTGTGTGTGCATACATCTCTTACTGGGACTGGGGATTCCTCTACTGTGGCATCTGTCTATTGTCTCTGGTAATCTTTTCTTTTGCAGAAGGGATGTCTAACACTGCATGCATATGTCCTTATCCCTCCACGCCTCACCCTGCATGTTACTGTATGGGTAGACTGGGAAGCCGATGATTATCCCCTGAACCCGTTACCCTGCCTGATCCTCTTATCATACAACAAACCTCACTGAGCCCCAGATTTGGGGTCTGCCAAACTGTGTGCAAAGCTGCTGCTTCTGGTTTTCTCTGCCCTCTACCCACTGCTGTGGGGGCAATGAGAGAGGAAAGAAAGAGAGTGAGGGATAGAGAGAAAAGAGAGGTGGTAGAGAGAGGGGGAGAGATTCAAACAAATTTGCACAAACCTCTCTAGGGACGGGCAGCGATCCATTCTAAGACTGTGTAGGCGGGTCAGCATTCTGAAGTAACACCGTCAAGAACTCATAAAGACTCCTTCACCAACCTCCCTCTTACTCCCCACTCCCCTTTCACACCCTTCTACTCATACCCCACTGTGTCCCAGAGATGGGTCAAGGAACGTTTATAAAATTACACTGTGGGGGGATCCAGTGTGAGTGGCTCAAAGATGTCTCCCATGGATGGTAGCTTTGTGCAGTCGCCTCCCAGCGAGGGAAATACATCACACTGTTCCACTGTTGTGATGGCACCGTATCAAGCACAGGAGGTAAAACAATAGAGGAGAGATACGATGGAAAAGAATCCCTGGCCCATCAATCTGTGGTTTTTATGACGTAAACAAAGAAATGTCCTCATTTACATCATAATCTGGGCCTGTCTTGCTTATAATTCCCTTATTCACAATCGGAGCAAGTCAGTTCAGTTTCAATGATCTACTGCAGTGGTCACCAACCTTTTCTGAGTCAAGATCACATTCTGAGTCAAAATGCAAGCCAGGATCTACCGCTCTGATTTTTTTAGACACGACTTAAAAGAAGTAAGCCTATGCAACATTAACCAATTAAAAACAGTTCTGTAGCAATGAAGTTTGTGCCGTATGCTACAGGCCCAATACAATATCAGTGATATTGGCCATGCTTCAATTTCCCTGCCAATGTAGTGTCGTGGAAATTGCAAGATTATGTTATAATGCTTGTATTGCATTATAATGGTTGTTTTATTTGACAGAATAGAGTATTCTGTTAACTAATATGTGTGTTCTACGGAGGAGGGCCTCTATGAGATAACACTGACAGAGGAGATTTACGATGTCTTTGGATGATAAAACCTAAAGAGCATTCCAGAGAACATGAGCTAATGGTTCTGTTCTATACCGTACCAGGGAGAGACGGTTCCAGTTTCGAGTAGGGGGACCAGACACTGGTCTTTATAATGAAGTAGATACCTTTCATACAAATCTTAACCTTGTGACCATTCTATGTATCTGTTGTTCGTCATGTAGGTTGATATGGGTGTATCTTGGCTATAAAAGATCTTTGTACTTTTGTGTTGTCACTTTCAATGGTTCATTAGAAATGGCGCATCATTGAAAGTCAATTGCTATTGCAAAGCTCTTATTATTAAAGATGTAGTTTAACCTCTCTAGGGTAGGGGGCAGTATTTGCACGGCCGGATAAAAAACGTACCCGATTTAATCTGGTTATTACTACTGCCCAGTAACTAGAATATGCATATAATTATTGGCTTTGGATAGAAAACACCCTAAAGTTTCTAAAACTGTTTGAATGGTGTCTGTGAGTATAACGTAACTCATATGGCAGGCAAAAACCTGAGAAGATTCCTTTCAGGAAGTACCCTCTCTGACCATTTCTTGGCCTTCTACACACTCTTTATTGAAAACTGAGGATCTCTGTTGTAACGTGACACTTCCTACGGCTCCCATAGGTTCTCAGAAGGCAGCAGAACGGGGAATGATGCCTTTGCAGGCCATGGCTGAAAAACAGTAGCGCATTTGGATAGTGGTCGATCAGAGAACAATGAGACTGGGGGCGCATGCACGAGCCGACACCATGTTTTTATTTTTTCGTCTTTGAACGAAAACAGGGTTTCCCGGTCGGAATATTATCGCTTTTGTTACGAGAAAAATCGCATAAAAATTGATTTTAAACAGCGGTTGACATGCTTCGAAGTACGGTAATGGAATATTTAGAATTTTTTTCTCACGAAACGCGTCGGGCGCGTCACCCTTCGTCACCCTTCGGATAGTGTCTTGAACGCACGAACAAAACAGGATATTTGAACATAACTATGGATTATTTTGAACCAAACCAACATTTGTTATTGAAGTAGAAGTCCTGGGAGTGCATTCTGACGAAGCACAGCAAAGGTAATCCAATTTTTATTACAGTAAATCTGAGTTTGGTGAGGGCCAAACTTGGTGGGTGTCAAAATAGCTAGCCCGTGATGGCAAGCTATCTACTCAGAATATTGCAAAATGTGCTTTTGCCGAAAAGCTATTTTAAAATCGGACATAGCGATTGCATAAAGGAGTCTGTGTCTCTAATTCTTAAAATAATTTATGTTTTTTGTGAACGTTTATCGTGAGTAATTTAGTAAATTCACCGGAAGTTTGCGGTGGGTATGCTAGTTCTGAACGTCACATGCTAATGTGAAAAGCTGGTTTTTGATATAAATATGATCTTGATTGAACAAAACATGCATGTATTGTATAACATAATGTCCTAGGAGTGTCAGCTGTCATCATGTTTCTTTTGAACTTTATTTTTAAAAAATCAGTATTTTCCCAACTAAGAAGTTTTGAAGAAAGCTTTTTTCAGATATACAGTATATTCCTTCAAACTATGTCACAAAAGTTGATTTTGCACATTTGTACATGAAACAACCACTATTGTGCTTCCAGGGAAATACCTCTGAAATACTACAACAAGATAGCTACTGCAAATATAAGAGTTTTGCCTGAACTGCACAATTTAATTCTTAAAAGCACTTGGTTTGGTGGCCTTCACGAGTCTTGTTATATTTAAGTCTGGCACAAAGGTATGAAATGAGATTTGTGTATTCTTCTCTCTTTCGCTGATTTATGCATCATAAACAGTACCAGTAAAACATTTGGACACACCTACTCATTCAAGGGTTTCTTTATTTTTACTATTTTCTACATTGTAGAATAATACTGAAGACATCAAAACTATGAAATAACACATATGGAATCATGTAGTAACCAAAGAAGTGTTATTAAACAAATCAAAATATATATTATATTTGAGATTCTTCACAGTAGCCACCCTTTGCCTTGATGACAGCTTTGCACACTCTTGGCATTCTCTCAACTAGCTTTAAAAGGTAGTCATCATGGAATGAATTTCAATTCACAGGTGTGCCTTGTTAAAAGTTAATTTGTGAAATTTAATGCATTTGAGCCAGTCAGTTGTGTTGTGAGAAGGTAGGGTTGGTAAACAGAAGATAGCTTGGTAAAAGACCAAGTCCATATTATGGCAAGAACAGCTCAAATAAGCAAAGAGAAATGACAGTCCATCATTACTTTTAAACATGAAGGTCAGTAAATCAGGAACATTTCAAGAACTTTGAAAGTTTCTTCAAGTTCTTCTTCAAGCTCTATGATGAAACTGGCTCTCATGAGGACCGGCACAGGAAAGGAAGAGACAGAGTTACCTCTGCTGCATAGGATAAGTTCATTAGAGTTACCAGCCTCAGAAATTGCAGCCCAAATAAATGCTTCACAGAGTTCAAGTAACAGACACATCTCAACATCAACTGTTCAGAGGAGACTGCGTGAATTAGGCCTTCATGGTCGAATTGTTGCAAAGAAACAACTACTAAATGACACCAGTAATAAGAAGAGACTTGCTTGGGCCAAGAAACACGAGCAAGTGGCATTATACCGGTGGAAATCTGTCCTTTGGTCTGCTGAATCCAAACGTGGGATTTTTGGTTACAACTGCCGTGTCTTTGTGAGACGCAGCGTAGGTGACCGGATGACAACCGCATGTGTGGATCCCACCGAAAAGCATGGAAGAGGAGATGTGATGGTGTTTTGCTGGTGACACTGTTTGTGATTCATTTAGAATTCAAGGCACACTTAACCAGCATGGCTACCACAGCATTCTGCAGCGATATGCCATCCCATCTGGTTTGCGCTTAGTGGGACTATCATTCGTATTTCTACTGGACAATGATCAGATTTATTTTAACCTGTGCGGGATAGGGGGCAGTATTTGCACGGCCGGATAAAAAAACGTACCCGATTTAATCTGGTTACTACTCCTGCCCAGTAACTAGAATATGCATATAATTCTTTGATTTGGATAGAAAACACCCTAAAGTTTCTAAAACTGTTTGAATGGTGTCTGTGAGTATAACAGAACTTATTTGGCAGGCCAAAACCTGAGAAGATCCCAAACAGGAAGCGCTCTCTCTGACCATTTCATGGCCTTCTTGATCATCTCTAACCAAAACAGGGGATCTCTGGCATAACGTGACATTTTCTAACGCTCCCATAGGCTCTCAGAAGGCGCCAGAAAGATGAATGGTGGCTTTGCAGGCCCTGGCTGAAAAACATTAGCGCATTTTGATAGTGGTCGATCAGAGTACAATGAGACTGAGGCGCGTGCACGAGGCGACCCCATGTTTTTATTTTCTCTGTCTTTGAACTAAAACAGGGTTTCCCGGTCGTAATATTATCGCTTTTTTACGAGAAAAATGGCATAAAAAATTATTTTAAACAGCGGTTGACATGCTTCAAAGTACGGTAATGGAATATTTAGAAATGTTTTGTCACAAAACGCGTCGGGCGCATCACCCTTCTTTACCCTTCGGATAGTGTCTTGAACGCACGAACAAAACACCGCTATTTGGATATAACTATGGATTATTTGGGACCAAACCAACATTTGTTATTGAAGTAGAAGTCCTGGGAGTGCATTCTGACGAAGAACAGCAAAGGTAATCAAACTTTTCTAATAGTAAATCGGAGTTTGGTGAGTACCACACTTGGTGGGTGTCAAAATAGCTAGCCTGTGATGGCCGGGCTATCTACTCAGAATATTGCAAAATGTGCTTTCACCGAAAAGCTATTTTAAAAATCGGACATAGCGAGTGCATAAAGGCGTTCTGTATCTATAATTCTTAAAATAATTGTTATGTTTTTTGTGAACGTTTATCGTGAGTAATTTAGTAAATTCACCGGAAGTGTTCGGTGGGAATGCTAGTCACATGCTAGTCACATGCTAATGTAAAAAGCTGTTTTTTGATATAAATATGAACTTGATTGAACAAAACATGCATGTATTGTATAACATAATGTCCTAGGATTGTCATCTGATGAAGATCATCAAAGGTTAGTGCTGCATTTAGCTGTGGTTTTGGTTTATGTGACATTATATGCTAGCTTAAAAAATGGGTGTGTGATTATTTCTGGCTGGGTACTCTGCTGACATAATCTAATGTTTTGCTTTCGTTGTAAAGCCTTTTTGAAATCGGACAGTGTGGTTAGATTAACGAGAGTCTTGTCTTTAAAATGGTGTAAAATAGTCATATGTTTGAGAAATTGAAGTAATAGCATTTCTAAGGTATTTGAATATCGCGCCACGGGATTGCACTGGCTGTTGAGTAGCCCATAGAGGTTAAACTGCAAAACCCTTACGCACCACTGCACTTTGTATACCAGGGTTGGCTGGCCTTCTCTAGTCACTCTTAGGCTCAGTCACTGGTATACTTTTATTTACAAAGCCATTTTGGGTTTACTACCTTTTTATTTGGGCATTTTTATTGTTCAGAAATGTGGTGGGTACTCTCTTCGTTCGCGGGACTTTATCCTGCTAACTGTTCCAAATGTCCGAACTGAATTTGGTAAAAGGGCTTTTATGTACTCTGTGCCATCGTCTTGGAACGCCTTACAAAATACTTTTAAACTGGAAGAACTTGTCCCGATTGATATTTTTAAATCACTGATGATTGATCTTGAGACTGATTCCCTGACATAATGTTTTTAATTTGCTGTTTTTGCTGATTTTGTTATACTCTTGAGAATTCTATGGTTTTTACTAGATTACTTGTAGTTTTTCATGTTGTTTGTCTGTAATTTTTTTAATGACTTGGCGCTGCCTATCTTGGCCAGGACGCTCTTGAAAAAGAGATTTTAAATCTCAATGAGCCCTTCCTGGTTAAATAAAGGTTAAATAAAATAAATAAATCCAACACACATCTAGGCTGTGTAAGAGGTATTCGACCAAGAAGGAGGTTGATGGAGGGCTGCATCAGATGACCTGGCCTCCACAACCACCTGACCTTAACCCAATTGAGATGGTTTGGGATGAGTTGGACCACAGAGTGAAGGAAAAGCATCCAACAAATGCTCAGCATGTGGGAACTCCTTCAACACTGTTGGAAAAACATTCCAGGTGAAGCTGGTTGAGAGAATGCCAAGAGTGTGCAAAGCTGTCATCAAGGCAAAGGAATGCTACTTTGAAGAATCTAAAGTCTAAAATATATTTTTATATATTTAACACTATTTTGGTTACTACATGATTCCATATGTGTTATTTCATAGTTGTGATTTCTTCACGCATTCCTCAATGTAGAAAATAGAGAAAATAAAGTAGGTGTGTCCAAACTTTTGACTGGTACTGTATATATTTTAACCCCTAATGTCGCTATCTGTGCCACCGGGGAAATCTAATTATCATTTTTGTTTTATACCCCTTAAAAATCTGTCCGTTTAAACTATCTGTTCTTTTGTGCATTGGATTCGTCTCAATCTACCGCATTCGCCGATGTCGTACTTCCGCATATGCTGTGAAAGGTGACAGCTCAAGAGCAATGTTTGTCAGACAATGAGACATCTTTGAAAAACGGTCTTCTCACAAAATCTTCGGTAGTGTTCCAACGGTTTGGCCTACAAACTAATATGACCCCTTTGTGGAAAGGTGCGAACACGTACACGTCGGTTTTTCTCTAGGAAGCCCACGGGCCACACAAGACTTGTTTGAAGGTCCCAGTTGAAGAAATTAATGGAAGTATATATGTGACTCATTTCAGGAATCTAGGCATATGTCACACGAAACTACTTCACAGGAGAGCCTTTTGAATGTAAACTTTTTTTAAATCAAAATGTGTTTTTTGGCAGAAATGCCTTCTGGAACTTATGAACTTTCATGTGCCTTAATAACAAACTTGTAGGGTTTCTGTAAATACAAATACAATTGTTAAATTATGAGCCTAGTTGGTTTAGCAACAGAAAAAGTGAGAAACCTTCCCGCTAGCCATGATTGGCTGAGATAATGAGTGAGCTGGACATAACCAATTGATGAGTTCGGATTGGTCTGCCATGTAGCCGCTTCTGTCTATAACATGAACTGGTCAGTATGTGTAAGTAATCCTTTCTAACGTGGCTTTTTTTAAATATATAGCGAAGTAGGACTGCATAAGTTTTGCTCTTCAATTTCTGGAGGACCGAGTCTTGAAATAGTATGATAGAGGAAGACGGAGCGGTCTTCTGGTCAGACTTTGGAGGTGCACACCCCCCCCACTGCTTCTGAGTATTTTACTTGATAATTAATGTCCAGTCCCTAGATAACAAGGTCGACAAAATCTGGGAAAGTGTTGCTTTCCAGAGAGACATCAGGGATTGTAACATACTCTTCTTCACGGAAACATGGCTCTCTCGGGTTATGCTGTCGGAGTAGGTACAGCCACCTGGATACCTCAGTGCATCGCGCTGACAAGAATAAACACCTCTGGGAAGAATGTTTCATGATTAACAACTCATGGTGTAATTGTAACAACATACAGGAACTCAAGTCCTTTTGTTCACCTGACCGAGAATTCCTCACAATCAAATGCACACCGTATTCAAATCAAACTTTGTCACATGCGCCGAATACATCAAGTGCAGACCTTACCGTGAAATGCTTACTTACACGTCTTTAACCAGTGCAGTTCAAGAGGAGTTAAGAAAATATTTACCAAATATAGAAAGTAAAAAATTATAAAAAGTACCACAATAACATAACAATAACGAGGCTATATAGAGGAGGTACTGGTACCGAGTCAGTGTGCGGGGGTACAGGTTAGAGGTAATTTGTACATGTAGGTAGGGGTGAGGTGACTATGCATAGATAATAAACAGCGAGTACCAGCAGTGTACAAAACAAATGGGGGGGTTGGGTCAATGTAATAGTACGGTGGCCATTTGATTAATTGTTCAGCAGTCTTATGGCTTGGGGGTAGAAGCTGTATTATCTCCCAAGATAATTATCTTTGGTTATTCTCACATGCGTGTATATCCCCCCTCAAGCCAATACTACGGCGACCCTCAAGGAACTCAAACCAAAAAAATCGAATCAAATTGTATTAGTCACATGCACCGAATACAACAGGTGTAAACCTTACAGTGAAATGCTTACTTAATAGCCCCTAACCAGCAATGCAGTTTCAAAAAATATGAATAAGAACAAGAAATAAAAATAACAAGTAATTAAAGAGCAGCAGTAAAATAACAATAGCGAGACTATATACAGGGGGGTACCAGTACAGTCAATGTGCGGGGGCACCGGTTAGTTGAGGTAATAAGTGCATGTAGATAGAGTTATTAAAGTGCATAGCTGCATAGATGACAACAGAGTAGCAACGGTGAAAAAAAAGAGGGGGGGGGCAATGCAAATAGTCTGAATGGCCATTTGATTAGATGTTCAGTAGTCTTTTGGCTTGGGGGTAGAAGCTGTTTAGAAGCCTCTTGGACCTAGACTTGGCGCTCCTGTACCACTTGCTGTACAGCGGTAGCTGAGAGAATAGTATATTACTAGGGTGGCTGGAGTCTTTGACAATTTTTAGGGCCTTCCTCTGACACCGCATGGTATAGTCACTGGACTTTATGCAAACTGGAAACCATATATCCTGAGGCTGCATGTATTGTAGCTGGGGATTTTAACAAAGCAAATTTGAGAACAAGACCACCTAAATTCTATCAGCATATCTGCTGTAGCACTTGCGCTGGAAAAACACTGGACCACTGTTACTCTAACTTCTCTGATGCATACAAGGCCCACCCTCGCCCTCCTTTCAGCAAATCTGACCGACTCCATTTTGCTCCTCCCTTCCTATAGGTAGAAACTCAAACAGGAAGTACCCATGCTAAGGACTATTTAAAGCTGGCTGACCAATCAGGACCAACGCTTAAAGATTGTTTTGATCACGCGGACTGGGATATGTTCCGGGTAGCCTCAGAGAATCATGTTGACATATACGCTTTATAAGGTAGTGTATAAGAGATGTTGTACCCACTGTGACTATTAAAACCAACCCTAACCAGAAACCATGGCATTCACGCAAAACTGAAAGCGCGAACCACAGCATTTAACCATGGAAAGGTAACTGGGAATATGGCAGAATGCAAACATTGTAGTTCTTCCCTCCGCAAAGCAATCAAACAAGCAAAATATCATTTTTGGGACAAAGTGGAGTTGCAATTCAATGGCTCAGACACAAGACGTATGTGGCAGGATCTACAGACAATCACGGACTACAAAAAGAAAACCAGCCACGTCACGACCACCGACGTCTTGCTTCCTGACAAACTAAACACCTTCTTTACCCGCTTTGAGGATAATACAGTGCCACCAACGCGGACCGCTATCAAGGACTGTGGACTATCGCCCCATAGCACTCATTTCTTTCATCATGAAGTACTTTGAGAGACAAGTCAAGGATCAAATCACCTCCACCTTACCTGACACCCTAGACCCCCTTCAATTTGCTTTCCACCCCAATAGGTCCACAGAAGATGGAATCGCCTTCACACTGCACACTGCCCTATCCCATCTGGACAAGAGGAATACCTATGTAAGAATGCTGTTAATGGACAATAGCTCAGCCATAGTACTCTCCAAACTTGTCATTAAGCTCGAGACCCTGGGTCTCAACCCCGCCCTGTGCAACTGGGTACTGGACTTTGACAGGCCGCCCCCAGGTGGTGAGGATAGGAAACAACATCACCCCGCTGATCCTCAACACTGGGGCCCCACAAGGGTACATTCTCAGCCCACTCCTGTACTCCCTGTTCACCCATGACTGCATGGCCATGCACGCCTCCAACTCAATCATCAAGTTTACATACGACACTACAGTGGTAGGCTTGATTACCAACAACGACGAGACGGCCTACAGGGAGGAGGTGAGGGCCCTCGGAGTGTGGTGTCAGGAAAATAACCTCTCACTCAATGTTAACAAAACAAAGCAGATGATCGGGGACTTCAGGAAACAGCAGAGGGAGCATCCCCCCATCCACATCGACGGGACAGTAGTGGAGAGGGTGGAAAGTTAAGTTCCTCAGCGTACACATCACGGACAAACTGAAATGGTCCACCCACACAGACAGCGTGGTGAAGAAGGTGCAACAGTGCCTCTTCATCTTCAGGAGGCTGAAGAAATTCAGCTTGTCACCTAAAACACTCAAACTTTTACAGATGCACTATCGAGAGCATCCTGTCGGGCTGTATCACTGCCTGGTATGGCAACTGCTCCGCCCACAACCGCAAGGCTCTCCAGAGGGTAGTGCGGTCTGCACAACGCATCACCGGGTGCAAACTACCTGCCCTCCAGGACACCTACAGCACCCGATGCACAGAAAGGCCAAAAAGATCATCATGGACAACAACCACCCGAGCCACTGCCTGTTCACCCTGCTATCATCCAGAAGGCAAGGTCAGTACAGGTGCATCAAAGCTGGGACCGAGAGACTGAACAGCTTCTATCTCAAGGCCATCAGACTGTTAAACAGTCATCACTAACATAGCGTGGCTGCTGCCAACATACAGACTCAAATCTCTGGCCACTTTAATACATTTAATAAATGGATTTAATAACGGCACTTTAATAATGTCTACATATCCTACTTTACTCATCTCATATGTACTGTATATATTGTATTCTACACCATCTACTGCATCTTGCCTATGCCGCACAGCCATCGCTTATCCATATATTTATACGTACATATTCTTATTCATCTCTTTACATTTGTGTGTATAATGTTGTCATTGTGAATTTGTTAGATATTAATGCACTGTCGGAACTAAAAGCACAAGCATTTCGCTACACTCGCATTAACATCTGCTAACCATGTGTATGTTAGCAATATGATTTCATTTGATTTGAAACCACTCAATCCATCTATGGGAAGTAGTTTGATGTAAGTCTCTTGTTGTCCACCAGAAGTCACAATGTCCTTCTTTGTTGTAGGCTTCTTCTGTCTGGGAGTGTTCGTTAGAATAAATACTTCAGGCGTACCACATGGTGAAAGGACCTGTTCTTCCCTATCGTCTTTGGTCAAATGTCCGAGACTACTTTACATGCACAGCTGCAGACTGAATGTTTGGTTTAGTCTTTTTAACGATTTCAACATGTGGGCCATGGCCTTACGTTCTCTGGTCTCAATGGTTGATTATTCAGGGTACAGCTAGGACCACTTTACACGCCGGCAGCAACCTGGCATGATTTGGTCTAATGTAAATTTCGTTAGCAAGTCCTTTTATGCACTCTGGTCTTTGAGGGCGTTCTGTCATGTTGACACAAACTCTGATCTCACTTGGGCATGGCTACTGACTGGGCACATGTTTGCATGAAACACAATTCTCATTTATTAGGCTAAAATCACATTTCTATCTTTTAAAAAATAGTTTCATATATACAGTGTGAAAGCTCTTAAAGTTACAATGTTTCTGTTATAACATCTTTTTGATAATTTTAATGATATTAATTTTCTATATTCCATCTCTCATCATTCCCAACATTCGGATGTTGAAATATATTGTCCCAGTGTCTATTGTTTGATGAACTTTTTGGCGGTGAAGTCTCTCTGTAACAAAGAATTTTCAGCCTTCCAATCCTGCAGAGCCAAAGGGAGAGTTTCTGCAAGGTATTTAAGTCATAAAAGACTCTATACCCAATCCCCTGGAGGACTGATACTAACGAGGTTACAAGCTCATGTGACTGAAGCCATGGGGGCTGGTAAGAGGAGGACGGCTCATACGCTGTAAACCCCAAGGCATTTTTAACCCATAAGAGCCTAAGCCCTGCCTAAGCTGGGGGAGGGGTTCTACTAAGCTATATGGAATTGTTTTAAGAAGGTCATACCAATGATTATTTAGCTATTTGATTTTGAATTTTAAGACCCCTTGAAGAATCCCCAAAAATATTATTAGATCAAAAAATAATTTGGACCTTACTGCTATTAGCCCATACAAATGCATTGAATAACAGACTCACTACTTGGAACAACAGATCAAAATGAAGTTTGTTCTGAGTGTCTGTTCTATATCTGTGTATTTAACCCCTTATTTTTGGCACTAACCAGTCTCCATATATACTCCCATACATTTTTTCAACTGGTACCGGGGGACCTTCAGACGAGTATTGTGAGGCCTATGGGCATCCTAGAACAATGCTACAGATGATTTTGTGAGAAGACCAATTTTCGGATGTCTCATGGTCTGACAAACATAGTTCTAGCTCTGTCACCTTTCATATATCTAGCTTAGACTGACAGATTTTTATTGGGATTTTATTTTATTTTTATTGGGATTAGATTTCTGCAGGAGCACGGACATTGACTTTAGTTAACTCATACTTCTAGTAAGTCAATGAAAAGTCAATATTACAAAATGTTTGTGGTACTGACTCCAAACTAAATGAGAAGTCACATTAATTACATTTTGTGACAGATAACAAATTAACTTTTTTCCCCATGTAGATTTTGAGGAATTGTTAAAAAAAAGTGCATGCACATTGAGTGATTGATTGGTTAATCTTATGCTACACAAAGTTAAATAACATATATTTTTTTACAAGCCAACATAAAGTGGCTTGTAGTTACATATGCAACATTTTCGTAAATTTCCCAGGTTTTCCAGAAGTCCAAGTTGGAAGATTCCTCCAAATCATTCTACCAGGTTTTTTAAACATATTTATCTGGGAATATTACAGTCCTACTCGCAGGCCTGTTTCAGGCCACTGTATTAGAGTTAAAGGTCAATATTTTGTTATTATTTTTTTTATTATTGAATTTTCCAGAATTACAGTTTCATCTCATTAAAATTCTATTCATTATTAATAAAATTAGAAATAATAAACTATTCAAACAGTAAGTAAAGCATGACATCATCAGATATATATTGTCACAAAGAGTTTAATTATAATGTTAACATGAAACTAAGAACTCACTTGGTGAAGAATTGAAAATGAACTAATTCATCAATTATGTCTCTGTCACTAACACATATAGTCATGGGTGGTAGAGCTACAGTTCACTATTGGCACACAAGGCACACTGGGACATTATATTGTAGGTGTAGTTTAGTGGGGGAGTTATTCAACATTTTCAAGCTGATAAAACTCACATCTGGACCCCTTACAGGGTCACAGTGACCCTATCAGTTTGAGTAATGACTACAAAATCACATTAAGTAACTGTACTCAGATATATTAAGCGCAACAGGTTTCCTCAAAAGTTTTTAGTAATTTGTATTTGTTTTTATTATGGATCACAATTAGCTGGTGACAAGGCAGCAGCTACTCTTCCTGAGGTCCAGCAAAATTAAGGCAGTTTATACAATTTTCAAAACATTCACAACACACTGTGTGCCCTCAGGCCACTACTCCATCACTACCACATATCAACAGGACTAAATCCATGTGTATGTGTGTGTATAGTGCGTATGTTATTGTGTATGTGTTTATATGTTTGTGTTGCTTCACAGTCTCCGCTGTTGCAATAGGTGTTTTGTTATCTGTTTTTAAAATCTAATTTTACTGCTTGCATCAGTTACTTGATGTGGAATAGAGTTCCATGTAGTCATGGTTCTATGTAGTACTATGCACCTCCCATTGTCTGCTCTGGACTTGGGGACTGTGAAGAAACCCCTTGTGGCATGTCTTGTGGGGTATGCATGGGTGTCCGAGCTGTGTGACAATAGTTTAGACATACAGCTCGATTTATTCATAATGTCAATACCTCTCATAAATATCAGTAGTGATGAAGTCAATCTCTCTGCTACTTTGAGCCAGGAGAGATTGACAAGCATATTATTAATATTAGCTCTCTGTGTACATCCAAAGGCAAGCCGTGCTGCCCTGTTCTGAACCAATTGCAATTTTCCTAAGTCCTTTTATGTTGTACCTGACCACACGACTGAACAGTAGTCAAGGTGTGACAAAACTAGGGCCTGTAGGACCTGCCCTGTTGATAGTATTGTTAAGAAGGCAGAGCATTGCTTTATTATGGACAGACTTCTCCCAATCTTAGCTACTACTGTATCAATATGTTGGACCATGACAGTTTACAATCTAGGGTTACTCCAAGCAGTTTAGTCATCTCAACTTACTCAATTTCCACATGATTTATTACAAGATTTAGTTGAGCTTTAGGGTTGAGTGAATGTTAAGTCCCAAATACCATGCTTTTAGTTTTAGAAATATTTAGAGCTAACTTATTCCTTGCCACCCACTCTGAAACTAACTGCAGCTCTTTGTTAAGTGTTGCAGTCATTTCAGTCGCTGTCATAGCTGACGTGTATAGTGTTGAGTCATCCACATACATAATCACTCTGGCTTTACTCAAAGTCAGTGGCATGTCACTAGTTAAATTTTTAAAAAGCAAGGGACCTCAACAGCTACCCTGGAGAATTCCTGATTCTACCTGGACTATGTTTGAGAGGCTTCCATTAAAGAATACCCTCTGTGTTCTGTTAGACAAGTAACTCTTTATCCATCTTATAACAAGTGGTGTAAAGCCATACCACATAAGTTTTTCCAGCTGCAACTACGATCGATAATGACAAAAGCTGCACGGAAGTCTAAAATCCCCCACAATAATTGTATCATAAATTTCTCTCTGCCAATCATCAGTCATTTGTTTAAGTGCTGTGCTTGTTGAATATCCTTCCCTATAAGCGTGCTGAAAGTCTGTTGTCAATTTGTTTGGTCAAACACAATTTTTTCCAGAAGTTTACTAAGGGTTGGTAACAGGCTAATTGGTCTGCTACTTGAGCCAGTTAAGGGGGCTTTAATATTCTTGTGTAGAGGAATGACTTTAGCTTCTCTCCAGGCCTGAGGGCACACACTTTCTAGTCGGCTTAAATTAAAGATGTGGCAAATAGGAATGGCAACATCGTCTGCAATTATCCTCAGTAATTTTTCATCCAGATTGTCAGACCCCGGTAGCTTGCCATTGTTGATAAACAACAATACTTTTTTCACTTCTTCCACACTGACTTTAGTTCTCCAGACAGTTCTCAAGATAGGTATGGGCTTTGTACAGTGTGACGTGAACTGCCTGGTGAAACCCCCAGTGCCACAGGAATCATTTGAAGCCAGTTTCAATATCCAGTTTTGGTCAAAATTCTGAAAGTGCAAAGATTCAGCATCGTTTAACAGATTCCAAGCATACCCCCTTTCCGACACGAATCCAAAGTAGTTACAGTACAGTTTCACATTGAATGGATCCAGGACTATGACAAACAGTTGAAGTCGGAAGTTTACATACACTTAGGTTGGAGTCATTAAAACTTGTTTTTCAACCACTCCACAAATTTCTTTTATCAATCTATAGTTTTGGCAAGTCGGTTGGGACATCTACTGTGTGCATGACACAAGTCATTTTTCCAACAATTGTTTACAGACAGATTTCACAGTATCACAAATCCAGTGTGTCAGAATTGTACATACACTAAGTTGACTGTGCCTTTATACAGCTTGGAAAAGTCCAGAAAATGATGTCATGGCTTTAGAAGCTTCTGATAGGCTAATTGACATCATTTGAGTCAATTGGAGGTGTATCTGTGGATGTATTTCAAGGCCTATCTTCAAACTCAGTGCCTCTTTGCTTGACATCATGGAAAAATCTAAAGAAATCAGCCAAGACCTCAGAAAAAAAATTGTAGACCTCCACAAGTCTGGTTCATCCTTCGGAGCAATTTCCATTAGCCTGAAGTTACCACGTTCATCTGTACAAATAATAGCACGCAAGTATAAACACCATGGGACCACGCAGCCGTCATACCGCTCAGGATGGAGAAGCGCTCCGTCTCATAGAGATGATCGTGCTTTGGTCCGAAAAGTGCAAATCAATCCCGGAACAAAAGCAAAGGAACTTGTGAAGATGCTGGAGGAAACAGGAACAAAAAGTATCTATATCCACATTAAGACGAGTCCTATATCGACATAACCTGAAAGGCCGCTCAGCAAGGAAGAAGCCCCTGCTCCAAAACCGCCATAAAAAAGCCAGACTATGGTTTGCAACTGCACATGGGGACAAAGATTGTACTTTTTGGAGAAATGTCCTCTGGTCTGATGAAACAAAAATAGAACTGTTTGGCCATAATGACCATCGTTATGTTTGGAGGAAAAAGGGGAGGCTTGCAAGCCGAAGAACATCATCTCAACCATGAAGCACGGGGATGGCAGCATCATGTTGTGGGGGTACTTTGCTGCAAGAGGGACTGTCCACTTCACAAAATAGATGGCATTATGTGGATGGAAAATTATGTGGATATATTGAAGCAACATCTCAAGACATCAGTCAGGATGTTGAAGCTTGTTTGCAAAGGGGTCTTGCGAATGGACAATGACCCCAAGCATACTTCCAAAGTTGTGGCAAAATGGCTTAAGAACAACAAAGTCAAGGTATTGGAGTGGCCATCACAAAGCCCTGACCTCAATCCCATAGATAATTTGTGGGCAGAACTGAAAAAGTGTGTGCGAGCAAGGAGGCCTACAAACCTGACTCAGTTACAGTAGCTCTGTCAGGAGGAATGGGCCAAAATTCACCCAACTTATTGTGGGAAGCTTGTGGAAGGCTACCCGAAACGTTTGACCCAAGTTAAACAATTTAAAGGAAATGCTACCAAATACTAATTGAGTGTATGTAAACTTCTGACCAACTGGGAATGTGATGAAAGAAACAAAAGCTGAAATAAATCTCTCTCTCTACTATTATTCTGACATTTCACATTCTTAAAATAAAGTGGTGATCCTAACCGACCTAAACAGGACATTTTTACTAGGGTTAAATGTCAGGAATTGCGAAAAACTGAGTTTAAATGAATTTGGCTAAGGTGTACGTAAACTTCCGACTTCAACTGTGCAAGTTTGGTTAAGCAGGTTCGCCACCCTCAAGTCAGCGGCTAGGAGGGTCCTGGATGAAGACAATGTCAGGACTGAAGCACGAAAATGGCTGGGCGGAGTTCAACACCCCCCAGCATCATCACGCTGGGAAACAACAGAGGCTCCGTCCACTACTATGGCATTCCCAAACTGTGCAGGAACTGCGGCCAACTGGGCCATCTGGCCGCAGCCTGCACAGCCATCATCTGCAACCTATGCAGGGAAGAGGGCCACTTCTTCAGGTCTTTACACCAGCAGGGCAAGGGCTAACGCCCCCAAACCCACTAACACAATAACACAAATCCCAAACCCACTACCCCCCTGCACCAGACAACAGCAACGAAGAGCCAGTCCCAGACATTTCCACAGACACTGCCATACTCACCAACCAATTCCCAGAAACGGCCCCCACCCCTGTTGGCCCCTTCATCTCTGCCCTGCCAACAAATCCTTTCCTAGTCACCTCCACCCTCTTCAAACCCCTGGTCACCTCACAATTCCAGTTCTTGGATGACGATGATCCAGACTGAATAAAAATTACCAAATGGAAAACAACAGACAAAACAACAAACCACATGGACTTCATTTTGTGCACGGGGGCATTGTCATGCTGAAAAAAGGAAAGGGCCTTCTACAAGCTGTTGCCACAAAGTTGGAAGCACAGAATCGTCTCGAATGTCATTGTCTGGTGAACCATGAAAAACAGCCCTAGACCATTAATCCTCCTACACCAAACTTTACATTTGGCACTATGCATTGGGGCAGGTAGTGTTCCCCTGGTATCCACCAAACCCAGATTCGTCCGTCGGACTGCCAGATGGCGAAGCGTGATTCATCTCTTCAGAGAACGCATTTCCATCGCTTCAGAGTCCAATGGAGGCGAGATTTACACAACCAGCTGACGCTTGGCATCTTAGGCTTGTGTGCGGCTGCTCGGCCATGGAAACCCAGTTCATGAACCTCCCGACGAACAGTTCTTCTGCGGAGTGTTGCAACCAAAGACAGACGGTTTTTACGCTCTATGCGCTTCAGCACTTGGCGGTCCCATTCTGTGAGCTTGTGTGGCCTAACACTTTGTGGCTAAGCCGTTGTTGCTCCAAGATGTTACCAATTCACAATAACAACACTTACAGTTGACCGGGGCAGCTGTAGCAGGGCAGAAATTGACGAACTGACTTGTCCTATGATGGTGCCCCATTGAAAGTCACTGAGCTCATGAGTAAGGCCATTCTAGTGCCAATGTTTGTTTTTGGAGATGGCGTGGCTGTGTGCTCTATTCTATAGACCTGTCAGCAATGGGTGTAGCTGAAATTGTCGATTCCACTAATTTAAAGGGGTGTCCACATACACTATATAAACAAAAGTATCTTAAGGCCTTATTTTGAGGCCTCACTTTACCCTAATACAGTGGCCTGAAACTCCTGGTTTACAGGGCCCAGGCCTGCAAGTAGGGTTAAAAAATTCCAGTGCCTTTTCCTAAATTCCCAGATAAAAAAAATTATATTCTTGGAGGATTTCCAGGAATTTTCCCACTGGAATTTCTGCATTCATAATGACGAAATTATTGGATTAGTTTAGACAAATGTATACGATTTATCTTTGTGTAGCATAAGATTGATCAATCAATCACTCAATGTACATGCAAAAACACAGATATTAATAACAATAAAAAAATTAAAACCTGCCTTAGTGCATGCTGGGTAAAAAGTGAATTTGTTATCATAACTTAAATTGGGAGTTGCCACGGGTCCCCACCTCAAAAGGAAAATGATCGCTGTGAACCAAAGAATCTTGGGCCAACGGGGAGCCACAAGAATGAATGATAAGCCCTCCCGCCGCACTCTCTCCAACATGGGCTGAATCAGAACCACTTCCAGAAGCACGTTAAGGAAGGTCTGAGGCCACTGGTGCGCCAGAACATCCGTTCCCAATGGGGCACTGCTGAACCTCTCCCATATCTGGGCAACCACCTAGGGGTGTAGTCTCCACTCCTGAGGAAGAGCGCCCCATCCCCTGGATAGCAGATCTGCACTTGAGTTGAGGCAAATGGGAACATGCATCGCCTGAAGTGAGAGCAAATGCGCACTGCTCAACAGCAACAAGGAGCGAGCCAAGGTGAGGAGGGGGAGAGACTGAGTCCCTCCTGCCTGTTGATGTACTGTATGCCACTGTCGTCATGTTGTTGGAATTGACCTGCACATGCCGTCCGACAAACACGTGGGGCAGAGCATGTAAGTGGAGTTCAGTGGTTGGTCAATAAAAAAGTGGTCAGATGAAGCAGATGCTAACCTCTTGTTGGGCTCGTCCCGTATGCGGGCTCGTCCCGTATCCAGCGAAAAATCCTATCGCCATTAGCATAACAACATTTAATATATATATTTTTTCAAATATAGGACTATGTTATATCGTTTTATAGATACACCTCTCCTGAATCGAACCACGTTGTCCGATTTCAAAAAGGCTTTACAGCAAAAGCAAAACATTAGATTATGTTAGAGGAGTATATCGTAAAAGTAGCCACATAGCCATTTTCCGACCAACCACATGCATCACAAATAACCAAAAAACAGCTAAATGCAGCACTAACCTTTGACAATCTTCATCAGATGACACTCCTAGGACATCATGTTACACAATACATGCATTCTTTTGTTCGATAAAGTTCTTATTTATATATAAAAACAGCATTTTACATCGGCGCGTGACGTTGACTAACTTTTTTCCCTCATGCATCCTGTGAAACAGCGCTACAATTTACTAAATTACTATTCAAAAACATTTTTAAAATGTAATATTGTCATTCTAAGATTTATAGATGAATATCTCTTGAAAGCACCTGTAATGCCAAATTTAAAAATAACTTTACTGGGTAATCACACTTTGCGATAAAAGGGGATGCGATACTCAGAAAAATAGGCTACCGTTACAGGTCAGCGCCATCTTGGAACAATCGCATATCAAATCTACTCTTGTATACTATTGTCAATAAATCCTTACCTTTGATTATCTTCATCAGAAAGCACTTCCAGAAATCCCAGGTCCACAACAAATGTATTTTCGTTCGAAAAAGTTAATCCTTTACGTCCCAATAGCTTGTTCTTGTTAGCGTGTTCTGAAGGCTGCTCCAAAAGTTCCATCGGACGCGGGACTCCTCTTTCAATAAAATGCAATTTTTTTTTATTTAGGTTCGTTCAAACATGTCAAACGTTGTATAACATAAATCTTTAGGGCCTTTTTCAACCAGAGCTTCAATAAGATTCAAGGGGGACGATTGCATTGTCTTTCTAAACGTTTCGAAAGGGGAGGGTAGCCAGGGGTGCCGGCGTCATAATGGTGATGGCCCTCTCCATATGACCACTTTCCACAGCGTCTCATTCTGTCAGTTTTCACAGTAGGAGACTCAAACCACTTTGTAAAGACTGGGGACATCTAGTGGAAGCAATAGGAAGTGCTCAATGAACCATTGCTCACGGTGTGATTTATAGGCAAAATGATGAAGTTGAGTCCGCAATTCAGAATTCCACTTCCTGTTACGATCGGTCTCGGGGTTTTGACTGCCATATGAGTTCTGTTATACTCACAGACACCATTCAAACAGTTTTAGAAACTTTAGGGTGTTTCTATCCACAAGTATTAATTATATGCATATCCTAGCTTCTGAGTTTGAGTAGGAGGCCGTTTAAAATGGGCACGAATGTTTTTCAAAAATCGCTGTAGCGCCCCCTATCCTAGGCGACCGACAAGAGGCTAAGCTACAGGACTGTTTTGCTAGCACAGACTGGAATACGTTTGGGATTCCTCCAATGGCATCGGGGAGTACACCACATCTGTCATTGGCTTCATCAATAAGTGCATTGATGACGTCGTCCCCACAGTGACCGTACGTATATACCCCAACCAGAAACCATGGATTATAGGCAGCATCTGCACTGAGCTAAAAGCTAGAGCTGCCGCTTTCAAGAAGCGGGACTCTAACCCAGAAGCTTATAAGAAATCCCGCAATGCCCTCCGACGAACCATCAAATAGGCAAAGGATCAATACAGGACTAAGATCGAGTCGTACTACACTGGCTCTGACGCTCGTCAGATGTGGCAGGTCCTGCAAACCATTACAGACTACAAAGGGAAGCACAGCCAAGAGTTGCCCAGTGACACGAGACTACCGGGCGAGTTAAACTACTTCTATGCTCGCTTCAAGGCAAATAACACTGAAACATTCATGAGAGCACCAGCTGTACCGGAAGACTGTGTTATCACGCTCTCCGCAGCCGATGTGAGTAAGACCTTTAGACATATCAACATTCACAAGGTCTACACACAGACTGATTACCAGAACGTGTACTCTGAGCATGCGCTGACCAACTAGCAAGTGTCTTCACTGACATTTTCAACCTCTCCCTGTCTGAGTCTGTAAAACCAACATGTTTTAAGCAGACCACCATAGTGCCTGTGCCCAAGAAACTAAGGTAACCTGCCTAAATGACTACTGACCCGGAGCACTCACGTCTGTAGCCATGAAGTGCTTTGAAAGGCTGGTCATGGTGCATATCAACACCATCATCCCAGAAACCCTAGACCCACTCCAATTTGCATACCGCCCCAACAGATCCACAGCTGATGCAGTCTCTATTGCACTCCACACTGCCCTTTCCCACCTGGACAAAAGGAACACCTATGTGAGAATACTATTCATTGACTACAGCTCAGCGTTCAACACCATGGTCCCCTACAAGCTCATCAATAAGCTAAGTACCCTGGGACTAAACACCTCCCTCTGCAACTGGATCCTGGACTTCCTGACGGGCCACCCTCAGGTAGTAAGGGTAGGTAACAACACATCTACCACACTGATCCTCAACACAGGGGCCCCTCAGGGGTCGTGCTCAGCCCTCGTGTATTCCCTATACACTCATGACTACATGGCAAGGCACGACTCCAACACCATCATTAAATTTGCAGATGACACAACAATGGTAGGCCTGATCACCGACAACAACGAGACAGCCTATAGGGAGGAGGTCAGACACCTGGGTGTGTGGTGCCAGGACAACAACCTCTCCCTCAACATGATCAAGACAAAGGAGATGATTGTGGACTACAGGAAAAAGAGGACCGAGCATGCCCCCATTCTCATTGCAGTGGAGCAGGTTGAGAGCTTCAAGTTTCTTGGTGTCCACATCACCAACAAACTAAATAGTCCAAGCACACCATGACAGTCGTGAAGCGGGCACAACAAAACATATTCCCCCTCAGGAGACTGAAAAGATTTGGCATGGGTCCTCAGATCCTCAAAACGTTCTACAGCTGCACCATCGAGAGCATCCTGACTGGTTGCATCACTGCCTGGTATGGCAACTGCTCAACCTCTGACCGCAAGGCACTACAGAGGGTAATGTGAATGGCCCAGTACATCACTGGGGCCAAGCTTCCTGCCATCCAGGACCTCTATACCAGGCGGTGTCAGAGGAAGGCCCTGAAAATTGTCAAAGACTCCAGCCACCCTAGTCATAGACTGTTCTCTCTGCTACCACACGGCAAGCGGTATTGGAGCGCCAAGTCTCGGTCCAAGACAGCTTCTACCCCCAAGCCATCAGACTCCTGAACATCTATTCAAATGGCTACCCAGACAATTGACATTGCCCCCCCCTCTCCACACCACTGGCATTCTGTTGTCTATGCATAGTCACTTTAATTAACTCTACCTACATGTACATACTACCTCAACTACTACCGCCCCTGTATATGTTGTTATTTTTTTACTGCTTTAATTACTTGCTACTTTTATCTCAACTGCATTGTCGGTTAGGGGCTCGTAAGTAAGCTATTCACTATAAGGTCTACACCTGTTGTATTCGGCGACTGTGAAATATTAAATTTGACTTGATTTGATTTGAAATCCCGTGCACTGCTCTGGTGCTCCATGTCATTTCCTACCACTCTGCTAAAAAAACGCTTTGAGTTCACAGGAAAAACAACTCCCACTCCAACTTCGCTCCATTAATTAAAATCACAATTTAACCAGCACCCATCTATTTTTGTGAATACCTGAACCTACCAATTGTTTTTTAAGTATTGAAACCAAACCATATGGATTTCAATGAAAAGTATTTGAATAAACATGAAAAGGTAAATCTAAGAAGCGAACATCATTTCAAATAGGCTACATGTCATATTAAACAGCATATTACAGCATAAGAGCCAGACAGGTAGCCTAAAAAGCAACGAAAATGAATAATTAGGCTATATTATTTAAATCATTTCAAGGCTATAGCCTACAAAGATATACATTATAAAGCATTTGAGTGTGACACAATAGGCGGGTAGGGACACAAAGCATTTAAAAAAAAGCATTTTGTTGTATTAAATGATTATATAGTCTATACATTGCCCATATAGGCTGTGACTTACTCATAATTAAATTCAATTTAAACAAAAAATGACTTATTTGTGCCTTAGAAACACGAGTTTGGCCAGTCTGTGGCTTCAGGCTCATGTGATGGTGCCTGGAGAGCCGACCAGCAGCAGAGAATATCCTCTCCACACTTGCAGAGCCATTGGGGATGCTAAACGTCCTTTTGGCCAGTCTTGCCAGGCTTCGCAGAGATGCAGAGTTGTTTTTTTATTTTTCTATGGGTAGGCCTAAAAGGTTTTTAGGCAAAATAACCCAATCAAAACAGAAAGCTCCTTGAACTTGGGAATGTCCCAGACCTATTGGGCAAAATATCAATTATGGCCTATTGTACAGATAATAGAACTAAAATGAACGAAACATCTAAGAGATCTGATTTGTAGTTTAAAAATACTTTGCTACTTTGACATTTAGTTATCTACCCACCTCGTTCCTTTCTTTTATCCACATAATAAGTACAGCATCATGCTGTCTTTTCAGATTCCACAATGTTTATTTGGTTGTGGACACTACATTACAATCATTATCTTGCTCCTCATCTTTGTAATTCACCTTGATTTAGCACCTGTGTGTTTTATCAGCTTCTTTATGAAAATATTTACCGATCTCCATGACGGTAGCTAAAGCAAGGGGCTATAGCAGCACACAAGTAGAGTACAAATGCATGCTGGTGTGGGCATGCCCTGAGCTCGTGAAGTGATGATCCAGCCTTTGGGAATCTCTCTACAAGCTCCAGTCAAATTGAGCATGCCTATGAGAGCTGCCTGAGAGTTACGTACACTGTCAGAAGTTCCAAGTAATTGATTTAGCAAGCACTCTGTGACACCGTCCATACTCCCCGAATTGAGTAACCCTTGCACAGCGCGCCCCACCCTTGGGGTGACGCGTCTGTTGTGACAACGATCAGCCAATCATCAAGATAGGCCTTATCAAGTGCGATTGTAGATCCTTGCGAGAGTGCGACTCCCCATAGTATGTTGTACCGAAGTGGACTGACTGAAAGGGAACATGTGTTTGATGTGTATGATACCATTCCAATCATTCCATTCCAGCCCCTTACTATAATCCTGTCCTTTGATTTAAAGTGCCATCACGTGACTGATGAAGACCCTTACCCTTTTGAGAATGAGGATTCCTTCCTGATTGTGTTCATTGGTGATGATGTCAAACATGTTGCCTCCATCCCCCGGTACGATGTTGTACTCTACTTCCGCATTCTTCCCAATGTCCAAGTCATGCGCTTTGATCCTTCCCACAGCAGAACCCACTGCAGAGGACTCAGGGACTCTCAGGTGAAAGAAACCTTACACACAAAAACAAACAAATAGATTGATCTAGAGTATAGTTCATTTTCAACTTCTGGCATTATATTGGTCTTTTTTTCAGTGTGTCCCTAAATGGTTTGGAAGTGAGCAGCAGAGCAACTGCATCTGCCAATTGGCATTGTTGGCATGGTAATTACTTGTGCAATACAACAAGAGAAAGGGAGAGAGAACAGCAGACATAAAGAAAGGACAGATGACTTCACCCCTGGTCTGAACCTTGGTGCTGTAACATCATTATGGAAATATCATAGTGTTAGTAGAGTGGAGTGACTACCTGCCTAAGTAGCCTGTTGTAAAAGGCATATCAAAAATATCCAAAGACCAGGGGCCTCATTTATAAAACTGTACGGAGGATTCAAGTCAAAAGGTGGCATACGAACGAAACAAAGTGCTTACGCACAAAAATATTCTGATTTATAACACAGTGAGCACGTACGTCCCACACCGGTTTCCCTTTATAAATCACAATCAACTCAAAATTGGCGCACGTGAGCGAGCGTCTTGTCCCACCCTTTTTAAGCCCATAGTTGCCTATAAATAGTCAGGGAAATGCCCCTAATTAATATTAATCCATACCGACTGCTAGACGACAATGACGGCAAATCCCGACAGAAAGGCTAAAAAAAGAAATTTCACCCAGTGTGAAATGGAAGTTCTTGTAGGAGAGGTTGAAGCAAGAAAAAATATATTGTTGTGGACACAGTGTGGGCATTACAAATGCCAAAAAGGCGTAAGTGGCAGCATGTGGCGGATGCTGTGAATGCTGCTGGCTCAGAAGGTCGGACCCACTCAGAAACAAAAAAGAAATGGTCCGACATAAAAGTGGAGGCCAAAAGGTGCATAGCCTTGCACAGACAAAGTGTTTGTGCCACGGGCGGGGGAAAGGGGACACCAGAGCTCAACCCCATTGATGAGCGAATCCGGTATTATAGGGGAATCTCTCCTGAGTGGAGTAGCGACATGGGTGGAGGGGGACACAGACATGCAAGACGCACTATCCAGGTATGTAATTAGTATTCCCTCGTTTGAAAAGAGTAAACCAAATGCATTCAAGTTTAAACATTTATTTACACAAACAATTGTGACATTTATTGTTTTTAGTCGCTGCGTGCTCCACTGGGGTCGGTGGTGCTGCAGCTGAGCAGGAGCTGAGTGTGCCCAGCCCCGGCATCTCCACGCACCTTGTGCGTCACAACCCTCCAGCGGCCGTGTCCTCACAGATGCAGTCCTGCAAATGCAGAGAGACACCATCGACGCTATTAACGTGGTTGCCAAGGAGTTGAAGTGTGACAGGCACGGCTTGGTTTCTGCAGGTGCTTCTCTGTAAAGCTGGGCCCACTACAGCACAGAGATCCAAGAGAACAGCTCTTGGTAATCGGAACCGGCTCATAAGCCACTAATCATTGGCAAGTAAATCTTGCTTGTCTCTGAGAATTCGCTCTCTCCGAATTCTTCCATTCGCCAAATCTTACAACAGTGCCAAAGCAACCATTGTGCATCATTACGCATTTTAATTGCATGCCTTTTAATACCCACCCATTTGATTGTCGAAGCTACCCAATTGCGTAACACCTTCAGGTATGGTAATTACCCTGATTGTAACTGACAATGACAGGGCCATTATCACATTGACAGTTCTGCGCAAAAAACATGTGATAACGATAAATGAAACTGTGCACTCGTATCTGCCCGCCTGAGGCATCGAAAATGGCATCAGTTTAAACGTAATTTGTCCTACTATTCACCTTATTATTTATGAGAATAAATTTCATAACATGCAAGTATTGTTTAATAATTACAGATCCAATTAAATATGACTCTCGATTAAACTGGACAACATATTTGATTGTTTTTTGTTGCAAACCACATTTCCGTTTGTATTTATTATCCTAAATCATGTTTTTTGTCTGTTTTTTGTTGTTGTGTGCACTCATTTTTACATTTACATTTTAGTCATTTAGCAGACGCTCTTATCCAGAGCGACTTACAGTAGTGAATGCATACATTTCATACAATTTCATAAATGTATTTTCTTATGTGCTGGCCCCCCGTGGGAATCGAACCCACAACCCTGGTGTTGCAAACACCATGCTCTACCAACTGAGCTACAGGGAAGGCAGGGAAGGCACTCCAGGGAACTCTTCATATATTTCGATTTATTTTACACAATGGTATCAATTTCAAAGTGTTTCGTCCTTCTGCCATCAGTCGCAGTTTGTCATTACTCCAGTTTATGTGCGTATGGGTCAGTGTCCGTGGAAGACCGCATAGTCTCCCGTCAAGTTTGTTTTTTTATAAATCCCAAACTTTGCTTAGAAAGTGGCGTCGTTTTTTTGTGCCTATGCAACGTTTATAAATGAGGCCCCAGAGCAGCATACTCAGTCACAATTGCATGTTTGCAGTATTCACTTAACCTTTCATATTCAGTTACAGGGTTTTGGAGAGTGATCTTAAATATATGTATAAAGGCATAAATATACATATACAGTTGTTGCATTGATCCATGTTGTTCAAATTTGCTGACTTTCATAGGTCAATAAATGAATGGCAAAATCTTAATTTTTGCATTAATTAACTATTTCATTGATTTGATTTGTTTGCTGGCTTAAAGTAAATAATTCCAGCTATTTTATTACAGGCATCAGCTCCCACTTGAGTTGAACAACAATGCAAGTGAAAACTAATGGATTAATGGAAGGTAAATACCTAAGTCTGTTTACGTGGAAAGGTACTAGGCTACAAGTAAATAATACATAATATATAAGACATGGAAAGAACATAGATATCTGCCCTGTAGGAATCAGCAATATAACCAATTATACAATGAAAAAATTAAACCAGAATATTAAAACCGATATTATCAACATGCTTTTTTAACAGATGTCTAAATGGAACTTTAAAGTAAACTTCATACACAGAACAGCACCCCCTCCCTCTCTCACTTACTTTTGGAAAACCTTGGTGGGTTGTCATTGACGTCACTGAGGGTGATGTTGATGGTAGTGGTCCCAGCCAGACCTCCCAGCTGACCTCCCATATCCTTGGCCTGGATAAGTACTTGGTACTGCTCCTTCACCTCGCGGTCCATGTTCGGCAAGGCCGTCCTTATTATACCTAATGGCAACATGGTATCTTTAGAACACGTCAAAATGACATCTGACATCTAGGCACTATTATGCTCATAAGTTGTGCAGTCCAAATAGAAGATAGGTGGAAGCAAGATAATAGAGAAGGGACAAGGTGAGGGTTAACATGTGTTTTGAAGGATGGCTGATGGTTGCTGTATGATGAGTCCTTTTTGATGCCCTCTTTTTGCTAGATAGTTCAAATGTAGAAGTTACCTGTCTAGTACACTGTAAATACAAATTTGTTGAGTCAACCGAAACAAGTTTGTTACCCTAACGTCTTAAAATGTCAAGTCCAATCTAAAGTTATTTCAACCTAGTAAAGTAAGTGAAACTGACACATTTGGATGTAATCACTTGTTGAGTGAACTTGATACTTTTAGTCAAAAGTAACATTCTTGTAAAGTTCTTACTATGAGCACACTTGCGACTCAACCTTATCTGGGATTTGACCTCAGAAACTCTTGGTTGAAAATTAACTAAACTTCCTTCTACACCACCAGGTCTTTGTCCAATTATCTGACCACAACAACATATAGCAGTGCTCAGGGACACTGGATGTGAAGTTTGCATAAACTCTTGAGATTTGAACTTGCAATCTCTTGGTCAGGAGTGCATTGATGTTTCTGCAGTGCCACCAGGTACATATTTGTTACTGAAAACATGTATCCACTCACTCGCTAAATCAGAGTAGGATTAGGGTACACTGTTGTACATCTGTGGCCAATCTCTGTCATACCTACAGATTTGGTACCGAGCAGAACCATGCAAGCTCATATGTGTACCTCTGAAGGTACCTTATGTGTAAATTTGACCCTTTTGTACACCAGGGAACAACACTGTATCCTAACTGTACCCTTTTTTAGAGAGTGTGTGGACATACAGTATGTTCTTGGTAATAAATATGCACCTGGAGGCACTGCAAAAACATTGATGCACTCGCGACCAAGAGGTTTCAAGTTAAAATCTCCAGGGGGATTATGCAAACTTTACGTCAATTGTCCCTGAGCACTGCTATTTTTAAGTTGGTGTTGTCAGATAATCAGACAATTATTCACTTGATTATGAGCACAGTTTTTTAGCAAAGTGCAGAAATATATTATTGACAATAAATCTGCCAGGCCAATCTCTGTCAGCTAAACAGACCTGGTGGCATTCTAGTTGCTGGCAACCAGACGATTAGAAGTTAAAATCCCAGGAGGTTGTACGTTCAATTCCCATGATGTTGAGTGTAAAATGTACTCACATTATAGAATCTTACAAGATTTTACTGTAATATGTATCCTGTACAATTACAATAACTAACTGCCTGTTGAGTCCCACCATCCCTACTGACATTTTACAGCAAAAACAACTTAATTTGACAGTAAAAATACAGTATGTTTTTGTAAATTTACTTTTGAAAATACAGTTCAACTGTAAAAATACAATATTAGTTGCATATTTGCTGTATTTTTATCGCAACTACGTAGCTGGTGAAGTTCTTTAAAATGATAAATAATTTTTAACAGTGTGTGCCGTAAGCACATCTGAAATATCCTATAATAATAACTGTAATTGCAAGTGAGGCATATTAAGATAATTTACAGGACGGTCCAAAACGTAACCAAGTACATTGCGATTGACAGTAAATATACAGCAAAATGGTAATACAGTACATTGCGATTGACAGCAAAACAGTAATACAGTACTTATTTACCATACAATTATCCGTATCATAAAATCTATAGCAATTGCTAACAGTGTAGCTTTGTCAGCACAACAAAAAAACAAGTTGAATCACATTGATTTGTCTAAAAGTGTGAAGTTTACGCAACAAGTCATTGAAGGTAGTAGGATAACACGTTTTTGTTTAAAAATATTTTTTCACAATTAACAATTTCAGTATTTTTCAGTTGAGTTGACTTTGGAAAATGAGCTGAGACAACTAAAAGGCAACATTACTTTTTACAGTGTAGCAGCCCCATTAGAAAGAGCATTTACTTAGAGGTGCTTTAATGTGCCTGAAGTCAAGGCTGTGATATATAGAAATAGAGGTCATTTCAGCAAGTGGAGACACTTGACATTCAATACTGAACTAAGTGAGGCTTTATAATGATTCACCAGAGGGTCTGAGGGACCTTGACCTCAGAGGAAATACAGCCGAGTAATGGCCAGGTCAGCTAGGACGATGTCAGCGTGATAGAAGGAATAGAAATGTGGCAAGATGTACATTTCTTATTCTCTTATTCCCCCATTCGTAATATAAATAGGATGGATTTCACATTTGATCCTCAAATCCTGTCTTCTGCGAGTGCAACAAAGGATGTTGTTTTTTGACATTCTTCTCATCTTTTTGAATGCCGGCTCTAACGGCGGGATGATGCTGTGAAGTGCATGGTGATTAAGGCATGTGATTCCCTCCCCCACTTTCCCCTTTCTTTTTTCTCTCTCTCCTGCTTGTTTGTTCAGCTGCGTTGATGTATGTAGTGGCAGGCTCAGCGTGGGAAACATTTGTTTTAACAGTTGGATGTTTTCGCCATCAGGTTTGAAATACAGTCACAGTGTGTGTTCTGTATATTCTCCAGGGTGGAAAGGCATAATCTGCGATAGATTCTCCCCATTCCCTTTCTCCCTCTGATATCACGTTGGAAATGGTTATCATGATTTCCTTTTATTTTTCCCTCCCTTTTCTGTGACACATTCATTTTCTTCACTTGCTTTCAAAAGACATAATACAAATCTAAATTCTAACACAAACAATTAGACCTTTGAACACACTGATAAGAAGTAAAAACTGTATCGACAATTAGGCTACATCAAATACATACGGTAAGAGGGTTGTAGGGTTCTCGACAGTTAGCTGTCTATTATAAGATTGATGTTCACTGGCACAGGCTGGCTCCCGGACACACATGACAACTGGAGCGTGCAGGGTCGGCGAGGTGCTCATCCTTTGGCACGGTCATAGATGCCAAGCCACTACCATTACTATTGCAGTCACTACCACTAGCACTACCACTACTACTATTTCACCAAAAAAAACTTTAAGACAAGCAAGCACACACATTTTCTGTAAGAAATGTCCTTTTCTAATTGAATTTACATTTTCACTGCACGCATATTGAATTTAATTAGAGTTCCTTCAGAAAGTATTCACACCCTTTACATTTTTTTCTCTCCACATGTTGTTGTGTTACAAAGTGGGCTTAAAGTTGATTTAATTGTAATTGTTTTGTCAACGATCTATACAAAATACTCTGTCATGTCAAAGTAAAAAAAGTTAGCTTAAATTTTCATATGCCGAATTTAAAAGGTTCAACTCTACCAATAGTTTGTCACTACTGTATAACTATTGCTACTGTATAACTGTTAAATAGCAAATGTGCCTACTCTGTTATTGGCAAGTACTCCAGCCAACAGCTTGCAGATACAGTGTGGGTAGGCTGTGCACTGCAGCCTGGTCTCAGAGAATTTGCAAAACGTACAATATATGTGTCACGTCCTGACCAGTAAAAGGGGTTGTTTGTCATTGTAGTTTGGTCAGGGCGTGGCAGGGGGTGTTTGTTTTGTGTATTTCGGTGTTTTGGTTTAGGTTCTATGTTCTATTTCTGTTTAAATCTAGTTTTCTATTTCTATGTTGGGTTTTCGGTAGGACCTCCAATTAAAGGCAGCTGGTTGGGATTTTGCAAGGACTTCAAAAAAGTGTGTTGTGGTCCGTGAACACAGTTAAAGAGGTTAAACCAGAACCAACATTGACCTCGAAGTGCTGTAAAGCCCAAATGAGACCTAAAGCCTCCTTTTCAATTACAGAATAGTTTTTCTGATACTTCTTAAATTTCCGGGAAAAGAAACTGACTGGACACTCAATATTGTCATCATTTTCCTGGAGAAGCACAGCCCCAGCACCGATTTGACTGGCGTCTACCTGCAATTTGAAAGGTTTCTCAAAATTTGGTGCTACCAACACAGGTGACAAACACAAAAGAGCCTTAACTGCTTCAAATGCCTCTTGACACTGGGTGGACCAGAGAAATTCAGCCTTGGCATTCAACAGATTGGTCAGGGGGGACACTACTACCGAAAAGATTTTAACAAAAAGCACGGTAGTACCCCACCATTCCCAGGAAGCGCATCAGTTCTTTCTTTGTGGAGGGCTGTAGGAACTGCTTCACAGCCTGAACCTTGGCTTCCACGGGAGAGACAACACCCTGACCAACAACCTTGCCTAGGTATGTGACTGTAGCTTTGGCAAACTCACACTTGGCCAAATTGATAGTCAACCTGGCCCACACCAGTCTTTCGAACAGGGCTTGACTCTACAGACATTCTCCTCCCAGGAGTCGTCCAATTGCAGTCTTTTCTCCTCAGATACACAAAATCTCTGTTTGATAGGCTTAGCATCTCCGATGTCTATGTCATGCTCAATTAAGTGGGTTTTCGATAGAGTTTCAGAAAACAAAACAGGGTAGCTTCTAATAAGAGCTACCAAATCATCACGTTTCTCAGAGTCTAAATGATCTACCAAAACCACAAGGGTTTTCAAAGTCTGGGAGTTTTTCAACCGACCTTGTAAGACCTCATCCGAAACCCTAACTACCTCCTCTCCCCCTCCACAAAGTTAAAGCCACAAGATGCAGTGACTGGAGCAGCAGTCAACGCTGACCTCACTGCTGGAGTGCCTTCCACTTTGCTTCGATCACGGGAGTGATAACATTTTAACCTGTTGGGGATAGGGGACAGTATTTGCACAGCCGGATAAAAAACGTACCCGATTTAATCTGGTTACTACTCCTGCCCAGTAACTAGAATATGCATGTAACACCCTAAAGTTTCTAAAACTGTTTGAATGGTGTCTGTGAGTATAACAGAACTCATTTGGCAGGCCAAAACCTGAGAAGATTCCAAACAGGAAGCGCTCTCTCTGACCATTTCATGGCCTTCTTGATCATCTCTAACCAAAACAGGGGATTTCTGGCATGACATGATATTTTCTAACGCTCCCATAGGCTCTCAGAAGGCGCCAGAAAGGCTTTGCAGGCCATGGCTGAAAAACATTAGCGCATTTTGTAAGTGGTCGATCTGAGGACAATGAGACTGGAGGTGCGTGCCCGAGCTGACACCATGTTTACTTTCTCTCTCTTTGAACGAAAACAACCACTCCCGGTCGGAATATTATCGCTTTTTTATGAGAAAAATGGCAGAAAATTGATTTTAAACAGCAGTTGACATGCTTCGAAGTACGGTAATGGAATATTTAGAATTATTTTGTCACGAAACGCGTCGGGCGCGTCACCCTTATTTACCCTTCGGATAGTGTCTTGAACGCACGAACAAAACGCCGCTATTTGGATATAAGTATGGATTATTTGGGACCAAACCAACATTTGTTATTGAAGTAGAAGTCCTGGGAGTGCATTCTGACGAAGAACACCAAAGGTAATCAAACTTTTCTAATAGTAAATCGGAGTTTGGTGAGTACCACACTTGGTGGGTGTCAAAATAGCTAGCCTGTGATGGCTGGGCTATCTACTCAGAATGTTGCAAAATGTGCTTTCACCGAAAAGCTATTTTAAAAGCGGACATAGCGAGTGCATAAAGGAGTTCTGTATCTATAATTCTTAAAATAATTGTTATGTTTTTTGTGAACGTTTATCGTGAGTAATTTAGTAAATTCACCGGAAGTGTTCGGTGGGAATGCTAGTCACATGCTAGTCACATGCTAATGTAAAAAGCTGGTTTTTGATATAAATATGAACTTGATTGAACAAAACATGCATGTATTGTATAACATAATGTCCTAGGATTGTCATCTGATGAAGATCATCAAAGGTTAGTGCTGCATTTAGCTGTGGTTTGGGTTTATGTGACATCATATGCTAGCTTGAAAAATGGGTGTCTGATTATTTCTGTCTGGGTACTCTGCTGACATAATCTAATGTTTTGCTTTCGTTGTAAAGCCTTTTTGAAATCGGACAGTGTGGTTAGATTAACGAGAGTCTTGTCTTTAAAATGCTGTAAAATAGTCATATGTTTGAGAAATTGAAGTAATAGCATTTCTAAGGTATTTGAATAACGCGCCACGGGATTACACTGGCTGTTGAGAGGTTACACTGGCCCAGAGAGGTTAACAGGTTCACATGGCATAATTTAGAGGACTTCCTATGACCAGGGGTTTCAATAAGATAGTTCAAATCTGACACTTTGCGCAACACAGTGAAAGGACCACAATATTTTGCCTGAAAAGTTGAACTTACAAGAGGCAAAAGAGCAAGTACACGATCACCGGGACTAAACTCACGAAGCTTAGCCTGTCCGTCATATTTCAGTTTCATTTTCTGTTGAGAACATATGAGTTTTTCTTTCGCCAGTTCACCAGCCCTATACAACTTGAACCTAAAACCATTTACATAGTCAATAAGGTTCCGAGGTGGTTCCTCAGGCAAAAAACCATCCTGCAGCATTGCTAAAGGCCCACGCACCTTATGACCAAACACTAAGTCATTTGGGCTAAACCCTGTGCTTTCCTGCACTACTTCACGAGCAGCTAGTAACAACCAAGGTAACCCCTCCTCCCAATCTGCAGACAGTTCTGTACAGTATGCTCGAAGCAAGGATTTTAAAGTTTGATGAAAACATTCCAAAGCTCCCTGACTCTGAGCATGGTACGCAGTAGACTTATTGTGTTTAACTATAAGCTGTTTGAGAACCTGAGCAAATAAATGTGAGGTAAAGTTAGATCCCTGATCTGACTTGATGATTTTTGGAATCCCAAATGTTGAAATAAATTGAGTTAACGCTTTAACTACTGATTTTGAAGTTATGGTACGCAAGCGAAAAGCTGCCGGATATCTAGTTGCTTGACACATAACAGTTAATAAGTAGCTATGACCTGACTTGGACCGTGGTAAAGGCCCAACACAATCGATAATAAGATGCTCAAAAGGTTGCCCTACGGCTGGTATTGGATACAAAGGTGCTGGCTTTACAACCTGGTTTGGCTTGCTTGTGCGCTGACACGTATCACAAGTTTTAATAAACTGAGATACATCCCGCTTTAAACGTGGCCAGAAAAAATAACAGAGTATGCGATCATAAGTTTTACGAACACGCATATGACCTGATACATCACCATGTGAAGTTCACAACACTTTATTTCGCAAAGTAGTAGGTACAACTATTTGAAAGACTGGTTCTCCTACACCCTGATCATAGTGTGGAACCCATTTCCTAATCAACAGCCCATCAAGAAGAAAATAACACTGAGCACTATTCCTCACCACTGAATCAGGAACAACTTTCTCAAACAGATCATCCAAAGTAGTATCAGCCTTTTGCTCAGCTATCAATGAATCTCTAGAACTAGTCAACTGTTCTGTCTGGAGATTGACTGGCAACTCAAGACTTTCTGGCTTACTCTCAACCTTATTACGAGAGGCAGCGCGGGTAACAGCACAAACTGGAAATATCTCAGGAGATACACAGTTGCTGTCTGGAGATACCCTTGATGGGACACTGAAGGATGCTTTGTAAAGATGTTTACTTTTCCATCTGCCCACACCTTACTACCTGCCAAATCATTCCCCAAAATCATGTGGACTCCCTCTACTGGCAACTGGGGTCTAACCCCAACATCTACATGACCCTCTACCAGACCACATTTTAAGGTAATTTCATGTAAAGGAGAAGAGAATGGAACTAAACCCATACCACGTACCATTACACATCTGCCAGTATCAGACTCCTTAGAGAATGGCAAATCAGATTCCAGAATAAAAGAATCTAAAGCTCCAGTGTCTCTTAAGATCTTGATCGAAACATTTTGTTTGTCATCTACCAGGGATACTACACCATCTGAAATAAAGGCTGAAAAATCACAGTGGGAAGACTGAGAATCAAACTCAACTAGTGGCTGAAAAAACTCACCCTGGTGGTCAGAGGCTGAAACAGGAGCTGCCATCACAGCAGGTTTAACTTGACCTGACTTCTTTGATTTAAGTAGAGGACAATCTTTCTTCCAATGTCCTTCAACTAAACAGTAGCGACAGGTATTAGCATTAACTGGTGCTTTAAGTCCTCCAGACCCAAACTTCTGTTGAGGCCTTTGGAAAGAAGCTCCGGAAAAATTTGACCTACTAATCCTGGAAGTAAAGTTATTTTTATGGTACATGTCACTGTTTGACTCAAAATTGCTTTTATGTGTTAGCCTGTACTCATCTGCAAGGACTGCTGCATCACTTGGAGACTTAACTTTACGTTCATTCATGTATGTAGCAACCTGGTCAGACACAGAATTTTTGAACTGTTCTAACACAATCAAATTAGACAGATCCTCAAAAGTACTAACTTCTGAAGCTGTACACCAACGATTAAATGCAGAAGTCAAATCACGAACAAACTCAGAATAGGTTTGTGAATCTAACTTTTTCCTGTAACGAAAACGTTGACGATATGCCTCCGGCACAAGTTCGGAAACCTTCAGAACTGCTGATTTAACTTTAGCATATACTTTACTGTCAGCTACACTCAGTGCTGCAAAAGCCTCACGTGCTTTACCTGTAAGTACACATTGTAACAACATAGTCATGTCCAAATCAGACCAAGCTCTAGCTTCAGCAATACACTCAAATAAAGTAAAGTATGTATCTGGATCTGACTCATCAAATTTAGGCAACAAACGAAGATTCTGTGAAACATCAAACTGATAATTCTTTTGGTCTATTAGCATGTCGCAATCGCTCTATCTCCAACTGCATTCGCAACAGCTCCCGCTGCTGCTCAAAAGTTAATGAAGTACTAGACTGAACTTGTACCTTTACTACTAGCAGATTGATCCGAAAAAAACACCTATTTCCATAAGACCCTGCTTTAATTTAGCTTTAATAGTCTCAAATTTTTTTATCATCAATCTCAATCTGATAATGTTCAGCAAATTCAATTAACTGCTCCTTAGTACACAACTCTAAGGCTACCTCTGAAGGAGTTTGAACAAAACCACTCAGAATGGAAGACATTTTCCTCAACCAATACAACTATTACAAATGCTAAAAAAAAAAATACAACTCACCTGCTGTCAGTCTGGGTTCAAGAACAGGAGCCACACCCCACTATCCTCCAAAAACAACTAACTAACTGGCCCTGGTCTTTGTGCAGTCACATGTGGTGGGGTTTTATGCACACAAAACCAGCGGAGTGGAAAAGACAACCAGAAACTCGCTGATAAGCCTGAACAGGAGAGGACCAAATTTAGCTACCAAACTAACTGAACCAAAAGAACACATGGCTCTCAATGCTCTCTCCAACAATATTGGCCAAACCAAAACATCCCTCTCAAACAAAAACTTGGCAATCTGAACTAAACTAACCCAACTATAAGTACAACTAACCTTAACTTATGGATGAGCCCCCACTTGTCACAGGCCGGCTCATAGCCTGTGGCAAAAATGAGAGGACATCAACAACCGGTATAGGCCAATTCAAAAAGTTATTTATTATAAAACAAAACTATTAATTCTAAACAAAGAAAAAGGAATGAGGTGTGGAAATGTCATTATGTAGGGTGCATGAGTAAACATGACTGAGTGGAAACTAAAGGAACAAACAAAACCAGACAGACAGACAGACAGACAGACAGACAGACAGACAGACAGACAGACAGACAGACAGACAGTGTAGTGGAGCAGTTGGTTAAATACCCTGAGCCCAGGTGGCTCCAATCACACCAGCTCCAATCACTAACGACCCTCCTCTGCCTGCAGGAGGAACAACCCCTGCACTGCAGAGGAGGAGCCGTGACAGAGGCCATATTTCGTTGAGGCTTGTTTCACTTGTGTTTTGTGGGTGGTTGTTTTCTGTATAGCCTGTGTGCCTTATGGAACAGTTTTTCGTTATACGTTTATTTTGTTTAAGTGTTATCTTTAAATAAATTAAGTATGAGCACTTTACCCACTGCGCCTTGGTCCTATCCTTACGACGCCCATGACAGAACCACCCACCAGAAAAGGACCAAGCAGCGGAAGAAGGAGCAGCAGGAGAAATATTTGGAGTCGTGGACATGGGAGGAGATCTTAGACGGAAAGGGACCCTGGAGGCAGGCTGGGGAGTACCGGCGACCGAAGGAGGAACTGGAGGCAGCAAAGGCAGAGCGGCGCTATTATGAGGCACTGTATGGGCCAAAGGCAATTGCAAGAGTTAGCCCCCAAATGTTTTTTTGGGGGGGGGGCACACGGGGAGTTGGACATTGTCAGGGTGGAGTCCTGAGCCAACTCCCCGTGCTTACCGTAGGGAGTGGGTGGCGAGGAGAGCACCAAGCTATGCAGAAATGCGCACGGTGTCGCCCATACGCATGCACAGTCCGGTGCGGCCAATAAGGGCTCCACAGCGTTGCTGGGCGAGAGTGGGCCGGCAGCCAGGGAGAAGTGCGCCGGCGCAGCGCATCTGGCCACCAGTGCGTCTCCTCGGTCCAGCTTACCCTGCACCTGCTCTACGCACGGCAGCCCTCACTCTCCAGCACAGCCCAGTTCACCCTGTGCCAGTGCTCCACCCGTGCCGGGCTACAGTGACCACTCAGCCAGGACGGGGTGTGCCAGCCCTGAGTTCCAGACCGCTGGTGCGCCTCCACGGCCCAGTGTGCCCTGTGCCCGCTCTGCGCACCCAATCTCCTGTAAGTCTCCCCAGTCCGGGGAGACCGGTCCCAGCTCCACGCAGGAGGCCTCCAGTGACGCTCCTCAGCCCTGAGCCTCCAGTGACGCCCCCCAGCCCTGAGCCTCCAGTGATGAACCCCAGCCCTGAGCCTCCAGTGACGCCCCCCAGCCCTGAGCCTCCAGTGACGCCCCCCCCAGCCCGGAGCCTCCAGGGACGCCCCCCCAGCCCGGAGCCTCCAGTGACGCCCCCCAGCCCGGAGCCTCCAGCGACGCACCTCAGCCAGGAGGCTCCAGCGGCGCTCCCCAGCCTAGAGTCTTCTGAACGGGAGCTACGCCCCTCCGTAGTGGGAGGATTGGGAAGGGGGGGGTGTAGCACAGGGACCATCGTTGACGGTGGCCACCCTCCCTTCCCTCCCTTTAAGTTTGGGGTTGTTTTTGTGGGGTTTTGTTTTTGAGGTGCATTCGGGGTCTGCACCTTTGGGGGGGAGGGGGAGGGGGGGGTACTGTCACGTCCTGACTAGTAAAAGGGGTTATTTGTCATTGTAGTTTGGTCAGGGCGTGGCAGGGGGTGTTTGTTTTGTGTGTTTCGGTGTTTTTGATTTAGGTTATATATTTTCTATTTCTATGTTTAAATCTAGTTTTCTATTTCCATGTTGGGTTTTTGGTAGGACCTCCAATTAGAGGAAGCTGGTTGTCGTTGCCTCTAATTGGAGACCATATTTAGTTGAGGTTTGTTTCACTTGTGTTTTGTGGGTGGTTATTTTCTGTATAGCCTGGGAGCCTTATGGAACTGTTTTCGTCATTTGTTTATTTTGTTTAAGTGTTTTCTTTAAATAAATTAAGAAGATGAGCACTTTACCCGCTGCGCCTCGGTCCAATCCTTACTACGCCCATGACAATATGATGAATATGCAAATACGTATGATATGTTATGAATTCTAGCTAGGTGGCTAATATTAGCTAGCTGGCTAACGTTAACTAGGCTAGGGGTTATGGTTAGGGGTTAAGGTTAGGGTTAAGTTTAGGAGTTAGGTGAAAGGGTTAGGGTTAGCTAAAATGATTCATGTTAGTGTTAGGGGAAGGGTTAGCTAAAAGGGTTAGGGTTAGCTAACATGCTAAGTAGTTTCAAAGTAGCTAAAAAGTAGTAAGTAGTTGAAAAGTTGCTAATTAGCTAACATGCTAAAGTAGTCCATGATGAGATTGGAACTTGCAACCTTTGGGTTGCTAGATATTCGCCTTATACATCCACTCACCCTGCATTAAGTAACCATACCAAATGTAACATATCATACTAATTTGAATGTCCAGGATTTATATTTACTATGTTACCTCTACTTTATGAGACCAGGTTGGCTGCAGATAGGCTAGTGTGCATGATGAGATTATTATGGATAAGAGCGAGAATATTTTGGGGGGTCAAATGGCAGTCTTGCATTGATCATCATGTCACCAGAATAAGACCCTCAATATTTATTGGAAAGGAGCATCAAGATCACTATGCACTTTCACCACCATGTGAAGTTCATCATAATTTATTTGATCTGTAACCTAATAAACGGCATTGTTTCGTAGTGGGAGGACCATACACCATATCATCGCGTGACTACAAGTTTACTTCGATATGATGGTTATCATATCAATAATGGAGCATAAAGGCGCTTCAACACATTTCACACATTAACTTTACAGATACAAAAAGATCCCACCATGTCAAACGAACAGATTAACTGTTGACATTTATAAAGTTGCACCAAAACGTTCTGTTTCCATCACAGCGGTCTTGTTTTTTTTATAGTGTGACTTTAAAAACTGTGGATGGAAATGTGGTCCACCATAAAGGAACTTAATAAGGAACTTTAACGTGCCACTGTTTCTAATCCATTGCCCTGGCCAGCTACAATGTAATGAAATCAAGATATCTCACTCATTTATATAATCAGATCAATAATGTATAATTAAATTCAAGTCAACACTGTCAATACTAATTTTCAGAGTTAGAATATACGCCCACCTATTAGATTATTAGAGCATTTGGAAACTCATCATTTTTTTGGAGAAGTGAGCTATTTTTTTTTTGACAGATAATTACCATGCCTTTTTGTCATTTCACACAAAGCTGGATAATAGTAACACAATCCCAAACAAAACAGCATTCAACATCGACTGACATATGGGTCCTACGTGGCTCAGTTGTTTCACGGTGCTTCCCAGGACCACATTTTCATACAAACTGTAAGTTGCTTTGGATAAAAGTGTCCTTTAAATGGCATATACAATTATGTAAACAGTAACAAGTACCAAATTAGACCCATTTCTGACTGACGTTGCCTATCTTATTTACCTGTCTTGGGATCAACAGAGAAGTATGGCTGGCCATGGAGGATGCTGTAGACCACCCTGGCACTGTTTCCATAGGTAGGGTCATCTGCATCTGTGGCTGTCACCTGCATGACATAGGTCCCTGTAAAACATACACATACATTTATAACATTGAGATTGGAGCATTTTTTATGGAATAGTTTTCATCCAGTTTAGTAGCTTGTGCCACCATGTATGCCTCCCAAATGGCACTCTCATTCCCTTTAAAGTGCACTACTTTTGAGCCGGGCTCAGGTCAAAAGTAGTGCACTATGTAGCGAATAGGGAACCATTTGGGACAGAGTCACTTAGACTAAAGTGTGAAGAGGATATGATAGAAGATGAGTGTGGAGCATTGGAACGTTGAATTACTCACTACGTGAAATATACATTTGCAGCTAAGTGGATGCTTAGCCGAAACATACATCAGGGGTAAAATGGCTGCTCAGACACGCATTCATTAGACATTGCCTCCATTATGGAAACAAAGAGTCATGCACAGCAGGAATAGGAAACAGAATGGCAGCCATCCAAACTTCCTGCTGTACCAAGAACAGAGTAATTACTGGTTATAGAAGTATGGGCTCATCCTCTGTAATTACTGAAGCTTCAATCTAAAACACCAATTGCAATTATCCACTGTCTCCACACAAGCATGTAAACCTACCATCAAATCCAATTATTGTATCTATAAGCTCAATTAAACCACGCCTGTGGCCAAATGAGATTTCTCTGTTTTATCCCATATGTACAGGCTGGGACTGTACAGTCTGCTTGGTGGACATCCAAGAGAAGCTACATGCACAAATGGCCATTGACACATGCTAATCTTTTAGTTGGCTGTAACAAGCCTTTATTAAATAGGCTTTGCGCTGTGAACAGATGGTAACAATTGTATTAAAACATTAGGTGAGAGAGATTAAGCCCTGCACCACCCATCCGGGTAGAATGTAGCTCTACACGCTCTATTACTGCTATGCCAATGCTAATGGTTAATCACTCATTTACAACTAGGCAGTTTGTGCTGGTTTATCAGCATGTGCTGTATTCATGTTTTTGCTTGTGCGTTTTAGTGATGCAATCCTTTAAGAAGTGTTTCTTAACCTCTTGGCATTCCCCTAGGATAGGGGGCGCTACAGCGATTTTTGAAAAAAAGTGTCTCCATTTTAAACGGCCTCCTACTCAAACTCAGAAGCTAGGATATGCATATTAATACTTGTGGATAGAAAAAACCCTAAAGTTTCTAAAACTGTTTGAATGGTGTCTGTGAGTATAACAGAACTCATATGGCAGTCAAAACCCCGAGACCGATCGTAACAGGATGTGGAATTCTGAATTGTGGACTCAACTTCACATCTTTGCCTGTAATTCACACAGTGAGCAATGGTTCATTGAGCACTTCCTATTGCTTCCACTAGATGTCCCCAGTCTTTACAAAGTGGTTTGAGTCTCCTACTGTTAAAACTGAATGAATGAGACGCTGTTGAAATTGGTCACATGAGGAGGTCCATCACCATTATGACGCCGGCGGCCCTGGCTTCCCTCCCCTTTCGAAACGTTTTGAAACACAATGCAATCGTCCCCCTCGAATCTTATTGGCTCTCTTGTTGAAAAAGGCCCTGAAGATTTATGTTATACAACGTTTGACATGTTTGAACGAACCTAAATGGAAAAAAATGCATTTTCATGAAATAGCTGTCCCGCGGCCGACGGAACATTTGGATCAGCCTTCAGACTGAAGCTCTTGGAACATAAAGGAGTAATTTTTTCGAACGAAAATACATTTGTTGTGGACCTTGGATTCCTGGAAGTGCTTTCTGATGAAGACAACCAAAGGTAAGGGATTATTGACAATAGTATACAAGACTAGATGTGATATGTGATTGTTCCAAGATGGCGCAGACCTGTATTACTAGGTAATTTTCTGAGTATCGCATCCCCTTTTATCGCAAAGTGTGATTACCCAGTAAAGTTATTTTTAAATCTGGCATTACAGGTGCTTTCAAGAGATATTCATCTATAAATCTTAGAATGACAATATTACATTTTAAAAATGTTTTCGAATAATAATTCAGTAAATTGTAGCACTGTTTCACCGGATGCATTTGAGGGAAAATAGTTAGTCAACGTTACGTGCCGATGTAAAATGCTGTTTTTATATATAAATATGAACTTTAGCGAACAAAATGCATGCATTGTGTAACATGATGTCCTAGGTGTGTCATCTGATGAAGATTGTCAAAGGTTAGTGCTGCATTTAGCTGTTTTTTGGTTATTTGTGATGCATGTGGTTGGTCGGAAAATGGCTATGTGGCTACTTTTACGATATACTCCTCTAACATAATCTAATGTTTTGCTTTTGCTGTAAAGCCTTTTTGAAATCGGACAACGTGGTTCAATTCAGGAGAGGTGTATCTATAAAACAATATGAGACAGTCCTATATTTGAAAAAAAAAATATTACATTTCTTTATGCTAATGTCAATAGGAGTTTTTCGCTGGATGTCCATCCCGCTTACGGAACGAGACCGTCAATTAAAGGACTATTTCCATAAAGCTTTCAAATACGAGTGCTTGGTTTAAAATGTATTAATAATAGCTAAACAAATCTATGCACCACTTTTTAACTTGGCTCATTCCAGTTCCTTAATATTCTTTGAAAATAAAACTACAGTTTTAATTGGTGTTTTGAATCCACACCCATTTCCCTAAGGAAGGCCTATCAGTTCCATTCATTTCATTAATGTAATTAGCAGTGATTCCTATTTTTCTCAGGCACACGCTCCATAAACACCCGATTGAACCATTTATCGCACACACTGCAGACAGTGTTGCCAACTATTTTTCAGGGAGATCCGTTATTGGCTACTTGATTTGTCACCAGAAGTCACTAAATCACGTGTTGCTGCGATGACGGCACAGCTGCTGTCCCCGACATAGCGTTTTTGCCCCCTCTTTATCCGCATGTCATGTAAAAATCTTCCAAGAGTCAAATAGTTCCCAATCGTTCTGATTGTGTTGTGATTGTGAAGTCATGTTGTAAAAACTCACAGCGTGAAAATGTTCCCAGTCAATAATTGCATGTGCGTTTGTGTGGATGTGTGTGCTCATGCAGATTTTTCTCTCACACCCCCTCGCCCTTGATTTAGCTAGCTAATGAGCATAATTAGCTGTAAACTGGTTGAGATGGCTTGTTCTCAGAGGCGTGCAGTTTTAACTTGTTTGTACAGCTAGCTAGCTAACTAACAAACAAACAAACCAATATATATATGCACTGTCAATCGAAAACGTTATTTTCAAAGAAAATTAAGGAACTGGAATGAGCCATGTTAAAAAGTGGTGCATAGATTTGTTAATACATTTTAAACCAAGCACTCGTATTTGAAAGCTTTATGGAAATAGAGGTGTTTCTTAAAGGATTGCATCACTAAATCACACAAGCAAAAACATGAATACAGCACATTCTGATAAACCAGCACAAACTGCCTAGTTGTAAATAAGTGATTAACCATTAGCATCGCAAATAATCTCTCCTCACATCAACCCTCAGCACTTTGACTCGCAAGTCCTGGTATTTATATGCTGATCTCACGTCTCAACAAGCTTCTGATACAATCTTCAATACTCCTGCCCACCATTGATTGGCAGATGTATGAAGCAAATGTGTGTGCCCACAAGCACAGTTTTTGAGCTCGAGGGAGGATGTGAGAGAAACAGCCGCACGAGCTCAGCCATCCATATAAAGAGATGCGCGTGCAATTATTGAATTGGGAACATTTTCACGCTGGGAGAGATTTTGCAGCATGACATCACAATCAGAACACAATCAAAACGATTTGGAACTATTTCACACTGGGAAGATTTTTACATGACACCTTACACCCCCTGCCCTTGTTATTCTCTGCCTGTGTGTGTGCTGTTGCTGTGATTTCTGTTGCTCAGACAGCTTCTCCCACTCTTGTTTGCATCAGAACTGAGTGGGAAAAGTTGCTAAATGCTATCAAAACCATAGAAACCCTCTGTGTCAAAACTCCCCAAAGGCAGCCTGAAAAGTAGTTGAACTCGCCAAATATAGGATAAAGTCACTAAATTGTCAAGAGTGACTGCAGAATAATATGAAAATAATAATTATTTCTAAAGCATGCTCAATCCCTCGTTTAAAGGTGCAATAACGTTTGAATAGTTCACCTAATTTCAGTTTGTGACAAAGCAAGCAATGTATAGTGTAGAGAATCCTTGTACCATCTAAACCGCTGTGAAATGTATTTTCAATAAGCCAAAATATTGTATTTTCAGCTGTTTAAAGCTGGTGTACAAAACTGAAACTGCTTTCAATGAGAATGACAGATCTATGACACACATTTTGTATGTGAATTTGGTTGGGTTGCGCAAAAAGTTACATATTGCATCTTTAAAGGAAATAGTTATGTCGCAGGCAGGTCCTAAATTCTCAAAAAACACACAACACACAGAGACTAAAGTCTGCTTCAGTGCCTTCCATCTCTGTTTCCCTGCAGTGAGTTGTAGAATGAACCATGTTTTCGATCAGCTTGAAAGGGACCATACGGATTTAGAGCCCAGTTTGTGTGTGGAGTGTACAGGTAACTGCCAAAATAAAGGAAACTCTTGAGTAAATGAGGGATGCAAAGCAGTGGTGGAAAAAGTACCCAATTGTCATACCTGAGTAAAAGTAAAAATACCTTAATAGAAGATGAGTCAAGTAAAAGTGAAAGTAACCCAGTAAAATACTACTTGAGTAAAAGTCTAAAATTATTTGGTTGTAAATATAATTGCTAAAATATTCTTAAGTGTCAAAAGTAATATCAAGCCAACCAGAGTTTCATGTTTTTTAAATTTACACTCCAACACTCAGAAATCATTTACAAAGTTTGCCAGATCAGAGGCAGTAGGGATGACAAGCGTTGTTCTCTTGATAAGTATGTGAACTGGACCATTTTCTGTCCTGCTATGCATTCAAAGAGAAACAAGTACTTTTGGGCGTCAGGGAAAATGTACAGCGGCTTGCGAAAGTATTCACCCCCCTTGGCATTTTTTCTATTTTGTTGCCTTACACCCTGGAATTAACTTCTCTAGGGTAGGGGGCAGAATTTTGACGTCCGGATGAAAGGCGTGCCCGTAGTAAACTGCCTGCTACTCAGGCTCAGAAGGTAGGATATGCATATTATTAGTAGATTTGGATAGAAAACACTCTGAAGTTTCTAAAATTGTTTGAATGATGTCTGTGAGTTTAACATCTTATGGCTAGGGGGCAGTATTTTCACGGCTGGATAAAAAAACGTACCCGATTTAAAATGATTATTAGTCCTGCCCAGAATATGCATATAATTATTAGCTTTGGACAGAAAACACTCCAAAGTTTCTAAAACTGTTTGAATGGTGTCTGTGAGTATAACAGAACTCCTATGGCAGGCAAAAACCTGAGAAGGTTCTGTTCAGGAAGTACCCTGTCTGAACATTTCTTGCCCTTGTTGATTCTCTCTATCTATTACAAGGGATCTCTGCTGTTACGTGACACTTCCCACGTCTCCAATGGGCTCTCAGAGCCCGGGAAAAACAGGAATGGCGTAATTCAAAGCCCTGGCTGAAACACACGAGAGCAAAAGCTAAGTGCTCTATCAGAGGAGAAAGCCTTACGCTCGTGACCTGCCCCGCCACCGTCTTTCGGTTTTTCCCTCAGTTTACAGACATGCAGATTCCCGGTCGGAATATTATCGCTTTTCTACGAGATAAATTGCATAAAAATTGGTTGTCTTTGTCTTTAAAATGCTGTAAAATAGTCATATGTTTGAGAAATTGAAGTAATAGCATTTCAAAGGTTTTGAAAATCGCGCCACAGGATTCAACTGGCTGTTACGTAGGTGGGACGAATTCGTCCCGCTGGTCCTAGAGAGGTTAACCTCTCTAGAGTAGGTGGCACCAAATCGTCCCACCTACGTAACAGCCAGGGAATCCTGTGGCGCGTTATTCAAATACCTTAGAAATGCTATTACTTCAATTTCTCAAACATATGACTATTTTACAGTATTTTAAAGACAAGACTCTCGTTAATCTAACCACACTATCCAATTTCAAAAAGGCTTTACAACGAAAGCAAAACATTAGATTATGTCAGCATAGTACCCAGCCAGAAATAATCAGACACCCATTTTTCAAGCTGGCATATAATGTCACAAAAACCCAGAAGACAGCTAAATGCAGCACTAACCTTTGATGATCTTCATCAGATGACACACCTAGGACATTATCTTATACAATACATGCATGTTTTGTTCAATCAAGTTCATATTTATATCAAAAACCAGCTTTTTACATTAGCATGTGACATTCAGAACTAGCATACCCCCCGCAAACTTCCGGTGAATTTACTAACAATTTACTAAATTACTCACGATAAACGTTCACAAAAAGCATAACAATTATTTTAAGAATTATAGATACAGAACTCCTCTATGCACTCGATATGTCCAATTTTAAAATAGCTTTTTGGTGAAAGCACATTTTGCAATATTCTGAGTAGATAGCCCGGCATCACAGGGCTAGCTATTTAGACACCCAGCAAGTTTAGCCTTCACCAAACTCCAATTTACTATTAGAAAAGTTTGATTACCTTTGCTGTTCTTCGTCAGAATGCACTCCCAGGACTTCTACTTCAATAACAAATGTTGGTTTGGTCCCAAATAATCCATTGTTATATCCAAACAGCGGCGTTTTGTTAGTGCGTTCAAGACACTATCCGAAAGGGTAAATAAGGGTTACGAGCACGGCGCATTTCGTGACAAAAAAATTCTAAATATTCCATTACCGTACTTCGAAACATGTCAACCGCTGTTTAAAATCAATTTTTATGCCATTTTTCTCGTAAAAAAGCGATAATATTCCGACCGGCAAAGCCTGTTTACATTCAACGAGAGAGAAAGTAAAAGCATGCTATCCCCTCATGCACAAGCCTCAGTCTAACGGCCCGCTGATAGACCACTTGCCAAACGCGCTAGTGTGTTTCAACCTGGGGCTGCCTCGATATCATTCAGCTTTTTCCCGGGTTCTGAGAGCCTATGGGAGCCGTAGGAAGTGTCACGTTACAGCAAAGATCCTCAGTCTTCAATAAAAAGATCCAAGATGAACAAGAACTTGTCAGACAGGTCACTTCCTGTATGGAATCTTCTCAGGTTTTTGCCTGCCATATGAGTTCTCTTATACTCACAGACACCATTCAAACAGTTTTAGAAACTTTAGGGTGTTTTCTATCCAAAGCCAATAATTATATGCATATTCTAGTTACTGGGCAGGAGTAGTAACCAGATTAAATCGGGTACGTTTTTTATCTGGCCGTGTAAATACTGCCCCCTAGCCCTAACAGGTTAACCCACTGTTCCTAGGCCATCACTGATAAGAATTTGTTTTTAACTGACATGCCTAGTTAAATAAAAGGAAATATATATATATATAATAATTAAAAATCATCCCCCCAAAATCAATACTTTGAAGAGACAGCTTTTGCAGCAATTACAGCTGCAAGTCTCTTGGGGTATGTGTCTATAAGCTTGGCATATCCAGCCAATGGGATTTTTGCCCATTCTTCAAGGCAAAACTGCTACAGCTCCTTCAAGTTGGATGGGTTCCGCTGGTGTACAGCAATCTGTAAGTCATACCACAGATTTTCAATTGGATTGAGGTCTGGGCTTTGACTAGGCCATTACAAGACATTTAAATGTTTCCCCTTAAACCGCTCGAGTGTTGCTTTAGCAGTATGCTTAGGGTCATTGTCCTGCTGGAAGGTGAACCTTCGTCCCAGTCTCAAATCTCTGGAAGACTGAAACAGGTTTCCCTTAGGAATTTCCCTGTTTTTAGCGCCATCCATCATTCCTTCAATTCTGACCAGTTTCCCAGTCCCTGCCGATGAAAAACATCCCCACAAGATGATGCTACCACCACGCTTCACTGTGGGGATGGTGTTCTCGGAGTGACAAGAGGTGTTGGGTTTGTGCCAGACATTGCATTTTCCTTGATGGCCAGAAATATTCATTTTAGTCTCATCTGACCAGAGTCCATTCTTCCATATGTTTGGGGACTCTCCCACATGCCTTTTGGCAAACACCAAACTGTCACGCAGAGCACACTCAGACAAGGAGACTGGGATGAGGTAACCAAGGTATTTTTTGAACATGGGGGAAGATAGAGTGCAGGCCAGGGAAAGCTCAGGCAGGTTGCTGGAAACCAGGTGCGGAGGCTGAGGCTGAAGCGAGAGGTGTGGGAACAGGGAAAGCAGGTCCGGAGGGAGCGTAGAGTGGGGAATCCAGGACAGAGTAGCATGACTGACGAGAAGTCGGACTGGAGACAGGGACCAGAGTCAGAGCAGGCAGAACTGTAGTGGAGAGGAAACAGATTCAGCCAAGGGAAAACAGGCACAACTGGAGCAAACGGCTAGAATCATGGACTAACTGGGCAGAGATTATGATCTGGCAGTTTGGAAGTGGCAGGACTGAGTATTTGTAGAGGTCTTGATTATGGAACAGATTGCAGCTGGTGGGGATCTGCTCTGACTCCAGCACACCTATCTCCGCCCACACAATCACACACACAGAGGGAGAGGGAGAGAGCACTGGGGGAGTGGCGGCAGGTCAAGGAGACACAGGATGAGCACTAGAGGGCGTGGCAGGAGCAGATGTGACACAAACGTGTTTGCTTATTTTTTTCTTTAAGCAATGGCTTTCTTCTGGCCACTCTTTCGTAAAGCCCAGCTCTGTGGAGTGTACAACTTAGTGGTCCTATGGACAGATACTCCAATCTCTGCTGTGGAGCTTTGCAGCTCCTTCAGGGTTATCTTTGGTCTCTTTGTTGCCTCTCTGATTATTGCCATCCTTGCCTGGTCTGTGAGTTTTGGTGGGTGGCCCTGTCTTGGCACGTTTGTTGTGGTGCCATATTCTTTCCAATTTTTAATAATGGATTTAATGGTGCTCCATGTGATGTTCAAAGTTTCTGATATTTTTTTATAACCCAGACCTGATCTGTACTTCTCCACAACTTTGTCCCTGACCTGTTAGGAGATCTCCTTGGTCTTCATAGTGCCACTTGCTTGGTGTTGTCCCTTGGTTAGTGGTGTTGCAGACTCTGGGGCCTTTCAGAACAGGTGTATATATACTGAGATCATGTGACACTTAGATTGCACACAGGTGGACTTTATTTAACTAATTAAGTGACTTCTGAAGGTAATTGGTTGAACCAGATCTTATTTAGGGGCTTCATAGCAAAGGGGTGAATACATATGCACGCACCACTTTTCCGTTTTGAATGTTTTTTAAACAAGTAATTTTATTGATTTCACTTCACCATTTTGAACTACTTGAACTATGTCCATTACATGAAATCTAAATAAAAATAAATTTAAATTACAGGTTGTAATGAAACAAAATAGGAAAAATGCGAAGGGGGTGAATACTTTTGCAAAGCACTGTATGGAGTAAAAAGTACATTATTTTCTTTAGGGATGTAGTGAAGTAAAAGTAAATGCTGTCAAAAATAGAAATAGTAAAGTAAATTACATATACCCGATAAACTACTTAAGTAGTACTTTACACCACTCATGCAAAGTATATTGAAAGTAATTGCATCCACATAGGTATAGTTCCTTAGTTACTTAAGCAATTGTCATCCCATCATCCTTAGGTTAATGTATAAAAATGCCCCAGTTAACCATTTTTTGGCTACCATGGCTAGAAGAAGGGATCTCAGTGACTTTGAAAGGGGGGTCTCAAAGGAGCATAGGGGGTTTAAAATGTGTGTGTGTGTGTGTGTGTGTGTGTGTGTGTGTGTGTGTGTGTGTCAGTCAGTCAGTCACCAGATCTCAACCCAATTTAACACTTATGGGAGATTATGGAGTGGCACCTGAGACAGTGTTTTACAACACCATCAACAAAACACCAACTGATGTAATTTGTCGTGGAAGAAGGTCTCTGGTTAAACCCATAGGTCTCTGGTTAAAAGAAGTGCACTAAAAAGGGAATAGGCCACACAAAGTATTTTCTGATATTTCTTCTTACCTACAGGTGACATCTCAGGGACACTAGCTGTGTACGGACCTTCCAGAAACTTTGGCTCATTGTCGTTGATGTCCTGGACTTTGATCACAAACTGTGATTCGGGCTCCATGGGCATGTTTGTGTCGATATCAACAGCCTGGGCGCGAAGGGTGTAGTAAGGCTTCACCTCCCTGTCAAGGCTTCTTAAGGCATGGATGTCCCCGGTCGTTGCATCGATGGTGAAAATGGAGCCCGCCCCTTCTCCCATGAGAGTGTACTTCACTGCGCTCTCGCCCTTATCCAGGTCAGTGTGCAGCTACAAGACAAGAGAAAAAGGACAGGTTCAGTCCTAACATACTGCAAATGATTCATTGAGACCACTGGGGGAGAAGAGTTTAATGTTAAGGCAGTTCATGAAGTGAGTCGATGGGAATCACTGCACTTACTGACTGCACTTATAAAATACAAAGAAAAAGCCCCACATACAATATACATTGAGTGCACAAAACATTAAGAAATAAAGATTGAGTTCCGCCCCAGCCTCACTTCGTCGGGGCATGGACTCTACAAGGTGTTGAAAGCATTCCATAGGGATGCTGGCCCATGTTGACTCCAATGCTTCCCACAGTTGTGTCAAGTTGGCTGGATGTCCTTTGGGTGGTGAACCATTCTTGATACACACGGGAAACTATTGAGCGTGAAAAACCCAGCAGCATTGACACAAACCGGTGTGCCTGGCACTTACTACCATACCCCTTTCAATGGCACTTACATATTGTCTTGCCCATTCACCCTCTGAATGGCACACATACTCCAATCCATGTCTCAAATACTTTTTTAATCTGTCTCATCCCCTTCATCTACACTGATTGAAGTGGATTTAACAAGTGACATCAATAAGGGATCATAACTTTCACCTGTATTCACCTGGTCAGTCTATGTCATGGAAAGAGCAGGTGTTCTTCATGATTTGTACACTCATTCTATACAAAGTAGTGTACCTGTTTGGCCCAGATCTGGTAGAAAAAGTTAGGTATTTGGGATGTGCATATTACCTATGATGACACTCCCAACAATACGGATATTAATTTGATCACCCTGTTGTTTCAGGAAACTTAATCTAAAGTTACTTCAACCTAGTTAGTAAGTGAAGCTGACAAATTTATATTTAACGACTGTTGAGTTGAACTTGAATCTTTTGGTCAAAAGTAACATTCTTTTAAGATTCTTCATCGTGAGCACACTTAACACTTCATCTGGGATTTGAACTCATAATCTCTTGGTTGCCAGTGACTTGAATTTCCTGCTATGCCAACAGGACTGTGGGCATGGAAGAGTTTGGCCACATATTAAATGAGAAAAGTTTATTATGTACTTTGCTAAAACAACTTAAAAATTACAGAGGAATAACGTTTTGAGGCTATTAACCTCTACGGGCTAGGGGGCAGCATTGAGAATTTTGGAAAAAATATGTGCCCATTTTTAACTGCCTCCTACACCAACTCAGAAGCTAGAATATGCATATTATTGTTCAGGTTTGGATAGAAAACACCCTAAAGTTTCTAAAACTGTTTGAATGGTGTCTGTGAGTATAACAGAACTCCTATGGCAGGCAAAAACCTGAGAAGGTTTCATGCAGGAAGTACCCTGTCTGACAAGGTGTTGTTGTTCTTGCTTCTGTTTATTGAAGAGTCAGGATCTTAGCTGTAACGTGACAATTCCTAGGGCTCCAATAGGCTCTCAGAACCCGGGAAAAACCTGAACGATGACGAGGCAGCCTCAGGCTGAAACACATTATCCCCTTTTCCAAGTGTCCCATCAGTGGACAATAGAATTAGGCGCGTGCGCGATTCGCCCCCGTGGCGTTTTTTCCTTCGGCTGTTTAGCTAATTGCAGATTTCCGGTCTGAATATTATCGCTTTTCTACGAGATAAATTGCATAAAAATTGATTTTAAACAGCGTTGACATGCTTCGAAGTACGGTAATGGAATATTTAGACATTTTTTGTCACGTTCTGCTCCATGTGCACGACCGTGATTTAGCATTCTGATAGTGTCTAGAACGCACGAACAAAACGGATTATTTGGGACCAAACCTACATTTGTTATTGAAGTAGAAGTCCTGGGAGTGCATTCTGACGAAGAACAGGTAAGGTAAGACCATTTTTCTTATAGGAAATGTGATTTTGGTGAAGGCTAAACTTGCCGGGTGTCTAAATAGCTAGCCCGTGATGGCTGGGCTATGTACTTAGAATATTGCAAAATGTGCTTCATCCGAAAAGCTATTTTAAAATCGGACATATCGAATGCATAGAGGATTAATGTATCTATAATTCTTAAAATAATTGTTATGCTTTTTGTGAACGTTTATCGTGAGTAATTTAGCAAATTGTTAGTAAATTCCCCGGAAGTTTGCGGGGGGTATGCTTTTTCTGAACGTCACATGCTAATGTAAAAAGCTGGTTTTTGATATAAATATGAACTTGATTGAACAGACATGCATGTATTGTATAACATAATGTCCTAGGTGTGTCATCTAATGAAGATCATAAAAGGTTAGTGCTGCATTTAGCTGTGGTTTGGGTTTTTGTGACATTATATGCTAGCTTGAAAAATGGGTGTCTGATTATTTCTGGCTGGGCACTCTCCTGACAATCTAATGTTTTGCTTTCGTTGTAAAGCCTTTTTGAAATCGGACAGTGTGGTTAGATTAACGAGAGTCTTGTCTTTAAATAGCTGTAAAATAGTCATATGTTTGAGAAATTGAAGTAATAGTATTTCAAACGTTTAAAAAATCGCGCCACTGGATTCAACTGGCTGTTACGTAGGTGGGACGAATTCGTCCCGCCGGTCCCATAGAGGTTAAATCCTTTCAGTCTGAAAAAAAACCCAGGGCTTGATGGCATACAGAGGTATAGAGGTATATATAGCCTTTATATGCTCAAAGCTCCATTGTTAGCTTGTTTTAGCTACTCCTATAGAAATGGCAGTCTGTCAGGTACTCAGCGGGAAGGTCTGATTTCACCATTATTAAAACAAGACCCAGATGGCAAATATAAAGATCCAGTCTATCTTAAAAACTGGAGGCCTCTTACACTTCAATGTTGTGATGCAAAAATACAAGCGAAATGCATAGCACTCAGAATTAAAAAGGTTTTACCAGGTATTGCTCATACTGATCAGACAGTTTTTTTTACATGGACGATAGATTGGAGATAATATACGACAACTACTAGAAGTAAAATAACATCATGAAACATCTAAGAAGCCAGGCCTGATATTTATAGCGGATTTTGAAAAGGCCTTTGATAAAGTCAGACTCGATTGTATTTATAAATGCCTGGATTTTTTCAATTTCAGTGATTCTCTTATAAAATGGTTAAAGGTAATGTATAGCAACCCCAGGTGTAAAATAGTACTTCTCAGAGAGTTAAGAATTGTCAAGAGAAGTTAAATAAGGGTGTCTGCTCTCACCATATCTATTCGTCATGGCCATCGAAATGCTAGCTATTAAAATCAGATCAAATAACAACATTAGAGGATTAGAAATCCAAGGCTTAAAAACAAAGGTGTCCATGTACAGTTGAAGTCAGAAGTTTACATACACCTTAGCCAATTACATTTAAACTGAGTTTTTCACAATTCATGACATTTAATCATAGTAAAAATGCCCTGTCTTAGGTCAGTTAGGATCATCACTTTCTTTTAAGAATGTGAAATGTCAGAATAATAGTAGAGAGAGAGATTTATTTCAACTTGTATTTCTTTCATCACATTCCCAGTGATCAGAAGTTTACATACACTCAATTAGTATTTGGTAGCATTGCCTTCAAATTGTTTAACTTGGGTCAAACGTTTAAGGGTAGCCTTCCACAAGCTTCCCACAATAAGTTGAGTGAATTTTGTCCCATTCCTCCTGACAGAGCTGCTGTAACTGAGTCAGGTTTGTAAGGCCTCCTTCCTCGCACGCACTTTTTCAGTTCTGCCCACAAATGTTCTATAGGGGATTGAGGTCAGGGCTTTGTGATGGCCATTCTAATACCTTGACTTTGTTGTCCTTAAGCCATTTTGCCACAACTGTGGAAGTGTGCTTGGGGTCAGTGTCCATTTGGAAGACCCATTTGCGACCAAGCTTTAACTTCCTGACTGTCTTGAGATGTTGCTTCATTATATCCACATTTTTTATCTTCCTCATGATGCCATCTATTTTGTGAAGTGCACCAGTTCCTCCTGCAGCAAAGCAACCCCACAACATGATGCTGCCACCCCCGTGCTTCACGGTTGGATTGGTGTTCTTCAGCTTGCAAGCCTCACTCTTTTTCCTCCAAACATAACGATGGACATTATGGCCAAACAGTTCTATTTTTGTTTCATCAGACAAGAGGACATTTCTCCAAAAAGTATGATCTTTGTTCCCATGTGCAAACCATAGTCTGGCTATTTTATGGCGGTTTTGGAGCAGTGGCTTCTTCCTTGCCGAGCGGCCTTTCAGGTTATGTTGATATAGGACTCGATTTACTGTGGATATAGATACTTTGTACCTGTTTCCTCCAGCATCTTCACAGGGTCCCTTTCTGTTGTTCTGGGAGTGATTTGCACTTTTCGCACCAAAGTACGTTCATCTCTAGGAGAAAGAACGCGTCTCCTTCCTGAGCGGTATGACGGCTGCGTGGTCCCATGGTGTTTATAGTTGCGTACTATTGTTTGTACTGATGAACGTGGTACCTTCAGGAATTTGGAAATTGCTCCCAAGAATGAACCAGACTTGTGGAGGTCTACAGTTTTTTTCTGAGGTCTTTGGCTGATTTCTTTTGATTTTCCATGTTGTCAAGCAAAGACGCACTGAGTTTGAAGGTAGGCCTGGAAATACATCCACAGGTACACCTCCAATTGACTCAATTTATGTCAATTAGCCTATCGGAAGCTTCTAAACCATGACATAATTTTCTGGAATTTACCAAGCTGTTTAAAGGCACAGTCAACTTAGTGTATGTAAAATTCTGACCCACTGGAATTGTGATACAGTGAATTATAAGTGAAATAATCTGTCTGTAAACAATTGTTGGAAAAATGACTTGTCATGCACAAGGTAGATGTCCTAACTGACTTGCCAAATAATTTGTTAACAAAAAATGTGTGGAGTGGTTGAAAAACGAGTTTTAATGACTCGAACCTAAGTGTATGTAAAATTCCCGACTTCAACTATATGCCGATGACTCAAGTTTTATATTAAGTCCGCAAGCTAGATCCCTGCAATGTGTCATTGAAGATCTAGATATCTTTTCTGGACTCTCTGGAATAAAACCTATTATGATAAGTGTGCAATATTACTTATTGGATCTTTAAAAAATAAAACTTTTACATTACCCTGAAATTTACTAATAAAATGGGCTGACGGTGACAAAATATATAAATAGGTTCTCCACAATGAATTTCAATACAACACTTGTAAAAACAGACAAGATCCTGCAACCATGGATGTGACTAAGGAGTTAACGGGGCAATTTTGCCTGTGGAAAATTGCCCGGTTAACTCCTTAGACATATCATTTACATATGACGCTGACTACTGATGATTCATTTTTCAAATCAAATGAGAAAAAAACATGTTGCTTTATCTGAGACGCTAAACCAGACATGATAAAGTATGCCTACCTGTGTAATTAATATGAATTGGGTGGGTTGAGATTATTAAGTATAAAAGCTTGAAACCTCTCTCTAAAAGCTTCACTTATTCAAAAGTTTTACTTGAACTCTAAATGGTTATCAAGTAGATTACTAAGAAAAGCTCATCCATTGTTTAAAAATTGCCTTTTTGCCTTTGTGCAGATTGCCATGTCTCATTTTCGATTAAATGAAAAATATACTTTTTTCAAATTCATCGCCCTGGAAAGGATTACATGTAATTTATATAGCAAATATTACAACATGTATTATGGCTGAACTCAAATGTGCTGGTTAATAAAATAACTGTATTTATGGGAAAGTTGTTTGAAAAGGGTATTTTGTTTTTAAATTATATTGTAAATTGGAATGGTAGAGTTATGTCTTTCATGGAGATATCAGAATTGTACGGGAGGTCTGTGCAATCCAAGATTACAACCAATTAATAACCGCTTACCCCAAAAATGGGGGAGGCAGGTGGCAGCGGGAGGAGGTAGGGAACTGGTCTGTCTGCCCAATATTAAGGATCAAAACTGGCAGAGGAATAAAAATAGCATAAATAGGAAAGTATACCAGTTTCATTTGAGGACCAGGAAGTTGACAGCTGTGCCATACCGATTTTTGATGTACCGATTCCGTGGTACAGGGTGTATGAGTTGATATATTCAACGAAGCAAGACTCAAGCCTTCATGCTTTTCAGCTAAAATTATTATATAGAATTCTTTCCACCAACAAAATGTTGAACATTTGGGGCATACAATCATCAAAGCTCTGCAGATTTTGTTGTGAGGATACAGAATCAATAGTTTATTTTGGTATTGCCCTCAAGTAGCCTGTTTCTGGTCTCAGGTTGAGGAATGGCTGAAAATGCATAACATTGATCTAAAATTGACCCTAGAAATAATACAGTCGTGGCCAAAAGTTTTGAGAATGACACAAATATACATTTTCAAAGTTTTCTGCTTCAGTATTTTTAGATATTTTTGTCAGATGTTACTACGGAATACTGAAGTATAATTACAAGCATTTCATAAGTGTCAAAGGCTTTTATTGACAATTACATGAAGTTGATGCAAAGAGTCAATATTTGCAGTGTTGACCCTTCTTTTTCAAGACCTCTGCAATCCACCCTGGCATGCTGTTAATTAACTTCTGGGCCACATCCTGACTGATGGCAGCCCATTCTTGCATAATCAATGCTTGGAGTTTGTCAGAATTTGTGGGGTTTTGTTTGTCCAGCCGGCTCTTGAGGATTGACCACAAGTTCTCAATAGGATTAAGGTCTAGGGAGTTTCCTTGCCATGGACCCAAAATATCGACGTTTTGTTCCCTGAGCCACTTAGTTATCACTTTTGCCTTATGTCAAGGTGCTCCATCATGCTGGAAAAGGCATTGTTCATCACCAAACTGTTCCTGGATGGTTGGGAGAAGTTGCTCTCGGAGGATGTGTTGGTACCATTCTTTATTCATGGCTGTGTTCTTAGGCAAAATTGTGAGTGAGCCCACTCCCTTGGCTGAGAAGCAACCCCACACATGAATGGTCTCAGGAAGCTTTACTGTTGGCATGACACAGGACTGATGGTAGCACTCACCTTGTCTTCTCCGGACAAGCTTTTTGTCCGTACGCCCCAAACAATCGGAAAGGGGATTCATCCGAGAAAATTACTTTACCCCAGTCCTCAGCAGTCCAATCCCTGTACCTTTTGCAGAATATCAGTCTGTCCCTGATGTTTTTTCTGGAGAGAAGTGGCTTCTTTGCTGCCCTTTTTGACACCAGGCCATCCTTCAAAAGTCTTTGCCTCACTCTGCGTGCAGATGCACTCATACCTGCTTGCTGCCATTCCCGAGCAAGCTCTGTTCTGGTGGTGCCCTGATCCCGCAGCTGAATCAACTTTAGGAGATAGTGCTGGCGCTTGCTGGACATTCTTGGGTGCCCTGAAGCCTTCTTCACAACAATTGAACCGCTCAACTTGAAGTTCTTGATGATCCGATAAATGGTTGATTTAGGTGCAATCTTACTAGGAGCAATATCCTTGCCTGCGAAGCCCTTTTTGAGCAAAGCAATGATGATGGCACGTGTTTCCTTGCAGGTAACCATGTTTGACAGAGGAAGAACAAAAATTCCAAGAACCACCCTCCTTTTGAAGCTTCCAGTCTGTTATTCGAACTCAATCTGCATGTCAGAGTGATCTAAAGCCTTGTCCTCGTCAACACTCACAACTGTGTTAACCTGTCTGGGAAACGTGGGACGTTTGCGTCCCACCCTAGTCAACAGCCGGTGGAATCGCGTTGCGCGAAATACAAATTCCTCATAAATGCTATAACTTCAATTTCTCAAACGTGACTATTTTACACCATTTTATAGATACACCTCTCCTGAATCGAACCACCTTGTCCGATTTCAAAAAGGCTTTACAGCAAAAGCAAAACATTAGATTATGTTAGGACAGTACCCTGCCAAAGACAATCACACTGCCATTTTCAAAGCAACTAGCATGCATCACAAATACCCAAAACACAGCTAAATGCAGCACTAACCTTTGACAATCTTCATCAGATGACACTCCTAGGACATCATGTTACACAATACATGCATTTTTTGTTCGATAAAGTTCATATTTATATATAAAAACAGCATTTTACATTGGCGCGTGACGTTCAGAAAATATTTTCCCTCAAATGCTTCCGGTGAATCAGCGCTACAATTGACAAAATTACTATTCAAAAACATTGGTAAAATATAATATTGTCATTCAAAGAATTATAGATTAACATCTCGTGAATGCAACCGCATTGCCAGATTTAAAAATAACTTTACTGGGAAATCACACTTTGCAATAAACGAGGTGCTATGCTCAAAAAAATAGGCTAGGTGATACAGGTTAGCGCCATCTTGGAGTCATCTAAAATCAAATATACTATTGTAAATATTCACTTACCTTTGGTTATCTTCATCAGAAGGCACTTCCAGGCATCCCAGGTCCACAACAAATGTAGTTTTGTTCGAAAAAGTTAATAATTTATGTCCCAATAGCTCCTTCTTGTTAGCGCGTTCCGAAGGCTACTCATAATGTACGAAGCGCGCGGGACTTGTCCTCACGAATGAGCAAAAAAAATGTATTTACGTTCGTTCAAACATGTCAAACGTTGTATAACATAAATCTTTAGGGCCTTTTTCAATCAGAACTTCAATAATATTCAAGGCGGACGATTGCATTGTCTTACTAAATGTTTCGGATTAAAAGAGTACGCACGGGCACGCGCGTCATAGTAGTAATGGCCCTCCCTCTATGACAAACTTTCCAGTCCTCTCGTTCGGTCAGTTTTTACCGGAGAAGACTCAAACCACTTTGTAAAGACTGTAGACATCTAGTGGAAGCCTTAGGAAGTGCTAGATGAATCCTAACTCACCGTGTGTTTCATAGGCAAAGTGTTGAAAGTGATTCCACAAATCAGGTTTCCACTTCCTGTTGGGATTTGTCTCTGGGTTTTGACTGCCATATGACTTATGTTATACTCACAGACACCATTCAAACAGTTTTAGAAACTTCAGAGTGTTTTCTATCCAATTATATGCATATTCTCGTTTCTGGGTAAGAGTAGTAACCAGTTTAAATTGGGTACGTTTTTTATCCGGCCGTGAAAATACTGCCCCCAATCCCCAACAAGAGAATGACTGACATGATGTTAGCTGGTCCTTTTGTGGCAGGGCTGAAATGCAGTGGAAATGTTTTTAGGGGGATTCAGTTCATTTGCATGGCAAAGAGGGACTTTGCAATTAATTGCAATTCATGTGATCACTCTTCATAACATTCTGGAGTATATGCAGATTGCCATCATACAAACTGAGGCAGCAGACTTTGTGAAAATTAATATTTGTGTCTTTCTCCAAACTTTTGGCCACGACTGTACTGTTGGGAGATCTGGAGAGATCGGGTCAGTCAATTACTAATATACTAATACTCTTAGTAAAAGTATTTATCTTCAACTCGCAATGTGTGGATTCTATTCAATTAGATAGATTAAAATTGTGTGATAATTATCACAGCATAGTTGAAAGATATATTGTGCGTAGAAATCGGAAGAGGGTGGCCAGCAGAGACTGGAGGGAGCTGAGGATTGGGATGTGGAATCGAATGGTTTAGGGGCAGCTCTTGGGGAACTGTGGGGGGATCTTGGAGGGTTGGTGGCCTGGCGCTTGGGAGCTTGGGCCAGAGGCTGATGGATCGCTGGTTCGGGTCCCCATTGTTGACCTTGTGGGAGATCTGTCGACGTGCCCTGGAGCAGGGCTGTGACCCTGGTTGCTTCTGTGTGTCACTCTTGATGTGAGTCTGTTCGATAACTAATGTGATGTAGTTGTTGAGCGGCTTCACTGTGAGTATATTGTATGTTTTAAATATATGTCTTTTTTTTGTAAAATATGATAATAAAAATAAATACACCGTAAAAATTCCCTGCTGCCTTAAATTGTTAAATCATGTAAAATACACATTTCGTGTTGAGTTAACTTCATCTAAAGTTACTTCAACCTTGAGTATAAAACAATGCTCTCACTGCACTGTTTTAGCATGTTTGTGTTTTCTGCAAGCACATTTTTTTTAAACACCTTTGCAAAATCTGACTTTATCTGTCAGCCTGGGGGCATATGTACTGGCTTGACCCAGTTCTTTCTCCACTTCACAGTGCAGTTCCTCTTTCTACAATTGCCATGACTGTGTTCCAAATTGCACCCTATTATTAAATACATGAAGAGAATTGGGTGCCATTTGGGACACAATCTAACACCCTATAAGAAGGTTTTTCTTTGGCTACAAGCGGTACACCTGTTGACATGGAAGCATTTTTTCCCCTGTACAGGACATCAAACTCACAGATTGGATTGTGTTGTGTCTAATATTCAGTTACTGTAAAGTATTGTGACCGTCACCATGGTAGAACCCTGTTATGTAAGTGTCTCTACACTTAGAAAAAATTGATCTTCTGGTGTCCCAATAGGATAACTGTTTTGGGGTTTCAGGTAGAACCCTCTTTGGAAAAAGTTTAACATGGAACCCAAAAGGTTCTACCTGAACCATTTATTTATTTATTTATTTTTATTTATTTCACCTTTATTTAACCAGGTAGGCAAGTTGAGAACAAGTTCTCATTTACAATTGCGACCTGGCCAAGATAAAGCAAAGCAGTTCGACAACATACAAAAACACAGAGTTACACATGGAGTAAAAATACATACAATCAATGATGCAGTAGAAAAAAATAAGACTATATACAATGTGAGCAAATGATGTGAGATAAGGGAGGTAAAGGCAAAAAAATGCCATGGTGGCAAAGTAAATAAAGTATGGCAAGAAAAACACTGGAATGGTAGATTTGTAGTTTGAAGAAAGTTAAAAGTTAAAATATAAATAATATAGTGCAAAGGAGCAAAATAAATAAAATAAATAAATACAGTAGGGGAAGAGGTAGTAGTTTGGGCTAAATTAAAGATGGGCTATGTACAGGTGCAGAGATCTGTGAGCTGCTCTGACAGCTGGTGCTTAAAGCTAGTGAGGGAGATAAGTGTTTCCAGTTTTAGAGATTTTTGTAGTTCGTTCCAGTCATTGGCAGCTGAGAACTGGAAGGAGAGACGACCAAAGGAGGAGTTGGCTTTAGGGGTGACCAGAGAGATATACCTGCTGGAGCGCGTGCTACAGGTGGGTGCTGCTATGGTGACCAGTGAGCGGAGATAAGGGGGGACTTTACCTAGCAGGGTCTTGTAGATGACCTGGAGCCAATGTGTTTGGCGACGATTATGAAGTGAAGGCCAGCCAACGAGAGCATACAGGTCGCAGTGGTGGGTTGTATATGGGGCTTTGGTGACAAAACGGATGGCACTGTGATAGACTGCATCCAGCTTGTTGAGTAGGGTATTGGAGGCTATTTTGTAAATGACATCGCCGAAGTCGAGGATTGGTAGGATGGTCAGTTTTACGAGGGTATGTTTGGCAGCATGAGTGAAGGATGCTTTGTTGCGAAATAGGAAGCCAATTCTAGATTTCACTTTGGATTGGAGATGATTGATGTGAGTCTGGAAGGAGAGTTTACAGTCTAACCAGACACCTAGGTATTTGTAGTTGTCCACAAATTCTAAGTTAGAACCGTCCAGAGAAGTTATGCTGGATGGGCGGGCAGGTGCAGGCAGCGATCGGTTGAAGAGCATGCATTTAGTTTTACTTGTGTTTAGGAGCAGTTGGAGACCACGGAAGGAGAGTTGAATGGCATTGAAGCTCGTCTGGAGGTGTTGTTAACACAGTGTCCAAAGAAGGGCCAGAAGTATACAGAATGGTGTCGCCTGCGTAGAGGTGGATCAGAGATTCACCAGCAGCAAGAGCGACATCATTTATGTATACAGAGAAAAGAGTTGGCCCAAGAATTGAACCCTGTGGTACCCCCATAGAGACTGCCAGAGGTCCAGACAGTAGGCCCTCCTATTTGACACACTGAACTCTGTCAGAGAAGTAGTTGGTGAACCAGGCGACGCAATCGTTTGAGAAACCAAGGCTACTAAGTCTGCCGATGAGGATGTGGTGATTAACAGAGTCAAAAGCTTTGGCCAGGTCAATGAATACGGCAGCACAGTATTGTTTCTTATCGATGGCGGTTACGATGTCGTTTAGGACATTGAGCGTGGCTGAGGTGCACCCATGACCAGCTCTGAAACCAGATTGCATAGCGGAGAGGGTGCGGTGGGATTCGAAATAGTCGGTAATCTGTTTGTTGACTTGGCTTTCGAAGACCTTAGAAAGGCAGGGTAGGATGGATATAGGTCTGTAGCAATTTGGGTCAAGAGTGTCACCTCCTTTGAAGAGGGGGATGACAGCAGCTGCTTTCCAATCTATGGGAATCTCAGACGACACGAAAGAGAGGTTGAACAGGCTAGTAATATGGGTTGCAATAATTTCGGCAGATAATTTTAGAAAGAAAGGGTCCAGATTGTCAAGCCCAGCTGATTTGTAGGGGTCCAGATTTTGCAGCTCTTTCAGAACATCAGCTGAATGGATTTGGGAGAAGGAGAAATGGGGGAGGCTTGGGCGAGTAGCTGTGGGGGGTGCAGTGCTGTTGAATGCAGTAGGGGTAGTTAGGTGGAAAGCATGGCCAGCCGTAGAAAAATGCTTATTGAAATTCTCAATTATAGTGGGCTTATCGGTGGTGACAGAGTTTCCTATCCTCAGTGCAGTGGGCAGTTGGGAGGAGGTGTTCTTATTCTCCATGGACTTTACAATGTCCCAGAACTTTTTAGAGTTGGAGTTGCACGAAGCAAATTTCTGTTTGAAAAAGCTAGCCTTGGCGTTTCTAACTGCCTGTGTGTATTGGTTTCTAACTTCCCTAAAAAGTTGCATATCGCGGGGGCAGTTCGATGCTAATGCAGAACGCCACAGGGAATTTTTGTGTTGGTTAAGGGCAGTCAGGTCTGGGGAGAACCAAGGGCTATATCTGTTCCTGGTTCTAAATTTCTTGAAAGGGGCATGCTTATTTAAGATGGAGAGGAAGGCATTTTAAAAAAATAACCAGGCATCCTCTACTGACGGGATGAGGTCAATATCCTTCCAGGATACCAGGGCCAGGTCGATTAGAAAGGCTTGCTCGTTGAAATGTTTCAGGGAGCGTTTGACAGTGATGAGTGGAGGTCGTTTGACCGCTGACCCATTACGGGTGCAGGCAATGAGGCAGTGATCGCTGAGATCTTGGTTGAAAACAGCAGAGGTGTAATTAGAGGGCACATTGGTTAGGATGATATCTATGAGGGTGCCAGTGTTTGCGGCTTTGGGGTTGTACCTGGTGGGTTCATTAATAATTTGTGTGAGATTGAGGGCATCAAGCTTGGATTGTAGAATGGCTGGGGTGTTAAGCATGTCCCAGTTGGGTCACCTAGTAGCACGAGCTCTGAAGATAGATGGGGGGCAATCAGTTCACATATGGTGTCCAGAGCACAGCTAGGGGCCGAGGGGGGTCTATAGCAGGCGGCAACGGTGAGAGACTTGTTTTTGGAGAGGTGGATTTTTAAAAGTAGAAGTTCAAATTGTTTGGGTACAGACCTGGATAGCAGGACAGAACTCTACAAGCTATCTCTGCAGTAGATTGCAACACCGCCCCCTTTGGTCGTTCTATCTTGTCTGAAAACGTTGTAGTTAGGAATGAAGATTTCACAGTTTTTGGTGGACTTCCTGAGCCAAGATTCCGACACAGCTAGGACATCCGGGTTGGCAGAGTGTGCTAAAGCAGTGAATAAAACAAACTTAGGGAGGAGGCTTCTAATGTTAACATGCATGAAACCAAGGCTATTACGGTTACAGAAGTCATCAAAAGAGAGCGCCTGGGGAGTAGGTGTGGAGCCAGGCACTGCAGGGCCTGGATTCACCTCTACATCCCCAGCGGAGCAGAGAAGAATAAGTATGAGGGTACGGCTAAAAGCTATAAGAATTGGTCGTCTGTGACGTCCAGAATAGAGAGAAAAAGGAGCAGGTATCTGGGGGCGATAAAATAGCTTCAAGGTATAATGTACAGACAAAGGTATGGTGGGATGTGAGTACAGAGGAGGTAAACCTAGGCAATTTAGTGATTATGAGAGAGATATTGTCTCTAGAAACATCATTGAAACCAGAAGATGTCATAGCATGTGTGGGTGGAGGAACTGAGAGGTTGGATAAGGTATAATGAGCAGGGCTAGAGGCTCTACAGTGAAATAAGCCAATAAACACTAACCAGAACAGCAATGGACAAGGCATATTGACATTAAGGAGAGGCATGCTTAGCCGAGTGATCAGAGGGTCCAGTGAGATTCAGACAGCTAGCCGGGCCATAGGTAGCAAGCTGGTGGAAGATGGGAGGGAGGTCTGTTTTTAGCCGCCTCGTGCGTTTCCATCTGTGGGTTAGTGGGGTTCCGTGTGGAAGGGGGGACCTGTCCAAGTTGGCAAAATAGTTAGTTATAGTGGCCCAAAAAAAGTGTCCGACAGACCTATTCAGATCGCAGCCGAAAAGACAGCTAACGATTAGCTGGCCGCAGATGGGCGATCAGGTTACGTCGCGACGGAGGGGCCAGTTGGACAACTCCCTCGGGCAGATAACGTCGGTGATCCAGTCGTGAAGACCCAATGGGGCTCCGCATCGGCAGTAAAACGGGTCAGGATAGGTGAGTTGTAGCCCAGGAGACACTTCAGCTGGCTAGCTCAGGAATAGCCCACGAGTGGCTGACGGAACTCTTCAGCTGGCTAGCTAGCTAGCTCCGTAATAGTGTGTGTTAATTCCGTGACCGACGTTGCCAATAGTCACTCAGGTAGCAGCTAGTTAGCTGCAAGATCCAGGTGTAAATGTCCAGAGCCTGCGGTAGAAATCGAGGAAAGGAGAGAGAATAGGTCCGATATGCTCTGGTCTGAGTCGCGCTGTACAAAAACTGGCGATAGCTTTTCGAGCTAATGGATAGCTGAGGACAGCTAACCGTAGCTAGCTGAACTTCAACGTTAGCCAGTGAAAATGGCTAACCTCTGGCTAGCTTCTGTCGTGGAATTCAGATGAGGTAAATAATACTTTCTTTTTTTTAAATTGATGAGGCGGGTTGCAGGAGAGTGCTTTGAGGTTGAGTATTTAGAATAAAAAAAATGTATAAAGATAAGTGAAGAAAAAAATATGTAAATATATATATATACATACACGGGACACGACAGGACGTCTGAACTGCTACGCCATCTTGGGAAGAATGACCACAACCCCCAGTTATGATAACAAATACATTTTTCCCCAGTATGCTCTACTGCAAGTAGATTTTGGGAGAATAGTTTTTCATACCTGTGTTGTTGCATGTACATTGAGTGATTGATTGATTAATCTTAGGCTACACAAAGATTCATAACATTAATTTTTCTAAACTAATCCAATCATTTAGTTAGATTTTTTGCACCTGTTACTGAAATGGCTGTTCCCGTTTAAATGGGTTAGATTGTATCCTCATACTGTTCTTAAACCTGGCAGTCGTTATGAATGCAGGTTGCAAGTGAATAAAAATTCAAACTGTTGGATATTGTAACTCTGGCTAGATTCCAATAAGAATTATACATCACTTTACAAGCAAGTATAATGTGCTAGACTTGGGCAAGAGCTCACCAGAACTGAGTACTGGCACCTCAAATGTACTACTGCTTGAGAACCACTTATAAAATATTAGCTAAAAGGTATTGTAGGGTTCCTGCACCTAAATATGAACAGTACCGGCACCCAAAATGAGTACCGGCACCTATTCTAGACCAAGTCAAGCACCTCTCCTTGACCGAGTCTGTAATACCTTCATGTTTCAAGCAGGACCCATAGTTCCTGTGTCCAAGAAAGGGAAGGTAATCTGCCTAAATGACTATCGCCCCATAGCACTCACTTTGGTAGTCATAAAGTGCTTTGAAAGGCTGGTCATGGCTCACATCAACACCATCATCCCGGAAACCCTAGACCCACTCCAATTTGCATACCGCCCCAACATATCCACAGATGACCCAATCTCAATTACCCTCCACTCCGCCCTTTCCCACCTGGACAAAAGGAACACCTATGTGAGAATGCTGTTCATTGACTACAGCTCAGCGTTCAACACATAGGTTACCATAGGGCCCACAAAGCTCAGCACTAAGAGAAGGACCCTGGGACTAAACACCTCCCTCTGCAACTAGATCCTGTACTTTCTGATGGGCCGTCCCCAGGTGGTAAGGGTGGGAAACAACACATCTGCCACACTGGTCCCTCGTGGGTGTGTGCTTAGTCTCCTTCTGTACTCCCTGTTCACCCGTGACTGCGTGGCCAAGCACAACTCCAACACCATCATTAAGTTGGCTGACGACACAACGGTGGTAGGCCTGATCACCGACAACGATGAAAAAGCCTATAGGGAGGGTTAAAGACAAAGGAGATGATCGTGGACTAAAAGGAAAAGGAAGGCCGGACAGGCCCCCATTTAATTTGACTGGGATGTAGTGGAACGGGTCGAGAGTTTGAAGTTCCTTGGGGTCCACATCACCAACAACCTATCATGGTCCAAACACACACAGAAAGTTGTGAAGAAGGCACGACAACAACTTTTTCCCCTCGAGAGACCGAAAAGATTTGACATGGTTCCCCAGATTCTCAAAAAGTGCAACAGCTTCACCATTGACAATGTCCTGACTGGTTGCATCACCACCTGGTTTGGCAACTGCTCGGCATCTGACTGTAAGGTGCTACAGTACATCAGTGGGGTCAAGCTTCCTGCCATCCAGGACCTATATACTAGGTGGTGTCAAAGGAAGACCCCAAAAATTGTCAAAGACTCCAGTCACCGAAGTCATAGACTGTTCTCTCTGCTACCGCACGGCAAGTGGTACCGTAGCGCCAAGTCTAGTTCCAAAAGGTTCCTAAACAACTTCAACCCCCAAGCCATACCGCTGCTGAACAATTAATCAAAAATGGCCACCCCCTTTGTTTTTACAATGCTGCTACTCACTGTTTATTATCTATGCAACGTCAATTTACCCCTATCTACATGTACAAATCACCTCGACTAACCTTTACCTGCGCACATTTATTCTGTACTAGTACCCCCTGTATATACAGTGAGGGAAAAAAGTATTTGATCCCCTGCTGATTTTGTACGTTTGCCCATTGACAAAGAAATTATCAGTCTATAATTTTAATGGTAGGTTTATTTGAATTGTTATTTTATTATGACTTAAAAGTAGTTTGTTTATTTAGTAAATATTTTTCTTAACTCTATTTTCTTAAAACTGCATTGTTGGTTGAGGGCTTTTAAGTAAGCATTTCACAGTAAGATCTACACCTGTTGCATTCGGCGCATGTGACGAATACAATTGGATTTGATTTGACTTGTTAAGGACACTTCCATCCATGAACAAGTGCTGGTCACATACAAGTAAATCAATGCTTTTCATTGGCTGATAATCATTTCGTGCGTGAGAACCCATTTAACTTTAAATGCTTGCTTATGTTCGCAAGTGTGGCCCCATTAAGTCTCACCAAGATTATTTGTTTTTACCTCACAGATAAAGAGGTACAGAGTCCAACTCCATGGAAGTTTTTTTGTCAAACAACACAATGCCACAGATGTTTGAAGTTTTGAGGGAGCGTACAATTGGCATGAGCTGTTGCCAGAGAATACCATAAGCTGCCTTCAACGTCGTTTTAGAGAATTTGTGAGTACGTCCAACTGGCCTCACAACCGCAGATCACTTTTATGGCTTTGTGTGGGCGAGTGGTTTGCTGTTATCAACGTTCTGAACGTTATGAACATTCTTCCATGGCCTGCATACTCACCAGACATGTCACCCATTGAGCATGTTTGGGATACTCTGGATCGACGTGTATGACAGCGTGTTACAGTTCATGCCAATATCCAGCAACTTCGCACAGCCAATGAAGAGGAGTGGGACAACATTCAACAGGCCACAATCAACATTCTGATCAACACTATCCGAAGGAGAGGTGACGCGCTGCATGAGGAAAATGGTGGTCACACCAGATATTGACAGTTTTAATGATCCACGCCAATCCTACAGCTTTTTAAAGGTATCTGTGACCAACAGATGCATATCTGTATTCTCAGTTATCTGAAATCCATAGATTAGGGCCCATTTAATTTATTTCAATTGACTGATTTACTTATATGAACTGTAACTCAGTAAAATGTTTGAAATTGTTGCATGTTGCGTTTATATTTTTGTTCAGTATAGTATACCCTAAGTAAATCAATGGATGGACAGGGGAGGCTGCCTGGATTGTGATGGATTCATTTAGAATGAGTAACTATATCTTATTATAGTTTATTCAACGCACCACCCATCTTATTCAATACAGAATCCCCAGGAGTGACATACTTTAAATCAGACCCTGCAAATCGATTCATAACTGCACAATTAAAGATGAAAATTAAATGCAAACCCTAAAAAGGAATAGGCCCATTCCCCACATTAATTAGAAGTGAAAAGTTGAGTGATACTAATTAAAAATTCCATTAGGCTAACAATGGTAATCAATTATACAAAGAGATTAATTAATGTGAAGGCAGGCAAGTACACTTTTTTAACATGCCACATAATCACCAGGGCCTTACGGACTAGAGGTTTGGAGGATAAAAGCATCTATAAGCACTGCAAAGAGGAAGTTTTAGTCAATTTGTTATACAGTAAGAAAATAAGTTATCCGACTATCCAACTCAAACCCTCTGCCTTACTGCATTTTTTAACACATGAATCAACAAAACAAAGACCTATGCATGCTCCATTCAAATGATCACTTTAGTAATGTCCTTCTCTACATTTTTTAATGTTTTATTTTTATTTCACCTTTATTTTACCAGGTAGGCTAGTTGAGAACAAGTTCTCATTTACATCTGCGACCTGGACAAGATAAAGCAAAGCAGTGCGACACAAACAACAACACAGAGTTACACCTGGAATAAACACACATACAGTCAATAATACAATAGAGAAAGTCTATATACAGTGTGTGCAAATGAGGTAGGATAAAGGGGGGTGAGGCAATAAATAGGCCATAGTGGTGAAATTATTACAGTATGGCAAATTAAACACTGGGGTGAATGATGTGCAGAAGATGAGTGTGCAAGTAGTGGTACTGGGGTGCAAAGGAGCAAAATAAATTAAATAAATAACAATATGGTGATGAGGTAGTTGGATGGGCTACTTACAGATGGGCTATGTACAGGTGCAGTGATCTGTGAGCTGCTCTGACAGCTGGTCCTTAAAGCTAGTGAGGGAGATAAGAGTCTCCAGCTTCAGAGATTTTTGCAGTTCGTTCCAGTCATTGGCAGCAGATAACTGGAAGGAAAGACGACCAAAGGAGGAATTGGCTTTGGGGGTGACCAGTGAGATATACCTGCTGGAGCGCGTGCTACGAGTGGGTGTTGCAATGGTGACCAGTGAGCTGAGATAAGGTGGGGCTTTTCCTAGCAGAGACTTGTAGATAACCTGTAGCCAGTGGGTTTGGCGACAAGTATGAAACGAGGGCCAACCAACGAGAGCGTACAGGTCGCAATAGTGGGTAGTGTATGGGGCTTTGGTGACAAAACAGATGGCACTGTGATAGACTGCATCCAATTTTGTTGAGTAGACTGTTTGAGGCTTTTTGATAGATGACATCACCGAAGTCGAGGATTAGTAGGATGGTTAGTTTTACGAGAGTATGTTTGGCAGCATGAGTGAAGGATGTTTTGTTGCCATATAGGAAGCCGATTCTAGATTTAATTTTGGATTGGAGATGCTTAATGTGAGTCTGGAAGGAGAGTTTACAGTCTGACCAGACACCTTGGTGTTTGTAGTTGTCCATGTATTCTAAGTCAGAGCCGTCCAGAGTAGTGATGCTGGACGGGTGAGCAGGTGCGGCAGTGATCGATTGAATAGCATGCATTTAGTTTTACTTGCGTTTAAGAGCAGTTGGAGGCCACGGAAGGAGAGTTGTATGGCATTGAAGCTCATCTGGAGGTTAGTTAACACAGTGTCCAAAGAGGGGCCAGAAGTATTCAGAATGGTGTCGTCTGCGTAGAGGTGGATCAGAGAATCACCAGCAGCAAGAGCAACATCATTGATGTATACAGAGAAGAGAGTCGGCCCGAGAATTTAACCCTGTGGCACCCCCATAGAGACTGCCAGAGGTCCGGACAACAGGCCCTCTGATTTGACACACTGAACTCTATCAGAGAAGTAGTTGGTAAACCAGGCGAGGCAATCATTTGAGAAACCAAGGCTGTCGAGACTGCCAAAAAGAATGTGGTGATTGACAGAGTCGAAAGCCTTGGCCAGGTCGATGAATACTGCTGCACAGTAATGTCTCATATCGATGGCGGTTATGATGTTGTTTAGGACCTTGAGCGTGGCTGAGGTGCACCCATGACAAGCTCGGAAACCAGATTGCATAGCGGAGGAGGTACGGTGGGATTCGAAATGGTCGGTAATCTGTTTGTTAACTTGGCTTTCGAAAACCTTAGAAAGACAGGGTAGGATAGATATAGGTCTGTAGCAGTTTGGGTCTAGACCGCGGCAGCTTTCCAATCTTTGGGAATCTCAGACGATACGAAAGAGAGGTTGAACAGGCTAGTAATAGGGGTTGCAACAATTTCGGCAGATACTTTTAGAAAGAGAGGGTCCAGATTGTCTGGCCCGGCTGATTTGTAGGGTTCCAGATTTTGCAGCTCTTTCAGAACATCAGCTATCTGGATTTGGGTGAAGGAGAAATGGTGGGGGCTTTGGCAGGTTGCTGAGGGAGTTGACCGGGGTAGGGGTAGCCAGGTGGAAAGCTTGGTCAGCCGTAGGGAAATGCTTATTGAAATTCTCAATTATAGTGGCATTTATCGGTGGTAACAGTGTTTCCTAGCCTCAGAGCAGTGAGCAGCTGGGAGGAGGTGCTCTTATTCTCCATGGACTTTACAGTGTCCCAGAACTTTTTTGAGTTAGTAATACAGGATGAAAATTTCTGTTTGAAAAAGCTAGCCTTAGCTTTCCTAACTGCCTGTGTATATTTGTTCCTAACTTCCCAAAAAAGTTGCATATCACAGGGGCTATTCAATGCTAATGCAGAACGCCACAGGATGTTTTTGTGCTGGTCAAGGGCAGATAGGTCTGGAGTGAACCAAGGACTATATCTACTCCTAGTTCTACATTTTTTGAATGGGGTATGCTTATTTAAGACGGTGAGGAAGGAATTTTTAAAGAATTTCCAGGCACCATCTACTGACGGGATGAGGTCAATGTCATTCCAGGATACCCCTGCCAGGTCATTAGAAAGGTCTGCTCGCAGAAGTATTTTAGGGAGCGTTTGACAGTGATGAGGGGTGGTTGTTTGGTCGCAGACCCATTACGGATGCAGGCAATGAGCAGTGATCGCTGAGATCTTAATTGAAAACAGCAGAGGTGTATTTGGAGGGCGAGTGTTTACGGATTTGGGGTTGTACCTGGTAGGTTCATTGATAATTTGTGTGAGATTGAGGGCATCAAGCTTAGATTGTAGGATGGCCGGGGTGTTAAGCATGTCCCAATTTAGGTCACCTAGTAGCACAAGCTCAGAAGATAGATGGGGGGCAATCCATTCACATATGGTATCGAGGGCAGGTATATTGAGGGAGGTCTATAGCAAGTGGCAACGGTGAGAGACTTGTTTCTGGAAAGGTGAATTTTTAGAAGTACAAGCTCGAATTGTTTGGGTACAGACTTGGATAGTAATACAGAACTCTACAGGCTATCTTTGCAGTAGATTGCAATACCGCCCCCTTTGGCAGTTCTATCTTATCTTGGCGGAAAATGTTATAGTTAGCGATGGAGATTTCAGGGTTTTTGGTGGTTTTCCTAAGCCAGAATTTAGACACGGCTAAGACATCCGGGTTGGCAGAGTGTGCTAAAGCAGTGAGTAAAACAAATTTAGGGAGTAGGCTTCTAATGTTAACATGCATGAAACCAAAGCTTTTACGGTTACAGAAGTCAACAAATGAGAGCACCTGGGGAGTGGGAGTGGAGCTAGGCACTGCAGGACCTGGATTAACCTCTACATCACCAGAGGAACAGAGGAGAAGTAGGATAAGGGTACGGCTAAAGGCTATATGAACTGGCCGTCTAGCACGTTTGGAACAGATAGTAAAAGGAGCAGGTTTCTGGGCACGATAGCATAGATTCAAGGCATAGTGTACAGACAAAGGTAAGATAGGATGTGAGTACATTGGAGGTAAACCTACCGTAATTTCCGGACAATTAAGCGCACCTGAATATAAGCCGCACACACTGAATTAAAAAAAAAATATTATTTTGAATATAAATAAGCCATACATGTCTATAAGCCGCAGGTGCCCACCGGTACATTGAAACAAATTAACTTTACACAGGCTTTAACGAAACACGGCTTGTAACAAAAATATATAGGCTTTAACGAAACACGGCTTGTAAAAAAAAAAAATTTGCAGTAAGCTTTAGTTGTCTTTTTGCGCTGAGTCAATTCCTCACGCTGCTGTTTCCAACGTCTTATCATCGACTCATCAAGACCAAGCTCCCGTGCAGCAGCTCTATTTCCTTTTCCAACAGCCAGATCAATCGCCTTCAACTTGAAAGCTGCATCATATGCATTTCTCAGTGTCTTTGCCATGTTGAGGTTGACAAAATGACTACCGTAATCAGAATGATGGGAAGTTTGAGAGCGCTCGATTTAATCTAAACAGTAAACCTGTTCGGCAATTTCATTGGTCTAATGAAAGCTTCATGCCGCCAAAAAACTGAGCACGTCACAGAATGTGTCTTTTTGGAGAAAAACAATTGCAAGCGGGAAAAATCCATATATTAGCCGCGTCATTGTTTAAGCCGCGAGATTCAAAGCTGGGAAAAAAGTTGCGGCTTATAGTCCAGAATTTACGGTGAGAGAGATATAGTCTCTAGAGATGTTTAAACCAGGTGATGTCATCGCATATGTAGGAGGTGGAACAACATGGTTGGTTAAGTCATATTGAGCAGGGCTAGAGGCTCGACAGTGAAATAAGACAGTAATCACTAACCAGGACAGTAATGGACGAGGCTTATTGATATTAGAGAGTGGCATGCGTAGCCAAGTGAACATATGGGTCCAGTGAGTGGTTGGGCTGACTGAGGACATGGCGATTTAGATAGTTAGCAGGCCGTTGCTAACAAGCAACAGTTAGTAGGCCGGGCTAAACAAGCTAGCAGTTAGCAGACCGGGGCTGGCAAGCTAGCAGTTAGCAAACCGGGTTAGCAAGCAAGCAGTTAGCAGACCGGGGATAGCAGTTAGCAGACAGGGGCAGGCAAGCTATCAGTTAGCAGACCGGGGCAAGCAAGCTAGCAGTTAGCCTTTTAGGGATGTCGCGATGGGGGTAAGTCTGTTTTTGCCTCTTCATGCGGTGGCATCGATACGATGGTGGTAGACCAGTCGTGTAATTAGTAGGGTTCCAATTAGCTCTAGGTAGCTAGCAGCTTGCGGTTAGCAGAATGGACCTTCAGCGGACGTCGCGCCTGAGGGGCCTATTGGAATTCTCAGGCAGATTATGATGGTATTCCAGTCGTAGAGGATCAGCGAGGTTCCGTGCCCCGTACCGGCAATCGAAGGGGTCTGGATATTGTAGCCCAGGAGTGGGCTTCGATGGTAGCACAGGAGCCCTGGCCGGGCTAGCTTCAGGCTAATTGGTGCTTGCTCCGCGATGGAAACGCTAGTCAGGAGTAGTCACCCGGGATCGCGGTTAGCTAGTTGCGAAGATCCAGATGAAAATGTTCAGAGTTTTCGGTGGGAATCCGGGTATATGGAGAAAAAATATATATGTTCTGGTTTGAGTAATGTTGTTCGAACTGGCGAGAGCTTTCCGAGCTAAAGTTTAGCTGTTGACCGTTTTGACAATTTGTGTGAGATTGGACGGGGTTTTAAGCATGTCCCAGTTCAGGTCACCTAACAGCACGAGCTCAGAAGATAGATGGGGGGAATTCAAATCACATATGGTGTCCAGGGCACAGCTGGGGGCAGAAGGTGGTCTATAGCAAACGGCAACGTTAAGAGACTTGTTTCTGGAGAGGTACATTTTTAAAAGTAGAAGCTCAAATTGTTTGGGCACAGACTTGACAGAACTCTGCAGGCTATCCCTGCAGTATATTGCAACTCCGCCCCCTTTGACAGATCTATCTTGTCGGAAAATGTTATAGTTAGGGATGGAAATGTCAGTGTTTTTGGTGGTCTTCCTAAACCAGGATTCAGACACGGCTAGGACATCCGGGTTGGCAGAGTGTGCTATGGCAGTGAATAGAACAAACTTAGGGAGGAGGCTTCTAATGTTAACCTGTTATGAAAAGGGGGCAGTATTTTCACGGCCGGATAAAAAACGTACCCGATTTAATCTGATTATTACTCCTGCCCAGAAACTAGAATTATGCATATAATTATTGGCTTTGGATAGAAAACACCCTAAAGTTTCTAAAACTGTTTGAATGGTGTCTGCGAGTATAACAGAACTCATGGCAGGCAAAAACCTGAAAAGATTCTGTTCAGGAAGTGCCCTCTCTGACCATTCCTTGAGCTTATTGGCTCTGTTTATTGAAAACTTAGGATCTTTGCTGTAACATGACACTTCCTACGGCTCCCATAGGCTCTCAGAACCCGGGAAAAAGCTGAATGATGTAATTCCAGCCGCTGGCTGAAAAACATTAGCGCCTTTGGTAAGTGCTCTATCAGGGGACCATCAGACTGAGGCGCATGCACGGGGCGACCTCATGTTTTTACTTCCTCTCTCTTTGAACTAAAACACAGATTCCCGGTCGGAATATTATCGATTTTTACGAGAAAAATGGCATAAAAATTGATTTTAAACAGCGGTTGGCATGCTTCAAAGTACGGTAATGGAATATTTAGACATTTTTTGTCACGAAACGCGTCGGGCGCATAATTACATTTACATTTAAGTAATTTAGCAGATGCTCTTATCCAGAGCGACTTACAAATTGGTGCATTCACCTTATGATATACAGTGGAACAACCACTTTACAATAGTGCATCTAAATCTTTTAAGGGGGGGGGGTTAGAAGGATTACTTTATCCTATCCCAGGTATTCCTTAAAGAGGTGGGGTTTCAGGTGTCTCCGGAAGATGGTGATTGACTCCGCTGTCCTGGCGTCGTGAGGGAGCTTGTTCCACCATTGGGGTGCCAGAGCAGCGAACAGTTTGGACTGGGCTGAGCGGGAACCGTGCTTCCTCAGAGGTAGGGGGGCCAGCAGGCCAGAGGTGGATGAACGCAGTGCCCTTGTTTGGGTGTAGGGCCTGATCAGAGCCTGAAGGTATGGAGGTGCCATTCCCCTCACAGCTCTGTAGGCAAGCACCATGGTCTTGTAGCGGATGCGAGCTTCAACTGGAAGCCAGTGGAGAGAGCGGAGGAGCGGGGTGACGTGAGAGAACTTGGGAAGGTTGAACACCAGACGGGCTGTGGCGTTCTGGATGAGTTGTAGGGGTTTAATGGCACAGGCAGGGAGCCCAGCCAACAGCGAGTTGCAGTAATCCAGACGGGAGATGACAAGTGCCTGGATTAGGACCTGCGTCGCTTCCTGTGTGAGGCAGGGTCGTACTCTGCTAATGTTGTAGAGCATGAACCTACAGGATCGGGTCATCGCCTTGATGTTAGTGGAGAACGACAGGGTGTTGTCCAGGATCACGCCAAGGTTCTTAGCACTCTGGGAGGAGGACACAAGGGAGTTGTCAACCGTGATGGCGAGATCATGGAACGGGCAGTCCTTCCCCGGGAGGAAGAGCAGCTCCGTCTTGCCGAGGTTCAGCTTGAGGTGGTGATCCGTCATCCACACCGATATGTCTGCCAGACATGCAGAGATGTGATTCGCCGCCTGGTTATCAGAAGGGGGAAAGGAGAAGATTAATTGTGTGTCGTCTGCATAGCAATGATAGGAGATAGACCATGTGAGGATATGACAGAGCCAAGTGACTTGGTGTATAGCGAGAATAGGAGAGGGCCTAGAACAGAGCCCTGGGGGACACCAGTGGTGAGAGCGCGTGGTGAGGAGACAGATTCTCGGCACGCCACCTGGTAGGAGCGACCTGTCAGGTAGGATGCAATCCAAGCGTGGGCCGCGCCGGAGATGCCCAACTCGGAGAGGGTGGAGAGGAGGATCTGATGGTTCACAGTATCAAAGGCAGCAGATAGGTCTAGAAGGATGAGAGCAGAGGAGAGAGAGTTAGCTTTAGCAGTGCGGAGAGCCTCCGTGACACAGAGAAGAGCAGTCTCAGTTGAATGCCCAGTCTTGAAACCTGACTGATTAGGATCAAGAAGGTCATTCTGAGAGAGGTAGCAGGAGAGCTGGCCAAGGACGGCACGTTCAAGAGTTTTGGAGAGAAAAGAAAGAAGGGATACTGGTCTGTAGTTGTTGACATGGGAGGGATCGAGTGTAGGTTTTTTCAGAAGGGGTGCAACTCTTGCTCTCTTGAAGACGGAAGGGACGTAGCCAGCGGTCAAGGATGAGTTGATGAGCGAGGTGAGGTAGGGGAGAAGGTCTCCGGAAATGGTCTGGAGAAGAGAGGAGGGGATAGGGTCAAGTGGGCAGGTTGTTGGGCGGCCGGCCGTCACAAGACGCGAGATTTCACCTGGAGAGAGAGGGGAGAAAGAGGTCAAAGCACAGGGTAGGGCAGTGTGAGCAGGACCAGCGGTGTCGTTTGACTTAGCAAACGAGGATCGGATATTGTCAACCTTCTTTTCAAAATGGTTGACGAAGTCATCCGCACAGAGGGAGGAGGATTCAGGAGGGAGGAGAAGGTAGCAAAGAGCTTCCTAGGTTTAGAGGCAGATGCTTGGAATTTAGAGTGGTAGAAAGTGGCTTTAGCAGCAGAGACAGAAGAGGAGAATGTAGAGAGGAGGGAGTGAAAGGATGCCAGGTCCGCAGGGAGGCGAGTTTTCCTCCATTTCCGCTCGGCTGCCCGGAGCCCTGTTCTGTGAGCTCGCAGTGAGTCGTCGAGCCACGGAGCAGAAGGGGAGGACCGAGCCGGCCTGGAGGATAGGGGACAGAGAAAATCAAAGGATGCAGAAAGGGAGGAGAGGAGGGTTGAGGAGGCAGAATCAGGAGATAGGTTGGAGAAGGTTTGAGCAGAGGGAAGAGATGATAGGATGGAAGAGGAGAGAGTAGCGGGAGAGAGAGAGCGAAGGTTGGGACGGCGCAATACCATCCGAGTAGGGGCAGAGTGAGAAGTGTTGGATGAGAGCGAGAGGGAAAAGGATATAAGGTAGTGGTCGGAGATTTGGAGGGGAGTTGCAATGAGATTAGTGGAAGAACAGCATCTAGTAAAGATGAGGTCAAGCGTATTGCCTGCCTTGTGAGTAGGGGGGGAAGGTGAGAGGGTGAGGTCAAAAGAGGAGAGGAGTGGAAAGGAGGAGGCAGAGAGGAATGAGTCAAAGGTAGATGTGGGGAGGTTAAAGTCACCCAGAACTGTGAGAGGTGAGCCATCCTCAGGAAAGGAACTTATCAAGGCGTCAAGCTCATTGATGAACTCATAATCCATCGTCACCCTTGGATAGTGTCTTGAATGCACAAACAAAACGCAGCTATTTGGATATAACTATGGATTATTTTGAACCAAACCAACATTTGTTATTGAAGTAGAAGCCCTGGGAGTGCATTCTGACGAAGAACAGCAAAGGTAATAACATTTTTCTTATAGTAAATCTGACTTTGGTGAGGGCTAAACTTGGTGGGTGTCTAAATGGCTAGCCCTGTGATGCCGGGCTATCTACTTAGAATATTGCAAAATGTGCTTTCACCGAAAAGCTATTTTAAAATCGGACATAGCGAGTGCATAAAGGAGTTCTGTATCTATAATTCTTAAAATAATTGTTATATTTTTTGTGAACGTTTATCGTGAGTAATTTAGTAAATTCACCGGAAGTGTTCGGTGGGAATGCTAGTTCTGAACGTCACATGCTAATGTAAAAAGCTGGTTTTTGATATAAATATGAATTTGATTGAACAAAACATGCATGTATTGTATAACATAATGTCCTAGGCGTGTCATCTGATGAAGATCAAAGGTTAGTGCTGCATTTAGCTGTGGTTTTGTTTTTTATGACATTATATGCTAGCTTGAAAAATGGGTGTCTGATAATTTCTGGCTGGGTACTCTGCTGACATATTCTAATGTTTTGCTTTTGCTGTAAAGCCTTTTTGAAATCGGACAGTGTGGTTAGATAAAGGAGAGTCTTGTCTTTAAAATTGTGTAAAATAGTGAAATGTTTGAAAAATGGAAGTTTGGGATTTTTGAGGAATTTGTAATTTGCGCCACGCCTATCATTGGATATTGGAGCAGGTGTTCCGCTAGCGGAACGTCTAGATGTAAGAGGTTTTAACATGCATGAAACCAAAGCTTTACGGTTACAGATGTCAACAAATGAGAGCACCTGGGGAATGGGAGTGGAGCTAGGCACTGCATGGCCTTGATTAACCTCCACATCACCAGAGGAACAGAGGAGGAGTAGGATAATGGTATGGCTAAAGGCTAAAAGAACTGGCTGTTTAGTACATTCTGAACAGAGAGTAAAAGGAGCAGATTTCTGGGCACGGTAGAATTGATTCAAGGCATAATGTAAAGACAAAGGTATGGTAGGATGTGAATACAGTGGGGGTAAGCCTGTGCATAGAGTGGTGATGAAAGAGATATTGTCTCTAGAAATATAATTTAAACCAGGTGATGTCACCGCATGTGTGGGACGTGGAACTAAAGTGTTAACTAAGGTGTATTGAGCATGGCTAACGTCTCTACAGTGAAATAAGGCAATAATTACTAACCAAAACAGCAATGGACAAGGCATATTGACGTTAGGGAGAGGCATGCGTAGCCAAGTGATCATAGGAGTCCAGTGAGTGGCTTTAGGCAGCCAGGGCTAGCAAGCCAGCAGAAAGGCCTTTGAGGGACGTTGCGACGGAGGAAGTCTGTTGTGGCCCCCTCCTGCTGTGACGTCGGCAGACGAATCAGCAGGGCTCCGTGTTGTGGTAGGGCTCCATGTGACGCAGGCTAGCAGATGGGCCTAGCAAGGCTAGCTCCAGGCTAATTGGTTCTTGCTTCGGGACAGAGACATTAGCCAGGAGTGGCCACTCGAATAGCAGCCAGCTAGCTGCGATGATCTAGGTGATGAAAAAAAAAAAAGGTTCAGAGCTTGCAGTAGAAATTCGGAGATATGGGGAAATAAGTCCGATTTTCTCTGATTTGAGTCACCCTGTGCAGACTGGCGAGAGCTGTCCGGGCTAAAGGTAGCTGATGACCGCTAGCAGTGGCTAGCTGACTACTAGCTAGTTAGCTTGCTAGCTTTTGTTGGGGAGTTTCGGTTCAGAGGACGGATCAGCAGGGCTACGTGTGGTAAACCAGGCCCTTTGGCAAAATAGGTATAGTGGCCAAAGAATTTGTCAAATGGGCCTCTTAAGCTAACAGTCCAATGTGCTCTAGACAGCTAGAGGGCTAGCGGGTGGGCACTCAGGGGAAAGTCTCGACGGAGGAGTCAGTTGAAAACCCCCTCGGGCAGAATTACGTCGGTAGTCCAGTCGTGATGGGTCGTTGGGGGTCAAGGTATTGTAGCCCAAGGAGTGGCTGATGGGCCTATTTGGCTAGCAGGGAGATGGGCCTAGCAGATGGGCCTAGCAATGGTTAACTTACAGCTAGCTTGAGAGTGCATGACTATTCACCCCCCAAAAGTCAATACTTTGTTGAGCCACCTTTTGCAGCAATTACAGCTGAAAGTCTCTTGGGTGTGTCTCTATAAGCTTGGCACATCCAGCCACTGGGAGTTTTGCCCATTCTTCAAGGCAAAACTGATACAGTTCTTTCAAGTTGGATGGGTTCTGCTGGTGTTCAGCAATCTTTAAGTCATACCATAGATTCTCAATTGGATTGAGGTCTGGGCTTTGACTAGGCCATTCCAAGACATTTAAATGTTTCCCCTTAAACCACTTGCGGGTTGCTTTAGCAGTATGCTTAGGGTCATTGCCCTGCTGGAAGGTGAACCGCCGTCCCAGTCTCAAATCTCTGGAAGACTGAAGCAGGTTTCCCTCAAGAATTTCCCTGTATTTAGCGCCATCCATCATTCCTTCAATTCTGACCAGTTTCCCGGTCCCTGCCGATGAAAAACATCCACACAGCATGATGCTGCCACAAATGCTTCACTGTGGGGATGGTGTTCTCAGGGTGATGAAAGGTGTTGGGTTTGCGCCAGACATAGTGTTTTCCTTGATGGCCAAAAAGCTACATTTTCATCTCCTTTGACCGGAGTACCTTCTTCCACATATTTGGGAAGTCTCCCACATGCCTTTTGGCAAACACCAAATGTGTTTGCTTATTTTTTCTTTAAGCAATGGCTTTTCTCTGGCCACTCTTCCGTAAAGCCCAGCTCTGCGGAGTGTACGGCTTCAAGTGGTCCTATGGACAGATAATCCAATCTCCTCTGTGGAGCTTTGCAGCTCCTTCAAGGTTATCTTTGGTCTCTTTGTTTCCTCTCTGAATAATGCCCTCCTTGCCTAGTCCGTGTGTTTTCTGGGGAGGACCTCTTGGCAGGTTTGTTGTAGTGCCATATTCTTTCCATTTTTTAGTAACGGATTTAATGGCACTCTGTGGGATGTTCAAAGTTTCAGATATTTTTTTATAATCCATCCCTGATCTGTACTTCTCCACAACTTTGTTCCTGACCTGTTTCGAGAGCTCCTTGGTCTCCATAGTGCTGCTTGCTTGGTGGTGCCCCTTGCTTAATGGTGTTGCAGACTCTGGGGCCTTTCAGAACAGGTGTATATATACATGTGACAGATTGTGACACTTAGATTGCACACAGGTGGACTTTATTTAATTAATTATGTGACTTCTGAAGGTAATTGGTTGCACCAGATCTTATTTAGGGGCTTCATAGCAAAGGGGGTGAATACATACGTATGCACTCACAACTTTTCATTTACATTTTTTTTTTCACTTCACTTCACTTCACCAATTTGGATGATTTTGTATATGTCCATTACATGAAATCCAAATAAAAATAATTTTAAATTACAGGTTGTAATGCAACAAAATAGGAAAACCACCAAGGGGGTAAATACTTTTCCAAGGCACTGTTTGAGCAATGCAATGCATTCCTTACTGAAGCATAGATTTTTAGGGTTCTGGAGGGCTGACTTAGACAGTCAATGAGTCAGCGTCCCAAATAGTGGGGTCCTGGTCCAAAGTAGTAATATGGTGCCATTTGGGATGCAGCCTGAGGAACTACCCCACAATTTAATGCCACAAATCAAACATACTCCAGATACTTGAGAAACATGTTTTGAATTTACAGCTTTAGCTACGATAATAATGCTGTTGTTTAATTTGAACAGATTATTTCCCTAGAGATGATCCATCTATTGAGTTGGTGCATTGCAGGTGTTAGGTGTTAGACAGGTGTTAGCCCCTTAAATGCTAGACACTTACTTCTTCATAATAGGTGCAATTAGCGAGGTCCTCCACTCTTATTGACACTATTCATCTATAATAAGAAACAAGTTGTCAGAAGAATAATTATATGCATGTCTCATTATCGTCTAATGTGTGTCTGTTAGGGGAATAATACAACTTTAGCTTGTTAAAAATCAAACTTTAACAGCATTTCTGATTGCTCACCATGGACAGTCAGGTACTGAGGGCATTGAAGAAGTATATACAAGAATATGCCTGCAGTATAACATGACAAAATGTACTGTGAACATCTAATTAACGTTTACCCTTCTGTCCTGTTTTAGACATGAAAATACAGTATTACCTGATTCAGTTAAGAAACCACACATTAGATTTTGAAGGGCCTTTTTAATAATGTCTTGTGTGAATAGTGTGCTACAGTCCATGCATATCATATTACTGATGATGCTGTCATGGAGGTAATCCCAAATGTCACCCTGTACTGGTCAAAACTAGTGCACTATATACTGTAGGGAGTTGGATGCCATTTGGGACATAGACAGTCTATTCTGTGGGGCCTGTTCTGTTCATGGGGAGTATGCGTGGTTAGCAGCCTGCCTGGGTCTGTCCTGGAGGATTTTCAGCGGCGCCTGCTTTGCTCCCACATTGGTCATGCAGTAGAGACGCATATTGATTAATTCCAGTGATTAAATTGGTAAATGTAACCAACCTCTGAAGAAAACGCTATAATTGGATTCCCGAACCCGGGATTATAAGAGTTTCATGTTGGGAATGCAACATCTTAAGTAGCATGGCTCCAGCTGAGAGCAATGAGAACGAGGCTTAAATACAGCAATAGAAGAGCTCAGAGGGTATCTACCTACACTGTTGGCCTATGGACTTTATATGTGCGCATGGTGGGGCTCCAGAGGGTAGCTAGCTAGTACATCGTAGGCCTATCACCTAAGAAGAAAAAGTTATTATCTATTCAAAATGGGATATTCCTGGATGGCAACTGAGGTCTATGCAGACTCTTTTGCAATCTTACCATCTGACATCCTTTAGCCATAGTGGGGTTTTGACAGAAATTATGTTATTGGGGTTAAATTAATCTCCTGTTTGGATTTCTGATGATATGACATGGAATTTGTATAATGTTTATCATTTGTCGCAAATGATTGATTATTGGTTTTAGAGGCCAAAACATGACACCTTTTCTCATATCACAGTTGATTAAACACTAATAAAGACAAGAAAAAATATATCTTATGATATAAACTCAGCAAAAAAAGAAACGTCCTCTCACTGTCAACTGCGTTTATTTTCATCAAACTTAACATGTGTAAATATTTGTATAAACGTAACAAAATTCAACAACTGAGACATAAACTGAACAAGTTCCACAGACATGTGACTAACAGAAATTGAATAATGTGTTCCTGAACAAAGGGGGGGGGGGTCAAAATCAAAAGTAACAGTCAGTATCTGGTGTGGCCACCTCCTCATGGACTCCTCCTCATGGACTGCACCGAATTTGCCAGTTCTTGCTGTGAGATGTTACCCCACTCTTCCACCAAGGCACCTGCAAGTTCCCGGACATTTCTGGGGGGAATGGCCCTAGCCCTCACCCCCCGATCCAACAGGTCCCAGACGTGCTCAATGGGATTGAGATCCGGGCTCTCCGCTGGCCATGGCAGAATACTGACATTCCTGTCCTGCAGGAAATCACGCACAGAATGAGCAGTATGGCTGGTGGCATTGTCATGCTGGAGGGTCATGTCAGGAGGAGCCTGCAGGAAGGGTACCACATGAGGGAGGAGGATGTCTTCTCTATAACGCACAGCATTGAGATTGCCTGCAATGACAACAAGCTCAGTCCGATGATGCTGTGACACACCGCCCCAGACCATGACGGACCCTCCACCTCCAAATCGATCCCGCTCCAGAGTACAGGCCTCGGTGTAACGCTCATTCCTTCAACGATAAATGCGAATCCAACCATCACCCCATGTGAGACAAAACCACGACTCATCAGTGAAGTGCTCTTTTTGCCAGTCCTGTCTGGTCCAGCGACGGTGGGTTTGTGCCCAAAGGCGACGTTGTTGCCGGTGATGTCTGGTGAGGACCTGCCTTACAACAGGCCTACAAGCCCTCAGTCCAGCCTCTCTCATCCTATTGCGGACAGTCTGAACACTGATGGAGGAATTGTGCGTTCCTGGTGTAACTCGGACAGTTGTTGCTGCCATCCTGTACCTGTCTTTCAGGTGTGATATTCGGATGTACCGATCCTGTGCAGGTGTTGTTACACATGGTCTGCCACTGCGAGGATGATCAGCTATCCGTCCTGTCTCCCTGTAGCACTGTCATAGGTGTCTCACAGTACAGACATTACTATTTATTGCCCCGGCCAAATCTGCAGTCCTCCTGCCTCCTTACAGCATGCCTAAGGCACATTCACAGAGATGAGCAGGGACCCTGGGCATCTTTCTTTTGGTGTTTTTCAGTAACTGAGTCAGTAGAAAGGCCTCTTTAGTGTCCTAAGTTTTCACAACTGTGACCTTAATTGCCTACCATCTGCAAGCTGTTAGTGTCTTAATGACCGTTCCACAGGTGCATGTTCATTAATTGTTCATGGTTCATTGAACAAGCATGGGAAACAGTGTTTTAACTCAAAGATCTATGAAGTTATTTGGATTTTATGAATTATCTTTGAAAGACAGGGACCTGAAATAGGGACATTTTATTTTTTGCTGAATTTATGTTCTCATCTAGGCTTAGTCATTGGTTGCATCCAAAATGGCACAATATTCCATATATAGTTCATCTTTGTTCAGGTACCAATTTCTTGAGCAGGCCCAGTAAGTGATACTGATTGTAACATTAACCATTTTGAAATATGTTCCAAAGCCGATTCAAGCAGAACCCATTATTAAAGTGGACAAAAATATATGAACATTTAATATATTTGCAGAGCTAGATGAATGTCATCATTATCTTTCATTTTAGCTCCTCTCCTTTCACAGAGCTTGCTATATTCATCATCAACATACATTAAATTGTAAATGCCATCAGCTCCTTAACACATTGTAATGAGCAGTGAAATTACTGGCAGACCTGACGCATTATTATAGGTACAGTAATCCGTTCAAATGACTTCACATCTGCATCCATTAATTATTTTTGTCTTTGAGTCTTTGAGCAAAACACTGGAATGAGATTAAAGTGGTTTTGTTTAAAGAGTATAAGAACGTCATTACAGTTTGGAGTCTACTCCATATTCATGATGACATTTCATCCCTGCATTCAAACATATTTCCCTAATTCAGAATATACTGTTTCACAAGTCATGAAATGTAAATATCTAATTTCTGCATGTACACCACACACAAAATCTGACATGCAGAGTGAACAGCCAAAATTGTGTCCTCAATTCACTCTCCTCTGTGGTTCCATAAAGTACTGTATTATATCAGACGTCCATTTAATGCTTTAGGCATGCTTCATGGATAGATCAACATGATAATTGTCAACTACTTTGCTATGTCTCTATGCATGGCAACCTTGATTAGCTTGAAGGTCATTGAACAGACCTCTCCATGATATTGCATGGTGCAAGACATGCAAGCTAATGACCCTGTGATTGTAGGCTAGTAATTAAGCCTTTGCTCTCAACCATTAACTGATACAATTGAGCTATTTTACTATAGTGTCCACTGGCCACCATATTAGTGGTTAGGGGGACAGGCTGTTCACCCATGCATTGTTTTACACACTTATGCAAAGCAGGTAAACCCATGCTACTGTTATAGGCTTACCATTATCATTGATTGCAATGCGGAACGCAGTGTGTGGGATAATAACAATGAAGTGCCTAAACCTCAAACAGTCCAGCATTGAAAATCTCACTTTGTTGTTGGGGGATGTGGTGATCAATCACACATAAGTCTTCTTGAAAAAGTTTACAACCTAATGATAGGTTTTCACTTAAAGATTAAATTGCAGAACCAACGCCAGTCATAAATTGTGGCAAAATGTTGGAAGAAACTGGCAAGGGGAGAGCCATCAATAAAATTAAGAATCGCAAGTTCCTGTCAGCCCAGCACCACGCGGCTAAACAAGTTGTTGGGAAAACACGGCTGCCCTTTCCAACAAACACTTTTATTGACTCATATTCAAATGAGAGACCTTTACAGTATAAGTGGTGAAGAAGAAAATGTGGTATCGGACCATACTGTCAATGCAATTGCACACAATCACATGTACAGTGGGGGGGAAAAGTATTTGATCCCCTGCTGATTTTGTACATTTGCCCACTGACAAAGAAAGGATCAGTCTATAATTTTAATGGTAGGTTTCTTTGAACAGTGAGAGACAGAATAACAACAAAAATATCCAGGAAAAAGCATGTCAGAAATGTTATAAATTGATTTGCATTTCAATGAGGGAAATAAGTATTTGACCCCCTCTCAATCAGAAAGATTTCTGGCACCCAGGTGTCTTTCATACAGGTAACGAGCTGAGATTAGGAGCACACTCTTAAAGGGAGTGCTCCTAACCGCAGCTTGTTACCTGTAAAAAAGACACCTGTCCACAGAATCAATCAATCAATCAGATTCAAAACTCTCCACCATGGCCAAGACCAAAGAGCTCTCCAAGGATGTCAGGGACAAGATTGTAGACCTACACAAGACTGGAATGGGCTACAAGACCATCGCCAAGCAGCTTGGTGAGAAGGTAACAACATTTGGTGCGATTATTCGCAAATGGAAGAAACACAAAACAACTGTCAGTCTCCCTCGGCCTGGGGCTCCATGCAATGATCATGAGAACGGTGAGGAATTAGCCCAGAACTACACGGGAGGATCTTGTCAATGATCTCAAGACAGCCGGGACCATAGTCACAAAGAAAACAATTGGTAACACACTACACCGTGAAGGACTGAAATCCTGCAGCGCCCGCAAGGTCCCCCTGCTCAAGAATACATATACGTGCCCGTCTGAAGTTTGCCAATGAACATCTGAATGACTCAGAGGACAACTGGTGAAAGTGTTGTGGTGAGATGATACCAAAATGGAGCTTTTTGACATCAACTCAACTCGCCGTGTTTGGAGGAGGAGGAATGCTGCATATGACCCCAAGAACACCGTCTCCACCGTCAAACATGGAGGTGGAAACATTATGCTTTGGGGGTGTTTTTCTGCTAAGGGGACAGGACAACTTCACCGCATCAAAGGGACGATGGACAGGGCCATGTACTGTCAAATCTTGGGTGAGAACCTCCTTCCCTCAGCCAGGGCATTGAAAATGGGTTGTGAATGGGTATTCCAGCATGACAATGACCCAAAACACACGGCCAAGGCAACAAAGGAGCCGCTCCTTTGTTGCCTTGGCCGTGTGTTTTGGGTCATTGGGTTTTGCCACCAAGTACTAAGTCATGTTTTGCAGAGGGGTCAAATACTTATTTCCCTCATTAAAATGCAAACCATTTTATAACATTTTTGACATGCGTTTTTCTGGATTTTTTTGTTGTTATTCTGTCTCTCACTGTTCAAATAAACCTACTATTAAAATTACAGACTGATCATTTCTTTGTAAGTGGGCAAACGTACAAAATCAGTAGGGGATCAAATACTTTTTTCCCCCACTGTATATATTGCATTTAAAAAAATATATATATATGGCATATTCGTATGAAGAATGTCCTCAGATTAATTGGGATATTCCAATGTAATCAAGCATCTATACCAGGGTAGTCAAACATACGGACCACGGGTAGTTTGAGTTAAAAATGAACAAAAATTAATTATATATATATATATAGCCCTTGTTTGGGAGGGGTCAAACTCAATAAACTTTAAAATGGCTAAAACCAAATCGTAACTATGTAGAAATTATAATGGACCTGCAGTGGGAATGATACTGTCACGTTCTTGGAAAAGAGTGGACCAAGGCGCAGCGTACGTAGAGTTCCACATCTTTATTATCAAGTGAAACTTCAGCAAAACAAAACAATAAACGAACACCGAAACGTGACTACACAAAATAATAACCCACAAACACAGGTGGGAAAAAGGCTACCTAAATAGGGTCCCCAATTAGAGGCAACGATTACCAGCTGCCTCTAATTGGGAGCCATACCAAGCACACCAACATAGAAATTAGAAAACTAGAACACCCCCCTAGTCACGCTCTGACCTCAATACCATAGAGCACCAAGGGCTCTCCATGGTCAGGGCGTGACAGTACCCCCCCCAAAGGTGCAGACTTCGGCCGAAAAACCTGAAACTAGATGGGGAGGGTAGGGGGGTGAGAAGTGTCGGTGGCGGCTCCGGTGCGGGTCGTAGCCCCCGCCCAGACCCCGGATCCGGCCATGGCGCCGGGCTGAACGCCGTGCCTGGACTGAGCATCGACACAGAGGAAGGCTCCGGCCTTGGAGCGGTACTGGATGCTGTGCCTGGACTGGGCACTGGCGCAGACGAGGGCTCCGGCCATGGAGCTGGGTTGGATGCCGTGCCTGGACTGGGCATCGGCGCAGAGAAGGGCTCCGGCCCTGTAGCTGGGTTGGACGCCGTGCCTAGACTGGGCATCTGCGCAGAGGAAGGCTCCTGCCATGGAGCTGGACTGGACGCCGTGCAACCCAGCTCCATTACCGGAGCCTTCCTCTGCGCCGATGCCCAGCCGGAGCCTGGACTGGGCACCGGTGCAGAAGAAGGCTCCGGCCATGGAGTGGGACTGTACACCGTGCCTGGACTGGGCACCGGTGCAGAGAAAGGCTCCGGCCTTGGAGCTGGACTGGACATCGTGCCTGGACTGGCCCCCGGCGCAGAGAAAGGCTCTTGCCCTGGAGTTGGACTGGACGCCTTGCCTGGAAGCTCCGGACAGTTGACCATCACTGGAGGTTCCGGACCGTGGACCGTCGCAGGAGATTCCGGACCGGGGACCGTCGCCGGAGGTTCCGGACCGGGGACCGTCGCCGGAGGTTCCGGACCGGGGACCGTCGCCGGAGGTTCCGAACCGGGGACCGTCGCCGGAGGCTCCGGACCGGGAACTGTCGCCAGAGGCTCCGGACTGTGATCCTTCGCCGGAGGCTCTGGACTGTGAATGCGCACTGGAGGCCTAGAGAGTGGAGCCGGTACTGGTGGCACCGGACTGGTGACACGCACTTCAGGGAGAGAACGAGGAGCATGCACAGGACGTACCGGACTGGGGAGGCGCACTGGTGGCCTTATGCGTGGGGCTGGCACAGGTTGCACCGGACTGGTGACACGCTCTTCAGGGCGAGTACGAGGAGTAGGCACAGGACGTACTGGACTGGGGACACACACTTCAGGGTGAGTGCGAGGAGCAGTCACATGACGTACCGGACTGGGGACAGGTCCTTCAGGGGGAGTGCGAGGAGGAGACACAGGACGTACCGGACTGGAGGCTAGATGCGTGAAACCGGTGCCATCGTCACGCTCTTTAGCACGCCTGTGCTGCAGCATTTTCCTCGCTACCACCTCTCTCCGGAATCTTTCATCAAATTCCTCCTCCGACTCACAAACAGGCTCTGGCACTCTCCGCTGCTCCACCGCCAGCTCCATGTGCCCCCCCCGAAAAAAATATTGGGGTTTCTGTGGCCGTGGTCCCCGGCGTCATCGCTGTCCCCCTATGCTCCTTGGCGACTCCCGCCAAGGAAGGGTCTCGTGTCCTCTCATGTCCTCCCAAGTCCAAAACTTCTTTACCTCATTCTCACGCTGCTTGGTCCTTTGTTGGTGGGATATTCTGTCACGTTCTTGGAAATGAGCGGACCAAGGTGCAGCGTAGGTAGAGTTCCACATCTTTATTATCAAGTGAAACTTCAGCAAAACAAAACAATTGTATTATATCACATTTTGTTGCATTACAAAGGGTGATTGAAATACATTTAGTTGAGATTTCTTTTTTTATTTTGTCATTGATCTACACAAAATACTCTAATGTTAAAATTATAAATGATAAAAATAACTATAATATAGTTGTTACATACAGTACTAGTCAAAAGTTTGGACACACCTATTCATTCAAGGGTTTTTCTTTATTTTTACTATTTTCTACATTGTAGAATAATAGTGAAGACATCAGAACGATGAAATAACTCATATTGAATAATGCAGTAACCAAAAAAGTGTTAAACAAATAAAAAAATAATTATGATTTTATATTCTTTAAAGTAGCCACCCTTTGCCTTGACAACAGCTTAGCACACTCTTGGTATTCTCTCAACCAGTTTCACCTGGAATGGTTTTCCAACAGTATTAAAGGAGTTCCCACATATGCTGAGAACTTGTTGGATGTTTTTCCTTCACTCTGCGGTCCAACTCATCCCAAACCATCTCAATTGGGTTGAGGTCGGGTGATTGTGGAGGCCAGGTCATCTGATGAAGCACTCGATCACTCTCCTTCTTTGTCAAATAGCCCTTGCACAGCCTGGAGGTGTGTTGGGTCATTGTCCTGTTTAAAAAAAAATGATAGTCCCACTAAGCGCAAACCAGATGGGATGGCCTATCGAGGCAGAAATACTGTGGTAGCAATGCTGGTTAAGTGTGCCTTGAATTCTAAATAAAGTGTCACCAGCTAAGCACCATCACATCTCCTCCTCCATGCTGCACAGTGGGAACCACACATGCAGAGATCATCCGTTCACCTACTCTGCATCTCATAAAGACACGGCGGTTGGAACCAAAAATCTCAAATTTGGACTCATCAGACCAAAGGGCAGATTTACACAGGTCTAATATCCATTGCTTGTGTTTCTTTGCCCAAGTAAGTCTCTTCTTATTATTTGTGTCCTTCAGTAGTGGTTTCTTTGCAGCAATTCGACCATGAAGGCCTGATTCACGCAGTCTCATCTGAACAGTTGATGTTGAGATGTGTCTGTTACTAGAACACTGTGAATCATTTATTTGGGCTGCAATTTCTGAGGTTGTTAACTTTTATGAACTTATCCTCTGCAGCAGAGATAACTCTGGGACTTCCTTTCCTGTGGCGGTCCTCATGAGTGCCAGTTTCATCATAGCTCTTGATGGTTTTTGCGACTGAACTTGAAGAAACGTTTTTTACATTTTCCTCATTGACTGACCATGTCTTAAAGTAATGATGGTCTTTTGTTTCTCTTGCCTTATTTGAGCTTTCCTTGCCATAATATGGACTTGGTCTTTTACCAAATAGAGCTTTCTTCTGTATACCACCTCTACTTTGTCACAATACAACTTATTTGCTCAAACGCATTAAGAAGGAAAGACATTCTACAAATTAACTTTTAACAAGGCACACCTGTTAATTTAAATGCATTCCAGTTGACTATCTCATGCACCTGGTTGAGAGAATGCCAAAAGTCTGCAAAGCTGGGAGCTACTGTGAAGAATCTCAAATATATATATATATATATATTTTGATTTGTTTAACACTTTTTTTGTTATTACAATTTCATATGTGTTATTTCATAGTTTTGATGTCTTCACTATTATTCTACAATATAGATAATAGTAAAAATAAAGAAAACCCTTGAATGAGTAGGTGTGTCCAAACTTTTGACTGGTACTGTAAGTATTCACACCCTTTATTTAGGCAAGCCTAAATTAGTTCAGGAGTAAAATGTGGCTTAAAATGCGCTTGACATGCTTTTTCAATGACTACCCCTTCCTCTGCCCCCCATACATACAACATCTGTAAGGTCTCTCCGTCAAGTGTTAAAGTTCAAGCACATATTCAACTACAAAAACCAGGTGGCTTTTCAGTGGCCTTATAAAGAAGGGCAGTGATTGGATTTTTTTATTTATTTAACCTTTGGCTGGGCCAATTATGCGCCGCCCTATGAGACTCCCAATCACGGCCGGATGTGATACAACCTGGGTTCGAACCAGGGACTGTAGTGGTGTCTCTTTCACTGAGATGCAGTGCCTTAGTTAGCTGTGTCACTTGGGTGTTGATGGGTAACAATAACAAATCAGACATTTAATGTATCTTTAAGCATGGTCAAGTCAATAATCATGCTGTGGATGATGTATTAAACCACCCAGACACATCAAAGAAACAGTTGTACTTCTAAACTGAGCTGCAGGACAGGATGGAAACTGCTCAGGGATGTGACCTTGAGGCCATTGGTGATTTTAAAACAGCTACAGCGTTTAATGGTTGGGAAGGGAGAAAACTGAAGATGGATCAAAACATTTTTAGAATAATGACCTAAATGACAGTGAAAAGAAGAATACAAATACATAGAATAAAAATGTTCCAAAAACATTTATCCTGTGTACAACAAGGCACTAAAGTTATACCACAAAAAAATGGCAAAGGAATACACTCTTTGGCCTAAATGCAGTGCCTAACAGTGCCCTGCAAAAGTATTCATCCCACTTGGTGTTTTTCCTATTTTGTTGCATTACAGCCTGTAAGTTAAATGGATTTTTATTTGGATTTCATGTAATGGACATACACAAAATAGTCCAAATTAATAAAAGGGAAATGAAAAAAAAGGCATATTTGCATATTTATTCACCCCCTTTGCTATCAAGCCCCTAAATCAGATCTGGTGCAACCAATTACCGTCAGAAGTCACATAATTAGTTAAATAAAGTCCACCTGCGTGCAATCTAAGTGTATCATGATCTGTCACATGATCTCAGTATACATACACCTGTTCTGAAAGGCCTGGAACACCACTAAGCAAGGGGCACCACCAAGCAAACGGCTCCATGAAGACCAAGGAGCTCTCCAAACAGGTCAGGGACAAAGTTGTGGAGAAGTACAGATCAGGGTTGGGTTATAAAAAAATATATGAAACTTTGAAGATTCCACGGAGCACCATTAAATCCATTAATACAATTTGTAAAGAATATGGCATCACAACAAACCTGCCAAGAGAGGGCCTCCCACAAAACTCACGGACCAGGCAAGGAGGGCATTATTCAGAGGCAACAAAGAGACCAAAGATAACCCTGAAGGAGCTACAAAGCTCCACAGCGGAGATTGGAGTATCTGTCCATAGGACCACTTGAAGCCGTACAATCCACAGTGCTGCGTTTTACGGAAGAGTTGCCAGAAAAAAAGCCATTGCTTAAAGAAAAAAATAAGCAAACACGTTTGGTGTTTGCCAAAAGACATGTGGGAGACTCCCCAAACATATGGAAGAAGGCACTCTGGTCAGATGAGGCGAAAACTGAGCTTTTTGGCCATCAAGTAACACTATGTCTGACGCAAACCCAACACCTTTCATCACCCTGAGAACACCATCCCCACAGTGAAGCATTTTGGTGGCAGCTTCATGCTGGTCACTGCCACAGTCATACTCTGGACCTAGTTTTGTCCCATGGAATAAATGATGTGGATCTTAATGTTTTTCCTCATAATCCTGGATTATCGGACCACCATTTTATTGCGTTTACAATTGCAACAAATAATCTGCTCAGACCCCAACCAAGGAGCATTAAAAGTCGTGCTATAAATTCTCAGACAACCCAAAGATTCCTTGATGCCCTTCCAGGCTCCCTCTGCCTACCCAAGGACGTCAGAGGACAAAAATCAGTTAACCACCTAACCGAGGAACTCAATTTAACCTTGCGCAATACCCTAGATGCAGTTGCACCCCTAAAAATTAAAAACATCTGTCATAAGAAACTAGCTCCCTGGTATACAGAAAATACACGAGCTCTGAAGCAAGCTTCCAGAAAATTGGAACGGAAATGGCGCCACACCAAACTGGAAATCTTCCGACTAGCTTGGAAAGACAGTACCGTGCAGTATCGAAGAACCCTCACTGCTGCTCGATCATCCTATTTTTCCAACTTAATTGAGGAAAATAAGAACAATCCGAAATTTCTTTTTGATACTGTCGCAAAGCTAACTAAAAAGCAGCATTCGCAAATGGAGGATGGCTTTCACTTCAGCAGTAATACATTTATGAACTTCTTCGAGGAAAAGATCATGAACATTAGAAAGCAAATTACGGACTCCTCTTTAAATCTGGGTATTCCTCCAAAGCTCCATTGTCCTGAGTCTGCACAAATCTGCCAGGACCTAGGATCAAGGGAGATACTAAAGTGTTTTAGTACTATATCTCTTGACACAATGATGAAAATAATCATGGCCTCCAAACCCTCAAGCTGCATACTGGACCCTATTCCAACTAAACTACTGAAACAGCTGCTTCCTGTGCTTGGCCCTCCTATGTTGAACATAATAAACGGCTCTCTATCCACCGGATGTGTAGCAAACTCACTAAAAGTGGCAGTAATAAAGCCTCTCTTGAAAAAGCCGAATCTTGACCCAGAAATTATAAAAAACTATCGGCCTATATCGAATCTTCCATTCCTCTCAAAAATTTTAGAAAAAGCTCTTGCGCAGCAACTCACTGCCTTCCTGAAGACAAACAATGTATACGAAACGCTTCAGTCTGGTTTTAGACCCCATCATAGCACTGAGACTGCACTTGTGAAGGTGGTAAATGACCTTTTAATGACGTCAGACCGAGGCTCTGCATCTGTCCTTGTGCTCCTAGATCTTAGTGCCGCTTTTGATTCCATCGATCACCACATTCTTTTGGAGAGATTGGAAACCCAAATTGGTCTACATGGACAAGTTCTGGCCTGGTTTAGATCTTATCTGTCGGAAAGATATCAGTTTATCTCTGTGAATGGTTTGTCCTCTGACAAATCAATTGTAAATTTCGGTGTTCCTCAAGGTTCCGTTTTAGGACCACTATTGTTTTCACTATACATTTTACCTCTTGGGGATGTCATTCGAAAACATAATGTTAAATTTCACTGCTATGCGGACGACACACAGCTGTACATTTCAATGAAACATGGTGAAGCCCCAAAATTGCCCTCGCTAGAAGCCTGTGTTTCAGACATAAGGAAGTGTATGGCTGCAAACTTTCTGCTTTTAAACTCGGACAAAAAAGAGATGCTTGTTCTAGGTCCCAAGAAACAAAGAGATCTTCTGTTGAATCTGACAATTAATCTGGATGGTTGTACAGTCGTCTCAAATAAAACTGTGAAGGACCTCGGCGTTACTCTGGACCCTGATCTCTCTTTTGAAGAACATATCAAGACTGTTTCAAGGACAGCTTTTTTCCATCTACGTAACATTGCAAAAATCAGAAACTTTCTGTCCAAAAATGACGCAGAAAAATTAATCCATGCTTTTGTTACTTCTAGGCTGGACTACTGCAATGCTTTACTTTCCGGCTACCCGGATAAAGCACTAAACAAACTTCAGTTAGTGCTAAATACGGCTGCTAGAATCCTGACTAGAACCAAAAAATGTGATCATATTACTCCAGTGCTAGCCTCCCTACACTGGCTTCCTGTTAAGGCAAGGGCTGATTTCAAGGTTTTACTGCTAACCTACAAAGCATTACATGGGCTTGCTCCTACCTATCTTTCCGATTTGGTCCTGCCGTACATACCTACACGTACGCTACGGTCACAAGACGCAGGCCTCTTAATTGTCCCTAGAATTTCTAAGCAAACGGCTGGAGGTAGGGCTTTCTCATATAGAGCTCCATTTTTATGGAATGGTCTGCCTACCCATGTGAGAGACGCAGACTCAGCCTCAACCTTTAAGTCTTTACTGAAGACTTATCTCTTCAGTAGGTCCTATGATTAAGTATAGTCTGGCCCAGGAGTGTGAAGGTGAACGGAAAGGCTGGAGCAACGAACCGCCCTTGCTGTCTCTGCCTTGCCGGTTCCCCTCTTTCCACTGGGATTCTCTGCCTCTAACCCTATTACAGGGGCTGAGTCACTGACTTACTGGTGTTCTTCCATGCCGTCCATGGGAGGGGTGCGTCACTTGAGTGGGTTGAGTCACTGACGTGGTCTTCCTGTCTGGGTTGGCGCCCCCCTTGGGTTGTGCCTTGGCGGAGATTTTGTGGGCTATACTCGGCCTTGTCTTCGGACGGTAAGTTGGTGGTTGTAGACATCCCTCCAGTGGTGTGGGGGCTGTGCTTTGGCAAAGTGGGTGGGGTTATATCCTGCCTGTTTGGCCCTGTCCGGGGGTATCATCGGATGGGGCCACAGTGTCTTCTGATCCCTCCTGTCTCAGCCTCCAGTATTTATGCTGCAGTAGTTTATGTGTCGGGGGGCTAGGGTCAGTCTGTTACATCTGGAGTATTCTCTTGTCTTATCCGGTGTCCTGTGTGAATTTAAATATGCTCTCTCTAATTCTCTCTTTCTCTCTTTCTTTCTTTCTCTCGGAGGACCTGAGCCCTAGGACCATGCCTCGGGACTACCTGGCATGATGACTCCTTGCTGTCCCCAGTCCACCTGGCCATGCTGCTGCTCCAGTTTCAACTGTTCTGCCTGCGGCTACGGAACCCTGACCTGTTCACCGGACGTGCTTGTTGCACCCTCGACAACTAGTATGATTATTATTATTTGACCATGCTGGTCATTTATGAACATTTTAACAACTTGACCATGTTCTGTTATAATATCCACCCGGCACAGCCAGAAGAGGACTGGCCACCCCTCATAGCCTGGTTCCTCTCTAGGTTTCTTCCTAGGTTTTTGGCCTTTCTAGGGAGTTTTTCCTAGGGAGTTTTTCCTAGCCACCGTGCTTCTTTCACATGCTTTGCTTGCTGTTTGGGGTTTTAGGCTGGGTTTCTGTACAGCACTTTGAGATTTCAGCTGATATACGAAGGGCTATATTAATAAATTTGATTTGATTTGATGCTGTGTGGATGTTTTTCATCGGCAGGGACTGGGAAACTGGTCAGTATTGAAGGAATGATGGATGGCGCTAAATACAGGGAAATTCTTGAGGGAAACCTGCTTCAGTCTTCCAGAGATTTGAGACTGGGATGGAGGTTCACCTTCCAGCAGGACAATGACCCTATGCATACTGCTAAAGCAACACTCAAGTGGCTTCAGGGGAAACATCTAAATGTCTTGTAATGGCCTAGTCGAAGCCCAGACGTCAATCCAATTGAAAATCTGTGGTATGACTTAAAGATTGCTGTACACCAGCGGAACCCATCCATCTTGACGGAGCTGGAACAGTTTTGCCTTGAAGAATGGGAAGAAATCCCAATGGCTGGATGTGCCAAGCCTATAGAGACATGTCCCAAGAGACTTGCAGCTGTAATTGCTGCAAAAGGTGGCCCTACAAAGTATTGACTTTGTAGGGCCACCTACCTATGCACTCTCAAGTTTTCTGTTTTTTTGTCTGATCTTATGTTTCTTTCACAATAAAAAAATATTTAGCATCTTCAAAGTGGTAGGCACGTTATGTAAATTAAATGATACAAACCCCCCAAAAATCTATTATAAATCCAGGTTGTAAGGCAACAAAATAGGAAAAATGCCAAGAGGGTGAATACTTTCATAAGCCACTGTATGTTGGGGGCAAATCCAACACAACACATCACTGTGAAAATGCCTTCCTATTATCAATAATAGTGGTGGCTGTATACATGGTATGGGTTTGCTTGACATCGGCAAAGACCGGGGAGTTTTTCAGCATAAAATGAAACGGGGTGGAACTTATCACAGGCAAAATCCTAGAGCAAAATCTGCTTCAGACTGCTTTCCATCAGACACTGGGAGAGGAATTCACCTTTCACAAGGACAAATCTACACTGGAATTGCTGACCATGAAGGCAATAAATGTTCCTGAGTGGCCAAGTTGCACTGTTGACTTGATTTTGCTTGATCATTATTGCAAGACTTGAAAATGGCTGCCTCGCCATGATCCCCAGTACCTTGACAGAGCTTGAAGATTTCTGAAAAGAATAATGGGCAAATATTGCACAATTCAGATGTGCAAATCTTTTGGAGACTTAACTTAAGACTCACAGCTATAATCTCAAAGGTGTTTCTAACATGTATTGACTCAGGGATGTGATTACTTATCTAATCAAGATACACTGAGTGTACAGAACATTAAGAACACCTTCCTAAAATTGAGTTGGCATTGGGCATGGACTCTACAAGGTGGACTCTACAAGCTGTCAAAAGCATTCCACGGGATGTTGGCCCATGTTGACTCCAATGCTGGATGTCCTTTGGGTGATGGACCATTCTTGATACGCATGGGAAACTGTTGAGCGTGAAACACCCAGTAGCTTTGCAATTCTTGACACAAACCGGTGTGCCTGGCACTTACTACCATACCTCAAAGGCACTTAAATCTTTTGTCTTGCCCATTCACCCTCTGAATGGCACACATACACAATACGCAATACTCAATTGTTTCAAGGCTTAAATCCTTCTTTAACCTGTCTCCTCCCCTTCATCTACACTGATTTGATGTGGATTTAACAAGTGACATCAATAAGGTATCTGTCACAACGTCCACAGGTGGCGCCTCTCCCCGTTCGGGCTGCGCTCGGCAGTCGTCATCGCCGGCCTACTAGCTGCCACTGATTTCCTTTTCTGTTTTTGTTTGGTAATGTCTGGTTAGGGTAGCACCTGTTTTGTGTTTAGTAATTAGTGGGGTATTTAGTCTGTCTGTTTTGTGTTTGGGGTTGTGCGGGATTTTTTCGTGCCTGCTATTGTAGGTTGGGGGGGATTTTCTTTTCTGTCCATTTATATTTTAGCGTTTGGGCATTAGGGTTGCTGGGCTGCGTCCCGATATATTCAGAAGACTGTGTTAGTCTTCCTTTATTGGAATATTTTTCCCTGCCTTTTCGGCTTGATATTTTTGGACTGGTTTTTCCTTCATTAAAATACTACGTGTTTCCCGTACCTGAGTCTCCTGCGCCTGACTTCACCACTCCTGCAGAACTATTATTTGACAGTATCATAGCTTTCACCTGGATTCACCTGGTCAGTCTATGTCATAGAAAGAGCAGTTATTCATAATGTTTTGTATACTCAGTGTATATTAGTTTCATTTTTCATTAATTATCTTTAAAAAATAAATATATAATTTTTCTTCCACTTTGACATTACAGAGTATTTTGTGTAGATCCCTAACAATTAAATCCAATTGAATCAAACCTTTTAACACCATAAAATGTGAAGAAATCCAAGGCGGGTGAATACTTATAATTCATACAGTTTCTTGACTGTGTCCAGCTCGCTAATAATCACTGAAATTAAAGCTAGACAGTAAGGGAGCATAAAGAATCCCCCCAAAACAACGATAGAAGACAGTTTTTTGCAAAGTTTTACACAGAGGAAATATAACACATTTTCAGTGTGGCCCTTCGGAGCTTGATGAAGACCGAATGTGTTCCCCAGGGCAACATTAGTTTGACACTCCTGCTTTATACTGTACATTGTGGCCACCTTAAAGTCTTTTCTAAACCTTACACTTGCCATGGTTAAGGTTTTTAATGATTTGATCTAGTATACTGCACTGTATGATTATTTAAAAAGCCTTAGCAACTGCCCACCTATCATGCCATTCATATTCCTATGAAAAGGACATAGGCCTGCAGTGTGGTTCTTTCAGGGAAACCAACACAGGGGTGTCCCACTGAGCCACAGCCTTTGTAAATACACCATGAGCCCAGAGACCAGGACAGCTTTATGTGTGCCCAGTGAAACCCATATCAAACTGATTGGGGTGTTTGTGATCTTGAAAAGACTCTATGTGATCTCTTGTATACAGAAGTCACAACACACACACACACACTGTACACACAGGCACATACACCAAGAATGAGAAAGAGAGAGGGGGAGAAAGATTGAGAGAAAGAGAGATGTACACTGCTCAAAAAAATAAAGTGAACACTTAAACAACACAATGTAACTCCAAGTCAATCACACTTCTGTGAAATCAAACTGTCACTTAAGAAGCAACACTGATTGACAATAAATGTCACATGCTGTTGTGCAAATGGAATAGACAACAGGTGGAAATTATAGGCAATTAGCAAGACACCCCCAATAAAGGAGTGGTTCTGCAGGTGGGGACCACAGACCACTTCTCAGTTCCTATGCTTCCTGGTTGATGTTTTGGTCACTTTTGAATGCTGGCGGTGCTTTCACTCTAGTGGTAGCATGAGACGGAGTCTACAACCCACACAAGTGGCTCAGGTAGTGCAGCTCATCCAGGATGGCACATCAATGCGAGCTGTGGCAAGAAGGTTTGCTGTGTCTGTCAGCGTAGTGTCCAGAGCATGGAGGCGCTACCAGGAGACAGGCCAATACATCAGGAGACGTGGAGGAGGCCGTAGGAGGGCAACAACCCAGCAGCAGGACCGCTACCTCCGCCTTTGTGCAAGGAGGAGCAGGAGAAGCACTGCCAGAGCCCTGCAAAATGACCTCCAGCAGGCCACAAATGTGCATGTGTCTGCTCAAACGGTCAGAACAGACTCCATGAGGGTGGTATGAGGGCCCGACGTCCACAGGTGGGGGTTGAGCTGACAGCCCAACACCGTGCAGGACGTTTGGCATTTGCCAGAGAACACCAAGATTGGCAAATTCGCCACTGGCGCCCTGTGCTCTTCACAGATGAAAGCAGGTTCACACTGAGCACGTGACAGACGTGACAGAGTCTGGAGACACAGTGGAGAACGTTCTGCTGCCTGCAACATCCTCCAGCATGACCAGTTTGGCGGTGGGTCAGTCATGGTGTGGGGTGGCATTTCTTTGGGGGGCCGCACAGCCCTCCATGTGCTTGCCAGAGGTAGCCTGACTGCCATTAGGTACCGAGATGAGATCCTCAGACCCCTTGTGAGACCATTTGCTGGTGCGGTTGGCCCTGGGTTCCTCCTAATGCAAGACAATGCTAGACCTCATGTGGCTGGAGTGTGTCAGCAGTTCCTGCAAGAGGAAGGCATTGATGCTATGGACTGGCCCGCCCGTTCCCCAGACCTGAATCCAATTGAGCACATCTGGGACATCATGTCTCGCTCCATCCACCAACGCTACGTTGCATGACAGACTGTCCAGGAGTTGGCGGATACTTTAGTCCAGGTCTGGGAGGAGATCCCTCAGCAGACCATCCGCCACCTCATCAGGAGCATGCCCAGGCGTTGTAGGGAGGTCATACAGACACGTGGAGGCCACATACACTACTGAGCCTCATTTTGACTTGTTTTAAGGACATTACATCAAAGTTGGATCAGCCTGTAGTGTGGTTTTCCACTTTAATTTTGAGTGTGACTCCCAATCCAGACCTCCATGGGCTGATAAATTGGATTTCCATTGATTATTTTTATGTGATTTTGTTGTCAGCACATTCAACTATGTAAAGGAAAAAGTATTTCATAAGATTATTTCTTTCATTCAGATCTAGGATGTGTTTTTTAAGTGTTCCCTTTCTTTTTTTGAGCAGTATATTTTGCTTCCATTGAAAGTTGAATAAATCCAATCCATACAGTATATTCCACTAGTATGCTGTTACAGCAACATTGGCTGCCTTTTTCAAAGATTGAAGGTCTCGTAAATTGCTCAACATCATAATCAAAAAATATCTGCTTTCATTCTATCACGTATGACTAAAGTGCTGGGAAAACAACATACTGTACTTTTTTTTGTTTTTATATATTTACTTCGCCCCAACGTCAAGCTGTAGTGTTCACTTCCCTATCAACTGTTGTCAAGGGAATACTGTGACATTACACATGTTCTAAGTTCTCACTGAACAGGAAGTACCATCCATATGAAAAAATAAAAACAAAAATGACAAATGAAATTGGTTACATGAGAAGAAAAAAAAATTGGCCCAAAAATGAATTATTTTAATTTATTTAATACATTTTGAATACATCCAAATATATATTGAAATTTGAAAGCCTGTTATATGAAATGAAGTGCCGTTTAATATAGACCACATGTAGAATTCAATAAATCTGATTTTTTTTTATATGAATAAAGACTTGCTAAAGTGCAGAAATGAAGCATTTTGACACATCCCTCCATGCACCCTCGGTGACTTCTAAGAAGATTCTAACCCACTTACCCCCAAGTTTTCACCATAATTGTAAAGCCATAGTTATTTTGTTGCTTTGAAAAATGTGATTCTGAAGATTATTATTTATTTAATGGGATTAGTGATTCATTTTAAGGTCAACCCTGTTACGTGAACTGAACTCTCGTTTCAATATGGTGAAACTATTCCTTTTTAAATTTATTTTAAAAGAAACATTGAACATCCAATAATCAAATCATGGTGGAAAAGTAGGTTAGCTGGTTCTACTCTTTTTGGCCATTTTCTGGTGTTTTGTGGTGAAAAACTGAGCAGGTCGAGCATGACACGTCAACCCTGTTACACATAGATAGACAGGCTAGAAACGTTTTAACAATGTGAATCTTGCATTAAATTGCCACCCCCTGTTGCATACAACAAAATGTCATTCCCCCTGTCAGAAGAGGATTCACGGCTGATTTAACTAGTAATTACCAGTTGGCGGGCCGTTCAAGTGGATTTTTCTCAGATGTGGTAAATTCCCACTTCCCACTTGGTTATAAACACAGCATAACAACGCTAACCATCCACTGTAGAGCTGTATAATACCACTAATTGGAAGCACAAGACCTGGACTTACAATGTGACATTTTGTGGAGTGTTGTATGATGTATAGATTTTTATAAATCGAAACAAAATCAAATTAAAATAATAATAAAAACAGCCTAGTGCCTGGTCTCACTAGATTGTTTTTCATTATTTAATCAAGAGAAGCACTTACTATAGTACTTTTTTTATACCTCTTAAGATGGGAAAAATTGTTTTTTAGGAAGTTGAACATGTGCTCTATATGACAGGATGTAAAAATGTGTATTTCTTTTTACTCACATCACAATTTAAATTATATCCCTGCCAAAGTTTTGGTTTGGTGGCCCCAAAAAATATCCGCATTGATCAATACCTAATGAGTTATTTAAGAAGCCAAATTAGAAACCACTTTGGCCACCATGTAGACTAGATGTCATAGCAATGCATTTCTGGAATATTGTCAGGCATTACATGCATTTTTAGCATAAAAGTATCTACATCTACTTGAAATACATTTTACATGACATTAAATATATTTCTTTCCATATGGGCACTGTATATACAGTACAGTGGCTTTATGATAGCTAGCTTGCATGTCATTTCTGACAAACACATTGCATTAAGTGGACCAAAACAGCCTGGTATGTCAGCTACTCTCAAACTACAACTTTTGTGGGACACAGTCATTCATAACCATTATCGTGATGTCTGCCAAGATGGCAAAAATAAATGTTATAGAGAGAGAGTGCATGCTGCTGAGTACAGCGGGGAGAGTTTAATAGTGATTGAGAAGAAGGAGCAGGACTTGATTTATGGCCTAACAACTGATAGCAGTTTTTCTTGCAGATAGCCATTGCTCAACATTGGGACTGTAAGACATGATCTAATTGTTGAGTGTATCAGTCTTGTTACATTATCCCCCAAGGCTCTCCAGGCCTTTATTTCCTTGTAATAAAATGTTAAATTGTTGATCTGCTGCATATAGCTGTTTTTGTTACTAAGGCAGTGGTGTTTTTCACAGCTTGTACAGACAGTAATGTAATCCCATAGATAGCAAACTAAGTTATTTTGTAATCAATGAAGGAAGATTTATGTTTGTATTTAATGTATCAAGTGAATGCATAACGGATTGCCCTCATAAAGTGCTGTGTGAAGGGCATTATAGACCAGCATAGAATACCATTTTTGTTTTACTGTTTTAAATCTCTGTATATGGAACATTGCAGAAATTATGCTTTAGGGGTTTGCTAGTACTCAAAGTAAAAACAATGCAATGCCACAAATGCTATTTATTTTTGCATAAGTAAAGTCGAATGCATGCAAGTCATTGTTGTTTTATTGCGTTTATTCCTTTGACACATTGACAAGTGAAAATGCAAACGTAGATTTTTCCTCCTCTGGCTTGTCACAGAAGAAAACAAACGTTGCTTTGCTTGCATTCATTATTCCGAAATAGACGAGAAGGCAGTTCTTGTGAAGAAGTCTTAAAAAATTCCTTTCAGAGTTCCCTTTCTTCCCTGCCATTCCCTACTCCAGTAATATAACCATTTTATTCACCACAGAACTGTAGCCTTCATTTATTTGGATTGCAATACAAGTAGATGCAAACATGAGGGATGCAGTGTTATGGAGGTTTAAACAGGGGGCATCTCATTAGACTTTTTATTTTAAGTAAGATGGATAATGCTCATAGGGATGTTGTTGCTTTGTTATTCTGTTTTGGTTGTCAGAGATCGCCCTTTTGTGTTTTGGCCAGTGCAAGAGAGTGTTGTCATTACTTTCTTGGCAGGCACACTTCTCTTGGACCAATTTCGATGTCTTGTCTAAATTGGAAAGCAGAACCCATTCTGTAAATTAATTCGGATCTTTGGAATAAATCACAGCAGCTCTGAATTTTCCTCATAAGGCCTCCCCAAGTTGTGAATTCATGACATCCCAAAAACGTTTTCCCATGAAGCCTTGGTGACGTCATCTGAGATTATCAGCAGGGCAAGATGACACAAAACCTATTCATCATACTTAATTTGGAGTGAACATGTACAAGAGTTCTTTCTCAACCTAACCCATGGAAAACATTCACAAGATTGAATTATCTCTGTCTCAGCAGGGGTATAATCAAAGTCCCATTAAGATATGATTTAGAAATAAACAAGAAACTCCTAGTCACTGACCAAACCGTAAAATAAACAAAATAAAACAGTGAGTAGCAGCAGTAACACCCTGTGTTTATTATCTATGCATAGTCACTTTACAATTACCTCGACTAACCTGTACCCCTGCACATTGACTGGGTACCGGTACCCCCTGTATATAGCATCGTTATTGTTATGTACATGTATTGTATTACTTTATGATTATTTAGATATTTTTACTCAATTTTATTTAGTAAATATTGCATTAACTCTATTTCTTCAACTGCATTGTTGGTTAAGGGTTTGTAAATTAGCATTTCACGGTAATATACCTGTTGTATTCGGCGCATGTGACAAATAAAATTTGATTTGATTTGAGCAGCAGAGAGGAGACCTGGTCTGCTTACCAAATTGTACCCTATTCCATATTTAGTGCACCCTGTGGGCCCTGGTTAAAACTAGAGCACTATATAAGGAATAGGATGCCATTTGGGACGCAACCCAGGTCTCTTCTCTGCTGCTCATCCTGTGTCTGTTAGTACAAGTAGCTAGGCGAAGTGCATAAACAAGCTGGTTGTTGGATGTTGGTCAACTTTGCAGCAATACATTCACATCAGAACACAAACATAATTACTATACATTAAATTCTAGAATAGTGTTCTGATGTGAATGTATTGCTGCAAAGTCTAGTCTTGATGTATTATAGAAATTAATTCCAGCCGCATTCCAGCCCACTCTGGAAAATAAAACAGTAAAACAATAAACCATAATTATGGATATATTATGGATACAGTATCTGTACGAAGACTGTGCTTGATCTAAATCCCTGCAAGAAAAGCCACTGTCTGACACCCAGTTAATCAAGTGTCCATTGTCTAGGAAGCATACACTCCATTGGGTCTCTCATCCCGTGACACTGTATTTATTTGGTTGCAGCAGATTATCCCTCTTTAAGATTGTCCCACGGAAGGTCGAGGGACTTGATCTCCAAATGCCTTTGATATGGCAGAGAATCAGTCAATTATTTTGAAACGGTGCAGCGGCCAGGGATTAAGTGATTTAGGAGTGCAGCAGATAGACAGTACCCGGGCTGCTTTAGCCTGTGAGACTTCCACAAACAGTGCAGCACGTCAGGGCTGATTGCAGTGGCACCGGGGTAGATAAGTCAGTCTTACTATTATCCTACCTAAGCTAGGGGTGCCAAATTACAACTTCAGCCTTAAAACCCCTCTGAGTTTAGGTAAAGGATGTCTTAAGCCAGAGCAAGGAGAAAAAAAACATATTGTGAATTGCAGACTTCATGCAGTACACTACACGATTTTGGCCCCAATTTAGCTGTCCCAAACAAGTTTTTGAGATAGGAGACAAAATCCCCATGTCATTGCCTACTCAGGGCACGTGGCGATCACCGACACTTGTTTAATGTGAGCGGGTCAGAGATGCAATCTGAGGGCTACCGATCTCATCTTTGAGCAGTCCCAGATGTCCTGAAATTTTCAAATGTTGATTTTATCAGCACAAATGGTCTTGTAGTGTGAGATGTGCAACGACAAGTTTTTAGAACGGTGATCAGCAATAGCCAACGATAGCTTGCCAGAGAAAAACTCAGTGAGATGATGACGTTGTTTCACATCACCCAGAATGTGCGGACTCTCGAGCAGGAGCAAATACTACTAGTATGCGTTTGTACTTCCCTTTAACCAAAGCATCAAATCGTTACAGATCTGAGGTTCACAAGCAATGTTATTAAATTCAAAATGTTGGCTAGATATTTCAACTCTGTATGGCAAGTGTGAATGTCTGACTGAATGTTTATGAGGCTGCTTTGAGCCACAACTTGTAGTTACATTAAATCTAATCAATTTTTTTTGCGAGACAGCGTGGTATCGAGAATCCTCACGACCAAGTAAAGAATCTTTTAGTGTGTGACCACCGTCTGTGCCACATCGTTTAGTGTGCTCACCACTACGTTGGCAACACAAAAAACTTCAGGATAGACGGTTGTTTAATATGAGAGGCTCATTGATGTTAGGATTTTGAAAGTTGTGTAGTCTCCACCCGGCTTTAGTCTATGAGGTGCGTGTCCTCTGTCTTTTACTGCTGTCAGAATCCTCCCTCCCTAGTCACTAGGATGATCTGACGGATTTACAAGAGCCATAATTTAAATGTATTCCTGCCGGGTCATTGATCCACTCACCACACGAATGCTGCGTGTAGCTGCAATAAAAATGTCTGTCCGACATTGAAACATTGGCATAAATCCCAAAAAGAAAGACATTTTTCATATATTTTTCTTTCATTCATATCCTAATACACTCATAAAAAGAGACATTTTCCAAACACAACCCATCATGAGATTAAAATGGTCAGATGTAGCTCCAGGAGCGAAGCTAAGTAAAAAAGTGACAATTGGTAGTAGCGGGCTATGTCAAGGGACATAGAACTCTATAATTCAAACATGCTCTACTCCTGGTACCACTACCAACATAGCTCTTCCTTCTCAACTCCATCCCACTCTCACCCTCATCAATTTCTCCCGAGCTCTTAGCTATATGAGTTATGACACACTCCCATGCAATAAATAACACAACGTAAAGCATCCTTACCTTGCCCACGTACTGTGGGTCTGACCCCATGTACTCCTCCAGCACGAAGAACTGGTTCCATACCCAGCCCCTCTTGACTCTCTGAAACCCAGATGCCCCATTTCTCATCGGGCCCACCAGGCTCCTGGGATGCTCCTTTCCCAGACTGCTCCTGCTCAGCGGTGCGCCTGGCGGGCGTACAGGAGACAGGGAGCCTTTGTCGAAGACAAACCAAAGGAACAGTATCAGGCAGTTCCTTGTAAGCATTGGCGGTCTGTGAGTTTGAGGTCTCCAAGTTAAAGTCCCAACAAATGGAAAGCCAGATCACAACAGAAAGATGAAGGGATGCTGAATCCGTGGTGAAGGAGTTGACTGGACACAGCCAAGATTATGAGTCGCTGGCCGGGGTGGGTTGCCTGTCACGTTCAACAATTAATGGAGCTCATCACCTGGAGGAGAGAAATCAGAAAGAAATGTTAAGCTGCTTCGCCTGTATCCTTTATCTCAGTCACCTGTTGAGTAATGTTAATGTGCCCCAATTACACAACACACAGAAAACAATGCTTGTGTCAAAAGATGGCAACTAATTCTGAAGAAGAACTTTCTGCATTTTTGCTCAAAATGTCACCTTGAGTATAACAGAGTATGGAAAGAAATGACTATGGATGATCTTATAATTATGCCATAACAATTACAATTCTGTAATTTGACAGCAATACACACCTTTTATTTATTTACATGTTTTAATTAACTAGGCAAGTCAGTTAAGAACAAATTCTTATAAGACAATGACTGCCTACCCAGGCCAAACCCGGACAACGCTGGGCCAATTGTGCGTCGCCCTATGGGACTCCCAATCACAGTCGAATGTGATACAGCCTGGATTCAAGCCAGGGACTGTAGTGAGGCCTCTTGCACTGAGATGCAGTGCTTTAGACTGCTGCGCCACTCTGGAGCCAAAGTGAATGAACACTTTGGAGATTAACAACAAATAATTCAACTCCCAGCTCCCGTCCTACAGAATATTTTATTTGTCCCGATATGATATTATCTACATACTCACTTTACTGTTTCCACTGTATTTTCATTCAAATGCCATTTCAGCTATTGGAGATGGTTTAGAATTCCAAATGCGGGTGTGTGCCTATCTGGTAATGTGCCATACATGCTTGAATGTGTATCTATTTTGCTATCATTCCTGCTTTATCCATCCAGGATATTTGTTAAAAAATGTAACAAAGTGCATAGTAGAGTGTCCTTTTCAGCAAGCATCACTTGATACATGTTGCCTCCTGATAGTTTCAGAAGCTCTTAATAATAGCCTTTTGAAGTGAACACATGCCAAAGGTACAATCTTATCATGTTTCCAGGTTTGCACGCAACACATCATAGGTTAGCAGGTGGCTACTACCTATGATGAAATAGAGAAACTATGCATTTTTTTATCAGAGACCTTCATGGTGAAATAATCCATCAAAGGTCTAAATTCACACCAACCGTAAGGAATAAAGATTGTGACTTAACTTATAAAACGAACAGCAGATTTCCCTTCTTTTGCTATAAAAGGGAGCGATCACAATTTAATTGAGGATGCCTATTTTTGGCAAAGCAGTGTGCCACATGAAAACAACTTAATGAATAGAGACCATTACTTGTCCCACTGCCTCTACAATCATTCCAATTACACACTGGAATGAAACGTTGTAAGTGTGTCCCAAATGGCACCCTATTCCCTTCATAGTGAACTATGTTTGTCCAGAGCCCTATGGGCACTAAATATGAAATAGGGTACCATTTGGGATACATCTGGAGCCTTCTCCCCCCCAAAAATACTAAATAAACCCATCAGATAAGCTATCTGCTGTTCTGTGCTCTTAAATAACAGGCTCTGTGCAATTGGATGTGGGCTTAGTAGACTGTGGCGATGCCCGATTCAAAACAAAAACAACAACATATCAGACCAGTGTCAACAATAACAGAAAGAAAACATATCAAACCAGTGTCAACAGAGAGAGCCAATACTGTGTTTGTTTTTCAGTGTCTCTCATTCCTCCAATTATCACAGTCCAGTATTCACATCAACTAATACATGATAAATACTACATAATCCTGCTTTCATATCACCCATGCTAAGACATGCTTTACAACGATTATCCATTCAACATGGCCATGGGCTAGTAGTGTAGTTTAATTGCATCGTGGTAACTTAAAATGTGTACACAAAGTACAATAATGAATTGAAATACCCTCGATCCTAAGCGAATATGTTATCACAAAAGAATGTATATATAATATACTGTATATTTACACAAACTATACGTAGTTCATAAAGCCTTATTTTGAGGGCCTAGTTGTTCGCTAATACATGGGCCTGAAACTCATACACAAAACTACACCCATCATTATCATCTTTCCTGGTTGTAGTAGTTTTTCCTCAAAAAAAGCAGGGAATCTGAATTCCTTCAGACAGGAGTTTTGAGGTATAATTATGTACTCATTGCTGAAGCTCTCAGAACCCTTTACCCACAAACAGTACATTTACGTTGAACTTGACAATCTTCAGTATATGTGCTGTACATTATCCAATTGAATCCAGAAGGACAGCACGTGAATAAAATAACATTTGAGCTAATTAGGCCCAGTCATGAATCCAGTTAAGCAATTGAAAGATTGGATTTCACAAAACCTAGAAAATACAAACAAGATACTGTTGTTCTGGGCAAGTGGGACAAACCATTTTAACCAAACTTTGGCAATATACAGATGAGTGAACAATTGATTTGGTCACAGAGCCGTATAAATGAGAATCAACCGAATGTGTTCAATGCCAATCATAAATTGAGCAACCATTAACATTATTTATACCATGGGCAAACCATTTAAAACACTCAAGCGTTCAACTGTAAGTTGCTTAAGTACTTTATGCTTCAATTGAGCTATGGTCTTGTTACAATGTGATGAAATGCAATGGTGCCGATATACATTTTAATACTTTCTTGTAGTAGCATTTAAGCCATTGGATGCCAAAATAATAAACTAGAAGTCAATAATACACCCGTATTAAGAGTGGGAGTAGGAGTAAAAGCCATGGGAAATATACTCTGAATTGTCCATCAACAAAGGAGACAACTTAGTTTAGGATGATTCAACACCTGTCACACACTCTCTCTTTTGTTCCTTCCTAATGTAGTTATGAGTGATATAATAACGTGAGCACCAAGACTTTAATTGCATAACCACAACCCTCATTGACATCATTGTCTTTGATTAATTTCATAGACTTGTAACATTGGCGTCAGAGGGAGCAAATTATACCAAGGTTACACCCCCATACACCCGGACATTTAAGTTGATACTGTCACTGCAGTATCTTAAAAGTCTAAAGTAATCTGCAAAGTTCCCTTGCAGAATCAGGAGGAACTATCTCGACGAGGTCAGCCCATTGATCAGACAGGTCACTCCTTATTTAACAGAGACATAATGGGAAATGACTGTTCCCATAATTCCTGAGAATTTTGCCTACGCTCCGCTGTGCGTTCCTGGAGGGTGCTTGATGCATATTTAATGAGATAAGTTCATTAGCATGTGTCGGCCCTCGGTGCCAAGCCCTGACCCACCGTGTCTGCCTCAGATAACACCACGCAGCCGGCTGACAGCATTCTCACACATCACCACCCATAATCAAAGAACATATGGCTCACCGAGCTGGTGGCGCAGATTGGGAACCGTAAGAGACTCCCTCGGAAAGTTACTAGTTGTCAAGGCCGTCGTAAACATGACAAACAGATAAACGGTATTGACTCTGGCAGAGTGAAAAAAAGAGAACTGTTATCGGGTTGAAGTTCTCCTTCTGCATATATTGAATTTTTTATGATGTGGAGGGTGATATTTTAATTGTGTCACCACCACAGGTGCATTGCTGGGTGACATGAGTGTCATCCTGAGGTGCAGAGAAGTCAAAGTTGTTTTAATAAGGTTAAGGACACGTCTGGACCAGATTCAAGAGTTTTTAAACAAGACATGACTCTCAGATGTCTTGTAATTTTGTTTATATTACAAAGTTTGGCCATGGTTCTAAGGGGACAGGTGTCAAAGACTTTTCAGAATATGAAATTTAGACATACCATTATATGGTGGTTCTGCCTCCTGTAGCTCAATACACACTGTCATTTCTGTATAACAAATGTGACCCGATTCGGGAAACTAGGTGTATGTTGCAAGCCACAACTTCACAGGAGATCCTTTTGAATATGTTTTTATCAAAGTGTGTTTTTTGGCAGAAATGCCTTCTCGAACATGTCAACTTTAATGTGCCTTAATAACACATTTGTATGCTATCTGTAAATACGAATAAAATTGTTAAATTACGAGCCTTGTTGGTTAAGCCACAGAAAAAGTAAGCAACCTTCCCACTAGCCATAATTGGGCTGGACATGCCAAGACAGGAGTTCGGATTGGTCTGCCATATCGAAGGCTTCTGTCTATTTGAACTTGTCAGTCTGTGTTGGTAATTCTGACGATGCAGCTTGTTTAAAAACGTATTGTGTAGTAGAGCTGCATAAGTGTTGCTCTCCTCTTTCTGGAGGATCAAGTTTTGAAATCAGTGGAATTAGAGTATGATAGTTAAAGAGATGGAGAAAACACCAGTATCCGGATTACATCTTCAAACTCAGGGCAACCGTGGTATGGCATTCCTGACAGGGAGATGTATACATTATCATGCACGATGGACCCAAGTAAGATAGTCTAGCATTAGCTAGCACAATTTTCAGATATTACACGTTTATAATTTTGGCAGAAAGTGGTTTCATTTCAAGCTAAAGTGTACTGTTAGCTAGCTAGATAAAGTTAGCTTGCTGGCTCCCTAGCTGAAGTTATTATTTGTTTGCTTTTCTAGATAGAGCCTAATGTTAGCTAGCTAACATTGAACCTGGTTGGTGAGCTTCCAGGACTGTGGCATTGTTGTCACTTTGTTCATTGTTGTTTAATTAGCTAACATTAGCTGGCTGGCTCATTAGCTAATGTTATGTGACGTGTGTGATCTTAAACGTTGTTTACCTAGCTAGGTTCATTGTTTACCTAGCTAGCTAGATAACTATATGTCTTTAGCTAAAGTGTACTGTTAGCTAGCTCGCTAACGTTAGTTGGCTGGCTCCCTAGCTGACGTTATTATTCATTTCCCAGAGCTGTTTGCTTTTCTAGTTAGAGCCTAATGTTAGCTAGCTAACATTGAACATGGTTGATTAGCTCCCAGCGCTGTGGCATTTTTGCCACTTTGTTTGTTGTTGTTTAACTAGCTAACGTTAGCTAGCTGGCTCGTTAGCTGGCGTTACGTGACATGTGTACAACACCCGTTGAAAATGGCCGGTGCCAGTAAACGTCTGAAAAAATGCATAATTAAATTATTACCAGCAGAGCTGGTTAGGCTGTTTTCATGTTATCCAGAGGTAAACAAATGATCGGCCAGAGCGTCAAGTGTGCGCTCAGAGTGCGCCCCCCCGAGATTGGTGGGGCTAAAGCTTAAGAGGGTGTGAACGATGGTGAATGGGTGTAGACAAGGAAGAGCCCTTCACTAGATACCAAAACATTCAAAGGCGATTTTCTCAAAAGTGAGTTTACAAGTTGATTAACTTTCAAAGCAGAATTACTTTCCCATTGTTCCTCAAATGCAGTGGATGATATACCATGTTTTAGCGCTGAGTCTCTACTTTTATCCAATGTAAAAAACACAATTTCGAATTTTGCTACGTAAGACCGAATCCAGGTGCTGGATCTCAAATATGGTAGTGGATCAGTGTGTGCAACTGTAAGTAATACAAAATATGAATTCAGTTGTTCTCTCAGGATAAACCCATGAGCAAATATAATTGGGGAGATAAAGATAAACATTCATTTCAAAATTCAACAGTAATTTATTTTCTAGATGCTGTGATTCAAACATCTGCATGTTTCACTCTCTGAAGAATTCATATGCCAATCATATGTCAGATATGCATTTTTACTTAGTTAAGTCTCTCTCTCTCTATGATGCTCTGCATGAATGTGTATACCAATTTGCTTTGTGTCAAACTGAGCTTGTTCATGTCAGTGCCGCATACTCATCTTGGTGCAGAACACAATGCTGCATAACAGCTGATTAAGGGGCTTTCTCTGCACTGAAAACTCATCTGGTAATGACAGCAGATTTTTCAGGGTTCGACAAACTCAGCATAATGCTTAAGGCACAGAGCGAGAAACTGGAGGGAAGCTGTGGCTGGTGGGCTGGCACAATCCCTACTGAATAAATATGAACAGGCATTCAGAGACACGACCCAAATAAGGAAAAAACACCTCCAACATCAGTGGAGAGTGTAGCCAGTGCAGTCGTGTTTACATCGGCCAGACCAAAGCAGGTCTTAATATGCCTGGGAGCCTCAGGGACTAGAGGAGGAGGAGAACATAACATTGGTGGAAAGGTAAAGAAGACGGGAAAGGAAACGTAGTCAAAGAGAGAAAACGTGTCAGAGGAGGACAAACTACCTGGAGGGTGAGAGGAGGGGGAAGGTAATAAAAATGGACTAACAAATGTCCAATCAGGCTACATAAATAATCAGGGAGTAAAGGGCCCAAAGGGCTGTGGTCAAAAGTAGTGCTCTATTTAAGTGATAATGCCCGAGAAGCTGGTGTTGGGAGGATATATTGGCACGGATGTTGTTAACTGTGCCAATATACATTATTCTCTAAACACCGGCTTCGAGGGCATTATCACTTTATACAACGGGTTAACAAGATATTTAAATAATGATTGACATATTTTCATTAAAAACGTTATTTTGATCAATTTATTCATACTATTTCATCCTTCCACAAGATATAGTCCTGACACAAATCTAGGCTTGCTACCCAAGCCGGCTGGTCGCTGGTTCTATTGATTCCATTGCCAGAGACGCGACCCAGTTGTTTGTTCTAAATGTTCCATTGCCATACTGGCATGCAACGTTCTTATCCCTTGCTTGCTAGCTAGCAAACTGCGGCTAACTTACAGTCAATGCCTTGTTTCTTGTAATGAGACTCCTTGCAGCCATTGGCAATGTCCACTTTAGGTATAATGCCAGGGAGCTGCTTGTGGAGCTCCTAACGCAGTTCCACCTCAGCAGTTCTACGTCTAACACTGCCAAAACAGCCGCTATGCGGATGTCAGCTAAGGTGGATCTGTTTGAATAGAGTCCTTTATGTGTTCTCATTGTGTTTCATCTAAAAGCACAATCAAATTACCTGGATTGTAGTTGAGATTACATTAAAAGTACATCGTGCAAGTGATCAATGAGGTTCGAGATTCTGTGCAGATTATTATAGCAATTGTGAAGATCTCCACAGACCTGCAACCTTTGCATGCTATTTTGAACATGCACACTTTCTATGATTACATAAGAAGACATTTATAGTTAAAGTAACCTCAAAATATGGCCATGGATATGTTACTCTTTTTAAGGTTGAAAAAATACTGTTACAATAGTTTGTAAGGTATGTCTGGTATAACTGTAGGCTATTTACCGTATTACAAAGTAATATTGCATTGTACATGGTTGTCAACGCAACCTAATATCACAATTTGAAGGAGATGTATCTTTAATTCCAGTTTGGCTAGAAATGAATAATTGATATGTTGGATTCACGTCTCCATCTCAACCAAAAATCTAAGTTGAAGAATAGGACTAAATCAAATCAATTTAAACTTTCATTTTTGGTTGAGATGGAGATGTAAATCCAACATATTAATTATCAACTTGAAGATAACATTTCAGTTATCCAAACCTTGAAACTCTAGTCTTAGTTAAATCCCGGATTCACTTCGCTTGCTTCAATGACTTTGCAAATGCTATATATGCTATACACTACCGTTCAGAAGTTTGGGGTCACTTAGAAATATCCTTTTTTTTAAGAAAAGCAAATTTTTGTCCATTAAAATATCATTAAATTGATCAGAAATACAGTGTAGACATTGTTAATGTTGTAAATGACTATTGTAGCTGGAAACGGCTGATTATTAATCGAATATCTACATAGGCGTACAGAGGCCCATTATGAGCAATCATCACTCATGTGTTCCAATGGCATGTTGTCTTAGCTAATCCAAGTTTATCATTTTAAAAGGCTAATTGATCATTAGAAAACCCTTTTTCAATTATGCTAGCATAGCTGAAAACTGCTGTCTGATTAAAGAAGCAATAAAACTGTCTTTCTTTAGGCTAGTTGAGTATCTGGAGCATCTGTCACTCCCTGATCTGTTTCACCTGTCCCTGTGATTGTCTCCACCCTCTCCAGGTGTCGCTTATTTTCTCCAGTGTATTTATCCCTGTGTTTCCTGTCTTTGTGCCAGTTCGTCTTGTATGTCAACCAGCTGTTTTCCCATCCTCCTGCTTTTTGCTATTCTCCTTTTTCTAGTCCTCCCGGGTTTTGGCCCTTGCCTGTTTCTGGACTCTGTACCTGCCTTCCTGACCTCCTGACCTTTCTGCCTGCCTTGACCACGAGCCTGTCTGCCACTCTGTACCTTCTGGTCTCTGATCTGGTTTTGACCTTTTGCCTGTCCACGACCATTCTCTTTCCTACACCTTTTGGATTAATAAACAGTGTAAGACTCCAACCATCTGCATCTGGGTCTCGCCTTGTGTCATGATGGCATCAGCATTTGTGGGTTCGATTACAGGCTCAGCATTGCAAGAAACAAAGACCTTTCTTCTGAAACTCGTCAGTCTATTCTTGTTCTGAGAAATGAAGGCTATTCCATGCAAGAAGTTGCCAAGAAACTGAAGATCTCGTACAACGCTGTGTACTACTCCCTTCACTGAACGGTGCAAACTGGCTCTAACCAGAATAGAAAGAGTAGTGGGAGGCCTCGGTGCACAACTGAGCAAGAGGACAAGTACATTAGTGTCTAGTTTTGAGAAACAGACGCCTCACAAGTCTGTGCTAACATAATTGCAAAAGGGTTTTCTAATGATCAATTAGCCTTTTAAAATGATAAACTTGGATTAGCTAACACAACGTGCAATTGGAACACAGGAGTGATGGATGCTGATAATGGACCTCTGTACGCCTATGTAGATATTCCATTAAAAAAAATCTGCCGTTTCCAGCTACAATAGTCATTTACAACATTAACAATGTCTACACTATATTTCTGACCAATTTCATGTTATTTTAGTTGACAAAAAAATGGCTTTTTAAAAAATAAGGACATTTCTGTGACCCCAAACTCTTGAACGGTAGTGTATACTGTATCATTGATATGTGACTTATAAAGTATGGTTACATTTAATTTGCTCTCTTAATTAGTGATCCCTTCGCACCAATCCTGTTAATGGGATTAATTTGACAACACCCAGCGAAATAACAGCGCTCCAAATTCAAAAACAGAAATACTCATAATTCATAAATCATACAAGTGTTATACATGGATTTAAAGATGAACTTCTTGTTAATCCAGCCACAGTGTCAGATCTCAAAAAGGCTTTACGGTGAAAGCAAACCATGTTATTATCTGAGGACAGAACCCCAGCAAACACACATGAAAATCATAATTCAACCCGCCAGGCACAACACAAAAGTCAGAAATAACATATAATGCATGCCTTACCTTTGAAGATCTTCTTCTGTTGGCACTCCAATATGTCCACTAAACATCACAAATGGTCCTTTTGTTCTATAAATTCTGTCGTTATATATCCAAAATGTCCATTTATTTGGCGCGTATGATTTAGAAAATACAATGGTTCCAACTCGCGCAACATGACTACACATTATCTAATTAGTTACCTGTAAACTTGATCCAAACATTTCAAACAACTTTCCTAATCCAACTTTAGGTATTTTTAAACGTAAATAATCCATAAAATTTAAGACAGGATAAACTGTGTGCAATACCGGAGGAAAACAAAGTGGAGCGTGCTGTCAGGACACGCGCCTCAACCACAACAGTACACTTCACTCGACCCTTGTTCTGAACAGGGCTACTTCTTCATTACACAAAGGAAAAACATCAACCAATTTCTAAAGACTGTTGACATCCAGTGGAAGCGATAGAAACTGCAAGCAACTGCCTTAGAATTCTAGATTCCCATTGAAAAGCAATTGAAAAGAGTGACCTCAACCAAAAAAAAATCCTGGATGTTTTGTCCTCAGGGTTTTGCCTGCCAAATAAGTTATTTTGTAACAAGAACAATGGTGGCTTCTGCTTAATGTCATGACTGTCCTGATCAGGTCAGGGTACAGGAGACCACCACACTACAGATTATCTCCCAAACCCCCAACAGAGGAGGAGAGATCTAGGGGTCTGAAGATGTGGGGGTTTTATGACCCTCACGCCCATGATAAACCTTAGGCCACAGAGAAATTCCTTTGTCCTCACAATGGAGAACTGGCCTCAGAACATTAAACATGCAATAAAGGGACTTTGGAACAATGGTTTCCGTCAGCCACAATGGTGGTCATGACGAGAGGTGGAATATGAAAATGTATGTAACTTTTGTGTTGTTATTAAAGGTTAAGAGATGACGTTATTATGAAAACATTGTACCTTTAAGAGTTTTCCCAGTATATGCCTGATGTTTATACATTGTACGTTGTGTGGAAAATATCCAAATCAAAGAGAATGTTTTGGTAAAGATGAGATGTGAAGTTAGTGTCTAAAATAGGATTTTAGTCAAATCTAGGCCTTGTCCCTTAACTTGGTCCGCCCAGAGAATTGCCCTAAAGGCGGTTACGCCCACTTCTGACCCGAGGGTATAAGACAGGAGAGTGAAGAATTAACATATCAGACTAAGAGACCCAAGCTGCAGCGAAGGTCCAACAAAGTCAACGAACCCAAAATGAAACACAAGGTTGAAGACAAAGAAATCTTTTTCTACACGAGCTACGGACGAGTAGCTGTGTCTAAGCGGGTGAATTCAAGCCGAACCACCCAGCCTCCACTCTCCATTGAATCGTGGTATCTACACTGTTCGAGTCCTAAGCTGTGAGCTCTGAGCTACAGAGCTGTCTGTCCTTTCAGAGCAAGGGCGAGGGATCAGACCACTAAGCCAAGAAGGACACTGACATCGTGAGGACAACCAGAGAGTTGCGCCGGAGAAGTGCGTCATTGAGAAGCCTAAACGACCCACTCGGAGCTTCCCACCTGAGACCTCCAACACGTAATTACATCATTATATTCTGACCCATAAGAGCGGCAGTTCGGGGCAAGGCTAGGTTTAAATAAGCATAGCTGACAGATGAACCCAAATGTATATTTCTCTCGTGTACTTTCTTTGTTTCTCTCTCTTTTAAATCCCCATTTTGGGTAACACATGCCATAGTGTGTTGGCCCGTTATACTAAGTCCTAATCAATAGCCTAGACTGTGTTTTGTGTATGTGTATTTTTATCATCATTTTAGCTTGCTAGTAAATAAATAATCAACTAAGATTGGTGTGGTAAACTCATTGGTGTAGCCCGGGTTCGTGCAGATTCCCGGATTATGCGACGTTCAGACATGAGACTAGAGGTTGATTAATTTAGCCACGGTTGTAAAATCGATATTCTGATATTATTTGAGTTAATTTGGGAAATAGAATGGTGCCCCAGGTGGTGCCCCAGGTTAATGAGTTAATAATTGCTTGATTCATTGCTTAATTCATTTAATCACGCAAGTATAAACCGTTAATCATTCGATGAGCAACAGTCGTCACATTAACTAATACAACGTCACGACATATGGCGCCCCGTGTGAGGCATCTAAGATAGGACTAGGCCGCACTGTTGGGTTAGTCCATATCAATTGTGTAGCAAGATATATACATTCCATTAATAGCTATAGGCAGGACTAGTGCAGGAGAGAAGTGTGTGTTTGTCGTTCCATTTCACCCAGATACTGGTCGGAAGAGAACGACCCCTGTTGTATATCTGACCAAAGCCAGTGTGAAGGGGGGTCTACTGAATGCTACGAGCTAGGGCATATGTACCAGCCGATGCAGGCATTCTGAGAAATAATACTAGTTGGGCCTAACGTAGTGTTATTTCTGTCGATCGCTTTCAGGAGTGATCTGACTCGGTAACAAGTAATTCCTAGAGCAGAGGACATATGAGCCAGCCATTACGGAAATTAGAGTAGATATATTCGTTTGACCGAAGCGAAGTTATTATCTCTCTGCCTCTCGCGTTTGGTAATGGGAAGAGGTTAAGGGTTGAACGTGAGACGTCACCAAGTAAACCTGTTCCCTTGTTGGAGGGAACTTCCCTTGTGCGGCGAGGGGGAAACCCCGCGCAAGGAAAGCTAAGCATTGCGCCAGATGCTAAGCTAACAAAGGGGAGCAGCCATTTTTGTTTTCCTCTTTGTTCATAGTGAATTCCCGCGTTAGGCGGGAATCCTGTGAGATCTCAGCTTGGGCTATCCGTAACCTCTGGCGAAGAATCGGCAGTCATTTTTGTGAAATAAGTCAGGTTACGCTGTAGGATATCAAACCAGTCTTAAAACTTCTTAGGGCTAGGGGGCAGTATTGAGAATTTTGAAAAAAATATGTGCCCATTTTTAACTGCCTCCTACACCAACTCAGAAGCTAGAATATGCATATTATTGTTCAGGTTTGGATAGAAAACACTCTGAATTTTCTAAAACTGTTTGAATGGTGTCTGTAAGTATAACAGAACTCATATGGCAGTCAAAACCCTGAGACAAATTCTGACAGGAAGTGGATACCTGATGTGTTGAATTACCTTTAAGCCTATGCCATTGAAACACACAGGGGCTTATTAATCGTGGTGCACTTCCTATGGCTTCCAATAGATGTCACCAGTCTTTACAAAATGTTTTGAGTCTTATACTGTGAGATCTGACCGAACAAGAGCCATGGAACGGTGGTGGCCGATTAGACTCTGGCGCGCGAGTTCATGTTGGGTACTCTCGTTCCAAATACGTTTTAAAAGAGAATGCATTCGTCCGCCTTGAATATTATTCATGTTCTGGTTAAAAAAGGCACTAATGATTTATGCTATACAACGTTTGACATGTTTGAACAAACGTAAATATTTTTTTGCCCCTCGTTCATGAAGTGAAGTCCGGCGGGCATAGATCATGTGCTAACAACACGGAGCTTTTTGGACATAAATGATGAGCTTTTTCGAACAAAACTACATTCGTTATGGACCTGGGATTCCTGGAAGTGACATCTGATGAAGAGAATCAAAGGTAATGGATTATTTACATAGTATTTTCGATGTTAGACCTCTCCAACATGGCGGTTAGTCTGTATCGCAAAGCGTATTTTTCTGGGTGCAGTGCTCAGATTATTGCAAAGTGTGATTTCTCAGTAAGGTTATTTTTAAATCTGGCAATCCGGTTGCGTTCAAGAGATGTAAATCTATAATTCTTTGAATGACAATATAATATTTTACCAATGTTTTCGAATAGTAATTATTTAATTTGTTGTGCTGATTGACTGCCGATTATTGGAGGGAAACGATTTCCTGAACATCAACGCCATAGTAAAACGCTGTTTTTGGATATAAATATGAACTTGATAGAACTAAAAATGCATGTATTGTCTAACATAATGTCCTAGGAGTGTCATCTGATGGAGATTGTCAAAGGTTAGTGCATAATTTTAGCTGGTTTTCTGCTTTTGGTGACGCCTGTCTTTGAATTGACAAAACATTACACACAGCTATTGTCAATGTACTCTCCTAACATAATCTAACTTTATGCTTTCGCCGTAAAGCCTTTTTGAAATCGGACAACGTGGTTAGATTAAGGAGATGTTTATCTTTCAAAGGGTGTAAGATAGTTGTATGTTTGAGAAATTTGAATTATGACATTTAATTGTTTTCAAATTTGGCGCTCTTGATATTTCACCTGTTGTTGATAGGGTGTACCAGGGGTGGCACATTTGCGTCCCACATAGCCCCTAGAGGTTAACAGATTAGATATCATTGTCTTGTTCAATTTTATACTTACATTAAATTGATACACTACCTTTCCAGGTTGGTTATGGTAATAATACACACACGAATGTGCCATAACCAATGAGACATGGTTAAACTGTTCAACGTTAACTTAGACATAGCAACTACTTCAGGTTAATTAAAGCTAATTCCTTTAGCCTATACGGGGTTGACTAATCATTCAAATTGATTAATAGAATTAAGCTGTTTTACCAGCTTAATGGTGTTTAGGTAAACTTTTTAACAGAATTGTAAAATTCTATTTTCACTGGTACCCTGTCGATTTTAGCTTGTGTTAACAGTGACCTCCGGTGGTGAAGAATCACCAGTAATAATTTTTTAATAATTCAGGTTATGCTGTACGATACCTAACCAGTCTCAACTGATTGGATATCATTGTCTCGTTCAATTTAATATACATTAAATTGCTACAATACCTGTCCAGGTTGGTTATTGGAATAATACGCAAACTAATGTGTTCTAACCAATGAGACATAGTTAAACTTCTCAACATTAACTTAGAGACAGCAACTCTTTCAGGTGAATTAAAATTAAAATTCCCAAATAGCCTCTACAGGTTAGATTTATCATTAAAATAGATTTAATCAATTAAACCTGTTTTGGCAAGTTCAGTAATAACCAACTCACATTACTGACCCAGTCTTGATGATTCATTGACGTTTACAAACTGAGTTAAATTGTGTTTGCAGCCTCCAACTAAAAAAAAAAAAAACAAACATTACGCAAATTGAAATAACTGACAATCATAATAATGAGCAATCCATCAGATGGGTTTCCACCCATTTCCCCTGTAATCAGTGGACCTTCACCCACAGAAAGATTGATCGCGGACCTCAGCAACGATGCAAATCCTAACTATGCCGAGGGGCTGAAAATGTTAGATTTCAATGCCATAAGCGAGAAAAATGCAGACATTGCGACAGACGCTCTTCAAAATAGACCATCAGGCGGAGGCCTTGTGAAGGTTCTCTCCAGTTTAGCCCTCAACTATGCCTACCAGCAGAGATGGACAGTGCACCAGTACCTCAGTGCCCAGCAGAGGCACGAGCAGGAAGCTGGGGAGTTCAAGGTACAGGTGGAGAGAACCAGGGAGCTGGCATCGAAAGCCGAAAAAGATAAGCTACTGCTAGCCGAGGAACTGTGTGTGAGAACAGATAAATTGGAAGATCTGTCTAACACTTATAACAAAGAACGCGAACAAACTCTTGACCAAGTCCGTATTCTAAAAGAACAACTCGGTTTAGCCAAAACTAAATACGATGAAGTCCATGAGAAACTAGATGAATCGGACGAGCTAGCTAGAAAACGGGGCGAGCAAATTGATGCCCTGCAAACGGTTGTGAATGAAACCACTCAAAGCAATAATGCTCTATTCCAAAAGCTGCAGACCAAAGACGGTCAGTTAATGAACACAATGACCAAGTTGGAGGACAAAACAGCAGAACTCATTGAAGTCGCTGATTTAATGAAGGATGAGAAAGACCAGGTGAGAAAGTTGGAAAATGTGACCTCTAAACAAAAAGAGGACATCGCATCACTGGATCTCTCACTCCACACTCGCGACCTCTCCCTGTAAACCATGACAGATAAGTATGAGGCTGAGCGAAGCAAGGGCGACACCTACGTGTCGAAAATAAACACCCTCAACTCCCAGGTGGACTCTGCGATGCAGCATAACACCACCCTTAGGTATCATCTGGAGGAACTCCAGAACAGTCACGCGCTATCGCGGGACAACCAAACCAAGCAACCTAGCTCACATCCGGAGCTAAGAGAACGAGGGAATGTAGATGACAGGAGATTTCGGCCTCTTTCTCTTGGCCATTCGGCCCACAGTGAATTGGGGCCTCCTCGCCAACACAACCACAGCTTGACTTTTCCTCTTGGCCTCTCGGCCCACAATTCTCCACGGGAGAGTGCAGATGCTCCCCACGCACTTGGCGGGGATCGCCTTGACAAAATCGTCAAAAACTTCCGCCTCTTCGACGCCGTTCCGGGAAAGCCAAACGACACTGAGACATTCTTAGCAGACATAGAGGACGCCTTGGATGGCTACCCAAATGCTACGAATGCAGACAGGCTCTATCTTTAGAAGCGAACGTCTAACAGACACGTGACAAGGTTCATCCGTCTACAAGAGCAACACGTGCAAAACGACTATGCTAAACTTGCCACGGTTTTGAAAATAGAATTCAGTGGTTCTGTGACTCGCAAACACGATAGTTCGTTGGCTAACAATATCAGACAAGCTCGAAATGAACACCCACAAGCCTACTATCACCGGCTTCGTTCAGCTTACTTTGGCATGCTCACTGAAACAGGAATGGAAGACCTATTACCGTTCAAACAACTTTTTCTGTCAAACATGTCTCCCAACTTCATTAACTACTTGGGCCCTACTGCCCACGTCGGGTTGCCAATCTCGACGCTCCTAGAGCTGGCAAGCACCGCTTTTGAAGCATCAAAAGCAAGCCAGGCTAGAGCCCGGACACCTCGACTTTCGAGCTTAGGCGGGAACCATCACTCGAATTAGAAGGGGCTGCATCAGGGACATATGCTGTAAAAGAGGACGATCAAAGGGGGTGGCTACCAAGTAACCACCACCCCGACAACCACCGCCGTAACAATAGCTACGATGAACGTCCCCAATCTAACAGGTCCCGTAGAGATCAACCTAGCCGACATGCCCCTCCGCCTAACTCTCACAAAGGGTCAGGACACAAGGGTAACAAGCGTAACAAGGGCAGCAAAGTGTTCAACAATGATTTAAACGCTAACCGAAATGATATAGAAGCTCTGATAAAAGATGTACTGCATCGTATGAAATTTGAGAAGGAGGACAAGGATAAGTCCTCATGACTAGGCGTAAAATCGTTGGAAACCAAGTCCGCCGAAATTCATGCAATTCAAGAGGACGCAAACATTTCCATTACCCCCGCCCCCACTCAAATCCCTGTCCAGGTACCGCCCGCTCTAGACACAAGCCCGCAGGTTTTGTCTACAGACTTGGACACGGAGGTGGAGATGCACAAGATAAGCAGCTTTGCAACAGATGATTCCTCTCCCATTCCGATAGAGGACCCACTGGGTCACGTAGGTGACTTATCTGTCTTGGAAATCGACACAGATTACAAACCGCTCCGTTCTCCCAACCCACTCCATTTTGTTGGGGATATGACGAGAAAAACCAACTCAAACAGGCCATACCTTAGAACAGTCCTGGAGGACTGTGTGACCTGTCACGCTCTGATAGATTCGGGTTCGACAATTTCCCTCATATCCGAAACCTTGCTGGATGAACTAAAAAGGGCAGTGGACCCAACAAAACGTTGGTTGAAAACGGAACATTGCGATACGAATATTCGAGGTTTCACTCAAGCTACCTCGCCCCTAACCAAACGTCTCCTATTTAAACTCAACTGCGAAAGCGTGTCACTGATACACCCCGTGTATGTGACTAGCATCGAAATCGAACGGATGCTGATTAGGAGTGATTTAATTGACCGTTTGGTACCACTAATGGATTGGAAAACCAATCAAATCTGGTAACAGATACCTATGCCAACTACGTTGACTTCGCCGCATTCTTCCAAGGTTACCTGCCATACATTGTGCAACGACGTGGGTCTGACGTCAGCATCTGACGCAAACCCGGTGAACTTGGCCATGAGCCCGCCATTTGTGGCAAATGACAATGTGAGTTCGACTCGGAACTTAACCGAACATGAGGTTTTCTTGTGCGGCTTGGGTGATTCACCAGCCGACACTTACCGCCCTCCTCTGATAGGGGGCGTGTGCCTAAACGGCACTATGGCTGAGGATACCAGGCTGGCCACCTGGTCAGAAAAATCCGCAATCAGTTTGGAAATGTTCAACGAAATTTCGAAAACGGCTAACTGCCATCCCCTTGTGCCGAAAACGTTTAGATTTCCACTGGGAACGACTCCCCAGACAACACTCACCGCAATAGGGGTGAGTGCGCTATCGATCTGCATTGGAACCAAGGAAGTATCCCACTACCTACTGGTTGTCGCGGACCTCCCACATACAGTCTATGTGGGAGCGGACATTTTGGTAAGATTGGGTGTTAAACTTGATACCATACACCAAGTTCTTTGGTCTTTGGCGCAGCCAAACCAACATGCCTTGTCTTTCGACCCGGTGCGAATGGCTTCTGGGCAGACTATTCCTGAAGCTTGCAAGGCGATAACTGAGTCCGCCATGTTGATACCGGCAAGAACCACAGAGGTTTCTGTAAGACTGAACCTGGCGCCCGGATACCGGATGGAAGGCACCACTGCGTTCTTCCAACCCTCTCCAAAACTATTCGACTTGGGGCTAACTATCAATGGCAACCCACTGTTGGAACTAACCACTAGATCCACTTACCTCCTGGTACAAAATCTAACTCAAGCGGATATTTCCATTCCTCGGCACACTCAGCTAGGAACATTGATCGATTACGCCTTCCATGATTTTGAACTAGTTGTTCCCGTGATTGGGCCTCTTCCGTCCCGTGATGGCGAGGGAGGTACGCTGTTTACTTGTCAGTCAAAAGCAATAGCACTAACTCCCGTATTGCCACTGGACGACACATCAGCGTTCCGGCTGGATCTCGATCCTGACAGCAACCTGTTAATGTACTCCATCGTCATGGAGGATGATATTGCGTCTCCTCCTGCATGTGAAGTACACTCTTGTGAGGTTACAACCGATGACTCTTCCAAAAGTGACATGCCGTCACCACCCGATGAAGACCTGTACAATGTCGCCGAACCATATCCTGGTTTCCATGCACAGGTAATACTACTGTCGGAGGCTGATGCTCTTGTCAATGACACTGAACGCCATCAGTTGAGAGAATTGTTTAACAAACACAGTGAGATCTGGTCGACAGACTCGCTGGATTGCGGGGTTACGGGTATCCATGTGGTGCGTATTCCTACGCCACCCGGAGCAACTCCTACGTTTGTTAGACAGTACAAAATCCCGCTCGCAGCATACGCAGCAGTTCAAGAGATTATCGATTCCTTATTAGCTAAACAGATAATCAGGGAATGTAACAGTACGTACAGTGCTCCCGTGTGGCCCGTTCTGAAACCAACGGGTAAATGGCGTCTTACCATTGACTATAGACAACTCAACAAACTGGTTCCGTTGTCTCGTTGGCCAATGACACAGCTTGACCAAGAGTTGCCAAAGGTGGCAAACGCCAAGTACTTCTCCACCGTCGACGTGGCAAATGGTTTCTGGACCATGACAGTCGACCCGCATGACCAACAGAAGTTGGCTTTCTCTTTCTCGAACAAGCTCTTCACGTTCAATCGTTGCCCATTCGGGTATGCGAACTCCCCCTCAGAGTTCAACATCTTCCTGCACAAGGCGATGCCAGACGCAGCCTCTAGGGGGACGATAATTTACGTGGACGACGTTCTCATGAGAAGTGAGACTTGGTCACATCACCTCAATGAAATGGACCACGTTCTCACCCAACTCGGGACTGCAGGGGCTAAGTTGGCCATCATGAAAGGACAATGGTGCAGGACCAAAGTAAACTACGTTGGGCTTCTGGTGGGTGCCGAGGGCATCCTGCCACAGTCTAACAGAATCCAAGCAGTCCGCAACATCAAAACACCTACAAACCTTCACGAGGTGCGCAGCTTCTTGGGAGTATGTAATTACTCCCGTCAATTCATCAAAAACTACGCCGACTTGTCAAAACCGTTGACTCACCTTCTTCAGAAAGACACCCCATTCGTTTGGGATGCCACTCACAACGAAGCGGTGGCTTCCTTGAAAAACCTGCTTTGCGAGGCACCCTGCCTGGTATACCCCAACAAAGACGAGACATTCTTTTTGGAAGTCGGTTTCTCAGAGCACTGCCTTAGCGCTGGGTTGTACCAAAAATACGACCAAGACAAACGGGTGGTTGCTTACGTGAGCAAAACACTCAACCCCGCCGAACACAAATACTCAGACTGCGAAAAAGCGCTACTGTCGACAGTCTGGGCGATCAAACACTTCACCAGTTATGTCGGCGGACAAAAGGTGATCATAGAAACATGTCACCAGCCTGTGACTTTTCTGAAAAGCCAACGAATCCGTGAGGGTGCTGTACACAACAGCAGGATAGCGGCTTGGCTCATGACGCTGCAGAGCCATGATGTTGTAATCAACTACGCAAAAGCAAAAAACCTGCCTTTGGGCAGTGCTTTGGCGGTGTGTCAACACTGTGGTGACGATGAAACCGACTCCGGACCACCCCCGCGTGACATCGCTCCGCCATTGCCTTCGAACCATCACTATTTCGAAGAGAACGTGTGTCTCGACATGCCGATGGCATTTGTCGATGGCTGTTCTTACCGCCATCTAGACCACTTGCAAGCTGGGGTGGGATTGGTATGGCACAACGACGTTCCGTGCAAACCACTTCAATTTCAGCTTGGCAACAAGACCAGCCAGTTTGCAGAAGTGGCTGGCGTGCTGATCACCCTGCAAACAGCGGTGAAACACGAATTGGCAGAACTGGCGATCTGCACCGACTCAAACTACGCGAGACTCACCTTCTTATGCCACTTGCCGTTTTGGAAACAAAAGCACATGACTACTTCAAGTGGTAAAGAGGTGAAAAACAAAGAGCTCATTCTAGCTTGTGATGACCTCATCACCAAACACGACATACAGGTGTATTGGAAGAAAGTCAAGGGACACTCCAAATCACCTGGTCGTGACAAACTTGGCAACGACCATGCTGACAGCATGGCGAAATCTGGTGCAATTCACGGCACCCCTTGGGTGTTTGATGCTCGAGATGAAAAACCCACTGAGGAAGCTATGGTGTCTGCGGTAACGCGTAGCCATGTAGCACCACAGAAAACGTCTTCGCACAAACATAATGTGTTGCTAACGCATTCATTCATGAATGGCGACCTGGTAGCAATGCAACACCAAGATGAGTCCCTCGCCACTTTGATGGCATTCCTGTCAACCAACCAGTGTCCGAACTGGCTTTGGCAGGTTCACACAACTTGCGTTCGCTGTGCGCAACTAAACAGCACTTCACACTTGTAGATGACCTATTGGTGTATGTTTCAGAAACCGACACCGCTCGAAGGTGGGTGGTTCCTAAAACACAGAGGGGGATAATGATAGCTCATGCCCACGACGAGCCATGTGGAGGCCATAGGGGGGTCAAGGCTACATGTGAAACATTGCGACAGGTGGCCCACTGACCTCACATGGAACAAGACGTGGCACGGTACGTGAGGGGGTGTCTAGTTTGCTGCCAGTTTCAACCCACCAAGCCACTTCACAGAGCACCCCTGCAACGCAAGGGTGTGTCTTACCCCTGGAGCTTGATCCAGATCGACTGGGTCGGCCCAGTTGCCTCTGGCCGACCTGGCAACAAGTACCTCCTCACAGTGACTTGCGCATTCACAAAGTGGATGGAGTGCCTGCCGGTGACCAATGACACAGCGGAAACCACTGCCGTTCTTTTGCTAAACCACGTTTTCAGTCGTTTCGGCCTGCCAGGAGAAACCGTGGACAGCGACAGAGGAACCCACTTTTCGGCAGCTGTAATGACCGAACTGTGGAAGCTCCTGGGAGTCAAAGCTAAACTCCACATCGCGTACCACCCTAGGAGCTCGGGGGGGGGGGTAGAAAGGAGCAACCAATCAATTGTCAGAATCTTGAGGAAATATGTGGCAGCCAACCACAAAGATTGGGACCTCAAACTCCCATTGGTACTGATGGCAATCAGAGCCACACGCAACAAGTCTACGGGAAAGACACCCTTTGAGATGATGACGGGCCGGCAAATGACCCTTCCACTGCATCTCCTGTAGCAACCGGGAGATGTCGCCGCAGCCACCGCCTACACGGCTCATCAATACATGACCGACTTGCGGAACCATCTCCAGACTACCTTTGCGTACGCTCAAGGACAATTGGAAAGAAGTGCAGAAGGTGACAAGACCCATTACGACAAAAAAGCCTCACACCAGGTGTTCGAGGTCGGAGATAAGGTGTGGTACTACATATACACCAAACCCGCAGGCGTCGCAACAAAGTTCCTGCCCCACTGGACGGGGCCACACGAGATTGTGGTGAAGCTATCACCTGTAACTTACCAGATCAAAATCAGCAAAGGTCGACAAAACGCCACATTAAAGTGGGTCCACCGGAACCAAATCAAGTTGTACACTCCCCCCATGGGAATAGAAGGGGTGCTAGCCAGCACCGAATAGATAAAAACCTAGCAAAACCAGCGGTACTAAGAAAATTCTTAAGTACCCTCAGCTGATCCCTTCCAGGAGACCAGTACGTTGCACCTAACATCTTTTATTCTCTTCCCAGCTACCAGATATATCTGTTGTCACTAGTGATATCGTCCTGCGCTGTACTGATTAAAAATAAGAAAAACAGAAAAATAGTTGTCGAAACAATTTTTGTTTACGAATACAAATAACTGAAATAATCCAACAATCTCTGATTATGCGTTTCTGTAGGATGGAGTTCCTTTGGATGATCCTGACACTCTGCGCCCTGGTCAAAACCAACCCAGCAGACGTAATCACGAACGGACCCCCTACGGGAATCGTTCTCCGCGACGATCCAGGACTCCTCATAACTAACTGCAGAGTACACACGCAGAGGGTATATGTCCGCCTAGATGCAGAGAATGTGTACCGCCAACACATTCCACCTGCGGCGCATTTGAGTTGGGCCGGGGCTGACTGGACCAGCCAGGCAATTAAGCACGCCCAGCTAGACACTGCCCATATGTTGGCCCAACTCCAAAAGTTCACAGTAACCCAGTCAGAACTAGCTGAGCCCAGGCGAGAAAAACGATTCGTCGGGGCGCTACTATCGATAGGGGCAGCCGTAGGGTCACTATTTGCCCTAGGTACCACTGCTGTCAACGCAGTCAGTCTAGCCACAGTCAAGAGGAATGTTAGGGAGATTACTGAAGAGATGCCACTTATCCAGCAGCAGATGAAGGCACAGGCCCTTAGGTTGCAACATGTGGGAAAGTCTCTCCAAGACACTATTCTGGTGGTCAACACACACGCTACTCTCCTGAACAAAACTATCCCGTCTGTAGGAAAGCTAGCAGAGGTCATGAACCATGACTATGCCCATGTCCAATTGGTTCGATTGTTACTGGAGGATTTTCTCCGTGAAGTTAGCTCTTCTATGGACCACTTGGCCTTCAATAGAATCCCCTCATATCTAGTGCCCCTCTCAATGGTGCACGACATATTGACCTCAGCTACTTCAACCACGATAAGGCCGTTACAGTCACATTTGGCCTATAGTCTGGGGTCGGCCATCCCAATACACGTTGATGTTGATCGTAATGAAGTGGGTTTTCTACTGACGCTGCCGGTTGTTGAACTGGAGAATATCTATAGATTGAAAACGGTTCTCAATGTAGGATTTTGGCGCGACAGTACCCACGTAAAGATTGCCACGCCCCAGTTGTAGCTTACCAGGAAAACAACCCAGATTTCGATCTCACCCCTAACCTGCTAATGTGTACTCTAACCAAGATGTCCACTACCTTTGTCCTAGCAAACCATTTGTCAGGGATAACACTGAGCGTCTTTGTGGTATTAAAGCTATCACCAGCGAAGAACGCTGTAGAGCCAAACTAACAGCCAGGGATGGGGCCACCACCACACAAATGGAGGTGGTAGGGAACCGATGGTTGGTCAACACGCCGTTCGCGTCCGCCACTATGACTTACGAATGCCATGACTCCATCACCCAATTGAACCTCCCCAACCAGACTGTTTTTGTTACGGTACCAGAGGGGGCGATTATTCACGTAGACGACCTCGCTCTATACCACCTTCCCGATGACCGGATAGACACAGAGATTGAAATGCCGGACGCTTTTGCTAAACGTTCCCTTGAGTTACCACAAGCCATTCAATACCAAATCCAGTACGAGGGACCCATGACTGTTGATCTTAGCGTACTGGATGAGGCACTGTTCGTCGACCCGACTGACTACAGACCAAAAGATTGGTCTGTCGCCGCTCTTGGACGGTGCCGGACAGTATCCTGACTGTTACCATGATCCTTGGTCTCATTTCCCTTGGCGTGTGCACCTACTACGTACACAGGCGCACATGTGCAATGGAATACCTAATGAGGTTTTAGAATAGGATCACCCGTGGGACGGAAGCAATCCCGATTTTTGGAAAGTTGGCAATGGATCCGGAAACCCTCTTAGAGGGCCCAGTCCCAGCCTCCTTTCCCGAACTCGCTAGGTCAGCCCAGTAATGTCCCTGATGTAAGCTTTGGCCTTCAGGGGCCAAGTTTTCCAAGTGCCTTAATTCATTTATTCACGCAAGTATAAACCGTTAATCATTCGATGAGCAACAGTCGTCACATTAACTAATACAACGTCACGACATTAATTTGAGGAATTTTAATGATTTATACATTTACGTTTGATACTTAAGTATATTTAAAACCATATACTTTTAGACTTTTTCTCAAGTAGTATTTTACTGGCTGACTCACTTTTACTTGAGTAACTTTCTATTAAGTTATCTATACTTTTACTCAAGTATGACAATTGGGACATTTTTCCACTGCCCATTGGAATGGCTTTGATAGCAACAGTGAATCTACAGTATATAGTTAAGAGATCTCTCAATAGTCATTCTCATTATAGCACATTGGTAGTAGCCAGTGACACTAAGCATGGCTGAGCTTGGTTAAAACATTGGACGGGAGACCGAAAGGATAGCTGTAGATAGATCAACTTTCCAGTAAGAGGTGCTGCCCAGACTATTTTGTTCTTCTTCAGATAGTGGCTGTAATGTTGAACATCTGACATTGTTTCAAAGGTACAAGTTAAACATGTGTTATACAAGGATTGCCTATGCTGAAAAGTGGTTACCATTATGACATAATCCCGTGGTGGAAATTCACCCTCAAAACAACATACATTTGATTTGAAAAAAGTAATCAAAGTATTTTCCACGTAGATTCCACATCACAATACATTGACACATTATGTTGAAACACTGTTGATTCAACCAGTTTGTTGCCAGTGGGAAGCTATTAATAGTGCATAAGGCCAATTATTCTCAATGCTATAATTATTACAGTAATAATTGCTCTTTGATGTTCAGAGAAATGCACCATCTGCAGTACAGGGAGTAAGCAACTGGGGAAAAAAAGCCTGGGTCTGTTGGGTATTGATTCGTACAGTACGCTACCAGAGCAAACAGTAATCAACCTATTGTGTTGACTCAGTAACAAAACAACAATCAGAAGAAATGGGGAAACACAGAATAGCTTTGACCTGAGGTATCATTTTTCTGCCATGCTATCTTGTTCACCAATGTTTTATTCTGACATCTGTCTAGTGACAGATACAGATATTATTCTATGATCGTGTTAGACACAAGTGATTTCATTGTACAGCAGTCAGAAACTGACAGCAGACAGATACATACAGATATACTGTATTTCTGAGTCAGTCTGAAGCCCCCACAGCTGAAAGTCGTCAGTGAGTGAGAAACTGAGCATGCAATTGGTGTCCTAGCTAGCAGATGGGCAGATTCAGGACCACATGGAGCTGCAACACTATTTTGACCCTTATCCCAAACCCTGTGCCATATGGGACCACTGCCTGAAACACTCCGCTAGCGGACACTTTTCTAGATGTGAGAGTACCAGTCCACTACCCAAAGCGTTCAGGGCTCTGGCACTCCCAGGCCTGTGGAAAGGGCTAAGAGGGCTGGGGGAAGAGGGGGAATGCAGGCTGGTGGCTTGGGCCTGAGCCCATGGATGGGTCTTAAGCTGCTAGGGACATTGGGGTTGACTGGATTAAATGCCAATCATGTCAGTTATTGCTTGGGCCTGCTTAATCTCTGTGCTTTCCTGAGGACTCTATCCCAATCAAGTGACAAGTGATGTGTTTTTCAGCCTTTCAAACACTACAGGAAAATAATGTAGTAACGTTTGTAGAATTAGCTCAGACCCCCCCCCCCCTTCATGAATGTGAGTATGCAAACTCCCAGTGCTGGCATATTACCTAAAACGTTATCATCAGAAGAAGAAAAAAAATTAGATGCATGTCCTACTGAACGAATGTTGCCTCTCTGTGAGACTGAACTCTTCCTCCTGAAGATGTGGAAAGCTTTATACTGTGCAGACAGAAATGGCCAGAGGCGAAAAAAAGCAACACACTGATGTAGCGTTCCCCCATGTGTGAACGTATCTCGATACACTCACTGCCAACAAGTTCTAGCTATGATGCAACAGATATAGCTCCAATGGAAGATCTTCTACAATTAAAAGTGAAAATTATATGACAGCCCAAAACGCTCACAGGGTCTGAATTATGTACAGTATCTTCTCCCATCCTCTTTGATGTAAAAGCTACTGTGACACACAGTACATAGAACATGAAACAGAGTACTTGATCACATAATGGGGCTTCCTGAATCCTTCAAAAGTGACATGTTGTGCATGTTTGGGTCAGAGCCGTTGGGTCAGAGGCACTGTTACATACTCCAATCTTCACAAAGTAGATCTGGACACAAAAGTCCTTGGTTGGATAAAGCTGTCAGAACATGATTTACTGTAAAGCACAGGCCAAATGGACAGGAAAGGAAACTTGATTATACACCCCTTTAAAGTTTGAGTTCTCACACTAGAGGCGCTGACAGACAGTTCATTTTTTTAGTTTAGTTCTTTTAAGTTAGCTAACAAAGAGGAAGTTAGACCCTAAATCTTCTTTGTCTCTGGTTTTCTGCTGCTGTATTATACAGCATGATATGCATCATAACATTGAGCTGGTGGCACAGAGAGCTAAGCACAGAGAGTAGAAGATAAGGTAGATGAGATTTGTTATAATATGACAGCTAACATTGAGAGTAGATATTTGTGACCCTGTGCTGGACGGAACAAGATAATAGCAAAATGCTGAGTGGAAAAACCAGGGATATCCTAAAAAGAATTCATAACATGCCAGATCATTGCATCACCTGAAGCAGTTCCCTGATTTCTTGCCAACTAAATGCAAGTACCCTGTTGTGAACATTTCCTAAATGCCCTTTGTGAGCATATTTTAAAATGTGCAAGCTGCAAACAGGTATATCAGTCATAAGTGCAATGTAGCAATGTCTATCCACACTGTAACTACACAACAAAAAATATTGAGCATTCAACATACACTGAACAAAAATATAAATGCAACATGTAAAGTGTTGGTCCTATGTTTCGGAGCTGAAATAAAATAACCCAGATTTTGCACATTTACACAAAAAGCATATTTCTCTCAAATTGTGTGCACACATTTGTTAACATTCCTGTTAGTGAGCATTTTTCCTTTGCTAAAATAATCCATCCACCTGACAAGTGTGGCATATCAAGAAGTTGATTAAATAGCATTATCATTCAGATTCACCTTGTGCTGGGGACAATAAAAGGCCACTCTAAAATGTGCAGTTTTGTCACACAACACAATGCCACAGATGTCTCAAGTTTTGAGGGAGTGTGCAATTGGCATGCTGACTCCAGGAATGTCCACCAGAACTGTTGCTAGAGAATTGAATGTTAATTTCTCTACCAATGTTGTTTTAGATACTTTGCCAGTACATCCAACCGGCCTCAACTGCAGACCACGTGTATGGCGTTGTGTGGACAAGTAGTTTGCTGATGTTAACGTTGTGAACAGAGTGCCCCATGGCGGTGGTGGGGTTAAAGTGTGGGCAGGCATAAACTAGGGACAACGAACACAATTGCATTTTATCGATGGCAATTTGAAAGCACAGAGATACTGTGAAGATATCCTTAGGCCTATTGTCGTGACATTGATCCGCCACAATCACCTCATGTTTCAGCATGGTAATGCACGGTCCAATGTCGCAAGGATCTGTACACAATTCCTGAAAGCTGAAAATGTCTGTTCTTCCATGGCCTGCATACACCCATGGCCTGCATGTCACCCATTAAGCATGTTTGGGATGCTGTGGTTCGACATGTACGACAGTGTGTTTCAGTTCCCGCCAATATCCAGCAACTTCGCACAGACATTGAAAAGGAGTGGGACAACATTTCACAGGCCACAATCAACAGCCTGATCAACTCTATGTGAAGGAGATGTGTAGCGGAGTATGAGACAAATGGTGGTCACACCAGATGCTGACTGGTTTTCTGATCCATGCCCCTACCTTATTTTTAAGGTAGGGGCATGACCAACAGATTCAAATCTGTATTCTCAAGCATGTGAAAATCATAGATTAGGGCCTAATGAATTTATTTAAACTGACAGATTTTCTTATATGAACTATAACTCAGTAAAATCATAGAAATTTTAGCATGTTGCGTTTATATTTTTGTTCAGTATAGTTTAGGTGTAGTTTGGAAGGGCAAGCTGGACTGGCAACTGCTGTCCTACAATCAAAAAATACACTGTCATCTTATTTTAGTATTTACAGTCAATGTATGCACTTCTCGATCAATCAATACATTTTCTGACTGATTACAATTTGCATTTCGTGTCCTGAGGTTTCTTATGAGCTATTTTAACATAATAATGCATTCATTTAGCAATTTATTGGGCTCTTGAGTGGTGCAGGGGCCTAGGGCACTGCATCTCAGTGCTAAAGGTGTCACTACAGACCCTGGTTTGGTCCTGGGCTGTATCACAACCGGCTGTGATCGGGACTCCCATATGGCGGCGCACAATTGTCCAGGTTAGGGGAGGGTTTGGCCGGGATAGGCCATCATTGTAAAATAAGAATTTGTTCTCCATAGACTTGCCTAAATAAAATAAAAAGTATGTTATTTATTATGGAATATTTATACAATTGAAAAATCAACAGTCAGAATGACCGTCATGGCCATTCTAGCAGTTGTGGAATTTCTGTGCTCTGAGTGTTAAGAACCTACTTAAACACGATCAGTTCTCCAATCTTTGTAAGAGCATTTGACAATAAAGAGCTGCACATTTAAGAGGTTACTTTGCATTTCACAGTAACTTAATGGCAGTTAGTTTCCTGGACGTTGCTGTGAATGTTCTGTTATTAATAGCTGTCAGTAAGTTACTGTACTTTCACTGAACTTTATTACGAGATAGCTTAACATTATTTGTCAAGAATGGCGCCGAAGGAGATGGCTGCCATTTTATGATCCTGTAACCAATGGTGCTATTGTTTATATTTTTGGGCGTTTTTGTAACTTATTTTGTACATAATGTTTCTGCCGCCGTGTCTTATGACCGAGAAGAACTTCTAGATATCAGGACAGCGATTACTCACCCCGTACTGGAGGAATACTTTTTCTTCAAAGGAGTCAGAAGGGAAGGATTTTCTTCAGATGCCCGACAAGGCCCTCATCCCCATAATTTGCAGGAGAAAGAGACGAAGGTATTGGGCACGAAGGTCCTGGTGCCTTGTAAGGATCCGATGCCGAGAGGGTTATCGACCTTTACCATTGGTCCTCTTAGCCAACGTACAATAAATCGATAATAAAATAGACAAACTACGATCACGTATATCCTACCAACGGGACATTAAAAAATGTAATATCTTATGTTTCACCGAGTCGTGGCTGAACGAGGACATGAATAACATACTGCTGGCGAGTTTTAAGCTTTTTCGGCAGGATAGAACAGCGGCCTCTGGTAAGACAAGGGGTGGCAGGTTATGTATATTTGTAAACAAAAGCTGGTGCATGAAATCTGAGGAAGTCTCAAGGTTTTGCTCACCTGAGGTAGAGTATCTCATGATAATCTGTAGACCACACTATTTACCAAGAGAGTTTTCATCTGTATTATTTGTAGCTCTCTATATACCACCACAAACCGATGCTGGCACTAAGACCACACTCAATGCGATTCTATAAGGCCATAAGCAAACAGGAAAACGCTCATCCAGGGGTGGCTCTCCTATTGGCTGGGGATGTCAATGCAGGGCACTCAAATCCGTTTTACGTCATTTCTACCTACAGATTAAATGTGCAACCAGAGGGAAATAAAACTCTAGACTACCTTTACTCCAAACACATAGATGCGTAGAAAGCTCTCCCTCGCCCTCCATTTGACAAATCTGACCATAATTATATCCTCCTGATTCCTGCTTACAAGCTAAAATGAAAGCAGGAAGACCCAGTGACTAGGTCAATTAGAAAGTTGTCAGATGAAGCAGATGCTACAGGACTGTTTTGCTAGCACAGACTGGAAAATGTTCGGGGATTCCCCAAAAACTTTTGCATTTTTTTTAAATATTATTTGTCACATCTGCCGAATACAACAGTGAAATGTTATTTACAAGCCCTTAACCTGTTTGGGATAGGGGGCAGTATTTTCACTGCCGGATAAAAAACGTACCCGATTTAATCTGGTTACTACTCCTGCCCAGAAACTAGAATATGCATATAATTAGTAGATTTGGATACAAAACACTCTAAAGTTTCTAAAACTGTTTGAATGGTGTCTGTGAGTATAACAGAACTCATATGGCAGGCCAAAACCTGAGAAGATTCCATACAGGATGTGCCCTGTCTGACAATTTGTTCTCCTTCTGTGGCATCTCTATCAAGAATACAGCATCTGTGCTGTAACGTGACATTTTCTAAGGCTTCCATTGGCTCTCAGAAGGTGCCAGAAAGTGTAATGGGGTGTCTGCAGTCTCTGGGCGAAAAACAGCAGGAGTTTTTGTGAGTGGTCAGGCTGGGAACAGTGACACTGGAGATGCGTGTCCACGAGACGACTCCGTTTTTTTTTCAGCCTTTCAATGAATACAACATCGCCGGTTGTAATATTATCGATATTTTACGAGAAAAATAGCATAACAATTGATTTTAAACAGTGTTTGACATGCTTCTAAGTACGGTAATGGAATATTTAGATTTTTTGGTCACGAAATGCGCTTGCGCGTCACCCTTCAGATTGTGACCTGAACGCACAAACGAAACGGAAGTATTTGAATATAACTATGGATTATTTGGAACCAAAACAACATTTGTTGTTGAAGTAGAAGTCCTGGGAGTGCATTCTGACGAAGAACAGCAAAGGTAATCCAATTTTTCTTATAGTAAATCTGAGTTTGGTGAGGGCCAAACTTGGTGGGTGTCAAATTAGCTAGCCATGATGGCCGGGCTATGTACTCAGAATATTGCAAAATGTGCTTTCGCCGAAAAGCTATTTTAAAATCTGACACCGCGATTGCATAAGGGAGTTCTGTATCTATAATTCTTAAAATAATTGTTATGTTTTTTGTCAACGTTTATCGTGAGTAATTTAGTAAATTCCACGGAAATTTGCGGTGGGTATGCTAGTTCTGAACATCACATGCTAATGTAAAAAGCTGTTTTTTGATATAAATATGAACTTGATTGAACAAAACATGCATGTATTGTATAACATAATGTCCTAGGAGTGTCATACGATGAAGATCATCAATGGTTAGTGCTGCATTTAGCTGTGGTTTGGTTTTTGTGACATATATGCTTGCTTTGAAAATGCTAGCGGAACGTCTGTCCCCAACAATGTAGTTTTAAGAAAAACAACTAAAAAAGTAAGAAATAAAAGTAGCAAATAATTAAAGAGCAGAAGTAAAATAACAATGGCGAGGATATATGCAGGGGGTACCGGTATAGAGGCAATGTGCGGGGGCACCGGCTAGTCGAGGTAATTGAGGTAATATGTACATGTAAGTAGAGTTTTTAAAGTGACTATGCGAAGATAATAACAGAGAGGCGCAGCAGTGTAAATGAGCAGGGGGGCAATGCAAATAGTCTGGGGTAGCCATTTGATTAGATGTTCAGGAGTCTTATGGCTTGGGGGTAGAAGCTGTTTTGAAACCTCTTGGACCTAGACTTGGCGCTCTGGTACCGCTTGCCGTGCGGTAGCAGAAAGAACAGTCTCTGACTAGGGTGGCTGGAGTCTTTGACAATTATTAGGGCCTTCCTCTGACATCGCATGGTATAGAGGTCCTGGATGGCAGGAAGCTTGGCACCGGTAATGTACTGGGCCATGCGCACTACCCTCTCTAGTGCCTTGCGGTGGGAGCCCGAACAGGTGCCATACCAGGGAGTGACGCAACCAGTTAGGATGCGCTCGATGGTGCAACTGTAGAAACTGTTGAGGATCTGTGGGCCCATGCCAAATCTTTTCAGTCTCCTGAGAGGGAAAGACTTTGTCGTGCCCTCTTCATGACTGTCTTTGTGTGTTTGAACCATTTTAGTTTGTTGGTGATGTGGACACCAATAAACTTGAAGCTCTCAACCTGCTCCATTGCAGCACCATCGATGAGAATGGGGGCGTGCTTGGTCTTCCTTTTCCTGTAGTCCGTAGCACATACAGGATGACAGAATCCTGCAGCCAGAGGGTTCTGAATGAGAGGGTTCTACGTAGAACCCAATTGGGTTTGCCTACAGGGACAAATAAACGGAGTTCCTTGTGAGAGGGCTCTAAAAAATGTAAGGGTCCTATGTGACTATTGTTAAAATATTAGAACCAATCTCTATCATACCCACATAAACGGTAGCTTAGCAGGAAAGTCAGGTCCCTAGCAACCGAGAGGCTGTGAGCTCAAATCCCAAGTGTGGTTGACTCATAAGTAATCAGAATACAGCAGCATACTATACCTTACAGAAATATTACCATAATCCAGCTCTAAAAATACAGCAACATTTTGCATATTTAGCATATTTTCACAGCAACCAGTAGACAGGAATTGATCTACAGTGTAATGAAGAACCCACTGGTGTAATGAAGAATCCTCAGTGTAATGAAGAAAATAAATTGGTTCTCCAACAGTGACAAAGGAAGAACCCTTTTTTGGTACTACCTTGAACCTTTTTCTGAGAGTGTACAACTCTTAATATTACACATACAGCAGTCGGTGTGTATGTGTGCATGCATGCTAGCCTGAAGAAATCGAGTCTGTTAGTGCTATCATTACACTTCTTGTCAGGGCAATGAAACGGAGTACAAGCAGTGGAATGTTAGCACAAAACAGGTTCTGGATTTCAGGCTACATGTATGCATATGTTTCAGGGAGAATTCAGTTGGGAACCCTGGCATGTGAATGTCAGTGAATGGAACTGTTAATCAGTGTGAATGAAATTAACTCTACTATTTTAATATGCCAGTGGCATATTCTTTCCAATGGCAACATTTGCTCCCTGTGATTTAAAATGCTTCATTAAACTGTGTAATGGCTCCCATGTGCTTTCCTAGAAGAGCTTCCACATAGTTAATGATAATTGTTTTAATTTGTAACAGTTTGTTTAATAAGGGCACAGTCCAGACACAACTGACATTTCTTAACTCTGTGAGCACAAATTCTGTACTGAAAATGCACTTATCCCCAAAGGTAGTTATTAACACTGAATGAAAATGTATGATTTTCATTACATATCTTAGGTAAGGAAATAATAAGGATTTTTTTTTTTTATCAACAAACTTTACATACACAGCTGATATGGTGTATTATTGTCACGTCCTGACCAGTAAAGGGGTAATTTGTTATTGTAGTTTGGTCAGGACGTGGCAGGGGGTATTTGTTTAGAGTGTTCCGGGGTTTTTGGTTATGTTCTATGTTAGTATATTTCTATGTTCTGGTCTAGTCTTTCTAGTTCTATGTTTAGGGTTATTGGTTTGACCTTCAATTGGAGGCAGCTGTTCTTCGTTGCATCTGATTGAAGATCCTATATAGAGGGGTGTTTTTGTTATGGGTTTTGTGGGAAGTTGTTTTTGCACTGCTAGGGTTAGCCTGCAAAACTGTTTAGCTGTCGTTATGTTTGTTAAGTGTTCAAGTATATGAAAATAAAACGTTAAAATGAGCACTCAACCCGCTGCGCCTTGGTCTACTTCATACGACGGCCGTTACAATTATGCGCCGTATGTACTTTTTATAGAGGTAAGGGCACGTGCTCAAAAGATGACAGAAGCATCTTATTCATAAAAATGTGGTGAGTCATCTAGTCTGGAAATATTATGTCCATTCCTGGAGCTATTTCTTAACTGAACAGTTAAGTAGGCTGGATACTTAATCTTATTTGTATGCCTAGCAATCAACAAATGCATATTGTTTAAAGCACAGTTTTACAAGTCTGTCACAAATGACACCTCCAATAAGCCCCTTATGGCAGAGATCTCTATATATGATAAGATGCTCATGTCTCCACCCTAACAATGGGAGTTGTTGTCCCAAAGGCAGGAAGGTAGGCGACAAGCTTATGTCCAAAATAAACCCATAGAAAAGCATTGGGCTTATTTTGGACAGATTTTGGCGCGAGTGGAACCTCTCACTTCGCCTCTACCTCTATACTTATGGTGAACCAGAGGCTTTTAGAATCATGACTCTTGAGTTTTCAGTTCATCATTTGCCAGGAGGGGGTCCTGCGTGCTCTGAGCATTACTGACTCAAATGTTCTTTTGACTGAAAGAGTCAAAAAGATCAGAGTCAGTAAAAAGACGCAAATCCAAAAGTTGGAATATTTACAACTTTATAACTGTATGTAATCAGCAATGTTAAAATGATTGATATTATATTACAATTTATAATATGCAGAAATATTCAAGGCTCATTTCAATTTGCTGTGTACAAACTTAACATGATAAACAGAAATTATATTTACACTGACGCGTGACCAAAAATAACTATCCACACCTCCAATCTGATAGGCTGCCACCTCTACAATATACTGTATTATTAAAAAGGTTCAACATTTAGCCCCTCCCTTCACACAAAGGTTCCAATTTGAACCTTTACACAGGGGTTCCTCGAAGACACTTTTCAGAGGGGTTCCTCGAGGTACCTTTTTCAACTGGAAAGGTTCCACCGGTGTGGGAACCCAAAAGGTTCTTCCAGGCACCTTTACTTCCAAGAGTGTAGATTACAGTATGACTGCTTAACCAGGTCTAAACAAGCTTTCATATTCACCAAAATATTTGGATGTGTTGCCTTGGTGTCCTTACTCATTAAATTGCATGACTATCCATAGAGATTTGTCTTGAGATCAGATGGATCCTCTTCAATCATGGCTGAGCAGCTCTGTCCAATGCAGCTGTTGTCTTGCACTAATTACCCTGATCTAATAAGTTAATTTACATTGTGTGACAGACACATATCCCAAACTATTATGACTGCCATTATCAGGCGGTAACCATTTTCTATACAATACATCCTGGTTTTCACTAAATTAGACATTGTCAAATGTTAACACATAAAGCTTGGGGGAGCAAGTCAGTCTGAGTTCATATTTACACCTCGCCAAGGCAGATGGCAATGAATTTTAGAACAGAGGGAGGGAGAGAGAGAGAGAGAGAGGGAGATACAACAAAACGAGTGGAGTCACTGGTCCAAACACAATTCCTGCTGTATTGATGGCCACAAAGGGCCCCTGACATGTTTTGCTTTTGGTTGTGTTTTTAAAGATGCCACTCTGTTTTCAAATCAACAACGTAGAATCAGGATGAGGGAAATAATAATTAATATGTAGCGAAGACCACTCCCTTTCTATTGATTCACTAGCTAAATGTATATCAAGCACGCATGCACAGGTCTAACAATAATTATACAAATATTTAGACCTCTATGTTTTCCATTGTTGGCAAAGAGATTTCTCTGTGAGTGGGAAGTGGAGTCACAATCGCAACCTCAAATCATTCAACATAAACTGCTCCATTGCACTTATCTTGTTTATGCCGTAATCAGTTAATTAACAAATCTCTCCCCACAGTGAGATCTTACTCTGTCTGCGTTTAGAGATTCTAAAATATGAATAGTGAGCTAGTGTCTCGATCGTCTCAGTGTTGTTATCCTCTGAAGCTTAAGTAGGGGCAACGTCTTCAGCTCTACAGTCGACTGAATGCTGATGGTGTCTGACAGTTCAATGATTGCCATTTACAGGCTTTCTGTTGAGCAACAGGTCTGCCTCCACATTCTGCCGAGAAATTAATCAGTCCTTCGCCCAGATTCACTCCACCGCGCCCCCATGCACAGACAGAGACTGCGCCCCAAATGGTAGCCTATTCCCTATAGAGCACATATTTTGACCAAAGCGCTATGGTCCCTGATCATAAGTAGTGCACTATAAAGGCAGTAGGTTGCCATTTGGGACACATACAGAGCCTTCACTCCTTTGCTTAGGGTCTAGTGTATTACTCAAGGCCATGCCAGCAGGTGGGGAATCTATTCTGACTTTCTTTACAGCATGAAAAAGTAAACACTGAAGGGGGTGGATGGATCCCAACTTTATGCCCATTAATGTCCCCTTTATATGTTGTTCATTGTTTATGCTCATTAATGTCCCTTATATTTGTTTTCCTGTACTACGCAAAATCACCTAAAGCTAGGGAGAAACACAGGGGTTACCAATGGGTGGATCAGTATTTCATTTTGTGACATCTCTAAATTGTGTGTGTGTTTGTAGAAGATGGTGGAATCTTAATTAAGTACATCAGATACTGAGGAGCTTGCTATCATTTGTGTGATTAGGGAAGAGGGAAGGCTGGAAACATGTAAAGACCCTCTCAGTATGCGCAGGAATATTGACAAACAATACAGCATTCATAAATACAAAAATCAACACTTATTCAGAGCAATGTTGCCTCTTGAGGTACTGTAGGTTTTCTTCTCCAAATCAAAGTTTATTTGTCACGTGCGCCAAATACAACGGGTGCAGAACTTACAGTGAAATGCTTACTTACAGGCTCTAACCAATAGTGCGAAAAAAAAGGTGTGTGTGTGTGTGTGTGTGTAGGTGAGTAAAGAAATAAAACAACAGTAAAAAGACATTTGAAAATAACAGTAGCAAGCCTATATACAGACACCGGTTAGTCAGGCTTATTGAGGTAGTATGTACATGTAGGTATGGTTAAAGTGACTATGCATATATGATGAACAGAGAGTAGCAGAAGAGTAAAAAGAGGGGTTGGCGGGTGTTGGGACACTATGCAGATAGCCCGGTTAGCCAATGTGCGGGAGCTCTGGTTGGTCGGGCCAATTGAGGTAGTATGTACATGAATGTATAGTTAAAGTGACAATGCATATAAGATAAACAGAGAGTAGCAGCAGCAGCGTAAAAGAGGGGTTGGGGGGGGACACACAATGCAAATAGTCCGGGTAACCATTTGGTTACCTGTTCAGGGGTCTTATGGCTTGGGGGTAAAAACTGTTGAGAAGCCTATTTGTCCTAGGCTTGGCACTCCAGTATCGCTTGCCATGCGGTAGTAGAGAGAACACTCTATGACTAGGGTGGCTGGGGTCTTTGACAATTTTTAGGGCCTTCCTCTGACACCGCCTGGTGTAGAGGTCCTGGATGGCAGGCAGCTTTGCCACAGTGATGTACTGGGCCATACGCACTACCCTCTGAAGTGCCTTGCGGTCGGAGGCCGAGTAATTGCCGTACCTGGCAGTGATGCAACTGGTCAAGATGCTCTCGATGTTGCAGCTGTAGAACCTTTTAAGGATCTCAGGACCCGTGCCAAATCTTTTTAGTTTCCTAAGGGGGAATAGGCTTTGTCGTGCCCTCTTCACGACTGTCTTGGTGTGTTTGGACCATTCTAGTTTGTTGTTGTGGACACCAAGGAACTTGAAGCTCTCAACCTGCTCCACTACAGCCCCGTCGATGGGAATGGGGTGTGCTCGGTACTCCTTTTCCTGTAGTCCACAATCATCTCCTTAGTCTTGGTTACGTTGAGGGATAGGTTGTTATTCTGGCACCACCCGGCCAGGTCTCTGATCTCCTCCCTAAAGGCTGTCTCATCGTTGTCGGTGATCAGGCCTACCACTGTTGTGTCATCTGTAAACTTAATGATGGTGTTGGAGTCGTGCCTGGCCATGCAGTCATGGGTGAACAGGGGGTACAGGAGGGGACTGAGCACGCACACCTGGGGAGCTCAAGTGTTGAGGATCAGTGTGGCAGATGTGTTGCTACCTACCCTCACCACCTGGGGGCAGCCCGTCAGGAAGTCCAGGATCCAGTTGCAGAGGGAGGTGTTTAGCCCCAGGTTCCATAGCTTAGTGATGAGCTTTGAGGGTATGGTGTTGAACGCTGAGCTGTATGCAATTGGATACATGTAGGTAGAAAGTCAGAGGGTAGTGCGTACGGCCCAGTACATCACTGGGGCCAAGCTTCCTGCCATCCAGGACCTCTAAACCAGGTGGTGTCAGAGGAAGGCCCTAAAAACTGTCAAAGACTCCAGCCACCCTAGTCATAGATTGTTCTCTCTGCTAACGCACGGCAAGTGGTACCGTAGCACCAAGTCTAGGTCCAAAAGGTTCCTAAACAACTTCTACCCCCAAGCCATACCGCTGCTGAACAATTAATCAAATGGCCACCCCCTTTGTTTTTACACTGCTGCTACTCGCTGTTTATTATCTATGCATAGTCACTTTACCCGTACCTACATGTACAAATCACCTCGACTAACCTTTACCTGCGCACATTTACTCGGTACTAGTACCCACTGTATATACAGTGAGGGAAAAAAGTATTTGATCCCCTGCTGATATTGTATGTTTGCCCACTGACAAAGAAATGATCAGTCTATAATTTTAATGATAGGTTTATTTGAACAATGACAGACAGAATAACAACAAAAAAATCCAGAAAAACACATGTCAAAAATGTTATAAAATGATTTGCATTTTAATGAGGGAAATAAGTGTTTGACCCCTCTACAAAACATGACTTAGTACTTGGTGGCAAAACCCTTGTTGGCAATCACAGAGGTCAGACGTTTCTTGTAGTTGGCCACCAGGTTTGCACACATCTCAGGAGGGATTTTTTTTCCCACTCCTCTTTGCAGATCTTCTCCAAGTCATTAAGGTTTCGAGGCTGACGTTTGGCAACTTGAACCTTCAGCTCCCTCCACAGATTTTCTATTGGATTAAGGTCTGGAGACTGGCTAGGCCACTCCAGGACCTTAATGTGCTAATTCTTGAGCCACTCCTTTGTTGCCTTGGCCGTGTGTTTTGGGTCATTGTCATGCTGGAATACCCATCCACGACCCAGTTTCAATGCCCTGGCTGACGGAAGGAGGTTCTCACCCAAGATTTGACGGTACATGGCCCCGTCCATCATCCCTTTGATGCGGTTAAGTTGTCCTGTCCCCTTAGCAGAAAAACACCCGAAAGCATAATTTTTCCACCTCCATGTTTGACGGTGGGGATGGTGTTCTTGAGGTCATAGGCAGCATTCCTCCTCCTCCAAACACGACGAGTTGAGTTGATGCCAAAGAGCTCAATTTTGGTCTCATCTGACCACAACACTTTCACCCAGTTGTCCTCTGAATAATTCAGATGTTCATTGGCAAACTTCAGACGGGCATGTATATGTGCTTTCTTGAGCAGGGGGACCTTGCGGGCACTGCAGGATTTCAGTCCTTCACGGCATAGTGTGTTACCAATTGTTTTCTTGGTGAATATGGTCCCAGCTGCCTTCAGATCATTGACCAGATCCTCCCGTGTAGTTCTGATTCCTTATCGTTCTCATGATCATTGCAACTCCACGAGGTGAGATCTTGCATGGAGCCCAGGCTGAGGGATATTGACAGTTCTTTTGTGTTTCTTCCATTTGCGAATAATCGCACCAAATGTTGTCACCTTCTCACCAAGCTGCTTGGCGATGGTCTTGTAGCCCCTTCCAGCCTTGTGTAGGTCTACAATCTTGTCCCTGACATCCTTGGAGAGCTCTTTGGTCTTGGCCATGGTGGAGAGTTTGGAATCTGATTGATTTATTGCTTCTGTGGACAGGTGTCTTTTATACAGGTAACAAACTGAGATTAGGAGCACTCCCTTTAAGAGTGTGCTCCTAATCTCAGCTCGTTACCTGTATAAAAGACACCTGGGAGCCAGAAATCTTTCTGATTGAGAGGGGTCAAATACTTATTTCCCTCATAAAAATGCTAATCAATTTATAACATTTTTTACATGCATTTTTATGGATTTTTTTGTTGTTATTCTGTCTCTCACTGTTCAAATAAACCTACCATTAAAATGATAGACTGATAATTTCTTTGTCAGTGGGCAAACGTACAAAATCAGCAGGGGATCAAATACTTTTTTCCCCCACTGTAGGTTTGTAACAGTTTGGGTCTAGAGTGTCTCCCCCTTTGAAGAGGGGGATGATCGCGGCCGCTTTCCAATCTTTAGGAATCTCAGACGATACGAGAGGTTGAACAGACTAGGTATAGGGGTTGCAACAATGTTGGCTATAAAACCTTAATAAGGTTTCTTATAAACTGCATCTATTATGAACTGAGTATGATAGATTGATTATGATGATTCCGTTTTCACAGCAATTCATACCAATGTTTTGTTTAAGTTGTGTGCTTTAATTCGGAATTCAACACATCAGTCTCTTTTTCACAACGAGATTCATCGCCACGGTTTCTATTACCACAGTAATCTAAATGCAAATTCAAAAGTGTCCTTTTTTCCACCAGGATCATGCATCTGGCACAGGATATGCTGCACTAGAATTAAGATGTGTTTTTCTCCCTCCCTGTTCTCTCTGTGTTTTGTGCGGAATTAAATAAGAATGAGGACGACAAGGCTGATTGAGTTAGCTAACATGATGTAAGAAGATGCTCTGAAACGTCAGGGTTTCTAGTCAGGTCTCATACACCTCCCTGCAGGTCCCCCAGCCTTAGAAACACTTAGGCTGGAGTTACCAAACTAAATTAAGCCACTTTCAAAGACGCTAGGTGTTTTAAGGCAGCGAATCAATCATATGTTCCACTGGGATACTGGGAGTTGGTGGTTTGTGTTTGTTTTATAGACAAAACCTAAAGCAGTTACTACTAATGCAAAGGAAAATCAATTGTGGAGTCATGGCTCACATAGCTCACTGCGCAGTGTGGTAGGCCTATGGTTTATAAAATTTTTGTTAAGTAATAAAAATCCAGTCTAGATCTATTCCTTTGTCATATAACATTTGTGTAAATAAGCTGCTGTGGATATACTGCAGTTGTCACCTGGATAGACATACAAAGCGGTTTTGGCCCTTCCTTTCCATTCCCCTTCCCCTTTGAGTGGTCAGCTCGCTTAACTTTGCTATGCGGAGGAGAAAACCACTGTGTTCCCATACAGTTATGTCTCCAGCCTTCCTGGATGCACTGATATGGATTGGTGGAAGTGAAAGTCTTCATCATTCCTGCCTTCCCTTCTGCCCCCACCATCAATCTTGCCTAGCATGGGTGTAGTCCTGAGTGACACAGAGCTGAGTTGCTCTCCCTTATCTCCCCTTCCTGTTCCTCCGTAAAAACATCCATAACTCCAGGTGAACCTGCCTGTCCGTTAGGTGTAACTTTAACACGTGCTGGTGGTCTGATACCAATAATCTCACCCCTGCACGTTGTCCCTTCTGCTTTGTCACTCTATTTCACTCTGTATCGGAGCAGTGAATTATTACTGGAGTATAAAACCATGCAGGGCCATCCGCCATGGTCGCCATGTCACCTCCCATTGGTTTGAGACTGGGAGGGCTGCAAAATACCTGTGTCCTCATCCCTTATTCAATTGTTCTAAACTTTCTTCCCTGTGTAAGATAAATATGTAGAGCGAAATAATCAAATCAAATTGTACTTGTCACATGCGCCGAATACAACAGGTGTAGACCTTGCAGTGAAATGCTTACTAACAAGCCCTTAACCAACAATGCAGTTTTAAGAAAATACCTAAAAAAAGTAAGAAAAGTAATAATTAAAGAGCAGCAGTAAATAACAATAACGGGGCTATATACAGGGGGTACTGGTACAGAGTCAACGTGCGGGGGCACCGGTGTCGAGGTAATTGAGGTAATATGTACATGTGGGTAGAGTTATTATTATAGATAATAACAGAGAGTAGTGGCAGTGTAGAAGAGGGGGGGGTGCAAATAGTCTGGGTAGCCATTTCAAGAACTGTTCAGGAGTCTTTTGCCTTGGGGGTAGAAGCTGTTTCAACTGAAGTAATTCAACTGAGGTGCTCTGAGGTTTATGTGGTACCTACACTGCCAGTGTCTCTTATCTATCTAATTTATTTGTTTTCTGGTGACCGTAGCCTAATTGCCCATTTGATAAGTAGTGACTGGAAGTAGAAACGCTACTTGCTCCCTTGCTTACCCTGATTAAGTAATTAAATCATACCTCAATTGCTCTGCTGATTACTTACCCCTTGTCTTTCTATGCCTGACTCATATGTGAGGAACAACTTGTTAAATGAAAATAAGAACGTCACTTTCAGTGGGCTAAGTTCAACAAGAGAATAATAGATTGGACAACTTAACACATTAAGTAATATCATTATCTTTCACATAGTAACACTTTGTATCATACTGTGTGAGTATGAAAAACCTTACATGTAAACCGCATCAAAACATACCATCTTACTAGTACAGGTAAACTGATAGTAAACAACACCTTGCATTCAGTACTATGAAAAACAACATGAATGGAGTATTATCAAACTTGCTGTAAATATTGCAAGGCAAGGCCAAACATTGCACTCAGACTGTTTGGACACTATATCAGGAATAGGGTGCCATTTGGGACAAAGCCGTTGTCAATCTGCCTCGTTCACACTTCACTCTGATGCAGTTAATGAGACACACAAGCTTTGTGTTGGAATGTTGTTCACTTTTTGACTTTCAGGGTCATGTGACACACTCTGTGAAAAGCTTAGATAAGTGTGCGGGGCTGAGGAGGGCGCGCGTCTTGCTGGATCCTACTCGACTTTGCTTTATGGCTATTTTGGTGTTAATTATTACTTTGATTGTTCAGAATGTTTGTTCAATAATTTCTTACGGCCGAAACACACTTCTGGATCATGAATCAGAAGCCACACACTTATCTCTCAGTCTCCCAGATCTCAAATACTACATTTGCTCCCCACACACCAGGCTTACCTGTTGCTGCTGACAAAGATGACTGAATGCAAAGCTGTCAATGAAGAAGAGGAAGGGAAGGGGACTCCAAGCACAGTCTCTTCTTCCTAGTGTCATGCTGATGGCTATTGTCCAATTGCTGGAAAATAAACTTTGAACTCAGAGCAAGGCTTCAATTTGCAGAGACATAGCTTTCGAACAATATACTTTACTCTTTTGTTCACCCAGACAGCTTTTTCATTTCCCATATGGCTTGAACGGCGGCTTCTGGTAAGAGTAGGGAGGAGGGGTATGTTCCTCATCTACAATTCCTGGTGTAGCCAAATTGAAAATTTCTCAAGCCCATGATTACACGACCTGGAGTTTCTGATACTAAAATGCCAAACCCACTGTTATTATCTCAACTGTGTACATACCGACACAAGCAAACACCAAGGCGGCACTCCACGAACTGTACAATATCATTTGCCAGCAAGAATCCTCTCACCCGGAAGCAGTCTTAATTGTTGCGGGTGATTTTAACACAGCACGTTTAAAAATGTTTTTCCAAAATATCACCAACATGCATCCTGCCCCAGAAGAAAATAATTATGTGTGTTGGACCATGCACAGTATATACAAACATCCATGATGCATACAAAGCCCTCCCCCGCCCCCACTTCTTCCAATCAGATCACATCTCTCTATTCCTACTACCAGATTACAAGCAGCAACAAAGATGGAGCCACCAACACAGAGAAGGACTTTTGAGAATACTGATTGGTGTATGTTCAAAGATTAATGAGTACAAGGCAAGCAGGTACGAGCTCTGCAAATCCATTAGGGATGCAAAAAGACAATACAGACTCAAACTTGAATTTATGTTCGACAACTCAGACTCATGTGGCAAGGACTACATTCTATCACTGACTACAAAGGCAAATCCAGCTGTGTAGTGCCCAGCCTCCCCATCTGCTTCAAGGAGACCACCATCGTCCCAGTGCCGAAGAAAAACAAGGTGACATTGCCAAATCACTATCGCCCCGTCACACTCACCCTGGTCATCATGAAGTGCTTCAAGAGGCTGATCATGGCCCACATCAAGGACAGCATACCAGACACACCGGACCCACTCCAATTTGCCTACAACTCCAACAGATCCACAGAAGATGCCATTTCTATCGCAATTCACACATCTGGACAAGAGGAAAACCTACAGTATGTTAGAATGCTGTTCATTGACTACAGTTCAGCATTCAACACTATTGTCCCCTCCAAGCTCGACACCCAGCTCAGAGCCTGGGTCTTGACACATTCCTCTGCAACTGAATCCTGGACTTCCTGACGGGCGGACCACAGGCTGTGAGTATTGGCAATAACACTACACAGTACCAGTCAAAAGTATGGACCCACCGACTCATTCAAAGGTTTTTCTTTATTTTTATTATTTTCTACATTGTAGAATAATAGTGAAGACATCAAAACTATGAAATAACACACATGGAATCATGTATTAACCAAAAAAGTGTTTGAAAAGGCAAAATATATTTTAGATTTTAGATTCTTCAAAGTAGCCACCCTATGCCTTATTAATGACAAGTAGTTTACACACTCTTGGCAATCTCCCAACCAGTTTCACCTGGAATGCTTTTCCAACAATCTTGAAGGAATTCCCAAATATGCTGAGCACTTGTTGGCTGTTTTTCCTTCACTCTCTGTGGTCCAACTCATTCCAGACCATCTCAATTGGGTTGATGTCAGGTAATTGTGGAGGCACCTGGAGGCGTGTTGGCCATTGTCCTGTTGAAAAACAAAAGATAGTCCCACTAAGCGCAAACCAGATCGGTTGGCGTATTGCTCCAGAATGCTGTGGTGGCCATGCTGATTAAGTTTGCCTTGAATTCTAATTAAATCACTGACAGTGTCACCAGCAAAGCACTCCCATACCATCACACCTCCTCCTCCATGCTTCACAGTGGGAACCACACATGCGGAGATCATCCGTTCACCAACTCTGCATCTCACATAGACATGGAGGTTGGAACCAAAAATCTCACATTTGGACTAATCAGACCAAAGGACAAATTTCCACTGGTCTAATATCCATTGCTTGTGTTTCTTTGTCCAAGCTACTCTCTTCTTATTATTGGTGTCCTTTAGTAGTGGTTTCTTCACAGCAATTCGACCATGAAGGCCTGATTCACGCAGTCTCCTCTGAACAGTTGATGTTGAGATGTGTCTGTTACTGTTACTCTGTGAAGAGGAAACTATTGCTTTTCCTTTCCTGTGGCGGTCCTCATGAGAGCCAGTTTCTTCATAGTGCTTGATGGTTTTTGCGACTGCACTTGAAGAAACTTCCAAAGTAATTGACATTTTCCTGATTGACTGACCTTCATGTCTTAAAATTATGATGGACTGTCGTTTCTCTTTGCTTATTTGAGCTGTTATTGCCAAAGTATGGACTTGGTCATTTACCAAATAGGGCTATCTCCTGTATACCACCCCTACGTTGTCACAACACAACTGATTAGCTCAAATGCATTAAGAATTAAATAAATTCCACATTTCCTTTGAACAACGCATACCTGTTAATTGAAATGCATTCCAGGTGACTACCTCATGAAGCTGGTTGAGAGAATGCCAAGAGTGTGCAAATGTGTCATCAAGGCAAATGGTGGCTACTTTGAAGAATCGAGTGTTTAACACTTTTTTGGTTACTACTATATGTGTTATTTCAGTTTTGATGTCTTCATTGTTATTCTACAATGTAGAAAATAGTAAAAAAAAAACTTTGAATGAGTAGTTGTGTTCAAACTTTTGACTCTGTACTTTATACAGAGAATTATAATTATGCTAAAGTATTTATTCTATTCTACTGAGCCATTTACTTTATGCTCTTATTCTTATATTGTATTATTTCTTATTGTTGTTTCATTGTCAGGAAGGAACCTGCAAGTAAGCATTTCGTTGGACAGTGTATGTCATGTGTATCCCGTACATACAACTAATACAACTTGAAACTTTAAACAGATTTTGAGCAGCGTGGGAGATGATAATGCTGTGTTCACAATGTGTGGGTGGTATGTTGCATACATCCATACACTGTTGAAGGGCCTTACTATGTTGCATTTTGAATTTGTTAGTTTTTTCTTGGTTTTGCTGTAAAATGTGCTATAAATATGTTTAATTTTCTTGGAAAAATGTCATTAACATAAACATTTTAATAATATACAATAGTAATTTGGAGAGCATATCTGATACGGGCCAATAAGCATTCATAATAATTAATAAAGGTTTTTTTACTTTGAGAAAGCGTCTTCTTAATTATTTAAAGCCACAAATGGATTCATCATTTGACTTCTTTCGACCTTAATCATATTACAATCGTGTAGAATGTAGACACAAATATAATACTTTTTTGTATTTATATTTTTCTGAAATATTGTATAAAAATATGCAATTAAGGTGAAATCTCATTAAATATGCACATATTTGCATCACGCAAATCCATTTTTCTGGACACTGGATGAAGTCAGCCTAAATATTGTTGTTACATTTCGTTAAGACCCTCCAGGACCAGACTTGTCCAGAGCAGATTGTGGGTAAATCCTTTTTTCAAATCTTTCTCTCTATAAAATATTAAGTACATGTATGTAAAATGCATTTTTGGTGCAGTTTTCCAAAGCAAACGTTATCATGAATAAAACATTAAGAAAGTATCAACAATATTCCTGAATGGCAAATCTGGAGAATATATCTAAGGATAACCACATAACATTTAGTGAATGTAGATGCTTCTGAAGCTGAAAAAAATGTGTTGGTGTGTGGGAAGAGTCTAACTTTCAGGAGATGACAAATACACTGAATTTAAACGACCAAACGCCAAACGCCTATTTAGACTCAATCACCATCTCTTCAAAGTAAGTTACTAAATATTGCCCAGTTTGTAATATTATCTATGAAATGGGCTTTTAAATTATGTGCAATTGAATGTAGTGAGCTTTGCAATTATTGATCTATGTCCATTTTAAAGTGGTTAAAATTTATTAAAATGTTGATGACGGTAGTATGATAAACTAAAGAAAATATACATTTGAATCAAGTTTTGAAATTTGAATGCTTACTTTTTGAAAATACTTATATTAATTGACCAAAATCTGAAAATTGATAGGTCGATGCAAAAATGTAATTTCATTCTGTGGTGCCTAGATTTAAGGATTACAGTTTTCATTTTGAATTTCTTCCACTTTAACATTACAGAGTATTTTGTTTAGATTGCTGACCAAAAATGACAAATCAATTTTAATCCCACTTTGTAACACAAAATGTGAAGAAATCCGAGGGGTCTGAATTCTTTTGCGACACTTCTTCCATGACAATTTTTCCTCTTATCGATGATTTCTCTCTTGTATACCCACATTCCTACACACACTTGCTTATAGGAAGCCAGGATTCAATGTGGGCAACTAAAACTTGCACTGTGAACAATGATTTACAAAGAGTGAGCATGCATTACATTTCAGTATACACAATGTATTGAGTTTTGTGATTACAAATACAGTGGGGGAAAAAAGTATGTGCTTCTTCTTGAGCCACTCCTTTGTTGCCTTGGCCGTGTGTTTTGGGTCATTGTCATGCTGAAATACCCATCCATGACCCATTTTCAATGCCCTGGCTGAGGGAAGGAGGTTCTCACCCAAGATTTGACAGTTTATGGCCCCGTCAAATGATGCGGTGCAGTTGTCCTGTCCCCTTAGCAGAAAAACACCCCAAAAGCATAATGTTTCCACCTCCATGTTTGACGGTGGGGATGGTGTTCTTGGGGTCATAGGCAGCATTCCTCCTCCTCCAAACACGGCGAGTTGAGTTGATGCCAAAGAGCTCCATTTTGGTCTCATCTTACCACAACACTTTCACCAGTTGTCCTCTGAATCATTCAGATGTTCATTGGCAAACTTTAGACGGGCATGTATATGTATTCTTGAGCAGGGGGACCTTGCGGGCGCTGCAGGATTTCAGTCCTTCACGGCGTAGTGTGTTACCAATTGTTTTCTTGGTGACTATGGTCCCAGCTGCCTTGAGATCATTGACAAGATCCTCCCGTGTAGTTCTGTGCTGATTCCTCACCGTTCTCATGATCATTGCAACTCCACGAGGTGAGATCTTGCAAGGAGCCCAGGCCGAGGGAGATTGACATTTATTTTGTGTTTCTTCCATTTGCGAATAATCCCACCAAATGTTGTCACCTTCTCACCAAGCTGCTTCGGCGATGGTCTTGTAGCCTATTCCAGCCTTGTGTAGGTCTACAATCTTGTCCCTGACATCCTTGGAGAGCTCTTTGGTCTTGGCCATGGTGGAGAGTTTTGAATCTGATTGATTGATTGCTTCTGTGGACAGGTGTCTTTTATATAGGTAACAAACTGAGATTAGGAGCACTCCCTTTAAGAGTGTGCTCCTAATCTCAGCTCGTTACCTGTATAAAAGACATCTGGGAGCCAGAAATGTTTCTGATTGAGAGGGGGTCAAATACTTATTTCCCTCACCAAAATGTAAATCAATTTATAACATTTTTTACATGCATTTTTCTCGATATTTTTGCTTTTGTTATTCTGTCTCTCACTGTTCAAATAAACCTAACATTAAAATTATAGACTGATCATTTCTTTGTCATGGGCAAACATACAAAATCAGCAGGGGATCAAATACTTTTTCCCCCACTGTATAAATTGAAATGCAGCATAAGCAAAAAAGAACAACAATATGTGTTAGGTTAATTCAGTCAAACATGGAAAAACTGTGTTTTGTATATATACTGTCTACCTCAGAAGGCCTCTAAGGTTTAATAAAAAATGGTTGAAGAGTTTTTAACATAGAAGATGCATGCATAATGAAAAGAATTGCAATGATTCTTCATCCATACACAAGCTACTGCATTGAATGCGCAAGAGTCAAGACTTCCCTGTTTTTGACCGCGTCTCTTGTTTTGACAAGATAAATCATGGTCTCCAAGGATGAACATTGACAGACTAGCACAACGAGCTGGCATGACATGTCACTCTATGATAAGGATACACTCTTGAACTATCATTTGCCTGTTCACCATGGCATGTCACTTGTGATTTGTGGCCAAGGCTAATGTAACAACATGAGGGGACAGTAGAGGGTAGCTGTACAAGACAATGATTCCCAGCTGTGGGAGTCACGGGAGGATTTTAAGGGGTTGTGTGACTTGTGCAAGAATATATAAAGTATATATAATAATGATATTATTTTGCAAGGTAACCGCTGCACGCAAACTTTTATTTTGAAAGGAAACCGCCGCACCGCTTATTGTTGCTGACTTTATACAACATTACCGCTACACACAGGCGTGCGCTACACTGCTTATTGTTGCTGACTTTGCACGTGCAGCACGTCCTCAGTGAGGAAATGGCTATGTTCAGACTCGAGGGTTTTCGTGCTGCACACACTCATTGACCAATACAATAATGTCCTCGCCCCACACACACACATACACACACACTGATCCAATAAAGATGTAATTCTGCAACATTGTTTTGTTTAAATTTGACACGTCCAATCAGATAATACACATCTTCTTCTGACAGCTAGCTTGATTGACAGCTAACTATGCAGATGTGTTCTGCAGGCATTGCACATGTGGATAGTTAGCTGTCATGTAATTTAAATCATGTACGCTAGCTGTCAGAGTAAAATCATGGACAACTTTTTAAAACGTGCAGCTCCCTCTTCATCTACTGCTGCTTTCAATGTCAACAACAAGGCAGACAACCCGGTCCCTGTCAAGAAGAGAAAATACAACCCAACTTGGTTTCACTATTATAGAAGACAGGTAGGATGAGTGTAGACAGCTGTGCGTCCTATGCTACGAGCTGTTAGCTAATAAGAGCATGAAACCCTGCAAAATGAAAAGGCATCTGGACACCAAGCATCCAAGCCACAAAGATAAGACAGCTGACCTTTTTCGAAAGAAAATGTAAATATCTGGATGCCTCACAAGATTCATTGAAGAATGTCTGCAAGGTACAAGAAAAGTCACTTTGCGCATTATACCCAGTGCTTTGGCCCAGTGCTTTGCCAAGTGCAAAAATGCCCACAACAGCGCAGAGGATCTCATGCTCCCTGGTGCAAATTATATGTGCACTGAAATCTTGGGAGAGTCAGCCAGCCGCCAACAAACTTAAAACCATACCCCTATCCAATGACACCATGAGAAAAATAATCCAGGACATGTCTGAAGACATAATGCGGCAGACATCAGAGCGCTTCAGTTCAAATGTCAATTACGCACTGCAGTTTGATGAATCCACAAATGTGACTAACCATGCAATTCTAATGGTCTATGTCACACATGTCTGGGATAATAACTTTGAGGAACAGTTCCTTTTTAGTGCTGATTTGCCTACCACCACCACTGTAGAGGCTGTCTTTAACACACTGGATATGTACCTGTGCTCAGTGGGACTGGCCTGGGTGTGTCGGTGTGACCACAGATGGGGCAGCTGCTATGATGGGAAAGCAATCCGGAGTAGTAAAGCAGATCCTGGAGAGTGCACCAAGTGCGACGTGGAACCACTGCTTCCTACACAGGGAAGCATTGGCAGCGAAGAACATGGTGCCTGAGCTCTACGACTTTCTCCAGGATGTGATATCAAAAAATGTACATGAAAAGCAGTTGTTTCCAGGCCTTCTGGAGGGATATGGGGAGCGAGCATCCGCAGGTGCTATATCATGCAGAAGTCTGCTGGCTTTCCAGGGGTAAAGTGTTGGGTCGCCTTTTTGAGCTTCAAGCGGAGATTACTGCATTTCTTTCGGAAAACAAGGCACCTCTGGCTGAACATTTCGATTGTGAGAAATGGCTCGCAAAGGTTGCCTACCTGGCGGATATTTTTGATCATCTGAATTCGCTCAATGTGTCAAAGTACGGGACGGGGGCACAATCGATTTGAACAGAGGGACAAAGTGGATGCCTTGAAGACGAAGCTTACCGTTTGGGCAAATCATGTTTCTAATGGGAGGATTGGGATGATTCCCGATTCAGAATCTGATCAACAAAGTGCACAGCGGCACTGAAAAAGCTGTTAAACAGCATCTTGGTAAGCTGCAGGAAAAGTTTTGCAACTACTTCCCGGAGGAAAACAGGAGACAAGATGACTGGATACAGGATCCCTTTCGAGTGGAGATGACAAGTGTCACATTGCCAAGCAATGAAGAGGATCAGCTGGTTGAGCTGTCATTTGATCGCAAACTGAACATGCGCTTCCCGGAAATGACACTGCTACAGTTCTGGCACAGTGTAGTGGGAGAGTGTCCTGCTCTCGTCTGTCATGCAATCAGAATCATGCTACTGTTCAGCACTACCTATCTGTGTGAAAGTGGCTTCTTTGCTATGGCCGTTGCTGAAAACTAAAAGCAGAAACAAACTGGACAGCCAGCATGACCTCCGAGTTGCTCTGTCAACCAGCACCCCAGACATCAATAAACTTGTCAAACTGAAGAAACACCCCCACTTTTCCCACTGATAGGCCAAACACACACCACTCACTCACTCACTCACTCACTCACTCACTCACTCACACACACACAATAAATAAACAAATGAGTTGTTGTTCAGTATGTTAATTAGTATTGTTCATTAATTCTGACATTCATATTACATTTATTGAATTGGTTAAAAACTTACACCTTTAAAAAAACTTTTCACGGTTGTGAAACTATTCACATGGTAATTGCTGATTACGATATCCTAATGTTTGTTGTTCTATTTTGTTGTTTCTATTTTAAACACTGGTACTGTATGTGTTACTGTTCATTAACATTATTGGACTGGTTTTGATGTGATGTTCTCAATCTGATAATTTATTACACCCCACTCCTGAACTGGTTCCATAATTAAATGGCTTACTCCCCCGAATTGATAATAAATGTTTTCCCAGTTAATATGGCTGTGTAATGACATTCTTTAATACCGTAATAGTAGCCCATTGAGACAGAGTCTCTTTTGCAAGTGAAGCCTGACCAAGAAGGCAGCTGCAATACAACATTACAAAATGCAATCCTCAAAAGTCCATAATATTGGGTTGCGACCCAATTGTCATTGTCAATGTTGGGTCCCAGTTGAGAACCACTGGTATAAGACATAATTTGATTGATTTGTAATTAAGAATCTTTAACACTCGTTATGACACCAATACAGTGCATTTGGAAAGTATTCAGACCCATTCCCTTTTTCAACATTTTGTTACGTTACAGCCTTATTCTAAGATGGATACAATTATTATTTCCCCTCATCAATCTACACACAACACCCCATAATGACAAAGTGAAAACAGGTTTTTTGAATTTTTTGCAAATGTTTTACAATTAAAAAACAGTAATGCCTAAATTACATAAGAAATTCAGACACGTTGCTATTGAGCTCAGGTGCATCGAGTTTCCATTGATGATCCTTGAGATGTTTCTACAACTTGATTGAAGTCCAGCTGTGGTAAATTCAATTGATTGGACATGATTTAGAAATTTTGTTCAGTGTATATCTATAGATATATACAGTGCATTGGGAAAGTATTCAGACCCTTTCATTTTTTCCACGATATGTTACGTAACAGCCTTCTTCTAAAAATGATTAAATATTTGTTTTACCTCATCAATCTACATACCATAGCCCATAATAACAAAGTGAAAACTGTTTATTTTTATTTTTTTGCAAATGTATTAAAAATCAAAACAGAAAAAACCTTTTTACATAATTATTCAGACCCTTTGCTATGAGACTCGGAATTGAGCTCAGGTGCATCCTGTTTCCATTGATCATCCTTGAGAAGATTCTACAACTTGATTGAAGTCCACCTGTGGTAAATTCAATTGATTGGACATGATTTAGAAAGGCACACACCTGTCTATATATGGTCCCACAGTTGGCAGTGCATGTCAGAGCAAAAACCAAGCCATGCGGTCGAAGGAATTGTCCGTAGAGCTCTGAGACAGGATTGTGTCGAGGCACAGATCTGGGGAAGGGTACCAAAAAATGTCTGCAGCATTGAAGGTCCCCAAGAATACAGTGGCCTCCATCATTCTTAAAGGGAAGAAGTTTGGAATCACCAAGACTCTTCCCAGAGCTGGGCACCCAGCCAAACTGAGCAATCGGGGGAGAAGGGCCTTGGTCAGAGAGGTGACCAAGAACCAGATGGTCACTCTGACAGAGATCCCCTGTTGAGATGGGAGAACCTTCCAGAAGGACAACCATCTCTGCAGCACTCCACCAATCAGGCCTTTATGGTAGAGTGGCCAGAAGGAAGCCACTCCCCAGTAAGAGGCACATAACAGCCTGCTTGCAGTTTGCCAAAAGGCCCCTAAAGGACTCTTAGACCATGAGAAACAAGATTATCTGGTCTTATGAAACCAAGATTGAACTCTTTGGTTTGAATGCCAAATGTCACATCTAGAGGAAACCTGGCACCATGAAGCATGGTGGTGGCAGCATCATGCTGTGGGCATGTTTTTCAGCAGCAGGGACTGGTAGACTAGTCAGGATCGAAGGAAAGATGAAAGCAGCATAGTACAGAGATGTCTTTGATGAAAACCTGCTCCAGAGCGCTCAGGACCTTAGATTTGGGCAAGGTTAACCTTCCAACAGGACAACAACCCTAAACACACAGCCAAGACAACACAAGAGTGGCTTCGGGACAAGTCTCTGAATGTCCTTGAGTGGCACAGCCAGAGCCCGGACCTAAACCCGATCGAACATCTCTGGAGAGACCTGAAAATAGCTGTGCAGCTACGCTCCCCATCCAACCTGACAGTGCTTGAGAGGATCTGCAGAGAAGAATGGGTGAAATTCCCCAAACACAGGTGTGCCAAGCCTGTAGAGTCATACCCAAGAAGACACGAGGCTGTAATCGCTGCCAAAGGTGCTGCCAAAGGTTTCCAAAGTACTGAGTAAGGGTCTGAATACTTATGTAAATGTGATATTTAAAAAAAAAATGTTTTATATAAATGTGCAAATATTTCTTAAAACCTGTTTTTGTTTTGTCATTGTGGGATATTGTGTGTGAGAAGGAAAAAAAACTAATCCATTTTAGAATAAGGCTGTAATGGAACAAAATGTTGAAAAAGTCAAGGGGTCTGTATACTTTCCAATAGCACTGTACAGTATGTGTCCCAAGTCCAGATGTTGGTGTTCATGACCTACATATTGCTAATGCTTATTGAATATTTACATAGACTTTAGAGTATGTCTTGAGGGCACACGGCGTGTAGTTACTGTAAACAAATTACTCTAAAATGTAGGCTTGATAGAGCAGTAGCTCTGGAGTCCAAATGTCATTACAACCTTATATTGGCATGTTGAGTTGCGGTATCTCTAGAAGTTGTAGAGATAGTAAAGGGTGTTTTATGTGTTGTATTACAGTTTTCATTTTACCAATTCTATTTTATTGTAGCAGTTTTCTGAGTAAATTACCATGCAAACTTCCATACCATATATATACTCCATTCAGACACTTCCTTAAGCAAAAATCACATGATTTCACATGTGTAAATTCACGTAATTTCGCACTTGAAATGCAATGTGAAATAATGTGAAGCATATTTTTTGGAGCACTTCACACGTGAAATTTCACATGTAAAACATTTCACCAGATCATGTTTTCACAAGTGCTTTTGTCAAATGTCTAGGTTCATGATATCAAATATATAAAAATGTTGCATCCCAATGTTATTTCACATTTATTTGACTTGAGATCATGTTTTCACATGTGCTTTTGTCACATGTAGTTTAATGTTATCAGATGTTGCTTTACATGTTGTCACACGTTATCACAAACTCACGAGATCACATGGGAAACATGTGAACACGTGAAATGCATGTGTTTTTTCCATAAGGACTGTGTTTTTACTCTAATTTCAGAATAGCTTTATCCAGAAGTTTATTATTGGTAAGAAATGCAAGTATAACAATTTGTATATATTAAACTAATCAATTTTGATATAAATAATTATTTTAATTATACTTGCATGATGCAGCAAAACTTGTGGAAGAGTGGTTGGTCGACAGGCTTTGTGTGTGGAAAAAGTCTGTGGTAACTGAGTAAAACAGGAGGAAGATGAATGTTACCTGTTACTTTGTTTGTTTTATTTCGCTCTGCAATTTATCTTGTCTTTCTTAAACATCTATTCTACAATTCTAATGAGAACAAAGGATCTGCTTAAGTAGTGAAATCTACCTCATTTACCTTATTCATCTGTCAGGAGTGATATCCGTAATCTAGCAGACACAGGTAATTTTGCCAATTATTTATTTATTGACCTGTTTGCTGATGTGAGCGTGCCTAATATGAATGCACTCAAAAAATATTAGATGTAATACATTAACATACTTCAGTTGCACCAAATAATATGTTCTCCAAACTATTTTAATAGTGCTATATGTTTTGTAAATGGTACAATGCTATCTGTGTAATGGGATTTCTTATTCATTTTATAGACCTGTCCTTGAATGTAATTCACCAGAGGTAGCACCTCTGCACCTAATTTCATTAAACACTAGATTTTGCCAACTCAGCGAACCGAAAATGATGCATTTGACCTTGGTCTCAGCAGGGGGCTAGGAAGGGGTAAATGGTGAATCAGACCTTTTGACCTGGCTACAAAAAATGCACAGGGCCTCGCTTTGAAACCAGCCGTGGCGAGCAAACTGAGCTAGCTAAGAGACTGCTTGCCCCACTGGCTCACTTCAACTCCTTCATTCATCCCCAGCCCTCACCACACTTTTCTCGTTGTTCATCTCATTTTCTGCTAAACTGCAGTTCAATGTGAAAAAATGATATTTGTTCCAACAGGCTGTGGATTATTATTCAAACAGAGCCTTATTATGAGATGATAGATAGAGTTAAAAACAAATGCAGAAACCAAGCCTACCGCTATGATCATACTGCTTATGCTAATGATTCCTAGCGTGTGTGTGTGTGTGTGTGTGTGTGTGTGTGTGTGTGTGTGTGTGTGCGTGCGTGCGTGCGTGCGTGCATACAGCCATGACTCATTCAGAGGGGGTCCATGGTTCTAACATTGCAGGGTGTTGATGGAAGCAGATTGGCAGACTGAGGCGAGGGAGTCAACTCTTTTTTTATTTTATTTTATTTAACCCTTTCACACGTACCATCACACGGGGTGTGATCGTTCTACAGTGGTCCCTGAAGCGTACGATCACACCCCGTGTGATTAGAACACTAATTTAGAACGCTCATTTAGAACGGCCAGTTTCGAATGACGCAACAATCAACATTTGAGCTGGCCACACTTTTTTCAGAAACTATTTACACAAACACAGTCCTTACAAAGTTATGTCCAGAATGTGAGCAGTTTATTTTTGGATGCAATGTTCAGATATTCACAGAAGTATCTATAGCATAACACAATCATCCTAACCGGAAAAATGTAGGCTACATTTGTCCTAGCGCTGAGGAAAGATTGACGCAACACAAGCGGTCATATTTTCTAACTCTCGGCTGACATAAACTACACTATGAATTAACTAATAGCAATTACTATGTAAAATTAATCACATCACGGTTGAGCTCACCGTTGATCAAAATAATTGAGTAAAACACTTTCTAGAAATCGAAAGTAATCCGACGATTAGTTTCAGCGCGCAGCCATGCTTTTTTACCTCACAGACACCGAAGATAATAAGAGAAGACAAGATGAGTTGTTGAAGGGGTGTGGTCTACCATCATTCACATCCCACATTCACTTCCTGAAGTTCTCAAAAAATGAGTGAACCCTTACTCACCTCATTTTGTTATAGCATCTTTGGTCCGACAGACGATCAAGTGAAACCCAGAATGCATTGTATGTCAACAAACATGGCTCCATACACATAGCTGGAATTAGCTTAGCTCATCATAATCAGTACAACCTTCAAAACATTATTTTACACACATACTATGCGCCCTTTACAATTTATGCAAAAATCGGAACGCATGATTTATCACGGGTAATTGAAAAACGTAAATAAAATAGTAAATATATCAATAATACCACACTGAACATTTTCTGATAGTGATTTATTGATACAAATTGTGCGTTTAGGCAGTCAATCACGGTAACCTCTCACTCCCACTCTGAGCATTCAGTGTTGTTGTTTATGTAACAATCACATCCTGGAATGGAGAGAACGTTCGAACATCACGTGCATAAAAACACTCACGCTGGGGCGACCGTTAGAGATATTTGGAACTCACGCGTGAAAGGGTTAACCTTTATTTAACCAGGAAGGGCTCATTGAGATTTAACATCTCTTTTTCAAGAGCGTCCTGGCCAAGATAGGCAGCGCCAAGTCATTACAAAAATTACAGACAAACAACATGAAAAACTACAAGTACCGTAATTTCCGGACTATTGAGCGCACCTGAATATAAGCCGCACCCACTGAATTTTATTATTTTTTTTTTGAACATAAATAATCTGCACATGTCTATAAGCCGCAGGTGCCTACCGGTACATTGAAACAAATTAACTTTACACAGTCTTAACGAAACACGGCTTGTAACAAAAATAAATAGGCTTTAACGAAACACGGCTTGTAACAAAAATAAATAGGCTTTAACGAAACACGGCTTGTAACAAAAATAAATAGGCTTTAACGAAACACGGCTTGTAACAAAAATAAATAGGCTTTAACGAAGCACGGCTTGTAACAAAAATAAATAGGCTTTAACGAAACACGGCTTGTAACAAAAAATACAAAATTAGCAGTAAACAGTAGCCTACCTAGAAAGTCATTGGTCACTATCTTCCTCCTCCTGTGCACTGAAACCACTGAAGTCATCTCCTTCGGTGTCGGAGTTGAATAGCCTCATTGACTCTACTCAGTTAGGGATGGATTCAGTGGTCTAATCTCCTCATCTTGAACTAATGTGGCTTTTAAAATAGATATTGGAAATGATTACAATAATTATAGCATTGAATTAAATGCATGCAGACGTATGGTATACAAGCGGAAGATAATGTGTTTGGAATTTCTGCCTTAGGGCAGCTTTCTGACCATGAATATGTTTTCTAACAGCATGTATGATTTCATCTGACCATCCTCTGCTCAATGAACAATGTACTGTTCTACTGAAAGTTCCAATACAATTATGTAGCCTACAGATGTAGGATCTTAATTTGACCAGTATTGTCACAGATTTGGCATGGGCCCTCGGATCCTCAAAAAGTTCTACAGCAGCACCAGAGACCATCTTGACTGGCTGCATTACTGCTTGGTATGGCAAATACGCTACAATCGACAGCAAAGCACTACAGAGGGTGGTGCGGACAGCCCAGTACATCACTGGGGCTGAGCTCCCTGCTACCCAGGTCCTCTATATCAGGCGGTGTTAGAGAAAGGCCCAAAAAATTGCCAAAAACTCCAGCCATCCAACCCTTAGACTGTTCACTCTGCTACCGTTCGGCAAATGGTACCGGAGCATCGGCTTTTGGACCAACAGGCTCTGACAGCATCTATCCCCAAGCCATAAGACTGCTAAAAAGCCATAGGACTGCTAAATAGTTACCCAGACAATCTGCACTGACCCTACCTTGCACTGACTATATAAACACTCACAAGACTATATACAGTGCATTTGGATAGTATTCAGACCCTTTCACTTTTTCCACATTTTGTTACGTTACAGCCTAATACTAAAACTGATTAAATAAAACATTTTCCTCATCAATCTACACACAATACCCCATAATGACAAAGCAAAAACAAGTGTTTGCAAAGAAATGTTTGCAAATGCATAAAAATAAAAAAAAGACCCTAAGCACACAGCCAAAAATATTGTCACGTCCTGACCAGTAAAGGGGTTATTTGTTCTTATAGTTTGGTCAGGACGTGGCAGGGGGTATTTGTTTTTGTGGTTCATTGTGTGTTTGTGTATGTGTTCATGTAGAGGGGGTATTTGGTTTATATGGTTCGGGGTGGTTGTGTATGTAGAGGGGTATTTGATTTATTAGTCCAGGGTTTTGATTATTGTTCTAAGTTAGTTTATTTCTATGTTCTGTCTAGGCGTTTGTATTTCTGTTTTGGTAATGGGGATTGGGGCCTTCAATTGGAGGCAGCTGTCTATCATTGCCTCTGATTGAAGGTCCTATATTTAGGAGTGTGTTTGTTTTGGGAATTGTGGGAGATTGTTTCTTGTTTAGCTGTGTGCCTGACGAGTCTGTCCAGTTTGTTTGGTTTTTGTATACGTTGTTTGTGTTTTCCTTCTTCACTAAATAAAAAGAAGATGAGTATACATTTTCCCGCTGCGTTTTGGTCTACACTCTACGACACCCGTGACAACAATGCAGGAAAGGCTTCGGGACAAGTCTCTGAATGTCCTTGAGTGGCCCAGCCAGAGCCCGGAATTGAACCCGATCTAACATCTCTGGAGAGATCTGAAAGTAGCTGTGCATTGATGCTCCCCAGAGGATCTACAGAGAAGAATGGGAGAAACTCCCCAAACACAGGTGTGCCAATCTTGTAGCTTCATACTCAAGAAGACTCGAGGCTGTAATCACTGTCAAAGGTGCTTCAACATAGTACTGAGTAAAGGGTCTGAATACTTATGTAAATATGATATTTTCAGTTTAAAACCTGTTTTTGCTTTGTCATTATGGGGTATTGTGAAGAAAAAAAACTAATTTCATCCATTTCAGAATAAGGCTGTACTAATGGCATCTAACCCATTGTATTCGACGGACTTGACAAATACGATTTGATTTGAAAATAATCCTGCAGCAAAAGGATTTGAGTGTTGCTTGATCTGTCGATAGGCTATTAGCTGGTCAAATTAGGCTGCATGAGAAGTGGAATACTTGTTATCAGTGAATTTATGTAAATCACGAAGCTTATCTGCATTTCCTGTGATGCACGTAAATTGTAAGCAACAACAGTGTAATCAAATTAAGATCCTAAATCTGTATGTTCAAATGTACTGTGGTTTATGTTCAAATGTTATCATGGGTCTGCAATTGATAACATCATGTAAACAAGCAGCATCCTTATTGACCTCCAAATGCAAAATTAAGCTGTTATAAAGTGTGTGTGTGTGGGGGGTGAAATGGTATGAACTTTTATTGTAAATCTTTCGAGCATTAATTCGATGCCGTGGTGGTGAATGTGGTGGTGCTGCTGTGTTTTTGTCATCTGGTCCTGAATACTGAAAACAATGCCTGGCAACAGAGGTGACAGGGACCATTAGGGCTGCAGAGGGTGATGTGTTTTCAATTAATGGGGAAGTCCCTCTTTATATTCCTCTGCATTAAAGTCTTCCTCTCTCTAGAAAACCCTCGTGTTCTGTTTGAATTGAATAAGGATTCCATAAGTATGAGGGGCTTGGCTACCAGGCTACCCCAGCCCCTTTCATTTGTTTATCTGATAACCAGTCTCTAAAGAGCCTCCCTGGTTCCTGTTGCTAACACTCCATACCAATATTGTGTCCAAAATAGCACCCTATTCCTTATGTAGTGCACTTGGGATACATCCCATGGCTCTCCTTCCTTTATCTGAATATCCGTTTTACTCTTCCGAGGCCTCAGTCTCAAATCCCAAGATAATCTAATGAACACTCTGCTAGTCCCCAACCATTACTCTGGAGTGGTCTGGGCCCTCAAAGGCATTTCTAAAGCTACTTAAATACTTGCGCTCTTAACACTGAACTGGAGTGACACGGGCAGTACTTTCAGAGCATTTAATGAAAGTAGTCTTGACTTGAAAGGGTAAGAATCCTCCTCTTGACAGTGTGGCTGGTCCAGTTATGCTGTTGTCCACATTAAGGAGGCTGACTATACTGAGAGTCAATAGATGTATTATTACTGTAAGGTTAGATTAAAAAGATTTAAAAAATTTGATCATATTACTCCAGTGCTAGCCTCCCTACACTGGCTTCCTGTTAAGGCAAGGGCTGATTTCAAGGTTTTACTGCTAACCTACAAAGCATTACATGGGCTTGCTCCTACCTATCTTTCCGATTTGGTCCTGCCGTACATACCTACACGTACACTACGGTCACAAGACGCAGGCCTCCTAATTGTCCCTAGAATTTCTAAGCAAACGGCTGGAGGTAGGGCTTTCTCCTATAGAGCTCCATTTTTATGGAATGGTCTGCCTACCCATGTGAGAGACGCAGACTCAGTCTCAACCTTTAAGTCTTTACTGAAGACTTATCTCTTCAGTAGGTCCTATGATTAAGTATAGTCTGGCCCAGGAGTGTGAAGGTGAACGGAAAGGCTGGAGCAACGAATCCGCCCTTGCTGTCTCTGCCTTGTCGGTTCCCCTCTTCCCACTGGGATTCTCTGCCTCTAACCCTTTTACAGGGGCTGAGTCACTGACTTACTGGTGTTCTTCCATGCCGTCCATGGGAGGGGTGCGTCACTTGAGTAGGTTGAGCCACTGACGTGGTCTTCCTGTCTGGGTTGGCGCCCCCCCCCTTGGGTTGTGCCGTGGCGGAGATCTTTGTGGGCTATACTCGGCCTTGTCTTCGGACGGTAAGTTGGTGGTTGTAGATATCCCTCTAGTGGTGTGGGGGCTGTGCTTTGGCAAAGTGGGTGGGGTTATATCCTGCCTGTTTGGCACTGTCCGGGGGTATCATCGGATGGGGCCACAGTGTCTTCTGATCCCTCCTGTCTCAGCCTCCAGTATTTATGCTGCAGTAGTTTGTGTCGGGGGGCTAGGGTCAGTCTGTTACATCTGGAGTATTCTCTTGTCTTATCCGGTGTCCTGTGTGAATATAAATATGCTCTCTCTAATTCTCTCTTTTTCTCTTTCTTTCTCTCAGAGGACCTGAGCCCTAGGACCATGCCTCAGGACTACCTGGCATGATGACTCCTTGCTGTCCCCAGTCCACCTGGCCATGCTGCTGCTCCAGTTTCAACTGTTCTGCCTGCGGCTACGGAACCCTGACCTGTTCACCGGACGTGCTTGTTGCACCCTCGACAATTACTATGATTATTATTATTTGACCATGCTGGTCATTTACGAACATTTTAACATCTTGACCATGTTCTGTTATAATATCCACCCGGCACAGCCAGAAGAGGACTGGCCACCCCTCATAGCCTGGTTCCTCTCTAGGTTTCTTCCTAGGTTTTTGGCCTTTCTCAGGAGTTTTTCCTAGGGAGTTTTTCCCAGCCACCGTGCTTCTTTCACATGCATTGCTTGCTGTTTGGGGTTTTAGGCTGGGTTTCTGTACAGCAAATTAATTTGATTTGATTTGATTAATGGCAGAAGGTGAATGCTAAATTGCTAACAGGCAGCTGCCACTATGGCTGGGTATTAATGTATGATGTAGTGCTGCTGTCCACAGAGTTTATTAGCATTCAACAAACATCCATTATACAAAGTCAGGCCAGGGCCCAATATTTAGAGGGAGTTTGGGTATTAGAAGTATTTCAAGCTGTTTCAGTTAATTAATTGGCTGGCGTTTATTAAATAAATAACTTTTTGCCACTCACTGAAGGTCTCTTAGCATAGTAATCAAGCACTTCATTCTTCATATTAGCACCTCTAACGTGGTAACTTGAATCACTCTGCTAGGTATTAAAGTTGGCCTATTTCAGATACACAGTACACAAGTGAAATAGCTGCCAAACAGTTATCATGTGGAGGTCACAGGGAGTCATACAAGTGCAATAGCCTGGATGAACAATCAACAGTCAGTCTCTCTCTCTACCCGTAATGGTTTTGACAAACTGAGGCAATAATTTGAGGCAATAATCGTCCCACCTACGTAACAGCCAGTTGAATCCTGTGGCGCGATTTTCTAAACCTTTGAAATGCTATTACTTCAATTTCTCAAACATATGACTATTTTACAGCTATTTAAAGACAAGACTCTCGTTAATCTAACCACACTGTCCGATTTCAAAAAGGCTTTACAACGAAAGCAAAACTTTAGATTATGTCAGCAGAGTACCCAGCCAGAAATAATCAGACACCCATTTTTCAAGCTAGCATATAATGTCACAAAAACCAAAACCACAGCTAAATGCAGCACTAACCTTTGATGATCTTCATCAGATGACACTCCTAGGACATTATGTTATACAATACATGCATGTTTTGTTCAATCAAGTTCATATTTATATCAAAAACCAGCTTTTTTACATTAGCATATGACGTTCAGAACTAGCATACCCACCGCAAACTTCCAGTGAATTTACTAAATTACTCACGATAAACGTTCACAAAAAACATAACAATTATTTTAAGAATTATAGATACAGAACTCCTTTATGCAATCGCGGTGTCCGATTTTAAAATAGCTTTTCGGCAAAAGCACATTTTGCAATATTCTGAGTAGATAGCTCGCCATCACGGGCTAGCTATTTTGACACCCACCAAGTTTGGCACTCACCAAACTCAGATTTACTATAAGAAAAATTGGATTACCTTTGCTGTTCTTCGTCAGAATGCACTCCCAGGACTTCTAGTTTACACCCAATGTTGTTTTGGTTCAAAATAATCCATAGTTATGTTCAAATATCCTCTGTTTTGTTCTTGCGTTCAAGACACTATCCGAACGGTGACGCGCGGACGCGTATCGTGAAAAAGAATTTCTAAATATTCCATTACCGTACTTCGAAGCATGTCAAATGCTGTTTAAAATCAATTTCTATGCAATTTTTCTCGTAAAAAAGCGATAATATTCCGACCGGGAAACCATGTTTTCGTTCAAAGACTCAAAATCTAAAATGGACTCTTCATGTGCACGCGCGCACCCATCTCATTGTTCTCAGATCGACCACTTACCAAATGCGCTACTGTTTTTCAGCCATGGGCTGCAAAGTCATCATTCAACGTTCTGGCGGCTTCTGAGAGCCTATGGGAGCCGTAGGAAGTGTCACGTTACAGCAGCGATCCTTTGTTTTCAATAAAGAGAGTGTAGAAGGCCAAGAAATGGTCAGAGATGGCACTTCCTGTTCAGAATCTTCTCAGATTTTTGCCTGCCATATGAGTTCTGTTAAACTCACAGACACCATTCAAACAGTTTTAGAAACTTTAGGGTGTTTTCTATCCAAATCAAACAATTATATGCATATTCTAGTTTCTGGGCAGTAGTAATAAGCAGATTAAATCGGGTACGTTTTTTTTCCGGATGTGAAAATACTGCCCCCTACCCTAGAGAGGTGTTAAGAACAAGCCATCTTCTGCTTCAATAAAGGATGTTCCATAGTATAGTTTCTTATTCTTTTTGTTTAGTTTAGTTGTTTGATTTCTAAATATACTGTATGTTTGACAGTCTGCTGTGTTGTCAGACCTATTCCATTTGCCTCATCCCTCTCAGCCATACAGCTCTTCAATTACTGGGCACATGCCTATCAATAACCGGAAGAGGCAGTTTCATAAATGCTTCAAGTGCAGCGTCCAGATGTTCCTCATTATACACATAAGACAAACACATATTTTTCACAAATTCGACATAGGAATCATTGCAAAACCTCTTGTATGATCATTTATACACAATTCTTTTAGTAATTCATTAGTAAAGAAGTGTTCTGTTTGTAAATACCTGATGACTTGAACCAGATTGCAGACACTGGTTACAGATTGGAGCTTATTTTTGAGTGGGAAGCTTAATGCCAACCAGTCATTATTTTGGTCACACAGAAAATATACCTCTCTGTTGATATCACATATTATCCAACATTTTACATCTATTGTCTAAATACTGACTTTTAGCACATGGTGGTCAATATCAACTTCCTGCGAGAATAGGCTTTAGGTGATGCAGATGAATCTGTAGCCATATTACTTCCATATCATCTGACATAAGATCCTATTTCAGCCTAACAGGAATATGACTCTGGACATATATGGCAACACCTCCTCAATTTGCATTTCTATCTTTCCTACAGTGGGGGAAAAAAGTATTTGATCCCCTGCTGATTTTGTATATTTGCCACTGACAAAGAAAGGATCAGTCTATAATTTTAATGGTAGGTTTATTTGAACAGTGAAAGACAGAATAACAACAAAAATATCCAGAAAAACGCATGTCAGAAAGGTTATAAATTGATTTGCATTTTAATGAGGGAAATAAGTATTTGACCCCCTCTCAATCAGAAAGATTTCTGGCTCCCAGGTGTCTTTTATACAGGTAACGAGCTGAGATTAGGAGCACACTCTTAAAGGGAGTGCTCCTAATCTCAGCTTGTTACCTGTATAAAAGACACCTGTCCACAGAAGCAATAAATCAATCAGATTCCAAACTCTCCCCCATGGCCAAGACCAAAGAGCTCTCCAAGGATGTCAGGGACAAGATTGTAGACCTACACAAGGCTGGATTGGGCTACAAGACCATCGCCAAGCAGCTTGGTGAGAAGGCGACAACATTTTGGTGCGATTATTCGCAAATGGAAGAAACACAAAAGAACTGTCAATATCCCTCGGCCTGGGTCTCCATGCAAGATCTCACCTCGTGGAGTTGCAATGTTCATGAGAACGGTGAGGAATCAGCCCAGAACAACACGGGAGGATCTGGTCAATGGTCTCAAGGCAGCTGGGACCATAGTCACCAAGAAAACAAATTGGTAACACACTACGCCATGAAGGACTGAAATCCTGCAGTGCCCGCAAGGTCCCCCTGCTCAAGAAAGCACATATACATGCCCGTCTGAAGTTTGCCAATGAACATCTGAATGACTCAGAGGACAACTGGTGAAAGTGTTGTGGTCAGATGAGATCAAAATGGAGCTCTTTGACATCAACTCAACTCGCCGTGTTTGGAGGAGGAGGAATGCTGCCTATGGCCCCAAGAACACCACCTCCACCGTCAAACATGGAGGTGGAAACCTTATGCTTTGGGGGTGTTTTTCTGGTAAGGGGACAGGACAACTGCACCGCATCATTTGACAGGGCCATGTACTGTCAAATCTTGGGTGAGAACCTCCTTCCCTCAGCCAGGGCATTGAAAATGGGTTGTGGATGGGTATTCCAGCATGACAATGACCCAAAACACACGGCCAAGGCAACAAAGGAGTGGCTCAAGAAGAAGCACATTAAGGTCCTGGAGTGGCCTAGCCAGTCTCCTGACCTTAATCGCATAGGAAATCTGTGGAGGGAGCTGAAGGTTTGAGTTGCCAAACGTCAGCCTCGAAACCTTAATGACTTGGAGAAGATCTGCAAAGAGGAGTGGGACAAAATACCTCCTGAGATGTGTGCAAACCTGGTGGCCAACTACAAGAAACATCTGACCTCTGTGATTGCCAACAAGGGTTTTGCCACCAAGTACTAAGTCATGTTTTGCAGCGGGGTCAAATACTTATTTCCCTCATTAAAATGCAAATCCTTTTATAACATTTTTGACATGCGTTTTTCTGGATTTCTTTGTTGTTATTCTGTCTCTCACTGTTCAAATAAACCTATCATTAAAATTATAGACTGATCCTTTCTTTGTCAGTGGGCAAACGTACAAAATCAGCAGGGGATCAAATACTTTTTTTCCCCCACTGTATATATTCAATAACCATGTATAACTACTACTGCATCATCAAAGGAATTATCTAAGTGTGTTTCAGAGATGGCCAGAATGTGATTGTTTTCAGATGTTAATAAGTTATCAATTTCATGTTAATATGGCCTTTGTTTGTTTTTACTGCTATTCTGAGAGGCTGATCCGAGGTAGACATTTCAATCAATGGTACTGAGTGGGCTGCTCAGAGTGGAATTCAATTCTACGTGCATATGATTATTGCAGACAATACCCTCAGAGCTAACAGTTAAGGAACATAGATTAGGTTTTTTACATTTACTGTAATTCTATCTCTCTGGGATATAATATGATTTCCATGTCTTCTGTTGCTTAATATTACAGGGAGGACTGGAGCACTACCAAACCCAGACCGTCAGTCTCTTAAGCAGTTCGCTATGTTGATGGAGATAATCCTGGAACCCCAGCTGCTAAGGTGAATCCCATTCCTGTCTTTGCAGAGTTTCTTCCGAACCCCTTCTATAGCATGGGAGAGAGCCAGAGATGAATGTCCTCTTCCCTGTACAAACAAGGATGTTCAAGAGAATGTTGTTGTCCTTCTTCAGGTCCTCAGATTGCTGAAATTGAATGTCGTTAAATCCAAAGTGAGTGACAATGGTGCCAATATCCTCTCTAGGGAAGGGGGCAGTATTTTCACATCCGGATAAAAAACGTACCCGATTTAATCTGGTTATTACAACTGCCCAGAAACTAGAATATGCATATAATTGTTTGATTTGGATAGAAAACACCCTAAAGTTTCTAAAACTGTTTGAATGGTGTCTGTGAGTATAACAGAACTCATATGGCAGACCAAAACCTGAGAAGATTCTGTACAGGAAGTGCCATCTCTGACCATTTCTTGGCCTTCTATACCCTCTTTATCGAAACAGAGGATCTCTGCTGTAACGTGACATTTTCTAAGGCTCCCATAGGCTCTCAGAAGGCGCCAGAACGTTGAATGATGACTCTGCAGTCCCTGGCTGAAAAACAGTAGCGCATTTGGATAGTGGTCGATCAGAGAACAATGACACGGGTGCACGCGTGCACGTGAAGAGTCCATTTTCTTCTTTCAGTCTTTGAACGAAAAAGACGTCTCCCGGTCAGAATATTATCGCTATTTTACGAGAAAAATCGCATAAAAATTGATTTTAACCTCTCTAGGGTAGGGGGCAGTATTTTCACATCCGGATAAAAAACGTACCCGATTTAATCTGGTTATTACTACTGCCCAGAAACTAGAATATGCATATAATTGTTTGATTTGGATAGAAAACTCCCCAAAGTTTCTAAAACTGTTTGAATATAACAGAACTCACATGGCAGGCAAAAACCTGAGAAGATTCTGTACAGGAAGTGCCCTCTCTGACCATTTCTTGGCCTTCTATAACCTCTTTATCGAAAACAGAGGATCTCTGCTATAACGTGACATTTTCTAAGGCTCCCATAGGCTCTCAGAAGGCGGTCGGAATATTATTGATTTTTCCGAGAAAAATCGCATAAAAATTGATTTTAAACATGCTTCGAAGTACGGTAATGGAATATTTAGATTTTTTTTTGTTACGATACGCATCCGTGCGTCACCCTTCGTCACCCTTCGGATAGTGTCTTGAACACAAACACAAAACAGAGGATATTTGAACATAACTATGGATTATTTTGAACCAAAACAACATTTGTGGATGAAGTAGAAGTCCTGGGAGTGCATTCTGACGAAGAACAGCAAAGGTAATCCAATTTTTCTTATAGTAATTCTGACTTTAGTGAACGCCTAACTTGGTGGGTGTCAAATTATTTTAAAATCTGACACCGCGATTGCATAAAGGAGTTCTGTATCTATAATTCTTTAAATAATTGTTATATTTTTTGTGAACGTTTATCGTGAGTAATTTAGTAAATTCACCGGAAGTTTTCGGTATGTTTGCTAGTTCAGCCGTCGCCGTATTTTCTCAACCACTGCAGATTCGTCATGTCCACAATGATCCTTTCTATCGCCGGCGTGACAAACAGCCGGAAGGTGGACTCGATGTCGAGCACGCGCAACGCGGCGTGGGTCGTAGGGCCAGGCGTCACCGCGAGGCCGGGGTGGCGGACGGCGCGGGGCAGGTCCGGGCTGCGATAGGCCGCGGAGGACCATTTGATTTTGCCGTTTTTTGACAGCAACGTCTCCCTTCGGGCTTGGCCGGCCGCCGCCGCCACCGCCGTGTCCTCTCGCTCTGGCTCTGGCTCTCTGTCTCGCTCTCGGGCAGCGGCCGTGTCTCCCTCTCGCACTCCCTCTCGCTCTTCCACCTCCTCCTCCGAAGAAGAGGAGCACGACCGCAAGGCCGAGTCGTCCGCGTCACGTTCGGGGTCGTATTCCTCGCCGTCTTCGTCTTCCGAAACGTCCTCCTCTTCGGAATCGCAAAAGTCTTCTTCGTCTTCTCGGTCGACACTGGAGGCTATCTGTTCCAGGACCTGAGCTGCGCTGAAACCGGGACCGCGAGGCATCGGCGGCGGCCTCACGCTCGGTGGGGTCGTATTCCTCGCCGTCATCCTCATCGTCGTCCTCGTCTTTATCTTCTTCTTCTTCTTCTTCCTGACAATATTAGTAGCCTCTCTACGGCCGGCCGACTGCACACTGACGCACCGCGCCCGGGGGGTCGCTCTGACCCGGCCAACGGCAGGGGGGGGTTATAACATACGCATTGCTAACGCTTCCCCCGGGGTCGCTCTGACCCGGCCTGGACGCAGAGGGAACAGCTCCTAACACATGGCCAACACATTGCTAACACATGGCCAAGCCAGGGGGACGCTCTGACCCGGCCTGGACAACTGCAGAGGGGGTTATAACATATGCATTGCTAACACATGGCCGACACATTGCTAACACATGGCCGAGCCAGGGGGTCGCTTTGACCCGGCCTGGACAACTGCAGAGGGGGTTATAACATATGCATTGCTAACACATGGCCGAGCCAGGGGGTCTCTCTGACCCGGCCTGGACGCGGGGGGGAACAGCTCCTAACACATGGCCGGCCCAGGGGGTCGCTCTGACCGGGCCGAGACAACAGGAGGGCTAACACATGGCCAGGCCCGGGTCTCTCTGACCCGGCCTGGACGCGGGGGAACAGCTCCTAACACATGGCTGAGCCAGCGGGTCGCTCTGACCCGGCCGAGACAACGGGAGGGTTAAAATGGTGTAAAATAGTCATATGTTTGAGAAATTGAAGTAATAGCATTTTTAAGGTTTTTGAATATCGCGCCACTCGATTCCACTGGCTGTTGAGGTGAATGAGGTGAGGTGAAATTGGTGCATAACGTGAATGCACCAATTTGTAAGTCGCTCTGGATAAGAGCGTCTGCTAAATGACTTAAATGTAAATGTAGACTAGGTGGGACGATTTCGTCCCACATACCCTAGAGAGGATATTAGAGTAGTTGGCTAGAACTGTGGGCAGGAATAGTTGATTCTACGTGAAGTAGTTGATTCTACGAGATTTTGGCCTTAGGTAGGCCACAATCTCTCACCATCGAGCTGCCCACGACGATGGTGGTCATGATGGAATCCGATTGGGAAGGAAGAGAGGGAACAGAATGGGCCTGCCTCGGGCAGGGGGGAGGAGGTGTACTTCGACTCATGCCAGCTTGACTCAGCGCACAAGTACAAGTAGCAGTGGATGGTGTCAGAATCCTCGGGAAGATGGAGGAGGGCCCAAGACCTTGTTGCCTTTGGTCAGCGACTGGCTGAGCTGTGCAGGGTGCCCCTGGACGGCTGCTGGCTGTTGGTGTTCTCCTAGGATCAGAGCTAACTCCTGGGGTCGGTATGTCCGCCTCCAACAGGGCAAAGCTGTTTAATAGCAGGATTTGATCTTCTAGAATATATATGGAGGCTGACCAGACTGCCTCCCACCAAACCACCTTCACCTTGACCGTGTCGGGTCTCCCACTGGTCATGGAGTTGAGCTTAACATCTGTCCAGTGGATTGGAGCAGGTCAGTACCGCACGACTCATCAACCCTTGGCCTTAGAAGGCATTCAGAACTGAAATTCTGTGTCTGGGCTGCATCAAAGTATCTCAGATAGCACATCTTCATTTTCCAGCAGCTGAGCTAGCAGCCAGAAAATCTCTTCCCTAAGTTGCTTGATGATGATACATTTGGAACAGACAAAGAATTTATGTTAATTTATCAGTACCACCTTATTTTCCTCCCCTTGCTTTGATATCATCTCGCACCTAGCCCATTTGAGACCAGACATAGACACAAATAACACTGGTGTTTTGACTTTAGCACTGCTAGCGTTTTCTTGCTCTGCTAACATGATGACTAATCGCTAACTATTGTTTTTTTATAGCAGAAATCTGGGACACAAAATTGTGGTCCCAAACAAACAATCTGACTGTGTCGCGGAATCCTTAGCTATTAGAACTTCCAATGGTTAAAGATGTTGATGCTGTTGACATTATTAACAAAGATCCAATGAAATCTATTTCCTAAAAACAACAGACCGAGTGTAGACAGTACACTGATCTGTTGCATGCTCTGATCACGTCTGTAGTGTTTTGGAATTTTGAGATCCTATATGGTTCCCTTATGGCATCACTCTCAATAACCTAATTTGGTTCCAACTTGCACTTATATTTTTAAGAGTGTACAGAGCACTAATACAACTCACAATACATCTATGTAAAACTAAGCCAACAGTACCCCCCCTGATTTGAATCACATGGGTGCTCTTAGCAGTTGGCTAGAGGCTGTTCCTAGGGTGCTTATACTGTAGTTACGTCACAAATCACACACTATTCCCTATGTTGTGCAATACTCTTGAACAGAGCCCTAGTTCACTACATAGAGAATAGGGAGAATAGTGTCTGACATCACTGATGATCTGTGTTTTGGTGATCAAATATTTATATATTATCATGGAAAGGATAACATTTGCACACAAATGGGAAAGGCTCACTTTCCCCAATATTACTTAAACTTGCAATGACTGTTTTGTAGTATGTCCGGCACCTATATTTGCCTTAAAAGGCCAAAGGGAGGAATATTATTCATTTTCTCTCCTTTTCCTCTGAACACTCTTTGCAAGCTCTACTGAAATATTGAAAAGCCAGAGTCTAATGCTGACAATAGTTATAAAAGGCTATGAATAACTTTATATACAACGTTTTCTCTTCTACTGCCGATTTTGGTTTAGCTCTGACTCATGTTGGAAATATTTCTAAGAAATGTTGAAAGGTGTTTTCACAGGTACAGGTCAATTTGAATTGTTAAAAAGTAAAAATGGTTCCTAAATTGGCAACAGTTTCAGGATAATTGTTTGCAGTATAAAGCAGGGTAGCTTTTCCTGCATTCAAATGTCCAAATTGCCCCCTAGTGGCCTCATGGGTGGAATGTTATTAATATTTTTCATAATTTCCTAATTAATAAACAATATTTCAAAAAACCCGCCATAAATCTGGTGTTTCTAAGTCAATTGGTTTTGTTATATTTCAGTCTTCTGTTATGTATATAAAGTGTAATACACTGCTCAAAAAAATAAAGGGAACACTTAAACAACACAATGTAACTCCAAGTCAATCACACTTCTGTGAAATCAAACTGTCCACTTAGGAAGCAACACTGATTGACAATAAATTTCACATGCTGTTGTGCAAATGGAATAGACAACAGGTGGAAATTATAGGCAATTAGCAAGACACCCCCAATAAAGGAGGGGTTCTGCAGGTGGGGACCACAGGCCACTTCTCAGTTCCTATGCTTCCTGGCTGATGTTTTGGTCACTTTTGAATGCTGGCGGTGCTTTCACTCTAGTGGTAGCATGAGACGAAGTATACAACCCACACAAGTGGCTCAGGTAGTGCAGCTCATCCAGGATGGCACATCAATGCGAGCTGTGGCAAGAAGGTTTGCTGTGTCTGTCAGCGAAGTGTCCAGAGCATGGAGGCGCTACCAGGAGACATGCCAGTACATCAGGAGACGTGGAGGAGGCCGTAGGAGGGCAACAACCCAGCAGCAATACCGCTACCTCCGCCTTTGTGCAAGGAGGAGCAGGAGGAGCACTGCCAGAGCCCTGCAAAATGACCTCCAGCAGGCCACAAATGTGCATGTGTCTGCTCAAACGGTCAGAAACAGACTCCATGAGGGTGGTATGAGGGCCCGACGTCCACAGGTGGGGGTTGTGCTTACAGCCCGACACCGTGCAGGACGTTTGGCATTTGCCAGAGAACACCAAGATTGGCAAATTTGCCACTGGCGCCCTGTGCTCTTCACAGATGAAAGCAGGTTCACACTGAGCCCGTGACAGACATGACAGAGTCTGGAGACGCCGTGGAGAACGTTCTGCTGCCTGCAACATCCTCCAGCATAACCGGTTTGGCGGTGGGTCAGTCATGGTGTGAGGTGGCATTTCTTTGGGGGGCCGCACAGCCCTCCATGTGCTCGCCAGAGGTAGCCTGACTGCCATTAGGTACCGAGATGAGATCCTCAGACCCCTTGAGAGACCATATGCTGGTGCGGTTGGCCCTGGGTTCCTCCTAATGCAAGACAATGCTAGACCTCATGTTGCTGGAGTGTGTCAGCAGTTCCTGCAAGAGGAAGGCATTGATGCTATGGACTGGCCCGCCCGTTCCCCAGACCTGAATCCAATTGAGCACATCTGGGACATCATGTCTCGCTCCATCCACCAACGCCACATTGCACCACAGACTGTCCAGGAGTTGGCGGATGCTTTAGTCCAGGTCTGGGAGGAGATCCCTCAGGAGACCATCCGCCACCTCATCAGGAGCATGCCCAGGTGTTGTAGGGAGGTCATACAGGCACGTGGAGGCCACACACACTACTGAGCCTCATTTTGACTTGTTTTAAGGACATTACATCAACGTTGGATCAGCCTGTAGTGTGGTTTTCCACTTTAATTTTGAGTGTGACTCCAAATCCAAACCTTCATGGGTTGATAAATTGGATTTCCATTGATTATTTTCGTGTGATTTTGTTGTCAGCACATTCAACTATGTAAAGAAAAAAGTATTTAATAAGATTATTTCTTTCATTCAGATCTAGGATGTGTTGTTTAAGTGTTCCCTTTATTTTTTTGAGCAGTATATTTGCATCCCAAACTTCAATACATTTCAACTCTATATCTAACATGGTACAGGTATCTTTGTTTTTAAGCCCATAACCATATGTGTGAGAAGTATCTATTTGTTTCAAAGTAGATTTGTTTAAGACTACCAAGAAACAGTCTGTGTGACCCTGATTTAGCCCACTGCAGTAAAAGGTTTTAATGATCATAACTCTTTTATAAAATGTTATAAAAACTTTATTGAATGCTGAAAGAACCACTATGTTGTAAACAGTCCACTGAAAAGTGCATTATTTCATCACAAAATAATTATTACTAAGTTACTGATTATAAAAAATTGAATGCAATTGAAAAAATGAAAAAAGACAGACAGTGAGACATAATCAATCAAGTAAAACAGAATCAAATAAATTACATGCTTGACTTATTAGTTTAGTAGCTACTACTATACCATGTGGTGAAATTAATCTAAAAGTTTCAGATTAAAATTAGAAAGTATTGATTCAGCGGTGATGAGAAGTGTCGGAGTGAGACATTGCTTCACTAATCTAAAGATACTAGCTAAGAAACTCTTCACTTCCCTTCCCCCAACCCTCCAGCTTCTAGGCTTAATCATGATTTCCCCAGTGCAATTATTAATTATGTAATTCACGCTCCTAAAAAGATAATACTTCATCCATGTATTTCCTCAATTGTTGAAAAATGGTACATTTTCTTCTGCTGTTGGTGACATTCTCATGCATGCTCTCTCTCTGATTAGAATTTTCCAAAGTCCCCTACACAATAATTACCTATAATACATATCTGCACTGCTATTTTAGTTATCAGTTAACACGACTATTCTGTCATCATTTATTTAATTTACTTCTTTAACAAACTTGGGGGTTTTCTGTATTATTGTATAACATTCGTGGGGCATATTATTCAGCTTTAATGTTAGCCCTGAATCACTATGATGCATATCTCAGGAGGCTCATAATACTGGCCGGAACGGCACAAAATGTAATAGCATCAAAGACACCGGGAAACCATGTGTTTGATGTGTTTGATACCATTCAACTGATGCCGCTCTAGTCATTACCATGAGCCCGTTCTCCCCAATTGAGGTGATACCAACCTCCTGTGATACATATATACAGTATATCATAATAGTTTTTCTTAAGTGTATTATGCGAAGCTGAGCTTTACTTTGAAGTTTAAAGTGTAGGAATACAGGTGAAGTCAGTCATTGACGCAGATGTGTTGGCATAGCAGGAAGATTGTAATGCTGTCAACCAAGAGGTTGTGAGTTCAAATCCCAGGTGAGGGCATGTTGAAAATTCAAATCAAGTTATATGTTATTGGTCACATACACATATTTAGCAGATGTTATTGCTGGTGTAGCGAAATGCTTGTGCTTAGGAGCTAGAAACAGAGCTGCCATGTCTATCGGCGCAATCTTCATGTTAATGACTATACAGTACATACACAGTAATCATGTAGGTCAAAGTGAGAAAAATATGTATGTTGTGAGGCAATTTTGTGAATTCTTAATGACTGATTTCTGTTTGCAGGGCATCATGTGAAAATGTGAATCCCTATATGAAAGGTTATGTGATAACAAGTGAAATATCATCACGTGAAGTGTTCCCCCAAAAAATTATATTACAAAACGTGAAAATTTCACATGTGAAATCATGTGATTTTCCACGTTAAATAATGTGTTTTTTTCCCGTAAGGGACACCATAACATCTAGAAGAGGGAGAAAATGTAAGGTTTTGGCCCTCAGCATAATTGTGCAAGATTAAATTACAGGCACCAATAACTTCAGAAGCATTTATTCCACAAGAAAGCAACTTAGATTTTCAAACACAAGGGCACCAAGGAATTCCATGGAGCACCACTGTGGTGGAAGTGAGAGAGAAATGGAAGTGAGAGAAGAATGGAGAAATCTCTAGTTAATCAGTATTTTAGGGCACATATGCACATTCTCAATGTTCAGCTGGATTGTTCAAGTTTTGCTGCCAAACTGTAACACAGCAACTGAGAAATACTATACAGTACATCAGACATGGTATGGGCCCGATTTAAAAAGTGCATTATTTATATTTGAATTGTGGTTTCTTCTGAAAAGTAGAACAAGCTTTCTTCCCCTATCTGGTGACCCTCATGGATACAGAATATATCATGGAGGCAACATCTATTGCCAAAATGCAAATCCTCCCAAGATGTTGTTTTGTTCTCCAAGGCAAGATTAACCTTCTTAAGACCAACTTTCCTTGATTTAACATGTTCTTTGAATTTGCTGTCAATTTTGCTGTCAAAACAAAGATTTGAAAACATTTGAGTAGCTAAACATTTCCTATTTCATGCACAGACATAATTGAGCCATTCATTATTGTGCTGTAGCATATCTTCTACTTTCTTTGCATCCCACACTACTAATTGTACCAATTTCCATCATTTCAAATTTATACTGTCTTTCCAAAATTATGTATTGTACCCTATGAAAAAGATGAGAGATTTGTGAGCCCCCAGTTACTGACTCTGTGTGGGCAGTTACGACTGGCGGAGTGAATATAGGGTTTGTGTTTTGTCCAGTATGATGTCAGTGGAACGTTCTTGTCAAGTACATTTTCCCTACCAGAACAGTAATTGTCAGAAAGAAACCTTCTGGTCCTTTTTATTTTAGTCTACAATTATGACGCCTCCACCCTCAAGGTCTGGTCTGATAAAGAGAGAGAAGAGAAAACATTAATATGTGTGACTGGTCTAGTCACAATATCAACTTCTGCCTCCATCCTGACCACTGAATAATACATCCATGCAGCGATGCCCATATAAACAACCAGGGATACTAATGTGAGTAGCCTACATGACTGACTTGATTGAAGGGAGACCTTCAACCCTACTACACACACACGTTGACAAAATACACACAACCTTATATGTAGCAACACTATAGTCAATCTACTAAGAAATGTTTTCTTTGGGTATAGTCTTCCAGGAACTAACTTTTACACGTGAGCAGACGCTCTCATCCAAAGCGATTTATAGGAGCAATTAGGGTTATGTGACTTTCTCAAGGGCATATTGACAGATTTTTCACCTAGTCAGCTAAGGGATTCAAATAAGCAACCTTTTGGTTACTAGTCCAACGCTCTTAAATGCTAGGCTACCTGCCACCCATAACTGTATGTTAAACCAGAAATGTTACAGATTCAGAACTACAAAATGATATATCATACACCATGATTGGAGAAAACGTGGTAAAGTTATGCTGCTTTAAATGTTGATAAACGTGTTCTCACTTAAGAGAAAAACGCCCTTGAAAGATTTTGTTTAGTTCTAGAGGGATCTTCTTTGTTTATGCCCATTCAGGATCATTCACACACTCTTAAGCTATAGACCCACACATCTCTTTAAGAATTCACATGGAAACGCATGGCCAACCGTCAGCACACTGAACCCTTACATTATCTCAACCAATTGGGTTAGGGGGAGTCAAGTGCGTGCGTGTGTGTACACGTGTGTGTAGAAGGGGGAAAGCATCATTGGGGTGAAGCATCAGCGGGGCAGATTCATGGGGGATTAATTAAGAGGTATTCTGCTCTCGCTGCTTCTTTAATCTCTATCAAAGCTGAGATGCACAACTCTCCGCTGCCTCCATTTAAAGCATGCATAACCCCCGTGAATCTGCCCCTCTGATGCTTCACTCTCATGACGCTTCCCCACTTCTACACATGCACACACACACACACACACATGCACGCACGGACAAACACACACACACACTCACTTGCCCCCCACCCCCAATCCCAATTCATCATGGAAAGTCCAGTCTGTGCTGACTGAGGAAAGTATGACCAAGCCGACCTTGAGGAAGTCTTTCTCGCAAGACAACTCACCCAGGCCAGGACTTAGGGTTTGTCAAGATGATTTCTTATTCCATTTAATAGAAGAAGTGCAATGGTTTATATAAAGGGGTCATGGTTTATATAAAGCAGAAGGGCCAACCCAACTTGAAATGGTAAGCTGTTTAGTCAAAGCACTGTACACAAAAATATGTCCTTCCCAGTCACAATGATTTAGGGGCAGGAGAGGTGGATGGTGGGTAATTTTATGTTAAATCAGTGGTCTTCTGAATAGTAAAATAAGAAGCAGATGACAATTCTCCCCTATCTCCTCAATGACATGATTTATGTGTCATTTGCTAGAGATAAGGGTGAAGGGATATTGCTGAAACATTGCCCTCTTCTATGTGGCCTCAATTTCATCCACAGGACACCACAATGCTTTGCTCTATCTCCAACACAACACAAACTCAGCAAAAAAAGAAACGTCCCTTTTCCAGGACTCTGTACTTCAAAGATAATTCATAACAATCCAAATAACTTCACAGATCTTCATCGTAAAGGGTTTAAACACTGTTTCCCATGCTTGTTCAATGAACCATAAACAATGAATGAGCATGCACCTGTGGAACAGACACTAACAGCTTGCAGACAGTAGGCAATTAAGGTCACAATTATGAAAACGTAGGACACTAAAGAGGCCTTTCTACTGACTCTGAAAAACACCAAAAGAAAGATGCCCAGGGTCCCTGCTCATCTGCGTGAACGTGCCTTAGGCATGCTGCAAGGAGGCATGAAGACTGCAGATGTGGCCAGGGCAATAAATTGCAATGTCCGTACTTTGACACACCTAAGACAGCGCTACAGGGAGACAGGACGGACAGCTGATTGTCCTCGCAGTTGCAGACCACGTGTAACAACACCTGCACAGGATGGGTACATCCAAACATCACTCCTGCGGGACAGGTACAGGATGACAACAACAACTGCCCAAGTTACATCAGGAACGCACAATCCCTCCATCAGTGCTCAGACTGTCTGCAATAGGCTTGTGAGAGTCTGGACTAAGGGCTTGTAGGCCTGTTGTAAGGCAGGACATCAACGGCAACAACGTCGCCTTTGGGCACAAACCCACCGTCGCTGGACCAGACAGGACTGGCAAAAAGTGCTCTTTACTGACGAGTCACTGTTTTGTCTCACCAGGGGTGATGGTGAGATTCGCGTTTATCGTCGAAGGAATGAGCGTTACACCGAGGCCTGTACTCTGGAGCGCAATTGATTTGGAAGTGGAGGGTCCGTAATGTCTGGGGCGGTGTGTCACAGCATCATCGGACTGAGCTTGTTGTCATTGCAGGCAATCTCAATGCGTTACAGGGAAGACATCCTCCTCCCTCATGTGGTACCCTTCCTGCAGGCTCATCCTGACATGACCCTCCAGCATGACAATGCCACCAGTCATACTGCTCATTCTGTGCATGATTTCCGGCAAGACGGGAATGTCAGTGTTCTGCCATGGCCAGTAAAGAGCCTGGATCTCAATCTCAGTGAGCACGTCTGGGACCTGTTGGATCGGAGGGTGAGGGCTAGGGCCATTCCCCCCAGAAATGTCTGGGAACTTGCAGGTAGAGTGGGGTAACATCTCGCAACAAGAACTGTCAAATCTGGTGCAGTCTATGAGGAGGAGATGCACTGTAGTACTTAATGCAGCTGGTGGCCACACCAGATACTGACTGTTACTTTTGATTTTGACCCCCCTTTTGTTCAGAGACACATTATTCAATTTCTGTTAGTCACATGTCTGTGGTATGCGTTAGTATTTGGAGAGGACCCCGGGTGGCATGCAGCATTTCTTCAGCTGCCTTAGGAAGTAGAAGCACTGTTGCCACCTCTCAACAAGAGTTGTGGTGTTGTTGGTCCATGTCAAGTCCTCGTGATGTGGATGCAGAGGAAAATAAAACTGCTATCTCTCTACTGGTTTCAATCAGACCGCCATAGTTCCTGTGACCACAAAAACTAAGGTAACCTGTCTAAATTCTTATCACCCCGCAGCCCTGTAGCCATGATATGCTTTGAAAGGCTGGTCATGGCTCACATCAACACTATCATCCCAGGCACCCTGTACCCACCTTAATTTGCATACCACCCCAAAAGATGACCCAATCTCTATTGCACTCCACACTGACCTCTCCCACCTGGACAAGAATAACAGTAATGTGAGAATGCTGTTCATCAATTACAGCTCAGCGTTCAACACCGTAGTGCTCTCTAAACGAATCCCTAAGCTCATGACACTGGGACTATACACCTCCCTCTGCAACTTGATCCTAGACTTCCTGACAGGCTGCCCCCCAGGTGGTGAGGGTAGGCAAAAACCCATACGTCAGGCTGACACTTAAGGCGGGGGTCCTCAGGGGTGAGTGCTTATTCTCCTCCAGTACTATCTGATCACCCACAACTTCGTGGCCACGCACCATCCAGGACCTCTACACCAGGCGGTGTCAGAGGAAGGCCCTGAAAATAGTCAAAGACTCCAGCCACCCAAGTCATAGACAGTTCTCTCTGCTTGGCAAGCAGTACCAATGCACCAAGTCTTGAACTAACAGGACCCTGAACAGCCTCTACCACCAAGCCATAAGATTGCTAAATATTTAACCAAATAGATACACTGCATTGACTGTTTTGCGCTAATGAGTCTTTTGAGTCATCATATACGCTGCTGCTACTGTTTATTATCTATCCTGTTCCCTGTTCCCTTGTCACTTTACCTATATGTGCATATCTACCTCAGTTACCTTGTACTCCTGCACATCAACTTGGTACTGGTACCCCATGTACATAGCCACGCTTTCATTACTCATTGTGTAATTATTTCCCCTGTTATTATTTTTCTATAATCTTTCTATTTTTCTCTCTGCATTTTTTGGGAAGGCCTGTACGTAAGCATGTCACTGTTAGTCTGTACCTGTTGTTTATGAAGCATATGCCAAATACATTTTGATTTGATTTACTGCAGTCCCATTGATGTTGATCAGGGCATGTTCCCGTCTCTGCTTCCTGAAGTCAAACAACTTCTTTGTTTTTCTGATGTTGTGGGAGAGATTGTTTTCCTGGCACCACAATGCCAGTCGTGGGTGAACAGGGAGTACATTCATCAGAGGGATGAGGACACACCCCTGCGGGGCTCCTGTGTTAACAGTCAGTGTGGAGGGGGTGTTGTTGCCAATCCTCACAGCCTGTGGACAGTTGCAGAGGGTATTGTCCAGACCCAGGCCTCTGAGCTTGGTGACAAGCTTGGAGGGAACAATAGTTTTGAATGCTGAACTGTAGTCAATGAACAGCATTCTCACAAAGGTCTTCCTCTAGATTTTCGTTTTACAAATGTTTCATCCCGGGGAAAAAAAATCACTTTTCTCCGGGTAACCTTGTATTTCCCGCCAAAACCGGAAGTGTCCTTCAAAAGCATTATAAAGCAAAAAATATGTCTGGATTTGATTAGAACTTTGAAGATTCACCTCTGATGCTTTGATCAAAAAGACAAGCCTGATGCTACCTGAGCCTGATTAAATGCATTTGATGAGCTCTACATTAAAGACATTTATTGAGCCCAAGCCCAAAAAATCCCAAATGACTGTGCCGTTATCCAATGCATAGGCTATATGATATACAGGATACTGCACATTACGCACAAAATAAAAACATAGAAGTACATAGATGTAGCTATGCTCTCTTGGGTAAATAAATTAAGCAAGCTCCAGTAGGCAAGTATGTTGTCACGGTTGTCGTCGGTGAAGGAGGACCAAAACGCAGCAGGTATGTGCAGGCTCATCTTGACTTATATTAACTATCAAAATGAACGTACAAAAATAACAAAAAAACACGAACGATCAACAAAAACAGTCTGGTAAGGCACAAGGCTAAACACAGAACAATCTCCCACAAAAGACAAACACACCCACATATATGGGACTCTCAATCAAAGGCAAATAGACAACACCTGCCTTCAATTGAGAGTCCCAACCCCAATGAATCCAAACATAGAAACAGACACACTAGACTCAACATAGAATTCATGAAACTCACCCAGTGCCCAAAACCCCGGAATACTAAATCAAATGCCCTCCTAACTCATACAACACCCAGAACCACATAAAACAAATACCCTCTGCCACGTCCTGACCAAACTACAATACTAATTAACCCTTATACTGGCCAGGACGTGACATATGTATTGCTGAACTGTATTACTGAACTGTATTGTAATATACTGTATTACATGGACTGGAATTATGCACCTCATTCAAACCATGATACATCAGGAGAGAACATGTTATTCTGGTGCAGCAAATGCAGCGTATAAAGTTACAAGTAGGCTTATAGGCTAGCAAATTTAATTTACATTTGTAATAATATTTCCTCTGTTTTTAGCTTACCTCCTCTTTCTCTCTCTAGTGTTTCTTCATTCCTTCCTCACTTTCAACAGTTAAATGAAATACGTTTTGTTGTCTTTATCTTCGTCATTCTAATGACATGCTTGAATAATATAGGGCTAGAATTACATACAGAAGGCTTTCAATTCTCTTCACAAGGATTGAATGGCTATGGGTCTGAATAAATAACTGCTATTGCCTACCGCCATCTTCTTTCAAATTACCTGTGAGTTCTTTTGGCTGATGTATTTAACATTCAGCAAACAAGAGCTTGCGTGTCTCTTCGAATAGTCTATTGGTATAAGAAATGCTACAAAATAATGTCCAGCAAGCTATTCTAGTCTACTTTTTTCTGCATGGGACTCCAAGAGCTAAGGAGCGTTTTTTACAGCGAGAGGCCAGTTGTGCACATGTGCATGTGTATTGTGCAGGAGACAGAGGCTATATGTTAGAAGCTTATTAAGCATAACACCTCATTCATTAGCTAAATATAAGGCTAATACTGCATTGAATTTATTACCTGAATGAGGTAGGCTAGGACTTCTGTATATAGGCCTATATATCAATCTTGAACAGGACTATCTATTTTAGATGCAATTTGAATGGAATTGATGGAGAGAGAGAAAGACTGTGAGAGAGTGCTCGCTCGGGCACTGATTTAAATAAATAATATAGGAGTGTTTTAAAACTCTGCAGCTGCTATTTAAAAAAGTTACCATGATGAGATGATAGATCGAAATACTGACATGAGCTGTCGGTCCCCACCCTGAGCGTTGATGATTCATCATGCAGTGACCAGAGAGAAGGCCATAGAGAATCCAGATTTAGACATTGCATATAATTTAACAGTTCCGTTTCATGTTATACTCTTCATGTAAATAATGTATTATAATTCATGGTTTTTCACAGTTATTTATCCTGGGAAAAAGGAGTGGTTTTGGGGCTGTAAATCTTGGTAAATCTCATTACCGGGTTCCCGCCATTCAACTCTAGTCCATATGTTTTAGGGCCGTGTGAATAGCGATGGAAATGGCATCTTCTGTGGATCTGTTGGAGCATTAGGCTAATTGGAGTAGGCCTTGATGTGGGCAATGACAAGCCTTTCAAAGCACTTCATGATGACAGGGGTGAGTGCGACGGGGCGATAGTCATTTGGGCATGTCACCTTTGTTCTCTTGGGCACTGGGATGGTGGTAGTCTCCTTTAACCTGTTAGGGTATAGGGGGCAGTATTGAGAATTTTTTGAAAAAATATGTGCCCATTTTTAACTGCCTATTACACCAACTCAGAAGCTAGAATATGCATATTATTGATCAGGTTTGGATAGAAAACACCCTAAAGTTTCTAAAACTGTTTGAATGGTGTCTGTGAGTATAACAGAACTCATTTGGCAGGCAAAACCCTGAGACAGATTCTGACAGGAAGTGGATACCTGATGTGTTGAATTGACTTTAAGCCTATACCATTGAAAAACAAAGGGGGTGAGGAATGTTTTGGCACTTCCTATTGCTTCCACAAGATGTCCCCAGCCTTTACAAAGTGTTTTGAGTCTTCTACAGTGAGATCTGACTGAAGAAGAGCTTTGGAACGGCGATGGCCCATTACCTGGCGAGCGAGTTGATGGTGGGTACTCTCATTCCGAAACGTTTTAAAAGAGAACCCAATGGTCTGCCTTGAATTTTATTCATGTTCTGGTTAAAAAGGCCCTAATGATTTATGCGATACAACGTTTGACATGTTTGAACGAACGTAAATATATTTTTTCCGTTCGTGATGTGAAGTGAAGTCCGGCTGGCTTAGATCATGTGCTACAACACGGAGGTTTTTGGACATAAATGATGAGCTTTTTTGAACAAAACTACATTCGTTATGGACCTGGGATTCTTTGGAAGTGACATCTGATGAAGAGAATCAAAGGTAATGGATTATTTACATAGTATTTTCGATTTTAGATCTCTCCAACATGGCGGTTAGTCTGTATCGCAATGCGTATTTTTCTGGCGCAGTGCTCAGATTATTGCAAAGTGTGATTTCCCAGTAAGGTTAATTTTAAATCTGGCAAGTCCATTGCGTTCAAGAGATGTAAATCTATAATTCTTTGAATGACAATATAATATTTTACCAATGTTTTCTAATATTAATTAATTATTTTGTTGTCATGTTTTGACTGCCGGAATTGGAGGGAAACGATTTCCTGAACATCAACGCCATAGTAAAACGCTGTTTTTAGATATAAATATGAACTTGATAGAACTAAAAATGCATGCATTGTCTAACATAATGTCCTAGGAGTGTCATCTGATGGAGATTGTAAAAGGTTAGTGCATAATTTTAGCTGATTTTATGGTTTTGGTGACGCCTGTCTTTGAATCGACAATACACTACACACAGCTATTGTCAATGTACTCTCCTAACATAACCTAACTTTATGCTTTCCCTGTAAAACCTTTTTGAAATCGGAAAACTTGGTTAGATTAAGGAGATGTTTATCTTTCAAAGGCTGTAAGTTAGTTGTATGTTTGAGAAATTTGAATTTTGACATTTTTTTGGTTTCAAATTTGCCGCTCTTGAAATGCACCTGCTGTTGATAGGGTGCGCCACGGGGGGCACGCTAACGTCCCACATAGCCCCAAGAAGTTAAGGCACTTGGAAAACTTGGCCCCTGAAGGCCAAAGCTTACATCAGGGACATTACTGGGCTGACCTAGCGAGTTCGGGAGAGGAGGCTGGGACTGGGCCCTCTAAGAGGGTTTCCGGATCCATTGCCAACTTTCCAAAAATCGGGATTGCTTCCGTCCCACGGGTGATCCTATTATAAAACCTCATTAGGTCTTCCATTGCACATGTGCGCCTGTGTACGTAGTAGGTGCACACGCCAAGGGAAATGAGACCAAGGATCATGGTAACAGTCAGGATACTGTCCGGCACCGTCCAAGAGCGGCGACAGACCAATCTTTTGGTCTGTAGTCAGTCGGGTCGACGAACAGTGCCTCATCCAGTACGCTAAGATCAACAGTCATGGGTCCCTCGTACTGGATTTGGTATTGAATGGCTTGTGGTAACTCAAGGGAACGTTTAGCAAAAGCGTCCGGCATTTCAATCTCTGTGTCTATCCGGTCATCGGGAAGGTGGTATAGAGCGAGGTCGTCTACGTGAATAATCGCCCCCTCTGGTACCGTAACAAAAACAGTCTGGTTGGGGGGGCACGCTAACGTCCCACATAGCCCCAAGAAGTTAAGCAAGTGGGGACTACAGCCTGGGACAGGGACAGGTTGAAGCTGTCAGAGAAGATGACCTCCACACTCTGATGACGTGACCAAGGATGCCATCTGGGCCGGCAGATTTGTGAGTATTCACTCTTTTGAGAGTTTTCCTCATGTCAGCCTCGGAGAGCGAAATCACATGGTCATCTGAAACAACGAGTGCCTTCCTGGATGGCTCGGCATTGTCTGCCTCGAAGTGAACATAGAATATGTTAAGCTCGTCTTGAAGAGAGGCTTCATTGGGTACCACACATCTGGATATGCCTTTGTAGTCTATGATAGCTTGTAGTCCTTGCAACATGCATTGCGAGTCTGAGATGTGGAACATCAATTCATGTTTGTATTTGTAAATGTATCTCTGTAAGAGGATTGACGAACATCAATAATATAGTTGAATTGTTATAAACTGTCAGTAAACAGTATTATAGCATCAGATTTCTGGGACGTTGATCAGGCCATATTTCAGCAGGCAAAAATTATAGTGTGGGAGGTGCTTAACTTACATTCTTAGAAGAAGAGAGTGATTTAAGAATAAATACTACATGTTTGCTTTGGGATTTTTCTGGTTTGGGAAACTGATGCACAGTCTGGAACTACAGCAGAGTATGGTATGGCTTTGGGTGCAGTTAGATAGCCTAGCAGTTAGAGCCTTGACCAGTAACTGAAAGGTTGCTAGTTTGAATCCTCAGGTTGGTAGGTTGAAAAATATGCCCTTGAGCAAGGCACTTTACCCTAACTTCTCCAGGGTTGCTGTTCATCATGGCAGACCTTGGCTGTGACCACATTCTCTGAGGATGTTTCAGGGAGAGGGGATATGCAAAAAATGAATTTACACTCGTACCGTTTACGCGTTGAAAATGGCAGATTTGGGCACTGATAAGTGCCTAAATTGGAACACAGTGGATGTACAATAAGACGCTATAAATGACGTCAGGGCTCTATGCTTCACAGTGCTGTATGGGTTTTGACTTAAATTCATTCTGAACTTGAGCACTGCACACAACAAGAAGTTGCCCCCATCCCTCCTGCTAGTTGGGCAACTTCAAATTTCTATATCATAAAACTCATGTCACATAAAGTGTACATTTTTTTGATCACTATGTTTGATGTACACTTGCAAGATGACATGGTGTCATACCCTGGATTGTTCTTCTGTATATTGTGAAGAAAATGTGCTGCAGTTCACGAGCCTGAATGCACTCATGACATTTCAATCTGCACCAGAATTAGGATCTCTCTCTCTGAATTGCCTTGTGAAAGCCTAACCCTGTTAGATTGTATTTTAAATATTAGCCAGTCATGTTGGCAATAGAACAAGCTTTCAAATTATGTCCACCTGACCTAGATTGCGATTTATAACGGGTCATTTTTGGATTACGTAAACAACAACAGTCATTGTTTGATGGTGGGGATGCAGGGCTGTGTTCCAAGCAAAATAACTATAAGTGTGCTCACTCTAGTTCCTCAACGGCACAATTAGGAGAGCTCGAAAAAGCACCTTATAGTTGAAAACTCTTCTTTGAGTCATACAAGCACATTGACATTACTTAGGAACTTTGTATACTTTGGAGGGGTGTGTGGCCACTTGGGGACAACAGTTGGTCCTCTCACTCAAAAACGTTGCATTTTTTTGTCTTATGTTGTACCTAACCCACATGTTCCAGGAATATTCTTATCATCCTACTGAATGTATCCTGAGCATTTTTAGATTTCTTTATCAACAAATGTGCCGAAAAGTACAGTAAATGTAAAATGGACATAAAATCAACAGTGTAATGTTTGGATTCAGTCTTGTGTCAGGTAAACTGTTGTGTCCTCAACTTTGGTCAGAAATAATTTCCACCATATTCTCCAAACTATTCCCTTTCAATTGCTATCATGCTTATTGTTATGGATCCCCCGGTACTGCTGCTCATTCCGTTCACCAGCTCCAGAGGTCTACGTCACCGGCCTTCTAGGCGTCACTGAATTGGATTCATTACCACCAACCCCGGACTGTCTTGTCTCATTACGCACACCTGGTTCTCATTCCCCCTGATTAGTATGTGTATATATATGCCCTCTGTTCCCCATTGTCCTTGTTGATTATTGTCCCATGTCTGTTGGTCTTGTGAGTACCTGTGCTCTGTTGTTTTGGCTTTCATGCTACACGTTATTGTGCGCTTGTTATTACGTGTCTCGTCCTGTGTATTATTTAGAGATTTACACCTCGCTCTTCTGGTTGGGTTACATCCCTGTGTTATATTGTGTATACTGCTCAAAAAAATAAAGGGAACACTTAAACAACACAATGTAACTCCAAGTCAATCACACTTCTGTGAAATCAAACTGTCCACTTAGGAAGCAACACTGATTGACAATAACTTTCACATGCTGTTGTGCAAAAGGAATAGACAACAGGTGGAAATGATAGGCAATTAGCAAGACACCCCCAATAAAGGAGTGGTTCTGCAGGTGGTGACCACAGACCACTTCTCAGTTCCTATGCTTCCTGGCTGATGTTTTGGTCACTTTTGAATGCTGGTGGTGCTTTCACTCTAGTGGTAGCATGAGACGGAGTCTACAACCCACACAAGTGGCTCAGGTAGTGCAGCTCATCCAGGATGGCACATCAATGCGAGCTGTGGCAAGAAGGTTTGCTGTGTCTGTCAGCGAAGTGTCCAGAGCATGGAGGCGCTACCAGGAGACATGCCAGTACATCAGGAGACGTGGAGGAGGCCGTAGGAGGGCAACAAACCAGCAGCAGTACCGCTACCTCCGCCTTTGTGCAAGGAGGAGCAGGAGGAGCAGTGCCAGAGCCCTGCAAAATGACCTCCAGCAGGCCACAAATGTGCATGTGTCTGCTCAAACGGTCAGAAACAGACTCCATGAGGGTGGTATGAGGGCCCGACGTCCACAGGTGGGGGTTGTGCTTACAGCCCAACACCGTGCAGGACGTTTGGGATTTGCCAGAGAACACCAATATTGGCAAATTCGCCACTGGCGCCCTGTGCTCTTCACAGATGAAAGCAGGTTAACACTGAGCACATGTGACAGACGTGACAGAGTCTGGAGACACCGTGGAGAACGTTCTGCTGCCTGCAACATCCTCCAGCATGACCGGTTTGGCAGTGGGTCAGTCATGGTGTGGGGTAGCATTTCTTTGGGGGGGCCGCACAGCCCTCCATGTGCTCGCCAGAGGTAGCCTGACTGCCATTAGGTACCGAGATGAGATCCTCAGACCCCTTGTGAGACCATATGCTGGTGCGGTTGGCCCTGGGTTCCTCCTAATGCAAGACAATGCTAGACCTCATGTGGCTGGAGTGTGTCAGCAGTTCCTGCAAGAGGAAGGCATTGATGCTATGGACTGGCCCGCCCATTCCCCAGACCTGAATCCAATTGAGCACATCTGGGACATCATGTCTCGCTCCATCCACCAACGCTACGTTGCATGACAGACTGTCCAGGAGTTGGCGGATGCTTTAGTCCAGGTCTGGAAGGAGATCCCTCAGGAGACCATCCGTCACCTCATCAGGAGCATGCCCAGGCGTTGTAGGGAGGTCATACAGGCACGTGGAGGCCACACACACTACTGAGCCTCATTTTGACTTGTTTTAAGGACATTACATCAAAGTTGGATCAGCCTGTAGTGTGGTTTTCCACTTTAATTTTGAGTGTGACTCCAAATCCAGACCTCCATGGGTTGATAAATTGGATTTCCATTGATTATTTTTGTGTGATTTTGTTGTCAGCACATTCAACTATGTAAAGAAAAAAGTATTTAATAAGATTCTTTCTTTCATTCAGATCTAGGATGTGTTATTTTAGTGTTCCCTTTATTTTTTGAGCAGTGTATATACGTTTTTGTTTTGGGATTTTTCTCCATTGTTTTCATGACTTACTTTATTTTGGGTGGAGAAATTAAACCCCTTATTACGTATTCCTGTGCCTGTCTCCTATCATTATACAGCGTGACAGAATATTTGACCCATCTATATGGAGACAGCTGGAAAGGCCGAGCTGGTGACCATCGAAGAGACAGTCCAGCATCACGAGGACTGTCTCTCCAGATTCAGCAGCACCATGGACAGCATGCTGGCAACCATCCTGCGTTTGGAGGGGTATGTGCTGTCCCTCCAGTCTCCAGAACCGGTTCCGGAACCAGCCCCCACACCACCACTACCGGCCTCCGTCCCATCTGAGCCGGTCCGCGGAATACCCCTGTCCCTCCCAGAACGCCAGCAAGATGCAAGGGATTCCCCACAGCTACTCGCCCAAGCATCCCCCATTTCTCCTTCTCCCAAATCCATTCAGCTGATGTTCTGAAAGAGCTGCAAAATCTGGACCCCTACAAATCAGCTGGGCTTGACAATCTGGACCCTTTCTTTCTAAAATGATCTGCCGAAATTATTGCAACCCCTATTACTAGCCTGTTCAACCTCTCTTTCGTGTCGTCTGAGATTCCCATAGATTGGAAAGCAGCTGCTGTCATCCCCCTCTTCAAAGGAGGTGAAACTCTTGACCCAAATTGCTACAGACCTATATCCATCCTACCCTGCCTTTCTAAGGTCTTCGAAAGCCAAGTCAACAAACAGACTACCGACTATTTCGAATCCCACCGCACCCTCTCCGCTATGCAATCTGGTTTCAGAGCTGGTCATGGGTGCACCTCAGCCACGCTCAAGGTCCTAAACGACATCGTAACCGCCATCGATAAGAAACAATACTGTGCTGCCGTATTCATTGACCTGGCCAAAGCTTTTGACTCTGTTAATCACCACATCCTCATCGGCAGACTCAGTAGCCTTGGTTTCTCAAACAATTGCGTTGCCTGGTTCACCAACTACTTCTCTGACAGAGTTCAGTGTGTCAAATCGGAGGGCCTACTGTCTGGACCTCTGGCAGTCTCTATGGGGGTACCACAGGGTTCAATTCTTGGGCCAACTCTTTTCTCTGTATACATAAATGATGTCGCTCTTGCTGCTGGTGAATCTCTGATCCACCTCTACGCAGGCGACACCATTCGGTATACTTCTGGCCCTTCTTTGGACACTGTGTTAACAACCCTCCAGACTAGCTTCAATGCCATTCAACTCTCCTTCCGTGGTCTCCAACTGCTCCTAAACACAAGTAAAACTAAATGCATGCTCTTCAACCGATCGCTGCCTGCACCTGCCCGCCCGTCCAGCATAACTTCTCTGGACGGTTCTAACTTAGAATTTGTGGACAACTACAAATACCTAGGTGTCTGGTTAGACTGTAAACTCTCCTTCCAGACTCACATCAATCATCTCCAATCCAAAGTGAAATCTAGAATTGGCTTCCTATTTCGCAACAAAGCATCCTTCACTCATGCTGCCAAACATACCCTCGTAAAACTGACCATCCTACCAATCCTCGACTTCGGCGATGTCATTTACAAAATAGCCTCCAATACCCTACTCAACAAGCTGGATGCAGTCTATCACAGTGCCATCCATTTTGTCACCAAAGCCCCATATACTACCCACCACTGCGACCTGTACGCTCTCGTTGGCTGGCCTTCGCTTCATAATCGTCGCCAAACACATTGGCTCCAGGTCATCTACAAGACCCTGCTAGGTAAAGTCCCCCCTTATCTCCGCTCACTGGTCACCATAGCAGCACCCACCTGTAGCACGCGCTCCAGCAGGTATATCTCTCTGGTCACCCCTAAAGCCAACTCCTCCTTTGGTCGTCTCTCCTTCCAGTTCTCTGCTGCCAATGACTGGAACGAACTACAAAAATCTCTGAAACTGGAAACACTTATCTCCCTCACTAGCTTTAAGCACCAGCTGTCAGAGCAGCTCACAGATCACTGCATCTGTACATAGCCCATCTATAATTTAGCCCAAACTACTACCTCTTCCCCTACTGTATTTATTTATTTTATTTATTTTGCTCCTTTGCACCATATTATTTATATTTTAACTTTGAACTTTCTTCAAACTACAAATCTACCATTCCAGTGTTTTTCTTGCTATACTTTATTTACTTTGCCACCATGGCATTTTTTTTGCCTTTACCTCCCTTATCTCACATCATTTGCTCACATTGTATATAGTCTTATTTTTTTTCTACTGCATCATTGATTGTATGTTGTTTTACTCCATGTGTAACTCTGTTGTTGTATGTTGTCGAACTGCTTTGCTTTATCTTGGCCAGGTCGCAATTGTAAATGAGAACTTGTTCTCAACTTGCCTACCTGGTTAAATAAAGGTGAAATAAATAAAAATAAATAAAAAAATTCCTTCTGCAATGCGACTTGTACCGCGCTCCCTACGCCGAAGCTGTCTCCGGGAGAGACAGGGTTGCCACCGTCATCTCGGTACTGACTGGACGGGCCTTGCACTGGGGTGCCGCAGTCTGGGAAATGGGCGGACCCAAGGTTGAGTCCTACTAGCGCTTCACCCTCCTCTTCTGCTCGATGTTTGATCATCCTGTGGAAGGCCGAGAGGGAGGTGAGCGCCTACTCCGACTTTGCCAGGGATCTAGGACCGCTTCGGAGTTCACCCTGGAGTTCCGGACCATCACGGATCATCATGGCCTCCACCGGATGGAACGAGTCACGGTGTTCCGCAGCGGACTGAGGGAGGAGGTACAGATGGAGTTAGCCTGCCGTGATGACAACCTGTCACTCCACCAGCTCATCAGTATGGCGATCCGGTTGGACAACCTCCTGCGGTCCCGATGAAGACCTGCGTGGTATCCGGAGCACATGGCTACACCTTCTCCGTGGCTAGAGCCGATGTAGGTGGGCTCTGCACATTTGCCCGAGGCAGAACGTAGGAGAAGAGCAGTCTGGGCCTCTGCTCCTATTGTGGAGAAAGGGGTAATTTCTCCCTGACCTGCCCTCTATCCTCTAATAGGCGAGGAGATGACAAGTTCGGGAATTCCCCTGCTCCAACCCAGATAGGATGCAAGATCTCCCCTCCTTTCTGTCAACTCAAACAGTGTGTTTTCCCATTAAATTCCTTGAATACCCTAGCCCCTCACTCCCTTTAGCTCTGATTGATTCCGGAGCTGCCGGGAATCTTTTAGACAGCGCACTGGCCACTGCATTACACATTCCTTTGTTTCCCCTACAGTCATCCATTCCGTTTTGAGCCCTGGATAATCATCCAATAGGGACAGGGCTTGTACACCACATCACTTTTCCCATTTCTCTGCTGACCCATGACACTCATTTAGAACAAATCAACTTTGTGATTATAGACACCCTCTGGCACCCTGTTGTTTTAGGTCTTCCCTGGTTGAGTTGGCATAACCCTGTTAGGTTGGTGGCAGGAGTGTCAGGGGAGGTGTCACGCGGTGTCTGTCAACATCCTCAAGTGGATTTACCAGAGGAATAACAGGATCTGCACCAGGTTATCTCTAAGACCCAGGCTACACGCCTGCCTCCTCATCGCCCCTGGGACTGTGCCATTGACTTGCTGTCTGATGCAGCCCTCCCGAGAGGACACGTATATCCCCTCTCTTATACGAGACCGAGGCAATGGAGACCTACATACAGGAGAGCCTCCAGCAGGGTCTTATCCACCCCTCTACTTCACCTGCCTCCTCGAGCTTCTTTTATGTTAAGAAGAAAGACGGGGGACTGCGCCACTGCATTGATAATCGAACACTGAATAAAGCTACCGTTAAGTTCAGCAAACCTTTACTCCTCACCCCAACTATCATCGAACAAATGCACGGGGCGCAGTACTTCACGAAACTGGACTTGAGGAGCGCCTACAATCTGGTGCGCATTCATGCAGGCGACGAATGGAAAACTGCCTTTTCCACGACCACGGACCATTACGAGGATCTCGTGATGCCCTTTGACCTGTCTAATGCTCCTTCAGTCTTATAGGCCTTTATTAATTAAGTGTTTTGCGGCATGCTGGGATGCGGCATGCCCAGAGAACCGCACCTATGTGCTCAGGGGTGTGCGGGACCGCCGGCACCTTCGCAACCGAGCCAGACCGAGGACCTTGTGGTGGACGAGTGGTTTCGGCGTGCTGAGGAGACCTGGAGTGCTGCGCACACTCGTCTCCAGCGGGCTGTGCATCGGCACAAGGAACTGGCCGAACGCCATTGCATTGAGGCGACTGTTTTTTCTCCAGGCGACCTGGTCTGGCTCTCCACCCTCCGCCTGCCCTGCCGGAAGCTGAGCCCGCGGTTTGTGTGGCCATTTAAAGTCCTGAGGAGCCTTAATTAACCCGACTTTTCATGTGTCTCTTCTCAGGTCAGTGGTGCCTGGTCCCTTTGCTGAGGCTGGACCCAGTGGCGCCCCGCTTCCTCCTCTGGACATCGAGGGAGGGCCGGCATACACAGTCCGTGAAGTCCTGAATTTTAGGTGTAGGGCGGGGTACAGCCCAGAGGAGCAGTGCTGGGTTCCTGTGATGGACATCCTGGACACTTCGCTGACCAGGAATTGTCACCGTTGGCTCACTGACTGACCTGCACCATGTCCCTGTGGTCGTCCCCGTGGCCGGTGTCTTCCTGCTGCAGCGTGATGGGGGGGGGTACTGCTGCTCAATCCCTTCACCAGCTCCAGGATGTCTACTTCACCGGCCTTCTAGGCATTGTGACGGCCCTGAATGTTTCTGAACCGTCTCAGTGCTTCTCCTTCCAATAGAGCGCTTTTCCTTTAATTCCCAATTAATTAGTGCTTCTTCCAATAGAGCGCTTCCCCTTTAATTCCCAATTAAATAGCCAGCATCAGCTGCGCAAAAGAGGAGTTGTGATGGAAACATGAATGAGGATGTGTTCGACCCTCAGTTCTGAAGCTTCTCTCTTCCGTTGTTGTGTTGCTGTAAAAGTGTGCTTTGTGTAGCCTAATAGAAAATCTACCCAGGATCGGATCCACTCTTTGCGTCTGTGGACTACACCTCTCCGTTGGTTTTCGTGGCCTTTCTCCGCTGGAGATCTGTCGGCGGATTGGCTTCTCTGACTGACCGACTGACTACAACCTTTTTTGTATACGGTATTTCATTTGTTTTGGGTGTGATGTATACTGTGATGATTTATGTAGTTAGTTGTAGTTGAGGATTTATTGAAATGTGTGGTAAAATATTTGTTCTTTTCATTGTATGATTGACACTGGGTTTACGCTACACTGTATGACGGACAAACATTGCGTGACTAAGGTCACTTGAGTTGTTTTGAAGTTATTTCCATTGTTTTAAGGGTTCATGAAAAGTGTATTTCCATCCTGACATTTACATGAGTCCTTTGTATTGGTGTAGACTTGACGGACCAGATGGGACTCATTCCCTATCAAACTAAAAGGAGAACCTAATATTTTCTCTGGTAGGCACAACCTACCTGGCACCCCTATAAATTATAACCTCAAGTCAAAACCGTTACAGCATCACTGAATTGGATTCATTACCACCAACCCCGGACTGTCTTGTCTCATTACGCACACCTGGTTCCCACTCCCCCTGATTAGTATATGTATATATGTGCCCTCTGTTCCCTATTGTCCTTGTTGATTATGATCCCATGTCCTTTTGTCTTGTGAGTACCTGTGCTCTGTTTTGGCTTTCGTGCTACGCGTAATTGTGCGCTTGTTATTACGGGCCTCGTCCCATGTGTTTTTAGAGGTTTACACCTCGCTCTTTTGTTTGGGTTACATCCCTGTGTTATATATATATATACGCATTTGTCATGGGCTTTGTCCCCATTGTTTTCATGACTTATTTTATTCTGGGTGGAGAAATAAAAAACCTTACTACGTATTCCTGTGCCTGTCTCCTATCATTATTATTATACAGTGTGACACTTATGCATAGGATTTTCATATTTCTTCTGTAAGAAACATTTCAATTTAGCCCTATCCATAAAAGCCAATTCCCACAATTCCCACAAGTGTAAAGGGTTAATACACACTTGTACATGTGTTAAACAGGACAAATATAAGCACCCACCAAATGATTGTATTATTATCATGTTAGTGGTTTTGCTGGCTAAGGAGAGCTGCTTCTTCTTCTAACCTCCACTTTAAAGTTATAATGTAATTTCCGCCGTGTCAAGATAAGCATTACGGGGGGGTGGAGTGAGGTAATCAGGAAGAAGAGATGCTCTGAGTCCAATGTCAAAACTCAGAAATGCTGAGTCTCACGCTAGCCAAATCAGAAAGAATCCACTGTCCAATACACAGCTCGATGCTGATACAATCAAAATACAAAGTATTTATATCCAAGTCCATGCTCCACTATTTTAAGGGTGTTAATTGTTGTGAATAGATATATCAGTGCTATATGGATATTTGAGGAATAAACAAACGAAAAGCATTACCCAAATTCCTTTATGTGATTTTTTTTTATTTATTTATACAAAAATGCAAAATCTACTACCATAATTTCCGGACTATTAAGCGCACCTGAATATAAGCCGCACCCACTGAATTTAAAAATATATATTATTTTGAACATAAATAAGCCGCACATGTCGCAGGTGCCTACCGGTACATTGAAACAAATGAACTTTACACAGGCTTTAACGAAACATGGCTTGTAACAAAAATAAATAGGCTTTAACGAAACACGGCTTGTAAGAAAAAATAAAAAATTTGCAGTAAGCTTTAGTTGTCTTTTTGCACTGAGTCAATTCCTCACGCTGCTGTTTCCAACGTCTTATCATCGACTCATTAAGACCAAGCTCCCGTGCAGCAGCTCTATTTCCTTTTCCAACAGCCAGATCAATCGCCTTCAACTTGAAAGCTGCATCATATGCATTTCTCTGTGTCTTTGCCATGATGAGGGTGACAAAATGACTACCGTAATCAGAATGATGGGAAGTTTGAGCGCGCTCGATTTAATCTAAACAGTAAACAAAAAAGTTGTTTGACCTTAACCCGTTTGGCAATTTCATTGGTCTAATGAAAGCTTCATGCCGGCAAAAAAACTGAGCACGTCACAGAATGTGTTTTTTTGGAGAAAAAAAAATTGAAAGCGGGAAAAATCCATATATTAGCCTGTGAAAAAAGTTGCGACTTATAGTCCGGAATTTACGGTATATGATTATAGAAAAGTTCCACTGTGAAATTTCAAAGGTCGGATGGCGATTTTTTTTTTATGAGGTGTTTCACAGGGATACGGTGTCCATTGCCTTACTGGGAGCATTTAAAGGAACAGGTTTCTCTGTAATGAAGCAAAGATTAGTTTTTGCATGGATGGAACTCCAAATTCTATGTGACATCCGGTACGGGATAACATGTTAAATGCGTAGGAGTAAAAGCAAGGATTGGATAAAAACAGACAGACTGAGATAAATATTGTGGGAGTTCTCACATTTGGCTGACACAAAATTGTGCTGAAGCACAAATGTTTTATCCATTATCTTCTTGGCTAAGAGGCTTTCCCCCCCATAAACGGGCAAAGATTAATTCATATTTCTCTGATCAAAGTAATGGTGTATACCTTTATATATTTTCTGCATATACTCTGCTGAAAATCTCAGCAGAATCATAATAAAAGCACATACATTTTTCAAATAGTGTTTTTGTTGCAGAGAGTATTCAAAGGTTTTGATCATTCTCTCTTGAGCTTCATGGTAACACATGGGCTAAATTCACAGTCATGCCTAGTGAAAGGCAGAGATACATTATCCAGTTTAGTAATTACTGACACCCATGTGTTATTCGCTCTTGGAATAAATCATGAATTCCACAAAGTGTTTCAACACTGTTTGTAGTGTACAGTTACATCCAAACACCAGAAGATAATTAATATGTTTTGAATGATACTGATCTCACACTCAAAGACATCTTTAAAAGGGTATGCTAATGCGCTTGAGTACCATCAGAGATTTTGTGAATTCACCATGAATGGGGTATTCCTATTCCCCCATATCTATTTTTTCCTCACATATCCAGCTCTATCCTCGAGCAGAGGCAAGGTATGCCACTAGTAACCTGAAAGGGCCCCAAGCTACAGTAGCTACCGTTCTTCTCTGGAAATCATTACAATCTCCCTCTACCTCTAGGGTCAGTAAACTAATAGTCATTCACCTGTGTGACAGGAAATCTTTGCAGTGTTGCCAATGGGAGCTAAGGAGGTTATGTTTAAGGTTATGGACTCCTACCAGACCCACACATCATCACACAGTGGATTTCTTCCTCCAACAGTCCGTCCTTGCTCCCTCCCGCCCGCCATCCTTCCTGTCTGCCTGCCTGCCAGCCAAACCATTTACCTGTGCAGTTGGACTATAAGATCAAATACACCACAGACACAGATACATACCATAAAACTATAACACATTGTTGTAATGCAACACTCTCCATCATGGCTTTGCTTATGGATGGCCTCCAGTGAATTCATGGCTACCTCTCCTGTCGACCGTTTACAAGGATTCTGTGGTGAATGTTTCACAGGCATGGAACAAAATGTATTCAAAGGCACAAAAGCCTCAGGCTTTTCACTGCTGTGACTGCTATTTTTAAGTCATAATGCTGTGGTATTCAAAAACAGAAATGGAAGGCAACTAGCTAATGCTTTAATATAATTATTTACCAGTCAAAAATAATTCACCAGTCAAAGTGTTTGAAAAAGACATATGAACTTGACTGAATGACAAGGGGTCAGTTTCTGTCTCTATTTCACTGTACACATTCAAGGAGCTGATACTTCTAAACTGCCTCCAAGGTTTCACCCAGAAACAATTTTAATTGGAACAGAATGAACAGAACAGAATGGAATGGAATAAAATCCCATAGGACAGAATATAAAAGATCAGGTTGAACAGGGGTACAATGTCAATAACATTTTGTGTGAAAGGGAAAACCATGCCTTTCTCTCTCGCTTTGACTCTGTCCCCTTTGCCAGGACCAAGCGGTGGCAGTGCAGGAGGGAGGAGTCTGTGGTGGCTGTACTCTGATATGGCCACACAATAATCTCTGTCCTGCAGAGTCGGCACATCTCCTGGCCAGCCGGGTCCTCAGAGGACTAGGTTTGGCCGTTTCTGCTGGGCCCGCTAGCTCGCCATCCAGCTAGCTAACACACTGCACCACACTCTTACAGCTTACAGTTCACTAGGGTAAACAGACAGACACCCATGCAACATGATGTCTGTTCTGCTGTCATATTATTTAACTACACTCCCTGGGGATCACAAATCTGTAACGTTACAGTGGATTTTTAAACTAACCCAATGTCATTTGATTGAAATGATGAGTGGTTTCCAAAATGATTTGGAAAATATTAGGGGAGGTTTCCTTTTCTCCTCTCTAAAGAGGTGTTCCAGCACACAGCAGAAGATACCACCTCCAGAAACTTGACAAAATTAATGGAGACAAATCTATTTAAATAATTGCAGCAGAGTTGGAGTGCCCATCAGTCAGGAGGAAACGGGGAGCAATACCTCCTCTAGACAGAGGCTCATCCATCACGGCAGGACCTTCATTTGAGATGTTTAGGAATCCTGCTGTTGATTGTCTGAGCCTTGTCTTAAAGGTCTGCAGGGTCTGGTCAAAACAAGTGCACTACGTAGGGAATAGAGTGCCATTTGGGACACAGGAGCCAGGGTCTCTCCAAAGCCAAGACAACAGTACAGCCCGAGCCAAGACATGACCTGTTTTTTCTTTGCATTGTAAAAGTAGAACATCATACACAATATATATAAAACAAACAGTTAAAATCAATACCTAATCTGAGGGTGGCCTTGAAGTTACACAGGCAGTCAGACGTGCTGTGACAGAATCAACTGGTTCTGTTGATTTCCATCCTAATGGTTTATACAAAATTAACCATAGCACTCTGAGGTTATGTACATTATGGCTACTGAAAGGTCCTCCCCCTCAAAGAAGAACTACAGGGTATTTAAAATATAAGGAGAACACAGTGGTCACTGTCTAAAAAAGGATTTCCCAAACTCGGTCCTGTCTGGGAGCACGTTTTGGTTTTTGCCCTAGCACTACACAGCTGACTCAAATAATTAGCTGTTTAGTGCTAGAGCAAAAACAATAACGTTCACCCAGGGGTTGCCCCAGGACCGAGTTTGGGAAATCCTGGTCTAGAGCAAGGCTTCCCAGCCCTGTTCTTGGAGAGTTACCGTCCCATTTGTTTTCTCTTGATTATAATAATTAGCTTGTTGATAAGCTGAATCAGGTGAGCTACAACTGGGGTTGGAGTGAAAACCTACAGGGTAGCGCTCCAGGAATAGGTTTGGAGAGGTCTGATCTAGAGACTCCAAACAATCTCAAGTATTGATCCCATTTAAGCAGAAGGCTCTTGACCGACACATTCGGCAGAAGGGGGTGATGGGTGGCATATACGAATGACTGATCATTTCTGCTCTTCTTATGATAATACATACAGGACACAGATCCAGAAACACCCTCCTTTTTATGAATGCGTCCCAAATAGCACCCTATTCCCTATTTACATTTTAGTCATTTAGCAGACGCTCTTATCCAGAGCGACTTACAGTAGTGAATGCATACATTTCATACATTTTTCTTTCCTGTGCTGGCCCCCCGTGGGAATCGAACCCACAACTGTGGTGTTGCAAACACCATGCTCTACCAACTGAGCTACAGGGAAGGCTACATTTAACCAGAGCACTAAAATAATGCACTACAAATGGAACAGGGTGCCATTTGTGATGCAGGCCTTTCTCTTTCCCCTGGTCAAAGAGTGCTGCAGATTATTTCATGTAGTGACAGTGAGGGTTTTGCGGACGGACTTGGTCTTTTTGTGGAGCCACTCAGTATTGCCATTAAAATTACATGGAGCGCAGTAAAAGTGGGTAGAACCATGAGAAGTGGTTAACACAGTGTGCGTCCCAAATGGCACCCTGTTCCCTTTTTGAGTGGACTACCTTAGACCAGGCCCCATAGGGTTCTGGTTAAAAACTATTATACTAGGTAGGAAATATGGTGCCATTTGGGACTCATGGAACTCCATTAGAGGGTTCGTTGGGGATGTCACAACTCGGCTGAGTGTATTTGCTGCTGTCTTGTTGTGGGAGATGCATGCCTGTCATGCAACAGTAAAGTAGTGGATTACCCAAAGATACTTGGATAGCTATGAGGTTTACAGAACAGTTAGAGTTGAGTTTACTGTAAAGTTTTACAATTAACAAATCTAATAGATTATGTCACCTGACTCTACTTTTGTTAATCTAACCAGACCTGTACAAAATGTGATTGTCAATAACTTAACACAATTAGTAGGGCACTCCATCCGGCCCATCAAGGCTATCTAAATGCTACTGACACAAGTCAGTTCCAGAAGTGCTAAGCAATGTAACAGACAGGACATGTGCTGTAGTCAGGTCACCATCGCCAGTGTACATTAATGCATTATATGTCTCCCTCGTTTATCACATAATTCATGTAGTTACGATATCCCAGTGTGGGTGCATGTTTTGAATGATAATCTCTCTCCTGTATACCCTCCATAGATACTGCTCAAGAGGGCCATCTCCTGTTCTATGTAATAGTGGACTCCTTGGAGAATGATTTGATTATTCTAAAGCAAGTGTTTCCAGCTGAATGGTGATAAGACAAGGTATGTGTCCCAAATGGCAGCATATTCCCTATATTTTGTACTTGTTGTGACCAGGGCCCAAAGATCTTATCCAATGAGCACTTGTCAAAAGTACTGTATTATGTATGAAATAGGGTGCCATTTGCAACACAGCCCAAATAAAGTTATGTATATGCCTCTGAAGAGTGCGACATTAGATCTGCTCTGAGAAAGTGGTGCAGAGCGGTGTAGGCAAGTGTGGGTTTTGCATGCAATCTGAAGGTATAGGTTGGGGAGTATGCCTGTGCATAAATATGATGTCAGACGAGATGCAGGAAACTCATGAAGTGTCACATGTCATCACTGTCATATATACATTCTATTCTCCTTTGGAATTAATTCACAGAAGATGGAGATGAAAGGACTGAGAATGCACACAGCATTTGCATTGTTTTCAGTACAGCCTTCCAATTGGCAATATTTACCTATATTCATATATCAGTATACCTGCTGGGTTTAGTTAAAATGTTACCATTATGTTACCAAATCATTTCTTAAAAAATAAATACTTTCAGCAGAGTAGATCTACTATAACAGCCACTGAATAAAATGCTTGCTCACCACTTTCAATTCTCCCTAAAATCTATATCCTGTCATATCCAGTATGCAATGCATTATGAATGTATTGGATTTTCAACAAACAAATACTCCACAGCAATGGATCACTGAGATACATAATTCTTTACATGTGCATTCATTTTGTCTCCCCACATGTAAACCCTACAGGTATGTGCGGTGTAGCAGTGTAGATATTTAATATGCTGTACTCATATCTTCTTTTACAGCTCATCTGAATAACATGGTGCATTTATGATCCCATATTTCACATGTAGCATATCATATAGTGTGTGTTGCCTTTTCATATTCTCTCAGGTTGTTGGTACTAATCCCCTTGGATACTACCAGAAATCTTCTAATCCACTAAGGTATTTCAGAAATGTACGTAAACATGGGCTATAATTTGCAGTATATTAAGTCATACCTGCAATGTGAGCATTTCAAAGCAGGCTGTGTTGTGTTTAGATTTTTTTTAAGTGCATATGTAAAGCACTCACACCCACATTTTTACTGTCACTTTTGCAGTTGTTATTTAAATATTTAAGTATCTGATCCCTTACAGAAAAAAAGCACATTCATTTCACATGTAATAACGTGTTTAACAAGTGATCTTATGTGAAGTTAAAGTGATAAGATGTGACAACATGTAAAAGCAACAAGTGATAACATGAAGCTTCACACGTGAAAACATGATATAATGTCAAATAAATGTGACAACATGGGGATGCAACAGTTCAACAGTTTTTCACATGTGAAAATGCAACTCCACATGTGAGAGTTTGAATTTCACATGTGAAAGAGCAAATTCCACATCTGAATCTGCAATTAACATGTGAGTTGAACAAATGTTATTCTCCTCGGAGGTGTTAAAATGTGTTAACTGGCCTCATGTGTCTCTTTTCCTTTTAATGTAAGTGGTACGTTGTTCAGCTAAAATAGTGTGCAAATATTTCATCAATGACAATGTGATTACATTTGACATGATCACTTAGTTCTGACTTTTCAATATGACTCCACCTGAGATTTGAATTCACAATTCTTCTGCGCTGCAAATTCTGTATCATGTTTGCTACACATTCATTACCTCTAATACATCTCTGCACAAAAGTGTACTATCTGCACTGCTATTTTAGTTATCGGTTAAATATGACTATTCTCTCCTCATTGATTTTATTTATTTATTTCAGCAATTTGAGGGGTTTTCTGTATAGTTGTCTAATATTGGTAGGCCATATTATTCCGTTTTAATGCAACTCCTTAATCCCTGCCTGTGCCATTAAACCCCTACAACTCATCCAGAACGCCGCAGCCCGTCTGGTGTTCAACCTTCCCAAGTTCTCTCACGTCACCCCGCTCCTCCGCTCTCTCCACTGGCTTCCAGTTGAAGCTCGCATCCGCTACAAGTCCATGGTGCTTGCCTACGGAGCTGTGAGGGGAACGGCACCTCCGTACCTTCAGGCTCTGATCAGGCCCTACACCCAAACAAGGGCACTGCGTTCATTCACCTCTGGCCTGCTCGCCTCCCTACCTCTGAGGAAGCACAGTTCCCGCTCAGCCCAGTCAAAACTGTTCGCTGCTCTGGCATCCCAATGGTGGAACAAGCTCCCTCACGACGCCAGGACAGCGGAGTCAATCAGCACCTTCCGGAGACACCTGAAACCCCACCTCTTTAAGGAATACCTGGGATAGGATAAAGTAATCCTTCTACCCCCCCCCCCAAAAGATTTAGATGCACTATTGTAAAGTGGTTGTTCCACTGGATATCATAAGGTGAATGCACCAAATTTGTAAGTCGCTCTGGATAAGAGCGTCTGCTAAATGACTTAAATGTAAATGTAAATAAATATAATAGTTTTTATTGAGTGTATTTTTAACAAATCTGATATTTTCTTTAATAAGTCCAAAGTGTAGGAATACACGTGAAATCAGTTATTGACACAGACATGGTGGTGTAGCAGGAAGATTGGCATGCTGTAAACCAAGAGGCTGTGAGTTCAAATCCCAGGTGAGGACATGTTGAAGAATAATTGTTATCTCAATAAACATACACAATGCCAAATACGTAATTTGAAAACACTATGTAAAAAAATGTTGTTTGTGTCTGTATCCCAAGGACTCATTTTTGTTTGCAGGGCATCACCTGTTAATTTTCATGTGAAAAATATTCACATGTGAAAATCTGAATCCACAGTTATGTGATCATATGAACATCCACATGTAAAACTTCATATGAAATATCATCACGTGAAGTGTTCCAAAAACATGGTTTCACATGATTTCACATGTGTTCCTTAAATGGAATCTCTTACTAAAACTATTTTAGCAAATCCAATGATAAAATGTTTCGTTTTCATTAGATTACAAGAGTGTTACACATTGCGATCAAAAAATGTTGACTTTTGCTTTTTGGTTTCCCTCAAGGCAGTGTTGAAATCAGTTCCTTGATGTCCCCCAAACTACTTAACAGGCTATGGTTTGATATCCAATGTTTGAACACTTTCCAATGCCAAGTTGAACATCAAAATTGCCTTTTCAATGCAAATGAACAAAAATCACTCACTATGACTTATAAACAGGGTCATCACACAGTCCAAGTGAGGGATGCTTTGACGCATGTGCCAATCTGCATTCACTGACACCTACTGTGTCATCTATGAACAAACGGATAGGCTCGCTTTGACCTAAAGACCACAAAGACAATACAGTCATGAATGGGAGACATTCTTCAGTAGGACTGACTGTACTCAGAACACAAAACCTCCTGTCTCTCTCAAACTCTTTCTGCAAGAACTGTTTCAAGGACACCTGCTGGTTCTGTTCCCTCTGCATGCAATTCCTAATCACTTGTGGTGTGGATAACATCTATCAACTTACTAATGTGCTGGGGGGTGGGGGGTAATGAAAGAGACTTTATTGACAAGTCAAAATATATATAATAAAAAAAGCATTGACATCAAGGAGGCTTTGAAAGCCATTTGGGGCAGCTGCAGTGACAGAAATGTCCATGAGTTGCTGGCACTGTAACTCAGTTAGTTCATTATTGACTTGGAGGGGAAATATATTCATTATCAGCATAGCCTACCTTATAAAAAACAACAATGAAACACAGCCCAACTAAGATATAATTAAACAGCACACTTACCTTGAATGATCACAATTATAGCAAACAGTTTCAAAGTCAGCTTAATCCAAGGTTCTTTTCCCTGTGAAGAATACAATACAAGCTTCTCCTCTCTTCTCCTTTTTTCCTCCGCTCTTTAATTATCTCTTTTCTCATTTACCCCTACCTCTCTCGTTGGTGCGTTTCTTTCATTATCCTTCTCTGTGCATAGCCTAGTGCCCACGCCAGAGCTGATGCCGCAGCGTGTGCCACTAGAAGTATAAAACAATAGGGTGAGAGAGAGGGAATGTAGGAGCCACAATGAGTCTCCCTGTGGTTTTACAATGACGAGTGAGAGAGCGAGAGAGGGGAGAGAGAGAGCAAGCAAGCTTGTATGAATGTGTGAGAGAGCGAGTGGAAGAGAGCGACAGAATGAGAGAGGGTTTGTAAGCACTGACTAGCTCGCTGACTGGCTCAGTGGCGACGGGCTTGCGTGTACGCTGGGAGCTGGGGCAGCCGTGATTGGTGTGAGGCAGCCCCCTGTCAGGTCCCCGGGGCACTGGGATCTTCATCAAGCAGATTATAGGGCGCTGGAGAGCCCTCCCTCCTACAGAGAGAGAGCCAGTGATGTACGCTGTGGTCACTGGGGGGATATTCTAATCAGAAAGACAGTAGTGCCACTTGGGGATGGCATCTCATCCAAGGTAATGTGTTCACAGATGATGCCACGGAAATGGGGGAGTACTGTAGTAGTGTGTTGAGGGGAGAGAGGGAGAGACAGAGATAGCGAAAGGGGAGGGGGTTGGTTTACCATTAGGGCTTAACTCTTATTAGAGTCAGGTACATCAGCAGTCTTCCACTAATACGCCCTCATAACCCCTCACACATAACACAAACAATACAACAAGCCCTTTACCTTTTCTATATCCTGCAGTAAAGCAAAGACTGTAAAAAACATCAAAACAAACTTCCTGGTCCCTCTGAAGTCTGTCAGTTGTCGTTAACATGTGACCTACATTCTCATATTTCCATGTCTTGCATGATTAAATGCATTGCTAGTTTCCTCCACTTGGAGGAGGTGGACTCATCGATTGCATCCCACATGGCACCCTATTCCCTAAACAGTACACAACTTTTGACCAGAGCCCTATGGGTCCTAGTTAAAAGTAGTGCAGTATAGAGGGAATAGGATGCCATTTGGGATGTAGACGAGGACTCCTCCACTCCACTTGGCCATGATGGGTAACATCAGACATTGTCTCCCCTTCACCTCTGGGAAATTGAAGAGGAAACATGAGATTTAACCTTTCAAATGAGATCTTGATGTGATGAGAAAAATGGAGATGACACACATCAGTCATGGGAAAAGGTTACTGAGGCATTAGCATTTAGCATGTCTAATCCACATCACAGTAGGATTGTCTTGAGGATGAGCAGTTTTTTACTGCATTTGAACGTCCACTGCCTGACTAAGTTTAATTTGGAGATTGTAATACTACAATGATAATAATAATGCATTTTATTTGCGCCTTTCAAGATACCCAAGGAAACATACAGAGTAAGGAATAAAATGAAATAGCAAATGTTAACGTGACAATACTAAAAGCAAAGTGCATTACAACAAAGGTGCATGGCACCCAAAAAATAGCAAGCTCAATAATACAAGGGGGAAAACAGCAACAACAACGACAAGGTCATCCAGGCAGTTAAAATTGAGAGGCTAACTTCAACAACCTTTGCATCCCCTGCATCAGTGGTTCCCAAACTGAGGGGTCGGCAGGAATTTAGTCCAGCTTTGAATTTAAGATTTTGCACTACCAAATGTTTTTCCCTTGTGCATTCTGCTATTACAACTTATAAGAGTAAGTTGAAAGACCTTAAAAAAAATTTTGTTATATGGTGAAGGGAAGTAATGGGGATGATTTGTGTGCCAAAAAAATTAAACAAAAATCTGTCATAAATGCACTGCTCCACTACACCTTGCAATACTGTTGTTTGTAGAATGTGTAAAAAATTACAGGCACTCAAAGTCCTCTTTTTGAGATAAATAATATTCCAGATTGACAACACTACCACCCAAAATTATAAACAGCACAGACCAAACATTAATTAGTCTCTCAGTTGAGATGCTTTCATTACTATTCCCCTCCATCACCCCTCCCGGATCAACTCCTGTCCAGATGGCATGTCGCCGCCCTAGAGGACGCCATCTTTAATCCTCTTGGCACATGCTTCACTGAGCGAGAGAAAGGTGGAACGGATGCTCAGAGTCAGGAGGCGTCAGCCGGCGGGGAGTTTGTCAGAATGGTCCAGTAAAGTCACTGGGAGTACGTCACAAATGACACCCTTTTCCCTACACTGTAAAAAGTGGGATGGCACTGATGTTCATCTGAAGTGCTTTTACTGATTGGAATGATCGAAAATGACATCAACCTATTCTATAAATTTGTCTGAAATCAAATAATGAATTTGTCAGATCAATGTGATTTGTTTAATTGAATAAAGCTTCCAAATTGCTTTCAACACCTCATGTGCATGAAGAGATATTGAGGGTGTGGATTTCAGGTTTTTCTTTTTGCCCACCCGTGAGAGTGAATGTCACTCCAGTTAATCTGGTCTATTGTATTTGTCATTCAAGCCTACATTTGTACACAATTTGCATCTGCAATGATACCTGCATTAGTACATGTTAAGGTAGTCATTGCTTGGTAATGATATTGTGGTTACTAAATGTGAAGGTCTTCTGTAAAAAATACATTTGGAAATGGTATATCATGGTATGAAAGAAATGTAATTTCTTAATATTAGTTGCTTGAACTCAAATAAATGTGCATAGATAATTCCAGAATAGAAAGTAAACTTGGAACAAAATGACAAAATGGGTTTTATTCAGATATGGGCAAAAATTACAAAACACAATTATAAAATACCAAAAATCTCAATGTTTAAAAATAAACTAAAGCATACTTGTATTTTGAAATGTATTTAATTAAAATGCATATATTTTGTATTTTGAAATACATAAATAAATTTGCAAGTAGCCGACCTGAACAGCAACAATATTCTCAGTAATTGTTACAGAAACCATTTTACTTGCTATGACTACTTGTTGTTTATCTACCTTTAGTTTAATGCACTGACTGTAAGAGTGTCTGCTAAATGACCAAAATGTACATGTGAAAATGATCCTACTGAAATGAACTGCAAAGCAAACTGTGGATTATTATTGCCATAGTTTCAGGGTCATGTCTAGATGGGATAGAGTTTAACCTAATTCTCCTAACCTGCTAGTTAATTCTCCAGTAAAATAAATTGAACACCCTCCCCCCTCATAGAATTAACTCAAAATAATGTTTACAACTGCAAATAACAATAACTGTAGCGACCCTGTGTTTATAAATGTGGATATCGACTTTGCCACTTCAGCATGCTTTTACGGCACAGTCAATGCCTTGTAGGGCAATGGGCCAGAAGGTTGAGGGTTCGCCAACCACCACAGATGAACTCACTCTCCCTGCACATTTTAATACTCTACAATCAGAGCTGGCTCCAGGCAATGATCAGCTAGGGGGAAATCAGATTTTCAACATTTTGATGCCATTCATAATTAAATAAACTACATGCAACAAATGTTACACCAACAGGTTTCTGTGCCAATGAACCACACAACCAGCAAACAAAGCATACTGTCTTCGGCACTTCAAAAGTATGGTTTGCGTTCTCTAAACCACAATAAATTGATTATTTTAAATCTCAATTACAGAAAATACATCCCTTTCTACCTTGTAGGCTTACCCAGTATTAAAGGCTTGGCTTGACAACCTCAGAATGTCATTAAATGTTTTGGGGTTTTGTAACAGATGTATTTTTTCCATTCATCAATTGGATTGATTAATTCATTGGATTGATTGATTCATTGTATTTGTTATTTAAAAAAAATACATATACACAGATTTTTTTTAAGTGACTGGGATTGCACAAAAAAGTTGTGAACTTATTTCCAATGTGATCCCAATTTTTTTACATAAATACATACAGTACCAGTCAAAAGTTTGGACACCCCTACTCATTCAAGGGTTTTTATTTATTTGTACTTTTTTCTACAATGTATAATAATAGTGAAGACATAAAAACTATTAAAAAACACATGTGGAATCATGTAGTAAGCAAAAAAGTGTTAAACAAATCAAAGTATATGTTATATTTGAGATTCTTCAAAGTAGCCACCCTTTGCCTTGATGACAGCTTTGCACACGCTTGGCATTCTCTCAACCAGCTTCAAAAGGTAGTCACCTGGAATGCTTTTCCAACAGTCTTGAAGGAGTTCCCACATATGCTGAGCACTTGTTGGCTGCTTTTCCTTCACTCTGCGGTCGAATTCATCCCAAACTATCTCAATTGCGTTGATGTCGGGTGATTGGTCGGGTGATTGTTACAGATACATTACAGAGATAGAGACAAAAAACTGCTCAACCTCCCGATTAGTATGAGGGGGGAGTTTAAGTACAATTATTACAAGCTTGCCATTTCAGAGTTTCCTTTAGGAAAATTTGGCCCCAGACAGCATGACAGGAAAGATTTTCATTTAATGGACATTTGTGAAATTTAATGTACATCCATATGCATTCAGATCCAACCTCGAGCAGACAAAGCGACAGAAAAAAAAACAAGGGATGTTGGCCAAATGAGCCACATTTACATGTCCTTAAAAACAGCCTAAAACAAAATCTGAAAAAACTATATATATATATATATATATATATATATATAAATGGGTAGATATGCCGATGGCTACCACATCTGCTGTACAGATATAGACATTCAGAAGGAAGGTAATTCATTCATTAACGATCAAAATATTTTTTATAAAGATAAAGTTTATAGTGTTAGATTATAGGAGGAACTCTTGTAGGCTAAAACAGAGTCAGTTTGAGTGCGGGGTGCACTGCCCTAATATGTTTTATTTATTTTACCTTTATTTAACTAGGCAAGTCAGTTAAGAAAACATTCTTATTTACAATGCAAGCCTAGGAACAGTGGGTTAACTGCCTTGTTCAGGGGGAGATCAACAGTTTTCTAACTTGTCAGCTCGGGGATTTGACCTTGCAACTTTTCGGTTAGCTAGTCCAACGCTCTAACCACTAGGCTACTTAGTGGTCATAGGCCGATAGTAGCTAAAAATTAATAATAGGCACTCCATGCTGTACCAAACCTTCACAAATGTTTCAAAACTTTATTAGGGTAATATCAAAACTAAGTCAAGCCGTTGTTCATAGGGAAAATACAAGCAGAAGAGTGAATGTAAACCAGGGGAAAAAACGCACTGCCCTCCCCTGTGCTCCAAAAACACCCACACAATCCTCCCCAAAGCAAATAAAAAAATATGATTGACAAACCTCTCCTATTTTCGACCACTCCTCTCTCCCAGTAAATTTCTATCTGTCACCAACCTGCTGCGTAAATTCTCCTAAAACTGCAACGAAAAGTACATTTTTACAAAAGCTGTAACCCTTCTCAAATCAAATCTAAGTTTATTTGTCACGTGCACCGAATACAACAGGTGGAGTAGAGCTTACAGTGAAATGCTTACTTACAGGCTCGTACCAATAGTGTGAAAAAAGTGTGTGTGTGTGTGTGTGTGTGTGTGTGTAGGTAAGTAAAGAAATAAAACAACAGTAAAAAGACATTTGAAAATAACAGTAGCAAGGCTATATACAGACACCGGTTAGTCAGGCTTATTGAGGTAGTATGTACATGTAGGTATGGTTAACTTCTTTGGGCTAGGGGGCAGTATTTTCACATCCGGATAAAAAACGTACCCGATTTAATCTGGTTACGACTCCTGCCCAGTAACTAGAATATGCATATAATTATTGGCTTTGGATAGAAAACACCCTAAAGTTTCTAAAACTGTTTGAATGGTGTCTGTGAGTATAACAGAACTCCTATGGCAGGCAAAAACCTGAGAAGATTTCATGCAGGAAGTGGCCTGTCTGACAAGGTGTTGTTGTTCTTGCTTCTGTTTATTGAAGAGTCAGGATCTTAGCTGTAACGTGACATTTCCTACGGCTCCAATAGGCTCACAGAGCCCGGGAAAAACCTGAACGATGACGAGGCAGCCTCAGGCTGAAACACATTATCGCCTTTTCCAAGTGGCCCATCAGAGGACAATGGAATTAGGCGCGTGCCCGATTCGACCCCGTGCAGTATTTTCCTTCGGCTGTTTACCTAATTGCAGATTCCCGGTCGGAATTTTATCGCTTTTTTACGAGAATAATGGCATAAAAATTGATTTTAAACAGCGGTTGACATGCTTTGAAGTACGGTAATGAAATATTTAGAAATCTTTTGTCACGTTATGTGCCATGCGCGTGACCGTTATTTACCATTGTGCTAGTGTCTAGAACGCACGAACAAAACGTCGCTGATGGAACATAACTATGGATTATTTGGGACCAAACCTACATTTGTTATTGAAGTAGAAGTCCTGGGAGTGCATTCTGACGAAGTACAGGAAAGGTAAGACCATTTTTGTTATAGTAAATGTGATTTTGGTGAGTGCTAAACTTGGTGGGTGTCTAAATAGCTAGCCCTGTGATGCCGGGCTATCTACTCAGAATATTGCAAAATGTGCTTCATCCGAAAAGCTATTTTAAAATCGGACATATCGAGTGCATAGAGGAGTTCTGTATCTATAATTCTTAAAATAATTGTTATGCTTTTTGTGAACGTTTATCTTGAGTAATTTAGTAAATTGTTAGTAAATTCCCCGGAAGTTTGCAGGGGGTATGCTTTTTCTGAACGTCACATGCTAATGTAAAAAGCTGTTTTTTGATATAAATATGAACTTGATTGAACAGACATGCATGTATTGTATAACATAATGTCCTAGGTGTGTCATCTGATGAAGATCATCAAAGGTTAGTGCTGCATTTAGCTGTCTTCTGGGTTTTTGTGACATTATATGCTAGCTTGAAAAATGGGTGTCTGATTATTTCTGGCTGTGTACTCTGCTGACATAATCTAATGTTTTGCTTTCGTTGTAAAGCCTTTTTGACATCGGACAGTGTGGTTAGATTAACGAGAGTCTTGTCTTTAAATAGCTGTAAAATAGTCATATGTTTGAGAAATTGAAGTAATAGCATTACAAAGGTTTTGAAAATCGCGCCACAGGATTCAACTGGCTGTTACGTAGGTGGGACGAATTCGTCCCGCCGGTCCCATAGAGGTTAAAGTGACTATGGATATATGATGAACAGAGAGTAGCAGTAGCGTAAAAAGAGGTGTTGGCGGGTGGTGGGACACAATGCAGATAGCCCGGTTAGCCAATGTACAGGAGCACTGGTTGGTTGGGCTGATTGAGGTAGTATGTACATGAATGTATGGTTAAAGTGACTATGCATATATGATAGTAGCAGAAGCGTTATGCATAACAGAGAGTAGCAGAAGCGTAAAAGAGGGGTTGGGGGGGAGGGTCACACAATGCAAATAGTCCGGGTAACCATTTGGTTACCTTTTCAGGAGTCTTATGGCTTGGGGGTAAAAACTGTTGAGAAGCCTTTTTGTCCTAGACTTGGCACTCCGGTACCGCTTGCCATGCAGTAGTAGAGAGAGCTGTCTATGACTGGGGTGGCTGGGGTCTTTGACAATTTTTAGGGCCTTCCTCTGACACCGCCTGGTGTAGAGGTCCTGGATGGCAGGCAGCTTTGCCCCAGTGATGTACTGGGCCGTACTCACTACCCTCTGAAGTGCCTTGCGGTCAGAGGCCGAGCAATTGCCGTACCAGACAGTGATGCAACTGGTCAGGATGCTCTCGATGTTGCAGCTGTAGAACCTTTTGAGGATCTCAGGACCCATGCCAAATCTTTTTAGTTTCCTGAGGGAGAATAAGCTTTGTTGTGCCCTCTTCACAACTGTCTTGGTGTGTTCTGACCATTCTAGTTTGTTGTTGATGTGGACACCAAGGAACTAGACAAAACCTTGTTTTGGTGGCACCTATTGGAATAATACTCAGCATGCTTTGGAGTTGTCAATTTTGCATTCACATTTATATTTAGTTAATTTAGCAGACACTCTTATTAGACCATAGTGCCATCAGACATCTGATACCAATGCAGGGTGAAAGGGTGCCACAATGTGCTGAACCACTATAAAATAAAATGGTGTATAAATGTATTTTGAAAATACAAATTACAGCTCTCAAAAGTGTCTTGTTACAAAATACATTGGAGTGTAGTTCAGCCCAGTGTAATACAAATGACAAAATATTCAGATGTAATTGGCATACATATTTTAAATAAGGCCGTCTTAGTTTGTATTCATATTATTTATTAGGTTTAACCAAAGAGGAAAAGTAAGTTGAGTGTTGAAATAAATATATGCAACTTGAACATATAGGTTTGTTAATAATCAAATATAACATTTTGCATTTAATCATATATTTGGTTTCAACAAATGTAGTTATTTCATTTGAGAAAACCTAACTAATTTACTTGTAACCAGATGAATTATCATCTTCTAGGTTGACCCCCCCCCTAATTATTTTTGCAGTGAATGTATAATAGGGAATAGGTTGCCATTGGGGAAAAAGACACTGTACACACAACCCAACCCTCCCACTACCACTACCCACAGAAGTGTACACGGGCATTCCCCTACTGTTGCGCTCTGAGGGCTCTAGATGTCTGTTGTTGGTTACAGAGGGGCCTTGACTCCTGTAGGTTACAAAAATGAAAATGAAATAGTTGCTTAAAACATCTTGGTGTTCCCCTAGGATAGGGGGCGCTACAGCGATTTTTGAAAAAAAATCGTGCCCATTTTAAACGGCCTCCTACTCAAACTCAGAAGCTAGGATATGCATATAATTAATACTTGTGGATAGAAAACACCCTAAAGTTTCTAAAACTGTTTGAATGGTGTCTGTGAGTATAACAGAACTCATATGGCAGTCAAAACCCCGAGACCGATCGTAACAGGATGTGGAATTCTGAATTGTGGACTCAACTTCACATCTTTGCCTGTAATTCACACAGTGAGCAATGGTTCATTGAGCACGTCCTATTGCTTCCACTAGATGTCCCCAGTCTTTACAAAGTGGTTTGAGTCTCCTACTGTTAAAACTGAATGAATGAGACGCTGTTGAAATTGATCACATGCGGAGGGCCATCACCATTATGACGCCGGCGGCCCTGGCTTCCCTCCCCTTTCGAAACGTTTTGAAAGACAATGCAATCATCCTCCTTGAATCTTATTGGCTCTCTTGTTGAAAAATGCCCTGAAGATTTATGTTATACAACGTTTGACATGTTTGAACGAACCTAAATGGAAAAAAAATGCATTTTCTCGAAATAGCTGTCCCGCGGCCGACGGAGCATTTGGATCAGCCTTCAGACGCGCTAACAAGAACAAGCTCTTGGAACATAAAGGAGTAATTTTTTCGAACGGAAATACATTTGTTGTGGACCTGGGATTCCTGGAAGTGCTTTCTGATGAAGACAACCAAAGGTAAGGGATTATTGACAATAGTATACAAGACTAGATGTGATATGCGATTGTTCCAAGATGGCGCTGACCTGTATTACTAGGTAATTTTCTGAGTATCGCATCCCCTTTTATCGCAAAGTGTGATTACCCAGTAAAGTTATTTTTAAATCTGGCATTACAGGTGCTTTCAAGAGATATTCATCTATAAATCTTAGAATGACAATATTACATTTTAAAAAAAAAATTTGAATAGTAATTTAGTAAATTGTAGCACTGTTTCACCAGATGTATTTGAGGGAAAATAGTTAGTCAACGTTACCCGCCGATGTAAAATGCTGTTTTTATATATAAATATGAACTTTATCGAACAAAAGAATGCATGCATTGTGTAACATGATGTCCTAGGTGTGTCATCTGATGAAGTTTGTAAAAGGTTAGTGCTGCATTTAGCTGTTTTTTGGTTATTTGTGATAAATGTGGTTGGTGGGAAAATGGCTATTTGGCTACTTTTACGATATACTCCTCTAACATAATCTAATGTTTTGATTTTGCTGTAAAGCCTTTTTGAAATCGGACAACGTGGTTCGATTCAGGAGAGGTGTATCTATAAAACGATATGACATAGTCCTATATTTGAAAAAATATATATATTAAATTTCGTTATGCTAATGTCAATAGGAGTTTTTCGCTGGATGTCCGTCCCGCTTACGGGACAAGACCGTCAAGAGGATAACTACCTATACAGTAAATCCATCCAATACTTGTGTGAAATTAATGTGCAGTATGTAGGATCCATAAATCCAGTACTGAGTTTCAAAACACCCTTCGTGCTATACTGGAAGCCATGATTATCAAAGATAAAATGTCCTTTAATGGATGGCTTTCATTTGCCAAGGCACTGATGTAAAAGTATTGACACAAACTCAGAGTTTAGGTTCAGATGTGTAGAGTTGGTACAGTCAAGAAGATGTTTTGAAAATGATAAAATCAACTTTGGTATTTTCATTTATTTTCATAATGTTCTGGATTATCGTACCGTTTTCCTCAAATCCTTGAAGTTTCCAGAAATTCATAGCTGATCATCGCTTTTATCAGCCAAACTGCTGAGGAGTGCTCCATCATTTATTTTACAGAGACATTAGACCGTCCAGTTTTCTACTGTATCTAATTATGATATGGTTTGTTGTTTTCATACAAGTTGTGTCAGCTCAGAAAGATAAAATAAGGAGGGTTCTCTCTATTTTGTATACAACTGATATGAAACATATTGTAAAGACAGATATCTGAACATGTTTTCTTCTTTTCCTCCTGTCAGTGACGATTGTTTTTGTCTTGCTTCAATTTCCCTGAGTGGCTGGGGGGTTGAAGGCAGCCCAGTCGGACAATGAGGACCCAGGTGTGGTTCTCATTAATGTGTGAGCTAATCGAATGGCTGCTTTCTGCCTTTCTTTCTTTCTCCAGACCACAAGACCAGCCTGTCCCGGGGGAGCCCAGGACCAGTGGAGGGCAGCGGCACTGTCTGCTCTGTCTTTGCTCTGTGGCAGACATTGCAAATACTGGGAGGAGTGGCAGGAAAATTGGTCCAAACAGCCTCACCACAACACATGAGGACATTGGTCTGGTGTGGTGTCTTGAGGATCACAAGGAACACACTGTGTGTCTGACTCTGATTGGGCTCAAAGGGAAATAACTGTGTTTGCATTTAGGGAGTTATGATGGTTGGGAGTGTCAGGAAATATTCCTAACAATAGCATTTCTATTTCCACCATTGTCTTGATCGCAGGAAACATTGCAATGAGAAAAAGACAACCTAGTCAATCTATAATTGATAAGGTTTGTATATGGTTACTGACCACATATATCTGAGAAAATTATGTCTTTAGGTAGCTATCTAACTGTGTGCAACTGACAATTCGTTTCATAACAATGTGCACTGACATTGCTCCAAAGAAGAAAAACACAGCTGGGAGCTTTATGTCCCTTTGGGAGTCAAGGCTAAGATGAAGAAAAAAAAGTTTGTTTATATGTTGCATTAGACAGCCAGGCCTTAAAAGCACTGCAGCATGCAGTGAAGAAGAGGTCAACAGAATCCAGTTGGTTGACTACTAAGTAACACCTACCCTGACCGCCTTGAATGGAAACCTATTAGCACAGACTATCTCTCTCCCAAATGGCACCCTATTCATTATATTGTGCACTACTTTTGTTCTGGTCAAAAGAAGTGCACTTAATAGGAAATATGGTGCCATTTGAGACACAGCCCTAGTTATAGTATATAGACTGACTGTCTTTCTCCTGTTGCCAGAGAGCTGTCTTGCTGCCTCTGGTGTTTCCCTCTGCTGATCCTGTCCACACCATGCAGCCTTCCGCCCTCATCCACACAGGAGTGATTAAAACCATAGCTGAAGAATCTTTGATTACCATCCACACACAATCAGGGAAAGGGGGATACCTAGTCAGTGGTACAACTGAATGCATTCAACTGAAATGTGTCTTCCACATTTAACCCAACCACTCTGAAACAGAGAGGTGCAGGGGGCTGCAATAATCGACATCCAGGTTTTCAGCACCCGGAGAACAATGGGTTAACTGCCTTGCTCAGGCGGTAGAACAACCGATTTTTACCTTGTCAGCTCGAGGATTCGATCCACCAACCTTTCAGTTACTGACCCAACACTCTAACCACTAGGCTACCTGCCGCCCCCAATCATGTCCCTTACAATCAAGTCCTGAGGGACACATGAAGGGGGGAAAAGCAGTGGCACACAAACAGCAGTAGCTTATATGTCAATCAGTGCGTGTAGACATTGCATCGATCAACAGACAAGGTACTGTAATTAAAACATCCATGTGTTCCGACTGAGTTGCTTGCAAGAGAGAATGAGGTTGTTGCATTCTACCTGGCAATACACTCATAGAAAAAAGGGTTCCAAGTAGGTTCTGCAGCTTTTTTGACTCAAGGTAGAACACACTGTGGAAAGGGTTCTACCTGGAACCCAAATGGGTTCTTCAAAGGGTTCTCCTATGGGGACAGCCAAATAACCCCTTTTGGTTCTAAAAGTAATTGCCAAACTAACATAAACACCTGAGGAATGCAAAGTATATTGAAAGCAGGTGCTTCCACACAAGTGTGGTTCCTGAGTCAATTAAGCAATTAATATCCCATCATGCTTAGGGTCATGTATAAAAATGCTGGGCAGGACATTATTTTGGCTACCATGGCTATGCCCCATAGTATGACAATGCCCCAATCCGCAGGGCACGAGTGGTCACTGAATGGTTTGATGAGCATGAAAATGTTATAAACCATAAATCAAAGTCACCAGATCTCAACCCACTTGAGCACTTATGGGAGATGCAGGAGTGGCGCCTGAGACATCATTTTCTACCACCATAAACAAAACACCAAATTATGGAATTTCTCGAGGAAGAATGGTGTTCCATCCCTCCAATAGCGTTCCAGACACTTGCAGAATCTATGCCAAGGTGCACTAAAGCTGTTCTGGCTGGTGGTGGCCCCATGCCCTATTAAGACACTTTATGTTGGTGTTTCCTTTGTTTTGGCAGTTACCTTTAGACAGCACCTTTTTTTAAGTGTAGTGCTGGGTATTACAGGGCAATACAGGTTGCCATTAATGACAGTCACTGCAGGCACTTGGAATGACTGTGACATCTAATCAGTCGCTCAGAGCAGTAATGCAGACCTAATGAAACAGATTAAACGCTTATTTTAGCAAGGTCGGGCCTGAGAGGATCTTACTTAGTGTTTCCCTGATGATGTGTGCATCCCAAATGGCACCTTATTCCCTTTATAGTGCACTAGTTTTGACCATAGCTCAATAGGGCTCTGGTCAAAAGTAGTGCACTATGTAGGGAATAAGGAGATGAAAGCTATTGTATTGATGTAATTTACACATGGTTCTGAACCACATACTGTATAGAATATCACACACAGAATCCATTTTCTTAGAGGAATAATTGAAAGTAAAGCAAACATTTTAAACAACTTTTCCAATCTCTCAAACCTAGACAGCCGTATAAAATCTGATTTAATGAACAATGTGCTCAATTGAACAAATAACCATTGTGCTGTGCAATACTTTGGCCATTGGTCAGGAGGTGGGAGGTGGGCGTCCACAATATTCCAGCCGCTATAGTCCTCCTCCTACGAAATCACTATTTGTCTCCTATATGGGTTGGAGGAGCTGAGTTCTAGCGGGTGTGGGGGCTTGTGAATTGGTGGACGATTCTAAGTGGGTTCAGGGGGGAGAAAACACATCAGACAGGGTGTAGTGAGATTTGAGATGAAGGCACCATACCAGTGTGGGACACAACATGCAGTATCAAAGGTATTTTGAGCGAAGAGAACGGAACAGTCCACAGCTGAAGGAAGCTGGGAGGGAGGAAGGGCTATGATGCAGTAACAGTCTCTGCTCTCGGCACGCTCTCAATTGTGCTCTGCAGCTACACTATATTACTTTCTCCTGCATGATGTTCACCTGGCTGCATGCTAGCTGGAACTATTCCCTTTCAGACAATTCTCTTTCAGAAACTCTATTAGATGTTTTTAGCCCTTGAAAGTTGTAATTCGTTTTTCTCTAGCTGTATGAGTAGGATTTCCATCTACAATAGCATGGTTGTATTTGTAATAACATAAGGGGAAAAAAGGAAGATGAATCACACATTTTTCTTTCCAAGATTATGATGTTGTTTTTGTCATGGTTAACTGTCACTCTATTATTAAAGCACCCACAATCTGAAGTCTCTGTCTCACCCAAAGGCCCCCTACCACTTTCTGTTTTTATATTGTATAAAAAAACATCCCCCCACCACTTGATTTGGAACAAAACAAAATGGCATTTAACATTTATCCACTATCTAATTAATAGGTAGATATTTGAATGCAAAAACTGACAGTCCATGAGATTGACATAATACAGTACACTTAAAAATAAAGGTGCAAGTGGGAACCAAGTGATGTTCTTGAGAGCGATGCCATAGGGCAGGGTTTCCCAAATTCGGTCCTGGGCCCACCCCTGGGTGCACGTTTTTGCCCCAGCACTGCACAGCTGATTCAAATAACCAACTCATCATCAAGCTTTGATTATTTGAATCACCTGTGATGTGCTAGGGCAAAAACAAAACATACACCCAGGTAGGGGGCCAGGACCGAGTTTGGAAAACCCTGCCATAGGGGAACCATTTTAGGGTCTCAAAAGAACTATACATGGGGTGGGTCCTTGAAGAACCATAAAAAAATGCAAAACCAGAATTGAAAAGCCCTGCTTTAGGGTTTTAAGCCTTCCAAGTTAATTGTAGAGTTACCAGTACCACCCATGACTGTGTTTGCTCGTGACAGAGACATGCTTGTGACATTCAATAACTTATAGTCCAGTGGTCTTCAGAAAATGAGATCAGAATGGAATATGTAGTCATTGAAATTAAATTAATTCATAAGGTCTTCTTTTGAGGGCATTGTTTTACCCTAATACTGTGGCCTGAATGTCATAGTTTACCAACCACATCAGGCCTGCAAGTCACATTATGCTGGCTTGCAAAATAATGTGAAATTCCTATTGGAATGCAGCCAGTGTGGGGATACCCAACATTTGGAATTTTTCATCATCCGCAACCTGCATTCAGATTGACTGCCAGTGTTGGAAAGACTACGATACGAGACTACCTTAAACATCTAAACTGCAGAAACCATTTAAGTAACGGGTGCAATAAGTCCAAGTAAAAAATTTGAATAGTTTATAAAAATGTATGTTATTTTTATTGTAATACCATAAAGATGTATTAAGCCCTAAAACGAATATATGTCTAAAAATGTTTGGGGATGAAACATCTCCATATCTACTTCCATAATTTTAAAACTGGTACCTGGGACCTTCAGACATCTTGTGAGCATCTCAGATGTCCACAGAGGGGTCATAATACTTTGTAAGCCAAACCATGCAGACGCTACAGACGTTTTCGTGAAAGACACATTTTTGGGATGTCTCATGGTCTGACAAACATCGCTCTAGCTCTGCCACCTTTCACCTCAAATGTGGAAGTGCGATATCGGCAGATGCGGTGGATTGAAACGCAGCCTGTGCAAAAAAAATAGCTATCTGTAGCTTAAACAAACGGATTTTGATGGGGATTTTGGTATTATGTTAATTCGATTTCCACGGCGACGCAGAAATTGTAGACCAAGGGTTAATAATGCAAAAAATATAGATATTGAAACAAACAATTTTAAAAATCTACCTGCAAGAGAGTATGCTGGGAATTGTGATGGGAGTGGTTTTGGTTAAACTATGGTTATTAACACCAACACTGGAGTTATTTTACACCACTGAGTGTTAATTTAACTCTTTGCAGTGTTAATTTAACTCTTGAATCAACTAGAAATGTTACAATGACAAATCCACAGTAGTTAACAATTCTGTGTGCTATGGATTTGTTGTGTGTTATGGAAGGGCCACATCTGCAGGCTTCCGTACATATCAAGAACCTTTGAGAACTCTGAAGAGCCATAGATGCCACGCCAAGAACCCCACACTTAACTCAAAGGTTCTTTATCAGGGAATAGTTCTCCAAGGAAACTTAAGAGCTGAGGAAGCACCATTTAAGAACCTTAATTTTTTTCAGTGTAGTGTTAATCATATTTTGTATGTTAAGGTGTCATATTTTTCCCTCAATTGTCCAGTGGCCCTTGACACATTGAACAAATTATTGTGCCACTTGTTTTAGGGTAAGTGAGTATTGAGGTCTTTCTTCTCACTGGTGTGGGGCCAACTTGGATGTTGTTACGTTGTACCGAAACATGTAATCTGCGAGTGGTGCATTGTGCCAGGGAAACAGCTTTCCTCCTAGTCCACTGAATGGATTTAGGCCCCTCTGCCCCACTGATAGGCTGCTATAGTCACAGGGTTATTATTATCTGTGTGCTTCCCAAATAGTGCCCTATTCCCTATTTAGTGCACTACTTTTGACCAGAGCTCTATGGTCCCTAGTTAAAAGTAGTGGACTATATAGGGAATAGGGTGCCATTTGGGATGCTACTCCTTTCATCCCATGCTGTGGTCAATCAACAATGCATTAAAACAGATTTTGTCATGCCTTACAACAAGCCTCCCTCTGAAACGTACATATCACTGGAAGGGTCGTGACAGCATTGGTTGTGATAAACTCTACGTTTTATTCATACATAAGGTTTCCAGCACATTGCCATTAGGAGACGACATAGTATGTTCAGTTCTTTAGGGATTGGTTGGATGTAATACATGGATGACTATAAGCTTGAGTTCAAATGGAGGGAAGAGATAGTCATTGTTAATAAAAGTTTTGTGCAACTTAAAAACACACGCTGTTGTAATTCGTGAACTGTATGAACTGCTATTCTGATTAAACTAAGACAAACAACTTTTCCAGTCATAGATCAACATGGCTGAGGCCATTTCACACCATTGCCATATGGGTTCTATAAACAATTTCTAAATGTGGGTCTCTACACCATTGTCACATGTGAGTCTCCACATCATAGCCACGTGTTCTCTCAGCCATTGGCAATACAGCTAATGAGCCATATCGTTCAGGATTAGCCTCAGATGTTGCCAGTGCACAGAGTTACTTTTTAAATGGTTATCATTCAGAAAATGATTTTCTGGTGAATAAGGGGATTTCAAAATTTGGTCAATAAATCACTGTCCACTGTGGCCAAGTGAAAATAATATGGTCTTGTGTCAATAAAGCTAGAGAATCACCCGTCTGCCCTGCAGCACCAGCTTGTTTTTGGCATGGGAGCCAAAATGAATATTAATCTGTATTCTTGCACGCAACACACACAAACACACACACCACCCCGCTCCGCAGTACATTTTATTAAAATATTATTTCAATAATGGAGTGGAATGCTTTTGTCTACCCTTCAGAGGGTATAAACACCTTTCTCAACTCTCTCGACATGACAAAGGAGTGACACTAAAGTTCGGGGTATACAAATTGCTCTCCAAAGCTTTACATCACCCTCCCAGCATTTCATTAATTAGGCTCATAAATGTCCCTCTGTGAGAGTACAGCTTGTAATTTTATTGATTGTCATTTTATTGATTAAATCACCAGACTTGCTTTGACACAGCTATTTCGTTAGTCATAAAATACAATAAAAAGTTGTGTTCACTGTTGAACATAAAAAAGTGAACACAACATGTTGAACATAAAAAAATTATAATAATAATGAAAATGTCCTTTTATGCACAGCATACTCAGCTATTACTATAACTGGCACAGATACATGTCTATATCTTTCCCCATGTAGGCCTAAAGTCAACCAGTGTCTATACATTGTGCAAATACATTCCAGGAAAAGTTCCTAGCTGTGTTCGAATACTTATACTAACTGCACTAACTGTACTATTTGTGACGTAAATTGAGTATGTAGAGTGCTTATTGGTCCTAGTATGGATATAGTTCGTAAGCCAAAAGTTCCCAGATGTCTTACTAGATTCGACAAAATACGAAGAATACAAACAGTTAGTTATTTTGGTCATGTTGCTACATGTTTGCTATGCAAAATAACTGGTCGTCCGTTCTAAACAAAATGGTTGCTATGCAGGCTTGATAACGTTCTTGTCACCTGCTAGCTAGCTAGCAAACTTTCGCTAACTCAGTCACGTCAAACATTGAACCAGGAATAATTAAAAACTAGCTGAATTTCCATTAGATCTTTTATCCTACTGGCATTTCCTTGAATATGTCCATGATAATGACGTTGATGCGTGATTTCGACTGGCTCAGAAAAAGTTGTCTCTTCACGTCTGGGCACCCTTCACTCTATCTGTGGTACTACAGAGATCAAAATTCAAAAGTGAAACATTGTTTCCGAGATCGGACCAGCAAAAAGCGAGGCTTATATTAAACCCCGCTGTGCCAAACAAAATGCTAGGCTGGAAGCAAGGGGAAAAATACAATAGATGATTCGGATAGCAACATGAACATGATATTCTTATGGAGGCAAAGTGATCATTTTCAGATGAAACTGTTAGCAGGCATATATAGCATTCGAGAATGTATTCAGACCCCTTGACTTTTTCCACATTTTGTTATGTTTCAGCTTCATTCTAAAATGTATATATACAAAAACAAAACCTCATCAATCTACACACTATAGCCCATAATGAACAAAAATGAAAAATACGGAAATATTACATTTACATAGGTATTCAGACTCTTTACTTGTTGAAGCACCTTTGGCAGCGATTACAGCCTCAAGTCTTCTTGGCTATGACACTACACACCTGTATTTGGAGAGTTTCTCCCATTCTTCTCTGCAGATCCTCTCAAGCTCTGTCAGCTTTAATGGGGAGCGTCGCTGCACAGCTATTTTCAGATCTCTCCAGAGATGTTCGATCGGGTTCAAGTCCAGGCTCTGGCTGGGCTAGTCAAGGACATTAAGAGACTTGTCCCGAAGCCACTCCTACATTGTCTTGTCTGTGTGCTTAGCATCACTGTCCTGTTGGTAGGTTCACCACAGCGTGATCTACTGATATTCAAGGACTTTCTTCCTTAGGGGGGGGGGACATCTGCACTCGTATAAGCAAACATTTATAAATACAAACACAGATTCCTCTGGTTATCCCAACGTCAGTTCAGACTACACTCTAAAAAAATGCTTGGTTAAAAACAACCCAGCGCTGGGTAAATAGTGGACTGAACACACATTGGGTTATTTTGACCCAACCAGTTCGGTCCCTTGGGTTGTTTTCTTTGAAGACTAAAGGCGTAACTTATTAGGTGCGTGGCTTTAAGATAGTTATTTTAGGCCACCTGTGAGAGTAAATGCAATTCTGGTTAATCTATTCTGTTTTATTGTCATCACATGTTAAGGTTGAGCACTGACACTTGTGTAGCTTTATTGAGGCTTAGATAAGATTGTGAGTTCCTCAAATGCCTATACATACCCAAATATTGGGACAATTACCAGCTGCTTGGTCAACCCAGCATTAAAGTGAATAAAAACCCAACTGATGGTTAAATTAACAATTTGTTTTGGTAGTAAAGTTCTTTTTATGGGTCCTGTTATGTTATGCAAAAACCAAACTCTGCATTCCACAGTAAGTAACTCATACCAATGGTGAAGCATGGTGGTGGTAGTGTGATGGTTTGGGGATGCTTTGCTGCTTAAGAAATCAAATTAAAATAATAAAATCCCCTACAAAATCTGCCAGTTTAAGATAGAGATATCTGTTTTTGCATTGGATGTGTCTCATTCCGCCACATCCACCTATGTAACACTTCTGCATCTGCGGTGAAAGGTGACAGAACTAGAGCGGTGTTTGTCAGACCATGAGACAGCCCGAAAATCGTTTTTCTCATAAAATGTTGTAGCGTCCGAACGGTTTGGCCCTGGGACTCAAGTTGGGAAACCCTGCCATAGGGGAACCATTTTAGGGTCTCTGAAGATACCATAAATGGGATGATTCTTTGAAGAACCATACAAAAATGCAAAACCAGAATTCAATAACCCTGCTTTAAGGTTTTAAACCTCATGCATTTTTCCCAGGGTGCCTAGCAAGTGAATTTTAGAGTTACCAGTACCACTCATGACTGCTTTTGGTAGTGACATAGACATGGTTGTGGCATTCAATAAGTTACAATCCTGTGATGTTCAGCAAAGGAAATACAAAGTGAATATGTTGTCATTCAAATTGAATTATATAATGCAATTCATTTTTCATAAGGCCTTCTTTTGAGGGCCTAGTTTTACCCTATTACAGTGGCCAGATATGACACTACCTTAAACATCTAAACTGCCGCAACCATTTCAGTGTGATGGAAATGTTATACATGTTCTTTTCTTATAACTAATTTATGTGTTCTATTCTATAAACCAATTTCTGTGTTCATGCAAGTGGCTGACTGAACGTTTCTTCACTATCAGTAGCTGAAATTTGGCAGTACACCCAGACCTTGTTTTGAGAATAAAATATCAGTTTCAAGGTCTCAGCTTAGAGAGAAGAAGCCATTTACATTTTAGTCATTTAGCAGACACTCTTATCCAGAGCGACTTACAGTAGTGTATGCATTCATTTCATTCATTTTCTTTTTTTTTCTGTACTGGTCCCCCATGGGAATCAAACCCACAACCCTGGCATTGCAAACACCATGCTCTACCAACTGAGCCACACGGGACCAGCCTCGTGATGTATTGGTATGTCGCATGTTATGAACCAGTATTGGTCAGTCACATGAATGAAACAAAACTGTAATGATTCATGAATTATGCTAAATCATGCAAATAAAGCTTGTGTGTATAGCCATATATAAGACAACTGCTGGAACTGCCCAAGGAGAGCACCTGGTTGACATGTGTACTATGGTGCATTGAGTTGGTTGGAACCTCTCCAGCTTTCAGCATCCCTGTGTTAGAATTTAAACAACAATTTGGAGTCACAAACAAATGGTTGAATCTGCATGCGGAGCTTTCCAACGGGGGTCTGCAAGGATAACCAGTGGCGCATTTCAAGAAGCGTGAGCGAAATTCACATCTGACCAAAAGACAACGAGACCCACCCAGAACAGACCCTTACTGTGAGTTGCCCAGGAGGAGACCCATCATCCGCGAACAGTTGAGGGACAGCAACTGATTTCAGCTAGTCAATTTAAATGAATCTGTATAAAAATGTAAATTATACAAAATAAAATCAAGGCGAGTAATGTATAAAAAGGTACCCATAGTCTTACAGAGTGAAGACAATTCACTAGTTTAATGAGAAAACTAGAGCGAGGGTGTAATGGTGCCATGGAAAGCCCCACTGACGGCTGTCTGTAGGCATTTAGAAGCAAGTAGCGGCAAGATACGTTTTTTTAATGTATTTTTATTTCACCTTTAATTAAGCAGGTAGGCCAGTTGAGAACAAGTTCTCATTTACAACTGCGACCTGGCCAAGATAAAGCAAAGTAGTGGAACAAAAACAATAACACAGAGTTACACATGAGATAAACAAACGTACAATCAATGTACAATCAACGCAATAGAAAAATCTGTATACAGTGTGTGCAAATGAAGTAAGGAGGTAAGGCAAGAAATAGGCCAATAGTAATTTCAATTTAGCAATTTACATTGGAGTGATATATGTGCAGATGAGGATGTGCAAGTAGAACTGCTGGTGTTCAAAAGAGTTGAAAACCAAAAACAAATATGGGGATGAGGTAGGTAGTTGGTTGGATGGGCTATTTACAGATGGGCTGTGTACAGCTGCAGCGATCGATAATCTGCTCTGACAGCTGACGCTTAAAGTTAGTGAGTCTCCAACTTCAGTGATTTTTTCAATTCGTTCCAGTCATTGGCAGCAGAGAATTGGAAGGAAAGGCGCCCAAAGCAGGTGTTGGCTTTGGGGATGACCAGTGAAATATACCTGCTGGAGCATGTGCTACGGGTGGGTGTTGCTATGGTGACCAGTGAGCTGAGATAAGGCAGAGCTATACCTAGCAAAGACTTATAGATTACCTTTAGCCAGTGGGTTTGGCGATGAATATGTAGCAAGGACCAGCCAACGAGAGCATACAAGTCGCAGTGTTGGGTAGTATATGGGGCTTTGGTTGATGATACATATGGTGCACAGCAAGTAACGACAAGAGAGAATCGTTGACGATGCACATGGGGTGATGAGAAGATTACCGAGTGTGTTTGGGAATAGTACTAAGTGAATGTGGATGTGAAAGTTGTGTGATTGTGAGATATGGAATAACCTGAAAGATCGATATTTGGACAGCATGAGCTGATTGAAATTTGGATAATAAGATTGAAATTTAGAAAATAAGAGGATTGAAATTGAGCTATTAAATGAATAAGTGAATGAGAGCTGTCATGGGACTAGCTCACATGTGAAAGAGGTGAATGAATGCCCCAACCAGTTCTGTGAGTAGAGTTTTTCGAAATGTAACGTTATCTAGGGGTCTGTCCAATGCCGGTGTTGGATCTACAGGTAGAAATCTCATACGAAACATCTCAGAAGATGACATGTTTCGATAGGAACGAGGATAACATGTTTAGATGACATGTCTCATCAGTAACGAAGATAACATGTCTCTGAAGTTAACATGACTTTAGATTATATAACTATACCGTTTCTCATCAGTGGAGTTTGATTGTATAACATTATTATGTATGGATATATGAAAGACAGAGAACTATTTCCAAATATGCTGTTAAATAGAACAAGTGTAAATATCTTATTGGTGACAGGGGGCAGTATTCAGAAATTCAGATGAATACGTGCCCAAATTAAACTGCCTGCTTCTCGGGCCCAGAAGGTAGGATATGCATATCATTAGTATGTGGTTATTAACTAGAGTCTTGTCTTTAACCTGTTGGGGCTAGGGGACAGTATTTGCATGGCCAGATAAAAAACGTACCCGATTTAATCTGGTTACTACTCCTGCCCAGTAACTAGAATATGCATATAATTAGTAGATTTGGATAGAAAACACTCTGAAGTTTCTAAAACTGTTTGAATGATGTCTGTGAGTATAACAGAACTCATATGGCAGGCAAAAACCTGAGAAAAATCCAACCAGTAAGTGATTTGTAGTTCTTCTATCTAATCCCTGTTCAAACTACAGTGTCTGTGGGGGAATTTTGCACTTCCTAAGGCTTCCATTGGCTGTCAACAGCCTTTAGAAACTTGTTTCATGCGTCTCCTGTTACTGGGCAGAGAATAGGAGCTCAGTCTATCAGTGGACTGCCTGGGACCAGTGAGTTGTTTACTACGCGGGAACGTTTGGCGCGCCGCTCATTCTTTTTCTACTGTAATGAATATGCTATTGTCCGGTTGGAATATTATCAACGTTTTATATTAAAAAGACCCTAAGGCTTGATTTTAAACAGCATTTGACATGTTTCTTTTTGTCTCTTATTTTATGCTCACGCGTTATGCCTTTGGAAAAGTGATCTGTACACACGAACAAAATGGAGGTATTTGGACATAAATATGGAGTATTTCGAACAAAAATAACATTTCTTGCGGAAGTAGGAGTCCTGGTAGTGCATTCCGACCAAGATCAGCAAAGGTAAGGGAATATTTATAATATTAACTCTGAGTTTAGTTGACTCCAGAACTTTGCTGGTATCTGTATAGCTTGCTTTGATGGTTGAGCTCTGTACTCAGAATATTGACAAATGTGCTTTCGCCAAAAAGCTATTTTAAAATCTGACACGGCGGTTGCATTAAGGAGTAGTATATTTATAATTCTTTCAATAACTGTTGTAAATTTCATCTACGTTTATGATGAGTATATTTGTAAATTGATGTGCTCATTCACCGGCGGTTTGGTGGGAATACATTTTCTGAACATCACACACCAATGTAAAATGTGGTTTATGGATATAAATATGAACTTTATCGAACAAAACATACATGTATTTTGTAACATTGAGTCCTGGGAGTGTCATCTGATGAAGATCATCAACGGTTAGTAATTCATTTTAGCTGACTTTCTGGTTTTTGTGATGCCTCTACTTGCTTGGAAAATGGCTGTGTGGTTTTTCTTGTTTAGGTGCTGTCCTAACATAATCTAATGTTTTGCTTTCACCGTAAAGCATTTTTGAAATTGGACACTGTGGTTAGATTAACCTCCCTGGGCAAGGTGGGACGTTTGCGTGGGACGTTTGCTATAACTTCAATTTCTCAAACATATGACTATTTTACACCATTTTAAAGACAAGACTCTAGTTAATCTAACCACATTGTCCGATTTCAAAAAGGCTTTACAGCGAAAGCAAAACATTAGATTATGTCAGGAGAATACCCTGCCAAAAATAATCACACAGCCATTTTCAAAGCAAGCTTATATGTCACAAAAACCATAACCACAGCTAAATGCAACACTAACCTTTGATGATCTTCATCTGATGACACTCCTAGGACATTATGTTATACAATACATGCATGTTTTGTTCAATCAAGTTCATTTTTATATCAAAAACCAGCTTTTTACATTAGCATGTGATGTTCAGAACTAGCATACCCACCGCAAACTTCCGGTGAATTTACTAAAATACTCACGATTAACGTTCACAAAATCCATAACAATTATTTTAAGAATTATAGATACAGAACTCCTTTATGCAATCGCGGTGTCAGATTTTAAAATAGATTTTTGGCGAAAGCACATTTTGCAATATTCTGAGTACATAGCCCGGCCATCACGGCTAGCTAATTTGACACCCACCAAGTTTGGCCCTCACCAAACTCAGATTTACTATAAGAAAAATTGGATTACCTTTGCTGTTCTTTGTCAGAATGCACTCCCAGGACTTCTACTTAAACAACAAATGATGTTTGGTTCCAAATAATCCATAGTTATATTCAAATACTTCCGTTTTGTTTGTGCGTTCAGGTCAGTATCCAAAGGGAGACACGCGAGCACATTTCGTGACAAAAGATTTCAAAATATTCCATTACCGTACTTCGAAGCATGTCAAACGCTGTTTAAAATCAATTTTTATGCTATTTTTATCGTAAAATAGCGATAATATTCCAACCGGCGCTGTTGTATTCATTGAAAGGCTGAAAGAAAAAATTTGAGAATTCACATGAACGCACATCTCCAGTGTCACTGTTCCCAACCTGACCACTCACAAAATCTCCTGCTGTTTTTCGCCCAGAGACAGGAGAGACGTCGTTCCACTTTCTGGCTCCTTCTGAGAGCCAATGGAAGCCTAAGAAAATGCCACGTTACAGCAGAGATGCTGTGTTTTCGATAGAGATGCCACAGAAGGAGAACAAATTGTCAGACAGGGCACTTCCTGTATGAAATCTTCTCAGGTTTTGGCCTGCCATATGAGTTCTGTTAAAAAAAAAAGTACAATCTTTGTCCCCATGTGCAGTTGCAAACCGTAGTCTGGCTTTTTTATGGCAGTTTTGTAGCAGTGGCTTCTTCCTTGCTGAGTGGCCTTTCAGGTTATGTCTATAGGACTCGTTTTACTGTGGATATAGATACTTTTGTACCTTTTTCCTCCAGCATCTTCACAAGGTCCTTTGCTGTTGTTCTGGGATTGATTTGCACTTTTCGCACCACAGTATGTTCATCTCTAGGAGACAGAACGCGTCTCTTTCCTGAGCGGTATGACGGCTGCGTGGTACCATGGTGTTTATACTTGCATACTATTGTTTGTACAGATGAACGTGGTACCTTCAGGCGTTTGGAAATTGCTCCCAACGATGAACCAGACTTGTTGAGGTCTACAATTATTTTTCTGAGGTCTTGGGTGATTTCTTTTGATTTCCCCATGATGTCAAGCAAAGAGGCACTGAGTTTGAAGGTAGGCCTTGAAACACATCCACAGGTACACCTCCAATTGACTCAAATGATGTCAATTAGCCTGTCAGAAGCTTCTAAATCCATGACATCATTTTCAGGAATTTTACAAGCTGTTTAAAGGCACAGTCAACCTAGTGTATGTAAACTTCTGACCCACTGGAATTTTGATACATTGAGTTATAAGTGAAATAATCTGTCTGTAAACAATTGTTGGAAAAATGACTTTTGTCAAGCACAAAGTAGATATCCTAACCGACTTGCCAAAACTATAGTTTGTTAACAAGAAATTTGTGGATTGGTTGAAAAACGAGTTTTAATGACTCCAACCTAAGTGAATGTAAACTTCCGACTTCAACTGTATGTGTATTCTCTTTGACATTTGTTTTAGAAGTCTGGATTTCCTGTATTAGAAATTCTCTAAACTAAACTGTTGTTCTGGTCTGTCCTCTCTTGAGGTTATGGAAAAGGTGGCCACAGATGGTATCTAGATACATGGAAGATAATTTGACCAAGAACTGTGTAAACCTCAACACCCCCTGTAACCGGCTGAAGTAATGGTGAAAATGACATTCAATATGGTCCTTCACAACTTCTAACATGACACCTGAGTCTAAGCCAGCAATTTGTACACAGCATCCAGTCAAAGCTATCAACGGCCTTTTCTTTCATGCTTTTTCTCTCAGGAGTGTGACATGGGTCCATGTGGAGTGAGCATGAAAAGAGATCCAGTCCAAACTTCTCCCATGCTGCTGGTGTACTGGTAGGAAAATGGACAAAGACATAATGGACTGTAAAGGACAGTGGCGGCTCAGGTGAGGGCTATCCACTTTGAACATGTGGCATTAAAAGGACATACTGAAACACTATCTGAAAAAGAACATGAAGAAACACCAGGAAGGATGAGTGCCGGGGACGGAGGGGTGTGGTCAACCTTTCCCGTAATTCATTTAGGCTTATCCAAAATTGTTTATTTGGGGTATCAGTTTGATTGTGGAGGTCTTTACACTGCGAAATGAGTCGCGGTTTTGTCTCACCAGGGGTGATGGTCGGATTCGCGTTTAACGTTGAAGGAATGAGCATTACACCAAGGCCTGTACTCTGGAGCGGGATCGATTTGGAGGTGGAGGGTCCGTCATGGTCTGGGGTGGTGTGTCACAGCATCATCGGACTGAGCTTGTTGTCATTGCAGGCAATCTCAATGCTGTGCATTACAGGAAAGACATCCTCCTCCCTCATCTGGTACCCTTCCTTCTGCTGCTCATCCTGACATGACCCACCAGCATGACAATGCCACCAGTCATACTATTCGTTCTGTGCATGATTTCCTGCAAGACAGGAATGTCAGTGTTTTGCCATGGCTTATGAAGAGCCCGGATCTCAATCTCATTGAGCACGTCTGGGACCTGTTGGACTGGAGAGTGAGGCTTTATGTCTCAGTTGTTGAATCTTATGTTCATAGAAATATTTACACGTTAAGTTTGCTGAAAATAAATGCTGTTGGCAGTGAGAGGACGTGTATTTTTTTTGCTGAGTTTAGTTCTCCATGGAAGATTGGGCCAAAATTCCTCCACGGTGATGTCCTGAGAGACTTGTCAACAACTATAGGAAGTGTATGGTTGCAGCTAAAGGTGGCACAACCAGTTAGTGTAAGGGGGCAATTACTTTTTCACGGCACACTATTATCCAAATTGGGTTGTTTTTAACTCAGCATTTTTTAGAGTGGACCATCACAGAGAACAAGAAACATAATTAATTTTCTCTCGAACACAAAACAGAAAGAGAACACCCCTTTTTTAGGTAGAGAACTACCAGTAAATGTACAGTATATCCATCTAAACCCACTGGGAAACCTATCCCTTATTTACTCAGCTGTGACAAGGAGTCCCATTCATATTGTTCCTACAGTATATATACAGCACTATCACCCTGTTTTTGTATTAGTCGTAATTGAGAATGGTCTTCACATGGATAACATCATTGTTATCCATTGCATAGTTTGGACATGGCCAGTCAAGGTGAGATGAGTTCTAGGCCTGGTTGGTTTTCAGGTGAATTTGAGTTGGAGGAGAATTACCAATAGGTTTCCTAACAGAGCTAGTCAAGAGAAGATTTGGCAAGTTGTACCTCTAGCCACTCAACCCAGCACCCACTAATTGCCCTCTGTCAGAGCAGGTGAGTCAGTTCAGGGGTGATTTAGAGAACTCTAACAGGATATAATAGAAAAGAGTGGATCTGTATACCAAATGGCACCCTATTACTTTCATAGTACACTAATTTTGAAAGGGCCTATACAGCTCTTGTCAAAAGTGGTGCACTATATAGGGAATAGGGTTCAATTTGGAATGGAGAAGAGAGTGGGCGAATGGTAGCGAGCAGGTCAGGTGAGGGTGAGTCAAATCAGAGCTGACTGCTATGCTGTGGTAACAGGACAGCAACACCAGCAACACTGATACAGAGAGCTGGTTTTGTGGAGGGAGAAGGGGGGATGAAGGTAGCAGTTGCGTCTGAGGATGTGTGCGTATGCTTGAGTATGCCTGTTTGTGTATTTTAGGTGATGGGAATGTGATATAGGGTGGGGGTAAGAGGGAAATAAAAATCTGTGTCAATCACTCAGTGTGTAGGAGGAGAAAATAGCTCTGATTCTGGCACTGTCTGCAATACTGAGAGTGATGCAGGTAGATACTGTAGATAAAGAGCCAACAGAGCCCTGCAACTGTGAAAGCATCACGTTCATTGGCCACAATTTCCTTGTGATTGACATACACGCAGAACAGTAGCTAAGAACAAACACATTATGGCTTCCATTTGCACTGTTCTGAAAAATAAATCCATCTTATGGCACACTTTGGCATCAATTTTTTTCTTATCATGCGTTTCCTCCCTTTTGCACATGAAACTAATAATAAATAATCTTGGTAGCAGGGGCATTCAATTATTTTTAAATAAACTAAATGATACTGAGTATACAAACATTAAGAACACCTGCTCTTTTCAGGTGAATCCAGGTGAAAGCTATGATCCCTTATTGATGTCACTTGTTAAATCCACTTAAATTTGTGTAGATAAAGGGGAGCAGACAGGTTAAATAAAGATTTGAGACAATTGAGACATGGCTTGTGTATGTATGCCATTCAGAGGGTAAATGGGCAAGACAAAATATTTAATGTAAGTGCCTTTGAATGGGTTATGGTAGTAGGTGCCAGGCACACCGGCTTGTGTCAAGAATGGTTCACCACCCAAGGGGCATCCAGCCAACTTGACAGCTGTGGAAAGCATTGGAGTCAACATTGGCCAGCATCCCTGTGGAATGCTTTCGACACCTCGTAGAGTCTATGGTGGGTGCAACTCAATATTAGGAAGGTATCCCTAATGTTTGATATACTCAGTGTATATATTTAATTATTAATGTAGCGCTTGGGAAATCAAATGCACTTCTAATGTCTAGGGGACTATTCTTTTTCACCTTGTTTGAAGAAAGGTCTGGGAATTAAAGTCAGAGGGTGTATAAAGATGGAGAATACAAGGTGAGTGTATGTTTACTTATTTATCTGTTCCATGCATTTAGCTTTTTAAGGCTCAGTTCACAGTAAGTGCAGGCCATCCTGTGCTTTTTTGGGTGCAAGCACTTGATGACAAACTTCAGAAGTGTGGAAGCTACTTTACAGCACCCAGTGGTATTACTGGTTTGTTTTGGAAGAGCACGGTGAATTGCTGGATAAGCCTTAAACTCTGTTAAAAGTATGATCTTTGTCTAATATCTTATACCCCTTTTGTTTTCTGAAAGGCAATTATTTTCAAGCTGCTGCCAGTTTAGATTAATGCAAGTAATTGCGCTTCTTGTCCGTCACAGGATTGTTTAAAGTTTTCATGGCTGGAGACGTTTCGCAAAACAACTATAAGTACGTATTGAAAATTTGAAGAAATTATAGATTTTAGACAATTATTATTGACTTGGAAGTTAGGCATATAGAAGTGTTATTATAAAGTTCCTTTCCTTAAACATGGTAGAACCTCAGCACTATTGAAATCCAGGTACACAAATCTTTACATAATATGCCTCTCTGTTGCTGTGACCTCTGTTGCTGTGATGAAGAAGGCTGTTCGTATAACCTCTGAATTTATTGCCCGAATATGGACATTTCATACATGGGCATTTTCTTGTACTTTATACTCTCTTCTGGTGATCAATCCCATTACCAGCGCCATTACTCATGGTGAAATAGTACTGCATTCTTCACAGCAGAAAGATTGAATTGACTGTGCTTTCAGGGTGAACCAGCTATGCGGAAATGAGAGAAAGTGAAAGTTGCAAATTACAGTCCTTGCTTCCTTTGGCAGGTCCTATTCAAGGGGAGGCTGTCAGGGCACTGCTGGAGAGCTGATCCCACTCCCGGAAGTGATAATTCCGGGAGTGGGATCCACAGTATGGATTTAGGAGTACTCAGCAATTTTCACTGTGCTGCCACACAAATCAATATCTGACTTGGGTCCAAGTCAGCGGAGCTTACATTCCATATATTTTTTCTTGGGCTTTAAAATTCCTGCCCTTCCTTTATATTGTGATGGAGGTACTGCCAATATTTGTTTTCCTGAGCCCATACACCCCCATGATCAACATTCATTGGGTTATAGAGTAGATACTTTAGGAAAAAATGGCAAACCTCAGGATAATCAAAGAGCAATATGTCATGTGCATCCGTTAAAACCTCTTGCCGTTACCCTAGGATAGGGGGCGCCACAGCGCATTTTGAAAAAAATGTGTGCCCATTTTAAACGGCCTACTACTCAAACTCAGAAGCTAGGATATGCATATAATTAATACTTGTGGATAGAAAACACCCTAAAGTTTCTAAAACTGTTTGAATGGTGTCTGTGAGTATAACAGAACTCATATGGCAGTCAAAACCCAGTGACCGATCGAAACAGGAAGTGGAATTCTGAATTGTGGACTCAACTTCACATCTTTGCCTATTAATCACACCGTGAGCTATGGTTCATTGAGCACTTCCTATTGCTTCCACTGGATGTCCCCAGTCTTTACAAAGTGGTTTGAGCCTTCTACTGTGGAAACTGACAGAATGACACGCTGTTGAAATTGGTCACAGGAGGAGGGCCATTACCATTATGACGCCGGCGGCCCTGTCTACCCCCTCCTTTCGAAACGTTTTGAAACACAATACAATCGTCCCCCTCGAATCTTATTGGCTCTCTTGTTGAAACAGGCCCTGAAGATTTATGTTATACAACGTTTGACATGTTTGAACGAACCTAAATGGGGGAAAAATGTTTTTTTTCGAAATGGCTGTCCCGCGGCTGACGAAGGTTTTGGATCAGCCTTCAGACGCGCTAACAACAGCAAGCTAATGGAACATAAAGGATGGACTTTTTCGAACGAAAATACATTTGTTGTGGACCTGGGATTCCTGGAAGTGCTTTCTGATGAAGACAACCAAAGGTAAGGGACTATTGACAATAGTATACAAGATTAGATGTGATATGCGATTGTTCCAAGATGGCGCAGAGCTGTATTTACTAGGTACTTTTCTGAGTATCGCATCCCCTTTTATCGCAAAGTGTGATTACCCAGTAAAGTTATTTTTAAATGTGGTATTACAGGTGCTTTCAAGAGTTTTTCATCTATAAATCTTAGAATGACCTATATTACATTTTAAAAATGTTTTCGAATAGTAATTGAGTAAGTTGTAGCACTGTTTCCCGGGATGCATTTGAGGGAAAATAGTTAGTCAACGTCACGCGCCGATGTAAAATGCTGTTTTTATATATAAATATGAACTTTATCGAACAAAATAATGCATGCATTGTGTAACATGATGTCCTAGGTGTGTCATCTGATGAAGTTTGTAAAAGGTTAGTGCTGCATTTAGCTGTTTTTTGGTTATTTGTGATGCATGTGGTTGGTCGGAAAATGGCTATGTGGCTACTTTTACAATGTACTCTAACATAATCTAATGCTTTGCTTTTCCTGTAAAGCCTTTTTGAAATCGGACAACGTGGGTCGATTCAGGAGAGGTGTATCTATAAAACGATATGAGACAGTCCTATATTTGAAAAAATATATATATTAAATTTCGTTATGCTAATGTCGATAGGAGTTTTTCGCTGGATGTTCGTCCCGCTTACGGGACAGAGGCTGCACAGGGGTTAATGGATCGGAAGGTGCTAAAATTGACTTTTCATGTGATTTGGAAACTGTCAAATACATATGCTTACACATGAGGTACACATGATTTGAGCAAAGGTAAAAGAAAAGAGTTAGTCATCAAGGAAAGAATCTATGTGAAAATAATGAAGCCTCTGGCAAAGTATTATCTCAAAACAAACTCTCAAGACGAGATTATCACAGAAAATGTAAAAATCATCACTAAATCCTGGATCTTTATTTCAAATTGATGTGTTTGTTCCTTCACTACCTTCAAAGCAGAATATTTTCCTGGTCAGATGTTCGTGTCAGAAGTCCTTCTCCCCAGGTCCCTGAATCTCACTCTATTAGGTGTAGTATAACTTTCTTCCAATCAAATACCTGCATATTAATCCACTGACCTTTTCATTTGTCAAATGCCTTTGATGAACAAATTGCTCCAACTTCATTAGATTTGGTCATCTAATCCCTATTATCCATTGTAGGATTTTCTGAGCTAGTGAGTTAGCGTTTTAAAACAATAAATTATCCCTCTAAACATAGTTCTCCTTTCATCTAATGGCCAATTTTATAATAATGGGCTTGGCTTAAACCTTTGTTGTTATGTGTTGGCACATTTCCTCCATAATTGGTTAGGTTAGACTGGTCAGCCAGTAAATGCTGTTGATCTTAAAATGAACATGAAAAACTTTTTCAAGCAGTGAACAATGTCTTTAAATTTAGGAGGATGTGGTTTGGGGTGAGAGTTGTAAGAGAATCACAAAGGAATAGCGAAAGCAGACAAGGCAGTCAAAGGCACTCTGGTAATAATTAAACTCGTACTTGCATAACAGTTTTCAAAAAGTTCACTAAGGATTTTATGTATAGCAAGTTTAATTAAATGACTTACTCTCCCATGACCTTCAAGTCTGCATTTTTTTTCTTCTCAAAGTTATGCTAATGGTATAATTTCAAATAAAAATCCCCAATGCTTTGACATGCCGCTTCTTCCTCATCCCCTTTGAGAATATCTAAAATATTAGTATAATGCTAACATACATTTTATGGAGCTGGTAATGGCAATTTAAGTAAAGGGCCTCCTGTGGTTAATATTAAGAGAGTACATTTAGTTAATGTGAATAGGGGATACATTTTCAGTAAATGTTCTGGTTGATGACTGGACTTCAAAGTGCACATATTACACAGGAACTTCCTAGAAAGATGAGTATTACTAGACACCATTTCCTTCTGGAATAAAACAGAGAAGTCACATTAAAAAGTTGGCTCAATTCTCTGACAAGCATCATATTTAAGAGAAGGTTACCATCTACTTACCGCTTGGCATTTAGCACTGAAATGATGGCTTGGGTTAATGGCCATGCTGGCATTCTTTTGCCGGCCCGCCCCGCCCGGCCTGGCCTGGCCTGCCGAGAGATGCTTACACCTTTACACAGGGTACATTTGCAAGTGTTACAATCTTGGTGTGTAGGTAAAAAGTGTTGTGAGTGTTGATTATAGTGGGGTTAACACAAGTGGGACAAACATTGACACCACGTGAGGTGAATTAAGTGTTATTTGAATCATTGCACGGTGTTGTTGTTATTCGACTGAGATCATTTCCGTTAAGTCTAAGTGAAAAAGACGTGGGAGGAGCCTCATTATCATTTTTCCCAAAATGCTTTGTTGCAGATAGAATTTTAGAATAGTTTGTTTTCATATTTATGTTTCTGCAAGCACATTTATTTCTTGATCTTATCCTATGCAAAGATACTTAACTAAACATTTTCTAAACTAATCAAATCTGTAAGGCGTTGGATTTATTGCACCAGTTACTGAGATAGTTGTTTCAGTTTAGACATTTTAAGTAGTCTTGTTTTGTCCTGTTGTCAAGTCCTGACCAGTAATAAGATTATTTGCTATTGTAGTTTGGTCAGGACGTGGCAGAGGGTATTTTGTTTATGTGTTTCGGGGTGATGGTTTATGTAGTGGGGTGTTTGATTTATTATTTCCGGGTTTTTTGGTCACTGCTATATATTAGTCTATTTCTATGTTCTTTCTAGTTAGTCTGTTTCTATGTTTAGTTAATTGGGGTGTGGACTCTCTATTGAAGGCAGGGGTTGTCTAGTTGCCTTTGATTGAGAGTCCTATATATTAGGGTGTGTTTGTGATTTGTGGGAGGTTGTTTCTTGTTCAGCTGTCTATGCCTGACAAGACTGTCTTTTCGTCGTTCATCATTGTTGTTATTTTGTATACATGTTTGTTTGGTTTTCCTTCTTTCGCCTATTAAAAGAAGATGAGTATACAACCCGCTGCGTTTTGGTCCTTTCCAGATGACAACCGTTACACCTGTTCTTCTTTTTCTTCTAAAATGTTCAAATTGTTGACTATCAACTGCCTGTATTTCGATAGGAATTAATAACCACTTTCACAAACAGTCTTATTCTGACTTGCAGGTCTGATGTGGCCCATGAGCCAAGACTTTAAAACCACCATGTTGAGGATAACTAGGCCATAACTATAGGCCTTATGTGGGATAGGGACAGTGGAGGAAGATATTGTTTTTACATTACCACTACACACCTGATTCCAATCATTAACACTTGATGATACAGTGCCTTCGGAAAGTATTCAGACCCCTTGACTTTTTCCACATTTTGCTAAGTTACAGCCGTATACTAAAATGTATTAAAACGTTTTTTTCTTCTTCAATCTACACACAATACCCCATAATGACAAAGGAAAAACTGATTTTTGGAAATGTTTGCTAATTTATAAAAAAAACAATTTTTTTTTTACATACAGTAAGTATTCAGACCCTTTACTCAGTACTTTGTTGAAGCACCGTTGGCAGCGATTACAGCACTGAGACTTCTAGGGTATGACTCTACAAGCTTGGCACACCTGTATTTGGGGAGTTTCTCCCATTCTTCTCTGCAGATCCTCTCAAGCTCTGTCAGGTTGGATGGGGAGCGTTGCTGCACAGCTATTTTCAGGTCTCTCCAGAGATGTTTGATCAGGTTCATGTCCATTCAGAGATTCTGGAGCAGGTTTTCATCAAGGCTCTCTCTGAACTTTGCTCCGTTCATCTTTTCCTCGATCCTGACTAGTCTCCCAGTCCCTGCCGCTGAATAACATCTCCACAGCAATATGCTGCCACCATCATGCTTCACCATAGGGTTGGTGCCAGGTTTCCTCCAGACTTGACGCTTGGCATTCAGGCTAAAGAGTTCAATCTTGGATTCATCAGACCAGAGAATCTTGTTTCTCATGGTCTGAGAGTCTTTAGGTGCCTTTTGGCAAACAAGCCGGCTGTCATGTGCCTGTTACTGAGGGTTGCCTTCCGTCTGGCCGCTCTAACATAAAGGCATAATTTGTGGAGTGCTGCAGAGATTGTTGTCATTCTGGAAGGTTCTCCCATCTCCACAGAGGAACTCTGGAGCTATATCAGAGTGGCCATCGGGTTCTTGGTCACCACCCTGTCCAAGGCCCTTCTCCCCTGATTGCTCAGTTTGGCTGGGTGGCCAGCTCTAGGAAGAGTCTTGGTGATTCCAAACGTCTTCCATTTAAGTATGATGGAGGGCACTGTGTTCTTGGGGACCTCCAATGATGCAAAAAATGTTTGGTACCCTTCCCCTGATCTGTGCATCGACACAGTCCTGTCTCAGCGCTCTACGGACAATTCCTTCAAACTCATGGCTTGGTTTTTGCTCTGACATGCACTGCCAGCTGTGGGACCTTATATACTGTAGACAGGTGTGTGCCTTTCCAATTAATTTCCAATCAATTGAATTTACCACAGGTGGATTCCAATCATGTTGTAGAAACATTTCAAGGATGATCAATGGAAACAGGATGCACCTGAGCTCAATTCCGAGTCTCATAGCAAAGGGTCTGAATAATTATGTAAATACGTTTTTTCTGTTTTGAAATTTTAATACATTTGCAAAAAAATCAAAAAAACTGTTTTCACTTTGTTATTATGGGGTATGGTATGTAGATTGATGAGGTAAAACAAATATTTAATCATTTTTAGAATAAGGCTGTTGCTTCATTTTTAGAATAAGGCTGTTGCTTCATTTTTTCGTGGAAAAAATGAAGAGGTCTGAATACTTTCCCAATGCACTGTATATATCTATAGATATCCTCCCACACTGAATCGATCCAAGATGGCGTAGCAGTTCAGACGTCCTGTAGTGTTTCGTGTATATATATATTTACATATTTTTTTCTTCACTTATCTTTTTACATTTGTTTATTCAAATACTCAACCTCAAAGCACTCTCCTGCAACCCGCCTCACCAATTTTAAAAAAACAAACAAAAAAAAGTATTATTTACCTCATCTGAATTCCACAACAGAAGCTAGCCAGAGGTTAGCCATTTTCACTGGCTAACGTTGAAGTTCAGCTAGCCACGGTTAGCCGTCCTCAGCTGTCCATTAGCTCGAAAAGCTATTGCCAGTTTTTGTACAGCGCGACTCAGACCAGAGCATATCGGACCTATTCTCTCTCCTTTCCCCGATTTCTACCGCAGGCTCTGGACATTTACACCTGGATCTTGCAGCTAACTAGCTGCTACCTGAGTGACTATTGGCAATCGTCGGTAACGGAATTAACACACATTATTGCGGAGCTGGCCAGCTAGCCAGCTGAGGAGTTCCGTCAGCCACTCGTGGGCTGTTCCTGAGCTAGCCAGCTGAAGTGTCTCCTGGGCTACAACTCACCTATCCTGACCCGTTTTACTGCCGAGGCGGAGCCCCATCGGGTCTTCACGACTGGACCACCGACGTTATCTGCCCGAGGGAGTTATCCAACTGGCCCCTCCGTCGCGACGTAACCTGATCGCCCATCTGCGGCCGGCTAATCGTTAGCTGTCTTTTCGGCTGCGATCTGAATAGGTCTATCGGACACTTTTCTTGGGCCACTATAACTAACTATTTTGCCAACTTGGACAGGTCCCCCCTTCCACACGGAACCCCACTAACCCACAGACGGAAACGCACGAGGCGGCTAAAAACAGACCTCCCTCCCGTCTTCCACCAGCTTGCTACCTATGGCCCGGCTAGCTGTCTGAATCTCACTGGACCCTCTGATCACTCGGCTAAGCATGCCTCTCCTTAATGTCAATATGCCTTGTCCATTGCTGTTCTGGTTAGTGTTTATTGGCTTATTTCACTGTAGAGCCTCTAGCCCTGCTCATTATACCTTATCCAACCTCTCAGTTCCTCCACCCACACATGCTATGACATCTTCTGGTTTCAATGATGTTTCTAGAGACAATATCTCTCTCATAATCACTAAATTGCCTAGGTTTACCTCCTCTGTACTCACATCCCACCATACCTTTGTCTGTACATTATACCTTGAAGCTATTTTATCGCCCCCAGATACCTGCTCCTTTTTCTCTCTATTCTGGACGTCACAGACGACCAATTCTTATAGCTTTTAGCCGTACCCTCATACTTATTCTTCTCTGCTCCGCTGGGGATGTAGAGGTGAATCCAGGCCCTGCAGTGCCTGGCTCCACACCTACTCCCCAGGCGCTCTCTTTTGATGACTTCTGTAACCGTAATAGCCTTGGTTTCATGCATGTTAACATTAGAAGCCTCCTCCCTAAGTTTGTTTTATTCACTGCTTTAGCACACTCTGCCAACCCGGATGTCCTAGCTGTGTCTGAATCTTGGCTTAGGAAGTCCACCAAAAACTGTGAAATCTTCATTCCTAACTACAACGTTTTCAGACAAGATAGAACGACCAAAGGGGGCGGTGTTGCAATCTACTGCAGAGATAGCTTGTAGAGTTCTGTCCTGCTATCCAGGTCTGTACCCAAACAATTTGAACTTCTACTTTTAAAAATCCACCTCTCCAAAAACAAGTCTCTCACCGTTGCCGCCTGCTATAGACCCCCCTCGGCCCCTAGCTGTGCTCTGGACACCATATGTGAACTGATTGCCCCCCATCTATCTTCAGAGCTCGTGCTACTAGGCGACCTAAACTGGGACATGCTTAACACCCCAGCCATTCTACAACCCAAGCTTGATGCCCTCAATCTCACACAAATTATTAATGAACCCACCAGGTACAACCCCAAAGCCGCAAACTCTGGCACCCTCATAGATATCATCCTAACCAATGTGCCCTCTAATTACACCTCTGCTGTTTTCAACCAAGATCTCAGCGATCACTGCCTCATTGCCTGCACCCGTAATGGGTCAGCGGTCAAACGACCTCCACTCATCACTGTCAAACGCTCCCTGAAACATTTCAACGAGCAAGCCTTTCTAATCGACCTGGCCCTGGTATCCTGGAAGGATATTGACCTCATCCCGTCAGTAGAGGATGCCTGGTTATATTTTAAAAATGCCTCCCTCTCCATCTTAAATAAGCATGCCCCTTTCAAGAAATTTGGAACCAGGAACAGATATAGCCCTTGGTTCTCCCCAGACCTGACTGCCCTTAACCAACACAAAAATATCCTGTGGCGTTCTGCATTAGCATCGAACTGCCCCCGCGATATGCAACTTTTTAGGGAAGTTAGAAACCAATACACACAGGCAGTTAGAAACGCCAAGGCTAGCTTTTTCAAACAAAAATTTGCTTCGTGCAACTCCAACTCTAAAAAGTTCTGGGACATTGTAAAGTCCATGGAGAATAAGAACACCTCCTCCCAACTGCCCACTGCACTGAGGATAGGAAACTCTGTCACCACCGATAAGCCCAATATAATTGAGAATTTCAATAAGCATTTTTCTACGGCTGGCCATGCTTTCCACCTAACTACCCCTACTGCATTCAACAGCACTGCACCCCCCACAGCTACTCACCCAAACCTCCCCAATTTCTCCTTCTCCCAAATTCATTCAGCTGATGTTCTGAAAGAGCTGCAAAATCTGGACCCCTACAAATCAGCTGGGCTTGACAATCTGGACCCTTTCTTTCTAAAATTATCTGCCGAAATTATTGCAACCCCTATTACTAGACTGTTCAACCTCTCTTTCGTGTCGTCTGAGATTCCCATAGATTGGAAAGCAGCTGCTGTCATCCCCCTCTTCAAAGGAGGTGACACTCTTGACCCAAATTGCTACAGACCTATATCCATCCTACCCTGCCTTTCTAAGGTCTTCGAAAGCCAAGTCAACAAACAGATTACCGACTATTTCGAATCCCACCGCACCCTCTCCGCTATGCAATCTGGTTTCAGAGCTGGTCATGGGTGCACCTCAGCCACGCTCAAGGTCCTAAACGACATCGTAACCGCCATCGATAAGAAACAATACTGTGCTGCCGTATTCATTGACCTGGCCAAAGCTTTTGACTCTGTTAATCACCACATCCTCATCGGCAGACTTAGTAGCCTTGGTTTCTCAAACGATTGCGTCGCCTGGTTCACCAACTACTTCTCTGACAGAGTTCAGTGTGTCAAATCGGAGGGCCTACTGTCTGGACCTCTGGCAGTCTCTATGGGGGTACCACAGGGTTCAATTCTTGGGCCAACTCTTTTCTCTGTATACATAAATGATGTCGCTCTTGCTGCTGGTGAATCTCTGATCCACCTCTACGCAGACGACACCATTCTGCATACTTCTGGCCCTTCTTTGGACACTGTGCTAACAACCCTCCAGACGAGCTTCAATGCCATTCAACTCTCCTTCCGTGGCCTCCAACTGCTCCTAAACACAAGTAAAACTAAATGCATGCTCTTCAACCGATCGCTGCCTGCACCTGCCCGCCCATCCAGCATAACTTCTCTGGACGGTTCTAACTTAGAATTTGTGGACAACTACAAATACCTAGGTGTCTGGTTAGACTGTAAACTCTCCTTCCAGACTCACATCAATCATCTCCAATCCAAAGTGAAATCTAGAATTGGCTTCCTATTTCGCAACAAAGCATCCTTCACTCATGCTGCCAAACATACCCTCGTAAAACTGACCATCCTACCAATCCTCGACTTCGGTGATGTCATTTACAAAATAGCCTCCAATACCCTACTCAACAAGCTGGATGCAGTCTATCACAGTGCCATCCGTTTTGTCACCAAAGCCCCATATACAACCCACCACTGCGATCTGTATGCTCTCGTTGGCTGGCCTTCACTTCATAATCGTCGCCAAACACATTGGCTCCAGGTCATCTACAAGACCCTGCTAGGTAAAGTCCCCCCTTACCTCCGCTCACTGGTCACCATAGCAGCACCCACCTGTAGCACGCGCTCCAGCAGGTATATCTCTCTGGTCACCCCTAAAGCCAACTCCTCCTTTGGTCGTCTCTCCTTCCAGTACTCTGCTGCCAACGACTGGAACGAACTACAAAAATCTCTGAAATTGGAAACACTTATCTCCCTCACTAGCTTTAAGCACCAGCTGTCAGAGCAGCTCACAGATCACTGCACCTGTACATAGCCCATCTATAATTTAGCCCAAACTACTACCTCTTCCCCTACTGTATTTATTTATTTTATTTATTTTGCTCCTTTGCACCATATTATTTATATTTGAACTTTGAACTTTCTTCAAACTACAAATCTACCATTCCAGTGTTTTTCTTGCTATACTTTATTTACTTTGCCACCATGGCATTTTTTTGCTTTTACCTCCCTTATCTCACATCATTTGCTCACATTGTATATAGTCTTATTTTTTTTTTCTACTGTATTATTGACTGTATGTTGTTTACTCCATGTGTAACTCTGTGTTGTTGTATGTTGTCGAACTGCTTTGCTTTATCTTGGCCAGGTCGCAATTGTAAATGAGAACTTGTTCTCAACTTGCCCACCTGGTTAAATAAAGGTGAAATAAATAAATAAATAAAATATACACTGAACAAGCATTTAAACTCAACATGTAAAGTAGTGGTCGTATGTTTCATAAGCTGAAATAAAAGATTCTAGAAATGTTCCATAAGGACAAAAAGCTTATTTCTCTCAAATTGTAATCACAAATCAGTTTACATCCCTGTTAGTGAGTATTTCTCCATTGTCAAGATAATCCATCCACCTGACAGGTGTGGCATATCAAAAAGCTGATTAAAGAGCATGATCATTACACAGGTGCACCTTTTGCTGGTGACAATAAAAGGTCACTCTAAAATGTGCAGTTTTGTCACACAACACAATGCCACAGATGTCTAAAGTTTTGAGGGAGCATGCAATTGGCAGGCTGACTGCAGGAATGTCCAAAAGAGATGTTGGACGAACATTTAATGTTCATTACATACTATAAGCCGCCTCCAACGTCGTTTTAGACAATTTGGCAATTCGTCCAACCGACATCACAACTGCAAACCATGTTTATGGTGTCATGTGAGTGAACAGTTTGCTGATGTTAATGTTGTGAACAGCGTGCCCCATGGTGGTGGTGCGATTACAGTATGGGAAGGTTTAAATTACGGACAACGAACACAATTAAATTTTATCGATTGGCCATTTGAATGCACAAAAGTACCGAGACGAGATCCTGAGACCCATTGTGAGGCCCATTTCTTTTAAGGTATATGTAACCAACAGATGCATATTTGCATTTCCAGTCATGTGAAATCCATCGATTAGGACCTAATGAATTCATTTCAATTGACTGATTTCCTCATATGAACTGTAACTCAGCAAAATCGTTTCAATTGTTGCATGTTTTATTTACATTTTAGTTTCCTTTATATATGTCTATGTATTTCAATCAATCAATCATTGATGCAATTTCAATCTTGTTTGAGTTGCCGTGTATATCACCAAATTTTCTTGAGATGATTTTACTACAACACTGCTCACTGCATCCAAGTTGCTTGACATAGGCATTTCAAAAAGATGTCAGTCAAGGAAAGCTTATGAATATAAACTCTCTGCACACTCAGACTGTCTTTTCAAACTTCCTAGTAGTTAGCCATGAGCTAGCTGTGGCTAGCTGTTAGTCATGAGCTAGCTGTGGCATGAGCTTATGACACGTTCTTATTTGTTACCCCCTTTTCTCCCAAATTTTTGATCTTGTCTCTTCACTGCAACTCCCCAACGGGCTCGGAAAAGGCGAAGGTCGAGTCATGCTTCCTCCAAAACATGACCCGCCAAGCCTCGCTTCTTAACCCGGAAGACAGCTGCACCAATGTGTCAGAGGAAACACAGTTCAACTGATAACCAAAATCAGCCTGCAGGCTCCCGGCCCGCCACAAGGAGTCACTAGAGTGCGATGAGCTAAGTAAAGCCCCACGGGCCAAACTCTCCCCTAACAGGGACTCACGGTCACGACCAGTTATGACACAGATTGAACCCCAGGCTGATGTGACACCGCAATACTGCAATGCAGAGCCTTATACCACTGAGCCACTCGGGAAGCTATTTCTGTCATGTTCTTAATGAGCACATTCTTTCCCCCTGCTTCTAGCCGAGCATTTGGTTTGGTACATCAGGGGTTAATATATGCCTCGCTGCCTGCGTGTTTGACCTCGGAAACGATGTTTCACTTTTTCATTTCATTTTCTGTACCATAGGGTACAGAAAAAAGCTCAAACAAAGGAAAATTATGCTAGTGTACTGTCATTCCCGGTGAAATGTTGGAAGTGACTGAGTTATCTGGAGTTGTCTAGCTAGCTAGCAAATGACAAGAATGTTATCCAGCCTGCATAGCAACCATTTTGTTAAAAATGAACGACCAATCATTTTGCATGGATAGGTTGGCTGACAACGTCCCGAAAATTATGAGCGCACATCGATGTGGCCGGAAGGTGTGCATTGTTTTGATTCTGAATGGTCAGATAGCTAGCAACAATGACAAGAAGCTGCCTTCTGGGGAATCGTAGTTGGCTTGTTTCAGCTCGTTGTATCTTGTTATTGATATCATGTCTTGTTTTGAAGTGTTTTAAATGATATCATGTCAATGCTAAAATGGCAAAAATTTGGCAGCTAGCTAACCAACAACTGTAAATGTATTTATGGTTTCAATAAACATTTGGAGACTAAATATAGTTTCCATGTCAACAGTCTAAACCAACCCCATCTGTTTTGCCCCATAGTTGCGTATGCGTTGGTTTTCTTGCTGGACTCTATGTAAACTGAAAACCACATAACCTGAAGCTGCATTTATTGTAGCTTGGGATTTTAACAAGGCTAATCTGAAACCAAAGCTCCCCAAATTCTATCAGCATATCGATTGTGCAACCAGGGCTGGTAAAACCCTGGATCATTGTTATTCTATCTTCCGCGACGCATATAAGGCCCTCCCCCGCCCTCCTTTCAGAAAAGCTGACCACAACTCAATTTTGTTGCTTCCAGCCTATAGACAGAAACTAAAACAGGAAGCACCCGCGCTCAGGTCTGTTCAACGCGAGTCCGACAAAATCAGATTCCACGCTTCAAGATTGCTTCGATCACGTGGACTGGGATATGTTCCGCATAACGTCAAACAACAACATTGACGAATACGCTGATTCGGTGTGCGAGTTTATTAGCAAGTGCATCGGTGATGTTGTACCCACAGCGTCTATTAAAACATTCCCCAACCAGAAACCATGGAATGATGGCAGCATTCGCGCAAAACTGAAAGTGCGAACCACTGCTTTCAATCAGGGCAAACATGACCGAATACAAACAGTGTAGCTATTCCGTCTACAAGGCAATCAAACAAGCTAAGCGTCAGTATAGAGACAAAGTGGAGTCGCAATTCAACGGCTCAGACACGAGAGGTATGTGGCAGGGTCTACAGTCAATCACGGACTACAGAAGAAAAACCAGCCCTGTCGCGGACCACGATGCCTTGCTCCCAGACAGAGTAAACAAATTCTTTGCTCGCTTTGAGGACAATACAGTGCCACTGACACGGCCCGCTACCAAAACCTGCGGGTTCTCCTTCACTGTAGCCAACGTGAGTAAAACATTTAAACGTGTTAAGCCTCGCAAGGCTGCAGGCCCAGACGGCATCCCCCGCCGCGTCCTCAGAGCATGCGCAGACCTGCTGGCTGGTGTGTTTACGGACATATTCAATCAAACCTTATCCCAGTCTGCTGTTCCCACATGCTTCAAGAGGGCCACCATTGTTCCTGTTCCCAAGAAAGCTAAGGTAATTACCCTCTTGAGGCTACAATCCCGCTAATGGGATTGGTTGGACAACAACCAGTGAGATAGCACGGTGCGATATTCAAAACAAAATAATCTCAAAATTAAAATTCAAGTATTATACGGCATTTTAGATATACTCAACTCGTTAATCCAATCACATTGTCTTATTTCAAAAAGGCTTTACGGTGAAAGAAAAACATTAGATTATTTTAGCATAGCACCTCAGCAAAGAAAAAAAAAGCAATTTTCCAAGCACGATAGCCATCACAAAACCAGATATACAGCTAAAATTAAGCACTAACCTTTGACAATCTTCATCAGATGACACTCCTAGGACATCATGTTAGACAATACATGCATTTTTTGTTCAATTAAGTTTATATTTACATCCAAAAACCCAATTTTTACATTGGCGCGTGGCGTTCAGAAAATGTTTTTTCCCCATAACCTCGGTGAATAGGCACATTTAATTTACGGAGGAACTCATAAACGTTGAAACATTTTATAACAATTATTTAACCTGCTAGGGCTAGGAGGCAGTATTTGCACGGCCGGATAAAAAACGTACCCGATTTAATCTGGTTACTACTCCTGCCCAGTAACTATAATATACATATAATTGTTTGATTTGGATAGAAAACACCCTAATGTTTCTAAAACTGTTTGAATGGTGTCTGTGAGTATAACAGAACTCATATGGCAGTCAAAACCCTGAGACAAATCCTGACAGGAAACTGAAATCTGATGTGAAAATATCACTTAAAACATTTGCCATTGAAACACACAGGGGCTTGTGAATCATTTAGCACTTCCTATGGCTTCCACTAGATGTCCCCAGTCTTTACAAAGTGGTTTGAGTTTCCTATGGTAGTAACTGACCCAAAGAGAGGCTGTAGCACTTGGTCACAGGGGATGGGCCATTACCATTGTGACGTCGGCGCCCATGACTACTCTCCCTTTTCGAAACGTTTTGAAAAACAATGCAACCGTCCCAATGGAATATTATTGAAGCCCTGGTTGAAAAAGCCCCTAAAGATTTATGTTATACAACATTTGACATGTTTGAACGAACTTAAATATATATTTTTTGCTCATTCCTGACAACAAGTCAGACGCACACGGTACATTTTCACTAGCCTTCGGAGCGCGCTAACACTATTGGGACATAAATTATTAACTTTTTTGAACAAAACTACATTTGTTATGGACCTGGGATTCCTAGAAGTGCATTCTGATAAAGATAATCAAAGGTAAGGTATTATTTACAATAGTATTTTTGATGGTTGATCGTTCCAAGTTGGCTCCAACATGTATAGCCTAGACTTTTTTTCTGGGCATACCACGTTGTTTATTGCAAAGTGTGATTTCCCAGTAAAGTTATTTTTAAATCTGGCAAAGCGATGGCATTCAAGACATGTTAATCTATAAGTCTTTGAATGACAATATTACATTTTAACAATGTTTTCGAATAGTAATTTTGTAAATTGTAGCGCTAATAAACCGGAAGCATTTGAGGGAAAAGATTTTCTGAACGTCATGCGCCGATGTAAAATGCTGTTTTTATATATAAATATGAACTTTATCGAACGAAAAATGCATGTATTGTGTAACATGATGTCCTAGGAGTGTCATCTGATGAAGGTTGTCAAAGGTTAGTGCTGCATTTAGCTGTGTTTTGGGTATTTGTGATGCATGCTAGTTGCTTTGAAAATGGCTGTGTGATTATTTCTGACTGGGTACTCTGCTGACATAATCTAATGTTTTGCTGTTGCTGTAAAGCCTTTTTGAAATCTGACAACGTGGTTCGATTCAGGAGAGGTGTATCTATAAAACGGTGTAAAATAGTCATATGTTTGAGAAATTGAAGTTATAGCATTTATGAGGTTTTGCATTTAGCGCGACGCGATTCCACTGGCTGTTGATTAGGGTGGGACGCAAGCATCCCACTGGCCCAGACAGGTTAAAGAATTGGAGATAATCTACTCCTTTATGCCACCACTTTGTCAGATTTCAAAATAACGTTACGGAAAAAGCACATTGTTCAATATTCTGAGTACAGAACTTAGCCTTCAATGCTAAGCTATACAGTTAGCCTACAACCACGGCGTCGACAAATCTCTAACAATATGTTCGAAATATTTACTTACCTTTGCTGATCTTCCGCGGAATGCACTCGGATGGGCAACCACTTCCACAAGAAATGTTCATTTGTTCTGCAAAGTCCATCATTTATGTCCAAATACGTTCATTTTGTTGACCCATCCAGAACACCTTACAATGCCATGTGGCGTGGACGCAAATCCATAGACGAAATGTTAAAAGTTCCATTACCGTTTGTAGAAACACGTCAAACGATGTTTACAATCAATCCTTTAGGGTATTTTTTAGCGTAAAATTGCGATAATTTTACAACCGGGCAATAGCTATTCATCCCAGAGGAAAAATAAAAAGACGATGACGTCACGTGTACGCACATCATAAGACACCTCTCCTCAGACTGGCCTGTGATTGACTGAGCCAAAATGATCTGCCCGGTAACAGATGACGATTGAAACCTGTCCATAAAGATTGTTGACAGCCATTGGAAGAGTTAGGAGGTGTAACGTAAATCCTATGTCACTGTAGTTTTCCAAGGGATTCTAAACAAAAACAACATTTCTAAATTCTCCCACTTCCTGATTCAATTTTTCTCAGGTTTTTTGCCTGCCATATGAGTTCTGTTATACTCACAGACAGCATTCAAACAGTTATAGAATCTTCAGAGTGGTTTCTATTCAAATCTACTAATAATATGCATATTCAATTTTCTGGGCCAGAGTAGTAACCTGTTTAAATTGGGTACGTTTTTCATCCGGCCGTGAAAATACTGCCCCCTAGCCCCTAGAGGGTAACTGAGCTAAATGACTACCGCCCTGTAGCACTCACTTCCGTCATCATGAAGTGCTTTGAGAGACTCGTCAAGGACCATATCACCTCCACCCTACCTTACACACTAGACCCACTCCAATTTGCTAACCGCCCAAATAGGTCCACAGATGACACAATCGCCATCACACTGCACACTGCCCTAACCCATCTGGACAAGAGGAATACCTATGTAAGAATGCTGTTCATCGACTACAGCTCAGAATTTAACACCATAGTACCCTCCAAACTCGTCATTAAGCTCAAGACCCTGGGTCTCGACCCCGCCCTGTGCAACTGGGTCCTGAACTTCCTGACGGGCTGCCCCCAGGTGGTGAGGGTAGGTAACAACATCTCCAACCCGCTGATCCTCACACTGGGTCCCCACAAGGGTGCGTTCTCAGCCCCTTCCTGTACTCCCTGTTCACCCACGACTGCGTGGCCATGCACGCCTCCAACTCAATCATCAAGTTTGCAGGTGACACTACAGTGATACGCTTGATTACCAACAACAACGAGACGGCCTACAGGGAGGAGGTGAGGGCACTCGGAGTGTGGTGTCAGGAAAATAACCTCACACTCAATGTCAACAAAACAAAGGAGATGATCGTGGACTACAGGCAACACCAGAGGGAGCAGCCCCCTATCTACATTGACGGGACAGTGGTGGAGAGGGTGGAAAGTTTTAAGTTCTTCGGCGTACACATCACGGACAAACTGAAATGGTCCACCCACACAGACAGCGTGGTGAAGAAGGCGCAGCAGCGCCTCTTCAACCTCAGGAGGCTGAAGAAATTCGGCTTGTCACCAAACACACTCACAAACATTTACAGATGCACAATCGAGAGCATCCTGTCGGGCTGTATCACCGCCTGGTACGGCAGCTGCTCCGCCCATAACCGTAAGGCTCTCCAGAGGGTAGTGAGGTCTGCACAACGCATCACAGGGTGCAAACTACCTGCCCTCCAGGACACCTACACCACCCGATGTCACAGGAAGGCCAAAAAGATCATCAAAGACAACAACCACCCAAGCCACTGCCTGTTCACTCCGCTATCATCCAGACGGCGAGGTCAGTACAGGTGCATCAAAGCAGGGACCGAGAGACTGAAAAACAGCTTCTATCTCAAGGCCATCAGACTGTTAAACAGCCATCACTAACATTGAGTAGCTGCTGCCAACATACTGACTCAACTCTAGCCACTTTAATAAATGGAAAAATTGATCAACGTATCACTAGCCACTTTAAATAATGTTTACATACCCTACATTACTCGTCTCATATGTATATACTGTACGCTATACCATCTACTGCATCTTGCCATCTTTATGTAACGCTTGCGTCCCACCTACTCAACAGCCAGTGTAATCCCGTGGCGCGATATTCAAATACCTTAGAAATGCTATTAATTTCTCAAACATATGACTATTTTACACCATTTTAAAGACAAGACTCTCGTTAATCTAACCACACTGTCCGATTTCAAAAAGGCTTTACAACGAAAGCAAAACATTAGATTATGTCAGCAGAGTACCCAGCCAGAAATAATCAGACACCCATTTTTCAAGCTAGCATATAATGTCACATAAACCCAAACCACAGCTAAATGCAGCACTAACCTTTGATGATCTTCATCAGATGACAATCCTAGGACATTATGTTATACAATACATGCATGTTTTGTTCAATCAAGTTCATATTTATATCAAAAACCAGCTTTTTACATTAGCATGTGACTAGCATGTGACTAGCATTCCCACCGAACACTTCCGGTGAATTTACTAAATTACTCATGATAAACGTTCACAAAAAAACATAACAATTATTTTAAGAATTATAGATACAGAACGCCTTTATGCACTCGCTATGTCCGATTTTAAAATAGCTTTTCGGTGAAAGCACATTTTGCAATATTCTGAGTAGATAGCCCGGCCATCACAGGGTAGCTATTTTGACACCCACCAAGTGTGGTACTCACCAAACTAGGATTTACTATTAGAAAAGTTTGATTACCTTTGCTGTTCTTCGTCAGAATGCACTCCCAGGACTTCTACTTCAATAACAAATGTTGGTTTGGTCCCAAATAATCCATAGTTATATCCAAATAGCGGCGTTTTGTTCGTGCGTTCAAGACACTATCCGAAGGGTAAAGAAGGGTGACGCGCCCGACGCGTTTCGTGACAAAGAATTTCTAAATATTCCATTACCGTACTTCGAAGCATGTCAAACGCTGTTTAAAATCAATTTTTATGCTATTTTTCTCGTAAAAAAGCGCTAATATTCCGACCGGGAGTCGTTGTTTTTGTTCAAAGAGAGAGAAAGTAAACATGGTGTCGGCTCGTGCACGCGCCTCCTGTCTCATTGTCCTCAGATCGACCACTTACAAAATGCGCTAATGTTTTTCAGCCAGGGCCTGCAAAGCCACCATTCATCGTTCTGGTGCCTTCTGGGAGCGTTAGAAAATGTCATGTCATGCCAGAGATCCCCTGTTTTTGTTAGAGATGATCAAGAAGGCCAAGAAAAGTCAGAGAGAGCGCTTCCTGTTTGGAATCTTCTCAGGTTTTGGCCTGCCAAATGAGTTCTGTTATACTCACAGACACCATTCAAACAGTTTTAGAAACTTTAGGGTGTTTTCTATCCAAATCAAACAATTATATGCATATTCTAGTTACTGGGCAGGAGTAGTAGCCAGATTAAATCGGGTACGTTTTTTTTCCGGCCGTGCATATACTGCCCCCTATCCCCAACAGGTTAATAAAAGAAGATGAGTATACATTTTCCCGCTGCGACTTGGTCTAAACCCTACGACACCCATGACAATGTGTGTAATATCCTTTGTAATATCCTGAACTTCATTTTTAAGATTTTTGGAAGAGGACCCATGACAAAGCTCAAGTGCTCAAGTATATAAATCTTGAACATCAAGTATTTTTGTATACCCCTATTTTAAACCTCCACACCTTTTCTTGGTACTCAACTTCATCCCCCAACAATACATAATACATATGTGATAACACACAAATGTGAAAATGCAGCCGATATGAATGTTTCAGTGCTTTGTGTGAACTTTCTCTGACTGGATTCTCCCCAGAGTACAGTTTTGAGAATGTATGAGATGATCAAACCAGATGATCTACAATGAAATCAAGCTGTCTATGAATATCCCCACATGCTACTAGGAGAACTATCATATTCCCTTTAGCGCCGAGTAGCAGCAGTGTAAAAACAAAGGGGGGGGGTCAATGTAAATAGTCTGGGTGCCAACTTGATTAGTTGTTCAGCAGTCTTATCACTTGGGGGTAGAAGCTGTTAAGGAGCCTTTTGGTCCAAGACTTGGTGCTCCGGTACCACTTGCCATGCGGTAGCAGAGTGAAGAACGAGTTGATAATGCTCTATTTTTCCTGGAATAGCTACTCAACACTGTTCATTACGAGGAGATCGTATAGCATATCTAACACTAGGCTAGAAGCTAGCTAAATATTTTGTTGATAGCAAACCTGCCAATATGACCACCAAATAAAAAAATACCAAATGCTGAAAACAACTGGTCAAACTAGAAACATATGGGAGGATTTGACAACGTAGCACAACTTGTGCCATGACTGCAAAAGTAGGGACCAGAGAAATTCATATTCATCACTCACCATGTTAGGTCATCAGATGCTGCAAAAAAATATGTCCCAGAAAAAACAAATCAATGCTAGCTAGCTATGTTTGTTCCTCATTGGACCTGTGTTTACAATGTATCCAATTCAGTTAGTGTAGTTGTTGGTTTACTTTTCTGTAATATTGTAGCAAGTACACTCTGAATGTGTAGGACCATATTGCATCATGGTTGCAAGGTGTCCCGGTATCTTTTCCAACTGTCTCGACATCTTTTCCAACTGTCCTGTTATCTGGTTTTAACCATTCTAGAATGCCCTTCTAGCCAATCAGAAACGAGTACTAAACAATGCTGTGGTATAACTCTATATACATGTCTTCACATTACTGGAGGAGAGTTATTGATTTCTTCAGTATACCTAGTATATCTACAGGGACATTTTATCAAATCATCTGTGGGAATCTACAAATCCAGGTGGAGAATGTATACCATTTCTTTCATTAAGTTTTCAGCAGACCTCCCTGCAACCCTGAACTTGGAAGAATAAAGTGTGTCTGTGAATAATAGGCTCTTATCTTGGAATAGCAGCTTAATGACATTTCTGGATCAATGACTGTAGCGTTGTAATCAATAATGGAATGTAGTTTTTAGATTTGCTTTTTGAAAGTGCTCTAAAAATTCATCATGAATCATCTAAGGGATAATAACTGTGAAAGCTCTACTCTGGACACATTCTCACTGACTTTAAGCTGTTTAATGCCTTAACCCATACATGGCTAAATGTTATTGAAGCTCAAAAAGCAGTAGTTGCAGTATGCAAATCAGGGAGCCAAATGAACGGCTCTTTCACAGATGCGATTCGGTTCTCGACGTTCATCAAAAAATATATCTTCATATAAGGAAATGTGCTGGTGCTGTAAGATGAAAACGTGTTCTGAAGTTTTGTGGATCGGTAATTTGCATTTACTTTACCTGTGTTGAAATCCATTATAATTAATGAATGAACGCAGGAAGAAAAAAAACAAATGTGAAGGTTTTGTTGTTATTAAAAATGAGTTGGTGGCTGATTGGTAAACTACCTTTGGGTAAATCCCATTTGAAATATAAATTGACATGTGGGCCAGCACTCCTGCTTTGACATAAGTAGTGGATGGATCAAGAATAAATAATTCCATTTATGTTAAAATGGATTCCCTTGAAATTCAGTTTTCCAAATCCTGAAACATTTAGTATACTCTTAAAAATAAAGGTGCAAATTGTAACAAAATAAGGTTCTTGATAGCGACGCCACGGGGGAACCATTTTTAGGGTCTCCGAAGAACCATAAATGGGATATTTATTTGAAGAACCATACAAAAATTCCAAACCAGAAATGTTTAGAGCCTCCAGAACCAGAATTGAATTGCCCTACTGTATGGTTTTACACCTTATTTGCATATTTCCCAGGTGAATTTTTTAGTTACCAGAACCATCCATGATTGTGTTTGCTAATGACAAAGACATGCTTGCTGAATTCATGTGGTGTCATTCCTGTGACTTACAAATGTAATACTTTGAAGTAGTGATGGGAAACCAAAGCTTTCTGAAGGCATTGGAACTTTCACCAGCTGGTGCTGATAAACATTTCACAATTCACATTCATTGGAATGTGCTGGTCAGCAATAATAACCAGCTGTAATTATCAGAGAGTTTATTTTGTCTCAATTGTTGACATCAAAACTTTGTGGCACAGTGGTAAATGTTTGCCATTTGTGTCCTATAATCAGTTGGAACACAAGGTTACTATTTTAAAAAGATGGGATCTGTGGCATTCTTTAGGATGCTTAAGACAGAAGCTTATACTACATTAATTACAACAAATGATTTGAACAGTGCAGAAAATGTGGTTTAAACTATTTTTAAAAGAGTACACCTTCAACAAAGCTCGACCTCATATCCTCGAGTCCCTGAGCTCATCTCTATACTTGACACTTGCACTTTCTGCTGTCAGAATACGAAAATGGCATTGAAAAGACGGGTCTAGAGGCACAAAAGTTGCTTTGTGGTCTGATTATTTTCAGATCTGGCTGATCAGTTCAGAATGTGGTCAGGGATCCATTGTGTGCAGATTTATCCTCAGTCTGGATGTAATCAGGCTACCGAAAGTGCACACAAGTCTCAAGAAAACTTCAGAGAGGAACCATTTCACTGTAACGTTGAAGGAAATACAGTATGTTCCTATCATGTGTGGAACGTGTTTGCTGGCCTCATAAATGCTAGCCAAATTGCTAATTTTGGCAATTATTTATTTTTTTGGCTAGAGTTATGTTAACCCGTTTGCAATCCCTTTTGCGTTGCTTGCTAGCTACAGAGGTTAGCTACTTCTGTCAGTTGTTTTTGTAGAATGCTTTCTAGCATAGAATGCATTCTAGCATTCCGGGGCTTTGTCTGATAATCCAAACTAACATGCCTGTTCTCATAAAAGTTTGAGTATTTTCTAAGGCAAAAATAAATGAAAGATGGTACTTTTCTACTACAAATATAGCTATGCATACTGCATTTGAATATGGCACAGGGATAGGGAATCCGGACACAATGTGGGCACGGTAAACGCATTTAAATGCAGGTGTAGATGCATTATGCGTTCGTATTTCCATGAACAGAACTCTGTGAACAGAATACTAAAGTTGCATGAACTGTCATGGCGAGAGTTCCCTATTCTACCGTCCAGGTGAAAATATATGTACAAAATCCTAACTATATTTGTAAGTACGGTGTCTAGTAGAGGTCGGTGATTGAAAGCAGCTTGGAATTGAAGACTGACTCACCATCTCAACTGACTGACTCACCATCTCATAATGGTACAGTGGGGAAAAAAGTATTTGATCCCCTGCTGATTTTGTACTTTTGCCCACTTACAAAGAAATGATCACTCTATAATTTTAATAGTATGTTTATTTGAACAGTGAGAAACAGAATAACAACAAAAAAATCCAGAAAAACACATGTAAAAAATGTTATAAAATGATTTGCATTTTAATGAGGGAAATAAGTATTTGACCCCATCTCAATCAGAAAGATTTCTGGCTCCCAGATGTCTTTTATACAGGTAACGAGCTGAGAATAGGAGCACACTCTTAAAGGGACTGCTCCTAACCGCAGCTTGTTACCTGTATAAAAGACACCTGTCCACAGAAGCAAACAATCAATCAGATTCCAAACTCTCCACCATGGCCAAGACCAAAGAGCTCTCCAAGGATGTCAGGGACAAGATTTTAGACCTGCACAAGGCTGGAATGGGCTACAAGACCATCGCCAAGCAGCTTGTTGAGAAGGTGACAACATTTGGTGCGATTATTCGCAAATGGAAGAAACACAAAAGAACTGTCAATATCCCTCAGCCTGGGGCTCCATGCAAGGTCTCACCTCGGGGAGTTGCAATGATCATGAGAACGGTGAGGAATCAGCCCAGAACTACATGGGAGGATCTTGTCATTGATCTCAAGGCAGCTGGGACCATAGTCACCAAGAAAACAATTGGTAACACACTACGCTGTGAAGGACTGAAATCCTCCAGCGCCCGCAAGGTCCCCCTGCTCAAGAATACATATACATGCCCGTCTGACGTTTGCGAATGAATATCTGAATGACTCAGAGGACAACTGGTGAGTGTTGTGGTCAGATGAGACAAAAATGGAGCTCTTTGACATCTACTCAACTCGCCGTGTTTGGAGGAGGAGGAATGCTGCCTATGACCCCAAGAACACCATCTCCACCGTCAAACACGGAGGTGGAAACATTATGCTTTGGGGGTGTTTTTCTGCTAAGGGGACAGGACAACTTCACCGCATCAAAGGGACGATTGACGGGGCCATGTACCGTCAAATCTTGGGTGAGAACCTCCTTCCCTCAGCCAGGGCATTGAAAATGGGTCGTGTATGGGTATTCCAGCATGACAATGACCCAAAACACACGGCCAAGGCAACAAAGGAGTGGCTCAAGAAGAAGCACATTAAGGTCCTGGAGTGGCCTAGCCAGTCTCCAGACCTTAATCCCATAGAAAATCTGTGGAGGGAGCCTAGCCAGTCTGCACTGACCTTGTGTTTAGCCAAGATGACAGCAGCTAGCTATCATAGCTGGGTGATAGCTGCAGCTGGCTATCCTATGTAGCTGATATTTCTCTGTCAAATAAATTATGGAAAGATAGCAAGAGCCAGTGTTTGGAATGTGTTTCATAAAACACTCGTTCCACAATGCCTTGCTATGAAAGTAGCATGCAACTTAGTTTCAACATTTCATCACATTATGTAAATACATGTTACCGTGGAAATAGTATCAGTCTTGAGTGGGGGGGGGGGGTGCATCCCACTGTGTATGTTGCTGAATGCTTAATGATACATTTTTCTATTTGTAGCCAGAGCCATAGCTATATTTGTAGTAGAAAAGTACCATCTTTCATTTATTTTTGCCTTAGAAAATACTCAAACTTTTATGAGAACAGGCATGTTAGTTTGGATTATCAGACAAAGCCCCGGCATGCTAGATAGCTACCTAATTTACAAATCTGGATTAGTTATCATATCTTTGTCCGGGTTTAGCATCAACACTGTTTTATTTATTTTGTTTTTTTTTACATTACTGAGGGTTAATTTAACTCTTTACAGTGTTAATTTAATTTTTTAAATGAACATTAGAAATGTTACACTGAAAAAGCAGCACTAGTTAACGCTGGCCAATTTGTTTGTGTTCTATGAAAGGGACACATCAGCAGCCTTCCATACATTTCAATAAACTTTTGAAATTCTGAAGAACCGTAAATGTAACGTCAAAAACCCCACACTTAACCCAAGTGAACTTCTTATTCAAGAGTTCTCCAAGGAACCTTAAGAGCTGAGTAAGAACCATTTAAGAACCTTTTTTTTGTGTGTAGCATATATTCACCAACCTGAAGTGACAGGAGTTTGAGCATGAGATAGGGAAATCCCCATAGAGCACTATGCAAATCAAATGCTGACAGACAACTATAAATAGTTTGCTGATGCCTCTTGGACAAGTACTGACACAACAGTAATCATCAAGTGATTCAAAAGTGCAGATTTTGCATTGAACTGATTGCTGTAAATGGAAGCAAGCCTTTCTATGCACTCACGTACCCGTCAGCTATTCATTATACTTTTAAAGCAGAGATCACATGCCAATATTTTCTCAGAGGTTTGTTGTAAGTAAGAGTGTCTCCAATAAATGCATATTGATATTGAAGTGTACAATGTTTTAACTTCATAAATGAGGTAAAGCGCATATGAAGTGCATTTTTTTGCACTGACTAATAGGTTAATATAACTAAGCTTAGATGTACAGTACCAGTCAAAAGTCTGGGCACACCTACTCATTCCAGGGTTTTTCTTTATTTTTACTACTTTCTACATTGTAGAATAATCCTGAAGACATCAAATCTATGAAATAACACATATGTAATCATGTAGTAACCAAAAAACTGTTAAACAAATCAAAATGTATTATATATTTGAGATTCTTCAAAGTAGCCACCCTTTGCCTTGATGACAGCTTTGCGCACTCTTGGTATTCTCTCAAAAAACTTAACGAGGTAGTCACCTGGAATGCATTTTAATTAACAGGTGTGGCATGTTAAAAGTTAATTTGTGGAATTTCTTTCCTTCTTAATGCGTTTGTAGGGGTGGTGTACAGAAGATAGCCCTGTTTGGTAAAGACCAAGTCCATATTATGACAACAGCTCAAATTTTCAAATAAAAATGACAGTCCGTTACTTTAAGACATGAAGGTCAGTCAAACCGGAACATTTCCTGAACTTTGAACTTTTCTTCAAGGGCAGTCGTAAAAACCATCAAGCGCTATGAGGAAACTGGCTCTCATGAGGACCACCACAGGAAATGAAGACCCAGAGTTACCTCTACTGCAGAGGATAAGTCCATTACTGTTACCACCCTCAGAACTTGCAGCCCAAATAAATGCTTCACAGAGTTCAAGTAACAGACACATCTCAACATCAACTGTTCAGAGGAGACTGCATGAATCAGGCTTTCATGGTCGAAATACTGTAAAGAAACCAATACTAAAGGAGACCTATAATAAGAAGAAACTTGATTGGGCCAAGAAACATGAGCAATGGTCATTAGACAGGTGTAAATCTGTCCTTTGGTCTGATGAATGCAAATTTGAGATGTTTTGTTCCAACCACCGTGTCTGTTTTTTATTTTATTTCACCTTTATTTAACCAGGTAGGCCCGTTTAGAACAAGTTCTCATTTACCACTGCGACCTGACCAAGATAAAGCAAAGCAGTGCGACAAAAACAACAACACAGAGTTACAAACAGACAAACGTACAGTCAATAACACAATAGAAAAATCTATTTACAGTGTGTGCAAATGTAGACGAGTAGGGTGGTAGGCAATACACTGCCTGTCTGGTCACATGCTCCTCACGGAAAGCACGGGGAGTTGGCTCAGGTCTCAACCCTGACTCTGCCAATCTCTCCGTGTGCCCCCCCCAAAAAAAATATATATTTTGGGGCTGCCTCTCGGGCTTCCGTCGTTGCCATGCTAGTTCCTCGTATCGTCGCCGTTCCTCTCTCACTGTCTCCTCCTGCTTCCATGGCAGGGTCTTGTCCCCTGCCATTACCTCCTCACAGGTCCAGGATGTCCTCCACTCTTTTCTCTCCCGGGCCCAGGATCCCTGCTCCTCCTGGACACGCTGCTTGTTCCTTTGCTGGTGGGTAGATCTGTAAAGCACAGCGTGGTAACTGTTCATGATTTTTATTATTCAATGAAACACTCGAACAAAAATAACAATAAATGAAAAGTGCACCGTTCTGTCAGGTACAGAATACAAAACTGAAAACATCTACCCACAAAACACAGGTGGGAAAGGGCTGCCTAAGTATGATTCCCAATCAGAGACAACGATAGACAGCTGCCTCTGATTGGGAATCCTACTTGGCCAAAACAAAAAATAGATAGCATAGAATGCCCACCCCACATCACACCCTGACCTAACCAAATAGAGAAATAAAACGGCACTCTAAGGTCAGGGCGTGACACACTCTGACATCCAAAAGTTATTTCCGGCTGTATGCAATAACAAAAAAAAAAACGTTCTTGGCTAACAATGTAAGAAATAACACACAAAAAAAGAAATAATACAAAGTTCCTTAGCAATTAGAAGCAGAGCTGCCATGTCTGTCAGTGCCATATTACTGAGACCAGCTCAGGTAACCAAGAAGATGTAGAAGTACATCTTCTTGATGAAGCACTTGTTAGCCTCATCAAAAAATAATAGCTTACATACGTTTTGCCGAACTCAGTACAGAATACCCATGACATTGACATGTGAGAATCATTGTGCGATTAGACAAAAGAAAGGGATTTTTCTCCAAGATTACAAGTTTCTGATCTTTGAGATAACTGTTCAAGGCTCTACAATAATAAATATTGCATCATATGGACTCTTGATCGTGCATGTGGTGCCCAATGTGTTGGTGGTGGACTCAGACAAGACTACAGTGTCAGCACAAGAGGACTTACACACATCTCATGGCACAACAAACGAGTGGCATTGTAACTGGAGCAACATTCGTCAAGCTGTAGATGAAAGACACCCACCCATTGCCGGTACATACACTTATCTGCAGGATCTAATGTTAGGAATTAGAGAGCTATAAAGCAAGTAAGACCTCAGATGTATCTGATATAATATCCTAGCTACTATAAGGCATGCACAGCTTACGTTGTGTCACAAATGGAAACCTTTTCACTTCGGGCTCTGGTCAAAAGTATTGTGCTACAGTATATAGAGAATATGGTGTCATTCTAGACAAAGGTGCCAAGCTAGACAAAGAAAGCCTCAATAATTTAGTTTGGAGCCCCATAGGCTTCAGCTGATGTATTGTTATTAGCTAAGCCTACGTGGGGACAATGTTTCACTGTGCGGTGAATGGGAAATCTGTGGTGATTATTTAACCACATGTTGTGCTGTCAAAAAATACATAATGAGCTAAAAGTCCTGTAAATATCTTGATTTATCCCCATTTAAATGCATTATTAGTCACAGACCCGCTGGCCTTAATTGGTGTTTATAAAATTGTTATGTTCTCATTGTTAGCAACATTCAATTGATACCGTTGAATCATTTTGATAATTGTGAATTGCACTGCATGAAACCACAATTTGCAGCTAAAGAGGAACATGTTGTTTGATTAGAAAAACTTGTGCTCAAGCTATTGATTATAACAGCAAGAAAATAATATGAAATTGTGAACATTGTATTGACAGTTTACTTTATAAGCCCATATAGTTTACTACTTAACGCAATAGCCTGATGATTAGAAAGCTGCAAAGAAATAGTCAGGAAACAAAAGCATTCCATTCATCTTTGAATAGGCCTTTTTTATTTTCCTCTGCATTCCAATAACAAACTGTGAGTGACTGTCGGACTCCATCCCAAATGGCACCATATCTATGGACCCTGGTCAAAAGTAGTGCACTATATAGGGAATAGGGTGCCATTTGGTACGGAGCCAGGCTTGCCACATCCAGCCTTCTCTCTCCCCAACATCCTTCAGAAACATATTACTGCAGCATGTTCAAGTTTTCAAAAATTCATAATTGAGTAGCACATGATGAATAGTAAGAGTGTTCCATTTTTGGCTGACTGGTGGAAGCAGAGAGAAAGAGAAAGTTAGAGCAGCATAACAAATAGCTCTCTACCAGCTACCAAGAACAATCAAATCCCAGCACGTAGAGAAAGTGAAAAGTCAGTACTACAGAAAATTGTTGATATGTATCAAAGTGTCAGATGTATGTCTAATGCGACACATCAATTGTCATTGGAATGTTGAGTGTCATATGTCACTGTAAAGCCTATTTGATCTTTTGACATGTTAAGCCATATGTCTCATATTAAGCCAATAACATTTCCCATGCTTTTAGTTACTGTCAATCTCTCTCTCTCTCTCTCTCCGAACACTTCCGGTGAATTTACTAAATTACTCACAATAAACGTTCACAAAAAACATAACAATTATTTTAAGAATAATAGGTACAGAACTCCTTTATGCACTCGCTATGTCCGATTTTAAAATAGCTTTTCGGTGAAAGCACATTTTGCAATATTTTGAATAGATAGCCCAGCCATCACAGGCTAGCTATTTTGACACCCACAAAGTGTGGTACTCACCAAACTCCGATTTACTATTAGAAAAGTTTGATTACCTTTGGTGTTCTTCGTCAGAATGCACTCCCAGGACTTCTACTTCAATAACAAATGTTGGTTTGGTCCCAAATAATCCATAGTTATATCCAAATAGCAGTGTTTTGTTCGTGCGTTCAAGACACTATCCGAAGGGTAAATAAGGGTGACGCGCCCGACGCGTTTCGTGACAAAAAATTCTAAATATTCCATTACCGTACTTCGAAGCATGTCAACCGCTGTTTAAAATCAATTTTTATGCAATTTTTCTCGTAAAAAAGCGATAATATTCCAACCGGGAGTGGTTGTTTTCATTCAAAGAGAGAGAAAGTAAACATGGTGTCAGCTCGGGCACGTGCCTCAGTCTCATTGTCCTCAGATCGACCACTTACAAAATGCGCTAATGTTTTTCAGCCATGGTCTGCAAAGCCACCATTCAGCTTTCTGGCGCCTTCTGATAGCCTATGGGAGCGTTAGAAAATGTAATGTCATGCCAGAGATCCCCTTTTTTGGTTAGAGATTATCAAGAAGGCCATGAATGGTCAGAGAGAGCGCTTCCTGTTTGGAATCTTCTCAGGTTTTGGCCTGCCAAATGAGTTCCGTTTTACTCACAGACACCATTCAAACAGTTTTAGAAACTTTAGGGTGTTTTCTATCCAAATCAAACAATTATATGCATATTCTAGTTACTGGGCAGGAGTAGTAACCAGATTAAATCGGGTACGTTTTTTATCCGGCCGTGCAAATACTGCCCCCTATCCTCAACAGGTTAATGAAATAAAGTGCTGCCAGTTTTTCCATATTTTAACCTACATTTTGCATCATCTGGGGTAAACCTTGGATTGTGTTGTCTCTCTACGTCACCCAGGACGTATAGGGGACACAGGTGAGTGATGGAGCTTTTCCTTTACAATACCTTTACTGACATTTAGGTTCCAACTGACACCCTATTCATCAGAAGCACATGACATTTGATCATAAAGAGGTATTTATGTGTATATTAAAACCTAGCGGAACATCTCGACAACATCCGGTGAAATTGCAGAGAGCGAAATTCAAATGAAATTATTAGAAATATTTAACTTTCATAAAATCACAAGTGCAATACATCAAAATAAAGCTTAACTTCTTGTTAATCCAGCCGCCGTGTCAGATTTCAAAAAGGCTTTACAGCGAAAGTAAACCATGCGATTATCTGAGGACAGCACCCCATCATACAAATGCCTGACAAACATATTTCAACCAGGGAGGTGCGACACGAAAGTCAGAAATAACGATATAATTCATGCCTTACCTTTGAAGATCTCCTTTTGTTCAATAAATTCCTTTTTTATATCCCCAAAATGTCAATTTATTTGGCGCATTTGATTCAGAAATACACCTGTTCCAACTCGCCCAACATGACTATAAATGATCTAATAAGTTACCTGTAAACTTGGTCCAAACATTTCAAACAACTTTCCTAATCCAACCTTAGGTATCCTAAAACATAAATAATCGATAAAATTTAAGACGGAATATACTGTGTTCAATAGAGGATAAAATCAACGTGGAGCAAGCTCCAGGTTGCGCGCAACAAACAATAGAGTCCACTTGGCTTGACACTCACTATGAACCGCCCTCTCAAAAAAAAAACATCAACCAATTTCTAAAGACTGTTGACATCTAGTGGAAGCTATAGGAACTGCAACCAGGTGCCTCATAAATATAGTTTCCCATAGAAAACAAATTGAAAACACAGTGACCTCAATTTTCTTTTTCCTTGATGGTTTGTCCTTGGGGTTTCGCCTGCCAAATAAGTTCTGTTATACTCACATACATTATTTTAACAGTTTTAGAAACTTTAGAGTGTTTCCTATCCAAATCTACCAATTATATGCATATCGTAGCTTCCGGGCCTGAGTAACAGGCAGTTTACTTTGGGCACACTTTTCATCCGGATGTGAAAATAGTGCCCCCTAGCCCAAAGAGGTTTTAACTCTGTCTCTGAAAAACAAAATGTTAAATTTGTTTGCCGTCAATATCATTTGAGAGTCAAAGTCGAGAACTAGGATATGATATACAATAACTTTACATTTACATGGAAATTCACAATATACAAAATACACAAAATCAATTAGCTATAATACACTGTGAACCCCAAGGCATTTTTAACTCAACTACTTCTAGTATGTGGCACTGACTCAAAACTAAATGAGAAGTCACATCAACTACCGTTTTTTAAGATAACAAAATAACGTTTTAGCCAGTATGCTCTACTGCAGGTAGATTTTTTTAGATTGTTTTTAATATCTTTGTGATACACAAATATGAATAACATACATTTTCAAAACGAATTAAATAATTTAGTTATATTTTTTGCACTTGTTACTGAAATTGTTGTTCCAGTTTGATATGCATGTCAATCTCTCATGGCTCAAAGTGGAGGAGAGATTGACTTCATCTTTACTTGTATTTATGAGAGGTATTGACATGTGGAATGCACCGAGCTGTCTGTTTGAACTACTGATGCACAGCTTGGACACCGATGCATACCCCACAAGACATGCCACAAGAGGTATCTTCACAGTCCCCAAGTCCAGAACAGACTATGGGAGGTTGCACAGTACTACATAGCCATGCCTACATGGAACTCTATTCCATATCAAGTAACTGATGCAAGCAATAAAATTAGATTTAAAAAACAGATACAAGTACACATTATGGAACAGCGTGGAATGTGAAGCAACACACATAGGCACAGACACATGCATACACACACAAACACACACACACACACACACACACACACAATAACATACGCACCATACACATGTACACATGGATTTTGTACTGTAGATATGTGGTAGTGGTGGAGTAGGGGACTGAGGGCACACAATGTGTTATGAAATCTGAAATCTAATTGGACCCCATGAAGAGTAGGTGCTTATTTACAATGACGGCATACCCCGGCCAAAACCGGACGACTCTGGGCCAATTGTGCGTCGGCCTATGGGACTCCCAATCCCAGCAAGATGTGATACAGGGTGGAATTGAACCAGGGACTGTAGTGACAACTCTTGCACTGAAATTATATTGGAGGCGTGGCTTAGTGGGGGCATTACAACTCAAATCTTGACCCACTATTGAACTCAGATATATTAAGTGCAATATGTTTCCTCAAAGGTTTTGAGTAATGACAGCACATTGGGGGCACATTGGGGTTTACAATGTACACATAATGCAGTACAAAACAAACTGGAAAGTGAGCACACACAAGTATGAACAAAAAGTGCATTCGGGTAGTTTTCAGACCTCTTGACTTTTTCCACATTTTGTTACGTTACAGCCTTATTCTAAAATGTATTAAATTGATTTTCACCCATCAATCTACAGACACTACCCCATAATGACAAAACAAAAAGAGGTCTTTAGACATTTTTGCAAATGTATATTTAAAAATATATATTACATTTACATAAGTATTCAAACCATTTACTCAGTACTTTGTTGTTGCACCTTTGGCAGTAATTACAACCTCGGGTCTTCTTGGTTATGACACAACAAGCTTTGCACACATGTATTTGGGGAGTTTCTCACATTCTTCTATGCAGATCCTCTCAATCTCTATCAGGTTGGATAGGTAGCGTTGCTGCACAGCTATTTTCAAGTCTCTCCAGAGATGTTCGATTGGGTTCAAGTCCGGGATCGGCTGGGCCACTCTAGGACATTCAGAGACATGTCCCGAAGCCACTCCTGCTTTTGTCTTGGCTGTGTGCTTAGGGTTGTTTTCCTGTTGGAAGGTGAACCTTTGCCCCAGTCTGAAGTCCTGAGAGCTCTGGAGCAGATTTTCATCAAGGATCTGTCTGTGCCAGGTTTCTTCCAGATGTGACGCTTGGCATTCAGGCCAAAGAGTTCAATCTCGGTTTCATCAGACTGGAGAATCTTGTTTCTCATGGTTTGAGAGTCCTTTAGGTACCCTTTGGCAAACTCCAAGGGGCTGTCATGTGCCTGTTACTGAGGAGTGGCTTTCGTCTGGCCATTCTACCATAAAGGCTTGATTGGTAGAGTGCTGCAGAGATGGTTGTCTTTATGGAAGGTTCTCCCATTTCCACAGAGGAAGTCTAGAGCTCTGTCAGAGTGACCAATGGTCACCTGGTCTTGGTCACCTCCCTGACCAGGGCCCTTCTGCCCCGATTGCTCAGTTTTGCTGGTCCGGCCAGCTCTAGGAAGAGTCTTGGTGGTTCCAAACTTCTTCCATTTGAGAATGTCGGAGGCCACTGTGTTCTTGGGGACCTTCGAAGCTGCAGACATTTTTTGGTACCCTTCCCCAGATCTGTGCCTCGACACAATCCTGTCTCGGAGCACTACAGACAATTCCTTCGACCTCATGGCTTAGGTTTTGCTCTGACATGCATTGTTAGCTGTGGGACCTTATATAGACAGGTGTGTGCATTTCCAAATCATGTCCAATCAATTGACTTTACCACAGGTGGATTCCAATAAAGTTCTACAAACATCCCAAGGATGATCAATGGAAACAGGATGCACCTGAGCTCAATTTCGAGTCTCATAGCAAAGGGTCTGAATACTCATGTGAATAAGGTATTTCTGTTATAAGAATTTTATAAATTCGCAAAAATAAACAATTTTTCATCATTATGTAGGTTGATGAGGAAAATGTTTTATTTAATCAATTTTAGAATAACAAAATGTGGAAAAAGTCAAGGGGTCTGAATAGTTTCCGATTGTACTGTATGCACACAAAAGTAATAACACTGTGGGACTGACAGCATAGGATATATCATCCCTGTGGCTCAATTCCCCTTTTGGGAGTCATAATAGCTGTATTGATGCATCCCCCTCAAACCTATGGAAATTAAATGAAGGTGTGTTCCTTCAGCCCATAAACCATTCCCCCATCAAGGCTATGTCCCATCCTATTGCCTTTTTTATGTAACTAGGCAGTCAGTTAAGAACAAATTCTTATTTACAATGATGGCCTATCAGGGAACAGTGGGTAAAATGCTTTGTTCAGGAGTAGAACAACAGATGTTTACCTTGTCAGCTTGGGGATTCAATCCTTCAACCTTTCGTTTACTAGTCCAACGCTCTAACCAATAGGCTACCTGCTGCCCCAAATAGTGCACTACTTTTGAACAGCGCCCTAGGTGAGCCCTATCTGGGGTCAAAAGTAATGCACTCTAAAGCGAATAGGGTGCCATTTGGGACAAACGCGAGGTGACCGTTTTTTATCTGTTGTATATGTGGGTACTTCCCAAAGTGTGTCCAAAAATAACAAAATATTGTCTGATCTTTCTACATCTCCTAAGCCTTATTCCTTATGAGTTATTTTTTAAGTCTCTTTTTTTGCCTTGAATGTGTTATTCAATATGATTCTATGGGCTATAGTAGTAAATGCCAAATTCAATATTTTGCCAAATAATTTTATTATATATTTTTTAATACCTAAAGGGGTTCTAAAATTCAAAATCAAATAGCTGAATAATCCATGGTATGACCATCTAAAAACAATTCCATATGTAAACTTAGTAGAACCCCTCCTTTTAGGAGGTTTTAATGTTTTCACATCACTCAATACCTTTTGGTGACTTGACTTTGGATAGTAGGATACAGCACATACTTAGTACTAAGAAAAAAGCTATAAGCCGCAAACAGTATAAATCCCTAATTTCCACAAAAAAAGAAGGAAAGCCCTGGTCACATATTTTTCTTTTGGAGAATTCAGCAATCAGAATGAATACAATTCATTGAAGTCAGAATGAAACCCAGAGTGAGTAGGAATAGAAAGTGCCAAGTTTATAATACGACTGAGCGGTTTGTTCAACATGGACTGTTTAAACACCAAAGGATTTTTCTGTAGCAGGTGAACGAGAGAACTCTTGGAGATGCTTTGATCGCTGGCTCAAAATTCATTACCATGGCTCAGCGGAGACACACTGATCCAAGAGTCTAAATTAACATCAAAGGCAGAGAGTGTAATGGGTAGTGTAATGGGTATAAGGTCTACCTGGATCATACCATACCACTGGATGAACTGAACACATTATTCAACTGACGGAAATGGGAAGCTAACAGCAAGTGTTGCTAACACTTGAATAGTTTATATACTTAAATACCGCTTTGTCCAAACACAATACTATTCAATAGCTGGATGACTGAAAACCAATTTTTGGTTGATGCAACAGTTTTGACTAGCGTAATCACCATGGAGACATGTTTCAGAAATAGTATGGGCTCGGGAAATAACAAACACTTTAGGCTTTGTGGTCCCCTGCCAACTACACTGAGGACTCATTATAGTGGGAATGGGATTACCCCTCCTGTTGTGTACGTTTCATGTTAATTAATGATGTGTTCCTGGTCCAAAATGACTGCCCCATTATAGCTGATTATAAATCCATAATAATACATATATTATCGCCCGTCTTGTGTTCAACCTTCCCAAGTTCTCTCACGTCACCCCGCTCCTCCGCTCTCTCCACTGGCTTCCAGTTGAAGCTCGCATCCGCTACAAGTCCATGGTGCTTGCCTACGGAGCTGTGAGGGGAACGGCACCTCCGTACCTTCAGGCTCTGATCAGGCCCTACACCCAAACAAGGGCACTGCGTTCATCCACCTCTGGCCTGCTCGTCTCCCTACCTCTGAGGAAGCACAGTTCCCGCTCAGCCCAGTCAAAACTGTTCGCTGCTCTGGCACCCCAATGGTGGAACAAGCTCCCTCACGACGCCAGGACAGCGGAGTCAATCACCACCTTCCGGAGACACCTGAAACCCCACCTCTTTAAGGAATACCTGGGATAGGATAAAGTAATCCTTCTAACCCCCCCCCATAAAAGATTTAGATGCACTATTGTTAAGTGGTGGTTCCATTGGATATCATAAGGTGAATGCATCAATTTGTAAGTCGCTCTGGATAAGAGCGTCTGCTAAATGACTTAAATGTTAAATGTAAATGTCTAATTTTGTGTTAATTTGTGTCTTTTTATCAACTTTAGTTCTAGTGAACATTACAAGTTTTGAACTTCTATTTGCTATTCATGGCCTGTAGGCCTCATTGACCTGAGCTCATACAACTCATTTTTGAGTAAAAAAAAGATAATGTATGGATTATTTTGACTATAACAAATACCCAGGTTAAACATATTGTGCTATTTATCACATATTACTTTGTGTCAAAGTTTAATAAGGACATCTGTTTTGAAACCATTTCACATTTTTAAATAGTGGCAGGATTTTGTCATCAACCCGGGACATGGCGTATCTCGTTGGCCCTGGGGTCATCTTGATAACATTTTCATCTGACAGCCGACCTCTCCTCTCAGGTGGGGATGAAGACCAGGACAAATTGCCATTCCTTGACCGGAATGTTGCCACCTGTGTGGTAGCTCTGTTAAACATCTCAGTCAAGTTTTTTTAAACTATAAAAGTGTTGCTTTCACCAGATTATGTCTGAGAAAGATGGCTGAGTTTAACCTACTATGGATAGGGGGCAGTATATTCACGGCCGGATAAAAAACGTACCCGATTTAATCTGATTATTACTCCTGCCCAGAAACTAGAATATGCATATAATTATTAGCTTTGGATAGAAAACACTCCAAAGTTTCTAAAACTGTTTGAATGGTGTCTGTGAGTATAACAGAACTATTCTCATATTCCAAACAGGAAGCGCCCTCTCTGACCATTTTTTGCCCTCCTTGATTATCTCTAACCAATACAGGGGATCTCTGCTGTTACGTGACACTTCCTACGGCTCCCATGGGCTCTCAGAAGGCGGCAAAAAGCTGAATGACGTAATTCCAAGCCCTGGCTGAACACACGAGCGCTTTTGCTAAGTGGTCTATCAGCGGACAAAGGGACTCATGCTCGTGCACGAGACGACCCCATGTTTTTATTCTATCGTCTTTGAACGGATACAACGACTCCCGGTCGGAATATTATCGCTTTTTTTCGAGAAAATTAGCATAGAAATGGATTTTAAACAGCGGTTGACATGCTTCGAAGTACGGTAATGGAATATTTAGAAATGTTTTGTCACGAAATGCGTCGTGCTCGTAACCCGTCTTTACCATTCGGATAGTGTCTTGAACACACGAACAAAACGCCGCTGTTTGAACATAACTATGGATTATTTGGGACCAAACCAACATTTGTTATTGAAGTAGAAGTCCTGGGAGTGCATTCTGATGAAGAACACCAAAGGTAATCAAACTTTTCTAATAGCAAATCGGAGTTTGGTGAAGGCTTAACTTGCTGGGTGTCTAAATAGCTAGCCCTGTGATGGCCGGGCTTTCTACTGAGAATATTGCAAAATGTGCTTTCACCGAAAAGCTATTTTAAAATCGGACATATCGAGTGCATAGAGGAGTTCTGTATCTATAATTCTTAAAATAATTGTTGTGTTTTTTGTGAACGTTTATCGTGAGTAATTTAGTAAATTCACCGGAAGTTTGCGGGGGATATGCTAGTTCTGAACGTCACATGCTAATGTAAAAAAGCTGGTTTTTGATATAAATATGAACTTGATTGAACAAAACATGCATGCATTGTATAACATAATATCCTAGGGTTGTCATCTGATGAAGATCATCAAAGGTTAGTGCTGCATTTAGCTGTGGTTTTGTTTTTTGTGACATTATATGCTAGCTTGAAAAATGGGTGTCTGATTATTTCTGGCTGGGTACTCTGCTGACATAATCTAATGTTTTGCTTTCGCTGTAAAGCCTTTTTGAAATCGGACAGTGTGGTTAGATAAAGGATAGTCTTGTCTTTAAAATGGTGTAAAATAGTCATATTGTTGAAAAATTGAAGTTTTCGGATTTTAGAGGAGTTTGTATTTCGCGCCACGCCCATCATTGGATATTGGAGCAGGTGTTCCGCTACCGGAACGTCTAGATGTAAGAGGTTAAGTAAATAAAGTAGGTCTAAAACAGTTGGCGGTATGTGTGTTTTGATGTCAGTATTTTGAAAATTGAATGACTGCTTGTTGTACTTTGGTTTGTAATAACCTCAAAGCATGAACAATCGATGTCTGGTAAATATTGCACCACAAAAAAATGTCCAGTGTTGATTTTACAGTGTAACATTTGTAGTGTTGATTCAGGAGTTAAAATCACTCTGTAAGAGTGAATTTAAAAAAATAACCCCCAGTCCCATAAAAATCACGATCAACATTGTAATGTTTCCCAGTATGCTCTGATGCAGGTAGATTTTTTAGGATTGTTTTTAATATCTGTGTTTTTACAAGTACTGTACATTGATTGATTGATTGATTCATCTAATTCTACACAACATAAATGTGTCCAAACGAATACGTTACTGAAATGGTTGTTCCAGTTTAAATGGTTTAGGTTTCTTATCAAGTTTTCTAACCCTGGCAGTCATTCTGAATGCAAGTTGTAGGTGAATTAAAGGAATTACACATCACTTTCCAAGCCAGCATAATATGACTTCCAAGTCTGATTTGGCCTGCAAACCATGAGTTTTCTAACACCAATGTATTACGGTAAAACACTGCCATCAAACTAAGGCTTTACTGTATATGTATTGTCATAGTTTAATTATAATGACAGTATTTAAGTATTTCTAACTAAGTATTTGCCTAAGTACTTTAAAATGAAAGAATTCAATACACTTGTCTCTGTCACTAACAAATACAGTACATGGGTGGTAACTTCAATTCACTCGAAAAGAAAAGGCACCCTGGGAAATATGCAAATTAGGCTTTACACCACACGGTGTTAAAATAACACCCAAAAACGATTTACTGTAACACTACAGGTGTTAATTTCCTACACTGAGAAAGTGTAACACTGTCAGCACTAAGCAAAGGGAGTCCAGTTTACTATAAATCAAGTGTTAGGTTTTACATATCCAAATCATCTTGGCTCCTGGACTCTGTCCACGCATTTCAAGGCTGCATTGAGACAACGACTTATCAATGACCCAAGCTCATCTCAGTTAATCCCTAATGTTGTGTCGTTGAGTTTTCATAATGTTGCAGCAAATGTACATTATCCCAGGGGCACTGGCAGACACAATGTAAGTAACCTAATTAATTTCCCTCGAACTGCCCTGAATGCTTCTGTTGATCCTACAGTTATTGTATGCAGTAATCATGTGCCTATGAACCAGAGTTATACTGTCAGCACTGAGGCGGTGTGTCCTAGTAGGAAGTCTGTATGCAGCTCACCCTCCACTATCAGCTCAAACATAAATAACATGGGGTATGTCTACTTCTGCTTGCTTCCCAGTAAAGCAATACAAACAATCAAGCATCACAGAAAATTGTTAAAAACAGCCCAAAGTAACATATGTAGCCTAAGAAAAAAGGTCATGAAAAAAATAATTTGCTAGTAACAGATGACAGATTATTTAAATATTGACTGGCTTTCATCACACTGCCCACTCAAGAAAATGCTTAAAACTGTAACCAGTGCCTGCAACCTGGTTCAGATTATCAGTCAACCTACCAGGGTAGTTACAAACAGCACAGGAATAAAATCATAAACATGTAACAATCACAGCTTTACTAATGCTGCAGAAATTTGCTTTAAAGTAGTATCCAAATCCATCGGATCTAGTGATCACAATACAGTAGCCATTACTAGGAAAACCAAATTTCCAAAGACTAGGTCAACTATAATATATAAGCAGTCTGACAATAAGTTTTGTAGTGATTCCTATGTTGCTGATGTAAATAATATTTGTATGTGGTGTATAATGAGGAGCAACCAGACACTCCACTTTTATGAAATTGCTTATTCCAGTTACTAATAAGCTTGTACCCATTAACCTGTTAGGGTATAAGGGGGGCAGTATTGAGAATTTTTGAAAAAATATGTGCCCATTTTTAACTGCCTATTACACCAACTCAGAAGCTAGAATATGCATATTATTGTTCAGGTTTGGATAGAAAACACCCTAAAGTTTCAAAAACTGTTTGAATGGTGTCTGTGAGTATAACAGAACTCATTTGGCAGGCAAAACCCTGAGACAGATTCTGACAGGAAGTGGATACCTGATGTGTTGAATTGACTTTAAGCCTATACCATTGAAAAACAAAGGGAAGGAGGAATATTTTGGCACTTCCTATTGCTTCCACAAGATGTCCCCAGCCTTTACAAAGTGTTTTGAGTGTTCTACAGTGAGATCTGACTGAAGAAGAGCGTTGGAACGGCGATGGCCCATTAGACACCTGGCGTGCGATTTGATGGTGGGTACTCTCATTCCGAAACGTTTTAAAAGAGAACCCAATGGTCCGCCTTGAATTTTATTCATGTTCTGGTTAAAAAAGGCCCTAATGATTTATGCGATACAACGTTTGACATGTTTGAACGAACGAAAATATATTTTTTCCGTTCTTGAAGTGAAGTGAAGTCCGGCTGGCTTAGATCATGTGCTACAACACGGAGGTTTTTGGACATAAATGATTAGCTTTTTTGAACAAAACTACATTCGTTATGGACCTGGGATTCTTTGGAAGTGACATCTGATGAAGAGAATCAAAGGTAATGGATTATTTACATAGTATTTTCGATTTTAGATCTCTCCAACATGGCGGTTAGTCTGTATCGCAATGCGTATTTTTCTGGCGCAGTGCTCAGATTATTGCAAAGTGTGATTTCCCAGTAATGTTAATTTTAAATCTGGCAAGTCCATTGCGTTCAAGAGATGTAAATCTATAATTCTTTGAATGACAATATAATATTTTACCAATGTTTTCTAATATTAATTAATTATTTTGTTGTCATGACTTGACTGCCGGTATTGGAGGGAAACGATTTCCTGAACATCAACGCCATAGTAAAACGCTGTTTTTAGATATAAATATGAACTTGATAGAACTAAAAATGCATGCATTGTCTAACATAATGTCCTAGGAGTGTCATCTGATAGAGATTGTAAAAGGTTAGTGCATAATTTTAGCTGATTTTATGGTTTTGGTGACGCCTGTCTTTGAATCGACAATACACTACACACAGCTATTGTCAATGTACTCTCCTAACATAACCTAACTTTATGCTTTCCCCGTAAAACCTTTTTGAAATAAATCGGTAAACGTGGTTAGATTAAGAAGATGTTTATCTTTCAAAGGCTGTAAGTTAGTTGTATGTTTGAGAAATTTGAATTTTGACATTTATTTGGTTTCAAATTTGCCGCTCTTGAAATGCACCTGCTGTTGATAGGGTGCGCCACGGGTGGCACGCTAACGTCCCACATAGCCCCAAGAAGTTAAGACAATTATTGTAAAAACTGTTAAATCCCTCTGGATTGATGAGGCAAAAGCAATAGCAAATAAGTCTGGCTGCACAACCGATTGGTAAACGTATGTCACGACTCCCGCCGAAGTCGGTCCCTCTCCTTGTTTCGGCGGCGTTCTGCGGTGGACGTCACCGGTCTTCTAGCTATCGCCACTCCACCTGTCATTTTCCATTTGATTCTCTTGTTTTCCCGCACACCTGGTTTATATACCCTCTACTCTACGTGTATATTATCCTCTTCCCCCCATGTCTGTGTGTGGTATTGTTTTTTCATTATGTGTGTGTCGCTTCAAGCTGGTTTTGCACCGGGTATTGTTATAATCCGTGGGTTGATTATCTGTACCATTTTGTGTAATTTGTGCGCTATCGCTTCGTTCCTTGTGCCGAGTGTTTTTCCTCTGCCTGAATAATGTGTGCCTGTTCACTCATCTCTGCTCTCCTGCACCTGACTTCCTTCGACCAGTTGCGCACACTCTGACAGAATACCACACCTGTCTTATGGAGTCAGCAGGAGCAGGTACCCATGTTGTAGGGGTCGAGGAGCATGTCCGAGAGCATGCGGCGATGCTCCACCATCTTGGCGCCGTTTTGGACCGCGTCGTTCAGACAATGGACCGCTGGGAGAGACAGGGAGTCCCTCCAACGCCTCCACCAGCACAACAGGGGTCGCCACTACTCGCCCCTCCTGCACCCGGTCCCAGTGGGATTCGTCTCGCCTTTCCCGGGGAGTATGATGGGACGGCGGCACGCTGCCAGGGTTTCCTGCTGCAGTTGGACCTATACCTGGCGACCATCTACCCGGCTCCTTCGGGACGTGAGAGGATGTCCGCCCTCATCTCGTGCCTCTCGGGGAAAGCCCTGGAGTGGGCTAACGCCATGTGGTTAGAAGGAGATGCGGCGCTGGACCACTTCGAGGAGTTCACCCGCCGCTTCCGGGCAGTCTTTGACCGCCCGCCCGAGGGTAGAGCGGCGGGTGAACGTCTCTTTCACCTGAGGCAGGGGACGAGGATCGTCCAGGATTTCGCCCTGGACTTTCGGACCCTGGCTGCCGGAGCGGGATGGTATGACAGGGCCCTTATTGACCACTATCGCTGCAGCCTACGCGAAGATGTCTGTCGGGAGTTGGCCTGCAGGGATACCACCCTCACCTTTGACCAGCTGCTGGACCTGTCCATTCGGCTGGATAACCTGCTGGCCACCCACGGACATTCAGAGTGGGTTCTGTCAGTTCCCTCTCCCAGCACCACCGCTCCGGTGCCTATGGACCTGGGAGGTGCAGCGCTCAGGGAGGCCAGAGGAGGGGCCTTCACATGCACCATCTGTGGCCGCAGAGGTCACACTGCCGGTCGGTGTCGGGTTGGTTCCTCTGGGGGTCGAGGCAGCAGGCAGGGCACTCTGGCGTCACCCCAGGTGAGCCTGCACCATTCTTATCCAGAGCCTTCTGTTGCACACCTGTTTTTGCAAGTTAACTTTCCTGAGTTTTCCCCGCATTCCCAGCATAAGGCGCTCGTCGTTTCAGGCACGGCTGGGAATTTTATCGACAGAGCATTCGCCCATAGTTCAGGGATCCCTATTGTTCCATGGGTTAGGCCATTCCCAGTTTACGCTCTGGACAGTCGACCATTAGGGTCTGGGTTGATTAGGGAGGCCACCACTCCCCTGGGCATGGTGACGCAGGGGGGTCAGGAGGAGAGAATCAGTCTCTTTCTCATTAACTCTCCTGCGTTTCCCGTGGTGCTAGGCCTTCCCTGGTTAGCTTGTCATGACCCCACTATTTCATGGCAACAGAGGGCTCTCACGGGGGTGTCGCGAAAATGCTTGGGGAGGTGTTTAGGGGTTTCCATTGGTGCTACTATGGTGGAAAGTCCAGACCAGGTCTCCACCGTCCACATTCCCCCCGAATATTCTGATTTGGCTCTCGCCTTCTCTAAAAAGAGGGCGACTCTACCACCCCATCGTCGGGGGGATTGTGCAATAAAACTCCAGGTAGACGCCGCACTTCCCAGGAGTCATGTGTATCCCCTGTCACAGGTGGAGACGGTGGCTATGGAAACATATGTCTCCGAAACCCTGCATCAGGTGTACATTCGGTCCTCCACTTTCTTTTTTGTGAAGAAGAAGGAGGGAGGTCTGCGCCCATGTATTGAAAACCGGGCCCTGAACCAGATCACTGTGAAGTACAGTTATCCGCTGCCTTTCATAGACACAGCGTTTGAGTCAATGCACGGGGCGTGCTTCTTCACCATCTAGATCTCAGGAGCGCTTACAACCTGGTGCGTATCTGGGAGGGAGACGAGTGGAAGATGGCGTTCAGTACTACCTCAGGGCATTATGAGTACCTCGTAATGCCATACAGGTTGATGAATGCTTCATCAGTCTTCCAAGCCTTTGTAGACAAACTTTTCAGGGACCTGCACGGGCAGGATGTAGTGGTGTATATTGATGACATTCTGATACACTCCGCTGCACGCGCTGAGCATGTGTCCCTGGTGCGCAGGGTGCTTGGTCGACTGTTGGAGCATGACCTGTACATCAAGGCTGAGAAATACCTGTTCTTCCAGCAGTCCGTTTCCTTCCTAGGGTACCCCATTTCCACCTCAGGGGTGGAGATGGATAGTGACTGCATTTCAGCTGTGCGTAATTGGCCGACTCCCACCACGGTGAAGGAGGTGCAGCGGTTTCTAGAGTTTGCCAATTACTACCGGAGGTTTATCCGGGTTTTGGTCAGGTAGCGTCTCCCATTACCTCACTGCTGAAGGGGGGCCCGGTACATTTGCAGTGGTCGGCTGAGGCTGACAGGGTTTTTGGTCACCTAAGGGCTCTGTTTACCTCGGCTCCCATGCTGGCCCATCCGGATCCCTCTTTGGCGTTCACAGTGGAGGTGGACGCGTCCGAGGCTGGGATAGGAGCCGTGTTCTCTCAGCGCTCCGGCACGCCACCAAAACTCCGCCCCTGTGCCTTCTTCTCGAGGAAGCTCAGCCCGGCGGAGCGAAACTATGATGTGGGGGACCGGGAGTTGTTGGCTGTTGTCGAGGCGTTGAAGGCGTGGAGACATTGGCTTGAGGGGGCTAAACACCCTTTTCTCATCTGGACTGACCACCACAACCTGGAGTACATCTGGGCGGCGAGGAGACTGAATCCTCGTCAGGCAAGGTAGGCCATGTTTTTTACCCGTTTTGTTTTCACCCTTTCCTACAGACCAGGTTCCCAGAATGTGAAGGCAGACGCACTGTCCCGGCTGTATGACACAGAGGAGCGGCCCATGGTACCTACCCCCATACTCCCGGCCTCCTGCCTGGTGGTGCCGGTAGTATGGGAGCTGGACGCGGACATTGAGCGAGCCTTAAGTGCAGAGCCCACTCCCCTCCAATGTCCCGCTGGGCATCTGTACATTCTGTCTGCTGTCCATGACTGGTTGATCTATTGGGTCCACACGTCAGCTTCCTCTGGTCATCCAGGCATCGGTCAGACGGTGCGCTGTTTGAGTGGGATGTACTGGTGGCCTACCTTGGCCAAGGATGTGAGGGTGTATGTTACCTCCTGCTCAGTGTGCGCCCAGTGTAAGGCTCCTAGGCACCTGCCCAGAGGTAAGCTACAACCCTTACCCGTTCCACGACGGCCATGGTCGCACTTGTTGGTCAATTTCCTTACCGATCTCCCCCCCTCACAGGGGAACGCCACGATCCTGGTTGTTGTGGATCATTTCTCTAAGTCCTGCCATCTCCTCCCTCTGCCCGGTCTCCATACGGCCCTACAGACTGCCTTGTTTACGCACGTCTTACGGCACTACGGGGTGCCTGAGGATATAGTGTCTGATCGGGATCCCCAGTTCACGTTGAGGGTCTGGAGGGCATTCATGGAACGTCTGGGGGTCTCGATCAGTCTTACCTCTAGTTTTCACCCCGAGAGTAATGGGTAGGTGGAGAGAGTGACCCAGATTGTGGGTAGGTTTCTGCGGTCTTATTACCAGGACCGGCCGGGGGAGTGGGCGGCATTCGTGCCCTGGCCCGAGATGGCTCAGAACTTGCTCCACCACTCCTCTACTAACCTCTCCCCCTTCCAGTGCGTACTGGGGTACCAGCCGGTTCTGGCGCCTTGGCATCAAAGTCAGATCGAGGCTCCTGCGGTGGACGACTGGTTCAGGTGCACGGAGGAGACATGGGACGCACCGGGGGACCGGGTCTGGCTCTCGACCCGAAACCTGCCCCTCCGCCTGCCTTGCCGGAAGCTGGGGGCGCGGTTTGTGGGGCCATTTAAAGTCCTGAGGAGACTGAACGCGGTTAGTTACAGGAGTAGGAGTAGGAAGGGTACGGTCCGGAGGAGAGATGCTGGGTTCCGGTGGAGGACGTGTTGGACCCTTCACTGCTGCAGGAGTTCCACGGTCGCTGTCCGGATTGCCCTCCACCTCGCCCTCGGGGTCGTCCCCGAGGCCGGTGACGTCCCCGAGGCCGGTGTCGTCCCCGAGGCCGGTGTCGTCCCCGAGGCCGGTGTCGTCCCCGAGGCCGGTGTCTCTGACAATGTACTGCAAATTGAGAAATAGTGTGACTAAAACTCAGTAAAAAGAAGAAAATATACTATGAAAAAAAGATAAATGATTTAAAGAATGATAGTAACAAGCTTTGTATCACTTTGAATATAATTTTGGGCAAAAAGTCAAACTCATTCATTGAATCAGATGGCTCGTTCATCACAAAACCCATTGCCAAATACTTTAATGATTTTTGGGAGGAGAAAACATATGTGTTGTGGCTTTACACCCCCTGCTATATTGTGGATAAAGAGTTACCTGTCTAACAGAGCATCCTTTAATGGAAGCCTCTCCAACATAATCCAGGTAGAATCATGAATTCCCCAGGGCAGCTGTCTAGGCCCCTTAGTTTTTCCAATATTTACTAATGACAAGTCATTGAGTAAAGCCAGTGTGTCTAAGTATGCGGATGACTCAACACTATACATGTCAGCTACTACATCAAGTGAAATCACTGCAACACTTAAAGAGCTGCAGTTAGTTTCAGAATGGGAATAAGTTAGTCCTAAATATTTCAAAACGAAATGCATTTCATTTGGGACAAATCATTCACTAAACCCTAAACCTTAATTCAATCTTGTAATGAATAATGTGGAAATTGATCAAGTTGAGGTGGCTAAACTGCTAAACACTTTAAGAGTTGAATGGTGCAACAGAGTTAAATCTTTAATACTTTTAAGTGTTATCTTAAAACCAGTTCAGCGGGACTCATATGTTCACTGAAAATAGTGTACATTTGACACTTTCAGAGTTAAATATACACCATTGATTTTGTTATGATTAATTCAAAATAGCGTAAAGAATAAATCTGCACTCAACAATAACCACTCAACTTTCTGTAACTCCAATCATTTAAACCCTCAAAGTTACCCCAATCCTGTGCATCTCTCCTACTCATTAGCAGTGCAGATGTTTGAAGGGTTACAGAAGAGAACATGCTATATACATTCATGAAATGTATTCATACAGACAAACATCTAGCATGAGGTCGTAGAACAACACATTGATGTCCCTCTACGAATGTGGAATGTACACTGTGTTACTTTTCTCATGGTCATTCAGTCAGACATGAACTTTGGTAATTCAATCTATGATAAAAAAAAAAATCAGATTTATTTAACCAGGCAAGTCAGTTAAGAACAAATTATTTTTTACAATGATTGCCTACACCGGCCAAACCCAGACAATACTGGGCCAATTGTGCACCACCATGTGGGACTCCCAATCATGGCCAGTTGTGGTACAGCCTGGAATCGAACCAGAGTGTCTGTAGTGATGCCTCAAGCCACTGAGATGCAGTGCCTTAGACCGCTGCGCCACTAGGTAGACCAATAATAATAAGTACTGTGACAGCCAAGTCAAAAGTTGTGCACTATATATGGAATAGGGTGGCATTTTGGATGCAGCCCAGGTCTGTGAGTTTAGGGCAGCGTGTTCCAAACTCGGTCCTCGGGACCCCAAGGTGTGCACGTTTAGTTTTTTGCCCTAACACTACACAGCATATTCAAGTTATTGAAGCTTGATGATTAGTTGATAATTTCAATCAGCTGTGTAGTGCATGGGCAAAAAACAAAACATGCACACCTTGGGGTCCTGAGGACTGAGTTTGGGAAACCCTGAAGTAGATTCCAAAAGTACACAACATTACCAAAAGTATGTGGACACCTGCTCGTCGAACATCTCGTACCAAAATCATGGGCAATAATATGGAGTTGGTCCCCCCTTTGCTAGGAAGGATTTCCACTAGATGTTGGATCAATGCTGCGGGGACTTACTTCCATTTAGCCACAAAAGCATTAGTGATGTCAGGCACTGGTTCGCAGTCAGCATTCCAATTCATCCCAAAGGTGTTCGATGGGGTTGAGGTCGCGTCTTTGTGCAGGCCAGTCATTTTCTCCCACACCGATCTCGACAAACCATTTCTATATGGAGCTCGCTTTGTGCATGGGGGCATTGTCATACTGAAACAGGAAATGGCTTTCCCCAAACTGTGGTCACAAATTTGGAAGCACAGAAATGTCATTGTATGCTGTAGCATTAAGATTTCCCATCACAGCAGACAATCGTTGGTCACCACCTTTCAAAGTATGTAGCGTTCCGCGGATAAAAATTGTGTGTCAACTGCATGAACTTGACAAAAATCATGTGATCAAAGGTCATGATGTTTTGACTGCAGTCAACTGCAAGTTTCTGCAGTTGCTCTTCACCAACTTCATCATGCAGCAATCGCCTGCATTGTGGGAAGCTCTATTGTCAACCAATCACTAGGATGTTTTGGTTTGACCCATGCAAACGTGACCAAAGACATTACCAAAATGACTGAAACAGGAACCAATTTTCCATAATGTATGTGAACACTGGATATATACTACAAATAAATGTGACCGACCGGCTCGATTCTGTCTTATGTAGCAACATTTGAAATTGTGTTTTTTACATTGGATGAAAGTACAGAGTTAGAAAATGGTATATCATACACTACAGTTGGGGAACAATGGGAAAGTAATTCTGCTTTGAAAGTTGATAAACCTCACCTTTGAGAAAATGGCCCTTCAATGTTTTGGTACCCCCTGGAGAGCTCCCCTTTGACTACACCCATTCAGCATCGTTCACACCCTTTAAAGCTTTAACCCCACCCATCTGTTTAAGTTTTCACATGTGAGGCTGTGTACTAAACAAACATTTCTGGACTAAAGACTGGTTATACTACGAGTGTGTTCGGAAATTTTATCTGGAGTTCCAAAGTGTGCTCTGGGCGACTGTAAACTCAGAGCAATGTCAGATTGGCTGTTCGTAAATTAAGAGCGTTTTGCTCTCGCAGCACACACTGGTTGCTCTGGCTTAAAAGTAGGGTTGATCCGAGAGTTTTGACCTAAAAGCAGTCATGCACCCAAGCTAACTGGCTAACGTTGGCTAGCTTGCTAGTTACTTGCAGACAAAAATGTGAAATCTATTTAATCTAACTGCACTGTCCAATTTACAGTAGCTATTACAGTGAAATAATACCATGCCATTGTTTGATGAGAGTGCACAGTTATGAACTTGAAAATGTATCAATAAACCAATTATGCACATTTGGGATGTCTTGATACAACATTTTGAAAAGAAATGCAATGGTTCATTGGATCAATCTAAAACATTGCACATACACTACTGCTAAATTGCGCCTGGGCTGGAATAATACATTATGGCCTTTCTCATGCATTTCAAAGATGATGGTACAAAAAAAATACAAAAAAACGTGTTTTTTTCTTTGTATTTTCTTTTACCAGATCTAATGTGTTATATTCTCCAACATTATTTTCACATTTCCGCAAACTTAAGTGTTTCCTTTGAAATGGTATCACGAATATGCATATCTTGCTTCAATGCCTGAGCTACAGGCAGTTAGATTTGGGTAAGTCATTTAATGCGAAAATTGAAAAAAAGGGTCCAATCCTTTTAAGTAATAGATATATCTCAACATCAACTGTTCAGAGGAGACTGCATGAATCAGGCCTTCATGGTCGGTTTGCTAAAAAGAAACCACTACTAAAGGACAGCAATAAGAAGAACAGACTTGCTTGGGCCAAGAAACACAAGCAATGGACATTAGACTGGTGGAAATCTGTCCTTTGGTCTGATGAGTCCAAATTTGAGATTTTTGGTTCCAACCGAGGTATCTTTGTGGGACTCAGAGTAGGTGAACGGATGATCTTCGCATGTGTGGTTCCCACTGTGAAGCATGGAGGTGGAGGTGTGACGGTGTGGGGGTGCTTCGCTGGTGACACTGCCAGCCAGCACAACGCGATATCTACCCAGAGCATATCGGACTGCTTTTCTCTATCACATCTCCAGATTCCTACCGCAAGCTCTGAACTTTTACTCCGGATCATCGCAGCTAGCTAGCTGCTATCCAAGTGGCTACTCCTGTCTAATGTCTCTGTCCCGAAGCAAGCACCACTTAGCCTGGAGCTAGCCTCGGACTATGCCATTCTCCCGACTAGCAAAATAATTCCATCAGATAATTCCTGGGCTTCAATATCTCTTCTGCCAAATGACCTAGACCCTTTGCTGCCAACACGGAGCCCCGCCGATACATCACAACTGGTCTGCCGACGTAACCGTCCGAGGGGGTATCAACAGACTCTCCCATTACGACGTCCCCCTGAGGCCCGTCTGCTAGCCTGCTGCTAGCGCCGGTCAGCTAGCTGTCTGATTCGGCGTGCATCCAGCTCGCCTAGCTACTCACCGGACCCTATGATCACTCGGCTACACATGCCTCTCCCTAATGTCAATATGCCTTGTCTATTGCTGTTTTGGTTAGTCATTTTTGTCTTATTTCACTGTAGAGCCTCCAGCCCTGCTCAATATGCTATTGCTAGCCCTTATGTTCCACCCCCCACACATGCGGTGACCTCACCTGGCTTAAATGGTGGCTAGAGACAAAACCTCTCATCGTCACTCAATGCCTAGGCTTACCTCCACTGTACTCGCATCCTACCATACCTTTGTCTGTACATTATTCCTTGAATCTATTCTTCCGCGCCCATTAACCTGCTCCTTTTATTCTCTGTTCCGAACGCACTAGATGACCAGTTCTTTAAGCCTTTAGCCGTACGCTTAGCCTATTCCTCGTTTGTTCCTCTGGTGATGTAGAGGTTAACCCAGGCCCTGCAGCCCCCAGCATCACTCCCATTCCCCAGGCGCTCTCATTTGTTGACTTCTGTAACCGTAAAAGCATTGGTTTCATTCATGTTAACATTAGAAGCCTCCTCCCTAACTGTGTTTTATTCACTGCTTTTGCACACTCAGCCAACCCAGATGTCCTAGCCGTGTCTAAATCCAGAATCCTGAAAACTCTGATATTTCCATCCCTAACTATAACATTTTTTAACAAGATGGAACTGCCAAAGGGGGCAGAGTTGCAATCTACTGCAGAGATTGCCTGCAGAGTTCTGTCATACTATCCAGGTCTGTGCCCGAACAATTCGAGCTTCTACTTTTAAAAATCCACCTTCCCAGAAACAAGTCTCTCACCATTGCCGCTTGTTATAGACCCCTCGGCCCCCAGTTGTGCCATGGACACCATATGTGAAATGATTGCCCCCAATCTATCTTCAGGGTTTGTACTGTTTAGGTGACCTAAACCAGGACATGCTTAACACCCTTGCTGTCCTACAATCTAAGCTAGATGCCCTCAATCTCACACAAATCATCAAGGAACCTACCAGGTACAACCGTAAATCCGTAACCATGGGCACCCTCTTAGATACAGTATCATCCTGACCAACCTGCCATCTAAATACACCTCTGCTGTCTTCAACCAGGATCTCAGCTATCACTGCCTCATTGCCTGCGTGCGCAATGCGTCTGTGGTCAAGCGACCACCTCTCATCACTGTCAAACGCTCCCTAAAATACTTCAGTGAGCAGGCCTTTCTAATCGACCTGGCCCTGGTATCCTGGAAGAATATTGACCTAATCCCGTCAGTAGAGGATGCCTGGCTGCTCTTCAAAAGTGCTTTCCTTCCTCTCCATCTTAAATAAGCATGCCCCATTTAAAAAATGCAGAACTAAGAACAGATATAGGCCTTGGTTCACTCCAGACTTGACTGCCCTTGACCAGCACAAAAACATCCTATGGCGTTCTGCATTAGCATCGAATAGCCCCAGCGATATGCAACTTTTCAGGGAAGTCAGGAATCAATATATTCAGTCAGTTAGGAAAGCTAAGGCTAGCTTTTTCAAACAGAAATTTGCTTCCTGTAGCACTAATTACAAAACGTTTTTGGACACTGTAAAGTCCATGGAGAGTAAGAGCACCTCCTCCCAACTGCCTACTGCACTGAGGATAGGAAACACTGCACCCACCAATAAATCGATGATAATCGATAATTTCAATAAGCATTTTACCATGGCTGGCCATGCTTTCCACCTGGCTTCCCCTACCCTGGCCAACATCTCAGCACCCCCTGCAGCCACTTGCCCAACCCCCCCCCCCCCCGCTTCTCCTTCACCCAAATCCAGATAGCTGATGTTATGAAAGAACTGCAAAATCTGGATCCCTACAAATCAGCTGGGCTAGACAATCTGGACCCTCTCTTTCTAAAATTATTAGCCAAAATTGTTGTAAACCCTATTATTTCTAGGGAGTTTTTCCTAGGGAGTTTTTCCTAGCCACCGTGCTTCTTTCACATGCATTGCTTGCTGTTTGGGGTTTTAGGCTGGGTTTCTGTACAGCACTTTGAGATTTCAGCTGATATACGAAGGGCTATATAATTTTTTGGGATTTGATTTGATTTGATTACTAGCCTGTTCAACCTCTCTTTCGTGTCATCTGAAATCCCTAAAGACTGGAAAGCTGCTGCGGTCATCCCCCTCTTCAAAGGGGGAAACACTTTAGACTCAAACTGTTATAGACCTATATCCATTCTGCCCTGCCTTTCTAAAATCTTTGAAAGTTAAGTTAATAAACCTATCACCGACCATTTCGAATCCCACCGTACCTTCTTCACTATACAATCTGATTTCCGAGTTGGTCATGGGTACACCTCAGCCACGCTCAAGGTCCTAAACGATATCATAACCGCCATCAATAAAATTCAGTACTGTGCAGCCGTCTTCATCGACCTGGCCAAGGCTTTCGACTCTGTTAATCACTGCATTCTTATCGGCAGACTCAATAGCCTTGGCTTCTCAAATGACTGCCTAGCCTGGTTCACCAGCTACTTCTCAGATGGAGTTCAGTGACAAATCTTCTCAGATGGAGTTCAGTGACAAGCCTGTTGTCCGGACCTCTGGCAGTCTCTATGGGGTGCCACAGGGTTAATTTCTCGGGCCGACGCTTTTCTCTGTATATATCAATGATGTTTCTCTTGCTGTTGGTGATTCTCTGATCCAACTCTATGCAGACGACACAATTCTGTATACTTCTGGCCCTTCTTTGGACACTGCAAACAAACCTCCAAACGAGCTTCAACGCCATACAACACTCCTTCCGTGGCCTCCAACTGCTTTAAATGCTAGTAAAACTAAGTCCATGCTATTCAACCGATTGCTGCCCGCAACTGCCTTTCCGACTAGCACCACTACTCTGGACGGTTCTGGCTTAGAATATGTGGACAACTACAAATACCTAGGTGTCTGGTTAGACTGTAAACTCTCCTTCCAGACTCGCATTAAGAATCTCCAGTCCAAAATTAAATCTACAATCGGCATCCTATTTCGCAACAAAGCCTCCTTCACTCATGCCGCCAAACATACCCTCGTAAAACTGACTACCCTACGACCCTTGACTTTGGCGATGTCATTTATAAAATAGCCCCCAACACTCTACTCAGCAAACTGGATGTATTCTATCACAGTGCCATCCATTTTATCACCAAAGCCCCATATTTTACCCACCACTGCGACCTGTAAGCTCTCGTTGGCTGGCCCTCACTACATATCCGTCGCCAATCCCACTGGCTCCAGGTTGTCTATAAGTCTTTGCTAGATAAAGCCCCGCCTTATCACAGCTCACTGGTCATCATAGCATCACCCACCCGTAGCACACGCTCCAGCAGGTGTATTGCACTGGCCACCCCCAAAGCCAACACTTTCTTTGGCCGCTATTCCTTCCAGTTCTCTGCTGCCAATTACTGGGACGAGTTGCAAAAATATCTGAAGCTGCAGTTTAATATCTCCCTCTCTAACTTTAAGCATCAGCTGTCTGAGCAGCTTACCGATTACTGTACCTGTACACAGACAATCTGTAAATAGCACACCCGACTACCTCATCCCCATATTATTACTTACCCTCTTGCTCTTTTGCACCCCAGTATCTCTACTTGCACATCATCATCTGCACATCTATCACTCCAGTATTAATGCTAAATTGTAATTATTTTTGCCTCTAGGGCCTATTTATTGCCTATCTCCCAACTCTTCTACATTTTCACACACTGTACACAAATTTTTCGATATTGTTTTTATTTTGTGTTATTGACTACGTTTGTTTATGTGTATCTCTGTGTTGTTGTTTTTGTCGCACTGCTGTGATTTATCTTGGCCAGGTCGCAGTTGTAAATGAGAACTTGTTCTCAACTGGCCTGCCTGGTTAAATAAAGGTGAAATAAAATTTTAAAATAAACACTGTCAGTGATTTATTTCAAATTCAAGGCACACTTAATAACCAGCATGACTACTACAGTATTCTGCAGCGATACACCATCCCATCTGGTTTGCACTTAGTGGGACTATGATTTGTTTTTCAACAGGACAATAACCCAACACACCTCCAAGCTGTGTATAGCCTATTTGAGAAGGAGAGTGATGGAGTGCTGCATCAAAAGACCTGGCCTCCATAATCACCCAGTGTCAACCCAATTGAGATGGATTGGTATGAGTTGGAACTCAGAGTGAAGAAAAAGCAGCCAACAAGTGCTCAGCATATGTGGGATCTCCTTCAAGACTGTTGAAAAAACATTCCTCATGATGCTGGTTGAGAGAATGCCAAGAGTGTGCAAAGCTGTCATCAAGGCAAAGGGTGGCTATTTTGATTTGTTTAACACATTAGAAAGGATTACCTGCACATACTGACCAGCTCATATTATAGGCAGAAGCAGACCAATCCGAACTCATCTCTCGGCATGTCAGCCCACTCATTATCTCTGCCAATCATGGCTAGCGGTAAGGTTGCTTACTTTTTCCGTGGCTAAACCAATTTAACAATTTTATTCGTATTTACAGATGGCATACAAATTTGGAATTAAGGCACATGAAAGTTCACATGTTCCAGAAGGCATTTCTGCCAAAAAAGGTATTTTGATAAAAATGTAAAGTTTACATTCAAATGGCGCTCCTGTGAAGTAGTGAAACAAGTCATATATGTGATACTTGACTCTCTCTCTCTCACTAAGTGATTGTACAATGTATACACTTTGTGAATGTGTGATATTGGGCATTGATACAAGTTTATTTTGATATTATAAAGAAACACCAAAATTGTTTTCTTAGGGGATAGAGTTCTACCAAGAACCGTTTTGATCTGAAGAACCCTTCAGAGGGTTCTAACTAGAACCTTCAACATCCTAAGAACCATTTTGGAAGAAACGGTTCTTTGATGATTCTTTAGAAGGCAAGAATGATTCTTTGGAATGCAAGAAGGCGTCTACATAGAACTATATATCATATTTACCAGCATGCTCTATTTCAGGGTGATTTTCAGAATTGTTTGTTTGAATATTTAGCATGTACATTGATTGATTGATACATTTTTCTAAACGTATCCAATCTGTTAGTAGTCAGACTTATTGCACCCATTACTGAGATGGTTGTTGCAGTTTAGATGATTGAGGTAGTCTAAATCTTCTCCATTTTGGCAGTCATTCTGAAAGTGTATTGCGGGTGAGAAAAATTCCACTTGTTGGATATCCTAGCTGGATTCTAATAGGAATTAAACATCACTTGCAAGCCAGCATAACGGGACTTGCAGGCCTGATGTGGCCTGTAAACCAGGAGTTTCCTAAAGCTACTGTGTTGGGGTGTAACTAGGCCATCAAGGAAATGCCATTTGATATACATTGAGTGTACAAACATTAGGAACACCTCTTTCCATGACATAGACTGAGGAGGTGTATTCAGGTGAAAGCTATGATTCCTTATTGATGTTACTTCTTAAATCCACTTAAAATCAGTGTAGCTGAAGGGGAAGAGACAGCTTAAAGAAATAATTTTAAACCTTGAGACAATTGAGACATGGATTATGTACAGTATGTGTCCCATTCAGAGGGTGAATGGGGAATTAAAAATATTTAAGTGCCTTTGAAAGGGCTATGGTAGTATGTGCCAGGTGCACCAGTTTGAGAGTCAAGAACTGCAACACTGCTGGGTTTTACACTCTCAACACATTCCCATGTGTATCAAGTATGGTCCACCAACCAATGAATATCTAGCCAACTTAACAAAACTGAGGGAAGCATTAGCATCAACATGGGCCAGCATCCCTGTGGAACTCTTTAGACACCTTGTAGAGCCCATGCCCAAGCTAATTGAGGTTGTTCTGAAGTCAAAAGTGGATGCAACTCAATATTAGGAAGGTATTCTTAATGTTTTGTACTCCCAGTGTATGTAAATTGTTGTCATACATAGTTTAATTTTAAAGGCTAATAAGGCTGGTGGATCCATTCAGAGTGTCCTACGAAGAACCCTCCCAATATAAAAGTGTTCTTTGTAGAACCTTTCATAGAGGGTTCTATGCATAACCCTTGACAGAGAGTTCTAGGTATAACCATACAAGGGGTTCTATGAAGAATCCTACATAGATGTCACGGTTGTCGTCGGTGATGGAGGACCAAAACGCAGCAGGTATGTGTATGCTCATCTTGAGAATTTATTAACTTCAAAAAATGAACGTACAAAATAACAAAACAAAAAAACGAACGAACAACTACAAACAGTCTGGCTAGCATAGGCTCAACACAGAACAATCACCCACAAATACCAAACACAAACACACCCTATTATATGGGACTCTCAATCAAAGGCAGATAGACAACACCTGCCTTCAACTGAGAGTCCCAACCCCAATTAACCAAACATAGACATACACTCACTAGACTCCACATAGAAATACCTAAACATAAACCAAAACCCGGAATTACTAAATCAAACACCCTTTTAACAAAACACATCACCCTGAACCACATAAAACAAATACCCTCTGCCACGTCCTGACCAAACTACAAAACAATTAACCTTATACTGGCCAGGACGTGACAGTACCCCCCCCTTAAAGGTGCTACCCCGGAAGCACCTTAACAAAAAATAACCCCAAGCAACACCAAAAGAAAAATTCCCCTTTACTAAAGGGAGGGAAGGGAGGGTGGCTGCCGTCAACGACGGCACTGTGCTACACCCCCCCTCCCCAACCCACCTATTTCTGGAGGTGGCTCCGGCTCAGGCCGTTCCAGGCTGTCTGGGCAGTCTGGCAGCTCGGGACAGTCTGGGCAGTCTGGCAGCTCGGGACAGTCTGGCAGCTCGGGACAGTCTGGGCAGTCTGGCAGCTCGGGACAGTCTGGGCAGTCTGGCAGCTCGGGACAGTCTGGGCAGTCTGGCAGCTCGGGACAGTCTGGGCAGTCTGGCAGCTCGGGACAGTCTGGGCAGTCTGGCAGCTCGGGACAGTCTGGCAGCTCGGGACAGTCTGGCAACTCGGGACAGTCTGGGCAGTCTGGCAACTCGGGACAGTCTGGGCAGTCTGGCAGTTCAGCGCAGTCTGGCCACTCCGGCAGTTCAGCGCAGTCTGGCCACTCCGGCGACTGTTGACTGGCGGGCAGCTCCGACGACTGTTGACTGGCGGGCAGCTCCGACGACTGTTGACTGGCGGGCAGCTCCGACGACTGTTGACTGGCGGTGCTGGGTTTACGCACTTGAAGGCTAGTGCGGGGAGCGGGAACAGGACGAGTCGGACTGGGTTGACGCACTTCCGGGTCCGCACGAGAGACAGGAGCTGGAAACCCAGGGCAATGGAGGCGCACAGCCAGTCTAGATCTTACCTCCTTCACAACCCGCCTTGGCTGGATGGAACTAGTAGCCCTGTACGAGCGGGGTGCTCATACAGGGCAGACTGGGCTGTGGAGGGGCCTGATGGTAGCCGTGCGTAGAGCGGGAGTTGGGTAGCCTGGTCCTCGGAGGCGTACCGGCGACCAGATGCGCTGCGCAGGCATCCTCCTACCAGGCTGGATGCCCGCTCTAGCACGGCACCTGCGAGGGGCTGGAATAACTCGCACCGGACTGTGCGTGGGTATGGGTGAGAGAGTGCGCCTCTCAGCGAAACATAGCGCTCTCCACCCCATACGCTCCTCCATATAACCACGGGTAGCTGGCTTCCGGCTCTTCCTTCGCCTAGCCAAACTACCCCTGTGCCCCTCTTGGGGGTGCCTCTCGTGCTTCTCCCTCAGCGCGTCCATGGCCTCGTACCTCCGCCTCTCCGCCTTGGCTGCCTCAATTTCCCACTGCGGGCGGCGATACTCCCCAGCCTGGTGCCAAGGTCCGGCCCCGTCCAGAACTTCCTCCCAAGTCCACTTCTCCCGCCAGTCCAACTCGAATTCCTTCTGCTCCTTCCTCTGCTGCTTGGTCCTTGAGTGGTGGGTGATTCTGTCACGGTTGTCATCGGTGATGGAGGACCAAAACGCAGCAGGTATGTGTATGCTCATCTTGAGAATTTATTAACTTCAAAAAATGAATGTACAAAATAACAAAACAAAAAAACGAACGAACAACTACAAACAGTCTGGCTAGCATAGGCTTAACACAGAACAATCACCCACAAATACCAAACACAAACACACCCTACTATATGGGACTCTCAATCAAAGGCAGATAGACAACACCTGCCTTCAACTGAGAGTCCCAACCCCAATCAATCAAACATAGACATACACTCACTAGACTCCACATAGAAATACCTAAACATAAACCAAAACCCGGAATTACTAAATCAAACACCCTTTTAACAAAACACACCACCCTGAACCACATAAAACAAATACCCTCTGCCACGTCCTGACCAAACTACAAAACAATTAACCTTATACTGGCCAGGACGTGACAATAGAAGGTTCTAACTAGCATCAAATAGTGTTCCCCTATGGGAACAAACCGAAGATCACTAAATGGTTTTTCTTAGCACTTTTTTTCTAAGAGTGTAGGGCAGACAGAACGGGGTCAATATGATCAGTCCCAACTTTCCCATTCACTGACAGACAGAGAGCATTTTTTTACCTGTCAGAATTGTCCTGTTGATCACTACTGGCGATGTTAGCTAGGCTAACCAGCTATCTAAACATTGTAGTTATCATGGCCAGATTACGTGCCGAGGGGCCTCCCCCAGGGGGCCCCCATTGATTTTGCTGAGTCACTCAGGTATTATAAGACAAAAAAGACCGCTTTAAAACTGAAAAATGTTTTCTCCCCCCCTTGGTAAAAAGTATAGAATTGAAAGGAATGAGCTTTAAAATGGCAACAGTTTGTGGTCGCATGAGTCGTTAGGTGGGGGTCTGTTACTACGCCGATAAACGACAACATCCATCCGGACCTTTGCCATTTAGGAAGCACACTGTATATACAAAAGTATGGATACCTCTTCAAATTACTGGATTTGACTATTTCAGCCATACCCACTGCTGACAGGTATATAAAATCGAGCACACAGCCATGCAATCTCCATAGACAAACATTGGCAGTAGGAATGGCCGTACTGAAGAGCTCAGTGACTTTCAATGTGGCACTGTCATAGGGTGCCACCTTTCCAACAAGTCAGGTCGTCAAATTTCTGCCCTGCTAGAGCTGCCTCGGTCAACTGTAAGTGCTGTTATTGTGAAGTGGACATGACTAGGAGCAACAACGGCTCAGCCGTGAAGTGGTAGGCCACACAGTTTACAGAACGGGACTGCAGAGTGCTGAAACGTGTAGATCGTAAAAATCATCTGACCTCGGTTGAAACACTCACTATTGAGTTCCAAACCACATCTGGAAGCAACATCAGCACAAAAACTGCTCGTCTGGAGCTTCATGAAATGAGTTTCCATGGCTGAGCAGCCGCACACAAGCCTAAGGTCACCATGCGCAATGCCAAGCATCAGGTGGAGTAGTGTAATGCTTGCCACCATTGGACTCCCGAGCAATGGAAACACGTTATCTGGAGTGATGAAGCACGCTCCACCATCTGGCAGCCCAGACGAATCTGGGTTTGGCGGATGCCAGGAGAACGCTACCTGCCCCAATGCATAGTGCCAACTGTAAAACTTGGTGGAGGAGGAATAATGATCTGGGGCTGTTTTCATGGTTCGGGCTAGGCCCCTTAGTTCCAGTGAAAGGAATTGTTAACGTTACAGCATTCAATGACATTCTAGACGATTCTGTGCTTCCAACTTTGTGGCAACAGTTTGGGGATGGCCCTTTCCTGTTTCAGCATGACAATGCCCTCCTCACCGAGCCCTGACTTCAACCCCATCGAACACCTTTGGAATGAATTGGAACTCCGACTGCAAGCGCAAGCATCCGTGCCTGACCTCACTAATGCTCTTGTGGCTACATGGAAGCAAGTCCGCCCAGCAATGTTCCAACATCTAGTGGAAAGCCTTCCCAGAAGAGTGGAGGCTGTTATAGCAGCAAAGGGGGGACCAATTCCATATTAATGCCCATGATTTTGGAATGAGATGTTTGACGAGCAGGTGTCCACATACTTTTGGTCATGTTGTGTATGTGTGACCGGACCTTCTCAAATAGTAGCTCATTACCCTTGGACGTGTGTGTGTGTGTGTGCGTGTGTTTGTGTGTGTGTGTGGGGGGGGGTGGGGGGGGGGTTGTGGACCAAACAGCAGTAGGGTCATTTAACATTTCATAAATAGTGCAGGACAGGAGTATGTTTGGGAGTCAAAATGGAATCTCACTATCGTCGGATTTGAACTTTAATTACCAAATTGGCTGTCCCTCTGTCTGTGACATGAGTTGTGCCGTATTGTGACGGCTTGAGTGGTTGAGAGGCACCGCAGAATTATAGCCTCTTGCATTTAGTTTTCTGGGGTGACATTTAACTGTAAAAAGGAGCATATCCTTTTATTAAATTAATAAATGAAACCTTTCAGGACTGAGCATGGTGATGTCATGCATATTTAACCAACCAACCAGCCCTCTCCCTTCCTTTTTCTCCTGTCTGTCCTCTCTTTTCACTCACAACTAATGAGTTAGCCTTGGAAGTAATTGTCTTATCAATCTCATTAACACTGCTTATTTCTTTCACATGCCTTTTGCACACTGAACAGTTGTGCACTTATCACTGTGCTCTTAAGCAGGTGACAGGGCGCGTGATGAACTCCCAATTTTACTGGGCGGCTGGTCTGGGCAGTTGGTATCAAAGGGGCTTGTTTGGCTCTACCCAGAAAGGTTCCAAGGTTGTGATGCTAATGAAAGGGGATATTAAAGCTCTGGTGTACCGTAATTACACACACCTGCACAGCAGAACTTGAGGACAAAAATCTGAACAAGAGAGTGGTGTAGGAATCCTTCTCTCTCTCTCTCTCTCTCATCTTCTCTCTCTCTCTCTCTCTCTCTCTCTCTCATCTTCTCTCTCTCTTCTTCTCTCTCTCTCCTTTCTCTCTCTCTCTTCCTCTCTCTGCTCTCTCTCTCTCATCTCCTCACTCTCTCTCTCTCCGTCTCCTCCTCTCCTCTCTCCTCTCTCTCTCTCATCCGTCTCTCTCTCTCTCTCTCTCTCTCTCTCTCTCTCTCTCTCTCTCCTCTCTCCTCTCTCTCTCTCTCTCCTCTCTCTCTCTCTCTCTCTCTCTCTCTCCTCTCTCTCTCTCTCTCTCTCTCTCTCTCTCTCTCTCTCTCTCTCTCTCTCTCTCTCTCTCTCTCTCTCTCCTCTCTCTCTCTCTCTCCACCAGCTGTGTAGTGTTAGGGCGAGAAACTAAAATTGCACTCCTTGGGGTCCCAAGGCCCAAACCTAACTTAATCTATGACCTGACCATCACCATATGCATTACTGCCCCACAATGGCAATAAGTGACATTCCCAAAAACTTTACAACACATAAATGGCTCCAAGCCTCTCACACATAGGCTACTTTCTGTCCCTAACACTAAAACTTAAATTAAATAATATAAAAATATAATGTTTTCATAAACATTTAACTAAATCAAAACTAGTAAAATGGATTTGAAAAGGAACTGAAACTAATCTGAATTTCTAAAATAAATCATAAAACAAAAAAAAGTGAATATATGAACTCAAAACTATAATAACCTTGCTGCTAGCACAGCAGTCATGGACATGTCACCATACCCACCTGAACAGCGATACAAAGCCGAGTAGCAGGAGAGGAAAAAATGTAATCATGTTACAGGTTTTGTTGTGTCAGCATGTGCATCTTCCCTGGTCTGACAGATAGCCCAATTAACCTAATTTACCACGTCTCACCTCGTTCTTCTAACGAGCTCCGCTGGGCCCTTGTTACAATGACGAGCTGCTGAAAACCAGGGACCATTGGTGCGCTTTCCGATTGCATTTGTCCTGCAATTATTCAGGTATCCAAGAAAATGGATGAATCTCAAAAAGTACCCCATTTCCTATGTAGTGCACTATTTTTGACCAGGGCCCATTTTCAAAGGTAGTGCACTATTTAAGAAATATGGTGCTATTTGGGATGCAGTGAATAGCGACAATATGCTCATACTGTTCTGTAGGAGGCAGTGGCGGTTCTAGACCATTTCAACTGGGGGGGCCAAGCTGGGGCCAATGTACTGTTAGAGGGGCCAGTTACATTAGACGTTATTGTTGTCTTATCGTTTTGCATGTGGTACGATACTGTTGTGTTCCGCCTAAAGCCGTCCCTCTAGAAAATGTGTGGGTTAAATTAGTATTCCGCGTTGCCACTGTCTAATAATGGATGCAAAAAAAGAACGATAGCAAACATTAGTTATGTAAAAAATATTTCATACTCCACATTTAGGGGGGCCACAAGGGGGTCCAAAATTGTTGTCACAAGGGCACTGGCCCCCCTTGGCCCCCCCTCAGAACCGTTGGTGGTAGGAGGCAGGAGCAGTTTTTTTCTTTCACCATGTTGTTCATTATGACTGTATATCATGCAGGCCCGGATACACTAGGGGGCAAATGAGGGCTTAGTCCCTTAGTTGTAAACTTGTGCCCCCTCAGATTTAGTTTTATGTCCCTATAGAAAAATAGCAAAACAATTCTAATGATTGAGTGACGCTGTGTCAGCACAATGGACAGAGCTCACCACCATGTGCGTAGGGCGGCTACCTAACCTAGCCACTGGGGCGGTTCGGTATTACTCCTTTGGGTTTCCATAAAAAGCGGGAAAAAATGCTTCTCATCTGTGGTAGGCTACATGAATAATCTGATACGCCTCTGCCTGTAATATTGTATTTTGATTTATAAGGGCGTGGTCAAGTTTACCGTTGAAGCTCCTTCACTCAGCTCTGCCTTACACCCCACCACTACAGAGTTAAGTTAGCTTCTTAGCTAGCTGTAAAAAATGTTAGTGTTATTAGCCATTGCCTATTTAGCTAGCTCGAACCAGCTAATCTGCCACTGCCACTATATATATATATATCAGAAATTGGGTTCACCAAAGTACCCACCCAAACACCTGGCTACTGCTAAAAGTTGTGACAACATTGTGAAGTTCCTCTCTGACATCAAATGCACTCATTCGTACAATTCAGATTTAAGACTCAAGGCTACAGGGCTGCTGATGGTTTACAGCCACCATGGTACACAGAATCCTCAGTATTCTCGATCCTCCAAACAAATTACTCCAGGCAAAAGCAACGGATCTTTACACTGGAGTCAATGTGGTCTGCTGTGCATTGGAGTGCGTTGAGATGCTAAGGTGTGACTGTCACGAATCCCATCGAAGGTGGCTCCCCTGCCTGCTCGGGCGGCGCTCGGCGGTCGTCGTCACCGACCTACTAGCCGCCGCTGATCCTTTTTTCCTTTTCGTTTGGTATGTCTTATTGTTTGCACCTGTCCCTCATTTTGTTTATTGATTTTGGTTATTTAAGCCTGGTTAGCCCGCCCAGTGTTGTGCGGGATTATTTTAGCGTCAGGTTGTAATTTATCGTTGGATGTGCTGGCGTTTATTTACTACTTATTAATTGCAGGCTGTTCACCTGTTTTGGGCACTTGGCAATTTACCCATGCCGTTTGTGTTGGCGTTTATCGTGTTGGCTTTTGTTTAAATAAACACGAAGTTCTGTACCTCTGCTCTCTGCGCCTGACTCCTACCACCACTCCTAGCAACCGTCTGACAGAATCCCGCACCAACTATGGAGTCAGCAGGAGCAGCCTCCCCTCCTCTCCCATCGATGGAGGAACGGGTCCTTCACCATACCACCATCCTCCACCGAATCGGCTCAGCGATGGAGCAGATGATGGAAAGGATGGACCGATGGGAGAGGAGTGGCCTCCCTACCGCATCCCCAGCACCAAATCCCCCTCCACCATCTACCCCTCCACCGACGTCCGGACCCGGAGCCCTACGCCTGGCTCTCCCCAGGGAGTACGATGGAGCGGCGGCTGGGTGCCAGGGGTTCCTGCTACAGTTGAATTTGTACCTGGCTACCGTTTGTCCAACTCCCTCGGGAGAGGAGAGCGTAAGCGTCCTCGTCTCCTGCTTAACGGGACGTGCCCTGGAGTGGGCCAACGCAGTGTGGTATGGCCCAGACTCGGCAAGGGATCATTACCCCGAGTTCACCCGCCGTTTCCGGGCCGTGTTCGACCACCCAGCTGAAGGCCGGGCGGCGGGTGAACGGCTGTTCCACCTGCGTCAGGAGACGAGGAGCGCACAGGACTTTGCTCTGGAGTTCCGGACCTTGGCTGCTGGAGCGGGGTGGAACGACAGGGCCCTGATGGACCACTATAGGTGTAGCCTCCGGGAGGACGTCCGCCGTGAGCTAGCCTGTCGGGACACTACCCTGTCACTTGAGGAACTGATCGACATGTCCATTCGTCTTGACAATCTGCTGGCTGCGCGCGGGCGTCCAGACGGGGCCCTGTTGGTTCCACCTCCAGGTCCTCCAGCTCCCATACCTATGGAGCTAGGGGGGGCCGCGTCCAGGGGAACCGGAGGAGGAGGCTCCCCTTGTCCCCAGTGTGGTCGGAGAGGACACACTACCGACCGGTGCTGGGGGAGCTCCTCTGGGAATCGGGATGGCAGGCGGAGCACTCCTTGTCCATCTCAGGTGAGTAAGCACCAACCTCACCCAGAGCCCCCTGTTGGTCACATGTTCGTTTTAGTAACTTTCCCCTTGTTTTCTCCCTCTTTTCAGCATAAGGCGCTAGTCGATTCAGGCGCAGCTGGAAACTTTATGGATCGTGGGCTCGCATTAAGGCTAGGGATTCCCCTGGTATCGTTGGACCAACCTTTCCCCGTGCACTCCTTAGATAGCCGACCATTAGGGTCAGGACTGGTCAGGGAGGCCACGGTGCCACTGGACATGGTAACGCAGGGGGATCATGGGGAACGGATTAGTCTCTTCCTCATTGATTCTCCTGCGTTTCCAGTGGTGCTGGGGATTCCCTGGCTGGCCAATCACAATCCCAATATTTCGTGGAGACAGGGGGTTCTCAGAGGGTGGTCAGAGGAGTGCTCAGGCAGGTGTAAGGGAGTTTCCATCGGTGCGACGACGGTGGAGAGTCCAGACCAGGTTTCCACAGTGCGCATTCCCTCAGAATATGCCGATTTGGCTATCGCCTTCTGTAAAAAGAGGGCGACCCGATTACCACCTCATCGACGAGGGGATTGCGTGATAAATCTCCAGGTAAACGCGGCACTTCCCAGGAGTCATGTGTACCCATTGTCACAAGAGGAGACGTTGGCTATGGAGACATATGTCACGGAATCTCTGAGACAGGGGTATATACGGCCCTCCATGTCACCCGTCTCCTCGAGTTTCTTTTTCGTGAAGAAAAAGGATGGAGGTTTGCGCCCGTGCATTGATTATAGAGGTCTAAATTCCATCACAGTAGGGTTCAGTTACCCACTACCTCTCATCGCTACGGCGGTGGAATCATTTCACGGCGCGCGTTTTTTCACGAAACTGGACCTCAGGAGCGCTTACAATCTGGTGCGTATCCGGGGAGGAGACGAGTGGAAAACCGCGTTCAGTACCACATCGGGCCACTATGAGTACCTCGTCATGCCGTACGGGTTAAAGAATGCTCCAGCCGTCTTTCAATCCTTTGTTGACGACATTCTCAGGGACCTGCACGGGCAGGGGGTGGTGGTGTATATTGACGACATCCTGATTTATTCCGCCACCCGCGCCGCGCATGTCTCCCTGGTGCGCAAGGTGCTTGGACGACTGCTGGAGAATGACCTGTACGTCAAGGCTGAGAAATGTGAGTTTTTCAAACGAGCCGTTTCCTTCCTGGGGTATCGCATTTCCACCTCGGGGGTGGTGATGGAGGATGACCGCGTTAAAGCCGTGCGTAATTGGCCGACTACGACCACGGTAAAGGAGGTGCAGCGGTTTTTACTGTTTGCCAATTACTACCGGAGGTTTATCCGGGGCTTTGGTCAAGTTGCGGCTCCCATTACCTCACTGCTGAAGGGGGGTCCGGCGCGCTTGCACTGGTCGACAGAGGCGAACAGAGCGTTCAGTCGCCTGAAGGAGCTGTTTACCGTTGCTCCAGTGCTGGCTCATCCGGATCCCTCTTTGGCATTCATAGTGGAGGTGGACGCGTCCGAGACTGGGGTGGGGGCCGTGCTATCACAGCGCTCGGGCACGCCACCCAAACTCCGCCCGTGCGCTTTCTTTTCTAGGAAGCTGGGGCCGGCGGAGCAGAACTGTGACGTGGGGGACAGGGAGTTGTTAGCTGTGGTCAAGGCCCTGAAGGTGTGGAGACATTGGCTTGAGGGGGCTAGGCACCCTTTCCTCATCTGGACTGACCACCGTAATCTCGAGTACATCCGGGCAGCTAGGAGACTGAATCCGCGTCAGGCCAGGTGGGCCATGTTCTTTACCCGTTTCCGGTTCACGATCTCTTATCGGCCAGGTTCACAGAACACGAAGGCCGACGCACTGTCCCGCCTATATGACACCGAGGATAGGGCCATCGATCCGGCTCCCATTCTTCCGGCGTTGTGTTTGGTAGCTCCGGTGGTATGGGAGCTGGACGCAGAGATCGAGCGGGCGTTACGGTCGGAACCTGCACCATCGCAGTGTCCGGCAGGTGTTCAGTACGTACCGCTTGGTCTCCGTGATCGATTGATTCGATGGGCCCATAATCTCCCCTCTTCGGGTCACCCTGGGATTGAGAGGACAGTGCGGAACCTGAGGGGGAAGTACTGGTGGCCCACCTTGGGTAAGGACGTGCGGTTCTATGTTTCCTCCTGCTCGGTGTGCGCTCAGAGCAAGGCTCCTCGACACCTGCCTAGAGGGAAATTACACCCCCTCCCCGTTCCACAGCGGCCGTGGTCACACTTGTCAGTGGACTTCCTCACTGATCTTCCCGTATCTCAGGGGAACACCACTATCCTGGTCGTTGTGGATCGGTTCTCGAAGTCCTGTCGTCTCATCCCGTTGCCCGGTCTCCCTACGGCTCTGCAGACTGCGGAGGCACTGTTTACCCATGTCTTCCGGCACTACGGGGTGCCCGAGGACATCGTTTCTGATCGGGGTCCCCAGTTCACGTCCAGAGTTTGGAGGGTGTTCATGGAACGTTTGGGGGTCTCGGTCAGCCTGACCTCGGGTTTCCACCCCGAGAGTAATGGGCAGGTGGAGAGGGTGAACCAAGAGGTGGGTAGGTTTCTAAGGACGTATTGCCAGGACCGGCCCAGAGAATGGGCGAGATACGTGCCATGGGCAGAAATAGCCCAAAATTCTCTACGGCACTCATCTACCAACATGTCACCGTTCCAGTGCGTGTTGGGCTACCAGCCGGTCCTGGCTCCATGGCACCAGAGCCAGACCGAGGCTCCTGCGGTGGAGGATTGGGTGCAGCGCTCGAAGGACACCTGGAGAGCCGTCAAGGACGCACTCACAAAGGCGAGTGGACGGCAAAAGAAGAGCGCTGACCAGCACCGCAGTGAGACCCCTGTGTTTGCACCAGGGGATCGAGTCTGGCTCTCGGCTAGAAACCTGCCCCTCCGCTTGCCCTGCCGGAAGCTGGGCCCGCAGTGTGTAGGGCCGTTTAAAGTCCTGAGGAGGATAAACGAGGTGTGTTACCGATTACAACTTCCATCTTACTACCGTATTAACCCCTCGTTTCATGTGTCTCTCCTCAGGCCGGTGGTGGCTGGTCCCATGCAGGAAGGTGAGGTGCCAGAGGTTCCTCCCCCCCCGCTGGACATTGGGGGGTCCCAGGCGTATAGGATACGCGCCATTCTGGACTCCAGACTTCGGGGGGGGGGGCCTACAGTACGGCGCGGAGGGGTACGGCGCGGAGGAGAGGTGCTGGGTACCCAGGAGGGACATTTTGGACCCCCCACTACTGAGGGAGTTCCACCGCCTTCATGGGGATCGCCCTGCCCCTCGTCCTCCGGGTCGCCCTCGAGGTCGGTGGCGGCGCGCTGCGGGAGCCGCGCGTCAGGAGGGGGGTACTGTCACGAATCCCATCGAAGGTGGCTCCCCTGCCTGCTCGGGCGGCGCTCGGCGGTCGTCGTCACCGACCTACTAGCCGCCGCTGATCCTTTTTTCCTTTTCGTTTGGTATGTCTTATTGTTTGCACCTGTCCCTCATTTTGTTTATTGATTTTGGTTATTTAAGCCTGGTTAGCCCGCCCAGTGTTGTGCGGGATTATTTTAGCGTCAGGTTGTAATTTATCGTTGGATGTGCTGGCGTTTATTTACTACTTATTAATTGCAGGCTGTGCACATGTTTTGGGCACTTGGCAATTTACCCACGCCGTTTGTGTTGGCATTTATCGTGTTGGCTTTTGTTTAAATACGAAGTTCTGTACCTCTGCTCTCTGCGCCTGACTCCTACCACCACTCCTAGCAACCGTCTGACAGTGACAGCGAGTTCAAAGCCATTAGGACACATATCAGTGCTGGTGGCGCACCAGCTCCAATCAAACGATGATGTTATGTAAGTACAAATCTCCAGCAATACTTGGTGGACAGTAGGCCAGTAGGCATGACAGACGAAAAGAGCGTAAAAGACTGTTCTTGGATGCTGACATTGGTGAAATGTCTAGTGGTTTTTGTGGTTGTAAATGGAACTGTACGTACTGGAAACGAGTTTATGCTAGGCTGGCATTGCTTAATTGATTATGTGGGCTGAATTTGATCCATATAATTTTATTGTGCCATATCACAACATGCTTGCATTCATTCGATCACATTGGCAGTTGTGTTGGTATTCTGGGCCAAAACTGTATTTTTGTTTGCAGGTATGAATAACAAGGCTACTACTTTCAGCATTTAGTGTGCATTATTTTGGTAAGACAGCTGTGTGTACGGCTGCATTCACATAGGCTGTTTGTAATATGTGAATTACCCTATCTATCTTGTACCCTATATTCATTACCAAAACGGCCTTGCTTTAGTGCGTCCACTGTCCATTGTGCTGATACAGCGCAGTAGAGATAGGCTACATACAGTATTTTGCACCAACCTATCACTTCAAAAGCACTCAATCAATGGTCTCTGAGTCTTTGCATTTGAACTTTATGTTTATTGTGGCATAGTGTGATATAAGCAGAATTTAATAAATTTCAATGCAATAATCCCCCCCCCCCACCGCCCGTCACCAATTTTAACTGCCCCCTTAGTCACTTTGTCCTGGCGCTGGGTCTGATACCATGACTCATGTCTGCTGTTCCAGTTGTGTGATCCATCTGAAATGATCGGAAAACACACCTGTGAGTATTTAGTCACATTCATGGAGCGGTTCTTTGCCAGACTACATCAATAAGACAACCTATCACACCTTGACCTTGGAAATGGAATGAAAAGAATGGAAAGAAAGACAGACACTACAATAACATACAGAATACATTTGAATAGAATTGACCAATGATTCGTTTGAAAGGGGCATGCAAAATCAATCCACCCACTGTCCCAAAAAAGACACACTGAATATTAGGATAATCCAATGTCGGTGGCATAAGTTAAATATGTACGCCTCCATGCAGAGATCTGAGCTATTTTACTTTCCATGGAGCACTCGGTACAACACACCACCTCCACACAGTGTGAACAGAACACCACTGGGATTGACAGAGCATGATTAGCATGTGGGTTTTAATTGCAGTTGTACAGTACTCCAGGTCTCCTGGATACCAGCCACTTCTACGATTGACTTTTCTTTGATATTTCCTACTGTAACTTTTAAGTGGGTCATATTCTACTTTTCTACTTTCCTTCCTATTTTTTTCAATTGAACCTGTAGACTATTGGACACTCACATGACTTTGTAAAACCCTCAGTTTGTCAGTTATCTGGTCTTTATTCTGATCATGTTGCTCTATAGGATGCTAACGTGTTTTCCCCCTCCCTGACCTTCATTAGAGAGAGAGAGACACAAGTTGCATTCCAAAAGGCACCCTATTCGCTATATAGAGAACTACTTTTTACCAGGGCACATAGATAGGGTGCTATTTGGGATGCAACCAGTAATAAGGTTGCAGGCTCTGCCTCTTCCTTTGCGGTACCGGCCACAGCTGCCTGTGGAGATACTGATGCAGTCCAGAGTGTGCAGTTTGGGAGGCCACTTTAAATCTGCACCTTGGCAGGGGGCTCGTTTGGCCTCTCCAAATCAAGGTGCAATTAGCACCTGGCAGCAACTGGCACTTCAAACATACTTACGATTACGATATATCTAAATCAAAGTGTTTTTTGAAAGAGAGAAATATCTGTTGATAAATGGTGTGTGTGTGTGTGTGTGTGTGTGTGTGTGTGTGTGTGTGTGTGTGTGTGTGTGTGTGTGTGTGTGTGTGTGTGTGTGTGCAAATGCATGAATATCAAAGTACAGTGAGATCCAAAAGTATTGGGACAGTGACAAATGTTTTGTTGTTTTGGCTCTGTACACAAATATCATACCCCCAAGACATGCTAACCTCTCTCCTTATCTCCATAACAGGGGAGGTTAGCTGGGGGGGTATGATATTTGTGCATCTGTAACTTTCTCACTCATTATTATTCACGATTCATTCAGGATTATCCGTAGTCATGGTAGCATCCACATTAATGTAGACGTGTTTAGAAAAATATATTATTCTTATTTACAATAAAAGTGAATCCAAAATGACACAATACATTATTTACCATTAATTTATATTGGGCACAAAATTATCTGAAACACAACCAAAACAAACAGCAAATGCATCCAACAAAGTGCAGTCACAATCTTGATGTAGTCATTGCGTGCTATGAATATGGGACCAAATACTTAACCTTTTACTACTTTAATACACATATAAGTGAATTTGTCCCAATATTTTGGTGCCCTAAAATGGTGGCACTATGTACAAAAAGTGCTGGAATTTCTAAACGGTTCACCCGATGTAGCTGAAAATATCCTCAAATGAATGCTGACAGTATGCATTTAACCTCAGTCATTGTATCACTTCAAATCCAAAGTGCTGCTGGCTTGAAAGCTTTTGAAGGAACACGTTGCAGCAGGTATTGATGCTTGTTCACATTAGATAGAGTCCCAGGTAATATGCAAACATTATTGAGATTGTGCTGCATTGATCTGTGTCAAAATATAACGAGTGCTTGAATAAACACAGGACAGCTTGGCAGAAACCTTTGCCTTCCTTTCCCTTCCCTCCTTACGGAAAACAGACATGATTTCCCATGTGAAAATCTAACTCTCACATGTGGAGTTTCAGTGCCTTGCAAAAGTATTCACCCACATTTGCATTTTTCATATTTCGTTGTATTACAACCTGGAATTTAAATGGATTTTTATTTGGATTTCATATAATGGACATACACAAAATATTCCAAATTGGTGTAAGGATATGAAAAAAAACGGAAAAGTGGTGCGTGCATATGTATTCACACCGTTTAATATGAAGCCCCTAAACAAGATCTGGTGCAACCAATTACCTTCAGAAGTCACATAATGCGTTGAATAAAGTCCACCTGTGTGCAATCTAAGTGTTACATGATCTCTGACGTGATGTCAGTATATATACACCAGTTCTGAAAGGCGACAGAGTCTGCAACACCACTGAGCAAGGGGCATCACCAAGCAAGTGGCACCATGAAGACCAAGGAGCTCTCCAAACAGGTCATGGACAAAGTTGTGGAGAAGTACAGATCAGGGTTGGGGTTATAAAAAAATACCAGAAACTTTGAAAATCCCATGGAGCACCATTAAATCCATTATAAAAAAATTGGAAAGAATATGGCACCACAACAAACCTGCCAAGAGAGGGCCACCCACCAAAACTCACGGACCAGGCAAGGAGGGCATTAATCAGAGAGGCAACAAAGAGACCAAAGATAACCCTGAAGGAGCTGCAAAGCTCCACAGCGGAGATTGGAGTATCTGTCCATAGGACCATTTTAAGCCGTATACTCCATAGAGCTGGGCTTTACGGAAGAGTGGCAAGAAAAAAGCCATTGCTTAAAGAAAAAAATAAGCAAACACATTTGGTGTTCGTCAAAAGGCATGTGGGAGACTCCCCAAAGATATTGAAGAAGGTACTCTGGTCAGATGAGACAAAAATTGTTGTTTTTGGCCATCAAGGAAAACGCTATGTCTGGCACAAACCCAACACCTCTCATCACACCGAGAATACCATCCCCTCAGTGAAGCATGGTGGTTGCAGCATCAAGCTGTGGGGATGTTTGTCATTGGCAGGGACTGGAAAATTGGTCAGGAATGATGGATGGCGCTAAGTACAGGGACATTTTCGGGGGAAACCTGTTTGTCTTGCAGAGATTTGTGACTTGTATGGAGGTTTACTCTCCAGCAGGACAATGACCCTAAGCATACTGCTAAAGGAACACTCAAGTGGTTTAAGGAGAAACATTTAAATGTCTTGGAATGGCCTAGTCAATGCCCAGACCTCAATCCAATTGAGTATATGTGGTATGACTTAAAGAATGCTGTACACCTGCAGGAACCCATCCAACTTGAAGGAGCTGGAGCAGTTTTGCCTTGAAGAATGGGTGAAAATCCCAGTGGCTAGATGTGCCAAGCTTATAGAGACATATCCCAAGAGACTTGCAGCTGTAATTGCTGCAAAAGGTGGCTCTACAAAGTATTGACTTTGGGGGGGGGTGAATAGTTTTGCACACTCAAGTTTTATTTTTTTTGCCTTATTTCTTGTTTGTTTCACAATATAAAATATTTTGCATCTTCAAAGTGGTAGGCATGTTGTGTAAATCAAATGATACAACCCCCCCAAAAATCTATTTGAATTCCAGGTTGTAAGGTAACAAAATAGGAAAAATGCCAAGGGGGTGAATACTTTTGCAAGACACTGTTCACTTTCAAATATGAAAAACTTGCGCGTGATAGTGTAACTCTCACATGTGGAATTGCATTTGAAAAATGTTGTTGAAATGTTGTGGTTTTTCTGAAAGAGCCTACTTCAGGCAATGCTGTTTTTGCAACAAGAAAGGTACAGTCGGGTCAAGCAATGCTGTCAAAATATATGATTCTATAAAGGCATGATGGGAGTAGTGCCGTATTGTGATGACTTGAGAGGTTTTAGAGGTACCCAACATTTTTGCTTATATGTTGTTTTTGTAAGAAATGTTAAGTGGAGCAAAGCTGTCAAAAGATATGATTTGAAATAGTGCTTTACCTCAACTCCTTCCAACCATGCTCTGCTCGGTCTTAGGATGTTTGGGAACTATTGTTTGAGTGTAGCTCTAAAAGCTCAAGGATTACTTGGGGATGACAGGGAAGAGGAGAGGCGAGAATGGCAACCTTACATTTCTCAAAAATCAATCCCACTCCATCAATAATTAAATGGAGAGCACTAAATCTGTTAATTGGATAAACCTGGATAAATGATTATTCCTAATCTGGAAAAGTGATTTGAACAGTGATAGTGTAGAAATCATTTGAAACAATCATTGGAAGGAGATACATTGGCAGTTGTCCACCAATAAAGAGCTAAATTCTCTATTTTGAAAGGAAATTAATGAATAACACAGATCTCAATAGTTCATCTCCCTCATGCAGAATAGACAGTGGAGAAATAGCTGAGAAAGTAAAGTGTGCCATTTTAATTTATTCTAATGCAGCACAGAGGGAACTTGATAATGAAGTTGGCAAGCAGCACTAACTTTTATTTGAACTGTAAAAATTGATGAATCAGTCTCTGGCTAGTGGCGGGTGCAGTTAAGATCCACTATCCTCCTGATCTCCTTAGTCAGCCACTTGGGCCAAGATTTGTATACCTCTATCGATCCCATTAGGCCACGGTGCCCATTAGGGCATGGTGCCCTTCAATAGAATACCCTTCTAAATGTGTAAGGTGGGATCAATTCTCCTCCTCCATTTGAATCACAAAGCGTGGAAATTGCATCTCGTTTCAGTGATACCCTCATTTTGGAGCATTGAGCTAGATGGCATAATGGTTGCAGACGCTGTCGAGAGCAATAGTGCAATGATAAGCTCTACATATGCCTCGTTGCTTTTTCAAATTTTCCAAGCCGTTACATGTTGTGGAAACATAGATATTGATTTCACATTTGTCTTTTCTTTTGCATACTGTACTAAAGTATACTGTAATGTAATGCTCATGAGTCTATACAGATCCTTCACTATTCTGGCTGACACCTTTCCTGCTGTGAACTACAATGAACAGAAAGTATGTGTAGCAGGTAGTCCCAGAGAGCTGTAAATTAATTGTGAAATGGATGGGAGCTGAGCCACATATTTAAAAAAGACAGCATTCCCTTTACGTTCATTCTAGTCAAGTGAGGGGAAAGCTGTAGAAACCTTGTCATGTATAATCTCTCTCACTTCCTGTAAGTATTTTTCTGTAATGCCGGGCGTACATTACACGACTTTCAAACTCCGAACATCGCTGAGCCTCTCACATTAAACGTCCATCTTTCCTGTAGTTTTTTGAGTTACCAATGTAGTAGTGTGAAAACTTAACGATTTGGCACAGACGGGGGTCACGCACTACAAGATTCTTCACTTGGTCGTGAGGATTCTCAATACCACGCCATCCCGTGGAAACAATGAGTGATGATGTTATTAGATTGTTAATGTAGCTAGATTGAGCTGTGACAATGAAAACATTGCTTGTGAACTTCATAGCTATAAAGATTTGACACTTTGGTTAAAATCAAGTAGAAAGGCATTATAGTAGTAGTCATCGCTCCTGCTCGAGAGTCTAGACATTCTGGGTGATGCGATACACCGTCATCATCTCACTGACTTCTTCTCTGCCGAGCTCTCATCGGCTATTGTTGATCACCGTACTCAAAACATGCACATCTGACACAAGAGCATTTTAAGATTTTATGCGAATTAAACATGTTTGAAGGTGAGCCATCAGATTGCTTCTCTTACCCGCTCACATTAAACGAGCCTCGGTGATGGCCGCGCACCCCGAGTAGGCAAGGACATGGGGATATTGTTTCCAATCTCATGAACTTGTCTTGGACAGCTTAATTGGGGCCAAAGTCATGTAGTGTACGCCCGACTTAAGTCTTCCAACATTATGGACATTTTGAGTTATTCTTCAAACAATATTAACAACACATGTAATGTTCGCTATGAATATGAATTAAAATATGCCTTTGTATCATCTTCATTACTTATTTTTTGCGACATCAGTCAAAAAAATGAAGCAAAAAAAAAAAAAAAAAAAATTGTCACGGTCGAAATCATATTAACACCCCACTTGTGCCGTGCATGTGAATGGCTCATAATCATGACACGATAGTGGCCTCACATTTCTCCTCGACATCTATTCCCTGATTTGAGACAGTTTCATCCCTAACAGTCTCAACTCATGTGCTGCAGCAAACAACCCATTGTGTCTAGCCTTCATTTTCTTTTTTTCCATTGTTCTAATTTATATCCTCTGGACATGATTCTCATTGTCAATCAATTCTGGATGATTGAATAGCCTCGTCAGACTTCCCTCGAATCCTAGCACTCCTCTGCAGTCTTGGCAGGGGGGCGAGACGGGGGACAGGTGACATAGCTTGACTCCTCCGCTACTCGCGACACTTTGGCAAATCAGCCTTTGGGGCTACATTGTAGGAACTCAGACTGCAGACTGACAATCACTCGCACCACATTTTCAGCCATTTTCAGCCTCCGTGCTCTGATGTGAGGGTGCAAATTTTTCAGACAAGGGTAATGTATTGCACTGGTTCATTGCGAGGCACTGGGTCACTCCTCGTATTGCACTTCTTTGTCCGTTGCAATCAAAATTGTACCAATCAAATTCACCTTCTGTTTTCATGAAAGTTATTATTAACAGGCACTTAAATCAAAATGTCGTTACTTTTACATTATTGGAAATCCATGCCTTTCTTTTGTCAGAAGTGTTTAGCCTCAGTGACACCAGTGTAAGAGGCAATCTTCTTAACACTGTTTTCAATCTAATATATACTGAGCAAAAATATCAACGCAACATGTAGAGTGCTGGTCCCATGTTTCATAAGCTGAAATAAAAGATCCCAGACATTTTCATACAAACAAAAAAGTTGTTTTTCTCTCAACTTCTGTGCCCAATTTTTTGGGGATTATATCCCCTGCTAGTGAGCATTTATCCTTTGCCAAGATAATCCATCCACCTGACAGGTGTGGCATATCAAGAAGCTGATTAAACAGCACGATCACTACAAAGGTGCACCTTGTGCTGGGGACAATAAAAGGCCACTCTAAAATGTGCTGTTTCGTCACACAACACAATGCCACAGTTTTGAAGGAGTGTGCAATTGGCGTGCTGAATGCAGGAATGTCCACCAGAGCTGTGGCCAGAGAATGTAATATTAATTTCTATCCATTTGGCAATACGTCCAACCGGCCTCACAACCATAGACCACATGTCCACGCTGGCCCAGGACCTCACATCCATTTTCTTCACCTGTGGGATCGCCTGAGACCAGCCACCTAGACATCTGACGAAACTGTGGGTTTGCACAACCGAAGAATTTCAGCACAAACGGTCAGCAACCGTCTCAGGGAAGCTCATCTGTGTGCTTGTCGTCCTCACTACGATATTGACCTGAATGCAGTTTGGAGTTGTGACTGACTTCAGTGGGTAAAGGTATACATGTGATGGCCAATGGCACGCTGGAGAAGTGTGCTCTTCATGGATCAATCCTGGTTTCAACTGTACCGGGCAGATGGCAGACAGCGCTTATAGTGTTGTGTGGGTGAGCGGTTTGCTGATGTCAACATTGTGAACAGCTTACCCAATGCTGGCGCTAGGGTTATGGTATGGGCAGGCATAAGCTACGAACACAATTGCATTTTATCGATTGCAGTTTGAGTGCATAGAGATACTATGACGAGATCCTGATGCCTATTGCCGTGCCATTCATCCACCGTCATCACCTCATGTTTCAGCATGACAATACATAGCCCCCTGGAAGCTGAAAATATCCCAGTTTTTCCATGGCCTGCATAATCACCAGACGTGTCACCCATTGAGCATGTTTGTATGACAGCGTGTTCCAGTTCCTACCAATATCCAGCAACAGACATTGAAGAAGAGTGGGACAACATTCCACAGGCCACAATCAACAGCCTGGTCAACTCTATGCGTAGGAGATGTGTCACGCTGCATGAGGCAAATGGTGGTCACAGATACCGACTGGTATTCTGATCCACGTCCCTACTTTTATTATAGGTACAGTTGAAGTCAGAAATGTACATATACTTAGGTTGGAGTCATTAACTCGTTTTTTAACCACTCCACACATTTCTTGTTTTAACAAACTACAGTTTTGGCAAGTCAATTAGGACATCTACTTTGTGCATGACTCAATAAATTTGTCCAACAATTGTTTACAGATTATTTCACTGAATCACAATTCCAGTGGGTCAGCATTTTACATACACAGAGTTGACTGTGCCTTTAAACAGCTTGGAAAATTCCAGAAAATTATGTCATGGCTTTAGAAGCTTCTGATAGGCTAATTGACGTCATTTGAGTCAATTGGAGGTGTACCTTTTGGATGTATTTCAAGGCCTAACTTCGAACTCAGTGCCTCTTTGCTTGACATCATGGGAAAATCAAAAGAAAGCAGACAAGACCTCAGAAAAAAAATTGTAGACCTCCACAAGTCCTCCATTTCCAACCTCCTGAAGGTACCACGTTCATCTGTACAAACAATAGTATGCAAGTATAAACACCATGGGACCACGCAACTTTCATACCGCTCAGGAAGGAGACGCATTCTGTCTTGGAGAGATGAATGTACTTTGGTGCAAAAAGTGCAAATCAATCCCAGAACAACAGCAAAGGACCTTGTGAAGATGGTGGAGGAAACATGTACAAAGTATCTATATGCACAGTAAAACGAGTCCTATATCGACATAACCTGAAAGGATGCTCAGCAAGGAAGAAGCCACTGCTCCAAGAACGTCATAAAAAAGCCAGACTATGGTTTGCAACTACACATGGGGACAAAGATCATAGTTTTTTGTAGAAATGTCCTCTGTTCTGATGAAACAAAAAATATAACTGTTTGGCCATAATGACCATCATTATGTTTGGAGGAAAAAGGGGGAGGCTTGCATGTCAAAGAACACCATCCCAACTGTGAAGCACGGGGTGGCAGCATCATGTTGTGGGGGTGCTTTGCTGTAGGAGGGACTGGTGCACTTCACAAAATAGATGGCATCATCAAATTATCTGGATATATTGAAGCAACATCTCAAGACATCAGTCAGGAAGTTAAAGCTTGGTCGCAAATGGGTCTTCCAATGGACAATGACCCCAAGCATACTTCCAAAGTTGTGGCAAAATAGCTAAGGACAACAAAGTCAAGGTATTGGAGTGACCATCACAATGCCCTGACCTCAATCCTATAGAACATTTGTGGGCAGAACTGAAAAAGCATGTGCGAACAAGGAGACCAACAAACCTGACTCAGTTACACCAGCTCTGTCAGTAGGAATGGGCCAAAATTCACCCATCTTATTGTGGGAAGCATTTGAAGGCTACCCGAAAGGTTTGACCCAAGTTAAACAATTTAAAGGCAATGCTACCAATTAAGCTGAAATAAATCATTATCTCTACTATTATTCTGACATTTTACATTCTTAAAATAAAGTGGTGATCCTAACTGACCTAAGACAGGGAATTTTTACTAGAATTATATGTCGGGAATTGTGAAAAACTGAGTTTAAATATATTTGGCTAAGGTGTACGTGAACTTCCGACTTCAACTGTATGTGAAATCCATAGATTAGGGCATAATTTATATGAACTAACTCAGTAAATCTTTGAAGTTGCTTCATGTTGCGACTATATTGTTGTTCGGTGTAAGTAATTCTGTCATGGTTGTCATTGGAATGAGCGGACCAAAGTGCAGCGTGTGGGTTGTTCCACATTTTATTTATACTGTGAAACTATGCAATACATACATACACTGAATTAAAAAACAACAAACCGTGACGCAGAGATGAACACAGACACAACTCAAAATTAATCTCCCACAAACCCAGGTGGAAAAAAAACCCTACTTAAGTATGATCTCCAATTAGAGACCAACGAGGACCATTAAGTGCCTGTAATTGGGGATAATCCCAAACAAACCAACATAGAAAAACAAAAACTAGAACCTAACAACATAGAAATAGAAAACATAGAATAAACCCCCCCTGTCACGCCCTGACCTACTCTACCATAGAAAATAACAGCTTAACATGGTCAGGACATGACAAATTCAGAATTAGACAGACCAGGAAGTTACATATTCATATAACACTACTGGTTTCCACAGTATTAGAAAAAAAGTGCTTTTTAGAACCTAAAAAGGTTATTCAGATGTCCCCATAGGAGAACCCTTTGAGGAAGCCTTTTGGGTTCCTGGTAGAACCCTCTGTAGCAAGGGTTCTACCTAGAAACCAAAAGGGGTCTTCTATACTCTTAGAGGGTGCCATGAAGAACCGTTTGAGTTGTCACACTTGTAGAACCTTTCCAGATAAAAAAGGTTTCTCAGGGAACCCCTCTGAAAATAGTCTTTAAGGAACCCCTGTGAAAAGGTTCAAACTAGAAACTATTTGTAGTGGGAGGGGATTCATTTTTTATTATTTTTTATTATATATTGTAGAGGTGGCAGCCTATCAGATTGGAGGTGTAGCTTATTGGAGGCGTGGCTTTCAGTTAGTTATTTTTGGCCACCCTTTAGCGTAAATGTAATTCCTGTTCATCATGTTAAGCAACTTTAACCTTTCCTTGAATAATTATGCATATAACATATTTTATTATGAATGAATCAAATCAAAGTTTATTTGTCACGTGTGCCAAATACAACCTTACAATGAAATGCTTACTTACAGGCTCTAATCAATAGTGCCAAAAAAAGGTGTGTGTGTGTGTGTGTGTGTAGGTAGGTAGGTAGGTAGGTAGGTAAGTAAAGAAATAAAACAACAGTAAAAAGACATTTGAAAATAACAGTAGCAACGCTATATACAGACACCGGTTAGTCAGCCTTATTGAGGTAGTATGTGCATGTAGCTATGGTTAAAGTGACTATGCATATATGATGAACAGAGAGTAGCAGTAACGTAAAAAGAGGGGTTGGCGGGTGTTGGGACACTATGCAGATAGCCCGGTTATCCAATGGGAGCACTGGTTGGTCGGGCCAATTGAGGTAGTATGTACATGAACGTATAGTTAAAGTGACTATAGTCCACAATCATCTCCTTAGTCTTGGTTACGTTGAGGGATAGGTTGTTATTCTGGCACCACCCGGCCAGGTCTCTCACCTCCTCCCTATAGGCTGTCTCGTCCTTGTCGGTGATCAGGCCTACCACTGTTGTGTCGTCTGCAAACTTAATGATGGTGTTGGAGTCATGCCTGGCCATGCAGTCGTGGGTGAACAAGGAGTACAGGAGGGGACTGAGCACGCACCCCTGGGGAGCTCCAGTGTTGAGGATCAGCGTGGCAGATGTGTTGCTACCTACCCTCACAACCTGGGGGTGGCCCGTCAGGAAGTCCAGGATCCAGTTGCAGAGGGAGGTGTTTAGTCCCAGGATCCTTAGCTTAGTTATGAGCTTTGAGGGCACTATGGTGTTGAATGCTGAGCAGTAGTCAATGAATAGCATTCTCACATAGGTGTTCCTTTTGTCCAGGTGGGAAAGGGCAGTGTGGAGTGCAATAGAGATTGCATCATCTGTGGATCTGTTTGGGCGGTATGCAAATTTGAGTGGGTCTAGGGTTTCTGGGATAATGGTGTTGATGTGAGCCATTACCAGCCTTTCAAAGCACTTCATGGCTACGGACGTGAGCGCTATGGGTCTGTAGTCATTTAGGCAGGTTGCCTTTGTGTATTTGGGCACAGGGACTATGGTGGTCTGCTTGAAACATGTTGAAAATGTCAGTGAAGACACCTGCCAGTTGGTCAGCACATGCCCGGAGTACACGTCCTGGTAATCCGTCTGGCCCCGCAGCCTTGTGTATGTTGACCTGTTTAAATGTCTTACTCACGTCGGCTACGGAGAGTGTGATCACACAGTCGTCCGGAACAGCTGATGCTCTCACTGAGGTGTTGCTTGCCTTGAAGCGAGCATAACAGTGATTTAGCTCATCTGGTAGGCTCGTGTCACTGGGCAGCTCGCGGCTGTGCTTCCCTTTGTAGTCTGTAATAGTTTGCAAGCCCTGCCACATCCGACGAGCGTCGGAGCCAGTGTAGTATGATTCAATCTTAGCCCTGTATTGATGCTTTGCCTGTTTGATGGTTCGTCGCAGGGCATAGCGGGATTTCTTGTAAGCTTCCGGGTTAGAGTCCCACACCTTGAAAGCGGCAGCTCTACCCTTTAGCTCAGTGCTAATGTTGCCTGTAATCCATGGCTTCTAGTTGGGGTATGTACGTACGGTCACTGTGGGGACGACATCCTCAATGCACTTATTGACAAAGCCAGTGACTGATGTGATGTATTCCTCAATGTCATCGGAAGAATCCCGGAACATGTTCCAGTCTGTGATAGCGAAACAGTCCTGTAGTTTAGCATCTGCTTCATCTGACCACTTTTTTTATAGACCGAGTCACTGGTGCTTCCTGCTTTAATTTTTGCTTGTAAGCAGGAATCAGGACGATAGAATTGTGGTCGGATTTACCAAATGGAGGGCGGGCAAGAGCTTTGTACTCGTCTCTGTGTGTGGAGTTCAGGTGATCTAGAATTGTTTCCCCTCTAGTTGCACATTTAACATGTTGATAGAGATTTGGTAGAACTGATTTAAGTTTCCCTGCATTAAAGTCTCCGGCCACTAGGATTCCGCCTCTGGGTGAGCGGTTTCCTGTTTGCTTATTTCCTTATACAGCTGACTGAGTGCGTTCTTAGTGCCCATATCTGTTTGTGGTGGTAAATAAACAGCCACGAAATGTATAGCTGAGAACTCTCTAGGCAAGTAGTGTGTCCTGCAATTTATCACAGTACACTCTTCTTCAGGCGAGCAAAATCTAGAGACTTCCTTAGATTTCATGCACCAGCTGTTGTTTACATATATGCACAGACCGCCCCCCCCCCCTCGTCTTACCGGAGTGTGCTGTTCTCCCCTGCCGGTGCAGCGTATTTCCCGCTAGCTGAAAATCCATGTCATCATGTAGCCACGATTCCGTGAAACATAGGATATGACAGTTTTGATGTCCTGTTGGTAGAATATTCGTGATCATACCTCGTCTAGTTTATTGTCCAATGATTGCACGTTGGCGAGTAATATTGACTACTTTGGTACTTGCCTTCTGCGGGTCCGGATGAGGCATCTTCGTCCTCTGCGTCGCTTCCTTTTGCGAATAATTGGGATGTCTGCCCTGTGGGGTGTTTGGAAAATATCGTGTGAGTCCTGCTTGTTGTTGAAAAAATCTTTGTCTAATCCGAGGTGAGTGATCACTGTCCTGATATCCAGAAGCTCTTTTCTGCCATAAGATACGGTTGCAGAAACATTATGTACAAAATAATTTACAAATATTGCGAAAAAAAACACATAGCACAATTGGTTAGGAGACCGTAAAACGGCAGCCATCTCCTCCGGCGCCATCTTATTAACATTGCTGATTACATACAAAACTAAAGTGGTAACTATTCCAACTTTATGATTTGCAAAGGCACTTGAGGAACTCCCACATCGAAGTTATCCTCATTAAACTACAAAACTGTAGGTGTTCAACTGTTGTTTTTGTTTATATACGGTACCAGTCAAAAGTTTGGACACACCTACTCATTCAACAGTTTTTCTTTATTTTACAATTTTCTACATTGTAGAACAATAGTGAAGACATCAAAACTATGAAATAACACATATGGAATCATGTAGTTACCAAAAAAGTGGTAAACAAATCTAAATATATTTTATATTTGAGATTCTTCAAAGTAGCCACCCTTTGCCTTGATGACACTCTTGGCATACTCTCAACCAGCTTCATGAGGTAGTCACCTGGAATGCATTTCAATTAACAGGTGTGCCTTGTTAAAAGTACATTTGTGGTATTTCTATCCTTCTTAATGTGTTTGAGCCAATCAGTTGTTTTGTGACAAGGTAGGGGTGGAATACAAAATATATTTTGTATAAGACCAAGTCCACATTTTTATAGGAGTTGTTAAAACATGCTAATAACAGTCCTCTGATTACATAAAAAGGATGTATTCATTCTCTTTTCAAGCCTTATACAATAATTAATTTAATGTTGCTTATTGACTATGTTTGGCATGTCCATGCTCAGTCATAATGCAAATCTACAGTAGGCCACGCCCCTATATGAGTGTGAATGCTATTGAAGGCATGCAATTACTTACAACAAAGTGGACTGCAAATGGGTTCAAGTCAACAAATTTAGCAAAGATAAGTCTACATTTTGTTATTTCGTTTCTGTAAGCCAAAATGGACTAACATTGGATTGGAGCTGATTTGAAGGCAGTACATAAAAGACCGTAAATACACAACTTGAAATGACCACATATTTTGCCATGGAGCATGTTCTGATTGGCCAGTGAGGGGCCAAGCCTGGACAAACCCACAACTTGTTTATTCTTCAAAACCCAGCCCTTTCATGCCAACGGCAGCAAGTGCACCAATATTTGTGATAGTAAAAATAGTTAAAATATTTCTGACACACCCATGAACCTATAGCGCTATCGCCTGCACTTAGATTTACCATTTCGTTAGGTTTGTTAAAATAGAGCCCTTGGAGTCACGCAATGATACAGTGCCTTCAGAAAGTATTCACACCCCTTGACTTTTTCCACATTTTGTTTTGTTACAGCCTGAATTTGAAATTGATTAAATTCATATTTTTTGTCACTGGTCTACACATAATACCCCATAATGTCAAAGTGGTACTATGCTTTTTCGAAAGTTTTACAAATGAATTTAAGATGAAATGTATTTAGTCAATAAGTATTCAACCCCTTTGTACCGGCAAGCCTAAATAAGCAACTAATTTGCGAAAATATGCTAAACAAGTCACAAAATAAGTTGCATGGACTCACTAATAGTGTTTAACCTGAATATTGAATGACTACCTCATCTCTCTACCCCACACATACAATTATCTGTAATGTCCCTCAGTCGAACAGTGAATTTCAACCAAAAAGACCAAGGATGTTTTCCAATTCCCGGCAAAGAAAGGCACCTATTGGTAGATGGGTAAAAAGAAAAGAAACAGACATTGAATAACCATTTGGGCGTGAAGTTATTAATTAAATTTTGGATGGTGTATCAATACACCCAGTCACTGCAAAGATACAGGCGTCCTTCCTTACTTGGGCTCCCGAGTGGCGCAGTGGTCTAAGGCACTGCATCTCAGTGCTAGACGCGTCACTACAGACCCTGGTTTGATTCCAGGTTGTATCACAACCAGCTGTGATTGGAAGTCCAATTGGGTGGAGCACAATTGGCCCAGCGTTGTCCGGGTTAGGGTTTGGCCGGGGCAGGCAGTCATTGTAAATAAGAATTTGTTCTTAATTGACTTACCTAGTTAAATAAAGGTTAAATATATATATTTTTAAATCTCTCTTCTGCCTTGTAGACAAGCACACTGTTAATAATCAAGTTTATTAGGCCTATATACACCAAAGGTATGTGGACACCCTTTCAAAATAGTGGATTAGGCTATTTCAGCCACACCCGTTACTGACAGGTGTATACAATCGAACACACAGCCATGCAATCTCCATGGACAAACATTGGCAGTAGAATGACTCATACTGAAAAGCTCAGTCACGTGCAACGTGGCACCATCATATCAAATCAAATGTTATTTGTCACATGCGCCGAATACAACAGGTGTGGAAATTACCGTGAAATGCTTAATTACAAGCCCTTAACTATCAACGCAGTTAAGAAAAATGAGTTAAGAAAAATATTTACTAAATAAACTAAAGTAAAAAATAAAGAGGAACAATAAAATAACAATAGCGAGGCTATATACAGGGGGTACCGGTACCGAGTCAATGTGCAAGGGGTACAGGATATTTGAGGTAATTGAGGTAATATGTACATGTAGGTAGGGGTAAAGTGACTATGCATAGATAATAAACAGCAAGTAACAGCATCATAAACAAAAATGGGGAGGATCAATGCAACCCACTTCCTCTAACACCGTTTGGTATAGAGGTCCTGGATGGCAGGAAGCTTGGCCCCAGTGATGTACTGGGCCGTACGCATTACCCTCTGTAGCGCCTTGCGGTCGGAGGCCGAGCATTTGCCATACCAGGTGGTGATGCAACCAGTCAATGGTGCAGTTGTAGAACTTTTTGAGGATCTGAGGACCCATGGCAAATATTTTCAGTCTCCTAAGGGGGAATAGGTATTGTCGTGCCCTCTTTACGACTGTCTTGTTGTGTTCTCTTGTGTTCTCTTGTGTGATGAATCACACTTCACCATATGGCTGTCCGACGGATGAATCTGGGTTCGGCGGATGCCAGGAGAGGGCTACCTGCCCCAATGCATAGTTTCAACTGTAAAATTTGGTGGAGGAGGAATAGTGGTCTGGGGCTGTTTTTCATGATTCAGGCTAGGCCCCTTAGTTCCAGTGAAGTGAAATCTTAATGCTACAGCATGCAATGTCATTAAATGAATTGACATTAAGTGCTAAGTGTGGTGAGATGGAGTGATATATCACCCATTAAATTTAAATAAAATAAGCCCTGGGGTTATAGGAGAAGACGCATTAGAAAAGGAAGGAAACCAGTCTGGTAACGGCTGTTTTTTTTAGATTCACAGCATAAATCAACAAAGATGAGGTTTCATTTTATAAAAAGATTAATAAAATATTACAAGTTTTATGTGATAAATTAACTTTACGCATTTAATTTGATACAACATTTTTATTTTACCTTTATTTAACTGGGCAAGTCAGTTACCAACAAACATTTATTTTCAATGACAGCCTAGGAACAGTAGGTTAACTGCCTGTTCAGGGGCAGAACGACAGATTTGTACCTTGTCAGCTCAGGGATTTGAACTTGCAACCTTTCGGTTACTAGTCCAACACCCTAACCACTTGGCTACCCTGTCGCCTTATCATTACTTACCAAATGTCTGGCTTTATTGAAACAGTGTGTATTTATCCCTTCGACAAAAGGCTTTTTGGATAAGGGTGACACCATCTATATGGCCCCTCTGGGTACCCCACTCACTCTCCCCTTATTCCCCCCTCACACATGCCTCTAACCCTCGGTTACTCTACCACGCAGATTCCCAGTTAACTGGTTTATCGGTGTATACCACCTAACAGCAATTGTAATTGAGGTACATGAGAGATATTTGACAAGACCATAAGGCTCTTTAACAGTTTTTGAATGTTGTACGATAAACATAAATGGTGTATAGCACATGAAAATGGATAAGCAAAATCGTGGGATTTTGTCATATATGCGAAAACGTGCCTTTAGAATTTTTCCGAACATTAGTAACTAGTAGCCTAGTCAAGGATGCATCATGCAATATTGGCACAGTACATTTATCTGTAAACCTTGAATGTGGAGGTTTAAAATAACCCTCTGTTGGCCGAGTTGACCAATTTTAAGAAGAGACATTTGTTGGAGGATATAAAGTCTAAGATCTTTGATAGGCTGGTGCGGAGTTTGTTACAGGAAATAATCACTGCCAGCTGGTCAGGTTAGCATAGGGCTAAATGTGACAGATTATCTAATGGGAACAGCTAACATATAGTGTTCTATCTCGTGCAACTACATCAGCGATTTTAATTGGTTGATGCAGATTTTGAGACAAAAAAAGTTTTTTCTATGTTCGCAAGTATGGACTAAATTAGTCATTTTTTTCAGAATATAAATATTCTTGAAGCCTGATTTGACTTTGGAAAATGCCATGGCCACACTTGCTGAAGATTACACTTTTGCAACGGTATTACAGTGCAACAAAATGAAAATAAAAGTGAAAAAAAGCATTGTCACTGCCAAGGTGCTATAGTTTGGGAGTGTATTTGCGGAAGTCTGTGCCTGATTCAGATGTTCAGTTGATTGGGTACAATATTTATAGAGCTGATAGAGTTGGTAGAGGCGGTGGTATCGTGACTTATGTAAAATGCTGCTTAAATGTTTCTGTGTCCATATCAACCTCTGTCCCAAAGCAATATGAATGTCAAGTTTTAAATTTGGTACTTGATAATAATGCTCATTTAACTCTAGCAGGGGTATATCGCCCCCCCCCCCCCCCCCCTTGTACTCTATGCAAATTATCTGATATACTGTCTAATTATGCAAACTCTGAAATACTGATTTTGGGAGATTTTAACCTGGATTGGCTCTTACCCGTATCCGATAAATTAAAAGACATTTGTACTGAGCTAAATCTAACTCAGCTGATAACTAAACCAACCCGTCCCAACTTTAAGAACCCAGTAAAATCTACTCTACTAGACATTATTCTAACAAATACCCCCCATAAATACACAGCCAGTGGGGTTTTTGCAAATGATATCAGTGACCACTGCCCTATTGCTTGTATTAGAGATACCAGGCTGAAACACTCTGATCCCTGTATAATCTCTAAGAGAAATTATAAACATTTCTCACAGCAAGCTTTTATCCTTGACTTATATCACTCTGAGTTTTTATCCACTTGCTGTTTTCTGGACCCGGTTTTAGCCCTTGCTTTTTTCTCTTCTATTGTTACCTCTATGTCTGATAAACATGCCCCGCTTAAGAATCACAGAGTAAGAAACCGAACCAGTGCTTGGTTCTCTCCTGAATTGTCAGGTCTTTTCCTGCAAAAGAATCGGGCCTGGGCCTTGGCGAGGAAAACAGGTACTCCAGCTGATTGGCTGTTTTTTAGGCAATTGAGAAAGAAATGTACTGCAGCTGTCAAAAAGGCTAAATCAAATTACTTCCTTAATGCTATGACAGATAATTTACTGAAACGGGGGAATTCTGCTGTTTCTCTTCCTAAGCAAATTACCTCAGAGTCCTGTATTCTAAGTGAAAAAAATGATATGTGTGATGCTTTTAATAAGTATTTCATCTCTGCTGGTTTTTTATTTGAAAGGAAAAGTGGCCATTGTGGTACTGGCCAGTTAGTTGATTTTTCGTCTTGCTTTTAAACCGTTACTCTGAAAAATGGTAACCCTGTTTTTAGTTTCCAGAAAATAACCGAAGCAGAGGTTATAGCTGCCCTGTATGCCATTGATACTAAGAAATCCTTAGGCGCTGACAATTTAGACCCGTACTTACTTAAGTGTGCTGCACCTATCATTGCTCGTTCAGTGACACACATTTTTAATCTAGCATTAAGCACAGGAAATATCCCTAAGGTGTGGAAAGCAGCTTTTGTTCTGCCATTACATAAGGGAGGGGACGGTAGTGATTTGGATAACTATCGACCCATCTCTAGGCTCCCTTGTCTGGCAAAGATCCTAGAATCTATAGTCAACAAACAGTTACAATCTTTTCTTTCTGTTAACAGTATTCTTGGCACCAATCAATCTGGTTTTAGATCTAAACACAGTACCACATTGGCCACTATGCTTGTTGTAAATGATATTGCAAATGCCTTACATGATAGAAAGCACTGTGCTGCGTTGTGTGTAGATTTGTCAAAAGCTTTTGACACTGTAGACCATGCTATCCTTTTGAGTAAGCTGTCATCTATAGGACTGGGCACTGATGCCTGCCGATGGTTTTATGACTATCTTAAAGATAGAACTCAGGCCGTCATGGTCGACGGGGTCAAGTCTGACCCCTTACAGTTACTTAAAGGGGTCCCTCAGGGTTCAATAATTGGCCCACTATTGTTCTCACTTTATATAAACAACATTGGTGATGATGTCAGATATTGTAAATTCCATTTATATGCAGATGACACAGTGATGTACTCTATTGCTCCAACAGCGGACCAAGCTTTAATGCAGTTGGAGTCTGATTTCAGGATACTACAGGGGTCTCTTTTACAGCTTAAACTTGTTTTAAACGCTAAGAAAACAAATGTCATGTTTTTTTCTAGGTCTAAACTCTCAGTTAGAAACACTTTTGTAATCACTAGCTTGGATGGTACTCAAATCAAACAGGTCTCTGCATATACATACTTAGGGGTATGGTTAGATGATAGGCTTTCTTTTAACCTGTTTGGGATAGGGGGCAGTATTGAGAATTTTGGAAAAAATATGTGCCCATTTTTAACTGCCTCCTACACCAACTCAGAAGCTAGAATATGCATATTATTGTTCAGGTTTGGATAGAAAACACTCTGAATTTTCTAAAACTGTTTGAATGGTGTCTGTGAGTATAACAGAACTCCTATGGCAGGCAAAAACCTGACAAGGTTTCAAGCAGGAAGTACCCTGTCTGACAAGGAGTCGTGCGTCTTGCACCTGTTTATTGAAAAGTAAGGATCGTAGCTGTAACGTGACAATTCCCAGGGCTCCGATAGGCTCTCAGAACCCGGGAAATACCTGAAGGTTGACGAGGCAGCCTCAGGCTGAAACACATTATCGCCTTTGGTAAGTGGCGGCTCAGAGGACCTTTGAATGAGGCGCGTGCACGATTCGCTCCTGAGGAGAAATTTTATTCGGCTGTTTAGGCTCAATGCATATTCCCGGTCGGAATATTATCACTTTTCTACGAGATAAATGGCATAAAAATTGGTTTTAAACAGCGGTTGACATGCTTCGAAGTACGGTAATGGAATATTTAGACATTTTTTGTCACGCCAATGCGCCATGCGGGAGACCGTGCTGTAGCATTCTGATAGTGTCTAGAACTCACGAACAAAACGTCGCTGTTTGGATATAACGATGGATTATTTGGGACCAAACCAACATTTGTTATTGAAGTAGAAGTCCTGGCAGTGTATTCTGACGAAGAACAAGCAAGGTAAGAAAATTTTTCTTATAGGAAATGTGATTTTGGTGGAGGCTGACCTGGGTGGGTGTCTAAATAGCTAGCCCTGTGATGCCGGGCTATGTACTTAGATTATTGCAAAATGTGCTTCATCCGAAAAGCTATTTTAAAATCGGACATATCGAGTGCATAGAGGAGTAATGTATCTATAATTCTTAAAATAATTGTTATGCTTTTTGTGAACGTTTATCGTGAGTAATTTAGCAAACTGTTAGTAAATTCCCCGGAAGTTTGCGGGGGTTATGCTTTTTCTGAACGTCACATGCTAATGTAAAAAACTGTTTTTTGATATAAATATGAACTTGATTGAACAGACATGCATGTATTGTATAACACAATGTCCTAGGTGTGTCATCTGATGAAGATCATAAAAGGTTAGTGCTGCATTTAGCTGTGGTTTGGGTTTATGTGACATGATATGCTAGCTTGAAAAATGGGTGTCTGATTATTTCTGTCTGGGCACTCTGCTGACATAATCTAATGTTTTGCTTTCGTTGTAAAGCCTTTTTGAAATCGGACAGTGGGGTTAGATTAACAAGATTCTTGTCTTTAAATAGCTGTAAAACAGTCATATGTTTGAGAAATTGAAGTAATAGTATTTCTAACGATTCAAAAATCGCGCCACTGGATTTCAGTGGCTGTTACGTAGGTGGGACGAGTTCGTCCCACATGCGCCAGAGAGGTTAAAAAACATGTTACAGAATTGGAAAAAGCTCAAATTCAAGATAGGGTTCCTTTACAGAAACAGGGCTTGTCTGTCCTCCGTAAATAGAAAACAAATTGTGCAGGCTACTTTTATGTCCGTTTTAGATTATGATGATATTATCTATATGCATGCATTGGCAAACACATTAAAACCACTGGATGCTATTTACCATTGTGCACTCAGGTTTATCACGGGTGATAGTTACAAAACTCTTCACTGTATCTTATATCAACATGTGGGTTGGGCCTCTCTATCTGTGAGGCGAGAGCAACATGCTCTCTTGTTTATTTATAAAGCACTTCATTTAAAACTACCTCCATATATATCATCATTAATTTTCACTAGATATACTAATTTTAAAACCAGATCACAGATGTGGATTACATTAGAGACTCCTGCGGTCTCCACAGAGTTGGGTAGGACTGCCTTCAGTTCTTTTGCACCTTATTTATGGAACAAACTGCAGATCCAACTTAAGTTAGACACTCTGGTGTCCCTTGCCCATTTCAAAAATGTTATGGAGGATCAATATGATGTTGTCTGTGATTGTTTCTTTTGAATTGTGTCTTTGTTTTGTATGTTTGAAATGTTCTTGTCTGTATGCCTAAAACTGTACATGTCAACATGTTTACACATGGCACAGCCGTAAAAGAGATCCAGGTCTCAGTCTGTTTTCCCTGTTAAAATAAAGATTTAAAAAAAAAAGTCATCTTCCTTCTTATTTGGTATTCTATTCACAATTTACTTGCCCCTGTTATAGGGAGCCAAGGTTACACTGAGTATAGCATTATGGATGTCCCGCCTTATGCAGGGGACGCCTTACACACTTGTAAATATGCAACACACACATACCCAAACTTAAACAGCAGAGGAAACAAAATGTAACACTGGCATTAATTATTCAGCATCCCATTTATGGATAAAGGAACAATGGATAAAAGTCCCAAATGTAGCTCAAATCTTTTGGTTTTCATGTCAGGTTAGAGAGTCAGTATAATTGCAGTACAGGGGAATATGTAAGCCCTACATGATCAAATGTAATGTTAAACCATTGACATTGATTGTCTCCTTGAAAGTGGGTTTTGTTCCAGAGTTGTAAGAATTGACCCTCAAACCTCAATATACTATAAAGAACAATATGTTTTTATACAACTTGATGCAACTTACATAACAATATAGCCTTTAAAATCATCCCACCTGCACCCCCCTGCCTCCCTCGTTACAGACATCTCCTCTTACACTGGTTGTCTTTCTTTCTGTTGTTTCAACCAAAATAAAGTGAGAGCACAGGGATTTGACTCTTTTCTACATTTACATATCCTACCCCTTCATGTTTTAAAGAGATGTTGGTTATATGATTGTCTCCCAAATGCCCTTGTTAGAGAGAAGACGATGAGAAAAGGATTGGTGTTCTGTTCTCCTGTCTGTGGGTTTTTCTGTCAGACACAGGAGCAGTGATGTGAGTAATGCTGTAAATGTGTTGTTGGCACGCTACCATGCAGACTGTTTAAAGAGCTTCTCTGCAGGCTGCGCTCTTCTGGCTGTCTGTCTGTATGTCTGACTCCTACACATCTAAAGGAGCACAGGCAGAGACACACAGAAGATTTTATAGTTCTATTTTTATTTGTTAAATACCTTTTTGGATCATGATTGTTGAAATTATAAAACTATTTGGTTTCTCCTTTTTATGACCTTCAGTTATTGCTGAGAAGGGACATTTAAATGTGGAAAATGTTGGTATTTTGAGTAAGTATGCCACTAGAAAAAAAAGGAACAATAGAGAATTTTCCTTGGAGAAAATCAGAACTCTGAACAACCTAGTGACCATAGTTAGATCTTATTCCAAGAAGGTAAGTCAAGCCAAGCTGGGTTCCAATTTAAGATTTGTTGCACACATTAACCCATTTGATGCCCCCTATGAAGATTAAACAAACCGAAGAAATGGCTTTAGGCTGGCAGGGGTGGTAATAGACATTCAAGTTCCCTTAAGCTGTTCCTCTCAGAGCATCAGTGGCATGCCTATACGCATGCCTCCGGTTTTGCTTGTTCTGACAGTTAGATTCAGTTACTGTAGTGGAAAAATTTGAGACTAACGACTGCCTGGCGTGTTGATTCATTTTGGCATTATTTGGATGGATGGCTGTGTATTTGCATCTCACAGGAGAGAGTCACACCTTCGCTGCAGCAGTCTCCAGGTTGAGACGTTCTCACGGAAGTCCGGGTGGTACTTCTGCGAGGAGAGGTGTGACGACTGATGAAACTTGAATTTACTAAATTAACGCTACTGTGTGAGTTAAATTGTCACGTTTGGATTGTTTCAAGAGTTCATGAAGTGCTAAGCATTTTGACATGTTTCATTGTACTGTAAGTGCTATGGATTTATTGTTACAGAGAAACTGTTATTCTGTTCGTAGGACGGCGGATAGTTAAAAAATGAGCGACACGGGTGTGTACTCTTATCATACAGTATTGAGGTGTGGCGATTAGATTAGAGAATGCATGTGAAGTTTTATGCCTTTTGTTGTAATGTTTTGGGCCATGCAAAGTGATGTTAATTAAACGATAGGAGAGACTGGAAGTTGGCGCTCTTGAAAGAATAATAGCTGAGTTTAAACTTTGATGATGGAGTCATTGGTAAATCGATCTCCTGATGTACATTTGTATGTCATAGTGGTGAATTTTCTATGCTGTTAAGATTTAGGATATTTGATATTATTTTAATCGTGAACATTTCTGGTATATACCATTTATTAATTGTATTCTTATTGTGTAACTGTAAGAAGGGCGGCGCACAATTGGCCCAGCTTCACCGGGTTAGGGTTTGGCTTGGGTAGGCCGTCATTGTAGAATAAGAATTTGTTCTTAACTGTCTTGACCTAGTTAAATAAAATAAATAATTAATCTGATTACTTTCAAATGGATATGAACTTCCTTTAATTATTATTTGGTGAAATGTCTAATGTTATTCACAATATACATATCATATATGCTCGGTCTCTAACTGTGCATCTCTGCGCTAAGGTTAACTCAATAATTTAATTCTAAGACATCGGTTGCAAGATATTAGCTTCTTGTTCCTTAGCCTCTTAATAATTGCATCACAGTAAACCTAGACACGTGCATCTTATAGTATTCTGAGTGGTGACGCAAAGCTCGTAACCTTGGCTATACCCACTTAAAATGATTATCGGCCTAAAGCATTCACATAATCATAGGAGTCAGATTGATAAATGTAGTTTATTATTATTGAACATATTTTTTATACATCGACATAATAAAGACCTACACTACATGACCAAAAGTATTTGGACACCTGTGTAACATTCTTCTTCGTCAGACGATAAGGAAAAATCATTGTCGGACCAAAATGCAGCGGGATCATGTGTACTCATCTTCTTTATTTAGGAAAAGAAGAATGTTACATGTTAGGAAATAATATTTCTTAATATTTCTTAACTTAATATTTCTATGTTAGGTATTGGGTGTTGGACTCTCAATTGGAGGCAGGTGTTTTCTAGTTGCCTCTGATTGAGAGTCCTATAATTTGGTAAGTGTTTGTGTTTGGAGTTTGTAGGAAAAGAAGGGAAAATAAGTTTGTGGGCGATTGTGCTAGGTATAGCTTAGTTGCCTTACCAGCCTGTTATGCGTCATTGTGTTTTGTGTACGTGTTTATTTTGCTCCTTTGCACCATATTATTTACATTTGAACTTTGAACTTTCTTCAAACTACAAATCTACCATTCCAGTGTTTTTCTTGCTATAATTTATTTACTTTGCCACCATGGCATTTTTTTGCCTTTACCTCCCTTATCTCACATCATTTGCTCACATTGTATATAGTCTTATTTTTTTCTACTGTATTATTGACTGTATGTTGTTTACTCCATGTGTAACTCTGTGTTGTTGTATGTTGTCGAACTGCTTTGCTTTATCTTGGCCAGGTCGCAATTGTAAATGAGAACTTGTTCTCAACTTGCCTACCTGGTTAAATAAAGGTGAAAATAAAAAATAAAAAAAAATAAAAAAAATTCAAATAGCATTGTATCCATTTCCCGGTGTACATGAATTGACATTAAGTGCTAAGTGTGGTGAGGTGGAGTGATATATCACCCAATAAATTGAAATAAAAGAAGCCCTGGGGTTATAGGAGAAGATGCGTTAGAAAAGGATGGAAACCAGTCTGGTAACGGCTGTTTTTTTAGATTCACAGCGTACATCAACAAAGATGAGGATTCATTTTATAAAAGATAAGCACTTCTATTTTTTTATGATTTCCCCCTACACAGTTCTTCCCCCTCCTCTCCTCCCTTCGGGAGGACACATAGACGGTGGCTTCTCCAGTTTTATGTGACACATTAACTGTATTAGATGTGTGCATTTCATTTGGTTCAACCTTTTCATGAGTCTACTTACCAACCGTCTGGCTTTATTCAAACACATGTATTATTTATCCCTTCAACAAAAGTGTTTTTGGATAAGGGTGACAATATCTAAATGGACCCTCTGAGTACCCCACTCGCTCTCCCCTTATTCCCCCCTCAGACACTCCAGCCCACCCTGTCACTATAGATTTTGTTACAGAGATTGCTTCCTCTCAAATCAATTTCTAGTTGTATTAGTATTGTTGACCGATGCTGCTCTGATTGTAACAGTTTGATGTTGGCTGGTGACCTTAAATATTATCATATCATTGTCATATAAATTCATGTCATGCCAATGTATTATTTCAATCAATATCCACATACAACATTTAAATTTTGAGCCACAAAATGATGTTGCATCTTTTATGTCACCACAGAGCTCTCCTTTTCCTTCCAGATAGCAGGTCCTGTGTGGCTCAGCTGGTAGAACATCGCCCTTGAAATGCCAGGGTTGTGGGTTTAATTCCCATGAATACGAGTGTCTACTAAAATGTAAAGGAGACCAGTGAAATGCTGTACTAGGTCGGCCAGATGTTTGATGACAGATTCACTCCACACCAAATTTAAAACTGGTCTTTTTAAAGATGGGCATATATCCATACCAACACAGACTTGTCGTCAGGCCCGGCCCCCTCTCACTCTGACGAATGGGGCCAATTATTTTGAGGAATTTAAAAGATGACAACCTTATGATGATGTAATAATGAGAGCAGGTCGGCTGACAGTTGCTAATAGAAAAATTCTGAAGGACATTTCAACGATGAATGACAAACAACGTTTGTTGCTTTTTGGGGTAAAGCAACTGTGATCAGCCACTGAACCAACTCCTGAATCAGCAAGAAGTAAAGGCCTAGGCTCTTAGAAAAAAGGGTCCCCATAAAGAACACTTTTTGATTCCAGTCAGAACCCATTTTGGTTCCAGGTAGAACTATTTGGGGTTTTATGCAGAACCCTCTGTTTAAAGGGCTCGACATGGAACTCAAAAGGGTTCTACCTGGGAAAAAAAGGATTATCCTACTGGGACAGCCAAAGAACCCTGATTAGGTTATAGACAGCACCTATTGTGTAGCTGCGAAACATTTCTGATCTCCAGAAATACCTTGAAACATCCTCAGCTTTCTATAGTGCCTTCTCTGACTCTTAGAATTTAGTAAATGGCAAAAATGTGTAATGTCCTGTGAGCTAGTACTTTGGAGATCTGGAGATGCAATAGCTACACGTTTATTTGATCTGGTATATCTAAAATGTTTGGAAATGGCCTTTTCATATCTGAATAGACCAGGGACTTGTCCCAAATGGCACCCTATATCCTACACAGTGCACCACTATATAAGAAAAATATTTGCCATTTGTAACGCAGCACGGGACTCTGGTAAAGATTAAAACAATTGAATAACCTATCTGTGCTTTAATAATAAGGTTTTCATACAAGATGATCATCATAATTCACAACATCTATGAGATTAAAAATAGTATGGTATAATGTTTATTTTAATATACAATACCAGTCAAAAGTTTGGACACACCTACTCATTCAAGTTTTTTTATTTATTTTAACTTTTTTCTACTTTGTAGAATAATAGTGAAGGCATCAAAACGATGAAATAACACATTTGGAATCATGTAGTAACCAAAAACACTGTTAAACAAATCAAAATATATTATCATGTTTCAGGAGAAGACCAAGATGCAGACAGTGTTGAAATAGCAAAGGTTTATTACTAGAACAGGGGGCAGGCAAAACGACAGGTCAAGGACAGGCAGAGGTCAGTAATCCAGAGTCCATTAGGTACAGAACAGCAGGCATTCTCGGGGTCAGGGCAGGAAGAGGCCAATAATCCAGTGTGGTGTGACAAGTTACAGAATGGCACGCAGGCTCAGGGAAAGGGCAGGCAGAATGGTCAAAACCAGGAAAACTAGAATACATGAACTAAGAAAAAGACAGGAGCAAGGGGAAAACCGCTGGTAGGCATGACAAACAAAACAGGTGTGCCTTGTTAAAAGTTAATTTGTAGAATTTCTTTCCTTCTTAATGCGTTTGAGCAAATCAGTGCTGTGACAAGGTATACAGAAGATAGCCCTATTTGGTAAAAGACCAAGTCCACATTATGGCAAGAACAGCTTAAATAAGCAAAAAGAAACAACATGTAACGGGTGTCATAATGATCAGACCAAAATGCAGCAGGAATATGTATACTCATCTTCTTTTTTTAATGGCAGAAAGAAGGGAAAACCAAAACAAACACGTATACAAAAACAAACGACACTAACAGTCCTGTCAGGTGCACAAACACTAAACAAGGAGACAACTATCCACAATTCCCATTACAAACACACCCCTATACATAGGACCTTCAATCAGAGGCAACGAGGAACAGCTGCCTCCAATTGAAGGCCAATCCCAATAAACTAAACATAGATCTAAACAACCTAGATCTAACATTAGAAATACACTAACCTAGAACATAACCCAAAAACCCCGAAACACTCTAAACAAACCTCACTTTACATAACACATAGCCCAACAAACCCCGAAACACTCTAAACAAACACCCCCCTGCCACATCCTGACCAAACTACAATAACAAATAACCCCTTTTCTAGTCAGGACGTGACACAATATTCCATCATTACTTTGAGATGTGAAGGTCAGTCAATCTGGAAAATTTCAAGAACTTTGAAATTTTCTTCAAGTGCAGTTGCAAAAACCATCAAGCGCTATGATGAAACTGGCTCTCATGAGGACCGCCAAAGGAAAGGACGACCCAGAGTTACCTCTGCTGCAGAGGATAAGTTCATTAGAGTTTCCAGCCTGAGAAATTGCAGCGGAAATCAATGCTTCACAGAGTTCAAGAAACAGATACATCTCAACATCAACTGTTCAGAGGAGACTGCGTGAATCAGGCCTTCATGGTCGAAATTCTGCAAAGAAACCATTAATAAAGGACACCAATAATAAGAAGAGACTTGCTTGGGCCAAGAAACATGAGCAATAGACATTAGACCAGTGGAAATCTGTCCTTTGGTCTGATGAGTGCAAATTTGAGATTTTTGGTTCCAACCGACGTGTGTTTGTGAGACTCATAGCAGGCGAACAGATGATCTCCGCATGTGTGGTTCCAAACGTGAAACATGGAGGAGGAGGTGTGATGGTGTGAGGGTGCTTTTCTGGTGACTGTCGATGATTTGTTCAGAATTCAAGGCACACTTAAGCACGATGACTACCACAGCATTCTGCAGCGATATGCCATCCCATCTGGTTTGCGCTTAGCAGGACTATCATTTGTTTTTCAAAAGGACAATTACCTAACACACCTCCAGGCTGTGTAAGGGTTTTTGACCAAGAAGGAGAGTGATTGAGTGCTGCAACAGATTACCTGGCCTCCACAATCACCCAACCTCAACCCAATTGAGATGGCTTGGGATGAGTTGGACCTAAAGAGTGAAGGAAAAGCAGCCAATAAGTGCTCAGCATATGTGGGAACTCCTTCAAGAATGTTAGAAAAGCATTCCCGGTGAAGCTGGTTGAGAGAATGCCAAGAGTGTACAAAGTTGTCATCAAGGCAAAGGGTGGCTACTTGAAGAATCTCTAATATAAAATATATTTTGACTTGTTTAACACTTTTTGGGTTACTACATGATTCCATGTGTAATTTCATAGTTTTGATGTCTTCGCTATTATTCTACAATGTAGAAATATATATATATATATATATATATATATATATATATATATATATATATATATATTTTACCCCTTTTATGATGGTAATGCGACCGTGCAGGATGAACATTAACTGTGTTCCATTAGCTAGAGAGGGTTACCTCAATTATCCCAGTGGACCAGTGCTACTAGGGGTCACCTGCTGTTGAAGTCCCTGCAAGGAGAGACTATGGCTGTCCCAAATGGCACACTTTTCTCTACATAGTGCTTTACTTTTGACCAGAGCCCTATGGACCCTTGTCAAAAGTAGTTAATGACATAGGGAATAGGGTGCCATTTGGGATGTAGCTGCTTACAACGTGTGTTGGAGTACGTTCTGCCAGGCAGGGATGGAGCCAGCTGCTGGCCAACCTCCAAGACCACTCACTGCCCGGCTAATGGCCCTGCCGACCACCAAGTGAGCACAGCCCCGTGACACACACTGCCACGAGGAAGAAAACTATCACAATAATGAGACAGAAAATGTTGTTAATATTTTTTTAAAGATGGGGTCAGAGAGAGAAAGAACATCAAATATGAATGGGCTGTCTCATGGTATGTCTTAATGTGCTTATACATCAGTGAGCACTATTAAAGACTTGTCTGTGGCAGGCTAGGTATGCAGGCAGACTGCTTCTAGCCCAAGGAGTGTCCGTTAAGTTGGCAAGCTGTTAAAATTGCATGTACTTCCTTTTTTTATTTTTCACTGACCAACACCTGCTTATGTTTGTCCACTACAAACTGAACATTCTTCATTATGATGCCCCACAGTGAATAACTCAAGGTACAATGACTCTCCAACGCAACAGCAACTTTAATTTACAGCCATCTGTCTAGCTAATCTGTTTGCCCATTTCCGTCAGAAATATTTTGTTGTATGAATTCCACATCTTGTATGGGGTCCACTGCACAGCCATGAAATGAAAACAAGATATTCAACAAAAACTGCAGTGTAAACCTGCACACGCTGTATGCCCGCCACCATGGGGTAAATTATTTCAAAATTGAGTTTTACATTTGCTTGTCTATAAAAAAAATGCTATCAGAAAGACATGACAATACTGCATAATTTGATATTACAGATGCATTTCTTTAAATGTTTCTTCTTTTAACTTGGTTGACTCTGGTGTTAGTACTTTCTACCTATATGTTGATGCTGTTGACTTTCTCTTATATTAATCTTCACAGTGCTTTTAGATCCTTTTGATGATCAACATGTCATATTTAATTTGCTTCTCCAATGATTACACCATGACATTATTTTCTCAGTGCTTCACTGGCAATTTATCATAGCTTCTTTCATTATAGACTGAGATAACACTAAACCCAACAAGTACAGTACATAATTATTTGTAATAGGCATGTGATTCTATTCAACATTCACCCTCAACTCATAACATGGTCATATATTAGGCATCACTGGGGAAGTTTCCTGCAATTTCATGTGGAAAAAAAATGTATTCATGTTTTTTTCAACAAGATTCATTTACTTTACCAACAACTCATGTCATACCATTGTACAAAAACACCTTGACCATCACATTCTGTATATCTCATATTACACTAAGAAAAATAAAAAAGCTTAGCTGCACAGATGAAGGAGTAAGACTCTCAGCCCAGAAAATGGAGGTCAAAATTGAAAACTTTTTTAGTTGCTGCAGGGCTACCATTATCACGAGGGAAAATGTTACAGATTGGGAGAGGCCTTTTGTCAGCTTGTATATATGGAATTCAATACACTCACTGATTCCAATTCCTTCTGCTAAACCCACAAGGCAAATTTAAGACCAAGGACGCAAATGTGAGAAAAGTAGATAACTATATGACTCAGACCTCTACAGTATATCAAACAACTCTTCAAACTCAAGATTAATAGATCATGGAATTTAAATATTTATATTGCGTTCGATTTTGTTTAATGTATGAATTGCACTCCAGCACCTACAAGATTAGCACTTAATCATCAATAGTAGCCTATATTCCAAGCTCATATATGTATATGGGGGGGTAGTAGTTTCCCTTTGGCCTTTCAAGTTGTAAATCATCCACTTGATTAGGGTTTACATGAAATCTATGGCAAATAATAGAATGTGTTATTAACAAATAAAAGTCTTAGTAATAGCGTAGTTCTGGTAAATAAGAAACAAATTATCATTTATCAGGAGCCAGTTGCTGTAAACATCTGGTGCCACTAAATGCAATCTATCCTCTGTTTACATGGTCTTTGTCATGAAATTAGGTTGTAAAATGTTCAATATCATCTGCAACATACAGTTATTAAATGCATCTGCCAACTGCCAATGAAAAAAGTTAAATTAGAGTACACACATGCTGCCATTTGTTTAAAAACTCTGGTTAAGCCTGAGCATTCCAAATTACATGTAATTTTCTGAAAGATTATTTAATAACAAGGTTATTGAAATGCAAATAGCACCTAACTTTTAATATTTAAAGCACAAAAATGGTGCTTGCTAAGATAAATATTGTTTGTTTCTGTCTATGCTGTTCTATTATCCAGACTGCGAAACATATTGTATATTATTAACAATAAGGAAACAGGAATTACTGTTTCATAAAAGAATGATGATATACAGTAACTCATATGTGACCGATCGGCTCAAATCAGTCTTATGTCGCAAAATTTGAAATTGTGTTTTTTACATTAGATAAAAATAGAGACTCAGAGCTACAGAATGGTATATCATACACTACAGTTGAGGAACAATGGGAAAGTACTTTTGCTTTGAAAGTTGATAAACTTGTAAACTCACTTTTGAGAAAATGGTCCTTGAATATTTTTGGTACTACTACTGGAGAGCCCTTCTTTGTCTACACCCATTCAGAATCATTCACACCCTCTTAAGCTTTAGCTTCACAAATGAGAAAAAAGCTCACTGAACATTACTCACCCTAGCAGAGCTGGTGAGACTGTTATGTTATCCAGAGCGTTGGTGACTGCAACTGTGCTGTTTGATTGTCCGTTAGTAAATTCATGGCGTTTCACTCTTGGAGCGTTCAAGCGCACACTGGACGCTCTGGCCGAGGAGTAGGGTTGATTTGAGCATTCTGACCTCACAACGGCAGTCAAGCACCCAAGCTAACTGGCTAACATTGTCTAGCTTGCTAGCTACTTCCAAACACATAATGAGAGAACACTCCAAGTCTGACCAAGCTGTTTTCATGTTATCCAGAGTATTGGTGACTGTAACTGTGCTGCTGGATATAATTTAATTGCATTTTTTTTTGCTGATGTTTACTGACACCGGCCATATTTAATGGGTGTTGAGCAGTCGAAAACTCAGTTATTCGGCGCTCTGGCACACTCAGACGAGAGTGTTTGCCTAGCTAGCTAAACAATGAACCATAGTCCCAACTCATGATGTTACTACCCTGCATGAATTTGCAGGTAGCTAACCAACCAGGTTCAATGTTAGCTAGCTAAAATTAGGCTATAACTAGCCAAGCAAATGGGTCTGAAATACAAATAATAAGATCATACAGTGGGGGAAAAAAGTATTTGATCCCCTGCTGATTTTGTATGTTTGCCCACTTACAAAGAAATGATCAGTCTATAATTGAAATAGTAGGTTAATTTGAACAGTGAGAGACAGAACAACAACAAACAAATCCAGAAAAACGCATGTCAAAAATGTTATAAAATGATTTGCATTTTAATGAGGGAAATAAGTATTTGACCCCTCTGTAAAACATGACTTAGTACTCGGTGGCAAAACCCTTGTTGGCAATCACAGAGGTCAGACGTTTCTTGTAGTTGGCCACCAGGTTTGCACACATCTCAGGAGGGATTTTGTCCCACTCCTCTTTGCAGATCTTCTCCAAGTCATTAAGGTTACGAGACTGATGTTTGGCAACTCGAACCTTCAGCTCCCTCCACAGATTTTCTATGGGATTAAGGTCTGGAGACTTGCTAGGCCAGTCCAGGACCTTAATGAGCTTCTTCTTGAGCCACTCCTTTGTTGCCTTGGCCGTGTGTTTTGGGTCATTTGATACACAAATATTCAACCCCCTGAGTCATTACAATGCCTTGCAAAAGTATTAATCCCCCTTGGCATTTTTCCTATTTTGCTGCATTACGCCCTGTAAAGTAAATGGATTTTTGTTTGAATTTCATGTAATGGACATACACAAAATAGTCAAAATTGGTGAAGTGAAATGAAAAAAAAACAATTAAAAAAAAAAAAAAAAAAACGGAAAAGTGGTGCGTCCATATGTATTTACCACCTTTGCTATGAAGCCCCTAAATAAGATCTGGTGCAACCAATTACCTTCAGACGTCACATAATTAGTTAAATAAAGTTCACCTGTGTAATGGCTGTCGTCGGATTTAGACCAAAATGCAGCGGAGAAAGGTGCACTCATCTTCTTTATTATAATCGGACAAGAAGGAGAACCAAAATAAACACGTACACAAAGAAAACACAACGACTATTCACAGGCTGGTAAGGCACAAGGCTATACACAGAACAAATCTCCCACAAAGTACAAACACACACCTATATATAGGACTCTCAATCAGAGGCAACTAGAAAACACCTGCCTCCAATTGAGAGTCCAACCCCAATTAACAAAACATAGAAATACAAAAGACTAGACAGAACATAGAAATAAATTAAGGAATTGAATAATATAGGTACAGCTTCCTTTTTAGTCACCATGGATGACATGAACAAGGTTTGGCAGCTATGCACCATTTCTTGAGTACCCGACCTGAAACTGAGATGCCTCCTACAGAATTCATTGTCTCACTGACTGAATGGACTCTTAATCATAACATCTTTATCTTTCAGGACCGTATTTTTAAACAGGTCAAAAGATGTGCCATGGGAGCTTGCTATAGCCCTTCCTATGCTGGTTTGTACTTAGGTAAATGGGAAAATGACTTCATTTTGGATCCTTCTAATAACCATTTCTTTGACCGGATTATATGGTGGGGACGCTATATTGATGATGTTTGCCTTTTTTGGTCCGGCTCAGAAGATGAACTTATTTCCTTCCACCAATACCTTAACAGCATTAACCCTAACATCAAACTAACTATGGAGTATAGCAAGGATAACATTCATTTTTTGGACCTCGACATCAGTAAAAATGACAAAGTTGTTTGCACACATCAATCTTTAGGAAGCCTACAGATGGGAATACCATTCTGAAGGCAGAGAGCTTTCACCCCAAAAGGCTAAAAGAGAATATTCCATATGGCCAATTCCAAAGAGTCCGCAGAATTTGCGATCAGGAAACAGACTATGTTGTCAAATCTGCTGAATTGGAGAATCGTTTCTTGAATCGGGGCTACAGCGTCCAGGTCCTGAAAGATGCAGGTATAAGGGCTGGATTACGTGACAGAGAGAACTTGTTGCGAAGGGGAGTGCCTCGTGATGCATCAGAGAGAGTGTATTTTGTTTCAAAATACAGCACTGAAGCAGAGAACATTAAAAGAATCATTAAAAATAATTGGGGAATCATCCAAAGTGATACGCTACTACGCCAAGTCTTTCCTGAGCCACCAGTCATAAGCTTTAGGAGATGTCCTACCCTAAAGGACAAATTAGTCCACAGTTATCTTCCGGGTGACTCTCAAAAAACTTGGCTTGGCCACAAACCCAAGGGCTCTTTTAAATGTAACCAGTGCAACCATTGCAGAAATATTGCACAGAAAAAGTATTTTGTTGATACAGCTTCCAAAATGGAGTATTACGTCAAGCATTTCATTAACTGCAAAACCACTCATGTCATCTATAGATTGGAATGTCCACAGTGCAAGGTGTTCTACATTGGACGGACAAAGAGGCGCCTTCAAGATCGCCTAGCGGAACACAATTACGCCATACGGGTAGGCAATGAAGACTACCCCATGGCAAGGCACTACAAGTCCTTACACCATGGCAACCCTGCCTCCCTACAAGCTATGGGTATTGATCATATCCCGGCCTCTATTAGAAAAGGGGACCGTCTTAAACAGTTAAACCAAATGGAGAGTTTTTGGATTTACAAACTACAGGCCACTAAATACCCGGGTTTAAATGAAGATATGGATTTCTCACCCTTCCTGTAGGGTTGTGATGGGTACATTTGCTGTCATCTAGTGGATATTTTGCTCAATTGCCCTCAGCTATGTTTAGACTCTTGTTGTTCATGTTTTGCTGTGTTCTAGTGTACTATGGAATGTATTGCTTTCTTATTCTTGACACTTCGCCCAGACATATTTAAGGTTAGAACTACCTTTCTAAGTGTTCTGATACTTCTAGTTTGGAGTTACATTTTTATGATAACATAGCTACAGCATTTCACTTTAAAGTGTGTATACTATAGCTTACTAGGTGTGTCCAATCAATTTTAACCACTCCCCCTTCTAATTAGGGTTAATTGGAAAAGCTGTTTTAAACAGAGAACATTGTATTATTTCTTTGTACACCCTGATGAAGGCCATGCAGCCGAAACGCGTCGGTTTTTTAAAAACATTGTTTCTATTGAACATGCCGTACTAATAAAGGCATTTTAATCAATTATATGAAGAGTGCCTTGGTCCTCCTTTCTTTTTGAAGAACATAGAAATACACTAACATATAACAGTACCCAAAACCCCCCGGAATACATAAATCAAATACCCTACTAAACAAACCACCACCCCGAACCACATAAAACAAATACCCTCTGCCACGTCCTGACCAAACTACAATAACAAATAACCCCTATTACTGGTCAGGACGTGACAGTACCCCCCCCCCAAAGGTGCAGACCCCGGATGCACCTCACACAAAAAAAAAACATTACCCCAAAACAAACATAAATCCCTTAAACTAAAGGGAGGGAAGGGAGGGTCAACGACGGCACCTGTGCTACACCCCCCCCCTCCCCAACCCACCTACACTGGAGGTGGCTCAGGTTCTGGTCTACAGCCACCCAGACTGTAGGCATACTCGCTTGGTTCCGGACCGTAGGCAGACTCACTCGGTTCCGGGTCGCAGGCAGACACACTCGGTTCCGAGCTGTAGGCAGACTCACACAGTTCGGAGTTATAGTCAGACTTGCTCGGTTCCGGACCGCAGGCAGACTCGCTCGATTCCGGACCGCAGGCAGACTCACTCGGTTCCGGACCGCAGGCAGACTCACTCGATTCCGGACCGCAGGCAGACTCACTCGGTTCCGGACCGCAGGCATACTCGCTTGGTTCCGGACCGTAGGCAGACTCACTCGGTTCCGGGTCGCAGGCAGACACACTCGGTTCCGAGCTGTAGGCAGACTCACACAGTTCGGAGTTATAGTCAGACTTGCTCGGTTCCGGACCGCAGGCAGACTCACTCGGTTCCGGACCGCAGGCAGACTCACTCGGTTCCGGACCGCAGGCAGACTCACTCGGTTCCGGACCGCAGGCAGACTCACTCGGTTCCGGATCGCAGGCAGACTCACTCGGTTCCGGACCGCAGGCAGACTCATTCAGTTCTGGATCGCAGGCAGACTCACTCGGTTCCGGACTGTAGACCCATTCACCCCTCTTCGAACTGTGGGCCGTCTCACTCGGTTCTGAACAGTGGGCCGTCTCCCTTGGTTCCGAACTGTAGGCCGTCTCACTCGGTTCCGGGCTTAACACTTACCGGATACTCATGACGGGGTACTGTTGTCGGATACTCTGGACAGGGAACTGTCATCAGATACTCTGGACGGGGCACTGTTTCCGAATACTCTGGACGGGGCACTGTCGTCGGATACTCTGGACGGGGCACTGTTTCCGGACACTCTGGACAGGGCACTGTTTCCGGACACTCGAGGCTGGGCTGACGCACTGGAAGCCTGATGCGGGGACTGGTAGTGGAGGTACCAGCCTGGGGACACGCACCTCAGGGCTAGTGCGGGAAGCAGGAACCGGCCGAGTGGAACTGGTATTACGCACTGGAAACCTGATACGTGGTGCTGGTACTGTAAGTGCCAGTTTGGGAACACGCACCTCATGGCTAGTGCGGGGAGTAGGAACAGGTTGGACTGGGCTGACGTATTGGAGGCCTGGTGCATGGTACTGGTACTGGATATACTGGGCCGTGGAGAAGCACTGGCGGTCTCGATCGCACCTCCTGCTCAACCCGTTCTGGCTGGATGGAACTAGTAGCCCTGTACGAGCGGAGTGCTGGCCATAGAGAGGGGTTTTTTGTTCTTTAATTTGGTTAGGCCAGGGTGTTACATTGGGTGGGCGTTCTATGCTCATTTTCTATGTTGTCTGTGTTTCATTGATTTTGGCCGTGTGGCTTCCAATCAGGCACAGCTGTTGTTGGTTGTTGCTGATTGGGAGTCACACATAAGTGCCTGTTTTTCCGTTGGGGTTTTGTGGGTAATTCTTTCCGTTTAGAGTGTTTCCTAACAGGACTGTTTTGCTGTCGTGTTTTGTTCATTTTTGTAGTGTTCTCTTTGTTCGTATTAAAATCATGATGAACACTAACTCCGCTGCGCCTTGGTCTACTCTCTCTCCCGACAGCCGTTACATAATCACTGCATCCATGGGTAAGGATACGGTTTTAGAACAAAGTTCTGCAGTATTAGTAAAATTTGATCAATACATATGGATGATCTTTTACCTGTAGTGTTTGTAATTACCCTGGTAGGTTGATTAATAACCTGAACCATATTACAGGCACTAGTTAGAGTGAAAAGCTTCCTCTTGAGCAAACAGCTTGATGACAACCAGTCAATATTCAGGTCCCTAAGAAAGTAGACCTCTCTGTTTACATCACATACGCTATCAAGCATTTCACACATATTATTTAGATAGACTGTTAGCACTTGGTGGCCTATAGAAACACCCCAAAAGAAAAGGCTTTAGATGTGCCAGGTGTACTTGCAACCACAACACTTCAATAACACTTGACATAAGATCTTCTCTAAGCATTACGGGGATATGGCTCTGAATACGGTGCATTCAGAAAGTATTCAGACCCCTTGAATTTGTCCACATTTTTGTTGCGTTACAGCCTTATTCTAAAATAGATTACATTTTATTTCATCAATCTACACACAATACCCCACAATGACAATACAAAAACAGGATTTTAGACATTTTTGCAACAAAGATTAAAAAAATTAACTTAAATATCACATTTACATAAGTATTCAAACCCTTTGCTCAGTTCTTTGTTGAAGCACCTTTGGCAGCCTCGAAAATTCTTGGGTATGACGCTACAAGCTTGGCACACCTATATTTGGGGAGTTTCTCCCATTCTTCTCTGCAGATCCTCTCAAACTTTGTTAGGTTGGATGGGGAGCTTTGCTGCACAGCTTTTTTCAGGTCTCTCCAGAGATGTTCGATCGTGTTCAAGTCCGGACTCTGGCTGGGCCACTCAAGGACATTCAGAGACTTGTCCCGAAGCCACTCCTGCGATGTCTTTGCTGTGTGCTTAGGGTTGCTGTCCTGTTGGAAGGTGAACCTTCGCCCCAGTCTGAGGTCCTGAGCGCCCTGGAGCAGGTTTTCATCAAGGATCTCTTTGTACTTTGCTCTGTTCGTCTTTCCCTCAAACCTGACTAGTCTCCCAGTCCTTGCCGCTGGAAAACATCTTCACAGTATGATGCTGCCACCACCATGCTTCACCATAGGGATAGTGCCAAGTTTCCTTCAGACGTGACGCTTGGCTTTCAGGCCAAGGTGTTCAATCTTGGTTTCATCAGACCAGAGAATCTTATTTCTCATGGTCTGCGAGTCCTTTAGGTGCCATTTGGCAAACTCCAAACAGGCTGTCATGTGCCTTTTACTGAAGAGTGGCTTTCGTCTGGCCACTCTACCATAAAGGCCTGATTGGTGGAGTGCTGCAGAGATGGTTGTCCTTCTGGAAGGTTTTCCCATCTCCACAGAGGAACACTGGAGCTCTTTCAGAGTGACCATCGAGTTCTTGGCCACCTCCCTGATGAAGGCCTTTCTCCCCCGATTGCTCAGTTTGTCCAGTTGGCCAGCTCTAGGAAGAGTTTTGGTGTTCCAAACGTCTTCCATTTAAACTTCTTCAGGATTGGTGGGTCCCCTGCGGGACGGTTGAGCTAACGTAGGCTAATGTGATTAGCATGAGGTTGTAAGTAACAAGAACATTTCCCAGGACATAGACATGCCTAATATTGGCAGAAAGCTTACATTCTTGTTAAACTTCTGTATACCAACCCTACCTTGTCACAACACAACTGATCGGCTCAAAGACATTAAGAAGGAAAGAAATTCCATAAATTAACTTTTATCAATGCACTCCAGGTGACTACCTCATGAAGGTGGTTGAGACAATGCCAAGAGTGTGCAAAGCTTTTGATGATCTGAGGAGCCCATGCCAAATCTTTTCAGTCTTTTGAAGGGGAATAGGTTATGTCGTGCCCTCTTCACAACTGTCTTGGTTTGCTTGGACCATGTTAATTTGTTGCTGACGGGAACACCAAGGAACTTGAAGCTCTAAACCTGCTCCACTACAGGCCCGTCGATGAGAATGTGGGTGTGTTCAGTCCTCCTTTTCCTGTAGTCCACAATCATCTCCTTTGTCTTGATCACGTTGATGGAGAGGTTGTTGTCCTGGCACCACACAGTCAGGTCTCTGACCTTCTCCCTATAGGCTGTCTCGTCGTTGTCGGTGATCAGGGGCGGCAGATAGCCTCATGGTTAGAGCGTTGGACCAGTAACCCAAAAGGTTGCTTGATCGAATCCTCGAGCTGAATAGGTAAAAATCTGTTGTTCTGCTCCTGAACAAGGCAGTTAACCCACTGTTCCTAGGCCGTCATTGTAAATAAGAATTTGTTCTTAACTGACTTGCCTAGTTAAATAAAGGAAAAATACAAAAAATCAAGCCTACCACTGTTGTGTCGTCGGCAAACTTAATGATGGTTTGGAGTTGTACCTGGCTGAGCAGTCGTGAGTGAACACGGAGTACAGGAGGGGACTGAGCTAGCTCCCCTGAGGGGCCCCTGTGTTTAGGACCAGCGTGGTGGGTGTGTACCCTTACCACCTGGGGGTGGCCTGTCAGGAAGTCCAGGATCCAGTTGCAGAGGGAGGTATTTAGTCCTAGGGTCCTCACCATCACAGGCCTTGATAAGTCTTCAAGTCTGTCATTCCTAAGAATTCCTACCATATATTTACGATTCATTGGGGGAAGTAATCCCTAGTTAAACAGCCATATTATGTGAATGTCCTCAGTGTTATGTTTGAATCTAATGAATATGATAAATACCATTGAATGGTTGACAAGCAGTATATCTTGTCTAATTGAAGCCTTTTGAAGACGTGACTCTTTATCTCTCAACAATGATTACAGGCATGCTGTGCCCTAATCCAGGGGCTTTGCAATATTGCTTTAAGGAAGATGAGTGTGTATAGCTGTTAATCGTGGACTGTGATTTATGACTGGTGACATATCTGCTAACCCTCTCCCTCCCCAAAGCCTTACCACCCGCACCCAATTGCTGCTCACTGCTCAACACAGTGGTTTACAATTACACACACATTTATGGGGTAAATTATAATTTTTTGTTGAGCAATCATGTAATGTCTTCACCTACATGATTTTTTGGTTATGTCCATTGTGACATCCTTACAGGACCATCAAGGCTGTGTCCGGGTTAGCTGTCACCACATGTATAAAGGATGTTGTTGTAATTTCTTAATGGCTGTGCAAGCCAAAAACCTTTACTATTGGAAATGGTATGGTATATGTATTTTATTCTTCTGAACAGATCAGGTTTCCATTTTATTGGAACACGTGTGGAACTATAACTACCCTATTCCCTGTACTGTACTACATTTGACCAGAGCCCTACTGGCCCTGATCAAAAGTAGTGTACTACATAGGGAATAGGATACAATTTGGGACTCAGGTGGTCCCGCCTATAGGCAGGATTAGAACATTTGTATTCCCATAATGCGTGCAGCTGTGAGGCAGAACACAAATCCTCCTGCATGCTCCTTGAGCTCAGAGGTCATGGTCACTAGGTTTCTCTGACACGTATACAAACACCAACCAACCCCTAAAAGCAAAATTATAAAAAGGGAAGGCGACATTTTAAATTGTTTACATCACTATTTGACATGATCATCTGTTGCTCGTTTCAAGGTCATGCTTTTTCACATAGAACATGCTGGACAGTGGGAGTGTGCATGAAGTGTGTCAGATGTCTTATAATACAGTAATGCCCTTGCAAAGGCCCAGAATGGACGCTATCATTGCACCATATCTGTCAGTTCATAGGGCTATCCCCAATGATGCTTCCAGGTCCTTGTTGGGTATCCTATTACATTCACAGGTCACACACGCTGTTGATACTTTATCAGCGTTCACACTTACTTAAAAGAATTCACAGAGATTTTAGGTGTGCAATACCTGGATAAATTATCCAGAACAAATTAACTGGGCACTTATATAACTTTATGAATGTTTTTCTTCAGGTAACTTTGGCCACTCAAGTTTTTACAAATCTGACCATGAATGAAGTTAAATATGCATTATGCAAATTGTTTTTGTGTACATAGAGTATTTCCCTGTGCAACTATTGCATCCTCCAATGACTGAAACAATATGGGGAAGAGGTGTTGGCAACTGCTGACTTGGATCTTTTCATTGTTAAAATGCACCTTGAGGTTTCAACCCTTGGCATATACAACGATAATTGATATGTTCTGTGATACGCCTAGAAACATCCAAGGACAAAACTTTCAGGTAGATGCTGGACTCCATTGTAATCAATGCATAGGGGGCAAAAGATGAAGAAGTTGAAGCCATTAACCTGAACAAGAGGTGTGAATGTGGTGCCATGCCGAGGCCCTGCCAATTTAATTCCAAGGCTGTCATGTCACATCTTCCCACATCCTACTGTGACTCCGACTTCAAACAAGTGTATGAAATCTATAAGGTTTGTCATGGTCAAATAGTCCAAGAAAAAGTATTCTCTGTCCTGAATAAAAGTTTATTTATTTTCTCTCTCTGGTTATTTGCATTGGTTTGATGCAATTTTACATTAAAATGTTTCATGTTTCAATACCCTGAACCATTAGTTTTGCAATATGGTGTATGTGTGGGTGGCACTTTGTCTCATAAGATTGTTCCATGTGGCGCATGATGCTGGCAGTAAGCTAGTCCTCAATATAAACAGACCATGTCCACACTACATAACTCAGCAATACTTGTATCTCCCTCCACTGCAGAGTGAAATGGGTACATTTACATTTTAGTCATTTAGCAGACACTCTTATCCAGAGCGACTTACAGTAGTGAATGCATACATTTCATTTCATGCATTTTCTTTTTTTGTACTGGCCCCCCGTGGGAATCAAACCCACAACCCTGGTGTTGCACACACCATGCTGGCATTGCAAACACCATGCTCTACCAACTGAGCCACTGGGTACATTCATTGAATAAGACAATATCATTCCATTTCATCCTACACAGAAAATTTGAGATCAACATTCATTTTAACACCATTTTAACACCCGCAGTGCTCAATTTAATGCTCTCTTAGAAATTGTATGTGACCCACCGAAATAGTGTTAAACTAACACTTTTCAAAGTGTTGGCAAACTAACACCCCTAGTGTTGGTGTCGGAAATTCCAACTTAAAATAACACTATTAGATTTGATGTTGTTACACTTTCTCAGGGTTAAGGAATAGTGAATAGTGTTTAGTGTTACATTCTTTTGTGGTGGTGTTGTTTTAACACTAAGGTGTAAAGCCTTATTTGCATAATTCCCAGCAAGCCTTTTGAGTGAATGTCATAGATACCCACCCATTAATGTTTCTGTTAGTGACAGAGACATGATTGTTGACATGCAACAAAGCATGCTGAAAGTTATGATAATGAGGTCCCTCCCACATATTTTTCTCAGATAGCGGTAATGAAAATGAACTCAATACAGTTGAGTAACAACAACAGCATGAACTTGTGATTCCACTGTGATTCAAATAACACGTCATTTATTCACCGCAGGTGGTGTCAATTTCAATCTCTGGTGTTAACCCCACTAGAATTGTTAACCCCACTCAGATATAACACAACACTTTTTACCACATCACCAAGATTTTAAAACTTGCACATTTTCTGTGCAGCTTCCGCCCCAGTTCTAGAACGACAGAGATGTTAAATAACAGGGTATCAGACCTGTGCGGGGACACAGTGGAGTTCTATACATAATACTATTATGCTGCTGTTATTCAAGATATAGTAATGTATGTCCCATTAGATCATACTGCATAAGGTGCAAGACTCATCAAGACTGATGCAGGATAAGTACCCTGAGAAGCTGCATGAGACATATCCACAAAGGCGAGAGGGAGTGAAGTACTTCACATGTGAAAGACAGAAAACTGGTAAAGATGTAGGGTAATGGTGCTATAGCATGATAATTGTACGATCTCACAACCCTTAGTGCTGTAATACCTAATCACTTTCATGTTGCAAGGTGTGCGACTAGAAGAAAAACATATCAAAGAAAATTTTATGAAAGTTAAAATTTTCCATCCACAGGGTAAATTATTCTATATTCTGAGTGTTCATGTGGAGGAATAATGCCTCTGAGACAACATGGTCTTCCGAGATCAAACACCCTGTTAAAGGCTGATAATCAAATTTGAAAGGGTGGTTTATAAATACGACTTTTAAATGAGTATCTGCATGGGGCCATTCTTATTGTGTGTAATAATAATTATCATGTGGAAAATAATTATCATATTTTCAATATTGTTTTGCTCTAAGCTGCATATTCGTCAGATGTATTATCTTACATTCATCAGTCTAAGGGTTACCTGCAAAGAGTAAATGGTCATCATGTGCTGTGAACATTTTCAAGAATATCACAAAGCAAGTGACTCCACAAAGCAAGTGATGAACATTGGGTGAAAATACAAAAGTGCAACTGCAACAACTACCGTAAGGGCTAAATTCATGAAAACCGTCAAACAGAGGCTTAACCATAAGTCGACAGCTATGATTTTGCCTAAAAAGCATACTGATGGTTGGAGGGAGTGGGTTTGAGTCCTCCTAGCCTTTGAGGAATATACTTTATTTCCCTTTAATATGGGATATACAGTGCCTTGCAAAAGTATTCATCCCACTAGGAGTTTTTCCTATTTTTTTGCATTACAACCTGGAATTTAAATGTATTTTTTATTTGGATTTCATGTAATGGACATACACAAAATAGTCCAAATTGGTGAAGTAAAATGAAAAAAACGGAAAAGTGGTGAACACATATGTATTCACCACCTTTGCTATGATGCTCGTAAATAAGATCTGGTGCAACCAATTACCTTCAGAAGTCTCATAATTAGTTAAATAAAGTCCACCTGTGTTTAATCTAAGTGTCACATGATCTCAGTATACATACACCTGTTCTGAAAGGCCCCAGAGTCTGCAATACCACGAACAAGGGGCACCACCAAGCAAGTGGCGCCATGAAGACCAAGGAGCTATCCAAACAGGTTAGGGACAAAGTTGTGGAAAAGTACAGATCAGGGTTGGGTTATAAAAAAATATCTGAAACATTGAACATCCCACAGAGCACCATTAAATCCAATAAAAAAATGAAAATAATATGGCACCACAACAAACCTGCCAAGAGAGGGCCGCCCACCAACACTCTTGGACCAGGCAAGGAGGGCATTAATCAGAGAGGCAACAAAGAGATCAAAGATAACCGTGACGCAGCTGCAAAGCTCAACAGTGGAGATTGGAGTATCTGTCCATAGGACCATTTAAGCCATACATGCCACAGAGCAGAGCTTTACAGAAGAGTGGCCAGAAAAAAAGCCATTGCGTAAAGAAAAAAATAAGCAAACACGTTTGGTGTTTGCCGAAAGGCATGTGAGAGACTAAATACAGGGAAATTCTTGAGGGAAACCTGTTTCAGTGTTCCAGAGATTTGAGACTGGGACGGAGGTTCATCTTCCAGCAGGACAAGGACCCTAAGCATACTGCTAAAGCAACACTTGAGTGGTTTAAGGGGAAACATTTAAATGTCTTGGAATAGCCTAGTCAAAGTCCAGACCTCAATCCAATTGAGAATTCTTGGAACCCATTAAACTTGAAGGAGCTGGAGCAGTCTTGCCTTGAAGAATAGGACAACTTCCAAGGGGGGTGAATACTTTCGCAAGCCACTGTATCATCAGGTGAAGTGTTCCATAACCACATGGTTTTACATGATTTCAAGTGAAAGGTTATGTGATCACGTGAAAACACACATGTGAAACTTCATGTGAAATATTATCATGTGCAAAACATGGAAATTTCACATGTGAAATCACCACAGGTTGATTTGCACAGACAACCTAAACAGAAGAATGAGCCGTCCCAATACTTAATAACTAATAATGATTATTATACATAGGTTTTATAGTGCTCTACTTTTCACCAGATCCCTATGTGCCCTGCTCAAATGTAGTGCATTATATAGGAATAGGGTGCCATTTGGGATGCATCTCTTTGTCATTACCAGATGTATAAGATGCCAAATAACAACTAATGTGATATAGAAAATAATGGGGTCAATTTAGAAACTCCATATGAAAGCCACTTCAAGGTCTTTCTCCAAGTCGTGTAAGACTTCATATTTCACTATAACTGGGCATTATTCCCCCAAGACTCAGTAAGCTAAGTAAAAACAAAATGTGGCTGTTAATTGTCACAATGTTTTTAGCTCCACCTGCCATGGCACTGCCATGCCATGTACTGTTTAGCTTTGTTTTAATGTTTTGTTGTCTTATTCCATTATTCACTCCGGTGACTCATTACAAAACCTTAAAATATTCATATTTCATATTTGTGCCAAAAGGGTTGGGCTGGAGATATGTCAGAAAGGATGGTATGTTACTAAAATATGTATGTCTCATGAGTTATTGTGACTGGTGTGACATGACAACAAGGCTTTCAATATAACTATATAAACTGGATTACTGTGAGTGCACAAACAGAATTACATTTGTTATGTTCTTTATCATACTTGGCAGGGAGTATTCACAGGCACCTTTATTTAGATTCTTACCAATTTCACTTTGACATCAGATAAGGGTAAACAAGCCTCATTAGCATCAGTCTAATTAGATCGCTGCCATGACTGTAATTAGTACACAGAGAAAAAATGCTTCTCAGATCTCCTGAGTTATATCAAAAAGAAATACTCTATACCTCTCTCAATTTTAATTCTAGAATCCTATGCAATTTTCTCTCCATTGTTTACCTTACTTGGTTAATACTCACCATCACCACACATGTAACAAAGCATGGTTGCTATAGCTTAAAAATGGTTAAGTTAGTTTGGGTTATCATTATGATATCAGCCATTCCGACTATTGTTAGTTTGCTTACTGTAAAGCATATTTGGGTTATTTGGGACTCAGCCCTAGTGTATGATTATTGTGTGTGGATGTCAAAGGTAATAACCTCTGATCATGATACAAATAAGTAAAACAATAACAAGCATGGACAATAACATCTGCAGCTGAATAAGGTTCAGCTGAGGTAACGTTCCCCATAATAGAGTGGCTTATCTGAATCCTGCTTTTTAGTGGCTTTTGTTAGAAATTCTTTATTCGAAATTCCAAGAGTTAAATAGGGTTTACTTCAAGACAGAATGAAATTATTCCATCAATTAGTGGGCCCCCATAGGGAATTATTTCTGAAGAGAGATGGACGTACGTATGTTATTCAAGATATCCAATGTGTGAAGCAGCTAAGACCACCAACCGAGATAATGTACTTTAAGTACTTTATTAATACAAAGCATTATTTTAATAACTACCTACTGATACTTTCTGAGTACATCTATATTTTTCCAGGAAAATCTTTAAATGTCAATGACAGAAAGTTAAATACTTTGAAAAGCCTTCAACTTCAAGTAATCTTTTTCTTTCTGACGTCATAGTGATTGTCAAATATTGCATGCACACTGACCAAACATTTGATGTCTTTATTAACTATTTAACACAGAAGATCAGAGATTGACCTCTTGTGGTGAGGACTGTTCAACCCTGGTCTGACCAATCAGAAATCCACGGTTCAAGATTGTTTTGATCACACAGACTGGGATATGTTCAGAGTAGCTTCCTAAAATAACATTGACACATATACCGATACAGTGAATGAGTTAATCAGGAAGAGCATAGGAGATGTTGTACCCACTGTGACTATTAAAACTTACCCCAACCAGAAACCGTGCATAGATGGGAGCATTAGCGCAAAACTGAAAGTGCGAACCACCAAATGTTACCAGGGCTAGAAGACTGAGAATATGGAAGATACAAACAGTAGTTATTCCCTCCGCAAAGCAATCAAGCAGGCTAAACGTTGGTATAGGGACAAAGTTGAGTCCCAGTTCAACACCTCAGACACGAGACATATGTGGCAGGGTCTACAGACAATCTTCCCCACATGCTTCAAGATGGCCACCATTATCCCTGTACCTAAGAAAGCAAATGTAATTTAAATAAATGACTATCGCCCAATAGCACTCACCTCTATCATCATGAAGTGCTTTGAGAGACTAGTCAAGGAGCATATCACCTCCACCTTACCAATCACCTTAGACCCACTTCAATTTGCTTACCGCCCCAATAGAGCCACAGACGATGCAAATGCCACCAAACTGCACACTGCCCTGTCCCATCTGGATAAGAAGCATACCTATGTAAAAATGTTGTTCATTGACTCTAGCTCAACATTCAACACCATAGTACTGTCCAAGCTCATCATCAAGCTCGAGGCCCTGGGTCTGAACCCCACCCTGTGCAACTTGGTCCTGGACTTCCTGATGGGTCGCCCCCAGGTGGTGAAGGTAGGAAAGAACACCTCTTAGCTGATCCTCAACACCGGGGCCCCACAAGGGTGCGTCCTCAGCCCCCTCCTGTAATCCCTGTTCACCCATGACTGCGTGGCCAAGCACGCTTCCAACTCAATCATCAAGTTTGCAGATGACACAACAGTACTAGGCTTGATTACCAACAACGACGAGACAGCCTACAGGGTGGAGGTGAGGACTCTGGGAGTGTGGTGCCAGGAAAATAACCTCTCACTCAACATCAACAAAACTAAGGAGATGATCGTGGACTTCAGGAAACAGCAGAGGGAGCACCCCCCTATTCACATCTATGGGACCGCTATGGAGAAGGTGGAAAGTTCATCTGCGTACACATCACTGACAAACTGAAATGGTCCACCCACACAGACAGTGTGGTGAAGAAGGTGCAACAACGCATCTTCAACCTCAGGAGGCTAAAGAAATTTGGCTTGAAACCTAAAACCATCACAAACTTTTACAGATGCACAATTGAGAGCATCCTGTCGGGCTGTATCACCGCCTGGTAAGGCAAGTGCACAGCCCACAACTGCAAAGCTCTCCAGAGGGTGGTGCGGTCTGCCCAACGTATTATCGGGAGCAAACTTCCCGCCCTCTCGGACACCGATGCCATAGGAAGGCCAAAAAGATCATCAAGGACATCAACCACCCGAGCCACTGCCTGTTCATCCGGCTATCATCCAGAAGGCAAGGTCAGTACAGGTGCATCAAAGCTGGGACCGAGAGACTAACAGCTTATATCTCAAGGACATCAGCCTGATAAACAGCCATCACTAGCACATCACTGAATCACTGACCACTTTTAGAAATGGATCACTAGCCACTTTAATAATGTTCCATATCTAGTATTACTCATCTCATATGTATAAACTGCACTCCACACTATTCTACGGTATCTTAGTCAATTTTAAATTGTGTTTACATATTGCATCACCCATTTCATAAATTATGTATATACTGTATTGTATTCTATACCACACCAATGACTATTAAACAGCCATCTCCAGCACATCAGAGGCTGCTCCTATAGATATAGACTAAGCATCACTGGCCACTTTAAAACTTCTTAGGGAAAGCTTGCCTTTTTCAATTTTCGCCAAAATGACATACCCAAATCTAACTGCCTGTAGCTCAGGCCCTGAAGCAAGGATATGCATATTCTTGGTACCATTTGAAAGGAAACACTTAGAAGTTTGTGGAAATGTGAATTTAATGTAGGAGAATATAACATCTGGTAGAGGATAGATCTGGTAGAAGAAAACACAAAGAAAAAAACAACCAGTGTTTTTTTGCCACCATCTTTGAAATGCAAGAGAAAGGTCTCTGTTATGGCCATCACTCTAGTTGTAATTCAGATAGTGTCCACAAGATGGCAGCAGTGTATGTACAACGTTTCAGATGGATAACTTGGAGTATGACTGATGCTCAAGACTTTTAGTGTGAAGTCCCCATGTACATTTGCGCAAATCGTGAAGGAGACACTTGCATTCATATTAAATTTTTCAGCAAGAATATCGTCAAATCTGTATAATTGGACTTTGATTTAGCTTTCCAAGTGTTAGTAGCCATATTATAAGTTCAACATTTTCAAAACAACCAGTTTTCATAAATTCATCACTCTGAATATCCTTACAATTTTTGTCTGAGGAATAGATACAAACATGATTTGACTCATTGAAACAAGGTTTACGGTGAGATTTTCACAGATTCTTTTCTTTGTATTTTGAACGAGTGGAAATACAAAATTGATCGTGCATGCTATATGGACTTTTTTAGGATATGAAAAAGGATTTTATCTAACAAAACAACACTTCATGTTATCTCTGGGACCCTTTGGATGATAAATCAGAGCAAGAATTCCATAATGACAATTCCTTTGTTTGGAGGAAAAAGGGGAGGCTTGCAAGCCAAAAAACACCATCCCAACCGTGAAGCACGGGGGTGGCAGCATCATGTTGTGGGGGTGTTTTGCTGCAGGATGGACTGGTGCACTTCACAAAATAGATGGCATAATGAGGATGGAAAATTATGTGGATATATTGAAGCAACATCTCAAGACATCAGTCAGGAAGTTAAAGCTTGTTTGCAAATGGGTCTTCCAAATGGACAATGACCCCAAGCATACTTCCAAAGTTGTGGCAAAATGGCTTAACCTCTACGGGCTAGGGGGCAGCATTGAGAATTTTGGAAAAAATATGTGCCCATTTTTAACTGCCTCCTACACTAACTCAGAAGCTAGACTATGCATATTATTGTTCAGGTTTGGATAGAAAACACCCTAAAGTTTCTAAAATTGTTTGAATGGTGTCTGTGAGTATAACAGAACTCCTACGGCAGGCAAAAACCTGAGAAGGTTTCATGCAGGAAGTGGCCTGTCTGACAAGGAGTCGTTCTTCTTGTCTCTCTTTATGGAAGAGTGGGGATCTTAGCTGTAACGTGACAATTCCTAGGGCTCCAATAGGCTCTCAGAACCCGGGAAAAACCATGCACGATGACGAGGCAGCCTCAGGCTGAAACACATTATCGCCTTTTCCAAGTGTCGCATCAGAGGACAATAGAATTAGGCGCGTGCGCGATTCGACCCCGTGGAGTATTTTCCTTCGGCTGTTTAGCTCATTGCAGATTCCCGGTCGGAATATTATCGCTTTTCTACGAGATAAATTGCATAAAAATTGATTTTAAACAGCGGTTGACATGCTTCGAAGTACGGTAATGGAATATTTAGACCTTTTTTGTCACATTCTGCGCCATGCGCACGACCGTGATTTAGCATTCTGATAGTGTCTAGAACGCACGAACAAAACGCCGCTGTTTGGATATAACAATGGATTATTTGGGACCAAACCTACATTTGTTATTGAAGTAGAAGTCCTGGGAGTGCATTCTGACGAAGAACAGGAAAGGTAAGACCATTTTTCTTATAGGAAATGTGATTTTGGTGAAGGCTAAACTGGGTGGGTGTCTAAATAGCTAGCCCGTGATGGCTGGGCTATGTACTTAGAATATTGCAAAATGTGCTTCATCCGAAAAGCTATTTTAAAATCGGACATATCGAGTGCATAGAGGAGTAATGTATCTATAATTCTTAAAATAATTGTTATGCTTTTTGTGAACGTTTATCGTGAGTAATTTAGCAAATTGTTAGTAAATTCCCCGGAACTTTGCGGGGGGTATGCTTTTTCTGAACGTCACATGCTAATGTAAAAAGCTGTTTTTTGATATAAATATGAACTTGATTGAACAGACATGCATGTATTGTATAACATAATGTCCTAGGTGTGTCATCTGATAAGATCATAAAAGATTAGTGCTGCATTTAGCTGTGGTTTGGGTTTTTGTGACATTATATGCTAGCTTGAAAAATGGGTGTCTGATTATTTCTGGCTGGGCACTCTCCTGACATAATCTAATGTTTTGCTTTCGTTGTAAAGCCTTTTGAAATCGGACAGTGTGGTTAGATTAACGAGAGTCTTGTCTTTAAATAGCTGTAAAATAGTCATATGTTTGAGAAATTGAAGTAATAGTATTTCAAACGTTTTAAAAATCGCGCCACTGGATTCAACTGGCTGTTACGTAGGTGGGACGAATTCATCCCGCCGGTCCCATAGAGGTTAAGAACAACAAAGTCAAGGTATTGGAGTGTCCACCATAAAGCCCTGACCTCAATCCTATCGAAAATTTGTGGGCAGAACTGAAAAGGTGTGTGCGAGCATGAAGGCCTACAAACCTGACTCGGTTACACCAGCTCTGTCAGGAGGAATGGGCCAAAATTCACCTCATTCAACTCATTCTGGGAAGCTTTTGAAGGCTACCCGAAATGTTTGACCCAAGTTAAACAATTTAAAGGCAATGCTGCCAAATACTAATTTACTGTATTTAAACTTCTGACCCACTGGGAATATGATGAAAGAAATAAAAGCATAAATAAAACATTCTCCCTAATATTATTCTGACATTTTACATTCATAAAATAAAGTGGTGATCCTAACTGACCTAAGACAGGTAATTTTTAGTAGGATTAAATGTCAGTAATTGTGAAAACTGAGTTTAAATGTATTTGGCTAAGGTATATGTAAACTTCCGACTTCAACTGTATGTTTCGGGTAGACTCTGAGAATAACATTAGCATATACACGGACAGGGTGACTGAGTTCATTAGGAAGTGTATAGGCGATGTTATTCCCACTGTGACTATTAAAACCTACCCAAAACAGAAACCATGAATGATGGCAGCATTGGTGAAAAACTGATGCGGCGAACCATCGCATTTAACCATGGCAAGGTGACTTGGAATATGGTTGAATATAAACATGTCTTCCCTGTGGCTCAGTTGGTAGAGCATGGTGTGTGCAAAGCCAGGGTTGTGGGTTCGATTCCCACGGGCAGCCAGTACAAAAAAAAAAATGCATGAAATTATGCATTCACTACTGTAAGTCGCTCTGGATAAGAGTGTCTGCTAAATGACTAAAATGTAAACAGTGTAGTTTTTCCTTCCACAAGGCAATCAAACAGGCAAAACGCCAGTACAGAGACAAAGTGGACTCGCAATTCAATGACTCGGACACAAGACGTATGTGGCAGGGTCTACAGACAATCACGGATTACAAAGGTAAAACCAGCCACGTCGTGGACACAAGCTCAACACCTTCTTCACCTGCTTTGAGGATAACACAGTGCCACCGGCGTGTTAACTCTAACAAGGCTTCCGACCCAGATGGCATCCCTAGCTGCATCCTCAGGGCATGCACAGACCAGCTGGCTGGAGTGGTTATAGACATATTCAATCTCTCCCTGTCCCAGTCTGCTGTCCCCACTTGCTTCAAGATGTCCATCATTGTTCCTGTACCCAAGAAAGCAAAGGTAACTCAACTAAATTACTATCGCCCTGCAGCACTCACTTCTGTCATCATGTAGTGCTTTGAGAGCCTAGTTAAGGATCATATCACCTGTACCTTACCTGACTCCCTAGACATAGGACAGGGGATTTTTACTAGGACTAAATGTCAGGAATTATGAAATACTGAGTTTAAATGTATTTGGCTAAGGTGTATGTAAACTTCCGACTTCAACTGTATATTCTTAATAAAATCCTTACTTATATTTATGTGAATTTTGGGTATATGTTATGAAACTGTTTGCTATTACTTGTTTGACATTACTGCACTGTCAGAGCTAGAAGCACAAGTGTTTTGCTACACCCACAATAACATCTGCTAAACACATGCATGTGACCAATAAAATGTGCTTTGATTTGTAAAGGTCATCCAGTAACAAGTCACAATAGTAGACATACTGTACATAGTTATACTTCTAAGTAGTGATCCCAGGGAGGATGCACTAAAATTGTCAAGTGATTGTTTGAAAGATCCTTCATAAAATTAAAGTGTCCTACACTGGAAAGGAAAACTGTAAATTTTACACGATTGTGAATATTATCAACAATAAAATACTCTGAAATGTTTTACTGTTGCATACTGTAAAATATGGTGCATTGTGGGAAGCTATTGCAGGAGTCTTGTATCCATGAGTGAGAATGCTGTACTATTTTAACTATTTGTTGAGTCCCATTGACTTGTTTACGGAACACATTGGAGTGGTAGCTAGTCTTAATTAAAACTCAAACAGTAGGAAACAACACCTCTATGCTGATCCTCAACACTGGGGCACCACATGGGTGCGTGCTCAGCCCCCTCCTGTACTCCCTGTTCACCCATGACTATGTGGCCAAGCATGCCTCCAACTCAATCATCAAGTCCTTTTGGTCTGTTTTGCCCTATAGTTTGGAAGACTTTGTTAAGGCCTCTGGAATAATGATGTTATGTTTGATGCCAGAGCTCTGAGGCAAATTGCTAAGCAGTGTACTTCGAAGCTGTGTGCTGATGCCTGTTTCACTTTATCAGAAGCACATGATCAATGACATCCAAAGCTTTGTTCCATCAAACCCTGATTGGTTTGGTAGAAGACAAAAAGGCTACACTGCGCATACGCTACGGCTTGTGGGACGTCATCTATAATAATTTGGCTGCTCTAAATTATTTTGACCAGCAGGTGCCACTAGTGTATGCTGTTAATCAACACCTTGAGTAATGAATCTATTTTTGACACAATTGGCTGGAAAACCTCAATGCTGCAGGAAGCTTAATTTCCCCATCAAGTGATACAAAACACCAAATATTCATTAATATGGCAATGTCTAAACACATTACCTAGCAGTCAACCTGCTTGCACCAGTCCCTTGTAATTACAGTAAAATACTGTGAAATACAAACCTCTCCCCTCAATGAATTGTATTAAGTCATCTATTCTTTCATTCAATCCAATTACAGCAGCATTACTTTTTTTACAGGACAATACAGTCAATTCTACATTAATAATTGAGTGTCATTACACAGTACTTGCTTTGATACCATATTTATAGTACAGTAGCTGTACTGTAACATGAAATACAGAATTGTACTAGCCAGCGAGCTACCTTCAAGCTACTGTCAAACTCATGGTAACCCCCTTACAGTGTACTATATTTAAAAGGTAGTGGGACATAGGGTAGCGCATATCATCTATAGTGGGAGGCCAAAACTTGAAGCATGCCATTATTTTCCACTTTGACCAGGAAGAAATAACATGTTAGAAAACAATGGGTACCATGGAGAATCATTGTTGCCCACAGGGCTTTATTGGAGCCAGCTGTCAGTAATGGTTATAGTGAATGTCCGAGATGACCCTGAACTCCCCATGAACACATTCTCTGTAACATTCTAGGAAGCACATACAAGTTGAAAAGGCTTTTCTAGTATTTACCCTCCAGTGTGAGTGCATCACATTCACCACCTAGCATGTGGGTGCTCTGGCACCAGCTCAAGTTGGCTCCCTGGCTTGATATACGTAATAGAACGTAAAAAGTAAAAACTGCTACCTGGCTATTGTTAATTGTCTGTGTAGAATAAGCATTGATTCTGTCATTATGCTAGCTAAATGATTAGCTGAAAACAAGTTGTTGCAGTGCAGTCAACTGTAAGGGAAGGACCGTCTTTGTAATCAACATTATAAATAAATATCATATACGATGTTAATAATTTACAATGCCATGTAACGAAGTGTTGGCAGGGCTTTGCAAATTCTGTCTGTTGGATGGATATACAGTATAAATGCATAAATCAAAACCAAAGTCTTGCAAGTATTAAGCAATGATATTTGAGTTTGCATTATAGCTAAGAACAATGTATAACAGCTGGTATTCACAGATAAAGCTATAGTATTTTTAAAAGGCAATGAGGAAACAGAGCTTTCATTGCATAGCCAGTTTCCTTTATGCATGACAAATTAGATTTTCTGTCCAACTTTGGCAGGATACAGGGACATTTAATTAACAATGGAGTTGTGTTGGCCTGTGCATCTAGCTGATTATAGGACACAGTTGTATCAAGGTGATGGCCTTGTAAAAAAAAAATCTATTTTTCCCCAACATGCTGTATTCTGACACTAACATGAATAGGCTTCAATGAAATGCAATGGATGCCAATTGCATTCCTAAATTTAGACAGAACCTGAATGAATCTGCCTTGTCATCATTCATTAGCTCTTTGGTTTTTACTTGGCATTGTGAGACTTGTGAAGTTTGGCATTGAATGGTGCAAAATACTGCTGTTAATTTCAATTGTAAACTATTTTGCTCTTTCTTTGAAAACTCTGGGTGGGAAGTCACCTCATTTATTAATTTCCATGGAAACACCACACTTAGCACAGGGAATTTAAATAGAATATTGAAGATAATGCTCCTTGGATGCTGCCTAGTCTAATGAAGACTTGAATCAGTGCCAAGTTTCCCCTTAGAGCTTTAAATTATCCCAAAAGCACAGTTGTTATATATGTTTCTGTATCAAATTAGAATCCACCCCCGCACCCTATGCGTTGAGGTATGGGAATTGGAAATAAGGAAATTTGCCAGAGAGTAAACAAATATTGCATCCTATAATCACGGAACATATGCAGCTCCTGTCTGCCACCTGGATATGATTAAATATTGTACTTGTTATTTATCAATAGTAAAGATGTATTTACATAGCCAGATAAGATATAGTTAAAATGTGTACAGTGACAACCCCTGGAGTATACCAAAAGCGAACAGAAGCTCTGAGTAACTGGTATAACCCTGTCCAGATATCAACCAAATGATTCCCTCTGTAGAATCTACTGTATCTGTCTGCTTTCTGGCCTGTGACTTATTGCCACACTTTCAGCCAGCTCACTGCTGATGTAGACAGCCAGGTCACTCGTGATACAAGTCAGTATTCGACATCCATCCATATATTTTAATGCAGGGAAACTTAAATCAGTTTTACCTCATTTCTATCAACATGTTAAATGTACAACCAGAGGGAAAAAATCTCTAGACCCCCTTTACTCCACACAGAGACGCGAACAAAGCTCTCCCTCACCCTCCATTTGGCAAATTTGACCATCATTCTATCATCCTGATTTCTGTTTACAAGAAAAATGTAAAGCAAGGAGTGGTCAGATAAACAGATGCTAAACTACAGGACTGTTTTGCTAGCACAGACTGGAATATGTTCTGGGATTCTTCCGATGGCATTGAGGAGTACACCACAGCAGTCACTGGCTTCATCAATAAGGGCATCGACGACGTCGTCCCCACAGTGACTGTACGTACATACCCCAACCAGAAGCCATGGATTACAGGCAACATTCGCACTGAGCTAAAGGGTAGAGCTGACGCTTTCAAGGAGTGGGACTCCTTGAAAGCTTATAAGAAATCCCGCTATGCCCTCCGACGAACCATTAAACAGGCAAATCATCAATACAGGACTAAGATTGAATCGTACTGCACTGGCTACGACGCTCGTCGGATGTGGCAGGACTTGCAAACCATTACAGAATACAAAGGGAAGCACAGCCGAGAGCTGCCCAGTAACATGAGCCTACCAGACGAGCTAAATTTCTTCTATGCTCGCTTTGAGGCAAGTAATACTGTTCCAGACGGCTGTGTGATCATCCTCTCCGCAGGCGATGTGAGTAAGACCTTTAAACAGGTCAACATTCACAAGGCCACAGGGCCAGATGGATTACCAGGACGTGTGCTCCGAGCATGCGCTGAACAACAGGCAATGGTCTTCACTGACATGTCCAACCTCTCCCTGTCTGAGTCTGTAATAACAACATGTTTCAAGCAGACCACCATAGTCCCTGTGCAAAAGAACACGAAGGTAACCTGCCTAAATGACTACCAAACTGTAGCACTCACATCTGTAGCCATGAAATGCTTTGAAAGGCTGGTCATGGCTCACATCAACACCATTATCCCAGAAACTCTAGACCCACTCCAATTTGCATAACTTCCCAACAAATCCACAGATGATGCCATCTCTATTGCACTTCACACTGCCCTTTCACACCTTGACAAAAGGAACACTTACGTGAGAATGCTATTCATTGACTACTGCTCAGCATTCAACACCATAGTGCCCTCAAAGCACATCACTAAGATAAGGACCCTGGGACTAAACACCTCCCTCTGCAACTGGATCCTGGACATCCTGACGGGCCGCCCCCAGGTGGTAAGGTTAGGTAACAACACATCCGCCACGCTGATCCTCACGCTGATCCTCAACACAGGGGCCCGTCAGGCGTGTGTGCTCAGTCCCCTTCTGTACTCCCTGTTCACTCATGACTGCATGGACAGGCACGACTCCAACACCATCATTAAGTTTGCCGATGACACAACAGTGGTAGGCCTGATCACTGACAACGATGAGACAGCCTATAGGGAGGAGGTCAGAGACCTGACCGCTTGGTTCAAGGACAACAACCTCTCCCTCAACGTGATCAAGACAAAGGAGATGACTGTGGACTACAGGAAAAGGAGGACCGAGCATGCCCCCATTCTCATCGATGGGGTTGAGGTGGAGCAGGTTGAGAACGTCAAGCACATCCAAGACAGTCGTGAAGAGGCCACGAAAAAACCTTTTCCAACTCAGGAGACTGAAAAGATTTGGCCTTTGTCCTCAGATCCTCAAAAGGTTTTACAGCTGCACCATCAAGAGCATCCTGACGGGTTGCATCACTGCCTGGTATGGCAACTGCTCGGCCTCCAACCGCAAGGCACTGCAGAGGGTAGTGCATACGGCCCAGTACATCACTGGGGCCAAGCTTCCTGCCATCCAGGACATCTATACCAGGCGGTGTCAGAGGAAGGCCCTGAAAATGTTCAAAAACTCCAGCCACCCTAGTCATAGACTGTTCTCTCTGCTACCACATGGCAATTGGTACCGGAGCGTCAAGTCTAGGTCCAAGAGGCTTCTAAACAGCTTCTACCCCCAAGCCATAAGACTCCTGAACATCTAATCAAATGGCTACCAAGACTATTTGCATTGCCCCCCCCCCCCCCCCCCAACGCTGCTGCTACTCTCTGTTTTTATCTATGCATAGTCACTTTAATAACTCTACCTACGTGTATATATTACCTCAATTACCTCGACACCGGTGTCCCCGCACATTGACTCTGTACCGGTACCCCCTGTATATAGCCCCGCTACTGTTATTTACTGCTGCTCTTTAATTATTTGTTATTCTTATCGCTTACTTTTTTCTGTATTTTCTTAAAATTGCATTGTTGGTTAAGGGCTTGTAAGTAAGCATTTCACTGTAAGGTCTACACCTGTTGTATTCAGCGCATGTGACAAATAATATTTGATTTGATGTCTGGGGCGGCAGGTAGCCTGATGGTTAGAGCATTGGAATGTTGCTGGACTGAATCCCCAAGCTGGCAAGGTAAAAAATATGTTGTTCTGCCCCTGAACAAGGCAGTTAACCCACTGTTCCCCGGTAAGCCATCATTGTAAATAAATTTGTTCTTAACTGACTTGCCTAGTTAAATAAAGGTTAAATAAAAAATTTAAAATGATGTCTGAGGACGTTGGGAGATTGTGGCAACCAGTCACTAGGTGCAACAGTGAGCGCTGTTAACTTCAAGTAGGTTTTGGATTTGGTTTTGCTAAGGCATTGTAGAAGGGAATGATGGATGGGAGTAAGCATCTGCCTCTGGTGCCAAAGGATGCATTTTTGAATCCAGCGATAGAAAGTGGTTTTTGAGATTTTTGTTTTAAACCTATCCCAAACCTTATGCCACGCCTTAAACACTTCAAAATGTGATGCTTGGAAGAACTTTGGATGAACATCAAATTCTGACGTGAGACTGTGAGAGCTAGTTAGATGTAGAATGCAGCAGAAATTGGCAAGTGCCTTTGACAAAGCTGTCACAAAATGAAATGGGACTGGCACAGTATTCTGACTGTGATGTAGTCTAATGCAACACAAAGTCAAATTGTAAACAAGCGCAGAGGTATTTATAACTGTCTGAACGGATTGTAATACAACTTTTGAGTGAGATCAACCTTTTACATGAGGCACACGAAGAGACAGGTTGCAGAAAAAGAGGGTTAAATGGAACAATGAATTTTGCTTGTTTTTGTTACACCATATTTCCCTTCCTTACTTAGAAACTGTGTGATAATTACACCCTCTCCAATTAATGGTCTCTGCATCACAAGCCCCTCATCACCTGACACACTGGCTGCATATCAAACGGGACCCTATTCGCTAAATATAGGGAATAGGTTGTTATTTAGGACCCATCCATTGCACGGCTTCTCATAGATCCAGTCCTCTGAATGACACAAACAAGAGAGAAATGTCAATCCGTGCCTTCTGGGCCTTCATTAGCAAATAGATAGGTCACCGCATAAGCTCGGGGTTACTGTCAAAATGCAGTTGGCATCTGTGCTGCCTGCCTTTTATTAGCTGCTTCTCAGATATTGGGAAACATAATGATCAGGCCCATTTGGGAGTGCTGCAACATGCTGAGCCAAAATGAATTAGGGATAAAATACTCCTAAGAGATGCCTTTTTTTATTTTATAATGTTTGAGACATTTCAAAAACGGAATATTAAAAAGTAGACTCTTCGGTGTGGCTCAGTTGGTAGAGCATGGTGTTTGCAACGCCAGCATGGTGTGTGCAACGCCAGAGTTGCGGGTTCGATTCCCACAGGGGGCCAGTACAAAAAAAAATGCATGAAATGTATGCATTCACTACTGTAAGTCGCTCTGGATAAGAGTGTCTGCTAAAATGACTAAAATGTAAAAAATGTGATGCACGAAGTAAACAGCAGTACAGTGCCTTCAGAACGTATTCAGACCCCTTTACTTTTTCCACATTTTATTACAGCCTTATTCTAAATTGGATTACATTTTTTTTTTTGCCTCATCAACCTACACACAATGCACCATAAAAACAGGTTTTAGAAATGTTTGCAATTTATATAAAAAACACTGAAATATCACATTTACATAAGTATTCAGACCCTTTACTGAGTACTTTGTTGAAGCACCATAGACAGCGGTTACAGCATCAAGTCTTCTTGGGTATGACGCTACAAGCATGGCACACATGTATTTGGGGTGTTTCTCCCTTTCATCTCTGCAGATCCTCTCAAGCTCTGTCAGGTTGGATGGGGAGAGATGCTGCACAGCTATTTTCAGGTCACTCCAGAGATGTTCGATTGGGTTGAAGTCCGGGCTCTGGCTGGGCCACTCAAGGACATTCAGAGATTTGTCCCGAAGGCACTACTGTGTTGTCTTGGCTGTGTGCTTAGGGTCAATGTCCTGTTGGAAGGTGAACCTTCAACACCGTCTGAGGTCCTGAGCACTCTAGAGCAAGATTTTATCAAGGATCTCTCTGTACTATGCTCCTTTCATCTTTCCCTCGATCCTGACTAGTATCCCAGTCCCTGCCGCTGAAAAACATCCCCACAGCATGATCCTGCCACCATCGTGCCTCACCGTAGGGATGGTGCCAGGTTTCCTCCAGACATGACGCTTGGCATTCATGTCAAAGAGTTCAATCTTGGCGACATCAGACCATAGAATCTTGTTTCTCATGGTATGAGAGTCCTTTTGGTGCCTTTAGGCAAACTGCAAGCGGGCTGTCATGTGCCTTTTACTGAGGAGTGGCTTCCGTCTGGCCACTCTACCATAAAGGCCTGATTGGAGGAGTGCTGCAAAGATGGTTGTCATTCTGAAAGTTTCTCCCATCTCCATAGAGGAACTCTAGAGCTTTGTCAGAGTGACCATCGGGTTTTTGGTCACCCTGCTGACCAAGGCCCTTCTCCCCCTATTGCTCACTTTGGCCGTGAGGCCAGCTCTAGGAAGAGTCTTGGTGGTTCCAAACTTCTTCCATTTAAGAATGATGGAGGCCACTGTCTTCTATTGTAGCTTACTGTATGTATGGAGCATAATATATTTGTGTATATTTCTTATAACTGCAGACATGTGAGGTAACGTTACTAATTTCATAAACTTTATGGTGTTATATTCAATCGTGCTTATGTAGCTAGCTACATTCTTCTATTAGCTCTAAAAAAAAACAATGCTAATTGCGTCAGAGAAGTATTAGCTTGTGTTGTATTTTGAAGCTACCCTGGCCTTATGACTCCCAAGTGGCGCAGTTCAGTAATCATCTCACCTGTTAGTTGCGGTGAACTACGTGGCTGTTGAGGGCAGCAGTGTCGATCAGATAGAAAAATATCTTCTTATACTACTTGGTCGTTTTCCGAGTGCATTCCACAAAGCTGTTTATCATGTCCGCCTTATCCACTGCCCCCATTTTGAGGTTATAGTCAAGCACACAGGTGGTCCACCTTCCCTGTGGCCAACATGGTTGCTGTATGGACAGTGGAGAGGACATGGACGTCTCATTTGTCATGCCACTTTACTGCCTGCTGTTGACCGTTCTCCTTGAACTCCACCTCCCCTCTCTGCATCTTCCTGCATCCCCTTCCTGTTCGACCTGACTGTGCCACAGGCCCCTGTGCTGTTGCAGAGCAGATGCTGGAAGAGTGTGGGACTGCTGTACCAATTGTCCACATACAAAGTGTGTCCCTTGCCGAGATGAGGAGCCAGCATGGTCATCACCATGGACCCGGACACCCCAAGCCCCTCATAATGTTGGATATCAGTGGTGGAAGCTGTGAAAACTTTAATGTCCTGGACAAATCCTGTCTTCACGTCGCACATGACAAAGAACTTGACCCCAAACCTGTGCCTTTTGGAGGGAAAATATTGACGGAACGCCATTCTACCTTTCTATAACATCAGGGACACATCAATGCATAGGTCCTTGTATGGCACAAAGTCCTGACCAAATGCTGATGTCAGGCTGATAAGAATATTTCTTCTTTTGTATAATGGGTCATGCAGGCATTGCAGCAGAACTAGGAAGCGGTCTTGGGAAAAGAGGGTGGCAAAGAATGGAGTTGCAAACATAGGATCTGTGCTCCAGTAGTCTCTTAGGGAGTTCTTCTTTACTATCCCCATGAGAAGGACTGTCACCAGGAAGGTATACATTTCACTAATTGTGGTTGTCACCCATTTAGCGAGTTTCCCCCCCACTCCTGGCTCTCTCTTCTCCTGTAGCTCCAAGGCAGAGTGATTGGTCTCCTCTACTATGTCTCCCACCAGCTCCTCTGTCAGAAACAACTTGAAGCACCTCGCCTCAGTTGGAAATGGCAAGGGGCATTGCACTCCAGACTGGGACTCATCAAAGCAAACAGCAGGGCCAGGAGGGGTGAAATGGCTGGTGGCCTTCCAGCTACCACAGAACTCCTGTACTTCATCCACTGTTGGTCTGCCTCCATCACCACCAGCATCTTCAAAGGGACCTGGGACTTCATCAGTGGACAAAGGATCCTCAGATTCAGGGTTCTCAATGGCTACAAGGTTGGGGGGCAGCTCCTCACTGTCACTGTCAGAATCTGATTGCTGACTTTCAGACTCATTGTCAGAATTAGAAAAAACTACAGAATTTCCACATTTGTGAGTTGTCTCCTTTTGAAAGACACTGCTAATGCTACAGCTTAGCTCACTAGCTACATACATAAACAACAACACTGAATGGCTCAGAGTGGGAGTGAGAGGTTACGTGATTGACTGCCGGGATACGCCACTTCTATCAGAAAATGTTTTATGTAGTAATTATTTACTGTTATATTAACGTCTTCAATTACCGGTAACAAATCATGCATTCCGATTCTTGCATAGATTGTAAATGGGCACATATTATCTGTGTAAAATACTTTTTTGAAGGTTGTACTGATTATGATGAGCTAAGCTAATTCCAGCTGTGTGTGGAGCCATGTTTGTTGACAAACAATGCATTCTGTGTTTCACGAAATTGTCTGTCGGACCAAAGATATTATAACAAAATGAGATGAGTAACCGTTCACAAATGTTTTGAGGACTTCCGGAAATGAATGGTGGGATGTGAACGATGGTAGACAACACCCCCCCCCCCAGAAACTATCCATTGTCGGATTACTTTCGATTTCTAGAGAGTGTTTTACTTAATTATTTCGATCAATGGTGAGCTCACCCGTGATGTGATTAAATAGTCATTTCTATTAGCTAATTCATATTGTAGTTTGTCAGCGAGAGTTATACAAATATGACCGCTTGTGTTACCTCAATCTTTCCTCAGTTAGCGCCAGGACAAATGTAGCCTACATTTTTCCGGTTTGGATGATTGTGACATGCTGTAGATACTTCTGTGAATGTTTGAACATTGCATCCAAAAATAAACTGCCCAATTTCTGTACGTAACTTTGTAAGCTTCCAGGTTTGGAGCGAGTAGTCGTGCTGCACTTCGCTCCGCAGGTAATATTACATTTCATTACATTACAACGGTTTGATTTGTTTGATCTGAGCAATTTTTTTAGCAAGCTACATACCTGTCTTTGTATCAAAGATAATTGTGTAGTTTAGAGTAATTATCGAGGTTAGCTAGCCAGCTATTTTCGTCCTCCGCAACGCCGTTCTCCGTTCTCCAAACGGCGTTCTCCAAACTTAGTCAACACTGCTAGCTAGCCAACTTCTACCGACTAGCATCACTGTAGAAACTAATACATTACAACGGAACGATTTGATTAGTGTAGTGTTAGCTAGCTACATAGTTGTCTTTGCTGTCTTTGTATCTAAGATAAATGTGTAGTTTAGAGTAATTAGCTAGCCAGCTAATTTCATTCGCCGCGACGCGACGCCGTTCTCCAGACTTAGTCAACACACCTAGTCAACATCAAACCCACTGCTAGCTAGCCAACCTTTACCGACTAGCAGCACTGTAGAAACGAATACATTACAATGGAACGATTTGATTTGTGTAGTGTTAGCTAGCTACATAGTTGTCTTTGTCATAGTTTGATAATTGTGTAGTTTAGAGTAATTATCGAGGTTAGCTAGCCAGCTATTTTCGTCCCCCGCGACGCCATTTTCCAAACCTAGCCAACTATTACCGACGAGCAACATTGTAGAAACTAAATACATTACAAAGGGACATCTTGATTAGTGTTATGTTTGCTAGCTATATAGTTGCCTTTGGATCATGATAAAGGTGTAGTACTGAAACTATCGAGGTTACCTAGCCAGCTACACTTTCAAACAAAGTCAACAACGCAGCCACTGCTAGCTAGCCTACTTCGCCAGCCAGCAGTACTGTATCATTTTAGTCATTTTAGTCAATAAGATTTTTGCAACGTAAGCTTAACTTTCTGAACATTTGAGACGTGTAGTCCACTTGTCATTCCAATCTCCTTTGCATTAGCGTAGCCTCTTCTGTAGCCTGTCAACTATGTGTCTGTCTATCCCTGTTCTCTCCCCTCTGCACAGGCCATACAAACGCTTCACACCGCGTGGCCGCTGCCACTCTAACCTGGTGGTCCCAGCGCGCACGACCCACGTGGAGTTCCAGGTCTCCGGCAGCCTCTGGAACTGCCGGTCTGCGGCCAACAAGGCAGAGTTCATCTCAGCCTATGCTACCCTCCAGTCCCTCGACTTCTTGGCGCTGACGGAAACATGGATTACCACAGATAACACTGCTACTCCTACTGCTCTCTCCTTGTCTGCCCATGTGTTCTCGCATACCCCGAGAGCATCTGGCCAGCGAGGTGGTGGCACTGGAATCCTCATCTCTCCCAAGTGGACATTCTCTCTCTCTCCCCTGACCCATCTGTCTATCGCCTCCTTTGAATTCCATGCTGCCACAGTTACCAGCCCTTTCAAGCTTAACATCCTTATCATTTATCGCCCTCCAGGTTCCCTTGGAGAGTTCATCAATGAGCTTGACGCCTTGATAAGTTCCTTTCCTGAGGATGGCTCACCTCTCACAGTTCTGGGTGACTTTAACCTCCCCACGTCTACCTTTGACTCATTCCTCTCTGCCTCCTTCTTTCCACTCCTCTCCTCTTTTGACCTCACACTCTCACATTCCCCCCTACTCACAAGGCAGGCAATACGCTTGACCTCATCTTTACTAGATGCTGTTCTTCCACTAATATCATTGCAACTCCCCTCCAAGTCTCCGACCACTACCTTGTATCCTTTTCCCTCTCGCTCTCCTCCAACACTTCTCACTCTGCCCCTACTCGGATGGTATTGCGCCGTCACAACTTTCGCTCTCTCTCTCCCGCTACTCTCTCCTCTTCCATCCTATCATCTCTTCCCTCTGCTCAAACCTTCTCCAACCTATCTCCTGATTCTGCCTCCTCAACCCTCCTCTCCTCCCTTTCTGCATCCTTTGACTCTCTATGTCCCCTATCCTCCAGGCCGGCTCGGTCCTCCCCTCCTGCTCCCTGGCTTGACGACTCATTGCGAGCTCACAGAACAGGGCTCCGGGCAGCCGAGCGGAAATGGAGGAAAACTCGCCTCCCTGCGGACCTGGCATCCTTTCACTCCCTCCTCTCTACATTTTCCTCTTCTGTTTCTGCTGCTAAAGCCACTTTCTACCACTCTAAATTCCAAGCATCGGCCTCTAACCCTAGGAAGCTCTTTGCCACCTTCTCCTCCCTCCTGAATCCTCCTCCCCCTCCCCCCCTCCTCCCTCTCTGCGGATGACTTCGTCAACCATTTTGAAAAGAAGGTCGACGACATCCAATCCTCGTTTGTTAAGAATAAGGCTGTAACATAACAAAATGTGGAAAGGCACTGGATCTGGCTGATTTACTCAACAACTAACCAAGTTAACCTCTCTAGGGTATGTGGGAGGAAATCGTCCCACCTACTCAACAGCCAGTGGAATCCCGTGGCGCGTTATTCAAATACCTTAGAAATGCTATTACTTCAATTTCTCAAACATATGACTATTTTACACCATTTTAAAGACAAGATTCTCGTTAATCTAACCACACTGTCCGATTTCAAAAAGGCTTTACAACGAAAGCAAAACATTAGATTATGTCAGCAGAGTACTCAGCCAGAAATAATCAGACACCCATTTTTCAAGCTAGCATATAATGTCACATGAACCCAAACCACAGCTAAATGCAGCACTAACCTTTGATGATGTTCATCAGATGACAGTCCTAGGACATTATGTTATACAATACATGCATGTTTTGTTCAATCAAGTTCATATTTATATCAAAAACCAGCTTTTTACATTAGCATGTGACGTTCAGAACTAACATATCCACCGCAAACTTCCGGTGAATTTACTAAATTACTCACGATAAACGTTCACAAAAAACATAACAATTATTTTAAGAATTATAGATACAGAACTCCTTTATGCAATTGCTATGTCCGATTTTAAAATAGCTTTTCGGCAAAAGCACATTTTGCAATATTCTGAGTAGAAAGCTCGCCATCACGGGCTAGCTATTTTGAACCCCACCAAGTTTGTCCTCACCAAAGTCAGATTTACTATAATAAAAATTGGATTACCTTTGCTGTTCTTCGTCAGAATGCACTCCCAGGACTTCTACTTCAATAACAAATATTGGTTTGGTTCAAAATAATCCATAGTTATGTTCAAATATCCTCTGTTTTGTTCGTGCGTTCAAGACACTATCCGAAGGATGACGAAGGGTGACGCGCCCAACGCGTTTCGTGACAAAAAAAATCTAAATATTCCATTACCGTACTTCGAAGCATGTCAACTGCTGTTTAAAATACATTTTTATGCGATTTTTCTCGTAAAAAAGCGATAATATTCCGACCGGGAAACCCTGTTTTCGTTCAAAGGCGAAAAAATAAAAACATGGTGTCGCTTCGTGCACGCGCCCCAGTCTCATTGTTCTCTGATCGACCACTATCCAAATGCGCTACTGTTTTTCAGCCAGGGGCTCCAAAGGCATCATTCACCGTTTTGCCGCCTTCTGAGAGCCTATGGGAGCCGTAGGAAGTGTCACGTTACAGCAGAGATCCTCAGTTTTCAATAAAGAGAGTGTAGAAGCCCAAGAAATGGTCAGAGAGGGCACTTCCTGTAAGGAATCTTCTCAGGTTTCTGCCTGCCATATGAGTTCTGTTATACTCACAGACACCATTCAAACAGTTTTAGAAACTTTAGGGTGTTTTCTATCCAACGGCAATAATTATATGCATATTCTAGTTTCTGGGCAGTAGTAATAACCAGATTAAATCGGGTACATTTTTTATCTGGCCGTGCAAATACTGCCCCCTAACCTAGAGAGGTTAAAAGCGAGGTTAAACTTCTTCCCTGTTTTGGTCATACCTGTGTACATACAGTACTTTGTGTGACAGTCTGTGAGCAAAGTCTTGCGTTACACTCATCTCAATATCTGCGGTGCTGCTCGTGGCAATATCATAACGCCGAGGCCACATTTAGATGACTGCTATTAGACAGACTCCTCAAAAATGATTGGTATTTTTGATAAAAATGAGCAAAAAATACTATAAAATAAATACTAACACTGAGCTATATTGTTTGCAAAGATTTTTGAAAATATATTATTTTATAATAATGCAATTCCTCAGAGAAAAATATGTTGTAAAAAAAAAGAATAAACCACATGACCAAAAGTATGTGGACACCTGCTCATTGAACATCTCATTCCAAACTCATGGGTATTAGTATGGAGTTGGTCCCGCCTTTGCTGCTATAACAGCTTCCACTGTTATGGGAAGGCTTTCCACAAGATTTTAAAACATTGCTTTGGGGACTTGTTTCTGGACAGCCACAAGAGCATTAGTGAGTTCGGGCACTAATGTTGGGCGATTAGGCCTGGCTTGCAGTTGGCGTTTCAATTCATGTCAAAGATGTTCAATGGAGTTGAGGTCAGGTCTCTGTGCAGGGCAGTCAAGTTCTTCAACACCGATCTCGACAAACCATTTCTGTATGGACTTCACTTTGTGTACAGGGGCATTGTCATGCTGAAACAGGAAAGGACCATCCCCATACTGCTGCCACAGAATGTCACTATATTGTAACATTAAGTTTTGCCTTCACTGGAACTAAGAGGCCTAGCCCGAACCATTAAAAACAGCCCCAGAACATTATTCCTCCTCCACCACACTTTACAGTTGGCGCTATGCATTGGGGCAGGTAGCATCCTCCTGGCATCTGCCAAAACCAGATTCATCCATTGGACTGCCAGATGGTGAAGCATGATTCATCACTGCAGATAACACGTTTCCAATGGTCCAGATCCAATGGCGGTGACCTTTACACGACTCCAGCTGATGCTTGGCATTGCACATGGTGATCTTAGGCTTGTGTGCGGCTGCTCGGCCATGGAAACCCATTTCATGAAGCTCCCGACGAACAGTTCTTGTGCTGACTTTGCTTCCAGAGGCAGTTTGGAACTCAGTAATGAGTGCTGCAACCGAAGAACAGACGTGCTTCAGCACTCTGTGGTCCCGTTCTGTGGGCTTGTGAGGCTTACCACTTTACGGCTGAGACATTGTTTCTCCTAGATGTTTCCACTTAACAATAACAGCACTTACAGACCGATTTTCAGGACGTCTCATGGTCTGACAAACGTCGCTCTAGCTCTGCACCTTTCACCATAGATGCGGAAGAGTGATATCGGCGGGTACAGTTTCTGGTCACTGGATTGCCTACACACAATACCCCATAATGTCAAAGTGGAATTTTGTTTTTCAAAATGTTAACAAATGTATTAAAAATGAAAAGCTGAAATGTATTGAGTCAATAAGCATTCAACCCCTTTGTTATGGCAAGCCTAAATAATTTCAGGAATAAAAATGTTCTTTACAAGTCACAAAATAAGTTGATTGTGCAAAAATAGTGTTTAACATCTCTTAAGGACCAAAACAGAAAAGTGGTGCATGCATATGTAATCACCCCCTTTGCTATGAAGCCCTTAAACAAGATCTGGTGTAACCAAATACCTTCAGAAGTCACATAATTATTTAAATATAGTCCACCTGTGTGCAATCTAAGTGTCACATGATCTGTCACATGATCTCAGTATATATACATCTGTTCTGAAAGGCCCCAGAGTCTGCAACATCGCTAAACAAGGGGCACCACCATGCAAGCGGCACCATGAATATCAAGGAGCTCTCCAAACAGGTCAGGGACAAAGTTGTGGAGAAGTACAGATGAGGGTTGGGTTCTAAAACAACATCTGAAACTTTGAACATTCCACGGAACACCATTAAATCCATTATTAAAAAATGGGAAAAATATGGCACCACAACAAACCTACAAGAGAGGGCCGCCCACCAAAACTCACGGACCAGGCAAGGGCGTTAATCAGAGAGGCAACAAAGAGACCAAAGATAACCCTGAAGGAGCTGCAAAGCTCCACAGCGGAGATTGGAGTATCTGTCCATAGGACCACTTTAAGCCGTACACTCCACAGAGCTGGGCTTTACGGAAGAGTGGTCAGAAAAAAGCCATTGCTTATAGAATGAAATAAGCAAACACATTTGGTGTTCGCCAAAAGGCATGAGGGAGACTCCCCAAACATATGGAAGAAGGTACTCTGGTCAGATGAGACAAAAATTGATGTTTTTGGCCATCAAGGAAAACACAAAGTCCGGCGCAAACCCAACACTTTTCATCACCGCGAGAACATCATCCCTGTGGGGATGTTTTTCATCGGCAGGGACAGGGAAACTGGTCAGAATTGAAGGAATGATGGATGGCGCTAAATGCATGGAAATTCTTGAGGGAAATCGGTTTCAGTCTTTTAGAGATTTGAGACTGGGACAGAGGTTCACCTTCCAGCAGGACAATGACCCTAAGCATACTGCTAAAGCAACACTTGAGTGGTTTAAGGAGAAACATTTAAATGTCTTGGAATGGCCTAGTCAAAGCCCAGACATCAATCCAATTTAGAATCTGTGGTATGACTTAAAGATAGCTTTACACCTGCAGGAACCCATCCAACTTGAAGGAGCTGGAGCAGTTTTGCCTTTCAAGAATGAGCAAAAAATACCAGTGGCTAGATGTGCCAAGCTTATAGAGACATACCCCAAGAGACTTGCAGCTGTAATTGCTGCAAAAGGTGGCTCTACAAAGTATTGACTTTGGGGGGGATGAATAGTTATGCACGCTCAAGTTCTGTCTTTTTGTTTCAGAAAAAATGTATTTTGCTTCTTCAAAGTGGTAAGCATGTTGTGTAAATCAAATGACACAAACCCTCCAAAAATCTATTTTAATTCCAGGTTGTAAACAAAATAGGAAAAATGCTGTATTTCTGTATTTCATTATTGCTAAAATATATAAAAACATGCTTTCATTTTGTCATCATGGGGTATTGTGTGTAGATGGGTGAGAAAAAACAAATGTATTAAATTTTTAATTAAAGCTCAAACATAACAAAATGTGGAATAAATCAAAGCGGTATCAATACATTCTGAAGGCACGGTATATATTTTTTCAAGAGGAGTGTCCACTACACCCAATGTCTTGAAATATGCAGACAGACTGATTAAAGGTAAATTTACATTGTAATACTTCTGACAGCTAACTTTCTACCTCCACCCACAACTTCTGGACTTCATAGCATTCCCAGAAAGCATGGATTATTGAGTCATTATTAGGTTTACTCTTGAGACATGACTGCCATTGTGCTGTAGAATTTGTGAAATTTGTCTCTAACAGTGCATTTGGAAAGTATTCAGATCCCTTCAATTTTCAATTTTTTTTTACATTACAGCCTTGTTCTAATATGGATTAAATCGTTTTTTTCCTCATCAATCTACACACAATACTCCATAATGTCAAAGAAAGAACACATTTTTGAATTCTAAGCAATTGTTTTTACTGAAATATTCCATTTACGTAAGTATTCAGACCCTTTACTCAGTACTTTGTTGAATCACCTTTGGCAGTGATTACAGCCTCAACTAGTCTTGGGTATGACGCTACAAGTTTGGCACACCTGTATTTAAAGAGTTTCTCCCATTTAAATGATGGATTCCACTGTGTTCTTGTTGACCTTCAATGCTGCTGAAATGTTTTGGTACCCTTCCCCAGATCGAGGCCTCGACACAATCCTGTCTCGGAGCTCTACTGCTACTGATGATTCCTTCGACCTTATGGATTGGTTTTTGCTTTGACATGCACTGTCAACTGTGGACCTTATATCATGTCCGATCAATTGCATTTACCACAAGTGGACTCTAATCAAGTTGGAGAAATATCTCACAGATGATTAATGGAAACAGGATGCACCTGAGGTAAATTTCGAGTCTCATAGCAAAGGGTCTGAATACTTATGTAAATAAGATGTTTTTCCGTTTTTTATTTTTATAAATGTGAAAAAAATTATAAAAAACAGATTTTTCTTTGTGATTATGGTGTATTGTGTGTAGATTGGGGACTGAATACTTCCCGAATACACTGTATATAATACATTTGATACATTAGTTTATACTAGATTAAGACAACATTTTTGTTAACTGTAATTTCATTTGTTATGCAATATTTTCCCACCATCTTATGCCAACATCAGTTATTTTTAATTTCTAAGTTGTATGTATTTGAAACTATCTACATTGGTGAGTCCAAAGTTATTTCCTGGAACCAAGTAATTTACGGTTTCCATGCCTTCAGTTTTCCATCTGGACCAATTTATCGCTGAATTCTGAAAAGCTATCCAAGGATTGTTCCATAAGGTTGTGTTTTCAGAGAGTGGTATTGTAGAATACGGTTCATTTTCTTGTTATAGTGTTCTTAACTATGACGTTTTTTTATGTTCTTAACTTAAACAGTTTATGGGCAAACAAATCCAAAATAATAAATGTGATTGCAAAATCGCATGCCTCTAACCGAAAGAGTCACCTTTACACTTAAAGCCTAAATCGATACTGTCATTAATGTTCGTTATTCAATAATTATGCATAACACTTTTTGAATGCCATTTTGTGTCCAGCTGATTAGTTAGTTATCCAGTGATATTTTCACACATCATCATCTGATCCAGGAAGCAGTTAAATGTTTTGAATAACAGTTAAGCAACGAACAGCTGTTGAGATGCATGTGCAAGGGCTGGAAAAAGGTGTTCATGAAGAATGTCCAGAATATTTTGGTGTCTCATTCCTTATACTGGTGAAGACAGTTGTACCTCTATCCATGTTGGAACTAATATCCTTAGCGAATTGATGTTGATCATCTGCTTGATGTACAGCAGGGTCTTGTAAGATTTAACAGAGAAAGCATCAAGTTAATGTGTTCATGTTTTCAGATATTTTGTGCCTCGTATTGGACAAGGAGTCAACCTACATTGCACAATTGTACAGGATAGATTATTGTGCAACGCCCAACACTATTCCTATAAAAGATTCTGGATATAATAACAACAAATTACATAGCCTAGTGGGTTTATTCACAATATGATCTGGTAAACAAATACATTTTGTTTTCCATATTAATCCTGCAATTTTAATGAACTTGGAGCTCAGAAATTCAAGGACTGGAGTACTAGGCCTACCATGGAAATCAGAAATTTCCTCAATTTGTTTTTGAAAAGTCCTTGTAGTTCTTGTAGTCAATTTACAAGTTGTCCTACTTCCTTATAATTATCGTTGATTTCATTTTTGATCCGTTTTTGTGAGAGGTGGCCACTTTCGTTTGTTTCCCACTGCTTCAATTGAAGAGTGTTGCGCAGCTCTGTTGCAGTAAAACCACGTGTGGTCATTATGAGGACGACAACATTTAATGTTGGCTTCAACTTGATTTTCCAAACAAATCCTTTCATTAAAAGAGGAACCTTTGTTTTTATAATGAGAAAATGACCAAAAAACAGCGATGGTGAGATTCAAAAGTTGATTCAGATGGTGAGTTGAATGCTATAGCTATTCATGGCTTTATTATCCGTGCCTGTGTAGGCTACAGAAAAATTGCCATGCATGTATCCAATCTATTTAGTCAGACAATGTCCACATTATTCTCGCATATTTTAGAATGTAATATTCATTTGAATATCAATGCAATACTTGTATTATTTTTTTTTTTGGGGGGGGGTCTATATCAGGCTCTATACAGTATGTACAATTATATAAATTAGACAATTGCACAACATTGAGGTCATCCCCATGCCTATTTTCTAAGGATAATAATAAATCAACAACTGCATAGTTAAGAACACTATAACAACATGGAAGAACATTAAAGTATTCTACTTGAACCAGTATTTGTATTTATTAGATCCCCTGCCAATGCAGCAGCTACTCTTCCTGGGGTCCAAACAATATCACTCCCTAAACACACAACCCTATGTATCAATCCTTGGAAAGCTTTTCAATATTCACCAATAAATTGGTGTACATGGAAAATTAAACACGGAGAAACCGTAAATTACTTGGTTATAGGAAATACATGTATTTCCATGACAGCTTTAAAAAGCAATTTTGGATTGACCAATGTAGATATTTTCAAATAATTTACATGCAACTTCAAAGTTTTGTATCACAAACTATTGATTTCAAATCTCGAGGACATCAGAGCAATCATGAGTCAGAAAAGGATATTCATATCATAGGTGACCTATACAGCCCCGCTTTAAATGACATGCAGCTTATAAAGGCTTCATAAAGCCTACATAAATATGTCAGAAATTATCTATAAACATATTTCATGCTCTATAAAGTGTTCATAAAAGTGGCATAACTTTGACAAAACCACCAATGTCAATGTCAATGTGCACATGTGATGAGTTCACATAATTGTGATGCCTCTGGACAGTGAAAAAACAAGTTAACCTTTTCTTTTATTGTAATATTAATTTGTTTGTAGTAGTTAATTGTTGAGTTAGATTACATAGCTACCTCAATTGTTATTTCAAATCAATGGATGAATGGCACGACAATGGGCCTCAGAATCTCGTCATGGTATCTCTGTCCTTTCAAATTGCCATCGATAAAATGCATTTGTGTTCGTTGTACATAGCTTATGCCTGCACATACCATAACCCCACTGCCACTATTGACATCAGCAAACCGCTCACCCACACTACGCCATACACGCTGTCTGCCATCTGCCTGGTACAGTTGAAACCGGGATTCAGCCATGAGGCGCACACTTCTCAAGTATGCCAGTGGCCATCGAAGGTAAGCATTTGCCCACTAAAGTTGGTTACGATGCCGAGCTGCAGTCAAGTCAAGATCCTGGTGAGGACGATGAGCATGCAGATGAGCTTCGCTGCGACAGTTTCTGACAGTTAGTGCAGAAATTCTGCAGACGATCCAGCAGGTAAAGAAGCCGGATGTGGAGGTCCTGGGCTGGCGTGGTTACACATGGTCTGCGGTTGTGTGGCTGGTTAGACATACTGCCAAATTCTCTGGCAACAGCTTTGGTGGACATTCCTGCAGTCAGCATGCCAATTGCACATAACCTCAAAACTTGAGACATCTCTGGCATTGTGAAGTGTGACCAAACTGCACATTTTATTGTCCTCAGCACAAGGTGCACCTGTGTAATGATCATGTTGTTTAATCAGCTTCTTGATATGCAACTCCTTTAAGGTGAATGGATTATCTTGGCAAAGGAGAAATGCTCACTAACAGGGATGTAAACAAATTTGTATACAAAATATGAGCGAAATAAGCAGCTTGTGTGTATGGAACATTTTGAAACTTCATGTATTTATTGTAAAAACAAAAGAAAGAAATGTGTGTTGTTATTTATTTTAGCTGTTTTTGATCATTCCCTAAGTGTTAATACATTTGTGCTTGCATTATTAAGCCTTTATGCATGTGTTATGAATCACCAAAGGTGTCTGACATTTATGTATGTGTTATAAATTACGAAAGGTGTCTGAGTTTCAACTAAGTACAGCATCATGCAATACAGAGTCTTTATGGATTTGTTATGAATGACTGAAGGTGTCTCACTTCAAACTAAGTATTACTACATAAAGTGTCAATAAATAGGTAATTAACATCCTGCTGATTTCTGAAGGAGAGCCACCAAGTCATAATGATGTCTAAACCCTGCGCATTTCCACAATTTCTATTCTTAAAATGTTCTTTGAAACCTAACCCTGACTAATGAAGGACAAGGTTGATGCGTTGGTCCACCAGACATTCCACACATTTGGGCGGAAGTGTCTGGGACCTAAGATTAGGTGTAATGTGACTAACATGACTTTAGAGCATGTGCCATCGTTCAGCACAACATGTCACTCTTTATAAAGCACATGTTTATAACATATTCAACATTTTGGAGCAGTCGGTAACCTAGTGGTTAGAGCGTTGGGCCAGTAACCGAAGGTTGCTGGATCGAATCCTTGAGCTGACAAGGTAAAAATCTGTCATTCTGAACAAGGCAGATAACCCACTGTTACCCGGTAGGCCGTCATTGTACGTAAGAATTTGTTCTTAACTGACTTGCCTAGTCAAATAACAATTAAAAACTGAGTTATTTGACATTGGTGATTATGTCACACGGTTATGATACTTTGTAACATGTATGTAGCGCTTATGAAAGCATTATGAAGGCTTTATAAGCTGAATGTCATTTAAAGTGGGACCAATTAGGTCATAATAGACAAAACTCAAAAATTCTACAGCACAACGGCAGAGCCATGTCTTAAGTATAAAACTAACAATGACTCAATAATCCATGCCTTCTGGGAATGTTAGAAAGTCCAAAAGTTATGGGCGGAGTTAGAAAGTTGGTTGTCAGAAGTATTACAAAGTAAATGTACTTTTAACCTGTCTGCATATTTCAAGACATGGCATGTGAGTGTGCAGTGAGATACCTGATGGGTTGCATGATATTTTCTCGTCAATCATCTTGAAAAAAAATTATACTTAAAAACTGACAATCAACCAATCCTCTGTCGTTAACACAATGGAAAAGTAAAATGCTTTATTATCTAAATGTTGAAAGTGTGTGGGCGATGGAGAGAAACAAAATGGTACAGTTAGAGGCCATGTGGCAGAGAGTGATGTGGGCGCTGGACCATTTGTTATCCCAAATGTTATCCCATATTGGCCCCATTTATTTATAGAAAGACCCATGTGTGCCATTCAGAGGGTGAATATTCCAAAACATGGGAGATGGAGTGGTTGACATAACTAGGTACTGTAGGTAGCTAACTGAAATTAATCTAAATATGAACTGATCATGATGAAATGCCCATTTAAAAAAAGCAGATGTCCAACATTACAAGTTTTAAATCCTAACAACTTCCCTTACGACCTGCCAATTTCATTCCTATCTGACAGCTCAAATGCATTATGAAGTGAAAAATACATATTTAATTTAATCTTTAGTTGGTGGCTTGATAATTTCTACTAACCACATTAGCTGCACCTATGTGCAGTCATTCTTTGAAGTCTACTTCCCTTCATTGAATTTCCCAGGACTATATCTGGCATGCAAAGACACTGACTGTGGGTCCAGTGGAGAAAATGTGATAAGTGAATTGTAAATCTGTCTGTAAAAGTAGAAGTCCTGGTAGTAATATACATTTCAGTTCAATGCATCCCAAATGGCGTCCTAATCCCTATAAAGTGCTCTACTTTTGACCAGAGTTGAATGGGCCATTGTCGAAAGTAGTAAACTATATAGGGAACAGGTTGCCCTTTGGGACGCAAAGCTGAATAAAAATCTCAAACTGGGCCGGAGCGATGGCCTTGGAAAGCCCTGGAAAGGAATGAGTGACATCACAGCACTGGAAAGTGCTGGAGCAGTCTTGGAATATAGAGTACAACTTCTTAAGCCTCTCATCTCTCTAAAGTCTGAACTTCATTCCACAGGGCCACAAAAGCATAGAGACATTTAAACAGAACATTACCGATTTTACGGAGTATATCCACTGAACTTTACTGAAGTTTTGAAAAGAAGACGAACCGAAAAAAGTATGTCACAGGGGCGATTTGGAAAATAGAGACATTTGATTCATGCCAATGTTTCGTCCTCAATGTTTGAGATCTATCAGTCACTCCACTGTTCAATAAGCTGCTGATTTGATTTGGCCTCCCAAGTTTTCTAAGCATAAAAACAAAATATCTATTTGTGTGTGTGCGTGTGGGGGGGTGTATAGGCCATTTTAATTTAGGAAATCTGTTTCTAAGTTTTCCACGCATAATAGAGAGATGTGATCATATCCCAATGTAATCAAGGTTTGAAATGATTATGTCTTAGGAAAATATAATATATTTTTGGGCTTCTTGTGGTCAGTTTGCAGTGTACAAATGATTTTTAAATATGTTCCGGCCCCTGATCATCCACTCAAGAAAAAAATGCCCCGTGGCTGAACGTAGTTCGGGACCCATGACCTAGGCCCTCCAAACACCCCAAGCCAGGTTAGGTGAAGAGAGATGTCTCTACAGGAAATTGCCAAAATAAAGGAAACACTTGAGTAAATGAAAAATACAATGTATAATGAAAGTAGATGCTTCCACACAGGTGTACTCAAAAAAATTATTTGTTAACCTGTATGGGAACCTGGGACGTTTGCGTCTCACCCTAGTCAACAGCCAGTGGAATCGCGTCGCGCGAAATACAAATACCTCATAAATGCTATAACTTCAATTTCTCAAACATATGACTATGTTACACCATTTTATAGATGCACCTCTCCTGAATCGAACCACGTTGTCCGATTTCAAAAAGGCTTTACAGCAAAAGCAAAACATTAGATTATGTTAGGAGAGTACCCTGCCAAAAAGAATCACACTGCCATTTTCAAAGCAACTAGCATGCATCACAAATACCCAAAACACAGCTAAATGCAGCACTAACCTTTGACAATCTTCATCAGATGACACTCCTAGGACATCATGTTACACAATACATGCATTTGTTGTTCGATAAAGTTCATATTTATATATAAAAACAGCATTTCACATCGGCGCATGACGTTCAGAAAATATTTTCCCTCAAATGCTTCCGGTTTATCAGCGCTACAATTTGCAAAATTACTATTCGAAAACATTGGTCAAATATAATATTGTTATTCAAAGAATTATAGATTAACATCTCGTGAATGCAACCGCATTGCCAGATTTAAAAAGAACTTTACTGGGAAATCACACTTTGCAATAAACGAGGTGCTATGCTCAGAAAAATAGGCTAGGCGATACAGGTTAGCACCATCTTGGAGTCATCTAAAATCAAATATACTATTGTAAATATTCACTTACCTTTGATTATCTTCATCAGAAGGCACTTCCAGGAATCCCAGGTCCACAACAAATGTAGTTTTGTTCGAAAAGTTAATAATTTATGTCTCAATAGCTCCTTCTTGTTAGCGCATTCCGAAGGCTACTCAAATGTACGAGGCGCGCGGGACTTGTCGTCACGAATGTGCAAAAAATATATATTTACGTTCGTTCAAACATGTCAAACGTTGTTTAACATAAATCTTTAGGGCCTTTTTCAATCAGATCTTCAATAATATTCAAGGCGGACGATTGCATTGTCTTACTAAACGTTTCGGAATGAGAGGGTACCCACGGGCGCCCGCGTCATAGTAGTAATGGCCCTCCCTCTATGACCAACTTTCCAGGCCTCTCATTCGGTCAGTTTTTACCGGAGAAGACTCAAACCACTTTGTAAAGACTGTTGACATCTAGTGGAAGCCTTAGGAAGTGCTAAATTAATCTTAACTCATGGTGTGTTTCATAGGCAAAGTGTTGAATGTGATTCCACAAATCAGATTTCCACTTCCTGCATGGAATCTTCTCAGGTTTTTGCCTGCCATATGAGTTCTGTAATACTCACAGACACCATTCAAACAGTTTTAGAAACTTTAGAGTGTTTTCTATCCAAATCTACTAATTATATGCATATTCTCGTTACTGGGCAGGAGTAGTAACCAGATTAAATCGGGTATGTTTTTTATCCGGACGTGCAAATACTGCCCCCTAGCCCCAACAGGTTTTAAAAACAACCCAATTTTGGTTTATTTGGTAAACCAGTACTGGGTAAATACTGGTTTATTTTGTATGAAGTGATTTCAGTGGCAACAGGATATTTCATTTGAAATCAATGTTTTTTCATGTTTTATTTAATTGTAATTATGTGATTATTTAATTAATAACTGGAACTTGTATTTCATGATTTGAAACTGAACTGAATTAATATTCAATTTAAGTATCAAGTTTACAAACCATAATTTCAAGTTGATCAAAGTTTCATTCAACTTCTTCGATGCATTCAGATTCAGTTTTCAAATTCAGTTATCTAAATTTAGATTCAAAACCAGAGAAAATATCCTGGCATTCAGCTGATCTGATTGGTCAAAAGACCAATTAGTGTAAGAAAAGCGGGCTGCCTGTGATGCAACTCCTGCAACCCAGCAGTTGAGTTAAGCAAACAACTCAGCATTTTTTATGAGTGTGTGGTTCCAGAATTAATTAAGAAATTAACATCCCATCATGTATACATTCCCAGTTGCTAGAAGAAGAGATCTAAGTGACTTTAAAAAAGGGGGCCACAAAGAAGCATATACTGTAGGTGGTTTAACACTAGAACCGCCAAGGAACTCATTTTGATTTCATATGAATTTAAAACTGAAACATCTCTGCAATTGTTTAAATCAATACCCCATTCCATCATTGACTTGTCTTAATTCTTGGGGCTATGTGGGACGTTAGCGTGCCACCCGTGGCACACCCTATCAACAGCAGGTGCATTTCAAGAGCGGCAAATTTGAAACCAAATAAATGTCAAAATTCAAATTTCTCAAACATACAACTAACTTACACCCTTTGAAAGATAAACATCTCCTTAATCTAACCACGTTGTCCGATTTCAAAAAGGTTTTACGGCGAAAGCATAAAGTTAGGTTATGTTAGGAGAGTACATTGACAATAGCTGTGTGTAATGTATTGTCGATTCAAAGACAGGCGTCACCAAAACCATAAAATCAGCTAAAATTATGCACTAACCTTTTACAATCTCCATCAGATGACACTCCTAGGACATTATGTTAGACAATGCATGCATTTTTAGTTCTATCAAGTTCATATTTATATCCAAAAACAGCGTTTTACTATGGCGTTGATGTTCAGGAAATCGTTTCCCTCCAATAACCGGCAGTCAAGTCATGACAACAAAATAATTAATTAATATTAGAAAACATTGGTAAAATATTATATTGTCATTCAAAGAATTATAGATTTACATCTCTTGAACGCAATCGACTTGCCAGATTTAAAAATAACCTTACTGGGAAATCACACTTTGCAATAATCTGAGCACTGCGCCCAGAAAAATACGCTTTGCGATACAGACTAACCGCCATGTTGGAGAGATCTAAAATCGAAAATACTATGTAAATAATCCATTACCTTTTGATTGTCTTCATCAGATGTCACTTCCAGGAATCCCAGGTCCATAACGAATGTAGTTTTGTTAAAAAAAGCTCATCATTTATGTCCAAAAAGCTCCGTGTTGTTAGCACATGATCTAAGCCAGCCGGACTTCACTTCACTTCACTTCACAAAAAATATATTTACGTTCGTTCAAACATGTCAAACGTTGTATCGCATAAATCATTAGTGCCTTTTTTAACCAGAACATGAATAAAATTCAAGGCGGACGATTGCGTTCTCTTTTAAACCGTATTGGAACGAGAGTACCCAACATGAACTTGCGCGCCAGGTGTCTAATGGGCCATCACCGTTCCATGGCTCTTGTTCGGTCAGATCTCACAGTATAAGACTCAAAACACTTTGTAAAGGCTGGTGACATCTAGTGGAAGCAATAGGAAGTGCCAAAACATTCCTCAGCCCCTTTGTTTTTCAATGGCATAGGCTTAAAGTCAATTCAACACATCAGGTATCCTGTCAGAATCTGTCTCAGGGTTTTGCCTGCCAAATGAGTTCTGTTATACTCACAGACACCATTCAAACAGTTTTAGAAACTTTAGGGTGTTTTCTATCCATATATAATAAGTATATGCATATTGTAGTTACTGGGTAGGATTAGTAACCAGATTAAATCGGGTACATTTTTTATCCAGCCGTGAAAATACTGCCCCCTATACCCTAACAGGTTAAAAAAGTTGATTTAACACAGTTATGTTAGAATTTTGATATCACAAACATAATGTGTTAATAGCGATTTTAAGAGGACAAGTATTTTTTTTCAGGAGCACCAAAAACTTACTTTAGAAAATTAAATGCCCGGTAAAACATTCTGATTTCTATATAGAATAAGAAAGAGCAGATTGAGGTTTCCAAAACACTTAACTTTGCCAAATAACATTTAAAATTGAAGAGATGAGGTCTATCATTTTTTCCAAGAATAATCCCTGTTCCATTGCACTCCACATGTGAGCACTGGCAACAGAATGCCTACAGTAACATAAACTAATAAATGCTATTGTGTTCTTTGAAATGTATATCTTTTTTAGTTTTCTAATGTTACCCAAGACATTCATAAACACAGCTAAGCTATGATTTATCCGATAGCATACAGTGCATTTGGGAAGCATTCAGACCCCTTCCCTTTTTACGCAATGTGTTAGTTTACAGTCTTATTCTAAAAGGGATTAAATAATAATTTTTCATCATCAATCTACACACAATACCCCATAATGACAAAGCAAAAACAGGTTTTTAGAGTTCCAAGTTGACAATGGATGTCGGAACAAAAATCAACCCATGAGGTCGAAGGAATTGTCCGCAGAGCTCCAAGACAGGATTGTGTCGAGGCACAAATCTGGGGAAGGGTACCAAAACATTTTGGCAGCATTGAAGGTCCCTAATAACACAGTGGCCTCCATCATTCTTAAATGGAAGAAGTTTGGATCCACCAACACTCTTCCTAAAGCTGGCCACCCGGCAAAACTGAGCAATCGGGGAGAAGACCCTTGGTCAGGGAGGTGACCAAGAACTCGATGGTCACTCTGACAGAGCTCTAGAGTTCCTCTGTGGAGATGGGAGAACCTTCCAGAAGGACAACCATGTCTGCAGTACACCACCAATTAGGCCTTTATGATATGGTAGAGTGGCCAGATGGAAGCCACTCCTGAGTAAAAGGCACATCACAGCCCTCTTGCAGTTTGCCAAAAGGCACCTAGGACTCTCAGACCACGAGAAACAAGATTCTCTGGTCTGATGAAACCAAGATTGAACTCTTTGGCCTGAATTCCAAGTGTCAGGTCTAGAGGATACCCAGCACCATCCCTATTGTGGAGCACGGTGGAGGCAGCATCATGCTGTGGGGATGTTTTTCAGTGTCAGGGACTGGGAGACTAGTCAGGATCGAGGCAAAGTACAGAGAGATCCTTGATGAAAAACTGCTCCAGAGCACTCAGGACCTCAGACTGGGGCAAAGGTTAACCTCTCTGGGCCAGTTGAACAGCCAGTTGAATCCCGTGGCGCGTTATTCAAATACCTTAGAAATGCTATTACTTCAATTTCTCAAACATATGACTATTTTACAGCATTTTAAAGACAAGACTCTCGTTAATTTAACCACACTGTCCGATTTCAAAAAGGCTTTACAACGAAAGCAAAACATTAGATTACGTCAGCAGAGTACCCAGCCAGAAATAATCAGACACCCATTTTTCAAGCTAGCATATAATGTCACATAAACCCAAACCACAGCAAACTGCAGCACTAACCTTTGATGATCTTCATCAGATGACAATCTTAGGACATTATATTATACAATACATCCATGTCTGTTCAATCAAGTTCATATTTATATCAAAAACCAGCTTTTTACATTAGCAGGTGACTAGCATGTGACTAGCATTCCCACCGAACACTTGCGGTGAATTTACTAAATTACTCACTATAAACGTTCACAAAAAACAACAATTATTTTAAGAATTATAGATACAGAACTCCTCTATGCACTCGATATGTCCAATTTTAAAATAGCTTTTCGGTGAAAGCACATTTTGCAATATTCTAAGTAGATAGCCCGGCATCACAGGGCTAGCTATTTAGACACCCAGCAAGTTTAGCATTCACCAAAGTCAGATTTACTATAAGAAAAATGTTATTACCTTTGCTGTCTTCGTCAGAATGCACTCCCAGGACTTCTACTTCAATAACAAATGTTGGTTTGGTCCCAAATAATCCATAGTTATGTTCAAACAGCGGCGTTTTGTTCGTGCGTTCAAGACACTATCCGAAGGGTAAATAAGGGTTACGAGCATGGCGCATTTCGTGACAAAAAAATTCTAAATATTCCATTACTGTACTTCGAAGCATGTCAACCACTGTTTAAAATCAAATTTTATGCCACTTTTCTCGTATAAAAGCGATAATATTCCGACCGGCAAAGCCTGTTTACATTCAACGAGAGAGAAAGTAAAAGCATGCTATCCCCTCATGCACGAGCCTCAGTCTAAAGGCCTTCTGATAGAGCACTTGCCAAACGCGCTAGTGTGTTTCAGCCTGGGCCTTGAATTACGTCATTCAGCTTTTTCCCGGGTTCTGAGAGCCTATGGGAGCCGTAGGAAGTGTCACGTTACAGCAAAGATCCTCAGTCTTCAATAAAAAGAGCCAAGATGAACAACAACTTGTCAGACAGGCCACTTCCTGGTCAGAATCTTCTCAGGTTTTTGCCTGCCATATGAGTTCTGTTATACTCACAGACACCATTCAAACAGTTTGAAACTTTAGGGTGTTTTCTATCCAAAGCCAATAATTATATGCATTTTCTAGTTACTGGGCAGGAGTAGTAACCAGATTAAATCGGGTACGTTTTTTATCCGACCGTGTAAATACTGCCCCCTATCCCCAACAGGTTAATGCATTTGAGCCAATCAATTGTGTTGTGACAAGGTAGAGGTGGTATGCAGAACATAGCCCTATTTGCTAAAATACCAAGTCCATATTATGGCAAGAACAGCTCAAATAAGCAAAGATAAACGACAGTCCATCATTTCTTTAAAGCATGACGGTCAGTCAATCTGGAAAATGTCAAGAACTTTAAAAGTTTCTTCATTGCAGTCGCAAAAACCATCAAGTGCAATGATGAAACTGGCTCTCATGAGGACCGCCACAGGAAAGGAATACCCATAGTTAAATCTGCTGCAGAGGTTCATTAGAGTTAACTGCACCTCAGATTGCAGCCCAAAAAAATGCTTCACAGAGTTAAAGAAACAGACAGATCCCAATATCAAGTTTTCAGAAACTGCGTGAATCAGGTCTTCATGGTCAAATTGCTGAAAAGAAAACTCTACTAAAGCATACCAATAAGAAGAGGAGACTTGCTTGGGCCAAGAAACACGAGTGATGGACATTAAACCAGTGTAAATCTGTTCTTTGGTCTGATGATTCCAAATTTGAGATTTTTGGTTCCAACCGCTGTGTCTTTGTGAGACGCAGAGTAGGTGAACGGATGATCTCTGCATGTGTGGTTCACACCATGAGGCATGGAGGAGGAGGTGTGATGGTGTGGGGGTGCTTCGCTTGTGACACTGTTGGTGACTTATTTAGAATTCAAGGCACACATAACCTGTAACGTTCCTCGTATTCTCCCTCATCGGAAGATATCTCGAAATCACTGTCAGACCAATACGCAGCGGGTTGCGTGCTCCACATCATTTTATTCAAATATGATGTACACGAAAAAACAATAAACACGACAGATGGTGACAGTTTCACAGGAGAAACGAAACACAGTGCAAACTACAATTCCCCACAAACAGCGTGGGGGAAAATGAACTTAAATGAGATCCCAATCAGAGACAACTAGCGACAGCTGTCTCTGATTGGGAAGACAGAAACCAACATAGAAATACTCCCCAATAGAGCCAACACAAGGCTCCAACGCAAAACAGAAAACAAACACAGGAAAACCACCCAACATAAACCACCCTGACCCAAAACACCTGAGTTCACCCGGTCAGGGCGTGACAGTACCCCCCCCTCAACGGTGCGTACTCCCGGCGCACCAAACTTAAGTCTATTAGGGGGGGGAATCCGGGTGGGCGCCTCACCCTCGGTGGAGGCTCTGGCCCCGGGCGTGTTCTCCCCCCCGCCTCCCCCTTAGCCCTACCCCTCTGGCCCGGACTGGACCACTGTGGAGAGGCATGCCCAGGCTCTGGAGCGGAGCCGTCGCCCGGAACAGGATTGGGCACCGGTGGACCGGACCCGGGCCGTGCCGGACTGGGAACACGCACCACTGGTTTGGTGCGGGCAGCAGGGACGGGCCGGACAGGACTGGGGACACGCACCACTGACTTGGTGCGGGGAGCAGGGACGGGCCGGACAGGACTGGGGACACGCACCACTAACCTGGTGCGGGGAGCAGGGACGGGCCGGACAGGACTGGGGACACGCACCACTAACCTGGTGCGGGGAGCAGGGACGGGCCGGACAGGACTGGGGACACGCACCACTGACTTGGTGCGGGGAGCAGGGACGGGCCGGACAGGACTGGGGACACGCACCACTAACCTGGTGCGGGGAGCATGAACGGGCCGGACAGGACTGGGGACACGCACCACTGACTTGGTGCGGGGAGCAGGGACGGGCCGGACAGGACTGGGGACACGCACCACTAACCTGGTGCGGGGAGCAGGGACGGGCCGGACAGGACTGGGGACACGCACCACTAACCTGGTGCGGGGAGCAGGAACGGGCCGGACAGGACTGGGGACACGCACCACTGACTTGGTGCGGGGAGCAGGGACGGGCCGGACAGGACTGGGGACACGCACCACTAACCTGGTGCGGGGAGCAGGGACGGGCCGGACAGGACTGGGGACACGCACCACTAACCTGGTGCGGGGAGCAGGGACGGGCCGGACAGGACTGTGGACACGCACCGTGGGCTTGGTGCGGGGAACAGGGATGGGCCGGACAGGACTGGGGACACGCACCACTAACCTGGTGCGGGGAGCAGGGACGGGCCGGACAGGACTGGGGACACGCACCACTAACCTGGTGCGGGGAGCAGGGACGGGCCGGGCCGGACTGGGGACACGCACCACTAACCTGGTGCGGGGAGCAGGGACGGGCCGGACAGGACTGGGGACACGCACCACTAACCTGGTGCGGGGAGCAGGGACGGGCCGGACAGGACTGGGGACACGCACCACTGACTTGGTGCGGGGAGCAGGGACGGGCCGGACCGGACTGGGGACACGCACCACTAACCTGGTGCGGGGAGCAGGGACGGGCCGGACAGGACTGGGGACACGCACCACTAACCTGGTGCGGGGAGCAGGGACGGGCCGGACAGGACTGGGGACACGCACCACTAACCTGGTGCGGGGAGCAGGGACGGGCCGGACAGGACTGGGGACACGCACCACTGACTTGGTGCGGGGAGCAGGGACGGGCCGGACCGGACTGGGGACACGCACCACTAACCTGGTGCGGGGAGCAGGGACGGGCCGGACAGGACTGGGGACACGCACCACTAACCTGGTGCGGGGAGCAGGGACGGGCCGGACAGGACTGGGGACACGCACCACTAACCTGGTGCGGGGAGCAGGGACGGGCCAGACAGGACTGTGAACACGTATAGGTGACCTGTAGCGTGGAGCTGGTTTAGCCACTCGTCCCGGCTGGATTCCCATCTTAGCACGGCATGTGCTGGGTCTGTCCACCGGACGCACTGGGCTGTGCGGGCGCACTGGCGACACAGCGCGCAACTCCGCATACCAGGGCTCCTCCTCCAGATCTTCCCTCTGCAGGTCCTCATTCAACTGCCTCATCCTCGTCTCTTCCTCCGCCGTCATCCCCCACGAGAGCAGTGGTCTGGGCTCTTCCTCTGCCCTACCGGACCACCCCATTAGCCCCCCCCCAAAATTTTCTTGGGGCTGTTTTCCGGGCTTCCTCGACCGCCGCCTGCGACTCCGTCTACCGGCTGGCTTTTCCTCCTCGACCTGGGAGTCCGTCCGCCAGGGTCCTTTCCCCGACATGATCTCCTCCCAGGTCCAGAACTCCTTTCCCTCGAGGGCCCATCACTCGCGCTCCTTTTCCTCCCGCTGCTTGGTCCTGGTTCGGTGGGGAATTCTGTAACGTTCCTCGTATTCTCCCTCATCGGAAGATATCTCGAAATCACTGTCAGACCAATACGCAGCGGGTTGCGTGCTCCACATCATTTTATTCAAATATGATGTACACGAAAAAACAATAAACACAACAGATGGTGACAGTTTCACAGGAGAAACGAAACACAGTGCAAACTACAATTCCCCACAAACAGCGTGGGGGAAAATGAACTTAAATGAGATCCCAATCAGAGACAACTAGCGACAGCTGTCTCTGATTGGGAAGACAGAAACCAACATAGAAATACTCCCCAATAGAGCCAACACAAGGCTCCAACGCAAAACAGAAAACAAACACAGGAAAACCACCCAACATAAACCACCCTGACCCAAAACACCTGAGTTCACCCGGTCAGGGCGTGACATAACCAGCAATGCTACCACAGTATTCTGCAGCTATACGCCATTCCTTCTGGTTTGCGCTTAGTGGGACTATCATTTGTTTTTCAACAGGACAATGACCCAACACACCTCCAGGCTGTATAAGGGATATTTGACCAAGAAAAATAGTGATGGAGTGCTGCATCAGGTGACCTGGCCTCCACAAGCACCCAACCTCAACACAATTGAGATTTTTTGAGATAGGTTGGACCGCAGAGTGAAGGAAAAGCATCCAACAAGTGCTCAGCATATGTGGGAACTCCTTCAAGACTGTTGGGAAAGCATTCCAGGTGAAGCTGGTTGAGAGAATGCCAAGAGTGTGCAAACCTGTCATCAAGGCAAAGTGTGGCTACTTTGAAGAATCTAAAATATCAAATATATTTTGATTTGTTTATCACTTTTTTGGTTACTACATGATTCCATATGTGGTAATACATAGTTTTGATGTCTTCGCTATTATTCTGCAATGTAGAAAATAGTAATAAATTAAGTAAAACCCTTGAATGAGTAGGTGTCTCCAAACCTTTGGCTGGTACTGAACATTTGAAAAAAAATCTAAAAACCTGTTTTTGTTTTGTCATTATGGGTATTGTGTGTATATTGACAAGGGGGGGAAAACTGTTATATCAATTTCAGAATAAGGCTGTGGCGTAACAAAATGTGGAAAAAGTGAATGGGTCTGAATACTTTTCCGAATGGACTGCATATGAAATATATTTAGTAGACTGTTAGAAATGTTTGCTCATTGGTGTAGTAAGCGGGGTAAGACCCCTTATGTTGATGCTTCCTTTATGTTGGATGTTACTTGTATGTGTCCTTAACCTTGTCTCCACTCCCACCACCACCACCCCCTGTTTTCATATGACAGTTCCACTAAAAGCAGCCAGTCGGATGTAACTGAAATGTATTTTTCATCCCCACTTCAATAAAATTCCACACTAAAAGATCAGTCTTCACAAAATGTTTATTCCTGAAAGTAGATTGCTTTTTCCTCCAACTGCCTTAACAAAATCCCCCTCATATGTAGCAGTGACAATCTCTGTGCTTGAATCAGTCGATGGTGGGAGATACCATGGTGAGTGATTATTACAAGTTTTTGGGGGCATCTGTCTCTCCGCCTAGACAGATGTTTCCTGTAATCCTGTCTCTCTCTCTCTTTTTTCCATTCTCTATCCCTCCCTCTCTCTGCATCCTAATTCTCCTCCCTTCTTCTGAAGTGTGCACTTGCACACTCCCCACCTTAGATGTAACAATGGTGGAAATTCCTTACTCCAATCCAATGCTATTAAATCCTGTTCTGAAATGTTTGTCAATACTTAACAGGAAGTGTGCAAGTGCACACCTTTGGGGAATGGTAGAAAATGCTGTCCTCACAGCTTAAAATGTTATGCTAAAAGTTTTTTTTCTATGCCTTTGCTCATGCTGAGGGGAGATTGAGTTGCCTCTTAATTAAATGATGAGCATGACCCCCTGATGGGCACAATCAAGATGGCAAATATCAGTGATCCAAGCACCCATTACCGATCATTTAGACACTTCAAGGAGACCCCTAAACTAAGACACTTTATGTCTATGTGTTCGTAAGAGGAACTCCCCAAGGACTGGCAGAGCGGCAGAGAAACCAGAGACAAAGATTTTTCAACCTATAATCTAACAGCTAATGATATTCTAATAATATGACACACCACCAGAAGAGAGCAGCAGCAACAACAAGAAGAGATGGATGAGAAGTTTGAGGAAAACTATGCTACCTATGGTAATGCTTTTTCATTTGAGAGAGCAAATGAGACATTGGTATAGGGGAATGTTATGTTTGAAATGCGAATCAGTGTCATGTCCTGACCTGTATAAGGGGTTATTGGTTATTGTAGTTTGGTCAGGACGTGGCAGGGGGTATTTGTTTTATGTGGTTCGGGGTGTGTGTGTGTGTGTATGTAGAGGGGTGTTGGATTTATGTGTTCCGGGGTTTTTGGTTTATGTTCTTGTTTTGTATTCTAGGGTTTCTATGTTGTGTATTTCTTTGTTGGCCTGGTGTGGCTCTCAATCAGGAACAGCTGTACATCGTTGTTTCTGATTGAGAGTCATACTTAGGGAGCTTGTTTTCCACCTGTCCCTTGGTGGGTAGTTGTTTTTTGCATTGCTGTTTTGTGTAGCCTGCGAAACTGTCTTACTGTCGATCTTTGTTTATTGTTTTTTTTCGTGTTCACCTATAAATAAAATAATGATGAGCACGCAACCCGCTGCGCCTTGGTCTAATCCCTTCAACTACCGTGACAGAACTACCCACTAACCACGGACCAAGCAGTGGGGGAAGGCGCAGCAGGTGAGGAATGATATGGACTATCTGGAAACCTGGACATGGGAGGAAATTCTGGACGGGGCTGGACCTTGGCATCAGGCTGTGGAACACCGTCGCCCACTGGAGGAGATAGAGGCAGCCAAGGTGGAGCGGCGCCGTTATGAGGCATTGTACTCGCCGATGGGGAAGCACGAGAGGCACCCGCAATAATTTTTTTGGGGGGGCACACGGTAGTTTGGCTGGGCCAAGGGTGAGCCCTAAGCCAGTTCCCCGTGCTTATTATGGGAAGCATTTGGAGCGGAGTCCGCCGGAGTATGCTGTAGTGCGCACGATCTCGCCCATGCGCGCGCACAATCCGGTGCGAGCGATCCCAGCCCCTCACAAGTGCCGTGCTAGAGTAGGCATCCAGCCTGGAAGGAGGATACCTGCACAGCGTATCTGGCCACCAGTGCGCCTCCTAGGCCCAGGCTACCCTACGCCTGCTCTACGCACGGCAACCATCAGGCCTCTGCACAGGCCAGTTCGCCCTGTACCCGCACTCTGCTCGTGCAGGGCTGCTATTCCCATCCAGCCAGGATGGGTTGTGCAAGAGGTGCACTCCAGACCTCCATTGCTTACCCATGGCCTGGTGTATCCAGTTCCTGCTTCTCGTGCTGGCCCTGAGGTGCGTATCCCTAGTCTGGCATGTCCAGTACCAGCACCAGGCCTCCAGTGCATCAGCCCAGTCCAACTAGGCCTGTTCCTGCTCCCCGCACTAGCCCTGAGGTGCGTGCCTCCAGGCTGGTACCTCCACTACCAGCCCCACGCATCAGGCTTCCAGTGCGTCAGCCCAGTCCCAGTCCAGAGTGTCCGGCAACAGTACCTCGTCCAGAGTGTCCGGCAACAGTACCTCGTCCAGAGTGTCCGGCAACAGTACCTCGTCCAGAGTGTCCGGCAACAGTACCTCGTCCAGAGTGTCCGGCAACAGTACCTCGTCCAGAGTGTCCGGCAACAGTACCTCGTCCAGAGTGTCCGGCAACAGTACCTCGTCCAGAGTGTCCGGCAGCAGTACCTCGTCCAGAGTGTCCAGCAACAGTACCTCGTCCAGAGTGTCCGGCAACAGTAACTCGTCCAGAGTGTCCGGTAACAGTGTCTAGTCCGGAACCGAGTGAGACGGCCTACTGTCCGGAACCGAGTGAGACGGCCTACTGTCCGGAACCGAGTGAGACGGCCTACTGTCCGGAACCGAGTGAGACGGCCTACTGTCCGGAACCGAGTGAGTCTGCCTACAGTCCGGCACCGAGTGAGTCTGCCTACAGTCCGGCACCGAGTGAGTCGGCCTACAGTCCGGCACCGAGTGAGTCGGCCTACAGTCCGGAGCTCCCAGAGTGAGTCGGCCTACAGTCCGGAGCTCCCAGAGTGAGTCGGCCTACAGTCCGGAGCTCCCAGAGTGAGTCGGCCTACAGTCCGGAGCTCCCAGAGTGAGTCGGCCTACAGTCCGGAGCTCCCAGAGTCGGCCTACAGTCCGGAGCTCCCAGAGGACAGTCCAGGGTCTTCAGGGAATGGCCTCTGGCAAAGGTATTCAGTGGGGGTGGACTGGTCAGGGAGGGGACCTAGGCCTGATCCTGAGCCACCTCCACTGTAGGAGGTTTGGGGAGGGGGGGTGTTGCACGAGAGCTGTCGGTGACGGCAGCCACCGTCCCTTCCCTCCCTTTAGTTTAGGGTTTTATTTTTGGTGTTGTTGTCAGGTGCATCCGGGGACTGCACCTTTGGGGGGGGTACTGTCACGTCCTGACCAGTATAAGGGGTTATTGGTTATTGTAGTTTGGTCAGGACGTGGCAGGTGGTATTTGTTTTATATGGTTCGGGGTGTGTGTGTATGTAGAGGGGTGATGGATTTATGTGTTCCGGGGTTTTTGGTTTATGTTCTTGTTTTGTATTCTAGGGTTTCTATGTTGTGTATTTCTTTGATGGCCTGGTGTGGCTCTCAATCAGGAACAGCTGTACATCGTTGTTTCTGATTGAGAGTCATACTTAGGGAGCTTGTTTACCACCTGTCCCTTGGTGGGTAGTTGTTTTTTGCATTGCTGTTTTGTGTAGCCTGCGAAACTGTCTTACTGTCGTTCTTTGTTTATTGTTTTTTTCGTGTTCACCTATAAATAAAATAATGATGAGCACGCAACCCGCTGCGCCTTGGTCTAATCCCTTCGCCTACCGTGACAATCAGAATTAGAAGTGAAATTACAGTTGGGTCACAGAGATCGCATTTGAACAGATTACTCTAATAATGGGAATTGCAAGAGGAAGGATGGAATTAAAAGGAGCAATGAAAAGCATCTGTTTTTGGAAGCCGTAGTTTGAATAACAGAAAGGCAAGGCGTTTTGAGACTCAATTTTACCCATAGATTTGAGGCCTACATTGGCAAAGCAGTCCTGAGAAATGCTAAACTAATCTGAGTGCATTGAGCAACTAATATGTTTTCAGAAAAGTGGCCTTGTTTCAGAAAGCATTGCAAATCAGAAGCAAATGCTAATGTAAGTTTCACAATTTTTGGAATGCTGTTATAGGGCTCTATGCAATTTGTCTCTTTCATTTATAGGCTCAGTTGTTCAATCTCTTTTGGAGACATGAGCTATTATTAGGTAAGACACAACCCCAAAATTGGCAAACTATTCTTTGGCTATTGTTATTTATATTCTTATTTCAAAATATTCTTATTTATATTTATTTTGTGTTTTTGTTCAACGTTATGTTGTCTGTAGTACTACTTTGATATTGATTACTGCATTGTTGGTTTTAGAGCTTGCAAAAAAGGTATTTCACTGTACTTGTGCATGTGACATTAGAACTTGAAACTTGGCACAAGAAATGTCTTCAAAAACACAGGAGTGTGTTTTAAAGATGATCATAATTTCCACGCTAACTATAAAGTGGTCAAAACCTCAAAGCACTAAGCATTAACCCCACTATATCTAAGGTGAATAAACTGTAATATAGAGAGAAATGCAAATCAATTCAATTGTTTGTTGCCTAGGTCTGTGGCTTTACGACTCCGGCAAACTATTGCAACTAACACTATGTAAATACTATGTCATGGGTTAGTTCAGCTCTCTCTGGCCTCATACAGTTACTACTGAAAAGCGGTGAATCTGTCTGATAATTGGTATTTGGAGACTTCAGTGAGAGCAAAGTGGGTGTTCAAGCAGAGGTGAAAGGTCAGAGGTGCAGGAACGGAACATATTCAGAGTCAGGGTTTAAGGGGCAATCCGGGATTGTATAAATGATGTTGTTCAAAATTCAATGACTGCATATTATTCATTTAAAAGTAAAAAAATTGATTTACCGATGCCAGATTACCCCATTAAATCTATGCACACCACAATTAGTTTTTTATTCATACTTGACCCACTCTGACCAGCCAAGAGTCAACACTGTCAAGTAAGGATACACACCCTGTCTGTCTGAGGGTGTTAGCGTCAATTCAACTTTAGCTATGATGATGAATTTTAAAGAAGTAACATGTTTAAACTTCCTACCATGTCAATTGGAATTCAATAGCATGATATGACAATTTGTCACTGCCATGCCGTATTAGCTTGATGGTGAGGTGTTTACGTGTCTGGCTGCATGTGAAGCTGCTGTTTTGATTTAATGAGCCTGTGTTTGTGTTGATTTTAAAGAGGTAGCAATGTTTATTAAGATCATTAAATAATGGCCTGTATGTTATGTTGTAACGTCTTAGTTGTATGCTGTGCAGAACTTGGCTACATCCCAAATGGCATCATATTCCCTACATGGTGCACTTCTTGTGACCAGAGCCCTACGGACCCTGGCTAAAAGTAGTGCACTATATTGGGAATAGGGTGCTATTTGGGACACATACTTTGAGGATAATTTATCAGAGGGATTTTGCTTCAACTGAGTCATTCCGTTGGCGTAATTTATCTGAACCGATTTATTGGCTCAAATCAAATATGATTGACTTAGTGATTAAGTTCCGAAAGGTGGAAATCGTGTCTGATGCAATGCCAAGAGTATGGATTATAAGTAATGAACACTTGATATTAGGTTCGAATCCAGTGCAAGTGTCTGGAGGGGAGAGTTATGCAATATTTTGTCCACTAGATTTGTATGCATTATTAATTCACTCATGGTAGAGCAGTTGTACGTAAAGTATCATGTAGTAATGTTTGGCATGGATCATTTAGCTATTTGATTTAAAATATTAGGACCCTTATAGGTATAAAAAAATATATAAAAAAATGATTTCATAAAATATTGAATATGGACTTTACTACTATAGCCCATAGAAATTCATTGAATAACATTACTAAATGGCAAAACAGATAGTCAAAAAATAAATCATAAGGAAGTGTCTGTCACTTCAAACTATAGTATATTTACTATACTAAATATCTAGGAGATATAACAATATTTCAGTTTTTTGGTCACATATTGAACTTATTTTTTTTGTTAGCACAAAACTACTATTCTTTTTTTAAACAGGTACCGGGTTACCTTCAGACGAGTCCAGTGTCACTGGTGGGGGTGTATAGGAAAACAGAGAACACCTTTGTGTTTGTGAGAGTGTTTGTATTAGTTTGTAGCCCAAACGGATTGTCACATCGGAGGTACTAACTTTAGACGAGTCCGTGGGGTCCAGTGGAGGCCCGTGGTCCAGTGGAGGCTCCTCAGAGGAGGAACCAGAAGACCATCCTCATCAGTGAATTTAATACAAGTAGTTAAATATTTAAAAATATATCATTTTTAGATAAAACTATACTAAATACATTCACATCACCAAATAATTTATTAAAACACACTGTTTTGCAATGGTCTACAGTAGCCTTAACAGCACTCGGAGTCGGAGAACAGCTAGTTTCCGTCCTCCTCTGGGCATATTGATTTCAATACAAAACCAAGGAGGCTCATGATTCTCACTGCCTTCCATAGACTTACACAATAATTATGACAACTTCTGGAGGACGTCCTCCAACTTATCAGTGCACTTGCAGCATGTCATGTTGTCCATCAAAGGATCAGAGAATGAATCTAGTACTGAAAGCATAAGCTACAGCCTGCTAGCACTGCTATGCATAACATGTGGTCAGTAGTTGACTAAGAGAGAGAAAGATAATAGTTGAACAGTTTTGAACAAATTCATTTCTTTAAAAATGAAGGAGAAATAAGAGAAAGGGAGAGAGAGAGAATTATATATATTTTTTTACTTTCAACTAGCTAGGGAATGCAGTTAGCTATTTTAGTGTACTTAAATACCCTGCTCAAACAGAGAGGGATGCTATGTTAGCTAGCTGGCTATGGCTTTCCAACAACTCTTCCAAATCAATATAAGCTTTTGGTTGTATTAAGTTATTGCCACCGGGGCCCACTGGTGTAACTGCTAAACTTACTGCTGACTGTACACTGTACTGCATGATTGTAGCAGGTTTACTAACACTTTAGTTCTAGTAGCTATCTTAAAATCAAGTCAAAATCAAATTGTATTGGTCAAATACATATATTTAGCAGATGTTATTGCGGGTGTAGCGAACTACTTGTATTCCTAGCTCCAACAGTGCAGTAGTATACAACAATTCACAACAATACACACACATCTAAAAGTAAAATAATGGACTCAAGAAATATATAAATATTAGGATGAGCAATGTCGGAGTGGTATTGACTCAAATACAGTAGAATAGAATGCAGTATATAGATATGTAATGAGTAAAGCTTTTTGAAAACATTATTAAAGTGACTAGTGTTCCATTATTAAAGTGATCAGTGATTCCATGTTATTGCATATAGGGCAGCAGCCTCTAAGGTGCAGGGTTAAGTAACCGGGTGGAAGCCGGCTAGTGATGGCTATTTAACAGTCTGATGGCCTTGAGACAGAAGCTGTTTTTCAGTCTCTCTGTCCCAGCTTTGATGAACCTGTACTGACCTCGCCTTCTGGATGGTAGCGGTGTGAACTGGCCATGACTCGGGTGGTTGATGTCCTTGATGATCTCAATTGTGCATCTGTAAAAGTTTGCGAGGGTCTTAGGGGCCAAGACAAATTTCTTCAGCCTCCTGAGGTTGAAGAGGTGGTGTTGCGCATTCTTCACCATACTGCATGTGTGGGTGGACCATTTCAGATTGTCAGTGATGTGTATGCCGAGGAACTTGAAGCTTTCCACCTTCTCCACTGCAGTCCCGTCGATGTGGATAGGGACTTGCTCATTCTGCTGTTTGATGAAGTCCACGATCAGCTGTTGACGTTGAGTGAGAGGTTATTTTCCTGGCACCACTCTGCCAGGGTCCTCACCTCCTCCCTGTAGGCTGTCTCGTCATTGTTGGTAATCAGGCCTACTACTTGTTGTGTCGTCTGCAAACTTGGTGATTGAGTTGAACGCGTGCATGGTCACGCAGTCATGGGTGAACAGGGAGTACAGGAGGGGGCTGAGGACGCACCCTTGTGGGGCCCCGGTGTTGAGGATCAGCGAAGAGGAGGTGTTGTTTCCTACTTTCACCACCTGGCAGTGGCCCGTCAGGAAGTCCAGGCCCTAGTTGCACAAGGCAGGGTTGAGCCCCAGGGCCTCAAGCTGAATGATGAGCTTGGAGGGTACTATGGTGTTGAATGCTGAGCTATAGACAATGAACAGCATTCTTTTTTCCCCCCTTTTTTTACCAAATTTTGTGGTATCCAATTGGAAGTAGTTACAGTCTTGTCTCATCGCTGCAACTCCCGTACGGACTCGGGAGAGACGAAAGTCGAGAGCCATGCGTCCTCCGAAACACAACCCAACCTAGCCACACTGCTTCTTGACACAATGCACATCCAACCCAGAAGCCAGCTGCAGAAATGTGTCGGAGGAAACACCGTACACCTGGCGACCATGTCAGAGTGCACTGCGCCCGGCCCGCCACAGGAGTCGCAAGTGCGCAATGAGACAAGGATATCCCTGCCGGCCAAACCCTCCCTAACCCGGACGATGCTGGGCCAATTGTGCGTCACCACATGGGCCTCCCGGTCGCGGCCGGCTGCAACAGAGCCTGGGCTCGAACCCAGAAAATCTGCGCCAACCGAGAGGCCAATGAACAGCATTCTTACATAGGTATTCCTCTTGTCCAGATGGGATAGGCCGGTGTGCATTGTGATTGCATCATCTGTGGATCTATTGGGGCGATATGCAAATTGAAGTGGGTCTAGGGTGTCAGGTAAGGTACAGGTGATATGATCCTTAACTAGCCTCTCAAAGCACTACATGATGACAGAAGTGAGTGCTGCAGGGCGATAGTCATTTAGTTGAGTTACCTTTGCTTTCTTGGGTACAGGAACAATGGTGGACATCTTGAAGCAAGTGGGGACAGCAGACTGGGACAGGGAGAGATTGAACATGTCTATTACAACTCCAACCAGCTGGTCTGTGCATGCTCTGAGGAAACAGCTATGGATGCCATCTGGGCTGGCAGCCTTGTTAGGGTTGGGATGGTGTCCTTCGGCTTGCAAGCCTCCCCTTTTTCCTCCAAAAAATGATTGTCATTATGGCCAAACAGTTCTATTTTTGTTTCATCAGACCAGAGGACATTTCTCCAAAAACTACAATCTTTTGTCCCCATGTGCAGTTGCAACCGTAGCCTGGCTTTTTTATGGCGGTTTTGGAGCAGTGGCTTCTTCCTTCCTGAGCGGCCTTTCAGGTTATGTCGATATAGGACTCGTTTTACTGTGGATAAAGATACTTTTTTACCTGTTTCCTCCAGCATCTTCACAAGGTCCTTTGCTGTTGTTCTGGGATTGATTTGCACTTATCGCACCAAAGTACGTTCATCTCTAGGAGACAGAACACGTCTCCTTCCTGAGTGGTATGACGGCTGCGTGGTTCCATGGTGTTTATACTTGCATACTATTGTTTGTTCAGATGAACGTGGTACCTTCAGGCGTTTGGAAATTGCGCCCAAGGATGAACCAGACTTGTGGAGGTCTACAATTTTCTTCTGAGATCTTGGCTGTTTTCATTTGATTTTCCAATGATGTCAAGCAAAGAGGCACTGAGGCAAAGGTAGGCCTTGAAATACATCCACAGGTACACCTCCAATTGACTCAAAAGATGTCAATTAGCCTATCAGAAGCTTCTAAAGCCATGACATAATTTTCTGGAATATTCCAAGTTGTTTAAAGGCACAGTCAACTTAGTGTATGTACACTTCTGACCCACTGGAATTGAGATACATTGAAAAAATATATATATGTCTAGTTTAACCTCTTATGGCTAGGGGGCAGTATTTACACGGCTGGATAAAAAACGTACCCGAATTAATCAGATTATTAGTCCTGCCCAGAAACTAGAATATGCATATAATTATTAGCTTTGGATAGAAAACACTCCAAAGTTTCTAAAACTGTTTGAATGGTGTCTGTGAGTATAACAGAACTCATTTGGCAGGCCAAAACGTGAGAAGATTCTGTACAGGAAGTACCCTTTCTGACCATTTCTTCCCCTTCTTTATTATCTCTATCCATTACAAAGGATCTCTGCTTTTACGTGACACTTCCTACGGCTCCAATGGGCTCTCAGAAGGCGGCAAAAAGCTGAATGACGTAATTCAAAGCCCTGGCTGAAACACACGAGCGCTTTTGCTAAGTGGTCTATCAGAGGACAAAGGGCTTAGTCGTGAGCACTTCCCGCCCCCGCCTTTCTGTTTTTCCTTCTGTTTACAAACACGCAGATTCCCGGTCGGAATATTATTGCTTTTCTACGAGATAAATTGCATAAAAATTGATTTTAAACAGTGGTTGACATGCTTCGAAGTACGGTAATGGAATATTTCGAATTTTTTTGTCATGTTATGTGCCATGCGCACGACCGTGATTTAGCATTCTGATAGTGTCTAGAACGCACGAACAAAACGCCGCTGTTTGGATATAACAATGGATTATTTGGGACCAAACCTACATTTGTTATTGAAGTAGAAGTCCTGGGAGTGCATTCTGACGAAGAACAGGAAAGGTAAGACCATTTTTCTTATAGGAAATATGATTTTGGTGAAGGCTAAACTGGGTGGGTGTCTAAATAGCTAGCCCGTGATGGCTGGGCTATGTACTTAGAATATTGCAAAATGTGCTTCATCCGAAAAGCTATTTTAAAATCGGACATATCGAGTGCATAGAGGAGTTCTGTATCTATAATTCTTAAAATAATTGTTATGCTTTTTGTGAACGTTTATCGTGAGTAATTTAGTAAATTGTTAGTAAATTCCCCGGAAGTTTGCGGGGGGTATGCTAGTTCTGAACGTCACATGCTAATGTAAAAGCTGTTTTTTGATATAAATATGAACTTGATTGAACAGACATGCATGTATTGTATAACATAATGTCCTAGGTGTGTCATCTGATGAAGATCATCAAAGGTTAGTGCTGCATTTAGCTGTCTTCTGGGTTTTTGTGACATTATATGCTAGCTTGAAAAATGGGTGTCTGATTATTTCTGGCTGTGTACTCTGCTGACATAATCTAATGTTTTGTTTTCGCTGTAAAGCCTTTTTGAAATCGGACAGTGTGGTTAGATTAACGAGAGTCTTGTCTTTAAATAGCAGTAAAATAGTCATATGTTTGAAAAATGGAAGTTTTCGGATTTTAGAGGAATTTGTATTTCGCGCCACGCCCATCATTGGATATTGGAGCAGACGTTCCGCTAGCGGAACATCTAGATGTAAGAGGTTTTAAACAGACAGATTTTGATGGGGATTTTTTATTATGTTAATTTGATAGATGCACGGGTGCGTCAATCAACTCTAAAGGATTACATTTAAGCATCAGCAAATTAAAACAGTTGACTTGGTGACGTGATAGAACACAACATTGAAGCTGGTCCCATCAGATAATCTGGCCTACATTAGCCCGATGCTAACCTCACCAGAGGAAGTAATTATTTCCAGTAACAAATTCCTCATCATCATTAAGGTGATGTCACCTTGTCCCCTTAATAATGAATCCAGGTGTTTAACATGGAGGGGACCAGTAACTCTAAGATCAACTTCATGAATTTATAAGCAACAGTATTTTTTCATACTTTGGTCATCATCCTTTGTTCTGGTTTTCTTAAAATATTATCACATTTTATGAAAAACATGATTTTGACAGTTCATGACTTTTTAAACCTGTTGAGGACAGACGTTCCACTAGCGGAAATCCTAGCCAACATCCAATGGAACAGCAGGGCGCAAAATACAAAACGTCAAAAATCTAATCATTTCAATTTCTCAAACATACGACTATTTTACACCATTTAAAAGATACACTTCTCCTTAATGTAACCACATTGTCTGATTTCAAAAAGGCTTTACAGCGAAAGCAAAACATTAGATTATGTTAGGACAGTACATAGGCAAACAATAACCACACAGCCATTTTCCAAGCAAGGAGATGTGTCACAGAAACCCAAAATACAGCTAAAATTAAGCGCTGACCTTTGACGATCTTCATCAGATATACACTCCTAGAACATCATGTTACACAGTACATGTATGTTTTGTTCGATCAAGTTCATATTTATATCCAAAAACAGCATTTTACATTGGCGCGTGATGTTCAGAAAATGTATTCCCACCAAAACCCTCCGGTGAATGAGCACATCAATTTACAAAAATATTCATCATAAACGTTGACAAAATATATAACAATTATTTAAAGAATTATAGATACACTACTCCTTGATGCAACCGCTGTGTCAGATTTCAAAATAACTTTACGGAGAAAGCACATTGTTCAATATTCTGAGTACATAGCTCAACCATCAATGCAAGCTATACAGCTACCCGCCAAGTTCTGGCATCAACAAAACGCTGAATTAGTGTTATAAATCATTCCTTACCTTTGCTGATCTTTGGCGGAATGCACTCCAAGGACTCCTACTTCCACAATAAATGTTATTTTTGTTCGAAATACTCCATACTTATGTCCAAATACCTCCGTTTTGTTCGTGCATTCAGATCACTATCCAAAGGCATAATGCGCGAGACACGAAAAGTCAAAATGTTCCATTACCGTTTATAGAAACATGTTAAACGTTGTTTACAATCAATCTTTAGGGTATTTTTAACATAAAAATGCGATCATATTCCAACCGGACAATAACGTCTTCATTCCAGAAGAAAAAGGAGGAACGGCACGTGCGCGGGCTTGCGCATAACCAAGCCCTTTGTCCATAGGCAGTCCACTCATTGACTGAGCTACTATTCTCTGCCCAGTAACAGGAGAAGGAGGAAACAAGTTTCTAAAAGCTGTTGACAGCCAAAGGAAGCCTTAGGAAGTGCAACATGACCCCACAGACACTGTAGTTTTGATAGGGATTCAAAAGAAGAACTACAATTCTCAGATTTCCCACTTCCTGGTTGCATTGTTCTCAGGTTTTTGCCTGCCATATGAGTTCTGTTATACTCACAGACATCATTCAAACAGTTTTAGAAACTTTAGAGTGTTTTCTATCCAAATCCACTAATAATATGCATATTCTAGTTTCTGGGCCCGAGTAGTAGGCAGTTTAATTTGGATACGTGAAAATACTGCCCCCTATTCTCAACAGGTTTTAAATCATCCAGTCTAAGGATGATTGATAAATGATTGATAAATGAGACTAGCTAAACCACCCACTTACAGATTGAATTAGTTTAAATTTTTTTATATATATAATAACAATATTGCAGTACTCCGTTTTTTTATATATTTTTTTACTCCAGATACAAACTTATCCATCTGAACAACAATTTACAGACACACACAAACAATTACTACATCTCATCTGCCCAGACCCGCATGCTCACATCCCTACCCCTAGTGCCTGCATAAATTGTCCCAATTAGTTTCTCTGTCACCCATGCCATTTCAATAATAAATTATACATCTCACTACAACCCCATAGCAATGTCTTGAAATATGCAGTTGTTTACATTGTAATACTTCTGACAGCCAACTTTTGAGCTCTGCCCACAATTTACAGACTTTATAGCATTCATTCCCAGAAAGCATGGATTATTGAGTCATTATTAGTTTTACACTGAAGACATGACACATGTCGTTGTGCTGGAGAATTTTTCAATTTACTCTCTTTCATAATAAATTATATACATAATTTTATGCTGGGCTAAGCATACATTTTCATTAAATGTAATTTCATTAGTTAAAGTGTTGAATCTTCTCTCATGTATGGAGTGATGAGTACCCAATACTGCCTGTAAGTGTGTCTAAAGTCTGAGTGAACTCTCCACATATCTTTAAATGATTTACCCACATGTATAACTGTGAAAGTATACCTTAACTTAAAGTGACAGACCTATAATCAAAATCAAATCAAACTTTATCTGTCACATGCGCTGAATACAAGTGTAGACCTTATCGTGAAATGCTTACTTACAAACCCTTAACCAACAGTGTAGTTCAAGAAGAGTTCAGATCATTTTTTATTGTATTTTTTAAGTAAATAAAAAAATTAAAAATTAAGCAACACAATAACATAACAATAACCAGACTATATACAGGAGGGTACAGGTACCGAGTCAACGTGTGAGGGTACAGGTTAGTTGAGGTAATTTGTCCATAGATACATACGTAGATAGGGGTGAAGTGATAATAATAGATAAACTATTTTTCAGGACCCTGTCTTTCAGAGATAATTAGTAAAAATCAAAATAAAGGGTTTAAACTGTTTCTCATGCTTGTTCAATGAACCATAAACAATTAATGAACATGCACCTGTGGAACACTAACAGCTTACAGACGGTTGGCAATTAAGGTCACAGTTACAAAAACTTAGGACACTAAAGAGGCCTTCCTACTGACTCTGAAAAACACCAAAAGACATAAGCACAGGGTCCCCGCTCATCTGCGCGAACGTGCCTTAGGCATGCTGTAAGGAGGCATGAGGACTTCAGATGTGGCCAGGGCAATAAATTGAAATGTAAGTACTGTGAGACCCCTAAGACAGTGCTACAAGGAGACAGGACGGACAGCTGATCGTCCTCGCAGTGGCAGATCACGTGCGTGTAACAACACCTGCACAGGGTCGGTACATCCGAACATCACATCTGCAAGACAGGTACAGGATGGCAACAACAACAGCCTGTGTTACACCAGGAACGCACAATCCCTCCATCAGTGCTCAGACTGGCCGCAATAGGCTGAGAGAGGCTGAACTGAGTGCTTGTAGGCTTGTTGTAAGGCAGGTCCTCACCAGACATCACCGGCAACAATGTCACCTATGGGCACAAACCCACCATCGCTGGACCAGACAGGACTATCAAAATTGCTCTTCACTGACGAGTCGCGGTTTTGTCTCACCAGGGGTGATGGTCGGATTCGCGTTTATCATCGAAGGAATGAGCATTACACCAAGGCCTGTACTCTGGAGCGGGATCGATTTGGAGGTGGAGCGTCCGTCATGGTCTGGGGCGGTGTGTCACAGCATCATCGGACTGAGCTTGTCATTGCAGGCAATCACAACGCTGTGCGTTACAGGTAAGACATCCTCCTCCCTCATGTGGTACCCTTCCTGCAGGCTCATCCTGACATGACCCTCCAACATGACAATGCCACCATACTGCTCGTTCTGTGCGTGATTTCCTGCAAGACAGGAATGGTCAGTGTTCTGTTATGTCCAGCGAAGAGCCTGGATCTCAATCCCATTGAGCGCGTCTGGGACCTGTTGGATTGGAGGGTGAGGGCCAGGGCCATTCCCCCCAGAAATGTCCGGGAACTTGCAGGTGCCTTGTTGGAAGAGTAGGGTAACATCTCATAGCAAGAACTGGCAAATCTGGTGCAGTCCATGAGGAGGAGATGGACTGCAGTACTTAATGCAGCTGGTGGCCACACCAGATACTGACTGTTACTTTTGATTTTAATCCCCCCCCTTTGTTCAGGGACACATTATTCCATTTCTGAACTCTCAACTTGTTCAGTTTATGTCTCCGTTGTTGAATCTTATGTTCATACAAATATTTACACATGTTAAGTTTGCTGAAAGTAAACGCAGTTGACAGTGAGAGGACATTTCTTTTTTTGCTGAGTTTAGTAAACAGCGAGTAGCAGCAGTGTACAAAACAAATGGAGGGGGAGGGGGGTCAATGTAATAGTCCGGTGGCCATTTGATTAATTGTTCTGTAGTCTTATGGCTTGGGGGTAGAAGCTGTTAAGGAGCCTTTTGGTCCTAGACTTGGCACTCCGGTCCCGCTTGCCGTGCGTTAGCAGAGAAAACAGTCCATGACTTGGGTGACTGGAGTCTCTGACAATTGTATGGGCTTTCCTCTGACACCGCCTATTATATAGGTCCTGGATGGCAGGAATCTTGACCCCAGTGATGTACTTGTCCGTAAAGCACTACCCTCTGTAGCGCCTTACGGTCAGATGCCGAGCAGTTGCCATACCAGATGGTGATGCAACGGGTCAGGATGCTCTCAATGGTGCAGCTGTAGAACTTCTTGAGGATCTGGGGACCCATGCCAAATCTTTTCATTCTCCTGAGGGTGAAAAGGTTTTGTCGTGCCCTCTTCACGACTGTCTTGGTGTGTTTGGACCATGATAGTTTGTTGGTGGTGTGGACACCACGAAACTTGAAACTCTCGACCAGCTCCACTACAGCCCCGTTGATGTTAATGGGGCCTGTTCGGCCCTCCTTTTCCTGTTGTCCACGATCAGCTCCTTTGTCTTGCTCACATTGATTGAGAGGTTGTTGTCCTGGCACCACACTGCCAGGTCTCTGACCTCCTCCCTATAGGCTGTCTCATCATTGTCATTGATCAGGCCTACCACTGTTGTGTCATTTAGCTAGCTAGCAAAGCTAAATACCCAGAAAACGTGATCTACTTAGCTAGCTAACTATATCATTCCAAAGATTATCTTGTGCTAAATCGTCTAGCAGAATTTCAATATTCAAAAAGACATTTGAGATTTTACCTAATGCTAGCTAGCTAGGTAGGACAGAGGCTACTTAGCTAGCTGAGCAGTGTGTTAAATCATCCAGCAAAGCTTCTGTATCCAAAAGTAAAACTTTTCTCTGTCAACATTTTTATCTTGTGAACAGTGTCAATCTCTTTTGTCTGGACTTTTTTTTGTCTGGACATCCATCCTGATTCTTCTTGATGCACTGTCACATGATGTCAGTGTCAACACAAAATTCTGGGCAAGTTTAAGCATGCTTCACAGATGGGAAGATCACAAGTCAGGGGGATTTCTCCCAGAGCAACATTGCATAACACCCAAAAGTGAGAAAATAACTATGGGATACTTTATTTCAGCTCATGAAACATGGGACCAACACTTTACAATGGTGAGAAATTTTGTGCAAAAACATTGTGCTATCCAGGAGCACAAGTACAGGACATCAATAAGCTGCTCCCAAACATTTCAAACCAGCATCAGGAAATGGAGTATATCATAGTTCATGTGGGATTCAATGGCATTATGAAGGGCTGCTCAGAACAGCTGAAGATGTATTTAAAAAATGAATTGGGTCATTACTTGACACCAACAAATGCCCCATAATATCTGGCCCTCTACCCTCACTAAATCATGACATTCAATGATTCAGCAGACTTAGCCCTCCATTACTGGCTACGAGACTATTGCAGCTCTGTGGGTGTAACATTTATTGACAATTTTGATACCGTTTGAAAACAAAGCTTTGTATTATAACGAGGATGCGATCCACCCCAATAATAAGGGTTCCTGGATCCTTTTCGCAGAATTATAAGGCTGTGTTGAGACAATGACTTATCAATGACCTAAGCCCAGCTCATTTAATCCCAACCATTGTGTTGTTGAGTAGTCATAATGTTTCAGCAAATGTACATTATCTCAGGGGCGCTGGAAGACAATGTAACGGACATAATTTATGTTCCTCTTACTGCCCTGAATGCCTCTGCTGATCCTACAGTTATTGTATGCAGCAATCATGTGCCTATGAAGCAGAGTTATACTGTTAGCACTGAGGCGGTGTGCCCTAGCTGGAAGTCTACTGTGTGCAGCTCACCCTGCACAAACATAAAAAACCTCAACATGTCTACCTCCACTAAGCTTCCAGTAAAGCAATAAAAACAATCAAGCATCGCAGAAAAATGCTAAAAATAGCCTATGTTAACATATGTATCTTAAGAAACAAGGTTCATGATATCAATAATTTGCTAGTAACAGATGACGTTCATATTCTGATCATTTCTGAAACTCACTTATATAATACCTTTGATGACACAGTGAAAGCAATACATGGTTTTAACATCTACCAAAAATACAGAAATGCCAAAGGTGGTGGTGTGGCCATTTGTATTCAGAACAACATTCCTGTAAAGCTTAGAGAGGATCTCATGTTAAATACTGTTGAAGTAATATGGCTACAGGTTCATCTGCCTCACCTAAAGCCCATTCTGGTGGGAAGCTGCTATAGACCACCAAGTGCTAACAGTCAGTATCTGGATAATATGTGTGAAATGCTTGATAATGTATGTGATATCAACAGAGAAGTTTATTTTCTGGGTGATTTAAATATTGACTGACTTTCATCAGGCTAGCCACAAACTGTAACTATTGCCTGCAACCTGGTTCAGGTTATCAGTCAACTTACCAGGTCAGTAACAAGCAGCACATGAATGAAATCATCAACATGTATTGATCACATCTTTACTAATACTGCAGAAATTAGCTTGAAAGCAGTATCCACATCCGTCAGATGTAGTGATCACAATATAGTAGCCATATCTAGGAAAACCAATGTTGAAAACGTTGGGCCTAATATAGTGTATAAGAGGTCATGCAATATGTTTTGTAGTGATTCCTATGTTGATGATGTTTATTTATTTTTCTTTAAACTTTATTTATGTCACGTCCTGACCACAGAAGTTGTTATTTTCTATGGTAGAGTAGGTTAGGGCGTGACAAGGGGGTTTTCTAATTTTGTATTTCTATGTTGGGTTGTTCTAGTTTTTGTATTTCTATGTTGGGCTTTGTTTGAGATGATCTCCAATTAGAAGCAGCTGGTCATCGTTGTCTCTAATTGAAGGTCATATTTAAGTTGGTGTTTGTCCCACCTGGTTTGTGGGAGATTAATCTTGAGTAGTGTATGTTTCACCTCTGTGTCACGGATTGTTGTTTTTTTGTTGTTCAGTTTATTTATGTATTGCATAGTTTCACAGTATAAATAAAATGTGGAACGACACACACACTGCACTTTGGTCCGCTCATTCCTACGACAACCGTGACAGAATCTCCCACCACCAAAGGACCAAGCAGTGTGATCAGCAGGACAAATGGACTTGGGAGGAGATATTGGATGGGAAAGGACCCTGGAGGCAAGCTGGTTGAGTATCGCCGTCCTAAAGAGGAAATTGAGGCAGCAAGAGCGTAGCGGCGATACTACGAGGCAATATAGCAACCACGAGGCAAGTGCGAGAGGCAGCCCCACCCAATTTTTTTGGGGGGGGGGCACACGGGGAGATTGGCAGAGTAAGGTTGGAGACCTGAGCCAACTCCCCGTGCTTACCGTGGGGAGCGAGTGAAGAAGCAAGCACCGTGTTATGCGGTGATGCACACTGTGTCGCCCGTGCGCATTCACAGGCCGGTGCGATTGGTGCCCGCGCCACCTGTGCCAGCCCCATGTATCAGGCATCCAGTGCGCCTGCCCAGTCCGGGGTGTCCTGTTCCTGCTCCCCGCACTCGCCCTGAGGTGCGTGTTACTAGTCTGGCGCCACCTGCGCCAGCCCCACGCATCAGGCTTCCAGTGCGCATTCCCAGTCCAGAGCTTCCGGTGACAGTTCCCAGTCCAGAGCCTCCGGTGACAGTTCCCAGTCCAGAGCTTCCGGCGACAGTTCCCAGTCCAGAGCTTCCGGCGACAGCTCACAGTCCGGAACCTCCTGAGACGGCCCGCAGTCAGCAACCTCCTGAGACGGCCCCCAGTCCGGAACCTCCTGAGACGGCCGCAGTCCGGAACCTCCTGAGACGGCCCCCAGTCCGGAACCTCCTGAGACGGCCGCAGTCCAGAACCTCCTGAGACGGCCTGCAGTCCGGAATCTCCTGAGACGGCCCACAGTCCGGAACCTCCAGTGGGCGGACCGCAGCCCGGAACCTCCAGCGACGGCCCGCAGCCCGGAACCTCCAGCGGCAGCCCGCAACCCGGAACCTCCAGCGGCGGTCCGCAGTACAGAGCCTCCGGCGATGATCTGCAGTCCGGTTCCGACGACGACGATCCACGGTCCGGTGGTACAGAAGCAGAGGGATCAGCGGGCGGAGCGGGGGTTACGCCCCGAACCGGAGCCGCCGCCTCTGCTGCAGGATCCGCTGGATAATAAGGTTCTGTGTACTGCACCAGAGCCGCCATAGACACTTGTCACCCTTCCTACCCTCCCTTTTTTTTGTTTTCTTTTGTTGTTTATTTGCATTCGGAGTCTGCACCTTTGGGGGGGTACTGTCACATCCTGACCATAGTAAGTTGTTATTTTCTATGGTAGAGTAGGTCAGGGCGTGACAGGGGGGTTTTCTAGCTTAGTTTTTCTATGTTGTTATGTTCTAGTTTTGGATTTCTATGTTGGGTTGTTCACGTTTTTGTATTTCTATGTTGGGCTTTGTTTGAGATTATCTCCAATTAGAGGCAGCTGGTCATCGTTGTCTCTAATTGGAGGTCATATTTAAGTTGGTGTTTGTCCCACCTGGTTTGTGGGATATTCATCTTGAGTACTGTATATTTCACCTCTGCGTCACGGTTTGTTGTTTTTTGTCATTCAGTTTATTTACGTATTGCATAGTTTCACAGTATAAATAAAATGTGGAACGACACACACACTGCACTTTGGTCCGCTCATTCCTATGACAACCGTGACAATGTAACATGTAAAGACTGTGTTGGTCCGTGTTGTATAATGAGAAGCAACCAGATGCTGCACTAGGCACATTTATGAAATTGCTTATCCCAATTACTAATAAGCAAGCACCCGTTAAGAAAATGACTGTAAAAAAACGTTTAAATCCCTGTGGATTGACGAGGAATTGGTAAAAAAATGTTTTGAGTAAAGCCAGTGTATCTTTGTATGTGGATGACTCAACCCTATACACGTCAGCTACTACACCGACTGAAATCACTGCAACACTTAACAAAGAGCTGCAGTAATTTCAGAATGGTTGGCAAGGAATACGTTTCAAAAACTAAAAGCATTGTATTTGGGACAAATCAGTCACTAAACCCGAAACTTCAACTAAATCTTGAAATTACTAATGTGGAAAATGAGCAAGTTGAGGTGACTGAACTGCTTGGAGTGACCCTGGATTGAAAACTGTCCTGATCAAACATATTGTGGTCAGGTGCCACAAAGAGAGACTTAGGAAAATTACAACTGGCTCAGACCAGGGTAGCACGGCTGAAGCTTGGATGTACAGAGAGCTAACATTAATAATAAGCATGTCATTCTGTCCTTGCTCAAAGTGGAGGAGAGATTGACTTCATCACTACTCTCTATTTGGGAGAGTTAATGACATGTTGAATGCACCGAGCTGTCTGTTTGAACTACTGGCACACAGCTAAGACACTCATGCATACCCCACAAGACATACCACCAGAGGTCTCTTCCACAGTCCCCAAGTCCAGAACAGACTATGAGGGAGGCACACAGTACTACATAGAGCCATGACTACATGGAACTCTGTTCCACATCAAGTATCTCATGCAAGCAGTAAAATTAGATTTAAAAAACAGATACAAATGCACCTTATGGAACAGCAAGGACAGTGAAGCAACACAAGCACAAGCACAGACACATGCATACAAACACATGATAACATATACACTATACACACATGTACACATGGATTTTGTGTTATAGAAATGTGTTGTGAAATCTGATGTGAATGTATTGTAATGTTTAAAAAATGGTATAACTGCCTAATCTTTTCTGGACCCCAGGAAGAGTAGCTTCTGCTTTTGCAGCAGCTAATGGGGATTCATAATAAATATAAATACAGGTTGCATTTTTATTTTTGTTCAGTTTTATTTCTCTCTCTGTTTACCTCATTGTATGTTCTCAACCGCCACTGACAATAGCAACAAAACATTTGATTAGGTATGATTTTTATTAATTTCCTATGATTCCCCAGACTACTGAAAAACATTTTATTATCAGGCTGCATGGATAGGAGGGAAGAGAGTATTGTAATGAATTGGAAACCTTGGAGAGTTTAGAGCTGTGTGTTATCTCCTGCCTGACACCTGATTGACTCAGAGGGCGTCAAGCCTCTTTTCTTCTCTCTGACAGCTATTTATAAGACATACACTCTGTACTCCAAAACGCTGCTGCTCATCTGGCATCGGAATATAATATTTTCTCTCTCTCTAAGGAAAACAATACATCAAAAAATAACTTGTTTGCTTTGTTTTACATTTTCTTAACTGCACGTTCTTGACGGTAATGTGAAAAACAATGCAGACAAATGTACAGTACCAGTCAAAAGTTTGGACACACCTACTCATGCAAGGGTTTTTCTTTACTTTTACTATTTTATACATTGTAGAATAATAGTGAAGACATAAAACTATGAAATAACACATGTGGAATCATGAAGTAACCACAAAAGTGTTAAACAAATCAAATTATATTTTATATTTGAGATTCTTCAAAGTAGCCACACTTTGCCTTGATGACAGCTTTGCAAGCTCTTGGCATTCTCTCAACCAGCTTCATGAAGTAGTCACCTGGAATGCATTTCAATTAACAGGTGTGCCTTGTTAAAAGTACATTTGTGGAATTTCTTTCCATCTTAATGTGTTTTAGTCAATCAGTTGTGTTGTGACAAGGTAGGGTCGCAAAGACCATCAAGCGCTATGATGAAACTGGCTCTCATGAGAACCGCCACAGGAAAGGAAGACCTAGAGTTATCGGTGCTGTGGAGGACAAGTTCATTAGAGTTAACTGCACCTCAGATTGCAGCCCAAATAAATGCTTCACAAAGTTCAAGTAACAGACACATCTCAACATCAACTGTTCAGACGAGTCTGTGTGAATCGGGCCTTCATGGTCGAATTGCTGCAAATAAACCACTCCTAAGGGACACCAATAAAAAGAAGAGACTTGCTTGGGCCAAGAAACACGAGCAATGGACATTAGACCAGTGAAAATCTGTCCTTTGACCTGATGAGTCCAAATTTGATATTTTTGGTTCCATCCGACTTTATGAGACGTAGAGTAGGTGAACAGATGATCTCTGCATGTGTAGTTCCCACCGTAAATCATGGAAGAGGAGGTGTGATGGTGTGAGGGTGCTTTGCTGGTAACACTGTCAGTGATTTATTTAGAATTCAAGGCACAATTAACCAGCATGGCTACCACAGCATTCTGCAGCGATATGCCATCCCATCTGGTTTGCGCTTAGTGGGACAATCATTTGTTTTTCAACAGGACAATGACCCAAAACACACCTCCAGGCTGTGTAAGGGTTATTTGACCAAAAAGGAGAGTGATGGTGCTGCATCAGATTGTCACGTCCTGACCAGTAAAAGGGGTTGTTTGTTATTATAGTTTTGTCAGGGCGTGGCAGGGGGTGTTTGTTTAGGGTGTTTCGGGGATTTTTGGTTAACTTCTCTAGGGTAGGGGGCAGTATTTGCACGGCCGGATAAAAAACGTTCCCGATTTAATCTGGTTATTACTACTGCCCAGAAACTAGAATATGCATATAATTGTTTGATTTGGATAGAAAACACCCTAAAGTTTCTAAAACTGTTTGAATGGTGTCTGTGAGTATAACAGAACTCATATGGCAGGCAAAAACCTGAGAAGATTCCTTACAGGAAGTGCCCTCTCTGACCATTTCTTGGCCTTCTACACTCTCTTTATTGAAAACTGAGGATCTCTGCTGTAACGTGACACTTCCTACGGCTCCCATAGGCTCTCAGAAGGCGGCAGAACGGTGAATGATGACTCTGGTGTCCCAGGCTGAAAAACAGTAGTGCATTTGGATAGTGGTCGAACAGAGAACAATGAGACTGGGGGCGTGTGCACGAGCCGACACCATGTTTTTATTTTTTCGTCTTTGAACGAAAACAGGGTTTCCCGGTCGGAATATTATCGCTTTTTACGAGAAAAATCGCATACAAATTTATTTTAAACAGCGGTTGACATGCTTCGAAGTACGGTAATTGTCACGTCCTGGCCAGTATAAGGGTTAATTAGTATTGTAGTTTGGTCAGGACGTGGCAGAGGGTATTTGTTTTATGTGGTTCAGGGTGGTGTGTTTGTTAAAAGGGTGTTTGAATAAGTATTCCGGGGTTTTTGGGCACTGTTTGGTTTTCATGTATTCTATGTTTAGTCTAGTGTGTGTGGTTCTATGTTGAGTTAATTGGGGTTGGACTTCCAATTGAAGGCAGCTGTTTGGTGTTGCCTTTGATTGGAAGTCCTATATTAGTTGGGTGTGTTTGTCTTGTATTTTGTGGGAGATTGTTCTGTGCTTAGCCTTGTGCCTAGTCAGACTGTTTTGTTGTTCGTGGTTTCGTTTTGTTATTTTTGTATGTTCATTTTGAAAGTAAATAAACATCAAGATGAGCCTGCACATACCTGCTGCGTTTTGGTCCTCCATTACCGACGACAACCGTGACAGTAATGGAATATTTAGAATTTTTTTGTCACGAAACGCGTCGGCGCGTCACCCTTCGGATAGTGTCTTGAACGCACGAACAAATCGGAGGATATTTGAACATAACTATGGATTATTTTGAACCAAACCAACATTTGTTATTGAAGTAGAAGTCCTGGGAGTGCATTCTGATGAAAAACAGCAAAGGTAATCCAATTTTTTTTATAGTAAATCTGAATTTGGTGAGGGCCAAACTTGGTGGGTGTCAAAATAGCTAGCCCGTGATGGCGAGCTATCTACTCAGAATATTGCAAAATGTGCTTTTGCCGAAAAGCTATTTTAAAATCGGACATAGCGATTGCATAAAGGAGGTCTGTATCTATAATTCTTAAAATAATTTATGTTTTTTGTGAACGTTTATCGTGAGTAATTTAGTAAATTCACCGGAAGTTTGCGGTGGGTATGCTAGTTCTGAACGTCACATGCTAATGTAAAAAGCTGGTTTTTGATATAAATATGAACTTGATTGAACAAAACATGCATGTATTGTATAACATAATGTCCTAGGAGTGTCATCTGATGAAGATCATCAAAGGTTAGTGCTGCATTTAGCTGTGGTTTGGGTTTATGTGACATATATGCTTGCTTGGAAAATGGCTGTCTGATTATTTCTGGCTGGGTACTCTGCTAACATAATCTAATGTTTTGCTTTCGCTGTAAAGCCTTTTTGAAATCGGACAATGTGGTTAAATTAACGAGAGTCTTGTCTTTAAAATGGTGTAAAATAGTACATTTTTTGAGAAAATGTAATTGTGGTATTTAGTTGGTTTTGTATTTCGCGCCGTGCGATGCCATTGGCTGTTGGCTAGGGGTTCCGCTGGCGGAACGGGGTTCCGCGAGCAGAACGTCTAGATGCAAGAGGTTAACCTCCTCCTGTAGGCTGTCTCATCATTATTGGTAATCAAGCCTACTACTGATGTGTCGTCTGCAAACTTGGTGATTGAGTTGGAGGCGTGCATGGCTACGCAGTCATGGGTGAACAGGGAGTACAGGAGGAGGCTGATCACGCACCCTTGTGGGGCCCCTGTGTTGAGGATCAGTGAAGTGGAGATGTTGTTTTCTACCTTCACCACCTGGGGGGCGGCCCATCAGGAAGTCCAGGACCCGGTTGCACAGGGTGGGGTTCAGACCCAGGGCCACGAGCTTAAAGATGAGCTTAGAGGATACTATGGTGTTGAATGCTGAGCTATGGTCAACGAACAGCATTCTTACATAGGTATTCCTCTTGTCTAGATGGGTTAGGGCAGTCAGCCATTTGCCACATGGGCCTGCCATCATTCACTTTGAACTGGACTGTGTGTTTACAGTGACTTCAAAAAGTATTCACACCCCTTCATTTTTTAAAACATTTTGTTGTGTTACAGCCTGAATTTAAAATCAATTACATATAGGTGTCTGTCACTAGCCTACACACACACACACACACACATATTCCAAAAGATGCATCATGTTTTCAACAAGTAATAATTCAAAAAATGTGGCAAGGCAATTATCTTTTTATCTTGAATACAATGTGTTGTGTTGGGTTTGCCCCAAAACATAACACCTTACTGAGTACCAATCTCCATATTTTCAAGCATGGTGGCTGCATCATGTTATGGGTATGGAGAGTTTCAGGATAAAAAAATAAATGGAATGGATTTTAGCACAGGCAAAATCCTTGATGAAAAACCTGGTTCAGTCTGCTTTCCACCAGACACCAGGAGATATATTCCCCTTTCAGCAGGACTATAACCTAAAACAAGGCTACACTGGAGTTATTTACCAAGAAGACAGAGAATGTTCCTGAGTGGCCAAGTTACAGTTTTGACTTAAATATACATGAAAATATATGGCAAGACCTGAAAATGGTTGTCCACTGGAGGCTCCTCGGAGGAAGGGGAGGACCATCCTCAGTAAATTTCATCGAAATACAAATAGTGAAACATTAAAAGTAATCCTTTTTAGATAGAACTATAGAGTCGTGGACAAAAGCTTTGAGAATGACACAAATATTAATATCCATTTCGAATCACACCGCACCTTCTCCACTATGCAATCTGGTTTCAGAGCTGGTCATGGGTGCATCTCAGCCACGTTCAAGGTCCTAAACGATATTGTAACCGCCATCGATATCTAAGGTCTTCGCATGGTCTCTCAAAAGATCTATCTCTGGATTTTCTCCTACCATATCTATTGTGTTATACTCTCCTACATTATTTTAACATTTCTACAAACGTCAAAGGGTTTTCTTTGCAATGGTACCAATTATATGCATATCCTGGTTTCAGGGCCTGAGTATCAGGCAGTGTACTTTGGGAACGTCATTCAAACAGGAAGTGGAGAAAAAAGTGGCCTAGCCTGATGAAGTTAATGAATGGTGGGTATGAAGACCAAAACATTCAAGGTTAAGAAGATACCTCCTCTACTGTTTCACCAACCAAAGGTATTACAATTACCATTTCACACTAGAGCGTTCACCATACCTGGACTATTACAGAAAGTGGTAAGTGTGTTGATATAATCTGATAAGGGGTAATAGGTTAGGAATGATGATTGAATAATGTCCTGCATGTAAGTTTGCCCAAGGCATCAGAGTTTGAAAGGTGGCTCAAGACGCATCATGAAAACCAACATCTTCTGTCCCTGGGACAGAGCACCAACGCATCACACCAAACATTTTGAAAAAAAAAACATTGTTCAACTGTGCAACTATTGAAAATAATGTTACATGATGATGCATAAATGGTTAATAACTGGAGGTAAATATTGGCTCACCAATTTGGCAAAAACTGACAAGTTATTGCACTGTTTTCACCAATGCGATATGTAAGGGATAATCAAGGAGGCGCTATGCGTTCTTCTATGGAAAATGATGAACAACGTGGAAGGTGTGTTAGTGCTAGTGGAGTCGAACTGCATTATTTTCCAGAGAAAGCATAGAGCCCCGAGTTGATTATCCCTTTTAAACCATGGCTAAAATTTAACACAGAAATTTGTTCATTTTCTGGTAGAAATGTGTTCAACAACCACTAAAGTAGCTAGCAAGTTTACTAGAAAACTACAGGAGTTGTCGTGGTAACCAAACAAACAGATTTGCTAGTTTAGCTAATCAAATCATCAGTCGTAGCTTGCCATTATGAAAATCGAATTCAACAATGCCAATAATGTTTTCAATTCGACATTGGCTTTCAAAAGCTGCTCAAACATAGAACATGTAGGAATAGTATATAGTAAATCTATAGTAAATCAAAAATACCTTGCTTGATTGGGAAATAATGCACGCTCTACACTAGGCAGTGTGTTAATTTAACACTTTCGGTGTCTCTATGGTTCCCCAGACTCAACCATGACGATTTAACACTGTAGAATTGTGAAGACGTACAATAGCACATTGACTCACACCGTGTGGTTTTCTCAAAGTCTGTGAGTATAATTAGGATTTAATCAAATTACTGTTTCTATGAAGCATGCATTTAAAAGTAGGGAGTGGCTCCTAATCCGTGACCGGATCTTTTATTTTTGAGTCTCCGTTTCCGTGACTTCGCAAATTCTTGCAATATCGCAGGAATTTGGGACGTCACTAATTTTCTCATGCCAAACCCGGATGATGCATAGCTAGTTAAATCAGAGTTAAATGGCAAATATTATATTCGCAATGTCAATAAGCAAAAAATAAACAAACAGCATAAGCCACTGCCATGTCAAAAAATGATTTTGTCATGAGTTCAGTACCATTTGCTTGATTTTGCAGACACACAACTATGGTGTATCATTAGCTAGCAACACTAACGTTAGCTAGCTAGCTAGCCAGTGTTGGCTACTAGCAAGGTCTAGTCTAGTCCAATGGAAAACAATGAACCCTGCTGGCAACATGGCTAGTTAGATGACCAGTGGTGACAGTGATGTCACTCTAATAAGTGCCATCGTGCAGAAAGCAAAGAAAATACTGTTTGATGAGCTAAGATAGCTAGCAAGGAAAAGGGGATGCTAGCTAACTTTGTATGCATGGCAGGACCAGTGATGTTAAAGATTGTAGACTCTGGAGTTGTGGCAACATTACAACAAGGACGGACTGTCCTATGGGAAGCAGAAATGACGGCACATACACAGATGCAGCTCTCATGAAATGCAACTATTAATTAGCTGTAGTTAATAACAATCAGTGCACATAAATTCACATACCTATGAGCGACCATGTTGTAAACAGTACAGTAGCTAGCTAGATGTGTCATCATCTGCGTTAGCTATACATTTTGCTATCACATAAAAACATGCATATGACAAAATATCTCTCAATACATTGCATATTTAGTTCACAACTTCTATGACATTTGGCTCGTAGTTCTTGTGCAGGAAAGAAGTGGAGACAGTTTTCAGGGACCTACCAGATCACATAAAACAGTGAATAGGGGGAGATAAAAATGATGGTTAGGGAGAAATCAACCATATGACCACTAGGTGTCATTATATACCTACATATCGAATTGATTTCAAAAGTACTTGATACCCACTACCTTGTAGAACAGTTAGACATTTTGTAGAACAGTTTAGATCTGTTAGACACACGTACATACATACATACATACATACATACATACATACATACATACATACATACATACATACATACATACAAACATACATACATACATACATACATACATACATTCTCTGTAAACTGATTTGCCAACCGATTTCCATTTCTGGGGTGAGGTTGGGCTCACTAAATGAGAATGGCAGTGCAGGAGAATTGGAAATACACCATACTTTGTGATATCAAATTCCTTATTACAGGGATTCAACCAAGCTCACATGTAACAATTCATGAAGACAAATGAGTATACGTTTACAAATTAAGATTATTATACACTGAACAAAAATATAAGTGTTGGTCCCAAGTTTCATGAGCTGGAATAAAAGATTCCAGAAACGTTTCATACCCACAAAAAGCTTCTTTCTCTCAAATGTTGTGCACAAATGTGTTTACATCCCTGTTAGTGAGCATTTCCCCTTTGCCAAGATAATCCATCCACCTGACAGGTGTGGCATATCAAGAAGCTTATTAAACATCATCACTATTACACAGGTGCACCTTGTGCTGGGGACAATAAAAGGCCACTCTAAAATGTGCAGTTCTGTTACACAACACAATGCCACAGATGTGTCAAGTTTTGAGTGAGTGTGCAAGTGACATGCTGGCTGCAGGAATGTCCACCAGAGCTGTTGCCAGAACTGTTATCAATGTAATGTTAATTTCTCTATCATAAAATGTTGTTTTAGAGAATTTGGCAGTAAGTCCAACCGGCCTCACAACTGCAGACTACTTGTATGGCGTTATGTGGGCAAGCAGTTTGTTGATGTCAACATTATGAACAGAGTACCCCATGGTGGCGGTAGGGTTATGCTATGGGCAGGCATAAGCTACAAACAACGAACACAATTGCATTTTGTTAATTTGAATACACGGAGATACCGTGACACGGCCCCATGTCTCAAGGATATGTACACAATTCTTAAAAGCTGAAAACGTCCCAATTCATGTGAAATCTATATTAGGGCCTAATGAATGTATTTAAATTGACTGATTTACTTATATGAACTATAACTCAGTAAAATCTTTGAAATTGTTGCATGCTACGTTTATATTTTTAAACCACAAATTAGATTAAATGGGCATGTCACTCACAAAGTACTGATGACAAAGCAAGTGCACTTGATCTAAATTTGGGTATATGAGTACATATAATGGTCACCAGGTTTTACATACCGGGTCACTAGCTGTCATAAATGTGTATCCCCCTTCACAAGCTTAATGTTGGGTGAGTCCATTTTCCCATGCAAATAATAATAATAACAAAAACATAATAATAAAAAATAGATTTTATGCACTACCAGTCAAAAGTTTTAGAACACTTACTCATTCCATGGTACTTCTTTATTTTTTACTATTTTCTACATTGTAGAATAATATTGAAGACATCAAAACTATGAAATAACACATATGGAATCATGTAGTAACCGAAAAAGTGTAAAATAAATCAATATATATTTCACATTTGAGATTCTTAAAATAGCCAACCTTTGCCTTGAAGACAGCTTTGCACATTCTCTCAACCAGCTTCATGAGGAATGCTTTCCCAACAGTCTTGGTGGTCCCACATATGCAGAGCACTTGTTGGCTGCTTTTCCTTCACTCTGTGGTCCGACTCATCCCAAACTATCTCAATTGGGTTGAGTTTGGGGGATTGTGGAGGCCAGGTCATCTGATGCAGCACTCATCACTCTCCTTGATCAAATAACCCTTACACAGCCTGGAGGTGTGTTTTGGGTCATTGTCCTGTTGAAAAACAAATGATAGTCCCACTAAGCGCAAACCAGATGGGATGACGTACTGCTACAGAATGCTGTGGTAGACATGCTGGTTAAGTGTGCCTTGAATTCTAAATAAATCACTGACTGAGTCACCAGCAAAGCACCAACACACCATCACACCACCTCCACCGTGCTTCACAGTGGGAACCACACATGCGGAGATCATCTGTTCACCTACTCTGCGTCTCACAAAGACACGGCGGTTGAAGCCTTGAATCTCATATGGGCCTCATTGTCACCACTGGTCATCTAGCTAGCCGTGTAGCCAGCAGGGTTGCATCGGTTTCCATTGAACTAGACTAGAGCTTGTATCAAATCCGGTTTTGGCATGAGAAAATATGTGACGATACTTTGACAATTTGCACACTCACGGATACGAAGCCTCGGAAATAAAAGATCCGGTCACGGATTAGAAACCCTTAAAAGTAACTAGGAAAATGAGAAACAAAATTAATAATGCAAGCGTTTGAAATGTACAATATGATAGACTTGCAGGTCAACAATTAAGATGGGTAAAGCTATGAGGTACCCTAGGTTTTTTGTAACATGATTTCATGCTGAAGTTTGCAACTGAGTTCAGGAGCCCAGCTATGTGATTTTTGTGGAGAAATTATGTGGAGAAATGTCAGATTCGATTTTCTCAAATATGGTGTAGCATGCCCTAGAAATGAGCAGCACAGAGGCGCTGCTCATCTGTGACCAAGCTTCCTATTTCACAATCAATTCAGCATAACGTCTGCACACTGCTGAAGGAACACTCAGTGTCTTTATCCCACAAAAAAATAAATAACTGCTCCAAAAGAAAGAACACTGTTTATCTTTGACCAGAAAAAAGATGAACGTCAAATAAATCTCCACCTAGGTGAAGGCTTGCAGAAACTTCAGACAATACTTCATTCTCCATCCCAAAAAAGGAATGGGAGGAGAGGGATAAAATGGTGGATTTGAGGGATATGAGAGGTGAGTTGTGTTTGATGTGCCTCTTCACTTGTTTGACAGCTGACTACATCAGATATGGGCGTCCCTCGTATGAACCTTACAACTGCACCAGTCTCCCAAAGAGGACAGACAAACGAAAACTCCATGTTGACTTTCACAATGACATTCACAACTGCATAGTAAGTTCATAGGGACAATGAACCCATTTCTAATATTCTCTCCTGTCAATATGCTATGTCACATATTGCTAACATTTGAACATTCCTGGAGCCACATGATCAATTTCAAAAAACATAAAGCAACATTACAGTAGCTGGAAAAAGACTAGTACCTAATGCGACATCAAAAAGCAAAGCTATATTCTGCAACATTCTGGTAGAATGTTTTGGATGTTCATTTACATATGCTAAAAACAATGTGCCCTCTGCACATCGTATGTTGGTTGCTCTGGTGACGGGGCCAGTGGTGGCTGCTTGTGGTTCAGTTGCCATGGCAGCCAGTCTTTACTTCCTGTCTTCCTGTTCCTGTGATTTAAACTGTGCCAGCTCTATCCAGAGGCAGCTGAGAGGCTTGAGGTCATCGCTCACTTTGTCATCCCGAGACTTTTGCATCCCAAATGGCATCCTATTTCCTATATAGTGCACTAGGGCTCTGGTTTAAAGTACAATAGTGCTCTATGTAGGGATTAGGGTGCCATTTGGGATTAAATCTATCTATGTCATGTCATGCTGCTTCAGCACAGGGGAATGTCTCTCTGCTCTCTCTTTGTATCCATTCATGAATATATGGATGAATTGCGAACAAAATACATATTAATTTATTAACAAAAGTATTAAATGAAAGTCACCAATATCCTCATCATCCAATATGGATGAAGTTTTTTGTTTTGTTTTTGCTACTAGTGGTCAGTATTTCTCTTCCATATATTTGAAATATTTACCGAGTATTTTGTCATCTGAATTTCACTGGGCTGAATGACACTCCAATGTATTTTCTAAAAACTTTTCTATATGATTTTACTTATAGCGGTTCCCACCTTGTGACACCCTTTGACCCTGCATTGATATCAGAAGTCTGATAGCACTATGGTGTGATTAGTGCGTCTGCTAAATTAACTAAATATAAATGTACATGTAAAAATGTTGATAAATACTTTGAGGGAAAATGTACTTGATACGATTGTGATGTGTTGTCTCACCTAGCTATCTTAACCTGTTAGGGTATAGGGGGCAGTATTTTCACGGCTGGATAAAAAAATGTACCCGATTTAATCTGGTTACTAATCCTACCCAGTAACTACAATATGCATATACTTATTATATATGGATAGAAAACACCCTAAAGTTTCTAAAACTGTTTGAATGGTGTCTGTGAGTATAACAGAACTGATTTGGCAGGCAAAACCCTGAGACAGATTCTGACAGGAAGTGGATACCTGATGTGTTGAATTGACTTTGAGCCTATGCCATTGAAAAACAAAGGGGCTGAGGAATATTTTGGCACTTCCTATTGCTTCCACAAGATGTCCCCAGCCTTTACAAAGTGTTTTGAGTCTTCTACTCTGAGATCTGACTGAAGAAGAGCCTTGGAACTGTGATGGCCCATTAGACACCTTGCGCGCGAGTTGATGGTGGGTACTCTCATTCCGAAACGTTTTAAAAGAGAACCCAATGGTCCGCCTTGAATTTTATTCATGTTCTGGTTAAAAAAAGGCCCTAATGATTTATGCGATACAACGTTTGACATGTTTGAACGAACGTAAATATATTTTTTCCGTTCGTGAAGTGAAGTCCGGCTAGCTTAGATCATGTGCTAACAACACGGAGGTTTTTGGACATAAATGATGAGCTTTTTTGAACAAAACTACATTCGTTATGGACCTGGGATTCTTTGGAAGTGACATCTGATGAAGAGAATCAAAGGTAATGGATTATTTACATAGTATTTTCGATTTTAGATCTCTCCAACATGGCGGTTAGTCTGTATCGCAATGCGTATTTTTCTGGGCGCAGTGCTCAGATTATTGCAAAGTGTGATATCCCAGTAAGGTTAATTTTAAATCTGGCAAGTCCATTGCGTTCAAGAGATGTAAATCTATAATTCTTTGAATGACAATATAATATTTTACCAATGTTTTCTAATATTAATTAATTATTTTGTTGTGATGACTTGACTGCCGGTATTGGAGGGAAACGATTTCCTGAACATCAACGCCATAGTAAAACGCTGTTTTTAGATATAAATATGAACTTGATAGAACTAAAAATGCATGCATTGTCTAACATAATGTCCTAGGAGTGTCATCTTGTGGAGATTGTAAAAGGTTAGTGCATAATTTTAGCTGATTTTATGGTTTTGGTGACGCCTGTCTTTGAATCGACAATACATTACACACAGCTATTGTCAATGTACTCTCCTAACATAACCTAACTTTATGCGTTTCCCCGTAAAACCTTTTTGAAATCGGACAACGTGGTTAGATTAAGGAGATGTTTATCTTTCAAAGGGTGTAAGTTAGTTGTATGTTTGAGAAATTTGAATTTTGACATTTATTTGGTTTCAAATTTGCCGCTCTTGAAATGCACCTGCTGTTGATAGGGTGCGCCACGGGTGGCACGCTAACGTCCCAAATAGCCCCAAGAAGTTAAGATGAATGCACTAATTAAAAGTCGCTCTGGGTCTGCTAAATTACTAAAATGTATATGTAAAGATGAAAAACGTAAAAGCATGCTAAGTATTATTCTAAAGACCTCCATGCCAAAACATGGCCAATTATAATATTGTAAGCAATGTGCTTTGCAGTTCATTTGACAAATTCATTTTCACATATACAGTGCATTCGTAAAGTATTCAGACCCCTTGACTTTTTCCACATTTTGTTACTTTACAGCCTTATTCTAAAATGTATAAAATGTTGTTTTTCCTATTCAATCTACACACAATACCCAATAATCACAAAGCAAAAACAGTTTTTTAGAAAGTTTTGCAAATGTATATAAAAAAAAGAAATATAACATTTACATAGGTATTCAGACCCTTTACTCAGTACTTTGTTGAAACACATTTGGCAGTGATTACAGCCTCAAGTCTTCTTGGGTATGACGCTACAAGCTTGGCACACCTGTATTTGGGGAGTTTCTCCCATTCTTCTCTGCAGATCCTCTCAAGCTCTGTCAGGTTGGATGGGGAGTGTCGCTGCAGAGATGTTTTCAGGTCTCTCCAGAGATCTTAGATCGGGTTCAAGTCCAAATTGGAGATTTTGTGAGACACGGTGTGGGTGAACGGATCAGGGCCCTGTTTTAGAAAGCAGGTTTAACAAACTCTGAGTTTAAACCTGAAGTCTGGGTTGACGAACTCTGAGCTGTCAAACTCAGAGTTGTCACGTCCTGACCAGTAATAGGGGTTATTTGTTATTGTAGTTTGGTCAGGACGTGGCAGAGGGTATTTGTTTTATGTGGTTCGGGGTGGTGGTTTGTTTAGAAGGGTGTTTGATTTATTATTTCCGGGTTTTGGGTTATGTTTTTTGTATTTCTACATTCTCTCTAGTTTAGTATTTCTATGTTAGGTAATTGGGTGTTGGACTCTCAATTGGAGGCAGGTGTTTGTAGTTGCCTTTGATTGAGAGTCCTATATATAGGTATGTGTTTTGTGGGAGATTATTCTGTGTATAGCCATACCAGACTGTTGTTCGTCGTTGTGTCTTTTTGTGTACGTGTTTAATCTGGTTTTTCCTACTTTGTCCTATTAATAAAGAAGATGAGTGCACATGATCCCGCTGCGTTTTGGTCCGACAATGATTTCTCTTTATCGTCTGACGAAGAAGAATGTGACAAGAGTTTTTAGTTTCAGAACAGGTGATAACAATTAGCTTAATCAACTCTGAGTTAAGTTAACCTCTACGGGCTAGGGGGCAGCATTGAGAATTTTGGAAAAAATATGTGCACATTTTTAACTGCCTCCTACACCTACCCAGTAACTAGAGTATGCATATACTTATTATATATGGATAGAAAACACCCTAAAGTTTCTAAAACTGTTTGAATGGTGTCTGTGAGTATAACAGAACTCATTTGGCAGGCAAAACCCTGAGACAGATTCTGACTGGAAGTGGATACCTGATGTGTTGAATTGACTTTGAGCCTATGCCATTGAAAAACAAAGGGGCTGAGGAATATTTTGGCACTTCCTATTGCTTCCACAAGATGTCACCAGCCTTTACAAAGTGTTTTGAGTCTTCTACAGTGAGATCTGATCGAATAAGAGCCATGGAACGTGATGGCCCATTAGACACCTTGCGCGCGAGTTGATGGTGGGTACTCTCATTCCGAAACGTTTTAAAAGAGAACCCAATGGTCCGCCTTGAATTTTATTCATGTTCTGGTTAAAAAAGGCCCTAATGATTTATGCGATACAACGTTTGACATGTTTGAACGAACGTAAATATATTTTTTCCGTTTGTGATGTGAAGTGAAGTCCGGCTGGCTTAGATCATGTGCTAACAACACGGAGGTTTTTGGACATAAATGATGAGCTTTTTTGAACAAAACTACATTCGTTATGGACCTGGGATTCTTTGGAAGTGACATCTGATGAAGAGAATCAAAGGTAATGGATTATTTACATAGTATTTTCGATTTTAGATCTCTCCAACATGGCGGTTAGTCTGTATCGCAATGCGTATTTTTCTGGGCGCAGTGCTCAGATTATTGCAAAGTGTGATATCCCAGTAAGGTTAATTTTAAATCTGGCAAGTCCATTGAGTTCAAGAGATGTAAATCTATAATTCTTTGAATGACAATATAATATTTTACCAATGTTTTCTAATATTAATTAATTATTTTGTTGTGATGACTTGACTGCCGGTATTGGAGGGAAACAATTTCCTGAACATCAACGCCATAGTAAAACACTGTTTTTAGATATAAATATGAACTTGATAGAACTAAAAATGCATGCATTGTCTAACATAATGTCCTAGGAGTGTCATCTGATGGAGATTGTAAAAGGTTAGTGCATAATTTTAGCTGATTTTATGGTTTTGGTGACGCCTGTCTTTGAATTGACAATACACTACACACAGCTATTGTCAATGTACTCTCCTAACATAACCTAACTTTATGCTTCCGCCGTAAAACCTTTTTGAAATCGGAAAACGTGGTTAGATTAAGGAGATGTTTATCTTTCAAAAGGTGCCAGATAGTTGTATGTTTGAAAAACTTGAATTTTGACATTTATTTGGTTTCAAATTTGCCGCTCTTGAAATGCACCTGCTGTTGATAGGGTGCGCCACAGGTGGCACGCTAACGTCCCACATAGCCCAAAGAAGTTAACCCTGAGTAAATCACGTGCATGAGGAGATAAAAATCCCTCATCAATGGAAAGCAGATAACATGATTCATCATGGCAACAGCAGAAAAAAGGTCTCGAACCTCCTACTTCTCCCCAGTGGAGGTAGAAATATTAATGATTGCGTATGCAGAATATGAGAGTATATTTAAGAAAAAAATCTATACAGTAGCAACAGCAAAAGAACGTGAGCTGGTGTAGCAGAAAATTGTTGACTGAGTCAATGCGTGAGTATTAATTGAAAAAGTTAGTGAGATTTTCCAAGCAAAAAAAGTACATTTTTCAGCCATCCCAACACTGCCAGTATTTAATATTGTCTATTTAAAAGTAACACCTAAATGCCTTTTATACCTACAAGTCTCCAAATGTGTGCTTAGTGGACATGCTCACATTTGACCTCCATTATAGCCGATATAAAAAAGACTGAGGGCCGAAAAACAGGTGGGGTCCACCACCACCACCACCACCACCACTCACAGAGGCTGAAGAGATGGCCCTCAGTCAAAACAGTGGGCGACCTATTGCTGAAGGCATCTCTGGAGGAAGCTCATCTGACCCAACCACCCCTCAGGACACAAGGCCCTACATAAGAGGTTAGTTATTCAAATTAAGATATATGTTCATTCATCCTTTTGCCAGTGTTAATACTCCACACATTTTTCATAGTGGGTTAGAGTAGAACACCAACATTGTTCATTTTCATTACAGGAGGATGATGAAGACACCATGTCAGCTGCCACAGAGAGGGAAGATACAGAGAGGCCTACACCTGAAAAATAACATCTAACAGTTGATGATAGAGTTCAGAGCAATGCTCGAAATTACAATGAGGAAGAGGGTCCATCCACCTCCACAGCATAACTTAACACAGTAAGATGTTGTTCAGCATTGGCCCATTTTAAAGATAAGACTCTCGTTAACCTGTTATGGCTAGTGGAATGGGATGTCTGCTGTCTCTGGGCAAAGTATAGGAGCAGAGTTTGTAAGTGGTCAGCCTGGGGACAGTGTGCCGTTGAGAGCGGTTGGAATACAGAAACACTTCGCTCAGCGTTTCTGAACGGACTCAGTGAGGCTGTTAAGGATGAACTGGCTTCCCGGGACAACCTTGACTCTCTGGATGAGCTTATTGTTCTGGCCATCCAGATTGACAACCGAGTTGGTTCCAGTGTTTCGGGTTCCGAGGAGTCGATGCAATTGGGACGCACCAGACTTTCCGCTCTGGAGAGAAGGTGCAGGATTAACGAGCAACATTGTCTTTACTGTGGACAGTCTGTACATTTCCTTTCCTCCTGTCCCGAGCTGACGGGAAACGGGATGACTCATCAGTAGACGGGAGAATACTGGCGAGTCAGATACAGTCTCCAGCTGCCGACACGGTACGCAACTTGCTTACGGCCAACCTGCGGTGGGACAATGGGCAGTTGGACATTCTTGCTTTCACAGACTCTGGGGCTACCGGCTGTTTTCTGGATTAGGTTGCCAACAGGGGCTGCCTCTCACTAAACTGGACATTGTCGGTCACTGCACTGGATGGTCAACCACTAGGGTCTGTTGAAGGTGTAGCAACTCACCATGCCTATTCAGCAACTAGTTCTGGATTATCAAGTGGATTTTATCTGGTTACATTTGGTGGTCTCAAGAGCTTCCCCTGGTTCTTGGACATCTGTGGCTTTCTATCTATAAACCTAAAATTGACTGGCCCTCGGGAAGAGCTCTGGGATAGAATCCTTCATGCCAGTCCACCTGCCAGCAACTTTCTTCACATCTTTCCGTCCCTGCTCATCTGGAGGCTTCCGATTCTCCTGTTCCACCAGCTGGGGATGACAAGCTTGATCTTTCCCACATACCTCGGGATTATTGGGATCTGGTCAGGTCTTTAGTAAATGAAAGGCCATTGAACTGCCTCCTCACAGGTCCTATGATTGTGCCATCAAGCTCCTCCCCAGCACCACTCCTCTGAGAGGAGGGCTGTGTTCTCTCTCAGGTCCAGAGACTGCAGCCATGAATAGTTATATTAAGGAGGCGCTGGCAGCTGGTTTTATTCGGCAGTCCACTTCACCTGCAGGAGCGGGTTTTTCTTTGTTGGAAAGGGGGATGGGGGATTATGTCCCTGTTTCGATTACTGGGGTTTAAATAACATTACCGTTCCCCTCTTCCTCTTATGTCGTCAGCCTTTGAGACTCCAGGGATTTACGGTTTTCTCAAAATTGGATTTACAGAATGCGTACAATCTGGTGCTCATCAGAAAGGGAGATGAGTGGAAGACAGCGTTCAACACCTCTAACTGACATTATGAGTACCGTGTCATTCCATTTGGACTTGCCTTGTTTCTGTTAAGAATCTAAGTAAAAATTCTGTGTTTACCCTTTCCTCCGCTTGCTGTGTTTCTCTCCGCCTGGGTTCGAGTTCGTACAAGCATTATTGTCACATGTTCAGTGATACACCATCCCATCTGTTTTGGGCTTCGTGAGACTATCATTTGTTTTTCAACAGGACAATGAGCCAACACACCTCCAGGCTGGGTAAGGGCTATTTTACCCAGAAGGAGAGTGATGGAGTGCTGCATCAGATGACCTGGCCTCCACAATCCCCTGACCTCAACCAAATTGAGATGGTTTGGGATGAGTTGGACCGCAGAGTTAAGGACAAGCAGCTAAGTGCTCAGCATATGTGGGAACTCCTTCAAGACTGTTGGAAAAGCATTCCTCATGAAGCTGGTTGAGAGAATGTCAAGACTGTGCAAGGCAAAGGGTGGCTATTTGAAGAATCTCAAATATTAAATATATTTTGATTTGTTTAACCCTTTTTGGGTTACTACATGACTCCATATGTGTTCCTACTTTGGATGTCCTCACTATTATTTTACAATGTAGAAAATAGTAAAAATAAAGAAAAACCCTTGAATGAGTAGGTGTTCTAAATATTTTGACTGGTGGTGTAAATACATTACAAAATACAAGTATGTTGTAGTTTATTTCGGTAAATGTTACTTTCATGGTAATTTGTTTCAGTATTTTGTCATTTCTGTCCACGGATGACTCTTGTTACAGTAGCAAGTAACAGTCATTTAGCACTAAAATCAGAATTCCCCAAAATCAACACACAAGGCTGTCTCTGAATCAGAAATAAATGCAAAAGAAATTCCGTTTTAGTTTAGCATTAATGTCACTGTCCTCCAATAGATGTAAGAATTCAGTTCTTGTCACACCCTGACCGTAGAGATCCTTATTATTCTCTATGTTTCGTTAGGTCAGAGTGTGACTCGGGAAGGAATATCTATGTTTTCTGTTTCTTTGTTTTTGGGCCAGTGTGGTTCCCAATCAGAGCCAGCTGTCTATTGTTGTCTCTGATTGGGAATCATACTTAGGCAGCCTGTTTTCTTCCTGTGTTTGTGGGAGGTTATTTTCTGTTTAGTGTTCTGTTACCTGACAGAACTGTTGGCTTTTCATTTTGTTACTTTGTTTGACTGTTTTTTTCATCAATAAAAATCATGAACACTTTCCATGCTGCGTTTTGGTCCACTCATTCCGACGAGAGCCGTTACAGAACCTCCCACCACCAAAGGACCAAGCAGCGTGGCCAGGAGAGTTGGACATGGGAGGACATCCTGGATGGCAAGGGATCCTGGACATGGGAGGAGATCCAGGCTGGATGGGATCGCCTCCCATGGGAACAGGTCGAAGCAGCGAGGGAGGAATGCCGACGAGATCGGGAGTCACGGCAATGACGGAAGCCCGAGAGGCAGCTCCAAAAAATTGGGGGGCACACGGGGAGATTGGCGGAGTCAGGGTTGAGACCTGAGCCAACAGCCCGTGCTTACCGTGGGGAGCGTGTGACCAGTCAGGCACTGTGTTATGCAGTGATGCGCACCATATCTCCGGTGCGCATTCACAGCCCAGTTCGTGCTGTGCCAGTGCCCAGCACTTGCCGGGCTAAAGTGAGCATCCAGCCAAGACGGGTTGTGCCAGCCCTACGCTCCAGACCTCCAGTGCGCCTCCACGGCCCAGTATATCCTGCGCCAGCTCTGCGCACCCGGTCGCCAGTGCATCTCCCCAGTCTGGTGACACCTGTTCCGGCTCCACGTATGAAGCCTCCAGTGATGATCCATGGCACGAAGCCTCCAGTGATGATCCATGGCCCAGAGCCTGCCGTGATAATCCATGGCACGAAGCCTCCAGTGATGATCCATGGCCCGGAGCCTCCAGCGATGATCCATGGCACGAAGCCTCCAGTGATGATCCATGGCGCGGAGCCTGTAGCGACGAATCATGGCGCGGAGCCTGCAGCAATGGTCCCCGGTCCGGAGCCCCCGACGATGATCTACGGTACGGTTCCTCCGGCAATGATCCAGGGTCCGGAGCCTCCAGCGATGATCCACGGTCCGGTTCCACGGAAGTGGGGGGAGCCCCAAGCGGAGGGGGATCTGTGTCCCGTACCGGAGCCTCCACCAAGTGGAGATGCCCACCCGGACCCTCCCCTATATGTTCAGGTTTGGGGGGGTACTGTCACGCCCTGGTTAGGTCAGGGTGTGACTCGGGTGGGAATATATATGTTTTCTGTTTCTTTGTTTTTGTGCCGAGTGTGGTTCCCAATCAGAGGCAGCTGTCTATCGTTGTCTCTGATTGGGAATCATACTTAGGCAGCCTGTTTTCTTCCTGTGTTTGTGGGAGGTTGTTTTCTGTTTAGTGTCTGTACCTGACGGAACTGTGCGTTTTCATTTTCGCTTTTGTTATTTTGTTTGAGTGTGTTTATGAATAAATTAATCATGGACACTTACCACGCTGCGCCTTGGTCCACTTCAACTACCACTTACGACAAGCATTACAGTGCATTGGGTAACTGACTGTTAAAAGACTACATGGCGTTCTTAAACATGTGTCATTATATGCTGGGTCATTGACAAATGATTTAATAAAATAACATTTGGTGTATCTTGACAAGGTTTGTCAAAGTTTACGGTTAACTGTCTCAATGTCATTCAGTGTGACAAGCCGCTGCATCTGCCACCTTTCATTACTCCTCATATTCCTCACTGATATTCCCAACATTTTCGCTAGTTGCTTTCAAACTCAACCGCATAACATGTCTCCCATTGACATTCAGCCCCATTGTGGCGTATAACTCCTATCCTGAATGTTTAGCAGATATGACATGTAGCTTTGATTGTAAGTAATTTGGCTCTGGTTCTGAGGTCAGCCAAGCGAGCAGAATCCACTTTCTCTTCATATCAAGGCCTTCTGTTCCTCCAGCTGCTGGGCTGGGGCTCTGAATGGGTTCTATATGGCTTGGTACGAGATAGGTGTCATTGTGGCTGTCTGAAACACCTCTATGCCTGATGAGATTATCCCCTGCTCTGTAACTTAACCTACAACACATCTACGATGTCTCCCGCCTCACCATACTTCCAGGAATACTCCTCTCCCTTTCTCCGTCTGGACCGGAATCCTATGACATGAGTGATTATATGGACGTGATGGGTTGATCTGCAGAAATGTTTCACTCTTTGAAAAGTGAGCCGGTAACTGAAACTCCACATTGATAAATCAATGCATTAAATGGGGGGAGGCCATTTTTTTCTGAAATATTCTGTTGGAAGATAGATCATGTGCCACCAAAGTAGACGTATGGACCATTTGCAAACCAAAAATGGCATCAAAACAAATAGATACGATTGAATGCTGCTCCCAATGTTAAATGTCTTTGCTTGCAATGCCACACTCAGAAACATTGACATTTAACAAAAAAAATTATATTGTATCTACTCTTAACTAATTACATTAGCCTGTACATCTCCAGCCAGTCTAGCGTATGATCCTGCTTCAGTGGAAATAATTTTGTGCTTTGTGCTTTTTCTTGACATGTACTCTAGAACACATTGTCCCAGTTTAGAAGGAAAACTTTTCATGTAAAGATCAATACTGATGCACATAGTAATACCTCAGTCGTGACGTGCCAAATGGCACCCTATTCCCTATATTGTGCACTACTTTTGACAAGAGCCCTATCGGCCCTAGTCAAAGTAGTATGGTAAATATGGAATAGGGTGCTATTTAGGATGCACATCAGTACCTAAGTCCCTTCTTTACCCCCTACCCTGAAGACAAGCAATTGTGTTAATAAAGAAACTAGAATGGGTTCTATGTTATATGATTAATTACTTCATACTGTACGTTGCAGTTACCCAGTAACAATGATGACTCCCTGCTCAAATGTCATGTGCTAGACTTGTATCATTCATTACCAGTGTAAGGTCAACCTCAAAGTACCCTCTAACGCTAACTCTGTGTTCCTTAATTACAACTAGCACCTCAGCACTATCCACCATCTCTCTCTCTATTTCCTGTTTGGTTTGGATAATACATGTTTGTATACATAGCTTTGGATGTCCTTTTATGTTCCAATTAGACGATAAGTCAATATTTGGACACATATAGCTGTTTGTATTTGTATTTATTATGGATCCCCATTAGCTGCAGCCAAAGCAGCAGCCACTCTTCCTAGGGTCCAGCAAAACTAATGCAGTTTATACAATTTTAAAAACATTACAATACATTCACAGATTTCACAGCACACTGTGTGACCTCAGGCCCCTACTCCACCACTACCACATATCTAGAGTGCTAAATCCATGTGTATGTATAGTGTGTACGCTATTGTGTGTGTGTGTGTGTGTGTATGCATGTTTCTGTGCCAATGTTTGTGTTGCTTCACAGTCCCCGCTGTTCCATAAGGTGTTTTTTATAACTGTTTTTTAAATCAAATTTTACTGCTGGCATGAGTTACTTGATGTGGAATAGAGTTCAATGCAGTTATGGCTCTATGTAGTACTGTGTGCCTCCCATAATCTGTTCTGGACTTGGGGACTGTGAAGAGACCTCTTGTGGCATGTCTTGAGGGGTATGCATGGGTTTCCAAGCTGTGTGCCAGTAGTTTAGAGAGACAGCTCGGTGCATTCAACATGTCAATACCTCTCATAAATAAAAGTAGTGATGAAGTCAATCTCTCCTCCACTTTCAGCCAGGAGAGATTGACATGCATATGATTAATATTAGCTCTCTGTGTACATCCAAGGGCCAGACGTGCAGCCCTGTTCTGAGCCAATTGGAATTTTCCTAAGTCCTTTTTTGTGGCACCTGACCACACGACTGAACAGTAGTCAAGGTGTGACAAAACTAGGGCCTGTAGGACCTACCTTGTTGATGGTGTTGTTAAGAAGGCAGAGCATCGCTTTATTATAAACAGACTTCTCCCCATCTTAGCTACTACTGCATCAATATGTTTTGACCATGACAGTCTACAATCTAGGGTTAATCCAATCAGTTTAATCTTCTCAACTTGCTCAATTTCCACATTATTTATTACAAGATTTAGTTGAGGTTTAGGGTTTAGTGAGTGTTTTGTTCCAAATACAATGCTTTTAGTTTTAGAAATATTTAGGGCTTACTTATTCCTTGCCATCCATTCTGAAACTAACTGCAGCTCTTTGTTGAGTGTTGCAGTCATTTCAGTTGCTGTAGTAGCTGACGTGTATAGTGTTGAGTCATCCGCATACATAGACACTCTGGCTTTACTCAAAGTCAGTGGCATGTCGTTAGTAAAAATTGAAAAAAAGCAAGGGGCCTAAACAGCTACCTTGGGGATTTCCTGATTCTAACTGGACTATATTTGAGAGGCTTCCATTAAAGAACACTCTCTGTGTTCTGTTAGACAAGTAACTCTTTATACACATTACAGCAGGGGCTTTAAATCCATAGCTCATACATTTTTCCAATAGCAGACTATGATCAATAATGTCAAAAGCTGCACTGAAGTCTAACAAGACATCCCCCACAATCATTTTATCATCAATTTCTCTCAGCCAATCATCAGTCATTTGTGTAAGTGCTGTGCTTGTTGAGTGTCCTTACATACATGAAGGGACATCACGTGCGCCATCCGTATGGTTAGTGAGAAAGTCCATATTGCAAATGTACGCTCCCTTACTAGACGTCCAACTACGTCCGATAAATCCGCGGATGGCGTCGGGCCGCTCACAGGGGCCGGATCTTCCAGGAAGTCATCGAACGGAATCTCTCGGACCTTCCGTTTCCGTTTAATTAAATTTTCAAATTTTGGTCATTTCCTTGCAGTCCCGGATTATTCCACGAGAGGGCGTATGGAATCATATTGCAAATGTAACATATATCACCAATCGAGACACGGCTTTTTCTCCTAAACGGAAGATAATTCGAAGACGAAACTCGGTCTGCGTGGGTTTGGCATAATGGGCAGTTGGCCCCGAACAGGATGGAGTCGAGGCCTCGACGCTTTTCGAGTTAAGGCTATTTTTCTGGGATTGAAAGTCAAACAGGAAAATAGAGTGCTGATTTGACCGCTTCACATCAAACTACTTGAGCCTACGGTGTCAGGAGAAAAGGAACCATACATTTACCAATGTTCATTTCAGAGAAATTGTACAATGACACATTGGTGATATTCAACAACAAGAGGGTTTTTTTTCAAAAAAGTTACATATCCAGTTGCAGCGTGTTCAGATGAGTCCGTTAAGGCAGGTTTCGGAGCTCTGCGAGATTTCTGTGATTTTCTGTGATTTTCTGAAACAACACACACTTGTTCAACCCTCTGTAAATAAGTCAGTTCTTAACAGAAACACTTAAAACTCAATATTCTATAAGAGCCTAACGTTCAGATTCCTGTGTCAACCAGAAATGCCTTATAATGGTGTCATAGGGGCTGTTTTGAAGGGTTAAAAAGGTCAGATCTTTCCACAACTTCATATGTGTGACTAGGCAACCCTCATGAACTGTAAATCAGTCATTTATCCCATCAGATGTCAAAGAAAAGCTCTCTCAAACACACACACAGCAAGGACGGAGTGACACAGTGCGGTGCTTAAAGACACAAAGAGCCTGCAATGGCATTACCATTATCTCTAGGCTGAGACGAGTTCAATGAGACGCCCCGCTTGACCGTAGCTTGCTCAGTATGAGCGCAGCGACCGTGAGAAAACTAGGCCCAAAATGAGGCCTGCACCAATATGTCAAGTGCTTATGGGTGACAGTGAGAGAACCATTAGGGTTAGAAGCACAATTCGACCTCAGGAGCGTTCCTGAGGTCCTCCCGATCTGTGCAAGCCTAACCTTGACCCTGTGGCATTAACCCTTCACAGTGAAAAGAAGGTTTTTAGATCAAACTGTGTGCAATGACTTCTCTCCCCATAGGAATACATTGACAATTCTCCTAAATTCAACCTGAAGTCTATGTGGGTTATGAATGCCTTATGAACCTGTCTTCTATAACAATCCATCAGGCTACTGTGAGGTCTACCTGTGTCGATTCTAAGGTTCCTGGAGCAACCGGAAAATGTTAAAATCACCCTAGAGCTATTGTCAAATAAGCAACCTGCAGATAATGAAAATCACGCAACTCAACCATCTGTCATTCAGTCAATTCTTAAGGTAGAGACTTCATATTCAGGATTCTGTTTATGTCTAACCCAAAGACAACGTGTGTTGAGTAAGAGCTTCCTGTGACAACCGGAAGTGGTTAAAAACACCCAAGAGCTATTGTCATATAACCTGCACATAGTGAAAATCACGCAACTCAACCCTATGTCATCCAGCCAATTCTTTAGGTAGAGACTTCATATTGAGGATTCTGTATATGCCTACCCCAAAGACAACGTGTGTCTATTCTTTTTGCAAAAAAAACAAAAACACACACACACAATTTGGCCATAGGGACATAGTGTGGTGCTTAGAGTCTTATACCGCCTTCAATAGTTACTTTCGTTCAAACGATTCAAGAACCGTCAGACCTAGAGCTCCGAAATTTTAGAAACCTGTTCTCGAGCTCAAGTCGATAGTGCACGGTGATTTATGGGGCTCTAGAAGGTTCTCAGACCGAGAAACCGGCTCGTGCATTTGCAATATGTTCAATTCATTTTGAATATCACGGACATGGCGACATGTAGAAATGTCCCAGAGTCGCAAGACTAGGTGCATTGAAACCGCCTCGGCCCATAGAGACGGACCCCAATGTCTCTGTCCGATAGCTCATTCAGGGACCCCGTAGTAACGCACTGAAAAAGTGGATTTTCAGCATCAATTAAGGCCATTGCTCGAGCACCGAATGACCTATCGAGCCGAAACTTGGGATTCGGGGTCGCCTCACATAGGCCTACACATAATATCAGAGCTGGACCCGCAGCTATAACGTAACTATGTGTTTTATGTTTTTTTATGGTTAAAATTGAAAGCACTGTGAATTATGGGCCTTCTCTGACATATGTGATAGTTGGCTTCTATACGAGTTGGAAAAAGTGGATTTGGTGTCAGATGCTATCAGTTTGGTGTCAGAATGACATCTAATTGACTGATGGACGCTGACTGCTGGGTGACGAGCAATGGAGAGGAACCACAGTCACTGCCCGGCCATCCCGAGTTCATCGGGCCAGTCAATTATGCATTTCTGCAGGATTTTTGAGCATGCCTAAATTTGTGATGCTAAATGCCCATTAAATCACATTGCAAACGTAACGCGCTATATTGCAAACGTAACGTGCGTTTGCAATATGATTCAACAGCAAAAAATATCACCAAAGTTGACATGATGAAATCAACACAATGAGCGACAGAGAGGAACCACAGTCACTGCGCGGCCATCCCCAGTTCATCGGGACAGTAGATTATGCATTTCTGTAGTGTTTTTGAGCATGCCAAATTCGTGATGTTGAGATCCATTGAAACATATTGCAAATGCGCATCAGTGCACATGGTGACCCGAAATGGGTTACCAGGAGTAATTTTTTAGAAGGGTTTTAAATGCCTTTAGGGTGGTGCAAGGGGTGCACGGTTGGGTAGGGAGCACCTTCCATCAGTGCCCATCCAGTATAAGGCGCCCCTAGTCATTTTGGACATTTTTCAAAAAATCGCTAAAAAACGACATTCCCACTTCTCTCATGTCACCATCAAGTCATGGAGAGGAACCACAGTCACTGCCCGGCCATCCCCAGTTCATCGGGACAGTAAATTTTGCATTTCTGCAGTGTTTTTGAGCATGCCAAATTCGTGATGTTGAGGCCCATTGAATCATATTGCAAATGCGCATCCGTGGACATGGTGACCCGAAATGGGTTACCAGGAGTAATTTTTTAGAAGGGTGTTAAATGACTTTAGGGTGGTGCAAGGGGTGCACGGTTGGGTAGGGAGCACCTTCCATCAGTGCCCATCCAGTATGGGGCGCCCCTAGTCATTTTGGACATTTTTCAAAAAATCACTAAAAAACTCACCATCAAGCCATGGAGAGGAACCACAGTCACTGCACGGCCATCCCCAGTTCATCGGGACAGTCAATTATGCATTTCTGCAGTATTTTTGAGCATGCAAAATTTGTGATGCTAAATGCCCATTGAATCATATTGCAAACGTAACACGCAATATTGCAAATGTAACGCGCATTTGCAACATGATTCAACAGCAAAAAATATCACCAAAGTTGACATGATGAAATCAACACAACGAGCAATGGAGAGGAACCACAGTCACTGCTCGGCCATCCCCAGTTCATCGGGACAGTCAATTATGCATTTCTGCAGTGGTTTTGAGCATGCCAAAGTTGTGATGCTAAATGCCCATTGAATCATATTGCAAATGCCCATCCGTGTATTTGTAATATGATTCAACAGCAAAAAATGTCACCAAAGTTGACATGATGAAATCAACACAACGAGCGATGGAGAGGAACCACAGTCACTGCACGGCCATCCCCAGTTCATCGGGACAGTCAATTATGCATTTCTGCAGTGGTTTTGAGCATGCCAAAGTTGTGATGCTAAATGCCAATTGAATCATATTGCAAATGCGCATCCGTGTATTTGCAATATGATTCAACAGCAAAAAATATCACCAAAGGTGACATGATGAAATCAACACAACGAGCGATGGAGAGGAACCAGGAGCGTTCCTGAGGTCCTCCCGATCTGTGCAAGCCAACCTTGACCCTGTGGCATTAACCCTTCACAGTGAAAAGATGGTGTTTAGATCAAACTGTGTGCAATGACTTCTCTCCCCATAGGAACACATAGACTATTCTCCAAAATTCAACCTGAAGCCTATGTGGGATATGAATGCCTTATGAACCTTTCTTCTACAACAATCCATCAGGCTACTGTGAGGTCTACCTGTGTTGATTCTAAGGTTCCTGTGACAACCGGAAGTGGTTAAAACCACCCAAGAGCTATTGTCATATAACCTGCACATAGTGAAAATCACGCAACTCAACCATCTGTTACTCAGTCAATTCTTAAGGTAGAGACTTCTTATTCAGGATTCTGTTTATGTCTACCCCAAAGACAACGTGTGTTGAGTAAGAACTTCCTGTGACAACGGGAAGTTGTTAAAAATAGCCTAGAGCTATTGTCATATTACGTGCGCATAGTGAAAATCACGCAACTCAACCATCTGTTACTCAGTCAATTCTTAAGGTAGAGACTTCATATTCAGGATTCTGGATTTTGTTTGATAAAGTCCCTCTTTATATCCCAAAAACTCTGTTTTTGTTCAGTAACCCACTGGCTCAAAGGCGGTCAAAACATGCAGACGAATACATCCTAATAGTACCGGTAAAGTTCGTCCAAACATGTCAAACAATGGTTATAATTAATCCTCAGGTTGTCAATTGTCTAAATAATCAATAATAATATTATACAATAGCGTATTCAATAGAAAGGAAAAAGAACAAAGGGCGCACACAGAGTCATGCGCGCCAACCAGCACTGCATGCTTCCCCAGTTCCCTGACAGAAAGGTCTCATTCTTTTTCATTTTTCAGAAAACAAGCCTGAAACAATGACTAAAGACTGTTGACATCTAGTGGAAGCCATGGGAACTGCAATCTGGGTCCAAACCCAGTAGATACTCAATCGGTTTTCAATTGAAAACCACCCACATCAAACAAATCCCACCTCCTGGATGGATTTTCCTCAGGTTTTCGCCTGCCATATCAGTTCTGTTATACTCAGACATTATTGTAACAGTTTTGGAAACCTTAGAGTGTTTTCTATCCAAACCTACCACTTATATGCATATCCTAGTTTCTGGGCCTGAGTAACAGGCAGTTTACTTTGGGCACGTCATTCATCCGAATTTCTGAATACTGCCCCATGTCACTAAAAAGTTAAGATGGGAAGAGAATCAGTGAAAAAAATCTCTGAAGTGTAGGTGATTGTCTGTGGTCTATTGCACAGATGTTCTGTGTAGGGCTGAGGTGGACATGGATGGTTGCTCCAGTTTTTGTTCTGACAGTGCATTTTCTCCCCATAAGTACGCTTGGCCCTTCTTCACCGCAATCAGGTCCTCAAAATCAGGGGAACGCCAGCTTGGGGAGGTCATTGGGTTCGTCTCAACATCAGACATAATGTCTTCAGTTGCCCCTCAAATCACTGCCTCTCTTGAGCAGAGAGCTATTTTAGGCAAGTGAACAAAGCCTGTGAATTTACAGGAGACACCAAGTTATTCTGTCCAATAAGCAAAAGATCCTGAACACTGGAATCTGAAAAAAACAAAAACAAGTCTCAACTTTTCAAAACTCAGTATGTTATTTAACCTGTTAGGGTATAGGTGGCAGTATTGAGACTTTTTTGAAAAAAGATGTGCCCATTTTTAAATGCCTCCTACACCTACCCAGTAACTACAATATGCATATACTTATTATATATGGATAGAAAACACCCTAAAGTTTCAAAAACTGTTTGAATGGTGTCTGTGAGTATAACAGAACTCATTTGGCAGGCAAAACCCTGAGACAGATTCTGACAGGAAGTGGATACCTGATGTGTTGAATTGACTTTGAGCCTATGCCATTGAAAAACAAAGGGGGTGAAGTATATTCTGGCACTTCCTATTGCTTCCACAAGATGTCCCCAGCCTTTACAAAGTGTTTTGAGTGTTCTACAGTGAGATCTGACCGAATAAGAGCCATGGAACGTGATGGTCCATCATTCACCCTGGCGCGCGATTTGATGGTGGGTACTCTCATTCCGAAACGTTTTAAAAGAAAACCCAATGGTCCGCCTTGAATTTTATTCATGTTCTGGTTAAAAAAGGCACTAATGATTTATGCGATACAACGTTTGACATGTTTGAACGAACGGAAATATATTTTTTCCGTTCTTGAAGTGAAGTGAAGTCCGGCTGGCTTAGATCATGCGCTACAACACGGAGGTTTTTCGACATAAATGATGAGCTTTTTTGAACAAAACTACATTCGTTATGGACCTGGGACTCTTTGGAAGTGACATCTGATGAAGAGAATCAAAGGTAATGGATTATTTATATAGTATTTTCGATTTTAGATTCCTCCAACATGGCGGTTAGTCTGTATCGCGATGCGTATTTTTCTGGCGCAGTGCTCAGATTATTGCAAAGTGTGATTTCCCAGTAAGGTTAATTTAAAATCTGACAAGTCCATTGCGTTCAAGAGATGTAAATCTATAATTCTTTGAATGACAATATAATATTTTAGCAATGTTTTCTAATATTAATTAATTATTTTGTCGTCATGACTTGACTGCCGGTATTGGAGGGAAACGATTTCCTGAACATCAACGCCATAGTAAAACACTGTTTTTAGATATAAATATGAACTTGATAGAACTAAAAATGCATGCATTGTCTAACAAAATGTCCTAGGAGTGTCATCTGATGGAGATTGTAAAAGGTTAGTGCATAATTTTAGCTGATTGTATGGTTTTGGTGACGCATGTCTTTGAATCGACAATGCATTGCACACAGCTATTGTCAATGTACTCTCCTAACATAACCTAACTTTATGCTTTCCCCGTAAAACCTTTTTGAAATCGGTAAACGTGGTTAGATTAAGAAGATGTTTATCTTTCAAAGGCTGTAAGTTAGTTGTATGTTTGAGAAATTTGAATTTGTACATTTATTTGGTTTCAAATTTGCCGCTCTTGAAATGCACCTGCTGTTGATAGGGTGCGCCACAGGTGGCACGCTAACGTCCCAGGTAGCCTCAAGAAGTTTTAAAATGTATGAACTGGTTCACACTTAGGTTAGTTTCTATCTCTGGCAATGCCGCCTATGCTTTGTAATGTCCGTCTCCGATGCTCTGTCTGGGGTATCCGACGACAGATGCCTCTCTATTTCAGTCCAATAACAGGTTTTCGCTGGATCTGAGGAGATGGTCAGTGTGGTGTATTAGCAATGGTTATATGCCAGTGGTGGTCAGTGACGTTTAAGCTGAGGGAGTACACTTTTTTATGAGCATGGCCTCATTTCTATTACAGCATATTGGGTGATTGTCATTCATACTCCATTCACCCAACTCAATGTAAGATTAATAGGTTTAGGCTTTTACACAATACAACATTTTTCCCTATACCTATCATGTGGTTGCTACAACCTAGCCTGTGAATGAATGTTTACTATGTAGGTGCATAGTTCGAGAGAAAAATTTGAGTAATCAAGGTAATAGACAGTGACACATTAAATACAGCCTTGCACACTCCAGCCTGCATCTAGCTAATTTAGAGTGTAATCATTAGTCCAACAGTTGCAAATGAGAGTTTCTATTGGACAAATTCATGTATGTTTATCCCTGTTTCGTTCTGTTTGCTTCCATTTAAGAAAGGTTTTTCAACATAATCAGCAGAATGAATGTACCTTGATCACACGGAAACACAGTTCACTTTCATAACAGCCACATACAAACAGCATGATCATTTTGCTCATTGTAAAATTCCTTGTCGCATCTACCTCCACTCCTCCTCTCACCTTTTCCCTTCGCTTGTGGACTTTAATGCACAACACAACAGCTGTCTGTGACCAGGGAAAGAAATGTTTCCAAGACAAACCTTCATATCATAATTGCCTCACACTGTCACGATTCCCACCGACGGTGGCGCCCACTCCTGCTCGGGTGGGGCTCGGCGGTCGTCGTCACCGGCCTATTAGCTGCCACCGATTCCCTTTTGCTTTTCCCTTTTTTTATTTTGTGACACCTGTGGTCAATTAGCCATTAGAGGGGCTATTTAGTTTAGCTGGCCCGCTCCTGTTCGTGCGGGATTAATGATTGTTTATTTGACAGACGGCTTATGTTCGTGTCGACGTTGTTTTGACGCCGTATGTACTTTCTCCCCTGTGTGTGGGAACATTTGTTTTTGTGTGAGTGTATATTAAAAACACCACTACCCTGTGTTCGCTGCTTCCTGCGCCTCATTCCTCCTCCACGACTACCAAGCCGTAACAGAATCCCGCACCAAGATAAAAGGCATGGAATCAGCGGGAGCAGCGGCCACTCCTCTGCCCTCGATGGAGGAACGCGTACTCCACCACACGACAGTCCTCCATCGCATCGGATCGGCAATGGACCAGATGATGGAGAGGATGGACCGATGGGAGAGAAGTGGTATCCTCTCTCCACCTCCACTTCCCCCGATACAGCCATCTTCGCCCCCCATGACGTCTGGCTCTGGCGCGCTTCGTTTGGCGCTCCCGAGGGAGTACGATGGGGCGGCGGCTGGGTGCCAGGGATTTTTGCTCCAGCTTGAGCTGTACCTGGCCACCGTCAGACCTGCTCCCACGGGGGAGCGTGAGTGCCCTCGTTTCCTGCCTGACGGGCCGAGCTCTGGAGTGGGCTAATGCGGTCTGGAACGGTCCAGACTCGGCGAGGGACCACTACCCAGAGTTCACCCGCCGCTTTCGGGCCGTGTTCGACCACCCTCCGGAAGGAAGAGCGGCGGGTGAACGGCTGTTCCACCTCAGGCAGGAGACGAGGAGTGCCCAGGACTTCGCGCTGGAGTTCAGGACCTTGGCTGCTGGGGCGGGGTGGAACGACAGGGCCCTCATAGACCACTACCGCTGCAGTCTCCGGGCGGACGTCCGCAGGGAGCTGGCCTGTCGGGACACAGCTCTGTCCCTGGACGAGCTCATAGATATGTCCATACGACTGGACAATTTGCTGGCTGCCCGCGGGCGTTCGGAGAGGGTCCTGCCCGTTCCACCCCTGTGCACCCCCACCCCTACCCCTATGGAGGTAGGGGGGGCCGTGCAAAGGGGCACCGGAGGAGGTGGCTCCTCCTGCACCAGCTGTGGTCGGAGAGGACACACGGCCGACCGGTGCAGGAGGAGCCAGTCTGGGAGTCGAGATGGCAGGCAGAACACGTCTCGGTCACCTCAGGTGAGTCAGCACCAGATTCACCCAGAACCCCCTGTTGGTCACGTGTTTTTACCTGTTTTGTTTACTAATTTTTTTCCCTCTTCCCAGCATAGGGCGCTAGTCGATTCAGGCGCAGCTGGGAATTTTATGGACCGTGGACTTGCCATTAAGCTGGGCATTCCGCGGGTGCCGATAGATTCCCCTTTCCCTGTGCACTCCCTAGATAGCCGGCCATTAGGGTCAGGGTTAGTCAGGGAGTCTACGGTGCCACTGGACATGGTAACGCAGGGGAATCATAAGGAACGCATTAGTTTTTTCCTTATTGATTCACCTGCGTTTCCGGTGGTGCTGGGGGTCCCCTGGCTGGCTGGTCACAATCCCCGTATTTTGTGGAAACAGGGGGTTCTCCAGGGGTGTTCAGAGGAGTGTTCAGGTAGGTGTCTAGGAGTTTCCATAGGTGCCACGTCGGTGGAGAGTCCAGACCAGGTGTCCACCGTGCGCATTCCCCCTGAATACGCCGATTTGGCGATCGCCTTTTGTAAAAAGAGGGCGACTAAATTACCACCTCATCGACAGGGGGATTGTGCGATAGATCTCCAGGTTGACGCTGCGCTTCCCAGGAGTCACGTGTACCCCTTGTCACAGGAGGAGACTGCGGCTATGGAGACATATGTCACGGAATCCCTCGGACAGGGGTACATTCGGCCCTCCATCTCACCCGCTTCCTCGAGTTTCTTTTTTGTGAAGAAAAAGGAGGGAGGTCTGCGTCGGTGCATTGATTACCGAGGTCTAAACGCTATTACGGTGGGGTTTAGTTACCCACTACCTCTCATCGCTACGGCGGTGGAATCATTTCACGGAGCACAGTTCTTCACAAAACTGGATCTCAGGAGCGCGTATAATCTGGTGCGTATCAAGAAGGGAGACGAGTGGAAAACCGCCTTCAGTACCACATCAGGCCATTATGAGTACCTCGTCATGCCGTATGGGTTGAAAAATGCTCCAGCCGTCTTTCAATCCTTTGTTGACGAGATTCTCAGGGACCTGCATGGGCAGGGCGTGATAGTCTATATCGATGACATCCTGATATATTCCGCCACCCGCTCCGCGCATGTGTCCCTGGTGCGCAAGGTGCTTGGTAGACTGCTGGAGCATGACCTATACGTTAAGGCTGAGAAGTGTGAGTTTTCCAAACGAGCCGTCTCCTTTCTGGGTTATCGCATTTCCACCACGGGGGTGGTGATGGAGTGTGACCGCGTTAAGGCCGTGCGTAATTGGCCGACTCCAACCACGGTGAAGGAGGTGCAGCGGTTTTTAGGCTTTGCCAATTACTACCGGAGGTTTATCCGGGATTTTGGCCAGGTAGCGGCTCCCATTACCTCACTGCTGAAGGGGGGGCCGGTGCGTTTGCGATGGTCGACGGAGGCGGACGGAGCCTTCAAGAAGTTGAAGACGCTGTTCACCGACGCACCCGTGTTGGCGCACCCGGACCCGTCTTTAGCGTTCGTAGTGGAGGTGGACGCGTCCGAGGCTGGGGTGGGTGCCGTGCTATCACAGCGCTCGGGTGTACCATTGAAACTCCGCCCCTGCGCTTTCTTTTCGAAGAAGCTCAGTTCGGCGGAGCGTAACTACGATGTGGGGGACAGGGAGTTGCTAGCAGTGGTTAAGGCTCTGAGGGTGTGGCGGCACTGGCTTGAGGGGGCTAAACACCCCTTTCTCATCTGGACCGACCACCGAAACCTGGAGTACATCCGGGCAGCGAGGAGACTGAATCCACGTCAGGCGAGGTGGGCCATGTTCTTCGCCCGGTTTAGGTTTACCATCTCTTATAGACCGGGTTCCCTGAATACTAGGGCCGACGCGCTGTCCCGTCTCTATGACACAGAGGACCGGCCCATCCACCCAACTCCCATCATTCCAGCGTCTAGGCTGGTGGCCCCTGTGGTATGGGAGGTGGACGCGGACATCGAGCGGGCATTGGCATTGGGGCGCATGTATGTGCCGCTCGGTGTTCGTGATCGTTTGATTCGGTGGGCGCACACGCTACCCACTGCGGGTCATCCTGGTGAGGCGAGGACAGTGCGGGGTCTAAGGGGGAAGTACTGGTGGCCCACCTTAGCTAAGGACGTGAGGTCCTATGTCTCTTCCTGTTCGGTGTGTGCCCAGAGTAAGGCTCCTAGGCATCTACCAAGAGGGAAGTTACAGCCCCTCCCCGTTCCACAACGACCATGGTCGCACCTGTCCATCGACTTCCTGACAGATCTTCCCCCCTCTCAGGGGAACACGGCGATTCTGGTGGTTGTGGATCGGTTCTCCAAGTCCTGCCGTCTCCTCCCATTGCCCGGTCTCCCTACGGCCCTGCAGACTGCGGAGGCCCTATTTACCCACGTCTTCCGGCACTACGGGGTGCCGGAGGACATTGTCTCTGATCGAGGTTCCCAGTTCACATCCAGGGTCTGGAAAGCGTTTATGGAGCGGCTGGGGGTCTCGGTCAGTTTGACCTCCGGTTATCACCCCGAGAGCAATGGGCAGGCGGAGAGGGTGAACCAGGAGGTGGGCAGGTTCCTGAGGTCGTATTGCCAGGACCGGCCAGGGGAGTGGGCGAGGTATATTCCCTGGGCTGAGTTAGCCCAGAACTCACTTCGCCACTCCTCTACTAACATATCACCCTTTCAGTGTGTGTTAGGTTACCAGCCGGTCCTGGCACCATGGCACCGGAGTCAGACCGAGGCTCCTGCGGTGGAGGACTGGGTCCAGCACTCCAAGGAGACCTGGAGAGCCGTACAGGACTCACTAAAGGAGGCCAGTGCACGGCAGAAGAGGAGTGCTGACCGCCACCGCAGTGAGGCGCCCGTGTTCGCACCGGGAGACAGGGTCTGGCTCTCGACCCGGAACCTGCCCCTCCGCGTGCCCTGCCGGAAGCTGGGGCCGCAGTGTGTGGGGCCCTTCAAAGTCCTGAGGAGGATAAACGAGGTGTGTTATCGGTTGCAACTCCCTTCCTATTACCGTATTAACCCCTCGTTTCATGTGTCTCTCCTCAGGCCGGTGGTAGCTGGTCCCCTTCACGAAGATGAGGTGCCGGAGGTCCCTCCGCCCCCTCTGGACATCGGGGGGTCCCCGGCGTACAGCATACGGGCCATACTGGACTCGAGACGCCGGGCGAGGGGCCTACAGTACCTCGTTGACTGGGAGGGGTACGGCCCGGAGGAGAGGTGCTGGGTGCCGGCGGCGGACGTCCTGGACCCATCTATGTTGAGGGAGTTCCACCACCTCCGTCCGGATCGCCCTGCGCCTCGCCCTCCGGGTCGACCTCGAGGCCGGTGTCGGCGCGCTGCGGGAGCCGCGCGTCAGGAGGGGGGTACTGTCATGATTCCCACCGACGGTGGCGCCCCCTCCTGCTCGGGTGGCGCTCGGCGGTTGTCGTCACCGGCCTATTAGCTGCCACCGATTCCCTTTTTCTTTTCCCTTTTTTTATTTTGTGACACCTGTGGTCAATTAGCCATTAGAGGGGCTATTTAGTTTAGCTGGCCCGCTCCTGTTCGTGCGGGATTAATGATTGTTTATTTGACAGACGGCTTATGTTCGTGTCGACGTTGTTTTGACGCCGTATGTACTTTCTCCCCTGTGTGTGGGAACATTTGTTTTTGTGTGAGTGTATATTAAAAACACCACTACCCTGTGTTCGCTGCTTCCTGCGCCTCATTCCTCCTCCACGACTACCAAGCCGTAACACACACAGCCAACACCATTATCACCATATTAGCTAACATCATAGCTAGTCAACATAGCTAATAAAACGAACATATTAGTAAACCCGCTACAGTCATGCAGTACTGTGTAGAGTCAGCAAGCAGTTTAGCAGTTACACCGGCGGGCCCGGTGGCAATAAATTACTATAACCAAGAGCTTACCTTGACTTGGAAGAGTTTGTGTTGGATAGCCATAGCCAGAGGAGGACCAAAACTGTCTGTCCTCCAGCTACACCATGGTGCTTACCCTACAGAGTGCTGTTGAGGCTACTATAAACCTTGCTACTGTAAAATATGCCATCATCGGAGGCTATCGCTTGTGTTTCTTGGCTACATTGGTATTCACATTTGGTTAAAAAAAATACATTTCGGTTAATAGCCTGTCACTCTGGTTGTCGGAGCTACTGAAAAAGTTGTATGGTGGGCTTCATCAATGTTTATTCGTGACTAAATCTAGCTTTGATAATAGCCAGTGCTTACCCAGTCACCGACCTCACCACATGTTACTATCTCGATCTCAACACAGTATTCAAGGATTACTTTGTCTCACTTAGGAATGCTTCATTGCTTCAATCCCCCCACACACCTTTGGGAAGATGAGGTGTTGTGCTCACATTCTGTTTGGAGGTTGGCCTAGTTTGAGGTTACTGTAACTTAGTATGGTTTGATTGGTCAGTGGTGGTCTGCAATTGTTTGAAAAATATATCAACAGATAGGTAGTAATGCAATGAAAAAGTATTGTTCTCGTTCTTTGATGTTTGACACAAATTACACAAAATTTCATCAAACTGTAATTTTTTGGTGTTTCATGTACCATTGTTAATTATGGCATATACACATTGCACAGTACCCACATTTTATGTCGTTGGCCTCATACAGCAAATTGCCTAATAGATAAATTGGGCCCTGCAGCATAGCCTTCCATATCAGTATACATTACTCCACCCATTGCATTTACAGACTACACAGACAAACTAAGCATTGTAATGGAAAACAAAACACAATTATCTATTATCATAATTTTTCACATCCAAATACAATACCACATGTGAAAGTTGTTCATATTTGAAAGTGCAAATTCAATTTTCACATGATTTTCATGTCTCTTTTTTTTTATGTGAACATGTTGAGCTGAAATGTAAAAAAAAAAATTGTAAGGGAATGAAATCATATGGGATTTTTTTTATTAAATGGTACACTGTTCAGCTAAAATAGTGTAAAAAGTGTTTAATCAATGACAATATTTGACATGATCACTTAGTACTGACTTTTCAATATGAACCCATCTGCGATTTGAAATCACAACCTCTGGATTTGGAGGACGCTGATGTTTCTGCTGTGCCGCAAAGTCTGTAACATTTCCCTAAACATACATTACATATAATACATTTCTATACTTAGCAAAGAGTGCCATCTGCACTTCTTCTTTTAGTTATCAGTTAATCTGACTATTCATTAATTTAATTTACTTATTTCAGCAATTTGAGGGGTTTTCTGTATAGTTTTCTAATTTTGGTGGGGCATATTATTTTGTTTTAATGTTACTGCTGAATCACTATGATAAATATAATAGTTTTTCTTGAGTGTATTTCTAACAAAGCTGAGACTTAACTTAAATCCAACGTGTTGGAATACAGGTGAAATCAGTCATTGATACAGACACAGTGGCGTAGCAGGAAGATCAGAATGCAGTTCATGAGTTCAAATCCCAGGTGAGGATATGTTGAATAATAATTACTGTATAAATAAACATACACAATGTAATCATGTATGTGAAATATGTAATTTGAAATCACTATTTTAAAAGCACTGTATTTGTGTGACCACGTTAAATATCACTTGTGCAGTGTTCTAGAAACACATGGTTTCACATGTGAAATCATGTGATTTTCCATTTATGAAATCATGTGTTTTTTCCGTAAGGGGTGTAGTCTACCTGAGTCCTTCGTGGAAGTGTTTTGAAATCTGCCACACCCCCTTTGAATCAGCATATGTTTTGTTGGAGGAGAAAAGCATGCACATGTTTCAAAACAATATGCTACTTAGCTATAAAATGATTTGCAAAACTAACTTAATTTTTTTTTATTAAAAAATATGGTCATTTAGAAAACACTCTTATCCAGAGCGACTTACAGGAGCAATCAGGGTTAAGTAGCTTGCACAAGGGCATATCAACAGATTTTTCACCTCAGGAATTCAAACCAGAAATATTTTGGTTTCTGTCACAAACTCTTAACTGCTAGGCTACTTGCCGCACTTTACACATTTTTGGGGGATCCAACCATGTAAACATAATTTGCCTGACGACACATGAGTGGAGGAGTGTCACATTTCATACAAGCGCATTTCTGTCCACATTGCCTCTCCTCGCTGCCTGTCCTCGATTACATTTGACCTTTTTTCAAAAGGAGGTGAGAGGACAGAGTAGAGAAAACGCAGGAGTTTAGCAAATCCAAATGAGAAAAGGCCTTTGAAGGAAAACCTTAAGTCTCCCCCCCCCCGGTGCCTGATAATAATAAAGGAATGAGTTGTATTTGGCTGCTCACTTGGGACTACCGTGCACATCAATGGGTTTAAAATGGAGGAGCTGAATTCTCCCAGCAGCCTTTCATTATTATAATTGCCATGTCTGTCCATCACGTAGGCAGACACCCCCGAATGCACATTATCTCACAGGACTTGATGTGGAAATGTGCTATGACTATCCACCTCCCATTTGAAGCAATGGTGTAGTCACATTAAAGCAGCGAAATCACTCGGAGATTATTATATTTGAGTCATGTTCACTTGTGTCAAATAAACTGCAAAAAGCTAACTATATAGTGCATGAACACTGCAAGCTGGGATAGATTCAGCTAGATTCCCTATTTAAACTACCCTCAAAGTGTTAGCTATTTCCGCTGCATTTTATAACATTAGGCCACCACCTGTAGTTCAATCAGTTTATCAAGACGCACCGCACCGTTTTCTCTGCCGATGTTATTCCCTCACTCTGGTGACCAAGGCTTGTGAAATGGACTGCATGCTAGGCGCTGAACAGGGGAGAGAGAGAGATGGCCATGTGAGAAATTAAGGAGGCTGATGAGTTACATGAGTATACTGTATTGTCTATGAAGAGTAACTGCTATCTCATGGATAGGATAGAAACCTAATTAATGGCAAGGATCATTAACAGACTCCCATTTAATTGAACACAAAGGTAGAGGCAGCAGCCCCACTATCCCCCTGATAATTGAGAAGTGTCCTTCCTTTCATCTCCAGCCTTAATGCCATCAAATACCACTCTTGATTGTCCAATATACAGCAAGCTTGGGGAACTGACCGACAGTCTGACTGAAAGGTTGTTCCGTCGGGCCAAGGAAGTATATTGCTTCTAAATATGAGCTGACTGCTCAATGAGGCTGTGGACAGGAGTGTAGCCATCTTGCAATACAACACAATATTATTATTAATAGTTTTCAGTCACTATTTCAAGACGGAGGAAACAATAATAAGGAAGTGGAATTTACCATAACACAGTATTATAGTAATTTAGTTTGAAAGTAATGTAAGGTACAGTGGGGGAAAAAAGTATTTGATCCCCTGCTGATTTTGTACGTTTGCCCACTTACAAAGAAATGATCAGTCTATAATTTTAATGGTAGGTTTATTTGAACAGTGAGAGACAGAATAACAACAAAAAAATCCAGAAAAACGCATGTCAAAAATGTTATAATGATTTGCATTTTAATGAGGGAAATAAGTATTTGACCCCTCTGCAAAACATGACTTAGTACTTGGTGGCAAAACCCTTGTTGGCAATCACAGAGGTCAGACGTTTCTTGTAGTTGGCCACCAGGTTTGCACACATCTCAGGAGGGATTTTGTCCCACTCCTCTTTGCAGATCTTCTCTAAGTCATTAAGGTTTCGAGGCTGACGTTTGACAACTCAAACCTTCAGCTCCCTACACAGATGTTCTATGGGATTAAGGTCTGGAGACTGGCTAGGCCACTCCAGGACCTTAATGTGCTTTTCCTTGAGCCACTCCTTTGTTGGCTTGGCCATGTGTTTTGGGTCATTGTCATGCTGGAATACCCATCCACGACCCATTTTCAATGCCCTGGCTGAGGGAAGGAGGTTCTCACCCAAGATTTGACAGTACATGGCCCCGTCAAATGATGCGGTGAAGTTGTCCTGTCCCCTTAGCAGAAAAACACCCCCAAAGCATAATGTTTCCACCTCCATGTTTGACGGTGGAGATAGTGTTCTTGGGGTCATAGGCAGCATTCCTCCTCCTCCAAACACGGCGAGTTGAGTTGATGCCAAAGAGCTCCATTTTGGTCTCATCTGACCACAACATAGTTGTCCTCGGAATCATTCAGATGTTCATTGGCCAACTTCAGACGGGCATGTATATGTATTCTTGAGCAGGGGGACCTTGCGGGCGCTGCAGGATTTCAGTCCTTCACGGCTTAGTGTGTTACCAATTGTTTTCTTGGTGACTATGGTCCCAGCTGCCTTGAGATCATTGACAAGATCCTCCCGTGTAGTTCTGGGCTGATTCCTCACCATTCTCATGATCATTGCAACCCCATGGAGCCCCAGGCCGAGGGATATTGACAGTTCTTTTGTGTTTCTTCTATTTGCGAATAATCGCACCAAATGTTGTCACCTTCTCACCAAGCTGCTTGGCGATGGGCTTGCAGCCCATTCCAGCCCTGTGTAGGTCTACAATCTTGTCCCTGACATCCTTGGAGAGCTCTTTGGTCTTGGCCAAGGTGGAGAGTTTGGAATCTGATTGATTGATTGCTTCTGTGGACAGGTGTCTTTTTTACAGGTAACAAGCTGTGGTTAGGAGCACTCCCTTTAAGAGTGTGCTCCTAATCTCAGCTCGTTACCTGTTTAAAAGACACCTGGGAGCCAGAAATCTTTCTGAATGAGAGTGGGTCAAATACTTATTTCCCTCATTAAAATGCAAATCAATTTATAACATTTTTGACATGCATTTTTCTGGATATTTTTGTTGTTATTCTGTCTCTCACTGTTCAAATAAACCTACCATTAAAATTATAGACTGATCCTTTCTTTATCGGTGGGCAAATGTACAAAATCAGCATGGGATGAAATACTTTTTTCCCCCACTGTATTGACAGTAAAATATCATAGTTAATTTGATCAGGGGCGCAACTCTGGTTTTAGAAGTGGGGGGGACAAAATTATTATAATTGTTTTCATCCAGTCGGATAAACACTCCAAAAGCCTACCCAAACGCTCGGAGGCATACATATGGTCGTAAAGTACACCGTTGCCTCTTTTTATATTACATTCCAATGATAAAACTGGGGGGCACAAAAATGCAATTTCAGAATGTGTGTGGGTCGGGGGGGGATTTGAACATTGCACCCCTGCATTTGATGAAGCTTACTGATTGGAAGTTTTTTCATTTGTATATCACAACTCAGTAGGCCTATATTCAGAACAATCCTGGCCAGGAACATGCCTCTATTGCTCAGGCTAAGCACACAGGTGGCTTCCTCAGGGACCAGCTGGATTGTGCTAGAGATTTTAGTACCATTCCAATATATTTGATTATCCCTACATACAGCATGGGAGACAAATTAAAATCAAAAGTCTATTGGAGCCACAGGGCAATGGCAGAATCAAAGCGGGAGCCTGAGATTGTTGAAATACAGTCTGGCAACCCTGATGGCCTGGGTGACTGGTTATGCAGCATGCTGTCGTGTGTCTTGGGGATTTGGAGAATTTGAACATGCGCACGCACTACACAAACCCACACAACCACATAAACTACATATCTATAACCTAATGGGTTAAAAACAGAGCATAGTGTGTTGACGAAATTGTTATGGTCGTTGTGGAGGAATTATCTGTGTGGGTTCATTTTCTCTGTGGATTATTGGAAAGCAGCACAGCTTTTAAGGTGGTAGTAATAGCGACAGATGCTATTTATTTTTTACTTACATGCCCAGTGTGGGTCAACTATTCACACACAGCTTGCTATTGACATAATCATATATACTGTACATTATTGATAAAGAGCCACATGTACGTCATAGCTACAAAAAACAAAGGCACTTTTTTTTCAGAATGTTGATGTTAAACAGCCTTTATCGTCGTGGCGTCTTTGACTTAGAAGACAAGTGCTGGTCCAGTGCTAATACTTTGGTTATAGATGTGGCTTCACTAGCGGGCACTGTTTGTACTATTTCTGAGTATTTAAATCATGTTCTGTTATCTGAGTTAGTCATTTTAATCTAGATTGGTTTACCCCGGCCACAGACCATTTTAAGAACATTTGTCTTGACTTTAACCTGACTCAACTGATTGCAAAACCCACACAGATGAATGTAAAACAAATCCAGCAAACTCGTCACTGATTGACCTAATTCTGACAAATAGCCCCCACAAGTACATGTCCTGTGGTGTCTTTGCTAATGATCTCTCTGATTACTGTCATATTGGATGTATTAGAGATGCAGATTAACATTGATCCCTGTATAATTATGAATATTGGTTTTTAATCCCCTTGATATGTATTACTCTGACTTCTCCTCTATCAGCTGCATGCCTGACCCTGAATTAGCTCTTGAACATATATTTGTATCTCTCTGGCAGACAAACACGCACCATTTATACCTTAGAGTAAAAAAAACAGAACAAATCCTTGGTTCTCTGTTGAACTTTGAGATGAGATCTTCACAGCAAATTATCAAGTGTTAAATCAAAACTGAGTGTGTTTAATTTAACACTGGTCCAGTGTCTATACAGGTCCACACTTTTCAGTGTTAAATTAACTAAATGCTTGTGTGTAAAGCTTTATTTGCATTTCAAGTGACTTGTACAGTTACCACCCATGGCTGTATTTGTTAGTGACCGAGACATGTTTGCTGCATTCGTTCAATTCCAGTCTTCTGGCCTTCACCAAGTGAGATCCTAAGAAAATATGTTATTAAAATATATTTCTTTAAAAGTCATGAACATTCAAAATCATGTATCTTGTGAAATGTGATGAAAAATGACTGTTGCTTCTACATTGAAAGAGTTTGATAATAAAGTTACTGGTCCCCTTCCCCATGTCAAACACATGGATACGTTTGCAGAGGGTCAGGGTTTATATAGCTAGATAGCTACTCTACTGGTGCCAAAATTTGACTGTAGTGTTTCAGCAAATATTTATCAAAAGTTTACCCTATTTCCCCTTTCATTTGTGTCTGGTGTTAGCTAGTTACTGGCTCATGACAATAAGTTCCCCACCCACTCAGCATCTCTTTACAAACTTCTTGGTAGTTAGCCATGAGAGAAAAAGGACTTTTCAGAATGACTGTTCAGGACCTTTAACACAATACAACACATATTTCATAAGGCCTTAATTTGAGGGCCTAGTTTAACCTCATGCTGGCTTTCAAAGTGATGTGTAATTCCTATTGGAATCCAGCCAGAGTAGGAATATCTAACATTTTTAATTGTTATGACTGCCGAGTTGGGAAGACTAAAATTAAACAATCATGTACAATCAATTAGACAATCAATGTACATGAAAAAACATTGCTATTGAAACAAACAATTTTAAAAAATCTACCTACAATAGAGAATGCTGGGAAAAATGATAATGATGGGCAGGGTTTAGGTTTATCTCTGGTTATTAACACCAACACTGGGGTTCTTTTACATCAATGAGTGTTAATTTAACATCTGAATCAACACTAGAAATGTTACACAGAAAAAAATCAACAGTATGTAACACCTGCCAATTTGCTGTGTTGTTATGATGAGAAATCAAACCTGGGCCAAGGCAAGAAAAACTGACCCTGTACAGGCAAGTAAGAAATATATGCACCTCCTCAATTAAGAAAGCTAAATCATGTTACTTTCTAAGTTCAATCTCAGACTCTGCTGGTGATCCATCAACATTTTGGAAAATAGTTAATGCACTGAAGCGTGGAAATTCATCTCGCTCCCTGCCTAAGCAAGTTGTGTCAGGGTCTAGCATCTTTACTGATAAAAATTAGAAAGTGTTGCTTTTAATCCACATTTTATCTCTGCAAGACTTTTATTTAAAATAAATGGTGGTTTGTCCCATGTCAGTGAATTAATCAGCTGCTCTCCCCTCTCCCAACTTCTAGTCTGCATGATGGAAGATCCATCAACTTGCAGTGAATCTTTGTTTTCATTTTAACAACTCTTTACTTGTGATGTGCAAGATGTCCTTTTTAAGATTAATGTAAAACAAATCTACTGGGACTGATTTGCTTGAATCTTTCTTGCAGCAGCTTTCTGCTCCACTTAATTGTGGAATCATTGACATATTTCTTACATGAGAATTATCTTGGGTGCTATCCCTAGGGACTGGAAGGCTGCCCATGTGCTCCCACGCCACAAAGGTGGTGACCATTGTTCCCTCTAAGCTGGTGCAGGCATGCAGTAGCCCTGAGACTGCCTTGCAGCTCCCGGGACTTCAGCGCAGAATAAATACAATATCAACCCAGAGAGAAGCACAAGATTGAACTTTATTAAACTGTCTAGAGTTTTACCTGTTAGTTAACCTTAACATTATGTTATACAATACATGCATGTCTGTTCAATCAAGTTCATATTTATATCAAAAACCAGCTTTTTACATTAGCAGGTGACTAGCATGAGACTAGCATTCCCACCGAACACTTCCGGTGAATTTACTAAATTACTCACAATAAACGTTCACAAAAAACATAACAATTATTTTAAGAATTATAGATACAGAACTCCTATATGCACTCGCTATGTCCGATTTTAAAATAGCTTTTCGGTGAAAGCACATTTTGCAATATTCTAAGTAGATAGCCCGGCATCACAGGGCTAGCTATTTAGACACCCAGCAAGTTTAGCACTCACCAAAGTCTACTATAAGAAACTATAAGAAAAATGTTATTACTATAAGAAAAATGTTATTACCTTTGCTGTTCTTCGTCAGAATGCACTCCCAGGACTTCTACTTCAATAACAAATGTTGGTTTGGTCCCAAATAATCCATTGTTATATCCAAATAGCGGCGTTTTGTTCGTGCGTTCAAGACACTATCCGAAAGGGTAAATAAGGGTGATGAGCACGACGCATTTCGTGACAAAAAAAATCTAAATATTCCATTACCGTACTTCGAAGCGTGTCAACCGCTGTTGAAAATCAATTTTTATGCCATTTTTCTCGTAAAAAAGCGATAATATTCCGACCGGGAAATCGTTTTTCATTACAAAGAGAGCGAAAGTAAAAGCATGTGATCCCCTCATGCACGAGCCTCAGTTTGATGGCCCTCTGATAGAGCACTTGCCAAAAGCGCTAATGTGTTTCAGCCTGGGGCTGGAATTACATCATTCAGCTTTTTCCCGGGTTCTGAGAGCCTATGGGAGCCGTAGGAAGTGTCACATTACAGCAAAGATCCTAAATGTTCAATAAACAGAGGCAAGAAGCCCAAGGAATGGTCAGAGAGGGTACTTCCTGTTTGGAATCTTCTCAGGTTTTTGCCTGCCATATGAGTTCTGTTATACTCACAGACACCATTCAAACAGTTTTAGAAACTTTAGGGTGTTTTCTATCCAAAGCTAATAATTACATGCATATTCTAGTTTCTGGGCAGGAGTAGTAACCAGATTAAATCGGGTACGTTTTTTATCCAGCCGTGCAAATACTGCCCCCTATCCCCAACAGGTTAACACTATCAACATTTACCTTTACTGTGGCAATTGTGATCGAATCAACGCAATATCAGCCACTTTCAATGCAACACACCGAAACAAAACAAACTATGCAAGAGATGTTGTAGGCAGAACGCATCGAAGTAGGATTCTATTGTATTTATATGCAGGACTCAGCCCGAACTCTACACAGACCGGTGCGGCATAACCAATCAGAGCTGCAGTAGGCCTATATGCAAATAGACCATTGCCATATATGAATCAGTGCCATTTACTTTGAACTGGACTGTTTACGGCATGAGTAGATGCACTTGTTTTGAGATCAAAGCATGAGCTGCATGTAGCTATGTCTGCACATTTTGTTAATATCCTTAGCAAGTTAGTGGGTTATTAGCTCAGTTATAGGTCATTTGTAGTCAGCAACAGGGGAGAGATTACGTCCTACAAGAGCACAAAACGTCTACATTTCAAGACATCTTTGAAAAGCAAGTCAGGTAAAGAGATTTTATTTTGTCTTTAAGGGGAAGTATTTCATTTTGAGCCAGGCTTGAATTAGCTAATTAGCGGGTATCATAATTGATCTAATTTTCTATAATAATGGTATGGGAATAATAATGCATTTCTTTTGTAAAGTAGTTTCTTGCATCAAACAACAACAACACACACAACATTTTCACAACGTTCAAGTCTGAGCATAGCAGACATGAAATTTGCTCAGTGCTGGAAAAAAATTACAGGGAACATTGGTGGTGACCCCTATGACATAATAATTCGTTCGATCTCTAAACTCTCTGCCTAACGAAAAATGAATCTTTAATCAACACAGCTCAGATCTTTTCCAGCTTCAAAATGTATTTTAAAGCCTTGTTCACATTGCAGGCATTAATGCTTTAAATCAGAATCAGTTTTATTTTTCAAATCCGTTTTGGAATACTGACTGTCCAAACAGCAAGTTACAAGTGACCAAATCAGATTTGTGTTTGTTCAGACAGTAGTCATGGCTACACTAGTTGTCATAGTAACAACGGGTGTGTGCACAGTGGTGTAGTCCGATTGCTGGTGGTGCTTATGCTTCCTATCACTCAGAAGTTATGTAGCAAGCAAAGGTGACAACAATCCATGCCATGGACATTTTGCAGTTACTTTGAGGCTTTAAAAGTGTGATTTTGAACATTCAAAGGATGAGATTATACAATTAGTCGCTTTTGGCTTGCCACAGCAGTCAACTAGCTAGTGGTTTAGCTTTCTAGCACGTTCACTAATTTATTCATTACCAATTAACAAGCTAGTTAGCTACCACATTATATTATTGTCAACAGTGTAGCTAGCAAGCAACAAGCTATGCCAAATAAGTCTAAAAACCACTTGAGGGCAAATAAATCAGATTTCAGACACAAGTCGCATGGCCAGGAATCAGATTTGTATCTGACTTCAAACCACCTACAAAGTTGGTTTGAAATGTGGCTTGAAATATCCGATTCCATGTGAATTTTGGCTGTTCAGACTGCATGAAAAAGAACAAATTCAAATCGGATATGCCAAAAAGTATGATTTGAGTCACTTCAAACTGCCAATGTGAACAAGGCTTAAGTGTCCATTAGTCTGGTTTCAGGCCAGGTCATATCACTATATCTATTGCTTCTTTGGTGAGAAATTACATTGTACATTTCCTGGACAAAAAGCAGCATTGTGCTGCCCTTTCTATAGACATGTCGAATGCATTTGACACTGTTGACCATTCATTATTGCATTTTTTTCTGATTGATTAGGCATTATCTTTGAAACTATAGGCTATTTTTGCAAAACCCGACACACTAACCACAAAACCTTACACCAAACAAGCAAAACATGATACATATCTTTCAAAAGCAAACAATTCTTGTAAAACTCTTCAAACTAAATTTTGTTTTTGCGTCAATACAGTACACACAAACCATCATTTGAATAGCACACGAAGCACCAACTACGCACTGATAGTATAAATTAAAAACACTTGTGACTTTTGCTTTTTCTGTGTGCAGGGCTTAGAAGTTTGCAATAAAGTGTAGTCATACATGTTTTAAACACACATACACACAGGTATCCAAATGTGTAAAGTATGGAAGTGTATTCCAAACATAACACACTATCAATACAAATAAGGGGAAAAAGTGATGAACAACAAAAGCGCAGTAGAAGAAAACAAAAACATTTGTGCTAGAAAAAAATGAACAGAAAAAAATGTGACTACATCTCACCTTCTTTGTGGGTCTGGCCATAAGACTTCATCCACATCACATGCAATGTTGTCTTGAGCTAGGCAGCGTGGAAAGTATCGCCTGGAGTGCCGTATCCAGGCCTGGCATGACCCCTGATCGATGTCTCCACAAGCCTCCTCCATTGCCTGTAGAAAGGGTATGCGTTGGTGGGGTTGGCGATCACACACCTTCCAACGCCATGCAGAGAAGAATTATTCAATAGGATTCAAGAACGGAGAGTATGGGGGAAGATTGAGTGCGATGAAAAGTGGGTGACCTGTGAACCAATTGTGGACCACAGCAGCCCGGCGGAAACTAACATTGTCCCAGATGATAAATTACCTGGGCTTCTCTGGCCCCTGGTCATTAGGGATTTGTCTGTTGTGGAGGGTGTCCAGAAATGTTATAATGTGTGCAGTGTTGTATGGACCTAGGATTGCATGATGGTGAAGGATGCCGTTTTGACTAATAGCTGCACACATTGTTATGTTGCCACCACGTTGTCCCGGGACGTTGATGATGGCACGGTGTCTGATGATATTTCTGCCGCGGCCCCTTGTTTTTGCAAGGTTGAAACCTGCCTCGTCCACATATATTAGCTCATGATGCACTGCATCTGCTTCTAGCTCTATGACTCTCTGAAAGAGACAAGACAAAACAATGTAGTACAGTATGAAAATACAGGGATCAGTCAATATTATGTACAGTAGCATCATACACTTACAGATCCAGTACCAATGATAGGATAGTATAACTTACCTGCACATTACCTGCACATCTCAGTTGTTTTACACGGTCGAAAGGGACTCTGTACAGCTGCTTCATCCTAATTCTATTGCGTTTCAGTAGACGAGACAGTGCAGAGAGACTCACTCTACTGACGTTTTGGAATATGGTGTTATCTGCCATTATGTGGTCCTGCAGTTCTCTGAGTCTGATGCAGTTATTTGCAATGACTATATTTACAATGTGGGTATCCTGCTCTGGGGTGAACAGTCGACCTCTTCCACCAGATACTGGTTTTCTTGCAGTTCTACAAAAACATTTGAATGGTTTTAGTGATAGATCCTTCTCATTATGAAAGTACAGTACATATTACTGTACCAGTAAGACTACAGCACTTACAGTTACTTACTGGTTTTCATTTCTAAATATCCGGATGATACCGGCAACAGTATAGCGGTTCAGATTTGGTTGAACCCGTTGCCCAGCCTCCCTCATGCTCATCCCATGGTTGACAACAAGGTCAACCTCAGTCGCTCTGATTTCATGAGTTATTGTTTTCCTGACTCCCTTTTTCCTCTTCCTCATCCTGTCCTTCTCCCCATCCTACTTCACCTCTTCCTTCTCCTCCTCTTACTTCTTCAGCTCCTCGTCCTCGTCTTCCTCCTCCTCCTTCTGTAGTTCTCATCCCTCTTACTTTCATTCCAATATTGGCCTCCATTGTTGTCCAAACCAAATGTTTACCTTGTGGCCTATTTATAGTGCTCAAGCTCTGATTGTAAGTTACATTATCTAAAAGTGTTTTCACATGTGTTGATGTGGAAAGGCAATTGGTGAAATAGTGTAACAATGTAGAGACAAATGTTTACAGTTTAGCTAGAAGTGTGTTATTCAATTGCAAACTGAGTGTAAAGCAGTGAGTTGTGTTTACAGTTTTGCAGAAAGTGTGTTATACAATTACAAACTGAGTGTAAAGCAGAGAGCCTGCATTCAGTTTGGCTCACTTGATAAATGCATTGGCTACAAGTGTTAATGTTTCAGAGATAGTGCTTCAAGAATCACTGTTAGTGTTTAAGTATTCAGAAAAAATCTGTAATTTGTAGACCCAGGCCAGGCTACCTGACCCTGGCCTGGGTCAGGTAGCCTGCATTTGGTTTGAAAATTACCTGACAGACAGGACATTGTATTTCTTCTGATGGTGTTAAGTCCGATTTTCTTGTTATTACCCCACAGGGGTAGGTTTTAGGCCCTGCACGTTTTACTGTCTATATAAACAACATTGGTTTGTCTGTAGGAAATGATCATTTCCACTTACATTATACATTACATTTTAGTAATTTAGCAGATGCTCTTATCCAGAACGACTTACAGTTAGTTTATCGTAAGATAGCTAGGTGAGACAACCGCATATTACAGTCGTAGTAAGTACATCAAGAAAGAAGTTATCAGCAAAGTTAGTTCTAGTAGTAATAGACAAGCACCATTTTTTTAAATACTGGGTGGAATAACACTGACTGAGAAATTAAGTTACTCTTTGAAGAGGTAGGATTTCAGATGTTTTCCGAAGATGGGCAGGGACTCCTAGCATCAAGAGGAAGCTGGTTCTACCATTGGGGTTCCAGGACAGAGAAGAGCTTTGATTGGTTGAGCGGGAGCTGACCTCACGTAGGGGTGGTACGGCTAAGAGACCAGGGGTAGCAGAACAGAGTGCTCAGGTTGGGATGTAGGGTTTGAACATAGCCTGAAGGTAGGGAGGGGTAGTTATCCTTGCTGCTGGTGTTGTAGTGGATGCAAGCTTCGACTGGAAGCCAGTGGAGTGTGTAGAGAACCGGGGTGACATGGAAGAACGTGAGAAGGTTGAACACCAGGCGGGCTGTGGCATTCTGGATAAGTTGCAGGGGTTTGATGGCACAAGTGGGGGCCCAGCCACTTCTTGTATGAGGAAAGGCCGTACTCTGTGAATGTTGTAGAGCATGAACCTGCAGGAGCGAGTCACTGCTTTGATGTTTGCAGAGAACAAAAAGTTATTGTCCAGGGTGACGGCAATATTCTTTGCACTCTATCAGGGGGCACCGTGGAGTTGTCATATCTCCATGGCTCGAGTGACATATCTCCATGGCTCACTGGTAGGATTGAGAACAGGAACATCCACCAAGTCATCCAGGGCATCCAAATTTTGCTCATATATTAAAAATTAAAAATGGAAAACCCTTATTTACATAAGTATTCGGTCCGATTGCTATGAGACTCGAAATTGAGCTTACGTGCATCCTGTTTCCATTGATCATCCTTGAGATGTTTCTTAAACTTGATTGGAGTCAACATGTGGAAAATTCAATTGATTGTAAATGATTTGGAGAGACACACACTTGTCTATATAAGTCCTACAGTTGACAGTGTATGTCAGAGCAAAAACCAAGCCATGAGGTCAAATGAGTTGTCCATAGTTCTCCGAGACAGGATTGTGTCGAGGCACAGATCTGGGGAAGGGTATCAAAAAATTATGCTGCATTGAAGGTTCCCAAGAACACAGTCGCCTCCATCATTCTTAAATGGAAGAAGTTTGGAACCACCAACACTCTTCCTAGAGCTGGCTGCCCGACAAACTGAGCAATCAGGAGAGAAGGGCCTTGGTCAGGGAGGTGACCAAGAACCCGATGGCCACTCTGACAGAGCTCAAGAGGTCATCTGTGGAGATGGGAGAACCTTCCGGAAGGACTCTCAGACCATGAAAAACAAGATTCTCTGGTCTGAGGAAACCAAGATTGAACTCATTGGCCTGAATGCCAAGTGCCAGGTCTGGCGGAAACCTGGCACCCTCCCTACGGTGAAGCATGGTGGTGGCAGCAGGACATTTTTCAGCGGCAGGGACTGTGAGACTAGTCAGGATTGAGGGAAAGATGAACAGAGCAAGGTACAGAGAGATCCTTGATGAAAACCTGCTCCAGAGTTCACCTTCCAACAGAAAAATGACCCTACATTTACAGCCAAGACAATGCAGGAGTGGCTTCGGGACAAGTCTCTGAATGTCCTTGAGAAGCCGAGCCAGAGCAAGGACGTGAACCCAATCGTACATCTCTGGAGAGACCTGAAAATAGCTGTGCAGCGACGCTCCCCATTCAACCTGACAGATCTGCAGAGAAGAATGGGGAAAGCCAAGCTTGCAGCGTCATACCCAAGAAGACTCAAGGCTGTAATTGCTGCCAAAGGTGCTTCAACAAAGCACTGAGTAAAGGGTCTGAATACTTATGTAATGTAATATTTCAGTTAAAAAAGTAAAAAATGTAATACATTTGCAAAAAAATGTTTAAAAAACTGTTTTTGCTTTGTCATGGTTTATTATGTGTAGATTTCTCAGCGATAGAAAACATTTCAATCCATTTTAGAATAAGGCTGTAACATAACAAAATGTTAAAAAAGTCAAGAGGTCTGAATACTTTCCAAATTCACTGCAAAGAGGCCTAATTTAGCAATGACAAGTAGGAATTCAGCAGGACACATTTGAGTTTGAATCCTGCAGAAATACAATTATTGTGCAGGATTTCTCCTGTAGGTTAGTCCTACAAGAGAGGTTTTAGACTGCAGATATTATGTTTAGCATTCCTGTAGGAACAGTAAGAATCCTGCAGGAATTGTCTGAATAAAATTCTGAGGGACGTTCTGCAGGAATTACATTACATTACATTACATTTTTGTCAGGGTTCCCATGAAACTGATTGAGATCAAATGATTGGCATGCAGACAGTTTGAACATTTCACTGGTAAAACGTAAAGAATTATCATTCACGGTTGACAGTGATGATGCCATGGACAATTTTGAAATTAGGTAGGCAAAACTTGGTGCTTGAGGATATTTAAAATGTAAAATATTTTTTTTGTGTGTGTGGGGGGGATGTTTTTATTCATGTGGGCTACACTGTCCGGTGAATGGCCCCCAAAATCATCCTGTTTTCCCTCATTTGGTTATTTTGGGTATTTTAAATGTGGTCGCCCTAGTCACATTTTTTCTGAAGTTATTGGCGGTCATCTTCTGTTAGTGGAGAACTTTTGTGTATAATGTGACATGGAAGGGATAAAAAGCATCCAACGATGTAGTTAGCTGTTCTACAAGTGGTCCAAGACAGTCAAATCAAATCAAATATTATTTGTCGCATGCGCCGGATACAACAGGTGTAGGTAGACCTTACTGTGAAATGCTTGCTTACAAGCCCTTTACCAACAATGCATTTCAAGAAATAGAGTTAAGAATATATTTACTAAATAAACTATTTTTTTTAAATTGACTATGCATAGATAATAAAAAGCGATTATCAGGTCAATGTAAATAGTTTTGGTGGCCATTTGATTAATTGTTCAGCAGTCTTATGGCTTGGGGGGAAGAAGCTTTTCAGGAGCCTTTTGAACCTAGACTTGGTGCTCCAGTACCGCTTGCCATATGGTAGCAGAGAGAGCAGTCTATGACTAGGGTGGCTGGAGTCTTTGACAATTTTTAGGGCCTTCCTCTGACACCGCCTAATATATAGGTCCTGGATGGCAGGAAACTTGGCCCCAGTGATGTACCGGGCCGTACACACTACCCTCTGTAGCGCCTTACGGTCGGATGCCGAGCAGTTGCCATACCAGGCGGTAATGCAACCGGTCAGGATGCTCTCGATGGTGCAGCAGTATAACTTTTTGATTATCTGGGGACCCATGCCAAATCTTTTCAGTCTCCTGAGGGGCCTGTTCGGCCCTCTTTTTTCTGTAGTCCATGATCAGCTCATTTGTCTTGGTCACATTGAGGGAGAGGTTGTTGTCCTGGCACCACACTGCCAGGTATCTGACCTCCTCCCTATAGTCTGTCTCATCGTTGTCGGCGATCAGGCCTACCACTGTTGTGTAGTCAGCAAACTTAATGATGGTGTTGGAGTCGTTCATGGCCATGCAGTTATGGGTGAACAGGGAGTACAGGAGGGGACTAAGCATGCACCCCTGAGGGGCCCCCGTGTTCAAGATCAGCGTGGCAGATGTGTTGTTCCATACCCTTATGACCTGGGTGCAGCCCGTCTGGAAGCCCAGGTTCCAGTTGCAGAGGGAGGTGTTTATTCCCAGTGTCCTTAGCTTAGTGATGAGGTTTGTGGGGACTATGGTGTTGAACGCTGACCTGTAGTCAATGAACAGCATTCTCACATAGGTGTTCCTTTTGTCCACGTGGGAAAAGGTGGTATCTTTGGAATTCTTCTAATACCATAGAAGAAGAACAAGACTGGGGGAAGTTTTGCATAGGCGAGTGAATACCATATCATAACCCAAAATTTAAGGTTACATTACTCCATTGTTTATAACAGGAACATAAAACATGTATAGCTTCAAAAGCTGTTGACTACCTTGTCTCAGTAGGCGTATATATCAGGCTTGGTCAAATGTAGAGTTAAGGAGTGCTTTTTGCAGACACAGACTACACATAGTCCTGGACTAGGAACAGGTCTGAACTTAATCTGTGTCAGCGAAAACCTCCCCATAATGTTTAAATGAGTGGAATGGGATTATGTTGTACATTACCAAGTACATTAATGGGGTAAACCTACTACAAGAGTATGTACTAGCCTGTTTGAGAGAAGGTTTAAACCCTAATCAACCCATCCAATGTGAGTACATATGTTGTTGAAGTAAAGTAGGTCAATAAACACACAGTACTCTTGCAGTCAAGCTGCTTATGCTGAAAAGCATGGTTAGTGCATAGGTAAAATTAGCTTTTGAATTTCCTTTCTTTTTTGGCTTCAGACAAATGCTAATATTTCACTTAAAACATATTTTTTGTATTAATGAGATATATGGCATGTGCCAAGGTCAGAGTTGATGTTAATGCATTATTCATGTTGACATGTACTGTAATATTGTATCATATTGACATTATCTTTACTCATATTCACAGTATGTAAACGATATAGATATTCTGCCATAAGTGTATTTTCCTGTCCGTCCATCTTAAAATGGAGATACAGTGTCTCATCCTGTCCATCTCAAACCAGAGCTGAACTACATCCGTCAATACAGCAAACTCTTTTAAGACAGCACAGATCTGTGCCTCCACAGTCTTCTGTGATTTGGGTAGAGAAGCCTTGTAGTCTCTACTGTACCACTTCTTCAAAAGTGCTGATCCTGATGTAATATTGACAGAGTCTAACTCAGCCAGGTTATTTGGGGGTGACATATTAAGGACATATTACTTTCCTCAAACCTTTTCTGCTGTCTGAAGCACAGGCTAAATATAGCCGATACCAAGGCCCCCACTTGTACAGTGTGTCTGCATTCCAAATGGTACCCTATAGGGTCCTGGTCAAAAGTAGTGCACTATATAGGGAATAGGGTGCCATTTGGGATGCAATAAGTGTTTGAAATTACATATTCATGGCCCATTAATGTTGAACATTACACCCGACAGCGAGGAAATGTAGGTTTGTGTCATACATTCAAATCAAAGGAAAGTGTTGGAATGTGTTAGATTGGCTGTTCCAATCAAACATGTATTCATCTGTAATATTGTGTTAAATCAATGGTTTAATCTCTAGCACAAACTGAATTAAAGATGAATCTTTCCATGAAGGTTAAATAAATTCAAAAATGTCATGCTGTTCTCTTTAGCTGGGGTCAACAATATCTTATCCAATGTGTCAGTATGTTTTAAAATTCAATATATCATCTTGGCTGGCATAAATAATGCATCATAGGCTCTCACAGTAAAGCGTATAGGAGGTTATAAATATAAAACATATGAGATGTATTGGAAAGGCCCAGACTCAATGGCACCCGTCAACAGCCAGAGAGAGGTTGTTGATGAAATCAGCTCTGTCCTCCACAGAGGCAAAGCAGGAGTCAGGTTAATACATAGAGCAGGGATTTAGATTGGAGAAACCATGTCAGATGATATCAGAGTCTCCTTGCTTTGTAGTTGGACTTATACATAAAAAGGAAAGGTTTTCCAAATGTTCAGCATTGATAAAATATTAATCCTACACTGAGACGCGCATGATCATAACTAGTTGTTTAGTGGAAGGAGGTTTGTAAATGTGGGGCACTGAAAAAACTACACTGAAAAAAATAAAGGTTCTTAAATGGTTCTTCCTCAGGTCTTAAAGAGACACTTCAGGATTTTGGCAATGAGGCCCTTTATCTACTTCCCCAGACTCAGATGAATACCATTTATATTTTTCTGTGTCAGGTATTAAGGAAGTTAGAGGTAGTTTCCTGAGCCACTGCTAACTAGAGTTAGCACATTAACTTTTTAGTGACATTCGGATGAATGACGTGCCCATATTAAACTGCCTACTACCCAGGCTCAGACCGTAGGATATGCATATTATTAGTAGATTTGGATAGAAAACACTCTGAAGTTTCTAAAACTGTTTGAATGATGTCTGTGAGTATAACAGAACTCATATGGCAGGCAAAACCCTGAGAAACAATCCAACCAGGAAGAGACTTGTAGTTCTTCGATCTAATCCCTATTGAAACTACAGTGTCTGTGGCATAATTTTGCACTTCCTAAGGCTTCCATTGGCTGTCAACAGCCTTTAGAAACTTGTTTCATCCGTCTACTGTTACTGGGCAGAGAAAATGAGCTCAGTCAATCAGTGGACTGCCTGGGACCAGTGAGATGTTTACTGCGCGGGTATGTTGGCACGCCTCTCCTTCTTTTTCTTCTGTAATGAATACGCTATAGTCCGGTTGGAATATTATCGACGTTTTATGTTAAAAAGACCCTAAGGATTGATTGTAAACATCGTTTGACATGTTTCTATGAACGGTAATGGAACTATTTGACTTTTCGTCTCTGGTTCTGCACTCTCGCGTTATGCCTTTGGATTAGTGACCTGAACGTGCGAACAAAATGGAGGTATTTGGACATAAATATGGAGTATTTCAAACAAAAATAACATTTATTGTGGAAGTGGGAGTCCTGGGAGTGCATTCCAACGAAGATCAGCAAAGGTAAGGGAAGATTTATAATACCAATTCTGAGTTTAGTTGCCTCCAGAACTTGGCGGGTAACTGTATAGCTTGCTTTGATGGCTGAGCTCTGTACTCAGAATATTGAAAAATGTGCTTTCGCCGAAAAGCTATTTTAAAATCTGACACAGCGGTTGCATTAAAGAGTAGTATATCTATAATTCTTTCAATAACTGTTGTAAAGTTTATCAACGTTTATGATGAGTATTTTTGTAAATTGATGTGCTCATTCACCGGGTTTTGGTAGGAATACATTTTCTGAACATCACGCGCCAATGTAAAATGGGGTTTATGGATATAAATATGAACTTTATCGAACAAAACATACATGTATTTTGTAACAGTGAGTCCTGGGAGTGTCATCTGATGAAGATCATCAAAGGTTAGTGATTCATTTTAGCTGTATTTCTGGTTTTTGTGACGCTTCTCCTTGCTTGGAAAATGGCTGTGTTTTTTCTTGTCAAGGTGATGTCCTAACATAATCGAATGTTTTGCTTTCACCGTAAAGCCTTTTTGAAATTGGCCACTGTGGTTAGATTAAGGAGAATCTTATCTTTAAAACTGTGTATAATACTTGTTTGTTTGAGAAATTTGAATTATGAGATTTTTGTTGTTTTGAATTTGCCGCCCTGCTATTTCACTGGCTGTACCGCATAGCGTCCCACATAGCCAATACTAGTTAACTGGAAGTGTATGGGTATCTACTAGCATGCTCCTAGAAGAACTCTTGCCCGATAAATCACTTTTGAGTTAAGTGTGGGGTTATTGATGTGGCATCTACGGTTCATCAGAATTCTGAAAGGTTCTTGAAATGTATAAAAGCCTGCAGACGTGTCCCTTTCGTAGGACACAGCAAATTAACTAGTGTAGATTTTTCATTGTAATATTTCTAGTGTTGATTTAAGAGTTATATAACACTGTAAATAGTTAAATTATTACTCAGTGGTTTAATAAAAAGCAGTGTTGGTCTTAATAACCAGAGTTGAACTAAAAATGCCCGTCATTGTCATATTTCCCAGCATGCTCTATTGCAGATTGATTTTTAGAATCGTTTCTTACAATGTCCATGTTTTTGCATTGAATTAAATAACATACATTTTTTTAACTATTCCAATCTGTTACTTGCACCGATTACTGAAATGTTTTTTCCAGGATAGATGTTTAAGGTATTCTCATATCTTAGTCTTCCCAAAGTTGGAAGTCATCTGGAATGCAGTTTGTGGCTAATGCAGGTTGCGATAAAACTTCCAAATGTTGGATATCCCCACTCTGGCTGGATTCCAATAGAATTGCACATCAGTTTGCAAGCCAGCATAATGTGACTTGCAGGCCTGATGTGGCCCAAAAATCATGAGTTTCAGGCCACTGTATTAGGCTAAAACTAGGCCCTCAAAAGAAGGCCTTAAGAAATGTGTGTTGTGTTAAAGCATTGTCCTGTCATGACAACATTTTTTTTCTCACCTTTATTTAACCAGGTAGGCCAGTTTAGAACAAGTTTTCATTTACAACTGCGACCTGGACAAGATAAAGCAAAGCAATGCGACAAAAAACAACAACACGCGGGATAAACAAATGTACAGTCAATAACACATAAGAAAAATCTATATACAGTGTGTGCAAATGGTGTAAGGAGGTAAGGCAATAAATAGGCCATAGTAGCGAACTAATTACAATTTAGCAAATTAACACTGGAGTGATAGATGTGCAGATGATGTGCAAGTAGAAATACTGGTGTGCAAAAGAGCAAAAAAGTAAATAAAAACAATATGGGGATGAGGTATGTAGTTGGACGGGATATTTACAGATGGGCTGTGTACAGCTGCAGCGATCGGTAAGATGCTCAGATAGCTGATGCTTAAAGTTAGTGAGGGAGATATAAGTTTCCAACTTCTGCAATTTTTGCAATTCATTCCAGTCATTGGCAGCAGAGAACTGGAAGGAAAGGCAGCCAAATGAGGTGTTGGCTTTGGGGATGACCAGTGAGATATACCTGCTGGAGTGCGTGCTGCGGGTATGTAGCATGTACTTAAGATGTCACATGGTGAATGCCACAGGACGGAACCATGTCGCTGTCACTAACAAAAACAGTTTTGGGTGGTCCTGGTAACTTTAAAATTCACTTGAAAGGCACCAGGGGAAATATGCAAAAAGGCTTAAAACCCTATTAAATTCCGGTTCCGGAGGGCCGAAACAGCTCTGGTTTTGGATTTTTGTGTTGTTCTTCAAAGTACCATTCCATTTATGGTTCTTCATAGACCTTAAATGGTTCCCCTATGGCATCGCTCTCAAGAGCCTTATTATCTTCCAACTTGCACCTTTAGTTTTAAGAGTGTAGGTTAAGCATAAAGATTTGATTAATTTGATCTATAATCAATTATGTGAATACATGCAAGCAGTTTCAGGCATGGGAAAAGGTTTTGGAAAATAAATATAGCATTCTATGGCCAATGTTGTGTAGTATCCTGTGTACTGTGGTGTATAATGTTTGTGCAATATGATTTGACTCTGATAAAATGTTCTGTAACGTCACGTGGAGTTAGTTGCATACCTCCCATGAAATATGTCTTTATCTGGTCCTCTTTAAGAGATAATATGAAGTTATTTTTATTTTTTAAGGCTAACATACAGTTGTTGTGGTGCTCTATTACCCCTGGCTTTAGGATGTTATTATTTAATCCAACTCAAAGGACTACAGCAGTACAGCAGTATTGATCAAATTCTAAGTTTTACTTTTCTATGACATTCCCACATGTCATATTCTGTGAAGTGAGTGTGGAAGAGGTGAAAAAATAAATATTAATGTTGTCTATCAACAATGACAAGCCACCGGGGTCTAACAAGTAGGATGGAAAATTACTGAGGATAATAGCGGACGATATTGCCAGTCCTATTTGACATATCTTATATTTAAGCGAACTAGACAGTGTGTGCCCTCAGGCCTGGAGGGAACCAAAAGTCATTCCCCTACCTAAGAATAGTAAAGCCCCCTTTAGTGACTTAAGTAGCCGATCAATCAGCCTGTTACCAACCCTTAGTAAACGTTTGGGAAAAAAGGTGTTTGACCAGATACAATGCTATTTTACAGTAAACAAATTGACAACACACTTTCAGCATGCTTATAGGGAAGGACATTCAACAAGCACAGCACTTACACAAATGACTGATGATTGGCTGAGAGAAATTAATGATAAAATGATTGTGGGGGCTGTTTTGTTAGACTTCAGTGCAGCTTTTGACATTATTGATCATACTGTAGTCTGCTGCTGGAAAATCGTATCTGTTATGGTTTTTCACCCACTGCTATATTGTGGATAAAGAGTTACCTGTCTTAACAGATCACAGAGGGTGTTTTTTCATGGAATCATATCCAACATAATCCAAGTAGAAACAGGAATTCCCCAGGGAAGTTGTCTAGGCACCTTCTTTTTTTCAATCTTTCAAGCCAGCGTGTCTATGTATGCAGTGACTCAACACTATACACGTAAGCTGCTACAGCGACTGAAAAAGCTGCAGATATTTTCAGAATGGGTGGCAAGGAATAAGTTAGTTGTAAATATATTTTTTAAACTAAACCTCACCTAAATCTTGAAATGAATAATATGGAAATTAAGTTGAGGTAACTAAACTGTTTGGAGTAACCATGGATTGTAAACTGTCATCTTCAAAACATATTGATACAACAGTAGCTAAGATTGAGAGAAGTCTGTCTATAATAAAGCACTGCTCTGACATCTAAACAGCACCATCATTAAGGCAAGTCCTACAGGCCTTAGTTTAAACCTGTTGAGGATCATTTACAGTCGCGGTGAAATTCAGATTTTTTTTCGGCTCGAATGCTCCCAGTGAATCCAGCATTACAAATCACGGAATTACTATTCGAAAACATTGGTAAATTATAATATTGTCATTCAAAGAATAATATATTATCATCTCGTAATTGCTACCGAATGGCCAGATCTCAAAATAACTTTACTGGGAAATCACATTTTGCAATAAACGTGGTACTATGCTATTAACAATAAGCTAAGCTATAAGCTAAGCTATACAGTTAGCATCTTCTAATATCGATAATAACATTGTAAATATCCCCTTACCTTTGATTATCTCCATCAGAAGGCGCTGCCAGGGATCCCAGGTCCAGAACAAATGTGGTTTCTTTTGACAAAGTTCATAATTTATGTCCAAATAACACCAAATAGTTAGCGTTCAGTAGGCTCCCACAAAACGTGGTGGGTTGTGTAAAGTCACGCCGAAAAGCTAAAAAAAACCTAGTAAATAATCTATTTACGTTTGTTCAAACATGTCAAACGTTGTTTAGCATTAATCTTTTGGTCCATTTTTAACGTGAAACATCAGTAAACATCAGTAATATTTTCACACAACCTATCAAGTGTCTAGAATAAACAATTATGACAAAGACACTTCTCAGATTTATGCGCAGGTGCAAAAAATGAAGTGATGACGTGTCAACTTACAAGCATTCTAATTCGGTCTGTATTCATCACAGATGCTTCAAACAACTTTATAAAGATCGTTTACATCTAGTGGAATCCGTAGGAGTTGCGAACTGAATCCTTTCTCACTATGGTATCTATAAAACAATGACACTAAATAGTACAGTCACAAAATTCACTTTTTTTTTAAATCTATTTTTCACAGGTTTTTGCCTGCAATATGAGTTTTGTTATACTTACAGACACCATTCAAACTGTTTTAGAAAATTCAGAGTGTTTTCTATCCAAACCTGAACAATAATATGCATATTCTAGCTTCTGAGTTGGTGTAGGAGGCAGTTAAAAATGGGCACATATTTTTTTCCAAAATTCTCAATACTGCCCCCTAGATCAAACAGGTTAATCGCACCTGGACTACTGTTCAGTCGTGTTGTTCGGTGCCACGAAGAGGGACTCAGGAAAATTGCAATTAGAACAGAACAGGGCAGCACGGCTGGCACCTTAGATGTACTCAGAGAGCTAACATTAACAATATGCATGTCAATGTCTCCTGGTTCAAAGTGGAGGAGAGATTGACTTCATCACTACCTGTATTTGTGAGAGGTATTGACATGTTGAATGCAGGCTGTCTGTTTGAATTACTGGCACACAGCTCAGACCCCCATGCGTACCCCACAAGACATACCACCAGAGGTCTCTTCACAGTCTCCAAGTCCAGAACAGACTATGGGAGGCGCACAGTATTACATAGAGCCATGATTACATGAAACTCTATTCCACATCAAGTAACTCATGCAAGCGATACAATTTGGTTTAAAAAACAGATAAAAATACACGTTATGGTACAGCGGAGATGGTGAAGCAACACAAACATAGGCACAAACACATGATAACATACGCACTATAAACACGTACACATGGATTTTGTGTTGTATAGTCGTGGCCAAAAGTTTTGAGAAATGACACAAATATTAATTTCCAAACAGTTCGCTGCTTCAGTGTCTTTAGATATTTTTGTCAGATGTTACTATGGAATACAGAAGTATAATTTCAAGCATTTCATAAGTGTCAAAGACTTTTATTGACAATTACATGCAAAGAGTCAACTTTTGCAGTGTTGACCCTTCTTTTTCAAGACCTCTGCAATCCGCCCTGGCATGCTGTCAATTAACTTCTGGGCCACATCCTGACTGATGGCAGCCCATTCTTCTATAATCAATGCTTGAAGTTTGTCAGAATGTGTGGGTTTTGTTTGTCCACCCGCCTCTTGAGGATTGACCACAAGTTCTCAATGGGATTAAGGTCTGGGGAGTTTCCTGGCCATGGACCCAAAATATCGATGTTTTGTTCCCCAAGCCACTTAGTTATCACTTTTTCCTTATGGCAAGGTGCTCCATCATGCATGAAAAGACATTGTTCATCAACAAACTGTTCCTGGATGGTTGGGAGAAGTTGCTCTCGGAGGATGTGTTGGTACCATTCTTTATTCATGGCTGTGTTCTTAGGCAAAATTGTGAGTGAGCCCACTCTCTTGGCTGAGATGCAACCCCACACATGAATGGTCTCAGGATGCTTTACTGTTGGCATGACAAAGGACTGATGGTAGCCCTCATCTTGTCTTCTCCGGACAAGCTTTTTTCCGGATGCCCCAAACAATCAGAAAGGGGATTCATCAGAGAAAATTACTTTACCCCAGTCCTCAGCAGTCCAATCCCTGTACCTTTTGCAGAATATCAGTCTGTCCCTGATGTTTTTCCTGTAGAGAAGTGGCTTCTTTGCTGCACTTCTTGACACCAGGCCATCCTCCAAAATGTTTTGCCTCGCTGTGCGTGCAGATGCACTCACACCTGCCTGCTGCCATTCCTAAGCAAGCTCTGTACTGGTGGTGCCCCGATCCCACAGCTGAATCAACTTTAGTAGACGGTCCTGGCGCTTGCTGGACTTTCTTGGGTGCCCTGAAGCCTTCTTCACAACAATTGAACCGCTCTCCTTGAAGTTCTTGATGATCCGATAAATGGTTGATTTAGGTGCAATCTTACTGGCAGCAATATCCTTGCCTGTGAAGCCCTTTTTGTGACGGCACGTGTCTCCTTGCAGGTAACCATGGCTGACAGAGGAAGAACAATGATTGCAAGCACCACCCTCCTTTTAAAGCTTCCAGTCTGTTATTCAAACTCAATCAGCATGACAGAGTGATCCCCAGCCTTGTCCTTGTCAACACTCACACCTGTGTTAACGAGAGAATCACTGACATGATGTCAGCTGGTCCTTTTGTGGCTGGGCTGAAATGCAGTGGAAATGTTTTTGGGGGATTCAGTTCATTTGCATGGCAAAGAGGGACTTTGCAATTAATTGCAATTCATCTGATCACTCTTCATAACCTTCTGGAGTATATGCAAATTGCCATCATACAAAGTTAGGCAGCAGACTGAAAATTAATATTTGTGTCATTCTCAAAACTTTTGCCACAACTGTACATTAAAAGCTTGATCATCAAGTTACTGTTCCCCTCCCATGTATCAAACACTTGGATTCAGAAAGCGGGATTATTAAAGGGATAGGGTGACATCACCGTGTCATTCTCAAAACATTTGGCCACGACTGTAGATATGTGGTAGTAGTGTTGAGCTGAATATCAGGAGTGAGTCAAAGAACTACACTCCCCAGAGTGCACCAGCAGCAGCAAACCGGCTGCTTGTCACCTGATCAATCATTTTCACTTATTTGGAGCACCTGTGAAGGCATGGAGGGGTCAGTCATTCAGAAGAACAAACTTCAGAGGGAAAACTCCAAGTTCACTCACAGGTTCAGTCCAAAGACGCCAATGGTAAAAGACTTAAATGATTAATTCATCTTAGTTATTTAGAATGTTATTTAAATGTTTAAACTAATTCAAGTTCCTTAAAATGTTTAATTAACATGGTAACTTTTTGTTCTGTCTTTAAAGGTTTACAACCTAATTTACTGTCTAATTTACTGGCTAATTTACTGGCTAATTTACCGGCTAATTTACTGGCTAATTTACTGGCTAAATTACTGGACAGACCAACCAACTGAAGGCAAACTAAAAATAAAAAAGATTGAGTTGGAAAATTGAGTTGTCCCTGTGTCCTTTGGATGGTGAACAAGAGGAGGACTTGACAGTTGTAAACCACGCGGAGCAGCCTGGCCCTGAGGATAAACGGCTTCAGATCCAGAAATAAGCAGTTGACGCAGAGGAAGTCAAGATGGCGGAAGATGTCCTGGGGAAGTCGGTCCAGCAGCTCAAAAAGGAGAGGACCACTGCAAAAAGCAGCTTCACCAGACAAGCCAACTTCATTTCAAGAGGAGCAAGCAGCATGCTTCAAGTGGAGTTAAAGGAGGAATTTGCTAAGCTTTCAGATTGTTTCAGAAAGATGCTCGATGCCAACGATGACTATAGGATTGGACTGGAGGCTGACATGACTGAGGATGAGGAACCAGGTCTTAATGAACAGCAAGAGGCTGACATTGATAGATCTGTAAATGAAGGTGAAACAAAGTTGGCGGAAATAAGAGACATTGTTCAAACAAACCTGTGGTCGAGGTATGGAAGGAGTGAACTTCTTGTGGCAATCCTGGAAGCAGAAAAAGCCAATGATAAAGCGGCTTATGTACCAGTGGAAAGTGCCAATTTAGAGGGCTATGAAGTGCACCTCGCTCTCTTGGACAAGAGGATAAAAGAGGCCATCTCAGCAATGTCATCATGGGAGCGATGGATCCCTGTAGAATTAAAAGACGAATTAGATGGAAGAGTCAAGGACGTAAGAGCATTCTACTACAGGCTTGAGTCAAGGAGACCTGAATTTGCCACTGCACGGACGACCAATGAGCGAGGCACAGGAGTGAAACTACTACACCAACCGGCAACATCCACACCAATAGTGAGAATCAAGCCAATCTCTCTACCTATCTTCAATGGAAGCAGGAGAGAATATCACAGATGGAGGAAAGACTGGGAAAGCCTGCAAAAGCAGGGAGAGCCATCCGGATCAACTGAAGTTAAGAAAATTCAACTCCTGGAGAGTGTGGATGACAAAATCTCAAAAGACCTCAGACTTTCAACCTACACCACTGCCGATGACATGTTCAGAGTCCTGGAGAACAGGTATGGCAACAAGTCAACCATCATAGTGGAAATCCTGGAAGAGCTGGAGAAGATGCCACATGTGAAAGGGAACCAACCAAGAAAGGTCATTGATCTCATACAGTCAGTGGAGAAGGCTCTAGCAGATCTCACAGAGTTAGGAAACTCTGGAGCCATAAATAACCCACTGGTAATTAGATCCATTGAAAGCAAGTTGCCTGACTTCATTAAAAGAGACTGGGTTATGTTCATGGTTGAACCCAGAAACGATGTCACATCAGACAACCACTTTGTCATGCTCTTGAAGTTCCTGAAAAGTCAAGAAGGAATACTGGAGAGACTCGAACAGCTCAGAACTGAGGAGAAGGTGGAAAAATCGGATCGTTTGGACAAGAAGTATGACAGAAAGATTGCCTCAACAAAAACCACAAGGAAAGAAGAGCTTGATGAGGTATGTGGTGTATGTGGTGATAGTGGGCACAAAAACAAGATCTTCTTCTGTAGAAAGTTCAAAAGACTTAAGCTACCTGAAAAGAAAACTGTATTAAGAAAGCTGGGAGCATGCAGAAAATGTCTCGGATGCCATGATGAAGATGGATACTGCAGAGACACTTTCCTATGCAGAAACAAAGACTGTAAAAGGGAAGGTGGTGCACCAGACCACCATTTTTTCCTCTGCCCAAAAGGAGAAGTCAAAAGAGGGGAAGAGAGAAAGAGTGGAAGAGACGGCAAAGGTGAAAGCAAGCTAACAGAGGAACAAGAGAAGCTCTTGTCTGAACTTTCCCAGGAAATGGCAGATCGATGCAGAAAGGCTTTCACCAACACCAACAAAACCGCAGTGACACTCGATGCTTCAGGCCAGTCTGAGCTACTGCAGAGAAATGGGCTCACTGAACTTCCTGTCATCATGATGTTGATGCAAGTCACGGCGAACGCAGGGCAGAAGATTGGGACTTTAATTGACCTTGCTTCAGACACAAACTACATTACCCATAAGGCTGCTGAAAGACTGAGGTTAAGATATGAGAAGATAACTTTAGTTGTTCATGGGGTTGGTGGTATGACCATGAAAGTGAACACACTAAGGTATCTCCTCAAAGTCAGAGTCAAGACACCTATAGGGACAGAGAGAGCTCATGAAATGGTCTGCTACGGCTTGGATGAAATCGCCAGAGTGCATCAAGTAATTGAACCTGAGAAGTTGAAAAAATTCTTCCCAGAAGTCAAACTTACAGAATTGGAAAGGCCAGAATAGGTCGAACTTCTCATTAGCCACCGAGAGGGAAGACTCGCTCCCCAGAGGGTAAAAATCATGGGAGACCTCGTCTTGTGGGAGGGTCCATTGGGGAAAACAGTGGGTGGAGCACATCCCGACTTATTAGAAGAAGTGGAGGTTGCACTATATGAGTCCAAAACACACTTTGCTCGCTCCATGAGGACAGCAGCTGTCAAATATCAAGAAATCACAAGTCCAACAACTGACACAGCCCAGCTACAGCAGGAGGATGTGACTCTGACCAAATTTACAGCTGCCAGTAACCGTGAGTTCCTTGAGTGGTGGCACTGGGACAGCATCGGAGCTGCATGTGAGCCAAGATGTGGAGGATGCCGCTGTGGAAACTGTCCACCGGGAGGAAAAGAAATGACCCTGGCAGAGGAGAGGAAACTGGAGATCATTAAAGGAGGCCTCACCTACGAGAAGGGGGATGCTCACACACCGGCTCCACATTGGGATGCAAAGTATCCTTGGACGGTAGATCCAGCCTCTCTCCCGAATAACAAAAGTGCAGTCCAGGCTTGTTTCTTAAGGATGGAAAAACAACTAAGCAGAGAGCCAGACTGGAAAGTCGCATATGCTACCCAAATCCATGAAATGGTCGAGCGAGGCGCAGCCATAAAACTCACCAACAAAATCATGGACGAGTGGAATGGACCAGTGTGGTACGTAAGCCACCTGGTGGCACCAAACCCTCATTCGGTAACAACACCGGTTCGTATTGTATGGAATAGTAGCCAGAAATACAAAGGCGTGAGTATGAATGATCTTCTTCTGAAGGGACCAGACGTTCTCAACCCTATAAGAGCTGTCTTGCTGAGGTTCAGAGAGGGGACGTATGCATCTCTAGGAGACATCAAAAAGATGTACAACTCTGTATGGCTGGAGGAGCGTGAGATGCATCTTCACAGGTTCCTCTGGAGGGACAGCCCAGTTGAAGAGATAAGTGAATATGCAATAACCAGAGTCAACATTGGGGACAGACCTGCTGGTTGCATTGCTCAGTTGGCTATGAGGGAAACAGCACACCTGCCCAACTTTCTTCACTTGGAGGATGAGCGCAGAGTCATTGAAGAGGACAGTTATGTGGATGACCTCTTAACCTCCCAAAATGACCTGGATAAACTTGACAAAATCACAGCAAATGTAGAAGAGATCTTGAAAGCTGGAGGGTTCTTCCTCAAACCATGGGTCCGGTCATGGCAAAGTGGGAGGCAAGGAATGGAGGTGGAGGGTCTATCAAAGGCACAAAGCAAAACCTTAATTCTTCCAAATCAAATGAGGGACGAAGACAACAAAGCCTTGTGTATCGGCTACCGAATGGATGAAGACAAGCTCTACATGTTAACCTCAGTTAACTTTTCAAAAAGGAAAAAGAAGATGAGTGTTGGGAAAAATCTTCTCAAGGAGGAGGTGAGAACTGAGACACCTAACCCACTGACTAGGAGGGCCCTCTTAAGCCAAGTGGCTGGACTGTACGACCCAATTGGCTTAGTTACACCTGCCAAACAGAAGGGAGCAATTCTTGTTCGAAAAGCATTCCAAGAGGGAGGGGGTGGAAAACTAACCCAAGAAACCTGGGACCAACCTCTCTCAGAAAGCCTCAGGGAAGAAGCCATCCAGCTTTTTGAAGAATATGTGCAGCTTGGAGAGGTGAAATTCCACAGGAGCCTCACACCAGCTGGCTGGGAAGGGAAACCGTGGGGCATCACATTCTCTGATGGAAGTGATAAAACCTATGGAGCTGTGATGTACTTAAGATGGGAGACAAGTCAAGGCACTAAAGTTAGACTTGTTGAATCAAAAGCCAAGCTGACACCCCTGGATCAGAAGGGAGACGCTGTAAAAGCTGAGATCTGTGGTGCTGTCTTCGCAGTCAGGATCAGGAAGTATGTGGAAAAGCATGCTCGAATGAAGATCGAGAGATGGTTCCATCTACTTGACAGTCAAACGGTCTTGGGAGCCATTCAAAGAGTCAGTTATGGGTACAAAACATTCTTTGCAAACAGAGTGGGTGAAATCCAGAAGGCTGGACAAGTGCAAGACTGGTGGTGGATCCGTGGGGATCTAAACATAGCTGACATCATAACAAGAGGGGGTGCTCCTGAAGATTTGAAGGAGAATTCCACATGGCAAGAGGGACCAGAGTTCCTAAAGTGGCCAGTGGGGGAGTGGCCTATAAAATCAGCTGGAGAGGTTGCAGCTCATGCCAGGGAGAGTGTAAACAAGCTCCAGAGGAAGGCATTCCCAGGTGCATTGACAAGAGCTGAAGCGAGAAGTAGTCAGCAGAAAGAAGACCTACAAGGCACTCAGGAAAGTCCAAAGAGTGAAACTCAAGAGGGAATACCTGTGGTGAACCCAACTCTTCTTAGAAGGAAGCCCACTGGTTGGGTTAAAGATCTTGTGGAAGTAAGAAGATTCAGTAGCCTGTCCAAACTGGTGAGAGTCGTTGCCTGGGTTTGTCTAGCAGCCAAGCAGTGGCTGAAGAGGAAGGGCCGGGCCCCTAAACAGGCAAAGAGGGAGGTAAGATCACCCAAGCAAGCTGTGCCGACTGTCAAAGAACATGAAGATGCACTCAAAGACCTTTTTCTCGCAGCTCAAGAAGGTACAGATTTTTCAGACACAACTCTAATCAGACTGACAGTGTACAAAGATGTGAAGTCTGGGCTGCTAGTTTGTGGAGGCAGAATTCAGACATTCAACGAAGATAAGACAGCCGTGCCAGTTTTACCCTTTGAAGCATGGGTGTCTACACTGCTGGCACAAGAATCCCACAAAGCAAACCACGAGGGAGTGGCAGGAACCCTTTTCTGGATGAGGAAGAAAGCCTGGGTAATAAAAGGCCATAGACTTGGCAAGCATGGTACAGAATGGTCATGGAAGATCCACCCTGCAGACTCTCCCAATAGGAATGGTGCCGCAGAGGCAGCTGTCAAAGTAGTGAAGCGGGCGTTGAGCAACCTTGGTGGAGATGGTGGTTTTACGTGGGGAGAATTCCAAACTTTTCTCTTCATGGCAGCCAACCTTGCTAATGAGAGACCCATTGATGCAAGAACTCAAAGCAGAGAAGACTGTGTAGAGTACATCACCCCGAATTCTCTGCTTTTAGGACGTACCAATCCAAAGGGAGACCCTGGAGATTTCCAGTTTGATGGCTACCCTTACAAAAGACTTAAACATATTCAAGCAGAGGTAAGCCATTTCTGGAATAAGTGGAGCCAATTGGCTGGACCTAATCTGTTCATAAGGAACAAATGGCACACCAAAAAGAGAAATGTTGCTGTTGGAGATGTGGTCTGGTTGGCTGACCAAAACGCGCTAAGAGGACAGTACAAGCTGGCTAGAGTGGTCGGTGTCAATGCTGACAGCAAAGGCATCGTTAGAGATGTGCTTGTGAAGACTTTTCCCAGCTATCCTGTTCACATCACAAAGTCAAACAGCAAAAAAGGACCCACAAGAGCAAATGGTGAAAGAACGAAGAGGCTTCAAACCAAAATCCCAGGTACAATTCTTCATAGAGATGTCAGACGCCTTGTCATTCTACTACCCATTGAAGAACAAACAGAGGTGTGAAGGGCTTGTGACCTCTCTGGATTTGAAACAAACCAGGAGCTCAAGTGGGAGGTGTTGAGCTGAATATCAGGAGTGAGTCAAAGAACTACACTCCCCAGAGTGCACCAGCAGCAGCAAACCGGCTGCTTGTCACCTGATCAATCATTTTCACTTATTTGGAGCACCTGTGAAGGCATGGAGGGGTCAGTCATTCAGAAGAACAAACTTCAGAGGGAAAACTCCAAGTTCACTCACAGGTTCAGTCCAAAGACGCCAATGGTAAAAGACTTAAATGATTAATTCATCTTAGTTATTTAGAATGTTATTTAAATGTTTAAACTAATTCAAGTTCCTTAAAATGTTTAATTAACATGGTAACTTTTTGTTCTGTCTTTAAAGGTTTACAACCTAATTTACTGTCTAATTTACTGGCTAATTTACTGGCTAATTTACCGGCTAATTTACTGGCTAATTTACTGGCTAAATTACTGGACAGACCAACCAACTGAAGGCAAACTAAAAATAAGAAAGATTGAGTTGGAAAATTGAGTTGTCCCTGTGTCCTTTGGATGGTGAACAAGAGGAGGACTTGACAAGTAGAGTAGAGGCCTGAGGGCACATGAATGTATTGTAATGTTTTTTAATTGTATAACTGTTTTTTGCTGGATGCCAGGAAGAGTGCAGCAGCTAATGGGGATCGATAATAAATACAATACAAATATTCCTCTTGGTGTGAAACCGGTAAGCCAATGCCTTATATTAGGAAAATACTATATGTATAAACGTCAGTATAAATGTACCAATGGAAAAACACATAGAGGATATGAAATGGTAAACTAGGTTAAAAAAATGGAGTAAAGAAGGGATTGCCTTGTTCATCAAGTTATGTTACAGTTGTCAATGGACAAAGCTTGTGTTTTTCTTTTTTGACCTGTCATTGACTGCCATCCAGTGTTTGCCATGGTGAACTGCTGGGATGCATGCAAAGGCAAAGGAGTTTATCAGCATCATTTCCCTTGTTTGCTTTCACTAAAGGTTGCTTTTAATCATTGTAATATTATGAAATCAGAAATAACATAAACAATCACGGTTGAAAATCCTAGACCTAGCCCTAGGATCATTTTGGCCCAGAAAAGAGACCCCTTGTGTCAATACATTTCCAGTCAATAGAAAAATATGTCAACCAATTGATGCCTAAGTCAATACACTCCAATCAATGGGAAAAGATGAGATGAGACAGACAGACAGACAGACAGACATGTATGTCCCTATCTCTATACTGTATTCTCTAATACCCCACCCCCTGTCTAGCTCTTGTCTCTCTCCCATCTCAACAGACCGGATATTGATGCAGGCAGGCAGGCCGACCTCTCTCTATTCTTTAATCCCCACCTCTCCATATTCCCACAAGGAGTTGAGTCAGCAGTTGATTCAGTCTCAGTCGGAGTTGCATTAGCCTAAGTAGGAATTTCCTCAAAGACTCTTCTTGATCCCTTGTATCCTCTCCTTCTATCCTAACTCCCTTTTCTTTCATCGTTTCTCAGCTTCCTGTAATACTTTCCTAGATCCATTTAATTTCTTACTATCCTACCTCGGTTTCATTTTCTCCTTTCCTCCCCTCTTACCCTATTGCTTTTAGTGAAAGGCCAGTTTTGTTTGGACTTGGTGGGAATCAGCATGCAATTATGGTATGGTTACATGGGGCAGCAGTGTAAAATGTCCATATTATTTTCTCCTATTCAAAATAGGGATTCAGTTTACAGAGGTGAAGACCGACATGTGCATCCTAAACTGCCAATGCACACTTTCTGCCAATATGAAGGTAATAATTATCTAATGTGTACAACTCTTGTGTACAACTCTTTTCAGCAAGAATAGGAGTAGCCTATCAGTAACCACACCTGTTAGCATATTCATCATATAATTATTACTCACATTTTCAAAATAAAAAAACTCAGCAAAAAAAGAAACGTCCCTTTTTCAGGACAATGTCTTTCAAAGATAATTCGTAAAAATCCAAATAACTTCACAGATCTTCATTGTAAAGGGTTTAAACACTGTTTCCCATGCTTGTTCCACTTCCGGTCTGACTGACATGCCCAAAGTTAAAACAAGACAAAATACATTTCTATTTAATCCCAAGGTACCCTAAAATGTAATTAAACTATAATATTTCATACGGAAAGAAGTATGTTCAATAGAAAAGCAAAATAAGCAGGTGCGCGTCCTCTAGTTCGCGTGCGCACAGACTGATTTCCACCTCTGACTCCCAGTACTAAAACTCAAAATTCTTCCTCGTTTGGGAAGAAACAAGCCTAAAACCTTGAACAAAGACTGCTGACATCTAGTGGAAGCCGTAGGAATTGCAATCTGGGAGCTGGATTTCGATGTGACCCTATACGTTCCATTGGAAGAGCATGGGTTCTCAAAGAAAAATAAATCAGGTTGGTTTTTCACCTACCATATCAATTGTGTTATAGTCTCATACAGTATTTTAACATTTCTACAATTATATGCAAATCCTGGCTTCTGGGCCTGAGTAACAGGCAGTTAACTTCTTGGGGCTATGTGGGACGTTAGCGTGCCACCCGTTGCGCACCCTATCAACAGCAGGTGCATTTCAAGAGCGGCAAAGTTGAAACCAAATAAATGTCAAAATTCAAATTTCTCAAACATACAACTAACTTACACCCTTTGAAAGATAAACATCTCCTTAAACCTCTTACATCTACACGTTCCGCTAGCGGAACGTCTGCTCCAATATCCAATGATGGGCGGGGCGCGAAATTCAAACTCCTCTAAATCCGAAAACTTACACTTTTCAAACATATGACTATTTTACAGCTATTTAAAGACAAGACTCTCCTTTATCTAACCAAACTGTCCGATTTCAAAAAGGCTTTACAGCGAAAGCAAAACATTAGATTATGTCAGCAGAGTACCCAGCCAGGAATAATCACACAGCCATTTTTCAAGCTAGCATATCATGTCACATAAACCCAAACCATATCTAAATGCAGCACTAACCTTTGATGATCTTCATCAGATGACACACCTAGGACATTGTGTTATACAATACATGCATGTCTGTTCAATCAAGTTCATATTTATATCAAAAACCAGCTTTTTACATTAGCATGTGACGTTCAGAACTAGCATTCCCACCGAACACTTCCGGTGATTTTACTAAATTACTCACGATAAACGTTCACAAAAAGCATAACAATTATTTTAAGAATTATAGATACAGAACTCCTCTATGCACTCGATATGTCCGATTTTAAAATAGCTTTTCGGATGAAGCACATTTTGCAATAATCTAAGTACATAGCCCGGCGTTACAGGGCTAGCTATTTAGACACCCTGCAAGTTTAGCCTTCACCAAAATCACATTTCCTATAAGAAAAATGTTCTTCATCAGAATACACTGCCAGGACTTCTACTTCAATAACAAATGTAGGTTTGGTCCCAAATAATCCATCGTTATATCCAAACAGCGACGTTTTGTTCGTGCGTTCTAGACACTATCCCAACGCTAAATCTCGGCCACGAGCATGACGCAAAATATGACAAAAAATTTCTAAATATTCCATTACCGTACTTCGAAGCATGTCAACCGCTGTTTAAAACCAATATTTATGCAATTTATCTCGTAGAGAAGCGATAATATTCCGACCGGGAATCTGCCTGTCTGTAAACTGAGGAAAAAACCGAAAGCCGGGGGCGGGGCGTGTCACGCGCCTAAGGCTTAGTCCATTGACTGACCACTCAGCTTTTGCTCTCGTGTGCTTCAGCCAGGGCTTTGAATTACGTCATTCCTGTTTTTCCCGGGCTATGAGAGGCCATTGTTGACGTGCGAAGTGTCACGTAAGAGCAGAGATCCTTTGTAAACGACAGAGATAATAAAGAAGGGCAAGAAATGTTCAGACAGGGTACTTCCTGAACAGAAGCATCTCAGGTTTTTGCCTGCCATAGGAGTTCTGTTATACTCACAGACACCATTCAAACAGTTTCAGAAACTTTGGAGTGTTTTCTCTCCAAAGGTAATAATTATATGCATATTCCAGTTTCTGGGCAGGACTAATAATCAGATTAAATCGGGTACGTTTTTTATCCAGCCGTGAAATTACTGCCCCCTAGATGTAAGAGGTTAATCTAACCACGTTGTCCGATTTCAAAAAGGTTTTACGGGGAAAGCATAAAGTTAGGTTATGTTAGGAGAGTACATTGACAATAGCTGTGTGTAATGCATTGTCGATTCAAAGACAGGCGTCACCAAAACCATAAAATCAGCTAAAATTATGCACTAACCTTTTACAATCTCCATCAGATGACACTCCTAGGACATTATGTTAGACAATGCATGCATTTTTAGTTCTATCAAGTTCATATTTATATCTAAAAACAGCGTTTTACTATGGCGTTGATGTTCAGGAAATCGTTTCCCTCCAATACCGGCAGTCAAGTCATGACAACAAAATAATTAATTAATATTAGAAAACATTGGTAAAATATTATATTGTCATTCAAAGAATTATAGATTTACATCTCTTGAACGCAATGGACTTGCCAGATTTAAAATTAACCTTACTGGGCAATCACACTTTGCAATAATCTGAGCACTGCGCCCAGAAAAATACGCATTGCGATACAGACTAACCGCCATGTTGGAGAGATCTAAAATCGAAAATACTATGTAAATAATCCATTACCTTTGATTCTCTTCATCAGATGTCACTTCCAAAGAATCCCAGGTCCATAACGAATGTAGTTTTGTTAATAAAAGCTCATCATTTATGTCCAAAAACCTCCGTGTTGTTAGCACATGATCCAAGCCAGCCGGACTTCACTTGACTTCACGAACGGAAAAAATATATTTACGTTCGTTCAAACATGTCAAACGTTGTATCGCATAAATCATTAGGGCCTTTTTTAACCAGAACATGAATAAAATTCAAGGCGGACCATTGGGTTCTCTTTTAAAACGTTTCGGAATGAGAGTACCCACCATCAACTCGCGCGCAAGGTGTCTAATGGGCCATCACCGTTCCAAGGCTCTTCTTCAGTCAGATCTCCGAGTAGAAGACTCAAAACACTTTGTAAAGGCTGGGGACATCTTGTGGAAGCAATAGGAAGTGCCAAAACATTCCTCAGCCCCTTTGTTTTTCAATGGTATAGGCTTAAAGTCAATTCAACACATGTTTTTCAATGGTATAGGCTTAAAGTCAATTCAACTGTTTGAATGGTGTCTGTGAGTATAACAGAACTCATATGGCAGGCAAAAACCTGAGAAGATTCCTTACAGGAAGTGCCCTCTCTGACAAGATCTTGTTCTTCTTGTCTCTGTTTATTGAAGACTGAGGATCTTTGCTGTAACGTGACACTTCCTACGGCTCCCATAGGCTGTCAGAGCCCGGGAAAAAGCTGAATGATATCGAGGCAGCCCCAGGCTGAAACACATTTGTGCTTTTGGCAAGTGGCCGATAAGAGGATAATGGGCTTAGGCGCGTGCACGAGTCGACCCCGTGCTTTATTTTCTTTTGTCTATTTACCTAAACGCAGATTCCCAGTCGGAATATTATCGCTTTTTTAACAGAGAAAAATGGCATAAAAATTGATTTTAAACAGCGGTTGACATGCTTCGAAGTACGGTAATGGAATATTTAGAATTTTTTTGTCACGAAATGCGCCGTGCTCGTAACCCTTATTTACCCTTTCGGATAGTGTCTTGAACGCATGAACAAAACGCCGCTGTTTGGATATAACAATGGATTATTTGGGACCAAACCAACATTTGTTATTGAAGTAGAAGTCCTGGGAGTGCATTCTGACGAAGAACACCAAAGGTAATCAAACTTTTCTAATAGTAAATCGGAGTTTGGTGAAGGCTAAACTTGCTGGGTGTCTAAATAGCTAGCCCTGTGATGCCGGGCTATCTACTTAGAATATTGCAAAATGTGCTTTCACCAAAAAGCTATTTTAAAATCGGACATATTGAGTGCATAGAGGAGTTCTGTATCTATAATTCTTAAAATAATTGTTATGCTTTTTGTGAATGTTTATCGTGAGTAATTTAGTAAATTGTTAGTAAATTCGCCGAAAGTTTGCGGGGGGTATGCTACTTCTGAATTTCACATGCTAATGTAAAAAGCTGTTTTTTTATATAAATATGAACTTGATTGAACAAAACATGCATGTATTGTATAACATAATGTCCTAGGTGTGTCATCTGATGAAGATCATCAAAGGTTAGTGCTGCATTTAGCTGTCTTCTGGGTTTTTGTGACATTATATGCTAGCTTGAAAAATGGGTGTCTGATTATTTCTTGCTGGGTACTCTGCTGACAATCTAATGTTTTGCTTTCATTGTAAACCTTTTTGAAATCGGACAGTGTGGTTAGATTAACGAGAGTCTTGTCTTTAAAATGCTGTAAAATAGTCATATGTTTGAGAAATTGAAGTAATAGCATTTCTAAGGTATTTGAATAACGCGCCACAGGATTCCACTGGCTGTTACGTAGGTGGGACGATTTGGTGCCACCTACCCTAGAGAGGTTAACAAAGTTTGGCGGTAGCTTTTTCGATTCCTTTCTCTGCACGTTGAACGAGTGGATTACTCAAATCGATGGCGCCAACTAAACAAACTTTTTGGGATATAAAGAAGGATTTTATCTAACAAAATAACTATGCATGTTGTAGCTGGGGCTCTTTGGATTGACCATCAGAGGAAGATTTTACAAAAGTAAGTGAATATTTAATCGCTATGTGTGATTTTATGAAGCCTGTACCTGGTGAGAGAAATATTTTGATGTGGGGTGTCGTCCTCAAACAATTGCATGGCATGCTTTCACTGTAAAGCCTATTGTAAATCGGACATTGCAGTTAGATGAATAAGACTTTAAGCTTTTAACCGATAGACACTTGTATGTACCTAAATGCTTAATATCCATAATTTTTATGATTATTTATTTGAATTGTACGCCCTCCAATTTCACTGGAAGTTGTCGACCCGCTGGCGGGACGCCTAGCTCAAAGAAGAACATGCACATGTGGAACGGTCATTAAGACACTACCAGCTTACAGATGGTAGGCAATTGTGGTCACAGTTATGAAATATAGGACACTAAAGAGGCCTTTCTACTGACTCTGAAAAACACCAAAAGAAAGATGCCCAGGGTGCCTGCTCATCTGCGTGAACGTGCCTTAGGCATGCTGCAAGGAGGCATGAGGACTGCAGATGTGGCCAGGGCAATAAATTACAATGTCCGTACTGTGAGACGCCTAAGACAGCGCTACAGGGAGGCAGGATGGACAGCTGATCGTCTTCGCAGTGGCAGACCATGTGTAACAACACCTGCACAGTTGCTGTACCAGGCGGTGATACAGCCCGAGAGGATGCAATCGATTGTGCATCTGTAAAAGTTTGTGAGTGTTTTTGGTGACAAGCCAAATCTCTGATACCCTACAACCCACATCTACACACTTGTGTGTCTAAGGTTCTTCATTTTCAATATGTTTGACACTTAAAAACCTCTCTGGGCTAGGTGGCACCAAATCGTCCCACCTACGTAACAGCCAGTTGAATCCTGTGGCGCGATTACAAAACGTTTGAAATGCTATTACTTCAATTTCTCAAACATATGACTATTTTACAGCTATTTAAAGACAAGACTCTCGTTAACCTGTTAGGGTATAGGGGGCAGTATTTTCACGGCTGGATAAAAAAATGTACCTGATTTAAATCTGGTTACTAATCCTACCCAGTAACTACAATATGCATATACTTATTATATATGGATAGAAAACACCCTAAAGTTTCAAAAACTGTTTGAATGGTGTCTGTGAGTATAACATAACTCATTTGGCAGGCAAAACCCTGAGACAGATTCTGACAGGAAGTGGATACCTGATGTGTTGAATTGACTTTAAGCCTATACCATTGAAAAACAAAGGGGTGAGGAATGTTTTGGCACTTCCTATTGCTTCCACAAGATGTCCCCAGCCTTTACAAAGTGTTTTGAGTCTTCTACAGTGAGATCTGACCGAATAAGAGCCTTGGAACTGTGATGGCCCATTAGACACCTTGCGCGCGAGTTGATGGTGGGTACTCTCATTCCGAAATGTTTTAAAAGAGAACCCAATGGTCCGCCTTGAATTGTATTCATGTTCTGGTTAACCTGTTTGGGGTAGGGGGCAGTATTGAGAATTTTGGAAAAAATATGTTCACATTTTTAACTGCCTCCTACACCAACTCAGAAGCTAGAATATGCATATTATTGTTCAGGTTTGGATAGAAAACACTCTGAATTTTCTAAAACTGTTTGAATGGTGTCTGTGAGTATAACAGAACTCCTATGGCAGGCAAAAACCTGACAAGGTTTCAAGCAGGAAGTACCCTGTCTGACAAGGAGTCGTGCGTCTTGCATCTTTTTATTGAAAAGTAAGGATCTTAGCTGTAACGTGACAATTCCCAGGGCTCCAATAGGCTCTCAGAGCCCGCGAAATAACTGAAGGTTTATGAGGGAGCCTCAGGTTGAAACAGATTATCGCCTTTTGTAAGTGGATGCTCCGAGGACCTTTGAATGATGCGCGTGCATGAGTCGCTTCTGAGGAGAAATTTTATTCGGCTGTTTAGGCTCAATGCATACTCCCGGTCGGAATATTATCACTAATCTACGAGTTGAATGGCATAAAAATTGGTTTTAAACAGCGGTTGACATGCTTCGAAGTACGGTAATGGAATAGTTAGACATTTTTGACACACCAATGCGCCATGCGCGAGACCGGGAAGAAGCATTCTAGAACTCACGAACAAAACGTCGCTGTTTGGATATAACGATGGATTATTTGGGACCAAACCAACATTTGTTATTGAAGTAGAAGTCCTGGCAGTGTATTCTGATGAAGAACAAGCAAGGTAAGAACATTTTTCTTATAGGAAATGTGATTTTGGTGGATGCTGACCTGGGTGGGTATCTAAATAGCTAGCCCTGTAATGCCGGGCTATGTACTTAGATTATTGCAAAATGTGCTTCATCCGAAAAGCTATTTTAAAATCGGACATATCGAGTGCATAGAGGAGTAATGTATCTATAATTCTTAAAATAATTGTTATGCTTTTTGTGAACGTTTATCGTGAGTAATTTAGCAAACTGTTAGTAAATTCAACGGAAGTTTGCCGGGGGTTATGCGTTTTCTGAACGTCACATGCTAATGCAAAAAGCTGTTTTTTGATATAAATATGAACTTGATTGAACAGACATGCATGTATTGTATAACACAATGTCCTAGGTGTGTCATCTGATGAAGATCATCAAAGGTTAGTGCTGCATTTAGCTGTGGTTTGGGTTTTTGTGACATTATATGCTAGCTTGAAAAATGGGTGTCTGATTATTTCTGGCTGGGCACTCTGCTGACATAATCTAATGTTTTGCTTTCGTTGTAAAGCCTTTTTGAAATCGGACAGTGGGGTTAGATTAACGAGATTCTTGTCTTTAAATAGCTGTAAAATAGTCATATGTTTGAGAAATTGAAGTAATAGTATTTCTAACGATTCAAAAATCGCGCCACTGGAATTTCAGTAGCTGTTACGTAGGTGGGACGAAATCGTCCCACATACCCGAGAGAGGTTAAAAAAGGCCCTAATGATTTATGCGATACAACGTTTGACATGTTTGAACGAACGTAAATGTATTTTTTCCGTTCGTGAAGTCAAGTGAAGTCCGGCTGGCTTAGATCATGTGCTAACAACACAGAGGTTTTTGGACATAAATGATGAGCTTTTTTGAACAAAACTACATTCGTTATGGACCTGGGATTCTTTGGAAGTGACATCTGATGAAGAGAATCAAAGGTAATGGATTATTTACATAGTATTTTCGATTTTAGATCTCTCCAACATGGCGGTTAGTCTGTATCGCAATGCGTATTTTTCTGGGCGCAGTGCTCAGATTGTTGCAAAGTGTGATTCCCCAGTAAGGTTAATTTTAAATCTGGCAAGTCCATTGCGTTCAAGAGATGTAAATCTATAATTCTTTGAATGACAATATAATATTTTACCAATGTTTTCTAATATTAATTCATTATTTTGTTGTCATGACTTGACTGCCGGTATTGGAGGGAAACGATTTCCTGAACATCAACGCCATAGTAAAACGCTGTTTTTAGATATAAATATGAACTTGATAGAACTAAAAATGCATGCATTGTCTAACATAATGTCCTAGGAGTGTCATCTGATGGAGATTGTAAAAGGTTAGTGCATAATTTTAGCTGATTTTATGGTTTTGGTGACGCCTGTCTTTGAATCGACAATACATTACACACAGCTATTGTCAATGTACTCTCCTAACATAACCTAACTTTATGCTTTCCCCGTAAAACCTTTTTGAAATCGGACAACGTGGTTAGATTAAGGAGATGTTTATCTTTCAAAGGCTGTAAGTTAGTTGTATTGTTTGAGAAATTTGAATTTTGACATTTATTTGGTTTCAAATTTGCCGCTCTTGAAATGCACCTGCTGTTGATAGGGTGCGCCACGGGGGGCACGCTAACGTCCCACATAGCCCCAAGAAGTTAATCTAATCACACTGTCCGATTTCAAAAAGGCTTTACAACGAAAGCAAAACATTAGATTATGTCAGCAGAGTACCCAGCCAGAAATAATCAGACACCCATTTTTCAAGCTAGCATATAATGTCACAAAAACCCAAATCACAGCTAAATGCAGCACTAACCTTTGATGATCTTCATCAGATGACACTCCTAGGACATTATGTTATACAATACATGCATGTCTGTTCAATCAAGTTCATATTTATATCAAAAAACAGCTTTTTACATTAGCATGTGACGTTCAGAAAAAGCATAACCCCTGCAAACTTCCGGGGAATTTACTAACAATTTACTAAATTACTCAAGATAAACGTTCACAAAAAGCATAACAATTATTTTAAGAATTATAGATACAGAACTCCTCTATGCACTCGATATGTCCGATTTTAAAATAGCTTTTCGGATGAAGCACATTTTGCAATATTCTAAGTACATAGCCCAGCCATAACGGGCTAGCTATTTAGACACCCGGCAAGTTTAGCCTTCATCAAAATCATATTTCCTATAAGAAAAATGGTCTTACCTTTCCTGTTCTTCATCAGAATGCACTCCCAGGTCTTCTACTTCAATAACAAATGTAGGTTTGGTCCCAAATAATCCATCGTTATGTTCCATCAGCGACGTTTTGTTCGTGAGTTCTAGACACTATCAGAATGGTAAATCACAGTCGTGCGCATGGCGCATAACGTGACAAAAAAATTCTAAATATTCCATTACCGTACTTCGAAGCATGTCAACCGCTGTTTAAAATCAATTTTTATGCAATTTATCTCGTAGAAAAGCGCTAATATTCCGACCGGGAATCTGCCTGTCTGTAAATAGAGGGAAAAACAGAAAGGCGGGGAGGGGCAGTGCACGCGCCTACGCCTTTTGTCTGCTGATAGACCACTTAGCAAAAGCGCTCCTGTGTTTCAGCCAGGGCTTTGAATTACGTCATTCGGATTTTTCCCGGGCTCTGAGAGCCCATTGGAGACGTGGGAAGTGTCACGTAACAGCAGAGATCCTCAGTTTTTGGAAGGGATGTCAAAGAAAGCAAATAAATGCTCAGACAGGCCACTTCCTGTAAAGGAATCTCTCAGGTTTTTGCCTGCCAAATGAGTTCTGTTATACTCACAGACACCATTCAAACAGTTTTAGAAACTTTAGGGTGTTTTCTATCCATATATAATAAGTATATGCATATTCTAGTTACTGGGTAGGATTAGTAACCAGATTAAATCGGGTATGTTTTTTAATCCGGCCGTGTAAATACTGCCCCCTAGCCCCAACAGGTTAAAAGAGCCTGTTTTGTTTTTGTACAGACATCACCCTGACCTGAACAGCAGGCTCACCTGAGAAGTAGAAATTAAAGGTTGAGAAACTGGGAGTTTAATAACTGCAGTTGAAATAGCTAAGTAAATGGAAGAGTACTGTCATGATGTTGCCCTCTTTGAATACAGGGAGGACAGTTGACCCCCTCCGCCTTGCACCATCCCCCAACCTACCTCCCCCCACCCAGGCCCTGTGTGAAGGGGTTGTAAAATTCTAGAGGAGAATCTCTTGCCACATGGCCCATAGAGAGACACAGGAAATTCTTCCAACTCACAGAATTGGGGAACCGAATGACATTTATGTTCTGGAGAAGGTATAAAAGATTGGTGAAGAATCCAGCTACGAACTGGTCCGCTTGGTACAATTTTGTGATACTCAGAAGAGACAATATAGCCATATTACCATAAAACTGTTTATATAATAGCCTCAGCTATGGGACTTGCATCCAAATGGTGGTATAAAATGTATTAATAAGGATAAAGCTATTTGTAATACATTGAGATGCTATGTACTGATGTTAATGGGATAGAATTGTATTTCTGTACCAAGCTTAACTCAGTCATCGGCACGCCCCCAGGGACACAGACAGGACCAGGCGTCATGTGACAAGCCTGTTCTATGTTCACTATAAAACCCCACCCTGATTTACTTTCTTTAGAACAGCTTACCTCAGAAGAGAGAGCCAAGGTTTGACCCCCAATTCCTCTACTGAAAGTTAACTATACCACATGGTTAAACTTCTAGACTATCGAGACCGACAGAATAAGAACAAGTCTTTGATATTAATTATTAGTCTGCAGCTAAGTAAATTATATCATTGAACGCGAAGACCAACGAAAGATCCATTCTATGACGACATTAATGAATGTCGCTTTGAAAGACCCATTCTAACCGAGAGAGAGAGAGAACTCTCCAACAGAACGACTCTCCAACAAGGATCCCGACGACACACTTAGCGTAAATATATATTGATTGCAATTGTTCCCGAATGAGTGAGCGTTCATGTGCAAAGGATTAGCATATCAATTGTTAATATTAATGAACTCTGTGTGCCTCCTCAGCTGACCTTTTATGACCATTTGTTTATCAAGACACCAGCCATGCCTATTTAGCCCACTCGGGCATATTACTCTACCAATTCTTTGTGACGAAAATTACTGTTTATATGCTTTCTGTGAATTACTTAGTTTAGTAAATTAATGATTTTAAGACAAATGATGTATGGATGACTTTAGTAAAGGCTGGATTCGTGCAGATACAACAATTTACGACGTTTGGAATGAGACTGGACGCGAGGTAAAATACACCATTTAAACCAGAAGATAATCGGCCTATACTATAATATAATATATAATGTTATAATATAGAAAAGTTATATTAGGAAAATTATAACTTTGTAATCTGAATATTTTCCTTGGTGCCCCGATCTCCTAGTTAATTATAGTTAAACAATTAATCAGTTTAATCGCGTGATAATAATTACAGGGAGTTATTTTGATAAACATGTCTTCAGTTTAATGGTGACCCAAAGACACGACAGTACTCTTAGTGCAATGTGGGTGACTCTTAAAAGTACTTTTGGTTGTGCATAGTGTAATCAATGGTATTGCCAAGGAACAGCACCCTCTTCAAAAGAAGTAGGAGCTGAAGATCTCCCACACACGCATTGCCTCCCGTGCTGCGTAGTTTGCCCCCATCCTTACAACATTCTGCAAAGCAGCAGACAAGTCCTCCGGCACACAGCTGCAGATCCCCTCTTGGTCCTAATGTCCAACCCCCTGAAGTTATGCAGGACACAGGTAGCCTTCATACACACCTGAATTGTCCCATGAGGCAGTCACAGATGGCCCTGGTCACTGAACTGTGCAGTGCCATACACGGTAATATAGGCAATCATACATACACTTAGGTTGGAGTCATTAAAACTCATTTTTCAACCACTCCACAAATGACTTGTTAATAACAAACTATAGTTTTGGCAAGTCATTTATCCAACAATTGTTTACAGACAGATTATTTCACTATCAGTTTGTCTCTGTGAATGGTTTGTCCTCTGACAAATCAATTGTAAATTTCGGTGTTCCTCAAGGTTCCGTTTTAGGACCACTATTGTTTTCACTATATATTTTACCTCTTGGGGATGTCATTCGAAAACATAATGTTAAATTTCACTGCTATGCGGACGACACACAGCTGTACATTTCAATGAAACATGGTGAAGCCCCAAAATTGCCCTCGCTAGAAGCCTGTGTTTCAGACATAAGGAAGTGGATGGCTGCAAACTTTCTACTTTTAAACTCAGACAAAACAGAGATGCTTGTTCTAGGTCCCAAGAAACAAAGAGATCTTCTGTTGAATCTGACAATTAATCTGGATGGTTGTACAGTCGTCTCAAATAAAACTGTGAAGGACCTCGGCGTTACTCTGGACCCTGATCTCTCTTTTGAAGAACATATCACGACTGTTTCAAGGACAGCTTTTTTCCATCTATGTAACATTGCAAAAATCTGAAACTTTCTGTCCAAAAATGACGCAGAAAAATTAATCCATGCTTTTGTTACTTCTAGGCTGGACTACTGCAATGCTCTACTTTCCGGCTACCCGGATAAAGCACTAAACAAACTTCAGTTAGTGCTAAATACGGCTGCAAGAATCCTGACTAGAACCCAAAAATTTGACAATATTACTCCAGTGCTAGCCTCCCTACACTGGCTTCCTGTTAAGGCAAGGGCTGATTTCAAGGTTTTACTGCTAACCTACAAAGCATTACATGGGCTTGCTCCTACCTATCTTTCCGATTTGGTCCTGCCGTCCATACCTACACGTACGCTACGGTCACAAGACGCAGGCCTCCTAATTGTCCCTAGAATTTCTAAGCAAACGGCTGGAGGTAGGGCTTTCTCCTATAGAGCTCCATTTTTATGGAATGGTCTGCCTACCCATGTAAGAGACGCAGACTCAGTCTCAACCTTTAAGTCTTTACTGAAGACTTATCTCTTCAGTAGGTCCTATGATTAAGTATAGTCTGGCCCAGGAGTGTGAAGGTGAACGGAAAGGCTGGAGCAACAAACCGCCCTTGCTGTCTCTGCCTTGCCGGTTCCCCTCTTTCCACTGGGATTCTCTGCCTCTAACCCTATTACAGGGGCTGAGTCACTGACTTACTGGTGTTCTTCCATGCCGTCCATGGGAGGGGTGCGTCACTTGAGTGGGTTGAGTCACTGACGTGGTCTTCCTGTCTGGGTTGGCGCCCCCCCTTTGGGTTGTGCCATGGCAGAGATCTTTGTGGGCTATACTCGGCCTTGTCTTCGGACGGTAAGTTGGTGGTTGTAGACATCCCTCTAGTGGTGTGGGGGCTATGCTTTGGCAAAGTGGGTGGGGTTATATCCTGCCTGTTTGGCCCTGTCCGGGGGTATCATCGGATGGGGCCACAGTGTCTTCTGATCCCTCCTGTCTCAGCCTCCAGTATTTATGCTGCAGTAGTTTGTGTCGGGGGGCTAGGGTCAGTCTGTTACATCTGGAGTATTCTCTTGTCTTATCCGGTGTCCTGTGTGAATTTAAATATGCTCTCTCTAATTCTCTCTTTCTCTTTTTCTTTCTTTCTCTCGGAGGACCTGAGCCCTAGGACCATGCCTCAGGACTACCTGGCATGATGACTCCTTGCTGTCCCCAGTCCACCTGGCCATGCTGCTGCTCCAGTTTCAACTGTTCTGCCTGCGGCTACGGAACCCTGACCTGTTCACCGGACGTGCTTGTTGCACCCTTGACAACTACTATGATTATTATTATTTGACCATGCTGGTCATTTATGAACATTTTAACATCTTTACCATGTTCTGTTATAATATCCACCCGGCACAGCCAGAAGAGGACTGGCCACCACCATAGCCTGGTTCCTCTCTAGGTTTCTTCCTAGGTTTTTGGCCTTTCTAGGGAGTTTTTCCTAGAGAGTTTTTCCTAGCCACCGTGCTTCTTTCACATGCATTGCTTGCTGTTTGGGGTTTTAGGCTGGGTTTCTGTACAGCACTTTGAGATTTCAGCTGATGTATGAAGGGCTATATAAATACATTTGATTTGATTTGATTTAAAATTCACTGTATCACAATTCCAGTGGGTCAGAAGTTTACATACAATCAGTTGACTGTGCCTTTAAACAGCTTGGAAAATTCCAGAAAACTATGTCATGGCTTTAGAAGCTTCTGACAGGCTAATTTACATAATTTGAGTCAATTGGAGAGGTGCCTGTGGATGTATTTCAAGGCCTACCTTCAAACTCAGTGCCTCTTTGCTTGACATCATTGGAAAATTAAAAGAAATCAGTCAAGACCTCAGAAAATAAATTGTAGACCTCCACAAGTCTGGTTCATCCTTGGGAGAAATTACCAAACACCTGAAGATACCATATTCATCTGTCCAAACAATAGTACGCAAGTAGAAACACCATGGTACCACGCAGCCGTCATACCTCTCAGGAAGGAGATGTGTTCTGTCTCCTAGAGATGAACGTACTTTGGTGCAAAAGTGCAAATCATTCTCAGAACAACAGCAAAGGACCTTGTGAAGATGCTGGAGGAAACAGGTACAAAAGTATCTATATCCACAGTAAAACGAGTCCTATGTCGACATAACCTGAAAGGCCGCTCAGCAAGGAAGAAACCACTGCTCCAAAACCGCCATAAAAAAGCCAGACTACGGTTTGCAACTGCACATGGGGACAATTATTGTACTTTTTGGAGAAATGTCCTCTGGTCTGATGAAACAAAAATAGAACTGTTTGGCCATAATGACCATCGATATGTTTGGAGGAAAAAGGGGGATTCTTGCAAGCCGAAGAACACCATCCCAACTGTGAAGCACGGAGGTGGCAGCATCATGTTGTGTGGGTGCTTTGCTGCAGGAGCGACTGGTGCACTTCACAAAATAGATGGCTTCATGAGGATGGAAAATTATGTGGATATACTGAAGCAACATCTCAAGACATCAGTCAGGAAGTTAAAGCTTGGTCATAAATGGGTCTTCCAAATGGACAATCACCCCAAGCATACTTCCAAAGTTGTGGCAAAATGGCTTAAGGACAACAAAGTCAAGGTATTGGAGTGGCCATCACAAAGCCCTGAACTCAATCCTATAGAAAAGGTATGGACAGAACTGAAAAGGCGTGTGCGAGCAAGGAGGCCTACAAGCCTGACTCAGTTACACCAGCTCTGTCAGGAGGAATAGGCCAAAATTCACCCAACTTATTGTGGGAAGCTTGTGGAAGGCTACCTAAAACATTTGACCCAAGTTAAACAATTTTAAGGCAATGCTACCAAATACTAATTGAGTGTATGTACATTTCTGACCCACTGGGCTGAAAGCTGAAATAAATAATTCTCTCTGCTATTATTCTGACATTTCACATTCTTAAAATAAAGTGTTAACTGACCTAAGACAAGGAATTTTTACTAGGATTAAATGTCAGGAATTGTGAAAACTGAGTTTAAATGTATTTGGCTAAGGTGTATGTAAACTTCCTACTTCAACTGTATGTGGACACCCTGTCAAATTAGAGTATTTGGATATTTCAGCCAAACACAGTGTAGAATTGCCCGCACTGAAGGAAACAGTGGCTTTCAACGTGGCACCGTAATAGAATGCCATCTTTCCAACAAGTCAGTTTGTCAAATTCCTGTCCTGCTAGAGCTGCCTCGGTCAACTGTAATTGCTGTTATTGTGAAGTGGAAACCTCTAGGGGCAACAACAGTTCAGCTGCGAAGTGATAAGCCACACAAGCTCACAGAACGTGACTGCAGAGTACTGAACTGCATAGTGTGTAAAAATTGTCTGTCCTCAGTTGCAACACTCCCTACCAAGTTCCAAACTGCTTGTGGAAGCTACGTCAGCAAAATAACTGTTCGCCGGGAGCTTCATGAAATGGGTTTACATGGCCGAGCAGCTGCACACAAGCCTAAGATCACAATGCGCATTGCCAAGTGTCAGCTGGAGTGGTGTAAAGCTCAATGCCATTGGACTCTGGAGCAGTGGAAACGCATTCTCTGGGGTGATGAATTACGCTTTACCATCTGGCAGTCCGACGGATGAATCTGGTTTTGGCGGAAGCCAGGAGAATGCTACCTGCCCTAATGCATAGTGCCAATTGTAAAGATTGGTGGAGGAAGAATAATGGTCTGGGGCTGTTTTTCATGGTTCGGGCTAGGCCCCTTAGTTCCAGTAAAGAGAAATCTTAACACTATAGCATACAATTACATTCTAGACGATTCTATGCTTCCAACTTTGTAGCAACAGTTTGGGGAAGGCCCTTTCCTTTTTTCAGCATGACAATGCCCCCGTGCAAAAAGCAAGATCCATACAGAAATGGTTTGTCGAGATCAGTATGGAAGAACTTGACTAACCTGCACAGAGCCCTGACCTCAACCCTGTCGACCATCTTTGGTATGAATTGGAACACAGACTGCGAGCCAGACCTAATGACCCAACATCAGTGCCCGACCACACTAATGCTCTTGTGGCTGAATGGAAGCAAGTCCCGGCAGCAATGTTCCAACATCTAGTGGAAAGCCTTCCCAGAAGAGTGGAGGCTATTATAGTAGCAAATGCCCATGATTTTGTAATGCCCACATACGATGCCTTCGGAAAAGTATTCAGACGCCTTGACTTTTTACACGTTTTTTTGGTTACAGCCCTATTATAAAATGTATGAAATAGTTTTTTTCCCTCATCAATCTACACACAATAATGTATAATAAAAAGAAACTGATATCACATTTACATAAGTGTTCAGACCCTTTACTCAGTACTATGTTGAAGAACCTTTGGCAATGATTACAGCCTCGAGTCTTCTTGGGTATGATGCTACAAGCTTGGCACACCTGTATTTGATGAGTTTCTCCCATTCTTCTCTGCAGATCCTTTCAAGCTCTGTCAGGTTGGATGGGGAGCGTTGCTGCACAGCTATTTTCAGGTCTCTCCAGAGATGTTCAATTGGGTTCAAGTCCAAGCTCTGGCTGGGCCACTCAAGGATATTCAGAGACTTGTCCTGAAGCCACTCCTGCTTTGTCTTGGCTGCGTGCTTAGGGTTGTTGTCCTGTTGGAAGGTGAAACTTCGCCCGGTCTAAGATCCTTAGCACTCTGGTAATCTTTTCCTCGATCCTGACTTGTTTCCTAATCCCTGGTGTCGAAAAAATATCCCCACAGTGTGATGCTGCTACCACCATGCTTCACCGTAGGGATAATGCCAGGTTTCCCCCAGACGTGACGCTTGGCATTCAGGCTTGGTTTCATCAGACCAGAGAATCTTGTTTCTCATTCATCTAGTAAATCCATGATTCAAATCGATTCCAATCTCACTTATCAGCATAGCAGGTATTCATAGGGTAGTGTCATAATGTTACCTCATCAGCTTAGCGTCACATCTCTCTTCCTCCTCAAGTGTGCTAATAGGATATCTGACATCTGTAATTATCATCGATGCAAGTCTATAAAGTGGTAGATCTGTTCTATGTTAGCTATTTGCTCCCCATTCTTAAGTTTTGTTTTTGCGTCTTTTACATTCGGTTTTGTAAACCAGTGTCAAACAGCTGAAAATACAATATTTTTGGTTATGGAAAATATATTTCACAACGATTTAGATGATACAATGATTCTCTACACTATACTTGCTTGTTTTGTCACACAAACTGAAATTAGGCAGACTGTTCGAAGTTTAGCAACCAGGAAATGGCAGAGTGATTTTTGCATATTGCACCTTTAATTCCATTCATTCTTATGGAGGATTGCTTCCTCTGAGGAGTACCAATATGAGGTACAAAACTGAAAGTAAAAGACGCAACAACAAAAAACATACTATCGGGAAGCAAATAGCGCACATTTAACAGATCTACCACATCTTAGACTTGCTTTCTATCAGAATGACAGATCTACGTATAACTAACATTTCTATGTGAATTTGGTCTGGTCGCCCAAAAACCTACATATTACCACTTTAAATCTTTCTAGAACAAAGTTATATGTTTATAAGTATCTTGTTATTGTAGTGGGGTCAGTAACATTAGTACTCTCTAAAGATTCTACTTCATGGAAAATATATTGCTCTCTAAGGGCATTCCACAGTGACTGCATTAGCGATAACTCATGGTCCAATGACTGCACGTGCTACCATAATCTGTAGACGGTTCTGATTGGAGAGTTGCCATTTGTGTCACCCAGCAGTAAAGAAGAAAACTATTAAATCCAGTTTTTAGATGGATCTTATTAATTAATTAAATATTTAATCAAAGGACTAATATTGGGCTAGGTGGGGGAGTACTAAAATGGAGGCGCAGTGGTTGTAGAACTGCTGCCCTGTCAGTCATAGTATTGTATGTATATGTAAATCATTGGAGCTAGCTCACATGTATAACAGGTGTGATAAAGTAATGTGAAGTGAAGAGAAAGGGTTCTACTGTAGCACCACTGTCTAGTGCAAAAACATCCTGTCTGGTGCACTGTCTAGTGCAAAAACATTGCCACTGATATCACTCAAGCTCATTATACAATTAATTTAGAAAAAATACAATTAAGTTCAGAGCCCTTGGCCTCTTGCTTGCCTGTAGGGCACAAACGACCTGCCATAAAAAAGATATACTGTACATGTCAAATGTTTGGACACACCTACTCATTCAAGGGTTTTTATTTATTTTTATTATTTTCTACATTGTAGAATCATAGTGAAGAGAATAAAACTGAAATGGAATCATGTGTTAACCCCTGTGCGGCCTCCGTCCCGTATGCGAAAAATCCTATCGCCATTAGCATAACAAAATGTAATAATTTTTTTTTTGCATTTTTTTTTTCAAATTATATCGTTTTATAGATACACCTCTCCTGAATCGAACCACGTTGTCGGATTTCAAAAAGGCTTTACAGCAAAAGCAAAACATTAGATTATGTTAGAGGAGTATATCGTAAAAGTAGCCACATAGCCATTTTCCGACCAACCACATGCATCACAAATAACCAAAAAACAGCTAAATGCAGCACTAACCTTTTACAAACTTCATCAGATGACACACCTAGGACATCATGTTACACAATGCATGCATTATTTTGTTCGATAAAGTTCATATTTATATATAAAAACAGCATTTTACATCGGCACGTAACGTTGACTAAATATTTTCCCTCAAATGCATCCGGTGAAACAGAACTACAATTTACTAAATTACTATTCGAAAACATTTTTAAAATGTAATATTGTCATTCTAAGATTTATAGATGAATATCTCTTGAAAGCACCTGTAATGCCAGATTTAAAAATAACTTTACTGGGTAATCACACTTTGCGATAAAAGGGGATGCGATACTCAGAACAATAGGCTAGCAATAGCAATAGGCTAGCCATCTTGGAACAATCACATATCAAATCTAGTCTTGTATACTATTGTCAATAATCCCTTACCTTTGATTATCTTCATCCTTAGGCACTTCCAGGAATCCCAGATCCACAACAAATCTATTTTCGTTTGAAAAAGTTCTTCCTTTATGTTCCATTAGCTTGTTGTTGTTAGCGCGTTCTGAAGGCTGAACCAAAAGCTCCGATGTGCGCAGGGCTACTCTTTCAATAAAATGAATTTTTTTCTTATTTAGGTTCGTTCAAACGTTGTATAACATAAATCTGTAGGGCCTTTTTCAACGAGAGAGCCAATAAGATTCGAGGGGGACGATTGCATTGTGTTTCAAAAAGTTTCGAAAGGGGAGGGTAACCAGGGGCGCCGGCGTCATAATGGTGATGGCCCTCTCCGTGTGACCACGTTCCACAGCGTGTCATTCATTCAGTTTTCACAGTAGGAGACTCAAATCACTTTGTAAAGACTGGGGACATCTAGTGGAAGCAATAGGAAGTGCTCAAGGAACCATAGCTCACGGTGTGATTAATAGGCAACGTGATGAAGTTGAGTTCGCAATTCAGAATTCCACTTCCTGTTTCGATCTGTCTCGGGGTTTTGACTGCCATATGAGTTCTGTTATACTCACAGACACCATTCAAACAGTTTTAGAAACTTTAGGGTGTTTTCTATCCACAAATATTAATTATATGCATATCCTAGCTTCTGAGTTTGAGTAGGAGGCCGTTTAAAATGGGCACGATTTTTTTTCAAAAATCGCTGTAGCGCCCCCTATCCTAGGGGAACGCCAAGAGGTTAAACAAATCTAAATATATTTTAGATTCTTCAAAGTAGCCACCCTTTGCCTGGATGACAGCTTTCCACACTCTTGGCATTCTCTCTATCAGCTTCATGAGGAATGCTTTTCCAACAGTCTTGAAGGAGTTCCCACATATGCTGAGCACTTGTTGACTGCTTTTCCTTCACTCGGCGGTCTGACTCATCCCAAACCATCTCAATTGGGTTGAGGTCGGATGATTGTGGAGGCCAGGTCATCTGATGCAGCACTCCATCTCTCTCCTTGGTCAAATAGTCCTTACACAACCTGGAGGTGTGTAGGGTCATTGTCCTGTTGAAAAAGTAATTATAGTCCCACTAAGCGCAAACCAGATGGGAGGGCGTATCGGAGCAGAATGTTGTGGTAGCCATGCTAGTTAAGTGTGCCTTGAATTCTAAATAACTCACTGACAGTGTCACCAACAAAGCACCCCCACACCATCACACCTCCTCTTCCGTTCTTCACGGAGGGAACCACATATGCGGAGATCATCTGTTCACCTACTCTACGTCTCACAGACATGGGGGTTGGAACCAAAAACATAACATTTGGACTCATCAGACCAAACAACAGATTTCCACTGGTCTAATGTCCATTGCTTGTGTGTCTTGGCCCATGCAAGTCTCTTCTTCTTATTGGTGTCCTTTAGTAGTTGTTTATTTGCAGCAATTTGACCATGAAGGCCTGATTCACACAGTCTCCTCTGAACAGTTGATGTTGAGATGAGTCTGTTACTTGAACTCTGTGAAGCATTTATTTGGGCCTCAATCTGAGGTGCAGTTAACTCTAATGAACTTATCCTCTGCATCAGTTGTAACTCTGGGTCTTCCTTTCCTGTGGTGCTCCTCATGAGAGCCAGTTTCAAGCAAGCATATATGTCACAAAAACCAAAACCACAGCTAAATGCAGCACTAACCTTTGATGATGTAAACTCTATGTAAACTATGTAAACTCTAATGTAGATTTATTTGGCAAAAGATGTCGTTCAATGGTAATATATATTTCTGTCTTCTAATGCCTCTTAAAGGGAAAGTTCAAAGTCATCAGATTACGTTACTGATTACATGGAGGCCTCAGAGCTATTGGAGACCGGTAGAGCTCTTTTTCTGTCTGTGAAGCCTGGCAGGATGGCAACATTGTCTTGGCTCTCTGTCCTGATTACTGGCCTCTCCTCTTGGCTGCTGGCCCACAGACATTTGGCTTCCCCACAGCAGACACCAAACTCTCTTTCTCTCGACCCCCTTCTGTCTCTCCCTCTGTCTCTCATTATTTAAGTTCTCTCTCCCTCCATCTTCTCTCTCTCCTCTCTCTCTCTGTTTCTCTTTCTCTTATTCTCTTTCTCTCTATTCTCCCCTTCTCTCTCTCCCCCCCCACTCTCTCCTCCCTTCTCCTCTCCTCCAGTCTTTCTTTCCTCTCGGTTTGGCTCTCCCACCAAAGAATCCTTTTTACCCCCATGCATACCCTTCTTTCCCTTATTCTCATTTGCCACTCGCTGGCTAGTTGCCTGAAGAACACTGCCGTTCTTTGTGTGCCCCAGTCAATCTGTTCCTTCATTTTTGTTCCTTCATTTTGGCTCAAACAGTTTGGTCTGTAGGAGGTGGGCTTCATGATAGGTTATGGACATCCGCACAATACAATAGCGTACACAGAAGTGTGGCAGGTTCTTTTATGCACGGATTGATAGCCTCTTTGATTTCAGTTGGGGTGGTTAGGGTTATTGGCTCGATTCAAAATGGTGGCGGGAATCACTGGCTCAAGTCAATTGCGGGGACGGCCTTGAAAGGTGCATACCGAGGGGCATATGACAGCTTATTGTCCACTGCTTTCAGTGTCTATATAATTGATGGCTCTCTCAGCTCTGCCAGCTCTGTGCACAGTGACATTGTATGTTTTGTGCTCTGCCTGGTTAATTGAACACATAATGGCCCTATTTGGATACGCTAATGAGAATGAAGCTTAACTACTGTCAGAGATGGAATCATTGCTAACCTCTGGAACACAATATGCTGGTAAAGGCCAGAAGGTGTAGTTGCAGGCATTAGCTGTAGAGGGTGTAACCCTTTGTCATTGTGTAGTCTACTCTATGACACTGGCATCATAAAAAGGCACCTCAGAATTGAATGTGTGGGGGGGGTAATTTTTTCATCCCTTTTTGAATTTGTGATCTTAACACTTGAGTCTTGTGTACCACTGGCAGAATTAGTTTTGATGAGGCAGGATAGATGTTAACATTTTCCTTCAGGCTGTGAGCACTCGTATTCTGACAGAAGTGTTCACTGGTCTTTTGTTTGGAAAGGGCTCTCTTTTATGGGTTGAAGGAAAGGTCAAGTCTGATTCAGGAATGTAATTCCAGGCTAAAGTAGTAGGAATGTGCACATATGTCAAAGTAAAGCAGTTCAAGTTAGCTTTTGAATGGGTGAACTGTTGACACTTGATTAATGAAATCAAATTCATTAATTTATTCACAATATTAATGATATCATTAATCCAAATTGGATCAGTGATGCAAGTCACATTTTTGCCCACAGAGTCAAACCTAAAGTTTAACTATTTGGGTATGGTAAACTAACTGCAAACCTGCTTGAACAGGTTATTTTATCATTAATATTAACTTTGCTGCCCTCTAAAGTTGATACAGTACTATGCTGCTATTTTCTACCAAAGAGTTTTTGTATTTGAATGTGTGTTCCTTGCCATCTTTGCTGACATTGATGTTTTTAAATGCAATCATTCAGAGCCTCTAAGGTCCACTCTGCAGGATTTATGCTGATTGGATGACCTTGTACTTACTGGCCCAATCTAAAATGTACCATTTCTCTAGGACCCCTTCACAAAACTTCTCACACAATCAATATGCTTGAGTAAATATCGAACAGCCTCACTGCATGTTCTATTAACATATTTCCAGAACCCAAGTCTACAGCCTAAATAATGAGTATATGACATTATAGGTCAGGTCATAGTGACCTTCATTTTTTTTCTATTGGTCATGTACCCAGGTTAACAGCTACAAATCAACAATTTTGTAAATGATTAGCATAATTAAATGCTCAAACATATCTGTGTGTTTAGTTAGGGGTGACACGTGTTGCTTTTAACACAATCACCGTGTTGGCACAACATGATTTGTGTACATTTTCCAACATGTCAATTCCTGCAATTAATGTGTTAAAAGCATTAATCCATCCAACATGTTAGATTATTGACCAATCACATTGCGTATCTGAAGTCGTCATGCATCTACACTTTTGAAACGGATGTGTTAAAAACAACTTATTTTTAACACATCTGTGTGTCTAGTTATGGATGACGCATGTTGTTTAAGACGATCAACAAATTGGCACATATAAACACATGATTTGTAAATTTTTGAACAGTGATTATGTTGAGACTAACATGTGTCATCCCTAACTAGACACATGGATGTTTTTAAAACATTTTATTCCACTTCTGTAAATGACTGGGGAAGACAAGTAGAAAAGTAGCCATTTATTTAATACAGTGCTCCATATTCAAAATCTTACATGAAACAAAGTTTGTCCATGCAAAATACTTTCTTGATAGATTTCAAATGTGTTAGTAAGATATTCAGTCCAGGGAAACCAACTCAGACAATGTTGTACCTGAGATACAGGAGAATGGACTGTTGATGGATATGGTAGCCATTTATTCCTTGTCAGAGACAGAAATGGTCTTCTACCATAGACCTGTTAAACTATAAATTAAGTAGGAATTGTAGTTACCAAACACTACCCCTCACTATTTAATTTCTGGGAAATGTGGGACGCCCCACCTCGCCAACAGCAAGTGAAATAGCAGAGCGCCAAATTCAAAACAACAAAAATCTCCTAATTCTAATTTCTCACACATACAAGTATTATACACAATTTTAAATATAGACTTCTCGTTAATCCAACCAGTGTCCGATTTCAAAAAGGCTAGGACAGCACCTAGACAAGAAAAACCACAGCCATTTTCCAAGCAAGGAGAGGCGTCACAAAAACCAGAAAAACAGCTCAAATAAATCACTAACCTTTGATGTTCATCAGATGGCACTCATATGACTTTGTTACACAATACATGTATGTTTTGCTCGATAAAGTTCATATTTATATCCAAAAACCCCATTTTACATTGTTGTGTAATGTTCAGAAATGTTTTGCCTCAAACTTCCGGTTGAATGAGCACATCAATTTACAGAAATACTCATCATAAATGTTGATAAAATATACAAGTGTTATGCACTGAATTATAGAAACTTCTCCTTAATGCAACCGCTGTCAGATTTCAAAAAAGCTTTACGGCGAAAGCACACTTTGTAATAATCTGAGTACAGCGCTCAGACACCAAAACAAGCCATACAGATACCCGCCATGTTGTGGAGTCAACAGAAGTCAGAAATAGCATTATAAATATTCACTTACCTTTGATCTTCATCGGAATGCACTCCCAGGTGTCCCAGTTCCACAATAAATGTTTGTTTTGTTCAATAAAGTTCATCTTTATGTCCAAATACATCCATTTTGTTCGCGTTTAGTCCAGCACTCCAAATTCACTTAGTGCGCGAGTTTAGTCAAGACGAAAAGTCGAAATAGTTACATTACAGTTCGTAGAAACATGTCAAACAATGTATAGAATCAATCTTTAGCATGTTTTTATCATAAATCTTCAATAATATTCCAACCGGACAATTCCTTTGTCTTTAGAATTGAAAGGAAAGGCAGCTTGCTCTCACGGCCGCGCGCATGATTGAGCTCATGCCAATTTTCCAGACACCTGATACAATCAACTCTTATTCTCTCCACATTCACAGTAGAAGCCTGAAACAACGTTCTAAAGACTGTTGACATCTAGTGGAAGCCTTAAGAAGTGCAATATGACCCCACAGACACTGTATATTGGATAGGCAATCACTTGGAAAAACTACAAACCTCAGATTTCCCACTTCCTGGTTGGATTTTTTTCTCCGGTTTTTGCCTGCCATATGAGTTCTGTTATACTCAGACATCATTCAAACAGTTTTAGAAACTTTGAAGTGTTTTCTATCCAAATCTACTAATTATATGCATATTCCAGCTTTTGGGCCTGAGTAGCAGGCATTTTACTTTGGGCATGTTTTTCATCCAAGCTACTCAATACTGCCCCCATTTCCCAGAGGATAAAGTTAATTTACCCCCTCAGATGCAAGAACTCAAGCAAACACAATTTTGGAGAACACTCCCAATATCATTGCTCGGAAGAATTAATGCCATTTAAATCGTCTTCCTCCCACAACTGCTTTACCTATTCCAGAACATCCCAGTATTCAACTGGACTCAATTATCAATCCATTCATCTGGGATTATAAAACACACAGGATGGGTAAACACCTCTTTAAATGCAAGATGGAAGGAGGATTGTCTCTCCCAAATGTTAGATTTTACTATTGGGCCGCTAACCTCCGTGCTGTTAAGTTTTTGCTGGATGAGGCACTTCCGTCATCCAGTTGGCTTAGTATGGAGCGTGAGAATTGCCACCCCTTCTCTATTGGCGCTGTGATTTTGTCGCCTGTCAAGTTGGCGATAGTAACAATCCTATTTATACATAGCACAGTCTGAATCTGGAAGCAAATTAAAGTCTACTTTGTCCTTAGACCAATATCATTCCTGCTCCTTATTGCCAGGAATCCCTCCTTTGCCCCCTCTAACCTTGATAACACCTTTTGAGCGATGGGGAGAACTAGGGATAAATACCATAGGGGATCTATATATAAAAGGGACCTTTGCCTCCTTTGATTTGTTGAGGGAAACCTATAATCTTCCCAGAAGTAACTTTTTCAGACACCTACAGATTAGAGACTGTTAGAAAACATCTTCCGACATTTGGGAAGGCTAAACTTCCATATTTGACGGATGCATAAAAATATGCCCCACCTCAGGCACACTAATATCTGGTCAATATGACGCTTTTCAATCTGTTAATATTTGTACATTTTAGTCATTTAGCAGACGCTCTTATCCAGAGCGACTTACAGTAATGAATGCATACATTTCATTTCATGCATTTAATTGTTTTTTTTGTTTTTGTTTTTGCACTGGCCCCCCGTGGGAATCGAACCCACAACCCTGACGTTGCACACACCATGCTGACGTTACACACACCATGCTGGCGTTGCAAACACCATGCTCTACCAACTGAGCCACAGGGAAGACACACCTTCTGTTAACACACCTTCTACAGATGCCATTAAGGCAAAGTGGGAGGAAGCGCTAGGGACTGCCATTTCTGTGGCAGACTGGGAAGATAGCTTGGAGTATATCCACACCTGCTCCATAAACTCCAGACATTGTCTCACACAATTCAAGGTATTACACTATTCCAAAACTAAGCTGCATAGGATATTTCCTGATACATCTGCTATGTGTGATAAATGTCATGCTGCGCAGGGTACACTGCTTTGCCCTATGCTCTAACCTGTATGGTTATTGGTGTGGAATGTTTAGGATCCTCGCTGAAATTCTGGACAGTTCAATTGACCCAGAACCACTTCTGATCATCCTGGGAGTGTCTGAAACCCTTAACAGATTAACCAACTCCCCAAAACAACTCATCTGTTATAGTCTAATTTCTGCAAAAAAATGTATCTTGTTGTTTTGGAAAAGGAAGGAAGCTCCCTCTACCATCCCCGACGAATTGAGGCTGTTCTCAATATTAGGAAGGTGGTCTTAATGTTTTGTACACTCAGTGCCCAGCATCTTAAGAATAGGCGTCCTGTCAACGGGACAGTTGTAAATCATGCAGTGCCTTATGTCAAGATCGCAGATTTTAAGAGAAACAACAAATGTCGGTACATATAAGTGTCTTATACTGGCTGAAAGCTTACATTATTGTTAATATAACTGCACTGTCCAATTTACAGTAGCTATTATTGAGGAATAATGTCATGCTATTGTTTGAGGAGAACTCCTAACAACAAAACAGTTTTCACCACGATAGGTTTGATCAATTCAACTCTGAAGGTGAAATGTGTACTTACATTCTGAAATCTTCCTCTTTATCATCCAAAGGGTCCCAGAGATGACATGAAGTGTCATTTGTTAGATCAAATCCTTTTTCATATCTTAAAAAGGTCCATATAGCATGCATGATCGATTTTGTATTTCCACTCGTTCCAATTGCAAAGAAAGGAATCTGTGAATCTCACCCTAAACGTTGTTTCAACGAGTTAAATCATGTTTGTATGTATTCCTCAGAGATCCTAGAACGTAACAAGACTTCACTACATCATTAGGGGTGTAATAAATCCTATAGGACGCCATATTTGGTCAGAGAGCGACACTTTCATGGCACGCCGATGATGCAGGCGGTCATCACTTGAATGACTATCTTTGTCAAATAAGCACCAATTGGGGTCAAACAAAGCTAGCTAGATAGCCAATGAGCTGGGCTTTACGGGAGTATCCGTAAACCATGTATATGTTGTAAAATGTAGCTAATATCCTTGTACAACAGCATGCCTTTTCCTTTTGGACAAAAATAAGGATATTTAGAGTTATGAAAAGTGGTTGTTTTGCAAATGTTGAACTTATAATATGGCTACCAATACTTGGAAAGCTAAATCAAAGTCTAAGTATACAGATTTGATGATATTCTTGCAGAAAAATGTAATATGAATGTGAATGTCTCCTTCATGATTTGCCCAAATGTACCTCGGGACACACTAAAAGTGTTGTAGTTCACTCATAGATCATGTTCTGAAACTTTGCACATACACTGCTGCCATCTTGTGAACACTATCGGAATTAACCCAAGAGTTATGGCTAGAACAGAGACCTTTCCCTTGCATTTCAAAGATGGTGGTAGGGGAAAAAATGTTTGGGTTTTTTCTTTGTATTTTCTTCTACCAGATATATTGTTATATTTTCCTACAATGAGGGGGGAAAAGTATTTGATCCCCTGCTGATTTTGTACGTTTGTCCACTAACCTGTTATGGCTAGGGGGCAGTATAGCTGTAAAATAGTCATATGTTTGAAAAGTGTAAGTTTTCGGATTTAGAGGAGTTTGAATTTCGCGCCCCGCCCATCATTGGATATTGGAGCAATCGTTCCGCTAGCGGAACGTGTAGATGTAAGAGGCTAAAGAAGAAATTATCAGTCTATAATTTTAATGGTAGGTATATTTGAACAGTGAGAGACAGAATAACAAAGCAATCCAGAAAAACGCATGTCAAAAATGTTATAAAATGATTTGCATTTTAACCTCTTACATCTAGATGTTCCGCTAGCGGAACACCTGCTCCAATATCCAATGATGGGCGTGGCGCGAAATACAAATTCCTCTAAAATCCGAAAACTTAAATTTTTCAAACATATGACTATTTTACAGCTATTTAAAGACAAGACTCTCGTTAATCTAACCACACTGTCCGATTTCAAAAAGGCTTTACAACGAAAGCAAAACATTAGATTATGTCAGCAGAGTACCCAGCCAGAAATAATCAGACACCCATTTTTCAAGCTAGCATATAATGTAACAAAAACCCAGAAGACAGCTAAATGCAGCACTAACCTTTGATGATCTTCATCAGATGACACACCTAGGACATTATGTTATACAATACATGCATGTTTTGTTCCTCTACTTCCGGTTTGGAGCGAGCAGTCGCACTACGCTTCACTCCACAGGTAATATTACACTTCACTACATTACAACGGTTTTTGATTTGTTTGATCTGAGCAATTTTTTCTTAGCTAGCTACATAGCCGTCTTTGTATCAAAGATAATCGTGTAGCTTAGAGTAATTATCGAAGTTAGCTATCTTCGTCCTCCTAACGTAGTCATCACTGCTAGCTAGCTAGTCAACACTGCTAGCTAGCCAACCAGCCAACTTCGACCGACTAGCAGCACTGTAGAATCTATTACATTACAACGGAACGACTTGACTAGTGTAGTGTTAGTGAGCCAGCTACATAGTTGTCTTTGCTGTCTTTGCATCTAAGATAATTGTGTAGTTTAGAGTAATTATTAGTAACTAGCCAGCCGCGACGTGAAGCCAGACTTAGTCAACACACCTAGTCTTCATTAACCCACTGCTAGCTAGCTAGCCAACCGTTACCGACTAGCAGCGCTGTAGACACTAATACTTTACAACGGAACGACTTGATTTGTGTAGTGTTAGTGAGCCAGCTACATAGTTGTCTTTGCTGTCTTTGCATCTAAGATAATTGTGTAGTTTAGAGTAATTATTAGTAACTAGCCAGCCGCGACGCCAGACGTAGTCAACACACCTAGTCATCATTAACCCACTGCTAGCTAGCTAGCCAACAGCTAGCCAACCGTTACCGACTAGCAGCCCTGTAGATACTAATACTTTACAACGGAACGATTTGACTAGTGCAGTGTTGGCTAGCTAGCTACATAGTTGTCTTTGTCATAGCTTGATAATTGTGTAGTTTAGTAATTACCGAGGTTAGCTAGCCAGCTATTGCCGTCCCCCGCGACGCCATTTTTCCAAACCCAGCCAACTATTACCGACGAGTAACACTGTAGAAACTAAATACATTACAAAGGAACGTCTTGATTAGTGTTATGTTAGCTAGCTACAAAGTTGCTTTTGTATCATGACAAGGTGTAGTACTGAAACTATCGAGGTCACCAAGCCAGCTACACCTAGCCAGCTACACGTTCAAACAAAGTCAACAACGCAGCCACTGCTAGCTAGCCTACTCCACCAGCCAGCAGTACTGTATCATTTTCGTCATTTTAGTCAATAAGATTTTTGCAACGTAAGCTTAACTTTCTGAACATTCGAGACGTGTAGTCCACTTGTCATTCCAATCTTCTTTGCATTAGCGTAGCCTCTTCTGTAGCTTGTCAACTATGTGTCTGTCTATCCCTGTTCTCTCCCCTCTGCACAGGCCATACAAACGCTCCACACCGCGTGGCCGCTGCTACTCTAACCTGGTGGTCCCAGCGCGCACGACCCACGTGGAGTTCCAGGTCTCCGGCAGCCTCTGGAACTGCCGGTCTGCGGCCAACAAGGCTGAGTTCATCTCAGCCTATGCTACCCTCCAGTCCCTAGACTTCCTGGCGCTGACGGAAACATGGATCACCACAGATAACACTGCTACTCCTACTGCTCTCTCTTCGTCTGCCCACGTGTTCTCGCATACCCCTAGAGCATCGAGCCAGCGGGGTGGTGGCACTGGAATCCTCATCTCTCCCAAGTGGACATTCTCTCTTTCTCCCCTGACCCATCTGTCTATCTCCTCATTTGAATTCCATGCTGTCACAGTTACCAGCCCTTTCAAGCTTAACATCCTCATCATTTATCGCCCTCCAGGTTCCCTTGGAGAGTTCATCAATGAGCTTGACGCCTTGATAAGTTCCTTTCCTGAGGATGGCTCACCTCTCACAGTTCTGGGTGACTTTAACCTCCCCACGTCTACCTTCGACTCATTCCTCTCTGCCTCCTTCTTTCCACTCCTCTCCTCTTTTGACCTCACCCTCTCACCTTCCCCCCCTACTCACAAGGCAGGCAATACGCTTGACCTCATCTTTACTAGATGCTGTTCTTCCACTAATCTCATTGCAACTCCCCTCCAAGTCTCCGACCACTACCTTGTATCCTTTTCCCTCTCGCTCTCATCAAAAACTTCTCACTCTGCCCCTACTCGGATGGTATTGCGCCGTCCCAACCTTCGCTCTCTCTCTCCCGCTACTCTCTCCTCTTCCATCCTATCATCTCTTCCCTCTGCTCAAACCTTCTCCAACCTATCTCCTGATTCTGCCTCCTCAACCCTCCTCTCCTCCCTCTCTGCATCCTTTGATTTTCTCTGTCCCCTATCCTCCAGGCCGGCTCGGTCCTCCCCTCCTGCTCCGTGGCTCGACGACTCACTGCGAGCTCACAGAACAGGGCTCCGGGCAGCCGAGCGGAAATGGAGGAAAACTCGCCTCCCTGCGGACCTGGCATCCTTTCACTCCCTCCTCTCTACATTTTCCTCTTCTGTCTCTGCTGCTAAAGCCACTTTCTACCACTCTAAATTCCAAGCATCTGCCTCTAACCCTAGGAAGCTTTTTGCTACCTTCTCCTCCCTCCTGAATCCTCCTCCCCCTCACCCCCTCCTCCCTCACTGCGGATGACTTCGTCAACCATTTTGAAAAGAAGGTTGACGACATCAGATCCTTGTTTGCTAAGTCAAGCGACACCGCTGGTCCTGCTCACACTGCCCTACCCTGTGCTTTGACCTCTTTCTCCCCTCTCTCTCCAGATGAAATCTCGTGTCTTGTGACGGCCGGCCGCCCAACAACCTGCCCACTTGACCCTATCCCCTCCTCTCTTCTCCAGACCATTTCCGGAGACCTTCTCCCCTACCTCACCTCGCTCATCAACTCATCCTTGACCGCTGGCTACGTCCCTTCCGTCTTCAAGAGAGCGAGAGTTGCACCCCTTCTGAAAAAACCTACACTCGATTCCTCCGATGTCAACAACTACAGACCAGTATCCCTTCTTTCTTTTCTCTCCAAAACTCTTGAACGTGCCGTCCTTGGCCAGCTCTCCTGCTATCTCTCTCAGAACGACCTTCTTGATCCTAATCAGTCAGGTTTCAAGACTGGGCATTCAACTGAGACTGCTCTTCTCTGTGTCACGGAGGCTCTCCGCACTGCTAAAGCTAACTCTCTCTCCTCTGCTCTCATCCTTCTAGACCTATCTGCTGCCTTTGATACTGTGAACCATCAGATCCTCCTCTCCACCCTCTCCGAGCTGGGCATCTCCGGTGCGGCCCATGCTTGGATTGCGTCCTACCTGACAGGTCGCTCCTACCAGGTGGCGTGGCGAGAATCTGTCTCCGCACCACGTGCTCTCACCACTGGTGTCCCCCAGGGCTCTGTTCTAGGCCCTCTCCTATTCTCGCTATACACTAAGTCACTTGGCTCTGTCATATCCTCACACGGTCTCTCCTATCATTGCTATGCAGACGACACACAATTAATCTTCTCCTTTCCCCCTTCTGACAACCAGGTGGCGAATCGCATCTCTGCATGTCTGGCAGACATATCAGTGTGGATGACGGATCACAACCTCAAGCTGAACCTCGGCAAGACGGAGCTGCTCTTCCTCCCGGGGAAGGACTGCCCGTTCCATGATCTCGCCATCACGGTTGACAACTCCCTTGTGTCCTCCTCCCAGAGTGCTAAGAACCTTGGCGTGATCCTGGATAACACCCTGTCGTTCTCCACTAACATCAAGGCGGTGACCCGATCCTGTAGGTTCATGCTCTACAACATTCGCAGAGTACGACCCTGCCTCACACAGGAAGCGGCGCAGGTCCTAATCCAGGCACTTGTCATCTCCCGTCTGGATTACTGCAACTCGATGTTGGCTGGGCTCCCTGCCTGTGCCGTCAAACCCCTACAACTCATCCAGAACGCCGCAGCCCGTCTGGTGTTCAACCTTCCCAAGTTCTCTCACGTCACCCCGCTCCTCCGCTCTCTCCACTGGCTTCCAGTTGAAGCTCGCATCCGCTACAAGACCATGGTGCTTGCCTACGGAGCTGTGAGGGGAACGGCACCTCCGTACCTTCAGGCTCTGATCAGGCCCTACACCCAAACAAGGGCACTGCGTTCATCCACCTCTGGCCTGCTCGCCTCCCTACCTCTGAGGAAGCACAGTTCCCGCTCAGCCCAGTCAAAACTGTTCGCTGCTCTGGCACCCCAATGGTGGAACAAGCTCCCTCACGATGCCAGGACAGCGGAGTCAATCACCACCTTCCGGAGACACCTGAAACCCCACCTCTTTAAGGAATACCTGGGATAGGATAAAGTAATCCTTCTAACCCCCCCCCCCTTTAAAAGATTTAGATGCACTATTGTAAAGTGGTTGTTCTACTGGATATTATAGGTGAATGCACCAATTTGTAAGTCGCTCTGGATAAGAGCGTCTGCTAAATGACTTAAATGTAAATGTAAATGTAAATGTAAAATGTAAATGTTCATATTTATATCAAAAAACAGCTTTTTACATTAGCATGTGACGTTCAGAACTAGCATACCCCCGCAAACTTCCGGGGAATTTACTAACAATTTACTAAATTACTCACGATAAACATTCACAAAAAGCATAACAATTATTTTAAGAATTATAGATACAGAACTCCTCTATGCACTCGATATGTCCGATTTTAAAATAGCTTTTCGGATGAAGCACATTTTCAATATTCTAAGTACATAGCCCAGCCATCACGGGCTAGCTATTTAGATACCCGGCAAGTTTAGCCTTCACCAAAATCACATTTACTATAAGAAAAATGGTCTTACCTTTCCTGTTCTTCGTCAGAATGCACTCCCAGGACTTCTACTTCAATAACAAATGTTGGTTTGGTCCCAAATAATCCATTGTGATATCCAAACAGCGGCGTTTTGTTCAAGCGTTCTAGAAACTATCCCATTGGTAAAGTCGGGTCGCGCGCATGGCACATTTCGTGACATAAAATGTCTAAATATTCCATTACCGTACTTCAAAGCATGTCAACCGCTGTTTAAAATACATTTTTATGCAATTTATCTCGTAACAAAGCGATAATATTCCGACCGGGAATCTGCCTATCGCTAAAAAGAGGGAAAAACAGAAAGGCGGGGGTGGCCAGTGCACGCGCCCAAGCCTTTTGTCTGCTGATAGACCACTTAGCAAAAGCGCTCGTGTGTTTCAGCCAGGGCTTTGAATTACGTCATTCAGGTTTTTCCTGGGCTCTGAGAGCGCATTGGAGCTGTAGGAAGTGTCACGTAACAGCAGAGATCCTTTGTAATGAATAGAGATGACAAAGAAGGGCAAGAAATGGTGAGACAGGGTACTTCCTGTACAGAATCTTCTCACGTTTTGGCCTGCCAAATGAGTTCTGTTATACTCACAGACACCATTCAAACAGTTTTAGAAACTTTGGAGTGTTTTCTATCCAAAGCTAATAATTATATGCATATTCTAGTTTCTGGGCAGGACTAATAATCAGATTAAATCGGGTACGTTTTTTATCCAGCCGTGAAAATACTGCCCCCTAGCCATAAGAGGTTAATGAGGGAACTAAGTATTTGACCCCCTCTCAATCAGGATTTCTGGCTCCCAGGTGTCTTTTATACAGGTAACGAGCTGAGAATAGGAGCGCACTCTTAAAGGGAGTGCTCCTAATCTCAGCTTGTTACCTGTATAAAATACACCTTTCCACAGAAGCAATCAATCAGATTCCAAACTCTCCACCATGGCCAAGACCAAAGAGCTCTCCAAGGATGTAAGGGACAAGATTGTAGACCTACACTAGGCTGGAATGGGCTACAAGACCATCGCCAAGCAGCTTGGTGAGAAGGTGACAACAGTTGATTATTCGCAAATGGAAGAAACACAAAAGAACTGTCAATATCCCTCGGCCTGGGGCTCCATGCAAGATCTCCCCTCTGGGAGTTGCAATGATCATGAAAACGGTGAGGAATCAGCCCAGAACTACATGGGAGGATCTTGTCAATGATCTCAAGGCAGCTGGGACCATAGTCACCAAGAAAACAATTGGTAACACACTACGCCGTGAAGGGCTGAAATCCTGCAGCGCCCGCAAGGTCCCCCTGCTCAAGAAAGCACATATACATGCCGTCTGAAGTTTGCCAATGAACATCTGAATTTCAAAACGGAGGAAACAATAATAAGAAAGTTGAATTTAGCATAACACAGTATTATAGTAATTTACTTTGAAAATAATGTAAGGTACAGTGCAGGAAAAAAGTATTTCATCCCCTGCTGATTTTGTACGTTTGCCCACTTACAAAGAAATGATCAGTCTATAATTTTAATGGTAGGTTTATTTGAACAGTGAGAGACAGAATAACAACAAAAAAATCCAGAAAAACGCATGTCAAATGTTATAATGATTTGCATTTTAACTTCTTTGGGCTATGTGGGACGTTAGGGTGCACCACAGGTGGCACGCTATCAACAGCAGGTGCATTTCAAGAGCGGCAAATTTGAAACCAAATAAATGTCAAAATTCAAGTTTTTCAAACATACAACTATCTGGCACCCTTTGAAAGATAAACATCTCCTTAATCTAACCACGTTTTCCGATTTCAAAAAGGTTTTACGGCGAAAGCATAAAGTTAGGTTATGTTAGGAGAGTACATTGACAATAGCTGTGTGTAGTGTATTGTCAATTCAAAGACAGGCGTCACCAAAACCATAAAATCAGCTAAAATTATGCACTAACCTTTTACAATCTCCATGAGATGACACTCCTAGGACAGTATGTTAGACAATGCATGCATTTTTAGTTCTATCAAGTTCATATTTATATCTAAAAACAGTGTTTTACTATGGCGTTGATGTTCAGGAAATCGTTTCCCTCCAATACCGGCAGTCAAGTCATGACAACAAAATAATTAATTAATATTAGAAAACATTGGTAAAATATTATATTGTCATTCAAAGAATTATAGATTTACATCTCTTGAACGCAATGGACTTGCCAGATTTAAAATTAACCTTACTGGGAAATCACACTTTGCAATAATCTGAGCACTGCGCCCAGAGAAAAACGCATTGCGATACAGACTAACCGCCATGTTGGAGAGATCTAAAATCGAAAATACTATGTAAATAATCCATTACCTTTGATTCTCTTCATCAGATGTCACTTCCAAAGAATCCCAGGTCCATAACGAATGTAGTTTTGTTCAAAAAAGCTCATCATTTATGTCCCAAAACCTCCGTGTTGTTAGCACATGATCTAAGCCAGCCGGACTTCACTTCACATCACGAACGGAAAAAATATATTTCCGTTCGTTCAAACATGTCAAACGTTGTATCGCATAAATCATTAGGGCCTTTTTTAACCAGAACATGAATAAAATTCAAGGCCGACCATGAGAGTACCCACCATCAAATCGCACGCCAGGTGTCTAATGGGCCATCGCCGTTCCAAAGCTCTTCTTCAGTCAGATCTCACTGTAGAAGACTCAAAACACTTTGTAAAGGCTGGGGACATCTTGTGGAAGCAATAGGAAGTGCCAAAATATTCCTCCTTCCCTTTGTTTTTCAATGGGATAGGCTTAAAGTCAATTCAACACATCAGGTATCCACTTCCTGTCAGAATCTGTCTCAGGGTTTGCCAGCCAAATGAGTTCTGTTATACTCAAGACACCATTCAAACAGTTTTAGAAACTTTAGGGTATTTTCTATCCATATATAATAAGTATATGCATATTCTAGTTACTGGGTAGGTGTAGGAGGCAGTTAAAAATGGGCACATATTTTTTCCAAAATTCTCAATGCTGCCCCCTAGCCCGTAGAGGTTAATGAGGGAAATAAGTATTTGACCCCTCTGCAAAACAGGACTTAGTACTTGGTGGCAAAACCATTGTTGGCAATCACAGAGGTCAGACGTTTCTTGTAGTTGGCCACCAGGTTTGCACACATCTCAGGAGGGATTTTGTCCCACTCCTCTTTGCAGATCTTCTCCAAGTCATTAACCTCTTGTCGGTCGCCTAGGATAGGGGGCGCTATAGCGAATTTGGAAAAAAATTCGTGCCCATTTTAAACGGCCTTCTACTCAAACTCAGAAGCTAGGATATGCATATAATTAATACTTGTGGATAGAAAACACCCTAAAGTTTCTAAAACTGTTTGATTGGTGTCTGTGAGTATAACAGAACTCATATGGCAGTCAAAACCCCGAGACCGATCGTAACAGGATGTGGAATTCTGAATTGCGGACTCAACTTCATCACTTTGCCTATAAATCACACCGTGAGCAATGGTTCATTGAGCACTTCCTATTGCTTCCACTAGATGTCCCCAGTCTTTACAAAGTGGTTTGAGTCTCCTACTGTGAAAACTGACAGAATGAGAGGCTGTAGAAAGTGGTCACATGAGGAGGGCCATCACCATTATGACGCCTGCGCCCCTGGCTACCCTCCCCTTTCGAAACGTTTAGAAACACAATGCAATCGTCCCCCTTTAATCTTATTGGAGTTCTGGTTGAAAAAGGCCCTAAAGATTTATGTTATACAACGTTTGACATGTTTGAACGAACCTAAATTAATAAAAAATGCATTTTATTGAAAGAGGAGTCCCGCGGCCGACGGAACATTTGGAGCAGCCTTCAGAACGCGCTAACAAGAACTAGCTATTGGGACGTAAAGGATTAACTTTTTCGAACGAAAATACATTTGTTGTGGACCTGGGATTCATGGAAGTGCTTTCTGATGAAGATAATCAAAGGTAAGGGATTATTGACAATAGCATACAAGAGTAGATTTGATATGCGATTGTTCCAAGATGGCACTGACCTGTAACGGTAGGCTATTTTTCTGAGTATCGCATCCCCTTTTATCGCAAAGTGTGATTACCCAGTAAAGTTATTTTTAAATCTGGCATTACAGGTGCTTTCAAGAGATATTCATCTATAAATCTTAGAATGACAATATTACATTTTAAAAATGTTTTCGAATAGTCATTTAGTAAATTGAATCCTACAGACGAAGAACCGTATATGTGACATTTTTCAAAAAAAAGAGATATACATGAAAAATCATTATTGGACACCCTTTTTCTATAGTGAACCGGTTTCACAAGCTTTCCACGCGCTAATTAACAATATTTTTACATTTAAAGATAGGCTCTCGTGGAATAACCGTTTATGTGCACCACTCAGAATGGACGGATAAGCGCACACCTTTTCTGTTGCTGATGAAAATCGCCGGAATGTGGGAAAGAAACGTAAAACAAAACTAAAAGAATGGAAAGACAGGCAAAGGAAGATCTTACGGAATGCGGGAAAACCCTATACAAATCGTAAGGGTCAAGAAAAAACTGTGAAAAGCTGTCCAAAAGAGGTATGTGGAAGAACCGTATATCAAACAATCAAGCTAGCTAGCTATAGAGTACAGTAACTAACATGTATGTTCTGGGTTGTCTAATTTGTAACTATAGAGAAAACATATTAGCTAAAGTTCGTTGGCTACTAATTTATACACTATCGTTACAAATGTTATTGCTCGATTATAGAAGAAACATAGCTAGCTACTTTTTCTCCATCCACCGGATGATTCGACATGGCTACAGTAGCTAGCTAGTTATATGCAACGTTACACTGTATCCTGCAGGGAAGAGCGTGTTCCACGACGTGCAGAAAGGATTGTGGAAAGTTGACTGATGAGCGCAAGCTGCATCTGTTCAACAGTTTCTACACTGTCCCATACGAGAAACAACAAGCGTTGATTCTCTCCGGCTTAGAACAGGTTAGAAACAGGACAAAACTCCTATTATAATAGCTATATTGAACACTTGCATAGTTTAACTTTGACAGTAATGATACGTACATTAACGTTAACTCTAAAAGTGCAGTGTTACACAATGGTGCAATACAAACTCATTCTGTGCATAGGTTGGGAGTGTGTGAAAGATGGGGGTCCTGATCAAGCAATACCCTGAATGTGCTACAGTATATGTTTTACTATCAATAAATGTATATGTTCTACAAAGAGAAGAATACCACATCATCTGCAAAATTCTGGGTTTATAGGGACATTTTCAAACAGCAGAGTCTCAATTTCGGCCAACCCAGGAGTGACACCTGTGGCAAATGTGACGCATTCTTCACTAAGATGTCAGCAGCAACATCTGAAGAGGAGAAGAGGAAGATTGCAGTTGAAAGTGAGTTGCACCATCGAAAAGCCGAAAAGGCCTACACACAGCTTCAAAATGACACTGAGTGGGCTAAAGCCAATGCTGACTGCCATGTCATTTCTGTGGATCTATAGGGGGTGATGTACACCCCTAATCTGACCCACTCCAATGTCTACTATCAGCGGCAGCTGTCAAATTTTAACCTTTGCATCCAGGAACTTGGAAAAGAAGATCCTGCATACATGTGTGTTTGGCATGAGGGGATTGCACACCGAGGGTCCATTTAGGTAGCAAGCTGCATATTGAAGTGGGTGAAGACAAAATTCACGCCACTCACCAAACCAGAGGTGCACAAGTTGATCATCTTCAGTGACAGATGCTGTGGGCAGAATAACAACTGGCGGATGCTCAATCTGATGTCGATGCTCGTCTCTATGGGTTACTTTACCCAAGTTGAGCAGAAGTTCATGGTCTCTGGTCATTCTTTTCTTCCTTGTGATCGATCTTTTGCCACCATCGAGAAGAGGTGCAAGGAGTCAGTCCTTCATACACCTGATGATGTTTCAAAGATGATACTTGAAGCACAACCAGCGAAACCATTCAAGGTGATGAGGATGCAATGTGAAGACTTCAGGCACCTTCCAGATTCTGTCCTCAAGCGACCAGCTGGACTACAGATCACCTCAGTGAGGTGGTTAAAAGTCACAGGTATTGCACAGAAAATAGTTTACTATCACCACATTTAGCATTAACTCTAAGCAGTTAACTTATTTACGGCTGTCACCTCAGTACAGAAGGACATTTCTTGCCTTTAGCATGGGTTTAACGCAATTCAAAACTTAATTGCTGATCATCGTGTTAAACGCAAAGAGAATGGTTTTCTGAACGTTTTGTAATATTGACCTTATGGACCTGCATAATGGACATGCATATTGGCACATCACATTGATCCATATTTGATATGTACAAGTTGTGCTTCTTTTGATTGAATTAATTTAATTGTATTCTATTTTTGTAGTTATTCTATGGTATGTTCACATTGAGGGCTTCATTTTAAATGAGACTAAGATTTCATGACTCAACTTTTAAGAAAAGTCATCAGTGCTAAAGTTGATAGACCACCTTTAAATGAACCTCCATACAAATTAATTAACTATATATTGCATTTAAGTTATTTACATGAAGGGCATCTGTACTTGAAAGTACTTAAAACATCATATCAGGTGTTAAAAAAGGACATCTTACAAGTGTCATGCAAAATGTCACATATACTGTTCTTCCACAAACTGAAATCATCGCTGGAGATATACTGTTCTTCCACATTCTAAAAATTAAAACAGCAATAAAAGAAGTATTTTTTGAAATAACAAAAAAATATCAATTGTTGTTGGAAGATATGAGTATGGTGAATTATTTGTCAACCATAAAACACCTAATGTGGTACACACAATTAATAATATATAAATAACTGATTATCTTAAAATGGAAAAATTGTCACATATATGGTTCTTCGTCTGTAGGATTCAATTGTAGCGCTGTTTCACCGGATGCATTTGAGGGAAAATAGTTAGTCAACGTCACGCGCCGATGTAAAATGCTGTTTTTATATGTAAATATGAACTTTATCGAACAAAAGAATGCATGCATTGTGTAACATGATGTCCTAGGAGTGTCATCTGATGAAGATTGTAAAAGGTTAGTGCTGCATTTAGCTGTTTTTTGGTTATTTGTGATACATGTGGTTGGTCGGAAAATGGCTATGTGGCTACTTTTACGATATACTCCTCTAACATAATCTAATGTTTTGCTTTTGCTGTAAAGCCTTTTTGAAATCGGACAACGTGGTTCGATTCAGGAGACGTGTATCTATAAAACAATATAACATAGTCCTATATTTGAAAAAATATATATATTACATTTTGTTATGCTAATGGCGATAGGATTTTTCGCTGGATGTCCGCTGGATGTCCGTCCTGCATACGGGACGAGCCCGATAAGAGGTTTTAAGGTTTCAAGGCTGACGTTTGACAACTCGAACCTTCAGCTCCCTCCACAGATTTTCTATGGGATTAAGGTCTGGAGACTGGCTAGGTCACTCCAGGACCTTAATGTGCTTTTTCTTGAGCCACTCCTTTGTTGGCTTGGCCATGTGTTTTGGGTCATTGTCATGCTGGAATACCCATCCACGACCCATTTTCAATGCCTTGGCTGAGGGAAGGAGGTTCTCACCCAAGATTTGACGGTACATGGCCCCGTCCATCGTCCTTTTGATGCGGTGAAGTTGTCCTGTCCCCTTAGCAGAAAAACACCCCCAAAGCATAATGTTTCCACCTCCATGTTTGACGGTGGGGATGGTGTTCTTGGGGTCATTGGCAGCATTCCTCCTCCTCCAAACACGGCGAGTTGATGCCAAAGAGCTCCATTTTGGTCTCATCTGACCACAACACTTTCACCCAGTTGTCCTCTGAATCATTCAGATGTTCATTGGCAAACTTCAGACGGGCATGTATATGTGCTTTCTTGAGCAGGGGGACCTTGCGGGCACTGCAGGATTTCAGCCCTTCACGGCGTAGTGTGTTACCAATTGTTTTCTTGGTGACTATGGTCCCAGCTGCCTTGAGATCATTGACAATATCCTCCTGTGTAGTTCTGGGCTGATTCCTAACTGTTCTCATGATCATTGCAACTCCACGAGGTGGAATCTTGCATGGAGCCCCAGGCCGAGGGAGATTGACAGTTCTTTTGTGTTTCTTCCATTTGCGAATAATCGCACCAACTGTTGTCACCTTCTCACCAAGCTGCTTGGCGATGGTCTTGTAGCCCATTCCAGCCTAGTGTAGGTCTACAATCTTGTCCCTTACATCCTTGGAGAGCTCTTTGGTCTTGGCCATGGTGGAGAGTTTGGAATCTGATTGATTGCTTCTGTGGACAGGTGTCTTTTATACAGGTAACAAGCTGAGATTAGGAGCACTCCCTTTAAGAGTGTGTTCCTATTCTCAGCTCGTTACCTGTATAATAGACACCTGGGAGCCAGAAATCCTTCTGATTGAGAGGGGGTCAAATACTTATTTCCCTCATTAAAATGCAAATCATTTTATAACATTTTTGACATGCATTTTTCTGGATTGCTTTGTTATTCTGTCTCTCACTGTTTAAATAAACCTACGATTAAAATTATAGACTGATCATTTCTTTGTCAGTGGGAAAACATACAAAATCAGCAGGGGATCAAATGCGTCTTTCCCTCACTGTACACTCAATTCACATTTCCACAAAGTTACATTTACATTTTTGTCATTTACTAGACGCTCTTATCCAGAGCGACTTACAGTAGGGAATGCATACATTTCATACATATTATTATCATTTTTTGTACTGGCCCCCTGTGGGAATCTTACCCACAACCCTGGCGTTGCACACACCATGCTGGCGTTGAAAACACCATGCTCTACCAACTGAGCCACAGGGAAGACACATATAGCCTATGCCTAACACCCTGTATTTGTCTGTGTTATGGTAAGGTAACACAGTTATACTGTACTAATCTCAGTAATATTAGGATCTTCAAAGTGTTTCCTTTCAAATGGTACCAAGAATATGCATATCCTTGCTTCAGGGCCTGAGCTACAGGCAGTTAGATTTGGGTATGTCATTCAGGCAAAAATTGAAAAAAAGGGGGCTATACCTAAAAAACAATAGCATGTCCTTTCCAGAAGATGGTGCCACATACTGAGCAATGCTTCCTTTCTTATAACCATTATTGCCACACTCTGTAAACAGTGGTTAGGCCTATCATCTGATAGAAATACCTAATATTACTGAGAACTGTTACCTTACCATAAGAAAGAAAAAGACAGGGTGTTAGGCATAGGCTATATGTGTTCACCTAAACACATACAGTAATATACAATTAAGGTTGTTAATTTATCTTTAACAAACTGCCTGTCATCAACTTGCCAATGACTGGCTCTTGCAATTGGACCAGCTAGTGATATTTGCAGCTGTGGAACTGGATATAGGTTGCATGGTAATTTGTGCCCAGCAATGTTTTGGCTATTTAAACAGCAATTTCATTATTCATCCATTTGCATCTCTCCCCATTCGTATTATATTCTCTTTATTTTCTTGTTCCCCCTCTTTTTTGATACACCTTCAGCATGACATCCTCCCTGTCAAAATAATGTGCAACCAGCATTAGCTAGGAATGGCATGATTGGCATGTAATTGTCTCTGTAATCATCTGAAATGCGATGAATACATATCACTCCGGCATGGAGAGCAGCACACGCTACAAAAACAGCAATTACAATCTTCCTCCTAAGAAAATTGCTCAGATGGGCACCAATTTGTTTGGTAACTAAGACGCCTTTTCAGAAGTTTCCTATGCCTGTAATTATAACAAACCACTGTGTGCCCACGATTGATATAGTCCCTCTGGATTGGAGAGTAATGTATTTTATTTATTTTAACGTTCTCGTCATGTCCTTCTTTCCACTCGCACATACCTGAAAGAATCAGGTGATTTCACTGTTAGTGATGTTTGTACGTCCCAATTGGCACCTTAATCCCTATATTAGTGGACTACTCTAACCAGGGCCCATCGAATGCAATAGAGTACTTACTCTAAGGGCTATATGATTCATACAGTTACTTCAGATAGAGAATTAGCTCAGTGTCAAATGCAGGGGATTCATAATGTAATAGGGTTAATTTGTGGGAAATTACCACTTTCAATTAAACTGAATGAGGACTCCACATCTGGAGGGTTATCACAATGTTAACAGAATCTGTTAAATGGTTGGTAAGGGAGCGGTCGAAATGTACACAATTGTTACCCGGAGGAAAATATGGGAGGGCCATGGTTTTTCAATTTCAGTCAGGGGGAGGGTTTAGTATTTATTTTTTTTAAGTCCAGGTTACAGTCATGTAATTTAATCAATTAAATGTCATATTGCTCAGTGTTTGAGAATTTGTTGTTTACTATATATCGATGTGTGCCCGATGCTGCCCCTCAACCTGGATTATTTTCTGGGCACACAATATAGTGTGTGCCTAGTGTGGTCTCAATCAAATGATCTATAGGCTATACTGATGTACTGTTCAGTTTGAGAAGGAGGACGGTATGTAAGCTTGCTACTGCTATAATTGAGTTAAGAAGTTATTTATCAGTTATTGACCTCACAATAAGCCATATTCAAGTAATTTACATAACTTACATTACTATAAACCATCAGCCACAGAGGCATGGGTGCTAAAAGTAGGATAATTCGTGAAGGCCTAATTTAAAGTCTTAATTTAAATTTTACTTTAGGCTACTAACAACGACGGCTTTGTGTTGGAGCCTATTCAAGAAATAAAGAGGTAGGACTACCCATGAGTGAACTTTGACTCTGATATTCTGAAGCGTCATTTCCTGTCACAACCTCGGACACATCATGTTTCTCGACCTGTTTCCGAAGTTTTACTTTGTTTACTTTGTTGTTACTACATGATTCCATGTGTTTTAATGTCTTCACTATTATTCTACTGTCTTCACTATTATTCTAATGTAGAAAATAGTAAAAATAAAGAAAATCCCTTGAATGATTGGGTGAGTCAACTTTTGACTGGTACTGCAAATAATATAAATGTGTTATTTTACATGTTCTTCACAGAAAAAAAACTATTTATCGCATGGAATAGCCTTCATTTATCTGAACAAGAATAGACTGACGAGTTTCAGAGGAAAGTTATTTGTTTCTGGCCATTTTGACCCTGTAATCAAACCCACAATTGCTGATGGTCCAGATACTCAACTAATCTAAAGAAGGCCAGTTTTATTGCTTGTTTAATCAGAACAACCGTTTTCAGCTGTGCTAACATAATTGCAAAAGGGTTTTCTAATGTTCAATTAGCCTTTTAAAATGATAAACTTGGATTAGCTAACACAATGTGCCTTTGGAACACAGACCTGATGGTTGCTGATAATGGGCCTATGTAGATATTCCATTTAAAACAATCTGCCGTTTCCAGCTACAATAGTCATTTACAACATTAACAATGCCTACACTGTATTTCTGATCAATTTGATGTTATTTTCTTTCAAAAACAAGGACATTTCTAAGTGACCCCAAACTTTTGAACGGTAGTGTAAATGCCGGCCCTTGGGCTCAGTCCCATCTCATCTGCCACACATCTATCAAAATAGTTCTGATCTTAAATTTGGCCTCAGTGGAACATTTATATAAATTATCTTGTTGTAAAGCTGTTTTGGCTAACTGGTCTACAATTTCATTCCTTTCCGCACCCAAATGGGCTTGGACCCAGCAGAATCTCACTACTACACCCAGTCTTCAATTCTCCATAATAAAATGAATACCTCCAATAGTAGGTCACTCCTATTAGATTTGCCAGATAATAAAATATTTAAAAAATATACAGACAGAGAATCTGAGCATACTATAATTCAGACAGGTTGTGCGTCTTCCACCTACTGGAGGGCAACTACTATCGCCAACAGTTCAACTTATAGTACGGACATTTAATCTGTTAGTCTTCTACATATCTGCACATCAAATTCAGGAACGTAAACACCTGCTCCTTTGCGTCCACTATCTGGGTCCTTGGATCCATCTGTGAAAATAAGTAAAAATGCATAAACACTTTTACCAATGTAATTGTCAACCAGTTTCCCTATATCACTGATTTCTGACCAATATTTCCTTTTCTCTACCAAGGTTATATCAACAACAGGATATGGGAGTAATCATTGAGGAACATCCCCTATCACTACAGAAGGGCCAACCTCCAACTCCCTCAAACCACTCTCATCAGCAAGTTATCCAACTGTCCAACCAAAACCCCTGCCTTATCTACTAGTATATTCCCAACAGTCATCTAGAACAGTAGCAGTGGGATGGTCAACCACAGCCTTTCAGCCTAATCCAATAAATGAATCACAATTATTTTACGCCATATATCTAAAGGTATCTCACCTTGCTCCACTAGTAAGGCACGTGTTGATTTAAATGCACCAATACATATCCTTAAAGCTATATACTGTCCAGCCAACGAAGCCAAGTCTTCGCTGCTGTTCGGTAAACTATACACCTGTAATCAATGGTCGTCCTGATCAGAGCTCTATAAATATCCATCAACGATTATCTGTCAGCACCCAAATCATAACCAGAGACCAAGCGCATAAGATTCACCACCGTCTTACACCTTGTTTCAACATTCACAACATGATCTTTCCATGTACATCGCTCATTGAACCATAGACCCAAAAATGTATACTTAGAAACCCTCCCCATAGGCTGTCCACACAGACACAACTGTATTTATCAGCAATTTTATTCTTTGAGAAGAACATACAGCAAAACGTTGCCACTGACAATTTAAAACCCCAATCAATCGACCATATTTCAACATCCACTATAGCTTGTTGAATATATTTGTTCATGAGAGAAATTCCTTACCCTCTTACAAATAGCTCCATCATCAGCATATATAGGGAAGCCCCAATACCCCTACCTACATTTGAAAACACATCGTTAGTCATAATGTTGAACACAATTGGATTGATAGCACTGACTTGAGGAATACCATTGTGAACTCCATTAGTATCAGATAAAATGGATCCTATTTTTACTCAAAGACCGATTTAATTAAGAAGGCCAAAACCCAGTTAGTGGCTGGCGAAAGTATTCAGCCCTAGGCATTTTTCCTACAGCCTTACAACCTGGAATTAAAATAGATTTTTGTTGGGTGTTTGTATCATTTGATTTACACAACATGCCTACCACTTTGAAGCTTTTGTGAAACAAACAAGAAATAAGACAAAAAAACTGAACTTGAGTGTGCATAACTATTCACCCCCCTTTTGCAGCAATTACAGCAAGTCTCTTGGGGCATGTCTCTATAAGCTTGGCACATCTAGCCACTGGGATTTTTGCCCATTCTTCAAGGCAAAACTGCTCCAGCTTCTTCAAGTTGGATGGGTCCGCTGGTGTACAGCAATCTTTAAGTCATACCACAGATTCTCAATTGGATTGAGGTCTGGGCTTTGACTAGGCCATTCCAAGACATTTAGATGTTCCCCTTAAACCACTCGTGTTGCTTTAGCAGTATGCTTAGGGTCATTGTCCTTCTGGAAGGTGAACCTTTGTCCCAGTCTCAAATCTCTGGAAGACTGAAACTGATTTCCCTCAAGAATTTCCCTGTATTTAGCTCCATCCATCATTTCTTAAATTCTGACCAGTTTCCCAGTCCCTGCCAATGAAAACATCCCCACAGCATGATGCTGCCACCACCATGCTTCACAGTGGAGATGGTGTTCTCAGGGTGATGAGAGGTGTTGGGTTTGCGCCAGACATAGCGTTTTCCTTGATGGCCAAAAACAACATTTTAGCCTCATCTGACCAGAGTACCTTCTTTCATATGTTTGGGGAATCTCCCACATGCCTTTTGGCAAACACCAAACGTGTTTGCTTATTTTTGTTCTTTAAGCAATGGCTTTTTTCTGGACACTCTTCCGTAAAGCCCAGCTCTGTGGCGTGTACGGCTTAAAATAGTCCTATGGACTGATACTCCAATCTCTGCTGTGGAGCTTTGCAGCTCCTTCAGGGTTATCTTTGGTCTCTTTGTTACCTCTCTGATTAATGCCCTCCTTGCCTGGTCTGTGAGTTTTGGTGGGCGGCCCTCTCTTGGCAGGTTTGTTATAGTGCCATATTCTTTCAATTTTTTAAACGGACTTGATGGTGCTCTGTGGGATGTTCAAAGTTTGATATTTTTTTATAACCCAAACCTGATCTGTACTTCTCCACAACTTTGTCCCTGACCTGTTTGGAGAGTTCCTTTGTCTTCATGGTGCCGCTTGCTTGGTGGTGCCCCTTGCTTAGTCGTGTTGCAGACTCTGGGGCCTTTCAGAACATGTGTATATTTACTGAGATCATGTGACACTTAAAGTCCACCTGTTTGCAATCTAACTAATTATGTGACTTCTGAAGGAAATGGTTGCACCAGATCTTATTTAGGGGCTTCATAGCAAAGGGGGTGAATACATATGCACACCACTTTTCATTTAATTTATTTTTTTCACTTCACCAATTTTGACTATTTTGTGTATGTCCATTACATGAAATCCAAATAAAAATCTATTTATATTACAGGTTGTAATGCAACAAAATAGTAAAAACGCCAAGGGGGATGAATACTTTTGCAAAGCACTGTATATTATCTCCCACCAATACCAAGTCTTTCCATCTTAATCAGTAGGCCTTCGCTCCACATAGTGTCGTATGACTTTTCAATACAAGTAGCCATTACTTGTTTCATGACCAGAGTTCTCAATTTCATTGCTCAGCTTTACTAATGCATCCAAAGTAGATCTACCTTCATGGAATCCACTTTGACAGGCTCGGGTACAGGTCAAGCAGGTAGAGTGGTCAGGTAGGCATGTACAGGGTCAGGACAGGCAAGGGTCAAAAACCAAGAGTACGAGAAAAAGAGAGACTGGGGAAAACCATAACTCCTTCCGTTTCAGTTTTCATTTTGTCGCTGGTTGACCTGAACAAACAAGAAGAACTGGCCCAGACAGACAGAAAGCACAGGTATAAATACCCAGAGGATACGTGGGGAAGATGGGTGACACCTGGAGGGGGTGGAGCCTAGCACAAGGGAAGCTGAAACAGATCAGCGTGTGACATAGGTAGATTACATCGCTCAACTGATCATGACCTGGGGCTGTATATCCACAGCCTATTTATGTTGAACGCATCTCATGTATGGTAAATACAGTATCCAAAGAAGAGTCAACAGTATCCCTTTTCTTACACACATTACCATGAGCATTAAAAATCTCACACCTGCATTGCTGGTATACTTCATCCAAAGTAAACCCACTATGTACCCTAGCAAATGTCTTCCCCAACAAGTCATATTTTTCTTTATAAATTAGGGCCATTTTTTGACCCACAACCAAAACTGGAATTAGAGTGTACTTGCCTCCTCCAGTCATCTTCTTCAATAGAGACCATACATCCCCCAGCTCAGTACCCCTGCCTATTGTAGAGCAGATCTGTCTCCATGCATTTCTCTTGACATGCTTAATGACCCTACGTACTAAAGCTCTCTTCCTTTTGTAATCAAGTAGTTTCTCAGGAGTAATATTCATTTTATTTATTTTTCTCCGCAATTACATGGTATGCAATTGGAAGTTACAGTCTTGTCTCAACGCTGCAACTCCCATACGGACTCGGGAGAGGCGAAGGTTGAGAGCCGTCCATCCTCCGAAACACAACCCAACCAAGCAGCACTGCTACTTGACACAATGCCCACTTAAGCCAGCCGCACCAATGTGTCGGAGGAAACAGCGTACACCTGGTGACCGTGTCAGCTTGCACTGCGCCCGGCCCGCCACAAGAGTTGCTAGTGCGCGATGGGACAATGACATCCCTGCCGGCCAAATCCTCCCCTAACCCAGACGACGTTGGGCCAATTGTGTGCCGCCCCATGGGTCTCCCGGTCGCGGCCGGCTGTGACAGAGCCTGGACTTGAACCCAGAATCCCTAGCGGCACAGCTAGCAATGCGATGCAGTACCTTTGACCACTGTGCACTCGGGAGGCAAGGAGTAATATTCCTACGCAAAACTCTGTAAGCCCTATTTTTTTTTCTTGAAATGCCGCAGTGCACTCTTCAGTCCACTTAGGAACCACCTTCCTGTTCTCACCCACATCACTCACTGACACATACATTTGCAGCGCTCAAAATCAGAGGTCACAGAGGCAGCACATACATCAACCGGCCTCTCTAAAGACAACTCTCCAACAGACTTTAAGCAATGATCACTAAACTTTTACCAGTCTGCTTTATGAAAGCACCATCTTCTAAATGGTACCCTATCTGGAATAGTAACATCAAAGTTCATGGTACACCAAATCGGGAAATGATCACTTCCAACAGTAGAATCATTCATTACATTCCACTCACACATAGATGTAATAGAGTTAGAAGCCGGTGTGAAGTCCAGGCAGGATGGGACCCCTCTAACAACTTCAACTCTTGTCCCACATCCATTGTTAAGATATACTAATGCCATTGTTTCCATAATGTCTTACACAATAGTACCATTAGCATCTGTATGTGTGCTTCCCATAAACTATATGCATTAAAGTCGCTGCACCATATATCTCGAGCCCAATTCTCCTGATATTTCATCAAACATTGCTGTATATTTCCACCAACACATATATGCATTAAAGTCGCTGCACCATATATCTCGAGCCCAATTCTCCTGATATTTCATCAAACATTGCTGTATATTTCCACCAACACATATAATCTGATATAAAAGACCTTCCCTTATGAACGTAGCACAACCACCACCCTGTCCAATTATACATTTTTTCACCTTTATTTAACCAGGTAAGCTAGTTGAGAGCAAGTTCTCATTTACAACTGCGACCTGGCCAAGATAAAGCAAAGCAGTGCGACAGAAACAACAACAAAGAGTTACATGGAATAAACAAGCGTACAGTCAACACAATAGAAAAAAAGAAAGTCTATATACAGTGTGTGCAAATGGCATGAGGAGGTATGGCAATAAGTAGGCATGAGTAGCAAAGTAATTACAATTTAGCAGATTAACACTGGAGTGATAGATGAGCAGATGATGATGAGCAGATGATGGTGTGTAAGTAGTGATACTGGTTTGCAAAAGAGCAGCAAAGTAAATAAAAACAATATGGGGATGAGGTAGGTAGATTGGGTGGGCTATTTACAGATGGACTATGTGCAGCGATCGGTTAGCTGCTCAGATAGCTGATGTTTAAAGTTAGTGAGGGAAATGTAAGTCTCCAGCTTCAGCATTTTTTGCAATTCGTTCCAGTCACTGGCAGCAGAGAACTGGAAGGAAAGGCGGCCAAAGGGGGTGTTGGCTTTGGAGATGACCAGTGAGATATACCTGCTGGAGCGCGTGATACGGGTGGGTGTTATCGTGAGCTGAGATAAGGCGGAGCTTTACCTAGCATAGACTTGTAGATGACCTGGAGCCAGTGGGTCTGGCGATGAATATGTAGCGAGGGCCAGCCGATGAGAGCATACAGGTCACAGTGGTGGGTGGTATAAGGCTCTTTGGTAACAAAATGGATGGCACTGTGATAGACTGCATCCAATTTGTTGAGTAGAGTATTGGAAGCTATTTTGTAGATGACATCGTCGAGGATCGGTAGGATAGTCAGTTTTACTAGGGTAAGTTTAGCGGTGTGAGTGAAGGAGGCTTTGTTGCGAAATAGAAATCCGATTCTAGATTTGATTTTGGATTGGAGATGTTTGATATGAGTATGGAAGGAGAGTTTAGTCTAGCCAGATACCTAGGTATTTGTAGTTGTCCACGTATTCTAAGTCAGAACTGTCCAGAGTAGTGATGCTAGTCGGGGGTGCGGGCAGCGAATGGTCGAAAAGCATGCATTTGGTTTTGCTAGCGTTTGAGAGCAGTTGGAGGCCACGAAAGGAGTGTTGTATGGCATTGAAGCTTGTTTGGAGGGTAGTTAATACAGTGTCCAAAGAAGGGCCAGATGTATACAGAATGGTGTCGTCTGCGTAGAGGTAGATCAGGGAATCACCTGCAGCAAGAGCGATGACGGTGATATATACAGAGAAAAGAGTCAGCCCGAGAATTGAACCCCGTGGTACCCCCATAGAGACTGCCAGAGGTATGGACAACAGGCCCTCCGATTTTACACACTGAACTCTATCTGCGAAGTAGTTGGTGAACCAGGCGAGGCAGTCATTTGAGAAACCAAGGCTATTAAGTCTGCCAATAAGAATACGGTGATTGACAGTCGAAAGCCTTGGCCAGGTCGATGAAGACAGCTGCACAGTACTGTCTGTTATCAATGGCGGTTATGATATCGTTTTGTACCTTGAGCGTGGCTGAGGTGGAGCATTCAGGGCACTTCTTGGATGCGTATTCCGCTTGTACACATTTCCAAGCATGTATTAATGCAAGCTTCAACAAAGTATTCACAAATATGATGCAACCATGTTAATAACCTGTTGGGGCTAAGGGGCAGCATTGAGAATTTAGAAAAAAATATGTGCCCATTTTTAACTGCCTCCTACACAAACTCAGAAGCTAGGATATGCATATTAACAGATTTGAATAGAAAACACTGAATTTTCTAAAACTGTTTGAATGGTGTCTGTAAGTATAATAGAACTCATATGGCAGTCAAAACCCTGAGACAAATTCTAACAGGAAGTGGATACCTGATGTGTTGAATTACTTTTAAGCCTATGCCATTGAAACACACAGGGACGTATTAATCATTGAGCACTTCCTACGCCATCCACTAGATGTCAACAATCTTTACAAAGTGGTTTGAGTCTTCTACTGTGAAAACTGACCGAACGAGAGACTTGGAATGTTGGTCATAAGCGGATGGCCTATACTACTCTGGCGTGCGAGTGCATGTTTGGGTACTCTCGTTCCAATACGTTTTAAAAGAGAATGCAATCGTCCCCCTTGAATATTATTGAAGTTCTGATTGAAAAAGGCCCTAATGATTTATGCTATAGAACGTTTGACATGTTTGAACGAATGTAAATATTTTTTTTCCCTCTTTGGTGAAGACAAGTCCGGCGGGCGATGTTCATGTTTTTGAGTAGCCTACAGGACGCGCTAACAACACGGAGCTTTTTGGACATAAATTATGAGCTTTTTCGAACAAAACTACATTTGTTATGGACCTGGGATTCAGAAGTTCCTTCTGATGAAGATAATCAAAGGTAAGGGAATATTTACATAGTATTTTTGATTTTAGATCTCTCCAACATGGCGCCTAGTCTGTATCGCCAAGCCTATTTTTCTAAGCAGAGGACCTCGTTTCTTGCAAAGTGTGATTTCCCAGTAAAGTTATTTTTAAATCTGGCAATGCGGTTGCGTTCACGAGATGTTAATCTATAATTCTTTGAATGACAATATAATATTTTACCAATGGTTTCGAATAGTATTTATTTAATTTGTTGTGCTGATATTGTATTGGAGGGTATTGGAGGGAAAATATTTTCTCAACATCAACGCCATTGTAAAATGCTGTTTTTGGATATAAATATGAACTTGATAGAACAAAAAATGCATGTATTGTCTAACATAATGTCCTAGGAGTGTCATCTGATGAAGATTGTCAAAGGTTAGTGCATAATTTTAGCTGGTTTTCTGCTTTTGGTGACGCCTATCTTTGCATTGACAAAACATTGCACACAGCTATTTTCAATGTACTGTCCTAACATAATCTAACTTTATGCTTTCGCCGTAAAGCCTTTTTGAAATTGGACAACGTGGTTAGATTAAGGAGATGTTTATCTTTCAAAGGGTGTAAGATAGTTGTATGTTTGAGAAATTTGAATTATGACATTTAATTGTTTTCAAATTTGGCGCTCTTGATATTTCACCTGCCCATAGAAGTTAAAAAACAATGCAAGATAAATAAATATTCAGCTCCAAAAAAATTATGGCAATCCTCTCTCCCTACAATTTCCCATTTGCACTGCAGCCTTTGCATTTGCACTGCAGCCATCCTAAACTGTACAGCAAATCAGCAATCTGTTAGCTATCTCAATGGTTTTCAAACTTTTTGACCCACGAACTTCAGAATGGAGTGGTTCAAAGCTTGCATGCATGCGCACACAGGGCACAAATGTAGTCTGTCATTACAGCCTTTATGTAGTTTCAAAATGCCAGATACAGAAATAAACTGCATTTTAGACCTGCATTTTCAGCTCAAAGTCATTCATGTTAGCAGTCAATATCAACTAGGGATGGAAAGCATGATCTGTCTGTATCCTTATTCTTCCTCAAAAATATTATAATTAATTTGCCAAAATATGCAGCCTGGTCTCATATATTTAAATATACATATTTTTATTCCATCACTTTACTTAGATTTGTGTGTATTGGGTAGTTGTTGGGGAATTGTTAGATATTACTGCACTGTCGGAACTAGAAACACAAGCATTTCGCTACCCTCGCATTAACATCTGCTAACCATGTGTATGTGACCAATTTTTATTTGACTAGACGTAACATAGTAAATGCAAATCGGGAACAATGACATTTTATGATATGCTACATTTGGTTAGATTAGACGGATGCTTACTCAAGGTAAAAATGAAAGTAGGGTGGATGGGTGGGTGTATAATTCTTAAGTCAAGCAACCCAAAAGGTTTTTAGCCAATTAGCAATTTTTCAACTACTTGCTACTTTGCAACTACTTAACATGTTAGCTAACTCTAAACTTAACCCTTCCCCTAACCCTAACCTTAACCCCTAACCCCTTGTGTTCAATGTTCCAAAATTGCGTAGAGGTTGGACATGTGTTTTCTCTTGTCCCGTCCTGTCCTCTGTAAATATCGTTTTATATGTTTTCCTTGTTTTTTTGTATATATTTAATGTGTTTTAATCTAACGTTCCATCTACGGACTGAATATAAATTTTTCAAATTCGTAACATATCGTAAGAAATGGGTGATTACATCCACAAATTAACACATACCATATGAAAAGTAACATATCATTCTAAATGGAGTGTCTCGGATTTACGTACAGAATAAAGATGGCGCCGACAGATAGGGCTGGTAAAATAGTGCCAACAGATAGGACTGCTCCACTTCTAGCTCCTCAGCAACTTTGCAGTATTTTGTTTTTTTGTGTTATTTTTTTTACATTATTAGCCCAGGAATATTTTTGTCTATTACATACAGCCGGATATAACTTTTGGATATCAGAGCTGCGGTAACTCACCAGCATTATGACCCGGAATACGACTTTCCGGAATTGGATCCTTTGTCCTTACCGTCTAGGGAAATTAAACTGATTCCAGAGCCTGTTCCAAAACACCGCCGTCAGAGAAGAGGTATTCGGAGTGTGCTTCTAGTCCAACTCAGGAGGCGTGCACATCATCCACCTTTTCCGAGTATATTACTCGCTAATGTATAGTCTTTACATAATAAAGTAGACAGGCTCAGTACAAGATTCTCCTTCCAGAGAGACATCAGAGAAACATGCTTCTCTCGGGATATACTGTCTTTGTCCATACAGCCAGTTGGGTTCTCAGTATATCACGCCGACTGGAATGAAGATCTCTCCGGGAAGAAGAAAGGCGGTGATGTGTGTTTCATGATTAGCTACTAATGGTGTAATTGTGGTAACATGCAGAAACTCAAGTCCTTTTGTTCACCTGACCTAGAGTACCACAATCAAATGCCAACTGTATTACCTCCTAAGAGAATTCTCTTCAGTTATAGTCACAGCCGTGTATATTCCCCCTCAAGCCGATTCCACAACGGCCCTCAAAGAACTTAACTGGACATTATGCAATCTGGAAACCACATATCCTGAGGCCGCATCTATTGAAGCTGGGGATTTTAACAAAGCAAATTTAGGAAAACTCTACCGATGTTCTATCAACATATTGACTGTAGTACTCGTGCTGCTAAAACACTCGACCTCTGCTACTCCAACTTCTGGGATGCCTACAAGGCCCTCCCCCACCCTCCCTTCAGCAAATCTGATCATGATCATGATTTTGCTTCTTCCTTCCTATAGGCAGAAACTCAAACAGGAAGTACCCGTGCTAAAGACTACTCAACACTAGTCTGAACAATCGGAATCTACGCTTCAAGATTGTTTTGATCACGTGGACAGGGATACGTTCCAGGTAGCCTCTGAGAATAACATTGACAAATTCACTGATATGGTGACTGAGTTTATCAGGAAGTGTATAGATGTTGTACCCACTGTGACTATTAAAACTTACCCTAACCAGAAACAGTGCATAGATGGCAGCATTCGTGCAAAACTGAAATTTAACCATGGCAAGGTGACTGGGAATATGGCTGAATACAAACAGTGTAGTTTTTCCCTCCGTATGGCAATCAAATAGGCAAAACGTCAGTATAGAGAGTCGCAATTCAACGGCTAAGACATGAAGTATGTTGCAGCGTCTATAGACAATCAGGGAAAACAAAGGTAACCCCAGTGACGTCTTGCTTTCGGACAAGCTAAACACCTTTGAAGATAATGCAGTGCCACCAACGCAGCCCGCTACCAAGGACTGTGGGCTCCGCCTCTCCGTGGCCGATGTGAGTAAGACAATTAAGCGTGTTAAACCTCGCAAGGCAGACAACATCCCTAGCCGCGTCCTCAGAGCATGCATAGACCAGCTGGCTGGAGTGTTTACGGACATAGTCAATCTCTCCCTATCTCAGACATCTGTCCACCATTGTTCCTGTACCGAAGAAAGCAACGGTAACTTAACTAAATGACTATCGCCCCGTAGCACTCACTTCTGTTATTGAGAGGCTCGTTAAGGATCATATCACCTCTACCTTACCTGACACCCTAGACCCACTTCAATTTGCTTACCATCCCAATAGAGCCACAGACGATGCAATCGCCATTGCTCGGCACACTCGGACAAGAGGAATACCTATGTAAGAATGGTGTTCATTGACTATAGCTCAGCATTCAACACCATAGTATCCTCCAAGCTCATCATTAAGTTTGGGGCCCTGGGTCTGAACCCTGCCTTGTGAAACTGGGTCCTGGACTTCCTGACGGGCCGCCCCCAGGTGGTGAAGATAGGAAACAACACCTACACTACGCTGATCCTCAACACAGGGGCCCCACAACTGTGCATGCTCAGCCCTCTCCTGTACTCCCTGTTCACCAATGACTGTGTGGCAAGTCACTCATCCAACTCAATCATCAAGGTTGCAGACAACACAACAGTAGTAGGCCTGATTACCAACAATGACGAGACAGCCGACAGAGAGGTGAGGGCCCCTGGAATGTGGTGCCAGGAAAATAACCTCTAACTCAATGTCGACAAAACAAAGGAGCTGATTGTGCACTTCAGGAAACAGCAGAAGAGCACACCCCTATCCACATCGACGGGATCGCAGTAGAGCAGGTGGAAAGCTGCAAGTTCCTCGGCATACACAACACTGATCTAAAATGGTCCACTCACACAGACAGTGTGGTGAAGAAGGCGCAACAGTGCCTCTTCAACCTCAGAAGGCTGTAGAAATTTGTCTTGGCACCTTAAACCCTAACAAACTTTTACAGATGCACAATTGAGAGCACCCTGTCGGGCTGTATCACCACCTGGGACGGCAATTTTACCGCCCGAAACAGCAGGGCTCTCCAGAGGGTGGTGCGGTCTGCCCAATGCATCACCGGGGACAAACTACCTCCAGGACACCTACAGCACCCAATGTCAGCACCCAATGTTGCGAGGGTTAACACGTTTAAATGTTTTACTCACGTCAGCCATGGAGAAGCGACGGTGGCACTGTATTATCCTCAAAGTGGGCAAAGAAGGTGTTTAGTTTGTCTGGAAGCGTGGTATCGGTGTCAGTGACATGGCTGGATTTCTTTTTGTAGTTTGATTTCCTGTAGACCCTACCACATACGTCTTGTGTCTGAGCCGTTGAATTAAGACTCCAAATTATCCCTGTACTGGCATTTTGCTTGTTTGATTGCCTTGGGGAGTGAATAGCTACACTGTTATATTTTCAGATTTATTCCCAGACTACTTTCCTTTAACCTGTTGGGGATAAAGGGGGCAGTATTTGCACGGCCGGATAAAAAACGTACCCGATTTAATCTGGTTTCTACTCCTGCCCAGAAACTAGAATATGCATAAAATTATTGGCTTTGGATAGAAAACACCCTAAAGTTTCTAAAACTGTTTGAATGGTGTCTGTGAGTATAACAGAACTCTATGGCAGGCAAAAACCTGAGTAGATTCCTTACAGGAAGTGGCCTGTCTGACCATTTCTTGTCCTCCTTGATCATTTCTAACCAAAACAGGGGATCTCTGGCATAACGTGACATTTTCTAACGCTCCCATAGGCTCTCAGAAGGCGCCAGAAAGATGAATGGTGGCTTTGCAGGCCATGGCTGAAAAACATTAGCGCATTTGGATAATGGTCGATCTGAGGACAATGAGACTGGAGGCGCGTGCACAAGCCGACACCATGTTTACTTTCTCTCTCTTTGAACGAAAACAACGACTCCCGGTCAGAATATTATCGCTTTTTTACAAGAAAAACAGCATAAAAATTGATTTTAAACAGCGGTTGACATGCTTCGAAGTACGGTAATGGAATATTTAGAAATGTTTTGTCACGAAACGCGTCGGGCGCGTCACCCTTCTTTACCCTTCGGATAGTGTCTTGAACGCATGAACAAAACGCCGCTATTTGGATATAACTATGGATTATTTGGAACCAAACCAACATTTGTTATTGAAGTAGAAGTCCTGGGAGTGCATTCTGATGAAGAACAGCAAAGGTAATCAAACTTTTCTAATAGTAAATCGGAGTTTGGTGAGTACCACACTTGGTGGGTGTCAAAATAGCTAGCCTGTGATGGCCGGGCTATCTACTCAGAATATTGCAAAATGTGCTTTCACCGAAAAGCTATTTTAAAATCGGACATAGCGAGTGCATAAAGGAGTTCTGTATCTATAATTCTTAAAATAATTGTTATATTTTTTGTGAACGTTTATCGTGAGTAATTTAGTAAATTCACCGGAAGTGTTCGGTGGGAATGCTAGTCACATGCTAATGTAAAAAGCTGTTTTTTGATATAAATATGAACTTGATTGAACAAAACATGCATGTATTGTATAACATAATGTCCTAGGATTGTCATCTGATGAAGATCATCAAAGGTTAGTGCTGCATTTAGCTGTGGTTTGGGTTTATGTGACATTATATGCTAGCTTGAAAAATGGGTGTCTGATTATTTATGGCTGGGTACTCTGCTGACATAATCTAATGTTTTGCTTTCATTGTAAAGCCTTTTTGAAATCGGACAGTGTGGTTAGATTAACGAGAGTCTTGTCTTTAAAATGGTGTAAAATAGTCATATGTTTGAGAAATTGAAGTAATAGCATTTCTAAGGTATTTGAATATCGCGCCACGGGATTACACTGGCTGTTGAGTAGGTGGGACGTCCCACTGGCCCAGAGGTTAAAATCCCCAGTTACAGTAAATGCAGCCTCAGGATGTATTGTTTCCAGTTTGCATATATTCCAGTGAAGTTCCTTGATGGCCGTGTTGGTGTCTGCTTGAGGGGGAATGTACACAGCTGTGACTATAACTGACAAGAATTCTCTTGGTAGGTAAAATGGCCGGCACTTGACTGTAAGGAATTCTAGAGTGGGTGAGCAGAAGGACTTGAGTTCCTGTATGTTGTTATGATTACACCATGAGTCGTTAATCATAAAGCATACACCCCCGCCCTTCCTTTTCCCAGAGAGGTGTTTATATCTGTCGGTGCGATGCATGGAGAAGCCCGGTGGCTGAACCAATTCCAACAAGATATCCCGAGAGAGCCATGTTTCCGTGAAACAGAGAATGTTACAATCTCTGATGTCTCTCTGGAAGGCAACCCTTGCTTGAATTTCGTCGACCTGGTTGTCAATAGACTGGACATTGGCTAGTAGTATTCTTGGGAGCAGTGTGTGATGTGCCTGTCTATGGAGCCTGGCCAGGTGGCCGCTTCGTCTGCCTCTTCGGTTGCGTCATTGTTTTGGATCGCCTACTGGGAGGATCCGCTTCAGGAAAGTCGTATTCCTGGTTGTAATGTTGGTAAGTTGACGTTAATCTTATATCCAATCGTTCTTCCCTGCTGTATGTAATAAAACTTAAGATTTCCTTGGGTAACAATGAAAGAAATAATACATTAAAAAAACAAATCATATTTTTATTTGGTGTACCCCCAACGGCATTGCGCATACCCCAGTTTTGGGAATACCTGATCTAGGGAAGTGGAGTCTTTTGTTTAGATGTCTAGCTAGCTAGCTAGCTAAAAAATGAACCATAATCCCAATCCATAGAGTACTAGCATTACAAACCGATTGTCATAGCTAGCTAAAGTTAAACAAAAAGGTTCAATATTAGATAGTGAGCTAGCTAACATTAGGCTAAAACTAGCAATGCAAATGGCTTGCTGAGATAATATTACTACACAGATCATACGAGTAATGTTAGCTAGTGAGCCAGCCATCTAACGACAGCTAGTTAGCTAACAGTACGCTTTAACTTGTATTTTGTTTAGACAAGTAGCTATTTATCTAGCTAAACAATGAACCATAATCCCAATCCATAGAGTACTAGCAATACAAACCAATTGTCATAGCTAGCTAAATGTAACCAAATATGTACAATGTTAGCTAGTTAACAAGCTAAAATTAGGCTATAACTATGCAATGCAAATGGCTTTCTGAAATAATATTACTACACAGAGCATACACTTAACGCTAATGTTAGCTAGCGAGCCAGCCACCTAATGTCAGCTAGCTAGCTAACAGTAAACTGTCAACTTCCTTGACAACAAAACTGTTGATTGCCGTTTCTTACTCATCACTGTCATCAGAAGACACTACTTCAATTAAAATGTTTTTACCTAAATCAGGGATTTCTGATTCATTTTCAGAGTCAGAGTCAGCATGGTACGATCATCCTCCAGAAGGTAGTCCATCACAACTTTTTCCCCACTGTCCTTTGTCGATAGCGCCTGATAAATTCAAGGCAGCAATGTTATTGAGAGCATTAGCAACACATTTGGCTAACGTTATATCTTTTGAAAAAAAGTGCAGTAGAAAGGATTATCTACACATAACGAGCAGCTCATTTTATAGACATGAGATGGTACATGGCAGACCAATCCGAAACTCATCTCTCGGCATATTCAGCCCAATCATGTTCTCAACTGATCATGGCTAACGGGAAGGTTCCTGCCTCTTTCTGTGGCTAAACCAACTAGGCGCATAATTTAACAACTTTATTCATATTTACAGATGACATACAAGTTTGTTATTAAGGCACATGAAAGTTAAAATGTTCCAGAAGGCATTGCTGCCAAAAAACGCATCTCCTGTGAAGTTGTGATTTGCGACATATGCCTAGTTTCCTGAAACGAGTCACAATTTGTAAAAATGTCCAAAACATCGTTTTAAAATGGAAATGGTGTTTGGTTTTGAGGATGTGTGTGAGTGATAGTGCTCTTGATTATGGTTACTTTTTAAGTTATTTTTTCAATTAGTGGCTTAAAATTAAACAGGAGTTGTTCAATTTGATAAACTCTTTGGTTAGTGTCAGTTGATCTCAAAAAGTATTTGTGTAGTTAGACAACCTTACATTTAAAAATACAAAAAAAAAGTACTATACAAATACATAAAACCAGACTTGTACTGGAGATGAGGTGGGTTGTGAATGGTAATGTGCATGGTGATGTCAGGAGCCGACAATAAGACTTAGTACAGTTAACTACCAAAATGAAGGAAAATGAAATAATTACATGGTCTTTGGAAAGTATTCATATTTTCCCACATTTTGTTACATTACAGCCTTATTCTAACATTTATTTAATCTTTTTTTCCCCTCGTCAATCTAAACACAATACCCCATAATGATACTGCAATAAGTTGTTTTTAGAAATGTTTGTAAATATATGTATGTATATAAAATTAAATCACATTTACGTAAGTATTCAGACCCTTTACTCAGTTGAAGCACCTTACAGAATCAAGTCTTCTTGGGTATTATGCTACAAGTTTGGCTCACCTGTATTTGGGGAGTTTGTCCCATACTTAATTTTTACCTTTATTTAACTAGGCAAGTCAGTTAAGAACAAATTCTTATTTACAATGACAGCCTACCACGGCCAAACCCGGGAAACTGTGCACCGCCCTATGGGACTTCCAATCACGGCCGGATGTGATGCAGCCTAGATTCAAACCAGGGACTGTAGTGATGCCTCTAGCACTGAGATGCAGTGCCTTAGACTGCTGTACCACTTGGAAGCCCAAGTGCAGATCCTGCAGATCCTCTCAAGCTCTGTCAGATTAGAGTGGGAGCATTGCTGCACAGCTATTTTCAGCTCTCTCCAGGGATGTTCGATCGGGTTTAAGTCCGGGCTCTGGCTAGGCCACTCAAGGACATTTAGAGACTTGTCCCAAAGCCACTCCTGCATTTTATTGGGTGTGTGCTTAGCTTCGTTGTCCAGTTGGAAGGTAAACTTCCATTCTGAGGTCCTGAGCACTCTGGAGTAGGTTTTCATCAAGGATCTCTCTGTACTTTGCTCTGTTCATCTTTGCCTCGATCCTGACTAGTCTCGCAGTCCTTGCCGTTGAAAACATCCCCACAGCATGCCACGACCATCCTTTACCGTAGGCATGGCGCCAAGTTTCCTCCAGACGTGACACTTGGCATTCAGGCCATAGAGTTCAATCTTGGTTTCATCAGACCAGAGAATCTTGTTTCTCATGGTCTGAGCATCTTTAGGTGCCTTTTGGCAAACTCCAAGCAGGTTATCATGTGCCTTTTATTGACGAGTGGCCACTATACCATAACGGCCTGATTTGTGCAATGTTGCAGAGATGGTTGTCCTTCTGGAAGGTTCTCCCATCTCCACAGATGAACTCTAGAGCTTTGTCAAAGTGACCATCGGGTTCTTGGTCACCTCCCTGACCAAGGCCCGTCTCCCCCGATTGCTCACTTTGGCCGGGCTGCCAGCTCTAGGAAGAGTCTTAATGGTTACAAACCTCTTCCATTTAAGAATAATGGAAGCCTCTGTGTTCTTGGGGGCCGTCAATGCTGCAGAAATTATTTGGTACCCTTCCCCAGATCTGAGCCTTGACACATCCTGTCTCGGAGCTCTATGGACAATTCCTTCGACCTTATGGCTTGTTTTTTGCTCTGACATGTACTGTCAACTGTGGGACCTTATATAGACAGGTGTGTGCCTTTTCAAATCATGTCCAATCAATTGAATTTACCACAGGTGGACTCCAATCAAGTTGTAGAAACATCTCAAGGATGATCAATGGAAACAGGATGCACCTGAGCTCAATTTAGAGCCTCATAGCGACGGGTCTGAAAACTATGTAAGGTATTTCTTTTTTATTTGTAATACATTTGCAAAATTTTCTACAAACCTCTTTTGGCTTTGTCATCAGGAGGTATTGTGTGTAGATTGCTGAGGAATGTTATAATAAGGCTGTGACGTAACAAAATATGAAAAAAGTCAAGGAGCCTGAATACTTTCCGAAGGCACTGTAATCAAACTATCATGGCTAGTGGAAGAGATCTCAGTGACTTTGAAAGAGGTCGCAAAGCAGCATAGGAGGTTTAAACGGTTGTGGTGTGTGCATATCTGTTTCTCAACCCGATTGAACACTTATGGGAGATACTGGAGTGGCACCTGAGACAGCCGTTTCCACCACCATCAACAAAACACCAAATTATGGAATTTCTTGTGGAAGAATGGTCTCGCATTCCTTTAATAGAGTTCCAGACACTTGTAGAATCTATGCCGAGGCTCATTGAAGCTGTTTTTGCGGCTCGTGGTGGCCCCAATGCCCTATTAAGGCAGTTCCTACCATTTCTTTAGATTCCTCATGTCTAACTCATTGTTATAAAATATGTTGGTCCAAGTCAGATGTTAGGTACTGTATTTATGGAATATTATATGAATCATCTAAATTGAAATGACCAATTTGTGTGCAATCAGTTAGCTTAATTTTTCAGATATCAAATGATATTTCAACAAAATAATGTTGCACGAATGCTAATCTTATCTGTTTCTAAAAACAGAAAAGATTGGGAGAACCACCTGAGACGGTGTGTGTCAATCCTCTTTCTTGGTCTTTTTGAGATGGAATGACCCTGCATTTCTCTCCCTGGGTTTTATGATTTAGGAAACAGAGCACTATTAGAGTTTAACCTACATGTACCTTCTTATATTAAAAACCTATAGTAAACACACACATATATATATATATATATATAAATGAATTACACAGTATAGTAAAAACCTATGGTCCTCCATAGATGGGTATAGCAGAGTTCCAGCTGATGATGCTCAGTATCTTCTCCCTGGTGTGTCCTGTCCTGGCACAGATTCAGTCTTCAGCTCTCTCGCACCATAACATCCGAAGGTGATGGTAGAATTGTCGGGGCTATTTTTCATCAGGACACTGAGTATCATCATCCTGACTGTGCAACCCTGGGTGTTAGAGAATTGGCTTAGCTGAGTCATGGGGTATGAAAAGCACTGAGAAGGCACTGTCAACTTTAGAGGGGTAGCGTTAGGCAAGAGGCAATACATCTTGCCTTTGTTTAACTAGTGCGCCATATCCCTAAAATGTGACAGTGGAAAGTATGAAGGACTACCTCAGAGGTGCAAATAGACAAATAAAATGTTCTATTCACAGAATATTGAAAAACATGGCCAATGCAAAATGCAATAAGGAGAGATTAGACTATCCACCAAACTGATAGCTAATGTTTGCTTGCAAAAATGCCCCCTTCCTTGTAAACCAAATGCTTCTCTTACCTTGACTGGTCCTTCTAAAAACCAACCAACCTCAGAAAAGCCCATAACTCAACATTCCCAATGACTAGCACGACATCATCTTTAAGAATGTATTTATTCTTATTAACAGATGAGTCTTGCGTTTAACGGGACCATCGGCTTCCATTATGACTCGCTTGATTCATCGTTACTTTCCTCCTCCAGGACGCATCGCTGGACACACCTCTTAGCTCCACTCAAGTGTGAGTTCAACCTCTTAACAGGGGGAACAAAGGTTGCGTCCCAAATGACATCCTATTCTCTAAATGGCCCCTGGTCAAAAGTAGTGCACTAAATAGGGAATGGGATGTAACTTTTTACGTAACCACTGACTAAGCCATTTCCACTTGCCTAGGACCGCTCCATGCCTCAGGTGGTCCTCCTTACTTGACACAGCCTGTCACATCCCGTTCACATGCCAATACTTTACCTGAATTATTGATAAATATGGCCTAGGGGGTCCTTAACCATCTCTGAAAACATTATTTTCCTCTGCCATTCTTGAACCTGATGTATTATACAATGTGACATGGAAACTGACAATCGCTTGTTCTCATCAACTTCACAGGGGGTACGATAACATCCAAAATAAAGAAAGTTTTGGATGTAGTTATTTCAACGTGCTTGTGGTCTATTATTTACACTGTGTAAGGTAGTGCATATTCAAACTGTGAGAATAAAACGGGAGGATAACAGAAAGAGGAATACCTAAGCTGTTCACCGACATTGATTACAGCTCAGCATTCAACACCATAGTGCCCTCCAAGCTCATCACTATAAGCTCAGGGCCTAGAGTCTGAACTCCTCACTGTGCAACTGGGTCCTAGACTTCCTGACAGGCCGACCCCTGACAGCTCAAACCTAGGTGGTCAGAGTAGGCAACAACACCGCCGCCACGCTGATCCTCAACACGAGGGCCCCCCAGGGATATGTGCTGATTACCAAAAACTACGAGACGGTTTACAGGGAGGTTAGAGCCCTGACGGAGTGGTGGCATGTAAATAACCTCTCTCTCAAATTCAACAAAACAAAGCAACTGATCGTGGACTACAGGAGACAGAAGAGGGAGCATGCCCCCATCCACATCGACGGGGTCGCAGTGCACATCACTGAGGACCTGAAATGGTCCCACACCGACACCGTGTTGAAGGGACAACAGCGCTCAACACCCCTAAGACCCTCACAAATTCTACAGATGCACCATTGATAACATTCTGTCGGGCTGCATCACCGCCTCGTACGGCAACTGTACTGCCCTCAACCGCATGGCTCTCCAGAGGGTGGTGCAGTCAGGCCAACGCATCACCGGGGGCACACTGCCTTCCCTCCACTCTGCTACCATCTAGTGGACAGACAATACAGGCGCATCAGATCCTGGAACACAAGCCTGAGAAACAGCTTCTATCACCAGGCCATCAGACTGTTGAACAGCCATCACGAGCTACCTGCCTAGTACTCTGCCCTGCACCTTGAGACTAATTCCCCATATATATAGAGCAGTGGTTTCCAAACAGTTGGGAAGCAGTAGGGGTGTGGGGTTCCCACTCCCCCCCTTTTTTAAAGACCCCAGTCGGGATTTCAACCTATTCTTGAAAGTTGTAATAGTAAAATGCACAATGTGATGTAAGCGAGGCCAGAGTGAAAGTTTGGGAACCACTGATAGAGACATTGAACATTGGTTACTTCATATTCTGTTTATATACTGTTGTTTACTCACTGTGTATGTACGGTATACCAAAAATAAATAGGGGTTCCACAAGGGTTCTTTGAAGATCCTCAAAGATCTTCGATGAACCTTAGGGTTCTTGGCATTGAACATTTCCCCCAGAGGGTTCTTCTAAGAACCCCATAGGAGGTGGGGTTCATCTAGGAACCTCCTTAGTTGGTGGGGTTCTTGCAGGAGCCTAACTGCCCAACTGAAACGTTTGGATTTCAAAGGACAGCAGGTACAGGCACTTAATTGAAAAATAAAAAGATCTCATCAATTTAATGTTTGTCCCTTGAATGATGTACATTTTTTATTTTTACCTTTTATTTAACTAGGCAAGTAAGTTAAGAACAATTTCTTATTTTCAATGACAGCTTAGGAACAGTGGGTTAACTGCCTTGTTCAGGGGCAGAACGACAGAATTTCAGCTTGTCAGCTCAGGGATTTGATCTTGGAAACGTTCAGTTACTAGTCCAACGCTCTAACCACTAGGCTACCTGCCACCCCAAATTGTTATTGCTTAATGATGATACCATTTATTTTTTTCAGATTTCTGCAAATCTTTCTAAAACAAAAAATGGACAACAATTAACAAAGAAGTAAGAATATGTATGCTATAGGAATGTGTTGAAGGCTAGCTGTACTGGGTGCAGCTTACTAAACTGATCACTTTTGTGGCTGTCTGCAGGTACACAGACGAGGGGGCATACAAAGGTATGTTATGCAGATCACATTTACCATCCTCCTCCCTTACCTCTTCACTGAATATCCCATAGGCCTCTACATTATGGACAAGGTATGTGTATGAAAATCGTTATCAAAAGTTTTTTTTAATTCACATTCATCACAAAAACCAAGATATGAATACTGTTGTGTGCATGTTTTGTTAAACATCTGTATAATTACTATTTTTTGAATTCACAGACTACAACCTCCCTACACCTGTTATGAATATAACAGGAAACCTGTTTGATCATCATGCACTGCAAAATCTTTCTGGCTGTGGAAACGGAGAACATCAACACGCTGGGAGTTTATCTCATATGTCTTTTTTTTATCAGCTTTGCCACTAAAATCATAATAAATACTGACTTGTGTAATGATTTGTGTAATGTTTTACCCCTTTCATCTGTGTCTGGTGTTATCTAGTTACTGGCTAGCTAGGTCTTCAGTCAGCATGGAACAAAAGAAGGGGCTGCGACGTTCAAAACTCTAAAACAGTTATGTCAACACATCCGTCAGTGCTGCTGTGAATTGTATCACAAGAGACATGCCAAACAGATGTATACCTTTTTATTTTCTTATAGGTGATATTATAGTTACAAAAAGGCTATTTTACTTGAGAATCAGGAAAAACAGTTCATGACATTTAGTTTAATTGACAGCATTTACTTAGGAACTCACTTGGTGATAGCCATTGAATTAGAAATGAATGAATTCAACAACCATCTAACAAATATAGTCATGGGTGGTAACTCTACAATTCACTGGAAAGGCACACTGGGAAATTATATTAGAGGTTGGCTTAGTGTTGGTGTGGCTTTAAGTTAGTTATTATTGCTTACCTGTGAGTGGAAGAGCTGTACAAGTTTAACTGTTCTATGGTTTTTTTATTGCCTCTGGACTGTTGTTGGATATGGTAACCATTTATTCCTCATCAAATCAATTTTGTTTTGGTCACATGCAGATGTTGGTGCGAGTGTAGCAAAATGCTTGTGCTTCTAGTTCCGACCATGCAGTAATATCTAACAAGTAATCTAACAATTTCAGAACAACTACCTTTTACACACAAGTGTAAAGGAATGAATAAGAATATGTACATATAAATATATGGATGAGCGATGGTCGAACGGCATAGGCAAGATGCAGTAGATGGTACAGTATATACATATGAGATGAGTAATGTAGGGTATGTAAACATATAACATTAACATGATATAAGTGGCATTGTTTAAAGTGACTAGTGGTACATTTATTATATCCAATTTTTTATTATTAAAGTGGCTAGAGATTTGAGTCAGTATGTTGGCAGCAGCCACTCAATGTTAGTGATGGCCGTTTAACAGTCGGATGGCCTTGAGATAGAAGTTGTTTTTCAGTCTCTCGGTCCCAGCTTTGATGCACCTGTACTGACCTTGCCTTCTGGATGATAGTGGGGTGAACAGGCATTGGTTGTTGTCCTTGATGATCTTTTTGGCCTTCCTGTGACATCGGGTGGTGTAGGTGTCCTGGTGGGCAGGCAGTTTGCCCCCGGTGATGTGTTGTGCATACCTCACTACGCTCTGGAGAGCCTTACGGTTGTGGGTGGAGCAGTTGCTGTACCAGGCTGTGATACAGCCCGACAGGATGCTCTCGATTGTGCATCTGTAAAAGTGTGTGTGTTTTTGGTGACACAACACATTTCTTCAGCCTCCTGAGGTTGAAGAGATGCTGCTGTGCCTTCTTCACCACGCTGTCTGTGTGGGTGGACCATTTCAGTTTGTCCGTGATGTGTACGCCGAGGAACTTAAAACTTTCCACCTTTTCTACTACTGTCCCGTCGATGTGGATAGGGGGGTGCTCCCTCTGCTGTTTCCTGAAGTCCACGATCATCTCCTTTGTTTTGTTGACGTTGAGTGTGAGGTTATTTTCCTGACACCACACTCCGAGGGCCCTCACCTCCTCCCTGTAGGCCGTCTCGTCGTTGTTGGTAATCAAGCCTACCACTGTAGTGTCGTCTGCAAACTTGATGATTGAGTCTCTATCTCAGGTACAAAAACTGTCTGAGTTGGTTTCCCTAGACTGCATAACTAACTGGCACTAACACATTTGAAGTCTTTCGTTAATGATATCTTGCATGTACAGAATTTGTTTAATATAAGATTTTGTATGTGGAGCAGCACTGTATTCATTAAATAAATGGCAACTTTTTTCTACATGTTTTCCTCAGTCATTTACAGAAAGTTAAAGTGGATTTAAGCGGAATGCAACACATTGAGTAAAAATCAACACATTTTTTACACATCTGTGTGTCTAGTTATGGATAACACGTGTGTTACTTTTAATAAAATGACTGTGTTGAAAAATGTACATAAATGCAACACAACATACCGTCCCTAACGAGACACACAGATAAAAAACACAACATATGTTCTAAGAGTGTAGATGCATGATGACTTTGGATCTGCAATGTGACTGGTTGGTACTGTATGGTTTTCAGCTTTTAAAACATTCATTCCAGGAATTGACACAATGTGTTGAAACATTTATTAAAATCATGTTGTGCCAACACGGTGATTGTGCTAAAATTAACACATCATGTGTCATCCCTAACTAGACACAGATGTGTTAAAAAATTACTGATTTTCAAAGAGTGGATTTCCATCGCGTTTCAAAATCAGGCCATGGACAATTCATTGTGCCCCATATTACCAAGGTTGTGTCCCAAATGTCACCCTATTCCCTTTTATAGTGCAATACTTTTGACCTGATGTGGTAAACTATACAGTATAGAGAATAGGGTTCCATTTGTGACTTAGTACAAATCTTAAGGTAATGGCCAGTGACCGTGTTAAGTCTTTGAAGTCACCTTGGCTCGTCTCTCTGCCCGAACATAGGATGGTCCGGTCTCTCAGTAGAGTCATGGAGTCCCTCTCTTTATCCTGAGCCTACACCTCAGATTGTGCTTTTAAATATCTTGGGTGGCTCCAAAAATGACAATGTTGTTCTACAGAGATAATACATTCCTGGATATAGCAGTCATCAGTTCAATTTAAAAGGCAAAGGTAGATTGTTACTTGACTTTTACTCACTGTGTTTACTAGTACCGTAAATTCCAGACTATAAGCCGCAACTTTTTTCCCTGCTTTGAACCTCGCGGCTTAAACAATGACGCGGCTAATATATGGATTTTTCCCGCTTTCAATTATTATTTTTTTCATAAAAACACATTCTGTGACGTGCTCAGTTTTTTGGCGGCATGAAGCTTTCATTAGACCAATGAAATTGCCGAACGGGTTAAGGTCAAACAACTTTTTTGTTTACTGTTTAGATTAAATCGAGCGCTCTCAAACTTCCCATCATTCCGATTACGGTAGTCATTTTGTCACCCTCATCATGGCAAAGACACGGAGAAATGCATATGATGCAGCTTTCAAGTTGAAGGCGATTGATCTGGCTGTTGGAAAAGGAAATAGAGCTGCTGCACGGGAGCTTGGTCTTAATGAGTCGATGATAAGACGTTGGAAACAGCAGCGTGAGGAATTGACTCAGTGCAAAAAGACAACTAAAGCTTACTGCAAATTTTTTATTTTTTCTTACAAGCCGTGTTTCGTTAAAGCCTATTTATTTTTGTTACAAACCGTCTTTCGTTAAAGCCTGTGTAAAGTTAATTTGTTTCAATGTACCGGTAGGCACCTGCGGCTTATAGACATGTGCGGCTTATTTATGTTCAAAATAATATTTATTTTTTAATTCAGTGGGTGCGGCTTATATTCAGGTGCGGTTAATAGTCTGGAAATTACGGTAAATGAAATACATTATAAACTCATCAAAAAAGTAACGTCCCTTTTTCAGGACCCTGTCTTTCAAAGATAATTCGTAAAAATCCAAATAACTTCACAGATCTTCATTGTAAAGGGTTTAAACACTGTTTCCCACGCTTGTTCAATGAACCATAAACAATGAATGAACATGCACCTGTGGAACGGTCGTTAAGACACTAACAGCTTACAGATGGTAGGCAATTAAGATCACAGTTATGAAAACTTAGGACACTAAAGAGGCCTTTCTACTGACTCTGAAAAACACCAAAAGAAAGATGCCCAGGGTCCCTGCTCATCTGCGTGAACATGCCTTAGGCATGCTGCAAGGAGGCATGAGGACTTCAAATGTGGCCAGGGCAATAAATTGCTATGTCCGTACTGTGAGACGCCTACAGGGAGACAGGATGGACAGCTGATCGTCCTCGCAGTGGCAGATCACGTGTAACAAAACCTGCACAGGATCGGTTCATCTGAACATCACACCTGCGGGACAGGTACAGGATGGCAACAACAACTGCTCGAGTTACACCAATCCCTCTATCAGTGCTCAGACTGTCCGCAATAGGTTGAGAGAGGCTGGACTGAGGGCTTGTAGGCCTGTTGTATGGCAGGTCCTCACCAGACATCACCTGCAGCAACATCACATATGGGCACAAACGCACCGTTACTGGACCAGACAGGACTGGCAAAAAGTGCTCTTCACTGACGAGTTGTGGATTTGTCTCACCAGGGGTGATGGTCGGATTTACGTTTATCGTCGAAGGAATGAGCGTTACACAGGAGGCCTGTACTCTGGAGCGGGATCGATTTTGAGGTGGAGGGTCCGTCATGGTCTGGGGAGGTGTGTCACAGCATCATCGGACTGAGCTTGTTGTCATTGCCGGAAATCTCAATGCTGTGCGTTACATGTGGTACACTTCCTGCAGGCTCATCCTGACATGACCCTCCAGCATGACAATGCCACCAGCCATAGTGCTTGTTCTGTGCGTGATTTCCTGCAAGACAGGAATGTCAGTGTTCTGCTATGGCCAGCGAAGAGCCTGGATCTCAATCCCATTGCGCACATCTGGGACCTGTTGGATCGGAGGGTGAGTGCTAGGGCCATTCCCCCCATAAATGTCCGGGAACTTGCAGGTGCCTTGGTGGAAGAGTGGGGTAACATCTCATAGCAAGAACTGGCAAATCTGGTGCAGTCCATGCGGAGGAGATGCACTCAGTACTTAATGCAGCTGGTGGCCACAGCAAATCCTGACTGTTGCTTTTGATTTTGACCCCCCCTTGTTCAGGGTCACATTATTCCATGTCTGTTAGTCACATGTCTATGGAACTTGTTCAGTTTATGTCTCAGTTGCTGAATCTTATGTTCATACAAATATTTACAAATGTTAAGTTTGCTGAAAATAAATGCAGTTGTCAGTGAGAGGACGTTTCTTTTTTGCTGAGTTTGTATGTAAATTTGAATGCATACTATTACTATAGACTCCCACAAGGTCCATAGCAGTCAACATGTGTATCATAAATCAATCTTGCTGGAGGAATAGTATTAGGATGAGATGAGAATGTTATCTACCCATGTTGTTTTTATTTTACCTTGATGCAACTAGGCAAGTCAGTTAAGAACTAATTCTTATTTACAATGACAGCCTAGGAACAGTGGGTTAACTGCCTTGTTCAGCGGCAGAACAACAGATTTTTACCTCGTCAGCTCAGGGATTCGATCTAGCAACCTTTCAGTTGCTGACACAACACTCTAACCACTAGGCTACCTGCCACCCCATAAGCAATGGCACTTCAATAGGATTACAAATGATTCTATTGTGAAACTAACCATGACCAACCCCACAGGTATCCTTCAAAGTTTCGGATTGCGGCTTGTGTAAGGGGGTGATTGAGTTTGTTACTGGAGTGATTTATGTTTGTAACTCTGAGAGCTATACATTGGATGCATCCCAAATGGCACCCTATTCTCTATATACATTAGTACCCTACATTTGACCTAGGCCCATAGGGCTCTGGTCAAAAGTAGTGCACTATGAAGGGAATATGGTGCCATTTTGGGTCACAGCATTGGCTGTATTGGATTTCATTCCACTCGTCTCAAAATATGCATGCAGATTCATTATCCATAATTGGGCAAAGAAATTAAATAATGTTTTTTATTGTCCACAAAGAGAAAGTCAAGAGGTATTGATCATACAGTATAAATGTAAAGTGGAACCTCCCTAGCAATACTCATATCGCTAATATATTACTGCCATCTGATTTACATTGCACCATAGTGGCTAACAATAAATTGAGGTGGTGGTTGTAGCTCATGCCTAGTTTCCCGTACTTCAGATGTGAAAACGTAATATTTACAATGAGTTTTGTGGAACTTCTATATTATCAAATTCCACTGATATGATGTATCAACTTGTATTTTAAAGAGGCCAAGGCGTTAACTGTGCGATTCATAAAGTACTACTAATAAAACTTGAAACTCTATGAAATGTATGAAAATGTGAAGTTTTATTTTTTTTATTAATAAAAGAAGTATAAAAATATAAATATAAAACAATACGACTTGGCATTCAAACAACATGAATTCAGTGTGTGACAGTTACCCTACAACGTACACGTCCTTATTACATCATACACCTACAGTATATAATGAAATGGATGCACAGAATAAACCTAACCAACCATTAACATGAACATTGCTTGCCAAACAAAGATGGCGAATAGGGTATAGTATGTCCATCATGGAAAAGCAGTTCATACATGTATCTATTTCAAATTTACTTTGCAGGAAAAGCATTTTTTTTCTCCAGTAAACATTGATAGTATACAAGACTACTATCTCACTCCTCAATTACAAAACACATTGTCCACACCATTGTTCACAACATTTCTTAAAATTCAAAGGCATCTTTACTGATTATAACCAAAAACAGTAAAACTGTGAGAAATATCACCACCAGTAGTGAGTTTAATGTTTAATTCATGAATTCTACTTGACCAGCCATATGAATCAATGGATGGGTTGCAGGATAGTGTGTGAGAGAGATTATCAATGCATGTCGTTGATGATGAGCTCCGGTAGTACAGGCCTAACTGTAACCTAGGTTTCTCTCTCCGTGTCCTTCCCTATATACATGTCCGCTAGTTTTTTGAACGCCGGTCCCCAGTTGCTGAGGTAATCGTACTCCTGGTCCCCCTCCGTAGCTCCAGACTCCAGGGAGCTGAGGGACTCGGCTAGCGAGCCGCTCCCCTCGTAGGCGTAGGTGGCAAGGGAGTCATACGGGGGCGCGGTGGGGTCCGAGTCGTTCTCATGGAGCCTCCCGTGAATGAAGTCTCTGACGTCGGCATTATCCTTTATAGGTGATGTCCTCCCGAAGGGAAACAGCATCTCTGGGATGATGTCCCTGCGCAGCTTGTTAGCGTCCATCACCTCTGGGTTGCGCAGTGTGCCGATATCAAAGGCCTGAGTGTCCTCCTCTCCGCCCCCCTCATCGTTGTAGCTGACAACATTGTCTCTCACATCCTCTTTGGAGATGATCAGAGGCTCCTTCTTCCTCTGCTGCCTCCTCAGGGCAGCGAACAGCACCACGATCACTACACACACAGACAGAAAGAGAGAGAGATAAAAACTTGAGTATGAGATGGGAGAGAAGAGGAGTGTGCTCCATCATTCATTAAGTAAACTCAGGAATACACACCGGAGAGAAAGACATTTGCTATCAGTGATAAATACGCTGCACTGCCTTGGGCACTCACCTCCTTTTATGAAAGATTGAGCAGGACAAGCTTTTCTTTCGTTTTTCCCCTTAACATCAAATTCACTGTAGAAAATCTGTAGCACTTGAACGAGCCCTTTCTTTTTCTCATTCTCAGGTCAGACTACCCTTACTCGCATAATTAAATGCATTTTATTCTATTTTAATTTCTGAGCAGGACTTTAAATCCAAACTTTCCAGCTGAAGGAGGAATTTGCATCCAGAGTGGCGCTATGAGAGCATGGGATTTATGTTGTTGCTCATTATTTTCATGAAAAAGGAGCAAATCGAGAGTAAAAACAATTCCCTCACATTGGGGCCTCCTCCTCATCCCCCTCCTCCTCCTCTTTCCCACACCTCAGCAGGTGCAGTAGTACTCTACCTGCCTCCCACCCAGGTGTTAATTACAAAGGTCTCTAAAGGAGTGGCTCTTTAGAGGCCCAGTTACCAGGCCTTTCTGACTGATACCCCAGTGTTGGGTGGTGTGGGGTGGCATAGAGCAGTGTGGTGCAGTGTGGAGGAGGAGCGCAAACTGTTCCAGCTCAGCGCCTACTGCCTGCCTGCCTGTCTGCCTGTCAGAGGCGTAGTGGAGGTGAATTAGACAGCCTGTCAGAAGGGTTCAAGCGAGAAAACCATCGGATAATGAGCAGATGTCATGATATTTCGCTCAAGAGGCGAACATGGGGTTCAATCTTCAGCACTTCCAATCTGAGTTAGCCAGAAGCCAGAGCTACAGTAGAGCTCTCTCCAGTGTCAGACAGACAAGTGAAGGGGGAACAAGCACAGCATGCAGTGGAAGAAATGTCAATAGTTAATTTGCTAGCGAGGGATCAGTGGCTAGGCAAGGATGCGAGCAAGATTCAAGTCGGGCGGAGATCATGGAACAGGAAGAGAAAGGAAGAGAGCACAGATGAACAGGTGAACACATCAACAGATGAGCTGGGTCTCTGCATTATTGAGTGAGGAGGAGGAATAGCACAAACACTCATTTAAGCAATAAAAAATGAGAACCTGTGCATTATCATGAATAACTCAGGGCTAAGGGCTGTTCTTAGCCATAACGCAAAGCAGAGTACACAAACAAAAGTCAGTGGATTGGTATTTATGTTGCTATTAAGTCACTCATGACTTTTAATTGGGTAATTGAATATATCAACACCCTTAATAAGCTCATGGATGATGCTGTTTAGGTGGCACCGGGGTCATGCTTGGCCAAGTGCAATACCAGGTTCAAAGTCATTTTTTTGCCTATTACTTATTGATATCCCCTTGAACATAAGCACTACATATTTTTTGCTTTTTGCCGGGGAAAAAGACATGCACACTTTCTGTTTTGCACTTTGTGCTTTTACATACTGCATTAGCTCACAAAGGAGGCTGAAGTGTTGCTTTAGGATGCCAGGAAATAGGATGTGACCTACTTTAGCAGGGAAAAACACAAATACCTTTTTGTCAAGTGGATATAACCAATAATAAAAGCTTTCATCCTGCTGCATCATTTTCATGAGGAAACATACTATTTACACATGCAGCCAGCAAAGTAATGTCTCAGTGAGTGGCTCTACTTTAAACTTTCTTTAGTTGAAGAAGTTTGATGATGAAAGGAATAACACAAAGGAATAACACAGAAGTAGCACATAGGATTTAAGTGCTTTCGAAGGACTCGCAGCAGAGAAAAAGAAGGAGCTAACCAGTGCCTACCGGGTGCAAATAAAGTCCCTTCTCACTCCGTCCCTTCTCACTCCTTCTCACTCCATTACACGTGCAGTGTAGTTTATTGTGTTAGAGTCCAACACAGCCTAGAATAATTGCTTCAGCTTTGTATTAAGTGACTTAGATTGCTGTGTGCTACTGTACAGTACTGTATGTTCAGAATTAAGAATACTACTTAAATTATCTGACTCAGTTTGATTTGGGTGTCTCCCAAATGGCACCATATTCCCTATGTTGTGCACTACATTTGACCAAAGCCTTACGGGCTCTACACAGTGTGACGACCCTCCCACTCTGTCTGCCGAATTCTTTCTCTTTGCTCTTGTTTTCCCTAATAGGATGTCGGTGGGCGGAGCCGGGAGGGTCGTCAGTGAAATGTGACACTACCTGTGGTCGGGTGTGTCCCGGGGATAAATACACCTTTCCCCCCATAGATTGAGGAGACTCTCTCACCCAAACACACTGGTGTTTTTTGTTGTGGCGTTTTTGGGTGGCGTGCGTGAACACCCCTCATTATCACCATCTATGAACGCATCCACTCACTTACACTATTGACTACACACACCATTGTTACTCGGATATAGTTTACTTTGTTTAATAACTATGTTTGTCATTTCTTTATTTCTGCTTTGTCTCCCTCTTTGTTACGGGCTATGAGCTGGTTCGTAACAACAGGGAATAGGGTGTAATTTGGTAGGCGGCGGTTGACTTTACCAGTGTGATTGATAGTGATACTTACTCAAGAGGATGATAACACAGAGCAGGATAGCCACCAGTGCTCCAGTGCTCAGCCCGGCAGACAGCAGAGCCTCTGTGTTGCAGGACTGCACATTCCCCCCGCTGTCGCAGGCACACACATTCACAGTCAAAGTGCTGGTGCTGCTCTGGATAGGGTAGTCATTGTCTGAGATCACCACGGGCAGTAGGTATGCATTCATCTCACGCTGGCTAAATCCTCCCCTTCGAGTGATGATCCTGGCTGTGTTATCTAAGGGGTGGATCGCAGAGGGAAGGAAAAAGGGATATGAGAAATGAAAGGTTGTTTCTAATGTTTAGAACAAATGTTCCCAGTAATGATTGTAACATTGCAGCTCCATATGTTACAAAAAAGTGAAATTGTTAATACAACTCACACCACTAAGACCAGATAATGGCCAGATAAAAAGCACAAGGCTAACATTTAGCTACCTTCATTGTCAATGATGGTGAAATTTGGATTGGAGAAGCTCATACTGAAGACAAACTTATGTCCAACAAGGGGCTCATCGGTGTCAACCGCACTTATCGTCTGAATCAGCTGTGGATAGTGAAAAAAAGGTATGAGAAAAGATGTTTCTTCAGGCTTTTCTTCAGCATTTGTAGTATTATGATGTCATACTGTACCTGTCCAGATTTGACATTTTCACAGACAAATGTCTCATAATACATGGCAAATTCAGGTGCATTGTCGTTTACGTCCAGAACCCGTATGAACACTGGGACTCGAGTGGTTTGGCGAGGGTTACCTAAACAAGAAGATTGAAAATGTGTAGTTGGCCCATACAGTAGACCCCTCAAATTCATATCTGGACCTCAAAGCCAGTTACAATGCTTTTTTTTATTTCTTCCCCTCTAATCAGGGACTGATTTAGACCTGTGACACCAGGTGGGTGCAATTCGTTATCAGGTAGAACAGAAAAACAGCAGTAGTCCGGAGCTTGTAGGGTAAAATTTAAATATCCCTGAAGTTGACATTAGCAAATTAACAAAAAATATAACATACAGTGCATTTGGAAAGTATTCTGACCCCTTGACTTTTTTCACATTTTGTTACCTTACATCCTTATTCTCAAAAAGGATTAACTTGTTTTTTTCCATCATCAATCTACACATAATACCCCATAATGTTTTATAAATGTTAGCAAATTTATATAAAAAAAAACACATTTACATAGGTATTTAGAGCATTCACTCAGTACCATGTTGAAGCAATTTTGGCAGCGATTACAGCCTTGAGTCTTCTTGGGTATGATGCTACAAGCTTGGCACACCTGCACTTTGGGAGTTTCTCCCATTCTTCTCTGCAGATCCTTTCAAGCTATGTCAGGTTGGATGGGGAGTGTCGCTGCACAGCTATTTTCAGGTCTCCAGAGATGTTTGATCAGGTTCAAGTCCAGGCTCTGGCTGGGCCACTCAAGGACATTCAGAGACTTGTCCTGAAGTCACTGCTGTGTTGTCTTGGCTGTGTGCTTAGGGTCATTGTCCTCTTGGAAGGTGAACCTTCGCCCCAATCTGAGGTCCTGGAGCAGGTTTTGATCAAGGATCTCTCGGTACTTTTCTCTGTTCATCTTTCCCTTTTCTCTGTTCATCCCCACAGCATGATGCTGCCAACACCATGCTTCACCATAGGGATGGTAATGGCCAGATGATGAGCGGTGCCTGGTTCCCTCCAGACGTGGCGCTTGGCATTTAGGCCAAAGAGTTCAATCTTGGTTTCATCAGAACAGAAAATCTTGTTTCTCATCGTCTGAGAGTCCTTTTGTTGCTTTTGGCAAACTCCAAGTGGGCTGTTGTGCCTTTTACTGAGGAGTGGATTCATTCTGGCCACTCTACCATGAAGGCCTGATTTTGGTGGAGTGCTGCAGAGATGATTGTCCTTCTGGAAGGTTCTCCCATCTCCACAGAGGAACTCTGGAGCTCTGTCAGAGTTCACCTCCCTGATCAGTGCCCTTCTCCCCCAATTGCTCAATCAAGTAGTAGAAACATCTCACGGATGATCAATGGAAAGCGGATGGACCGGATCTCAATTTCGAGTCTCATAGCAAAGGGTCTCAATACTTCTGTTTTTTTTTGTTAATACATTTGCCCCAAAAAATGAAAACCGGTTTTTGTTTTGTCATTATGGGGTATTGTGTGTAGATTGATGAGTAAATTTTTTTCAGTAGCATTGGAAAGACATTGTTGCAGACTGAATATCCTACACGATTGCCTGAAACATTAATTAAAATATTAACTTGTAGTTGCATGTTTATTTTAGTTTTCTCCTAATACTCCTGACTTCCTAACGAGTCTCCCATTGGACAACTGGTTCTGATGAGCAGCCCTTTGAGCCAACTGAAACTGTGGGCGTTGCCCATGTGGACCTATGGGGCTGGAACAGGAGTTGTCCATCCTGGTTGTGACCACATATATGCAGATGTAGAAAGACTGCAGCAGAACACTGTGAATATCACCCAAACCGACGCCAGATTGACGAAGCCAGGAAGTGTAGCAGCACTGATACATCCCAGGTCAGTGGGCTGGGGCCCGCTACCCAGGAAGATTTCAAGTAGACTTAGTCTATTTTATGAAGTGGAATATGCAGCAATTATAGTGCCGGCTACAGTTCCACTTTGGACTTGCTGCAGGGCTCGGTTGGTTGGCTATAGCGGCTAATATTAGCTAAGTTATGTGGTAATTTAGCATTATTTGCACATTTCACAATTTTTACTTCAATATTGCATAGATTCCATTTGTTGTTTTTATTTTATAAAGTTAAAACTCTTGATAATTGTGCACATTCTTGCCGGAGCGCAGAAATCTGTGGGACAAGGGGCTGGCCAGGTGGCATAGTTCGGCTACATTACATATACCCCTCGGCTGCCTGACATTTGGCAGTAGTTGGCAGGATTGGATTTTTAGGAGCAGTGTTCAGTTACTCAAAGGACAGGTTTTAGGAAAACAAATATGATGATGCCATTTTACCCCAGGGCACACTGGGTGCCTCAGTGTAAATGTCCTAATTGTGATTTGAAGTATGGCTAATGGAAAGAGAATATTGAGGGGATCTTAGGCATTAAAGGAAAATAAAAAATAAAAAGTTTATCCAAGTAGGGGATTTAAATGGGCAAAGCTAAGCAACAGGTCAGCGTGACCTCAGAGGAGGAGTACGACAGAGCCACTAAGGTATTTGCCTATTTAGATTACCTGTATGTCAAACAGGTTCCTATACCCCTGTTGAGGTAACATTTCTATAGTAGCAAATCGTATTTCTCTCAAATTTTGTGCATACATTTGTGGACATTTCTCCTTTGCCAAGATAATCCATCCACCTGACAGGTGTGGCTTATCAAGAAGCTGGTTAAACAGTATGATCATTACACAGGTATACCTTTTGCTGGGGACAATAAAAGGCCACTCTAAAATGTGCAGTTTTGTCACACAATGCCACAGTTTTGAGGGAGCATGCAATTGGCATGCTGACTGCAGGGATGTCCACCAGAGCTGTTGACAGAGAATTGAATGTTCATCTCTTTACCATATTTCACAGGGGAGCTGTTTGAATGTAAACTTCTTTATTTTTATCAAAATGTGTTTCTTTGCAGAAATGCCTTCTCGAACATGTGAACTTTCATGTGCCTTAATAACAAATGTGTATGCCATCTGTAAATACGAATCAAATTGTTAAATTACAAGCCTTGTTTGTTAAGCCACAGAAAAAGTCAGCAACCTTCCCACTAGCCATGATTGGCTGAGATAATGAGTGGGCTGGACATGCCGAGAGATGAGTTTGGATTGGTATGCCATATAGCACACTTCTGTCTATTTGAGCTGGTCAGTAAGTCTAGGTAATCCTGTCAACGCTGCTTTTTATAAAAATGTATTGCATTGTAAAACTGCATAAACCTAATGTCAAGTTAAAGTTAGCTTGCTAACGTTAGCTGGCTGGCTCATTAGCTAACATTACGTGTGTGCTCTCCACTTTCTGGAGGACTGTTTTGAAATCAGTGGAAATTGAGTATGTTAACTAAGGAGATGGAGAAAACACCTGTCTCCAGATTACATTTTCAAACTAAGGGCAACCATGGCATTCAACAGGAGACGCCTCCATCCATAATATGAACGGGTAAAATAATCTAGCTAGCTACATTTTCAGACATTACACGTTTATCATTTTGACATAGTCTTTTCATCTCAAGTTAAAGTGTACTGCTAGCTAATGTTAGCTGGCTGGCTCGCTAGCTAACGATACATGTATGATCTTGTAATTCGTATCTCAGAGCCACTAGTTATAGCCTAATGGTAGCTAGCTTGAACCTGGTTGGTTAGCTACCTGCATATGAATGCAGGGTAGTAATGTCATGAGTTGGGATTATGGTTCATTCAACACCAGTTGAATATGGCCGGTGTCAGTAAATGTTGGCAAAAAAGCGTAATTCAATTGTTGCCAGCAGCCCAGTTACAGTCACCAATGCTCTGAATAACATGAAAACAGGCTAACCAGATCTGCTAGGGCGAGTAAAATGGTCACAAAATGGTCAGTGTTATCTCATTATGTGTCTGGAAGTAGCTTGCAAGCTAGCCAATGTTAGCCAGTTAGCATTGGTTCTGAGCTGCCGTTGTTAAGTCTGAACGCTCCGAGAGGAAAGTGCTCTGAATTTATGAGCAGACAATCTGACAGCACAGTTGCAGTCGCCAACGCTCTGGATAACATAACAGCCTAACCAGCTCTCTTAGGGTGAGTAATGTTCAGTGAGCTGTTCTCTCATTTGTGTCTGGAAGTAGATAGCAAGTTAACTTGGGTGCTTGACTGCTGTTGTTAGTACAGAACGCTCGGATCAACCCTTAAAGAGATGCTGAAGGTTACAAGTTTATCAACTATTAAAGCAAAATTACTTTCCCGTTGTTCCTCAACTGTAGTGTATGATATACCAGTCTCTACTTTTATCCAATATAAAAATGCAATTTCAAATTTTGCTACATAAGACCGAAATGAGTCGGTCGGTCACATTTGGCAGTACGTCCAACCAGCCTCAAACGCAGACCACATGTATAGCGGCATGTGGGCGAACGGTTTTCTGTTGTCAACGTTGTGAACAGTTCCCCATGGTGGTGGTGGGGTTATAGTATGGGCAGGTGTAAGCTACAGACAACGAACTCAATTGCATGTTATCGATGGCAATTTGAATGCACAGTTACCGTAACAAGATACTGAGGCCCATTGTTGTGCCATTCCTCCACCGCCGTCACCTCATATTTCAGCATGATAATGCACAGCCCCATGTTGCAACGATCTGTAGACAATTTACGGAAGCTGAAAATCTCCCAGTTCCTCAATGGCCTGCATACTCACCAGATGTCACGAATTGACCATGTTTGGGATACTCTGGATCGGTGTGTACGACAGCATGTTCCAGTTCCTGCCAATATCCAGCAACTTCGCAGAGGAGAACATTCCACAGGCCAAATTCAACAGCCTGATCAACTGTATGCGAAGGAGATGTGTTGCGCTGCATTAGGCAAATGGTGGTAACACTAGATACTGACTCGCCCCTACCTTTTTTTTAAAGTATCTGTGACCAACAGAGGCATATCTGTATTCCCAGTCATGTGAAATCCATTGATTTTGCCATAATAAATTTATTTCAATTGACTGATTTACTTATAATAACTGTAACTCAATAAAATCTTTGAAATTGTTACATGTTGCATTTTATATTTTTGTTCAGTGTATGTCCCGATTGAACACAATTTACGGGAACAGTTCCTCTTGGTTTAAAGAGGGTGCCCTAACTCAGGACCTGAAGACCTATTCCTGCTGTATCCTGGGACTGTGCTTTGATGACTTATGCTAGGACGCCATGCTACTGGAAAAGGAACATGGTAGCAAAACGTGGGCTGAGGTAAAATGTTCTGCTGTTGCAGAGTCTAATACATTGAGGTCTCTGACTGAAAGCAGGCCATTAACTACTTGGGATTTTGAAGGTAATACAATCTGCTATCACTGCAAACAGGCTGGTTCTGTAGGGGGCTCTCAAAATCTGACCCGGCTTTTAACTAGCCAGCCCTGCTTCGGAGGTCCGAGCAGAGGGGTCAGCTGGTACTGCAAACTCAACTTTTATTGTCCAAAAGTGGACATTTGTATAGATGGAGTTAAACTCACTGGGCTATTATATACTGCCTCTTAGGTCACCCTGGTGCAAAAGCAACTATTGAACAAACACTTCCTTAACAGCAAGATACAGTAGGTGTGGGAGAGGCTACTTCAATTCTGACCATCAAAGCTACAAATGGCCTAGATCATCCATTTGTAGGTTATGCAATTATGGATTTTAAAATTGAAGGTGTCAAGATACCAAACTGTGGAGTTGGGATTGTCAAAGACAAGTGTTCAACTAACCCCCTGATCGTGAGGGGATGAGTCCCTTTGCCACCTGCCAACAGACCATTGGCACCAGTGGAGGGGATAAATTCCTGGGTTACTTCTGGCCTGCCAACAGACTGGGGATTCGGGGATTCGTGTTCCAGCCAGGAACGAAGTTGTGGTATTGGGATGTGCCTGGATGGGCCCGCATGGCATGGCAGTGATTATTGTGGGCTCGTGAAGGCCTTACCGGACCCTAATGCTGTAGGGGTGGAAAGAACACTGGCTGTCGTAAAAGAATGGGGAGTTCCAGTTCATACTTTCAATCTGAACCCTTTCATGTCTGTCTATAGGCCGCTACCAGAAGCTGTGGAGTGTCAATTATGTTGATGAGGTGGATGTACATGGAGCTGGAGATCTGAGCATGATGCTGGACTCTGATGGTGTAGTCCATGTGGGTGTTGTTGAGCCCTACACAGCCCTAGAGGATGTGGAGTCCAGCTTTGATGTGAGCAGCCTGATGGACAGACCAGGACTCACTGAAAAACAGCAATCGATCTCAGTGCTCTGTTGCAGAAGTGGGAGAAGGTTTTTGCTGAAGATTTTGGAAGGACTGACATTGTTCAACATAGAATACCTACAGTTGATGCAGCTCCAATTGGGTAGACGTTTCGGCCCTTACCCCCCATGATGTACAGGATTCTACTGTCAGGTATGCTAGAAAATTGTATCATCTGCAAAAGATCTAGTTCTTAGGTTGCACCCATTGTTATATTAAAGAAAAAGGTTGGAAGTTGGCATTTTTTCGAATGTTAAAGTACGTTGAACTTTGTGACTCCCAAGGATGCTTTTCCCTTTCCCAGAGTTGAGGCGACTCACCACACTCAGCAAACCTTCACGACCCTAGACCTGGCCAGCAGATAATGCACCTGCCACCTTCCAACCATTGCTAAAACAATGTCTCAGTGAGCAGATCAAAGAGTCCATTTTAGTCTTGATGAGATCATTGTCTGCACTTTGGACTTCTCATCCCACTTGCAGCACCTTGACGAGGTCTTTGAAAACCTTTAGAGACATGGACTGAAGCTGTACCCTAACAAGTGTAATCTTCTTCAACAGCAGATAAACTTCCTGAGGCACGTGGTTAGACAGACAAGATTTATTCTGTTACTGACTGGGCCACCTTTACCACAGTCAAACAAGTCAGGTCTTTCCTAGGCCTAGTAGGGTACCACAGACATTTTGTATCAGGATTTGCTAAGATTGCACGCTCCTTGAATGCACTATTGATTGGCATTCCTGCTGACAAGAGGTCAGGGACCAATAAGGTCAATTGGTCGCCAGCCTGTCAATCCTCGTTTGAGCCGCTGAAGGCAGCCGTAACCCAGGCCCCAGTCTTGGTTTATGTAGATTTTTTTCCTACCCTTTGTAGTTTATACTGATGCAAGAAACCACGGGCTTGGGGCAGTCCTAACTCAAATGCAAGACGGCTGTGAGCATGTGATAGCCTACACTAGTTGCAGCCTGCACCCAACTACAGCTCTTTCAAGTTAGAACTCTGGGCCTTGAAGTGGGCCATCACAGAGAAATTTCGGGACTACCTGAAGGCTATTCATTTAACTGTTTTTACATATAATAACCCAGTTGCCCAACTACAGACTGCCCGGCTAGGTGCCGTGGAGCAAAGGTGGGTTGCCCAACTCCCCTCCATTGCTTTCACTGAGAAGTGTCGTTCTGCATAAGAGAACACCAATGCTGAGGCCCTGTCTAGGTTCCTTCCAGTCTCCTTGCCCACAGGAAATGTGAGCAGCTGCATGCTGGCCGGCATGAATCTAACCAATGCTGTGGCGGCACGAGGTCCACAGGAGAACTCTGAGCTACCGTGTGATGACTGAAAAACCTGACAAGCAGTTGACCCTGATGTTCAGACAGTCAAGCGGTATGTTGGAATGTGATTGATTCCAGGGAGCCTAGAGAGGAGGGCTATGCCCCAAAAAGTAAAATGTCTGTTCCAACAACAGAGGAAACTAGAGATCTGCTAAGATGTGATGTGCCATGAAGTAATTGACTAACACCCATGAGCATTCTATCCCAGATTGTCTGCCAAGCTTCTAGGTGCAGAGAGGTGTGGAGGAAGTACCATGTAACCGCTGAACCATGAGTGGAACAGACCTTGTTCAGCATTCGGCGACACTTCTACTGGCCACAGATGGAGGAGGAGGTATGGGGTTTCCACTCTGGATGCGTTTTCTGTAGCCTGCAGAAAGACAGAGTAGATGCCAGGGCCCCCCTTAATCCCCATTCCAGTGTCCTTCCCCCTGGAAGTGGTTGCCCTAGACTTCCCTTCCCTCAGTAGGCCCCTAGACACTTATCAAAACATCTTGGTCATGATTGACATGTTTACCTGATATACATGGGCTGTCCCTACTCGTGCTCAGACAGCAAAAACCAAAGTCGGAGCAGTATGGTCCCATGTAGTCGAGACATTTTTGTTGCCCCTCCCATTTCCACTCTGATATGAACCCACATTTTTTTGTCAGCTTTGATGCCAGCCATCCTGAAGAAGCCTCAAGTCTGTGAAATGTATGACATTTCTAAGAGTAGTACAACCAAATACAATCCAGCAGGGAATGACAGGGTAGAGCGAATGAACAAAACATTGTTGCACACTTTAGAGGCAGAGAAGCGGAGTAGGTGGCCAGAGCACATCCCAAGCTATTGCAAGCCTACAACGCTGTGCATGTCCCAGGGTATTCATGTTTGGTTGCCACTTAACACTCACAGTAGCTGTTGGGTTAGGCGTAGATCCCCCTCAGCCAAAGCTCAACCCCAATGGGTGGGTTAGGGACCGTCACCAAAGGCTGACCTTTTGATTATGACTTAGTCAAAAAGAAAATGGGGGACCCAGCTGAGCAACACAATAAGTACTATGTCTGCAAAACACAAGCTTTATCTCTACTTCCAAGTGAGCGGGTGTGGGTGCGAGACAGGAAGAGGAAGGGACAGGGTGAGCACCTTAACAGGAACCTACACCCATAGTTGAGGCAGAGGCTGGAGTAGACCCCCCATTCTATGTTTTTTTTATGTTGTCCCTGCTGCTGAGCCCCATAGGCCAGATGAAGCAGATGTTATAACCCGGCCCCTGCTCGGGCTAACCTTGGACAACCACCAGCTCACTATAGAGACCAAGACATGGCATGTGACAGGGACTGGCTACATTCAAGTTTGGGGGGATGTCACGCTGCTGTGAACAATACACTTTGATTTACAGTGGAATTGGAAAGACACATTGTTGCAGACTGATTATCCTACACGATTGACTGAAACATTGATTAATCCATGACATTGTATTTGCATGTTTATTTTATTTTTCTTCCAAATACTTGCTCCTGCCATGAACACTGAACTTCCTAATGAGAATCCCATTGGACAATTGGGTCTGATAAGCGACTCTTTGAGCCAACCGAAACTGTGGACCTATTGGGCTGGGACAGGGGTTGTCCGACCTGGTTGTGACCGGATATATGCGGATGTGGAACGAGTGGAGCAAAAAGCCTTGGATATTCCTCGGAGCCAACGCCCGATTGACCAAGCCAGCCATCCTGAAGCGTAGCAGCACTTTTGTATCAAGGCAAACTAAACACATCCTGGTCCGATCAGCTGAAGCCAGCTACCTAGGAAGATTGTAAGTAGACTGTCTATTTTATGTAGTGGAAGATGAACCGATTATAATGCTGGCTACGGGCCCTCGCAGGATTTGCTGCTGGGATCGGTTGGTTAGCTATAGCGGCTAATATTAGTTATGTGGTGTTTTAGTGTTATTTGCATATTGCGCAGATGCCCTTGTTTTTAACTTTTTTATTTCTTGATTTTATACATTTAAAACTTTTGCCAAGAGTGCACATATCTGTGGAACAAGGCGCTGGACAGTTTTCTCTGTGTTTTAGAGCACGCAATCGCTACTTGGCTGCGGATGTCTTGTTGTCTTATTCTAATTTATCTGAGTTCCTTGGGCTTATAACCACACCTAGTTGGCATAGTTCGGCTACATTACATATACCCCTCGGCTGCCTGACACATGCATAGACATTTTTTGCAAAACAAGGTAAAGAAAAGGGATTATAATCTTACTTATTTCAGTTGCAACAACAGAGATGTTATGCCATTTGGACATCTCCCTGTCGAGGGCTTTCAGTGTTGTAATGGTGCCATTTACAGAATCAATGTTGAATAGTCTCTCCAGATCGGTATGGCGGTCAATGGAGTATCTGCAGAGTAATACAAATACATAATTTTGATTATGTAAAAATATCAATATTATTTATATACGCATCATTTACACAATCAAATGAAAGAATCTGGACATTATTTATTTCCCCAGACAGTAGGCTATTTACACAAGGCTGTCCCTGTTTCTTGTGATCCATTACATTAGAGCATAATAACACACGACTCAATGAGAAAATACATTACAAATCACACATTTTTGGTCCCCACAGTACATATCATTCCTATCCTTCTGTTTCCTTTGTCAGGAAATTATGAATCCTCATATACTGTTGTCTCATTTATCACTGTCAACTTACATATTCCACTGACATTTCATAATTTGCAACACAATCCTCCCATGCCGCACAAGCAGAGACAGGGTTGTCTCCATGTTGGAGACAGATACACAGACAGAAAAATACACAGACAGGCACCATATGTGTGGAATGGCAGAACAGAGCAGTGTGAATCGATAGAGCAAATGAGGCTCTTTCAGTTTGACTTTGTGCCGCTACCGCACTGGGCTAGTTTACATAATTATGTGGATATAAACAGTGTCTGTATTCTCTTCACAGTGCCACAAACTTCCGCTGGGAAATCACCAGGAGGGACCGATGAATAATTTGCTTTTCTTCCAACCTCCCTTCCTCTCTCCCTCACTCCACACTGACACTCGGATACACGGATGGATTAGATTTATCCAAGTGAACCATATTTCCACCCCCAAAAAAACCTTATTAGAGGAAACTTTGAATTGTTGTTATAGACTTGATACCACACCAATAATCATTTGTTTCTCTTGCTGTGTTAATTCTTACACCATAACCATCCATTAGGTCATAAAACAATCAAATGACCTCAAACGGCTTTATTCAGCAGCAGAACATCGAATCTACTTAAGAGCCCTTTTCCCAACAATGCAAAGTAAAAAAGTACGAAAAGTAGAAAATACAAATGCTAACAAAATAGATAACAATAACAAGGCTATATACAAGGAGTACCGGTACAGAATCGATGTGCAGGGGTACAAGTTACTATGTACATATAGGTAGGGGGAAAATAACTAGGCAATTAGGATAGATAATAAATAGAGTAGCAGCAGTGTATGTGAGTGTCTGTGGGGAATCATTTTCATGTGTGTGTGTGTGTGTGTGTGTGTTTTGGAGTGTCAGTGTAAGTTTATGTGAATGTGTGGGTAGAATCCAGTGAGTATGCATAGTCAGTGCAAGAGAGTGAAGGCAAAAAAGGATGAAATCTAATTTTATTTGTCACATGCGCCAAATACAATAGGATTAGACCTTACTGTGAAATGCTTATTTACAAACCCTTAAACAACAATGCAGTTCAAGAAATAGAGTTAGGAAAATATTTACTAAATAAACTAAAGTAAAAAGCAAAATAAAAAGTAAAAATAACGAGGCTATACACAGGAGGTACAGAGTCAATGTGTGGGGTTACACGTTAGTCGATGTAATTTGTACAAGTAGGTAGGGGTTAAGTCACTATGCATAGATAATTAACAGTGCGTAGCAGCAGTGTAAAAACAAAGGGGGGGGTCAATGTAAATAATCTGGGTGGCCATTTGATTAATTGTTCAGCAGTCTTATGGCTGGGGGTAGAAGCTGTTAAGGAGCCTTTTGGTCATAGACTTGGTGCTCCAGTACCGCTTGTTGTGCGGTAGCGGAGAGAACAGTCTATGACTTGGGAAACTGGAGTCTTTGACAATTTTTTGTGCCTTCCTATGACACCGGCTAGTATATATATGTCCTGGATGGCAGGAAGCTTGGCCCCAGTGATGTACTGGGCCATTCGCACTACCCTCTGTAGCGCCTTACAGTCGGGTGCCGAGCAGTTACCATACCAAGTAGTGATGCAACGGGTCAGGATGCTCTCAATGGTGCATCTGTAGACCTTTTTGAGGATCTGGGGACCCATGCCAAATCTTTTCAGTCTCCTGAGGGGGAAAAGGTGTTGTCGTGCTCTCTTCACAAGTGTCTTGGTGGGTTTGGGCCATGATAGTTTGATGGTGATGTGGACACCAAGGAACTTGAAACTCTCGACCTGCTCCACTGCAACCCTGTCGATGTTAAACAGCGTTTGACATGCTTCGAAGTACGGTAATGGAATAATTATTTATTTTTTGTCACGACATGCGTCCGCACGTCACCGTTTGGACAGTTTCTTGAACGCAAGAACAAAACAGAGGATATTTGAACATAACTATGGATTATTTTGAACCAAAACAACATTTGTGGATGAAGTAGAAGTCCTGGGAGTGCATTCTGACGAAGAACAGCAAAGGTAATCCAATTTTTCTTATAGAAAATCTGAGTTTAGTGAACGCCAAACTTGGTGGGTGTCAAATTAGCTAGCCCGTGATGGCCAGCTATCTACTCAGAATATTGCAAAATGTGCTTTCGCCGAAAAGCTATTTTAAAATCTGACACCGCGATTGCATAAAGGAGTTCTGTATCTATAATTCTTAAAATAATTGTTATGTTTTTTGTGAACGTTTATCGTGAGTAATTTAGTAAATTCACCGGAAGTGTTCGGTGGGAATGCTAGTCACATGCTAATGTAAAAAGCTGGTTTTTGATATAAATTTGAACTTGATTGAACAAAACATGCATGTATTGTATAACATAATGTCCTAGGTGTGTCATCTGATGAAGATCATCAACGGTTAGTGCTGCATTTAGCTGTGGTTTTGGTTTTTGTGACATTATATGCTAGCTTGAAAAATGGGTGTGTGATTATTTCTGGCTGGGTACTCTCTCTCATAATCTAATGTTTTGCTTTCATTGTAAAGCCTTTTTGAAATCGGACAATGTGGTTAGATTAACGAGAGTCTTGTCTTTAAAATGGTGTAAAATAGTCATATGTTTGAGAAATTGAAGTAATAGCATTTCTAAGGTATTTGAATATCGCGCCACTCGATTCCACTGGCTGTTGACTAGGTGGGACGATTTCGTCCCACATACCCTAGAGAGGTTAACACCATAGTGCCCACAAAGCTCATCACTAAGCTAAGGACCCTGGGACTAAACACCTCCCTCTGCAACTGGATCCTGGACTTCCTGACGGGCCACCCCAGGTGGTAAGGATAGGCAACAACACATCTGCCGCGCTGATCATTAACTTTCATTAATTTTTATTCCCCTCCTGTACTCCCTGTTCACCCACGACTGCAGTGTGGTGCCAGGACAACAACCTCTCCCTTAATGTGAGCAAGACAAAGAAGCTGATCGTGGACTACAGGAAAAGGAGGGCTGAACAGACCCCCATTAACCTCTCTAGGGTAGGTGGGATGAAATCGTCCCAACTACGTAACAGCCAGTGGAATCCTGTGGCGCGTTATTCAAATACCTTAGAAATGCTATTACTTCAATTTCTCAAACATATGACTATTTTACACCATTTTAAAGACAAGACTCTCGTTAATCTAACCACACTGTCTGATTTCAAAAAGGCTTTACAACGAAAGCAAAACATTAGATTATGTCAGCAGAGTACCCAGCCAGAAATAATCAGACACCCATTTTTCTTGCTAGCATATAATGTCACATAAACCCAAACCACAGCTAAATGCAGCACTAACCTTTGACGATCTTCATCAGATGACACTTCTAGGACATTATGTTATACAATACATGCATGTTTTGTTCAATCAAGTTCATATTTATTTAAAAAAACAGCTTTTTACATTAGCATGTGACGTTCAGAACTAGCATACCCCCCGCAAACTTCCGGTGAATTTACTAAATTACTCACGATAAACGTTCACAAAAAACATAACAATTATTTTAAGAATTATAGATACAGAACTCCTCTATGCACTCGCTATGACCGATTTTAAAATAGCTTTTCGGTGAAAGCACATTTTGCAATATTCTAAGTACATAGCCCGGCATCACAGGCCTAGCTATTTACACACCCACCAAGTTTAGCCCTCACCAAAGTCAGATTTACTATAAGAAAAATGTTATTACCTTTGCTGTTCTTCGTCAGAATGCACTCCCAGGACTTCTACTTCAATAACAAATGTTGGTTTGGTCCCAAATAATCCATAGTTATATCCAAATAGCGGTGTTTTGTTCGTGCGTTCAAGACACTATCCGAAAGGGTAAATAAGAGTTACGCGCCCGACGTGTTTCGTGACAAACAATTTCAAAATATTCCATTACCGTACTTCGAAGCATGTCAACCGCTGTTTAAAATCAATTTTTATGCAATTTTTCTCGTAAAAAAACGATAATATTCCGACCAGGAAAGCGTGTTTACGTTCAAAGAGAGAGAAAATAAAAACATGGGATCCCCTCGTGCACGAGCCTCAGTCTGATGGTCCTCTGATCGGCCACTTACCAAAGACGCTAAAGTTTTTCAGCCAGCGGCTGGAATTACATCATTCAGCTTTTTCCCGGGTTCTGAGAGCCTATGGGAGCCATAGGAAGTGTCACGTTACAGCAAAGATCTTAAATTTTCAATAAACAGAGCCAAGAAGCCCAAGGAATGGTCAGACAGGCCACTTCCTGTAAGGAATCTTCTCAGGTTTTTGCCAGCCATATGAGTTCTGTTACACTCACAGACACCATTCAAACAGGTTTAGAAACTTTAGGGTGTTTTCTATCCAAAGCCAATAATTATATGCATATTCTAGTTTCTGGGCAGTAGTAATAACCAGATTAAATCGGGTATGTTTTTTATCCGGCCGTGTAAATACTACCCCCTAGCCCTAACAGGTTAAAATCAATTTTATGCGATTTTTTTCGTAAAATAGCGATAATATTCCGACCGGGAGACGTCTTTTTCGTTCAAAGATTGAAAATCTAAAATGGACTCTTCACGTGCACCCGCACCCCCGTCTCATTGTTCTCAGATCGACCACTATCCAAATGCGCTACTGTTTTTCAGCATGGACTGCAAAGTCATCATTCAACGTTCTGGCGCCTTCTGAGAGCTAATGGGATCCTTAGAAAGTGTCATGTTACAGCAGAGATCCTCTGTATTCGATAAAGAGGGTATAGAAGGCCAAGAAATGGTCAGAGAGGGCACTTCCTGTACAGAGTCTTCTCAGGTTTTGGCCTGCCGTATGAGTTCTGTTATACTCACAGACACCATTCAAACAGTTTTAGAAACTTTAGGGTGTTTTCTATCCAAATCAAACAATTATATGCATATTCTAGTTTCTGGGCAGTAGTAATAACCAGATTAAATCGGGTAAGTTTTTTATCCGGATGTGAAAATACTGCCCCCTACCTTGGAGATGTTAAACACTGAGCTGTAGTCAATGAATAGGATTCTCAAATACAGTTGAAGTCGGAAGATTACATACACTTAGGTTGGAGTCATTAAAACTCATTTTTCAACCACTCCACACATTTCTTTTTAACAAACTATAGTTTTGGCAAGTCGGTTAGGACATCTATTTTGTGCATGACACAAGTCATTTTTCCAACAATTGTTAACAGACAGATTATTTCACTTATAATTTACTGTATCACAATTCCAGTGGGTCAGAAGTGTACATACACTAAGTTGACTGTGCCTTTAAACAGCTTGGAAAATTCCAGAAAATTATGTAATGGCTTTAGAAGCTTCTCATAACCTAATAGACATCATTTGAATCAATTGGAGGTGTACCTGTCAATGTATTTCAAGGTCTACCTTCAAACTCAGTCCCTCTTTGCTTGACATCATGGAAAAATCAAAATAAATCAGTCAAGACCTCAGAATAAAAAAATTGGGAGCAATTTCCAAACGACTGAAGGTACCACGTTCATCTGTACAAACAATAGTACGCAAGTATAAACACCATGGGACCACGCAGTCATCTTACCGCTCGGGAAGGAGACGCGTTCTGTCTCCTAGAGATCAACGTACTTTGGTGCGAAAAGTGCAAATCAATCCCAGAACAACGGCAAAGGACCTTGTGAAGATGCTGGAGAAAACAGGTTCAAAAGTATCTATATCCACAGTAAAACGAGTCTTATATTGACATTACCTTAAAGGCCGCTCAGCAAGGAAGAAGCCACTGCTCCAAAACCGCCATAAAAAAGGCAGACTACGGTTTGCAACTGCACATGGGGACAAAGATCATACTTTTTGGAAAAATGTCCTCTGGTCGGATTAAACAAAAATATTACTGTTTGGCCATAATAAACATTGTTATGTTTGGAGGAAAAAGGGGGACGCTTGCAAGCCGAAGAACACTATCTCAATTGTGAAGCACATGGGTGCCAGCATCATGTTGTGGGGGGTGCTTTACTATAGGAGGGTCAGGTGCACTTCACAAAATAGATGGCATCATGAGGAAATAAATGTATGTGGATATATTGAAGCAACATCTCAAGACATCGGTCAGGAAGTTAAAGCTTGGTCGCAAATGGGTCTTCCAAATGGACAATGACCCCAAGCATACTTCCAAAGTTGTGGCAAAATGGCTTAAGGACAACAAAGTCAAGGTGTTGGAGTGGCCATCACAAAGCCCTGACCTCAATCCTATAGAAAATGTGTGGGCAGAACTGAAAAAGCGTGTGCGAGGAAAGAGGCCAACAAACATGACTCAGTTACACCTGCTCTGTCAGGAGGAATGGGCCAAAATTCACCCAACTTATTGTGGGAAGCTTGTGGAAGGCTACCCAAAACGTTTGTCCCAAGTTAAACAATTTAAAGGCAAAGCTACCAAATATTAATTGAGTATGTAAACTTCTGATCCACTGGGAATGTGATGAAAGAAATAAAAGCTGAAATAAATAATTCTCTCCTTTTATTCTGACATTTAACATTGTCAAAATAAAGTGGTGATCCTAACTGACCTAAGACAGGGAATTTTTACAAGGATTAAATGTCAGGAATTTTGAAAAACTGAGTTTAAATGTATTTGGCTAAGGTGTATGTAAACTTAATCCTCTGAATGAACAGCATATATAAAAAGTTGCTGATACAGATTAGTTCAGTATACTATATGGAACCGAGTTGGATTAGTAACCTCGCTCCTCAACATGACATTCCTCCACATGTGCCATTGACTTGTTAGCTTTGTACTGTTAAGCAAGCAGCGTGACCCTCGTCACATGATCACTTACTTGACTGGGTTGTTGTCAGCATCGAGGTCCTTGGCTGACACCACACCAACAAAGCTACCAGCGGCTGTATCCTCATGCACCTCGATGATGTAAGGGTTCCTGCTGAACACTGGCGGCTCGTCCACATCCTCTATTGTCACCCTCACCATGGCATCATCTTTGAATGGAGGGTTGGGACTGTACATGAACCTGGGGTCCAGATAGGTGTTGGTCACCTCCACTTTAAATGAGAATGTCTTTTTTCTCTCGTAATCCAGTTGCTATGAAGAAAATGAAACAGATACATGATCAATAATTATTAAATAGAATAAATATACTATCCTAAATGTATGTCCTTTCATAACTGTAGGTTGATACTTTAATTGATAAACTTGGTGGATTCTTGGTTGAAGTAAAAATGAGTGAATGAGTAAAATATAGTGGAGCTCCCCACCTACAGTTGCTTGCGAAAGTATTCACCCCCTTGGCATTTTTTCCATTTTGTTGCCTTACAACCTGGAATTAAAATAGTTTTGGGGGGGTTTTGTATCATTTGATTTACACAACATGCCTACCACTTTGAAGATGCAAAATATTTTTTATTGTGAAACAAACAAGAAATAAGACAAAAAAACTGAAACGTACATAACTATTCAACCCTCCAAAAGTCAATACTTTGTAGAGCCACATTTTGCAGAAATTACAGCTGCAAGTCTCTTGGGGCATGTCTCTATAAGCTTGGCACATCTAGCCACTGGGAATTTTGCCCATTCGTCAAGGCAAAACTGCTCCAGATACTTCAAGCTGGATATGTCCTCTAGTGTACAGCAATCTTTAAATCATACCACAGATTCTCAATTGGATTGAGGTCGGGCTTTGACTAGGCCATTCCAAGACATTTAGATGTTCCCCATTAACCACTCGTTTTGCTTTAGCAGTATGCTTAGGGTCACTGTCCTGCTGGAAGGTGAACCTCCGTCCCAGTCTCAAATCTTTGGAAGACTGAAACGGGTTTCCCTCAAGAATGTCCCTGTATTTAGTGACATCCATCATTCCTTCAATTCAGACCAGTTTCCCTGTTCCTGCAGATGGAAAACATCCCCACAGCATGATGCTGCCACCACCATGCTTCACTGTGGGGATGGTGTTCTCAGGGTGATGAAAGGTGTTGGGTTTGGCCAAAAAGCTACATTTTTGTCTCATTTGATCAGAGTACCTTCTTCCATAATTTTGGGGAGTCTCCCACATGCCTTTTGGCAAACACCAAACATGTTTGCTTGTTTTTTTCTTAAACAATGGCTTTTTCCTGGCCATTGTTCCATAAAGCCCAGCTCTGTGGAGTGTTAAAGTGGTCCTATGGACAGATACTCCAATTTCCGCTGTGGAGCTTTGCAGCTCCATCAGGGTTATCTTTGGTCTCTTTGTTGCCTCTGATTAATGCCCTCCTTGCTTGATCCGGCAGTTTTGGTGGGAGGCCCTCTCTTGGCAGGTTTGTTGTGGGGCCATATTCTTTCAATTTTTTAACAATGGGTTTAATGGTGCTCTGTTGGATGTTCAAAGTTTCTGATATTTTTTTATAACCCAACCCTGATCTGTATTTCTCCACAACTTTGTCCCTGACCTGTTTGGAGAGCTCCTTGGTCTTCATGGTGCCACTTGCTTAGTGGTATTGCAGACTCTGGGTCCTTTCAGAACAGGTGTATATATATACTGAGATCCTGTGACAGATCATGTGACCCTTATATTGCACAAATGTAGAATTTTTTAAACTAATTATGTGACTTCTGAAGGTAATTGGTTGCACCAGATCTTATTTAGGGGCTTCATAGCAAAGGGGGTGAATTCACATGCACGCACCAGTTTTCCGGATTCTTTTTGTTTTAAGTTGGTTTTTAAATTTCACTTCACCAATTTTGACTAATTTGTGTATGTCCATTACATTTTATGTCCATTCCATTTTGTGTATGTCCATTAATCCAAATAAAAATCAATTTAAATTACAGGTTGTAATGGAACAAAATAGGAAAAACGCAAAGGGGGATTTATACTTTGCAAAGCACTGTATCTCTACACTATTCAGCTGTATATTGTTAATTCTCAAGGCCTACAGTCTTGGAAAATGTGTTATTTTTTTAACACATCCTTGTGTCGAGTTAGGGACAACACATGTTGTGTTACATTGACACAACATGATTTGTGTAAATGTTTTAAAATATTTTGTGTCAATTCCTGCAATTAATGTGTAAAAGCTGAAAACCATACAACACACCTGTACTGACCATAGAAAGCATTTATTTTCTATGGTAGATTAGGTCAGGGCGTGACGGGGTTTTGTCTAGTTTATTTATGTCTATGCTGGTTCTAGTTTCTTTTTTCTATGTTGGGGGTTTTCTCTAGTTTATGTATTTCTATGTGGGGTTCTAGTTTCTGTATTTCTATGTTGTTGTTTATTGGGATGATCTCCAATTAGAGGCAGCTGGTAATCGTTGTCTCTAATTGGGGATCATATTTAAGTTGTTGTTTTTCCCACTAGGTTTTGTGGGAGATTATTCTGACTAAGTGTATGTTGCACCTCTTCGTCACAGTTTGTTGTTTTGTATGTCTTGCATAGTTTCACAGTTTTAATAAAATGTGGAACGATACACACGCTGCGCCTTGGTCCCATTCTTCAGACAGTCGTGACAACACCCTAGATGTGTTAGATTATCGACCAATCACACTGCAGATATGAAGATAAATTACATTTCGTTTTCTTGACTAATCCAATCACTTAGATTTTTTTGCACCCGTTACCGGGTGTTCAAGTTTAAATGGTTTAGGTAGTCTCCTCATAATGTTTCAAACCCTGGCTTTCATTCCATAGCAATACGAAGTAGGGGTGCTGGTGCACCCCCTAAAATAAATAATAATACAAAAAATAAACTAAGTTATTCACAAAAGGGCACTGGACCTTTACAACTCCTGTTTTAATGGACCAATATAGAGTACCACAGTACGAGTCATAATACCCATAAAACTTTGCGGTCAAACAATGAAACGGTTCCAATCGTTTTTCAACCATACATTTTTCCCATAGAGGATTTTAGAAACACTTAAAATAAAGGCTTTGTTTCGTGTAGGCTAACCCTTGTGTGACATTTTGATAACCGTGTAAATATCTCTAGGACAAGGTGCCGCCGTAGGCGAGACAAAAATATTGCCGTACCTTGCAAAACAAGAAAAGTCTCAGTAAGCAAAATTACGTTCAAAAGATTAAAATACGTATTTTCCAGAAATTGAAGTTCGGTTCAATTTACGTTTTGAATGAAAGTCGAAAAGACGTATTTTCCAGACGTTGAAATCAGGTTCATTTTCGGTTCTGAATTGAAGTAGAAAATATGTTTTTTCTGGATGTTAACATGTACATTTTCGGTTCTGAATGAAAGTTGAAAAGATGTCATTTATCTGTTTGGACCAAATCTGAACTAAACATAGACGTTTATGTTTCAGCCAAATCAAGGCTGGTCCAGACTGGACCAAAAAAAGACTGCTAGTTTCGACAGGACCAAAAAAAGTTATCCAAAAGATGTTGATGTTGATTCCTGTGACCAATCAATTTGGCTGTTTAAGCTCTGAATATCAGCTACCCAGCTACTGTACATTAGAAGTTATCCTGAGCCTATTTCTAATGTGTTTACATAGCGGGAAATGCAGAAGTCATTTTTTTCCTCGCTGTGTCAGATCATCAACAATTGACAGAAACAAACTAGAAACCAATGATCATGACAATTTAGCCCACGGGGTGAAACTCCTGGAGAGCAGTTGTGAGTAGCCTGATAATCCATTAAATATTGACCATTTTACTTCGACGTATCATGTTTTCAGGATATATTTTTTGAGTTGATTGGGTGCAATTTAGGTATAAGTCTATTTGAATGGTATGATGGGCTCCCGAGTCGCGCAATGGTCTAATGCTTCGAACACACTGACATTGCATTTTGGTACACCAGAATTACATTCATTTCCAATGAAACGCTGCGTTTCCCTTTTCAGCATTGAGTTGCCGAGGCAGTTGCAGTGCGTTCGGTGTGGTGCATATGTTGGATTTATCGAAAGTTTTTGTGTCAAATTGTATGCATAGACGGCTTGACAGAAATGGTAGCAGAAGGTGAATGTTGGTGAAGGTGAAACTTTTGTTGCATACATATCCAGATGATGCTATGTGCTATTTTGCGCAATGACGCTGTCGGTGTGTTCGAAGCGTAAGGCACTGCATCTCAGTGCAAGAGGCATCACTACAGTCCCAGGTTCGATTCCAGGCTTTATCAGATCCAGTCGTGATTGGGAGTCCCATAGGGCGGAGCACAATTGGACCAGTGTCGTCCGTCATTGTAAATAAGAATTTGTTCTTAACTGACTTGCCTAGTTAAATAAAGGTTAAATAAAAAAATTAAATAAAAAAATTATGTAAAAAGTGTCTGTCTCATTACATTGTCATACATTTTATCTCCAGCCTGCTCGGCCAAGGAAACCCATTTCATGAAGCTCCCAACGAACAGTGCTTGTGCTGACGTTGCTTCCAGAGGCAGTTTGGAACTCTGTAGTGAGTGTTACAGACGATTTTTATGCGCTACACGCTTTAGCACTTCACACACACACACACACACACTTGTGCGGCCTACCACTTTGCGGCTGAGCCATTGTTGATCCTAGACGTTTCCACTTCAAAACAACAGCACTTACAGTTGACTGGGCAAGCTCTAGCAGTGCAGAAATGTTACAAACTGACTTGTTGGAAAGGTGGCATCCTATGACGGTGCCACACTTAAAGTCACTGAGCTCTTCATTAACCAGGCCATTCTACTGCCAATGTTTGTCTCTGGAGATTGCATGGCTGTGTGCTCGATTTTACACACTTGTCAGCAACGGGTGTGGCTAAAATAGCTGAATCCACCAATTTGAAGGGGTGTCCACATACCTTTGTGTATATATAGTGTATTAGTGGACAAATAAAGCCCTCTGCAGCTTGGGAAACCTTTTGTTTTTTCTCACAAAAGTAGTGCACTGAAAGCCACGCCCGCACTAAGCCACGCCTCCAATATTTTTCAGTAAGTTATTTTTGGCCACCCATGAGTGGAAGAGTTTTACCAGTTTAAATGTTCTATGGTAGAAGTACGTTATTGCCTTGGTCAGGGAGGTGACCAAGAACCCAGTGGTCACTCTGACAGAGCTCTGACAGACTAGTCAGGATCAAGGGAAAGATGAACAGAACAAAGTACAGAGAGATCATTAATGGAAACCTGCTCCAGAGCACTCAGAACCTCAGACTGGGGCCAATGTTCACCTTCCAACAGGACAATGACCCTAAGCACACATCCAAGACAATGCAGGAGTGATTTTGGGACAAGTCTCTGAATGTCCTTAAGTGGCCCAGCCAGAGCCCGAACACGATCGAACATCTCTGGAGAGACCTGAAAATAGCTGTCCAATGACGCTCCCCAACCAACCTGACAGAGCTTGAGAGGATCTGCAGAGAAGAATGAGCGAAACTCCCCAAATACAGGTGTGCCAAGCTTGTAGGGCCATACCCAAGAAGACTCAAGGCTGTAATCGCTGCCAAAGGTGCTTCAACAAAGTACTGAGTAAAGGGTATGAATACTTACGTAAATGTGAAATTTTAGTTGTTTATTTATAGAAAATTAGCAAACATTTCTAAAAACCTGTTTTTGCTTTGTCATTATGGGGTATTGTTCATACATGCATTCTTCTCATCTATTTTAGAATAAGGCTGTAACATAACAAAATGTGGAAAAAAGTCAAGGGGTCGGAATACTTTCCGAATGCACTGTCTGTAAAAAAACAAACATGTTTTTACACCTCCGTGTATACAGTTAGGGATGTCACATTACTTTTAACATAATCATTGTGTTGAAAAAGGTACACAACATGTTAAATGTGACAACACAGTGACTGTGTTAAAAGGAACACGTCGTCCCTAACTACACAGAGATGTGTTAGATAATAACTTGTGGCGTTTTTAATACATCTGTTCTAAGAGAGTAGATGCATGTTGACTTCGGATCCGCAATGTGATTGGTCAATTAACACATCTACGGTGTGTTGTATGGTTTTCAGATTTTAACACATTCATTGCAGGAATTGACACAAAATGTGTTGAAAAATGGACACATCATGTTGTGCCAACACGGTGATTGTGTTAAAAGTAATACATCTGGGATGACATGTATTACAAATAACTAAGAGTGTACTGTATCAATAACTGGTGGTCAATTCGAATATAATCTTTATTGCACTTTCAGATATGAAGGACTCCTATAATTTTTCATCTGAGCCTGTGTATACAGTACGTACGCACCACTTATGTTCTTCAATTTGCATAATTTGCTGAGGCTCTGAAAAGTATGGCCCTGGCTAAGAAAGGAAAAGCTAAACCTGGATTTCAAAAGTCTCAGATTCTTTATTCAAATCCCAAGGAGGAATAAGGGTCTCTTGACAGTGAAAAGAATCAAGTACTTTCATGAAGATGATGATAATAATAGAAGACAGGTTTAGTTCAGAGAGAGGATCACTCTGTCTGCACACAAAGTGGTATCTTGTGATTTGAAGCAGTGGCAAATCATAGGCGATTAAAACATGAGAGCGTTGCACTCAGGAGTTTAGGGGCTACCTTTTTCACCCTGATAATGCCCTCCTGAGTATTTTGATCAGTGATGATGGTGAATATGTCCTGTCCGTCTCGGTCGACGATGCTATACTGCATCTCAGCATTCCGCCCCACATCCGCATCGTTAGCCTTGATCCGACCTATGGCAGCTCCTACTTCAGCTGACTCCAGAGTGCTCAGACGAAATGTATCTGGGGAGATGAAGAAAAACTATGATTTAAAATAAATAACAGAATAAGCACTGCCATTTTTTATGCAATTTTCCTTGTGTGGGAATGATTGGCTACGTTATCATTAGTTGTGGGACTCCTTTAGAAATCATTATTTAGTACAGAAATAATTTGGGACTATGATGCCAGTCCTAACCATACGCTACATACAGTGCATAGAACAACATCTGCTTTTCAGCGGACATTAAAGGTTCAGTACAGTGGTAGAAAAAAGCTTATTGCTTATGTCTTAAAACCCTATCAGACATTGACTGTAGACAGAGATCACAAGATATTGTTGATAGGCCTACAAGCTAGAATAATCTTTGTTGACTTGGTTAAAACAGTTTTGCAGAGTTATAAAGCACATACATGTACTGTACAGTACACCACTGTGTGCCTTCATTAAAAACAGGTCAACATGGAGAGCGGAATTGAGTCTTACGGTTGGCGAAGCGGGGTGGGCTGTCGTTCTCATCAGAGAGAGTGATGCTGACCGTGGTGGTTCCTGATAGTCCACCCATCTGGCCAGCCATGTCTTTAGCCTGGATCACAACCTGGTAGTTCTCCTTCGTCTCCCTGTCCATGTTGGGCAGGGCTGTCCTGATCGTACCTGAATAAGAAAATAGATTATTATCAGCATATATAAGTACGACAGGTGTATGATTGGTCAGGTTTAACCTCTCTTGGGTAGGGGACAGTATTTTGACGTCCGGATGAAGAAGGTGCCCAGAGTAAACTGCCTGCTACTCAGTTCCAGAAGCTAAGATATGCATAGTATTAGTAGATTTGGATAGAAAACACTCTGAAGTTTCTAAAACTGTTTGAATGATGTCTGTGAGTATAACAGAACTCATATGGCAGGCAAAAACCTGAGAAAAAATGCAACCAGGAATTGTGGAAATCTGAGGTTTGTAGTTTTTCAAGTGATTACATATGCAATATACAGTGTCTGTGGGGACATTTTGCACTTCCTAAGGCTTCCACTAAATGTCAACGGTCTTTAGAACGTTGTTTCAGGCTTCTAGTGTGAATGGGGCGAGAATAAGAGCATATGGAGTCAGATGTCTGAGAAAATGACATGAGCTCAGTGGCGCGCACTCATGTGAGTGTTAGCTGTGTTCTTTTTCTTTTTTGAAGACAAAGGAATCGTCCGGTTGGAATATTATGGAAGATTTATGATAAAAACATCGTTTGACATGTTTCTACGAACTGTAATATACATTTTTTGGCTTTTTGTCTGAACTCACTGCGCGAGCACAGTGGATTTGGGTTACTCGACTGAACGCGTAAAAAAATTGTGGTATTTGGACATTAAGGATGGACTTTATACAAACAAATGAACACTTATTGTGGAACTGGGATCCCTGGGAGTGCATTCCGATGAAGATCATCAAAGGTAAGTGAATATTTATAATGCTATTTCTGAGTTTTGTTGACGCCACAAAATGGCGGGTTTGGTTTTGTGACTGAGCGCCGTACTCAGATTATTGCAAAGTGTGCTTTCGCTGTAAAGCATTTTTGAAATCTGACACAGCAGTTGCATTAAGGAGAAGTGTATCTATAATTCTTTGAATAACAGGTGAATATTTTATCAAAGTTTATGATGAGTATTTCTGTAAATTGATGTGCTAATTCACCGAAAGTTTTGGGAGGCAAAACATTTCTGAAAATTACACACCAATGTAAAATGGGTTTTTTGGATATAAATATGAACTTTATCGAGCAAAACATACATGTATTGTGTAACATGAAGTCCTATGAGTGCCATCTGATGAAGATCATCAAAGGTTAGTGATTAATTTTAGCTGTATTTCTGTTTTTTGTGACGCCTGTCCTTGCTTGGAAAATGGCTGTGTGGTTTTTCTTGTCTAGGCGCTGTCCTAACATAATCTAATGTTATGCTTTCGCCGTAAAGCCTTTTTGAAAATCGGAAAATGTGGTTGGATTAACGAGAAGTGTATCTTTAAAATGGGATATAATAGTTATATGTTTGAGAAATTTGAATTATGAGATGTTTGTTGTTTTGAAATTGGCACCCTGCTATTTCACTGGCTATTGAATAGTGTGATGCTAGCGTCCCACATACCCCAGAGAGGTTTTAACATGAGTTAAAAATAATTTACAAGGACAAGATGTACTTTATTTAGAATAAACAATAATTTGTATTGCCAGTATTCAGTATGAGCGCAATATATTACAAATCTTGTTGAGTTATCAAATGCTGAACACCAATGTATACAGTTGAAGTCGGAAGTTTACATATAATTAGGTTGGAGTCATTAAAACATATTTTTCAACCACTCCACAAATGTCTTGTTAACAAACTATAGTGTTGGCAAGTCGGTTAGGACATCTACTTTGTGCATGACAAGTAATTTTTCCAACAATTGTTTACAGACAGAATATTTCACTGCATCACAATTCCAGTGGGTCAGAAGTTTACATACACTAAGTTGACTGTGCCTTTAAACAGCTTGGAAAATTCCAGAAAATGATGTCAAGCTTCTGATAGGCTAATTGACATAATTTTTGTCAATTGGAGGTGTACCTGTGGATGTATTTCAAAGCCTACCTTCAAACTCAGTGCCTCTTTGCTTGACATCATAGGAAAATCAAAATAAATCAGCGTGGAGGTCTATAAAAATATTGTAGACCTCCACAAGTCTGGTTAATCCTTTGGGAGCAATTTCCAAACGCCTTAAGGTACTACGTTCATCAGTACAAACGATAGTATGCAAGTGTAAACACCATGGGACCACGCAGACGTCATACTACTCAGGAAGGAGATGCATTCTGTCTCCTAGAGATTAACGTACTTTGGTGCGAAAAGTGCAAATCAATCCCAGAACAACAGCAAAGGACCTTGTGAAGATGCTGGAGGAAAAAGGTAACCTGAAATGCCGCTCAGCAAGGAAGAAGCCACTGCTCCAAAACTGCCATAAAAAGCCAGACTATGGTTTGCAACTGTAAGTGCGGACAAAGATCATACTTTCTGGAGAAATGTCCTCTGGTCGGATGAATCAAAAATATAACTGTTTGGCCATATTGACCATCGTTATGTTTGGAGAAAAAGGGGGAGGCTTGCAAGCTGAAGAACACCATCCCAACCATGAAGCATGGGGGTGGCAGCCTCATGTTGTGGGGGTGCTTTGCTGCAGGAAGCACTGGTGCACTTCACAAAATAGATGGCATCATGAGGATGGAAAATTATGTGGATATATTGAAGCAACATCTCAAGACATCAGTCAGGAAGTTAAAACTTGGTCATAAATGGGTCTTCCAAATAAGACAATGACCCCAAGCATACTTCCAAAGTTGTGGCAAAATGGCTTAAGGACAACAAAGTCAAGGTATTGGAGTGGCCATCACAAAGCCCTGACCTCAATCCTATAGAAAATGTATGGGCAGAACTGTGTGAACTGTGTGCGAGCAAGGAGGCCTACAAACCTGACTCAATTTCACCAGCTCTGTCAGGAGGAATGGGACAAAATTCACCCAGTTTATTGTGGGAAGCTTGTGGAAGGCTACCAGAAACGTTTGACCCAAGTTAAACAATTTAAAGGCAATACTAATTGAATGTATGTAAACTTCTGACCCACTGGGAATGTGATGAAATAAATTAAAGTTGAAATAAGTAATTCTATCAACTATTATTCTGACATTTCACATTCTTAAAATAAAGTGGTGATCCTAACTGACCTAAGACATGGATTTTTTACCAGGATTAAATGTCAGTCATTTTGAAAAACTGAGTTTAAATGTATTTGGCTAAGGTGTATGTAATCTTCCGACTTCAACTGTATTTACACCACACCAACAGTTCACGGCAGACATTACCCCACAAATAAAATATAATTGCTTGATTCAGACAAGAGAGGAAACCTTTGATTCACCTCAACTCACTTCTCATTCACAAAAAAACACCCCATACTGAGTGCTGCTGAGTCTCTTTTTGTAGAAAGATAATATGCACACAAGATTCCTCATTTCAAGTGTTTGCGTGCCCATTTTGCTTGTTGGGAATATCTTACCATTGTCTGAATCCACTGAGAAATAGGGTTGACCCTGTAGAATACTGTACACAAGCTTGGCACTGTTCCCGTATGTTTGATCGTCAGCATCTGTCGCGGTGACTTGTATAACTGACGTGCCTGTGGAGGAGAAGATAGGGATAATGCACATATCCAAGATAATGCACATAGCCATACAATTTCATTACACATGAAACAATTATTAGGAATGCTCTAACATGCATATAATAGTCATTATAACCACAATGAAATTTGATTAATTAATTTGAAATGTGATCCAGCTCAAAGGGAGGCAGAAGTTGAGGCATTGAAATTTATGTTGCACAGTTAACATTGCCCAGGGAATTATGCACAACGTATTGCTCTTTTCAGTATAGATATAGCAACCCCCCAAAAAATGTATCCCAAAATAATCTAATAAAATAAAAGTGCAAGTTGCAATCAAATACGGTTCTTGAGACCGATGCTATAGGGCTCTCAAACTCAAAGCCAGTTCCACTGCATTTTCGTCATTGTTCCCCTATAATCAGAGACTTATTTGCACCTGGGACACCCTGTAAATGCAATGTTCAGGTAGAACAGATAACCAGCAGGCTCTGGACCTCGTAGGGTATGAGTTGATTACCCCTGCCATAAGGGAACCATTTTAGGGTCTCTGAAGAACCATAAATGGGATGGTTCTTTGAAGAACCATATAACAATCCAAAACCAGAGATGTTTTGGCCCTCCAGGATGAGAATTTAATACCTCTGCTATAGGGTTTCAAGTCTTATTTGTATACTTCCCAAGGTGCCTACTGTGGGAATTTTTGTTACCTGTACCACCCATGACGGTTTGCTAGTGACAGGGAGATTGTTATTAGATTCATGCATTTTCAGTCATGTGGTCTTCACCAAGTGAGAGTCTAAGTAAATAGATTGTCATCAAAATGTAATTCTTTAAAGCTCATGAACAGTCAAAATCATGTTTTTCATGAAATTGGATGATATTTGAAGGAAACAAGATCAACGTATGGCAAATGACTGTTGCGTCTACATTGATCAGGTTTGATCATAAAGTTAGTGTTACCATCCCCCATGTGAAACACTTGCAATTATTATTAAGGGGATAAGGTAACATCACCTTAACTCTTATTTTAATACACCAATGGTAACATGATATTCTGTTACATAATTTAAATAAGTTCAGCCTTGTATCCAACATTGGAGAAGGCGTGTTTGCAAAGGAGCATGGTTTATATAGCTAGATAACTACTCTACTGATGCCAATATTTTACTGGAGGTGTCAAGAAATATAATTAAAAGTTAACCATATTCATCTCTGGCGAAGATACTAATATGTTTCCCCTTTCATCTGTGTCTTCAGCCAGCATGAAACAAAAGGGGGGAGGGTCGTTCAAAACTCAGGTGGGGGGGGAGTATTTCTATCTAATGGGGAACCCAACCCGACTCAAGTGGCTGTGCCCCTACACAGTCATGTGAAATCCATAGATTAAGAGCTAATTAATTTACTTCAATTGACTGATTTTCTTATATGAACTGTAACTTAATAAAATCTTTGAAATTGTTGCATATTGCCTTTACATTTTAGTGTTAGCTAGGGTTTGATGTAGGTGTATCTACCTGTCAGTTATAAAATAATTTACACACCACAAAAACCATAAAGACACAACACACACACACACAATGAGAAATTGAGATTGTGTGCTACTGATTGAACACAGACAAATCGAAAACTTTCTTGTGCATGTCCACCATCTCCCCTCCACGACCCTGCACATGACTCAAGTTCACAGACAAAATAAACATTTCTGACAAAATAAAAAATATATTGAAAGCATTGTTTACTAATGGGGAATGCAGTCAGAGGCTATACAGGTGGTTCAGATTACAGTCCCCCCAGGTCTCTCTTTGCTGAAGCCATATGTGCACGTTTCAGTGCCCAACAGGTCGTAGATCGGATTTTTGTCCAGGAGGAACAAGAGAACAATGATTTAGAAGTGGAGGTGGTATCTGAAGAAGAAGATGGGGAAGAATACAACCCAGAGCAAGATGCATCATCTTCAGATGAAGAAGAAATGCCCCAAGCTGAAAGAACAGCAAAATATCATGGTCCTTGTCACCATATGACAACCAGGGCAGAATGGCAGCACAAAATGTCATAAGGGTGTCCCCAGGGCCCACAAAACATGCAGGAGCCCATGCCCAGGACATCGCCTCAACATTCTACATATTCATCACACCAGCCATCGAAAAAATTATCCTGGAGATTACAAATTTGGAGGGTTTCCGTAAATATGGAGACAACTGGAAAAGGATGGATGAGATTGACCTGCGTGCCTACATAGGGCTGCTAATCTTAGCGGGTATGTATAGGTCCTGAAGTGAGGCTACATGTAGTCTCTGGGATGCAGAGAGTGGAAGGGTGATTTTCCATGCCACGATGCCACTGAAAGTCTTTCACACTTTGTCAAGAAAGCTACGACTTGATAACCATGAGTCAAGACCTGCAAGACGTGTGAGAGAAACTGGTGGCCATAAGAGTGGTCTGGGAGAAGTGGGTGGACCGTCTGCCATACCTCTACAACCCTGGGCCTGATGTAACAGTGGATGAGCAACTGGTTCCATTCAGAGGTACATTTTTATTTTCATATCTGTAATGTAAGTGATTTTCACTGTTAATTTTATTATGTATTGCTGTAATATCATTGATTTATGTGATTTGTTTTCTGGGACACTAATACTAATTATTGATAGTAATCTCTTTTGTCAAGAAGGTCGCTGTCCTTTCCGGCAGTATATGTCCAGCAAGCCAGCAAAGTATGACGTCAAGATATGGGTGGCCTGTGGTGTACAATCCAGCTACGCTTGGAAGATGCAAGTCTACACATGGAAGAACCAGGGGATGCGGGTTGTGCTTAATGTGACAGATGGACTGAGGGGGCACAATGTCACGTGTGAGAATTTCTTCACCTCTTATGAACTCAGCCAGCAGCTCCTGAAGAGGAAGATCAACATGGTTGGCACAGTTAGAAAGAACAAGCCTGAGCTCCCCCCTGCACTCCTCGCAACAAGGGGGAGAGAGGCCTTCTCATCAAAGTTTGCCTTCACCCCCACCACCACTCTAGTTTATTACCTCCATAAGAGGAACAATAATGTGGTCCTCCTGAGCACACTGCACAAAACGGCTGAGATCAGTGATCATGAGGACAGGAAGACAGCCATCATCCTGGACTACAACCACAACAAAAGAGGCGTGGACAACCTGGACAAGGTGATTGAACTTACAGCTGCAGGAGGATGACTGCCCGCTGGCCCCTGGTCATCTTCCATAACATCATTGATGTGTCCTCATACAATGCCTTTGTGATATGGAGCAAGATCAACCCTACCTGGATGCCTGATAAGCGGAACAAGAGGAGGGTGTTCCTGGAGCAGCTGAGAAAGGCACCTGTAACCCCACACATTTAAAGGATGGAGCGCCTCCCCCATACAGCAGCCTTTGCAGGGCTTGTGAAAGCTGTTCAGGGGGCTGAATCTTGTCCTGATCCAGCTGGGGCAGGCAAGGAGGAGATGACAATTCTGCCCCCCAAAGAAGGACTGTAAAACAAATACTATGTGCTGCACATGTGTGAAATACATCTGCAAAGTCCATGCACACACACTTGCATACTGTCCTGTATATGCGAATTAGAGTCGATTGATTTATGTTCTTCACATTTTTGTTTTGCATCTATTATCTTATTTTCTTCTTATTTATTGTTGTTGTTTATACATCTTGTGGGTGGGGGCAATGGTAAAAAAAAAAATAGAAGACTAGTATTTTGTAGTTGAATTCCTTATTGTACAGTATATAAGAATATATCACTATTCAATCACTATTCAATCACTATGTTTTCCTTCAATAAAATGCATTCAAAACTACTTTCTGCACATTTATGCTACTTTCTTAAGCTATACAAGTGCTATCTCTTGCAAAATAAATTTATGTTTACACCTATGCAGTACCTTTAGAAATAATAATAATAATAATAGACCTCTGGAGAGACCGGGTCAGTAACTAATACTCTTAGTAAAAGTATTTATCTTCAACTTGCAATCTGTGGATTCTATTCGATTTAGATACAATTTTAATCTATGTTAAACATCACAGCATAGTTGAAAGATAAGTGTTGCATAGAAATCAGAAGAGGGTGGCCAGCAGAGATAGGTGGGATGGGCTGAGGGAAGCTGAGGGTTGGGATGTGGAATTGGAGACAAGTGAGAGTGGAGTTGCTGGGCACGGGATAGAATGACGGTCAAAGATAAAAGTAAAAAAATTAAGTCAAAATAAAACAACAAAAAGTATTCTTTGAATGACACTGAGGGGCAGTGTTGTTACATCTAATGCCTGTTTTCCTGAGGCTGATGCCACACAGCTGTTTGTACACATGCATATACACACACACTCATTCAAATGCACACACGTGCACATACATGGACACAAACACACATGTAAATAGTACCATACATGCACTCAAACATATTCAGTTGGCTTTGCTGTTAGGATTTTTGTTGTCCTTGATGTCTTTTTTGTTGTTGTTGCATTGCTGTTTTCTGTTTTCCTTTGTCTTTTTTCTCTTTTGTTAATTTTGTTGGTTATTGGTGCATGGGGGGGAGAGTGGTGAAACTTACGCACTCCAAAAACAATGCCTAGAGTTTCTTGTTCTCTCACCTCATAATTCATTTTTGCTTTGTTCATTGTCCTCGATGCGAAAGTGATAGGCTTCTCTTCACCGGAAGGCATGGGACATGACTCCTCTCACACCATAGTGACTAGCATCCCAAGTTATTTTGATGGGCAATGACGTGTCAAAGTTTTGTCAGTGCAGATTTCCGGAGTGTTTTCTTGGTTTTCATGAATGCTTCCTCGCATTGTTTTGTCCATTTCCATGTTTTGTCCTGACAAAGCAATTGATGCAGCAGCTTCAGCTTTGTTGCTAAGCTTGGGAGAAAGTGTCCATAGTTATTCAGTAACTCCAGGAAGAATGAAGTTGGCTCACGTTCTGAGGAGCTGGGGCGTCCAAGATAGCCTTGACCTTGGACAAAGCCTTGTGAAAGCCTGTAGCGTCGATGACGTGTCCAAGGTACTTAACCAAGGATTGGAAGAATGCACATTTCTCCTTACAAACTCGCAGTCCATAGTCCTTCAATCTCTGTAATGTTGCATCCAAGTTCTGGAGATTATCCCTTTCGTTCCTTTCCAATAACAAGGATGCCATCCAGGTAGCATTGGTCTTCTGGCAATCCATTCAGGATCTGGTCCATCTCCTTTTGGAACAGTGCTAGTGCACTTGTGATTCCGAATGGTAGACGACAATACCTGAAGAGCCCATTTTGCGTCAGAACAGTCAGCAGCTCTTTTGACATTTCTTCCACGTGCATCTGCAAGTAGGCTTGGTAGTGGTTTATTTTGCTTTTGACTGCCGGCTAAATTGATGTGTGGTAGCAGATACTGTTCAGCAGACAACACAGGGTTAACTGTGACTTTAAAAAGTCTCCACATATCCTTATTCCACCATCCTTGTTAAGGACTGGTACGATGGGTGTCGCCTGTTCACTCACACTGACCGGCTCCAGGACTTTGTTTTTGACTAGAGTAGGGAATGTCAACTAGATTCAGCTGTGGGAAGAAAAACATTTCTTGAGGGGATGGTCAGGGGGCTAGAACATTATAAGACATTTGTCGACGTCAAATTGACCGCAAGAAACATAATGATTTCAAAACTTGCCTAATTTGTATACAAATCATGTCTCTCTTATGTGTGGGAATACTGGGTAACAGAATATCATCATTAAAATCACATGGAGGTGATTTCCTGGTGTTTTTACAGTTTTTTTTATGTCCAACAATATATTTTTTAAAACATACGGAATATATATATTTTTTGCTCAGAAAATTCGGGGGGCCAAATAAAACCATGCCTGCTGGCCGCCAGTTGGGGAACTCTGGACTAGAGCGTCCAAGTCAGCCTCAACTTTTGGTCTGATAGCATAAGGTACCAGTCGTGTTTTCAGAAACTTTGGTTTGTCGTCTGGCTTAATGCTAAGTTTCACTCTAATATATTTCATGAAACCCAGCTCTCCATTAAATACTTCTCCATGTTTCTTTAAGATAGGCCTGTGTCTCCATGTGTCATTGTATGCACTGATGGCCAGTCCAGCATGATTTTCTCCAACCACGAACATCCCAGTAGTGATGGACAGTTTCCTTTCACAATATAGACTGGCATTTTTTCAGTTTGTCCCTTTATCTGAACTGTGACCTCAGTGATGCCTCTCATGGCGACAGATTCACCCGTGTAAGATTTTAATATGATGTGTGCTGGCTGAAGTGGAAGGTGTTCCAGTGTCTTTTTGTCAAACTGTGTCTGACACAAGAGATACAGCTGCCCATGTCAATCTCTATATGCACCGGCTGCCCATCTAGCAAGGGAGAGACATAGTAGCCATGCAGCCCCCCAGCAACAGTCAGTATATTCAGTGTGACTTCCTCGTCTGATTGGTCACTTGCTAAACAGCCTAAACATGTCTATTTTTCTAGTGTTGTAATGTCTCTTTCTTGTTTTCAGTCTTACACGTTTCCTCTGAGCTCTTTTTGTTTCTGCAGGCTCGTTCGACAAGGCGCTTTTTTACCACAGGCTCATCAATCCATGTCCTTATGCCAGCATGTAGACACCTGATATCCTGCTTTGACACAGTGGAAGCATGTGCATTGATTTCCCTCTCCTGATTATCAGTTGCAACTTGGTGCACATTTCCTGATAAATCCAACTGTTGAGCCTCTTTTGCAGCTATTTCCATGGACACACTGACTGTAATAGCTTTTGCAAAGGTCCGATTACTTTCAGTCAATAGTCTCTTGTGTAGCTTCATGCCTTAGCTCACATACTAGTCTGTCTCTAATGCTGTCATTTAGAACATCAAACTCACAGTGCACTGATAGTTTATTCAATGCAGCAGCAAACGTGTCACTGATTCTACTTATTCCTGACTTCTTCTGTGGAACCCTTCACCAATAACTAGTAATTTGGTGAAAATGGTCCTTCTAGTATTTCCACAATACCCCCACACATTGTATTACCTTGCCTGTAGCAGACTGCGGAGCAAATTACATTTCTTTGGCCCCATAATACTAAATAATTTAGGCACAATTTTGTCCTCATCAATGTAATATGCAAGAACAAAATATTCAAACTGTTCTGTATAAGAGCTCCACTGCTCAATACTTTCATCAAATGTTTCCAGCAATTCCAGCCACAATTTCATCAATGTTTTCAAAAATTCCAGCAATTCCAGCCACAATTCCAGTCACAGTTAACCTCAACATCCTCTCTCTTGAATCAGTTAATGATTCCATCATTATGTGAACACGATAGAGGACGATTATTTGCCATATTGGCAAATAGGCTTTTATTTAACTTGCAATTACACTTTCTAATAATTTGTGGGCTCATAATTGGAAATGTATTCCAGTTTGCCCGTTTTACTTTTTAAGGCTTTGTATGTATTTGTGCCTACTTGTTAATCTATATTATCTTAATTAAGTTCAGGGTAATGAGGCAAAACCTTCACTAAAGATTCAACCTTCCACTATTACATATGCATATTATGGTGTCAATTACATGATTTGATTTCCAGTTCATTATCTCTGCCTTTGTTAAGTTTAAAAAATAATTGTCATTCACATTTCTAAATGGAAATACAGCATCACAAAAGGACCAACTCAGACCAAGCAGTTGTTTTTACTCACCTACATCTGACATCTCTGGGACACTGGCGAAATAGATGTCTTTTGAGAACTTTGGCTCATTGTCATTGATGTCATGGATCTTGATGTTAAATTCAGTATCAGCCTCCAGTGTCTTGTTGGTCCTCTTATCCACCACCTTAGCATGGAGTGTGTATATGGCCCTCTCCTCCCTGTCCAACCGCTTAGTGGCGTGAATGTCACCTGAGTTCTCATCTATTAGAAACAAGCTCCCCACCCCGTCTCCAGTTAGAATGTACTTCACGTTACCATCCCCTCGGTCCATATTGGAATGCAGCTGTGGATAGAAAGAAGGAAAAACCATGTAAGAGATTTCTTTTGAGATGGAGAGAACATTCAGAGTCAGTCAGGAAATTTGAAATGTACAAAAAACTCAAATGTAAATCACAGATTCAACACGAAATTCAACATTACATCTTTACATCTGCCTTGGATTAGAATCTTTGGACAGATGTTCATATACAGCCAAGCTAGCTATAACATAATAATACCGTAATTTCCGGACTATAAGCCGCAACTTTTTTCCCACGCTTTGAACCTCGCGGCTTAAACAATGATGCGGCTAATATATGGATTTTTCCCGCTTTCAAATAAAAAAATAAAAATAAAAAAAAGATTCTGTGACGTGCTCAGTTTTTTGGCGGCATGAAGCTTTCATTAGACCAATGAAATTGCCGAATGGGTTAAGGTCAAAGAACTTTTTTGTTTACTGTTTAGATTAAATCGAGCGCGCTCAAACGTCCCATCATTCTGGTTACGGTAGTCATTTTGTCACCCTGATTCCTGGGGGCACAACAAAGTATTTGCAGCCACTCGACATCAGTGTAAATCGTGCATTTAAGGTGGCGCTCCGTGTTCAGTGGGAGGCTTGGATGACAAGTGGGGAGAAATCCTTCACTAAAACGGGTCGCATGCGAAGAGCAACTTATGGTCAAGTCTGCCAGTGGGTCCTGACAGCGTGGAGCATTGTGAAAAAATCCACTATCATCAACGGGTTTCAAAAGGCTGGACTGCTGCGTGTTGAAGAGGGCTCAGCGGGGGATTTGCCTCCGGATGAAAGTGACGAGAGCGACAATGAAAACGATCTAATATCGGATGAAGCAATTCTGAGGCTATTCAACTCCGAGTGGTTTCAGTGGTTCAGTGGTTTCAGTGCACAGGAGGAGGAAGATAGTGACCAATGACTTTCTTGGTAGGCTACTGTTTACTGCAATTTTTTTATTTTTTGTTACAAGCCGTGTTTCGATAAAGCCTATTTATTTTTGTTACACACCGTGTTTCGTTAAAGCCTATTTATTTTTGTTACAAGCCGTGATTCGTTAAAGCCTGTGTAAAGTTAATTTGTTTCAATGTACCGGTAGGCACCTGCGGCTTATAGACATGTGCGGCTTATTTATGTTCAAAATCATATACATTTTTTAATTCAGTGGGTGCGGCTTATATTCAGGTGCGCTTAATAGTCCGGAAATTACAGTAATAATAATAAATGCCATGTAGCAACTATCTTGAGATTTTGATTATTGCTCACTATATTGGTCTTGGATACATTCAATTCACAGACATTTGATTTCAGAGTTTATATACTCTTGGCTGACGATTACCATCCCTCACAATTTATTTACTTAATTTGAGAAATGGAAAAACAAGAATGCTAGCACAAACATGCGAGCTCAGAGACTGATCTAGAGGCAATGGTTCTTGTTTGGATCATATATGGTTCTTGTATGGACCGTATATTAGACGTGTTTTAATTAAAAAACAACATGAATGGGCCTCCCGGGCGTCACAATGCCAGCCGTGCCACCAGAGATTCTGAGTTCGAGCCCAGGCTCTGTCGCAGCCGACCGCGACCGGGAGGCCCATGGTGCGGCGCACAATTGGCCCAGCGTCGTCTGGGTTAGGGAGGGTTTGGCCGGCAGGGATATCCTTGTCTCATCGCGTACTAGCGACTCCTGTGGTGGGCCGAGCACAGTGCACACTGACCAGGTTACTAGGTGTACGGTGTTTCCTCCGACACATTGGTGCGGCTGGCTTCTGGGTTGGATGTGCGTTGTGTCAAGAAGCAGTGCGGCTTAGTTGGGTTGTGTTTCAGAGGACGCATGGCTCTCGACCTTTGCATCTCCCGAGTCCGTACGGGAGTTGCAGCTACCAAATACTACCAATTGGATACCATGAAATTGGGAGACAAAGGGGGTAAAATAATAAAATAAAAAAACATGAATGGTTGCTCAGAGACTGCTCTGTTTGGCACAGAACATCCATCTTGCATTCCCATGGATTCTTAGCAAAGTGAGTGTGTACTTAAAGCTTGTCCCTCAAATTCATTGCATTGCTTCTTATCCTAATTGTAACTTTCCGACTGAAGTGGCCACGCAGGGCGTGCCCTGTCTGATCGAAATAATCATATTCTGTGGGTAATTTTAAACGGACAACCCTTAAGTCCTGTATTTGATGTTACAACACCCACATCAATATACTCCTACATAAAAAATCTATAGTATACTATGGTATAAATACTATTCACTCCAGTGTATTTGCAGACTTTAGTATTTACATTTAATATACCATAGTATTTACAGTTAACTATAGAATGAATAGTAGTGTTTAGTATAATGTTTTTGCTTCATTATCTTTGACAAAGAAGTGCAAGCTTTCTCCTAGAGGAATATTCAAAGACCACATTTTCCATAATCTGTAGCTAGCTCAAAATAGGGTCTATTCAAGTATTTCAGCATTTCTGCTCTTTTCTATAATGTGTAGTGTGCACAATATATGGTCGACTTGGCATGTAGATTTCTTACTTATGGGTGGCACAAATTGGGATATGGGGGAGGGGGCAGGGTATATGCAAATTATTACTATAGTTAGAAAAGTGATGTGTTTTTGCAGACTGTAGTGTTATTGTTGACTTTGCTGTGTGGTATTTCCAACAGTGTTTTTTTTGTGGATACTACTGTAGTATTCCTATAGGGAATTCCTATAGGGATACTACTATGTATAATATAGAATTCTAGAGTATACTACAAAATTCTGTAGTAAGCACTATATGATTGAGGGATACAAAAGTGTGTACGGTAGTACAGCGGGGGGGAAAAGTATTTGATCCCTTGCTGATTTTGTACGTTTGCCCACTGACAAAGAAAGGATCAGTCTATAATTTTAATGGTAGGTTTATTTGAACAGTGAGAGACAGAATAAAAACAAAAATATCCAGAAAAACGCATGTAAAAAATTTTATACATTAATTTGCATTTTAATGAAATAAGTATTTGACCCCTCTGCAAAACATGACTTAGTACTTGGTGGCAAAACCCTTGTTGGCCACCAGGTTTGCACACATCTCAGGAGGGTTTCGAGTCTGACGTTTGGCAACTCGAACCTTCAGCTCCCTCCACATATTTTCTATGGAATTAAGGTCTGGAGACTGGCTAGGCCACTCTAGGACCTTAATGTGCTTTTTCTTGAGCCACTCCTTTGTTGGCTTGGCCATGTGTTTTGGGTCATTGTCATGCTGGAATACCCATCCACGACCCATTTTCAATGCCCTGGCTGAGGGAAGGAGGTTCTCACCCAAGATTTCACGGTACATGGCCCCGTCCATCGTCTTTTTGATGCGGTGAAGTTGTCCTGTCCCCTTAGCAGAAAAACACCCCCAAAGCATAATGTTTCCACCTCCATGTTTGACGGTGGAGATGGAGTTCTTGGGGTCATAGGCAGCATTCCTCCTCATCCAAACACGGCGAGTTGAGTTGATGTCAAAGAGCTCCATTTTGGTCTCATCTGACCACAACACTTTCACCATTTGTCCTCTGAGTCATTCAGATGTTCAATGGCAGACTTCAGACAGGCCTGTATATCTATTCTTGAGCAGGGGGACCTTGCGGGCGCTGCAGGATTTCAGTCCTTCACGGCGTAGTGTGTTACCAATTGTTTTCTTGGTGACTATGGTCCCAGCTGCCTTGAGATCATTGACAAGATCCTCCCGAGTAGTTCTGGGATGATTCCTCACCATTCTCATGATCATTGCAACCCCATGGAGCCCCAGGCCGAGGGATATTGACAGTTCTTTTGTGTTTCTTCCATTTGCGAATTATCGCACCAAATGTTGTCACCTTCTCACCAAGCTGCTTTGGTGATGGTCTTTGTAGACGATTCCAGCCTTGTGTAGGTCTACAATCTTGTCCCTGACATCCTTGGAGAGCTCTTTGGTCTTGGCCATGGTGGAGAGTTTGGAATCTGATTGATTGATTGCTTCTGTGGACAGGTGTCTTTTTTACACATATACATATATATATATATACACTGCTCAAAAAAATAAAGGGAACACTTAAACAACACATCCTAGATCTGAGTGAAATAAATAATCTTATTAAATACTTTTTTCTTTACATAGTTGAATGTGCTGACAACAAAATCACACAAAAAAAATCAATGGAAATCCAATTTATCAACCCATGGAGGTCTGGATTTGGAGTCACACTCAAAATTAAAGTGGAAAACCACACTACAGGCTGATCCAACTTTGATGTAATGTCCTTAAAACAAGTCAAAATGAGGCTCAGTAGTGTGTGTGGCCTACACGTGCCTGTATGACCTCCCTACAATGCCTGGGCATGCTCCTGATGAGGTGGCAGATGGTCTCCTGAGGGATCTCCTCCCAGACCTGGACTAAAGCATCCGCCAACTCCTGGACAGTCTGTGGTGCAACGTGGCGTTGGTGGATGGAGCGAGACATGATGTCCCAGATGTGCTCAATTGGTTTCAGGTCTGGGAAACGGGCGGGCCAGTCCATAGCATCAATGCCTTCCTCTTGCAGGAACTGCTGACACACTCCAGCCACATGAGGTCTAGCATTGTCTTGCATTAGGAGGAACCCAGGGCCAACCGCACCAGCATATGGTCTCACAAGGGGTCTGAGGATCTCATCTCGGTACCTAATGGCAGTCAGGCTACCTCTGGCGAGCACATGGAGGGCTGTGCGGCCCCCCAAAGAAATGCCACCCCACACCATGAGTGACCCACCGCCAAACCGGTCATGCTTGAGGATGTTGCAGGCAGCAGAACGTTCTCCACGGCGTCTCCAGACTCTGTCACATCTGTCACGTGCTCAGTGTGAACCTGCTTTCATCTGTGAAGATCACAAGGCGCCAGTGGCGAATTTGCCAATCTTGGTGTTCTCTGGCAAATGCCAAAGGTCCTGCACGGTGTTGGGCTGTAAGCACAACCCCCACCTGTGGACGTCGGGCCCTCATACCACCCTCATGGAGTCTGTTTCTGACCGTTTGAGCAGACACATGCACATTTGTGGCCTGCTGGAGGTCATTTTGCAGGGCTCTGGCAGTGCTTCTCCTGCTCCTCCTTGCACAAAGGCGGAGGTAGCGGTCCTGCTGCTGGGTTGTTGCCCTCCTACGGCCTCCTCCACGTCTCCTGATGTACTGGCCTGTCTCCTGGTAGCGCCTCCATGCTCTGGACACTACGCTGACAGACACAGCAAACCTTCTTGCCACAGCTCGCATTGATGTGCCATCCTGGATGAGCTGCACTACCTGAGCCACTTGTGTGGGTTGTAGACTCCGTCTCATGTTACCACTAGAGTGAAAGCACCGCCAGCATTCAAAAGTGACCAAAACATCAGCCAGGAAGCATAGGAACTGAGAAGTGGTCTGTGGTCCCCACCTGCAGAACCACTCCTTTATTGGGGGTGTCTTGCTAATTGCCTATAATTTCCACCTGTTGTCTATTCCATTTGCACAACAGCATGTGAAATTTATTGTCAATCAGTGTTGCTTCCTAAGTGGACAGTTTGATTTCACAGAAGTGCGATTGACTTGGAGTTACATTGTGTTGTTTAAGTGTTCCCTTTATTTTTTTGAGCAGTATACACATATACACATATATACACAGATATATATATATATATATACACACACATATATATATATACATATATACGTATATACATATATATATATATACACATATATACACACACATACATACATACACATATACATATACACACACATATACATATACATACATACATACATATACATACACACACACACACACACATATACACATATATATATACATATATATATATACATACATACATATACATACACACATATACATACATATATATATATATATATATATACATATATATATATACACACATATATATATATATACACATATACATACATATATACATACATATATATATATACATATATATATATATATACACACATATATATATATATACACATATACATACATATATATACACATATATATATATATATATATATATACACACATATATATATATATACATACACATATATACATATATACACATATACATATACATACACATATACATATACATATACATATATATATACATATATACATACACACACACACACACACACACACACACACACACACACACACACACACACACACACACACACATATACATATATATTGAAATACAGTACCAGTCAAACGTTTGGACACACCAACTCATTTAAGGGTTTTTCTTTATCCTGTTGGACTTACCCTAGGATAGGGGGCGCCACAGCGCATTTTGAAAAAAAATCGTTCCCATTTTCAACGGCCTACTAATCAAAGTCAGAAGCTAAGACATGCATATACTTATTTTATATGGATAGAAAACACCCTACATTTTCTAAAACTGTTTGAATGGTGTCTGTGAGTATAACAGAACTCGTATGGCAGTCAAAACCCCGAGACCGATTGAACCAGGAAGTGGAAATCTGAATTGTGGACTCGACTTCACAGCATTACCTATAAATCACAACGTAAAAAAATGATAATTGAGCACTTTCCAGTGCTTCCACTAGATGTCCCCAGTCTTTACAAAGTGTTTTGAGGGTTCTGCGGTAGAAACTCAGTGAAAGAGACGATGTGGCAATTGGTCAGAGTAGTAGGGCCATGAGCATTGTGACGTCGGCGGCCGTGTCTGCCCCCACCTTTGGAAGCCTTTTGAAACACAATGACATCGTCCCACTCGAATCTGATTGGCTCTCTTGTTGAAACAGGCCCTGACGATTATTTTATACAACGTTTGACATGTTTGAACGAACCTAACTAACCGTAAACAGTCATTTTGCGTTAGACAGGTGCCGCGCACGGAACAACATTTGATTACAGCCTTAGGACGCGCTAACAACAGGAAGCTAATGGAACATAAAGCATGGACTTTTTCGACCGAAAATACATTTGTCATGGACCTGGGACATCGGGAAGTGTTTTCTGATGAAGACAACTAAAGGTGAGGGATTATTGGCGATATTATACAATATCAGATGTTACTTGCTCAAATGTTCAAAGATGGCGCCGAGCTAGGTTTTCGAGCTCAATTTCTGGGTATCGCATCCCATTTGATCTCAAAGTGTGATTACCCTGTAAAGTTAATTTAAAATCTGTTTTGACGGGTGTTTTCAAGAGATATTCATCTATAAATCTTAGATTGACAATATATATTAAAAAAATCGTTTTCGAATAGTAATTTATAAAATTGTAGCACTGTTTCCCGGGACGCATTATATGGGAAAATAGTTAGTCAACCTCAGGTGCCGATGTAAAATGCTGTTTTTATATAGAAATATGACCTTTATTGAACAAAAGATTGCATGCTGTGTGTAACATGATGTCCTAGGTGTGTCATCTGATGAAGTTTGTTAAAGGTTAGTGCTGCATTTAGCTGTTTTTTGGTTATATGTGATGGGTGTGCTTTCTCGGAAAATTCATATGATGCTACTTTTAGAAAGTACTCCTCTAACATAATCTAATATTGTGCTTTTCCTGTAAAACCTTTTTGAAATCGGACAACGAGGGTCGATTCAAGAGAGGTGTATCTATAAAACGATATGAGACAGCCCTATATTTGAAAAAAAAAAAATATTGAATTTCGTTATGCTAATGTCGCTAGGAGTTTTCGCTGGAAAATGATCCCGCTAACGGGATGGTAGGCGCAAGAAGTTATTTGTACAATTTTCTACATTTTAGAATAATAGTGAAGCCATCAAAACTATGAAATAACACATATGGAATCTTGTAGTAACCAGAAAAAGTGTTAAACAAAGCACTCTCAACCAGCTTCACCTGGAATGCTTTTCCAACAGTCTTGAAGGAGTTCCCATATATGCTGCTTTTCCTTCACTCTGTGCTCCAACTCATCCCAAACCATCTCAATTGGGTTGAGGTCGTGCAATTGTGGAGGCCAGGTCATCTGATGCAGCACTCCATCATTCTCCTTCTTGGTAAAATAGCCCTTACAGAGCCTGGAGGTGTGTTGGGTCGTTGTCCTGTTAAAAAGAAATGAAAGTCCCACTAATCGCAAACCAGATGGGATGGCATATCGCTGCAGAATGCTGTCGTGCCATGCTGGTAAAGTGTGCCTTGAATTCTAAATAAATCAGCGACAGTGTCACCAGCAAAGCACCGCCACACCATCACACCTCCTCCTCCATGCTTCATGGTGGCAACCACACATGCGGAGATCATCCGTTCACCTACTCTGCGTCTCAAAGACACAGCGTTTGGAACAAAAAAATCTCAAATTTGGACTCAGACCAAAGGACAGATATCCACCGGTCTAATGTCCATTGCTCGTGTTTCTTGGCAAAAGCAAGTCTCTTCTTCTTATTGGTGTCCTTTAGTAGTGTTTTCTTTCCAGCAAATTGACCGTGAAGGCCTGATTCATGCAGTTTCCTCAGAACAGTTGATGTTGAGATGTGTCTGTTACTTGAACTCTTTGAAGCATTTATTTGGGAAGCAATCTGAGGTGCAGTTAACTCTAATGAACTTATCCTTTGCAGCAGAGGTAATTCTGGGTCTTCCTTTCCTGTGGCGGTCCTCATGAGAGCCATTTTCATTATAGCGCTTAATGGTTTTTGCAACTGCACTTGAAGAAACTTTCAAAGTTCTTAAAATGTTCCACATTGACTGACCATGTCTTAAAGTAATGATGGACTGTCATTTCTATTTGCTTATTTGAGCTGTTCTTGCCACAATATGGACTTGTATTTAGATTTTTTTTACACTTTTTTTGGTTAGTGCATGATTCCATATGTGTTATTTCATAGTTTAGTGTCTCACTATTATTCTACAATGTAGAAAAGTGTAAAAATAAAAAAAAACCCTGGAATGAGTAGGTGTGTCCAAACTTTTGACTGGTACTGTATATATATTCTGGACTCTGACATTGCTCGTTCTGATATTTCTTGATTTTTATTATTTTATTATAGTTTATAAATGTATTTGTGTGTTTTGTTTTATGTTGTTCGGTGTTACTTCACTTCTGGAGCTAGAAACGGAAGTATTTCGCTGCACCTGTGATAACATCTGCAAAATTTGATTTGAGTTCAGATCATGGAATTCTGAACACATCATGTGTCTACGCCTATATTTAAACGTGTCTATGGCGCTATATTTACATGCCAGTAACCATTCCTCAAAAGGAGGCATAGGTAAAATATGAAAATAGCAAAACAACAACTTAATGGCAGTAGCTAGCAAACTGCTGTAACTCGATAGTCTCTGTAGCTAGCCAGGAAGCTAGCTAGCAGTTATAAGGAAAAGGTGCCTCTCACTCCCAAAAGACTTGTGGGTGGAATGCTGATGACATCGCTCACTGTATGCACTGTCAATAGCCTGATTGAGTCCAGACTGAGGAGAAATCTACATACGATGTGTCACTGACCAGATCTGAACATAATCAGACCGCAATGCGACTTCTGTGTGTCAAGACATGTCTTTTCAATGCAAACATTTTATTCTGATAGCAGAATTTGCATGTACTGTAAGTGTCAAGTGTAGACATTCCCCAAGTTGCCTACAAGACCCAGCAACATGAAAATGCAATCATTTAATGGAAAGAAATAGGGGAAATCATTGGATCACAAGAACACAATACAACATATATTCTTGCACTTTTGTTTCTGCTAAGCTTGGTCCGATGTACCATCTAAGTGCCTTTTTCTAGACTATTCATCGTCTTGAAATAAATTAGCATTACTTGAAGTAAGTATGATGAGTGACTGGCTTGAAGCTCGTTACTGCACTGCTGATACTACAGTGTCATAGGCTTATATTTAGCACTATATCTCATGGGCCATCACATCCTAAGTGACAAGCAGTGAGGGACACAGCATCATAATATTCATGAATATTAATATCAACACACTGAGGGAGAAACTCATTATTTTCTGCAATCTGAAAACCAGGATCAACAACAATGCAACTTTCGGAAGAAAGTGAGAAATATGCTAATAGAACCCTATTCCATATTTAGTGCACAGCACTGGTGAAAAGTTGGAATAGGGTTCCATTTTGGGACGCTGATTATGAATACAGCTACAGTCTGAATAGTTTTACTCATGATGTTCATTGCTGAACATTGAAGAATATGATAAGCCAATATAATAATTTCAACATAAAATGTAGTGGCTACTCTTCAATTGTGTTCAGATTCTCCTAAAGTACTTTGTTTTTACCCAGTGTTCTTTACTTTCCCACTGCACATTCCGCTGATGACACTTGCAGTATGTTGGCACCCTGTTCCCTACATTTTGACTACTTCTGAACAGGGATATTTGGGACATATGGTATGCGTCTGACTCAATGGTTAACCCCAATAAGAGAGAGAATTGACAGAAAGAAAACAAAGAGGAGACCATCAAATGAAAGGGAAGAGGGAACTCCATACAATGGAGCCATGCTGTCAGGTCTGCCAGCTAATTGGAGTTTGACAGTTCTCAGACAACACAGGACTAAGGGATTTACTATATACGTGCTAGCACTTATTGAATTAGACAGGTCAGAAAATACACAACACGCTCAGACGGTAAACACTAAAAGGTAATTATTGGAGGTCCGTTTATGGGCAATCTCACAAGCCACAGTGTAATCCGCTGTTTACAGTACACCGTCTGTCTGCCAGTCTGGATAACTGGCAGGCTAGCACACTAGTATGGAGTGGGCAATATACCCCTGTGCTGCATGTATTCATGCAGTATTATTGAGTCCAGTGATTTATGCAGATTTATACAGTCGATTCATGCAAAATTCAAATCTATTCATGCAGTATTATACAGTCAATTCTTGCAGCAGTATGGAATTGAATCATGTAATTCATGCAGTGTTATTGATTAATGTAGTAGTATAGAGTCGATCCATGAGTAAAATAAGTGACATAAAAGTGTATGAATTGCTATGATATTTCCTATCTATGACCTAATGCCCCACATAGGCTATGCAGGCACTGTAGTTTTTATGAACATGTCCTCCAGAAATGCAATATTGTTGAATGAGTTTGGCAACAAAATAGAATACATATAATTCAATAGGGATGCATTGGTGGCGATTTGAGGTAAGCACAGATAACATGCAGCATTGTATTTGCCCAAGTAAGTCTTGGTCAATTAACACCAAATTATTATGTACTATATTACATATTGGACCACAAAAAAAACTGACCTTTACATTACCGTGTAGTTCACCAATAAAATGGTCTAACGATGATGTGGACATACTCGGCATTCAAATCCAGAAAGAAATTCTCACGACAATACATTTTAATAAAAAGTTAGCAAAAATATATATAATCTTGCTACCATGAAAAGGAAAATACTTGTCTATTTGTGGAAAAATCACCTTGATTAACTCTTCAGTCATATCCGAGTTTACCTATTTGGTTATGGCCTTGCCCGCCTATACCTAGCGACCTGTTTTTTTTAAATGATATATATGTGTGAAAAATATTTCAATTTATTTGGAACAGCAGGCCAGACAAAATTAAACAGGCCTATTTATATAATGAATATAAATTCAGAAGGCAAAAATGATGAAATATTAAAGCATTAGACCTCTCACTAAAGGCTTCAGTCGTACAAAAGTTATACTTAAATCCAACCTGGTTCTCTGGCAGATTAGTGAAAATGTCTCTCCCCATGTTCAAGAATAGCCTTGTTCCCTTTATTCAGATTACAACCTCTCACTTTCGGTTATTTGAAAATGATATAATCTCCAAAATATCTCTATTTTTAAAAGAAGCCATATGAAAAGTTGGTTGCAATTTCAGTTTAATCCACCATTAACAAACAGAACAAATAATACAACAAATATTATGGTGAAACACAATTATAGGTTCGTTCGAGCTCTGAATGCTGATTGGCTGAAAGCCATGGTATATCAGAACGTATACCACGGTAATGACAAAACATAAATTTTTAATGTTCTAATTACATTGGTATCCAGTTTATAATAGCAATAAGGCACCACGGGGGTTTGTGGTATATGGCCAATATACTACGGCAAAAGGGTCTTATCCAGGCACTACGCATTGCTTAAATATACTAATTGATAAAAAAATAAACATTTGAAAAGATGTTTAAAAAAGGTATAATCTTTGTAAATTATATCACACTCAGCTAACAAAAATATCTGGAAATGTCTTCTCTATTCAAAATTACAACCAACTAATTGCAGCATTATTGCAAAAATGGAAGAGGCAAGTTGAAGGGGGGAAAATTAAGGAACTTGTCTGTTGGCCCTGCATTAGAGACCAATATTGGATCAAGAAAATTGTGATAAATAAAAAAGTATACCAGTTTCATTTAAGGAGAAAAAAGTGACAGCTGTGCCATATAGATTGCAAAATAGTTGGGATTTTTTTCTTCTATGTACCGATTATATGGCACATGGTTAATGAACTGATACGCAAAACGACATGGATTCAAAACATCACATTTTTCATTTTAAATGATTAGATAAAATTCTTGTAACCAACAGGATGTTATATATATGGGGAATACAACCATCCCAGCTCTGAAGATTTTTCTGTGAAGAGACAATCATTAGATAATTTGAATTGCAATGTTTACCTGGAGCTAGCTCCGCAAATAGCACTGCTGGGTGATTTGAAAAGTCATAGTCAAATCGATATAATAACTTTTTGCAAAAAAATGTATCGCTAATATTCAATCTGTGTAAACTATGAGAATAGAACGGTTCAGAACTTTTGTGAAACACCACAGCACAGTTGAAAAATACATGGCAAATATAAATAAAAAATGGATGGTGTTAAAGAGAAAGATGGGAGGGGTTGAGTAGAGCTGAAGGGTAGAGCAAAAAAACTACAAGACAACTAATATAAAATATACTGTGTTCGTAGAATGTATATAGGTTCAGAACTTTTGAAAGAGCACAGTAAAAAAAACATGTTAAATACTGTATGGACTTCAGATATAGATGGGATCAAAAAAACAAAAGATATGTATTGTAAAATTCATTGTGTCTGTAAAATATATATAATATGTATGAGCTGGAAGTAAAAGCCTAAGTGTTATTGCCCATTAGTTTGCTTCAATTAGGGGAGGTACGGATACGGGGAAAATATGGAATCATGTAGTAACCAAAAAAAGTGTTATAAAATATATTTTGAGATTTGTTTACTTAAGATTTTTCAAAGTAGCCACCCTTTGACTTGATGACAACTCTTGGCATTCTCTCAACCAGCTTCAACTGGAATGCTTTTCCAACAGTCTTGTCATCTGATGCAGCACTCCATCACTCTCCTTCTAAGAAAATAGCCCTTACAGAGCCTGGAGGTGAGTTGGGTCATTGTCCTGTTGAAAAACAAATTATAGTCCCACTAAGCGCAACCCAGATGAGATGGTGTATCACTGCAGAATATTGTGGGAGCCATGCTGTTTAAGTGGGCTTTGACTTCTAATTAAATCAGACGGTGTCACCAGCAAAGCACCCCCACACCATTACATTTTAGTCATTTAGCAGACACTCTTATCCAGAGCGACTTACAGTAGTGAATGCAAACATTCATTTCATTTCATAATTTTTTGTTTCTTCTGTGCTGGCCCCCCGTGGGAATCGAACCCACAACCCTGGCATTGCAAACACCATGCTCTACCAACTGAGCTACAGGGAAGGCTATCATACCTCCTCCTCCATAATTTACGGTGGGAACTACACATTGCAGAGATTATCCTTTCACCTACTCTACGTCTCACAAAGACACAGCGGTGGAACCAAGAATCTCAAATTTGGACTCATTAGACGAAACGACAGATTTCCACCAGTCCAATGTCCATTGCTTGTGTTTCTTGGCCCAAGCAAGTTTCTTCTTCTTAATGGTGTCCTTTAGAAGTGGTTTCTTTGTAGCAATTTGACCGTGAAGGCCTGATTCACTCAGGCTGGTAACTAATGAACTTACCCTCTGCAGCAGAGGTAACTCTGGGTCTTCCTTTCCTGTGGCGGTCCTCATGAGAGCCAGTTTCATTATAGCGCTTGGTTTTTGTGACTGCACTTGAAGAAACATTCAAAGTTCTTGAAGTTTTTTGTATTGACTGACATTCATGTCTTAAAGTATTGATGAACGGTCAATTCTCTTCGCTTATTTGAGCTATTCTTGCCATAATATGGACTTTTACCAAATAGGGCTATCTTCTGTATACCAACCCTACCTTGTTACAACACAACTGATTGGCTTATTCTAAAATTGATTTGATGTTTTTTTCCTGATCAATCTACACACAATACTCCATAATGACAAAGCAGAAACAGGTTTAGAAATGTTTGCTAATATATATATATATATATATATATATATATATATATATATATATATATATATACACACACACACATATACACACACACAGATACACACAGTTGAAGTCGGAAGTTTACATACACTTAGGTTGGAGTCATTAAAACTAGTTTTTCAACCACTCCACACATTTCTTGTTAACAAACTATAGTTTTGGCAAATTGTTTAGGACATTTACCTTGTACCTTGTTTACAGACAGATTATTTCACTTATAATTCACTGTATCACAATTCCAGTGGGTCAGAAGTTTGCATACACTAAGTTGACTGTGCCTTTAAACAGCTTGGAAAATTCCATCAAATTATATCATGGCTTTAGAAGCTTCTGATAGGCTAATTGACATCATTTGAGTCAATTGGAGGTGTACCTGTGGATGTATTTCAAGGCCTACCTTCAAACTCAGTGCCTCTTTGCTTGACATCATGGGAAAATCAAAAGAAATCAGCCAAGACCTCAGAAAAAAAATTGTAGACCTCCCCAAGTCTGGTTCATCCTTGGGAGCATTTTCCAAACGCCTGAAGACACGGTCATCTGTACAAAGTATGCAAGTAGAAACACCATGGGACCACACAGCTGTCATACCGCTCAGGAAGGAGACATGTTCTGTCTCCTAGAGATAAACATACTTTGGTGCAAAAAGTGCAAGAAGCCACTGCTCCAAAACCGCCATAAAAAGCCAGACTACGGTTTGCAACAAAGATCGTACTTTGGAGAAATGCCATCTGGTCTGATGCAACAAAAATATAACTGTTTGGCAATAATGACCATCATTATGTTTGGAAGAAAAAGGGGGAGGCTTTGAAGCCGAAGAACACCATCCCAACCGTGAAGCACAGGGGTGGCAGCATGTTGTGGGGGTGCTTTACTGCAGGAGGAACTGGTGCACTTAAGAAAATAGATGACATCATGAGGATGGAAAATTGGGTGGATATATTGAAGCAACATCTCAAGACATCAGTTGGAAAGTTAAAGCTTGGTTGCAAATGGACAATGACCCTAAGCATACTTCCAAAGTTGTAGCAAAATGGCTTAAGGAAAACAAAGTCAAGGTATTGGTGTCACGGTTGTCGTAGGAAGAAGAGGACCAAAGTGCAGCGTGTGTGTCGTTCGGCATTTTATTTATACTGTGGAAACTATGCAATACATAAATAAACTGAATGAAAAAAACAACAAACCGTGACGCAGAGATGAACACATACATAACTCGAAATGAATCACCCACTAAACCCAGGTATAAAAACCCATACTTAAGTATGATCTCCAATTGGAGACAACAAGGACCAGCTGCCTCTAATTGGAGATCATCCCAAACAAACCAGCATAGAAATACAAAAACTAGAACCTAACAACATAGAAATAGAACACATAGAATAAACCCCCCTGTCACGCCCTGACCTACTCTACCATAGAAACTAACAGCTTCCCATGGTCAGGACCCGACAGTACCCCCCCTCCCCAAAAGATGCTGACTCCGAATGCAACTAAAAATCAAAACAAAAAAACAAAAGGGAGGATAGGTAGGGTGACCAGTGTCTATGGCAGCTCTGGTGCAGTACCCAGAACCTTATCATCCAGCGCATCCTCCAGTAGAGGAGACGGCTCTGTTTCGGGGCGTAACCCCCGCTCCGCCCGCTGATCCCTCTGCTTCTGTGCCACCGGACCGTAGATCTTCGCCGGAGGTTCTGGGCTGCAGGCCGTCGCTGGCTGCTCTGGGCTGCGAAAGCGCACTGAAGGCCTGATGCGTGGGGCTGGCACAGGTGATGCCAGACTGGTAACACGCACCTTAGGGCGAGTGCGGGGAGCAGGAACAGGACACCCCGGACTGGGCAGGCGCACTGGAGGCCTGATGCGTGGGGCTGGCCTAGGTGGCGCCAGACTGGTAACACGGACCTCATGGCAAGTGCGAGGAGCAGGAACAGGGCGTACCAGGCTGGACAGACTCACCGGAGGCCTGGTACGTGGGGCAGGCACAGAGCACACCAGGCTGTGAATGCGCACTGGCGACACAGTGCGAATCACCGCATAACACGGTGCTTGCTCAGTCACTCGCTCCCCACGGTAAGCACGAGGAGTTGGCTCAGGTCTCCAACCTGACTCTGCCAATCTCCCCGTGTGCCCCCCCCAAAAAAAAATGTGGGGGCTGCCTCTCGTGCTTCCCTCGTTGCCGTGCTCTCGCTGCCTCCACCTGTTCTCATGGGAAGCGCTTTTCTTCTGCCCCTAATTCCTCCAAAGCCCTAGATATACTCCTCCTCATCTCCTCCCAAGTCCACTGGTCCAGTCCACGCTGCTTGGTCCTTTGGTGGTTGGTGATTCTGTCACGGTTGTCGTAGGAAGAAGAGGACCAAAGTGCAGCGTGTGTGTCGTTCCACATTTTATTTATACTGTGGAAACTATGCAATACATAAATACACTGAATGAAACCAACAACAAACCGTGACGTAGAGAGGAACACATACATAACTCAAAATTAAAATCACCCACAAAACCCAGGTAGAAAAACCCCTTCTTAAGTATGATCTCCAATTAGTGACAACGAGGACCAGCTGCCTCTAATTGGAGATCATCCCAAACAAACCAACATAGAAATACAAAAACTAAACCTAACATAGAAATAGAACACATAGAACAAACCGCGCTGTCACACCCTGACCTACTCTACCATAGAAAATAACAGCTTACCATGGTCAGGATGTGACAATTGGAGTGGTCATCACAAAGCCCTGACCTCAATCCTATAGAAAATTTGTGGGCAGAACTGAAAAAGCGTGTGCGAGCAAGGAGGCCTACAAACCTGACTCAGATACACTAGCTCTGTCAGGAGGAATGGGCCAAAATTCACCCAACTTTTTGTGGGAAGCTTGTGGAAGGCTACCCAAAACATTTGACCCAAGTTAAACAATTTAAAGGCAATTCTACCAAATATCTTCTGACCCACTGGGAACGTGATGAACGAAATAAAAGCTGAAATAAAGAATTCTCTCTACTATTATTGACATTTCACATTAAAATAAAATGGTAATCCTAACTGACCTAAGACAGGGAATTTTTAATAGGATTAAATGTCAGGAATTGTGAAACTATTTCTGATCGATTAGTTATTTAAATAGACACTTTTTCGCATTTCTTTCGAAAACAAGGACATTTTTGAATGGTAGTGTATGTCACTTTTACATAAGTATTCAGACCCTTTACTCAGTACTTTGTTGAAGCACCTTTGGCAGTGATTACAGCCTTTAATCTTCTTGGGTATGACGCTTGAAGCTTGGCAATTATTCTTCCATTATTCTCTGTAGATCCTCTTAAGCTCTGTCAGGTTGGATGGGGAGCAATGCTGCACAGCTATTTTCAGGTCTCTCCAGAAATTTTAGATCGGGTTCAAGTCCAAGCTCTGGCTTGGCCACTCAAGGACATTCAGAGACTTGTCCCAAAGCAACGACTGCATTGTCTTGGCCGTGTGCGTAGTGTTGTTGTCCTGTTGGAAGGTAAACCTTCACCCCAGTCTGAGGTCCTGAGTGCTCTGGAACAGGTTTTCATCAAGGATCTCTGTAATTTGCCTTTTACCCCAACTCGTCTCCCAGTCCCTGCCGCTGAACATCATCCTCACAGCATGATGCTGCTACCACGCTTCACCGTAGGGATGGTGCCAGGTTTCCTCCAGACATGATGCTTGGCATTCAGGCCAAAGATTTGATCTTGGTTTCTTCAGACCAAAGAATCATGTTTCTCATGGTCTGAGAGTCCTTTAGGTGCCTTTTGGCAAACTCCAAGCAGGCTGTCATGTGACTTTTACTGAGGAGTGGCTTCCGTCTGGCCATTCTACCATAAAGGCTTGATTGGTAGAGTGCTGCAGAGATGGTTGTCCACAGAGGAACTCTGGAGCGCTGTCAGAGTGACCATTGGGTTCTTGGTCATCTCCCTCACCAAGGCCCTTCTCCCCTGCTTGCTTAGTTCTAGGAAGAGTCTTGGTGGTTCCAAACTTCTTCTGTTTAAGAATAATGGATGCCACTGTGTTCTTGGGGACCTTCAATGCTGCAGACATTTTTTTGGTACCCTTCCCCAGATCTGTGCCTCAACACAATCCTGTCTTGGAGCTCTAAAGACAATTCCTTCGATGTCATGGCTTGGTTTGTGCTCTGACATGCACTGTCAACTGTGGGACCTAATATAGACAGGTGTGTGCCTTTCCAAATCATGTCCAATCAATTGAATTTACCACAGGTGGACTCCAATCAAGTTGTAGAAACATCTCAAGGATGATCAATGGAAACAGAATGCACCTGAGCTCAATTTAGAATCTCATAGCAATGAGTCGGAATCTTTGTTTTTTATTTTTAATAAATTTGCAAACATTTCTAAAAACCTGTTCTTGCTTTGTCATTATGGGGTACACAAAAATATATTAGGGATTGGATATGATGCAGACAATAACATTGCTGGAAGCTACAATATATCTGTAACATTAAAGCTGATCTGCCCCCCAAGAAAATCATAATAATGAAAAAAAGGCTTGGTGGTTCTCTTTTCCAAAGTTCTTGTTGCACAAAATGAGCCTTTGACAGAGGAAAGTTTTTGATGACTAAAAGCTAGAAGCCTTAGTTGATACATCCATTTTTGGATTTATAAATTAATGATGCAGTATATACTCATGTATTCTTGAAGAATATAACTTAAATGCCTCATTTGCTTAGTTCAACTGTCGTACCCAATCAGAACCCAAAATATACGCTAGTTTTACACCAACGTAAGTGTAAGCAAACACTGTATAGACTCAAAACATGGTTATCACTATACATTTGATATAATGGATGGTCAGTCCATCCATTGCATCTATGAAATTTCTCTAGCTCCATCCCTTAGCCTTCTCCCAGCCCTTGTTTTGCAAAAAAGCTTTCTTATTGTATCAATTAAGGATTCTAGCTTTAAGTCCCCTTGCACAAACACAGAGGAATAGTCAGTAAAGCAGCAAAGTCATTGGCAATTCTTGTCAGGTCTCTAGTGAGCATTGTTTAGTGCTGCAAAGGGGAGATAGGAAAATAGAGCCCCAAACGGATACAGAATAATTATATTCTCTCTCTCTCTTTGTTAGTTGTCCTTGTTCTCCAGGATTATACACATTCAGTAGTGTTTTTTCAGTTTCTTCAATTTTTCCTATGATCAGTAGAGTGCTCAGGGGAACTGGAGAGCGGCAGCGTTTGTTTACAAAGCATCACAGACTACCAAGAGGTTAAAGGGGTTTTGTCCACATCAATAGCTGGGATGGAACAGCTTTTTATGTGAGTCACTGCACCCCTACAGAAAGAAACTCCTGACACAAGCCTTCTGATTGCATTGCAAGTGTTCACACTTCAGAGCCATACTGAACAAGTACGCCTCCCTCCACGAGGACTTGGCTTGTTAAATACCCTCCCTCATGCTAATGGCTGTCAGAAATGGCTCACTGAAAAATCAGGTGATAGTGAATCAGCAACGCCAAGAGGCGCATCTAGGGGAGTTTGACAAAAACACACATGGCCCACTTTCATAATGCTGATTTAGTATCAGGTCCCCCGTCCATGTAATTATATTAATTGATTATCACCGCAAAGGAAAAACTGATCCTATATCAGCAGTCCTACTTTGAGACACTTCGTGAGTATGGGCCATTCTGTGCACGGTATATAGTTCACCTTGAAGAGAAGCCATTTCAGCACCATGTACAGTTCCACACTGTAGTCATCAGTATAATCCTTTATGACATACAGTATGTATAATGAGCCCTAAAAGCATGTCATATATTATGCAGTGTTAATTTTGGCGGTTATTTTAGATTTCGTTTTAGGCTTAAAATACCTTTTAGTTTTAGTCACATTTTCGTCATTTCAGCCTTCGTCTAGTTTGAGTCACAGCCATTATAGTCACATGACAGTCCGTGCGTTTTTTTTCTATTAAATAATAGGCTACCTCTAACTTCCATCGTGCATAATTCAGATGTCCAAGTAGGCCTTTTAACCTTTTACATTTTAGCAGACGCTCTTATCCAGAGCGACTTACAGTTAGTGCATTCATCTTAAAATAGGACAACCACATCACAGTAAGTCCTTAATAAAGTAGCTATCAGTAAAGTCAGAGCTAGTAAGGGGTGAAGAAAAGTCAAGTGCGAGTGCTCATTTACAAAATGCTTTTTTAGGGGGTGGGTGCTATGGGAAGCTGGTTCCACCGTTGGGGTGCCAGGATGGAGAAGAGCTTGGACTGGACTGAATGGGAGATGCCCTCCCATAGTGCTTAGAGACCAGAGGTGGCAGAACAGAGTGCTCGGGTTGGGGTGTAGGGTTTGAGCATAGCTTGAAGGTAGGGAGGGGCTGTTTCTCTTGCTGCTCCATAAGCAAGTACCATAGTCTTGTAGTGGATGTGAGCTTTGACTGGAAGCCAGTAGAGTGTGCGGAGGAGCAGGGTGACATGAGAGAACTTGGGAAGGTTGAACACCAGGCAGGCGGCAGCATTCTGGATAAATTGCAGGGGTTTGATGGCACAAGTGGGGAGCCCAACCAACAGCGAGTTGCAGTAGTCCACCTGGGATTAGAGCCTGGATTAGGACCTGCTCCACTTCCTGTGTGAGGTAGGTTGGAACTCTACGGATGTTGTAGAACATCAACTTGCAGGAGTGAGTCACTGCTTTGATGTTTTCAGAGAACAACAGGGTGTTTTCCAGGGTCATGCCAAGGTTCTTTGCACTCTGGGGGGGAGACACCGTGGAGTTGCAACCGTGATGGATAGGTCTTTGAGTAGGCAGGCTTTACCGGGAGGAAGAGCACCTCTGTCTTGTCGAGGTTGAGCTTGAGGTGGTGGGCCGACATCCAAGCTGAGATATCTGTCAGGCACGCAGAGATGTGTATCACCATCTGGGTGTCAGAAGGGGGAAGGAGAAAAGTGGCATAGTGTCAGCCGCATTCTATGATAGGAGAGACCATGTGAGGATATGACGGAGCCGAGTGACTTGGTGTAGAGAGAGAAGAGGGCCTAGAATCGAGCCCCGGGGGACACCAGTCGTGAGAGTATGTGATACAGACACCTGGTGGGTGGTAGATAAGAACAATGTTAAGTTTGAGTAGACAAGTGACAGTGACAGCATGGAAATCAAATGAGGAGATGGACAGGTGAGAGGGAAGTAAATGTAATATCTCCACTTAGGAGAAATTAGTAGCCCTGTGCCACCTCCGCAATGACCAGATGCTCTCTGATAATGAGAGAAAACCTAGTCAGATGAAGAGAGAGCAGCTGGAGTAGCAGTGTTCTCCGTGGTGATCCATGTTTCCGTCAGGGCCAAAAAGTCATGGGACTGAAATGCAGCATAGGCTGAGATTAATTTAGCGTTCTTGACCGCCGATCGGCAGTTCCAAATGCTGCCAGAGACCAGGAATTCCACATGGATTGTGCGTGCAGGGTACACAAAATTAGAAGGGTTGCAGCCGGGGGGGGGGGGGGGGGGAATTCTGAAAATCACTAGGTAAGCTACTCAAGTGAGAGTGTTGTGGAGCCTTTCTCTCTTTCCTTCCTCAAATAACTCTGCAGAACCATCTTTGTTTCGTTGACAGCCTTAGTTTTGCGACACGACCACCGCTGAGAAAACAGGGAGACTGAAGTACAAATACTAATTGCTAATTGCCTTGAAAATGTGAAGAGCACACCTCCCGGTACTAATTGCTGATTTCCTAGGAGACGAGAAACCACTCCCCCTCCAATAAAGCCACTGATTATGAAAACAACAAGTCATAAATTGCCCTGTCCCTTAATCCTGGTTGATGTGTCAACAATCATCTGCAAGTTAATAGCAGTCAGCAGTTCACAACACCAAGTAGGCTACTGGGAAGACAGGTTGAACTTATAGCAGATTCCCTCGTATACCTTAGCTTGCAACATTGATATTATGGCAGATTGTAACGAATGCCAACCATAATTAACCATTTAGGCTATAATAAAGCCTTGGCTGCAGGTTAAACAATTTACAGCTCTGATTTTCTCCATCATAGCCATCAAGGAGGGGTCAATTATAGGGGTGTCCTTGAAAAGGGGAGAATTGAATTTAAGCTTTCCAAAAATCCCAGAAGCATTAATGTACTCCTAATACTCAACAAATTGCATTTGTTTTTCCCATAGGAAAAAAGCAACCACAACTAGCATTTGCGGACCGTGGCACCAGAGTGGCAACACAGATGAATGAATAACAGAACACATGGGAAAATAGAGTTTCCAGTGTGCTCAAAGCAAAAATAGCCTACTTGAAAGAAAGAGAGAGTAAACATTATTGTTTCAGGTTGAGGTTAGTTACATGTGAAGTGTCTTGGCTTCGCATCAGTTCAAAAGACTGACGAATGACTCACGTGACAGCCTGAGAGAAGTGTGGGAGCCGGGCAGAATCAGATCACAAAACTGAAAGATATCAATTCTGCAAATGAGAGGATTGCATCAAGTATTCTGCATGCATGCATACTTATGATTGGACAAAACAAATGTTATCGTCATAGTTTTAGTCAGGAAAAATAGGTTGTTGACAATATATTTTTGTCATAGTTATTGTTGACAAAATGAACACTGATACAATGGTTTAGTAACCATTAGTTGTAAGGATGTGCCCAGAACCTCACGCCACCACAGTGTTTTCAACTTACATATTAGACACATTATTTAATTTTTACTCAACGTGTCCTCACCTAGGATTTGAACTGACAACCTCTTTGTTCACTGCCTTCCGATCTTCCTGCTATGCCACCATATCTGTGTCAATAACTGATTTCACCTGTATTCCTACACTTTGGACTTTGTTAAAAATACACTCAAGAAAAACTATTATAATATCATAGTGATTCAGGATTAACATCGAAAATATAATAGTATGCCCCACCAACATTAGACAACTATACAGAAAACCCTCAAATGGCTGAAATAGTTAAATTAAAATCAATAACAGTCAGATTAACTGATAACTAAAATAGCAGTGCAGATGGCACTCTTTTGCTATGTGCAGAGATGTATTGAATCTGTAAGGGAGTTCTGAAAAAGCTACAGACTTTGTGGCACAGCAAAACATTTGCAGTTTCACATGTGAAACTTGATTGGATGTGAAATAAATAAGCCCAGCTTGGTGCTGGGCCTTTAAGTGCCTGTCCTTATGCCCAGGCTTTTCACCACTCCTTCTCACAGACAACAATTCCAGAGTGAAGCTGATGGAATTAGCGTTAGCAATCAACACTAGCTTCTTCAGTAAAGCCAGCGTGTGGGTGTTTCTTTTCTCCCCCTTTATTTATTGCGGCCTCATGTCATTCTGGCAGTTTGATTGTGAATGATATTGGACACCGGGTGAGTCAATGGCCAGCGCATGTGATTGCTGTCATGCCAGGAAACTTGCCAGTGTGCCAGCCAGAGACCATCAAAGAGTCAGGAAGAAAGCCAGAATGCAGCAGTCACTGACAACATCAGTGGATAGCCTCAATGGATAGCCGGGCCTGTTTTGTTGCCTCATCACGTATAACACAGTGAAGTGAAATATCATTGGCCTGGCTTGATTGATTCATCATTTCTCTCTCTAACACCCCCTTTCCCTCCATCTTTTCCTTTTTGTTGTTCCCCTGATTCTCTCCAATGCGTCAGGACGATGCTATCTGCCAAGCTGGTAGTCATATCCTTCTACTCCACCCTGTACCATGACACTTGTTTACTCTTGAGGATAAGGCATGTGATGAAAGCCAGCTTCCTCTGAGAAAATAGGCTTGACAGTCACCTCGTTCCCCTCCCTCAGGATGATAAATGTAGCGTCATCTCTAACACTGTGACTAGCTCTCTTTGTTAGCACTAACATGGGTGGCTTGACAAGTCGCTCCTCTGATCTAAAGTAGGGGGTTATAGCTCTGAGAAATATTTATGTTTTTTGTGCTGTCTTATCAGTTAAAGAGCTGTGTCAACATGACAGAGGCGGCTCAGGCCGTTGGCAATGTGAGGTAGTGGGTCAGTGATTTTGTCTAGCCTCATGATGTGATTTGATTATGCTGTCTGTTATCCCTCACATATGGGAACATCTATTCCTCCTCTATCTGTCATGTTAAATTGTTAATTTAGATTTCTCTATTCCCACTGTTGTTTTTGAATTGTTGTGTGAATGAGAGACTGGAATTAGTTGCACGTTGCTGGGAAATGGAGCCTATTCCCTTAACCTATGGCTATTGGTTTAACAAGCTGATCTTTACATTAAGGGAGTTCTCAGGTGATGCACTCCTCTCTAATTTCTATGTCCTAACTATTGAAAGGTATGTCAATATAACAGGAACAGTCATTTTGACTGAGTGTACTATGACATAATCGATCATCTCTAGGCAGCCTACAAAGAATGTCCCATAAAAACGGCACATAAAACCCTTACCTTGCCAACATACTGGTTGTCATTCCCTGTGTACTCCTCTAGAAGAAAGAATTGATTCCACATCCATCCTCGTTTGGAGCGCTGGAGTATCTTTCCATCATCCTTCTCCAGTGATGTTCCCAACAGATTCACAGTATTTCCAGGTGCCACGGGCAGGGCAGTGATTGGCAGCAGAATGGAGACCATAAATAGAATCTGGAAGTGATTGGTTATCATGGTATCCAATCACGTGGGGAAGGAGTTCTGTATGACTAATGTGTTATGGTAATGAGCTTCTGGTAGGATGCACGCTGGAATGCAACACCACCAAATCATGCATTGTAGTCCTTTTCCCTTTGATAGCCTATTGATCCCTGTGAAGAAGAAAAACAAGGATGAATCAGAGAGATAACACAACAATGATATTGAATTCAGGTAGGCATAATTTGTTTCAATATCCGCCCAAAGGTAATATCGCCTGCCTGTGTCCAGTATTAAGAGAAAATTGGCTTCAAAGCTGTTTAGCGTTGCCAGTATTTTAATTGCTACTGTTTATCTCCATAGATAAAACATTATGAATTATATGCTCTGCAAGATGAGATTAGAAATTTCTTCAAATGCTTTCATTGATTCTTTTAAAGGAATTCTAGTTTCAAAGTCTGCCATTTTATCTAGAATTAGCTCTGATAAGCTAGCTCAAACCTGCTAGTTTCAAACTGCTAGTTCCAGTAAAAAAACATGTGACAGTAGTTTTAGTTCATGCAAAAATAAGTTACTGACTCATTCCTACATTTAACTTATAGCTGGCTAGCTAGACAAATGACGTGAACTTGTTGGTTAGTTCATAGTTTTTTTTGCAAGCTAGCTATCAGCTGGCTAGCTAGTTTGATTGAAAACAGTTGTGAAATGACAACACGTGTATCATTTCTGGAAACAAAGGGTAGTGAAGTAAATGAAAATACAGCCAGCTAAATTAAAGGAAGTTAGCTAGCTTGCTAGCTACTTAGCTACATATATACAGTTTAAGTCGGAAGTTTACATACACCTTAGCCAAATACATTTAAACTCAGTTTTTCAAAACTCCTGACATTTAATCTTTGTAAAAATTACCTGTTTTAGGTCAGTTAGGATCACCACTTTATTTTAAGAATGTGAAATGTCAGAATAACAGTAGAGAAATTATTTATTTATTTCATTACATTCCCAGTGGGTCAGAAGTTTACATACACTAAATTAGTATTTGGTAGCATTGCCTTTAAATTGTTTAACTTGGGTCAAATGTTTCGGGTAGCCTTCCACATGCTTCCCACAATAAACTGGGTGAATTTTGGCCCATTCCTCCAGACAGAGCTGGTGTAACTGAGTCAGGTTTGTAGGCCTCCTTGCTCGCTCATGCTTTTTCAGTTCTGCCCACAAATTTTCTATGGGATTGAGGTCAGAGCTTTGTGATGGCCACTCCAATACCTTGACTTTGTTGTCCTTAAGCCGTTTTGCCACAACTTTGGAAGTATGCTTGGGGTCATTGTTCATTTGGAAGACCCATTTGCGACCATGGTTTAACTTCCTGACTGATGTCTTGAGATGTTGCTTCAATATATCCACCTAATTTTCCAACCTCATGATGCCATCAATTTTGTACATTTTTTTGGATCTCTTAATTATTTCATTTGCATTCATGGGATAATATTCATTTACATGTGGCGGTGCTTCAGTGCCATCAATGGAAACTATAATACTAATTTGTTCACAGAAAAAAAAACTGGGTCCTTTGTTTGTTCAAATCTAATGCCTTCGTTGACTTTAGGGTTCTTTTTTCAGATTGTTGAACAAAAGTGGTGGAATTCTAAAATCTGGTCCTTGTTTGTTCACGGTCCCTCGTTAGATACACAATGAATGCTTGTCAGGATGGCACTGGCACTATGGCCTTTCCACAAGCCTCCCACTAAATTGGCTCTTTTAGAAAAGGAGGACAATATTTATTAGGATTAACTTCCCAAAGACCATAAATGATGTATGAATCCCCAAATTACCTATCAAGTCAGGCCCTGATAGGGAATTTACTTAATCTAGGTACTCTATCGAACATGCCATGAAGCCAATAATACAGTACCTTTAGAAGTCACTGCCAGCTAGTCAATTATTCTCATCAAGCATGGGATACTTTTTTTATATATATACGTTTATGTGTGTGTGTGTATACTGTGTATATAAATAAATAGGGGGTATTTTTAAGACAGTTTGGAAACAAGAGGAGGATACAGGTAGGTGGAGCCCATTTAGTGAGAAGCTGGTGGAAAGGCCTTCATTGTGTATCTAATGAGGGACCGTGAACAAACAAAGACCGATTTTATAATTCCCCCACTTTTGTTCAACAAAAATAAGCCTAATATCAATGAAGGCATTAGATTTGAATGAACAAAGGACCCTGTTTTTGTCTGTGAACAAATTAGTATTATGTTTTTCATTGATGGAACTGAAGCACCGCCACATGTAAATTAATATTATCCCATGAATGCAAATCAAATAATTAAGCTAATGAGATCCAAAAATGAAATATTAAAGAGCTCTGCGGAATGTAATTCATGTCATTAGAGATTGAGCTAATGCCTGTACTGAATCAAACCATGACTCTCATACAGACAGGTTATGTCTTGTATCCAAATGTTAAAAGGTTTTGACAATATCAGAGAGAGACAGTTGAGATTGGGAATACTGGTACGGTCTCAAGTTGTCATCCAAGGTCAATACTTCAAAATATTAAGCGGGACTAGACCATTAATGGTAATTTAGAGTAAGCAAAACCAACCAGTTTCCCAGAAGTCTAATCTCAGTAAAACAGCAGAACATAAAAATTCATTAAAAAAAAATCAGAAAAATTGACAATAAATAAATTCAGAAAAATTGACAATACATGAGGACAAATTCATAATTTTCACAAAGCATGAGATCGATAACATCTATGAACCAAGAACATTTGATATCGACTGTGGTTTTCTCTCTTCATACCACCAGATATAGAATGAAACCAAGAACATTGGGGATGTCGTGGGGTGCCAGTAAGCCATAAACTGATGATGATGTACTGTTATCACTTCACTACGTGCCCAGGGTTTGCCATGAATATGACAGGCTGCAGGCGGGCGCAGCATCCCAGAAATCGGGAAACATTGGCTGGAAATTAATCTGGGCTGATTCCCGTGATTGCATTTTCTAATTATCATTCAAGGCTGTCCTTGAGTTTTAATAGCATTCTGGATATTAAGCTTTGATGCACCATGCCTATTAAGCATTAGGCCAGTGTGTCTTTTTAGAATTCCTCCAAACCCTCCATTAAAGGATGAGCTGAGCAGAGTGTACTGACTGGATTTCTTGTCCAGATGCTATAGACTCCGCTCACTGAATTATCTAGACTTGATTAGTCCATTAAATGCCTACAGTGTATTAAAAAGTTGTTTATGATTAGATTAGGTGGTAGAAAGCTTGAGAGGCTTGGCATGCAAACAGACAGAGGCATGAAAGGACAAAATCGTTAAATATGCTCTTACAAGTTAAGTCTTTGAGTAGAGCGTTTAATTTATGGTTGTCTATTCTGGCAAACGCTAGTGGAATAAACACTATTACACACACACAGTTGGGAGTGTTTAGACTCCTAACAGACATGGTCAGTGGAATTGCACTCGCCCTTTATACTATATGAGTATCCTGGGTGCATTTCTCCTGAAATCCGAAAACCTGTCTGCAACAGCAGCCTTAATAGGGAATATATAACCACTTGGAGCCCAGCTCGGGCCATTCCATTTTACAATAGAATGCTCCCTAGACCTTTATAATAAAGTGGACACTGATGATCACATCTCCCTCTGTAATAATCAAACTTAAATCACATACATACTGTATCTTGCTTTGCCATCAACAAACTCACTGAAGGGCACTAAGGGATACCTTATGGCCACAATTTGAGAATGTTGTGCTTATGACATTACGTCATTAAAAAGAAAATTGGTCAAATACAACATATTCTATATTTGGTTTATATGATGTCCATGTGGATGGATCTATCTTAAAAAGACAGAGAGATGGTTTGAATACATATTTGACAAAAACCAAACGTGGTACTTCTTGAAAATCTAAACATTTTAGAAAAATTGTGCACTTGAGGTTTAGGCAGTTGTGGTCTATTGAGGTCAAGGGATATTTAGGTTTAGGCAGTTGTGGTCTATTGAGGTCAAGGGATATTTATAATAAATATTAATGGCTGTTTTGTGATTTAGAGATTGAGTGGCTCTTGCCTTCTGATTGCACACTCACAGACCACCACAGAGCCTGTCTACAGTCGGGCGGTGATACAGCTGTGAAAAAGCAGCAGACCTGTAAAAGTGCCCACTTGGTGGAGCCCTAGACCTTTCCAACATCGCTAGCATCTGCTGACTGCAGTCTTTGGCAATGCTTGACAGCCCTTTATAGATGCTCTGAAATCTGCCGCAATTTTGAAATGCTCTCTTCACTTTGTAACTTGAAAACTGGTCCAAAAGGGGGTAGACTTCTTACATATGTGAGGTCATAAACAGACAATATCAATCCCATTAAATAAATCATCACTGTAGATAGTTATAGTTAGAGCTGTAATTTTGATCCGAATGTGACACAATTATAATTTCTTTGAAAGTTTCTTTTGCAGTCTATTTATGAGTTTATTGATCATATTTTAAATTGTGTTTTGAATGAGCCCCACTACACAAAATTCACTTTGTTACAGGATCCCAGCAATTTCGAACGATGACAACCCACATGATATATTTTGTATAGAGCTTTTTTCCTAACTATATCCAACATGTTAATTTAGAGAACGTCCGTTATGTTTACATTGAGGCTGTTTAAAGATTTGGTTTAGTGTTTGTATGAGAGCCATGCAGTTTGTGTGTGTGGGAGGGCAGGGATTTGCTATTATTCATTCCAACACTGAAAGGCCATTACATATCTGACAATAATTTAGGGAACATGTTAGTGGTTAATTTGTGTTAAACAATAATGCATTACACAAACGACCCAGTACAAAATGCACCCTTATAAATCACCTGTGTGACTATAAAGCTGTCTCCACCAAGCCCCACAAAACACAGCAGCAGAGAGAATGAGGGGAAGAGAGGAAGAGAGAGAAAAAAGAGAGGGAGACAGAGAAGTGCGTTCTTTGCTTCAGTGTATATACGACATCCTAACATACTCATTGAGTGCAGTGCTCAAAACCCCATGATCAACCCCTTCACCCTTCCATGCATTTGAGCTGAGATAGGATCAGTAGTACAGTGCCTCACCATCAATTCTGCTCACACTTAATTACAGGTAACGTTTTGCCATCTCTACAACACACACACACACGCACACACAAACACACACAAATCCCTCTGGCAGCTGACATCAGTCTGAATATCACTTAGCTTATTGGTGAAAGGCCGTTCATTAAAACATCTAAATCAGAGTGATACACTGGAGGAAGTAAACTGCCGTTAGCGTTCACATCTGTAAATCCCCTACATGCGCAAACACAATGCCAGTCCTATTTTGTTTAGGAAAAGTATCTGAATGTATGCAGCTACTGCCCTTCGCATCTGTAAATCTGTCACACGAGCACTGTGTCCATCCGATTTTGTTTAAGAAAAGTATCTGAATACATGTAGCTACTGTCCTTCTTCTAGCACTTTCTATTTTGGAGTTTCCTAAGACTGCAGTGGTTTTACAGAGATGGAGAGGAAAGTTGCCCCAGAGATTTGGTAGGACTAAAACTTCATAAAATATTCAACACAGAGGTTCCAGATATCAACCCCTTGATTATATGTTATTTGTAGCATGGCAGGTGTCCAAAGTAAAGAATACTGCACGTTAACAACATGTAATGCATTGATTTAATTATTTACCTGTTCGCAACAATCCAGCACCTATCTATTGCAGCTGGGTTATTTCACCCCACCATCCAGAAAAGTGAGGCAAAATATCCTTTAAAACAGAGAACAGAAAATCAGAAACCTTACCTTTTGTATTTACAGCTTAGTAGTGTCCATCTGTGTTTCTGAGTGTCGTGTTACTGTGTCCCTACTCCTCACGTAGCAGTGCTTAGAGGTGGCGCTTATTCTGAATCCTCTCGGCTGCACTTACATTCCAAGACTGACAACAGTGCTGCGAGAGCGAGTGTGAGTGTAAGTGTCTGTTCAGCCTGCTACTCTCCCTCTCCCTCCCTCTATTTCTCCACCCCCTGCCTCTCTTTTTTTCTCTTCTCCCCCACCCTCTGTCTTTCCAACCTCTCTCTCCCTGCCTATCTCCCTCCCTCTTTCTCTCTCTCTGCCTCTCTCTCTCCTCTCTCTCTCTCGCTGCATCACATCTTGCTGTGGATGTCGGGAAGACTGAAGCGGAGAAGAAAAAAAGAGAGAAAAGAAAAAGGAGCAATGGCAACAAGGGGACAAGGAAAGGAGAGTGTCCTTACTCCCAACAGTTGACTATAGCAGCAGTGGAATTGAGGATGGGGAGGTTAGGAGGCTGAAGGGGGGTGGACTCCTGGATGGCACAGAAAGATCTCCATGTGAACGCAGGGAGAAAAGGGGAAAGGCAGCTATGTAGAAAGGAGGATCACTAGTCTATGCTAGGATGTACTAAGCTACTCTTATTTACATTTACATTATTTAGCAGACGCTCTTATCCAGAGCGACTTACGGATTGACTCTGTGATGTTCGATGTCTAAAGCAATCGTCCGGATCTAATCTCCTTTCAATGACAATGGAATGAAGGAGAAACCAGGCATGAGTTGTAAATAACCCTCTCAGAGGGAGGATATTTCTCCATCTCCATCGCCGCCTGGTGACTTGGCCAACCAGCCAGCAGTGAAACTTAGTGTGTGCGAGCAGGAAGTCTGTCCAGGCAGGCAGCACTCAATCATATCTTTTCATTATTTGCCTTTTGAAAGTGATACAGCATTTTAATTTAGTTGAGAGAGAATTACATGCCAATACACATACATGTATCTTGAGCTGATAAATGATGTGATGGAGAAACTTTGAAATGCATGGGATGTCCCTCAGGGTCTGCAGTCAGTCCACTAGCCCTCATCCTAGCACAAGTTGTATCTCCCACTATCAGTGTGGATAGATGATTAACTCAACGTCTCTATTTGCCAAAAGGTGTGCACTATGTTGGGAATAGGGTGCCACTTGAGATGCAGACAAATTGTACCTAATAAATAAATAAATCAAAATGCAAACAGGTTAAACTAATTAACACAGGCACTGAGGTAGCCTTTCTCTGATGTGAAGCCAACTCCACATCCTTCAAAATTTACAGTTGTGTCGTTTCTGCTGTCATGAGAGATATATAGGATAACTATGTGTGTGTGTGTGCGTGTCTGTGTGTGTTTGTGCGTGCGTACGTGTGTACGTGAGTGTGTCTGCGCATGTCGTATCGATGTGTCCCCATTTGTGTGTGTGTGTGTGTGTGTAACAAGCCAGTGTAAAAACAGGCTTTGTACATAAACAGTATATTTGTTTTAATTTTCTTGTCATCTACATCCTTAATTATGTTGTTACCAGTACCACCCATTACTATATTTGCTGGTGACAGAGACATGGTTGTTGAATTTATTCATTTTCAGTCTGTGCCCTTCACCAAATGAGATTCTACTTGAACACTTTGTAATTAAAATTAAATTATTTAAGACAATAAAATGCGTATTTCATAAGGCCTTATTTTATGTGCGTAGTTTTACCCTAACAGTGGCCTGAAACTCATCTTATTGGAATCCAGCCAGAGTCGGGATATCCAACATCTGGAGAAAATAAATCACCTACAACCTGCACTCAAAATGACTGCCAGGGTTGGGAAGACTAAGGTATGGGACTACCTTAATTAAACATTTAAACTGGAACAACAATTTCAGTAATGGGTGCAATAAGTCCAAGTTACAGATTTGAATAGTTTAGAAAAATACATGTTACTGATATGTGAGCAGCAGAACATTAATGAATCAATCAATGTACATGCAAAAACATTTAAAAAAAATAACCTGCAATGGACCAAAACTCTCTCACACGCACCGCCAACACAATCACTCACCTAGGTGCAGTACTTACAGTATAGTTCTAAGTACATCAGTAGCTAGCTTAGTAAAAGTATTCCACTGCCTGGCAAACAGTTTTCTTTTCCAATCCATGTCACTTGCCCACTATTCTTCTACCACCTCTTGGTACAGTGTCTTCACTTACTACTATGTAGTGAGGAGTACTTGTTGCATTTAATCAAACCATTTTATTCCAGGGGCAGCAACAGCTATCTCAAGTAAGTGCATTTCAGGGATGCTATCCCAATTGTCCTCTACAACCCAAATGGCACCCTATTCCCTATATAATGCATGACTTTTGACCAGAGCCCTATGAGCCTACGTTAAAAGTAGTGCACTATAAAGGGAATATGGTGCCATTTGGGTAGCTGATGCTGTGTCTGCTCCTATCAGCATCCTATCAGCTTGCACTCCCATTCACCTCCACAGAGCTCCCTGATCCTTATTGAAGCTGTGATCTTTCAGACTTCGCCAGGAGTATATGCCAGGAGGTAGTGTGTAAGGGCCATTGGCACTCTATTCCCTACTTGACCAGGACCCATAGGGTTCTGATCAAAAGCAGTGCACTATGTAGATAAAGGGGTTCCATTTGGGACACAAACATTGTCTGTAGAGAAAATATAAAACCACACAACCAATTGAGCTTTCAGTGAAATATCTACAGACCATTGTTGGCACCCTATTTATAGTGCACTACTTTTTATGTAGGCTCATAGGGCTCTAGTCAAAAGTAGGGCACTATATAGGGGAATATATAACACCGCCTTGTAATAAACATCGCAAAAGGTGTGTTCGCAGAGAAGCACGGCTTACACAGCCAGGTAGCTACAATAAGACTTTTCTGTAATTTCAAAAGTAAAACAATGTCGAATGCACAGTAAAATACCGTAAATCTGTTTTCCAGCATTAATGCTGTAGATTGCACAGCATCATGTGTAAAATTCAGAAAAATACTGTTATTAACTTTAATGGTAAGTCTCCTGTAAAATGTACTCTAACATACGGTATTTCTTTACAGTAATATCTTATGCCTACTGTAGATTCAAATGATCCGTTTCAGGCACCACCTTCATGCTGTTGGATGAGACACATGAAGCTCAGACTATTTTAGTAAATATCTTCTTGAAGCTGCAGTGAAATGGAAGAATATTTCCAGCAGCTTCTGGGTAGGTACCTTGACTTGTTTATACAGTAAATAACATTATTGCTAGCCAACATTGAATTACTGCATGTTTTCTTAGCTAGCCTGCTCTAAATTGCTTGTAAATATCTTGCTGTGCAACCTGTTTTCACCACTACTACAGACAAAATGTCTTGTTTCTAGAAGTTCAAAAGATATGATCCATATAAAAAAAATGGGATTGACGGGCCGCATTCCACAGACGAACCACTTCATGGGCCGTTAAACTGACCGATGCACCGGTGTTGTATCGAGATGCCTGCCGACCTAAGACAATTCCACTGGGCAGCTCTATCACAGTGTCGCCAGCGGTAGCTAGTAACGTGGCCAATTCTTTTTCCTCCCAGAATTATACTCCAAATTAGCACAAGTAGCCTACACAAGAAATAACTAGTATTGATAGCTATCTAGATGTCACCTTGATATCCTCTTACGTCTAGATGTTCCGCTAGCGGAACGTCTGCTCCAATATCCAATGATGGGCGTGGCGCGAAATGCAAATTCCTCTAAAATCCGAAAACTTCCATTTTTCAAACATATCACTATTTTACAGCTATTTAAAGACAAGACTCTTGTTAATCTAACCACACTGTCCGATTTCAAAAAGGCTTTACAGCGAAAGCAAACATTAGATTATGTCAGCAGAGTACCCAGCCAGAAATAATCAGACACCCATTTTTCAAGCTAGCATATAATGTCACAAAAACCCAGAAGACAGCTAAATGCAGCACTAACCTTTGATGATCTTCATCAGATGACACACCTAGGACATTATGTTATACAATACATGCATGTCTGTTCAATCAAGTTGTCACGTCCTGGCCAGTATAAGGTTAATTGTTTTTGTAGTTTGGTCAGGACGTGGCAGAGGGTATTCGTTTTATGTGGTTCGGGGTGGTGTGTTTTGGTGAAGGGGCATTTGGTTTAAGTATTCCAGGGTTTTTGGGCACTGTTTGGTTTTCAGTTATTCTATGTCTAGTCTAGTATGTCTGTTTCTATGTTTGGTTAATTGGGGTTGGGACTCTCAGTTGAAGGCAGGTGTTGTCTATCTGCCTTTGATTGAGAGTCCCATATATGAGGGTGTGTTTGTGTTTGTTATTTGTGGGTGATTGTTCTGTGTTGAGCCTATGCTAGCCAGACTGTTTGTAGTTGTTCGTTCGTTCTTTTTGTTTTGTTATTTTGTACATTCATTTTTTGAAGTTAATAAATTCTCAAGATGAGCATACACGTACCTGCTGCGATTTGGTCCTCCTTCACCGACGACAACCGTGACAGAATCACCCACCACTCAAGGACCAAGCAGCAGAGGAAGGAGAAGACAGTTTTTGAGTTGGACTGGCGGGAGAAGTGGACTTGGGAGGAAGTTCTGGACGGGGCCGGACCTTGGCACCAGGCTGGGGAGTATCGCCGCCCGCAGTGGGAAATTGAGGCAGCCAAGGCAGAGAGGCGGTGGTACGAGGCCATAGACGCGCTGAGGGAGAAGCACGAGAGGCACCCCCAATAATTTTTTTTGGGGGGGCACACGGGTAGTTTGGCTAGGCGTAGGAAGAGCCGGAAGCCAGCTACCCGTGGTTATATGGAGGAGCGTATGGGATGGGGAGCGCTATGTTTCACTGAGAAAAGCACTATCTGACCCATACGCACGCACAGTCCGGTGCGAGTTATTCCAGCCCCTCGCAGGTGCCGTGCTAGAGCGGGCATCCAGCCTGGTAGGAGGATGCCTGCGCAGCGCATCTGGTCGCCGGTACGCCTCCGAGGACCAGGCTACCCAACTCCCGCTCTACGCACGGCTACCATCAGGCCCCTGCACAGCCCAGTCTGCCCTGTGCGAGCACCCCGCTCGTACAGGGCTACTAGTTCCATCCAGCCAAGGCGGGTTGTGCAGGAGGTAAGATCTAGACAGGCTGTGCGCCTCCATAGCCCGGGATTTCCAGCTCCTGTCTCTCGTGCGGACCCGGAAGTGCGTCAACCCAATCCGACTCGTCCTGATCCCGCTCCCCGCACTAGCCTGCAAGTGCGTAAACCCAGCCTCGCCAGTCAACAGTCGACGGAGCTGCCCGCCAGTCAACAGTCGTCGGAGCTGCCCGCCAGTCAACAGTCGTCGGAGCTGCCCGCCAGTCAACAGTCGTCGGAGCTGCCCACCAGTCAACAGTCGCCGGAGTGGCCAGACTGCGCTGAACTGCCGGAGTGGCCAGACTGCGCTGAACTGCCGGAGTGGCCAGACTGCGCTGAACTGCCGGAGTGGCCAGACTGCGCTGAACTGCCGGAGTGGCCAGACTGCCCTGAACTGCCGGAGTGGCCAGACTGCCCTGAACTGCCGGAGTGGCCAGACTGCCCTGAACTGCCGGAGTGGCCAGACTGCCCAGACTGTCCCGAGTTGCCAGACTGCCCAGACTGCCCAAACTGTCCCGAGTTGCCAGACTGCCCAGACTGTCCCGAGTGGCCAGACTGCCCAGACTGTCCCGAGTGGCCAGACTGCCCAGACTGTCCCGAGTGGCCAGACTGCCCAGACTGTCCCGAGTGGCCAGACTGCCCAGACTGTCCCGAGTTGCCAGACTGCCCAGACTGTCCCGAGTTGCCAGACTGCCCAGACTGCCCAAACTGTCCCGAGCTGCCAGACTGCCCAGACTGCCCAAACTGTCCCGAGCTGCCAGACTGCCCAGACTGTCCCGAGCTGCCAGACTGCCAGACAGCCTGGAACGGCCTGAGCCGGAGCCACCTCCAGAGATAGGTGGGTTGGGGAGGGGGGGTGTAGCACAGTGCCGTCGTTGAAGGCAGCCACCCTCCCTTCCCTCCCTTGAGTAAGGGGGAATTTTTCTTTTGGTGTTGCTTGGGGTTATTTTTTGTTAAGGTGCTTCCGGGGTAGCACCTTTAAGGGGGGGATACTGTCACGTCCTGGCCAGTATAAGGTTAATTGTTTTTGTAGTTTGGTCAGGACGTGGCAGAGGGTATTCGTTTTATGTGGTTCGGGGTGGTGTGTTTTGGTGAAGGGGCATTTGGTTTAAGTATTCCGGGGTTTTTGGGCACTGTTTGGTTTTCAGTTATTCTATGTCTAGTCTAGTATGTCTGTTTCTATGTTTGGTAAATTGGGGTTGGGACTCTCAGTTGAAGGCAGGTGTTGTCTATCTGACTTTGATTGAGAGTCCCATATATGAGGGTGTGTTTGTGTTTGTTATTTGTGGGTGATTGTTCTGTGTTGAGCCTATGCTAGCCAGACTGTTTGTAGTTGTTCGTTCGTTCTTTTTGTTTTGTTATTTTGTACGTTCATTTTTTGAAGTTAATAAATTCTCAAGATGAGCATACACGTACCTGCTGCGTTTTGGTCCTCCTTCACCGACGACAACCGTGACACAAGTTCATATTTATATAAAAAAACAGCTTTTTACATTAGCATGTGACGTTCAGAACTAGCATACCCCCCGCAAACTTCCGGGGAATTTACTAACAATTTACTAAATTACTCACGATAAACGTTCACAAAAAGCATAACAATTATTTTAAGAATTATAGATACAGAACTCCTCTATGCACTCGATATGTCCGATTTTAAAATAGCTTTTCGGATGAAGCACATTTTGCAATATTCTAAGTACATAGCCCAGCCATCACGGGCTAGCTATTTAGACACCCGGCAAGTTTAGCCTTCACCAAAATCATATTTACTATAAGAAAAATGGTCTTACCTTTCCTGTTCTTCGTCAGAATGCACTCCCAGGACTTCTACTTCAATAACAAATGTAGGTTTGGTCCCAAATAATCCATCGTTATGTTCCATCAGCGACGTTTTGTTCGTGAGTTCTAGACACTATTCGAATGGTAAATCACGGTCGTGCGCATGGCGCATAACGTGACAAAAAAAATCTAAATATTCCATTACCGTACTTCGAAGCATGTCAACCGCTTTTTAAAATCAATTTTTATGCAATTTATCTCGTAGAAAAGCGATAATATTCCGACCGGGAATCTGCGTGTCTGCAAACAGAGGGAAAAACAGAAAGGCGGGGGCGGCCAGTGCCCGCGCCTAAGCCCTTTGTCCTCTGATAGACCACTTAGCAAAAGCGCTCGTGTGTTTCAGCCAGGGCTTTGAATTACGTCATTCAGGTTTTTCCCGGGCTCTGAGAGCCCATTGGAGCCGTGGGAAGTGTCACGTAACAGCAGAGATCCTTAGTTTTTGGAAGAGATGTCAAAGAAAGCAAATAAATGGTCAGACAGGGTACTTCCTGTACAGAATCTTCTCACGTTTTGGCCTGCCAAATGAGTTCTGTTATACTCACAGACACCATTCAAACAATTCTAGAAACGTTGGAGTGTTTTCTATCCAAAGCTAATAATTATATGCATATTCTAGTTTCTAGGCAGGACTAATAATCAGATTAAATCGGGTACGTTTTTTATCCAGCCGTGAAAATACTGCCCCCTAGCCATAAGAGGTTAAAGTCTACTCAAAAAGGAGAGAATCAATGGCAACAACACCAGAACATAGTGTCTTCCTTAGTTGTAACAACGCTGTGACAACTATGTGATTCAGGGACACACTCTTTTCACGCCACTTCAATACAGCTATTTAGCAGGTTAGAAAAGCATTTTCAATAACCCTAACCCTTTTCATAACCTTAACCTAATTATCTTAAACCTGCTACCTTAATTATCCTAACTTGCTTCGTAAGTTCTCCTAACCTGTTACAAAAAAAGTAACTTCCAGTCGTAGCTGTCTTGAAAATAGAGGTCGGCCGATTATGATTCACAACGCCGATACCGGTACCGATTATTGGAGGGCCAACAAAGCCGATGCCGATTAATCGGCCGATTTATTTATTTGTCACAATTACAACAATACTGAACGAACACTTATTTTAACTTAATATAATACATCAATAAAATCAATTTAGCCTCAAATAAATAATGAAACATGTTCAATTTGGTTTAAATAATGCAAAAACAAAGTGTTGGAGAAGAAAGTAAAAGTGCAATATGTGCTATGTAAAAAAGCTACTGTTTAAGTTCCTTGCTCAGAACATGAGAACATATGAAAGCTGGTGGTTCCTTTTAACATGAGTCTTCAATATTCCCAGGTAAGATGTTTTAGGTTGTAGTTATAGTAGGAATTATAGGACTATTTCTCTCTATACGATTTGTATTTCATATACATTTGACTATTGGATGTTCTTATAGGCACTTTAGTATTGCCAGTGTAACAGTATAGCTTCCGTCCCTCTCCTCGCTCCTACCTGGGCTCGAACCAAGAACACATCGACAACAGCCAACCTCGAAGCAGCGTTACCCTTGTAGAGGAAGGAGAAACAACTACTCCAAGTCTCAGAGCGAGTAACGTTTGAAACGCTATTAGCGCGCACCCCGCTAACTAGCTAGCCATTTCACATCGGTTACACCAGCCTAATCTTGGGAGTTGACAGGCTTGAAGTCATAAACAGCGCAATGCATTGCGAAGGACTGTCACGTCCTGACCAGCAGAGGGAGTATTGTATTAGATTTTGGTCAGGACGTGGCAGTAGGGTTGTGTTGTATGGTTTTTCTAGTATGTCTGTTTCTTTGTTGGTCTTTGTGGCTCCCGATCAGGAACAGCTGGTTATCGTTGTTCCTGATTGGGTGTCATATATTAGGTGTGTGTTTTTCACCTGGGGTTTGTGGGTTGTTGTATTTCGCACTGCTGTTATTATTGTAGCCTGTGAAACTGTCGGTCTGTCGTTCTTTGTTTTCCGTGTTCACGTTTATTTAATAAATTATAATGATGAGCACGCAACCCACTGCGCCTTGGTCCTCTCTCTCCTACTACAGCCGTTACAGAACTACCCACCAAACAAAGACCAAGCAGCGGAGGAAGGAGCAGCAGGTGGAGTACATGGACTATAGAGAGAGATGGACTTGGGAGGAGATTCTGGACGGGGCTGGATCTTGGCACCAGGCTGGGGAATACCGTCGCCCACGGGAGGAAATAGAGGAAGCTAAGGCAGAGAGGCGGCGGTATGAGGCCAGGAACGCGCTGATGGAGAAGCACGAGAGGCACCCCCAATACATTTTTTTTGGAAGGGGGGCACACAGGTAGGTTGGCTAGGCCAAGGAAGAGCCATAAGCCAGCTACCCGTGCTTATATGGAGGAGCATATGGAGTGGAGGGCGCCGTGTTTTGCAGAAGTGCGCACGATCTCGCCCGTACGCACGCAGAGTCCAGTGCGAGTTATTCCAGCCCCTCGCAGATGCCGTGCTAGAGTGGGCATCCAGCCTGGTAGGAGGATGCCTGCGCAGCGCGTCTGGTCACCGGTACGCCTCCTAGGACCAGGCTACCCTACTCCCGCTCTACGCACGGCAACCATCAGGCCCCTGCACAGCCCAGTTCGCCCTGTACCAGCACTCCACATGTACAGGGCTACTAGTTCCATCCAGCCAGGACGGGTTGTGCAGGAGGTGCGTTCAAGACCACCTGTGCGCCTCCATGGCCCGGTGTTTACAGTTCCTGTCTCTCATGCTGACCCGGAAGTGCGAACCCCTAGTCTAGCACGTCCAGTACCAGCACCACGTATCAAGCTTCCAGTGAGTCAGCCTAGTCCTATTCAGCCTGTTCCCGCTCCTCGCACTAGCCATGGGATGCGTGTTCTGAAACTGGCAGTTCCAGTACCAGCACCACGCATCAGGCTTCTAGTGCGTAATAGTAGTTCCTCTCGGCCAGTTCCTGCTTCCCACACTAGCCCTAGGGTGCGTGTCTCCAGCCTGGTACCTCCTCTACCAGCCTCAAGCATCAGGCTTCCAGTGCGTCAACCCAGCCTCGAGAGTCTGGAGACAGTTCCCCGTCCAGAGTGTCAGAGTGTCCGGCAACAGTGCCTCGTCCAGAGTGTCCGGAACCAGGGGAGACGGCCCACTGTCCGGAACCGGGGGAGACGGCCCACTGTCCGGAACTGGGTGAGTCTGCCTGCGACCCGGAACCGGGTGAGACTGCCTGCGACCCGGAACCGGGTGAGTCTGCCTGCGACCCGGAACCGGGTGAGACTGCCTGCGACCCGGAACCGGGTGAGTCTGCCTGCGACCCGGAACCGGGTGAGTCTGTCTGCGACCCGGAACCGGGTGAGTCTGCCCACGACCCGGAACCGGGTGTGTCTGCCCGCGACCCGGAACCGGGTGAGTCTGCCCGCAACCCGGAACCGGGTGAGATTGAAATTAACTATGAACCAGGTGAGTCTGCCTGCGACCCGGAACCGGGTGAGTCTGCCCGCGACCCGGAACCGGGTGAGATTGACATTAACTATGAACTGTGTGAGTCTGCCCGCGGCCCGGAACCAGGTGAGTCTGCCCGCGACCCGGGAACCGGGTGAGTCTGCCTGCGACCCGGAACCGGGTGAGATTGAAATTAACTATGAACCAAATGAGTCTGCCTACAACCCGGAACTGAGGGAGTCTGCCTACGGTCCAGAACCAAGAGACTATGTCGTCAGTCGGGAAGACAGGAGGCCAAACCTGGGGTTTGTGGGTTGTTGTATTTCGCACTGCTGTTATTATTGTAGCCTGTGAAACTGTCGGTCTGTCGTTCTTTGTTTTCCGTGTTCACGTTTATTTAATAAATTATAATGATGAGCACGCAACCCGCTGCACCTTGGTCCTCTCTCTCCTACGACAGCCGTTACAAGGGCTGCTGGCAAAACGCATGAAAGTGCTATTTTGAATGAATGCTTACGAGCCTGCTGGTGCCTACCACCGCTCAGCCAGACTGCTCTATCAAATCATAGATTTAATTATAACATAATAACACACAGAAATACGAGCCTTTGGTCATTAATATAGTCGAATCCGGAAACTATAATCTCGAAAACAAAACGTTATTCCTGTTACATTGCACAACAGTCAATGTTATGTCATAATTACGTAAAATTCTGGCAAATTAGTTCGCAACGAGCCAGGCGGCCGAAACTGTTGCATATACCCTGACTGCGTGCAATGAACGCAAAATGACACAATTTCACCTGGTTAATATTGCCTGCTAACCTGGATTTCTTTTAGCTAAATATGCAGGTTTAAAAATATATACTTTTGTGTATTGATTTTAAGAAAGGCATTGGTGTTTTTGGTTAGGTACAGTCGTGCAACGATTGTGCTTTTTTCGCAAATGCACTTAAATCATCCCCCTTTTGGCCAAGTCGGCTGACTTTGCTAGGAAGAAATAGTCTTCATAGTTCGCAACGAGCCAGGCGGCCCAAACTGCTGCATATACCCTGACTCTGTTTGCAAGAGAAGGGACACATTTTCCCTTGTTAAAATAAATTAATGTTAGCAGGCAATATTAACTAAATATGCAGGTTTAAAAATATATATTTGTGTATTGATTTTAAGAAAGGCATTGATGTTTATGGTTGGAGCAACGTGTACCTAAGCGATTATATGCAACACAGGACAGGCTAGATAAACTAGTAATATCATCAACCATGTGTAGTTAACTAGTGATTATGATTGATTGATTGTTTTTTTATAAGATAAGTTTAATGCTAGCTAGCAACTTACCTTGACTTCTTACTGCATTCGCGTAACAGGCAGGCTCCTGGTGGAGTGCAATGTAAAGCAGGTGGTTAGAGCGTGGACTAGTTAACCGTACGGTTGCAAGATTGAATCCCAGAGCTGACAAGGTAAAAATCTGTCGTTCTGCCCCTGAACAAGGCAGTTAACCCACCGTTCCTAGGCCATCATTGAAAATAAGAATGTGTTCTTAACTGACTTGCCTAGTTAAATAAAGGTCTAAAAAATAATACAAAAAAAAGAAAAGAAAAATCGGCCAAATCGGCATTCAAAAATACAGATTTCCGATTGTTATGAAAACTTGAAATTGGCCCTAATTAATCGGCCATTCCGATGAATCGGTCGACCTCTACTTGAAATGGCATGAAAGTGTGTTTCTCGTGTGATTCGGTTCACTCAGCTCTCAGCTGCATGACTTATGTCCGTGTCCGTATAACCTCTGGACAACATTGTTCCATAATGTTACATACAGTATTAGCTAAACCTGTTAAAACTTTATCAGCAGTATGCAAAAGTTTGGTGGCACAGAAAGAAAGGGAAATGTTGTGAGTCTGGTAAAAGAATCTGTGGTATTGTGTAGGCTATAGCAATGTTTTTATTATACTGATGTAACGGCTGTTGTGAGAGAGAGTAGACCAAGGTGCAGCGGATTTAGTGTTCATCATTGAATATTTAACCTGTTGGGGCTAGGGGGCAGTATTTGCACGGCCGGATAAAAAACGTACCCGATTTAATCTGGTTACTACTCCTGCCCAGTAACTAGAATATGCATATAAGTTTCTAAAACTGTTTGAATGGAGTCTGTGAGTATAACAGAACTCATTTGGCAGGCCCAACCTGAGAAGATTCCAAACAGGAAGCGCTCTCTCTGACCATTTCATGGCCTTCTTGATCATCTCTAACCAAAACAGGGGATCTCTGGCATGATGTGACATTTTCTAACGCTCCCATAGGCTCTCAGAAGGCGCCAGAAAGCTGAATGGTGGCTTTGCAGGCCCTGGCTGAAAAACATTAGCGCATTTTGTAAGTGGTCGATCTGAGAACAATGAGACTGGAGGCGCGTGCCCGAGCCGACACCATGTTCACTTTCTCTCTCTTTGAACGAAAACAAACACTCCCGGTCAGAATATTATCGCTTTTTTACGAGAAAAATAGCATAAAAATTGATTTTAAACAGCGGTTGACATGCTTCGAAGTACGGTAATGGAATATTTTGAATTTTTTTGTCACGAAACGCGTCGGGCGCGTCACCCTTCTTTACCCATCGGATAGTGTCTTGAACGCACAAACAAAACGCCGCTATTTGGATATAACTATGGATTATTTTGAACCAAACCAACATTTGTTATTGAAGTAGAAGTCCTGGGAGTGCATTCTGACGAAGACAGCAAAGGTAATCAAACTTTTCTAATAGTAAATCGGAGTTGGCGAGTACCACACTTGGTGGGTGTCAAAATAGCTAGCCTGTGATGGCCGGGCTATCTACTCAGAATATTGCAAAATGTGCTTTCACCGAAAAGCTATTTTAAAATCGGACATAGCGAGTGCATAGAGGAGTTCTGTATCTATAATTCTTAAAATAATTGTTGTGTTTTTTGTGAACGTTTATCGTGAGTAATTTAGTAAATTCCCCGGAAGTGTTCGGTGGGAATGCTAGTCACATGCTAGTCACATGCTAATGTAAAAAGCTGGTTTTTGATATAAATATGAACTTGATTGAACAAAACATGCATGTATTGTATAACATAATGTCCTAGGAGTGTCATCTGATGAAGATCATCAAAGGTTAGTGCTGCATTTAGCTGTGGTTTGGGTTTATGTGACATTATATGCAAGCTTGAAAAATGGGTGTCTGATTATTTCTGGCTGGGTACTCTGCTGACATAATCTAATGTTTTGCTTTCGTTGTAAAGCCTTTTTGAAATCGGACAGTGTGTTTAGATTAACGAGAGTCTCGTCTTTAAAGTGGTGTAAAATAGTCATATGTTTGAGAAATTAAAGTAATAGCATTTCTAAGGTATTTGAATATTGCGCCACGGGATTACACTGGCTGTTGAGTAGGTGGGACGCAAGCGTTCCACCTAGCCCATAGAGGTTAATAAACAAAAGAACACGATACAAAAATAAGAAAACCGACAGCCAAACAGTCCTGTCAGGTGTAAAACACTAACAGAAACAATTTCCCACAAAACCCAAAGGAAAAACATGCTCCTTATGTGTGACTCCCAATCAGCAACAACGAACTTCAGCTGTGCCTGATTGGGAGCCACACACGGCCCAAAACAAAGAAATACAAAAAACCTAGAAAACGAACATAGAACGCCCACCCAATGTAACACCCTGGCCTAACCAAAATAAAGAACAAAAAAACCCCTCTCTATGGCCAGGGCGTTACATCACCATCCCCCCAAGTTGCAGACTCCGGCCGCAAAACCTGACACTGAAGGGGAGGGTCCAGGTGGGCATTTTTACGGCGGCGGCTCAGGTGCGGGACGTGGCCTCTGCTCCACCCTCGGCGTCGCCCTCTTAGGTGGCGCACCTGGCCGCGCCGAAGGTCTAGAGGGCAACCCTGACTGCGCCCGGCTGGCGGGCGGGTATAGCTGCGCCAAGCTGGTGGGCGGCGATGGCTGCGCCCGGCTGGTGGGCGTCCCTGGCTGCGCCCGGCTGGCGGGCGTCCCTGGCGGCTCCGGCTGGCGGGCGTCCCTGGCGGCTCCGGCGGCACTGACCCAGGATTCACAAGGCTGAGGAGACATGTAAGAGGCCTGGCCCTAGGCGCGGGCACAGGACTCACCGGGCTGGCGGGCGGCTCTGACTGCTCCGGACAGGCAGGCGGCTCTGGCGGCTCTGGACAGGCGGGCGGCTCTGGCGGCTCCGGACAGGCGGGAGGGTCTGGCGGCTCCGGACAGGCGGGAGGGTCTGGCGGCTCCGGACAGGCGGGCGGGTCTGGCGGCTCCGGACTGCCGGGCGGCTCTGGCGGCTCCGGACTGCCGGGCGGCTCTGGCGGCTCCGGACTGGAGGGCAGCTCTGGACTGGCGAGACCCACTGGAGGCCTAGTCCTAGGAGGCGGCACAGGACAGACCAGGATGGGGAGACCCACTGGAGGCCTAGTCCTGGGAGGTGGCACAGGACGGACAAGGATGGGGAGACCCACTGGAGGCCTGGTCCGAGGAGGAGGCACAGGCTTAACCAGGATGGGGAGACCCACTGGAGGCCTAGTCCTGGGAGGTTGCACAGGACAGACCAGGCTGGAGAGATCCACTGGAGGCCTAGTCCTGGGAGGTGGCACAGGATGGACCAGGCTGGAGAGATCCACTGGAGGCCTGGTCCAAGGAGGCACAGGATAAACCGGGCTGTGGGGGAGCACTGGAGTTCTAGACTTTACGCTCTTTACCCATACTCCAGGCTGACTGCCCACTTTGGCCCGGCACGGGCAGAGAGCAGGCATTTGGCGAACTGGACCCTCCCAGCGCCCTGGAGACACAGTGTGCAGAGCCGATGCAGGATACCATGGCCCGAAAAGGCGCACTGGAGACCAGACTCACTGAGCTGGCACAACCCGTCCTGGCTCGATGCCTGCACTCACATGGCACTTGCGGGGGGCTGGCCTATAGCGCACCGGGCTATGAACGCTTACTGAGGACACCGTGCGCTTTACCGCATAACACGCTGTCTGACCAGTACTGCGCTGCCTCCTGTAAGCACGGGGAGTTGGCTCAGGTCTACCGCCTGACTCCGCCAATCTCCCCGCTGCCTCTCGTGTCTGCTGCGCTCCCTCTCTTCATACCAGTGCCTCTTAGCTCTCGACTCTTCTATTTCCCATTGCGGGCAGCGATAATCCCCCGCTTGAGCCCATGGTCCTTTCCCATCCAGGATTTCCTCCCAAGTCCACGACTCCAGATAGCTTTTCTCCTGGTTCTTAACTTCTTGGGGCTATGTGGGACGTTAGCGTGCCACCCGTGGCGCACCCTATCAACAGCAGGTGCATTTCAAGAGCGGCAAATTTGAAACCAAATAAATGTCAAAATTCAAATTTCTCAAACATACAACTAACTTACAGCCTTTGAAAGATAAACATCTCCTTAATCTAACCACGTTTTCCGATTTCAAAAAGGTTTTACGGGGAAAGCATAAAGTTAGGTTATGTTAGGAGAGTACATTGACAATAGCTGTGTGTAGTGTATTGTCGATTCAAAGACAGGCGTCACCAAAACCATAAATTCAGCTAAAATTATGCACTAACTTTTTACAATCTCCATCAGATGACACTCCTAGGACATTATGTTAGACAATGCATGCATTTTTAGTTCTATCAAGTTCATATTTATATCTAAAAACAGCGTTTTACTATGGCGTTGATGTTCAGGAAATCGTTTCCCTCCAATACCGGCAGTCAAGTCATGACAACAAAATAATTAATTAATATTAGAAAACATTGGTAAAATATTATATTGTCATTCAAAGAATTATAGATTTACATCTCTTGAACGCAATGGACTTGCCAGATTTAAAATTAACCTTACTGGGCAATCACACTTTGCAATAATCTGAGCACTGCGCCAGAAAAATACGCATTGCGATACAGACTAACCGCCATGTTGGAGAGATCTAAAATCGAAAATACTTTGTAAATAATCCATTACCTTTGATTCTCTTCATCAGATGTCACTTCCAAAGAATCCCAGGTCCATAACGAATGTAGTTTTGTTCAAAAAAGCTCATCATTTATGTCCAAAAACCTCCGTGTTGTAGCACATGATCTAAGCCAGCCGGACTTCACTTCACTTCAAGAACGGAAAAAATATATTTACGTTCGTTCAAACATGTCAAACGTTGTATCGCATAAATCATTAGGGCCTTTTTTAACCAGAACATGAATAAAATTCAAGGCGGACCATTGGGTTCTCTTTTAAAATGTTTCGGAATGAGAGTACCCACCATCAACTCGCACGCCAGGTGTCTAATGGGCCATCGTTGTTCCAACGCTCTTCTTCAGTCAGATCTCACTGTAGAAGACTCAAAACACTTTGTAAAGGCTGGGGACATCTTGTGGAAGCAATAGGAAGTGCCAAAACATTCCTCACCCCCTTTGTTTTTCAATGGCATAGGCTTAAAGTCAATTCAACACATCAGGTATCCACTTCCTGTCAGAATCTGTCTCAGGGTTTTGCCTGCCAAATGAGTTCTGTTATACTCACAGACACCATTCAAACAGTTTTTGAAACTTTAGGGTGTTTTCTATCCATATATAATAAGTATATGCATATTGTAGTTACTGGGTAGGATTAGTAACCAGATTAAATCGGGTACATTTTTTTATCCAGCCGTGAAAATACTGCCCCCTATACCCTAACAGGTTAACCTTGCTCTGCTCCTTACTCCGCTGCTTGGTCTTCTTGTGGTGGGTAATTCTGTAACGGCTGTCGTGAGAGAGAGTAGACCAAGGTGCAGCGGAGTTAGTGTTCATCATTGAATATTTAATAGACAAAAGAACACGATACAAAAATAAGAAAACCGACAGCCAAACAGTGCTGTCAGGTGCAAAACACTAACAGAAACAATTTCCCACAAAACCCAAAGGAAAAACATGCTCCTTATGTGTGACTCCCAATCAGCAACAACGAACTTCAGCTGTGCCTGATTGGGAGCCACACACAGCCCAAAACAAAGAAATACAAAAAACCTAGAAAATGAACATAGAACGCCCACCCAATGTAACACCCTGGCCTAACCAAAATAAAAAACAAAAAAACACATCTCTATGGCCAGGGCGTTACAGTTGAACAAAAATATAAACGCAACATGTAAAGTGTTGGTCCCGTGTTTCATGAGCTAAAATAAAATATCCCAGAAATGTTCCATACGCACACAAAAAGTATTTATCTCAAATGTTGAGCAACAAATTTGTTTACATCCCTGTTACTAAGCATTTCTCCTTTGCCAAGATAATCCATCCACCTTAATGATGTGGCATATCAAAAAACTAATTAAACTGAATGATCATTACACAGGTACACCGTATAATGGGGATAATAAAAGGCCACTCTAAAATGTGCAGTTTTGTCACACAACACATGTTACGGCTGTCGAAAGGTGGGGACCAAAGCGCAGCATGGTGAATGTTCATTATATTTATTTAGACAATGAAAACACTATAACAAAGAAACAAACCGAAAACAGCCAAACAGTTCCGTCAGGTCACAGAATAACAAACAGAAAATAACTACCCACAAAACCCCAGGTGGGAAAAGGTTGCCTAAGTATGGCTCCCAATCAGAGACAACGATAACAGCTGCCTCTGATTGGAAACCATACCCGGCCAAAACATAGAAATAAAATATATAGAATGCCCACCCCATATCACACCCTGACCTACCTAACTAAACAGAGAAAAACAGCTCTCTCAGGTCAGGGCGTGACAACACAATGCCGCAGATGTCTCAAGTTTTGAGTGAGCGTGCAATTGGCATGCTGATTGCAGGAATGTCCACCAGAGCTGTTACCAGAGAATTGAATGCTTATTTCTCTATCATAAGCTGTGTCATGACGTTGGCCTGTGGGTAAGTTTTATGACCCCCCCCCATAAATACCTTTCTCCCTTCCCCTCTCTTACTGACCCTACTGAAGGACTGCTGTCCTGTTAAATATAGAGAGACTGGGAACATCAAACAAATGGGGAAAGGAACCATCTTTTGATAATAAAACCAGTTGGAAATATGCTTGATAACGTAATGAGTATGTATGTCAGTTCATTGTTATCTGAGACATTATGATTGATGACAGGACGACATAAACTGTACCTGAGAAAGTATACACCCTCTAGTTATCAGAGTCACATGGAAATGTTATGCAATTGAAATGTTTGATATTGAAATTGTTTGTTAGGAGATTAAATTTAATTTTAGCTTCCAAATGAGAGAATTGGGTTTTCATAGGGAAAGTGCCCTGCCCAATCAGTGGCCCAACCCTGTGAAGAGACATGGGGTTATAAACGATGAAACACCTCCTCCACCCTCTCCACTATATAAGCCTTTGATGAAAAGATAACCACGTGTTCCAGTACGGGAGGTCTGCAGCCTCTACGTTAGAAGGACAGACGCATATCAAGGACAGAACTAAGCCAACCTCGGCGTGAGCTATGGTATGAACTGGTATGAACTTTGAGCTTATTCACTACAGAAGTGATACTTCCTAGCCGTTGAGTTAGCCGCTGCTAACGTGGGCTAGGAAAGGACGGACGACGGATTCAGTCTAACAACCAGATGAAGATACCACCACGTATTAAATTTACCACCAGAGACATTCTTCCACTACAGGAAGATCTGTTGGCCAACCCGGCCAGCATCTACGACCAATCTACCGAAGCGCAGCTCAGAGTAAATATTTATTGCATTTTCCTTTTCCAAATGGGCGGTAATTTAGAATGCATAAGATAATTTATTTACGATAGCATAGCTGCTGTTTCTTTGTTCCTAAGTCTTCCCGCCCTTTCATTCAAGCCCAACCCCCCTTTCCTTTGTGTAACCAGGTATGATACAGGCTCCGTCCACTAGGACGTTTTCTGTATGACATCATTTGTATTCTGTGTATTTGTAATTCTGTGTGATTAGTTAGGTATTTAGTAAATAAATAATTAAACCCAATTTTGTACTGCTGATTCAACTTGTTAGCCAGGGTTCGTGAAGATAACCAAGAATTGACAACTTTCATTATGAGACTGAAAATAAGATAAGGGTTAATATTGACTGCTATCGATGTAAAATATTACTAAGTATTTTAAGAGTTTATTCGGAAGATAACAGCTCTATAAACGTTCTTCTGTGGTGCCCCGACTTTCTAGTTAATTACATTTACATGATTAGCTTAATCAGGTAATATTAATTACAGAGAAATAATTTTATAAGTTAGCATGTCATATCACTTAATCCGGCAGAGCCAAAGACACGACATATGGAGCCCCCATGCGAGGAATCTAAAATAGGATGAAGCTTTCATTTTGATTCAGCCTATATAAAATTGAAAGGCAGATTACATAATATACCAAGTTGATTATATACATTATGGGAATTGTAGACCGGAATTATTGGTGCGTGTGTGCTCTGGAGAATCGCCTCAGTGTTGTGCACTGATGTAGTCAGTGGGTAGCATAAACTATACATGTATGTATGATGGCTGATAAAGATATCTGAGAAATAGCGCGTTTGGCCAAACGCTGGGCTATTTCTGCCTCTCGCGTTTCAGACGCGTGTTGGCTAGGTCATTATTCATTTCTCGAGCGAGGATAAAGAGCCAGCCGATTGAAATTTAGGAGAGATTAGCTTGACCAGCGTATCTCTCTGTCTGTCTCTCGCGTTTCGATGCGAGACCACGGTGCATTTTGTTTACCGCGAGTTCCGGTTAAAACATCGTCAAATATCGCCGAAAAGGGTTTGAACATAATACGTTATAAGTAAAACCTTTCACTTGCCAAGGGAATCTTATGTTGAGCATTTTTCAGGCATAAAGTAGCATTAGCTTGCTCGAGATGCTAAGCTAACAAAAGGGAAAACAGCCATTTTGTTTGTGCCACATTGTAATTCATCCGACTTGCGGAACAAAAGTCCTGCCCTGGGTACTTCCGGTTGATTTCAGTGTGTGCCAGTAGGGACCTCTGAAGAGTCTCCAGTACTGTACTTCAAATAATTAGTCAGGTGACACTCAAGTCGTTACTCATGACATATAGACGGATATCGATGTCTTATTCAATTGAACTAATAAGTGAAATTGCCAGATTTACATTCTCAAGTGGATCTTTTTAAAAAAATATCCAAATTGATGAGTTTTCTAAATGAGACATTGTAATCTTTTTTCCACATTAACCTAGATGAATAAACCTCTCAGGTTAATTAAAGTTTAAATCCCAAATAGCCTATACAGGTTTGATTTATCATTAAAATTGATCAATCAGTAAAATTTGGTTTTTGCAAAACCCATTCAGTAATCCAGTACTGACAGAAGTCCCGCCCCAGCGGGAATCCCATGTGGCTTCGGCCCAAGGAAGAAGTATACCATAGTGGGAAGTGTTCCCAACATTTAATCTACTGTTTACACTTATGATATCCAATCAATGGAGATTGTATGGATTATCATCTCATTCAATTTAATAAGTTAAATTGTTGAACAAACCTTAATGTTCTTGCAATCAAATGAGACACTTTTAAACTTCCCATATTAACCTGGATGAAGCAACCTCAGGTTAATTCAAGTTTAATACCCAGGTAGGATTAATCATTGGCATTGATTAATTAATTCAATTTGCTTTTGCAAATTCATTCACACCCAACTTCCACATTACTGGTACAGTACTGATGGTTTGTCAACATCTATAAATAGATTAAACTTGTCTTTGCAGCTTCCAATGAATTCCAACCCAAACATTGAATAAAATAGGAACATTTTTCCTCAAAATTTTTCTAATAATGTGCAAGTTACCAAAGGAGGTGGTCATCACTCCTCCGCTAATTAGTGAACCTCCACCCATAAAAGGATTGATCTCTGACCTCAGCAGCGATACCAACCCTAATTATGCCATTAGTGAAAAATCAGCCAAAATTGCGAACACTGTCCAAAATCAACCATCAAACACAGGCTTTGTGACGGTTCTCTCCACTTTAGCACTTATGTATCGCCATCAAAGGTTGGCATCGATCCAATACCACAGTGCACAGCTGAAGCACGTGCAAGACATGGCTAACATGAGGGCACAGGTGGAGAGAACTGAGCAACTATTGACAAAAGCAGGAAATGAAAACATTCTGCTAGTCGAGGAACTGCGTTTGAAATCGGAACAATTAAAAGTAATTGCAAATACTTATGACGATGAACGAGCACAAGCTCTTCAACAATATCATATGCTAGAGGAACAACTCGATTTAGCCAAAACTAAATACGATGATGTCCACGCCAAACTAGATAAATCTGAAGAGTTATCTACAAACAAGAGTGCTCAATTTGACAATATGCATGCTGTTTTGTTGAATGTTACTCAAAATAACACGGTGCTCCTCAAAGCGCTGCAGACCAAAGACGATCAGTTAATGAACACAGTGACAAAGTTGGATGATAAATCAGCAGAACTTATTGAAGTCGCTGACCAATTGAATGATGAGAGAACTCAGGTGATGAGGATGGAAATATTGATTTCTAAGCAAGCAAAGGAAATCTCATCACTGAATCTCTCGCTCCGTACTCGAGACCTCTATCTGCAAACCATGACAGATAAATTTGAGACCGAAAGGAGCAGGTGTGACACTCACGTGTCCAAAATTGGTACTCTAAGCGCTCAAGTGGACTCTGCAATGCAGCAGAAGACCACCCTTAGGTACCATCTGGAGGAAATCCAGAATGGTCACGCTCTACAGCATGACTACCCATCCAAGCAACTGGAGTCCGGTACTCAAAGGAGTGAAGACGATAGGTTTCAGACATTGCATCCATCATGTGTCCCTCAGTCTTCTCCTCTTGGCCATTCGGCACTGAGTAATATGGAGCCTCTTGGCCAACAAACCCAAAGCTTGGCTTCTCCTCTTGGCCTTTCGGCCCCAATTTCTCCACAGGATGAAGCCAATCCTCTCCGCCCGCTTGGCGCGGAATACCTTGACAAACTCGTCAAGAATTTCCCCACCTTTGACCCCGTTCCAGGTCAGCCAAACGATACTGAGACGTTCCTAGCTGACATAGAGGACGCGTTGGGTGGCTACCCGAACGCTACGGGTTCTGACAGGGTTTACCTGTTGAAGCGAACGTCGAATAGACACGTGACGAGGTTCATTCGCCTACAACAGCAACACGTGCTAAATGACTACGCTAAACTTGGCACAGCTTTGAAATTAGAATTCAGTGGTTCTGCGACTCGCAAACACGATAGCTCACTGGCTAACACGGTCAAACAAGCTCGGAACGAACACCCACAAGCTTTCTATCATAGGCTTCGTTCAGCTTACTTTGGCCTACTCACGGAAGCAGGAATGGAAGAGCTGTTACCATTCAAACAAATGTTTCTGTCGAACGTGTATCCCACCTTCATTACCTACTTGGGCCCTGCAGCCCACGTTGGCTTGCCTATCTTACAACTCAGAGAGCTTGCAAGCACAGCTTTTGAGGCATCAAAAGCTCGCAACGCTAAGAGCCCTGACCACTCGGTTTTGAAGTTTGACCAGGAGCACTCACTCCAGTTAGAGGGTGCATTATCAGGTATTGGAGCATCGAGAGCTGACGCACAACAACAGTTTCTACCACGAAAGCATGATTCCAATAACCGCCGCGGTCGAAATAACTGTAAAGTACGTCGCCTTCAAAATGACTACCGCTACAATCGACCTGTTCGCTACGTTCCTGTACCCAACCCACACAAAGTGTCAGAACACGAGGGTAACAAAGGGTTGAAGGACGATCAAAACGTAGACCAATGTTCTCCAGAAGTTCCACTACGTGAAGAACTAAAGATAGAACAATTTGAGATAAGGCTAAAAGATAAGTCACAAGGACTAGACGGGGAATTACCGGACACCAGATCCGCAGGAATTAACACCCATAGTATGGACGTTAAAGTTCAAATTTCTCCCGCTCTCATTCAAGACCCAATCCAGGGCCGGCTTGATCAAGAAACAAGCCCCCGGGCTCTGTCTGTAGACTCCGATACAAAAGTTGCGAGAATAAAGGTCAAACGCTTCGTTAAAGCCAAGCCCACTCAAAATCGGAAAAGTCAATCTGCTTCCATCTGGAACAGGCATGGCACATCACGTCGTTGCGAACGACCACTACACTTTGTGGGGAATATGTCCACTAACCACGAATCTAAACGGCCATACCTGGAAACAGTCCTGGAGGACTGCTTAGCTTGTCATGCGCTAATTGATTCGGGTGCGACAATATCACTCATCTCTCAAACATTGTTTGATGATCTCAAAAGGGCTTTGAAGCCAACTAAACGTTGGTTAAAAGTGGAACGATGCGCCACTACACTTCGAGGGGTCACTCAGACTACCTCGCCTCTCACATTGAGAGTCATGCTGAAACTACACTTCCAGGACGTATCGCTCGTTCATCCTGTGTATGTTACCAGCCTCTAAACTGTAACCCTGCTACTTGGAGCAGACTTGATGGATCGGTTACTCCCATTGATGGATTGGAAAACCAACCAGGTATGGTCACAGGCCACAGTGCCTTCTCCACTGACCACACTGTCTTCCCCTAACGCTAGCTGCAACGCAGTCCTTTACGAGGGGTATCTGTCGAAAGCACCCCTTGGGAAAAAGACGTTTAGAAACCTCTTGGTGCAGAATCCGATCCAAGGAGATATTACGATATCTCGACACATTCCATCAGCCAATCTGATTGACCATTCTTTTCATGATTTCGAGCCAGCTGTCTCTGTGAATGAGCAACTTCCCTCCTTCTTGCAGTCGTGCAATACGGTAGTTGACACTTCCGCAAGCACTGCGGCCGTCTCAGCAAGAAAAAGATTGATGCGCAGAGTACACTCTGCTTCCGATGATACACCTTCTGCTTTGTTGGGGACTGTCACCCCTTACAATGACACTAATGGCGTCAGTCCAGCAACTGACCCGATGACTCCCACTGGTGAAACACTTTGCGATATCACAGACCGATATCCTCGTCTCAGTTTGCAGGTACTGAAGAGGTTGCCACACGCGGACGCGGTGGTGACTGACAGACCTTGACAGCCACTGAGGGTGTTGAAGCACAAACACCAGGAGATTTGGTTGAAAGGTTACAGCCATTCTCATAATAACGAGGCCACTGACAACTCGTACATAGGGTCCGACCTTTTCGTTTGCGCCTCGGACACCAACACCACCCGCTGGTGGGGGGGTCCCGAGACACAAAGGGGGGGAATAGTAGCCCAGACCCATAATGAGCCTCATCGAGGCCGGTGGGGGGGTCGAGACTACGGACAACACCGTACGAGGCCGCCAGAGCATAAATCAAATCTAGTTGTAAACTCCCTTATGAGAACAGTGAGGAGCAGACAGGCCCCTAGAGGGGCATTATCTTAGAACACATCTAAGATAGTTCTGAGGTGTACCACACTGGTCGTAAAGGAAGTCCAGTGGACTTGTCCACCTCCAAAACAAATGGCAACAATAATCATTCCTTGTCATGTGTAGGTTCAACTACAGTACAACTAGTAATATGCTCCAATCATGTGTTCCGGTAGATAATATTTCAGAATAAATCGGTAGGACAACTGGACCCCTTGAATACCAGTACCAATACCACAGTCAGTCCAGCAACACTCAGTAAGAGGATTAGTAACCTCACAAGTTAAATTGCTATTGATAATAGCGACATAGGAGTCACTCAGAGTGCAACACGGGGAAGGGAATCTCCATTGCACTCTTCCAATGGTTAACACATGCCACTAATAAAAAGAACCCTCCGTTCAGGAGAAAAGTTATTAGAAGTCATGAACCATGATCACACCACGTACGACTGGTCTAATACTTAGAGTACTTCCGTCGTGAGGTTAGCTCCTCCGTGGATAACATAGCTATGAAATAGACTTCATACCTACCGCCACTACAACAGTGGAAGACACCGTGACTTGTAGAAAACTACTACAGACTCCCTTGACACCAATTCTGACTGACCTCCAGGCATTGACCTGAAAATTACCTGACTACGTCAGACTCATTCTGAACAAGTTGTAATCTGCCAGGATACTTGGTTTTCTTCCCTTGACATGCGCGATTGTGTAAGCATAAACGCACATGCACAACGGAACATCCAATTAGGATTTATGCTAGGATCACTTAAGGGTCCAAGCAAAATACCAGCCTTAGTAAAGTTGAACATTTACTTTTAGGCCTTTGACTCTACAGCACTCACCAGTTTTCTAACCAGAAGTCCATAGGTCATCCTGTAGACTGCCCAAAACTAGTGCCTTACAGCTGTAGACTTATCATATAGTTGTCAACTTAGGATAGTACCCTAAGCGCCACCCCGCAAATTAGGAAAGCCCTAGATATGACATTAGACAATGCCATGATAGGGTCATTTTGCCAAGACCATGGACGTAGATAGAATACAGTCCAATTAGATGATTAAGGTGGCATAACTATTTTGTTTTGTTTATGCTTTCATTAATTTTGTTTCATTTTCTTTGGAACATAGAAAGTGATAGAGCCATAAACAACTCCCCCATACAACCATCAGTTAGTGTCACAACGCCGCTCATTTGGGAGGAAATGTAATGATATATTTCATGAGTGTGTGTGCGTTATTAACCTGTTAGGGGGCAGTATTTTCACGGCTGGATAAAAAAATGTACCCGATTTAATCTGGTTACTAATCCTACCCAGTAACTACAATATGCATATACTTATTATATATGGATAGAAAACACCCTAAAGTTTCAAAAACTGTTTGAATGGTGTCTGTGAGTATAACAGAACTCATTTTGCAGGCAAAACCCTGAGACAGATTCTGACAGGAAGTGGATACCTGATGTGTTGAATTGACTTTAAGCCTATACCATTGAAAAACAAAGGGGCTGAGGAATATTTTGGCACTTCCTATTGCTTCCACAAGATGTCCCCAGCCTTTACAAAGTGTTTTGAGTCTTCTACAGTGAGATCTGACTGAAGAAGAGCCTTGGAACGTGATGGCCCACCATCAACTGGCGCGCGAGTTGATGGTGGGTACTCTCATTCCGAAACGTTTTAAAAGAGAACCCAATGGTCCGCCTTGAATTTTATTCATGTTCTGGTTAAAAAAGGCCCTAATGATTTATGCGATACAACGTTTGACATGTTTGAACGAACGTAAATATATTTTTTCCGTTCTTGAAGTGAAGTGAAGTCCGGCTGGCTTAGATCATGTGCTACAACACGGAGGTTTTTGGACATAAATGATGAGCTTTTTTGAACAAAACTACATTCGTTATGGACCTGGGATTCTTTGGAAGTGACATCTGATGAAGAGAATCAAAGGTAATGGATTATTTACATAGTATTTTCGATTTTAGATCTCTCCAACATGGCGGTTAGTCTGTATCGCAATGCGTATTTTTCTGGCGCAGTGCTCAGATTATTGCAAAGTGTGATTCCCCAGTAAGGTTAATTTTAAATCTGGCAAGTCCATTGCGTTCAAGAGATGTAAATCTATAATTCTTTGAATGACAATATAATATTTTACCAATGTTTTCTAATATTAATTAATTATTTTGTTGTCATGACTTGACTGCCGGTATTGGAGGGAAACGATTTCCTGAACATCAACGCCATAGTAAAACGCTGTTTTTAGATATAAATATGAACTTGATAGAACTAAAAATGCATGCATTGTCTAACATAATGTCCTAGGAGTGTCATCTGATGGAGATTGTAAAAGGTTAGTGCATACTTTTAGCTGAATTTATGGTTTTGGTGACGCCTGTCTTTGAATCGACAATACACTACACACAGCTATTGTCAATGTACTCTCCTAACATAACCTAACTTTATGCTTTCCCCGTAAAACCTTTTTGAAATCGGAAAACGTGGTTAGATTAAGGAGATGTTTATCTTTCAAAGGCTGTAAGTTAGTTGTATGTTTGAGAAATTTGAATTTTGACATTTATTTGGTTTCAAATTTGCCGCTCTTGAAATGCACCTGCTGTTGATAGGGTGCGCCACGGGTGGCACGCTAACGTCCCACATAGCCCCAAGAAGTTAACCTCTGCCTAAGTTACTGCCCAGATATTCCAGTCTGGACGACCAGACGACGGGTCCGGAACGGCGATCCCAATCCGGACATCCGCTGCCGAGTCATGGAACGGACATCTTCATTTGCAGAGACCCTACCCGGGTCGACCACCAGAGGGGGGACTGCAATAGCAACCACCAACTGGACATCTGCTGCCCAGCCTTGGAGCGGACTTCTTCATTTGCAGACACCCTACCCGGGTCGACCGCCAGATGGGGACCACAACGATGATCCACAACCAGGACAACCCAAGTTAATTTTTATGTTGGTTTACAACATGCAGTTTAATCGCAAGATTGAACCCAACATGGGGGGACTGTCATGACGTTGGCCTGTGGGTAAGGTTTATGACCCCCCCATAAATACCTTTCTCCCTTCCCCTCTCTTACTGACCCTACTGAAGGACTGCTGTCCTGCTAAATATAGAGAGTCTGGGAACATCAAACAAATGGGGAAAGGAACCATCTTTTGATAATAAAACCAGTTGGAAATTTGCTTGATAACGTAATGAGTATGTATGTCAGTTCATTGTTATCTGAGACATTATGATTGATGACAGGACGACAAACTGTACCTGAGAAAGTATACACCCTCTAGTTATCAGAGTCACATGGAATTGTTATGCAATTGAAATGTTTGATATTGAAATTGTTTGTTAGGAGATTAAATGTAATTTTAGCTTCCAAATGAGAGAATTGGGTTTTCATAGGGAAAGTGCCCTGCCCGATCAGTGGCCCAACCCTGTGAAGAGACATGGGGTTATAAACGATGAAACACCTCCCTCCCCCCTCTCCACTATATAAGCCTTTGACGAAAAGATAACCACGTGTTCCAGTACGGGAGGTCTGCAGCCTCTACGTTAGAAGGACAGACACATATCAAGGACAGAACTAAGCCAACCTCGGCGTGAGCTATGGTATGAACTGGTATGAACTTTGAGCTTATTCACTACAGAAGTGATACTTCCTAGGCGTTGAGTTAGCCGCTGCTAACGTGGGCTAGGAAAGGACGGACGACGGATCCAGTCTAACAACCAGACGAAGATACCACCACGTATTCAATTTACCACCAGAGACATTCTTCCACTACAGGAAGATCTGTTGGCCAACCCGGCCAGCATCTACGACCAATCTACCAAAGCGCAGCTCAGAGTAAATATTTATTGCATTTTCCTTTACCAAATGGGCGGTAATTTAGAATGCATAAGATAATGTATTTACGATAGCATAGCTGCTGTTTCTTTGTTCCTAAGTCTTCCCGCCCTTTCATTCAAGCCCAACCCCCCTTTCCTTTGTGTAACCAGGTATGATACAGGCTCCGTCCACTAGGACGTTTTCTGTATGACATCATTTGTATTCTGTGTATTTGTAATTCTGTGTGATTAGTTAGGTATTTAGTAAATAAATAATTAAACCCAATTTTGTATTGCTGATTCAACTTGTTAGCCAGGGTTCGTGAAGATAACCAAGAATTGACAACTTTCATTATGAGACTGAAAATAAGATAAGGGTTAATATTGACTGCTATCGATGTAAAATATTACTAAGTATTTTAAGAGTTTATTCGGAAGATAACAGCTCTATAAACGTTCTTCTGTGGTGCCCCGACTTTCTAGTTAATTACATTTACATGATTAGCTTAATCAGGTAATATTAATTACAGAGAAATAATTTTATAAGTTAGCATGTCATATCACTTAATCCGGCATAGCCAAAGACACGACATATGGAGCCCCCGTGCGAGGAATCTAAAATAGGATGAAGCTTTCATTTTGATTCAGCCTATATAAAATTGATAGGCAGATTACATAATATACCAAGTTGATTATATACATTATGGGAATTGTAGACCGGAATTATTGGTGCGTGTGTGCTCTGGAGAATCGCCTCAGTGTTGTGCACTGACGTAGTCAGTGGGTAGCATAAACTATACATGTATGTATGATGGCTGATAAAGCTATCTGAGAAATAGCGCGTTTGGCCAAACGCTGGGCTATTTCTGCCTCTCGCGTTTCAGACGCGTGTTGGCTAGGTCATTATTCATTTCTCGAGCGAGGACAAAGAGCCAGCCGATTGAAATTTAGGAGAGATTAGCTTGACCAGCGTATCTCTCTGTCTGTCTCTCGCGTTTCGATGCGAGACCACGGTGCATTTTGTTGTTTACCGCGAGTTCCGGTTAAAACATCGTCAAATATCGCCGAAAAGGGTTTGAACATAATACGTTATAAGTAAAACCTTTCCCTTGCCAAGGGAATCCTATGTTGAGCATTTTTCAGGCATAAAGTAGCATTAGCTTGCTCGAGATGCTAAGCTAACAAAAGGGAAAACAGCCATTTTGTTTGTGCCACATTGTAATTCATCCGACTTGCGGAACAAAAGTCCTGCCCTGGGTACTTCCGGTTGATTTCAGTGTGTGCCAGTAGGGACCTCTGAAGAGTCTCCAGTACTGTACTTCAAATAATTAGTCAGGTGACACTCAAGTCGTTACTCATGACATCCAGACGGATATCGATGTCTTATTCAATTGAACTAATAAGTGAAATTGCCAGATTTACATTCTCAAGTGGATCTTTTAAAAAAAATATCCAAATTGATGAGTTTTCTAAATGAGACATTGTAATCTTTTTTCCACATTAACCTAGATGAATAAACCTCTCAGGTTAATTAAAGTTTAAATCCCAAATAGCCTATACAGGTTTGATTTATCATTAAAATTGATCAATCAGTAAAATTTGGTTTTTGCAAAACCCATTCAGTAATCCAGTACTGACAGAAGTTCCGCCCCAGCGGGAATCCCATGTGGCTTCGGCCCAAGGAAGAAGTGTACCATAGTGGGAAGTGTTCCCAACATTTAATCTACTGTTTACACTTATGATATCCAATCAATGGAGATTGTATGGATTATCATCTCATTCAATTTAATAAGTTAAATTGTTGAACAAACCTTAATGTTCTTGCAATCAAATGAGACACTTTTAAACTTCCCATATTAACCTGGATGAAGCAACCTCAGGTTAATTCAAGTTTAATACCCAGGTAGGATTAATCATTGGCATTGATTAATTAATTCAATTTGCTTTTGCAAATTCATTCACACCCAACTTCCACATTACTTGTACAGTACTAATGGTTTGTCAACATCTATAAATAGATTAAACTTGTCTTTGCAGCTTCCAATGAATTCCAACCCAAACATTGAATAAAATAGGAACATTTTTCCTCAAAATTTTTCTAATAATGTGCAAGTTACCAAAGGAGGTGGTCACCACTCCTCCGCTAATTAGTGAACCTCCACCCATAAAAGGATTGATCTCTGACCTCAGCAGCGATACCAACCCTAATTATGCCATTAGTGAAAAATCAGCCGAAATTACGAACGCTGTCCAAAATCAACCATCAAACACAAGCTTTGTGACGGTTCTCTCCACTTTAGCTCTTATGTATCACCATCAAAGGTTGGCATCGATCCAATACCACAGTGCACAGCTGAAGCACGTGCAAGACATGGCTAACATGAGGGCACAGGTGGAGAGAACTGAGCAACTATTGACAAAAGCAGGAAATAATTTTTTTTGCACAAAATGTCAGAAATCGTCTCAGAGAAGCTCATCTGTGTACTCAGCGTCCTCACCAGGGTCTAGAACTGACTTCAGTGGGCAAATGCTCACCTTCACTGGCTCGCTGGAGAAGTGTGCTCTTCACCGATGAATCCCGGTTTCAACTGTATTGGGCAGATGGCAGACAGTGTGTATGGTGTCGTGTGGGGAGCGGTTTGCTGATGTCAACGTTGTGAACAGGGTGCCCCATGGTGGCGGTGGGTGGAGTTATGGTGTGGGCAGGCATAAGCTACGGACAATGAACACTTTTGCATTTTATCGAAGGCAATTTGAATGCACATAGATACCGTGATGAGATCCTGAGGCCCATTGTCGTGTCATTCATTCGCTGCCATCACCTCATGACAATGCACTGCCCCATGTCGCAAGGATCTGTACACAATTCCTGGAAGCTGAAAATGTCCCCGTTTTTAAACGGCCTGCATAATCAGACATGACACCCATTGAGCGGTTTAGGATGCTCTGGATTGATGTGTAGGACACTGTATTCCAGTTCAAGCCAATTTCAAGCAACTTTACACTGTGAATGAAGAGGAGTGGCTGACATTTCACAGGCCACAATCAACAGCCAGATCAACTCTACGCGAAGGAGATGTGTCGCACTGCATGAGGCAAATCGTGGTCACACCAGATAATGACTGGTGTTCTGATCTACCCCCCTACCTTTTTTGAAAGGTATCTGTGCCCAATAGATGTACACTACATGACCAAAAGTATATGGACACCTACTTGTTGAACATCTCATTCCAGAATCATGTTTATTAATATGGAGTTGGTCCTCTTTGCAGCGATAACAGCCTCCACTCTTCTGGGAAGGCTTTCCACTAGATGTTGGAACATTGCTGTTTGTACGTGCTTCCATACAGCCACAAGAAAATTAGTGAGGATGGGAACTGATGTTGGGCGATTAGTCCTGGCTCGCAGTTGGCATTCCAATTCATCTCAAAGATGTTCAATGGGGTTAAGGTCAGGGCTCTGTGCAGGCCAAGCAAGTTCTTCAACACCGATCTTGATAAACCATTTCTGTATGGATCTCGCATTGCGCACTGGGGCATTATCATGCTGAAACAGGAAAGGGCCTTCCCCAAACGGTTGCCACAAAGTTGGAAGCACAGAATCGTCTAGAATGTCATTTCTAGCCTTTTCAACCTCTTTCATATCGTCTGAGATGCCTAAAGATTGGAAAGCTGCCGCGGTCATCCCACTCTTCAAAGGGGGTGACACTCTAGACCCAAGCTGTTACAGACCTATATCTATCCTACCCTGCCTTTCTAAAGTCTACGAAAGCCAAGTTAACAAACAGATCACCAACCATTTCGAATCCCACCGTACCTTCTCCGCTATGCAATCTGGTTTCCGAGCTGGTCATGGGTGCACCTCAGCCACGCTCAAGGTCCTAAACGATATCATAACCGCCATCGATAAAAGACAATACTGTGCAGCCGTATTCATCGACCTGGACAAGGCTTTTGACTCTGTCAATCACCGCATTCTTATCGGCAGAATCAACAGCCTTGGTTTCTCAAATGACTGCCTCGCCTGGTTCACAAACTACTTCTCAGATAGAGTTCAGTGTGTCAAATTGGAGGGCCTGTTGTCCGGAACTCTGGGGGGTGTCTCTATGGGGGTGCCACAAGATTCAATTCTTGGGCCGACTCTTTTCTCTGTATACATCAACGATGTTGCTCTTGCTGCTGGTGATTCTCTGATCCACCTCTACGCAGACAACAACATTCTGTATACAACACTCCTTCCGTGGCCACCAACTGCTCTTAACTGCAAGCAAAACTAAATGCATGCTCTTCAACCAATCGCTTCACGCACCCGCCCGCCCTTCTAGCATCACTACTCTTGACAGTTCTGACTTAGAATATATGAACAACTACAAATACCTAGGTGTTTGGTAAGACTATAAACTCTCCTTCCAGACTCGCATTAAGCATCTCCAATCCAAAATTAAATCTAGAATTGGCTTCCTATTTCGCAGCAAAGCATCCTTCACTCACGCTGCCAAACATAGTCAGTTTTACGAGGGTATCTTACCGATCCTTGACTTCGGCAATGTCATTTACAAAATATTCTCCAACACTACTCAGCAAACTGGATGTAGTCTATCACAGTGTCATCTGTTTTGTCACCAAAGCCCCGTATACTACCCATCACTGCGACCTGTATGCTCTCATTGGCTGGCCCTTGCTTCATATTTGTCGCCAAACCCACTGGCTCCAGGTCATATATAAGTCTTTGCTAGGTAAAGCCCCGCATTATCTCAGCTCACTGGTCACCATAGCAGCACCCACCGTAGCACGCGCTCCAGCAGGTATATTTCACTGGTCACCCCCAAAGCCAACTCCTCATTTGGTCACCTTTCCTTCCAGTTCATTGCTGCCAATGACTGGAACGAATTGCAAAAATCACTGAAGCTGGAGACTTATATCTCCCTCACTAACTTTAACTTCTTTGGGATATGGGGCAGTATTTTCACGGCCGGATAAAAAACGTACCCGATTTAATCTGGTTACTACTCCTGCCCAGAAACTAGAATATGCATATAATTAGTAGATATGGATAGAAAACACTCTAAAGTTTCTAAAGCTGTTTGAATGGTGTCTGTGAGTATAACATAACTCATATGGCAGGCCAAAACCTGAGAAGATTCCAAACAGGATGTGCCCTGTCTGTCAATTTCTTGTCCTTCTGTTGCATCTCTATCGAAAATACAGCATCTGTGCTGTAACGTGACATTTCCTAAGGCTTCCATTGGCTCTCTAAATCCGCCAGAAAGTGGAATGGGGTGTCTGCTGTCTCTGGGCAAAGAACAGCAGCAGAATTTGTAATTGGTCAGCCTGGGGACAGTGAGACTGAGATGCGCATTCACGAGACTACTCCATTTTTTTCTTTCAGCCTTTGAATGAATACAACATTGCCAGGTTGGAATATTATCACTTTTTTACGAGAAAAATAGCATAAAAATTGATTTTAAACAGTGGTTGACATGCTTCGAAGTACGGTAATGGAATATTTGGATTTTTTTGTCACGAAATACGCTCGCGCGTCACCCTTCGGATAGTGACCTGAACTCACGAACAAAACAGAGCTATTTGAATACAACTATGGATTATTTGGAACCAAAACAGCATTTGTTGTTGAAGTAGAAGTCCTGGGAGTGCATTCTGACGAAGAACAGCAAAGGTAATCCAATTTTTCTAATAGTAATTCTGAGTTTAGGTTGTCCCAAACTTGGTGGGTGTCAAAATAGCTTGCCGTGATGGCCGGGCTATGTACTCAGAATTTTGCAAAATGTGCTTTCACCGAAAAGCTATTTTAAAATCTGACATAGCAATTGCATAAAGGAGTTCTGTATCTATAATTCTTAAAATAATTGTTATGAATTTTGTGAATGTTTATTATGAGTAATTTAGTGAATTCACCGGAAGTTTTTGGTGGGTATGCTAGTTCTGAACATCACATGCTGGTTTTTGATATAAATATGAACTTGATTGAACAAAACATGCATGTATTGTATAACAGAATGTTCCTAGGAGTGTCATCTGATGAAGATCATCAAAGGTTAGTGCTGCATTTAGCTGTGGGTTTGGTTTTTGTGACATATAAGCTTGCTTTGAAAATGGCTGTGTGATTCTTTTTGGCAGGGTACTCTCCTGACATAATCTAATGTTTTGCTTTCGCTGTAAAGCCTTTTGGAAATTGGACAATGTGGTTAGATTAACGAGAGTCTTATCTTTAAAATGATATAAAATAGTCATATGTTTGAGAAATTGAAGTTATAGCATTTTTGAGGTATTTGTATTTCGCACCACGCGATTCCACTGGCTGTTGACTAGGGTGGGACGCAAGCCCAGGGAAGTTAAAAATAAATTGTTCTCTAGTAAACTTTGTTTAAATTTCAAATAACCCCATCTACGTGTAAATTATGAGAGAGTTATGTTAAGGCCAATTAGATGATGATCCAATCACAATCTTTCTCCTATTGTCACAACTTCTGCCGAAGTCGATGCCTCTCCTCGTTCGGGCGGTGCTCGGCGGTCTACGTTACCGGTCTTCTAGCCATCATTGATCCAATTTTCATTTTCCATTGGTTTTGGCTTGTCTTCCTACACACCTGGTTCCAATCCCATTCATTACATTTTGTGTCTTTAACCTCTCTAACCTCTCTCTACTCAACAGCCAGTGGAATCCCGTGGCGCAATATTCAAATACCTTAGAAATGCTATTACTTCAATTTCTCAAACATATGACTATTTTACACCATTTTAAAGACAAGACTCTCGTTAACCTGTTGGGGGTAGGGGGCAGTATTTACACGGCCGGATAAAAAATGTACCCGATTTAATCTGGTTACTACTCCTGCCCAGTAACTAGAATATGCATATAATTATTGCTTTTGGATAGAAAATACCCTAAAGTTTCTAAAACTGTTTGAATGGTGTCTGTGAGTATAACAGAACTCATATGGCAGGCAAAAACCTGAGAAGGTTTCATGCAGGAAGTGGCCTGTCTGACAAGGAGTCGTTCTTCTTGTCTCTGTTTATTGAAGAGTGGGGATCTTAGCTGTAACGTGACACTTGCTACGGCTTCCATAGGCTCTCAGAGCCCGGGAAAAAACTGAACGATGACGAGGCAGCCTCTGGCTGAAACACATAATCACCTTTGCCAAGTGGCCGATAAGAGGACAAAGGAATTAGGCGCGTGCCCGATTCGACCCCGTGCTGTATTTTCTTTCGGCTGTTTACCTAATTGCAGATTCCCGGTCGGAATATTATCGCTTTTTTACGAGAAAAATTGCATAAAAATTGATTTTAAACAGCGGTTGACATGCTTCGAAGTACGGTAATGAAATATTTAGAAATCGTTTGTCACGAAATGCGCCGTGCGCGTGACCGTTATTTACCATTGGGATAGTGTCTTGAACGCACAAACAAAACGCCGCTGTTGGAACATAACTATGGATTATTTTGGACCAAACCTACATTTGTTATTGAAGTAGAAGTCCTGGGAGTGCATTCTGACGAAGAACAGGAAAGGTAATCAAACTTTTCTAATAGTAAATCTGACTTTGGTGAGTGCTAAACTTGCTGGGGCTCTAAATAGCTAGCCCTGTGATGCCGGGCTATCTACTTAGAATATTGCAAAATGTGCTTTCACCGAAAAGCTATTTTAAAATCGGACATAACGAGTGCATAGAGGAGTTCTGTATCTATAATTCTTAAAATAATTGTTATGCTTTTTGTGAACGTTTATCGTGAGTAATTTAGTAAATTCACCGGAAGTTTGGGTCACTTAGAAAAGTCCTTGATTTTGAAAGAAAAGCTAATTTTTTTGGTCCATTAAAATAACATCAAATTGATCAGAAATACGGTGTAGACATTGTTAATGTTGTAAAGGACTATTGTATCTGGAAACAGCTGATTTGTTATGGAATATCTACATAGGCGTACAAAGACCCATCAGCAACCATCAGCAACCATCTCTCCTGTGTTCCAATGGCAAGTTGTGTTAGCTAATCCAAGTTTATAATTTTAAAATACTAATTGATCATTAGGATACCCTTTTTCAATTATGTTAGCACAGCTGAAAACTGTTGTTCTGATTAAAGAAGAAATAAAGCTGTCCTTCTTTAGACAAGTTGAGTATCTGGAGCATCAGCATTTGTGGGTTCGATTACAGGCTTAAAATGGCCAGAAACCAAGAACTTTCTTCTGAAACTCGTCAGTCCATTCTTGTTCTGAGAAATGAAAGCTATTCCATGTGAGAAATTGCCAAGAAACTGAAAATCTCGTACACCGCTGTGAACTATTACCTTCACAGAACAGCGCAAACTGGCTCTTACCAGAATAGAAAGAGTGGGAGGCCCCGGTGCACAACTAAGCAAGAGGACAAGTACATTAGAGTGTCTAGTTTGAGAATCAGACACCTCACTAGTCCTCAACTGGGAGCTTCATTAACTTCTAGGCTAGGGGGCGGTATTTTCACGTCCGGATGAAAAGCATGCCCAAATTAAACTGCCTGCTACTCAGGCCCAGAAGCTAGGATATGCATATTATTAGTAGATTTGGATAGAAAACACTCTGAAGTTTCTTAAACTGTTTGAATGATGTCTGTGAATATAACAGAACTTATTTGGCAGGCGAAACCCCGAGGACAAACCATTTTTTTTGAGGTCACTCTCTTTTCAATGGGAATCTAGAATTCTAAGGCAGTTGCTTGCAGTTCCTATCGCTTCCACTGGATGTCAGTCTTTAGATATTGGTTGATGTTTTTCCTTTATGTAATGAAGTCGCCCTGTTCAGAACGAGGGTCGATTGAAGTGTACTGTTGTGGTTGAGGCACGTGACCTGAAAGCACGCTCCACTTTGTTATCCTCCGATATTAAACACAGTTTATCCCGTCTTAAATTTTAGCGATTATTTACATTAAAAAATACCTAAAGTTGTATTAGGAAAGTTGTTTGAAATGTTTGGACAAAGATTCCAGGTAACTTATGAGATAATTTGTAGTCATGTTGCGCGAGTTGGAACCAGTGTTTTTCTGGATCAAACGTGCCAAATAAATGGACATTTTGGATATATAATGACGGATTTAATCGAACAAAAGGAGCATTTGTGCATTTATGGGACATATTGGAGTGCCAACAAGAAGCTCGTCAAACGTAAGGCATGGATTATAACTTTATTTCTGAGTTTCGTATCGCGCCTGGCGGGTTGAATTATGATTGTCTGTGTTTGTTTGGTGGGGTGCTATCCTCAGATAATCGCATGTTTGCTTTCGCCGTAAAGCCTTTTTGAAATCTGACACGTTGGCTGGATGAACAACAAGTGTAGCTTTAATTTGGTGTATTGCATGTGTGATTTCATGAAAGTTTAATATTTATAGTAATTTAATTTGAATTTGGCGCTCTGCCATTGCACCGGATGTTGTCAAATCAATCCCTTTAATGGGATTTGAGCCATTAGAAGTTAAATAGTACCCGCAAAACACCAGTCTCAATGTCAACAGTGAAGAGGTGACTCTGGGATGCTGGCCTTCTAGGCTCAGTTCCTCTGTCCAGTGTCTGTGTTCTTTTGCCCATCCTAATATTTTATTTTTATTGACCAGTCTGAGATATGGCATTTTCTTTGCAACTCTGCCTAGAAGGCCAGCATCCCGGAGTCGCCTCTTCACTGTTGACGCATTGTTAGAAGTTAATTTGTGGAATTTCTTTCCTCCTTAATGTGTTTGAGCCAATCAGTTGTGTTATGACAAGGTAGGGTGGGTATACAGAAGATTTCCCTATTTGGTAAAAGACCAAGTCCATATTATGGCAAAAACAGCTCAAATAAGCAAAGAGAAATGACAGTCCATCATTACTTTAAGACGCGAAGGTCAGTCAATATGGAAAATGTAAATTACTTTACAAGTTTCTTCAAGTGCAGTCGCAAAAACCATCAAGTGCTATGATGAAACTGGCTCCCATGAGAACTGCCACAGGAATGGCAGAGTTACATCTGCAGCAGAGGATACGTTCATTAGAGTTGCCAGCCTCAGAAATTACAGCCCAAATAAATGCTTCACAGAGTTCAAGTAAAAGACACATCTCAACATCAACTGTTCAGAGGAGACTGTGTGAATCAGGCCTGAATCATGGTTGAATTGCTGCAAAGAAACCCCTACTAAAGGACACCAATAAGAAGAAGAGACTTAGTTAGCCCAAGTATTTTCTCATCCGGATGAAAAGCATGCCCAAAGTAATCTGCCTGTTACTCAGGTCCAGAAGGTAGGATATGCATAGAAAACACTCTAAAGTTTCTAAAACCGTTAAAATTATGTCTGTGATTATAACAGAACTGATATGGCAGGCGAAACCCCGAGGACAAACCATCCCCCAAAAAATTATATTCAGCCTACCACTGTTTTCAATGGCTGACACATTTATTATAAGGCAAAATCCTCCCAGATTGCAGTTTCTAGGGATCCACTAGATGTCACCCAGGTGGTGAGAGTAGAAAACAACATCTCCACCCTGCTGATCCTCGACACTGGGGCCCCTCAAGAGTGCGTTCTCAGCCCACTCATGTACTCCCTGTTCACCCATGACTGCGTGGCCATGCACGCCTCCAACTCAATCATCAAGTTTGCACATGACACTACAGTGGTTGGCTTGATTACCAACAATGACGAGACGACCTACAGAGAGGAGGTGAGGGCCCTCAGAGTGTGGTGTCAGGAAAATAACCTCACACTCAACGTCACCAAAACAAAGGAGATGATTGTGGAGTTCAGGAAAAAGCAGAGGGAGCACCCCCCCTATCCACATTGACGGGACAGTAGTGGAGAAGGTGGAAAGTTCCTCGGTGTACACATCACGGACAAACTGAAAGGGTCCACCCACACAGACAGCATGGTGAAGAAGGCGCAACAGCACCTCTTCATCCTCAGGAGGCTGAAGAAATTTGGATTGTCACCGAAAACACTCACAAACTTTTACAGATGCACAATCGAGAGCATCCTGTCGGGCTGTATCACAGCCTGGTTCAGCAACTGCTCTGCCCACAACCGTAAGGCTCTCCAGAGGGTAGTGAGGTCTGAACAAGGCATCACCGGGGGCAAACTACCTGCCCTCTAGGACACCTACATCACCCGATGTCACAGGAAGGCCAAAAAGATCAAGGACAATAACCTCCCGAGCCACTGCCTATTCACCCCGCTATCATCCAGGAGGCGAGGTCAGTACAGGTGCATCAAAGCTGGGACCGAGAGACTGAAAAACAGCTTCTTTCTCAAGGGCATCAGACTGTTAAACAGCCATCACTAACATTGAGTGGCTGCTGCCAACATTACAGACTCAAATCTCTAGCCACTTTAACCTGTTAGGGTATAGGGGGCAGTATTGAGAATTTTTTGAAAAAATATGTGCCCATTTTAACTGCCTATTACACCAACTCAGAAGCTAGAATATGCATATTATTGTTCAGGTTTGGATAGAAAACACCCTAAAGTTTCTAAAACTGTTTGAATGGTGTCTGTGAGTATAACAGAACTCATTTGGCAGGCAAAACCCTGAGACAGATTCTGACAGGAAGTGGATACCTGATGTGTTGAATTGACTTTAAGCCTATACCATTGAAAAACAAAGGGGGTGAGGAATGTTTTGGCACTTCCTATTGCTTCCACAAGATGTCCCCAGCCTTTACAAAGTGTTTTGAGTCTTCTACAGTGAGATCTGACTGAAGAAGAGCTTTGGAACGGCGATGGCCCATTAGACACCTTGCGCGCGAGTTGATGGTGGGTACTCTCATTCCGAAACGTTTTAAAAGAGAACCCAATGGTCCGCCTTGAATTTTATTCATGTTCTGGTTAAAAAAGGCCCTAATGATTTATGCGATACAACGTTTGACATGTTTGAACGAACGTCAATATATTTTTTCCGTTCGTGATGTGAAGTGAAGTCCGGCTGGCTTAGATCATGTGCTACAACACGGAGGTTTTTGGACATAAATTATGAGCTTTTTTGAACAAAACTACATTCGTTATGGACCTGGGATTCTTTGGAAGTGACATCTGATGAAGAGAATCAAAGGTAATGGATTATTTACATAGTATTTTCGATTTTAGATCTCTCCGACATGGCGGTTAGTCTGTATCGCAATGCGTATTTTTCTGGCGCAGTGCTCAGATTATTGCAAAGTGTGATTGCCCAGTAAGGTTAATTTTAAATCTGGCAAGTCCATTGCGTTCAAGAGATGTAAATCTATAATTCTTTGAATGACAATATAATATTTTACCAATGTTTTCTAATATTAATTAATTATTTTGTTGTCATGACTTGACTGCCGGTATTGGAGGGAAACGATTTCCTGAACATCAACGCCATAGTAAAACGCTGTTTTTAGATATAAATATGAACTTGATAGAACTAAAAATGCATGCATTGTCTAACATAATGTCCTAGGAGTGTCATCTGATGGAGATTGTAAAAGGTTAGTGCATAATTTTAGCTGATTTTATGGTTTTGGTGACGCCTGTCTTTGAATCGACAATACACTACACACAGCTATTGTCAATGTACTCTCCTAACATAACCTAACTTTATGCTTTCCCCGTAAAACCTTTTTGAAATCGGAAAATGTGGTTAGATTAAGGAGATGTTTATCTTTCAAAGGCTGTAAGTTAGTTGTATGTTTGAGAAATTTGAATTTTGACATTTATTTGGTTTCAAATTTGCCGCTCTTGAAATGCACCTGCTGTTGACAGGGTGCGCCACGGGGGGCACGCTAACGTCCCACATAGCCCCAAGAAGTTAACATCCTCCGATCTTATGGGAAGGCTTTCCACTAGATGTTGCAACATTACTGCAGGGACTTGCTTCCATTCAGCCACAAGAGCATTAGTGAGGTCGGGGACTGATGTTGGTCGATTAGCCCTGGCTCGCAGTAGGTGTTCCAATTCATCCTACAGGTGACCGATGGGGTTGATGTCAGGGCTCTGTGCAGGCCAGCCAAGTTCTTCCACACCGATCTCAACAAATCATTTCTATAAGGACCTCACTTTGTGCATGGGGTCAATGTAATGCTGAAACAGGAAAGGGCCTTCCCCAAACTGTTGCCATGGAGGTGTTAAAATAATGTTTGAGACTATAACACAATTGATATGGTAGGAGAAGATCCAAAGAAAAAAACAACCATAAATATTATTTTGAGAGCCCTTACAATGGAAAGCATAGGGGCATATGCAACTCCAGCTCCCAGATTGCAATTCCTATGGCTTCCACTGGATATCAACAGTCTTTGTTCAAGGTTTCAGGCTTGTAACTTGAATAATGAAGAATAAATATGAGTTTAAGTACGATGACACCAGTTTGGAAATCCTTGTTTGAGCGTACGACGAAGAGGACGTGCACCTGCTAATTTTGCTTTCCTATTGAACATACTTCTTGAAATATTGTAGTTTAATTACATTTAAGGGTACCTGAGGATTAAATAGAAATTTATTTGGGCTTGCTGAAATAAAGTTTAGGTGTAGTTTTTCAGATTCCTTTCTCTGCATGTTGAACAAGTGGATTACTCAAATCGGTTGCACCAACTAAATGGACTTTTTGGAATATAAAGTAGGATTTTATCTAACAAAACCACACTACTTGTTGTAGCTGGGACCCTTTGGATTGCAAATCAGAGGAAGATTTTCAAAAAGTAAGTGAATATTTAATCGCTATTTGTGAATTTATGAAACCTGTGCTTGTTGAAAAATATTTTGATGTGGGGCACCGTCCTCAAACAATCGCATGGCATGCTTTCGATGTAAAGCCTATTGTAAATCGGACAATTGAGTTAGATTAACAAGAATTTAAGCTTTTAACCGATATAAGACACTTGTATGTACCTAAATGTCTAATTTCCATAATTTTTAAGATTATTTATTTGAATTGCGCGCCCTTCCATTTTCACTGGAAGTTGTCGACAGGTGTCTCGCTGGTGGAACGCCTAGCCCTAAATATATTGAATTGAAATTGTTTCATCGTTCTGTACTATGAAAATACGAAAATCACGTCGAGACACACATTTTTTAAGTTTTGAAATCAGTGGAATTAGAGTATGATAGCTAAAGAGATGGAGAAAACAACTGTTTCCGTGTTACATCTTCAAACTAAGGGCAACCGTGGTATGGCATTCCTGACAGGGAGACATGTTGATGTATGCAGGTAGGATAGTCTAGTGTTAGCTAGCTACATTTTCATATATTACACATTTCTAATTTTGACAGAAAGTGGTTTCATTTCAAGCTAAAGTGTACTGTTAGCTAGCTAGCTAACTAACGCTGGCTGACTCCCTAGCTAACATTATTTGTTTCCCAGAGCCATTTGATTTTCTAGTTAAAGTCTAATTTTAGCTAGCTAACATTGTACCTGGTTGATTAGCTCCCAACACTGTGGTATTGATGCCACTTTGTTCATTGTTGTTTAGCTGGCAGGCTCGTTAGCTAACGTTACAGGACGTGTGTGAGCTTAAACATTGTTTACCAAGTTAAGTTAATTGTATAACTAGCTAGCTAGCTAGCTATATATCTTAAGTAAAATTGTAATGTTAGCTAGCTAGCTAACGTTAACTGGCTGGCTCCATAGTGGACATTATTATTTGTTTCCCAGAGCTGGTTGCTTTTCTAGATAGAGCCTAATATTAGGCAGTGTTGGCACTTTCTTCATTGTTGTTTAACCTGTTGGGAATAGGGGGCAGTATTTGCACGGCCGGATAAAAAACGTACCTGATTTAATCTGGTTACTACTCCTGCCCAGTAACTAGAATATGCATATAATTGTTTGATTTGGATAGAAAACAGCCTAAAGTTTCTAAAACTGTTTGAATGGTGTCTGTGAGTATAACAGAACTCATTTGTCAGGCCAAAACCTGAGAAGATTCCAAACAGGAAGCGCTCTCTCTGACTATTTATTGGCTTCTTGATCATCTCTATCCAAAACAGGGGATCTCTGGCATAACGTGACATTTTCTAATGCTCCCATAGGCTCTCAGAAGGTGCCAGAACGATGAATGGTGACTTTGCAGGCCATGGCTGAAAAACAGTAGCGCATTTGGATAGTGGTCGATCTGAGGACAATGAGACTGGAGGCGCGTGCACGAGCCGACACCATGTTTACTTTCTCTCTCTTTGAACGAAAACAACGACTCCCGGTCGGAATATTATAGCTTTTTTACGAGAAAAATCGCATAAAAATTTATTTTAAACAGCGTTTGACATGCTTCGAAGTACAGTAATGGAGTATTTTGACATTTTTGGTCACGAAACGCGTCGGGCGCGTCACCCTTCTTTACCCTTCGGATAGTGTCTTGAACGCACGAACAAAACGCCGCTATTTGGATATAACTATGGATTATTTGGAACCAAACCAACATTTGTTATTGAAGTAGAAGTCCTGGGAGTGCATTCTGACGAAGAACAGCAAAGGTAATGGTAAATCGGAGTTTGGTGAGTACCACACTTGGTGGGTGTCAAAATAGCTAGCCTGTGATGGCCGGGCTATCTACTCAGAATATTGCAAAATGTGCTTTCACCGAAAAGCTATTTTAAAATCGGACATAGCGAGTGCATAGAGGAGTTCTGTATCTATAATTCTTAAAATAATTGTTATGTTTTTTGTGAACGTTTATCGTGAGTAATTTAGTAAATTCACCGGAAGTGTTCGGTGGGAATGCTAGTCACATGCTAGTCACATGCTAATGTAAAAAGCTGGTTTTTGATATAAATATGAACTTGATTGAACAAAACATGCATGTATTGTATAACATAATGTCCTAGGATTGTCATCTGATGAAGATCATCAAAGGTTAGTGCTGCATTTAGCTGTGGTTTGTGTTTATGTGACATTATATGCTAGCTTGAAAAATGGGTGTCTGATTATTTCTGGCTGACATAATCTAGTGTTTTGCTTTCGTTGTAAAGCCTTTTTGAAATCGGACAGTGTGGTTAGATTAAGGAGAGTCTTGTCTTTAAAATGGTGTAAAATAGTCATGTTTGAGAAATTGAAGTAATAGCGTTTCTAAGGTATTTGAATATCGCGCCACGGGATTACACTGGCTGTTGAGTAAGCGTCTCACCTAGCCCATAGAGGTTAACTAGCTAACGTTAGCTGCTGGCTCGTTTGCTAACATTACTTGACGTGTGTACAACACCAGTTGAATATGGCCGGTGGCAGTAAACGTCTGTAAAAAAGTGTAATGAAATTGCTGCCAGCAGAGCTGGTTAGGCTGTTTTCATGTTATCCAGAGGTAAACAAATCATCGGCCAGAGCATCAAGTATGTGCTCCGAGAGCGAAACAAGATGGGTGGGTCTAAAGCTTATTAAGAGGGTGTGAACGATGCTGAATCGGTGTAGACAAAGAAGAGCTCTTCACTAGAAACCATAAACATTCAAAGGCGATTTTCTCAAAAGTGAGTTCTCAAGTTGATCAACTTTCAAAGCAGAATGACCTTCCCATTGTTCCTCAAATGTAGTGTATGATATACCATTTTGTAGCTCTGAGTCTCTACTTTTATCCAATGTAAAAAGCACCATTTTACATTTTGCTACATAAGACCGAATCCAGGTTGTGAGTCACAATTTAGAACGAATTTAGTCAAGGAGCAGAAGGGACATTTTCGCTCATCCTCAACTACTGAGGTAACCTTTAATATGGGTCTTAAACATGTGATGTAGTCTATTTGATGTGTGTATATTTGTGATATGTTGCACATCAAATCAATTGCATGTGCTCTATTACTCTGAATTTGATCTCAATTGATAATATCGGAAGAAAAAGTACAACAAATTAAAGATCTGTGCTGCCCTCTGAATGACTATCTCAATCCAAAGTGGCCCCCTTTCAACAAATTGTGAGTAACACTGATGTAGGGAATAGGGTGCCATTTAGGACACATCCCAGTCCCTCTGCTGCATCCATGCCTCCTTACTGCTTCCTGTATTTAGTTGTTCTGATGTATTTGAGTATCCTATGTTTTTGAAGCTTTTGTTTAAATGTAACTGTGCATTTTGCATAATTCAGTCTCGTGGACTGCAAGCATGAATGAAATAAATTGGCTGTTTTCACAAGGAGGATGTGAGTCGAAAATGGTGTAGCAATGGAACAAATCGAAGCAGATTGTATATACTATGACACGTTAATGAATTCTGAAGTCCTTGTTCTCATGCCGATCGTGAGAAAAACAAAAAAAACAATTGTATCATCTGAAAATGATGTGATAATGTATTTTATACTCTGTTGACTGCATGCCTTCTAAGAGGGAAACAACTCTCATCCCCTCACTGGACCATGAGTGAGATACAGCCACAGATCTGGAAAGACATACATATGATATTGTTTCCCAAATAATTTCATGCCACATTAGGGGTAATACCGGATATAAAATTGAATGGACACAGTGAGTCAGATGAGTATACATTCTAGCACTGATTTCCCACATCAGTGTTTCACATTAGCAATCAGTTCACTCTGTGGTATTTTGTAATATGAAATGATCCCCATAACTCAGAATAAATACAAATGGTTGAGTTTATAAAATCTGTCCTTGGCATCCCATATTTTTCAGGTAGTTAGCACTGAGAAGGTGAAGTAACTTTGCTGAAGGATGCTGGGCTAGTGACATTTGCAAAATCATCCTCATCTCCCACGATTACACTCACCTCCAGGACAAGAAAGATAAGAAAGCTGATAAAATTCTAGTCATGCTGTCTTATTGCTGCTACAATTAGTGATTTATAACTTCAACATTACCTTGAAGACTACATCTCCTCAATGGCATCTATTCTCTAGTTCCATTATGTCCTCTTGCTATTTTTCTGTTGCCATGGTCATACACATCCTTCAATATTACCCTTACATTCACATTTGACATTTTGCAAATTTAGCACAAGAATATCCAGAGTGACTCATTCCCTTACAACTACATTTCCACAATGGCATCCATTGTCTACTACTTATGTCCTTTTGCTATTTTTCTGTTGCCATGATCATACTTTATCCCTCCTTCAATTCAACCTATTCTCTGCTACTTTATTTAGCAGATACAGTGCCTTGTAAAGTATTCACCCCCAATAGCGTTTTTCCTATTTTGTTGCATTACAACCTGTAATTGAAATAGATTTTTATTTGGAGTTCATGTAATGGACATACACAAAATATTCAAAAATGGTGAAGTGAAATGAAAAAAATGACTTCTTGCAAACAATTCAAAATGTAAAACTGAAAAGTGGTGCGTGCATATGTAGTCACACCCTTTGCTATGAAGCCCCTAAATAAGATCTGGTGCAACCAATTACCTTCAGAAGTCACATAATGAATTTAAAAAAGTCAACTTGTCTGCAATCTAAGTGTCACATGATCTCAGTATATATACACCTGTTCTGAAAGGCTCCAGAGTCTGCAACACCACTAAGCAAGGGGCACCACCAAGCAAGCTCCACCATGAAGACCAAGGAGCTCTCCAAACAGGTCAGGGACAAAGCTGTGGAGAAGTACAGATCAGGGTTGGGATATAAAAAAATATCAGAAACTTTGAACATCCCACGGAGCACCAATAAATCCATTATTAAAAAATGGAAAGAATATGACACCACAACAAACCTGGCAAGAGAGGGCCACCCACCAAAACTCACAGAACAGGCATGGAGGGCATTAATCAGAGAGGCAACAAAGAGACGAAAGATAACCCTGAAGGAGCTGCAAAGCTCTACAGCGGAGATTGGAGTATCTGTCCATAGGACCACTTTAAGCCGTACACGCCAGAGAGCTGGGCTTTACGGAAGAGTGGCCAGAAAAAAGCCATTGCTTAAAGAAGAAGTTAACCTGTTAGGGTATAGGGGGCAGTATTTTCACGGCTGGATAAAAAAATGTACCCGATTTTAATCTGGTTACTAATCCTACCCAGTAACTAGAATATGCATATAATTATTATATATGGATAGAAAACACCCTAAAGTTTCTAAAACTGTTTGAATGGTGTCTGTGAGTATAACAGAACTCATTTGGCAGGCAAAACCCTGAGACAGATTCTGACAGGAAGTGGATACCTGATGTGTTGAATTGACTTTAAGCCTATGCCATTGAAAAACAAAGGGGCTGATGAATGTTTTGGCACTTCCTATGGCTTCCACTAGATGTCACCAGCCTTTACAAAGTGTTTTGAGTCTTATACTGTGAGATCTGACCGAATAAGAGACTTGGAACGGTGATGGCCGATTAGACCCCTGGCGCTCGAGTTGATGGTGGGTACTCTCGTTCCAAAAAGTTTTAAAAGAGATCCCAATCGTCCGCCTTGAATTTTATTCATGTTCTGGTTAAAAAAGGCCCTAATGATTTAAGCTATACAACGTTTGACATGTTTGAACGAACGTAAATATATTTTTTCCGTTCGTGAAGTGAAGTGAAGTCCGGCTGGCTTAGATCATGTGCTAACAACACGGAGCTTTTTGGACATAAATGATGAGCTTTTTTGAACAAAACTACATTCGTTATGGACCTGGGATTCCTTGGAAGTGACATCTGATGAAGAGAATCAAAGGTAATGGATTATTTACATAGTATTTTCGATTTTAGATCTCTCCAACATGGCGGTTAGTCTGTATCGCAATGCGTATTTTTCTGGGCGCAGTGCTCAGATTATTGCAAAGTGTGATTTCCCAGTAAGGTTAATTTTAAATCTGGCAAGTCGATTGCGTTCAAGAGATGTAAATCTATAATTCTTTGAATGACAATATAATATTTTACCAATGTTTTCTAATATTAATTAATTATTTTGTTGTCATGACTTGACTGCCGGTTATTGGAGGGAAACGATTTCCTGAACATCAACGCCATAGTAAAACGCTGTTTTTAGATATAAATATGAACTTGATAGAACTAAAAATGCATGCATTGTCTAACATAATGTCCTAGGAGTGTCATCTGATGGAGATTGTAAAAGGTTAGTGCATAATTTTTGCTGATTTTATGGTTTTGGTGACGCCTGTCTTTGAATCGACAATACATTACACACAGCTATTGTCAATGTACTCTCCTAACATAACCTAACTTTATGCTTTCGCCGTAAAACCTTTTTGAAATCGGACAACGTGGTTAGATTAACCTCTTATGGCTAGGGGGCAGTATTTTCACGGCTGGATAAAAAACGTACCCGATTTAATCTGATTATTAGTCCTGCCCAGAAACTAGAATATGCATATAATTATTACCTTTGGAGAGAAAACACACCAAAGTTTCTAAAACTGTTTGAATGGTGTCTGTGAGTATAACAGAACTCCTATGGCAGGCAAAAACCTGAGATGGTTCTGTTCAGGAAGTACCCTGTATGACCATTTATTTGCTTTCTTTGACATCTCTTCCAAAAACTAAGGATCTCTGCTGTTACGTGACACTTCCCACGTCTCCAATGGAGTCTCAGAGCCCGCGAAAAACAGGAATGACGTAATTCAAAGCCCTGGCTGAAACAAAGGAGAGCAAAAGCTAAGTGGTCACTCAGTGGACTAAGCCTTACGCTCGCGACCCGCCCCGCCCCCGGCTTTCGGTTTTTCCCTCAGTATACAGACAGGCAGATTCCCGGTCGGAATATTATCGCTTTTCTACGAGATAAATTGCATAAAAATTGGTTTTAAACAGCGGTTGACATGCTTCGAAGTACGGTAATGGAATATTTAGACATTTTTTGTCACATTCTGCGCCATGCTCGTGGCCGAGATTTAGCGTTGGGATAGTGTCTAGAACTCACGAACAAAACGTCTTGATGGAACATAACGATGGATTATTTGGGACCAAACCTACATTTGTTATTGAAGTAGAAGTCCTGGGACTGCATTCTGACGAAGAACAGGAAAGGTAAGAACATTTTTCTTATAGGAAATGTGATTTTGGTGAAGGCTAAACTGGGTGAGTGTCTAAATACCTAGCCCGTGATGGCTGGGCTATGTACTTAGATTATTGCAAAATGTGCTTCATCCGAAAAGCTATTTTAAAATCGGACATATCGAGTGCATAGAGGAGTTCTGTATCTATAATTCTTAAAATAATTGTTATACTTTTTGTGAACGTTTATCGTGAGTAATTTAGTAAAATCACCGGAAGTGTTCGGTGGGAATGCTAGTTCTGAACGTCACATGCTAATGTAAAAAGCTGTTTTTTGATATAAATATGAACTTGATTGAACAAAACATGCATGTATTGTATAACATAATGTCCTAGGTGTGTCATCTGATGAAGATCATAAAAGGTTAGTGCTGCATTTAGCTGTGGTTTGGGTTTATGTGACATGATATGCTAGCTTGAAAAATGGGTGTCTGATTATTTCTGGCTGGGTACTCTGCTGACATAATCTAATGTTTTGCTTTCGCTGTAAAGCCTTTTTGAAATCGGACAGTGGAGGGTCATTAGTGATTGGAGCTGGCGTGATTGGAGCCACCTGGGCTCAGGGTATAAAACTGCTCCACTAACCTCTCTCTCTCCCTGCTCCTCCTTTAGTTTCCACTCAGTCATGTTCACGCATCCATGCACCTTACATTATGACATTTCCACACCTCATTCCTTTTTCTTTGTTTAGAGTTAATAGTTTTGTTTTATAATAAAGAACCTTTTGAATTGGCCTATACCTGTTGTTGATGTCCCCTCATTTTTGCCACAGGCTATGAGCCGGCCTGTGACACTGAAAATACCCGACCTCTGAAGTAAGCTTCCAGAAAATAGGAACGGAAATGGCGCTACACCAAACTGGAAGTCTTCCGACTAGCTTGGAAAGACGGTACCGTGCAGTATTGAAGAGCCCTCACTGCTGCTCGATCCTATTTTTCCAACTTAATTGAGGAAAATTAGAACAATCCAAAATGTATTTTTGATACTGTCGCAAAGCTAACTAAAAAGCAGCATTCCTCAAGAGAGGATGGCTTTCACTTCAGCAGTGATAAATTCATGAACTTCTTTGATGAAAAGATCATGATCATTAGAAAGCAAATTACAGAATCTTTAAATCTGCGTATTCCTCCAAAGCTCAGTTGTCCTGAGTCTGCAAAACTCTGCCAGGACCTAGGATCAAGGGAGACACTTAAGTTTTTTTTAAACAATATCTCCTGACACATTGATGAAAATAGTATTGGCCTCGAAACCCTCAAGCTGGATACTGGACCCTATTCCAGCTAAACTACTGAAAGAGCTGCTTCCAGTGCTTGGCCCTCCTATGTTGAACATAATAAATGGCTCTCTATCCACTGGATGTGTAGCAAACTCACTAAAAGTGTCAGCAATAAGGCCTCTCTTGAAAAAGCCAAACCTTGATCGAGAAAATATAAAAACTATCAGCCTGTATGAATCTCCCTTTCCTCTCAATTTTTGGGGAAAAAGCTGTTGTGCAGCAACTCACTGCCTACCTGAAGACAAACATTGTATTTGAAACACTTAAGTCTGGTTTTATACCCCATAATAGCACTGAGACTGAACTTGTAAAGGTGGTAAATTACCTTTTAAACAGCGTTTGACATGATCGAAGTACGGTAATGGAATATTTTGAAATTTTTTGTAACAAAATGTGCTTGCGCGTCACCCTTCGGATACTGACCTGAACGCATGAACAAAACGGAGGAATTTGGATATAACTGTGGATTATTTCGAACAAAAACAACATTTGTTGTTGAAGTAGAAGTCCTGGGAGTGCATTCTGACGAAGAACAGCAAAGGTAATCCAATTTTTCTTATAGTAAATCTGAGTTTGGTGAGGGCCAAACTTGGTGGGTGTCAAATTAGCTAGCCGTGAAGGCCGGGCTATCTACCCAGGTTAGTGCTGCATTTAGCTGTGGTTTTGGTTTTTGTGACATATAAGCTTGCTTTGAAAATGGCTGTGTGATTATTTTTGGCAGGGTACTCTCCTGACATAATCTGAAGTTTTGCATTCGCAATAAAGGCTTTTTGAAATCGGACAGTGTGGTTAGATTAACGAGAGTCTTGTCTTTAAAATGGTGTAAAATAGTCATATGTTTGAGAAATTGAAGGTATAGCATTTATGAGGTATTTGTATTTCGCGCCACACGATTCCACTGGCTGTTGCCCAGGGAGGTTAATGGTGTCAGACTGAGGCTCTCCATCTGTCCTCGTGCTCCTAGACCTTAGTGCTGCTTTTGATACCATCGATCACCACATTCCTTTGCTGAGATCGGAAAACCAAATTGGTCGACATGGACAAGTTCTGGCCTGGTTTAGATCTTATCTGTCGGAAAGATACCGGTTTGCCTCTGTAGATGGTTTGTCTTCTGACAAAACAACTGTACATTTTGGTGTTCCTCAAGGCTTCGTTACAGGACCAATATTGTTTTCACTATATATTTTGCCTCTTGATGTCACTCGGAAACATAATGTTAACTTTCACTGCTATGCGGATGACACACAGCTGCACATTTCGATCAAACACGGTGAAGCCCCAAAATTGTCCTCCCTGGAATCCTGTGTTTCAGACATAAGGAAGTGGATGGCACCAAATGTTCTACTTTTAAGAGATGCTAGTTCAAGGTCCCAAGAAACAAAGATATATTCAATTGAATCTGACAATTCATCTTGATGGTTGTACAGTCGTCTCAAATTAACTGTGAAAGACCTCGGCACACCTCTGCACTCTGATCTCTCTTTTGACTAACATATCAAGACTGTTTCAAGGACAGCTTTTTTCCATCTATTGCAAAAATCTGAAACTTTCTGTCCAAAAATGATGCAGAAAAATGTTTCCATGCTTGTGTCACTTCTAGGTTAGACTACTGCGATGCTCTACTTTCCGGCTACCCGGATAAAGCACTAAATAAACTTCAGGTAGTGCTAAACACGTCTGCTAGAATCTTGACTAGAACCCCCAAAAAATATCATATTACTCCAGTGCTAGCCTCTCTACACTGGCTTCCTGTTAAGGCAAGGGCTAATTTCAAGGTTTTATTGCTAACCTACAAAGCATTACATGGGCTTGCTCCTACCCATCTTTCTGATTTGGTCCTGCCATACATACCTACACGTATGCTACGGTCACAAGACGGAGGCCTCCTTACTGTCCCTAGAATTTCTAAGCAAACAGCTGGAGGCAGAGCTTTCTCCTATAGAGCTCAATTTTTATTGAATGGTCTGCTTATCCATGTGAGAGACGCAGACTCGGTCTCGACCTTTAATAAGTCTTTATTGAAGACTCATCTCTTCAGTAGATCCTATGATTGAGTGTAGTCTGGCCCAGGAGTGTGAAGGTGAACGGAGAGGCACTGGAGCAACGAACCGCCTTTGCTGTCTCTGCTTGGACGGCTCCCCTCTCTCTACTGAGATTCTCTGCCTCAAACTCTATTACAGGGGCTGAGTCACTGGCTTACTGGTGCTCTTCCATGCCATCCATAGGAGGGGTGTGTTACTTGAGTGGGTTCAGTCACTGACGTAATCTTCCTGTCCGGGTTGGCGCCACCCCTTGGGTTTATGCCGTGGGGGAGATCTTCGTGGACTATACTCGACCTTGTCTCAGAATGGTAAGTTGGTGGTTGAAGATATCCCTCTAATGGTATGGGGGCTGTGCTTTGGCAAAGTGGGTGGGGTTATATCCTGCCTTGTTTGGCCCTGTCCGGTGGTATTGTCAGACGGGGCCACAGTGTCTCCTGTCCCCTCCTGTCTCAGCCTCCAGTATTAATGCTGCAATAGTTTGTGTCGGGGGGCTAGGGTCAGTCTGTTATATCTGGAGTATTTCTCCTGTGTGAATTTAAATATGCTCTCTCTAATTCTCTCTTTTTCTCTCTTTCTTTCTCTCTCTCTCTATCTAGGAGTACCTGAGCCCAAGGACCATGCCTCTGGACTACTTGGCCTGATGACTCTTGCTGTCCCCAGTCCACTGAGTCGTTCTGCTGCTCTAGTTTAAACTGTTCTGCCTGCGGCTATGGAACGCTGACCTGTTCACCGGACGTGCTACCTGACCAAGGCCTGCTGTTTTCAACTCTATAGAGACAGCAGGAGCGGTAGAGATACTCTGAATGATCGGCTATGAAAAGCCAAATGACATTTACTCCTGTTGCACTCTCTACAACCACTGTGATTATTATTTGACCCTGCTGGTCATCTATGAACATCTTGGCCATGTTCTGTTATAATCTCCACCCGGCACAGCCAGAAGAGGACTGGGCACCCCTCATAGCCTGGTTCCTCTCTAGGTTTCTTCCTAGGTCATGGCCTTTCTTGGGTGTTTTTCCTAGCCACCATGTTTCTACACCTGCATTGTTTGGAGTTTTAGGCTGGGTTTCTGTACAGCACTTTGTGACATCAGCTGATGTAAGAAGGGCTTTATAAATAAATGTGATTGATTGATGGCGCTAAATACAGGGAAATTCTTGAGGGAAACTTGTTTGTCTTCCAGAGATTTGAGACTGGGACGGAGGTTCACCTTCCAGCAGGACTATGACCCTAAGCATACTGCTAAAGCATCACTCGAGTGGTTTAAAGGGAAACATCTACCTGTCTTGGAATGGCCTAGTCAAAGCCCAGACCTCAATCCAATTGATAATCTGTGGTATGACTTAAAGATTGCTGTACACCAAAACGAGCAGTTTTTTCTTGAAGAATGGGCAAAAATCCCAGTGGCTAGACGTGCCAAGCTTATAGAGACATATCCCAAGAGACTTGCAGCTGTAAGTGCTGCAAAAGGTGGCTCTACAAAGTTTTGAATTTGGGGGGGTGAATAGTTATGCACGCTCAAGATTTCAGTTTTTTGTCTTATTTTTTGTTTGTTTCACAATATTGTTTGCATCAAATTGTTTGCATCTTCAAAGTGGTAGGCATGTGGTGTAAATCAAATGATACAAATCCCCCAAAAATCTATTTTAATTCCGGGTTGTAAGGCAACAAAATATGAAAAATGCTAAGGGGGTGAATATTTTCGCAAGGCACTGTAGCTAGCAGCAGAGAGTAGCATATAAAACTACTTTCAGAACAACTCTATTTCCACAACGTACCTTTCCACTTTCCTGTCTGACTAGCAGTGACAATAGACTGCCAATCTTGTCTCACCCATTAAGAAGAGGGTTGCAAATTTCCTCGCTATGGGCTGCCAGCATTCTGCTCTTAGTATTTTCTTTGAGAAGTCATATACAGATAAATCAAATCAGGAAGTATCAAACTACACTGTTCTTTCACACTGGCTGCTCTGACAATGCAGGAGACAAGCTAGGCAAGAGTGTGCACGGCATGTCTACTAGTGGAACAGAAGGTGGCTATGAAAGAGACGTCCCTTGCACTGCATATATAGAGAGAGCGAGAGCATAAAGAAGAAACATGTGGAGCGACTAAAAAATAGATAGAGGCTGGGTTTTGCGTTGGATGAGACCTCAGAGATACCCAGTGCCTTTTTTGTATTATGTTGACAGATGGCATTTCAGCCAGCCTGAAAAAACAACTTTTGTTATTTGTTTTACATAGGTACAGTGCTTTCAGAAAATATTCAGAACCCTTGACTTGTTTCACATTTTCATACATTACAGCCTTATTCTAAAATGGATTAAATCAAAAAATGTCCTTAGCAATCTACACACAGTAGCCCATAATGACGAATTGAAAACATGTTTTTAGAATGTTTGCAAATGTATTGAAAATAAAAAACTGAAATACGTAAATATTCATACCCTTTGCTATGAGACTCGAAATTTACATCAGGTGCATCCTGTTTCTGTCAATCGTCATTGAAATGTTTCTACAACTTGATTGGAGTCCACCAATGGTACATTCAGTTGATTGGACATGATTTGGAAAGGCACACACCTGTCTTTATGGTCCCACAGCTGATGTTGCATGTCAGAGCAAAAACCAAGCCATGAGGTTGAAGGAATTGTCCATAGAGCTCCGAGACAGGATTGTGACGAGGCACAGATCTGGGGAAAGATACCAAAACAATTCTGCAGCATTGAAGGTCCCCAAGAACATTATTCTTAAATGGAAGAAGTTTGGAACCATCAAGGCTCTTCCTACAGCTGGCCACCCGGCCAAAATAAGCAATCGAGGGAGAAAGGCCTTGGTGAAGGAGGTGACAAAGAACCAGAGGGTCAGTCTGACAGAGCTCTAGGGTTCCTCTGCGGAGATGGGAGAGCCTTCCATAAGGGCTAATCTTGGTCTAATGAAACCAAGATTGAACTCTTTGGTCTGAATTCCAAGTGTCACGTCTGGAGGAAACCTGGCACCATCCCTACGGTGAAGCATGGTGGTGGCAGCATCATGCTGTGGGGATGTTTTTCAGTGGCAGGGACTGGGAGACTAGTCAGGATCGAGCGAAAGATGAACGGCACAAAGTACAGAGAGATCCTTGAGAGCCCTCAGGACCTCAGACTGGGGCAAAGGTTCACCTTCCAAAAGGACAATGACCCTAAGCACACAGCCAAGACAATGCAGGAGTGGCTTCGGGATAAGTCTCTGAATGTTCTTGAGTGGCCTTGCCAGAGCCCAGACTTGAACACGATGGAACATCTCTAAACAGACCTTAAAAAAGCTGTGCAGCAATGCTCCCCATCCAACCAGACAGAGATTGAGGATCTGCAGAGAATAATGGGAGACACTCCCCAAATACAGGTGTTCCAAGCTTGTAGCATCTTACCCAAAAGACTCACGGCTGTAATCGCTGACAAAGGTGCTTCAACAAAGTGCTGAGTAAAGGGTCTGAATGCTTATGGAAATGTGACATTTCAGTTTTTTTGTAATAACAGCTGGAATTTCTAAAAACCTGTTTTTGCTCTATCATTATGAGGTATTGTGTGTAGATTGATGAGGATTTTTTTTTAAAATACATTTTAGAATAAGGCTGTAACCTAACAAAATGTGAAAAAAGTCAAGGGGTCTGAATACTTTCCAAAAGCACTGTACCTATGTAAATCAAAATGACAAAACTATTGTTTTTTTCATGCTGGCTGAAATGCCATCCTTCCACATAATAAAACAAATAGGTACAAATATTTTGTTTTACCAAGATCTGGAAGAGATGTGTTGTTGATCCATGTTCATGTGTAACCTAATACTGTGTAATACATGTAAAAAATATTATAGCCCATTTTTGTCAAAAAGTACACCTGGCCCACGCCAGAACAGCCCACAGTGCAGGTGCCTATCTTCTGTTTTTGTAGCCTAAAACAAAGTACACCAATAGCCTTACATTAATTTGCTCGTTCCAACAATTCGGTGCCTTTTGAGAAGTGTTACCTGGTCCAAAAAACATTTGATTTCACCTCATTTTAACATTCTGTCATAAAGAGCACATAATCACCTTCACAAAAACATGTTTTGCCACCATGAATTTAATTTTTAAAAAGACCAAAGTGCCAAATAAAGTAACAGGGTTCACAACAGTGTTGATGATTTCATCTTAAATCAATCATAAATCCCCTTGTGACAGAGGGAATGTAAACTTGTGGTGTGCAACAAGTTGGGGCAATCGAATGCAAGCTTCAAACATTTTTAAATTGTTAAAACATTTATAGCCTGTCTATCTATAGGCAACAGGGTTGACATGTTATGCTCAACTCGCTCAGTGTTCCACCAGAAATGCCCAAAAATAGTAGAAGCAGCGCATCTGCTTTTACATCATGATTTGACCATTAGATGTTCTTTTGTTTCTTAAATATATATATTGTTAAGTTATGGTTTTACCATATTAATACAAGATTTCAGTTCACATAACAGGGTTGAGCTTAAAATGAAGGACAGCTAATTACATAAATTAAATAAATAATAATCTTCAGAAGTGACTTTGTCAAAGCAGCAAAAATAACTACAGCTCAACAATGATGGTGAAAACTCAGAAATGTTGGGGTTCAGAGGGTTAAAATATTCCTAGAAGTCACAGAGGGTGCAAGGAGGTGCACTTTATTCATATTGAAAATCAGATTTATTGAATTCCCCCTGTGGTCTATGTTAATAGGGACTTTTTTTATGACAGGCTTTTCAAATTCCATAAGGACACATGCTTAAAATATCAAAGGGACGCAAAAGGCACTCTTTTTTTGGAACAACACAATTATTGCCTATTGTGCCATAGTTTTCTGTCAAATGTGTTTCCCTGATTATGGGTGAATCCTATATTAACCACAGAAGGTTCTCAGGTGTTGTCGAATCCTGGATGTCTGTCACTGGCTTAGAGACCGACCCTAGAGGGACCTCCCAAATGGTGTGTGTGTGTGTGTGTGTGTGTGTGTGTGTGTGTGTGTGTGTGTGTGTGTGTGTGTGTGTGTGTGTGTGTGTGTGTGTGTGTGTGTGTGTGTGTGTGTGTGTGGCACAGACTATGCCTGCTGGGAGGGTTAAGGCTCCTCGCTCCTACACCAGATGCTTTCTCTGGCTGAGGAATATTCCACCAGTACTACTGGCATAACTCAGGCTTTTATATTTTGATATGTTGCACATTATCATTCACAGCCTCGATTCTTAGAGCCTTCAGAGAGATAGGGAGAGTTTGCCCCATACTGTCAGATAGCTAATAAACTACTGCTATAGATTTGTCTGTGAAGAAAATGGCACAACATTATTGTTCAAGTACATTAAGAGTAAGACAGCTCCAGAGTTGTGTCCTCGGCTATAAAAACGTTGCTTGCAGACAGAGTTCACCTCTGGTCCTTAAGCCACTGCAACCCTCCAAGCAGCATGAGACTTAATACATAGGTTCAGTCCCAAATGGTACAGTTTTCCCTACATAGTGCACTACTTTTGACCAGAACCCTATGGAAAGTAGTGGACTAGTAATGTGGGTGTCATTTGCAACAAAGCCACAGTCACCAAAGTCCCATCCAACTGGGAACAGTCACAGTCATTACCAATGTGGTAGCCCTATACAATGTGTAAAAAAACTGCTAGTGCCTCTCCAATTACATAAGTAAATGAAACATCCAAATATTTATCAACAGAGAGCATTCTTGTTAATTAGCAGATACAAGTGTTTATTTTATCATTTGGACTGCCTGCTAGTCATGGCGAGACATCTCTTTCAGAGATGGTGCCAAGTAATGGCTGCTTTTTTCCATATTAAACAGGAGAAAAAGACTGAACATCAAACAATGACGCTAAAGTAATGAAGACAGCTATGTCACTGCAAAGCAACCCAGACTTGTTCTCCCATCTATTTCACTGACTGTGTTCCGAATGGTACTCTATTCCCTACATAAAATGCTACTTTTAACGAGGTCCCATAGAGCTCTGGTCAAAAGTAGTGCACTATGTACGGAATAGTCATTTGGGACGTAACCACTGTCTGAGAACTGTCTGGTTTCACAATGTTTCAATATGTGAAGTTTCTTATGAAAAAATTGTCTGAATGATTCTGCATTATCTTGATTATCTTGATTTTGTGTAATATACACTACCGTTCAAAAGTTCAGACGCCTCACAAGTCCTCAACTGGCAGCTTCATTAAATAGTACCCGCAAAACACCAGTCTCAACATCAACAGTGAAGGGGCGACTCCGGGATGCTGGCCTTCTAGGCAGAGTTGCAAAGAAAAAGCCATATCTAAGACTGGCCAATAAAAATTAAATCTTAAGATGGGCAAAAGAACACAGACACTGGATAGAGGACCTCTGCCTAGAAGGCCAAAATCCCGGAGTCGCCTCTTCACTAATGATGTTGAGACTGGTGTTTTGCGGGTACTATTTAATGAAGCTGTCAGTTGAGGACTTGTGAGGTGTCTGACTCTCAAACTAGACACACTAATGTACTTGTCCTCATGCTCCGTGGTGCACCGGGGCCTCCCAGTCCTCTTTCAATTCTGGTTAGAGCCAGTTTGTGCTGTTCTGTGAAGGGGAGTAGTAAACAGCGTTGTACGAGATCTTCAGTATCTTGGAAATTTCTCGCATGGATTAGCCTTCATTTCTCAGAAGAAGAATAGAATGACGAGTTTCAGAAGAAAGTTATTTGTTTCTTGCCATTTTGAGTCTGTAATCGAACCCACAAATGCCGATTCTCCAGATACTCAACTAGTCTGAAGAAGGCCAGTTTTTTTGCTTCTTTAATGAGCATAACAGTTTTCAGCTGTGCTAACATAATTGCAAAATAGTTTTCTAATGATCAATTAGTCTTTTAAAATTATAAACTTGGATTCGCTAACACAACGTGCCATTGGAACACCGGAGTGATGGTTGCTGATAATGGGCCTCTTATGGAATATCTATATATGCGCACACAAAAAAATCAGCCGCTTCTAGCTACAATAGTCATTAACAACATTAACAATGTCTACACTGTATTTCCGATCAATTTGATGTTATTTTAAATGGACAAAAAAATGTGCTTTTCTTTCAAAAACAAGGACATTTCTAAGTGACCCAAAACTTTTGAATGGTAGTGTATATAGATTCAATTGAGTAAATGTTTATATTTTTTAAAACTTTAAACAAATCTGCAGGCCTAATATAGGCATTGTTCTCTCCCCTGACTTCATACAGAGAAAAGAGCACCTGTGGCAGCCAGACAACTAATACATGAGGAGTGTGCTGGAGATATACACTCATAGATCACTGCCCAAGCTACAGTTCCTTTCCTCGAAAAACAATAGTCAATTTCTGTTTTCCCTCCCTACTCCTCGTGTCACGTTTGCTTTATTTTTGTATACCAATCTTTATTGCCCCAGCCGGATGACTGGATTGTGGAGATCACGGCGGGTAATTCATCATAATGCGAGATGGCAACATAAGTGTCCTAGATGGCTGCTCATACATCATTGCCATGTTTGACTGTGGATGATTACATTTGAGGTTTGTCATCAGGTTCCAACAGACGGGGCGCAGAGGGCCAGTAGAGTTGAATGTGTACGGGCATATGTGTGTGTGTGTGTGTGTGTGTGTGTGTGTGTGTGTGTGTGTGTGTGTGTGTGTGTGTGTGTGGGCAAGTGTGTGTGGGCAAGTGTGCGTGCGAGCTTGCGTGCGTGCAAGCGTGCGTGTGTCATGTCCGAGGTGCGGTAGGTGTTGGTTTGTGTCTTATTGCAGGAGATCCAGCAGGGGACACTGGAGAGAGCAGGGTGGAGAGGAAGTATTGTTTTCCAACACATACAGTAATTGGAATATTGATGGGATTATTCACCCATAAATTTCCAGATTTTGATTAAATGTTGATTAGATGGATAACCTGTAATAGGCCATCCTGATAGTTATTAGGGTATTTTGGATACATTTTTATTCACATTGTAAACTAAAACATTTCTAAAGAACATGTATTAAAAGTATTGATAATGGAAATGCCCACACATATAATTGTATTTCCCAATAACAAGCAGTGCATAAGGTAGTTCCAAATGGGTAGAAAGAGGATCTGAAGGCTACCATGGACACGTCTAAAGTAAGCTGTATTTGTATCATTCATGCAGCAATCAAAAAGACACTGACGACACTCATGACACTGATTCTGCATGGTGCATCATTTTCACTAGAAGGACTGAGAGCTAGCTGGCTTAAATTTGACAGACTAATTATGTTTCTCTTGGCTCTCTTCCGGTGGAGACATCTCTCTGCCTGTCTTTTTATGGGTTATTGTTTGCTGATCTTTCTCGCAAACTCATTGACTATTCACAAATAATTGGTTTCCTTCTAAAGAAAATCCACAAATGTGACTTTGTTCAAAGAATTCACTGTGTGTGCAGACAGACTCACCCCTTTGTTCATTTGCAGAGAGCTAAGAAGACCTTCTCAGTGTGAGGGCACACTGAATGTCTAAACGTTTCTTCTCATTGCTACTAGTCTCGGAAGAGACCGAAAAGTCCCCAGAATTGAAAAAGTATCATGCAAATGATATCTGACACTCTCCAATGCTCTTTTCAAACGTCGGACATAAAGAACTCTGTCAGTTCGATCATTCAGGAAACGTAAAACAAAATATATATATATATAAATATTTATTTCTGAAGTTAAGCTGCCATCTTTATCCTCATTTACAGTGGCAGTTCTCAACAATGCTCTAACAAGCGCAATGGATGACATATTAAAAGTAACTGACTGGTTGTTTCTAATGAGCTGTCATAGAGCTTCCACTGTAATCCCCTCAGCACAGCCCTGTAGCACAGAGATTCTGCATTAACCTGTTGATGACAGGATTTAGGAGAGGTCACTGGGTGCTAATCCTGAATCCAAATATTACCCATCATGGCCTCATGTAAAAAGTGCCCTTGTTAGACCAGAAGAGGGTGGTGGGTGGAGCTATAGGAGGATGGGATCATTGTAATGGCTGGTATGGAATGATAATAATAATAATAATAATAGTAATAATGCATTTATTATCTATAGCTCTTTTCATTACAAACAAGAATCTCAAAGTCACGTTGAACAGAAAAACAATTGTAGGGATCTTGCAGTTCATGTATAATGATCTTCAACAGCTTCAGATGTCTTGAGGCAGTTCAGAAAGGAATATACGGAACGGTATCAAACCTTCAAGCTGCATACTGGACCCTATTCCAACTAAACTACTGAAAGAGCTGCTTTCTGTGCTTGGCCCTCCTATGTTGAACATAATAAACGGCTCTCTATCCACCGGATGTGTACCAAACTCACTAAAAGTGGCAGTAATAAAGCCTCTCTTGAAAAAGCCAAATCTTGACCCAGAAATTATAAAAAACTATCGGCCTATATCGAATCTTCCATTCCTATCAAACATTTTCGAAAAAGCTGTTGCGCAGCAACTCACTGCCTTCCTGAAGACAAACAATGTATACGAAACGCTTCAGTCTGGTTTTAGACCCCATCATAGCACTGAGACTGCACTTGTGAAGGTGGTAAATGAACCTTTTAATGACGTCAGAACGAGGCTCTGCATCTGTCCTCGTGCTCCTAGATCTTAGTGCTGCTTTTGATACCATCGATCACCACATTCTTTTGGAGAGATTGGAAACCCAAATTGGTCTACATGGACAAGTTCTGGCCTGGTTTAGATCTTATCTGTCAGAAAGATATCAGTTTGTCTCTGTGAATGGTTTGTTCTCTGACAAATCAACTGTAAATGTCTGTGTTCCTCAAGGTTCCGTTTTAGGACCACTATTGTTTTCACTATATATTTTACCTCTTGGGGATGTCATTCGAAAACATAATGTTAAATTTCATTGCTATGCGGATGACAAACAGCTGTACATTTCAATGAAACATGGTGAAGCCCCAAAATTTCCCTCGCTAGAACCCTGTGTTTCAGACATAAGGAGGTGGATGGCTGCAAACGTTCTACTTTTAAACTCGGACAAAACAGAGATGCTTGTTCTAGGTCCCAAGAAACAAAGAGATCTTCTGTTGAATCTGACAATTAATCTGGATGGTTGTACAGTCGTCTCAAATAAAACTGTGAAGGACCTCGGCGTTACTCTGGACCCTGATCTCTCTTTTGAAGAACATATCAAGACTGTTTCAAGGACAGCTTTTTTCCATCTACGTAACATTGCAAAAATCTGAAACTTTCTGTCCAAAAATGACGCAGAAAAATTAATCCTTGCCTTTGTTACTTCTAGGTTGGACTACTGCAATGCTCTACTTTCCGGCTACCTGGATAAAGCACTAAATAAACTTCAGTTAGTGCTAAATACGGCTGCTAGAATCCTGACTAGAACCAAAACATTTGATCATATTACTCCAGTGCTAGCCTCCCTACACTGGCTTCCTGTTAAGGCAAGGGCTGATTTCAAGGTTTTACTGCTAACCTACAAAGCATTACATGGGCTTGCTCCTACCTATCTTTCCGATTTGGTCCTGCCGTACATACCTACACGTACACTACGGTCACAAGATGCGGGCCTCCTAATTGTTCCTAGAATTTCTAAGCAAACAGCTGGAGGCAGGGCTTTCTCCTACAGAGCTCCATTTTTATGGAATAGTCTGCCTACCCATGTGAGAGACGCAGACTCAGTCTCAACCTTTAAGTCTTTACTGAAGACACATCTCTTCAGTAGGTCCTATGATTAAGTGTCGTCTGGCCCAGGGGTGTGAAGGTGAACGGAATGGCTGGAGCAACGAACCGCCCTTGCTGTCTCTGCCTGGCCGGTTTCCCCTCTTTCCACTGGGATTCTCTGCCTCTACCCCTATTACAGGGGCTGAGTCACTGGCTTACTGGCTTACTGATGTTCTTCCATGCCGTCCCTGGGAGGGGTTCGTCACTTGAGTGGGTTGAGTCACTTACGTGGTCTTCCTGTCTGGGTTGGCGCCCCCCCCCCCCCTTGGTTGTGCCGTGGCGGAGATCTTTGTGGGCTATACTCGGCCTTGTCCCGGGATGGTATGTTGGTGGTTGGAGATATCCCTCCAGTGGTGTGGGGGCTGTGCTTTGGAAACGTGGGTGGGGTTATATCCTGCCTGTTTGGCCCTGTCCGGGGGTTTCATCGGATGGGGCCACAGTGTCTCCTGACCCCTCCTGTCTCAGCCTCCAGTATTTATGCTGCAGAAGTTTATGTGTCGGGGGACTAGGGTCAGTCTGTCACATCTGGAGTATTTCTCTTGTCTTTTCCAGTGTCCTGTGTGAATTTAAATATGCTCTCTCTAATTATCTCTTTCTTTCTCTCTTTCTTTCTTTCTCTCGCTCTCTCGGAGGACCTGAACCCTAGGACCATGCCTCAGGACTACCTGGCTTGATGACTCCTTGCGGTCCCCAGTTCACCTGGCCGTGCTGCTGCTCCAGTTCCAACTGTTCTGCCTGCAGCTATGGAACCCTGACCTGTTCACCGGACGTGCTACCTGTCCCAGACCTGCTGTCCCAGACCTGCTGGAACCCTGACCTGTTCACTGTACGTGCTACCTGTCCCAGACCTGCTGTTTTCAACTCTCTAGAGACAGCAGGAGCGGTAGAGATACTCTCAAAGATCGGCTATGAAAAAGCCAACTGACACTTTCTCTTGTGTTACTGACTTGTTGCACCCTCGACAACTACTATGATTATTATTATTTGACCATGCTGGTCATTTATGAACATTTGAACATCTTGGCCATGTGCTGTTATAATCTCCACCCGGCACAGCAAGAAGAGGACTGGCCACCCCTCATAGCCTGGTTCCTCTCTAGGTTTCTTCCTAGGTTTTGGCCTTTCTAGGGAGTTTTTCCTAGCCACCGTGCTTCTACACCTGCATTGCTTGCTGTTTGGGGTTTTAGGCTGGGTTTCTGTAGAGCACTTTGAGACATCAGCTGATGTAAGAAGGGCTATATAAATACACTTGATTTGATTTAGAGATGTACACCACGTTTGACTCAATTCCATGAATTCCAGTACAGCCTTTACAATGAGCCTGTCCTCATACAGTTCCTCCCACCAGTCTCTTCTGATGTAGACCCATAGTAAAAAATAAGCACGGTTTTGAAGTGTTTTTTTTGTGCTCTCAAAATTTTTATTTTGGCAAAATTAGTGTTTACCGAGGGCAGTATTGTTGACATAAACTATGGCCTATCCATTGAGTTTCCATAAAGCAAATTGTCCAGTGTTAAGTCAACACTGAAAGAGTGGAACCATATACACACTGGAACCGGTGTTAAATTAAATCAACATAGTGTTATATCAACACTGACAGAGTGGGACAATATACAAACTGGAACCAATGTTAAATTAGCACACTGTTTAGTGTTAAACTTTATTCAAATATTTCCCAGAATGCCTTGCCTTTCAAGTGAATTGTAGAGTTACCACCCATGACTATATTTGTTAGTGACAGAGGTACAATTGTTGTGTTCATCAATTTCCAGTCTTTCAAGCTTCACCAAGTGAGATTCAGAGTGAATATGTTATCATAAATATATTTAATAGTGATGGTGAATCTAAGCTTCCTGACACGTTGAGGTTTTCCAGACAATTTTGTTGAAAATACATTCATTACTCAAGGCTTTGATCAACACAGTGTACTGGTTCTAAGTTTACAGGAATGAAGGGGGTAAGGGATTGAGTGGGAGCAGGGGGGTGGGGGTGGTATATCCATCGGCCTAAGCTGGTGTTGGAGAAGGAGCTATGTGGCGGCAAGGCTGGACGCTGGAAGACAGAGGGAACAGTGGGGCCCAGATCCACCTGGCCATGGAGAACTCACAGACAGTTGGTAGGTGTGTTCAGTGCCTAAATGGGGGCAGCTCTTTGTATATACCTTGTGGCATCTATAGATGGATTCCCTAGTGGGGAGGCAACTATGAACAGCCACCTGGGGAAAATCCTTCTGTTTGGAGTGTGTTCTCAGGGTCATGGTGATGGCTTGTTGGGGGAGATGTCCATGTCTGGTGTTGGCTATGTGGTTGCAGATTTGGAGTGCCTCTAGTGGGTCATTTGTGTTGGGTGGTTCTTGGCTATTCACTGGTCTAGACATGCCTCCCCACATACTGTCTGTTGAAAACCTGTACAGTCTTGGTGATGGAATGGGAGATGCTGGGAGGGGTGAAGGTGTTTCCGAGGGTCCGAGGAGTCTGGACTGAGGCTGGCTGGTTTGCTGCTGTGTGGGATCAGGGGCCGGGAGGGGTAAGGGGTGTGGATCTGAATCGCTACGGAGCAGGGTGGAGAAGTTAGGGGCAGTACGGAATATTCAGACCCCTTCCCCTTTTCCACATTTTGTTAAGTTACAGCCTTATTCTAAAATGTATTAAATCACATGTTTACCTCATCAGTACCCCATAATGACAAAGCAAAAACAGATTTAGACATTTTTGCAAATGTATTAAAAATAAAAAACAAATACCTTACTTACATATGTAATCAGACCCTTTGCTTTGAGACTTGAAATTGAGCTCAGGTGCATCCTGATCTTTCAACTTCATTGGAGTCCACCTGTGGTAAATTAAATTGATTGGAAATGATTTGGAAAGGCATACGCCTGTCTATATAAGGTTCCACAGTTGACAGGAATTGTCCGTAGAGCTCCGAGACAGATCTGGGGAAGGGTACCAAAAAATGTCTGCAGCATTGAAGGTCCCCAAGACAGAGTGGGCTTTATCATTCTTAAATGGAAGAAGTTTGGAACCACCAAGACTCTTCCTAGAGCTGGCCACCTGGCCAAACAGAGCAATTGTGGGAGAAGGGCCTTGATCAGGGATGTGATCAAGAACCAGATGGTCACATTGACAGAGCTCTAGAGTTCCTGTGTGGAGAATGGAGAATGTGGTGGAAATTCTAATCAAGTGGAAGAAACTCTTCAAACAATTAGTCTTTATTAAGAATTGCAATACTGAAACTGGTCAACCATACACTCTAAGGTGGGGTGGAAGACTGAGAGCTCAACAAATAATGTTGGGGCACAGCTTATATAGCCAACCTTACTTGCAAGCCCTTAACCAACAATGCAGTCAAGAAAAAGAGTTTTAGAAAATATTTACTAAATAAACAAAAATAAAAAATACAATAAAAAGAAAGACAAAATAACGGTAATACATGGGTTGCCGGGACCGAGTCAATGTGTGGGGGTATAGGTTAGTCAAGGTAATTTCTACATGTATAGTACCTTGCGAAAGTAATCACCCCCATTGGCATTTTTCCTATTTTGTTGCCTTACAACCTGGAATTAAAATAGATTTTTGGGGTGTTTGTATAATTTGATTTACACAACATGCCTACAGCTTTGATGATGCAAAATATGTTTTATTGTGAAACAAACAAAAATAAGACAAAAAAAATTGACTTGAGCGTGCATAACTATTCTATTGGATTGAGGTCTGGGCTTTGACAAGGCCATTCCAAGACATTTAAATGTTTCCCCTTAAACCTCTCGAGTGTTTCTTTAGCAGTATGCTTAGGGTCATAGTCCTCCTGGAAGGTAAACCTCCGTCCTAGTCTCAAATCTCTGGAAGACTGAAACAGGTTTCCCTCAAGAATTTCCCTGTATTTAGCTCCATCATTCCTTCAGATCTGACCAGTTTCCCAGTCCCTGCCATTGAAAAACATCCCCACAGCACGATGCTGCCACCACCATGCTTCACTGTGAGGATGGTGTTATCGGGGTGATGAAAGGTGTTGGGTTTGCACCAGACATAGCGTTTTCCTTGATGGTCAAAAAGCTACACTGACCAGAGTACCTTCTTCCATATGTTTGTGGAGTCTCCCACATGCCTTTTGGCAAACACCAAACCTGTTTGCTTATTTTTTTCTTTAATTAAGCATTGGCTTTTTTCTGGCCACTCTTCCGTAAAGCCCAGCTCTGTGGAGTGTAGGGCTTATCTGGCCCTATGGACAGACACTCCAATCTCCAATGCCCTCCTTGCCTGGGCTGTGAGTTTTGGTGGGCGGCCCTCTCTTGGAAGATTTGTTGTGGTGCCATATTATTTCCAGTTTTTAATAATGGATTTAATGGTGCTCTGTGGGATGTTCAAAGTTTCTGATATTTTTTTAGAACCCAACCCTGATCTGTACTTCTCCACAGCTTTGTCCCTGACCTGTTTGGAGAACCCCTTGGTCTTCATCGTGCTGCTTGCTTGGTGGGACCCCTTGCTTAGTGGTGTTGCAGTCTCTGGGGCCTTTCAGAACAGGTGTATGCTGAGATCATGTGACAATTAAATAAAGTCCACCTGTGTGCAATCTAACTAATTATGTGAATTCAGAATGTAATTGGTTGCACCAGATCTTAGTTAGGGACTTTATAGCAAATACATATGCACGTACCACTTTTCTGTTTTTAATTTATTTGAATTTTTTGAAACAAGTAATTTTTTTCATTTAACTTCACCAATTTGTACTAATTTGTGTATGTCCATCACATGAAATTTAAATTACAGGTTGTAATGAAACAAAATAGGAAAACGCCAAGGGGGATCAATAATTTTCCAAGGCACTGTAGGTAGGGGTAAAGTGACTATGCATAGATAATAAACAGTGAGTAGCAGCAATGTAAACAACCTCTCCTTCAACGTGATCAAGTCAAAGGAGATGATTGTGGACTACAAAAAAAAGACGCCCCCATTCTCATCGACGTGGCTGTAGAGAAGCAGGTTGAGAGCTTCAAGTTCCTTGGTGTCCACATCACCAACAAACTAACATAGTCCAAGCACACCATGACATTCGTGAAGTGGGCAAGACAAAACCTATTCCCCCATAGGAGACTGAAAAGATCTGACCTCAGATCCTCAAAAGGTTCTACAGCTGAACCATCACGAGCATCCTGACTGGTTGCATCACTGCCTGGTATGGCAACTACTTGGCCTCCGACCTCAAGAAACTACAGAGGGTAGTGCGAACGGCCCAGTACATCACTGGGGCCAAGCTTCCTGCCATCCAGGACCTCTATACCAGCCGGTGTCAGAGGAAGGCCCTGAAAATTGTCCAAGCCATGACTCCTGAACATCTAGTCAAATGGCAACCCAGACTATTCACATTGCCTCCCCCCCTCCACACCACTGCCACTCTCTGTTGTCATCTATGCATTGTCACTTTAACCTTTCTGGGAAGGGGGTTCCGCTAGCGGAACACCTGGCTTAGAGCCAGTGAAATTGCAGGGCGCCAAATTCAAACAACAGAAATCCCATAATTAAAATTCCTCAAACATACAAGTATTATACACTATTTTAAAGATAAACTTCTCTTTAATCCAACCACATTGTACGATTTCAAAAAGGCTTTACGGTGAAAACACACCATGCGATTATGTTAGGTCAGCGCCTAGCCACAAAAAACCATATAGCCATTTTCCAAAGAAGGAAAGGTGTCACAAAAGTCAGAAAAAGCATTAAAATGAACCACTAACCTTTGATGATCTTCATCTGTGGCACTCCCAGGACTCCATGTTAGACAATACATTTTTGTTGTGTTCGATAAAGTTAATCTTTATGTCCAAAAACCTCATTTGAAATTGCCGTGTAATGTTCAGAAATGCATTGTCTCAAACAAACATCCGATGAAAATGCAGAGTGCCACATCAAATTACAGAAATACTCATCATAAACATTGATATAAAATACAAGTGTTATACATACGATTCAAGATACACTTCTTGTTAATCCAGCCGCTGTGTCCGATTTCAAAAAAGCTTTACGGCTAACGCACACCATGCGATTATGTTAGGTCAGCGCCTAGCCACAAAAACCATACAGCCATTTTCCAACCAAGGAGAGGTGTCACAAAAGTCAGAAATCGCATTAAAATTAATCACTTACCTTTGATGATCTTCATCTGATGGCACTCCAAGGTCTCCATGTTAGACAACAAATGTTCATTTTGTTCAATAAAGTTAATCTTAATGTCCAAATACCTCCTTTCTGGCGCGGGCACTAAGTCCAGATGAAAAGTCAAAAAAGTTCCATTACAGTTTGTAGAAACATGTCAAATGATGTATAGAATCAATCTTTAGGATGTTTTTATCATAAATCTTCAATAATATTCCAACCGGACAATTCCTTTGTCTTTGGAAATGAAAGGGAACGGAGCTCGTTCTCACGGCTGTGCGCCTGACTAAACTAAAGGCTTTCAGCCAGACTACTGGTTCCAACAGCTTTTATTCGCTCCCCTTTTAAAATAGAAGGAAACAACGTTCTAAAGAATGTGCCCTCCTAGTGGAAGCCTTAGGAAGTGCAATCTGACCCCACAGACACTGGATATTCGATAGGCATTCACTTGAAAACTACAAACCTCAGAATTCCCACTTCCTGGTTGGATTTGTCTCAGGTTTTTGCCTGCCATATGAGTACTGTTATACGGACAGACATTATTTTAACAGTTTTGGAAACTTTAGAGTGTTTTCTATCCAAATCTACTAATTATATACATATTCTAGCTTCTGGGCTAGAACAGGCAGTTTACTCTGGGCACGCTTCTCATCCAAACTTCCCAATGCTGCCCCCTATCCCTAAAGAGTTTAACTCTACCTACATGCACATACTACCTCAACTAACCGGTGCCCCTGCACATTGACTCTGTACCAGCACCCCCCGTGTATGTTGCTATTTTTTTTACTGCTCCTCTTTAACTACTTGTTGCTTTTAGCTCTTATTCTTATCCATATTTTTTAAAACTGCACTGTCGGTTAGGGACTCGTAAGTAAGCATTTCACTGTAAGGTCTACACCTGCTGTATTCGGCAAATGTGACTAATAAAATTTGATTTGATTTAATTAAAAACAAAGATGTGAGTGGGTGTCGATGTAAATAGTCCGGGTGGCCATTTGATTAATTGTTCACAGTCGTATGTTAAGGAGCCTTTTAGACCTAGACTTGGTGCTCCGGTACCACTTGCCATGCGCTTTACAGAGAGAACATGCTATGACTTGGGTGACTGGAGTCCGACAATTTTTTGTGCCTTCCTCTTATACTGCATAGGTCCTGAATGGCAGGAAGCTTGGCCCGAGTGATGTACGGGGCTGTATGCACCACCCTCTGTAGCACCTTACGGTCGGATGCAGAGCAGTTGCCATGCCAGGCATGATGCAACCGGTCAGGATGGTCTTGATGGTGCAGCTGTAGATCTTTGAGGACCTGGGGACTCATGCCAAATCTTTTCAGTCTCCTGAGGCAGAAAAAGCATTTTCTTGCCCTCTTCACGACTTTCTTGGTGAAACTCTCGGCCCGCTCCACTAAAGCCCCATCAATGTAAATGGGGGCGTGTTTGGCCCTCCTTTTCCTGTAGTCCACGACTTATCTCCTTTGTCTTGCTGACATTGAGGGAGAGGTTGTTGTCCAGTCATCACACTGCCAGGTCTCTGACCTCTTACCTATAGGCTGTCTCATCGTTGTCAGTGATCAGTCCTACCACCGTTGTGTTGGAGCAAACTTAATGTTGGTTTTGGAGTCATGGGTGAATAGGGAGTATAGGAGGGGACTAAGCACGCACCTCTAAGGGGCCCCCGTGTCTTTGCTTTCTTGGGCATAGGGACTATGGTGGTCTGCTTAAAACATGTAAGTCCTGGTAATCCATCTGGCTCTGCGGCCTTGTGAATGTTGACCTGTTTAAAGGTCTTGCTCACATTGGCTATGGAGAGCGTGATCACACCGTCATCCTGGACAGCTGGTGCTCTCATGCATGCTTCATTGTTGGCCGCCTCGAAGCAAGCATAAAAGGCATTTAGCACATCTGGAAGGCGTGTGTCACTGGGCAGCTCGCGGCAGGGCTTACATTTGTAGTCCGACGAACATCAGAGCTGGTGTTGTAGGACTCAATCTAGGTCCTGTATTGATGCTTTGCCTGTTTGATGGTTTGTCTGAGGGCAAAGCAGGATTTATTATAAGCGTCCGGATTAGTGTCCCGCTCCTTGAAAGCAGCAGCTCTTCTGGTTGGGATATGTACGTATGGTCACTGAGGGGACGATGTCGTCGATGCACTTATTGATGAAGCCGGTGACTGAAATGGTATTCTCCTCAATGCCATTGGATGAATCCTGGAACATATTTCAGTCTGTGCTAGCAAAACAGTCCTGTAGCGTAGGATCTGCATCATCTGAACACTTCTGTATTGAGCGAGTCATTGGCACCTCCTGCTATAGTTTTTGCTTGTAAGCAGGAATCAGGAGGATAGAATTATGGTCAGATGTTCCAAATGGAGGGCGAGAGAGAGATTTGTACATGTCTCTGTGTTTGGAGTAAAGGTGGTCTAGAGTTTTTTTTCCCCCTGATTGCACGTGACATGCAGGTAGAAATGAAGTCAAAATTCTAAAGGCACTCGCACATCTGAGCAATCCTTTTTGCAGGTGCATGGTAACAGTTGAACAAGATGAAGGAAAAAAGAAACGGCACACTGCTCTTGATAGTATCACTGTTAGAAATTAGCTAAAATTTCCCAATATTAAAGTCCCCGGCCACTAGGAGCGCCGCTTCTGGATGAGCATTTTCTTCTTTGGTTATGGGCTTATACAGCTCGTTGAGTGTGGTCTTAGTGCCAGTGTTGGTTTGTGGTGGTAAATAGACAGCTACGAATGATATACAGTTGAAGTCGGAAGTTTACATACACCTTAGCCAAATACATTTAAACTCAGTTTTTCACAATTCCTGACATTTAATCCTCGTAAGAATTCCCTGTCTTAGGTCAGTTAGGATCACCATTTTATATTAAGAATGTGAAATGTCAGAATAATAGTCGAGAGAATGATTCATTGCAGCTTTTATTTCTTTCATCACATTCCCAGTGGGTCAGAAGTTTACATCCACTCAATTAGTATTTGGTGCATTGCCTTTAAAATTGTTTAACGGGTCAAATGTTTCGGGTAGCCTTCCACAAGCTTCCCACAATAAGTTGGGTGAATTTTTGCCCATTCCTCCTGACAGAGCTGGTGTAACTGAATCAGGTTTGTAGGCCTACTTGCTCGCACACACTTTTTCAGTTCTGCTCACACATTTTCTATAGGATTGAGGTCAGGGCTTTGTGATGGCCACTACAATACATTGACTTTGTTGTCCTTAAGCCATTTTGCTACAACTTTGAAACTACACTTGGGGTCATTGTCCATTTGGAAGACCCATTTGCGACCAAGCTTTAACTTCCTGACTGATGTCTTGAGATGTTGCTTCAATATATCCACATCATTTTCCATCCCTATGATGCCATCTATTTTGTGAAGTGCACCAGTCTGTCCTGCAGTAAAGCACCCCCAAAACATGATGATGCCACTCCCGTGCTTCATGGTTGGGATGGTGTTCTTCGGCTTGCAAGCCTCCCCCTTTTTCCTCCTAACATAATGATGGTCACTATGTCCAAACAGTTCTATTTTTGTTTCATCAGACCAGAGAACATTTCTCTAAAAAGTAAGATCTTTGTCCCCATCTGCAGTTGCAAACTGTAGTCTGACTTTTTATGGCGGTTTTGGAGCAGTGGCTTCTTCCTTGCTGAGCGGCCTTTCAGGTTATGTCAATATAGGACTCGTTTTACTGTGGATATAATAATTGTTTACCTTTTTCCTCCAGCATCTTCACAAGGTCCTTTGCTGTTGATTGATTTGCACTTTTCGCACCAAAGTACGTTCATCTCTAGGAGACAGAATGCGTCTCCATCCAGAGCGGCTGCATGGTCTCAAGCAAAGAGGCACTGAGTTTGAAGGTAGGCCTTGAAATACATCCACAGGTACACCTCCATTTGACTCAAATTATGTCAATTGGCCTATCAGAACCTTCTGAAGCAATGATATCATTTTCTGGAATTGTCCAAGCTGTTTAATGGCACAGCCAACTTAGTGTTATGTACATTTCTGACCCACTGGAATTGTGATTCAGTGAATTATAAGTGAAATAATCTGTCTGTAAACAATTGTTGGAAAAATTACTTGTGTCATGCACAAAGTAGATGTCCTAACCGACTTGACCAAACTACACTTTGTTAACAAGAAATTTGTGGAGTGGTTGAAAAACGAGTATTAATAATGACTCCAACCTAAGTGTATGTAAACTTCCAACTTCAAGTGTAGATGAAAACTCTACCTCAGCGAGCAATACCTCGAGACTGCCTTAATATTAAACAGCGCACCAGCTGTTATTGACAAATAGACACACACCACCACCCCTCGTCTTATCGGACGTAGCTGTTCTGTCCTGCTAATGCTCGAAAAACCTATCCAACTGTATTATATCTGTGTTGTCGTTCAACCACAACTTGGTGAAACATAAGATATTATAGTTTTAATGTTCCGATGGTAGGATAGCCTTGAACGGAGCTTATCCAGTTTATTCTCCAGTGATTGCACATTGGCCAATAGAACGGATGGTAGAAGCGAGTTACCCACTCGCAGACAAATTCTCACAAGTCACCTTGATCTCATCCCACTGTATTTCATTCTCATCTTCATGCAAATGATGGGGATTTGGGTCTTGTCTTGGAGCAACATTATATCATTCACGTCAGACTCATTAAAAAAAATATTTGTTCAGTTTGAGGTGAGTAATTGCTGTTCTGATATCCAGAAGCTATTTTCGGTCGTAAGAGATGGTAGAATCAACATTATGTGCAAAATAAGTTACAAACAATGTGAAAAACATAAAGTAGCATAATTGGTTAGGAGCCCATAAAATGGCAGCCATCCCCTCCGGCGCCATTCTTTTTCTCTGGCGCTAACTGTACGTTCACCTGTTAAATTCTACTGTATGTTATAAACCACACTCCCTTTCAGATTCATAGAGCAAAAACTAGAAAATATAATGGCCTATCTATTAGGCACAATTAAATAAGAGATGTGCATGGTAAATTGGTGCATGGTTACTTCCGGAATATGAACTCATCATAGCCAGAAAGCGTGAGGAATTTAATTTGCAATGGTTATGATATATGTATAATGTATATTTATAAATGAAATATTGTCTACCCGAGAAATGTTACATTACAGTACTCAGAAACGTCAATGGAAAAGCTGAACCTTCTGTTTTGCCGTTAATCTTCAGATCGGATTGTATAGAGCAAAATACATGAAATAGCTTATCTATTTACTATTGTGAAGTAGGTCCAATTAGATGAGAGATGGGACGAATGGTAGCCTATCCTAACTTATTTTAGGCCTATAGGCTATTTCGCGAGTATGAAACCATCACTGTTAGAACATATTTATTCTGCAATGATCATGGTAATGAAATAAATAGAAAATATATGCCGATCTCTAATTATTTTAGAATGCGAAGATAAAATAAAGAGATTTTCACTCTTCTCAGTAACGGCAAATTATTGCATCTTCTTATTATATTTAGCTGCCTGTTTTTTGTTGTGAATAAGAGTGTCATATTATATTCCCTATTTACAGAAGGCTACTTTTGCCTTCATGTAATGCAATACTTCAACCACTAGAAACTGTGTACCCATGGTTTAAAGTTTGCGGGGAGGAAAGCACATTCTCAAGTCAAGTTCAGTTTTTATAAATTCCAACTTTTGTGTGAAAACTGGCGCACGTACATTATGGGGTCTGTTTTGTACGTATGAACGGTTTATAAATGAGGCCCCTGGACAGCTCCTCAGCTTTTAGTTCCAGCATGACCTGACACAGACTGTCCCAAGGCAACACAGTTACTGCAGCTGGTCCTCATCGTCAGTCACAGCAGCATCCATTGAGAGGTAATTTTCTGTGCTGAATCGGATAAAGACATACAGTCGAAACCGGACCGATCAAGAACGACTCTCATCTCTTGCCATCATCTCCATCGCATATCGGGACCTTAGAGACTTTTAAAACTGAGGGCAAACCTTGGAGGAGTTTTAAAGTCACTGATGTCTTTACCCAGAAGGATAGACGAATGGACTTTGTTTATAAGTAAGTGCAAGTGTTTATTTACAGTAGCACCCTTGCGCATTACATGTCGATTGCGTAAGTATACATCTTAATCAGTAGCGCTGACTACTAGGCATTTTGTGTGTGTAGCGCTATCTACAAGTAGGCCTACTCGCTGGCATTTGGGCCCTGTCTGTGCTGCTGAAATTCTCCTGTTCCTGCAGGGCAGATGTGTGGGGCACAAGCTATAGAGTACCACACTATGAGTCATAATACACATTAAACTTAGCGGTCAAACAAGGAAATGGTACCAAACGTTTTATCACGATTCATTTTCCCCGTAGGGGATTTTTGAAACACATAAAGTAAGGGCAGTGTTTTGTGTAGGCTTACCATGGCATGACGTTTTGACAACCATGTAAATCTCTAAGACAAGGTGACTTTTATCAATATATTCACCTGTATTTACCCCCCAAAAAGGAAATGCTAATTAGCTGCTAATGTGGCTATCATAAAGAACTCCAAATGCCATGATGATTTGGACGAGACTGCCGAATCGAGGCAAAGGTAAGAATAAATTGGCTACATTTCTTTAAATGGACAATTATGTGAACTGTCTTATGCAAGTTCAAAATTAACACAATACCTGTTAGCCAAGGTGTCAGCTAGAGATGACGAGCAGGAGCTTGCAGGGATTTGAAGTCTTGCATGATGCCTACTTTGACACAAATAGACATTTTTCGAATCTGAGAGTAAATACTGCCGAATATATTGATGAAAGTCACCTTATATGAGATTTATATGGTTATCAAAATGTCACACAAGGGTACAGTGCCTTGCAAAAGTATTCATCCTCCTTGGAGTTTTTCCTATTTTCTTGCATTATAACCTGTAATTGAAATTGATTTTTATTTCGATTTCATGTAGTGGACATACACAAAATAGTCAAAATTGGTGAAGTAAAATGTAATACAAAATTTAAACGGAAAAGTGGTGCGTGCATATGTATTCACCCCCTTTGCTATGGACCCCCTAAATAAGATCTGGTGCAACCAATTACCTTCAGAAGTCACATAATTAGTCAAATAAAATCCACCTGCGTAAAATCTAAGTGTCACATGATCTGTCACCTTATCTCAGTATGTATACACCTGCTCTGAAAGGCCCCAGAGTCTGCAACACCACTAAGCAAGGGGCAACTCCAAGCAAGTCCCACCATGAAGACCAAGGAGTTCTCCAAACAGGTCAGGGACAAAGTTGTGGAAAAGTACAAATCCGGGTTGGGTAAAAAAATATATAAGAAACTTTGAACATCCCACGGAGTATCATTAAATCCATTATTAAAAAATGGAAAGAAATTGGCACCACAACAAACCTGCCAAGAGAGGGCCGCCCACCAAAACTCACAGACCAGGCAAGGAGAGCATTAATCAGAGAGGCAACAAAGAGACTAAAGATGTATTTTTTTTATTCGATCTTTATTTAACTAGGGAAGTCAGTTAAGAACAAATTCTTATTTTCAATGACGGCCTAGGAACAGTGGGTTAACTGCCTTGTTCAGGGACAGAACAACAGATTTATACCTTGTCAGCACATGGATTCAATCTTGCAACTTTTCAGTTACTAATCCACTGCTCTCACCACTAGGCTACCTGCCGCCTGTTACTGTAACTCTGAAGGAGCTGCAAAGCGTCACAGCAGATATTTAAGTATCTGTCCATAAGACCACTTTAGCTGTACACTCCACAGAGCTGGGCTTTATAGAAGAGTGGCCAGAAAAAAGCCATTGCTAAAATAAAAAAATAAGCAAACACGTTTGGTGTTTGCCAAAAGGCATGTGGGAGAATCCCCAAACATATAGAAAAAGGTAGTCTGATCACATGAAACTAAAATTGAGCTATTTGGCCATCAAGGAAAATGCTATGTCTGGTGCAAACCCAACACCTCTCATCACCCCCAAGCCCACAGTGAAGCATGGTGGTGGCAGCATCATGCTGTGGGGATGTTTTTCAATGGCAGAGACTGGGAAAGTGGTCATAATTGAAGGAATGATGAATGGAGCTAAATACAGGGAAATTCTTGAGTGAAAGCTGTTTCAGTCTTCCAGAGATTTGAGACTGGGACGGAGGTTCACCTTCCAGCAGGACAATTACCCTAAGCGTACTGCTAAAGCAACACTCGAGTGGTTTAAGGGGAAACATTTAAATGTCTTGGAATAGCCTAGTCAAAGTCCAGACCTCAATCCAATTGAGAACCTGTGGTATGATTTAAAGATTGTTGTACACCAGCGGACTGATCCAACTTGAAGGAGCTGGAGCAGTCTTGCCTTGAAGAATGGGCAAAAATCCCAGTGGCTAGATGTGCCAAGCTTATAGAGACATACCGTAAGAGACTTGCATCTGTAAATGCGGCAAAAGGTGGCTCTACAAAGTATTGACTTGGCGGAGGGAGGGAGGGGGGGTGAATAGTTATGCACGCTCAAGTGTTCAGTTGTTTTGTCAAATTTTTGTTTCTTTCACATAAAACATTTTGCATCTTCAAATTGGTAGGCATGTTGTGTAAATAAAATGATACAACCCCCCCCAAAAAATATATTTTAATTCCAGGTTGTAAGGCAACAAAATAGGAAAAATGACAAGGGGGTGAATACTTTCGCAAGCCACTGTAAGCCTACTATAAACACAGCCCTTATTTTAGTTCTTTCAAAAATTCCCTATGGGAAAAATTTATTGTGGAAAATAGTTTGGAACCATTTCCCTGTTTGACCGTTAGGTTTATGGGCATTATGACACCTCCACTGTGGGGCTACATTTGGGCCTGTGAATGTGTGAGTAATGTTTGCGCTGCTTACCTGCTGTTGTTTGATGGTTAGTTGTGGTTTCTTGATGAAAATATGAAATCGTGATTTTCTGTAAGGGTTTGCTTGTTTGCTTTCTCTCTCGCGGTCGGTCCTCAGCGAGTAGGCTTTGTGGATTACATTATCCAGAGATGGCCAGTAAATCTGTTACATGTATTTGAAATCCATATTTTTATAAAAAATGTATTTAACCCAGCAAGTCACTTAAGAACAAATTGTTATTTTACAATACCAGCTTACACCAGCCAAACCATCCCCTAACCCAGACAATGCTGGGCCTATTGTGTGGCACCCCCGATCATGTCTGGTTGTGATACAGCCCAGGATCGAACCAGGCTCTGTAGTGATGCCTCTAGCACTGAGATGCAGTGCCTTAGACCCCTGCTCCACTCGGGAGCCCTGATTGCTTCTAGTTCACTGGGCTGAATTACACTTCAATGTATTTTGTATTTTCAAAACACAAAATCCTTTTCTGTACCCTTTTTTTATAGTGGTCTACATTTTGTGCCCCTCCTTTCACCATGCATTGGTATCAGAAGTTTGATAGCACTCTGGTGTGATAAGGGCATCTTCTAAATTAACTAAATATAAATGTATATGTAAACACTTTGATAAATTCTTTGTTGAGGGAAAATGTACTTGATAAGATTGTGATGTTGTCTCACCTAGCAACCTTAAAGATGGACTATACAGACATCGCTCCGCCATTTCCGGGTTGCAAAAATTTGAATAGTTCCCCTAATTTCAATTTAGTGTAGAGCAGGGTGTCCCAACTGGAGAATTTGGCCCGCTGGTGTTTTTATTTGGCCCCTCACATTTTCTGAGCAACAAATGCATATATTTCTATTTTTTTTTCCATGGTTGGACATAAGACTGAAAACACCAGCAAATCACCATCAAATTTTCATTTTTTAAATCTGTTCCCAAGTATTCCCACACATAATAATTATCATTGATGGGGCTGTAGTGGAGCAGGTTGAGAGCTTCAAATTCCTTGGTGTCCACATCAACATCAAACTAGAATGGTCCAAACACACCAAGACAGTCGTAAAAATGGCACGACAATGCCTATTCCCCCTCAGGAAACTAAAAAGTCGAGGACAAAAAGGCTTCTCAACAGTTTTTACCCCCAAGCCATAAGACTCCTGAACAGGTAACCAAATGGTTACCCGGACTATTTGCATTGTGCGCCCCCCCCCCCCCCCCCCCCCAACCCCTCTTTTTACGCTGCTGCTACGCTCTGTTTATCTTATATGCATACACTTTAACTATACATTCATGTACATACTACCTCAATTGGCCCGAACAACCAGTGCTCCCGCACATTGGCTAACCGGGCTATCTGCATTGTGTCCCACCACCCGCCAACCCCTCTTTTTACACTACTGCTACTCTCTGTTCATCATATATGCATAGTCACTTTAACCATACCTACATGTACATACTACCTCAATAAGCCTGACTAACCGGTGTCCGTATATAGCCTTGCTACTCTTATTTTCAAATGTATTTTTATTGTTGTTTAATTTCTTTACTTACCACACACACATACCTTTGTTTCACTCTATTGGTTAGAGCCTGTAAGTAAGCATTTCACTGTAAGGTCTACACCTGTTGTATTCGGCACACGTGACAAATAAACTTTGATTTGATTTGATAATAGAGAGACGTGATCGTATACAATTGTATTCAAGGTTTGAAAGTATTATGTTTAAGTCAAATAATATATCTGTTTGTGCTTCTTGCGGTCAATTTGCAGTCTTTAAATTATTTGTAATTATGTTCAGGCCCCCAGACCATGCGCTCAAGAAAATAATCAGCCCACTGCTGAATGTAGTTCATGACCCCTGGTGTAGAGAATCATTGTCCCATCTTAACAGCTGTGAAATATATTTTCCATAACCAAAAATACTGTATTTCAGCTGTTTGAAGCTGGTGTACAAAACCAAAAAAAACTAAACTTAAGAATGGGAAGCATAGAAATAGCGCATAGAAATAGTGCATGTAGAACATATCTACCGCTTCTCAGACCTGTTTTCAATGAGAATGACAGATCTATATACACTGCTCAAAAAAATAAAGGGAACACTAAAATAACACATCCTAGATCTGAATGAATGAAATAATCGTATTAAATACTTTTTTCTTTACATAGTTGAATGTGCTGACAACAAAATCACACAAAAATAATCAATGGAAATCCAAGCCTGCTGGAGGTCATTTGCAGGGCTCTGGCAGTGCCCCTCCTGCTCCTCCTTGCACAAAGGTGGAGGTAGTGGTCCTACTGCTGTGTTGCTGCCCTCCTACAGCCTCCTCCATGTCTCCTGATGTACTGGCCTGTCTCCTGGTAGCGCCTCCATGCTCTGGACCCTACGCTGACAGACACAGTAAACCTTCTTTCCACAGCTCGCATTGATGTGCCATCCTGGATGAGCTGCACTACCTGAGCCACTTGTGTGGGTTGTAGACTCCGTCTCATGCTACCACTAGAGTGAAAGCACCGCCAGCATTCAAAAGTGACCAAAACATCAGCCAGGAAGCATAGGAACTGAGAAGTGGTCTGTGGTCACCACCTGCAGAACCACTCCTTTATTGGGGGTGTCTTGCTAATTGCCTATAATTTCCACCTGTTGTCTATTCCATTTGCACAACAGCATGGGAAATTTATTGTCAATCAGTGTTGCTTCTTAAGTGGACAATTTGATTTCACAGAAGTGTGATTGACTTGGATTTACATTGTGTTGTTTAAGTGTTCCCTTTATTTTTTTGAGCAGTGCATATCTATGTGAATTTGGTTGGTTTGCCCAAAAAGTTAAATATTGCAGCTTTAAGATTATTGCACTAACTGTAAATTGCTCTGGATTAAAGCATCTACTAAGTGACTAAAATGTAAATATAAAAATGTGCAATTACAAAGCTTGCTGAGTAATGAGCTTCGCCCAGAAACAAGGCCAAAAATAATACCAAAATGAACTGCAAAGCACAATGGGTATGTTAATTTTACATATGCATGAAGGCTGAAGAAATTTGGCTTGGCCCCTAAGACCCTCACAAACTTTTACAGATGCACAATTGAGAGCGTCCTTTCAGGCTGTATCACCACCTGGTACGGCAACTGCACTCCCCGCAACCGCAGGGCTCTCCAGAGGGTGGTGCGGTCTGCCCAACGCATCACCGGGGGCAACCTACCTGCCCTCCAGGACACCTACACCACCCAATGTCACAGGAAGGCCAAAATTATCATTAAGGACATCAACCACCCAAGCCACGACCTGTTCAATCCGCTATCATCCAGAAGGCAAGGTCAGTACAGGTGCATCAAAGCTGGGCCGACAGACTGAAAAACAGCTTCTATGTCAAGGCCATCAGACTGTTAAATAGCCATCACTAGCCGGCTACCACCCGGTTACTCAACCCTGCACCTAAGAGGCTGCTGCCCTATCTACAGAGACATGGAATCACTAGTCACTTTAATAATGTTTACATACTGCTTTATTCATTTCAAATGTATATACTGTATTTTAGTCAATGCCACTCCTACATTCCTCATCCTAATATTTATATATTTCATAATTCCATTCTTTTACTTTTATATTTGTGTTTATTTTTGTGAATTATTAGATACTACTGTACTGCTGGAGCTAGGAACACAGGCATGTCTCTACACCCGCAATAACATCTGCTAAATATATGTACAGTGTGTGACCGATACGATTTGATTAAAATGCACAAAAAAAGTAGTGAACTATAAAGGCAATGGGGTGCCATTTGGGATGCAGACCATGATACGATGAGGGAAGTAATTTATTTCCAGCTGTATATGAGCCATCACTCTGCAACCTCCTGGTCATTAGTGACTGCATGCACTCTTATTTTTATACTAACCATCCTTTTCACTTTGAGGCCAAATCACATTTTAACAGCCGCAACAGTAAAAACTATTTTATTCCTGGACTGAGTTTATCAAGCCAAGAAAATAAGCAATAAAAAGGGAGTTTGTGGACAAAAAGTAAACAGATATGCACACAAACTCTGGGATATATCTTGTTGAGGGGGAGAATGGAGTGCCTATAACAACATGTAATACAAGAAGTAGTATCTTGGGGACCTACAGTTAAAATTAAGTCTGAACTACATTACTGAGGAAAGACAGGTGGTCAGTGACCTTACAGTACACAGCAAATGATCCAGTATTAAATCAACACAAAGAGTGGGACCATATAATGGAACCAGCGTTATATTAACACACTGCTTCGAGTGAAACTTGTTTGATTATTTCCCAGAGTACCTTGCCTTTCGATTGAATTGTAGATGTACCACCCATGACTATATTTGGTAGTGACAGAGATGCGTTTGTTGCATTCATGAATGTTTTATCGTATGGACTTCACCAAGTGAGATTCTAAGTCAATTTGTCATCCTTAAAAACATATATTCTTTAAAGGTCCTGAACAGTCATTCTTATAGCCTTTTGAGTAAAAAAAAAAAAGAATCACCCATAAAATTTGTTTTGGATTGAAATGCTCAACATTTTAAGATAAAGAATGTATCTCCCATGGAGAGACCAGGAACTTATATGCATGAGCTCACCTTGACTGACAGCTCTTTGAAACACCAATGTCAAGCAACTTGGATACAGTGAGCAGCGTTGCAGTAAATTCATCTCAGGCTAATTTGGTGATCGTCAAAGTAACTCAAACATTGAAATTACATCAATGATGTCAATAACGTTTCTTGCAGGGTTGCCAGTTTAGCAACAAAAATAAATTGCCCAAAAGGCCTGAAAACTAGCCCACATTTTTTTACACAGCTAGAGAGGAGTTGCCACATTTATACAATATTTATTTTTCCATAACGTTATCAAGCCAATTAAGAAGTAATATCGACATAACTTGTAACAAAGTTTGAAGCAAAATTAGGTATTCATCAAAATAATTATTATTTCTAACTATGACATGACGTAATAAACTAATTTGAATATGTAGCAAGTGAAAAGGTAATTTGACCTTATTAAACTCGCCAGATCATTTTCCATCAATGGATGTTGATTTAATTCGTTTGAATGCTATGATTAAGCAATGAGGCACCAGGGCGTATGGTATATTGCCAATATACCACGGCTAAGGGCTGTTCTTAAGAATGACGCAACACAGAGTGCCTGGATACAGCCGTTAGCATTGGTATATTGGCCATATACAGTGGGGGGAAAAAGTATTTGATCCCCTGCTGATTTTGTACGTTTGCCCACTGATGAAGAAAGGATCAGTCTATAATTTTAATGGTAGGTTTATTTGAACAGTGAGAGACAGAATACCAACAAAAACATCCAGAAAAACACATGTCAAAAATGTTATAAATTGATTTGCATTTTAATGAGGGAAATAAGTATTTGACCCCTCTGCAAAACATGACTTAGTACTTGGTGGCAAAAACCCTTGTTGGCAATCATAGAGGTCAGACGTTTCTTGTAGTTGGCCATCAGGTTTGCACACATCTCAGAAGGGATTTTGTCCCACTCCTCTTTGCAGATCTTCTCCAAGTCATTAAGGTTTCGAGGCTGACATTTGGCAACTCGAACCTTCAGCTCCCTCCACAGATGTTCTATGGGATTAAGGTCTGGAGACTGGCTAGGCCACTCCAGGACCTTAATGTGCTTCTTCTTGAGCCACTCCTTTATTGCCTTGGCCGTGTGTTTTGGGTCATTGTCATGCTGGAAGTGTCTACACCCTGTCTAAGCCGGTGTTATACTACGCTATATGGAATCATTTAGCTATTTGATTTAGAATTTTAAGACCCCTTGAAATATAAAAAAAAACATATTTTTGGCTTTGCTTTTATTAACCCATACAAACACATTGAATAACAGATTCACTACATGGAACAACAGATATCCCCCCCCAAAAAATCTAAAGGAAGTTTGTTCTGAAGTGTATGTCCTATATCTGAGAGGTATAAGGAAGATCAGGAAACATTTTATTACATTTTTACATGTATTTAACGCCTTATTTTTGGCACTAAACAGTCTCCATATATACTTCCATAAACGTTTTAATCTGGTACCGGGGGACCTTCAGACATGTACGTGAGAGTCCCGTTTGCTCCCTCTGTCTTTAGCCTCCAGCCTTGCTGACGCATCTCTCCTCCTTGAACACCAGTACTGGCTGATGGACATACCCTCGACCACTGCCCTGTTTCTTTCTCTCCCTTTCACCCTTCCTCCCTCTACACGTATCACTCTCGCAGAACCAGACCAGAAGCAGGAACCATTAATCACGACACTAGAAAAGGCATGGAGGAAGGACCAAAGCTCTAGACCGACGCCTGGAGCAAGCAGGCCATGGGGAGTATCTTCACTGTCTTCCGGGTATTGTGCTTCCAGGTGTGTCTGCGCACTCCTCAAGTTTTCCTTCTTTCCATCTGCAGATCCAGCAGCAGACCCAGTTCCAGTACCAGACCCAGTCACAGCACCAGAACACAGGAAGAGGCGCGGAGGAGGGACCAAACACCAGACCTTCACCTGGAGCGAGCAGACCACAGGGGTGTGCAACATTTGACTTCTGGGTCTAGGGCTCCCTTGTCAGTCTGCTTGCTCCTCAGGTTGTCCTTCCTCCCCTCTGCAGATCCAGCATCAGTCCCAGCACCAGACGAGGCACGGAGGAGGGAGCAAAGATCAGACCAGAGTGAGTAGGCCACAGCACCAGACCCAGCACCAACCCCTGGTTTTCCAGCACTGATACCAGCACAATTTCCAACCCGAACCCAACACCAACCCAGGTTTTCCCATCCCAGCCCGAGCCCCAACCCCAACTCCAACCTTGGACACAGCACTGACCTACCAGATCTGCCACCTTCATCCAGAAACTGAGCCCAGACCCCATCCCTTCCCCTCCCCCAACACAAAGACAGACACATTGTAGACTGACTGACTGACAGACTAACAGATCTTTTTTTTTTGATTGATGTATTGCTTTTGATATTTTTTATTTTGTTTGATTGGATTACCATTTTGTTTGTCTAATTTGAATTGATTCATTTTTTGGAATTTTCCATGATGGCTGAAGAACGAGCTTGCCAGTAACAAGCTAGCACCACACACAGATGAAAGGGTGAACATATAAGTATCTTTGCCATGGATGAAAAGGTTCAACTTTAAAATCATATTTCCTGACACCCTACAGTTAAACTTTGGCACCAGTAGAGTAGACATCTAACTATATAAACCAAGCCCCTGTGCAAATATGACCTTCTCTGATGTTGGTTACAAGGCAGTACTTATTTAAATAAGTACCAACTTGTAATTAACATTGGAAAAGGTATATTCGCGGAGGGGTGTGTTTTATATAGCTAGATAGCTACTCTACTGGTGGCAAAAGTTCACTGTACGGTGTCAGCAAATATAATTAAAAGTTTACACTATTAATCTATGGCAAAGATATGTATATGTATCCCATTTCATGTATGGTTGGTGTGAGCTAGTTACTGGCTAGCTAGGTCTTCAGCCTGCATGGAACAAAAGGGGGAAGGGTCGTTCAAAACTCTGACACAGCTGTCATGTCAGCACATTCATCAGTGCTGCTTTTGAACTGCATCACAAGAAACATGCCAAGTAGGAGATGTATAAACATATATATTTGTGTATGTAAACTCGGCAACAACAAAAAACATCCCTTTTTCAGGACCCTGTCTTAGAAAGATATTTGGATTTGTACGAATTAACTTCACAGATCTTCATTGTAAAGGGTTTGAACACTGTTTCCCATGCTTGTTCCATGAACCATAAACAATTAATAAACATGCACCTGTGGAACGGTCGTTAAGACACTAACAGCTTACAGACGGTAGGCAATTAAGGTCACAGTTATGAAAACTTAGGACACTAAAGAGGCCTTTCTACTGACTCTGAAAAACACCAAAAGAAAGATGCCCAGGGTTCCTGCTCATCTGCGTGAACGTGCCTTAGGCATGCAGCAGAGAGGCATGAGGATTGCAAATGTGGCCAGGGCAATAACTTGCAATGTACGTACTGTAAGACGCCTAAGACAGCGCTACAGGGAGACAGGACGGACAGCTGATCGCAGTGGCAGACCACGTGTAACTACACCTGCACAGGATCGGTACATCCGAACATCACATCACAGGTACAGGATGGCAACAACTGCCCGAGTTACACCAGGAATACACAATCCCTCCATCAGTGCTCAGACTGTCCGCAATAGGCTGAGAGAGGCTGGACTGAGTGCTTGTTGGCCTGTTGTAAGGCAGGTCCTCACCAGACATCACCGGCAAACACGTCACCTATGGGCACAAACCCACCGCCGTTGGAACAGACAGGACTGGCAAAAAGTGCTCTTCACTGATGAGTCACGGTTTTGTCTCACTAGGGGTGATGGTCGGATTTGCATTTATCGTCGAAGGAATGAGTGTTACGCTGAGGCCTGTACTCTTGAGCGGGATCAATTTGGAGGTGGAGGGTCCATTATGGTCTGGGGCGGTGTGTCACAGCATCATCAGACTGAGCTTGTTGTTATTGCAGGAAATCTCAACGCTGTGCGTTACAGGGAAGACATCCTCCTCCCTCATGTGGTACCCTTCCTGCAGGCTGATCCTGACATGACCCTCCAGCATGACAATGCCACCAGCCATACTGCTCGTTCTGTGCGTGATTTCCTGCAAGACAGGAACGTCAGTGTTCTGCGTTGGCCAGCAAAGAGCCCGGATCTCAATCCCATTGAGCATGTCTGGGACCTGTTGGATCGGAGGGTGAGGGCTAGTGCCATTCCCCCAGAAATGTCCAGGAACTTGCAGGTGCCTTGGTGGAAGAGTGGGGTAACATCTCACAGCAATAACTGGCAAATATGGTGCAGTCCATGAGGAGGAGATGCACTGAAATACTTAATGCAGCTCGTGGCCACACCAGATACTGACAATAACTTTTGATTTTGCCCCCCCCCCTTTTTCAGGGACACATTATTCAATTTATGTCTGTGGAACTTTTTCAGTTTATGTCTCAGTTGTTGAATCTTGTTATGTTCATACAGATATTTACACATGTTAAGTTTGCTGAAAATAAACGCAGTTGACAGTGAGAGGACGTTCCGTTTTTTGCTGAGTTCCCGCGAAAGGCCATTTTACATTGGAATCAGAATGACTATATGGACCTAAAATGAGATGATTTTGGGAAACCGCCATGGACAGGACTCTCACTAATTGGTCCAACAATTATATCCATTTACAAGGCAAGCCTTAAAAAAAATCTAGAGTCGATTGACAAACAGGTGCGTCAATCTAAGTTACATAACATAAAAATCCCCATCAAATTATGTAATTTTAAACTAGAGATATAAAAAAAATATATAATGCGTCTCAATCCACCGCATTCGCCAGTGTCGCACTTCCGCAAATGCGGTGAAAGGTGGCATAGCTAGAACGCTGTTTGTCAGACCATGAGGTTTGACATATGGAAAAGGTAGACTCTCACGAACACAATGGTGTTCTCCGTTTTGCTGTAGGACCCCCAGAAGTGTCACGGGACTCATCTGAAGGTCATCAGTGCTGGTTAAAACAAACAAACAATGGAAGTATGAAGGTAGTTTTGTGCCTTCCCAAAAAATGGGTTAAGTATGTGTAAAACAACATATTTCCTGAGTTTTTTTTATATCTCCTAGATTTAGGACAGACACTTCAAAACTTTGTTTCGTATGATTTATCTTTTGACTGTCCTTTATGACATTGATGAATGTGTTATTTTACGCATTTCTATGGGCTTTAGTAGTAAATATCAAATACGTTTTTACATATTTTTTTTATACCTAAAGGGGTCCTAAGATTAAAAATCAAATAGCTAAATGATCCATATGAATGAGCATCTTCAAACAATTCCATGTCAGTTTACCACCCCATCCCTCTCCCCCATGTCTTAGACTCTGAAGAATTAATGAACAGATTATTACTCCTAACACAATATTTTTTCACAAGGCATGATAATTTACAATTTGCTGCCATAAATATACAGCAAAACAACACTTTATTGATGAATTGTATTGAACAATTATTCAGAATTGTTAATAGTGAATATTTAATTATATATCACATTATACCAACTGATATTTGGTGTTTTATACCACTTGCACTTTAGGCCTTAACAAAGGCTTCTAAACTAACAGTGACTACAGGGCAAAATGTCTCAAAAGAACATGTCTGGCTAGAAACCCAACCACAAAAGGTACATTTATTTGGTTTTTCAAAAATGTATTACAGTTTAAAATATTCAACAAGTAAAAAAATGGATCCATCATTATTTAAAAATTCCAAATAATAATAAACAATAAAAAAGTAATCAATTCAAATTAAGCAAACCAAGTAGTCATCCAATCAAACAAAAGTAAAAAAAGAAACAAAAGCAATCAATCCCCCCCAAAAAAAGGAATCAGAAAAAAACAATCAGTCAGTCAGTCAATTCAGTCTGTCAGTCAGTCCACAGTCAAACGTGTGTTTGTCTTGTCCCGTCTTGTCCCATGTAAATAGTCTTTTTTTTAATGTATTTCGTATATATTTTAATCTCACTTTCCATCTACGGACTGAATATACTTTCCTGCAACCCGCCTCACCCAATGTGATACGGATCTGCTATTTTTATACTTTAGAACCAGAACCCCAATCAGAAGCTAGCCAGCTAACTAGCTACTAGCTAGTAGTCAGTTTGCTAGCAGTGGCTATCTTCACTGTAAACTCGGACACCAGCTAGCTTCAGCTCAGTCAATACCTGCCAGTCTGCACAGCGCAATATCAATCCAGAACATATCAGACTGCTTTTTCTCTACCACATCACCGGATTCCTACCGCAAGCTCTGGACCATTACACCGGATCATCGCAGCTAGCTAGCTGCAACCTGAGTGGCTACTGCTGGCTAACGCCTCTGTCCTGAAGCAAGCACCAGTTAGCCTTGAGCTAGCCTCAAGCTAGGCCCATCTCCCGGCTACCCAAAGAAGTCTACCAGCTAATTCTTGGGCTACAATACCGCTTTTGCGAATTGGCCTGGACCCTTTATTGCTGACACGGATCCCCGCCGAGCACCCAGCCCCGCCCAGCATGCCTTAGATAGCTCTTTTGTCACACCCACCACACATGCGGAGACCTCACCTGGCTTAACTGGTGTTTCCAGAGACACAACCACTCTCATCGTCACTCAATGACTAGGTTTACCTCCACCGTACTCACATCCTACAATACCCTTGTCTGACAGGGATGGTGGCTGTTTCTGAGATATCTCGGGAGACATCTTGGGTGGTTGGTTTGGCAGTGGAAAGGTCTGGGTCTTTGTTGTTGTTGTCTGGTAGAGGGGTGGGGGGTTGTTGATTTTGGTTTGGGTTGGTGGCGTTGACCATTGCCCTGCCGGCATAGGAACTGTGGAAGGTTCTGATGAAATGGCACCCTTCCCCACACAGGTTGCAGGGGCGTGTGGAGGTACAGTCTGAGGTGGGATGGTTGTCTTAAAAGATCTTGCCACTTGCTATCACTCTTTCTGTCCCTATAGAAATTAAATTGTTAAACAGTACCACTACCACATATCAGTTATATTCATACAGCAATCTCAATAATGGTTGCAAAAAATATAGCCTCTTATAAGACACACCGTAAAATAAGTTAATGAGTAAGAAACAACTACACCATGCACCCAGGTTTTTGGCGCTCCCAAAATGCGTTATGTTACTGTATTCTCAACAACATTAAATTACTATACATTTTCAAGACAAGGTTTGTAGAAGTTCTTAAAATACAGTATATTACTGTTTTCTGTGGGGTACAGACCGGACATCTCAGGCTCTGCACACTCTTGGATTGCATCCTACCTGGCAGGCCGCTCCTAGCAGGTGATGTGGAAAGGATCTGTGTCTACACCATGTTCTCTCACGACTGGTGTCCCCCAGATCTCAGTTCTAGGCTGTGTCCTCTTCTCTTTATCTAGCAAGTCACTCAGCTCCATCATATCATCACATGGTCTCTCCTATTATTGCTATGCGGACGACACTCAACTACTTTTGTCCTTCCCCCCTTCTGGTTACAGATATGTCAACTTGAACGTCAGCCCATCGCCTCAATCACAGCTGCGACAAGTCAGCGCTACTCTCCCTCCCAGGGAAGGTCTGCCCGCTCAAAGACCTCTCCACCACGGTTGACAACTACACGATATGCCCCTCCCAGGGTGCAAAGAACCTTGGCGTGACCCTGGACAACACCATGTCGTTCTCTGCAAACATGAAAGCAGTGACTAGCTACTGCAGGTTCATGCTCTAAGGTCCTAATCCAGGTACTTGTCATCCGTCTGGACTACTGTAACTCGCTGTTGGCTGGGCTCCCCGCTTGTACCATCAAACCCCTGCAATTTATCAAAAACGCTGCTGCCTGCCTTGTGTTCAAACTTACCAAGTTCTCACTTGTCACCCCATTCCTCCGTGTACTCCACTGGCTTCCAGTCAAAGCTCGCATCCACTACAAAACCATGGTACTTGCCTACGAAGCAGCAAGAGAAACTGCCCCTCCCTACCATCAGGCTATGCTTAAACCCTACACCCCATCCCGAGCACTCCGTTCAGCCACCTCTGGTCTCTTGGCCCTCCCACCCCTATGGGAGGCAGTCTGCTCAGCCTACTTCAAGTTCTTCTCTATCCTGGCACCCCAATGGTGGAACCCCCTTGAAACTAGGACAGTGGAGTCCCTGCCCATTTTCCAAAAACATCTGAAACCCTACCTCTTCAAAGAGTATCTTAAATATTACCACAGCACCCTCCCGCACCCCCTTCTCACATCCATCTATTCTGACATTTGTTTCTTTCACAAGAAGTTGTCACGGTTCTGTATAGCTCAAATTGGAATGGTGTAAAATGAGGTGGTGATTGCTGGACATCCCATGAAGAATCTGTCATGGAAGGTTTCTAGGATTGACAGAACAGCTGTCAACTGTAATTCTGTGACTGGGAGCTGCCATATATATATATATATGAGAGAGAGACTGACTTTTTTGTCTTTTTTTAATGAAACATAATTTCATTAAAACCTCACCACCCTCTTAAAATAAAACACCAAAATATATCCTGTACTGCATACATGTACCATATTCACCTTTCCCTCTACCACACGATACAAAACAACACCACACATCACAATAACCAAAAAACCTCATCACTTCAACAACCGTATATCCAAAATGTCTTCCCCAGCTAAACAGACCCCCAACACACCATATCTCCTGAAACATCTCCACACTTTTATAATTTTATAGAACTCAAATTCTACCCAGAGACAATCCCATTAAATAATAGTAAAGGGTCTGTTATTCCCCACCTTTGAACCTGTTCTTCCTTGTTATCCAAATAGCCAACTTTGCCTGAGCAAACAGAAAATTCAACAAAACACATTTGGCCTTATTATTTGAATACCTGTACCCCATTATAAACATCCCAACCGTAACAACCATCCCCAACCTCTCACACAGACATTCCAACAGAGACATTAATGGCATTAACCTGGCGCACCCAGAAAACACAGGAATCACAGTTTCTCTCATAACACAGAAAGGACACCCCTGCCCAACTCCGGGTTCAACCCGTGCCAACCAGCTGTTAGTGGCCAGGGCTCCATGTAGAACCCTTCACTGGAGGTCCCCTGACCTCTTTGGTGCTGGGGTTTGTAGAGCCTTGCCAGTTTGTAGAGCCTTGCCCCTTGCCAGTCCCCAGTCTCTGCCGTCACCTGCAGTGGCGGAAACATTGGTGGCCCCTCCCCCTTTGGCAGCTCAAACACCCCCCTTACCAGGAATCTCTCCAGCAGCCTAAAATATGTTATTCCTGTTTGTTATGCGAGAGGCAGCCCCCAAAAAAGTTTTGGGGCTGCCTCTCGCACTTGCCTCGTGGTTGGTATAGTGCCTCGTAATATCGCCGCTCCGCTTTCGCTGCCTCAATCTCTTCTTTAGGACGTCAATACTCCCCAGCCTGCCTCCAGGGTCCTTTCTCGTCCAGTATCTCCTCCCAAATCCACTGGTCCATTCCACGCTGCTTGGTCCTTTGGTGGTGGGAGATTCTGTCACGGTTGTCGTAGGAAGGAGCGGAACAAAGTGCAGCGTGTGTGTCGTTCCACATTTTATTTTCACTGTGAAACTATGCAATACTTACACATAAACTAAAGAACAAACAACAACAAACCGTGTCGCAGAGGTGAAACACGCAAAAACAATCTCCCACAAACCCAGGTGGGAAAAATACCTACTTAAGTATGATCTCCAATTAGAGACAATGATGACCAGCTGCCTCTAATTGGAGATCATCCCAAACAAAACCCAATTAGAAATACAAAACCAGAACAAAATTAGAAATTGATGAACAGAATTTTAGAACATTACGTAATTATGCAGTTAAATTGAAACGAAAGAAAAGAAAGTTATTTTATAACAATGTTTTTATTGATTGTAAAAATGATTCTAAAAAGGTATGGAACAAAGTTAAGGGCTTACTTGGTACATCTATCTCATCATGCCCATCTAGTGTGGAGGTTGAAGGGAGAACAATCACAAAACCAGTTGATTTTGCCAATCATTTTGCAGATTTTTTTTACAAAGAAAATGAATTTACTGAGCAACAATGTAAACATACATTCTTCCAAACAAGCTATTATCCAATGGATTGATGATCATATTATGAGCAATAAGGTCTGCTCTTTTAGTCTACAAACGGTGTCAGTGGAGGAGGTGTTAAACCTATTGAAGTCATTACCTGATGGTAAATCTTCAGCTTATGGTCTTATGGATATTTTTTTGCTTCGCTGTGCTGCTCCCCAGATTGCAGTTCCACTGAGATACATATTTAATTGGTCACTGGAAAAGGGGATGTTTGCAAATATATGGAAGCATGCGAAACTGTGTCCTATTCCGAAAGAATGCAAGGAACCCATTACTCCTGCCAATAGTCGACCAATTAGTCTACTCCTTACACTCAGTAAGATATTGGAGGGTATTGTGAGTAGACAAATATGGGAGTACATGGAAAAGAATGATCTGATTACAGCCAATCAGCATGCTTATCGCAGAAACCATTCCACTACCACTGCATTGGTTGATATGACTGACCAGTGGCTCAATGCTATGGATAATGGCACGTTTGTGGGTGTGCTATTTTTAAATTTCAGTGCATCATTTGATTTAGTGGATCATGAAATAATTTTGACAAAATTAATGCATTATGGTTTTAAGGAGGTAGCATTGAATTGGGTACAGTCATATCTAATTAATAGGAAACAGTCCACCTATATCAATGGTTCATTTTCTTCCCCTCATGTGTTAAACTGTGGAATACCGCAGGGCAGCTGCCTTGGGCCACTTCTTTATTTAATATATACCAACGACCTCCCCTATGCCTTAGCTAAGGTGAATGCATCAATTTATAAGTCGCTTTGGATAAGAGCGTCTGCTAAATGACGTAAATGTAAATGTAAATGTAAATGTTAGCTGGAACTCAAGCTACTATATTTGCAGATGATACTACAATTTATGCAGCAAGACAATCGTTTCAACAGGTACAGTAAGCTTTACAAGGAGATTTGGAGAATATCAGGGAGTGGGTTTGCCAAAACAAACTTGTTTTAAACACCAAGAAAACCAAAGTTATGTTGGTCTGTTCCACTAGGAAAAGGCCAAAACAGCATTAGATACAATTAAGTATGGGAGGAGTACTAATTGAAGAAGTGGCAGAAACCAAACTATTAGGAGTGCAGCTAGACAACTGCTTATCATGGTTGTATCAAATAACCAATCTATGTAAAAAAATAAAAAAATAAAACAGCATGCATTACTTGAGAGTCAGGTGAACTACTGGGAAATGCATCATCAAGTGAAGTTAGGAGGTTGCAGATTGCACAGAACAAAGCAGCAAGGATTGTTTTAAGATGGAGATATGGTTCTTCTGTTGCAGTCATGCGCAATATTCTTGGTTGGTCATCAATCGGCAAGAAAATTGAAAAAAACATGCTTATTTTATTTCATAATATTCATCATTTAAAATGGCCAAGTTCTATTCACAATGGTATTCAGTTGGTAAGAGACAGACATCCCGTAAATACTAGGAATAGATTGTCCACCATCTATATGTTATCCAGACAGAAAAGAGAAATAGGCAAAAGAACATTTCAATTTAGAGCAATAAAGAAATTGAATAAATTAACTGAGCAAACCAGAAATCTTTCAATATATACATTTAAACATTATTTTAAAACGATTTAAATATAATACATAGAAATGTTGTGGGACTATAGTAGATGAAGAATCAATCTTTTTTAGATTGAGTATTTATTGGGTCATTATGTTAGTATATTATGTATGTTTGTAATAGTGTATTATATGTGAAAATGTGTCCGTATTATAAATTGTATTTTAATGTTTAAGGACTCTTGGAAGATTAGTCCAAATGGGGACTAAAAGAGATCCAAATCAAAATCAAATCAAACATGACAACATAGAAAAACGAAACTAGAAAACCCCCCTGTCACGCCCTGACCTACTTTACCATAGAAAATAACAGCTTTCTATGGTCAGGACGTGACATCCATTCTCAGGAACACACCTGAATCCATGCTGTATCGATAGTGTCTCCTCCGCTTTAGGCTGAGAAGCCATCGCGCACATCGCACTTTTAAAACCCCAGGAAACTAACTCGGTCCTCTTCCACCCTAACTTTGAAAAACCTGTGGATACCACTAAAACAGAGTGCATTAACCCTCCACCATAAAAATGTTAATTGAAAGAAAAGACCAAGGACAGAATCAAGAAAATATGGTAGGACAGAGCGCTCTACACCAAACACTCCAACTCCAAAAAACTCCCAGCATGCACTGCGAGAGAGGCGAGAGAGAGACTAACAGAGTTCTGATTATCTGCCTAAAATCTAGAATTTCTGAATTCACAGAACTAGAATGATTCATCAATCTGAGAATGACACATCTGCAAGGTGGCAGCTTTGTGAACAGCTTGACTAAGAAATTCCTTTTGGGACTATTATGACAAACACACCCTCTGAGCCTGAGGATCCCGACATTGATTGTGGATCAACTGAGCTGTTTTCTAAGCAGTAACCAGGGCACATCAAATGTTCCATTCCAGAAATTTGAATTCAACCAAGTTCATTGGTCCAACAAGAAAAGCCACCATCAAAAATCAGCCTTGAATCTCATCAAACACAAGATTATTGTAACGACGGTCGTCAGGAATGGACCAAGGCGCAGCGGGTTGAGTGCTCATAATTAACTTTATTGAAACACTTACACAAACAAAACAAAACGATGGCCAACGAATACAGACTTGACAGCTAAAGACAGCAATTCAAGTGACAACCTCCCACAAACACACCCTAATATATAGGACTCTCAATCAAAGGCAACTAGACAACACCTGCCTTAAATTGAGAGTCCACACCCCAATTAACTAAACATAGAAACAGACCAACTAGAAAGAACATAGACTAACAGAGCAGTGACCAAAAACCCCAGAATACATAAATCAACTACCCTCTACATAATACACACACCCCGAACCACATAAACCAAATACCCTCTGCCACGTCCTGACCAGCCTACACTAACAAAATAACCCTCATACTGGTCAGAACGTGACAATTATGTTTGTGTATTTAAAAATGTAATACCAATGTGACACCCTTATTTCATTTGAAAGAAAGCAGCCCCTCCGATTTGATTACAGAGAGAAAGTCTGAGGAAAAAGAGTGCAACTTGTGGCTTACCCTCCTAGCATCCCTCCCTCTTGTAGACCCTATTTCATTTAATTTGGTTATTCTAAAATTCAGTACAAGTAAGTAAACATTTATATCAGTTGTTAAAATTCACAATACTACACAATTCAAACAGTAAGTAATCAATCCAACTTAAGCTAATCAAATAATCAGTCTGTCAGTTAATTGGTTAATCAGTCCAATACTTGTCTGACAGTTTCTTTAAGGAGTGGGTTTAGATTGGTTTGGCTTGGAGTCTTCCTTACTTGGTTGGTCTGGTGGAGTGGTTGATGGTGGGTTTGTGTCTTCGTGTTGGGGTGGCGGTTGGCGGGGGTGGGGGGGGGGTGATGGAGTCTGGGTTGGCATTTTCTGGATGGAAGTGGCAGTTGTGGGTGGTCGGTGCTGTGTCCAGGGTTGGTGCTGGTGTTGGCTCTATTTCAGGTCGCCACTGCCAACCTAATCAAATAACAGCACCACCAACGCTCCTCGCTCTTATTCTTCAGAGGCCAAATGGACATTATATATTCACTTGCTGATTGGTGGTGATGACGAACACTGAAAGTATCTGAGGAAGTATTGTTATGATAAGAAATTACAAAAAGTGCATGAATAAAAGGTTTTTGGGGTGTTCCATGCTCAATAATGGGGGGGGGGTGTAATTCAGCTTTAATATTGGAGATAGAAATTACAATCTATCAATGTTATTGCCTGCATCTCTTCCAATCTCCAATATATTTGTATTCTTCTTTTTTTTTAATATATTTTCCTTCTTTATTACTTTATCCTAACCCTACCACACCTCCTCTATTTGGAGTAAACTAAAATAGATTGAGAAACATCCTGGAGTCCTGGAGTCGCCTCTTCACTGTTGATGTTGAGACTGGTGTTTTGTGGGTACTATTTAATGAAGTTGCCAGTTGAGGACTTGTGAGGCGTCTGTTTCTCAAACTAGAAACTCTAATGTATTTGTCCTCTTGCTCAGTTGTGCACCGGGGCCTCCCAATCATCTTTCTATTCTGGTTAGTGCCAGTTTGCACTGTTTTGTGAAGGGGAGTAGTGCACAGCGTTGTACGAAATCTTCAGTTTCTTGGCAATTTCTTGCATGGAATAGCCTTCATTTCTCAGAACAAGAATAGACTGACGAGTTTCAGAAGAAAGGTATTTGTTTCTGGCCATTTTGAGCCTGTAATCGAACCCACAAATGCTGCTACTCCAGATACTCAACTAGTCTAAAGAAGGCCAGTTTTATTGCTTCTTTAATCAGAAACAACAGTTTTCAGCTGTGCTAACATAATTGCAAAAGGGTTTTCCAATGATTAATTAGCCTTTTAAAATTGCTTATTTTATCTTTATTTAACTAGGCAGGTCAGTTGAGAACAAATTCTTATTTTCAATGACGGCCTAGGAGCAGGGTTCTACCCCTGTCGTTCAGGGGTAGAACGACAGATTTTTACCTAGTTAGCTTGGGGATTCGATCTTGCAACCTTTCGCTTACTAGTCCAACACTCTAACCACTAGGCTACCTGCCACCCCATGATAAACTTGGATTAGCTAACTGATAATGGGCCTCTGTACGCCAATGTAGATATTCCATTAAAAAAATCAGCTGTTTCCAGCTACAATAGTCATTTACAACGTTAACAATGTCTACACTGTATTTCTGATCAATTTGATGCTATTTTGATGGACAAAAATGTAGCTGGAGTTGCCTTTATGCGATTGTGCAAAATAAGAGGCCTGCACTTGATTTAGACTAAGTGTCACGGCTCCTCCTCTGCAGTGCAGGGGCGGTTCCTCCTGCAGGCAGAGGAGGGTCGTTAGTGATTGGAGCTGGTGTGATTGGAGCCACCTGAGCTCAGGGTATTTAACCAACTGCTCCACTAACCTCTCTCTCCTTGGGCTTGCTTCGCTTCGCTTGCTCTCTCTCTCCCTGCTCCTCCAGGTATGAGCCTGTTTTGTTTGTTCCTTTGTTGGTTTATTTAGTTTCCACTCAGTCATGTTTACACACACATATTCACGCATCCATGCACCTACATACACCCTACATTATGACATTTCCACACCTCATTCCTTTTTTCTTTGTTTAGAATTAATAGTTTTGTTTGATAATAAATAACTTTTTGAATTGGCCTATACCGGTTGTTGATGTCCTCTCATTTTCGCCACAGGCTATGAGCCGGCCTGTGACACTAAGTTATTTCCTGCTAAATGTTTCTGATCAGCAATAGATGAGTAAAGGATTAGATTAGCTATACCACTTATTTGCTCAGTCAGAGAATTATCCAAATATACAGATGGAGATTCAGTGAAAGAATCAGGAATAGGCCTAGGCAACAAAACGACTGCGAGTGAAGAACAAAATAATGCAGTTGTTAAAAGTGACACATAACATGCTGGCAAAATGTTCTGATCAGTGGAAAGAAATGAGCCAACTAGACAAGATGATCATGAACAGCACTCACCTCAATTTAACTAACATTTCCACAGCCTAACTGTAGCAAAATCAATATTCAGTGAAAATCTGACATTGATTGGTTTATTAAGAATCCACAATTGGATGACTTTGGGAGTTTCAGTAAGCACCAATTTGATGCCTTCAATTGCATTATCCTATTTTATTCCAATATTTTTGTCATTCAGTGATATTTATTCCCACATTAATTATTTATTTATCCATCCAGTTGTGGTTAAGATAACAGTGCATGTGGTGAGCTGTGCGAAGAGATGGGAAAAGTGACATGCCTCGCATAGTTTAGAACTAGCAGGAGGATAGTAATAATACATTTCATATATAAAGAAAAGTTGACAAAAAGTTAGCGTGATGCTAAACTTGGTGGAAAAATGTATTGGTTTGAAAGATGTAATTTATATTAAAACAAACTATTCTAAAAAGCAATTCCGCAACAAAGCATGCTGGAAAATATGATAATGAGGCCCCTCCCATGTCTTTTTCACTCTGAGAGAGTTGGTGGAAATTAACTCAACACAGTCGAGAAACAACACCACCACCAGGTTAACACTTAATCTATTCACAGCAGGTGGTGTCAATTTCAATCCCACTTGTGTTAACCAGTGTTGTTAAATTGGTTGTTTAGCAACAATGGGTGTGTGCAACTATTGTGCAAAAGAGATGGGGTTGGCTTAGACTGTTGACAACATACTAACTATATTTAGTATCCAGATGTTTATTGAAAACAAAAAAACATTTGCACAATGAGCATTTATTCTCTCTTAAATACATTGTTACAGTAATTGGTTAGCTAGCTAGCGATTTTTTGTTGTTGCCTTATTACCATAGACATGACACCAGTCAAAACACCTCAAAACAATAAATGGTATCAATAATATACACAACGAGCTGAAACGAGCCACCTACGATTCCCAACAAGGCATCTTCTTGATATAATTGCTAGCTATCTGACCGTTCAAAATCTTAACAATGCACACATTCCGCCCACATCGACGCGTGTGCATTATTTTCTTGACATTATAGACAGGTTAACTGACAACACTCACAACACTTTTTACCTAAACACCAAGATTTTAACACCCACACATTTGCTGTGTGCTCATTGATGATGATCTTCTTCAAGATACATGTGCCCTACTTCCAACGAGATTCATTATTATGGCGATGATAAAAATAATAATGAAAAGGTTTATGATGATGACAATGGTGGACTGTTAACATGTTCTGTTATTTCTGATTGGTTGGACAACAATGATAGCTAATATACGTGAGAAATGTTCACCCAGCATGCCCCCCTAGATGCTAGGTAAAGCCCCGTTTTATCATAGCTCACTGGTTACCATCGGAACACCCACCTGTAGCACGTGCTCCAGCAGGTATATTTCACTGGTCATCACCAAAGCCAACACTTCCATTGGCCGCCTTTCCTTCCAGTTCTCTGCTGCAAATGACTGGAACGAATTGCAAAAATCACTGAAGCTGGAGACTTGTATCTCCCTCTCTAACTTTAGGCATCAGCTGTCAGAGCAGCTTACTGATCACTGTACACAGCCAATCTGTAAATAGCACACCCAACTACCTTATCCCCATATTGTTATTTGTATTTTTGCACCCCAGTATCTCTACTTGCACATCATCATCTGCATGTCTATCACTCCAGTCTTAATGCTAAATTGTAATTATTTCGCCTCTATGGCCTATTATTGCCTTACCTTCCTAATCTTCTACATTTGCACACTGTACATAGACTTTTCTGTTGTGTTATTGACTGTTTGTTTGTTTATGTGTAACTCTGTGTTGTTGTTTTTGTCGCACTGCTTTCCTTTATCTTGGCCAGGTCGCAGTTGTAAATGAGAACTTGTTCTCAACTGGCCAACCTGGTTAAATAAAGGTGAAATAAATAAAAAAATACAAGATGTGGCCATGTACATTCTAATTGTCATATGAAGACAGCACCTATGTTCTTTACAATAGGTAATGACTAATTTAACATGTACGTCCTACCATCCAAGCTTTCCCCTTCTATACAAAAGAGCATCCATAAGACGGGACAGTATGTGCACTATAGAGATTCTCCATATCTGGGGCAAGGAATGGGCAAAAATTACAAAACACAATTACAAAATACCAAGATCAATGTATCAAAATAAACTACAAAATACTTGTATTTTCTAATGCAGGTATTGCCAAACTGGGGTAGGCGTTTTCAAACAGTCCATTTATATTTTCCAACAGGGCTATACATTTGGGTGAGGTTTATTTCTCGCCTGAGTAGCCTCGATTCACTGCTGCTCATTCCGTTTGCTCAAAAATTTATAAACAGTTAAAAAAAGTAAGGCCCGCATCCATAGAGACACATACCAGCTCTACTGTTTGTACTGCTACTACCAGCAGTACTACACCTGCACCTGTTGACGACAAGTTGTTCTGCTTCCACGAGCACACCCAATGCTAGCATCAGTAATTATACATGTGTTGTTAGCCCAGCTAGCATGGACACTGACAGTTGTGAATCTGATGTAGCCGAAGAGATACTGCCCCCTGACCCGGGAAAGCACCGAACAACAGACAGGGACGTTGGACCATCGAAGAGGCGCAAATATGATGAGAACTACATTGATTTGGGGTTCACTTATATTGGGAGTAGTGCCTTTCCTCAGCCACAGTGTGTTATATGTGCAAAAGTACTACCTCACAACTCGATGAAACCACTCTTGCGCAGACCTTTAGAAATAAATATGCCAATTTGAAAAATAGGCCACAGTAGTTTTTTGAATGAGAATTAAGACAACTTTTGAGTAGTAAGATGTGTATAAAAGCGACATATCATTAATAAGAAGGGGCTAGAAGCGTCTTATATGGTGAGCTACCGAGTGGCTAGGACAGGCAAGTCCCATACTATTGTTGAGGACTTCATTCTTCCTGCTGCCGCGGATATGGCTGGGACAAGGCTGGGGGAAAAGGCCAAAAAAACATACAGACAATGCCTTCATCAAACGACACATCAGTGACAAGGCAGGATATGTTTTGAAACACTTACTTCTTCGCATACAAGCAAGTGAATTCTATGCGTTAAAGCTGGATGAGTCAACAGACGTGGCGGGCCTGGCACAGCTCTTAGTATATGTCCGTTACGTTTGTGGGGGGTCAATTAAGGAAGACATCCTCTTCTGGAAACCAGGACAACAGGAGAGGATATTTTTAAAGTACTGGACAGCTTTGTGACATCAAATGGACTTTGGTGGTCAAGATGTGTTGGTATTTGTACTGATGGTGCAAAAGCCATGACAGGGAAACATAGTGGAGTGGTAACGCGCGTGCAAGCAGTTGCTCCCGGCGCCACTTGGGTACACTGCAGCATCCACTGAGAGGCTCTTGCTGCCAAGGGAATGCTTCATAGCTTGAAAGACATTTTGGACACAACAGTGAAAATGGTTAATTTTGTTAAAGCAAGGCCCCTGAACTCTCGTGTATTTACTGCACAATGCAAGGATATGGGCAGCAACCATGTAACGCTTTTAAAACATACAGAAGTGCGCTGGTTGTCAAGGGGTAAAGTATTCACAATTTTTTTTTAATTGAGAGACTAGCTTAAAGATTTCTTTACTGACCATAATTTTCACTTGTCTGACTGCTTGCGTGATGACGAATTTCTCACATGACTGGCCTATCTGGGTGATGTTTTTTCTCGCCTGAATGATCTGAATCTAGGATTACAGGGACTCACCTCAACTATATTCAATGTGCGGGACAAAATTGAGGCTATCATTAAGAAGTTGGAGCTCTTCTCTGTCTGCATTAACAAGTACTACACACAGGTCTTTCCATCATTGTATGATTTTTTTTTGGTGTGCAAATGCACCTGAGTGAGTTGGGTGTGCATTTACGCAGGTACTTTCCCGAAACGGATGACACAAACAACTGGATAGTTATCCCTTTCATTCCCTGCTTCATCGAAATTGCAACAAGCGATTCTGTGAAAATTGAATTGAATCAGAAGCCATTGACAGATTTCTGGATTGGGCTAAACTCAGAGTATCCTCCATTGGCAAATCGGCTGTTAAGACACTGATGCCCTTTGCAACCACGTACCAATGTGAGACTGGATTCTCGGCCTTCACTTGCATGAAAACTAATTACAGGCACAGACTGTGTGGAAAATTATTTAAGACTGAGACTCCCTCCAATACAACCCAACACTGCATAGTTATGTGCATCTTTTCAAGCACACCCTTCTCATTAACCTGTGGTGAGTTATTCACAATTTCCGATTAACAAATAAGGTTTTATATGAAAGATGGTTAAATAAAGAGCAACATGATTGGTTATTATAATATTTTTATTTGTGCCCTGGTCCTATAAGAGCTTTGTCACTTCCCATGAGCGGGGTTGTGACAAAAACTCACACTTATGTTTAATAAATGTATCGTATAATGTGTGTGTGGCGGGCTTTACAGTGATGGCAAAAAACAACATTTGAGAGTGCGCTGACCCTGGAGGTTGAATGTTTGAAGGTGTACGGGACTCTAAAAGGTTTGGGAACCACTGTTCTAATGTATTTAATAAAAATACATTTGCAAGTAGTCAGCCCAAAAAGATACAACATTTACAGAAGTATGTTAGTACTCGAGACCAGTCTCAAGACCACATATTGTAATGGCTGTCGTCGGGAATGGAGGACCAAAACGCAGCAGGAATGTGGATGCTCATCTTCTTATTTCATTTTAAATAAAGAGAACACCAAAACAAAACAAAGAACGCACAAACAACAAAACAGTCTTGTCATGCTCACACAGGCAAAACAAGAAACAATCTCCCACAACTCTACACCAAACAATTACCCATATATAGGACTCTCAATCAGAAGCAACGAGAAAGCACCTGCCTCCAATTGAGAGTCCAACCCCCCATTAACCTACACATAGAAATACCACAAACCAGAAAGAACATAGACCAAAACCTGGAAATAATAAATCAAACACCCTACTACATAAATCACCACCCCGAACCACATAAACAAAATACCCTCTGCCACATCCTGACCAAACTACAATAACAAATAACCCTTATACTGGTCAGGACATGACACATATTGAGTGTCTTGGTCTTGTCTCGGTGTTGGATACACTTGCACTCGGTCTTGACTCAGTCTCAGACTGTGAGGACTCCTAATTTCTCTGAGACCAGCCATGATCAGCAGAGTTAAAAACTCATAATTCAGTCAGCGCATAAAACCACTTTGTCAGGCCAAATATATACACTTTTTTCTTAAAACATGAATATCTTAACAGCCTTATCTATTATAGACATGTTTGCGCAGTGGAAAACCTATAGACCTTCAGTATGTGACACGTTCGTGAGTCTGAAAGGACAGCAATCGTAATACCAGCAATTTTTTAAGGGTGCACTTTTTGTAAAACAGAAAAGGGCCAGTGGTGTAGTGGAGGATATACTCTAGTATAAACCGTAAACCCACTTTTTTCATTCTGACTTCTTAATCCCTACTGATGCGTATTAAAGAAGTGTAGAGGAGGTACGACTTATCAATTATGCATGTAGTACAATAGACAAATCATTCACAAAGTAGCCTACAAAATTGCAAAGCACGTGAAATATATTCACATACCCGCCTTACACATAGCCTAGTTTCAGCGGAATATCATCTTCAGGCAGCAAGAGTGTGCAGCTCTGAACTGTTTTGGCATGGAGCTACTCACAGAAGAATGACATCGGTAGCCAGTAGGGCAGGAAAGACATTTGAACTTATAATATCTACCAGTAAATGCTAACTAAGGCAACAATGGTTATGCCAACCAGGTATTGAAAAAGCTTAGTCCGAAGTGTTGTTTAGTAGGCTAATTGTGAAGTGCAATTGTCATCATGTGCTGTTTGCATCAGGAGTGTAGACATGGATGGGCCTGGGTAGACACAGGCCCACTCACTGGGGTGCCAGGCCTTCACAGGCCCACCCAATCAGATTGATGTGGTTTAAGCATTGTTGTGTATTTTTCTATTTTAAAAAAAGTCAGAAAAAATCAGAAAAATCTATAGGAAACTCATTCAAAAACCATAGGAAAACCTAGGATTTTTCACACAGGGTGCATTTCCTTTGCTCAGCGGATTTGTTTTAGTATGCCTACTTCTCCAGGCAATACCACACCACAGCATAGGGCTGATGGAAAGACAGCAGTCACACACAGCATGATGTTTAAGGATAAGCAGTCCATAAACTCGACATAATAAGCCAGTGGATCCCAATCATAAGAATACAAAAACACAACCATTAAGCATTTCCCAACCGAAATGTACAACTATTACTTAGTTGTTTGCACACAAAGTAAAGCACACAAAGTAACCGGTGACCTAAAGTTTGATATGGAACTGACAGCATTTTAACTACTTAGCAGATATGAAACAAACAGACAATCATAATATCAGTAAAAAATATAAAAATCCCAGTTTATGCTACTAAACCAGCTTTACAAGAGGTTTATATTTGACTCAAAGTTCCATGACGTACAGAATAGATGGATGCTGTTCAATGCATGGTTAATATAATTCACCAATACATTTCTTGGTAGTCCCCAAAAATATTGCTCTCAGGTTGTAAATCACAGCTTGTTTGCTGCTTCCATTCGGGATGCACTGTTTCAGTTTCAATTACTCAATATTCTGGACAAAAACAGACAAATGTAACTAAGGCTAAGAATGTTAATACAATCAAACTTGCAAGGGCAATGATCACAAGTCAGTCATAACGTGGCTAATAGGCGAGTGTATCTATTTATGAAAGAAGATAAAAACATGGAGCCTGACGTTAACTAGACAGCTAGCTGCTAGGAGGATGTTATGTCATGCCATTGGAGGAGTTGGTTCAGTGACTGACTTTTTCCCCTTATATCGTTTTTCGGGGGCTATACACAGCTAGAGATGCAGGTGTTATTTGGTTAGCTAGCAAGAACTTGAACGACTGTTATCCAGTTAGCATATCTCTTGTGTTCGCAAATTCACTCTGGCTATCTACTCCGATTTCAGAGCACTTGTCTGAGTGTGCCAGAGTGCTGAACAATATGACCGGTGTAATTAAACGTGGGCAAAAAAAGTCATTTTTAGTGAAGAATGCTCTAGATAACATGTAAACAGCCTAACCAGCTCTGTTACGGCGAGTAAAATGGTCAGAGTATGGTGTTCTCTCGTTTATGTCTGGAAGTAGCTATTTGGCAAGCTAGACAATTTTTTAACCACTTAGCATGGGTGTCATGCTTGGTTGGGACAAGCATGCATTGGCAGGCATGCTGCCATGTGTTCTAATAATCCAAACTCATGCTGTTGCAACTGCCTGGAAACACACAGTCCAGTCCAAAGTGAATGATGGCAGGCCCCTGTGACAAATGGCAAGTTTGTATAAATGTCTACTGTAGCTCTGATTGGCTATAGCGCACATGTCTGTGCATTTCACAAATGCCTTAGTATAGGTCATTTCTAAACATTCTAAGAATTTATAAAAATGACCATATCTAAGAGGTCGCTTGTCAGAAAATTGTAAAAAATGTGTCACATTCTTCCTGGGGGTGTAAATGAACATATTTGAATAACATTTCATATTGCTAATGTAGTATCTGTGATCTACATATGTTTATATTAGTTACTATGCTGTTACTAAGCTGTAATGTATTGCGGCAGTGTTACGTTACTACACCTATTAGGAAATGTACATGCGTGCGATTGTGCCGGGGGCTGTAGATCATGAGAGGTTTTGAATAAACGAAACGAACTGTTCTCCCGTCTCCTGCCTGGTAATTTCTCCAGAACACAAATATTACAGCTAAAATGCTGCCAGTTCCACTTTACATGCAACAATATTTCACACACACGTTATTTTCAAAGAGAGGCAGCAAGCGTGTTACACTAAAAAACTATGTTCCACTCACCAGATAATGATCACTTGAAACTTAACTTCTTGTTGAAAGTTATTCTTGAAAATGGAGATGCTAACAAATTAGCAACAACATCCTATTTGATAACACCTGCTGCAGCCGCTGCAAACTAGCCAACAACAAAAGCTAGCTAGCTAGACCGTTGGAAAACTACTGATCGCTTTTGTGCAGTGTCCTGTTGGCCTTCAAGAAGGCAGAAGTGTCCATAGGTTTTTGTAAAAACGGTCCCACCCATTAATTCAAAATATGATTGATTTATTCCATTGTCACTCCAAAATGTTGCACTAATAGAGTTGAATGGCAGATGCCTTTATCTGCACTTTATCTAGCATCTGATGGCCTAGTCAATGGCTGACTTAACTAGCTTGATTTATCTCCCCAGAGACCAGCAAAGAAAAATCCTCATTTGATATTTGTTTCTCTTTAGTGTTAACCCTTTCCTTTCAAATAAAAATGAAGTGATTAAATCAGAACATCATTGAAATAACAATATAATTATACTAATATTATAAAAATTATTTTAGAAATCCTTAGCCCTTCTCTGAAGGCGTAGAAGGCCTATTGTTCCCCACTGTTTGAGTTAGTAACAATTTGTAGGAGGCTATTTCCCTCAGCATGCATTTTTTTCACTATTCTGAATGTCTAAAGAATCCAAATGTTGTTCTGAAATAATGGACATTTTGAACCGTTATTACGGTGATGATTTAACAAAATTACAATCATGGTTTTGAATTGGATACACATGTTTATGGTCTTGGGCAAACACAACACTGATTCACAGTAATGGATACAGAAACTTGTTTTGACTTTGATATGTTGTTGTTTATCAACAGTAAATAACCATTATAAAGAGGTCATCTGGGGTCTATTCCTTTTCAATGTTGTCACGTCTGTATTCTAGCTAACTGAAGGGGATACATGTAGATAGTAACACAACCGTACCAGCTGTGGTGCGGACAAAGTAATGTACAGCCTCGGTATGTGGTACCAGACTCTGAAACCCGCCAATTGTGTTCCTATTGATTTTAGATACTAGCTCCCTCCGTTGCTTACACATACTTAAAGTAAAGAAAAATGTAATAGAAGTGCTGGAACTGTCGACCAACTACAGCCGTTTTCATGGTCGATTGCTCAAATGTTCATGTGCACACAGTCCCCACTACCTTACGTTTATAAAATATGATGATCCTTTATCATATTTACAAGAATAATAAAGCCTATAATTATCATGGGAAAGAGCCAATCCAGTACAAGAGCAACTTAGGTGACTTTTCATGTTTACTTGGCACCCGAAAGATGTCAGATTTTGGCTCCAATACCTTCTCAGACAATAACCATCAGTCTCAGTGCACAATAAATCAACTAATTCTCATTACGAGCATATATTTATTGCCTGCTTTACACAATTATTGATTGGGCTCATTTTGATGCTGAGATAGGTGTGACTCTCTGTTATAAGCAGCCAACAAATCAAATATGGGAGCGGAAAGCCAATTCATCAGCCAGTAATTATGGGGGCCTTATCACGCGATAAAAAAAAAACTCAGAGAAGGACTTGAAAGAAATCCTAATTAATTACATACTTTGTGGCATTAGGCTGAGCTAATTTCACGGCCATTATTCTCAGAGGGACAAACACAAGGTACACTGTCCTTATATTAGGAGAGTGCTAAATACACTGAGGGTGTTAAATCAACACTGAAGGTGTTGAGTCTGTGGATCCATATAGACACAGGAAGAGTGTTAAATTAACACACTGCTTAGTGTAAAGCCTTATTCAAATATTTCCCAGAGTGACTTGCCTTTTGAGTAAATTGTAGGGTTACCACCCATGACTGTATTTGTCAGTGACAAAGACATGGCTGTTGCATTCATCTATTTTTACCAGATGAGATTTTATGTTAATATGTTCTATTTAAATGAGCTCCTGTATTAGGTTTAAATTAGGCCTCTTTTTGTTATGATAATATATTTGCTCAGGATCTCACTTGGTGAAGTCCATAAATCCAAAAACAATTGAATGCAACAACTTTGTCTCTGTCACTAACAAATACAGTCATGGGTGGTAACTCTACAATGTATTCGAAAGGCTTTACAGTAAGCAGTGTGTTAATGTAACACTTTTCCAGTGTCTATATGGGTCCACATACACGTTCAGGGTTGATGTAATGCTCTCAGTGTAAAATTGATTTCATTTTTTTACATTGGACAATTTGCTGTGGCTATTCTGAATCTTAAAATACAATTACAATGTAAATGTATTTTAAATGTTAAAAACCTAGCCAGAGGACCCTCACATTTCTATGTACCCCACATGCCTGTTTCTTTCTATCTCCCCCCTCTATCTAACTCTTCCTTTCTCCCTTGCTTTTCCATCACTGGGTAAATCTGATAGAAAGTCATAGATCACCAGGGACTTCACAATGATTTACATGCAAATCAGATGCCATCTATTAGCCTTTCATAAAATCAGTTTAGATTATTGGAGAAACTGAGTAATGCCTAGACCTAAACTTCAGTACTGTGGATCCCCCCAAAGAGAGAAGTGTATTGGCATAAAACCCAATTTCAAACACCTGGAGATGTTTTAACAGATTACTCATGGTCCTGATGCAATTTTACATCATAATCCCCATCTCCAGGGATAAGTTGATTGATGTGCGATGGAAATATTGTCAATAAAACCCTGAATGCCATTGCAATATCTTTGTGTGGATGCAAAATACCCACCTTCTAGTCGGTATAGGATTTATGAACCGTAGCTGGATAGATGGATATTCTACGAATAATTCACAGTCAAATAAAATCATTAATTGCCAAGTACTTTGTAAGATATCCCACAGCAAATATGAGTTTAACTAACATGCACACTTTGGATGCATGATGTACTGTACCACACGGATGAACGATACAAAAATATAAATGCAAAAACGATAAAGTGAAGAGAATACAATGCATACTAGAATAGGCCTAACACAGAACATACAATAATAAGAATGACATCCTGTATAGATTCAATAAGCCTAATACTCTAACCCCAGCTTCATTACACCTGCAGCAATATATAACATTTGGCTCATCTGCAGAGCATGGTAATGATTTCAGTCATAAATTATGTCCATTTGGGATAGTGCCATGGGAGAGTAATGGGCTATGGGCTGTGTGTAGCTTCTCTCATAATTAAATGAGGACTAGGCAGATGAGAGAAATTGTTACATTTTTCCCAGATGACGTGTAACTTAGAATCATTATGAACCAAATATCAATGCATGTATAACAGGTACACTCAAATTAATTCTCATACTTAGCCTATAGGGCCTCTAATAAAATGTTTTTGGTGAAATGTTGCTCCTCTCTCTGTTGTCAAATCATCTACCCAAATATGAAGAACATATCATATATTGTGTTCTGCATAGTCTATTGCTATCAAAATGCAGTATTTGTGCCATGAATGGGAAAACCAACCCAAACAGTTTATAGATTTTTATTTTCCTTTGCATCAAGCCTTTGATTGATGCTTACCTTAAATCTGTGAGGCTTAACAAAAAGTACTTGACCACATCAACATTGATGCATTCAGCTGAGATTGCTGTGGGGCAGAGCTCTTTTGAGAGGAAACTATCACTGCACAGCATATCTGTACTCATGCCATCCTTCCCTACTGCATTGTACCTCTTGCTCATTAGCCACAGCTGTCAATCAAAATAAGACATGGTCTCTGAGAGAAGAAATTACTTCCAAAAATGATAGAAGTATAGTCTACCATATTGACAGTATGTACTGTAGCTTTAAATTAAGTTAGCAACTTGTATTGTTATCATTATTTTCAGTTGTAGCATTATTGCTGTTTTATGACAACAGTGATATGTGAACAGTGTTTCCTTCCATGGTGTATACATTTTCCAGCTGGTAATAGTGTAATGGAGAAAAAACATTACACTTAGATAATCCTTAGCACAGCAATACGATTGCATTACTTCATTTGTGACCCAATCCCGCAAACTAGGTATGTCAGAAGTCACGACTTCATTGGAGAGCCTTTTGAACGTATATATATTTTATGAAGAAGTGCATTCTTGAACATGTGAACTCAAATGTGCCTTAATAACAAACTTGTACGCCATCTGTAAATACGAATAAAATTGTTAAATTACGAGCCTTTTGGGTTAAGCCACAGAAACAGTTAGCAACCTTCCCACTAGCCATGAATGGCTGAGATAATTTTACATTGACATTTTAGTCATTTAGCAGATGCTCTTATCCAGAGCAACTTACAGTAATGAATGCATACATTTCATTTCATTAATTATTTTTATTTTTTTTGTACTGGCCCCCCGTGGGAATCAAACCCACAACCCTGGCATTGCACACATCACGCTGGCGTTGCAAACACCATGCTCTACCAACTGAGCCACAGTTGGGGCTGGACATGCTGAGAAATTAGTTTGAATTGGTCTGCCATGGAAGCTTGTCAGTCTGTGTTGATAATCCTGTCGAACACTGCTTTTTAAAAATTAATTGTGTAGTGGAGCTGCATAAGTGTGGCTCTCCATTTTCTGGAGGATCAAGTTTTGAAATCAGTGGAATTAAACTATGATAGCTAAAGAGATGGAGGAAAAACCTGTCTCCAGATTACATCTTCAAACTAAGGGCAACCTTGGCATGGCATTCCTGACAGGGAGATGCATCCATGCACGATGATGTATACAGGTAAGATAGTCTAGCTTTAGCTAGCTCACATTACATTTTCAGATATTACACGTTTTCTAATTTTGACAGAAAGTGGTTCCATTTCAAGCTAAAATGTACTGTTAGCTAGCTAGCTAATGCTAGCTGGTTGGCTCCCTAGCTGATGTTATTATTTGTTTCCCAGAGATGTGTGCTCTTCTAGTTAGAGCATAATGTTGGCTAGCTAACATTGAACATGGTTGGATAGCTCCCAGCACTGTGGCATTGTTGGCACTGTTTATTGTTTAACTAGCTAACATTGGCTGGCTCGTTAGCTAAGGTTACGTGACATGTGTACAACACCCGTTGAATATGGCCGGTATCAGTAAACGTCTGCAAAAAAGCGTCATGAAATTGTTGCCAGCAGAGCTGCTTAGGATTTTTTCATGTTGTTCAGAGGTAAACAAATCATTGGCCAGAGCGTCAAGTGTGCACTACGAGAGAAAAATGAGATGGGTGGGGCTAAAGCTTAGGGTAAGGGTGTGAATGATGCTGAATGGGTGTAGACGAAGAGCTCTTCTCTAGATAGCAAAACATTTAAAGGCGATTTTCTCAAAAGTGAGTTTACAAGTTGATCAACTTTCAAAGCAGAATTAATTTCCCATTGTTCCTCAAATGCAGTGTTTGATATACCATTTTGTAGCTCTGAGTCTCTACTTTTATATAATGAAAAAAACAAATTTTGCTACATAAGAAATCATAAGAAATTTGATACAAAATCCAGGTGGTGTGTCACATTTATCAATGTATCTTTCGCTAAGCTACATTTGAAGACATAAAGTTGTCAATGTTCAAATGTCATGGCTTCACACAAGATTAGCAAATTCTTCCCTCTGAAGCTTCTTATGCCTTCTTGCTATCTGCCTCCCCTATATCTGCCAGCTCATCTGGCTGAGGAATATACAGGAGTTGTATTTTCTTTCAGCCTGAATTATCTGTGCTGTTGATGCATGAATTGTGATTATTATTGTTTTGCAAGTTTAAACAGTTCATTTGAATAATTGGGACAGTAGTACCTCTGATCGGACACATTTTTTTGTTTGTTCCATCATCTTTGAAATGCAAGAGAAAGGCAAACATTGAGATAGGATTGTATGTGTGAATTTAGATGTTGTCTACAAGATAGCAGCTGTGTGTGCGCAAAGTTTCAGACTGTTCCAGTGAAGAATTACAATATTTTGTATCAAGTCTGCTAGGAGTTTGCCAAAATGTGCCGAAGTGGTCAATTTATACATTTTCAAGTACATAACTATAGAGAACATACAACAATGATATGGTAATTCAAAAATTACATTTACACACTCCCAGAAATGTCATACATGATGGATTATTAGCTTCCCTACAGAAAACAGAGACAGCAGTGGGGTCAAACTGTAGAACCTAGTTCCTACATTTGAATATAAAAATTGATTTTATCAAACAAAACTATGCTACATTTTATCTCTAGGACCATCAGGATGACAAATCAGAGCAAGATGACTAAATATAAGTACATTATTTACCTTCAGAGGTGAATGTATCATTAAGTAATAATGCCAGCTTCTAGGGCATTATCACTTTTATACAACGGGTTATTAACACATTCAAATAATGGTTGACATGTTTTCCTTAATGTTATTTTGTTTAATTTACATACTATTTCATTCTTCCACAAGACATAGTCCCGACACAAATCTAGGTTTGCTACCCAAGCCAGCTGGTCGTTCGTTCTATCGGTTTGGTTGCCAGAGACGCAAACCCAGTCATTCAGCCTTTTTGTTTTTTATCTATGGCGCGACCCAGTCGTTTGTTCTAAATGTTCCATTGTTCCATTGGCTGGCAACGTTCTTATCCCTTACTTGCTAGCTAGCAAACTATGGCTAACTTACAGTCACGTCAAACAGTGCAGCCAGAATAACAACAGTAGCTGCACTTGCATTTGTTAAAGCTGTTTGCTAGTGACATAAATTTTGGTATATCCATAACAATGAGCTAATGAGGCGCGATTACGCCTGGCATAGAAAATGTGCTCTCTCGTCAGGACACTGTTGTTCAGAGTAGATAGCCAACAACACATCTAACACAATCACTTCAAATTCAAGCTGGAAAGACTGCAAACTAGTTGCACTTAGTTTTGCTGGAACCTTTTTTCAATTGACATTTATTTGTATATATCCATAAAAATGATGCCAGCTGATTCATGATTTCGACTGGCTGAGAAACACTGCCTGCCTGTCTGTCTCGTTCCAAATCCTGACACATTCATTTCTATGGGACAGCTGGGGATCAAATTTGAATATTGAAACAATATTGCAAATGTCGGAGAGACAGACAGCAAGGTTTATACAAATCTCTGTTGTTGAAAATGAAATGTTAGTCTAAAAGAAATGTGAGATAACGTCTAGATGCTTTTTATAGTGGATACAGTGGATTGTGCAGTCAGATGGAACAGAGTAAATAGGTATTTTAACTTCATAGATTTAGTTGGTGGTAACTTGTGGAATAGTCACCAACTGGAATGCGGTTTTAACCAATCAGCATTCCGGATTAGACCCACCCGTTGTAAAAGTAAAATGTAACTCTTTATAATGATACATTACATATGTCATAAATAGGGCCAGGCGCTTTGGTTATTTCTTTTGTTTTTTGTCTTTGTGGTATTTCCAGCATTATACACTGGATTTGCTGGCTGCAGGCAGACAATTCCAGGAAATGCTCTTTAATTGACACAAGCTGTCTCCAAAGCGTAGCATACAAATCACAAAGTATAGTATTTGTCAGGGAATACTATTTGTACATCAGTAATTCTATGCTTCACTTTGCTCAAGCTGATCCTCTCCAACAGTCTATATCCCTGGTCATCAGAGGTTATAAAAATGGGGCAATTAGGATAGTTAAAGGGGAGAGAATATGAATATAGTCAGAAAATACCAACAATTAAAAATCACTATCACATGAAAAAAAGAGTGTGCCAATACCCCGCTGGGATGCTCTTTGCAGGCAACAATATATTCTGCAAAACCTGCAATGTAGCATTCATTACATTATTCATGGAAAGACAGGATAGACAGCCATCAAAAAATAAAAAATAAAACATTAAGCTGTCTCAGAAGAATGTTTCTACCTTAGAAGGCTGTGGAAGGGATTGTGAAACAGTCTCATCCTTACATAACATCAATCAACAAAAATATTTCACAACATTTTTGTTGTCAGTTCTTAACATATGAGTATGATAGACATTTTAATATCAGAAAATGTAGAGTGGGAAATGTAGACTATTTTCAGAAAATAAATGGCTAGCCTATTTTCATTCGGTATAGAAATAACAACCCAACAACTTCAACACTATTGAGACTGCAGTATTTCGAGAGATATGCTTCTCTGACCTCCACATAGCGTGTGCAAAAGCGCAGCACTCAGAATGATGACGCTGTTGAATAGTTCACTGCCTGTAAATACACTAAATCAGCCAGAACAACTTTCACGTCTTCTCCCAGCTCTCTTACAATATGTGAAGAACATATTGGTGTTGTGTGTCAGTGGATTCGTCCATTATTATGGAGATGCTTTCAGTTTTTTTAACAGACTACACCTCCATTCTTTACATATGTGTTAATGAATGTGCGCATTTTGGGATTGTCAACTTTTTCAAGAGGGATGTTGGCTCTTGCAAAAACCATATCCTCAGCATTTATGTTTTTGGATGTATTTCTATATCAATTAAAACGGCTACTTTTTTTAAATAGGCTAGATGCCTATTATTCCCATATAATGTTGATAACAGAAAATTAAGTGAAATATTTATGTTAATGTACTAAAGATAGGCTAATATGGTGCATTACGCTAAAGCGTAGGCTGCTGATGAGAATAATTTGGGGAATTTATTTGGCACTAATATGATAGATATGTTAGATGATCAGGGTATGCACACATTACAATGAATTCACATGGTGTGACAAGGTGCTATATTGGCCTCTTGAAGTCGGATGATTGAAATGCAGGGGGAAATATTTTTTTTTGAGACCTAGTTTTCGTCCTATTACAGTTGCCACATCAGGAGGGTTGCAAAATTCTGATAACTTTCCCATAGTGTCCCGGTTTTCTAGAAATTCCGGTTGGGAGGTTTCTGGAAAGAGGAGAGAATAAGCAGGAAATCCAGAATCCTTAAAACCAAGATATCTAGAAAAGGTTACTAGAATTTTGCATCCCACACAAGTCACGTTATGCTGGTTTGCAAAGTGATGTGTAATTCCTATTGGAATCCAGCTCGTGTAAAGCTGGTCATACATTATACAACTATAAACTGAGATTTTGCCACAATTTGGGATCCATGACTCATTTCTGGGATTGCAAGTAATCTTAAAGTTGTAAACTCCAAACAAGACTTCATAAGTCGCGCAATTTGAGTGGTGAAAGAAGTGCGATTATGGGTCTTCCGCTCACTTGATCCACATCTTAGGTACCAAATATTTTTCTGACATGCCATACATTTTCAGTTGTATCTTGTGTAGTGAGAGGGGTGCTATGATGTGATTTGCAACTTTTCCTCCTTTTCTCATCTACAGCCACAGATCAGAAGGCAGGCCACAACACATCTGGAAATCGCAGGACAGGGAGGGGTCGCAATGTGAACAAACTTGTGTAATGTAAGCACACCGGTCGCAGACTTCAGGATGAGAAGATTATGCAGACAATTCACATAATGTGAGTGCTCCAACAATGTAACTATTTTTTATTGTTGTCTAATGTATGCCTAGCTATAGGATAGCCAACAGTTGGAATTTGTATTCACCCGCATTCAGAATTAATGTCATTGTCAGGAACATTGATTAAGTAGACTAGCCACACCATTTAAAGTGGAGCAAGTAACGGTTGCATTAAATCTAATTGGATTTGGATTAGTTTAGATAAATGCAAGTTATTTATCTTAGTGTAGCATATTTAATAAATAAATCAGTAGAGCATGATGGAAAATAGGATAATGATACTGTAGTTTTTTTTACGGTACAAGGGGCGTGCGTTTACGGTACAAGGGGCGTTCCACAAGGGGCGTGCATTTTACATGTTGCTCCTATTTTGTGTGTTTACTTTAAACAATGGGAAACAATTTTTTGTTTGATGTGCCTTTCTGATTGTATTTTTTTGGTTGTAAAACTTTACATTAAGCTGGCTCTATTACCATGTTAAATACACAGTAATAATTGTTTTAAAATAGTAGTTATATACGTTTTACTATGTATTTACATGGTAATATGGTTGTTGTAGAATCAGTTATTACACAATTGGAACAAGGAATGTGTAATTAGACATTTATTTGCTGAAGATAATTCCAAATGTGTAAATATTGATGTTATTACACATTTTCTTGTTCCACTGTGCAACTATTGTTTTGTAATTACACATTTGAAAGTCAACTGGGATTAAAAAAAATTATAATAATTAAATAGTTTGACAACCCTGTTTGTAGGATTTAAAATTATATCAAACTGTTAATCCTTTCCAGTGATGAAGACATGGATGTCTCATGGTATGGTGGGGTATGCAAAATGGGTCAAATTTGAGCACCTCTATTTCCTGAATGTTTTGACATTCAGGTCCAAAAAGTACTTTTCTGACCACTTCCACTCTTGGAAAATATGCATTGAGATTTTGTTGAAATCAAAAGTTGTGCGGTCAAAATGGGATTGAAATCAAATGGAATGACCCACATAGCAATAAGATCTGCTAACAACCTAAAGTACCCAATCAGTACAGAAATGAAGCTCTCTCTTCCAACCAGGTCCCAATAACTTTTTACAGATTAATGATTTTGTTAGTTTACCATTTTGGTTGGGAAATACTTATTCAGTTGATTTGCAGTTGAGGAAACCTGAGTCTTGTCTAAAGTGATGTTTGATGGCTACAGGATGGCCTTCTGAGGCCAGTCCGAAATGATCCAAAGTTAATGTGACAATTTCTGATGTATAAATTGTATTTGTCGTGTACCTATATTTTGATTATATTAGCAGACAGTCCAGTATTTTTCACAGAGAAGTAAGGTAAATATAATTGTGTTGAAACAGTAACTGTAATGGAATACATTTAGAGACTGCCTCTCTAAGAAGCACACGTGTGGAGGAGGTGAGCGGCTCATTATGGTAAAATATTTCTAACGGGCGAGCCTTTGATAAAGTAACTAGGCTTTAGCAGGGAAGCTAATGAGACTGCAGGATCTGAGGCAAGGCTGCACTGGATTGCTTTTCAAGGTTGGTGTGTTGGGTGTGGGCTTGTTTTTCCTCTATCACTCTCTTTCTCCCTCCATACACAGGGCTAAATAAAACTGAGCGGTAAAGGGATCTGCCTTCGCAGTATCCGTCACCAAGGGAAAGAATGCCGATCAGGCTACTTTTGATCAGACGTCCCGTGCTGTTTTGTGTGGTTGACCACGTCCCTTGTTGGCCCATAGCCAGGGAAAGCTGTTTCATCTGCATCCACACAGTAACATGAAGCGAGTTGCGGAGGACTTTCTGCACCGCAGAGGGCCGTAATGCTAATTAAGGGTGATGGAAGATCAAGAAAGGGAGAAAATATAATGCTGATGTACTCTATAGCAACAACTTTGAAACTAAACGTTTTCTATGCCAGCATTGACAGAAGTCTGATACTGCAGCTTGTAATGTACTCTGTGATAGTGTTTTTAGTTTGGTTCTTATTGTTGCATTTGAGCTATAAATGAAAAGTTATCTTGGGAAATTAAAACATAGACAAAGTCAGTTGTAAACCAAAGATGTCACACTTCAACTGTTGTTGTAGTTCTGTTGAGGGGATTTACTGTAGAGCAGCAGTATCCAAGCACATTGAAAATAGCTGCAATAATGCAGAAACTGTCTAAATGATGTAAACTACTCTAATCCTACAGTGCATAGCATATTCTGTAACGTACCATTCATACAAAGCAGATGACAATTTATTCATGCAGGTATATGAATAAGTAATGGAGGCCTGTGGTCATTACAAATACCACCAGATTGGGGTTGAGTGACATTCATTTGATATCCCAGTCAATAATTGTACAATATTGATTTAGTATTAGCATCTATTTTTACCTCTTTAATGTGCTAAGCACTAGCATTGGTTGACAGCAGTGTGATGGGATTAATTTAAGTACAATGGTTTACTACAACTGCAATGGATTGTAATGGAAATAAATATGGTAATTTGTCAATTTTCCCCCGACATAATCAGACCTGGGCAGAAAATAGTATTTTGAATTTTATTTGATAATAACATATTTTTAAATCAAGCCATATTTTTAAATTGAGCCAGGCGCATCTCCCGGCTAGCAAACAAAATTACTCCAGCTACAATACCTCTTTTGCCAACTGGCCTGGACCCTTTGTCGACACGGAGCCCCACCGATCCATCACGACTGGTCTGCCGACGTAATTCCATTCGTTGTGCCCTCAACCGGCCTTTGCCAGACGTCGATGAAGACGCTTCTACTAGCCCCGTCCTGCTAACTTTCAAACGCTGTGTATTCCGCTTGCTAGCGTAGTAACGACTACCTAGGTGCTTCCCTGTTTCATCTATTGCTGTTCACTGGACCCTATGATCACTTGGCTACATAGCTGATGCCTGCTGGACTGTTCATTAATCACGGTACTCCATTTTCTTTATTTTGTTTATCTGTCTGCCCCAGCCTCTCTGCCCGTTCATCGCCATTTTAACTGTTGTTGTCTCAGCTGATTAGATGTTGTCTTACCCGTTGTTGTCTTAGCTAGCTCTCCCAATCAACACCTGTGATTGCTTTATGCCTTGCATTATGTCTCTCTCTAATGTCAACATGCCTTGTATACTGTTGTTTAGGATAGTTATCATTGTTTTATTTTACTGCGGAGTCCCTAGTCCCACTCAACATGCCTCAGATACCTCTTTTGTCCCACCTCCCACACATGCGGTGACCTCACCCTGTATAACTAGTGCGTCCAGAGATGCAACCTCTATTATCGTCACTCAATGCCTAGGCTTGCCTCCACTGTACCCACACCCTACCATACCCCTGTATGTACATTATGCCCTGAATCTATCCTGCCAAGCCCAGAAATCTGCTCCTTTTTTTTGCTGTTCCTTACGCACTAGACAACCAGTTTTGATAGACTTTAGCCATTCCCTCATCCTACTCCTTCTCTGTTCCTCAGGTGATGTAGAGGTGATCCCAGGCCCTGTTTGTCCCCAGGCACTCACATTTGTTGACTTCTGTAACTGTAAAAGCCTTGGTTTCATGCATGTTAACATCAGAAGCCTCCTCCCTAAATTTGTTTTATTCACTGCTTTAGCACACTCTGCCAACCCTGATGTCCTTGCCGTGTCTGAATCATGGCTTAGGAAGGCCACAAATTCTGAGATTTCCATCCCCAACTACAACATTTTCCATCAAGATAGAACTGCCAAAGGGGGGAGATGTAATTTACTTCAGAGAAAGCCTGCAAAGCTCTGTCATACTTTCCAAGTCTATGCCCAAACAGTTCGAGCTTCTAATATTAAAACTTATTCTTTCCGGAAACAAGTCTCTCACTGTTGACCCCCATCAGCTCTCAGCTGTGCCCTGGACACCATATGTGAATTGATTGCCCCCCATCTATCTTCAGAGTTCATTCTGTTAGGTGACCTAAACTGGGATATGCCTAACAACCCGACAGTCCTACAATCTACTAGATGCCCTCAATCTCACACAAATTATCAAGGAACCCACCAGGCACAACCCTAAATCCGTAAACATGGGCACCCTCAAAGATATTATCCTGACCAACTTGCCCTATAAATACACCTCTGCTGTTTTCAATCAGGATCTCAGCAATCACTACTTCATTGCCTGCATCCGTTATGGGTCTGCGGTCAAATGACCACACCTCATCACTGTCAAACGCTCCCTAAAACACTTCTGTGAGCAAGCCTTTCTAATTGACCTGGCCCGGGTATACTGGAAGGATATAGACCTCACCCCGTCAGTAGAGGATGCCTGGTTGTTCTTTAAAACTAATTTCCTCACCATCTTAAATAAGCATGCTCATTTAAAAAAATGTAGAACTAAGAACAGATATAGCCCTTGGTTCACTCCAGACCTGACTGCCCTCGACCAGCACAAAAACATCCTGTGGCGGACTGAACTAGAATAGTCCCCGCGATATGCCACTTACAAGCATTCAGTTAGGAAAGCAAAGGCTAGCTTTTTCAAACAGAAATTTGCATCCTAATAAGCCAAGGTTGGCGGAATAAAACACCACTCATCTTGATTCTTTCAGCGCTTGCCATAGTCTTCTCCCCTGTTTCCACTACAGTAATGGCGATCTGCTGTGGGAACTGTTCAGACATTCTCATATGCTTTGCTGATTCGAAGTGACTGTTGAGTGTTGACTTTCTCTTATTTCCAAAAACACTTGGAAAATGTTAGCATGGACATTAGCTGTTATTTTTGTAGACAAATTAGATTGATTTCTGTTCATTGTACTGCCTGTCAGCCATCAACAATCACCCATTATCTTCCCATATAAACATGCTGACAGGCCAGGCGGAAAAAACGTTGTTGACGTGTGATTGGATTGGGCAATTTTCCACGGTAACAGAGCAGTAATTGTTCAAAATTACGAACCAACTTTTGATTGGATCCTTTTATGCGCTAAAAGTGCGGGGATTGGTCTAAATTGCGAGCTCTCGCATTACATGCGCTGATTGGTTGATTTAGCATTTAATTACGTGATCGCGGTATCCTGGAGGGACTGATATATGGATCGACACAACAAATGGCCTCGGAGATGGAATTATGATGACATGTTTGTTATTTTTTATTTCATTAATAATTATAATTAAAGCTGAGAGCTAAAACAACACAGAATGTGTGGAGTCTGTTTGTGGATGTGCATTGATTGATTGATTAATCTTATGCTAGACAGTAATAAATAACACACATTTTTCTAAACTAATCGATGTGTTTTGTTGTTGCACCCGTTACTGAAATGTTTGTTCCATTTTAATTGCATTAGGTTGTCTCCTGAAAATGTCCTTTACCCTGACACTTGTTCTGAATTAAAATGCCAATTGCTGGCTAGCAAAGCTATTCATCACTTTGTAAGCCAGCATAATGTGACTTGCAGGTAGGATTCCTGAATCTGGAAACATTTGAAAAACAACAGGGTTTTCCCGAAAATCCTGGTTGGATGTTTCCTGGAAATGGAAGTAGAAAATCCAAAATCATTCAAACAGGAAATTTGCAACCCTACTCGCAGGCCAATTACTAACTGTACAAAGGATAACATTTCTCAGTACCACTACATGGACAGGGGATTGTTCACCTTTCAGAGCAAATCTAAACATGTTTTTCTTAATGTAATACAATGTCCTGAAACTCATGGTTTACAGGCAACGTCAGGTCTGCAAGTCACATTGCGCTGGCTTACAAGGTGATGTGTAATTCCTGCTGGAATCCAGCCATTGTGGGGATATACAACTTTTCTCATTTTCAATTATCCGCAAACTGTATTTATTTATTTATTTATTTTATTTATTTCACCTTTATTTAACCAGGTAGGCAAGTTGAGAACAAGTTCTCATTTACAATTGCGACCTGGCCAAGATAAAGCAAAGCAGTTCGACAACATACAAAAACACAGAGTTACACATGGAGTAAAACAACATGCAATCAATGATGCAGTAGAAAAAATAAGACTATATACAATGTGAGCAAATGATGTGAGATAAGGGAGGTAAAGGCAAAAAAGGCCATGGTGGCAAAGTAAATAAAGTATAGCAAGTAAAACACGGGAATGGTAGATTTGTAGTTTGAAGAAAGTTCAAAGTTAAAATATAAATAATATGGTGCAAAGGAGCAAAATAAATTAAATAAATATATAAAGTAGGGGAAGAGGTAGTAGTTTGGGCTAAATTATAGATGGGCTATGTACAGGTGCAGTGATCTGGGAGCTGCTCTGATAGTTGGTGCTTAAAGCTAGTGAGGGAGATAAGTGTTTCCATTTTCAGAGATTTTTGTAGTTCGTTCCAGTCATTGGCAGCAGAGAACTGGAAGGAGAGACGACCAAAGGAGGAGTTGGCTTTAGGGGTGACCAGAGAGATATGCCTGCTGGAGCGCGTGCTACAGGTGGGTGCTGCTATGGTGACCAGTGAGCGGAGATAAGGGGGGACTTTACCTAGCAGGGTCTTGTAGATGACCTGGAGCCAATGTGTTTGGCGACGATTATGAAAAACAGAATTACTGCCAGGATTGGGAAGACTAAACTATAAGACTACTTAAAGGATCTAATCTGGAAAACACATTTAAGTAATGGGTTCAATAAATCCATGTAAAATATTGGATTAGTTAAGAAACTGTTTGTAATTTACATATATTTGAGTAGCATAGAATTAATCAGTCAATCAGTGTACATGCAAAAACAGATATTGAAACAAACAATTCTCAATATTACAATGATGGGTGTGAGGTTTTCGTTCAAAGTGATGTGTATGAGTTTCAGGTAAAACTAAACCCTCAAAATGAGGCCTTTTGAAATATGTATAGTATTTTGTTAATATTTTTTTATGATGACATATTCACTGAGGATCTCACTTGTTGAAATCTATTGGACCAAAAATTGATGAATGCAACAAACATGTCTCTGTCCTTAACAAATACAATCATGGGTGGTACTGTACAATTTTCTCAAAAGGCAAGGCAACTCTGGGAAATATTTTATTAAGGTTTTACCCTAAGCAGTGTGTTCATTTAACACTCTTCTGGTGTCTATATGGGTCCACAGACTCAACACTTTCAGTGTTATTTTAACACTGTCAGTGTTAATTATATAACAATTAGAACAATGGGGAATTTCCTTTGCAATATTGTGGCAAAACTTATTTAAACTTATCTGTATAAAATATCATTGGTTGACGGATTTGACTTGATATCTACACCTCGGGCATGTTCAGAAGAATGGAAATTTACAGAATGTTCCGAAAGAAATGCATTATGTAAATTAAATATTATCTCTGTCAGATAGATTGAAATAAAAAAGGAAGATGGGTGTGCTCTATTCATTATAGTTCTATACGCAACATGCAGTTCCAGATGCAGCCCTGCAATTAGTTGAAGGCAGCTAATCGAATAGTTTCTGAAAAGTAGTCACTTTCTGAGATCTGTGTTCAAATAGTTGTTGTCACCTCAAACTTAACTATTTGTTCAGCCAAAAAATGTTTTACTTTCCACAAAGCACATTTAAAACTATAGTTATCCAAGGTCTGGACATAATACATAATACTGTAAATGGGTTTCTTAAGCTTTGTTATGAAATGCAACATGTACTTTAATATAGTATCAATGTTTCTTACTCTGGGCTTGGAACAGCAGTACTGATATGTATTTGGGAACTGTGGAGATGTATTCGTTTCACAGGCCCAGTCAAGTTAATTTGAGCTAGCCGGGTGAATGTAATATCCAGATATTGTAAGTAACAGAAAGTGAGTAGTGATGCTGTTATTGAATCTCCATTTGGTGAATATAATATTGTCCCATAGAAATAACTGATTTGACAATTTTTTTAATAGCTAATTTGCTTTAGACAAAACCTAAATAACTATCATACCCATCCCTGCATGAGGCTATGGGTCTACATACGTGTTCTTTTTTAACACATACATCTGTCTAGTTTGGGATGACACATGTTGTGTTACTTCAAATCAAATGAAATTTGATGTGTCATATGCGTTGAATAAAACAGGTGTAGACCTTACTGTGAAATGTTTACTTACTAGCCCTTAACCAACAATGCAGTTTAAAGAAAATGGAGTTAAGAGAATGCCAAGAGTGTGCAAAGCTGTCATCAGGGCAAAGCTTTCACTCCCTGACCATAGAGAGCCCTTGGATTCTCTATAGTGATTTAGGTCAGGGTGTGACAAGGGGGGTGTTCTAGAATGTGTATTTCTATGTTGGTGGTTTTGTATGGTTCCCAATTAGAGGCAGCTGGTAATCGTTGCCTCTAATTGGGGATCATATTTAAGTGGCTATTTTTCCCACCTGTGTTTTGTGGGATATTGTTTGTGTTTAGTTGTCTGTGTGCATGGCTTGACTTCACGTTTCTTAATTGTTTTGTTTGTTTCACGGAGATTAAAATTATGTGGAACTATACTCACGCTGCACTTTGGACCGCTCATTTCCAAGAACGGCTTTGAAGAATCTTAAATATAAAATAGATTTTGATTTGTTTAACACTTTTGGTTACTACATGATTCCATTTCTGTTATTTCGTAGTTTTGATGTCTTCACTATTATTCTACACTGTAGAAAATAGTAAAAATAAAGAAACTCTGGAATAAGTCATTGGGTCAAAACTCTGACTTGTACTATTCAAAGTCGTATGAAACATTATATACATGCAAAATATATTTATTTAAAGATTTCAAACATTTCAGTTAGACACTCAGTCATTTGAAACAAACAATGTAGTACATGATAAACAGAATAACTGACTGTTGTTGATTTTGGTAGTTATTTATTCCTTTTCCGAGACAAAAATGCCCCTGTACCACATCCACTCACGGTTGGCCAAAAATAACTCACTGAAAACCACTCCCCACTAAACCCCGTTTCCAATATAATTTCCCAGTGTGCCTTTCCGTTTTGAGTGAATTGTAGTTACCACCCATGACTATTTTCTATTGACAGAGATATTGTTGTTGAATTCGCACACTAACGGCTATCACAAGTGAGTTTCTAGAAGAACTCATTACAGTTGAAATATGTCAACACATACAGTTGAAGTCAGAAGTTTACATACACTTAGATCGGAGTTATTAAAGCTTGTTTTTCAACCACTGCATGACACAAGTCATGTTCCAACAATTGTTGTTTACAGACAGAGTATTTCACTTATAATTCACTGTATCACAATTCCAGTGGGTCAGAAGTTTACATACACTAAGTTGGCTGTGCCTATAAACAGCTTGGAAAATTCCAGAAAATTATATCATGGCTTTAGAAGCTTTTGGAGGTGTACCTGTAGATGTATTTCAAGACCTAACTTAAAAATCAGTGCCTCTTTGCTTGACATCATGGGAAAATCAAAAGAAATCAGCCAACACCTCAGATTGAAAATTGTAGACCTCCACAAGTCTGGTTCATCCTTGCGAGCAATTTGCAAACGCCTGAAGGTACAATGTTCATCTGTAGAAACAATAGTACGCAAGTATAAACACCATGGGACCACGCAGCCGTCATACCGCTCAGGAAGAAGACACGTTCTGTCTCCTAGAAATGAATGTACTTTGATGAGAAAAGTGCAACTCAATCCCAGAACAACAGCAAAGGACTTTGTGAAGATGCTGGAGGAATCAGGTACAAAATTCTCTATATCTACAGTAAAATGAGTTCTATATTGACATAACCTGAAAGGCCGCTCAGCAAGGAAGAATCCACTGCTCCAAAACCGCCATAAAAAAGCCAGACTACAGGTTACAACTGCACATGGGGACAAAGATTGTACTTTTTGGAGAAATGTCCTCTGGTCTGATGAAACAAAAATAGAACTGTTTGGCCATAATGACCATCGTTATGTTTGGAGGAAAAAAGGGGGATGCTTGCAAGACGAAGAACACCATCCCAACTGTGAAGCATGGGGGTGGCAGCATCATGTTGTTGGGGTGCTTTGCTGCAGGAGGGACTGGTGCACTTCACAAAATAGATGGCATCATGAGGATGGAAAATTATGTGGATATATTGAATCAACATCGCAACACATCAGTCAGGAAGTTAAAGCTTGGTCGGAAATGGGTCTTCCAAATGGACAATGACCCCAAGCATACTTCCAAAGTTGTGGCAAAATGGCTTAAGGACAAAGTCAAGGTTTTGGAGTGGCCATCACAAAGATCTAACTTCAATCCTATAGAACATATGTGGGCAGAACTGAAAAAGCGTGTGCGAGCAAGGAGGCCTACAAACCTGACTCAGTTACACCAGCTTTGTCAGGAGGAATGGGCCAAAATTCACCCAACTTATTGTGGGAAGCTTGTGGAAGGCTACCTGAAACGTTTGACCCATGTTAAACAATTTAAAGGCAGTGCTACCAAACACTAATTGAGTGTATGTAAACCTCTGACCCACTGAGAATGTGATGAAAGAAATAAAAGCAGAAATAAATCATTCTCTCTACTATTATTCTGACATTTCACATTCTTAAAATAAAGTGGTGATCCTAACTGACCTAAGACATGAAATCTTTACTCGGATTAAATGTCAGGAATTGTAAAAACTGAGTTCAGATGTATTTGGCTAAGGTGTATGTAAACCTCCGACTTCAACTGTACATGACGCTGTTCTTTAAAGCCTGTTTTCAGCCTCGTGAAATGGAATTAATTTCATGGTTGTAAACTCCCAAAATTCAAAGTGAAAATAATCCAGATATCCTGGTCATGTACTCCTGTTTTCAGAAGCTTTCCAACTGGGATTTCTGTAAATCCTGGGAAATTTGGAAAGTTACCAACCAATAGTTTCCAACCCTACCTGCAAGCCAGATAATGCAGCTTGCAATGTAAACTGTAATTCCTATTGGAATCCAGGCAGTGTTAGGATATCCAACAGTTGGAATTTCTATTCACCTGCTACCTTAATTCGGAAAATTGTAAGGACCACCTAACCCATTTAAAATAGTACCACCGTTTTAGTAACGTGCACAAAAATCTAACTGATTGAATTGGTTTAGATAAATGCATGTTATTTATCTTTCTGTTGCATAAGAGGAATCAATCAATCAATGCAAAATGAACAAGAATATAAATGCAACATGTAAAGTGTTGGTCCCATGTTTTAGGATCCCAGAAATTGTCTATACACACAAGAAAAAAATGCTCTCAAATTGTGTGCACAAATTTGTTTAAATCCGTGTTAGTGAGCATTTCTCCTTTGCCAAGAAAATCCATCCACATATCAAGAAGCTGATTAAACAGCAAGATCATTACACAGGTGCTCCTTGTGCTGGGAACAATAAAAGACCACTCTAAAATATGCAGTTTTATCACACAACACAATGCCACAGATGTCTCAAGTTTTGAGGGAGCATGCAATTGGAATGCTGACTGCAGGAATGTCCACCAGAGCTGTTGCCAGAGAATTAAATGTTAATTTCTCTACCAACATTGTTTTAGAGAAAGTGGCAGTATTTCCAACCGGCCCCACAACCACAGACCACGTGTTACCATGCCAACCTAGGACATCCTCATCCGGCTTCTTCACCTGCAGGAATGTTTAAGAACAGCTGATGAAACTGAGCAGTATTTCTGTCTGTAATGAAGCCCTTTTGTGGGGAAAACAAATTCTGATTGGCAAGTCCTGGCTCCGCAGTGGGTGGGCCTATTCCCTCCCAGGCCCACCCATGGCTGCGTTCCTGCCCAGTCATTTGAAATCCATAGCTTTGTGACTAATAAATCTATTTCAATTGATTGATTTCCTTATATTAATTGTAACTCAGTAAAATCATTGAAATTGTTGCTTTTATATTTGTGTTCAGTATACATGCAAAAAACACAGACTGATAGGGTTAAAAACAATTGTAAAATATCTACTTGCAGTAGAACATGCTGGGAAATATAATTATAATGATTATGGTAAAAATGTGCCTAATAAGGCTAACTTCTTTAAAACTTTTCGACATGATATTTGGATAAATCAGGGCTGACACCTTATTCAGATAAACAATACATGTACTTTGTTTCTTGTTTCGTATTCCTCCGTTCTGGCTGGATGAGGATCACTCAAGGGGCCTTGGTGTGGGGTTGCGGCAAAGATGCATGAACACTTCAGATCCGCAATGTGATTGGTCAATAATTTAACACATTTAGGGTGTGTTGCATGTTTTTCAGCTTTTAACACATTAATTGCAGGAGTTGACACAAAATGTGCTGAAAATGTTACAGAAATCATGTTGTGCCAACACAGTGATTGTGTTAATTTTAACATGTGTCATCCCTAACTAGACACACAGGTGCGTTAAAAAATAACAGAGTGTATTGGACCTGCACAGGGTAGTCTAAAAAGCCATGTATTTATCCATGTCACGTCCTGACCAGTATAGGGGTTATTTGTTATTGTAGTTTGGTCAGGACGTGGCAGGGGGTGTTTGTTTTATATGGTTCAGGGTGTGTTTTGTGTATGTGTTTAGGTAGAGGGGGTATTTGATTTATTAGTCCGGGGTTTGTTAGTCATTGTTCTATGTTAGTATATTTCTATGTTCTATCTAGTCTTTTGTAGTTCTATGTTTACTTAATTGTGGTTGGACCTTCAATTGGAGGCAGCTGGTTATGGTTGCCTCTGATTGAGGGTCCTATAATTAGGAGTTTGTTTTTCATAGGATTTTGTGGGAGATTGTTCTTATTTAGCTGTTTGCCTGACAATACTCTCAAGTTCGTTTTGTTTTGTATACGTTTGTGTTTTCCTTCTTCACCAAATAAAAAAGAAGATGAGTATACATTTTCCCACTGAGTCTTGGTCTCTACCCTACAACACCCGTGACAATCCAACTGTCTGAGTTGTGTCAACATATAGGAACAGCCTAGGGTAATCTAAAGAGCCACGCATTACTCCAACCTTCTGAGAGTGCTGAGGGAGCAGAGAAGTTGGGAGCAGTTGGTGTGCTTGTGTGAAAAGGGAGGGAGAGAGCAGATGAGTGCTGGTGGTGGGAGTAATTTTTTAATGTTGCCCACTTTCGCACACAACTGGCTTGTCTTCAGATCAGAGCTTTGCCATGAACCAGAGGTAGGCACTGAATCCAAGTGGCCGGGGGAGATAAGGCAACCACTGGGACATTACAGATTCAGGCATTAGCCAAGTGGAGACTTGATGGAGAGCAGGGAAAGCTGAGGTCTTTGATAACACCTTCTGTTTTTTCCTGTGACCATTCAAGAAAGTGGACACGTCTCATCTGTTTTTTTTTTATTTAACCTATATTTAACTAGGCAAGTTGGTTTTGAACAAATTCTGATTTACAATGACGGCCTACCCCAGCCAACGCTAGACCAATTGTGCGCCGCCCTATGGGACTCCCAATCACAGCCAGATGTGATACAGCTTGTATTTAAACCAGGGACTGTAGTGACATCTCTTGCACTGAGATGCAGTGCCTTAGTCCGCTGCTCCACTACCTGTTAGGTAGCTTAGTGGCCAAGAGGGACTCCAGAGTGAGCACCTCACTGCCTGACACAACTGCTGCCTTCACCCACCCTGGCAGTCCTATGGACACAGAGTATTTAGTGTAGTCCCTGCTGAAAAAAACCAGTATACACCAGTTGGTGACCAGCCTTCGCTGTGTTTTTGTTGGTCGCCACCGTGCCAACATATGCTGGTCACCCGCAAAACCAGCATCAAGTCACATTATGGATGCGTGCGAAAGTGATGTCTAATTGCTATTGGAATCCAGCCTGAGTGGGGATATCCAATTGTAACTTTTATTTACCACGAATCAGCATTCGGAGCTCCAAGGCCTGTGTCGAAATCGCTAAGCAGTTTACTTCGAGGATAGTGTGTTGATGCTTGTATCACTTTATTAGAGGCACGGGATCAATGACGTCTGAAGCTTTGTTTTGTCAAACGACCACCTGATTGGTGTGGTATTGTTTTAGTAAACAAAAAAAAAGGCTACCATGCGCACACGCTACGGTGTGTCTAGAATAATGTGGTTGTTATAAATTATTTTGACCAGCAGATGCCACTAGTGTACAACGTGTTGATCGAAGCCTCAAGTAATGAACCTATTTTCGAAACAATTGGCTGGAAATGCTCAATGCTTCAGGAAGCTTAGTTTCTCCATCACTACTAAAATGGTTGTTCCAATTTAGATGGTTTAGGTAGTGTAATTTATTCATCTTTCTAATCCTGGCAGTCATTCTGAATGCAAATCGGGGGAATTCACTCTGGCTGGAATCCAATTGGAATAAAACATTACATTGTAAAACAGCATAATATCATTTGATGTTGGTCACCAGTGTCCAAAACTCAGCAAAGGCTGGTTACCAGCGAAAAACACAACAAAGGCTAGTCCCTGTTAGGGTTAAACTGGCTACTTTGTTTGCATAACCTATATAATATACCAGGGAAGCTATGCTACAATATTAAGTATATAAACTACGGATAAGTCAACTGCTGAAGACAAGAACAACAACCAGCAACAGGAAGTGCGTCACGAGGCTGGGACCAGCCTGCACGCCGACGATAGGAGGAGCAAGTTTAAACCACGCTCCTCCTCCCTCTGACAGGCCAGCATTGAGCGGGAACTATCTCTGTCAGAGTATATAAGAGAGAACAATAGGATGTGACGTTCTCTTCTCTGTCTGCCCTGCGTGGTGTCACAGCGAGACCGTATATATACGAACAACTTATTTACCATACACGTGTTTGCAATAATTAAAGAACAAAGAAAACTTGAGTTACATTTTGCCAAATAATTTGTTCTAATACCAGATTTGAATTGACGCGACTTTACATCCCCAGTGAAAACACAATGAAGGCTGATCTGCCAGCGAAAGCACAACGGAGGCTGGTCACCAGTGAAAACACAACGAAGTCTGGTCACCAGCGAATACACAACAAAGGCTGGTCTGCCAGTATCACCAGCTATACCATGCTGTTCAGGGACTTCGCATAAATTGGAAATGGCAGAACTACTCAGGGCCATAGGATGAGGCAGGGGGATAGTAAACAAAAATATAAATGATAAACGTAACATGCAACACTTTCGAAGATTACACTTCATATAAGAGTTAGGTCATATAAAGAAATAAATCAGTCAATTTAAATATATTCCTTAGGCCATAATCAATGGATTTCACATGACTGGGAAAACAGATATGCATCTGTTGGTCACAGATACCAGTCCGTATCTGGTGTGACCACCATTTGCCCCATGCAGTACAACACATCTCCTTCACATAGCCTTGATCAGGCTATTGATTGTGGCCTATGGAATGTTGTCCCACTCCTCTTCAATGGCTGTGCAAAGTTGCTGGATATTGGCGGGAACTGGACCACACTGTCGTACAGGTCAATCCAGATCATTCCAAACATGGTCAGTGGGTGATTATGGAAGAACTGGGACATTTTCAGCTTCCAGGAATTGTGTACAGAGCCTTGTGACATGAGGTGATGGCGGTGGATAAACGGCATGACAATGGGCCTCAGGACCTCGTCACAGTAACTCTGTGCATTTAAATTTCCATTGATAAAATGCAATTGTGTTTGTGTCCATAACTTATGCCTGCCCATACCATAACCCTGGGGTGGCAGGTAGCCTAGTGGTTAGAGTATTAGGCCAGTAACCAAAAGGTTACTGGATCAAATCTCTGAGCTGAATAGGTAAAAATCTGTTGTTCTGCCCCTGAGTGAGGAAGTTAACCCACTGTTCCCTGTGTGATGTGGATGTTGATTAAGGCAGCCCCCCACACCTCTCTGCAGAAGACACATTTCAGTTGTACAAATGACAAGAGTCCCCTTCTTTTTTGGTTTTTACCCCGTCGCCACCATGGGGCACTCTGTTCACAACATTGACATCATCGAACGTGCTCGCCAACACAATGCTATACAGGCTGTCAAAGATGACTGCAAGAGCATAGCACAGAATGCTCAATGAGGTTAAGAAGAATCCTAGAGTGTCAGCTAAAGACTTACAGAAATCTCTGGAACATGCTAACATCTCTGTTGACGAGTCTACAATACGTAAAACACTAAACAAGAATGGTGTTCATGGGAGAAAACCACGGAAGAAGCCACTGATGTCCAAAAAAAACATTGCTGCACGTCTGAAGTTTGCAAAAGAGCACCTGGATATGCCACCCAGCACTACTGGCAAAATATTCTGTGGACAGATGAAACTAAAGTTGAGTTGTTTGGAAGGAACACAACACTATGTGTGGAGAAAAAAGGCCCCAAGGGTTGCAAGCTTTGGTTTTGCCCTAGCACTACACAGCTGATTCAAATCATCAACTTGTCATCAAGCTTTGAATCAGCTGTTTAGTGTTAGGGCGAAAAACAAAACGTGCAGCCCTTGGGGTCCCGTGGACCGAGTTTGGGAAATGCTGCCCAAGTGTCACTCTTCTTTTACTCCCTCTACCCTGATCTTTTTTCATCTTTCTGACATGCAGATAAATCCCAGGGGAATTCTAGGGTGCTACGGTTTCAGCCTTCCTCTTATCAGTCAGGAACAGTGCCTGTTCCTACCTGAATCTAGCATTTACCATCACCCTGCCTCTTTCAATGGCACCGAGTAGCTCTGCCATTTCCTATTTGTGCCAAGTCTCCAAAGCCGGAAATGATCTAGACCACTTGGCATGGAATTCAGCTGCCTTCATTGTGCTTTTACATTATGTTTATTGGTTTGTATCTGACCTATGTGTTAGAGTTAATGTTAAAAATAGGGAAATCTATAAATTCCTCTGGAAATCAATAGATTCTCTGTCGACCTGTAAATGTGTAGATTTACGTTTCTCAGCTGTAAATATATAGATTACCCATTTTACACATTTGCATTTAGATTAAATGATAAAAAATACAACCTAACACACAATAGAAATAATGTAACTTGCAGCAAGAATAGCTAGTTGTATTAAATTCAAATAAGTGCTGGGTTAAAAACAACCCCATATGAGTCAATATTGGACAGCCAGTTGGGTCACAAACAACCAATTGTTTCCTTCAAATTGGGTTGTTGATGCTGGGTTATTGAGATATAATCCTCAGTGTCAGACCAGAAGACTGGGGGTGTGGTTTAGTAGAGGCCTGGCTTTCAGATTGTTATTTTTGGCCACCCATGAGAGTCAATGTCATTCTGGTTCATCTGTTCTGTTGTATTGTCAGCACATCTTAAAGCTGAGTACTGACAATTTTGTAGCTTTTATAATGATTACACAATCACTGCCAGCCCAGACTCCTCCCAACACAAAGACTCAAACAAACCATCAGAAACTTCACCAGACCAACCAAAGAAGGAAGATTCTAACCCTATCTACACTCACTCCTCAACCCTCCTGCTATTTTCTGGTCTAATTAGACCGATTTACAAGTTTTCTATCTGAAAGATGTAGTTCATTTAATCTGATTATCAAAAGGTTCCATGACTTTGTCCACACAGGGCATCTGAACACACAAAATACATTTTGATGATTTGTTACATTTTGGGTGTTTATTTAACTTTTGTACACGTGGTGTACCCGGTCAAAATAACCGGTCATTAGAAATTAATGGGTGAGACTACAATTAGTGTATACAATTGAGTTCAGGCACATGCCCATTCATCAGATTGACACACTTCCTCTCCCGGACCCCCACATGCATCTGTGTGTACACGCACACACACACACACACACGGGAACCAACCCTGTTGGCATTCTCACAAACAATCGCAACATTGTTTCAATAACATATAGAACTTTTCTCGCAGCTCTGGTACAGTTGAAGTCGGAAGTTTACATACACCTTAAGCAAATACATTTAAACTCAGTTTTTCACAATTCCTGACATTTAATCCTAGTAAAATTCCCTGTCTTAGGTCAGTTATAAATCACCACTTTATTTTAAGAATGTGAAATCTCAATAATAATGAAGAGAATTTCTTTCTTTCAGCTTTAATTTCTTTCATCACATTCCCAGTAGGTCAGAAGTTTACATACACTCAATTAGTATTTGGTAGCATTGCCTTTAAATTGTTTAACTTGGGTAAACGTTTCGGGTAGCCTACCACAAGCTTCCCACAATAAGTTGGGTGAATTTTGGCCCATTGCCTCCTGACAGAGCTGGTGTAACTGAATCAGGTTTGTAGGCCTAGTTGCTCACACACGCTTTTTCAGTTCTGCCCACATTTTCTATAGGTTTGAGGTCAGAGCTTTGTGATGGCCACTCTAATACCTTGACTTTGTTGTCCTTAAGCCATTTTGCAACAACTTTGGAAGTATGCTTGGGGTCATTGTCCCTTTAGAAGACCCATTTGTACGATCTTTGTCCCCATGTGCAGTTGCAAACCGTAGTCTGTTTTTTTATGTCGGTTTTGGAGCAGTGGCTTCTTCCTTGCTGAGCGGCCTTTCAGGTTATGTCGATATAGGACTCGTTTTACTGTGGAAAGAGATACTTTTGTACCTGTTTCCCCCAGAATCTTCACAAGGTCATTTGCTGTTGTTCTGGGATTGATTTGCACTTTTTGCACCAAAGTACGTTCAACTCTAGGAGACAGAATGCGTCTCCTACTATGATGGCTGCGTGGTCTCATGGTGTTTATACTTGCGTACTATTGTTTGTACAGATGAACGTGGTACCTTCCAGGCATTTGGAAATTTCTCCCAAGGATTAACCAGACTTGTGGAGGTCTACACGTTTGTTTCTGAGGTCTTGGCTGATTTCTTTTGATTTTCCCATGATGTCAAGCAAAGAGGCATTGAGTCTGAAGTTAGGCCTTGAAATACATCCACAGGTACACCTCCAATTGACTCATATGATGTCAATTAGCCTATCAGAAGCTTCTAAAGCCATTACATCATTTTCTGGAATTTTCCAAGCTGTTTAAAGTCACAGTCAACTTAGTGTATGTAAACTTCTGACCCACTGGAATTGAGATACTGTGCATAATAAGTGAAATAATCTGACTGTAAATAATTGTTGGAAAAATTACTTGTAATGCGCAAAGTAGATCTGCTAACCAACTTGCCAAAACTATAGTTTGTTAACAAGAAATTTGTGGAGCGGTTGAAAAAAAGAGTTTTAATGACTCCAACCTAAGTGTATGTAAACTTCCGACTTCAACTGTAAATTGACCTTTTACACAAGTGTCTATACATGTCCCAGTGTTGTGATAGTTACCACTTTATAATATTTAAATAATAATTGGTGGGGGGAGGGGTGACTTTCAGATTGTAAGTTTTGGTCACCCATGAGTATAAATGTTGATTACTTTCCATACACTGCAATTTCTCTTCAATATTTTAATATACAATTAACAACATTATTAATTATTATAACAAATGTCTTACTATCTCACATAGGCATTTGCACCTCACTTGTATAAGCTGCATTAAACTACAACAGTGTCAGTGCTTATCATGGACAGACGAACCAGAATGACATTCACTCTCAAGGGTGTCCAAAAATAACAATATGAAAGCCACACCCCTACTATTCCACACCTCTATCATTCTGATCTGACTCGGTGGAGCACAGCGCAATAACCCAACTAAGTGACCCAACTGGCTGGGTCAAAAATAACCCAACTTGTGTTCTGTCCACTATTTACACAGTGCTAGGTTGTTTTTAACACATATTTTTATTTATTTTAATAACATGAAAGAACATAGGCCTATGTGTTTACAATGTAGGATTAATCAAAAGGAAAGGCGATGATTTGATTGTATTTCATTTAAAAGATGAGAGCGATTTATCAGCCAAAGTAACACAGTTACATGCTTAATGCTGTCCGGAATTCATAACTCATTTCCATGACAGGGCAATGGCCAGCCAAATGAAATACTGCAATATATTGTCCTCTCAGCAGCCTTTGTTTCATACTCTATAGTTGCATTCTAATATGGAAGGTTAAAAATATATTACATGTATTTCAGAAAATGAAAATTCACCTAATATGAAAATGTGTATTTTGTACTCTTCGTACATTAAGGGTCACCTTTCTATCAGTAAGGCTAATACAACATTTTCCATCCAATATTAATATGAACTTTCTTTGTCTTACCTGAAGAAGAGTAATCACATATCCACTTGACTTTAAAACAACTTATATACTCTTGTTGAAGGGTAAGAGTTATTGACATCCATCAGTCCGTATTCCTTATTCCCCCAAGCTCACCAACTTTGATCCATCTTGTTTCAATTGACTGAGTGAAACAAGTCCCTCCATCCCCTAAAGACATCAGTGGCTCTGGCTGTGTTGAAATGAGAGCAAAAACACTGTTTATAATCATACTGATCGTTCAGTTGGCTGATACAACATTAAAATGTGCATCAATGACTGAGCGGAATCGAACCAGAGATCATCTAACACTGTTTGAAAGCAAAATGGGAGCAGTGTAGTTGTGTAACTCGGATAAAATAACTTAAACTGCATTCCAAATGGCACCATATTCCCTATATAGTGTACTACTTTTCACCAGAGCCCTATGGGACTTATATTGGGGTTAGGGTGCATTTGACATGCACCCCTACACATGTTTTTAACAGGCAAGGAGGGTGTTTAACCCTGGGTGACTCCACATTGGCTCAGATCGCCACTGGCCAAGCTCTCATGCACACTACCTACACTATCTAACAATAGACAATCAGTCAGTTGACCTAAAGACCATATTGATGCAGGGGAGGTTTTGTAAGAAAAACAGTTCATATTGTTCCATTATGGAGTAAGTCAAAATATTATATATTACATACTGTATATGCAGCCATTGTGTACTATAGTCCTACCTACAGTACCACAGTCTCATCAACTTAACCGGTAGAGGAATATAACACACTGTGCAAAATCATGTTTGTGTTTGTTGTGGCGGCTCTGTTCTCATGCATTGCCTGCATTGTGAACGCTAGCCTTCATGCGCTGAGGTTGTGTCTCCAACAAATCTGTGTAATTGCAGGGCACTCCATCTTACCACTGCCCCAGTTCCTAATCACACACTACCTATCAATCTAATGGAAGGAGGATTGAGGGAGACGGACAAAAAATGTGAAAAGTTTAATCTGCCTAGTGGCAAGAGAGTCATTCATTGTTAGAGACTCTGCCAGGAGACCAAGGGGAGTTTTTCCACTTAATATTTGTATTCCCTTTCACAAAGGTCTTGCCAGTAGCTCTACATGCCCACAGATATTTTGTTTTCTCTGGTGACTCCTGGCAATCTTGTCGCCACTCCCAAAAGGTTAGAAGAGCCCATTCCCTGCTCACAGTCTTGTCTGTCTTCCCCCAGCCAGACTTCTCTTACCAGTTCTCATAATTAACTCTTAGTGCTATGAGGCATGACGTGACATATGCATCCTGCCCAAACCTAACAGGTCTCCAGCTGCTAATTGGTCTCTACATTATTAAGGTATATGAACAGGGGAAAAAGAAGCCACAGCTATACCGATGTGCATTCGGAAAATAATCTGACCCCTTGACTATTTCCACATTTTGAAACGTTACAGCCTTATTCTAAAATGGATTAAATAAAACATTTTCCTTATCAATTTACACACAATACCCCATAACGACAAAGTAACAAACATAAAATACCTTATTTACATAAGTATTCAGAACCTTTGCTATGAGACTTGAAATTGAGCTCAGTTGCATCCTGTTTCCATTGATCATCCTTGAGATGTTTCTACAACTTGATTGGTGTCCACCTGTGGTAAATCCAATTGATTGGACATGATTTGATAAAGGCAATCACCTGTCTATATAAGGTCCCACAGATGACAGTGCATGTCAGAGCAAAAACCAAGCCATTAGGTCGAAGGAATTGTCCGTTGAGTTCCGTGACAGGATTGTGTTGAGGCACAGATTTGGGGAAGGGTACTGGAACATTTCTGCAGCATTGATGGTTCAAAAGAACACAGTGGCCTCCATCATTCTTAAATGGAGTAAGTTTGGAACCACCAAGCCTCTTCCTAGAGCTGGCCGCACAGCCAAACTGAGCAGTCGGGGGAGAAGGGCCTTGGTCAAGGTGACCAAGAACCCGATGGTCACTTTGACCGAGCTCCAGAGTTCCTCTGTGGAGATGGGAGAACCTTCCAGAAGGACAAGCATCTCTGCAGCACACTACCAATCAGACCTTTATAGTAGAGCGGCCAGGCAGAAGCCACTTCTTAGGTAAAGGGACAACAACCCCCTTGGAGTTTGCCAAAAGGCACCTAAAGGACTCTCAAACCCTGAGAAACAAGATTCTCTGGTCTGGTGAAACCAACATTGAACTCCTTGGCCTGAATGCCAAGCGTCATGTCTGGAGGAAACCTGACACCATTCCTACGGTGAAGCATGGTGATGGCAGCATCATGCTGTGGGATGTTTTTCATTTGCAGGGAGACTAGGGAAAGATGAACAGAGCAAATTAGAGAGAGAGCCTTGATGAAAACCTGCTCCAGATCGCTCAGGACCTCAGACTGGCGCAAAGGTTCACCTTCCAACAGGACAATGACCCTAAGCACACAGCCAAGACAATGCAGGAGTGGCTTAGTGACAAGTCTCTGAATATCCTTGAGTGGCCCAGCCAGAGCCCGGACTTGAACCCGATCTAACATCTCTGGAGATACCTGAAAATAGCTGTGCGGCTACGCTCCACATCCAACCTGACAGGATCTGCAGAGAAGAATGATAGAAGCTCGCCAAATACAAGTGTGCCAAGCTTGTAGCTTCATAACCAAGAAGACTCAAGACTGTAATCGCTGCTAAAGGTGCTTCAACAAAGTGCTGAGTAAAGAGTCTGAATACTTATGTAAATGTGATATTTCAGTATTTTTTTTTATACATTTGCTAAAATGTCTAAATCAGTTATTGCTTTGTCATTATATGTGGATTCATGAAGGGGGAAAAACAATGTAATGAATTTTAGAAGAAGGCTGTAACGTAACAAAATGTGGAAAAAGTCAAGGGGTTCTAAATACTTTCCCGAATGCACTGTATGTGTATAAATGCCTCAAAGTCGTTCGTAATAGCAGTGATTAGCTTCGAAAATATATCCTAATCTATTTTTTTTCTCAGAATTTCTGTTATTTATTTTTTCTAACATTCTAATAATGAATGTAATGATTGTGGAAGCGATAGCCTAAATGCCAGAATTGTTTCTTTGTGGTAAAAAACTAAATCATTCTGCTTTATGCCATTTAGGCAACTACAAACACTTAAATTTGAGGTGAGTTTCGAAGTAAACCACTGATCCAGTTATATATATATTAACCCTTCTAGACCAAAGTGATGTGCAGAGCCTCACGGTAAAGGTTGCATCTCAAATCACACCCTATTCCCTATATAGTGCACAACTTTTGACTAAAGTTGTGCACTATGTAGTGAATATGGTGCCATTCGGCATCCAGTCAAAGAAACCGGTTTGATTTAGCTCTGATTAAGTGCTAGTTGGTTGGAGACTGAGTAGTAATAGTCTCCCTGGGCTCAGCTGCTCCCTAGCGACTTGGTCAAAGTAAGGCTACATGGACAGGGAGAAACTTATTAGGAATTTTCTGATGTGAGCAGGTGGCTGTGGAGGAGGTCTTTCTGTCCAATTTGGGAGGGCATGGGTGACTACTTCAATGAAGAAAATAATATATCAGGTGGAGATGAAATGGAGAGAAATCCTTAGAAATAGTTGAATGTTTAAAAAAAATGTTTTATAGTTTAAACTCTTCCATAGTTGGAACTGTTGGATCTTACTGACATAAATCACTGCTAATACCAATAAACACTGTGGTCCTGTCTAGGGGATGTACTTGTACATCAAGCTTCCTCACACTACACAAACAGGAATTAGGCTCCTGCTCTACAAAAAAAAGTGCTATTTAGACCCTTAAAAGGTTCTTCTGCTGTTCCCATCAAAGAACCCTTTGAAGAATCACTTTTGGTTCCAGGTAGAGCCCTTTTGAGTTCGATGTAGAAGCCTTTTTACAGAGAGTTCTACATGGAACCAAAAAGGGTTCTATCTGTAACCACGAAGGGTTATTCTGTGGGGTCAGCCAAAGAATCATTTTGGAACCCTTTTTTCGGTTTGTGTATGGGCCATTAGGGTTTGGACAAGGCTTTTTATACTTTAATATTAAACCCAATGTCCTATTTGCTTCAGGCCAGGCAGATGGGAGCTTCCCATCATTATCAATAGGCTAATGAATTCAGTAGAGTGATGTTGTTTTTCTTCTGGTGCAAAGTGGAAAGGACCTTTGAGATCGTGACCTTTACATTCGGCTGATGCAATCATCTTTCCCAAAATACTTTAATGAAGAGGGGACAATTGGATATTGTAAAGTGTAATTTAAACATTTCCAGTCATCAAATTTTAGGTGTAATTTTCGAGTTTCCAGTCATCAAATGTACAATTTATTTTAATTATCAAGAAGGTATCCACTGTAATTGCAATTGGATCAGACGAGGAGAGACATCAGACGGCCATTTCTATAATACTTCCCTTCTGCACTGTGAAGACTGACTAGGCATTAGCTGCAGTTACTGACATGTGAAATGACACCATTGAGAATGCTGTGATTAGGCTGACCTTTTGGTGAGAGGGCAGGACGCAGTAGCACAGTCCAGGCTATGCTAATGTCATGTGAGGTGGTGTTAACACATTCATTATTACAATTATTTAAATGCAAATTACTATCTTTAGACCCTAGAATAGTACAGCACTGATAGGGATGATAGTAGACAGTGGTTTCCATTTCTACACAGGAACATATTATACTGTTCTGATTGCATCTGGTTTAGAACTCAACAACTGTATTGGTTTCGTCAGTAAACAGTGGCAAGCCTAACCTGAAATTCATCAATTTCAACAAGATATATTTAAAAATCCAATCTAACTCAGGTGCTAGGAGGATAACAGGTCTTGATGGAGTATTGTGTCAGTTTAGGAAAAAACACGTTTTGCACATGTAAAAATATTATCACATGTGAAACCATGTGGTTTTGGAACCCTTCACATTTGATGATATTTCGGAATGTTGTCCCACTCCTCTTCAATGCCTGTGCGAAGTTGCTGGATATTGGCGGAAAACGGAACACACTATAGCACACTTCAATCTAGAGCATCCCGAGCATGCTCAATGGGTGACATGTCTGGTGAGTATGCAGGCCATGGAAGAACTGGGACATCAGCAGCTTCCAGGAATTGTGTACAGATCCTTGCAACATGGGGCAGTGCATTATCATGCTGACATATGAGGTGATGGCGGCGGATGAATGTCACAACAATGGGCCTCAGGATCTCGTCACTTTATCTCTGTGCATTCAAATTGCCATCGATAAAATGCAATTGTGTTCATTTTCCATAGCTTATGCCTGCCCATACCCTAACCCCACCGTCACCACGTTGACATCAGCAAAGCGCTTGCCCACATGATACCATAACAGGTGGTCTGCGGTTGTGAGGCCGGTTGGACGTACTACCAAATTCTCTAAATCAATGTTTGAGGTGGCTTATGGTAGAGAAATTAACTTTTAATTATCTTGCTACAGTTCTGGTGGACATTCCTGCAGTCAGCATGCCAATTTCACGTTCCCTCAAAACTTGAGATATCCATGGCATTGTGTTGTGACACAAAACTGCACATGGTAGACAGGTTTTTATTGTCCCCAGCACAAGGTGCTCCTCTGTAATGATATGCCACACCTGTCAGGTAGATGGATTATCTTGGCAAAGGAGAAATGCTCACAAACAGGGGTGTGGACAAATTTGTGCACAGAATTTGAGAGAAATAAGCTTTTTGTGCATATGCAAAAGTTTTGGGATCTTTTGTTTCAGCTCAAGAAACAACACTTTAACAGAGCTTTATAATTTGGCTACCAGCGAAAATTGTGAAACTTTTTTTATGTCCATCTTTAAGACAGTTTTAATTTATTTCGTTAAATATGATGTGACATTGCTATACAGTTGAAGTCGGAAGTTTACATACAAAATACATTTAAACTCAGTTTTTCACAATCCATGACATTTAATCCTAGTAAAAATTCCCTGTCTTAGGTCAGTTAGGATCACCACTTTATTTTAAGAATGTGAAATGTCAGAATAATAGTAGAGAGAATGATGTATTTCAGCTTTTATTTCTTTCATCACATTCCCAGTGGGTTAGAAGTTTACATACACTCAATTAGTATTTGGCAGCATTGCCTTTAAATTGTTTAACTTGGGTCAAATGTTTTGGGAAGCCTTTCACAAGCTTCCCACAATAAGTTGGGTGAATTTTTGCCCATTCCTCCTGACAGAGCTGGTGTAACTGAGTCAGGTTTTTAGGCATCCTTGTTCGCACATGCTTTTTCAGTTCTACCCACAAATTTACTCTAGGATTGAGGTCAGGGCTTTGTGATGGCCACTCCAATGCCTTGACTTTGTTGTCCTTAAGCCATTTTGCCACAACTTTGGAAGTACGCTTGGGGTCATTGTCCATTTGAAAGACCCATATGCGACCAAACTTTAACTTCCTGACTATTGTCTTGAGATGTTGCTTCAATATATCCACCTAATTTTCCATCCTCATGATGCCATCTATTTTGTGAAGTGCACCAGTCCCTCCTGCAGCAAAGCACCCCCACAATATGATGCTGCCACCCCCGTGCTTCACGGTTGGGATGGTGTTCTTCGGCTTGCAAGCATCCCCTTTTTTCCTCCAAACATAACGATGGTCATTATGGCCAAACAATTCTATTTTGTGTTTCATCAGACCAGAGGACATTTCTCCAAAAAGTACGATCTTTGTCCCCATGTGCAGTTGGCTTTTCTATGGCGGTTTTGGAGGGGTGGCTTCTTCCTTGCTGAGTGGGCTTTCAGGTTATGTCGATATTGGACTAATTTTACTGTGGATATAGATACTTTTGTACCTCCATCAAGGTCCTTTGCCATTGTTCTGAGATTGATTCGCATTTTTCAAACCAAAGTACGTTCAACTCTAGGAGACAGAATGTGTCTCCTTCCTGAGCGGTATGACGGCTGCGTGGTCCTATGGTGTTTTTACTTGCGTACTATTGTTTGTACAGATGAACGAGGTAACTTCAGGCGTTTGGAAATTGCTCTCAAGGATGTTCCAGACTTGTGGAGGTCTACAATTTTTTTTCTGAGGTCTTGGCTGATTTCTTTAGATTTTCCCATGATGTCAAGCAAAGAGGCACGAAGTTTGAAGGTAGGCCTTGAAATACATCCACAGGTACACCTCCAATTGACTCAAATGATGTCAATTAGCCTATCAGAAGCTTCAAAAGCCATGACATCATTTTCTGGAATTTTCCAAGCTGTTTGAAGGCACAGTCAACTTAGTGTATGTAAACTTCTGACCCACTGGATTTGTGATACAGTGAATTATAAGTGAAATAATCTGTCTGTAAACAATTGTTGGAAAAATTACTTGTGTCATGCACAAAGTACATATTCTAACCGACTTGCCAAAACTATAGTTAACAAGAAATTTGTGGAGTGGTTAATAAACAAGTTTAATTGACTCCAACCGAAGTGTATGTAAACTTCCGACTTCAACTGTATATACTGTACAGTGCCTTGAGAAAGTATTCACACCCCTTGACTTTTTCCACATTTTGCTGTGTTTTTGAGATGTGTGACTTGTCTACAAACGATACCCCATAATGTGGAATTCTGCAGATTTTATTTTCTGCCAGTTAATTATAAATGAAAAGCTGAAATGTCTTCAGTCAAAACATATTCAACCCCTTTGTTATGGCAAGCCTAAATAAGTTCAGGAGTAAATAAAAAAATAATTGCATATTAAGTTGCATGGACTCTAGGAGAATAATAGTGTTTAACATGATTTGTAATGACTACCCTGTCTCTGTACCCCACTCACACAAGTATCTGTAAGGTCCCTCAGTCGAGCAGTGAATTTCAAACACAGATTCAACCATATAGACCAGGGAGGTTTTCCAATTCCCCGCAAAGAAGGGCACCTATTAGCAGATGCAAAGAAAAAACTTCTACTGGTTCTAAGCTGAAATATGGAATTGTTTTAAGATGGTCAAAATATGAACCATTCACCCCTTTAGGTTTAAATAAAAATATATACAAAATATTTGATAAAATATTGAATTTGGCCTTTACAACTATAGCCCAGAGAAATTGCTCTCTTTCATAAATGGCAAAGGCAGTCAATAAAATGTATCTTAAGAAACAAGGTTTTGAAGTGTTTGTCCTATATCTAGGAGACATAAGAAAGCTCAGGAAATAGATATATTTTTTGTAATACATATTTAACCCCTTTTTTGGGTAGGCACAAACTACGTTCATACTTGGGTTGAATATTTTCCCTGTGTTTTACAAATGTTCCTTCCCGAGAATAAATCACTTTTCTCCTGGGTAACCAGTGTTTCCCTCCAAAACCAGAAGTGTCATTCAAAAGCATTATAAAGCATATAAATAGGCCTATGTCTACATTTTGACAAGCGCTTTGATCAAAAATTCAAGCCTGATGCCCCCTGAGCCTGATGAACCAAACATTAAATACATTTTACTGGCCCTACATTAAAGACATGTAATAATCCCAAGCCCAAATGATTGTGCCGTTATCCAATACATAGGCTATACAATATAGGCTACTGCACATTGTACACGACAGAAAAACATTAAAGCCTATAGAAGTAGCTAGCTACGTATATGCGCTCTTGGGTAAGTAAATGAAACAAGCTCCAGTAGGCTAATCTTTTTGAGTGTGAACTGTATTAGTGTACTGTCTTGTATTATATGGACTGGAATTACACACCTCATTCAAACCATGATAAAGCAGGGAGTGAACATGCACTTCTGGTGCGGCACATGCAGCCTACAAAGTTACAAGTATAGTCTCGCGAATATGATTTTCATTTTTAAATATAATAGGGCCTATTTGTATTGTTGGTTGGCTGACACATATTTACCTTTCATAATATTTTCCCTAATGTTATTAGCCTACCTCTTTCTCTCTGTTGTTGCTTCATTCTTTCCTCGCTTTCAACAGCTAAATGAAATACGTTTTTTTTGTCCTTATCTTCATCATTCTAATGACATCCTTGAATAATATAGGACTATAATTAGATGCAGACGGCTTTCACTACTCTTTACGAATATTGAATGGTTATGGGTCTGAATAAATAACTGCAATAGCCGACCGCCAACGTGCGTCCCTCTTCGAATAGTCTATTGGTATAAGAAATGCTCATGTCAAGCAAGCTATTCTAGTCTAGCTTTCCTTGCATGGGACTCCAAGAGCTAAGGAGCATTGGAGCACAGGTGCAAGAGATAGAGACTATAAATTAGAAACGTATTGTGCATAACCCATCATTCATTAACTAAATATATGGCTAATTCTGCATTACATTTATTACCTGGTAGGCTAGGACAACTATATATCAATCTAGAACAGGATGATGTATTTTAGATGCATTTGAATGGAGTTGATGGAGAGAGAGAAAGACTGTGAGAGTGCTCGCCATGCTCTGATTTAAGGCAATGATACTTGAGTGATAGCAGCTGCAATTAAACAAATGTAATCTTTAAAATAAAAAACTAAAGACCCCCAAAAGCCAGATGGCGGTTAAATTAGATGCGCATTCGGTCTTTATATTACTGTAGCACAAACTATGCTGCAGCAAATGCAGGCCTGCCTGTCACAAGGAAAACATTTTACTATGATTAGATGATAGGTCTACATGCATTGTGAACTGCGCTCCATTCTGAGATGGGCTGTCAATCCCCACCCTGAGCATTGTTGATTCATCATGCAGAGGCCATAGATAAGCCAGATTTAGACATTGCATATAATTTAACAGTTCCATTTAAAGTCATTATGTTCATATTATAATTTGCCAGTTTCACAGTTATTTATCCTGGGAAAAGGGAGTGGTTTTGGACAGTAAATCCCAGTAAATCTCGGTAACCGAGTTCCCGAACATTCAACCCTACTTCATACTTCCATTAATTTGTAAAAAACGGTACCGGTTACCTTCAGACAAGTCCCGTGACACTTGTGGGGGTCATAGAACAAAACGGAGAACACCTTCATTTCATGAGAATTTCTTAGTTTGTGGTCCAAATGGTTCGGATGCTATAAACAGAAGTTGGCTTATCGACTTCAGACAAGTCCCCCGACACTTGTGTGGGTTGTATAGCAAAACCATTACAAACATTTTCGTGAGTTGACCGATTTTTTTTAGATGCCTCATGATCTGACGAACCAAAGCTCAAGCTCTGCCACCTTTCACCGCAGATGAGGTGGATTGAGATGCATCCAATGCCAAAAAACAGACATGTTTTGATGGGGATTTTTGTATTATATTACTTAGATTGACACACCGGCTGTGGGGTTTACTTTATGTCCTGAATACAAAGAGTTATGTTTGGGGCTATTCTAACACAACATAGGCCACTCTTCGTATTTTCAAGCTATTCTAACACAACACATCACTGAGTACCACTCTTCGTATTTTCAAGCATGGTGGTGTCTTCATGTTATGGGTATGCTTGTCACCATCAAGGACTGGGGAGCTTTTTAGGATCGAAAGAAGCAGAATAGAGTTAAGCACAGGCAAAATCCTAGAGGAAAACCTGGTTCAGTCTGCTTTCCAACATACGCTGGGAGACAAATTCCCCTTTAAGCAGGACAATTACCTGAAACACAACACCTAATATACACTTAGAGTTGCTTACCAAAACAACATTGAATGTTCCTGAGTGGCCTAGTTACTGTTTTGACTTACACTGAGTGTACAAAACATTAGGAATACCTTCATATATTGAGTTGCACCCCCTTTTGCCCTCAGAACAGCCTCAATTTGTCGGGCATGGACTCTACAAGTGCTTCCCACAGTTGTGTCAAGTTGGATGGATGTCCTTTTGGTGGTGGAACAATCTTGATACACACAGGAATCGGTTGATTATGAAAAACCCAGCAGCTTTGTGGTTCTTGTCACACCGGTGCACCTGGCACCTACTACCATATACTGTTCAAAGACACAATCTTTGTCTTGCCCATTCCCCCTCTGAATAGCACACACACAATCCCTGTCGGAATTATCTCAAGCCTTCCCTGTGGCTCAGTTGGTAGAGAATGGTGTTTGCAATGCCAGGGTTGTGGGTTTGAATCGCACGGGGGCGCAGTACAAAAAAATGCATGAGATGTATGCATTCACTACTGTAAGTTGCTCTAGATAAGAGTGTCTGCTAAAAGACTAAAATGTAAAATGCTTAAAAATCCAATAAGGGGTCATAGCTTTCACCTGGATTCACCTGGTCAGTCTGTGTAGAGCAGGTGTTTCTAATGTTTGTACACTCTGTATTTTGGCTTGGAAATCTATGGCAAGACTTGAAAATGGCTGTCTAGCAATGATCAACAGCCAACTTCACAGAGTTTGGAGAATCTGAAAAAGAATAATGTGCAAATATTGTACAATCCAGGTGTGCAAAAGCTCGCTGCCAAAGGTGATTTTAACATGTATTTACTCAGGGTTGTGATTGTATTATTTTTCAATAAATTTTCAAAAAATTCTAAAAACATGTTTTCACTTTGTCATTATGGGGTATTGTATGTAGATGGGTGAGACAAAAATATATTTAATCCATTTTGAATTCAGGCTGTAACATAACAAAACATGGAATAAGTCAAGGGGAATGAATACTTTCTGAAGGCACTGTATATTCCAGTCCAAATAATGAAAATACCAGATAGTGTATTACCTGGCATGAACTCTATCTGACAAAACAGTTAACTACTGGACTGAAGATATGTTAAAGTGAAATTAAAAAAGATGCATATCTGTTGATATCTAGCCAATGATTTTGCCCATATACAATTAACATGACCAAGATGTCAATGAGGCTTAATAAACTAGACATATTTGTAGAAATAACAGGCAAGAATAGTGTGAGAGCACCGAACATTCCTCACCCTCAAAATGACATATATATCCATAACTCACCTTGTAGAAAATGCCAGAGACCGACAGAATGGCAAAACAGTGTAAAGGTCTAATCCTGATGACCTGTTTAGCAAAAATATTGGCATTTTAATAAAAATACCTGTCAATACATTTTTTTAATCGACCTCCTGTCAGGATGACCTTTTTCTTTACCTCCACTGTTAGCATTTCCATATAAAATACGCCCTATTCATTTTATAGTGCACTACTTTGACCAGAGCCTCTTTTGACCAGAGCCTCTGGTCAAAAGTAGTGCACTATATTGGGAATAGGGTGGCAATTGAGATGCAGTGATGCTCAAATTATAGTATATCAGCTGCATACTGGACCCTATTCCAACTAAACTACTGAAAGAGCTGCTTCCTGTGCTTGGCCCTCCTATGTTGAACATAATAAATGTCTCTCTATCCACCGGATGTGTACCAGGCTCACTAAAAGTGTCAGTAATAAAGCTTCTCTTGAAAAAGCCAAACCTTGATCCAGAAAATATAAAAATTATCGGCCAATATCGAAACATTTTAGAAAAAGCTGTTGCGCAGTAACTCACTGCCTTTCTGAAGACAAACAATTTATACGAAAAGCTTCAGACTGGTTTTAGACCCGATCATAGCACTGAGACTGCACTTGTGAAGGTGCTAAATTACCTTTTAATGGCGTCAGACCGAAGCTCTGCATCTGTCCTCGTGCTCCTAGACCTTAGTGCTGCTTTTGATACCATCGATCACCACATTATTTTGGAGAGATTGGAAACCCAAATTGGTCTACACGGACAAGTTCTGGTCTGGTTTATAGCTTATCTGTCGGAAAGATATCAGTTTGTCTTTGTGGATGGCTTGCCCTCTGACAAATCAACTGTACATTTCAGTGTTCCTCAAGGCTCCGTTTTAGGACCACTATTGTTTTCACTCTATATTTTACCTCTTGGTGATGTCATTCGGAAACATAATGTTAATTTTCACTACTATGTGGATGACACACAGATTTAGATTTCGATCAAACATGGTGAAGCCCCAAAATTGCCCTCCCTGGAAGCCTGTGTTTCAGACATAAGGAAGTGGATGGCGGCAAAGGTTCTACTTTTAAACTCGGACAAAACAGAGATGCTTGTTCTAGGTCCCAAGAAACAAAGAGATCTTCTGTTGAATCTGTCAATTAATCTGGATGGTTGTACAGTCGTCTCAAATAAAACTGTGAAGGACCTCGGCGTTACTGTAAGGGCTGTCATCATGGAGAGAAGAAGACCAAGGTGCAGCGGAGTTAGTGTTCATGATTTAATTCAAAAAGAACACTGGAACACTACAAAACAAGAAAACACCGACAGCTCAACAGCACTGACAGCTGAAACACAACTGAACAGAAACAATTACCCACCACCACAAGGAAAAACACACACTACTATATAGGACTCCCAATCAAAGGCAACTCAACACACCTGCCTTCAATTGGGAGTCCGACATCCAACTCACACGTAACATAAAAATCACTGCCACGTCCTGACCAAAACTACTACAATTGCTCCCTCTGCTGGTCGGGACGTGACAGTTACTCTGGACCCCGATCTCTATTTTGACGACCATATCAAGACTGTTTCAAGGACAGCTTTTTTCCAACTATGTAACATTGCAAAAATCAGAAACTTTCTGTCCAAGAATGATGCAGAAAAATGTATCCATGCTTTTGTCACTTCTCGGTTAGACTACTGCAATGCTCTACTTTCCGGCTACCCGGATTAAGCACTAAATAAACTTCAGTTAGTGCTAAACACGGCTGCTAGAATCTTGACTAGAACCAAAAAATGTGATCATATTACTCCAGTGCTAGCCTCTCTACACTGGCTTCCTGTTAAGGCAAGGGCTGATTTAAAGGTTTTACTGCTAACCTACAAAGCATTACATGGGCTTGCTTATACCTATCTTTCCGATTTGGTCCTGCCGTACATACCTACACGTACGCTACGGTCACAAGACGCAGGCCTCCTTACTGTCCCTAGAATTTCTAAGCAAACAGCTGGAAACAGGGCTTTCTCCTATAGAGCTCAATTTTTATCCAATGGTCTGCCTATCCATGTGAGAGACGCAGACTTGGTCTCAACCTTTAAGTATTTATTGAAGACTCATCTCTACAGTAGGACCTATTATTGAGTGTAGTCTGGCCCAGGAGTGTGAAGGTGAACGGAAAGGCACTGGAGCAACGAACCACCCTTGCTGTCTCTGCCTGGCCGGTTCCCCTATCTCCACTGGGATTCTCTGCCTCTAACCCTATTACAGGGGCTGAGTCACTGGCTTACTGGTGCTCTTCCATGCCGTCCCTAGGAGAGGTGCATCACTTGAGTGGGTTGAATCACTGACGTGATCTTCCTGTCCGGGTTGGCACCCCCTCTTGGATTGTGCCGTGGCGGAGATCTTTGTGGGCTATACTCGCCCTTGTCTCAGGATGGTAAGTTGGTGGTTGAAGTTATCCCTCTAGTGGTGTGAGGGCTGTGCTTTTGCAAAGTGGGTGGGGTTATATCCTGCCTGTTTGGCCCTGTCCATGGGTATGGTTGGACGGGGCCACACTGTCTCTTGACCCATCCTGTCTCACGCTGCAGTAGTTTGTGTCAGGGGGCTAGGGTCAGTCTGTTATATCTGGAGTATTTCTACTGTCTTATCCGGTGTCATGTGTGAATGTAAGTATGCTCTCTCACTCACTCACTCACTCACTCACTCACTCACTCACTCACTCGGAGGACCTGAGCCCTAGGACCATGCTTCAGGACTACCTGGCCTGATGACTCCTTGCTGTCCCCAGTCCACCTGGCCGTGCTGCTGCTCCAGTTTCAACTGTTCTGCCTGCGGCTACGGAACCCTGACCTGTTCACCGGATGTGCTACCTGTCCCAGACCTTCTGTTTTCAACTCTCTAGAGACAGCAGGAGCGGTGGAGATACTCTGAATGATCGGCTATGAAAAGCCAACTGACATTTACTCCTGAGGTGCTGACCTGTTGCACCCTCGTCAACCACTGTGATTATTATTATTTGACCCTGCTGGTCATCTATGAATATTTGAACATCTTGGCCATGTTCTGTTATAATCTCCAACTGGCACAGCCAGAAGAGGACTTGCCACCCCCCATAGCCTGGTTCCTCTCTAGGTTTCATCCTAGGTTCTGGCCTTTCTAGGGAGTTTTTCATAGCCACCGTGCTTCTACACCTGGATTGCTTCCTGTTTGGGTTTTTAGGCTGGGTTTCTGTACAGCACTTTGTGACATCAGCTAATGTAAAAGGGTTTTATAAATACATTTGATTTATTGATTTGGTGTTGCCAGTCTGCATACTTCTAGTTTCAGTATGAGACCTAGAATAATTAGCATGCAGTTTGAGAATAAAATAAAAGGTCTGGCGTGAACAAACGCTAGATGACAAGGTTTGAATACTTGACCAATTAAAATCAAATGTTCCCCTTAGATCTGTCAGGTAGGTGGGAAGTAAAACTGTCTTTGTTGGCTGGCAACCCTTAGATCTTCGACACTGTTTGGTACTGTCAATACTTAATCAGACCTAAGTCTGGGTGAGTTTTGGACATTATGAGGACATAGTTATGTTTATCCCTACACGTACAGAATAATGGCATATGCATTTTGGCCTGTAATTTTCTTATCTGTTTTTTTTTACACTAATACATAGCCTGCCCTTTAGAGCAATCCTTCTCTATGGGGCTCAAGTTGTCTCTTCATAAGAGTGAACATTTAATTTACTTGTGAGCATTAGATAACATAAGACCAACATCATCATCAAAAAACTCAAATTGCAGAAAGTGTCATGCACACTATTTACTTACTCTCTTATGTGTGGCTTATTGTAGTTAGGAATCAATAATTTATGTATTTGTCTTTATTCATGAATTGCATTTTATCCCAACTCGTTCCCAAACACATCACTACCAAAGAAAGCCACAGCAGTCACACACTGCCCATAAGCCAGTTTAATTAGTCCAGGCATCTAAAAGCATTCCTTAACAAGACATCTTAAAACCTAATAACACATCAAACATTACTGACAGCCTGCCCCCAGGAAATCAGCCACATTGTTTTACACTCAGACAAGCGTTCAGCTCCTTCCAATAACAATCGCAGTGAAAAGGCAGTGCATGTTGTTATCATATTTTTTTAAGTCTCAGAGAATTTATTCTCTTTCCAATATCACTGAGAAGATGACTGTTTCATTCTGTCTGTGGTCAACAGGTTCGAGTTTTATAATTGCCTTCTATTCATACTTAAGCCAGAGGCTAGATGGAGCTACATGGTAATTGTGCAAGCCTTAGGACATTGTTGTCAGTCCAACATGCCAATGTGGCTAAACTAATAATTGAGAACCTCAGCATATTATAATCCAGGCAAAGTTGGCTAGTGGCTTTAAAATGGTCATCCTATAGGGACATCTGTACTGCTACTTGACTATACTGTGCTATCTAAAAAATTTCACACAAAAAACAAGCAAGTGCTATACAGGAACAATCTGTAAGAAATTGGAAAAGACAATATGTAAGTTAGAATAATGCACAATATACGACAAGAAATACAGTGGATTGCGAAAGTATTCACCCCCTTGGCATTTTTCCTGTTTTGTTGCCTTACAACCCAGAATTAAAATTGATTTTTCTCTGATTAAAACCTGTTAGGGCTAGGGGGCAGTATTTGCACGGCCGGATAAAAAAACGTACCCGATTTAATCTGGTTACTACTCCTGCCCAGTAACTAGAATATGCATATAATTGTTTGATTTGGATAGAAAACACCCTAAAGTTTCTAAAACTGTTTGAATGGTGTCTGTGAGTATAACAGAACTGATATGGCAGTCAAAACCCTGAGACAAATCCTGACAGGAAACTGAAATCTGATGTGTGGATATCACTTCAAACATTTGCCATTGAAACACACAGGGGCTTGCCATTCATTTAGCACTTCCTATGGCTTCCACTAGATGTCCCCAGTCTTTACAAAGTGGTTTGAGCCTCCTACCATCAAAATTGACTGAAAGAGAGGATGTTTACCTTGGTCACAGGGGATGGGCCATTACCATTGTGACGTCGGCGCCCATGGGTACTCTCCCTTTTCGAAACGTTTTGAAAGACAATGCAACCGTCCTAATGGAATATTATTGAAGCCCTGGTTGAAAAAGCCCCTAAATATTTATGTTATACAACGTTTGACATGTTTGAACGAACTTAAATATATATTTTTTGCTCATTCCTGACGACAAGTCAGACGCACACGGTATATTTTCACTAGCCTTCGGAGCGCGCTAACACTATTGGGACATAAATTATTAACTTTTTTGAACAAAACTACATTTGTTATGGACCTGGGATTCCTAGAAGTGCCTTCTGATAAAGATAATCAAAGGTAAGGGATTATTTACAATAGTATTTTTGATGGTTGATCGTTCCAAGATGGCTCCAACATGTATAGCCTAGACTTTTTTTCTGGGCATACCACGTCGTTTATTGCAAAGTGTGATTTCCCAGTAAAGTTATTTTTAAATCTGGCAAAGAGATGGCATTCAAGACATGTTAATCTATAAGTCTTTGAATGACAATATTACCTTTTAACAATGTTTTCGAATAGTAATTTTGTAAATTGTAGCGCTAATAAACCGGAAGCATTTGAGGCAAAAGATTTTCTGAACGTCATGCGCCGATGTAAAATGCTGTTTTTATATATAAATATGAACTTTATCGAACAAAAAATGCATGTGTTGTGTAACATGATGTCCTAGGAGTGTCATCTGATGAAGGTTGTCAAAGGTTAGTGCTGCATTTAGCTGTGTTTTGGGTATTTGTGATGCATGCTAGTTGCTTTGAAAATGGCTGTGTGATTATTTCTGGCTGGGTACTCTGCTGACATAATCTAATGTTTTGCTTTTGCTGTAAAGCCTTTTTGAAATCGGACAACGTGGTTCGATTCAGGAGAGGTGTATGTATAAAACGGTGTAAAATAGTCATATGTTTGAGAAATTGAAGTTATAGCATTTATGAGGTTTTGCATTTAGCGCGACGCGATTCCACTGGCTGTTGATTAGGGTGGAACGCAAGCGTTCCACTGGCCCAGAGAGGTTAATGCCCTCTTTGCTTGGTCCGTGAGTTTTGGTGGGCGGCCCTCTCTTGGCAGGTTTGTTGTGGTGCCATGTTCTTTCCATTTTTTAATAATGGATTTAATGGTGCTCTGTGGGATTTTCAACATTTCAGATATTTTTTTATAACCCAACCCTGATCTGTACTTCTTTACAACTTTGTCCCTGACCTGTTTGGAGAGCTCCTTGGTCTTCATGGTGCCGTTTGCTTGGTGGTGCCCCTTGCTTAGTGGTGTTGCAGACTCTGGGGCGTTTCAGAACATGTGTATATTTATATACTGAGATCATGTGACACTTATATTGCACACAGTTGGACTTTATTGAAAATTTTTTTAGGCAAGTCAGTTAAGAACAAATTCTTATTTTCTATGACAGCCAAGGAACAGTGGGTTAACTGCCTTGTTCAGGGGCAGAATGACAGATTTGTACCTTGTCAGATCGGGGATTCAATATTGCAACCTTTCGGTTACTAGTCCAATGGTCTAACCACTAGGCTACGTTGCCGCCCCATTATGTGACTTATTATGTGACTGAAGGTAATTGGTTGCACCAGATCTTATTTAGGGGCTTCATAACAAAGGGGGTGAATACATATGCATGCACCACTTTTCCGTTTTTTATTTTTGAAACAAGTTATTTTCTTTCCATTTCACTTCACCAATTTGGACTATTTTGTGTATGTCCATTACTTGAAATCCAAATAAAAATCCATTTAAATTACAGGTTGTAATGCAACAAAATAGGAAAAACGACAAGGGGATAAATGCTTTTGCATGGCACTGTATACAAGAAATTGTATATGTTAATGTTATAAAAAATACAAAAAATGCTCTTTACATGCAAAATTCCACATTAGAGACCACGTTTTTGGAACACTTAACATGTGATAATATTTCACATGTGAACAAAATCTTTCAAGTGGAATCAAATATTTTCCACATAAGATTTCACAAGTGATCGATGCCCTGCAAACCAATATTAGTTGTTAGAATAGTCACACAGACTGTGCTTTTAACATAGTGTTTTCATCTTACATATTTGACACACATAATTACATTGTGTATGCTTATTTATACAGTAACTATTATTCAACAAGTCTTCTCCTGGGATTTGAATTCACAATGTCTTGGGTTATAGCTTTCCGAGCTTCCTTGTACACCACCATGTCTGTGTCAATGACTAACATCACCTGTATTCCTACCATTTGGACTTAAGTAATGTATATCTCAGCTTTGATAAAAATTCACAGAAGAAAATATTACATTCATTATTATAGTGATTAAGGAGTAACATTAAAACAGAATAATATGCCGCACCAACATCAGACAACTATACAGAAAACCCCTCCAATTGCTGAAATAAGTAAATTAAATCAATGATGAGAGAATAGATTAACATGTACTAGTGATCAGATCAAATGTAATCATATTGTCATTGATAAAGATTTTTACACTATTTTAACTGAACAGCGTACCACTTACTTTATCCCCCTGTATCATTTAATTCCCTTAAAGAACACATGTTGAGCTAAAATTTTCACATGTAAAAAAAAGAAACGTGATGCCAGGTGTTCACATATGAAATCATACACTGACTGTACAAAACATTAGGAACACCTTAATGTTGAATTGCATCCCTTTTCACCTCAGAGCAGTCTCAATTTGTCGGGGCATGGTGTCAAGTGTTCCAGAGGGATGCTGGCCCCTCTGGCCTCCCCTCACATACACAATCCATGTTTCAATTGTCTCAAAGCTTAAAAATCCTTCTTTAACCTCCCTGGGCAAGGGAGGCTGTTGACCCTAGTCAACAGCCAGTGGAATCGTGTGGCACGAAATACAAATACCTTATAAATGCTATAACTTAAATTTCTTAAACATATGACTATTTTACACCATTTTAAAGACAACTCTCGTTAATCTAACCACACTGTCCGATTTCAAAAAGGCTTTACAGCGAAAGCAAAACATTAGATTATGTCAGGAGAGTACCCTGCCAAAAATAATCACACAGCCATTTTCAAAGCATGTCTATATGTCACAAAAACCAAAACCACAGCTAAATGCAGCACTAACCTTTGATGATCTTCATCAGATGACACTCCTAGGACATTATGTTATACAATACATGAATGTTTTGTTCAATCAAGTTCATATTTATATCAAAAAACAGCTTTTTACATTAGCATGTGATGTTCAGAACTAGCATACCCACCGCAAACTTCCGGTGAATTTACTTAATTACTAACGATTAACGTTCACAAAATACATAACAATTATTTTAGATACAGAACTCCTTTATGCAATCGCGGTGTTAGATTTTAAAATAGCTTTTCGGCGAAAGCACATTTTGCAATATTCTGAGTAGATAGCCCAGCAATCACGGCTAGCTAATTTGACACCCACTAAGTTTGGCCCTCACCAAACTCAGATTTACTATGAGAAAAATTGGATTAGCTTTGCTGTTCTTCGTCAGAATGCACTTCCAGGACTTCTACTTCAACAACAAATGTTGTTTTGGTTCGAAATAATCCATAGTTATATCCAAATAGCTCCGTTTTGTTCGTGCGTTCAGGTCAGTATCCGAAGGGTAAGGCGCGAGCACATTTCGTGACAAAAAAATTCAAAATATTCCATTACCGTACTTCGAAGCATGTCAAACGCTGTTTAAAATCAATTTTTATGCGATTTTTCTCATAAAATAGCGATAATATTCCAACCGGGAGACGTTATCATTCATAGACTGAAAGAAAAACATGGAGTCCTCTCGTGGACGCGCACTCCAGTGTCACTGTTCTCAGCCTGACCACTGTTTTTCGCCCAGAGACTGCAGAGACGTCATTCCACTTTCTGCCGCCTTCTGAGAGCCAATGGAAGCCTTAGAAAATGTCACATTACAGCAGAGATGCTGTATTTTTGATAGAGATGCCCTAGAAGGAGAACAAATTGTCAGACAGGGCTCTTCCTGTATGGAATCTTCTCAGGTTTTGGCCTGCCATATGAGTTCTGTTATACTCACAGACACCATTCAATCTGTTTTAGAAACTTTAGAGTGTTTTCTATCCAAATCTACTAATTATATGCATATTCTCGTTTCTGGGCAAGAGTAGTAACCAGTTTAAATCGGGTACGTTTTTTATCCGGCTGTGCAAATACTGCCCCCTAGCCCCAACAGGTTTTAACCTGTCTCCTCCCCTTCATCTACGCTGATTGAAGTGGATTTAACAGTTGACATCAATACAGGATCATAGCTTTCATCTGGATTCACCTGGTCAGTTTATGTCATGGAAAGAGCAATTGTTCCTAATGTTTTATATATTTAGTGGATGTTCACATGTGTTACATTTGGAGTTCACATATTAACACAACATTTTCAAATGTGAGGAGAATAACATGTTTGCACTCTCACACTCTCACTTGCCTAGTTAAATGAAGGTTACATTTTTTTTTAAATTAAAAAATTTCACATGTGAAAACATTTGTCACATTTATTTCACGAGATCATGTTTCCACCTGTGTAGTTTCATGTTATCACATGTCGATTTTACATGTTGTAATATGTTATCAAATTAACTTCACATAATATCACATGATCACATGTGAAATCTTTGTGTTTTTCTGTAAGGGGTATTATTATATCTGAGTCAATTACATGAAGGGGAGCAGGGAACAGGTGACTGGAAAGCAACTCAATTCCAGGACATAAATGATCTGTGTACTGACCAGCTGGTGCAACTGGGACAGGCTACATCAATTGACAGACGCCAGATTGCTTACAGACTTGTCAGTACCACAGCTGACCTCTGATGCCTGCCATGTATTTTCAGGAATCCGAATGGGGGTGGTGATGGCCGGATCTGATGGACAGTTATTTTATACGATTAACCATGAGCTGTCCTACAAAGTAATAAGATCACTCTAGTACTGCCACCAAGAGACATTCCCATAAATTGGATGTGATACATGGATGTTAGCAGATGCACTGTGGAAGCCTACAGCCGGGGCTGGTAGACCTTAACCCCTAGCAATAGTCTTACATTTTCAATATTACAATGCTGACTTACTTACTGAAATCGGAAATAACTTACTGCTGAAAACGAAAGGCACAAAGTCAAATTAAATGTTCATACACAAACAGACCCCATTTTATTCCTGTTTGCTGCTGAGGTGACATTCAATAACACTTATAATCACAACACGGATTACTGCTCCGATGCAGAATGAGTGATTACTGAAAATGCCTTTGTCAGAAACCTCCCCACTACATTTAAGATGAAGATTTTAACTTATATTTATCTGAATGTCCAATAAATTGATCAATAAATAAATGCAATAAATGCAGAATGCAATAATGCCAAATGCAATAAATGCAGAAGAGAGGGTTTTGGGGTATGAAAACCCTCTGCATGAAAGGCATTAATGAGTAACTTGGTATTTGTTGTCTGGGCACTGATATATGACTGTGAGAGTTAGATGCCGGACACATCTCTTCTACTCTAATTGGGAAGTACTGTACCTCAAGACTTGTAAGCTTGACGAGCAAATCAGGAATTCTTAATAGAATGTGAATCAATATTCCTCATTGTTGTTAAATAAAATAATCACTGTATTTTTCAGTGTCTATAGGCAGGGAACCACATCAACAAATCCTCCCTTTTTATCTTGGCAGTTTATTACTCGGGATGCTTAAAATTTGCACCTCATTGGATGAATAACAGTATTAAGGCTAATAAGCCAGGAAAATATTAAGTTCATAGAGGAAGTTAGTTCCACATAGAAGACTTGATTTAGTCGAGAAAAACAAACACTTGATAGGAACCATTGGATAGTATCTTAAAATGGTCATAGTTAGGATTTATTATCAGATATTATTTTACCATGTGGTTAACTATTATGTGTCTTAGTTATGTAATTTACCGGGTTTAAATAATGTGGCATAAATCTTAGCGGGTTCTTAGAAATAAACTAGCTGGCTTGTGTAATATGGTTATATAACACGATCCATACATATGCCACTTGAAGTGGCTTTATACTGCATGAAATGGCAATCTCCCAGCCTCATGGAGCATGCTGTAATCATCAAATCTACTATTAAGGGATGTTTTGAACCCAACTTAGTATTCTAGGCATACATTGTCTAGGCATACTGTCTTTCAACAGCACATGTATCTGTGTAGATGTAAATGCCGTGGACACATTATTTCCTTACATTGGTTGCCTGGATATGTTGTTTCTGTTACATTGTGATTAATTAGGTGCTTCTGAAACTTTTTATTCCAATGTGAAGTCTGTTTATTTACTTGCCAGTATTGATTCAGTGGTACATTGTTAATGTTGTATACAATATGTACATCTAGATCACATAACTGAGATGAAAAAAATATACACAACAATATATATATATATATATATATATACTGTATATGTGTAAAGGAAACAACAAACAGAAAATGTCATGTTCTGTCAGTTCTATCCTCGTTTATCAACACTCATGGCTAGCAGTAGATAAACACCAACCTCCTCTGACCCAAAATACACATTTATATATCACAAAAACTGTTCAATGCAAATATAATGCTAAGGCAAAATAGCTATAATTTCCTTGACAGAGCCATTGAATAGCACAGTGTAGGCTAGTGTGTTTCATACACATAGGGTTATTTGGAACAACAGGCAGAGGTTGTGGATAGGCTCTGTAGACATCATCCACATTTCTTCCAACCCCCTAAATGAGGCCTTAATCATACACAATAACCCCTCTAAAATGCCAATCACCTTAAAACTGTATGGACAAAACCTAGCGACAGAAGGAAACACAAACTTCCTGGGAGTGACATTCCAGCAAGATGGACAACACACATTCATAACCTTGAAACAGCAGGAAAACATTAAATAGACCATCTAAGAGCCTTGTGTGGGAGGAGTACCGGAAGAGCGCTAACTACAGTACTGAAAGTGTACCAGAACTACATCAGGCCTGTTTCGTGTACTCTTCCCCAGCCTCGATAATGGCATCAGCCAAACTAAAAAACAAACTGCAAGTCATACAGAACACCGCAATAAGAGCAGCCCACCACCTCCCAAGCTACCTATCTATACCTACCTCCTTAATATATCTGGCATGAAAACCACCAATGAACGCCTGGATCTGTTAGGATGTTAGGAAAACAATACATATCCAAAGCAAAAGACAACCAATCAGTAAAGAAAACAATATAAGAAGCAATACATTACAAGGACACTCCACTCTCCACCTTACTGGACACCTGACCTACAAGAAAACCACCCAACTCTACCCCTCACCCAAAACCAAGTCCGTACCCAAACCCCCCCTAACCCTTCCCCTTTATGGGGTTCTTATCCAAGCCCCCACCTTACCCCTTAAAATCCTGGGCTCATATTCAAACCCTCAACCAAAGACATTCAAGGATGCTGTCTTCATACCCAAAGGGGCTGTGGACAACAACAATATATATATATATATATATATATATATATATATATATATATATATATATATATATATATATATATATATATATATATATAATTGATCTACACTACACCTATTTGTATGTGTCCTTTATATACTTGTGTAGAAATATAGCAGAAAAAGTTTCACTTCTCCTTTACACTCACACAAATGCCGTGCCAACCATGCTCCCCCCCCCCACAATGGCGACCAATCAAGCCAGAAGCAATTGGTAGAAAAGAGCAGATGATCTGTGCTATCCAACCAGGACCAATTCTACTACTGTATCAATAATGCTAGTAGCTAGCCACCATCCAGAGATGGGCAGTATTTATGTTACATGTATTTTAAGTTTTGTCTATTTTGTAATTTGTATTTCTCTGGCCTGAGCTACTGTCCAGTGTATTTTGAAACCAAAAATGTTAGAGAGCTGTATTTTGTATTTTCAAAATACAAAATACTTTTCAACAGTCCTGATAGAAAATGATGTAGGCCTTATTTATTTTCCAACAAGTTGAAATTGAAAAAACATTTGGTGTTTGAGGTAAAGGGGTGTACTTAAAAATATATTTAGTATTTTGAAAATACAAGATTTGTATTTTATTTTGATACATTCGTCTTTAGGGTCTTTTGGAATTTTTGATATGAAATGGGCAACACACATTCAATTTTGAAATTGTGATTTTTGCCCATGTTTGCCACCATCCTTTTATCATGTTGTCCTCTTCTTGTCTGTCGGACGACGGAGCCAAAAAGAAAGATGTTCTGCGGATTAGAAACACTGTCCGTATCCCATTATTAAACTAGTTTACCGAGACAACTGATACACAGTCATGTCGCAATGTATTAAGATACTGTATGAAAATAAAGTTCTATATCCCCATATCCAAAATCTGGGAATTGGAATTTGGGTGAGATAGATAAAAGTTTAGGTCTTCTATTTCTATATTGCCTTGATTTATCCCCTCCTCAAATGAGCACACACAGTGCCTCTGATCTCTCTCGTCTTAAATTAATTTTAGCTGATCCTCTTCCTGATATGCCATAAAAGTTCAGAGAGATTGTACTGATTAAACTTGTGAGGCGGTGTCATATTGTAGAAAGTGTTGAGAGAGGAGCATCTCCAGCACTAAGCTGGGCTGATTAAAGTGTTGTTTGACATAGATGCAGACAAAGCCAATACGAGAATATTCAACCTTAAAGCTCGAGCTTCATACTGAATGGGATACCTGATTGCTGCTGTTCGAAGTCTTCACTGCTGCAGTGAAGTGCCATTTTGGTTATGACTTTGTATGCTCCTTTTAATCTAATTTGAGACAGCCTGACAAGTATATTGCATCAGAGGCTTTTCAGTCACATCTCATAGACATCACTAGCCTCTCCGTGATATGATAGAGACTGGACAAAATCCAGCAAAATCTGTATTCGATTCAATACCTGCCTTTCTTCTCTTTGTTTTCCTCAGAGGAAAAAGTTCAACATTTAAAATAAGCATTTCCTTTTTTAATTTTATAATTGAAACCTCATTTAGTGGTCTTGCAAAATCCAAATCACTTCTCCCAAATGGTGTTTCTAAATTGTACTAGCAGTCTGTTTTGAAGTAGTCTACTTTTCATTATAAACTAACAATTTAAGCTAAAGCTTAACAATGACAATTGTGAGCATAACAGGATAAATTGATCTTCACAGTACCCAACATATGGGTCGAGTTCACAGTTGTTTGGTTGAAACAAGCTAAATTGAGTTTTCAAGTCAACATTGATGTGAATTGTTAGAAGTGAACTGATATGATACTGTCTATCAGCTGTGAGTATTTGAATGCAATGTGTTTCTGGGGAGCTAGACTGTCTCAAGCAATTCATTGTGTGGTTTTTACAGTGTTACTCTTCCCATTGTCTCTTTCTGAGATTTGAAACCATTTAGTGCCTCAATCATTTCACTCGCTCATAAAATATTGATCTGTATGATTGCAGTTTCAAGCCTGGAGCACCACACAGATTGAACTAGTCTTAAAATAAATGTATTTTTTAAATGGATTTTAAAGTTCAGAGGGTTCTTTTATTGGTTTTACTACCCTACCCTACTAAAGTGACAGGTAAACTAGTGGTGAGAGCATTTGGCTAGTAACTGAAAAGTTGCCTTTTTGAATCCCCGAGCCGACGAGGTGAAAAATATGTCTGTGACCTTGAGCAAGGCACTTAACCCTAATTGCTCATTTACGTGGCTCTGGATAATTGTGTCTACTAAATTAAGTAAATGTAAATATGTAAATAGTTGGAAATACCATTCACAAATTAAAAGGGTTCTTCATTGGGGCCTCCTGAGTGGCACAGCAGTCTAAGGCACTGCATCACAGTACTTGAGGTGTCACTACAGACCTGGGTTCCATCCCAGGCTGTGTTGTGACCAGGAGTCCCATAGGGCGGCGCACAATTGGCCCATTGTTGTCCGGGTTTGGCCGGTGGGGGGGCTTATTCTTGGCTAATTTCGCACTATTGAGTCCTTGTGGCAGGCCAGGTGCCTGCAGGCTGAATTCAGTCATCAGTTGAACGGTGTTTCCTCTGATACATTGGTGCAGCTGGCTTCTGGGTTAAGCAGGCATGTGTTAAGAAGTGCAGTTTGGCGGGTCTTGTTTCAGTGGATGCATGACTTGACCTTTGCCTCTCCCCAGCCCGTTGGGGAGTTGCAGCGATGAGACAAGATCGCAGTTGGACAGCACGAAAAAGGAGGTAAAATACAACAACAACAAAAATCTTCATCCTTGAAGCATGCTTTATCCTTCTGTGAAGACTATTACATTTGTATTTTAATGTGTTGTCTTCTGCCCTATGGGCATTACCGTTAGCCAATCAGCACACTAAATAACAGATATGAATACATTATGCATGTAGTTTCTACCACAGAAAAAGTACATATTTTGTTCTTGTTAAATGTGTAACAATTCTCACTGGATTCAGGAATGTGAAATATAAAACACTGAAAACATGAACATGGTACACTCAGTCCAAATAGAATTAGGTACATAATGAAGCATCAATATATTATTGGTACATTATGTAAATCTGATGTCTTACAGTTCTTCTCAAGTGCTGAGAGATGCCCTCCCTCACCTTTTTGTTAACTTTTCCAAGGATTTCAAGGACAATGTTTTAACAGTCTAACAATATAATGAAGTCTGAAACAGGACCCAAGTACTAACTCAATACAAGTGTGAGACTACTACAGTATGGTCTTGAGTCCTTATTGCCACACTGTTAGGATCTCAATACAGTCATTCACATCTACAATTGCAGGAAGATGAGGGGGTGTAAGAAAAGCTCACAAAAAACAAGTTCACCAGCGTAACAACAAAAGCTGTAATATAGGTGCCTTGTGCCCAGATATTACATTTCATGCTGACCCAACTGAGGGCCAATCTATTATGTATTGATGAGCTGCTGTAAGTCTGCATCTTACAAGAAGCACCTTTTGTCATCATCACAAAGGAAGCTAAGGTGCCAGCACAGCCAGAATCGAGCAATGTCACATGTCTGCGTCTCTCTGTGCCCCCGTTGGGTTGGCGTAGTCACACACTGCCAGCCAGGTCCTTCTCTACTTGGCAGGCAGCTCCTCTGGGTTGTCTGTTGAAAGACGCCCGCAAGCCAACAAGAAAAAAAAAAGAAAAGAAAACACCAAAAATGAAGACTTGAGGCAATGCTGGATGTGGATGGAGGGATGGAGAGATGGAGGGATAAAATCCTGGCTGACTTTGACGAACTGATTATCGAACAGACTGGTAACACAAAATTAATCAGAGTAATTATCGTCAACATGGCTTATCTCCCAAGAAGATATACTTGGATCCATTCCATGCCAAGTATGTTTCTATTTGCCAAGTACCCCTAGCCTTCTGAGACTAATGTGAGGAGGGAGTCTGGCTTTTATTGTGAGCGGTATAACTAGAGACAGAGAAATAATACTGTTTGGAGTGTTTGAATGTAAAACCAATGTAAGTGTATTTATACACAGGAAGTGTTTTAAAATAAAATAGAAGTACTCTGAAACACCCAAAGTGGTTCTTCAATCTGAATATTGGTATTTTTAACAGAGTGTTGTGAAAACACTTGTTGGGGTTTCAGTGCATGTAAAAGACAGCATCAATACAAACAAATGTATACACTATCATTCAATAGTTTGGGGTCACTTAAAAATCTCCTTGCTTTTGAAAGAAAATTACATTTTTTTGTCCATTAAAATAACATCAAATTCATCAGAAATACAGTGTAGACATTGTTAATGTTGTAAATGACTATTGTAGCTGGAAATTGCAGATTTTTTTAATGGAATACATACACAGGCGTACAGAGGCCCATTATCAGCAACCATCACTCCTGTGTTCCAATGGCACGTTGTGTTAGCTAATCCAAGTTTATCATTTTAAAAAGCTAATTGATCATTAGAAAACCCTTTTGCAATTATGTTAGCACAGCTGAAAACTGTTGTTCTGATTAAAGAAGCAATAAAATGGGCCTTCTTTAGACTGCCTAGAAGGCCAGCATCCCGGAGTTGCCTCTTCAAATCAAATCAAATGTATTTATATAGCCCTTCTTACATCAGCTGATATCTCAAAGGGCTGTACAGAAACCCAGCCTAAAACCTCAAACAGCAAGCAATGCAGGTGTAGAAGCACGGTGGCTAGGAAAAACTCCCTAGAAAGGCCAAAACCTAGGAGGAAATCTAGAGAGGAACCAGGCTATGAGGGGTGGCCAGTCCTCTTCTGGCTGTGCCGGGTGGAGATTATACAGCACATGGCCAAGATGTTCAAATGTTCATAAATGACCAGCAGGGTCAAATAATAATAATCATAGTAGTTGTCGAGGGTGCAACAAGTCAGCAACTCAAGTGTCAGTTGGCTTTTTCATAGCTGATCTTTGAGAGTATCTCTACCTCTCCTGCTGTCTCAATGTCTTCACTGTTGACGTTGATACTGGTGTTTTGTGGGTACTATTTAATGAAGCTGCCAGTTGAGGACTTGTGAGGCATCTGTTTCTCAAACTAGACACTCTAACGTACTTGTCCTCTTGTTTAGTTGTGCACCGGGACCTCCCACTCCTCTTTCTATTCTGGTTAGAGCCAGATGGCTCTGTTCTGTGAAGGGAGTAGTACATAGCGTTATACGAGATCTTCAGTTTCTTGGCAATTTCTTGCATGGAATAGCCTTCATTTCTCAGAACAAGAATAGAATGACGAGTTTCAGTAGAAAGTTATTTGTTTCTGGCCATTGAGTCTGTACAGTGGCTTGCGAAAGTATTCACCCCCTTGGCATTTTTCCTGGTTTCTTGCCTTACAATCTGGAATTAAAATGGATTTTTGGGGGATTTGAATAATTTGATTCACACAATATGCCTACCACTTTGAAAATGCAGAATATTTTTTTATTGTGAAAGAAACAAGAAATAAGACAAAAAAACTGAAAACTTGAGCGTGCTTAACTATTCACCACCCCAGAGCCACATGTTGCAGCAATTACAGCTGCAAGTCTCTTGGGGTATGTCTCTATAAGCTTGGCACATCTAGCCAATGGGATTTTTGCCCATTCTTCAAGGCAAAACTGCTTCATCTCCTAGTTGGATGGATTCCGCTGGTGTACAGCAATCTTTCAGTCATACCACAGATTCTCAATTGGATTGAGGTCTGGGCTTTGACTAGGACAGTCTAAGACATGTAAATGTTTCCCCTTAACCTGTTAGGGTATAGGGGGCAGTATTGAGAATTTTTTGAAAAAAGATGTGCCCATTTTTAAATGCCTCCTACACCTACCCAGTAACTACAATATGCATATACTTATTATATATGGATAGAAAACACCCTAAAGTTTCAAAAACTGTTTGAATGGTGTCTGTGAGTATAACAGAACTCATTTGGCAGGCAAAACCCTGAGACAGATTCTGACAGGAAGTGGATACCTGATGTGTTGAATTGACTTTGAGCCTATGCCATTGAAAAACAAAGGGGGTGAATTATATTCTGGCACTTCCTATTGCTTCCACAAGATGTCCCCAGCCTTTACAAAGTGTTTTGAGTGTTCTACAGTGAGATCTGACCGAATAAGAGCCATGGAACGTGATGGTCCATCATTCACCCTGGCGCGCGATTTGATGGTGGGTACTCTCATTCCGAAACGTTTTAAAAGAAAACCCAATGGTCCGCCTTGAATTTTATTCATGTTCTGGTTAAAAAAGGCCCTAATGATTTATGCGATACAACGTTTGACATGTTTGAACGAACGGAAATATATTTTTTCCGTTCTTGAAGTGAAGTGAAGTCCGGCTGGCTTAGATCATGCGCTACAACACGGAGGTTTTTCGACATAAATGATGAGCTTTTTTGAACAAAACTACATTCGTTATGGACCTGGGACTCTTTGGAAGTGACATCTGATGAAGAGAATCAAAGGTAATGGATTATTTATATAGTATTTTAGATTTTAGATTCCTCCAACATGGCGGTTAGTCTGTATCGCGATGCGTATTTGTCTGGCGCAGTGCTCAGATTATTGCAAAGTGTGATCTCCCAGTAAGGTTAATTTAAAATCTGACAAGTCCATTGCGTTCAAGAGATGTAAATCTATAATTCTTTGAATGACAATATAATATTTTAGCAATGTTTTCTAATATTAATTAATTATTTTGTCGTCATGACTTGACTGCCGGTATTGGAGGGAAACGATTTCCTGAACATCAACGCCATAGTAAAACACTGTTTTTAGATATAAATATGAACTTGATAGAACTAAAAATGCATGCATTGTCTAACAAAATGTCCTAGGAGTGTCATCTGATGGAGATTGTAAAAGGTTAGTGCATAATTTTAGCTGATTGTATGGTTTTGGTGAGGCATGTCTTTGAATCGACAATGCATTGCACACAGCTATTGTCAATGTACTCTCCTAACATAACCTAACTTTATGCTTTCCCCGTAAAACCTTTTTGAAATCGGTAAACGTGGTTAGATTAAGAAGATGTTTATCTTTCAAAGGCTGTAAGTTAGTTGTATGTTTGAGAAATTTGAATTTGTACATTTATTTGGTTTCAAATTTGCCGCTCTTGAAATGCACCTGCTGTTGATAGGGTGCGCCACAGGTGGCACGCTAACGTCCCAGGTAGCCTCAAGAAGTTAAACCACTTGAGTGTTACTTTAGCAGTATGCTTAGGGTCATTGTTTTGCTGGAAGGTGAACTTCTGTCCCAGTATCAAATCTCTGGAAGACTGAAACAGGTTTCCCTCAAAAAATGTACCTGTATTTAGCTCCATCCATCATTCCTTCAATTCTGACCAGTTTCCCAGTCCCTGCCGATGAAAAACATCCCCACAGCATGATGCTGCCACCACCATAATTCACTGTGGGGATGGTGTTCTCGGGGTGATGAAAGATGTTGGGTGTGTGCCAGACATAGCGTTTTCCTTGATGGCCAAAAAGCTACATTTTAGTCTCATCTGACCAGAGTACCTTCTTCCATATGTTTGAGGACACCAAATGTGTTTGCTTATTTTTTTCTTTAAGCAATGGCTTTTTTTCTGGCCACTCCTCCGTAAAGGCCAGCTCTGGAGAGTGTATGGCTTAAAGTGGTCCTATGACAGATACTCCAATCTCCACTGTGGAGCTTTGCAGCTTCTCTGGGTTTAGAAACTCTGTGATAAGTGTTTAGAAGTTAAAGAGGGAGGAAACAACACCAAAAGAGAAGGGATCTAACTCTGCACTAAACAAAACTCAAAACACCAAAATAGTGTTTTCAACCTTTTCCGGTAGTGCTCCCAGTCCCTGGCAACACACCATATATTGTTTTAAAACATCTCAGGAAGATATTTTCCAATACTACAGCAAAGTTAAGGTTTAGTCTCCTTCGCATTGGTGGAAGCTCAGATGCCATAAGTTTTGGTGTTACAAAGCCCTTCGTTTTGACAGAGTATCTGCCACAGGCTGTCCTCTCACACACATGACTCATGGTTTTGGAAAAGTATGTGGATTTTGTTTTAGAAAAAGTATCAATAACATGTTATTTTGACGAATTTGTCACTCCCCCAAGAGCTTTCTGCTTCTTATCAATTGGTCACGAGAGGGAAAAAGTCTTGATTTCCAATACCATTCCACTTCTCCTCTGCTGTGAGAAGGGCTTAATGTATAATTTCCTTCAAAAACATCCTGCTTATTCTCCAGTTTTCTCAACTCCCAGCAGAGGTGAGCTGTGTCAATATCTCACGCTTGATTGTCTGATTTCCTTTGAAACCAAATAACCTGTTTATACCAGTAGAGCTGTGCCTGTCCCTAGCCATCTGCCTAAATGTTGCTTCTGCTGATGAGAAACAGCCATCGGTTAGGTTTAACACAAACTCCCGTTGAGTCCCTCCATCATAGCTTATAGACAGCTAATCACAATAAAAATATAACTTTCTGGCCCCCAATGTACATGTGTACGTGTCTACATTATGTTTTATTTGTTTTCTAGATTATAAATGCATTTTTAGAAGTGTGATAAGTGTATTTTAAGTGATGATGTATTGTAAGTTAAAAAACAGATAAATAATGTAAATATAATTGTTGTTTTAATGTTTACCTCCTTGCACATAGTATTTGATTTCATGTCTTTTAGAGTGTTGAATGACATCACATTAAGTCATCCATTATCCATGTCTCCTGAATAATATAAAGTTGTTTCCTGTGGTCACATTAGCTGTGCAATCAAGGCAACACATCTAGGAGGAAAACAAAAACGACAACGAGATAAAAAATTATGAACTCTGGATTTCCTTGTCTTTTTGAAGGTTGCTAGTTAAGCATTTGATTGTGTGTAAGATAGTCTGGGGGTTCATTATGATGGGCGTAATCTCTGCTGCTTCCTGGGCCTCCCGCTGTGCTCATCAGCCCCGGCTCCCCACCCTAAGCAAAGGCAGCTCGAAGTGGACAACCAGGGACACAAAAAGAAAGAGCTTCCACCACCTACAGGCAGGGGAGTTATTAACGTAATGCAACACACAAGCCTACCGGGGCTCTGCATTTAACGCTCCCTCATGAGCTACGTGTTTTGAATGCCTGTCAATACTAACTACATCTGTGAAAGATGCACAAATACAAACTGGTCTTCAGTGCTGTTTGTTGTTGGGGGAAGGGTGTGTGTTTGAGATTTAGTCTCCTCTCCCAATGGTGCATATTGAGTGTTGACTGACAGGAGGTTTTATTGTCTTAAGTCTGTCTTTAAACAAACCGTTATTACCGTATCTTCTATCCCACCACACACAATGGCCCACCAACTCAGTGTCTTTTGAAATGTATTTCTATATTTCTTTTTTTTCCACTTAGAAATACAGTAGGGCTATTTCCCCTGTGGTCTCTCCTGTCAGTGTTATTTTCTAGTTATCCCCTTTATCATTAAGGAAGTGACAGTTTTGTGTGTCAGTGTTATGCAGATGTCTACGTTACTTCTCGTTTTAGTTCACAACACAGTCTTTAGAACTTTAATTAGGCTTTATTCCCATTGTTAACCAACCCCATTTAAATCTGTCAACATTTCAATTAATGGTTATGAAAAATCGTTTTGTTTTCAGTTATGTAATACGGTTGTGATTGCAGGCAAGCCTCTGAAAAAGCTTTTGACACCCATTGTGAAGATAAATGGAGGCTTTTATATTGCATGTTAGAATTATGCAGTATTTAATGTTGCCTGAAATACTGCCCACTAACTTTTCTGCACACATCATAGAAAAAACCATCTCACTCACTCACTCACTCACTCACTCACTCACTCACTCACTCACTCACTCACTCACTCACTCACTCACTCACTCACTCACTCACAGTTTAATTGGAGTTGTCAACCATGTTATGGCTGACTTGTTGGGCCTCCCATTGCATCCGGTCCTCTCAAACATTCCGCAGACATTTTTACTGGATATTGACAGATAGCCACACCTCTCTTTCGAATATTTATTTGAATCCCAGCCGGTGAATGCAGATTTCTGCTCCACATGTTCTGTGTTGTGTATTTGACAGATTAGACAGAACTACTGCTGTGCTTCATACCATCTTCCAAGGGAGTACGGCACCAGAATGTCCATCGCTCCCCATCAATCCTAATTACACAACATAAACCATAAGACAGAAAAGGACACATTTAAGGTTAGTTGCATAAATTGGAATTACTTAGCATTAATAGAGATGTGCATGCATCTCTTGAGAAACCAAAGTAGCCAGCAAACCTTGTCTTCAGTGTCTATACAAGTGTCAAACTGTTGTGCACTACTAGCAGGTTGAATAAATCAATAGAATAAGAGAGACGGCCCAGTCCAGTTGGACTTCATGTCACCATCACGCCATGTCTTCCTCTCCCTCAGAGAGCAGCAAGGGGCAAGATGCTGAGAGTCCCGAAGTCAACAGCCTGAAACAATCGATTGCAGGTTCGCGACTTATACAGTTCAACTGACAGATATGTGCTACTTCTTAACTTACTGATTTCTGATTTAGAGTTTGGCCCCACCACTTTCCTCAGCCTTATTGTGCTCCTCCAAGTCCACTGTCTAAGGCTGCATCTCAATTGGCAGGCACCGTATTCCTGTAGGTCTCTGGTCAAAAGTAATGCACTGTAAAGTGAACAGGGTGCCATTTGAGTCATGCTCGCTGCTCAACTGGGTTCAGTCAGTAGAATAACTTAGTCACTTCAAGTTGTGTTTGGCTGAAAAATGTAGCCAATGGTGCTACAAACACAAATATCAAGTCGATACCACGACGGCCCTCAAGGAACTTCACTGGACTCTATGCAAACTGGAAACTATATATCCTGAGGCTGCATTTATTGTAGCTGGGGATTTTAACAAAGCAAATTTGAGAACAAGGCTACCTAAATTCTATCATCATATTGATTGTAGCACTCATGCGGGCAATACACTGGATCAACGCTACTCTAACTTATGCAATGCATACAAGGTTCTCCCCTCGATCCCTTCGGCAAATCTGATCACGACTCCATTTTGCTCTTCCTGTCCTACAGGCAGAAACTCAAACAGGATGTACCTGTGACGAGAACTATTCAAGGCAGGTCTGACCAATCGGAATCCATGTTTCAATATTGTTTTGATCACGCGGACCATATGCTGATTTGGTGAGTGAGTTCATAAGGAAGTGCATTGGAGATGTTATTAAAAACAACCCTAACCAGAAACCGTGGATAGATGGCGGCATTCGCGAAGAACATAAACAGCGAACCACCGCATTTAACTATGGAAAGATTACTGGGAATATGGCCAAATACAAATAGTGTAGTTATTCCCTCCGCAAGACAATCAAACAAGCGTAACGTCGGTATAGGGTCAAAGTGGAGTCGCAATTCAACGGCCAGACACGAGACGTATGTGGCAGGGTCTACAGGCAATCACCGACTACAAAAAGAAAACCAGCCACGTCATGGACACTGACGTCTTGCTTCCAGAAAAACTAAACACCTTCTTTGCCCGCTTTTAGGATAATACAGTGCCACTGACGCGGCCCGCTACCAAGGACTGTGGGCCCTCATTCTCTGTGGCCGACGTGAGTAAGACATTTAAACGTGCTAACCCTCACAAGGCTAACAGCCTAGACGGCCTCCCTAGCCGCGTTCTCCGAGCATTGCGGACATATTCAATCTCTCCCTATCCCAGTCTGCTGTACCCACTTGCTTCAAGATAGCCACCATTGTTCCTGTACCCAAGAAGGCAAAGGTAACTGAACTAAATGACTATCGCCCCGTAGCACTCACTTCTGTCATCATGAAGTGCTTTGAGATACTTATCAAGGATCATATTACCTCCACCTTGCCTGCCTTGAAATCATTGGCCACTTTAATAAATGGATCACTAGTCACTTTAATAACGTTTACATATCTTGCATTACTCATCTCGTACATACTGTATATACTGTATTTTATACCATCTATTGCATCTTTCCTATGTCGATCGGTCATCGCTCATCCATATATTTATATGTATATATTATTATTCCATCCCTTTACTTAGAATTGTGTGAATTAGGTAGTTGTAGTGGAATTTTTAGATTACTTGTTAGATATTACTGCACTGTCGGAACTAGAAGCACAAGATATTCGCTACACTCACAATAATATCTGCTAACCATGTGTATGTGACCAATAAAATTTGATTTGATTTAAAATATATACTAATTTCTCTATCAGTTAAACAACAGCATTGGATGAAACATTAGTCATTTACTGTCTTTGACCCTATTTTGAGGAATTGTACTCTGTTTTTGCTGTGCTCTCATACAAGATTTGGTACAACGACTGTGACATCAGAGGACACTCACAACAGTGCATTTCTCCAGGTACAACTTTCCATGGATTTGGCGATACAGCTGTTTTAAAACCCATAGCCTCAGTGTCCAGATTATGCAAAATAATAGCATCCTCTTGTGTGCCGAAGTTATGTAAATGTGCCGAGGAAGCCAGGCATCTAGGGAAATAGAGCAAGACACAAAGGGGGGAGGAGAGAGAGAGGGAGACAGGGGAGAGAGACAGAGAGAGCAGGACATTTCCCCAGACAAGCCAGCAGAACAGCCCACCTCAGACCCAGACCACAACCTCAACACCACAATAAGACAGACAACACAGGACCCACCAACCCACCAAGCCAACAGCCCCCCCCACCCCCATATCCACTGAGGACACACAAAAGCCAGAGATTGTGCTTCTCAATGACTCAAGTGGCAAATACATTCAAACTCTGGTGCACTAGGCATGTCCTGGAGCTGTTGTCAGAGGACAGACTAGGGTTCCCCAGCCACATCATAATTCACACGGGCACAAATGACTTAAGGGCCCAGCAGGAAAGGGTGGCAACAGCACCCAAGGGAGTGATAGAAGAAGCTTCTTCCACTTTCCCCAATGCACAAATGGTAATCTACACCCTGCTACCACGAAAATACTTTCACCCTGCCACCATACAGCAGGTGAATGCAAGCATTTTGCAAGACTGTGCCTCAAAACCTAATGTATATCTGTCCCACCACTCCACCCTGGACTTGAACAGCCTTTACAACAAGGTCCAACTCAACAAGGCAGCAAACCCAACTTTTGCCAGGACCCCTGAAGGACGTCACCCTCAACTGTAGTCCCAGCACGTCACGCAGGAGCAACAGAGCAACGGACACCCCGCCCAGACCAGCAAGACCCTCCCAGACCTGCAAGACCACCTCCTGAAGGACCTGCACCGAGATAACCCACGCCAAGAGGACCTACACCCAGACCACAGCATATTTGGCAAAATGTGAAATGGTGTTTATTACATTGGATTAAAGTAGAGACTCAGAACTACAAAATGGTATATCATACGCATCATTTGAGGAACAATGGGAAAGTAATTCTGCTCTGAAAGTTGATCAACTTGTAAAATACTTTTGAGAAAATCGCCTTTGAATGTTGTGGTATCTAGTGAAGAGCTCTTTGTCTACAACCATTCAGCATCGTTCACACCATCTTAAGCTTTTTTCCCACCCATCTCGTTTCACTCTCAGTGCGCACACAACGCTCTGGCCGATGATTTGTCTACCTCTGGATAACATGAAAACAGCCTAACCAGCTCTGCTGGCAGCAATTTCATTATGTTTTTTGCAGACGTTAACTGACACTGGCCATATTCAACGGGTGTTGTACACACGTCACGTAACGTTAGCTAACGAGCCAGCCAGCTAACGTTAGCTAGTTAAACAACAACAAACAAAGTGCCAACAATGCCTAACATTAGGCTCAAACTAGAAAAGAAAATATTTCTGGAAAACTAATAATAACGTCCGCTAGGTAGCCAGCCAGCTAATGTTAGCTGGCTAGCTAACAGTATACTTTAGCTTAAGAAATATATCTAGCTAGCTTGGTAAACAACGTTTAAGACCACACACGTCATGTAATTCAGCTAACTTTAGCTAGTTAAACAACAATGAACAACGTGCCAACAATGCCACAATGCTGGGAGCTAAGCAACCAGGGTCCAATGTTAGCTAGCTAACATTTGGCTCTAACTAGAAAAGCAAACAGCTCAGGTAATCAAATAACGTCAGCTAAGGAGCCAGCCAGCTAACAGGACATTTTAGCTTGAAACGTGTAATATCTGAAAATGTAGCTTGCTTAGCGGTATTCTCAGTCTCTTTAGCTATCATACTCTAATTCCACTGATTTCAAAATATGATCCTCCAGAAAGTGGAGTGCAAACTTAAACAGCTCCACACACAATACATTTTTAAAAAAGCAGCGTTCGACAGCATTGCCAACACAGACTGACGTGCTCAAATAGACAGAAGCATTCAATATGGCAGACCAATCTGAACTCCTCTCTCGGCATGTCCAGCCCACTCATTATCTCAGCCAATCATGGCTAGTGGGAAGGTTGCCAACTTTTTCTGTGGCTTAACCAACAAGGCTCCTAATCTAACAATTGTATTTGAATTTACAGACGGCATACACATTTGTTTTTAAGGCAGTTATCTAGTGATTAGTGTTGGGCCAGTAACCGAAAGGTTGCTGGAATGAATCCCCGAGCTGACCAGGTAAAAATCTGATGTTCTGCCCATGAACAAGGCAGTTAACCCACTGATCCCCGGTAGGCCATCATTGTAAATAAGAATTTGATCTTAACTGACTTGCCTAGTTAAATAAAGGTTAAATATAATTTTTTAAAAGTTCACATGTTTGAGAACGTATTTCTGGCATTTTGCTAAACTGTTTTTTACGTTCAAATGGTTCTCCTGTGAAATTGTGACTTGCAACATATGCCTAGTTTCCTTAATCGGGTCACATATGCCCAGGCCGTGAGCAGAGCAACAGGCCCAACCCCCAATATTACACCCACCCAAGCCACATCCTGCGACCTAAGAGGTGTGTATCAGATGCTCAGTATGCTCTGAATCTAAACCATACAAAAACAACACGAGACACTATTGAACACAAAGCTTTTACGATCTCATCCTGGAATATACGAGATCTGGGGTAATCTGCTATTGGCCTAAAGAGCTGGAACCCAGACTTCATCAAAGAAATTGGAAATACAGACTTTGTCATCCTACAAGAATAAAGTAGACGGACCCACTGGGGACTCTCTAGGTTACAGAGAGCTGGTAGTCCCATCCACCAAACTACCAGGTGTGAAACAGGTAAGAGAATCAGGGGGTATGCTAATTTGGTAGAGCAGACCTAACCCATTCCATTAAATTAGTCTGGCAAAAAAATGAGAAGGAAATGATCTCAACGTCCTCATGTGTGCTACCCAATATAATCCCCATAGTTTAACAATGACAGCTTCTCCCTCCTAGAGGGGGAGATTAACCATTTCCAGGCTCAAGGACATGTACTAGTCTGTGCCGATCTAAATGCCAGAACTGGACAAGAACCCGACACCCTCATCACGCAGGGGGACAAACACCTACCTGGAGGTGACAGCATTCCCCCCTAGACACAACTGCAGCTCTGTCAGATGCTGGTCATGTACATAGACAATGTTAGGCTTCGAGGGAACTCTTATGGTAGGTACACCTATAGCTCATCTCTTGGCAGAAGCACTGTAAACTACTTTATCACTGACCTAAACCCAGAGTCTCTTAGAGTGTTCACAATTAGTCCACTGACACCCCTATCAGATCACAGCAAAATCACACTCCACTTGAACAGAGCTATGTTCAATCATGAGGCATAAAAGCCAAAAGAACTGAATAATATTAAGAAATTCTATAGCTGGAAGGAAAATAATGTGGAAATATACCCCAAAAAACCATTAGGCAATAACAAATTCAATCCCTTCTAGACAATTTCCGGGACAAAAAGGTATACACTTCTCAGTAGAAAACCTAAACTGTATATTTGACCTCAGCTTCCCTATCAAATCTAAAAAATTTAAAGCAGACATCCTAAAAAAATTAACAACAATGGCAATTGGTTTGATGAAGATTGCAAAAACCTAAGAAAGAAATTGAGAAACCTATCCAACCATTAACACAGAGACTCAGAAAACCTGAGCCTATGACTTCACTGTGGTGAATCACTAAAACAATACAGAAATAAACTATGGAAAAAAGAAACGGCAGCTCAATGTAATTGATGAATCCATAGAATCGAATTACTTCTGGGAAAATTGGTAAACTCTAAACAAACAACAACATGAAGAGTTATCTAACCAAAACGGAGATGTATGGATAAACCACTTCTCCAATCTTTTTGGCTCTATAACAAAGATGAAACAGCAAAAACATATACATGATCAAATACAAATCTTAGAATCCCCTATTAAAGACTACCAGAACCAATTGGATTCTCCAATTACATTGAATGAACTACAGGACAAAATACAAACCCTCCAACCCAAAAAGTAATGTGGGGTTGATGGTATACTAAATTAAATATACAGACCACAAATTCCAATTGGCTATACTTAAACTCTTTAACATCATCCTCAGTTCTGGCATCTTCCACAATATTTGGAACCAAGCACCCAATCCACAAAAGTGGAGACAAATTTGACACCAATAACTATCGGGGGACATGCGTCAACAGCAATCTTGGGAAAATCCTCCGCATTATCATTAACAGCAAACTCGTACATTTCCTCAGCGAAAACAATGTACTGAGCAAATGTCAGATTGACACACCCTAATTGACAAACAAACCAAAACAAGGGCAAAGTCTTCTCATGCTTTGTTGATTTCCAAAAAGCTTTCAACTCAATTTGGCATAAGGGTCTGCTATACAAATTGATGGAAAGTGGTGTTGGGGGAAAAACATACAACATTCTAAATTCCATTTACACAGACAAAAAACACACTTTTCTTTCCACAGGGCTGGAAGGGGGGAGGGGGGTGAGACAGGGATGCAGCTTAAGCCCCACCATCTTCAACATATATATCAACGAATTGGTGAGGGCACTAGAACAGTCTGCAGCACCCGGCCTCACCCTACTAGAATCTGAAGTCAAATGTCCCCAACCAAGGAGGGCCTACATCAGCACCTTGAACTTCTGCACAGATTCTGTCAGACCCGGGCCCTGACAGTATATCTCAGTAAGACATAAATAATGGTGTTCCAAAAAAGGTCCAGTTTCCAGGACCACGAATAGAAATTCCATCTAGACACCGTTGCCCTAGAACATACAAAAAAACGTTTCATACCTCGGCCTAAACATCAGCGCCACAGGTAACTTCCACAAAGCTGTGAACAATCTGAGAGACAAGGCAAGAAAGGCCTTCTATGCTATCAAAAGGAACATAAAATGTGACATACCAATTAGGATCTGGCTATAACTACTTGAATCAGTTATAGAACCCATTGCCCTTTATGGTTGTGAGGTCTGGGGTCTGCTCACCAAACAAGATTTCACAAAATGGTACAATGGCTTGGAGGTAGAGTTCCAGGTGAGCAATTGCTGTTCTGATGCCCAGAAGTTATTTTCAGTCCTAAGTGACAGTAACAGCAACATTATGTAAAAAATAAGTTACAAACAACGCAAAAAAAAAGAATTAAATAGTACAGTTGGTCAGGAGCAATCCCCTCTGGCGCCATTAGGTTTTCCTAATGTTTTGTTCACTTAGTGTACATGCACAACAACATCAAACTGTAGCTGCTATTGCAAAACATTTCATCTACATTAGCTATTCATTCCGTCCAGTTTTAATTTAGTTTCAAGCCTCTCTCATGGGTGATGTTAACCCACTTACACACACTAAAACCGATATTTGCCTAAGAGCAATTTTCTATCTACTCCACTCAGTCTCTATAGGGCTTGCACCATAAACAGCCCAAGGCTATACACACACACTTAAGTTGCCTTTCACATTTGACACTCATCACAGCAATATCAATATCAACAGCAATATCAATGGTGTAGATTTTACGAACAGACAAATCCAACTGTACTGTACTGGCTCTGCCTGCTTTCACCGCAGATGCGGAAGGGCAATATCGCCAGATGCGGTATATTGAGATGCAACCCACGCAAAAAAAATATATCTCTGGCTTAAACAGACTGATTTTTAATAATGTTAATTAGATTTCCGACGGGGCGCAGAAATTGTAGGTGAAGAGTTAAAGAAAGATGTTTAAGCCTTGGCACAATTGAGACATGGATTGTGTGTGTGCTACATTTCAAGGGTGAATGGGCAAGGCAAAATATTTAAAAAGATATGAATCCCGCTAGCGGGACAACTTCCGGTGAAACTTGAGGGCACGAAATTCAAATAAATAATCATAAATATTATGGATTTTAAACATTTATGTACATTTAAATGTCTTATATTGGCTGAAAGCTACAATTCTTGTTAATCTAACTGCACTGTCCAATTTACAGTAGCTATTACAGCGAAAACATGCCATGCGATTGTTTGAGGACAGGCCCCACATCAAAATATTTTTCCACTGGCACAGGTTTCATACATTCACAAATAACGATTAAATATTCACTTACTTTTTGAAAATCTTCCTCTGATTTGTCATTCAAAGGGTCCCAGCTATAACAAGTAGTGTCGTTTTTTTAGATAAAATCCTTCTTTATATCCCAAAAAGTATGTTTAGTTGGCGCCATCGATTTGAGTAATCCACTTGTTCAACATGCAGAGAAAGGAATCCAAAAATCTACCCCTAAACTTTGTTCCAACAACTCAAAATACATTTCTATTTACTCCTCAGATACCCTAAAATGTAATCAAACTATAATATTTCTTACGGAAAGAAGTATGTTCAATAGGAAACCAATTTTAGCAGGTGCGTCATTTCTTCATGGCGCATGTAAACACGAATTTCTAAGACTGTGTCCTTCTGCTAAAACTGATATTTCTTATTCGTTTTTGAAGTTACAAGCCTGAAACCTTGAACATAGACTGCTGACACCCGGTGGAAGCCATAGGAATTGCAACCAGGGAGCTAATTTTCAATATGACCAAACTCTTGCATTTCTAAGACGATGGTCTCTCCCCAAAAAAAGTTTTTTCTTTGGATTATCTCCTACATTATTTTAACATTTCTACAAACTTCAAAGTGTTTTCTTTCCAATGGTACCAAGTATATGCATATCCTGGCTTCAGGGCCTGAGCTACAGGCAGTTTACTTTGGGCATGTCATTCAGACAGGAAGTGGAGAAAAATGGGCCTAGCACTAAGAAGTTTTAAGTGGTATTGAACTAGGTATGGTTGTAGGTGCCACGCTTACCAGTTTGAGTGTGTCAAGAACTGCAACTCTGCAGTGTTTTTCACGCTCAACAGTTTCCCATGTGTATTAACAATGGTCCACCACCCAAAGGACATCCAGTTAACATGACACAACTGTGGGAAGCATTGGAGTCAATATGGGCCAGCATCCCTGTGGAACACCTTGTAGAGTCCTTGGCCCTATGACTTTTATTTAGGCAAAAAAGGGTGCAATTCATTATTAGGATGGTGTTCCTAATGTATTGTACATTCAGTGTATTTGATGCATATATACTGTAGCTATATAGCACATTATGTCAAATCAAATCAAATGTATTGGTCATATACACGTGTTTAGCAGATGTTTAGCAGATGTTATTGCGGCAAAATGCTTGTGTTTCTAGCTTCGACTGTCCAGTAATATCTAACAAGTAATGTCTAACAATTTCACAACATATACCCAATACACACAAATCTAAAGGAATGGAATTAAGAATATATTAATATATGGATGAGCAATGTCAGAGCGGCATGGACTAAGATACAGTAGAATATAATAGAATACAGTATATACATATGAGATGAGTAATGCAAAAATATTTAAACATTATTAAAGTGACTAGTGTTCCATTTATTAAAGTGGCCAGTGATTTCAAGTCTATAGATAAAGGCAGTAGCATCTAATGCGCTAGTGATGGCTATTTAACCCCTGGTCGGGCTCCGTCCCGTATGCGGGATGGACATCCAGCGAAAAATCCTATCGCCATTAGCATAACAAAATTGAATATATATTTTTTTCAAATATAGGACTATGTTATATCGTTTTATAGATACACCTCTCCTGAATCGAACCACGTTGTCCGATTTCAAAAAGGCTTTACAGCAAAAGCAAAACATTAGATTATGTTAGAGGAGTATATCGTAAAAGTAGCCACATAGCCATTTTCCGACCAACCACATGCATCACAAATAACCAAAAAACAGCTAAATGCAGCACTAACCTTTGACAATCTTCATCAGATGACACACCTAGGACATCATGTTACACAATACATGCATTATTTTGTTTGATAAAGTTCATATTTATATATAAAAACAGCATTTTACATCGGAGCGTGACGTTGACGAACTATTTTCCCTCAAATGCATCCGGTGAAACAACGCTACAATTTACAAAATTACTATTCGAAAACATTTTTAAAATGTAATATTGTCATTCTAAGATTTATAGATGAATATCTCTTGAAAGCACCTGTAATGACAGATTTAAAAATAACTTTACTGGGTAATCACACTTTGCGATAAAAGGGGATGCGATACTCAGAAAAATAGGCTACCGTAACAGGTCAGCGCCATCTTGGAAGAATCGCATATCAAATCTACTCTTGTATACTATTGTCAATAATCCCTTACCTTTGATTATCTTTATCAGAAAGCACTTCCAGAAATCCCAGGTCCACAACAAATGTATTTTCGTTCGAAAAAGTTAATCCTTTACGTCCCAATAGCTTGTTCTTGTTAGCGCGTTCTGAAGGCTGCTCCAAAACTTCCGTCGGCTGCGGGACTTCTCTCTCAACAAAATGCATTTTTTTTAAATGTAGGTTCGTTCAAACATGTCAAACGTTGTATAACATAAATCTTTAGGGCCTTTTTCAACCAGAGCTCCAATAAGATTCAAGGGGGACAATTGCATTGTGTTTCAAAACGTTTCGAAAGGGGAGGGTAGCCAGAGGCGCCGGCGTCATAATGGTGATGGCCCTTTCCGTGACCATGTGACCATGTTCCACTGCGTCTCAATCATTCAGTTTTCACAGTAGAAGGCTCAAATCACTTTGTAAAGACTGGGGACATCTAGTGGAAGCAATAGGAAGTGCTCAATGAACCATTGCTCACGGTGTGATTTATAGGCAAGGTGCTGAAGTTGAGTCCGCAATTCAGAATTCCACATCCTGTTACGATCGGTCTCGGGGTTTTGACTGCCATATGAGTTCTGTTATACTCACAGACACCATTCAAACAGTTTTAGAAACTTTAGGGTGTTTTCTATCCACAAGTATTAATTATATGCATATCCTAGCTTTTGAGTTTGAGTAGGAGGCCGTTTAAAATGGGCACAATTTTTTTTCAAAAATCGCTGTAGCGCCCCCTATCCTAGGCACCGTCAAGAGGTTAACAGTCTGATGGCCTTGAGATAGAAGCTGTTTTTCAGTATCTCGATGCCAGCTTTGATGCACCTGTACTGACCTAGTTTTCTGGATGACACTGGGGTGAACAGGCAGTGGCTCGGGTGGTTGTTGTCCTTGATGATCTTTCTGGCCTTCCTGTGACATCGTGTGCTGTAGGTGTCCTAGAGGGCAGGTACTTTGCCCCCGATGATGCATTGGGTAGACCGCACCACCCTCTTTTGAGCCCTGTGGTTGAGGGTGGTGCAGTTGACATACCTGGCGGTGATACAGCCCGACAGGATGCTCTCAATTGTGGACCTTTAAAAGTTTGAGAGGGTTTTAGGTGCCAAGCCAAATTTCTTCACCACACTGTCTGTGTGGGTGGACCATTTCAGTTTGTCAGTGATGTACATTTACATTTTACATTTTAGTCATTTAGCAGACGCTCTTATCCAGAGCGACTTACAGTAGTGAATGCATACATTTCATACATTTATTTATTTAAAAAAATAATAATAATTGTACTGGCACCTGTGGGAATCAAACCCACAACCCTGGCGTTGCAAACACCATGCTCTACCAACTGAGCCACAGGGAAGATGTGTACACCAGGGAACTTGAAGCTTTCCACCTTCTCCTCTGCGGTCCAGTCGATGTGGATAGGGGGATGCTCCCTCTGCTGTTTTATGAAGTCCATGATCGTCTCCTTTGTTTTGTTGACATTGAATGAGAGGTTATTTCCCTGCTACCACACTCCCATAGCCCTTACCTCCTCCCTGTAGGCTGTCTCGTCATTTGGTATGTGGTATTTTATTGGGAGCCCCATTAGCTGTTGCAAAAGCAGCAGCTACTCTTCCTGGGGTCCACACAAAACATGAAACATAATACAGAATGACATAATACAGAGAGCATCATTAGACAAGAACAGCTCAAGGACAGAACTACATACATTTTGAAAAAAGTCACACGTAGCCTACATATCAAGGCACACAAACTATCTAGGTCAAATAGGGGAGAGGCATGTGCCGTGAGGTGTTGCTTTATCTGTTTTTTGAAACCAGGATTGCTGTTTATTTGAGCAATATGAGATGGAAGGAAGGACCATGCAATAAGGGCTCGATTTAATACTATACGTTTTCTTGAATTTGTTCTGGATTTGGGGACTATGAAAAGACCCCTTGTGGCATGTCTGTTGGGATAAGTGTGTGTGTCAGAGCTGTGTGTAAGTTGACTATGCAAACAATTTGGGATTTTCAACACATTAATGTTTATTATAAAAAGAAGAAGTGATGCAGTTAGTCTCTCCTCAACTCTAGGCCAAGAGAGACTGGCATGCATAGTATTAATATTAGTCCTCTGATTACAAATAAGAGCAAAACGTGCCGCTCTGTTCAGGGCCAGCTGCAGCTTAACTCGGTCTTTCCTTGCAGCACTGGACCACACGACTGGACAATAATCAAGATTAGACAAAACTAGAGCCTGCAGAACTTGCTTTTTGGAGTGTTGTGGCAAAAAAAGCAGAGCATCTCTTTATTATGGCTAGACCTCTCCCCATCTTTGCAACCATTGAATCTATATGTTTTCACCATGACAGTTTACAATCTAAGGTAACACCAAGTAATTTAGTCTCCTCGACTTGTTCAACAGCCACACCATTCATTACCAGATTCAGCTGAGGTCTAGCACTTATGGAATGATTTGTACCAAATACAATGCTCTTAGTTTTAGAGATGTTCAGGACCAGTTTATTACTGGTCACCCATTCCAAAACAGACTGCAACTCTTTGTTAACCTGTTTGAGGTAGGGGGCAGTATTGAGAATTTTGGAAAAAATATGTTCCCATTTTTAACTGCCTCCTACACCAACTCAGAAGCTAGAATATGCATATTATTGTTCAGGTTTGGATAGAAAACACTCTGAATTTTCTAAAACTGTTTGAATGGTGTCTGTGAGTATAACAGAACTCCTATGGCAGGCAAAAACCTGACAAGGTTTCAAGCAGGAAGTACCCTGTCTGACAAGGAGTCGTGCGTCTTGCATCTTTTTATTGAAAAGTAAGGATCTTAGCTGTAACGTGACAATTCCCAGGGCTCCAATAGGCTCTCAGAGCCCGCGAAAAACCTGAAGGTTTACGAGGGAGCCTCAGGTTGAAACAGATTATCGCCTTTTGTAAGTGGATGCTCAGAGGACCTTTGAATGATGCGCGTGCATGAGTCGCTCCCGAGGAGAAATTTTATTCGGCTGTTTAGGCTCAATGCATACTCCCGGTCGGAATATTATCACTTCTCTACGACATAAATGGCATAAAAATTGGTTTTAAACAGCGGTTGACATGCTTCGAAGTACGGTAATGGAATATTTAGACATTTTTGACACGCCAATGCGCCATGCGCGAGACCGTGAAGAAGCATTCTAGAACTCACGAACAAAACGTCGCTGTTTGGATATAACGATGGATTATTTGGGACCAAACCAACATTTGTTATTGAAGTAGAAGTCCTGGCAGTGTATTCTGATGAAGAACAAGCAAGGTAAGAACATTTTTCTTATAGGAAATGTGATTTTGGTGGAGGCTGACCTGGGTGGGTATCTAAATAGCTAGCCCTGTAATGCCGGGCTATGTACTTAGATTATTGCAAAATGTGCTTCATCCGAAAAGCTATTTTAAAATCGGACATATCGAGTGCATAGAGGAGTAATGTATCTATAATTCTTAAAATAATTGTTATGCTTTTTGTGAACGTTTATCGTGAGTAATTTAGCAAACTGTTAGTAAATTCAACGGAAGTTTGCCGGGGGTTATGCGTTTTCTGAACGTCACATGCTAATGCAAAAAGCTGTTTTTTGATATAAATATGAACTTGATTGAACAGACATGCATGTATTGTATAACACAATGTCCTAGGTGTGTCATCTGATGAAGATCATCAAAGGTTAGTGCTGCATTTAGCTATGGTTTGGGTTTATGTGACATGATATGCTTGCTTGAAAAATGGCTGTCTGATTTTTTCTGGCTGGGCACTCTGCTGACATAATCTAATGTTTTGCTTTCGTTGTAAAGCCTTTTTGAAATCGGACAGTGGGGTTAGATTAACGAGATTCTTGTCTTTAAATAGCTGTAAAATAGTCATATGTTTGAGAAATTGAAGTAATAGTATTTCTAACGATTCAAAAATCGCGCCACTGGAATTTCAGTAGCTGTTACGTAGGTGGGACGAAATCGTCCCACATACCCCAGAGAGGTTAAGGGTTTCAGTGACTTCAGCTGTGGTTGCTGATGAGTATATGATTGAATCATCAGCATACATGGACACACATGCTTTGTTTAATGCCAGTGGCAGTTCATTGGTAAAAATAGAAAAGAGTAGAGGGCCTAAAGAGCTGCCCTGTGGTACACAACACTTTATATGTATGACATTAGAGAGGCTTCCATTAATAAAGAAAACCCTTTGACTTATATTAGAAAGATAGCTCTGAATCCGTGATATGGCAGAGGTTGAAAAGCCATAGCACTTAAAACCTCTTACATCTAGACGTTCCGCTAGAGGAACACCTGCTCCAATATCCAATGATGGGCGTGGCACGAAATACAAACTACTCTAAAATCCGAAAACTTCCATTTTTCAAACATATGACTATTTTACACCATTTTAAAGACAAGACTCTCCTTTATCTAATCACACTGTCCGATTTCAAAAAGGCTTTACAGCAAAAGCAAAACATTAGATTGTCAGCAGAGTACCCAGCCAGAAATAATCAGACACCCATTTTTCAAGCTAGCATATAATGTCACAAAAAACAAAACCACAGCTAAATGCAGCACTAACCTTTGATGATCTTCATCAGATGACAACCCTAGGACATTATGTTATTACAATGCATGGATGTTTTGTTCAATCAAGTTCATATTTATATCAAAAACCAGCTTTTTTACATTAGCATGTGACGTTCAGAACTAGCATACCCCCCGCAAACTTCCGGTGAATTTATTAAATTACTCACGATAAACGTTCACAAAAAACATAACAATTATTTTAAGAATTATAGATACAGAACTCCTCTATGCACTCGCTATGTCCGATTTTAAAATAGCTTTTCGGTGAAAGCACATTTTGCAATATTCTAAGTAGATAGCCCGGCATCACAGGGCTAGCCATTTAGACACCCACCAAGTTTAGCCCTCACCAAAGTCAGATTTACTATAAGAAAAATGTTATTACCTTTGCTGTTCTTCGTCAGAATGCACTCCCAGGACTTCTACTTCAATAACAAATGTTGGTTTGGTTCAAAATAATCCGTAGTTATATCCAAATAGCGGCGTTTTGTACGTGCGTTCAAGACACTATCCAAGGGTGACGAAGGGTTACGCGCCCGACGCGTTTCGTGACAAAAAAAATTGAAATATTCCATTACCTTACTTCGAAGCATGTCAACCGCTGTTTAAAATAAATTTTTATGCCATTTTTCTCGTAAAAAAAGTGATAATATTCCGACCGGGAAACCGTGTTTTAGTACAAAGAGAGAGAAAGTAAACATGGAGTCGACTCGTGCACGCGCCTCAGTCTCATAGTACTCTGACCGACCACTATCCAAACGCGCTAATGTTTTTCAGCCAGGGCCTGCAAAGCCACCATTCAGCTTATTGCCGCCTTCTGAGAGCCCATGGGTTCCGTAGGAAGTGTCACGTAACAGCAGAGATCCCCTGTTTTGGATAGAGATGATCAACAAGGCCAAGAAATGGTCAGACAGGGTACTTCCTGTACAGAATCTTCTCAGGTTTTGGCCTGCCAAATGAGTTCTGTTATACTCACAGACACCATTCAAACAGTTTTAGAAACTTTGGAGTGTTTTCTATCCAAAGCTAATAATTATATGCATATTCTAGTTTCTGGGCAGGAGTAATAATCAGATTAAATCAGGTACGTTTTTTTATCCGGCCGTGAAAATATTGCCCCCTAGCCATAACAGGTTAAATAACAAACTTTCCATATAAAACCGAGCTCTTCCTCGTTCCGCTTACAACAGGAAGTGATGATGCCGCTTGAAATTGTTGGTAATCAAGCCTACTACTGTTATGACGTCTGCAAACCTGATGATTGAGTTGGAGGCGTGTGTGGTCACACAGTCATGGGTGAACAGAGAGTACAGGAGGTGGCTGAGCGTGCACCCTTGTGGGGCCCCAGTGTTGAGGATCAGCAAAGTGGAAGTGTTGTTTCCTACCTTCACCACCTGGGGATGGCCTGACAAGAAGTCCAGGACCTGCAGTAGTTTATTTATTTATTTTTATTTTATTTATTTTATTTCACCTTTATTTAACCAGGTAGGCAAGTTGAGAACAAGTTCTCATTTACAATTGCGACCTGGCCAAGATAAAGCAAAGCAGTTCGACAACATACAAAAACACAGAGTTACACATGGAGTAAAACAACATACAATCAATGATGCAGTAGAAAAAAAATAAGACTATATACAATGTGAGCAAACTTAATTGAGGAAAATAAGAACAATCCGAAATTTCTTTTTGACACTGTCGCAAAGCTAACTAAAAAGCAGCATTCGCAAATGGAGGATGGCTTTCACTTCAGCAGTAATAAATTTATGAACTTTTTTGAGGAAAAGATCATGATCATTAGAAAGCAAATTACGGACTCCTCTTTAAATCTGGGTATTCCTCCAGGGCTTCATTGTCCAGAGTCTGCACAACTCTGCCAGGACCTTGGCTCAAGGGAGATACTAAAGTGTTTTAGTACTATATCTCTTGACACAATGATGAAAATAATCATGGCCTCCAAACCCTCAAGCTGCATACTGGACCCTATTCCAACTAAACTACTGAAAGAGCTGCTTCCTGTGCTTGGCCCTCCTATGTTGAACATAATAAACGGCTCTCTATCCACCGGATGTGTACCAAGCTCACTAAAAGTGGCAGTAATAAAGCCTCTCTTGAAAAAGCCGAATCTTGACCCAGAAATTATAAAAAACTATCGGCCTATATCGAATCTTCCATTCCTCTCAAAAATTTTAGAAAAAGCTGTTGCGCAGCAACTCACTGCCTTCCTGAAGACAAACAATGTATACGAAACGCTTCAGTCTGGTTTTAGACCCCATCATAGCACTGAGACTGCACTTGTGAAGGTGGTAAATGACCTTTTAATGACGTCAGACCGAGGCTCTGCATCTGTCCTCGTGCTCCTAGATCTTAGTGCCGCTTTTGATATCATCGATCACCACATTCTTTTGGAGAGATTGGAAACCCAAATTGGTCTACATGGACAAGTTCTGGCCTGGTTTAGATCTTATCTGTCAGAAAGATATCAGTTTGTCTCTGTGAATGGTTTGTCCTCTGACAAATCAATTGTAAATTTTGGTGTTCCTCAAGGTTCCGTTTTAGGACCACTATTGTTTTCACTGTATATTTTACCTCTTGGGGATGTCATTCGAAAACATAATGTTAAATTTCACTGAAATGCGGACGACACACAGCTGTGCATTTCAATGAAACATGGTGAAGCCCCAAAATTGCCCTCGCTAGAAGCCTGTGTTTCAGACATAAGGAAGTGGATGGCTGCAAACTTTCTACTTTTAAACTCGGCCAAAACAGAGATGCTTGTTCTAGGTCCCAAGAAACAAAGAGATCTTCTGTTGAATCTGCCAATTAATCTGGATGGTTGTACAGTCGTCTCAAATAAAGGACCTCGGTGTTACTCTGGACCCTGATCTCTCTTTTGAAGAACATATCAAGGCTGTTTCAAGGACAGCTTTTTCCCATCTACATAACATTGCAAAAATCTGAAACTTTCTGTCCAAAAATGATGCAGAAAAATGTATCCATGTTTTTGTTACTTCTAGGCTGGACTACTGCAATGCTCTACTTTCCGGCTACCCGGATAAAGCACTAAACAAACTTCAGTTAGTGCTAAATACAGCTGCTAGAATCCTGACTAGAACCCAAAAATTTGATCATATTACTCCAGTGCTAGCCTCCCTACACTGGCTTCCTGTTAAGGCAAGGGCTGATTTGAAGGTTTTACTGCTAACCTACAAAGCATTACATGGGCTTGCTCCTACCTATCTTTCCGATTTGGTCCTGCCGTACATACCTACACGTACGCTACGGTCACAAGACGCAGGCTTCCTAATTGTCCCTAGAATTTCTAAGCAAACGGCTGGAGGTAGGGCTTTCTCCTATAGAGCTCCATTTTTATGGAATGGTCTGCCTACCCATGTGAGAGACGCAGACTCAGTCTCAACCTTTAAGTCTTTACTGAAGACTTATCTCTTCAGTAGGTCCTATGATTAAGTATAGTCTGGCCCAGGAGTGTGAAGGTGAACGGAAAGGCTGGAGCAACGAACCGCCCTTGCTGTCTCTGCCTTGTCGGTTCCCCTCTTCCCACTGGGATTCTCTGCCTCTAACCCTTTTACAGGGGCTGAGTCACTGACTTACTGGTGTTCTTCCATGCCGTCCATGGGAGGGGTGCGTCACCTGAGTAGGTTGAGCCACTGACGTGGTCTTCCTGTCTGGGTTGGCGCCCCCCCCTTGGGTTGTGCCGTGGCGGACATCTTTGTGGGCTATACTCGGCCTTGTCTTCGGACGGTAAGTTGGTGGTTGTAGATATCCCTCTAGTGGTGTGGGGGCTGTGCTTTGGCAAAGTGGGTGGGGTTATATCCTGCCTGTTTGGCCCTGTCCGGGGGTATCATCGGATGGGGCCACAGTGTCTTCTGATCCCTCCTGTCTCAGCCTCCAGTATTTATGCTGCAGTAGTTTATGTGTCGGGGGGCTAGGGTCAGTCTGTTACATCTGGAGTATTCTCTTGTCTTATCCGGTGTCCTGTGTGAATGTAAATATGCTCTCTCTAATTCTCTCTTTCTTTCTTTCTTTCTTTCTCTCGGAGGACCTGAGCCCTAGGACTACCTGGCATGATGACTCCTTGCTGTCCCCAGTCCACCTGGCCATGCTGCTGCTCCAGTTTCAACTGTTCTGCCTGCGGCTACGGAACCCTGACCTGTTCACCGGACGTGCTTGTTGCACCCTCGACAATTACTATGATTATTATTATTTGACCATGCTGGTCATTTACGAACATTTTAACATCTTGACCATGTTCTGTTATAATATCCACCCGGCACAGCCAGAAGAGGACTGGCCACCCCTCATAGCCTGGTTCCTCTCTAGGTTTCTTCCTAGGTTTTTGGCCTTTCTCAGGAGTTTTTCCTAGGGAGTTTTTCCCAGCCACCGTGCTTCTTTCACATGCATTGCTTGCTGTTTGGGGTTTTAGGCTGGGTTTCTGTACAGCACTTTGAGATTTCAGCTGATGTACGAAGGGCTATATAAATAAATTTGATTTGATTTGATTTTGAAATGATGTGAGATAATGGAGGTAAAGGCAAAAAAATGCCATGGTGGCAAAGTAAATAAAGTATGGCAAGAAAAACACTGGAATGGTAGATTTGTAGTTTGAAGAAAGTTAAAAGTTAAAATATAAATAATATGGTGCAAAGGAGCAAAATAAATAAAATAAATAAATACAGTAGGGGAAAAGGTAGTAGTTTGGGCTCAATTAAAGATGGGCTATGTACAGGTGCAGAGATCTGTGAGCTGCTCTGACAGCTGGTGCTTAAAGCTAGTGAGGGAGATAAGTGTTTCCAGTTTTAGAGATTTTTGTAGTTCGTTCCAATCATTGGCAGCTGAGAACTGGAAGGAGAGACGACCAAAGGAGGAGTTGGCTTTAGGGGTGACCAGAGAGATATACCTGCTGGAGCGCGTGCTACAGGTGGGTGCTGCTATGGTGACCAGTGAGCGGATATAAGGGGGGACTTTACCTAGCAGGGTCTTGTAGATGACCTGGAGCCAATGTGTTTGGCGACGATGATGAAGTGAAGGCCAGCCAACGAGAGCATACAGGTCGCAGTGGTGGGTTGTATATGGGGCTTTGGTGACAAAACGGATGGCACTGTGATAGACTGCATCCAGCTTGTTGAGTAGGGTATTGGAGGCTATTTTGTAAATGACATCGCCGAAGTCGAGGATTGGTAGGATGGTCAGTTTTACGAGGGTATGTTTGGCAGCATGAGTGAAGGATGCTTTGTTGCGAAATAGGAAGCCAATTCTAGATTTCACTTTGGATTGGAGATGATTGATGTGAGTCTGGAAGGAGAGTTTACAGTCTAACCAGACACCTAGGTATTTGTAGTTGTCCACAAATTCTAAGTTAGAACCGTCCAGAGAAGTTATGCTGGATGGGCGGGCAGGTGCAGGCAGCGATCGGTTGAAGAGCATGCATTTAGTTTTACTTGTGTTTAGGAGCAGTTGGAGACCACGGAAGGAGAGTTGAATGGCATTGAAGCTCGTCTGGAGGGTTGTTAACACGGTGTCCAAAGAAGGGCCAGAAGTATACAGAATGGTGTCGTCTGCGTAGAGGTGGATCAGAGATTCACCAGCAGCAAGAGCGACATCATTTATGTATACAGAGAAAAGAGTTGGCCCAAGAATTGAACCCTGTGGTACCCCCATAGAGACTGCCAGAGGTCCAGACAGTAGGCCCTCCGATTTGACACACTGAACTCTGTCAGAGAAGTAGTTGGTGAACCAGGCGACGCAATCGTTTGAGAAACCAAGGCTACTAAGTCTGCCGATGAGGATGTGGTGTTTAACAGAGTCAAAAGCTTTGGCCAGGTCAATGAATACGGCAGCACAGTAATGTTTCTTATCGATGGCGGTTACGATGTCGTTTAGGACCTTGAGCGTGGCTGAGGTGCACCCATGACCAGCTCTGAAACCAGATTGCATAGCGGAGAGGGTGCGGTGGGATTCAAAATAGTCGGTAATCTGTTTGTTGACTTGGCTTTCGAAGACCTTAGAAAGGCAGGGTAGGATGGATATAGGTCTGTAGCAACTTGGGTCAAGAGTGTCACCTCCTTTGAAGAGGGGGATGACAGCAGCTGCTTTCCAATCTATGGGAATCTCAGACGACACGAAAGAGAGGTTGAACAGGCTAGTAATAGGGGTTGCAATAATTTCGGCAGATAATTTTAGAAAGAAAGGGTCCAGATTGTCAAGCCCAGCTGATTTGTAGGGGTCCAGATTTTGCAGCTCTTTCAGAACATCAGCTGAATGGATTTGGGAGAAGGAGAAATGGGGGAGGCTTGGGCGAGTAGCTGTGGGGGGTGCAGTGCTGTTGAATGCAGTAGGGGTAGTTAGGTGGAAAGAATGGCCAGCCGTAGAAAAATGCTTATTGAAATTCTCAATTATAGTGGGCTTATCGGTGGTGACAGAGTTTCCTATCCTCAGTGCAGTGGGCAGTTGGGAGGAGGTGTTCTTATTCTCCATGGACTTTACAATGTCCCAGAACTTTTTAGAGTTGGAGTTGCACGAAGCAAATTTCTGTTTGAAAAAGCTAGCCTTGGCGTTTCTAACTGCCTGTGTGTATTGGTTTCTAACTTCCCTAAAAAGTTGCATATCGCGGGGGCAGTTCGATGCTAATGCAGAACGCCACAGGATATTTTTGTGTTGGTTAAGGGCAGTCAGGTCTGGGGAGAACCAAGGGCTATATCTGTTCCTGGTTCTAAATTTCTTGAAAGGGGCATGCTTATTTAAGATGGAGAGGAAGGCATTTAAAAAAAATAACCAGGCATCCTCTACTGACGGGATGAGGTCAATATCCTTCCAGGATACCAGGGCCAGGTCGATTAGAAAGGCTTGCTCGTTGAAATGTTTCAGGGAGCGTTTGACAGTGATGAGTGGAGGTCGTTTGACCGCTGACCCATTACGGGTGCAGGCAATGAGGCAGTGATCGCTGAGATCTTGGTTGAAAACAGCAGAGGTGTAATTAGAGGGCACATTGGTTAGGATGATATCTATGAGGGTGCCAGTGTTTGCGGCTTTGGGGTTGTACCTGGTGGGTTCATTAATAATTTGTGTGAGATTGAGGGCATCAAGCTTGGATTGTAGAATGGCTGGGGTGTTAAGCATGTCCCAGTTTAGGTCGCCTAGTAGCACGAGCTCTGAAGATAGATGGGGGGCAATCAGTTCACATATGGTGTCCAGAGCACAGCTAGGGGCCGAGGGGGGTCTATAGCAGGCGGCAACGGTGAGAGACTTGTTTTTGGAGAGGTGGATTTTTAAAAGTAGAAGTTCAAATTGTTTGGGTACAGACCTGGATAGCAGGACAGAACTCTGCAAGCTATCTCTGCAGTAGATTGCAACACCGCCCCCTTTGGTCATTCTATCTTGTCTGAAAACGTTGTAGTTAGGGATGAAGATTTCACAGGTTTTGGTGGACTTCCTAAGCCAAGATTCAGACACAGCTAGGACATCCGGGTTGGCAGAGTGTGCTAAAGCAGTGAATAAAACAAACTTAGGGAGGAGGCTTCTAATGTTAACATGCATGAAACCAAGGCTATTACGGTTACAGAAGTCATCAAAAGAGAGCGCCTGGGGAGTAGGTGTGGAGCCAGGCACCGAAGGGCCTGGATTCACCTCTACATCCCCAGCGGAGCAGAGAAGGATAAGTTTGAGGGTACGGCTAAAAGCTATAAGAATTGGTCGTCTGTGACGTCCAGAATAGAGAGAAAAAGGAGCAGGTATCTGGGGGCGATAAAATAGCTTCAAGGTATAATGTACAGACAAAGGTATGGTGGGATGTGAGTACAGAGGAGGTAAACCTAGGCATTTAGTGATTATGAGAGAGATATTGTCTCTAGAAATATCATTGAAACCAGAAGATGTCATAGCATGTGTGGGTGGAGGAACTGAGAGGTTGGATAAGGTATAATGAGCAGGGCTAGAGGCTCTACAGTGAAATAAGCCAATAAACACTAACCAGAACAGCAATGGACAAGGCATATTGACATTAAGGAGAGGCATGCTTAGCCGAGTGATCAGAGGGTCCAGTGAGAATCAGACAGCTAGCCGGGCCATAGGTAGCAAGCTGGTGGAAGATGGGAGGGAGGTCTGTTTTTAGCCGCCTCGTGCGTTTCCGTCTGTGGGTTAGTGGGGTTCCGTGTGGAAGGGGGGACCTGTCCAAGTTGGCAAAATAGTTAGTTATAGTGGCCCAAGAAAAGTGTCTGACAGACCTATTCAGATCGCAGCCGAAAAGACAGCTAACGATTAGCTGGCCGCAGATGGGCGATCAGGTTACGTCGCGACGGAGGGGCCAGTTGGACAACTCCCTCGGGCAGATAACGTCGGTGATCCAGTCGTGAAGACCCAATGGGGCTCCGCATCGGCAGTAAAACGGGTCAGGATAGGTGAGTTGTAGCCCAGGAGACACTTCAGCTGGCTAGCTCAGGAGTAGCCCACGAGTGGCTGACGGAATTCTTCAGCTGGCTAGCTAGCTAGCTCCGTAATAGTGTGTGTTAATTCCGAGACCGACGTTGCCAATAGTCACTCAGGTAGCAGCTAGTTAGCTGCAAGATCCAGGTGTAAATGTCCAGAGCCTGCGGTAGAAATCGAGGAAAGGAGAGAGAATAGGTCCGATATGCTCTGGTCTGAGTCGCGCTGTACAAAAACTGGCGATAGCTTTTCGAGCTAATGGATAGCTGAGGACAGCTAACCGTAGCTAGCTGAACTTCAACGTTAGCCAGTGAAAATGGCTAACCTCTGGCTAGCTTCTGTCGTGGAATTCAGATGAGGTAAATAATACTTTCTTTTTTTTTTAAATTGATGAGGCGGGTTGCAGGAGAGTGCATTGAGGTTGAGTATTTAGAATAAAAAAATGCAAAAAGATAAGTGAAGAAAAAAATATATGTAAATATATATATATATACACGGGACACGACAGGACGTCTGAACTGCTACGCCATCTTGAGAAGAAGATAATAAGTAGTGATGCGCAGGTCAGCCGTTTGTTTACCCACACTGGCCCCAATGGCTAATAACCCATCTGTAACTGCCTGTCTATATGTGATAAAGTGAAAATCTGAGGCATGCACCCGACCCTAACCCGCAAATATAGAAAATGCATGGTATGGTCCGAGATAGCAAAATATTTTTTGACAGGCCTTTTTAGATGGATGCTTCTGCTTATAGTTTCTGACATTTTGGTAGGCTCTTTGTTAGTCAACCTGTACATAAGTAGATACATGCAGCTTTCTCTTCTGTCATTATTTGTTGCCCTAGTCTTTTAGAAGACAAAAAAAACCTTGCTTAGCAGAATAATGTCATGAATGTCATAAATCAATATAATGAATTCTTCAATCTAGTTGACATGGGTAAAGTTTGTCGTCTCTTTCCTCTTTCATCTCTGCTTGTCTCTCTCAGCAAAGACATTTAGGGACCAGGGGAAAATGCAATAACAAAAAAAACGGGAAATATTTTCAGTGCAAAATTTCCATATTTCAGTTTAACCTGTTTTAAGAAAATTGAAAGCTGTGAAAACAATCCAACATGTTATTTGATAAAATTTCAGTTCGGCTTGGATGCATATTGTCACGCCCTGACCTTAGAGCCGTGTTTTTTCTCTATTTGGTTAGGTCAGGGTGTGGGGTGGGCATACTATGCATTCTATTTCTTTGATTTGGCCGAGTATGGTTTCCAATCAGAGGCAGCTGTCTATCGTTGTCTCTGATTGGGAATCATACTTAGGCAGCCTTTTTCCCACCTGTGTTTGTGGGTAGTTGTTTTCTGTTTTTTTAGTGTACCCGACGGAACTGTTTGGCTTTTCGTTTTGTTATTTTTGTTTGAGTGTTTATGTAAATAAAATATCACAAGCACTTACCACGTTGCGCTTTGGTCCACTCCTTCTGAAGAAAGCCATTACACATATTTTATATTGTTATAATGCTGATAAAGATAGCACAGCCACCGTTACATATGGTCCGTAACCGCACATTAATTCTCTCAAGATGCTGAAGTAAATAAATAATATTTCACTACTCCTGTTCCCAGGTCAAAATGTACATTTGGTGTATCATTTTACTGCAAGAACTTCGGCAGGAGTTAATATTATATTATGCTATGTGAGAGGTTATAGACCTACAGCCAGTGTCCAGATTTTTTAACCCATATGAAACCCATCTTGTGTCTGTCAAATGTGTATAGCACCTCACAATCATCACACATACTGTAACACAGTACACACTGCTATCCTCCTCTTACCACTTCACCAAATCTTTCACAAACATAAGACTACTGTTCTGGCCATTCTTTTTATTAATTTTCAACTCTCAATTTCATAGCTTTTCTCTTATTGAATTAAACTCCGACATTGTCCTTTTTGCCTCAGTGGATCAACGTAAATTTTCTATGCTCAAGTTCCCGAAAAGCATTTGGCAATTTGGTGTATATTTGGCATGCTACAGTTAGGCCCTAAAGCGTAGGCTTAGGCTAAGCAATAACACCAGATAAAAGTAATGAAATGAAAAACCTCAATGTAGCCTATAAAAATATGAATTGCACAATTATTTTGGATGCATTGTTTTCTCTTTATTCACCCTGCCCGCCACCCACCCGCCTTTCATCCACACAATATTTCCATAACCCTAAACCCACCCACTCTGTGGATATAACTGCGAGGATTGCTGGTTTGTTTGAGCTGAGATATATACATTTTTGCTGTAATATACCACGTTACTAACCACATAGTTTGTGACAATTAAAAAAATATATATATTTAACCTTTATTTAAGCAGAGTCATTCTGAGACCACGGTCTCTTTCACATATGAGCCCTACATGAACACATCACCCCAAAAAATCTACTTTACATAGCCTATATACACATCAATTACAAAACACAAAAAAGGAAAACACAATCATGAAAAAAACACATTCTTCAATAAAAAGAGCATCTAACATCCACCTGAATTGCCCTAGAGGCACCAATTCCACCAACTTTAACTCGGTGGAGATAGAAGGCATCTCCAGGGTTAGCCATTCCTGATTCCAGGTCTGGTAACTTATACGTCTGAAGGTTAACAATGAGGTAAGGTATGGCAGAAGTTTATGCAAGAGAGCTTTATAGACAAAAAGAGTGCAGTGCATCGATCTACGAGCCTTCAAGGAGGACCAGCCTACTTTCTGATACAAAATGCAATGTGTACTGAACCTATCACCCATAATAAAGCGCAATGTGCTATGATAAACTGCATCCAATGGCTTCAATACAGTGGGAGCTGCATTCATATTTACCATATCGCCACACTCAATAACCAAGATGAATGTGACTGAATTATTTGTTTTGTTATTTAACAAAAGACAGGACCTGTTCCGATAGTAATTAAGAATTAAAATAGGCTTCTTCTAACGCATCAACATGCTTTTTGAAATATAGCTTTCCGTCAATCAAGATGCCCAGATATTTATAAGTGGGGATACAATCAATGACGCCCGAAGCTTTGCTTGATCAACGTGTTTTTTTTTTTAAACAAGTGTTGCAAAATGTGAGATCCCACTGATTTGGCCATGGTTCCAGTGATTTCTTAGTTTCCTAGCTGCTTTCAAACACGACCACTACTGTACACCTTACTTACAAATATAGTTAGGATTTTGTACATGTAGTTTCACCTGACAGGTAGCTTAGCAGGTAGAGTAGGGAACTATGTCATATTCAAGAATGTGAGGTTCTGAGGTCCAATCTTGTTGAAGGCAAGTTTTATGTGAAACGATACTTTCTGCACTCTTGTTTAAGCTTATGTCTTAAGCATCCTAAATAATACCATAGATTCAGTTTTTGAAAAATAGTAAACTTGAAGGCAAAAAAGGGAAACATGATATAAGATGCAAACCTGGTATTCCAACTGATTATAAACTACTAAATCCAACAACTTACCGCTGTGCCACAGAGTATTGATAAAAACTGTGGAGAAAAAACACGACTATCTGATAATCACATTCTGCGATTTATTGATGACCAGCATATGTCCTTAATGTGCATTGTGAACCTATTATGAATCTCTGAGTAATGAACTGTTTTTCGGCACAATTTGGAGAAAGCTCCGATGCCTTCAGAAAGCCTCAGTTTCCCATAACTAATTACTACTGAAAACAAACCTGTGACTATGGATATCTGTAGCAGTACAATGATAAAGTTGTGAAATAGTGGGAATGGGATGATTTACCTGAGCAGGGGTTGGGCTGTTTTTGAGTCAATGTTTTATTAGAGTCTCCTTGATTTTGGCCGATATAACTTTTGCCCTTTTCATATTTGGATACAAGACATCCCTCTTTTAAAACTGGGGCCTCTCCCAAAAGTGGTCAAAATTGTAAATATGCTCCAAATGCATCGAGGAACAGTAGGTTTTAAGTCAGTAGTGTACTCAGAGAAGACGACTAAAGTGTTCCATTCTGTGACCTATTGTTGGGATAGGCCCGGAAATGAGAACCCGCTTGCTTGTCTCCTTGAGCCTGCCTTGAGCCCTCTGATGTCATCTTTTAATTGCTCCGATTTATGAAGATTGATGTTGTTTGCACCAACATGTATGACTACTGTGTGAGCATTAGGGTGCTTCTCCATCACAGCAGGGACCCGGTGACCTATGTCCAGAATACAGGCTTCAGGGAGAAGCAGTGGGGCCTTGCTTCCTCAACCACTAAATCCCTAACTACAGTAACAACCACCACTGGAGGATGACGAGAGGGTCACTGTGAGCCTGTGGGATGTGCTATGGGGGCTGATCCAGGGGATGGCCGGCTCAGTAACCCATGACCAGATCCAGAGGAGCTTGCGCTGCTTTGCTGAGGTGAGTGGGATGGACGGGGGAGCGGCGGAGGGCCTTGTCGGAGGGCCCCGGTAAAGTCAGGGGGCTCAGATCCATAAAACGGTTAGAGAGCCGCAGGTCTGGATGAGAGGGCAGAGGGAGGATATGTTGAAATGTTCCTCCTCTCTTACCTCTAACTCGATTCCACTTTGCCTCCAATGGTGTAGAGCAAGATGTACTCCGGTTCTCGTCGGTGGGAGAGTTAATACGGGAAATGGTCCAAGGTAGTATCCTAAGTGGATACTGCAGAGGAGCCCAATCTCATAGAGCACCTTGGATTATCCCCTTGGTCATTTAGAATTGTTGCATCAAAACAGCATGCAATCTTTAAGTCTCCTTAGCCATAGTGAGACATTTTTTTAGGAACCTCTTATCTCCTAGTAGTTCAATGATGTAGTCTTTTGTGGCATTTAGTTGCTTACACTTTTCACAAGTGTATAAGTCAGTATATTCTTCCTCTTTCACTATGGTGAACATATTCACGTCTCACATATCATGGCTTTACCGTCCATCTCTGGATCCGACTCCAAATCAGAGGAATCCAACCTGCTTTTACTCGGATCCGAAACAGCAGACCGGGCGACAAGAGCGAACCACACTGAGATAAGCTTTGCCGGTGACAGCCAAGTAACCTAGCTAGTCAGAGCTAGCCGGTGCTAGCCTGCTAAAGTTAGCTCCAGGAGACAGTAAAATCCAACCAACACTGTCTGTTAAGAGCAGAAAAAACATAATAACTAAAACACTTAAAACAATGTATATAAGGTATAAAATGTATAAATGTCTTAATGTAAAAGGTATAAGTGTTTTAAAAAGTATAAAACATAGAAGCACTGTATCGCCACTCAAACTGTCTGCTTCCTACATGTCACATGATGATGATACGTTTTGCACATTGATTGACTCAAGTGTTTTTAATACCAATTTTAGATGCTTTATACAGTACATTCTCAATAAATGCGTAATGTTAAAATGAGGAAAAAACATTTATGACAGTTTGTGATCAAAGTTAAAAACTCTTTAATAAGATAAGATAAGTCTTGAGTCTCCATTTTGTTATTTTCCCATAGTGACAGGGTATGAGGACATTTTTGAATATTTATCAGTGTCCTCATTAATTGATATGACAAACATCTAGAAAAATGTAAGTTGACGATGGAAAAAACTGTTTAACATATAAATGAAATCCATTTAATCCACCATTGTGACTTACTTCCTATAATATATTTTGATGAAAGACAAAAAAATATTCCCTGCCATTTCACTTAGATATGACTATGACAATATGAGATGATTACCACATACAGTTGAAGTCGGATGTTTACATACACTTTGGTTGGAGTCATTAAAACTCGTTTTTCAACAACTCCACAAATTTCTTGTTAATAAACTATAGTTTTGGGAAGTCAGTTAGGACATCTACTTTGTGCATGACAGAAGTAATTTTTCCAACAACTGTTTACAGACAGATTATTTCACTTATAATACACTGTATCACAATGCCAGTGGATCAGAAGTTTACATACACTAAATTGACTGTGCCTTTAAACAGCTTGGAAAATTCCAGAAAATGATGTCATGGCTTTAGAAGCTTCTGATAGGCTAATTGACGTCATTTGAGTCAATTGGAGGTGTACCTGTGGATGTATTTCAAGGCCTACTTTCAAACTCAGTGCCTCTTTGCTTGACATCATGGGAAAACCTCAATAAATCAGCCAAGACATGAGAAAAACAATTGTAGACCACCACAAGTATAGTTCATCCTTGGGAGCAATTTCCAAATGCCTGGAAGGTACCATGTTATAGTATTCAAGTATAAACACCATGGGACCATGCAGCCATCATACCGCTCAGGAAGGAGATGCGCTCTGTCTCCTAGAGATGAAAGTGCTATGATGCGAAAAGTGCAAATCAATCCCAGAACAACAGCAAAGGACATTGTGAAGATGCTGGAGGAGACCGGTACAAAAGTATCTATATCCACAGTAAAACGAGTCCTATATCGACATAACCTGAAAGGCCACTCAGCAAGGAAGAAGGCACTGCTCCAAAACCACCATAAAAAAAGCCAGACTGTGGTTTGCAACTGCACATGGTGACAAATATTGTAATTTTTGGAGAAATGTCCTCTGGTCTGATGAAACAAAAATAGAACAGTTTGGCCATAATGACCATTGTTATGTTTGGAGGAAAAAAGGAAAGGCTTGCAAGCCGAAGAACGCCATCCCAAACGTGAAGCACGGGGGTGGCAGCATCATTTTGTGGGGTGCTTTGCTGCAGGAAGGAATGGTGCACTTCACAAAATACATGTCATGATGAGGGAGGAAAATTACGTGGATATTTTGAAGCAACATCTCAAGACATCAGTCAGGAAGTTAAAGCTTGGTCGCAAATGGGCCAGGTGGACTGGGGACAGCAAGGAGTCATGATGCCAGGTAGTCCTGAGGCATGGTCCTAGGGCTCAGGTCCTCCGAGAGAAAGAGATAATTAGATATTTAAATTCACACAGGACACCGGATAAGACAAGAGAAATACTCCAGATGTAACCGACTGACCCTAGCCCCCCGACACAAACTACTGCAGCATAAATACTGGAGGCTGAGACAGGAGGGATCAGAAGACACTGTGGCCCCATCCGATGATACCCCCGGACAGGGCCAAACAGGCAGGATATAACCCCACCCACTTTGCCAAAGCACAGCCCCCACACCACAAGAGGGATGTCTCCAACCACCAACTTACCGTCCTAAGACAAGGCCGAGTATAGCCCACAAAGATCTCCGCCACGGCACAACCCAAGGGGGGGGCGCCAACCCAGACAGGAAGACCACGTCAGTGACTCAACCCACTCAAGTGACGCACCCCTCCCATGGACGGCATGGAAGAACACCAGTAAGCCAGTGACTCAGCCCCTGTAATAGGGGTAGAGGCAGAGAATCCTAGTGGAGAGAGGGGAACCGGCAAGGCAGAGACAGCAAGGGCGGTTCGTTGCTCCAGCCTTTCCGTTCACCTTCACACTCCTGGGCCAGACTATACTTAATCATAGGACCTACTGAAGAGATAAGTCTTCAGTAAAGACTTAAAGGTTGAGACTGAGTCTGCGTCTCTCACATGGGTAGGCAGACCATTCCATAAAAATGGAGCTCTATAGGAGAAAGCCCTACCTCCAGCCGTTTGCTTAGAAATTCTAGGGACAATTAGGAGGCCTGCGTCTTGTGACCGTAGCGTACGTGTAGGTATGTACGGCAGGACCAAATCGGAAAGATAGGTAGGAGCAAGCCCATGTAATGCTTTGTAGGTTAGCAGTAAAACCTTCAAATCAGCCCTTGCCTTAACAGGAAGCCAGTGTAGGGAGGCTAGCACTGGAGTAATATGATCACATTTTTTGGTTCTAGTCAGGATTCTAGCAGCCGTATTTAGCACTAACTGAAGTTTGTTTAGTGCATTATCTTTTGCACATACATTTACATAAAGAGTGTTGAAGTAATTGCCTATTGTCTTTGGCTCCAGCAGGTCCTATAATGATCAAAAATAGTTTGACAATTGACTAACATTTAACTCCACCTCACACATTATTCCGTCAGTGTTGTTTTGCCATTAGCAAGATTAATCCATTCATGGCTGATTTGCTTAAACACCTCTCAGTGCTTTGTACCCCACTGGTCCCGTGTGGCTCAGTTGGTAGAGCATGGTGTTTGCAATGCCAGGGTTGTGGGTTAAATTCCCACGGGGGAGCAGTATGGAGAAAAAATGTATAAAATGTATGCATTCACTACTGTAAGACGCTCTGGATAAGAGCGTCTGCTAAATGACTAAAAGGTAAATGGTATCCAAGGCCCTATTCCCACTACATGATATGAAGGAGAGTCTGAGGACCAGGGTGGTGAAAGAGAATTCTACTTTTCATTTCACATTTCATCCTTACCTTACCTTTCATTGTGACTGGCAACACGACATACCAGGAATCACTGCACTGTTGTTGCTAGAAACATGTACAGTATGAGCAGACAATTAAAGAGTTTATTTTATCATCTGTATACTCATTACATTTTAGCTTCAAGACAAAGCACAGAGTTGCTATAACAGCATGGCTTCATCAAGTAACATTAGCCTATCAAAAATGAACGATTAACCCTCTCATACGAATATAAAAGTACAGAAGGCCTACCTTACAACATTACAAGAAACCAGACATAATTTTTATCTACAGTTGAAGTCGGAAGTTTACATACACCTTAGCCAAATACATTTAAACTCAGTTTTCACAATTCCTGACATGTAATCATAGTAAAATTTTCCTGTCGAAAGTAAATTAGTGTCACGGCTCCTCCTCTGCAGTGCAGAGGAGGGTCGTTAGTGATTGGAGCTGGCGTGATTGGAGCCACCTGGGCTCAGGGTATTTAAAACTGCTTCACTAACCACTCTCTCTCGCTGCTCCTCCAGGTATGATCCTGTTTTGTTTGTTCTTTTGTAGGTTTACTTAGTTTCCACTCAGTCATGTTCACACACACAGATTCATGCATCCATGCACCTTACCTACACCCTACATTATGACATTTCCACACCTCATTACTTTTTCTTTGTTTAAAGTTAATTGTTTTTTGGTTTATAATAAAGAACCTTTTGATTGGCCTATACCTGTTGTTCATGTCCCCTCAGTTTTGCCACAGGCTATGAGTCGGCCTGTGACAAGGATCACCACTTAATTTTAAGAATGTGAAATGTCAGAATATAAGTAGAGAGAATGATTTATTTCAGCTTTTATTTCTTTCATCACATTCCCAGTGGGTCAGAAGTATACATGCACTCAATTAGTATTTGGTAGCATTGCCTTTAAATGTTTAACTTGGGTCAAATGTTTCGAGAAGCCTTCCACAAGCTTCCCACAATAAGTTGGGTGAATTTTGGCCCATTCCTCTTGACAGAGATGGTGTAACTGAGTCAGGTTTGTAGGCCTCCTTGCTCACACACGCTATTTCAGTTCTGCCCACACATTGTCCACAGGATTGAGGTCAGGGCTTTGTGATGGTCACTCCAATACCTTGACTTTGTTGTCCTTAAGTCACTTTGCCACAACTTCGGAAGTATGCTTGGGGTTGTTGTCCATTTGGAAGACCCATTTGCGACCAAGCTTTAACTTTCTGACTGATGTCTTGAGATGTTGCTTCAATATATCCACATAATTTTCCTCCCTCATGAAGCCATCTATTTTGTGAAGTGCACCACTCCCTCCTGCAGGAAAGCACCCCCACAACATGATGCTTCCACCCCCGTGCTTCACGGTTGGGATGGTGTTCTTCGACTTGCAACCCTCCCCCTTTTTCCTCCAAACATAACGATGGTCATTATGGCCAAACAGTTCTATTTTTGTTTTACCAGAGGACATTTCTCCAAAAAGTATAACCTTTGTCCCCATGTGCAGTTGAAAACCGTTGTCTGGCTTTTATTATGGCGGTTTTAGAGCAATGGCTTCCTCCTTGCTGAGTGTCCTTTCAGGTTATATCAATATTGGACTTGTTTTACTGTGAATATAGATATTTTTGTACCTGTTTCCTCCAGCATCTTCACAAGGTCCTTTGCTGTTGTTCTGAGATTGATTTGAACTTTTCGCACATCTCTAAGAGACAGAACGCGTCTCCTTCCTGAGTGGTAGGATGGCTGCGTGGTCCCATGGTGTTTATACTTGCGTGCTATTGTTTGTATAGATGAACGTGGTACCTTCAGGCATTTGGAAATTGCTCCCAAGGATGAAGTAGATTTGTGGAGGTCTACAATTTCTTTTCTGAGGTCTTGGCTGATTTCTTTTGATTTTCCCATAATGTCAAGCAAAAAGGCACTGAGTTTGAAGGTAGGCCTTGAAATACATCCACAGGTATACATCCAAATGATACAAATTATGTCAACTATCCTATCAGAAGCTTTTAAAGCCATGACATAATTTTCTGGAATTTTACAAGCTGTTTAAAGGCTGTCAATTTAGTGTATGTAAACTTCTGACCCCCTAGAATTGTGATACAGTGAATTATATGTGAAATAATCTGTCTGTAAATAATTGTTGGAAAAATTACTTCTGTCATGCACAAAGTAGATGTCCTAACCAACTTGCCAAAACTATAGTTTGATAACAAGACATTTGTGGAATGATTGAAAAACGAGTTTTCATGACTCCAATCTAAGTGTATGTAAACTTCCGACTTCAACTCTTTATCATGCAAGTCATTACATGTGGTAAAACGTAGTATTGACTGAAAATGTGCGTATAAGTAAATTCTCTGCAACAAGTTGTTGAATATGGAAGAACATACCTGCCACCAAAACAATTAAAAAAAATGCCTCATGATTTGTCAATTTGCATAATTAGTCTGTGCTTCAGTCTTATCAACTGATCCACACTCGGCCTGGCCAGGGGAAAAATAACGGCATGTTTTTATAGCTTAAGCTATGTATTTATAACCGAAAATAGGCCCATTTACTGGTGCTCTGAGAAAATGTGGTTTTTATTCACACTTCGGGTGGCTTGGCTACCTAGCCCTTTTTAATCCCAAATTATTGATAGGAATTAGTCAGTCAACACAATAGTGATGACATGCTTCTTTTTTTAATTACAGATGCAAAGACCTACACGATACAACTCTGCATACAGTAAGCTCAGCCCTGTTAGTTGTATTGTCTAATTGCAGTTGTCTCTTTATCTGTGTAAAGCAGGGTTTCCCAAACTTGGGACCCCAAGGAGTTCAGGATTAGTTTTTTTCCCCTAGCACTACTCAGCTGATTCAAAAAATCAACTATTCATCAAGCTTTGATCATTTGAATCAGCTATGTAGTGTTAGAGCAAAAAACTAAACGTACACCCCATGGGGTCCAGAGAACCGAATTTAGGAAATGCTGGTGTAAAGTTTTTGGTTTGTTTTCATCCTCCCTAGGGCCAGGAGTTTTTCTTTAACCATTTGACCTGATTAGAAAAACAATCTGGTCCCAAATAAAACCGTTTTTTTTTTTTTACAGCTGATTTATAACTATGTCATACGCTACAACTAGGGTCCGGAGTTGTTTAGGTTAGCCTACTACCAGATCAGGAAAAACTCTGGGCCCCAGGAAAACAACCCCACCCCCCCTTTCACCACTGAAATTACCATGCAATGTTACATATAAAAACCGTATGGCCATGGACCCAAAATATCTATGTTTTGTTCCCCGAGCCACTTAGTTATCACTTTGCCTTATGGCAAAGTGCTCCATCATGCTGGAAAAGGCATTGTTCGTCACCAATCTGTTCCTGGATGGTTGGGAGAAGTTGCTCTCGGAGGATGTTTTGGTACCATTCTTTATTCATGGCTGTGTTCTTAGGCAAAATTGTGAGTGAGCCCACTCCCTTGGCTGAGAAGCAACCCCACACATGAATGGTCTCAGGATGCTTTACTGTTGGCATGACAAAGGACTGATGGTAGCGCTCACCTTGTCTTCTCCGGACAAGCTTTTTTCCGGATGCCCCAAACAATCGGAAAGGGGATTCATCAGAGAAATGACTTTACCCCAGTCCTCAGCAGTCCAATCCCTGTACCTTTTGCAGAATATCAGTCTGTCCCTGATGTTTTTCCTGGAGAGAAGTGGCTTCTTTGCTGTCCTTCTTGACACCAGGCCATCCAACAAAAGTCTTTGCCTCACTGTGCGTGCAGATGCACTCACACCTGCCTGCTGCCATTCCTGAGCAAGCTCTGTACTGGTGGTGCCACGATCCCGCAGCTGAATCAACTTTAGGACACGGTCCTGGCGCTTGCTGGACTTTCTTGGCTGCCCTGAAGCCTTCTTCACAACAATTGAACTGCTCTCCTTGAAGTTCTTGATGATCCGATAAATGGTTGATTAAGGTGCATTCTTACTGGCAGCAATATCCTTGCCTGTGAAGCCCTTTTTGTGCAAAGCAATGATGACGGCACATGTTTCCTTGCAGGTAACCATGATTGACAGAGGAAGAACAATGATTCCAAGCACCACCCTCCTTTTGAAGCTTCCACTCTGTTGTGATCTCCAGACTTGTCCTCGTCAACACACACCTGTGTTAACGAGAGAATCCCTGACATGATGTCAGCTGGTCCTTTTGTGGCAGGGCTGAAATGCAGTGGAAATTATTTTTTGGGACTCAGTTCATTTGCATGGCAAAGAGGGACTTTGCAATTAATTGCAGTTCATCTGATCACTCTTCATAACATTCTGGAGTATATGCAAATTGCCATCATACAAAATGAGGCATCAGACTTTGTGAAAATGTATATTTGTGTCATTCTCAAAACTTTTGGCCACGACTGTGCATCTTAAAGACACTGAGAAGCACAAAGAGCAAAGTAAATGGGAAAAAAATACTAAACAAAACAAAAAACATCTTCCTTCTCTTCACATGAACATGTGCCACAGGTGGGTTGCTAGTGAATCAGTGGCTAACCTCCTGGAATGATGGACCGCTGTAGGGGTGATATTAGTGGGGCAAAAGGAAGGTGACCATGCGTGGCAGAAGAACTGTGTTTACTTAGTGGGAAAACTCTAGGAGGCTTAATATGAAACAGATGGCTAAATGCGGCCTCGGGGGGGGGGGGGGGGGGGGGGGGGTTCGAGTGTTGGCATTCTGAGGTTCTCTCCCTACTGTTTGTTGCCCAGCCTTTTTGATGTGTTCTTCCCTGCGGCTGTCGACCAACTAAACCAATAAATCATACTGTCAAAAAATGTTGTGACATCTGCCACACAGCAACTGATGGCTGACAGAAGTCTGCTGATAGGTACAGAATGGGTTGTCTTGAAAATATGAAATAACATTTTTTAAAGATGCAATGTTACATTGCAAGACTAGCTGTTTTGAGGACAGGTTGCCTAACAAACATTTTTGCAATGGCCCCTCTTCCAGCATTGGGGAACATCCTGCTCCACGTCTTTTTCTATGGACACAAGCACTGTTCATGACACAAACTTTTGACACCCCTCTTGTTGGTGGAGGAAACTCTTGCATGTTTTAACTTATTACCTGCAATTCTACAAATGTTGTCATTGGGATCAGCGAAAACAAGGTATACAATGACTGACATGACAATGACTGACATGTGCATTCTATTATTACAAATTTCAAGAGTAAATTGAAAGCCGGACTGAGTTCCATTTTCTTTTTCTTAAATAAATAAAAAATAAGGAAAGAAATTCTCCAAATTAACTTTTAACAAGGCACACCTGTTAATTGAAATGCATTCCAGGTGACTACCTCATGAAGCTGGTTGAAAGAAGGCCAAGAGTGTGCAAAGCTGTTATCAAGGTAAAGGGTGGCTACTTTGAAGAATCTAAAATCTAAAATATACTGCTCAAAAAAATAAAGGGAACACTTAAACAACACAATGTAACTCCAAGTCAATCACACTTCTGTGAAATCAAACTGTCCACTTAGGAAGCAACACTGATTGACAATACATTTCACATGCTGTTGTGCAAATGGAATAGACAACAGGTGGAAATTATAGGCAATAAGCAAGACACCCCCAATAAAGGAGTGGTTCTGCAGGTGGAGACCAAAGACCACTTCTCAGTTCCTATGCTTCCTGGCTGATGTTTTGGTCACTTTTGAATGCTTGCGGTGCTTTCACTCTAGTGGTAGCATGAGACGGAGTCTACAACCCACACAAGTAGCTCAGGTAGTGCAGCTCATCCAGGATGGCACATCAATGCGAGCTGTGGCAAGAAGGTTTGCTGTGTCTGTCAGCGTAGTGTCCAGAGCATGGAGGTGCTGCCAGGAGACAGGCCAGTACATCAGGAGACGTGGAGGAGGCCGTAGGAGGGCAACAACCCAGCAGCAGGACCCCTACCTCCACCTTTGTGCAAGGAGGAGCACTGCCAGAGCCCTGCAAAATGACCTCCAGCAGGCCACAAATGTGCATGTGTCTGCTCAAACGGTCAGAAACAGACTCCATGAGGGTGGTATGAGGGCCCGAAATCCACAGGTGGGGGTTGTGCTTACAGCCCAACACCGTGCAGGACGTTTGGTATTTGCCAGAGAACACCAAGATTAGCAAATTCGCCACTGGCGCCCTGTGCTCTTCACAGATGAAAGCAGGTTCACACTGAGCACGTGACAGACGTGACAGAGTCTGGAGACGCCGTGGAGAACGTTCTGCTGCCTGCAACATCCTCCAGCATGACCGGTTTGGCGGTGGGTCAGTCATGGTGAGGGGTGGCATTTCTTTGGGGGGCCGCACAGCCCTCCATGTGCTCGCCAGAGGTAGCCTTACTGCCATTAGGTACCGAGATGAGATCCTCAGACCCCTTGTGAGACCATATGCTGGTGCAGTTGGCCCTGGGTTCCTCCTAATGCAAGACAATGCTAGACCTCATGTGGCTGGAGTGTGTCAGCAGTTCCTGCAAGAGGAAGGCATTGATGCTATGGACTGGCCCGCCCGTTCCCCAGACCTGAATCCAATTGAGCACATCTGGGACATCATGTCTCGCTCTATCCACCAACGCCACGTTGCACCACAGACTGTCCAGGAGTTGGCGGATGCTTTAGTCCAGGTCTGGGAGGAGATCCCTCAGGAGACCATCCGCCACCTCATCAGGAGCATGCCCAGGTGTTGTAGGGAGGTCATACAGGCACTTGGAGGCCACACACACTACTGAGCCTCATTTTGACTTGTTTTAAGGACATTACATCAAAGTTGGATCAGCCTGTGGTGTGGTTTTCCACTTTAATTTTGAGTGTGACTCCAAATCCAGACCTCCATGGGTTGATAAATTGGATTTCCATTGATTATTTTTGTGTGATTTTGTTGTCAGCACATTCAACTATGTAAAGAAAAAAGTATTTAATAAGATTATTTCTTTCATTCAGATCTAGGATGTGTTGTTTAAGTGTTCCCTTTATTTTTTTGAGCAGTGTATATTTGTATTTGTTTAACTCTTTATTTGGTTACTACATGATTCCATATGTCTTATTTCATAGTGTTGATGTCTCCACTGTTATTCTACAATGTAGAAAATAGTCAAAATATAGCAGAACCCTTGAATGAGTAGGGGTGTTCAAACTTTTGACTGGTACTGTACATGAAGTAATTAGAAAATAATGAGAATGTGAATTTTATCAACAGTAGCCTTCATCAGATCTAATTATCTCAGGAGGTTAATTATGTGATGCATATTGTAATCCAGGAAATGCGTCTGAAATTAGAGACATTTCTGGTGAATTTACTCTCACTTTACATGACCTTTGACCTCTCACTGCTGAGAAAATTATTACTGGGAATCATAGTAGTGTTCTTTGAAATATACAAACCGGCAATAATTTTTTGGTAGATTCCAATTCATAATTGAGCAGTTCATCCTTTCATTTTTTTCCTTCTAGATGCCATCTCTGAAGAGCACATTGTCTTTAATATTGCTACTGCAACCTCGGCTTTGGAAATTCCCTGAACTGATGATTTCATAAAATGACACCATCACATTGAACCCATCCATCAACAATGTAAAGTATTACTGAACCAATTTATTAAAAAGATCCACATGCTCAACTAAGCACATGTCAATTCCATTGAGCATAGCATTACATTATATACAGTGCATTCGGAAAGTATTCAGACCCCTACACTTTTTCCATATTTTATTGTATTACAGCCTTATTTTAAAATGGATTAAATTGGAAGAAACAATCATCAATCTACACACAATACCCGAAAATGACGAAGCCAAAACAAATACTTTTTTTCAAAATTATAAAACTGAAATGTCACATCTACATAAGTATTCAGACCCTTTACTCAATACTTTCTTGAAGCACCTTCGGCAACGATTACCGCCTCGAGTCTTCTTGGGTATGACGATAAAAACCTTGACACACCTGTGTTATGAATCCCTTTGGCCCTGCAGTCTAGGGGGGATGGAAATGAGACCCGTAACATTACTCATGCAAAGTATAATAATGAAAAGGAACAGTGAGAACCAAAAACCTCAGACAACTGAAATTTACCGTCAAACACTAAATGTTTATTTTTAAACACACGGTAAAGGGGTGTGAGAATAGGGGCTGAGCTGGACCCAAGGAAAGAAACAATAATTCCAAAAACACCCCTAAGCTAGTCAACCTGCGTCAACAACAGCTAGCTCACTAACCAATAAAATACAGTGGGTGGTCCGCCCAGTTCTAAATTGTGTACTTAGACAAGGTTTACCTACGGGTAGTGTATGCCCATGGGCGACTTGTCTTGGTACCCCCTTTTTTCCACTATCAAACAACACTCACAGGATAACTGGACAAATGTGACATGAAAAGAGAGAGAGAGAGAGAGAACAACTGACTGGGTTTTTAAACCAAGGGAAGGGGGCTGTGATAGGGTAAATGAAAAGGTGCAGGTGTCTTCTGATTAGCAACTGATTGGGGAATGATGACTGTCACCTGTGAGGGGAGAAGGAGAGAAAAGAAATACACACACAGGATACCTGTATCCGTAACACCTGTATTTGGGGAGTTTCTCCCATTCTTCTTTGCAGATCCTCTCAAGCTCTGTCAGGTTGGATGGGGAGCGTCGCTGCACAGCTATTTTCAGGTCTCTCCAGAGATATTCAATCAGATTCAAGTCGGGGCTCTGGCTGGGCAACTCAAGGACATTCAGAGACTTGTCCCGAAGCCACTGGTGCGTTGTCTTGGCTGTGTGCTTAGGGTTGTTGTTCTGTTGGAAGGTGAACCTTTGCCCCAGTCTGAGGTCCTGAGCGCTCTGGAGCAGGCTTTCATCAAGGATCTCTTTGTACTTTGCTCCGTTCATCTCTCCCTAGATTCTGACTAGTCTTAAAGGCCCAGAAAAACATCCCCACAGCATGATGCTGCCAACACCATTCTTCACCGTAGGGATGGTACCAGTGTACCTCCATACGTTACGGTTGGCATACATGATGTTTCATCAGACCGGATATTCAGATAGTCTTTTGGAGCCTTTTGGAAAAGTAATGTCCCTTAAACTGAGGAGTGGCTTCAGTCTGGCCACTCTACCATAAGGGCCTGATTGGTGGTGCTGCAGAGATGGTTGTCCTTCTGGAAGGTTCTCCCATCTCCACAGAGGAACTCTAGAGCTCTGTCAGACTGACTATCACATTCTTGGTCAAAGCCCTTCTCCCCCGGTTGCTCAGTTTGACCAGGCTCTTGTAAGAGTCTTGGTGGTTTCAAACTTCTTTCATTTAAGAATGATGAGGCCACGGTGTTCTTGGGGACCTTCAATGATGCAGGCATTTTTTGCTACCCTTCCCCAGATCTGTACCTCGACACAATCCTGTCTCGGCGCTCTACGGACAATTCTTTCTACCTCATGGCTTGGCTTGGGCTCCGACATGCACAGTCTACTGTGGGACCTTATATAGACAGGTGTGTGCCTTTAACAAATCATATCCAATCAATTGAATTTACCACAGGTGGACTCCAATCAAGTTGAAGAAACAATCTCAAGTATGATCAATGGAAACAGGATACACCTGAGCTCAATTTCGAGTCTCATAGCAAAGGGTCCCGAATTCTTATGGAAATAAACTATTTCTGCTTTTAATTTTTTACACATTTTCAAACTGTCTAAAACCTGTTTTTGCTTTGTCATTATGGGGTATTGTGTGTAGATTGACGAGGACATGTCTTTATTTAATCCATTTCAGAATAAGGCTGTAACATAAAAAGTGGAATAAGGCAAGAGGTCTGAATACTTTCTGAATGCACTATATACTTCCATAAATTTTCTTAACTGGTACTGGGGGACCTTCAGACGAGTCTTGTGAGGTGTTTTAGAGCAACACAACTGACATTTATGTGTTAATGAGAGTCTCACCTTTCCACAGAGGGATCATATTAGTGTGAAGCTCAAACTGTTCGGACACTACAGACAGAAGTTGGCAGATCGATTGTACTGACTAAAGACGAGTCCTAACACACTTGTGAGAGTTGTGGAGCAAAACAGAGAACACCATTGTGTTCGCGAGAGTCTCATCTTTCCATAGAGGGGTTTGTAGGTCAAACCGTTTGGATGCTACAGACGATTTAGTGAGAAGACAGATTTTTGGGAGATTTTTGGTGTGACAAACAGCAGTCTAGCTCTGCCACCTTTTACCGCAGCTGCAGAAGTGCGACATCGGCAAATGGAGACACATTATTATTATTTGTACGTTTACCCCTTTTTCTCACCAATTTTGTGATATCCAATTGGTAGTTAGTCTTGTCCCATCGCTGCAACTCCCCTACGGGTTCAAGAGAGGCGAAGGTCGAAAGGCAAGAATTACATGCCCACTCAGGGATCTGGAGACATCTTGGGTGTTGTTTATAGGATTGCCTGTAGGAGATATTTGTGCTGCAGCAAGTTTGGAAACACCACACACTTTTGTGAGGCTTTATCGCTTGGATATCCCTGTCACCCACAGTGTGTCTACAGCTTGGGCAGGAGAGGGTCATTAGGAAGCAAGTTTTTGTGTTGGCACTCTGGGTCGTCTGCCGTGGGCAATTTCATATGGTATCTGGTGGGTTCGGCTTAGGCCATGATTTCATGTCCCATAGCTGTGTAATACCGAATTGACCTACTGAAAGGGAACGTACATGTTATGGTTATGACTACCATTCTATGAAGGTGGGAAACAAGGTACAACCCCTGATCGGCCCCACGCCGCCCAGTTCCGGTGATGCACGGCGTTCATTGGCCTAGTCAAGCGTGATTATATTGTTCTTCAGTAGGGGGCTCTAGAGTGCGAACTCCCCATTGCTGTTTTGTACCTCGTTTCCCTTTAGGGAACAGTAGTTATAATCATAACTGTATGGTAAAAATGATTCCTTTAAAAAAAATGTTTTACATTGAACATCTAATAGTCATATCATAGAGTAAAAGTAGGTGAGCTGTTGTTTGTTTTTGTGAAGCTAGCATTCAGTTTCCACTCATTCAGTTGCCACTCACACAAATATTCATTTTTATATTTTTTTTGTTTGTTTGTTTTTTTGTTTGTTTTACATTGAACATCTAACAGTCAAATCATTGAGTAAAAGCAGGTGAGCTGGGTTTTTTGTTGTGAACCCTGCATTCAGTTGCCACTCATTCAGCTCATTCACTCACACAACAAGCTTGTCACAGAGCATTTATGGCTGGTTTAGGCTCCCAAAGTGGAGTGTAACTGAGAAATCACAGACAATATTTAAATCTGCTCTCACTACATAAAGCATCCTTGATTTAATCTTTACAAGGGGTCTGGATGTGCGGAGTCCCTTTAATATCTACTATGTGTACTATAAAGTTTTAAGACAAAAATACACATCTTCATTTATTTTCAACTGAGTAAGGCACTTGTGTAACTTCGTTTGTGGGCATTAAAGAAAAAAGTATCAGAATATTTGTATAAGTTGCTATGGGTACTGGCAATACCCTGTAACAAGTACTAAAATAAAATACTCTCACTTCAAGATGTTCTGTTCCTACGGTATGCAGAAATCATCAACCCTATTACTTTATTTGGCACTTAATATAGTTATTTTAAAAAAAAATTGAGCAAGAGATCATTCATTTATGCATTATGCTCACAGGTTATGGTTTGAAATTACACAGTAAGGAGACCCATTTCCATGTGATTCAGTTGGTACAGGTGTGGTCTTGGTTGTAAATACACCATGTTAGTTTCAACATTCACTCATACTGGGTGGGTGGGTGGGAGGGTGTTTGTGGGTGATACCTGCTATCAGTGGCAACCTGTCATTCAGGTTTTGAGCCCCACCTGTTTAGCACCCCCCCCCCAGACGGTTTTGCATGTTATTTTGGCATTAAGACGTGTTATGTCACATATCAGTTTGCAAGTAATGTAAAAAATATATATAATTGAGTTAATAAAGAAGGGCATACAAATATGGTCTATTTTTTGATTTCTTGAGAATGGCAGCTCCCAAAATTCTGTGCTTTCTGTGGTGGCGGGGCAGCCAGCAGAAGATACGAAGCGTAATGTACTCTAGTTGCACCGTGACTGGCTCAGTGTTCTGTCATTCATGGGGACACTAGTTAACTCCCAAATCTAAGGGTAGAGCTAGAAAATTCAAGCTCCTTGGGTTCTGTCATTGAGTTACATTAGAAGTGCCCATCCAAGAAGACTCAAGGTCATTGGCCACAGATAAAATGACATCAAATCACATTATATCTACAGCAGCTTTGATTGTCAACATCATACTTTCAAAACCTTAGCAAGCAAGCTAGACAAGCAGTCAATATCATAAATGAAGTTGACAATCTACTTGCAAATCCTTTTCAATCCTTGTCACATGAAGAGAAATAATAGATCGAACGTATCGGTGCTCATCGGCTATTGGACATAAACATTCCACAACAAGTTGGTTTTCCCAAATTCAACAATGAATGGTTTGGAAGGAATCAGTGGCTAACTCAAAGCATTGCAAAGCAATCACTAGCCTGCTATTCAGTGGAGTGGGTGTGTGGTTCAAGTCTGGGTTTAAATACAACTGGCTGTTTCAACACCGGGCAAAATGCCTGGTTGATTTGGATCAAATTAGCTCGGTAAAAGAGGTGAGTTTGGGTTTTGCATTGTACAGAGTTTTCTATAGTGTCAAATGCTCAATAATATAGACTAAGATAATGTTGGTGAAAGCATGTAAAGACAATAACGGAGCTATACCGGCTTGTTTAGGCTATTATTACACTAAAAGGTTGAATACATTGGCCATGCTTTCAATCCAGCATGACTTTCAAATAACTGGAAACTCAGAAGTGGGAAATCTCAGACTGCAGTGAGTTCAAGACAACTGGGAACTCTGGAAAAATGTTGTCCCTGCCTCTCACTCTGTTGTGCACCTCTGGTCACACTGCTATAGGGATTACACGATGATTACAAGCATCAGACAGACAGACCACACTGTAGAGAGAGGGTACGTCCCAAATGGCAACCTATTGCATATATAGTACACTATTTTTGACCAAGGCCATAGGGCTCTTGTCAAAGGTAGTGTAAAATGTAGGGAATAGGGATGCCATTTCAGAAGCAGACACAATGTTGTAGAGAAAGAGAGAGAGAGAGGTTTCTGAGTAGGAAGCCAGTCCATTACAGGTTGACCCTAAAGGGTCATTTAGGAAAAGCAATCAATCTCAAATGAATGTCTCAGCTGGCTTTGAGGAGGAAGGAGACAGGATATAGACAGTCTGCAGGACATCAAGGATGTACTGTACATACAGTGAGCTCAAAAGTATTGGGACAGTGACTCATTTTTAGTTGTTTTGGCCCTGTAATCCAGCACTTTGGATTTGACATAATATACTAGTGTAGACTGTCAGCTTTATTTGATTGTATTTTCATCCATATCGGGTGAACTGTTCAGAAATTAGAGCAATTTTTGTACATAGTCCCCCCATTTTAGGGGACCAAAAGGATTGGGACAAAAGTGTATTAAAATAGTAAAAAGTGAAGTATTTGGTCCCATAGTCATAGCACGCAATGACTACATCAAGCTCGTGACTACTGTCATGACTTCTGCCGAAGTCGATGCCCCTCCTTGCACGGGTGGTGCTCGGCGGTCGACTTCACCGGTCTTCTAGCCATCATTGATCAGTTTTTCATTTTTCATTTTCCATTGGTTTTGTCTTGTCTTCCATTACACCTGTTTCCAATCCCATTAATTACTTGCGGTGTATTTAACCCTCTGTTTCCCCTCATGTCCTTGTCGGTGATTGTTTGTGATGTTATGTACGCGTGATGTTGTATCGCTGTGCGATGGGTTTATCTGAACCATGTTATTTTGTAATTTGGTTTTGGAGTTTGTTTTATTATTAAATACTCCAGTTTACCAATTTGGTTTTCTCCTGCGCCTGACTTCCCTGCCACCTACTTACACGACACTGACAGAATCACCGACCTGAATTATGAAGTCAGCAGGAGAGGATACCCCGGACATGGAGGTGGAGGAGCGCGTCAAGGAGCAAGCGAAGAAGCTTCACCATCTGTGCGCCGCCATGAATCGCTGGGAGAGACAAGGAGTTCTTCCAGCGCCTCCACCAGCCCAACCGGGGTCTATACTGCACGCCCCTTCTCAACCTGAACCTGGTGGAATCCGTATATCCATGCCTCAGGGGTACGAAGGAAATACTGCCGGCTGCCAGGGTTTCCCCTTTATCTGGCCACGGTCCACCCAGTTCCATCAGACCGTGAGAAGAGTTTCGCCCTCGTCTCGTGCCTCACCAGGAGAGCCCTGGAATGGGCCAGCACTGTGTGTGACGGAGGAGTTCATCCGCCGTTTCCGGGCAGTCTTCGACCACCCACCCGAGGGCAGAGTGGCGGGTGAGTGCCTCTACCATCTGAGGCAGGAGACGAGGAGAGTCCAGGATATTGCTTTGGAGTTCAGGACCCTGGCAGCCGGTGCAGGATGGAATCACGGGGCCCTGATCGACCATCATCGCTGCAGTCTGCGTGAGGACGTCCGTCGGGAGCTGGCCTGCAGAGACACCACCCTCACCTTCGACCAGCTGGTGGATCTGTCCATCCGGCTGGAAAACTTGCTAGCTGCTCGCGGACGTCCAGATTGGGGTCTGGTGGTTCCATCCTCCCACACCCCCTCTCCTATACCCAGGGAGCCGGGAGAGAGGGTGCACAGGGAGACCGGAGGGGGTTCCCACTCGTGCACTTATCCTGATTTTTCCCCACGTTCCCAGCATAAGGCACTAGTAGATTCAGGCGCGGCTGGGAATTTCATTGATCAAGCTTTTGCGAATAGTTTAGGGATCCCTATTGTACTCGTGGATGTGCCTTTCCCCGTGCACACCTTAGCTAGTCGACTATTAGGGTCAGGGTTGATCAAGGAGGCCACAGCTCCTTTGAGTATGGTGACGCAGGGGCTCACAAGGAAAACATTTGTATTTTCCTTATTGACACTCCTGCGTATCCTGTAGTGCTGGGCCTACCTTGGTTAACCCCATAGTCATAACCCCACTTTTGGTTAACCCCATAGTCATAACCCCACTTTTGGTTAACCCCATAGTCATAACCCCACTTTTCCTGGCCACAGAGGGCTCTCACGGGGTGGTCGCGAGAGTGCTCAGGTAGGGGTTTCCGTTGGTGCTAATATGGTGGAAAGCCCAGACCAGGTTTCCACCGTGTGCATTCCCCCCGAATATGCCGATTTGGCTCTCGCCTTCTGTAAAAGGAAGTCGACTCAATTACCACCCCATCGACAGGGGTATTGTGTGATAAATCTCAAGGTAGACGCTACACTTCCCAAGAGTCACATGTATCCCCTGTCGCAAGCGGAGATGGTGGCTATGGAGACATACGTCTCTGAATCCCTGCGTCAGGGGTACATTCGGCCCTCCATTTCACCCGTCTCCTCGAGTTTCTTTTTTGTGAAGAAGAAGGATGGAGGTCTGCGCCCGTGCATTGATTATCGAGGTCTCAATAAAATTACGGTGGGGTACAGTTACCCACTACCCCTGATCACCCCGGCGATGGAGTTAATGCACGCAGCGCGCTTCTTCACTAAACTGGATCTCAGGAGTGCTTACAATCTGGTGCGAATCCGAGATGGAGACGAGTGGAAGACAGCATTTAGTACCACCTCAGGGCATTATGAGAACCTCGTCATGCCGTACGGGTTGAAGAATGCTCCATCAGTCTTCCAATCGTTTGTAGACAAGATTTTCAGGGACCTGCACGGGCAGGGGGTAGGGGTGTATATCGATGACATTCTGATTTACTCTGCTACACGCGCCGAGTATGTGTCCCTGGTGCGCAAATGCTTGGTCGCCTGTTGGAGCATGACCTGTATTTCAAGGCTGAGAAATGCCTGTTCTTTCAACAGTCCGTCTCCTTCTTAGGGTATCGCCTATCCACGTCAGGAGTGGAGATGGAGGTTGACCCCATTGCAGCCGTGCATAATTGGCCGACTCCAACCACGGTGAAGGAGGTGCAGCAATTTTTAGGGTTTGCCAATTACTACCGGAGGTTTATCCGGGGTTTTGGTAAGGTGGCTGCTCCCATTACCTCACTGCTGAAGGGGCGTCCGGTGCGCTTGCAGTAGTCGGCTGGGGCGGACAGGGCTTTTAGGAAACTGAAGGCTCTGTTTACCTCGGTTCCTGTGTTGGCTCATCCGGATCCATCTTTGCATTTCATAGTGGAGGTGGACGCATTGAAGGCTGGGATAGGAGCTGTGCTCTCTCAGCGTCCGGGTACACCACCTAAGCTCCGCCCCTGTGCCTTCTTCTCTAAGAAGCTCAACCCGGCGGAGCGAAACTATGATGTGGGGGACCGGGAGCTGTTAGCTGTCATCAAGGCTTTGAAGATGTGGAGACATTGGCTTGAGGGGGCTAAACACCCTTTTCTCATCTGGACTGACCACCGCAATCTGGAGTACATCCGGGAGGTGAGGAGACTGAACCCTCGCCAGGCAAGGTGGGCCATGTTTTTCAACCGTTTTGTGTTTACCCTCTCTTACAGACCAGGTTCCCAGAACGTTAAGGCAGACGCCCTGTCCCGGCTGTATGACATAGAGGAGCGGTCCATGGATCCCTCTCCCATAATCCAAGCCTCGTGTTTAGTGGCACCGGTAGTATGGTAGCTGGACGCAGACATTGAGCAGGTGTCACGTGCAGAGCCCGCTCCCCCTCAGTGTCCATCTGTACGTTCCGTCTGCTGTCCGCGACCGATTGATCTATTGGGCTCACACGTTACCCTCCTCTGGTTATCCTGGGATTGGGCAGACTATGCGCTGTCTTACTGGTAGGTACTGGTGGCCCACCTTAGCTAAGGACGTGAGGGTTTGTTTCCTCCTGCTCAGTGTGCGCCCAGTGCAAGGCTCCTAGACACCTACCCAGAGGTAAGTTACAACCCTTATCTGTTCCACGACAACGGTCGTGGTCACATTTATCGGTGGATTTTATAACCGATCTTCCACCTTCACAAGGTAACACCACGATCCTGGTCGTTGTGGATCGTTTTTCTAAGTCCTGTCATCTCCTCCCTTTGCCCGGTCTCCCTACGGCCTTACAGACTGCGGAGGCTCTGTTTACACATGCTTTTCGGCACTACGGGGTGCTTGAGGATATAGTGTCTGATCGGGGTCCCCAGTTTACGTCAAGGGTCTGGAAGGCGTTCATGGAACACCTGGGGGTCTCAGTCAGCCTTACCTCAGGTTTTCACCCTGAGAGTAACGAGCAGGTGGAGAGAGTTAACCAGAATGTGGGTAGGTTTCTGAGGTGTTATTGCCAGGACCGGTCGGGGGAGTGGGCGGTGTTCGTGCCTTGGGCAGAGATGGCTCAGAATTCGCTCCGCCACTCCTCCACTAACCTCTCTCCCTTTCAGTGTGTGTTGGGGTATCAGCCGGTTCTGGCCCCTTGGCATCAGAGTCAGACTGAGGCTCCTGCAGTGGACTATTGGTTCCGGCACACGGAGGAGACCTGGGACGCTGCTCACGTCCACCTTCAGCGCGCCGTTCGATGCCAGAAAATTGGCGCAGACTGTCACCGCAGTGAGGCCCCGGTGTTCGCACCGGGGGACAGGGTCTGGCTCTCGACCAGAAACCTGCCCTGCTAGAAGCTGAGTCCGTGGTTTGTGGGGCCGTTTAAAGTCCTGAGGAGAGTGAATGAGGTATGTTATAGGTTAACCTCCCTGGGCAAGCATCCCACCCTAGTCAACAGCCAGTGGAATCGCGTGGCGCGAAATACAAATACCTAAAAAATGCTATAACATCAATTTCTCAAACATATGACTATTTTACACCATTTTAAAGACAAGACTCTTGTTAATCTAACCACACTGTCCGATTTCAAAAAGGCTTTACAGCGAAAGCAAAACATTAGATTATGTCAGAGTACCCTGCCAAAAATAATCACACAGCCATTTTCAAAGCAAGCCTATATGTCACAAAAACCAAAACCACAGCTAAATGCAGCACTAACCTTTGATGATCTTCATCAGATGACACTCCTGGTACATTATGTTTTACAATACATGGATGTTTTGTTCAATCAAGTTCATATTTATATCAAAAACCAGCTTTTTACATAAGCATGTGATGTTCAGAACTAGCATACCCACCGCAAACTTCCGGTGAATTTACTTAATTACTCACGATTAACGTTCACAAAATACATAACAATTATTTTAAGAATTATAGATACAGAACTCCTTTATGCAATCGCGGTGTCAGATTTTAAAATAGCTTTTCTGCGAATCACATCTTGCAATATTCTGAGTAGATAGCCCAGCCATCACGGCTAGCTAATTTGACACCCACCAAGTTTGGCCCTCACCAAACTCAGATTTACTATAAGAAAAATTGGATTACCTTTGCTGTTCTTCGTCAGAATGCACTCCCAGGTCTTCTACTTCAACAACCATTGTTGTTTTGGTTCGAAATAATCCATAGTTATATTGAAATAGCTCCGTTTTTTTCATGCGTTCAGGTAATTATCCGAAGGGTGACGCGCGAACGCATTTCGTGACAAAATATTCCATTACCGTACTTCGAAGCATGTCAAACGCTGTTTAAAATCAATTTTTATGTGATTTTTCTTGTAAAATAGCGATAATATTCCTACCGGGCGACGTTGTATTCATTCAAAGAGAGAAAGAAAAACATGGAGAATTCACATGAACGCGCATCTCCAGTGTCACTGTTCTTTGCCTGACCACTCACAAAATCTCCTGCTGTTTTTCACCCAGAGACTGGAGAGATGTCATTCCACTTTCTGGTGCCTTCTGAGAGCCAATGGAAGCCTTAGAAAATGTCACGTTACAGCAGAGATGCTGTATTTTTGATAGAGATGCCAATGAAGGAGAACAAATTGTCAGACAGGGCACTTCCTGTATGGAATCTTCTCAGGTTTTGGCCTGCCATATGAATTATGTTATACTCACAGACACCATTCAAACAGTTTTAGAAACTTTAGAGTGTTTTCTATCCAAATCCACTAATTATATGCATATTCTCGTTTCTGGGCAAGAGTAGTAACCAGTTTAAATAGGGTACGTTTTTTATCAGGCCGTGCAAATACTGCCCTAGTCCCAATAGGTTAAAGCTTCCCCCCAATTACTGCATTAACCCCTCCTTCCATGTGTCTCTCCCCAGGCCGGTGGTAGCTGGTCCGCTCCAGGAGAATAAGATGCAGGAGTTTCCTTCGCCCCCTCTGGACATTGAGAGGGCCCCGGCGTACTCTGTTCGATCCATCCTGGATTCGAGACGTCGGGCGAGGGGCCTTCAGTACCTCGTGGACTGGGTGGGGTACGGTCTGGAGGAGAGATGCTGGGTTCCGGTGGTGGATGTGTTAGATCCTTCCCTGCTCTGAGAGTTCCATCGTCTCCATCCGGATCGCCCTGCACCTCATCCTCCGGGTCGTCCCCGAGGCCGGTGGGGGGGGGGGTCGATGCCCCTCCTTGCACGGGTGGTGCTCGGCGTCACTGGTCTTCTAGCCTTCATTGATCAGTTTTGCATTTTCCATTGGTTTTGTCTTGTCTTCCATCACACCTGTTTCCAATCCCATTAATTACTTGTTGTGTATTTAACCCTCTGTTTCCCCTCATGTCCTTGTCGGTGATGTTATGTACGCATGATGTTGTATCGGTGTGCGATGGGTTTATTTGAACCATGTTATTTTGTAATTTGGTTTTGGAGTTTGTTTTATTATTAAATACTCCAGTTTACCAATTTGGTTTTCTCCCGCGCCTGACTTCCCTGCCACCTACCTACACGACACTGACAACTACACATTTGTTGGGTGCATTTGCTGTTTGTTTTTGTTGTGTTTCAGATTATGTTGCGCCCAATAGAAATAAATGGTAAATAAGTTGTGTAATTTTGAAGTCACTTATTGTAAATAATAGAATATGTGTCTAAACACTTGTACACTAATCTGGATGCTACCATGATTATGGATAATCCTGAATGAATTGTGAATAATGAGGAGTGGGAAAGTTAGAGGCATAAATATCACCCCCCCCCCCAAAAAAAAACCTGCTAAGTTCCCAATGGTGGAGGTTAGCATGTCTTACCCCAGCCACGATTCACTTCCTCATTGCTCGGTGTGCAGTATCAGGGCATGCAAAAGACATGAACAAGCTTCAAAAACACCCAAATATGTCCTTTTAGAGTCTGATTCGCTCTCAGTATAGTGATGTAGGTCTTTAGATGTTGTACACATAGAATTGTGTCATTGAAAACTTGATCCGCAATGTTATAATCCATTTTGTGCGTCTCGGAGTGTTTTGAAATTTCTTGTGTACATCTAAAAATACCTACATCACTATACTCAAAGCGTAACATATCATACTAATTTCAGTGTTATGGATTTAAACCTACTATGCTAAATCCAATCTATGTGCGCAGGCTGGCACACAACAATTCACCTAAGCAAGCAGTGATTCTGATGTTGTTTTAACATGGTTCATTGTGTGGATTGTGTTCACAGATCAGTCAGCACACATTTGGATTATAAATGAGACTGACTGGCTCGATTCGGTCTTAAGTAGCAAAATTTGAAAATGTGTTTTTTACATTGGAGAAAAGTAGAGACTCAGAGCTTGAAAATGGTATATCATACACTACAGTTGAGGAACAATGAGAAAGTCATTCTGCTTTGAAAGTTGATAAACTTCTAACCTCACTTTTAAGAAAATTGCACTTTTTTGTTACCTACTGCAAGCTATTCTTTGTCTACACCCATTCAGCATTGTTCGCACCCTTTTAAGCTTTAGCTCCACACATCTCTTTAAGGATTCACATGTGAGGGTATGTACTAAACAACCAAAGATTAAGACTAAAGGCTGGTTTATACTACGGGTGTGTTTGGAAATTTAATCTGGAGTGCCAGAGTGTGCTCTGGGCGTTCGTAAACTCAGAGTGTTGTCAGATTGGCCATTAGTAAATTCAGAGCGTTTCTCTCTCGGAGCGTTCAGAGCGCACACTGGACGCTCTGGCCGAAAAGTACTGGAAGGTTGATCCAAGCGTTCTGACCTAACAAGCTAACTGGCTAACATTGGCTAGCTTGCTAGCTACTTACAGACACAAATGAGAGAACAGCTCATTCTGACCATTTTAGGCCAGCATCCCGGAGTCACCTCTTCACTGTTGATGTTGAGACTGGTGTTTTGCAGGTACTTTTTAATGAAGCTGCCAGTTGAGGACTTGTGAGGTGTCTGTTTCTCAATCTAGACACTAATGTACTTGTCCTCTTGCTCAGATATGCACCGGGGACTCCCACTATTTCTATTCTGGTTAGAGCCAGTTTGCGCTGTTCTGTGAAGGGAGTAGTACACAGTGTTGTACGAGATCTTCAGTTTCTTGGTAATTTCTCACATTGGAATAGCCTTTATTTCTCTGAACAAGAATAGACTGATGAGTTTCAGAAGAAAGTTGTTTGTTTCTGGCCATTTTGAGCCTATAATCGAACCCACAAATGCTGATGCGCCAGATAGTCAACTAGTCTAAAGAAGGCCATTTTTTATTGCTTCTTTAAATCAGAACAACAGTTTTCAGCTGTTATCCTTTTAAAATGATAAACTTGGATTAGCTAACACAACGTGCCATTGGAACACAGGAGTGATGGTTGTTGATAATGGGCCTCTGTACACCTATGTAGATATTCCATAACAAATCAGCCGTTTTCAGCTACAATAGTCATGTACAACATTAACAATGTCTACACTGTATTTCTGATCAATTTTATGTTATTTTAATTAACAACAGAATTTGTTTTTCTTTCAAAAACAAGGACATTTCTAAATGACCACAAACTTTTGAACGCTAATGTGTGTACTTAGACCAACGCCTGTTTGGCAGGGAGGAAAGGGCAGAGTTGGGACCCCGCTGGATATCCGTCCAGAGCCTTAGCCATCCATGTCCTGCCGTAATCATTTCCAGTAGATAGCTAGATTTTTTTATTAAGTGTGTTTTGTAGCTGAGTAGTTTGCATGCGTCATGACGTTAGCGTTACAAGTTTACAACCACTGACCGGAGAGTGGCAAAAATTACCCCAGCTATCTGCATCCGCATTCTGTCCACCTCTAATGTTTCCAAGGGGATTATTTTTAAGACCCTCCTGTGTAAGGGGTCAATTACTTTTTCACACAGGGGAATTGGATGTTGCATAACTTTGTTAATTAAATAAATAAAATAAGTATACAGTTTTCTAGGATCCATTTATCTAATATTAGGTTTTGGTTGAAAATCTGATAACATTCATTATCAAAAATAGCCAAAAATAGAGATATTCAGAAAGGTGGCAAATCATCTTTCATGGCATTGTATAAGTAGGCTGTGGACAATGTGCTGAATATCAATCAGAATACAACAACTACGAAATCTAATTGATTGATCTACAACATGTTATGTGAAGGCTAGATATCTTCAATTATGTACAGTGTGTACTATGCTTGTGATCATTCTGTTTTGACTGACAGAAATGAATATGACTGGCACAGGCTTTGGCAGACTCCACTGGAGAATATATCAGTACAACACAGGCAATCCCACTTGTACAGAGAGCGCCGTAGGCAGAGGTGGATTCAAACACACACACACACACACTCACACTCATGTCATGTCCTTTTTATAAATCAGAATGTAAATTGCCTTCAATAAATCTGAACATCGAATTACAATTTAGTAGTTTGCTTATTTCAGTTATGAATTTTGCTGGTTGAGGAATGTTGAGTAGAGGTTATCAGCACTACAATGAGACAACTAAATACTTGCGTCACTAAAACTTTCCCATGATCCTTTAGAATGGGATAAAACTGTCCACTGATAAAGTGTGTGTGGGTGTATGTGCATGTGTGGGTGCGTGTGTGAAACGCTAAGTAAAGGTCCCCCTTGGCTAAAGGGAGATTGATTAGCGGTGAAGTCATAATTGCTGACTGAATCACGTCCATAGTTAATCAATCTTTGGCTGAAGGATGAATACGTTTGGTGAAAATGGACAATACTTCATGAGGTGATGCACGGTTGATAGAGGGCATATTCATTCATCACGGGTGGCTTTCCTTGATGGATATACCGGCATCAATGGTGGGCCATATCCATCAATCAAGAAAGGGGAGGTCAGCTTTGAAGTTCAAAGCCCCAGCTACCTGCTAAACCATACAGAAAACCTACAGAGCTACAGGGGTAATAGGTTTTAAAAGGTATATAAGGATATAATCACCTGTTAAATTTCACCTTGAGGTGTCAACATTCCGTCTGACTCATGCTTGTTAAAAGTAGGTAGGGTCAGAAAGTGGAAGTAGAGTTTAAAGTTCCTTGAAACATCAGTTGAGTTCTAGCATCCATTGAGTTCTAGTGTTCCTTTTATTGTTCTTTTTGTAGAAACATGGCGAGTAGAAGGCACTATGACTGAGGCACTGTAACATTGTATTCCAATGGACAAACATACAGTCCTACAGTATGTGACATGACACTTTATATACACGAAAAACAAATACAAAGAGGATTGATGTCAGTGTGCTACAATATATGATAGATTTAAAGGTCGTGGACAGACAAAATCATGTTTTTCATGAAATTGGATGATATTTGGATAAAACCAGACCAAAGTATGATGACTAGGGCTGTTACAATGACCGTATAACCGCCACACTGGCAGTCATGAGTCAACATGGCAGTCAAATTCTTAGGCTTCTCCAAACTCTGATGCTGCTGATGGTCATTAGTAGCTTACCAAACTTGCTAACTGCCTGGTTCTCAGCACTCTACTGTCCCTCTAATCACTCTGACATCAATGCAAATGTAATCAAAAATCTAATCAAACACTTCATGAGAGCCCATGAGCTCATGTTGCGCAACATTTCTATAGGCTATGCAATTGCGTGAGAAAACAAAGTGATGGCCTCTACTAAAAAGTGAAGTGTCCTATCAGCTTTCTATAGGCTAGGCCTACTATATTTATTTCTCAGCTTTCCTAATATTAAGCACATCGCTTCTCCTTAAAACAGGAGAAAAGTCTACTTGGCTGGCATGAAAATGAACCACGGGAAAAGCGTCCTCCATTCGCTATTTAAGTACATAGATGACATGTATATTTTCCCTGCTGCCCCTGTTTCGAGACAGGCGCATGATAGTGGTACATTTTAAATCAAAAACACATTTCACACATATATAATTTAGAAAATGTAAAGACAAAGATTAAATCAAAAGTAGTTTGATGGGTGCTTTTAAAATAAATGTGAATGATGCACAGCTTAAGGCAAACAGCATATGCTTTTCTAAAAATAAATAGTTGTGCACCTCATGTAGCCTAGCCCATAGGCCTAAATGTTTTGATAAGGTTTGGATCATCACTTAAGTTGCCAAATAACCTCTTAAAATGAAGCACATTAATCTGTTTTACAATGGTTGTAGAGCTTAATTTACATACACACACACAGCTCATTAAGTTTTAAGCTGGGGGAAGAACATTTTCACCATTAAATGCATCTTTATAATAAGAGCATTACATGCACAATCACATTTGAGATACAGTGGCTTGAGAAAGTATTCACCATTTGAGAGACTTATTTCTGGAGAGATTCATTTTTAAAATTAGAAGCACGAACTGTTTGGGCATAGACCTGGAAAGTGCTGAAGCTGCCAGGTCACAGTGCATGAGTTCTAGACATTTGAGTCACTCTAACCTGTCATCAGCTAGTGCTGCAGCCACCAACTTTCGTGCTAAAGCAGAGGCGGCACGCGCACTGGCTTCCTATGCGATACGTGAATTGGATATCATTAAAGAACAAGCCTTCATAGAAGAAGAGCAGCAAAGGGTTTCGGCTAAAGCAGCTGGCTTGGCAGCTAGAAGGAAAGCAGAGGTAAAAGCACTCTTGCATGTTCTCAAACAAGAGAAAGCTGCTAGTGCAGCCATAGGTGAAGCTGAGGTTCTGGAAGCAACCGCCGAAGATGAAAACATGGAGTGACTAGGCCTGTGCTAACCATGGCCTGCAAGTACCCTCAGAGAGGATCCACCTGATACATCAGGAGCTACAGATGTAACTAAATAACTGATACGTCGTGAAATGATGAGTTCCGGCCTATTGAAGTTTGATGACTACCCAGAAAACAATTTGGCCTGGAAATCATCATTTCTTAGCAAGACCTAAATCTGACAGCCAGAAAAGAGCTGGACCTATTCTCCAAATGGCTTGGATCTGAGTCATCTGAGCAGGCCAAGAGGATCAGATTGATTCACGTCCGCAACGCAACAGCAGGGCTCACAATGGTATGGCAGAGACTTCAAGATTGCTACGGTTCACCTGAAGTGATTGAAAACGCACTTCTGAAGGCACTAAAATGACTCACTTCTCTACCACGTAGTCTGGAGAGAAAGCAGGACATGATTTTCATGACTTCATGCAGAAGATCTTCGACAATGACCAAGCTGAAAAAGCTCCACCGTTGAAGGGAAACATAAATGTTGGTTCTCTTTGGTGTGTATCATCCCCAAAAACCAGGTCAGATGCAGTATTAGAAGTGTTTGACTCCAGCGCTAAACATGAAGGTGTCTCCCTCAATGATGTCTTCCTCAGTGGACCAGACCTGAATAACACACTCCTCTGAGTCCTCATCCGATTCCAAAAAGAACGCCTTGCAGTCACAGCTGATGTGCAACAGATGTTCTACTGCTTTTTTGTCAGAGAAGACCACTGAGATTACCCGAGGTTCCTGTGGTATGAAGTATGAACGACCTTAGCAAAGATATCACAGAATACATGATGAAAGTACATGTGTTCGGCAACAGCCCCTCTCCAGCTGTGGCCATCTATGGCCTGTGGGCAGCCCAGAAGGGTGAAGAAGAGCATGGCACAGATGCAAAACAGTTTGTCATGAGAAACTTTTATGTGGACAATGGACTTACCTCATTCTCCAGTGACGTAGAAGCAATTGACCTCTTGAAAAGAGCAAAATAAATGTCAGCCGAGTCAAGCGTGAGGCTGCACAAGATAGCCTCCAACAGCAGCAAAGTCATGGAAGCATTTATTCCAGAGGATCGCCTTCAAGATCTCTTGGATATAGGGGTAGATCCACTACCTCTTCAGTGAAGCTTAGGCATCAGTTGGAATCTGGAAAAAGACAGCTTCACCTTTCGTGTATCCCGAGAAGAGAAGCCATTCACAAGAAGAGACGTCCTGTCCACGGTCAACAGCCTATACGGCCCCCAAGGTTTTGTAGTGCCTATCACTATGCAAGCAAGGCTCTAATAAGATAAATCTCTACTGAACATGAACAATGTGAATGGGACACCCCTCTACCAGAAGAGAATGCGATGCAGTGGAAACTGTAGGAAAGACTCACTGATGGATCTCGAACAGCTCACTATCCGAAGGCCCTATGTCCCTGTTTCCTTGTCTTCCACACAGCAAAGAGAACTGTGCGTCTTTGAAGATGCATCCACTATGGCCATATCAGCTGTAGCCTACCACAGAGTGGCATCCCTGTGGCTCAGTTGGTAGAGCATGGTGTTTGCACCGCCAAAATGGTGTGTGCAACGCCAGGGTTGTGGGTTCGATTCCCACGGGGGGCCAGTACAAAAAAAAAAAAAAAATGCATGAAATGAAATGTATGCATTCACTACTGTAAGTTGCTCTGGATAAGAGCGTCTGCTAAATGACTAAAATGTAAAAACATGTAAATGAATGATCGAAGGAAGAAGTCATGTTGGGTTCATCATGGGAATGTCCAAACTGGTTCCACATCCTGCTCACACTGTTCCATGCCTAGAGCTTTGTGGCGCTGTCTTAGCAGTTGAGATGGCAGACCTGATCATTGATGAGATGGACATTGAGATTCATGCATTGAAGTTCTACACAGACAGCAAGATTGTGCTAAGATATATTCACAACACCTCAAGAAGATTCTACGTCTACGTGTCGAACAGAGTGAAACGCAGGTTTGAACGGTTCTCCAGCTGGAAGTCGCTCACCCGAGCAATCGCAAAACTAATCCACATGGCCAAATCCTTCTCCAGGACGCCAGACAGTGACAAGGGCAACCATCTTAAACAAGCCAAAACCACTATCATCAGATGCGTACAGCAAGAAGTCTTCAAATAAAAAATCAATTGCCTCATTATGGGAAGAGAAACACCCTCTCATCATGCACAAGAACCACCACGTCGCCACTCTGTTCGAATAGGTTTGAGGTCAGGGCTTTGTGATGGCCACTCCAATACCTTGACTTTGTTGTCCTTAAGTCATTTTGCCACAACTTTGGAAGTATGCTTGGGGTCATTGTTCATTTGGAAGACGCATTTGTGACCAAGTTTTAACTTCCTGACTGATGTCTTGAGACGTTGCTTCAATATATAAACATAATTATTTTCCTCATGATGCCATTTATTTTGTGAAGTGCACCAGTCCCTCCTGCAGAAAAACACCCCCACACCATGATGCTGCCACCCCCGTGCTTCACGGTTGGGATGGTGTTCTTTGGCTTGCAAGCTTCCCCCTTTTTCCTCCAAACATAACGATGGTCATTATGGCCAAACAGTTCTATTTTTTTTCATCAGACCAAAGGACATTTCTACAAAAAGTACAATCTTTGTCCCCATGTGCAGTTGCAAACCGTAGTCTGCCTTTTCTATGGCGGTTTTGGAGCAGTGGCTTCTTCCTTGCTGAGCGGCCTTTCAGGTTATGTCGATATAGGACTCGTTTTACTGTGGATATAGATACTTTTGTACCTGTTTCCTCCAGCATCTTCACAAGGTCCTTTGCTGTTGTTCTGGGATTGATTTGCACTTTTTACACCAAAGTACGTTCATCTCTAGGAGACAGAACGCATCTCCTTCCTGAGCGGTATGATGGCTGCGTGGTCCCGTGGTGTTTATACTTGTGTACTATTGTTTGTACAGATGAACGTGGTACCTTCAGGCGTTTGGAAATTGCTCCCAAGGATGAACCAGACTTGTGGAGGTCTACAATTTTTTTCTGAGGTCTTGGCTGATTTCTTTTGATTTTCCCATGATGTCAAACAAAGAGGCACTGAGTTTGAAGCTAGGTTTTCAACTTAGTGTATGTAAACTTCTGACCCACTGGAATTGTGATACAGTGAATTATAAGTGAAATAGTCTGTCTGTAAACCTTTTATTGGAAAAATGACTTGTGTCATGCACAAAGTAGATGTCCTAACCGACTTGCCAAAACTACAGTTTGCTAACAATACATTTTTGGAGTGGTTGAAAAACTAGTTTTAATGACTCCAACCTAAGTGTATGTAAACTTCTGGCTTCAACTGTAGCTAGCTGGGTAAACAATGAACCATAATCCTAACTCATGACATTACTGCCCTTCATGAATCTGTAGGTAGCTAACCAACCAGGTTCAATGTTAGCAAGCTAATATTAGGCTATAACTAGTCAAGCAAATGGGTCTGAGATTCAAATAATAAGAACATACACGTAACGTTACCTAGCAAGCCAGCCAGCTAACGTTAGCTAGCTAGCTAACAGTACACTTTAACTTGAAATGAAAATACTTCTGCAAAATGAGAAATGTGTAATATCTGAAAATGTATCTAGCTAGACTTTCTTACCCGTGTACATCTGTGTTGGAATTATTTTAATCAAAAGGAGAGACTTTCAGATTTCTTCAAAACAATCCAACTTTATTATTTAATTACTTAATGGAGCTGGTTGGTAATCACCCCTGGAGGCGATCACTGAGAACTCATTGAGTTGGTTTGAGCCACAGCATTTTATAGCAAAGTCCATCCTCCTTCAGTCTACATGACAAATAACAGATTTATGAAATGGGTCACAAGGTTAAGATTTTTATGAAAGATACTTAAAATTCACAGCAGACAGTATCTGTGTGTCCAAACTTTTGACTGGTACTTGCTTAATTAATTTGATTAATATTATGGTGTTTCTGTTCCATGAAAAACGAAAAACCCTCAGGGTTTCTGTTAGGATGGAACGGAAAATATGGTGCTGTACAATGTGCCGCTCATAAATTCAGAGCGTTGTCAGATTGTCAGTTTGTAAATTCAGACCGTTTCACTCTCACGTTGTAGAGTTGATTTCAGGGTTCTGGTCTTACAACGGCAGTCAAGCACCCAAGCTAACGTTGGCTAGCTTGTGAGCTACTTCCAGACACAAATGAGACCAGTCTGACCATTTTACCTGCCCTAGCAGAGCTGGTTAGGCAGTTTTCTTGTTAACCAGAGAGTTGGTGACTGTAACTGTGCTGCTGGAAACAATTTAATTACGCTCTTTTGTCGACATTTACTGACACCGGCCATATTCAACGGGTGTTGAGCGCTCGTAAATTCATTATTCTGCTCTCTGGTACTTAGAAGAGAGTGCTCTGAAATCGGTGTAGATTGCCAGAGCGAATTTATGAAAGCACCCGAATGTCCATTGAGAACGCACAACAACTATACCATTTAGCTAAACTAAGAATGACGGGAATTATCAAGTCAATAAACGTTGGATAGTTAGATAGCCTATAGTTAATATACTGTCAAGTTTGATGTATAACTACTAACGTTAGGTAGATAGCTAACATACCGGTACATACAGCTGTAATGATATGCTATTTGGTTCGTAAGGACAACTTAGCTAACAAATTGTCAGCCAGCATAATGTGTAAGGTAACAAATTTGAAAAGTCATTACTTTATTACATTACTAACAAGCTATAAATGAACCAAAACATTGTTTAGATAGTTGCCTGGTTTTCATAACGACAATGACAAATTAAATTGTGGACGACAATCAAACGTAGTATACACCAGCCTTTAGTCTTGAAATCTTTGGTTGTTTAGTACACTGTCATCATACTCACTATTTTTAGCACTTGCCCTCACATGTGAGTCCTTAATTAACCTGTTTGGGATAGGGGGCAGTATTTTCACGGACGGATAAAAAACGTACCCGATTTAATCTGGTTACTACTCCTGCCCAGAAACTATAATATGCATATAATTAGTAGATTTGGATAGAAAACACTCTAAAGTTTCTAAAACTGCTTGAATGGTGTCTGAGTATAACAGAACTCATATGGCAGGCCAAAACCTGAGAAGATTCCATACAGGAAGTGCCCTGTCTGACAATTTGTTCTCCTTCTGTGGCATCTCTATCGAAAATACGGCATCTCTGCTGTAACGTGACATTTTCTAAGGCTTCCATTGGCTCTCAGAAGGCGCCAGAAAGTGTAATGGGGTGTCTGCTGTCTCTGGGCGAAAACAGCAGGAGATTTTGTGAGTGGTCAGGCTGGGAACAGTGACACTGGAGATGCGAGTCCACGAGATTACTCCATTTTTTTCTTTCAGCCTTTGAATGAATACAACGTCGCCCGGTTGGAATATTATCGCTATTTTACGAGAAACATAGCATAACAATTGATTTTAAACAGCGTTTGACATGCTTCTAAGTACGGTAATGGAATATTTTGAATTTTTTTGTCACGAAATGCGCTCGTGCGTCACCCTTTGGATATTGACCTGAACGCACGAACAAAACGTCGGTATTTGGATATAACTATGGATTATTTGGAACCAAAACAACATTTGTTGTTGAAGTAGGATTCCAATGAGTGCATTCTGATGAAGAACAGCAAAGGTAATCCCATTTTTCTTATAGTAAATCTGAGTTTGGTGAGGGCCAAACTTGGTGGGTGTCAAATTAGCTAGCCATGATGGCCGAGCTATGTACTCAGAATATTGCAAAATGTGCTTTCGCCGAAAAGCTATTTTAAAATCTGACACCGCGATTGCATAAAGGAGTTCTGTATCTATAATTCTTAAAATAATTATTTTTTTTGCCAACATTTATCGTGAGTAATTTGGTAAATTCACCGGAAGTTTGCGGTGGGTATGCTAGTTCTGAACATCACATGCTAATGTAAAAAGCTGGTTTTTGATATAAATATGAACTTGATTGAACAAAACATGCATGTATTGTATAACATAATGTCCTAAGAGTGTCATCTGATGAAGATCATCAAAGGTTAGTGCTGCATTTAGCTGTGGTTTTGGTTTTTGTGACATATATGCTTGCTTCGAAAATGGCTGTGTGATTATTTTTGGCAGGGTACTATCCTGACATAATCTAATGTTTTGCTTTCGCTGTAAAGCCTTTTTGAAATCGGACAATGTGGTTAGATTAACGAGTGTCTTGTCTTTAAAATGGTGTAAAATAGTTGATTGTTTGAGAAAATTGAATTGTGGTATTTTAGTTGGTTTTGTATTTCGCGCCGTGCGACGCCATTGGCTGTTGGCTAGGGGTTCCGCAAATTTTGTTACATAAGACCGAATCGACCCGGTCGGTCACATTTGGTGATACACAAAGCAACTCAAACACTGAAATTGCAATCAATGATTAAAAAAAAATATACATCTCCCGTTTGGAATGTCTTTTTGTGATGTTGTTCAGATGTGTAGATTTCACAAGTTCGTCTGAGTTTTGAGCGACCCTTTCCCCCTCATTCCACGCTGGCTTTAGAACTATTTAGCCAGTAACTAGCTAGTATCTTTGCCACAGATGAATGGAATAAACTTTTAATTACATTTGCAGACACAGTACAGTAAAATGTTGGTACCAGTAGAGTAGCTATCTAGCTACAGTATGTAAACCACGCCCTTCTACAAACACACCAAACACACCTTCTCCGATGTTGGTTACATGGCGGTAATTAATTATATTAGGTATTGAGCATCCTGAATCCAAGTGTTTGACACTTGGTTGGGAACCAGTAACTTTATGATCAAACTTTATCAATGTAGTCTCAAAAGTTAGAGGTTCATCCACATATCAGCCAATTCCCCCCAAAAATCATGCATTTTAACATTTGTGACTTAAAATATGTGTAAGTATTATAATCACATATGAAATAAATTGGTACACAAATTGGTGCAACAAATATAGCCACTTACAAGCGACGCCTCAACATATGTTAATGAGCCAGAAACAACAATTCCTTGCACCCACTAGTAGTCCAAAAGTTTTTGGCGCTCCAAAGATATGGTACTGTATTCTGTAGGGTGGATTTACAGCACCATTTGAAAATACGTTTTTTACACAATGCACTATCATTTACAGAATGCTGCAGTACATTTTTTAAAATACTTGATAATGTCTAAACTGCAGTTTCCCGTTACAGTTTATTTATCTCCTCATATAATTGAACAGTAGAGAAGATTTGATATTTACAGTTAAGCCAAAAGCTACATGAACCTGACAGGACACTCAATTTTAATCTCAGTGTCAATTCTTTCAATGTTGCTCTAGTCACGAGATTATTTGATTGTGCCAGTATTGACACAATTATATTTTAATGCACCCATACTTGCAGTATAATGAATTATTTCAATGGAACCAAAGTACTTACCCTGAGTTGGAGAACAGACATGGATCCCTGCTCTGCCTCTTGCCCATATAATCAAATTACTTTATAATCTGAGAATTAAATTAATTAAATTCATATATCAGTGAATATCTGGACTTAATGCAAGTTCATGGAACATGTATTTTTTTATAAGCTACAGCCATAATCGTCTTAGTAAAACATTCGTAGTTCTATAAAAAAAAATGGCCATGGTGTAAATTATACCAATGTCTAACAATTTCAATGCCTGTATTCTGTAAAGATGTGATGTGAATTGATATCCCTGGCCTAAACACTACCAACAACCTTATATTTTCAGTGCATTCATGGGTCATTATGGTTCATTAAATGCAGTGTTAAACAACCTCATTGAACCTCATTCATAGAAACACTGATATATTGAGGCAGTGAGTCAAGGACTGATATTGTGACCATTATGCTTGTACATGCAGACTCAACTATGCCTGTCACGATGCAGACACCCTGCATGACCCATTTAAATTCAACCTTGAACCATCCTACCATTTCATTTGGGAGAAGACATATTGAAAACAAATCCACAGCCTTCAACTATAAAGCTGTTGAAAATGCTGTTAAGTTTTTTATTTATAGTTTTTTTCATACATGTTAGTCACAATCAATCAACCCCCACTTGTCTGTGTGGCATCTCTATGGCACTAGTACTTTTTAATAGAAAGTCATATAACATTCACACAATGTACCCTTGTGGAAATCCTTGAGTTTTCAGTTTCCATGTTCATTTGTTAACCCTGTAAGCTCAATATGACTGTCTGCATATATCAGGAGAGACAAAATAAATCATTGGCTGATTTAGCATATTAGCGGTAATGATTTGAAGTGTGTGGATTCCTGCATGCCCAATCCAGTTGTATATTGAAAACAATTACACATAATAGGCAACGTAGTAATCACTTTCCATTCTACTTTGCATTTAGGTCATTATCCAGGGGGAAACAATTTCTCTGTAGGTTATACTGTGATGACTACTAATTTCGTGTGTCTCATAAAGGCTTAGTTAAGCCTACATAAGCCCTTTATAAGTCTACATAAATGCTTCACAAACCATTTGTAAGCAAATGCCATAGCGTATAAATGGTGGCAAATGGTTATTCTACATTTGGCAAAGCAACACTTGTTATATCACACTTATGTGATATAGGCCTCATAAAGGGTTTATGAAGACGTTGTTTAAGGTTTGACTTTCTGTGTGAGTGTCTATCTTTGGACACCAATTGCGTGACTTTCAACTGTGTCGTGAGAGACACTTCATCACTATGACTGCTGTGCCACAAATGGCACCTTATTCCCTTTATAGTGCACTACTTTAGACCAGGGCCCATGGGGCTTTGGTGAAAAGCTGTGCATTATATAGGGAAAAGGTTTCCATTTGGGATGCACTCTTATTATTCAGCAGGTGGAAGTAAGTCAGAGCAGATGAACAGATGACATCTTAAGTTAAGGTATTACACAGACTGCATTAAATAAATTATATCTGGATGCATCAAACAAAAGGCTACAAAGTTAGGGGCTGACAAGCGTGTGACATCATTTTTCAGAGAGCGCGACACAGAGTGCACGATAGAGAGTGCACGAGATAAAGAGAGAGTGAGATAGAGAGGCAGAAGCAGCCTGTGTAGAGATTTATTTCCACCAGCAACACCACTAGTTATTTATCCCCCCTCTGCATTCAGTAATAATTATTTTTATTGACTTCATGTTACAGACAATCTGAGGGAATTAATTATGAAACTGGAATGCAAATATATAAATATATGACCAAGATATCTACTCCTGATTCTTTATTTGCTGTAGAGCTCAAAGGACAGTTGACAGTCCGGGCCACGCAATGCTTTATCAATTTCTTTAGGGTTGTCATTGTCAGAAGTAACCATTTACCCTTGCAGAGTTGTTTTGTATTCTACACATACTAATTGATGTATTGATTTACATTTTAGGCCCAGGACAGAAATTGAGGACAGTGATGACAATATTTCTGCAGGCAATAAGCCCACATGAAAAATACTACAGTTTACTATAGAATACTAGATTACTTACAATACAATTCTATAGTAAACTGTAGTATACTTTAGAATACTATACTGTAGTATCCATTGATCATGTGTAGTATTTACTGTAGAATACTATAGTAAATCTACAGTATTATCCACAAAGAAACACTGTAGTAAATACTACAGTAATGTCGGCAAAAACAATAGTCTGCAAAAACACAACACTTTTTTAACTGCATTGCAAATTTCAGGTCTGCTGAGATCAAACTTGAATGTTGTGAAAATTCTGTGCAACTTCCAGAGCATTTTTACTGCGAACACTGAGGCTGTACCTGTCACAGCTGTCGTAGGAAGGAGCGGACCAAAGTTCAGCGTGTGTGTCGTTCCACATTTTATTTGAACTGTGAAACTATGCAATACATTCCCATAAACTAAAGAACGAAAAAACAACAAACTGTGACGCAGAGTTGAAACATACACAAACTCAAAAACAATCTCCCACAAACCCAGGTGGGAAAAACACCTACTTAAATATGATCTCCAATTAGAGACAACGATGACCAGCTGCCACCAATTGGAGATCCTCCCAAACAAAACCCAACATAGAAATACAAATCTAGAACATGACAACATAGAAAAACTAAACTAGAAAACCTCCGTCACGCCCTGACCTACTCTACCATAGAAAATAACAGCTTTCTATGGTCAGGACGTGACAATGAATTTTGTTGCCCATATGTTTTTTGTAGGGCATTCTATTTTGAATATTCCCAAATATTCAGTTTATTGTGTATGTATTGCATAGTTTCACAGTGAAAATAAAATGTGGAACGACACACACGCTGCACTTTGGTCCGCTCCTTCCTACGACAACCGTGACATTCATTCAAAAGACTAGGCACTCTAGGAAATATGCACTGTAATGGAAAACTGTAATTTATACGTTAAGTTTAGGTATAATCAACAATAAAAAACATTTTTTTTTTTACTGTGCATACTGTAAATGATGGTGCATTGTGGAAACATTGCTGTATTTCGAATGGTACTGTACTTCCACCCACAAAATACAATACCTTACGTATCTTTGAGCGCCAAGAACCTTTTGACCACTGGTGGGTCCAAGGTATTGTTGTTTCTGGCTCATTAACATGAAATACATTTTATTCGCTACCGAGCTGCCTGCAATTACAGCAACAATATTTGATACCAATGTTCCCGCTAACCTTCGCACATGTGCAGGAACTAGCCTCTGCTTTGAGAAGCTAGTTTAGGATCATATCACCTCCAACTTACCTGACACCTCAGACCCACTTCAATTTGCATACCGCTCCAATAGATCCACCGATGACGCCATCGCACACAGACAGTATGGTGAAGAAGGCGCAACAGCGCCTCTTCAACCTCAGGAGGCTGAAGAAATTCGGTTTGGCCCCTAAGACCCTCAAACTTTTACAGATCCACCTTTGAGAGCATCCTGTCAGGCTGTATCACCACCTGGTACGATAACTGCACGTCCACAACCGCAGGGCTCTCCAGAAGGTTGTGTGGTCTGCCCAACACATCACCGGGGGCATACTAACTGTCCTCCAGGACATCTACACCACCCGGTGTCACAGGAAGGCCAAGAAGCTCATCAAGGACCTCAGCCAACCGAGCCACGTCTTGTTCACCTCGCTAACATCCAGAAGGTGATGTCAGTACAGGTGAAAGCTTGGACCGAAAGACTGAAAATCAGCTTCTATCTCAAGGACATCATATTGTTAAATAGCAATCACCAGCCGGCCTCCACCCAGTAACCTGTCCTGAACTTAATCACTGTCACTAATCAGCTACCTACCAGTTACTCAACACTGCAAATTAGAGGCTGCTGCCTTATGTACATAGACATGCAACACTGATCACTTTATTAATAATGGAACACTGGTCACTTTAATAATGTTTATATACAGTTTTATAAAAGGAAAAATATATATATATATATATATATATATATATTACTGTATTCTAGTCAAAGCCATCTTATTTATCTATTGTTGTACATATACTAATCTATTGTCTATATTCTTCAGATGTACTACAAAGTCTATCCACATACTGTCCACAATGTCTATACATTCCATAACAATACTGTACCAGTCAAAAGTTGGGAAAACCTACTCATTCCAGGGTTTTTCTTTATTTTTTACTATTTCCTACATCGTAGAATAATAGTGAAGACATCAACAGTATGAAATAACACATATGGAATCATGTAGTAGCCAAAAAAGTGTTAAACAAATAAAAGTACATTATAGTTTCTTCAAAGTAGCCACTGTTTGCCTTGATAATAGCTTTGGCACACTTGGCATTCTCTGAACCAGTTCATGAGGTAGTCAACTGGAGATCATTTCAATTAACAGGTGTGCCTTGTTAAAAGTTACTTTTTGGAATTTCCTTCCTTCGTAATGTGTTTGAGCCAATCAGTTGTGTTGTGACAAGGTAGGGGTGGTATGCAGAAGAAAGCCCTGTTTAGTAAAATGCAAAGTCTGTATTATGGCAAGAACAGCTCAAATTAGCAAAGAAAAGTGACAGTCCATCATTACTTTAAGACATGAAGGTCAGTCAATACGGAACATTTCAAGAACTTTGAAAGCTTCTTCAGGTGCAGTCGCAAAAAAAACATCAAGCTCTATGATGAAAATGGCTCTCATGAGGACCACCACAGGAATGGAAGACCCAGAGTTACCTCTGCTGCAGAGGATACGTTCATTAGAGTTACCAGCCTCAGAAATTACAGCCCAAATAAATGTTTCATAGAGTTCAAGTAACAGACACATCTCAACATCAACTGTTCAGAGGAGACTGTGTGAATCAGGCCTTCATGGTCGAATTACTTCAAAGAAACCACTACTAAAGGACACCAAAAAGAAGAAGAGACTTGCTTGGGCCAAGAAACACGAGCAATGGATATTAGACATTTTACATTTTTAGTCATTTAGCAGACGCTCTTATCCAGAGCGACTTACAGTAGCGAATGCATACATTTCATACATTTTTTTTTTCTGTGCTGGCCCCCCGTGGGAATCGAACCCACAACCCTGGCGTTGCAAACACCATGCTCTACCAACTGAGCTACAGGGAAGGCGCTGTGGAAATGTATCCTTTAGTCTGGAGTCCAAACTGGAGATTTTTGGTTCCAACCACCGTGTCTTTGTGAGACGCGGTGTGAGAGAACGGATTATTCTTTTTTATTTTTTCACCTTGATTTAACCAGGTAGGCCAGTTGAGAACAAGTTCTCATTTACAACTGCGACCTGGCCAAGATAAAGCAAAGCAGTGCGACAAAAACAACAACACAGAGTTACACATGGGATAAACAAACGTACATTCAATAACACAATAGAAAAGGTTTATGTACAGTGTGTGCAAATGTAGTAAGATTAGGGAGGTAAGGCAATAAATAACAAAATATATTAAATTAAATAAAGTGAACTAAATACAATTAACAATGGTGTGTGTAATCAGTAGTGTGAGTGTTTTGCATGCAAAAATGTGATAATGCGGGGTGTTGAAAAGGTGCCAAAGCAAACAACCAAAAATACCTCAACAAAATCTATAAAGGTGTCTGCATGGAGAGAGTCTCTCCAATGAATGGGGAAGAGGTGCATTTATCCTGGGACACACCCGAGCCCAGGTGTGTCCCATTTCCCTGACAACCCTCCCGACTCCGCCCACCGACATCCTATTAAGGAAAACAAGAGCAAAGAGAAAGAATTTGGCAGAAAGAGTGTGATTGTCATCACAAATTTTTGGGGATCTCAGACAATACGAAAGAGAAGTTGAACAGGCTAGTAATAGGGGTAGCAACAATTTCTGTGGATAATTTTTGAAGAGTTGGTCCAGATTGTCTAGCCCAGGTGATTTGTAGGGATCCAGATTTTGCAGCTCTTTCAGAACAGCTGTCTGGATTTGGGTGTAGGAGAAGGGGGGTGGGGGGGCTTGGGCAAGTTTCTGCGGGCGGTGCAGAGCTGTTGACTGGGGTAGGGGTAGTCAGGTGGAAAGCATAGCCAGTCGTAGAAACATGCTTATTGAAATTATTAATTATTGTAGATTTATCAGTGGTGACAGTGTTTCCTAGCCTCATTGCAGTCGGCAGCTGGGAGGAGGTGCTCTTATTCTCTATGGACTTTACAGTATCCAAAAGATTTGGGAATTAGAGCTACAGGATGCAAAGTTCTGTTTGAAAAAGCTAGTCTTAGCTTTCCTAACTGACTGTGTATATTGGTTCCTCACTTCCCTGAAGAGTTGCATTTCTTGGGGCTATTCAATGCATATGCAGTACGGCACAGGATGTTTTTGTGCTGGTCAAGGGCAGTCAAGTCTGGAGTGAACCAAGGGCTACAGTGAGGGAAAAAAGTATTAGATCCCCTGCTGATTTTGTAGGTTTGCCCACTGACAAAGAAAAGATCAGTCTATAATTTTAATGGTAGGTTTATTTGAACAGTGAGAGACAGAATAACAACAAAAAAATCCAAAAAAACTCATGTCAAAAATGTTAGAAATTGATTTGCATTTTAATAAGGGAAATAAGTATTTGACCCCCTATCAATCAGAAAGATTTCTGGCTCCCAGGTGTCTTTTATACAGGTAACGAGCACACTCTTAAAGGGAGTGCTCCTAATCTCAGTTTGTTACCTGTATAAAAGACACCTGCCCACATAAGCAATCAATCAATCCGGTTCCAAACTCTCCACCATGGCCAAGACCAAAGAGCTCTCCAAGGATATCAGGGACAAGATTGTAGACCTACACAAGGCTGGAATGGGCTACAAGACCATCGCCAAGTAGCTTGGTGAGAAGATGAAAACAGTTGGTGCGATTATTCGCAAATGGAAGAAACACAAAACAACTGTGATCATGAGAACGGTGAAGAATCAGCCCAGAACTACACGGGAGGATCTTGTTAATGATCTCAAGGCAGCTGGGACCATAGTCACCAAGAAAACAATTGGTAACACACTACGCCGTGAAGGACTGAAATCCTGCAGGGCCCGCAAGGTCCCCCTGCTGAAGAAAGTACATATACATGCCCGTCTGAGGTTTGCCAATGGACATCTGAATGATTCAAAGGACAACTGGGTGAAAGTGTTGTGGTCAGATGAGACCAAAATGGAGCTCTTTGGCATCAACTCAACTCTCCGTGTTTGGAGGAGGAGGAATGCTGCCTTTGACCCCAAGAACACCATCCCCACCATCAAACATGGAGGTGGAAACATGCTTTGGGGGTGTTTTTCTGCTAAGGGGACAGGACAATCGCATCAAAGGGACGATGGACGGGGCCATGTACCGCCAAATCTTAGGTGAGAACCTCCTTCGCTCAGCCAAGGCATTGAAAATGGGTCGTGGATGGGAATTCCAGCATGACAATGACCCAAAACACACGGCCAAGGCAACAAAGGAGTGGCTCAAGAAGAAGCACATTAAGGTTCTGGAGTGGCCTAGCCAGTATCCAGACCTTAACCTGTTATGGATAGGGGGCAGTATTTTCACGACCGGATAAAAAACGTACCCGATTTAATCTGTTTATTACTCCTGCCCAGAAACTGCAATATGCATATAATTGGCTTTGGATAGAAAACACCCTAAAGTTTCTAAAACTGTTTGAATGGTGTCTGTGAGTATAACAGAACTCATATGGCAGGCCAAAACCTGAGAAGATTCCAAACAGGAAGTGCCCTCTCTGACCATTTCTTGGCCTTCTTTATTCTCTTTATTGAAAACAGAGGATCTCTGCTGTAACGTGACACTTTCTAAGGCTCCCATAGGCTCTCAGAAGGCGCCAGAACGTTGAATGATGACTTTGCAGTCCATGGCTGAAAAACAGTAGCGCATTATGATAGTGGTCGATCTGAGAACAATGAGACGGGTGTGCGCATGCACGTGAAGAGTCCATTTTGCAGTTTCAGTCTTTGAACGAAAACAACGACTCCCGGTCGGAATATTATCGCTATTTTACGAGAAAAATAGCATAAAAATTGATTTTAAACAGCGTTTGACATGCTTCGAAGTACGGTAATGGAATCTTTTGAAATTTCTTGTCACGATACGTGTCCGCGTGTCACCCTTTGTTACCCTTCGGATAGTGTCTTGAACGCACAAACAAAACGCCGCTATTAGGATATAACTATGGATTATTTGGAACCAAACCAACATTTGTTGTTGAATTAGAAGTCCTGGGAGTGCATTCTGACGAAGAACAGCAAAGGTAATCAAATTTTTCTTATAGTAAATCTGAGTTTGGTGAGTACCAAACTTGGTGGGTGTCAAAATAGCTAGCCTGTGATGGCCGGGATATCTAATCAGAATATTGCAAAATGTGCTTTCACCGAAAAGCTATTTTAAAATCTAGCTATTCAGACACCTGCCAACTTCGGGGCTCACTAAACTCAGAATTACTATTAGAAAAATTGTATTACGTTTACTGTTCTTTGTCAGAATGCACTCCCAGGAATATACTTCAAGAACCAATGTTGTTTTCGTTACAAATAATCCATAGTTAAATCCAAATACCTCAGTTTTGTTCATGCGTTCAGGTCACTATCCAAAGGGTAATTCGCGAGCGTATTTCGTGACAAAAAATTTCAAAATGTTCCATTACCGTACTTAGAAGCACGTCAAACACTGTTTAAAATCAATTTTTATGCTATTTTATCTCGTAAAATAGCGATACTATTCCAACCGGACAATGTTGTATTCATTCAAAGACGAAAAGAAAAATGGCAAGGTCTCGTGAACGCGCATCTCCAGTCTCTCAGTCACCAGATACATGCATGACAAACTGTGCTGCAAACTGTGCTGCTGTTATCTTCCCAGAGACAGGAGACGCGCCAATCCGCTTTCTGAAGGCTTTAGAGAGCCAATGGAAGCCTTAGAAAGTGTCACGTAATAGCTCAGATACTGTAATTTTGATAGAGATGCAACAGAAGGACTACAAATTGTCAGACAGGCCACTTCCTGCCATATGAGTTCTGTTATATCCACAGACACCATTCAAACAGTTTTAGAAACTTTAGAGTGTTTTCTATCCAAATCTACAAACACTATGCATATTCTCGTTTCTGGGCAAGAGTAGTAACCAGTTTAAATCGGGTACGTTTTTTATCCGGCCGTGAAAATACTGCCCCCTATCCCAGACAGGTTAAGAGTGTGCACCTAATCTCAGCTTGTTACCTGTATAAAAGACACCTGGGAGCCAGAAATCTTTCTGATTGAGAGGGGGTCAAATACTTATTTCCCTCATTAAAATGCAAATCAATTTATAACATTTTTGGCATGCGTTTTTCTGGATATTGTTATTCTGTCTCACTGTTCAAATAAACCTACCATTAAAATTATAGACTGATCCTTTCTTTTTCAGTGGGCAAATGTACAAAATCCGCAGGGGATCAAATACTTTTTTCCCCCACTGTAACAGTACGAACTCTGAAGATAGATGGGGGAGCAATCAATTCACATATGGTGTCAAGGGCACAGCTGTGGGCTGAGGGGGCTCTATAACAAGCGGCAACAGTGAGAGACTTGTTTCTGGAAAGGTGGATTTTAAAAATAGAAGCTACATTTTTTTGGCACAGACCTGGATAGTATGACAGAACTCTTCAGGTTATATCTGCATTATATTGCAACTCCACCCACTTTGGCAGTTCTATCTTGTCGGAAAATGTTGTAGTTGGGGATGGACATTTCTGAATTTTTGGTGGCCTTCCTAAGCCAGGATTCAGTTATGGCTCGAACTTCAGGATTGGTGGAGTGTGCTAAAGCAGTGAATAAAACAAACTTAGGGAGGAGGCTTCTGATGTTAACATGCATGAAACCAAGGCTTTTAAATTACAGAAGTCAACAAATGAGAGCACCTTGGGAATAGGTGTGGTGTTGGGGGCTACAGGGCCTGGGTTAACCTCTACATCACCAGAGCAACAGAGGAGGAGTAGTATAAGGGTATAGCTAAAGGCTATAAGAACTGGTCATCTAGCGCTTTGGAGACAGAGAATAAAAGGAACAGGTTTTGGGGTGTGGTAGAATAGATTCAGGGCATAATGTACAGATAAGTGTATGGTAGGATATGAGTACAGTGGAGGTAAACCTAGGCATTGAATGACGATGAGAGCGGTTGCGTCTCTGGAGGCACCAGTTAAGACAGGTGAGGTCTCCGCATGTATTGAGGGTACGACAAAAGAGCAATCTACAGCATTTTGGGTGGGGCTGGGGGCTCTACAGGGGCTCCGTGTCGGCAATAAAGGATCCAGGCCAATTGGCAAAAGTGGTATTGTAGCCCAAGAATTAGCTGGTAGACCTCTTCGGCTACACGGGAGATGGGCCTAGCTTAAGGCGAACTGGTGCTTGCTTCGGGACAGATTGCAGCAAGCTAGCTGTGATGATCCGGTATAATGGTCCAGAGCTTGCGGTAGGAATGCGGAGATGTGGTAGAGAGAAAGCAGTCCGATATGCTCTGGGTTGATATTGCGTTGTGCAGACTGGCAGGTATTGACTGAGCTGAGGCTGGCTGGTGTCCAAGTTAACGGTGAAGACGGCTAGCAGTGGCTAACTGACTACTAGCTAGTAGCTAGTTAGCTGGCTAGCTTCTGATGGGGGTTCCGGATCTAAAGTATAAAAATAGCAGATCCGTACCACATTGGGTGAGGTGGGTTGCAGGAGAGTATATTCAGTCCATAGTTGGAAAGTGAGATTAAAACGAGGAAAACAATTGGGACAAGACGAAACACACGTCTGACTGCTACGCCATCTTGGAATTTACATGATCTCCGCATGTGTATTTCCCAATGTAAAGCGAGGAGGAGGTGTTATGGTGTGTGGGTGCTTTGCTGGTGACACTGTCTGTAATTTATTTAGAATCCAGCATGGCAACCACAGCGATATGCTATCCCATCTGGTTTGGGCTTAGTGGGACTATCATTTGTTTTTCAATAGGACAATGACCCAACACACCTCCAGGCTGTGTAAGGGCTATTTTACCAAGAATGACAGTGATGGAGTGCTGCATTACATTTACATTACAGTTTAGTCATTTAGCAGACGCTCTTATCCAGAGCGACTTACAGTAGTGAATGCATACATTTCATACTTTTTTCCCCCCGTACTGGTCCCCCGTGGGAATCGAACCCACAACCGTGGCGTTGCAAACACCATGCTCTACCAACTGAGCCACACAGGACCATCAGATGACATGGCCTCCACAATCCCCCGACCTCAACCAAATTGAGATGGTTTGGGATGACTCGGGCTGCAGAGTGAAGGAGAAGCAGCCAATGAGTACTCTTCATATGTGGGAACTCCTTCAAGACTGTTGGGAAAGCATTACAGGTGAAGCTGGTTGAGAAAATGCCAAGAGTGTGCAAAGCTGTCATCAAAGCAAATGGTGGCTATTTGACAAATCTCAAATATATTTTGATTACAACATGATTCCGTATGTGTTATTTCATAGTTTATGTCTTCACTATTATTCTACAATGTAGAAAATAGTAAAAAATAAAGGAAAACCCTGGAATGAGTAGGTGTGTCCAAACTTTTGACTGGTACTGTATATAGCGCGTGAGTTTCAAGTTTGGGGAAGACCATTTTCACCATAAAACCACACCTTTATAATAAAAGCATTATATGCATAATCACATTTACGATCACTTTTGAGAATGGTGTTTTCCTGCTAATGGAACATTGGCGTTTATAGCATTCGGAAAGTATTCAGACCCCTTCTCTTTTTCTACATTTTGTTATTTTACAGCCTTATTCTGACATGTATTTAAAAAAAATCATCAATCTACACACATGACATAGCACAAACAGGTTTGAGACATTTTTGCAAATTTTTCAAAATAAAAACAGAAATGCCTTATTACATACGTGTTCAGACCCTTTCCTATGAGACTCGATATGTAGCTCAGGTGCATCCTGTTTCCATTGATCATCCTTGAGATGTTTCTACAACTTGATTGGTGTCCAATTGTAGTAAATTAAATTGACATGATTTCTAAAGGCACACAACTGTCTTTATAATGTCCCATAGTCGGAGCAAAAATGTATGTTATGAGGTTGAACCATGAGGTCGAAGGAATGTCCGTGGAGCTCCGAGATAGGATTGTGTCAAGGCACAGATCATTCTTAAATGTACGAAGTTTGGAACCACCAAGACTCTTCCTAGAGATGTCTGCCCGGCCAAGCAGTCAGGGAGGTGAACAGAAACCCGATGGTCACTCTGACAGAGCTCCAGTGTTCCTCTGTGGAGATGTTAGAATCTTCCAGAAGGACAACCACCTTTGTGCAGAACTCCACCAATCAGGCCTTTATAGTAGAGTGGCCAGACGGAAGCCACTCCTCAGTAAAAGGCACATCACAGCGCACTTGGAGTTTGCCAAAAGGCACGTAAAGGACTCAGATCATGAGAAACAAGATTATCTGGTCTGATGAAATCAGTATTGAACCTTTAGCCATGAAAGCCAAGCATCACATCTGGAGGAAACCTGGCACCATCCCTACTTTGAAGCATGGTGGTGGCAGCATCACGCTGTTGGTATGTTTTCAGAGGCAGGGACTGAGAGACTAGTCAGAATTGAGGGAAAGTGATAGGAGGAAAGTACAACTAGATCCTTCCTCCAGAGCGCTCAGGACCTCAGACTGGGGCAAAGGTTCACCTTCCAACAGGACAACGACCTGAAGCACACAGCCAATACAATGCAGGAGTGGCTTCTGGACAAGTCTCTGAATGTCCTTGAGTGGCCCAGTTAGAGGCCGGACTTGAACCCGATCGAACATCTCTGGAGAGACCTGAAAATAATCTGTGCAGTGATTCTCCCCATCCAACCTCACAGAGCTTGAGAGGATCTGCAAAGAAGAATGGGAGAAAGTCCTCAAATAGAGTTGTTCTAAGCGTGTAGTGTCATAATCAAACTTTCCCAAATGCACTGTATAATATGAAGAAATAGCCTAATAGTTTATGAACATATTAAGCTAAACGTTCTGATCTGTTGCATCAGGCTGTGTGGAAAAGTTACTTCTATCACAGAATAGGTCAACTTTTGTACTGTGGGTGATATTAGATTGACATAGGCTAGTGCTTTTTTTGTTCGTTAGGCCTTCTCATCTTGTTGGCTGATGAAATGTAAATGAAAGTTCTTCAAATATCTTCAATATGCGCCAAGGAATTGGATAAGGACATGCGCAGTTGCGTCCCGGATGGGTCTTCACTTGTAGCCTGTGAGAAAGACCCGATCACATGACGGAGAGCCATGTGAGTGAGACGTGCTTTGGAATGCAGCCGGGAGAAGGGAATTATAATTATTATATTCAGCCCAAGAGAACAGAAAGGCCACCTGCTGCAAAAGGAATATACTTTTTTAGGGGGCATTATAGCCACACAAAGGGGATGCAGCCATTAAATTCGAGGCATCATCAAGTGCTTAACTTCTATGGGCTAGCAAGCATCCCACCCCTGGTACACCCTATCAACAACAGGTGAAATATCAAGGGCGCCAAATTTGAAAACAATTAAATGTCATAATTCAAATTTCTCAAACATACAACTATCTTACACCCTTTGAAAGATAAACATCTCCTTAATCTAACCACGTTGTCCGATTTCAAAAAGGCTTTACGGCGAAAGCATAAAGTTAGATTATGTTAGGACAGTACATTGAAAATAGCTGTGTGTAATGTTTTGTCAATGCAAAGACAGGCGTCACCAAAAGCAGAAAACCAGCTAAAATTATGCACTAACCTTTGACAATCTTCATCAGATGACACTCCTAGGACATTGTTAGACAATACATGCATTTTTTGTTCTATCAAGTTCATATTTATATCCAAAAACAGCGTTTTACAATGGCGTTGATGTTGAGGAAATATTTTCCCTCCAATACCGCCAGTCAAGCAGCACAACAAATTAAATAATTACTATTCGAAACCATAGGTAAAATATTATATAGTTCATTCAAAGAATTATAGATTAACATCTCGTGAACGCAACCGCATTGCCAGATTTAAAAATAACTTTACTGGGAAATCACACTTTGCAATAATCTGAGTACTGCGCTCAGAAAAATAGGCTTGGCGATACAGACTAGGCGCCATGTTGCAGAGATCTAAAATCAAAAATACTATGTAAATATTCCCTTACCTTTGATTATCTTCATCAGAAGGCACTTCCAGGAATCCCAGGTCCATAACAAATGTAGTTTTGTTCGAAAAAGCTCATAATTTATGTCCAAAAAGCTCGGTGTTGTTAGCGCGTCCTGTAGGCTACTCAAAAACATGAACGACGCCCGCCGGACTTCTCTTCACCAAAGAGGGGAATTTTTTTTTTTACGTTCGTTCAAACATGTCAAACGTTGTATAGCATAAATCATTAGGGCCTTTTTCAATCAGAACTTCAATAATATTCAAGGCGGACGATTGCATTCTCTTTTAAAACGTATTGGAACGAGAGTACCCAAACAAGCACTCGCACGCCAGAGTAGTATCGGCCATCCGCTTATGACCAACGTTCCAAGTCTCTTGTTCGGTCAGTTTTCACAGTAGAAGACTCAAACCACTTTGTAAAGACTGGTGACATCTAGTGGATGGCGTAGGAAGTGCTCAATGATTAATAAGTCCATGTGTGTTTCAATGGCATAGGCTTAAAAGTAATTCAACACATCAGATACCCACTTCCTGTTAGAAATTGTCTCAGGGTTTTGACTGCCATATGAGTTCTGTTATACTTATAGGCACCATTCAAACAGTTTTAGAAAATTCTGAGTGTTTTCTATCCAAATCTGTTAATAATATGCATATCCTAGCTTCTGAGTTGGTGTAGGAGGCAGTTAAATGGGCACATATTTTTTTCAAAATTCTCAATACTGCCCCCTAGCCCCAACATGTTAACAAATTGTGAATGAGAGAGACTGATGAAGTGTGTACAGCCTGCGCCAAAAACAAAGCGGATCTCATGCCTTTCATACAACTTTTTAGAGTCGCATCATGCAGTCTTAGAATGTATTAAAAATCAAAACATATAGGCCAGCATTTGTATCACAACTAAATTAAGCATATAGGAATACCTGTTTCTTTGTTAACCATTCAACACAGAATAGCCACATGTGCACATTTCCTCAAATCGTTTAGAGAAAATATCCATTCTATTTTATTAAGCTATGTTCAATTGTATTCTTCATACTATAAAATAATATAAAATAATGCCATGGAATTCTAAACAAATCTTGTCTGCTAAATGAACTAGTGTAGCCCACAGCCATATCGCATAGCCAGATCACGGGATAACATAAGGACAACTCAGGGTATTCTATTCTGTTCTTCTGATATAGACTTCATTTTCTTCAGATAATGTTTCTTTAGACCCGTCTAAAATAAATAATGGATGTATTGTGATGGTGTAGGCTATAAAATATGGACTTTTTAGACTGTTCCAAAGGGCTGCATCATAGTCTTGTAGGCTATTCACTGAAGCCAGGTAATGCTACATGTGTTTATGTTAATTAACAGTCAATTACCGTGAGACTTGCAGTTATTAGCTTGACAATCACCGTCTCTAAAAATGTAATGACCGCCACAGCACAAGTAGGGCTTAAAAAATCAGAATGTTTTGCCCTACTTAAGATTTTATTCCCCAAATTCCATTTTCTTAGTTTAGTTTTTCTCGCTTTCTGATTTACCTTGGGTTTCCTTTTTTTAAAAGAAAAAAACATTTTATTTTGTGTGTTCACAAAACGACAATTTGTTATGTAGCTGGGACCCTTGGGATTGCAAGCAGAGGAAGATCTTCAAAGGTAAGTGATTTATTTTATCGCTACTTCTGTCTTTTGTGACGCCTCTGCTGGTTTGGAAAATCTTTTTAATGCTTTTGTTCGCAGGGCGCTGTCCTCAGATAATCACATGGTATGCTTACACCATAAATCCTTTTTGAAATCTGACAAAGCGGCTGGATTAACAGTAAGTTAAGCTTTTAAATGATGTATGACACTTGTACTTTCATGAATGTTTAATATTAAAATTTTTGTATTTCACCGGATGCTGTCAAGGTGGGGCGCTAGTGTCACGTCCTGACCATAGTAAGATGTGATTTTCTATGGTACAGTAGGTCAGGGCATGACAGGGGGTGTTTTTGTGTTTTTCTATGTTTTGTATTTCTATGTTTAAGTTCTCCTTTTTCTATTTCTATGTTGTTTTTTTGGGTTGATCTCCAATTGGAGGCAACTGGTCCTCGTTATCTCTGATTGGAGATCAGATTTAAGTAGGTTTTTTTTCTTCCTGAGTTTTTGTGGGTGATTATATTTTGAGTAGTGTTTGTTTCTCTCTGTGTCACGGTTTGTTGTTTTGTCAAATTCATGTTATTTATGTTTTGCAAAGTTTCACGGATTTAATAAAATGTGGAACTACAACCATGCTGCACTTTGGTCTGCTCCTTTCGACAACCGTGACAGAATCACCTACCACAAACGGACCAAGCAGCGTGCCCAGGAGCAACAGAAATGGACCTGTGAGGAAATTCTGGAAAGAAAAGGACCCTGGAGGCAGGCTGGGGAGTATCGCCGTCCGAGGGAGGAGATTGAGGCAGCTAAAGCGGAGCGGCATCATTATGAGGCGCTGTACCAACAACGAGGCAAGGGAGAGAGACAGCCCCCCCAAAACATTTTTTTGGGGGCACACGGGGAGATTGGCAGAGTCAGGTTGGAGACCTGAGCCAACACCCCGTGCTTACTGTGGGGGGCGAGTGATCGAGCAAGCACCATGTTATGCTGAGATCCGCACTGTGTCACCAGTGCGCAGCTACAGCCCGGTGCGATCGGTGCAAGCTCCTCACAGGTGTCGTGCTAGAGTTGACATTGAGCCAGGAAGGAGTATACCTGCTCAGCGTTCATGGTCTCTGGTGCGTCTTCTCTGTCCAATTTATAATAGGGACAGACGTTCCGCAAGCGGAACGCCTCACCAATATCCAATGGTATAGAGTGCCGCGGATTACAAATACCTCAAAAATGCAAAAACGTACATTTTTCAAAGATATGACTATTTTACCCCATTTTAAAGACAAGACTCTCCTTTATCTAACCACATTGTCTGATTTCAAAAAGGCTTAACAACGAAAGCAAAACATTAGATTATGTCAGGAGAGTACCCAGCCAGAAATAATCACACACCCATTTTTCAAGCTAGCATATATGTCACAAAAACCAAAACCACAGCTAAATGCAGCAATAACCTTTGATGATCTTCATCAGATGACACTCCTAGGACATTATGTTATACAATACATGCATGTTTTGTTCAATCAAGTTCATATTTCTATCAAAATCCAGCTTTTTACATTAGCATGTTTTGTTCAGAACTAGCATACCCACCGAAAACTTCCGGTGAATTTACTAAATTACTCACGATAAACGTTGACAAAAAACAATTATTTTAAGAATTATAGATACAGAACTCCTTTATGCAATCGCTGTGTCTGATTTTAAAATAGCTTTTCGGTGAAAGCACATTTTGCAATATTCTGAGTAGATAGCCTAGCCATCATGGCTAGCTTTTTTGACACCCACCAAGTTTGGCACTCACCAAACTCAGATTTACTATAAGAAAAATTAGATTACCTCTGCTGTTCTTCGTCAGAATGCACTCCCAGGACTCCTACTTCAACACCCAATGTTGTTTTGGTTCCAAATAATCCATAGTTATATCCAAATAGCTCCGTTTTGTTGTGCGTTCAATTCACTATCCGAAGGGTGATGCGCCGACGCGTTTAGTGAGAAAGAATTTCAAAATATTCCATTACCGTACTTCAAAGCATGTCAAACGCTGTTTAAAATCAATTTTTATGCGATTTTTCTCATAAAATAGCGATAATATTCCAACCGGGAGACGTTGTATCCGTTCAAACACTGAAAGTAGAAAATGGAGTCGTCACGTACATGCGTACACATTGTTCTCAGAAGTACCACTCTCCAAAACCCCTGCTGTTTTTCGCCCAGAGACTGCAGAGTTATCATTCAACGTTCTGGTGCCTTCTGAGAGCCAATGAAAGCCTTAGAAAATGTCACGTTACAGAAGAGATCCTGTATTTTCGATAAAGAGGCTACAGAAGGCCAAGAAATGGTCAGACAGGGCACTTCCCATATAGAATCTTCTCAGGTTTTGGCCTGCCATATGAGTTCTTTTATACTCACAGACACCATTCAAACAGTTTTAGAAACTTTAGGGTGTTTTCTATCCAAATCTACTAATTATATGCATATTCTAGTTACTGGGCAGGAGTAATAACCAGATTAAATCGGGTACGTTTTTTATTCAGCCGTGAAAATACTGCCCCCTATCCCAAACAGGTTATCCTGCGCCAGCTCTACGCACGGTAACCCCAGTTCGCCAACACAAACCTATGCGACCTGTCACAACGCCTCGCGCTTGTCGGGCTACGGAGGTTATCCAGCCAGGACGGGTTGTGCCAGCCATAAGTTCCAGACCTCCAGTGCGCCTCCACGGCCCAGTATTCCCTGTGCCTGCTCCGCGCACCCAGCCTCCAGTAACCTTCCCTAGTCCAGAACTCTCAGTGACGTTCTTTTCCGGTGAGACCTATTCCAGCTCCACGAAAGAATACTCCAGTGATGATCCATGGCCCGGAGCCTGTAGAGATGATCCATGGAACGAAGCCTCCAGTGATAATCCATGGCCCGGAGCCTCCAGTGATGATCCATGGCACAGAGCCTCCAGTGATGATCCATGGCACAGAGCCTCCAGTGATGATCCATGGCACAGAGCCTCCAGCGATGATCCATGGCACAGAGCCTCCAGCGATGATCCATGGCACAGAGCCTCCAGCGATGATCCATGGCACAGAGCCTCCAGCGATGATCCATGGCACAGAGCCTCCAGCGATGATCCATGGCACAGAGCCTCCAGCGATGATCCCCGGTCCGGAGCCTCCAGCGACGCTACCCGGTCCGGAGCCTCCAGCGACCCTACCCGGTCCGGAGCCTCCAGCGACCCTACCCGGTCCGGAGCCTCCAGCGACCCTACCCGGTCCGGAGCCTCCAGCGACCCTACCCGGTCCGGAGCCTCCAGCGACGCTCCCCGGTCCGGAGCCTGCAGCGACGCTCCCCGGTCCGGAACCCATAGTGGGTTGTGTCACATTTGACATTGGTGATTACATCACAGTTAATGCCACATTTATAAAGCATGACAATTTTATAGATGGTTTGTAAGACATTTATGTATGAAGGCATTAAGGCTTTATAAACTGTACATCTATTAAATTCATCAGCAGAGGACCGAGAAGGACTGAAGGCAACTACACCAACAAATTGCTGTACATTTACAGCAAAAAATGTACAGTTTGTTGCTGTAATTCTATATTACAGTACAGTACTGAAAGGAGCAATGCAATGCATTATGGGAACTCAACGGCACTCTGCTACACTGCTGTAAAATTACAGCAGTTTTACAGTAATTTTACTATTATTTTACTGTATAATGTTGTGAGGGCGGAAATGATGTGGGTGGGGAACATATTTTGAGGCGTGCCTTGAAATACGATATATTTGTTGCACCCGTTAGTGTAAATTCTGTACCCCACAGAATACAGTACCATACCATATTTATTTAATCTAAAAATCTTGTCCTGTAAATCTACAGTAAATCACAGGCTACTGTGCCGCCAGTAATTTACTGTAGTTCAGTACCAGACTACAGTACCACGCTGTATTTGTGGAATCTAAAAACCTTGTCCTGTATATCTGAAGTAATTAAATGGCTACTGTGCTGCCAGTAATTTACTATAAAAATTACAGTACATGTTTTATAATGTAGTCTTCTTGGTCTCACTGCAGTAAATGTATGATGTGTGTTGCACCTGCCTGTATGCCTACAACTATTTATTTGCAACTTTACTGCAAGATTGCATTTTCAAAAGGGGTTCTCAGTGCATGTTAGAAAGTCTATATTTAATGTGCTGGGGAAAGCATCATAAATCTCTAAGGCTCTCATCAATTTCCATCGATGGCAGTCCAAATCACTCAGTGGGTGAAAAAGCTGACACTTCCTCTGACTTCTCGCTCATTTATCAAGACCATATTTCCTCTCTGAGATTGCAGAGGTGGAAGATATTCAGATGTACTGAGAGTCTTTTCACTACAATGTGGGTCTTTTCTCTAGTACCTTCAATAAATGGTTATGCACTGTTGGATTCATGTTAATAAATGTCTAGTCAATGTCTAGCTTATCTTGAGAGAGAATGAGAGACAGACATGTTTGTTTTGTCTCGTTTCACACATCTACAAGTGTGTCACCTGTCCAAGTGTGAAATGGATTATTATGATTTTTTTGCATATCCCACTCCCCCTGAGAGTGGGGTCATGGCCAAGCTTGAGAGAGAATGAAGGAGATACAATACATACAGACAGACATGCTTATATTTGTCCTGTTTCACACATGTACATGTGTGTATACTGTACAAGTGTGAAATAGACACCCTCGGAGAGTGGGGATCAGCCACTATTGACAGTGACAATGCAGGTTTCTTAAAATAATGTATATTAATTATGAAAAATATCAATAACATTACACTCATCGGGCAACTTTACTGCATTAAAGGGCTACATGCCTTGTTCAAGTACAGACCGACAGATCATTCATCTAGTCGGCAGAGAAATTCAAGCTAGCAGCTTTTGGTTACTGGCCCTCTTTAACCGCTTGGCTGACTGCCACCCTAAAGAGACAGATAGAGACAACAACAGGCAATTAATTCATTAATAAGTAATTGACTGTTCAACAGTTCCATTGCAGTAAGTAACATTCTTCTGTAATTGATTGGAATGGATGAGTGTAAGAATGTACTCACGGGCCACTTTCTTCAAGACTGGTACCCATCAAAGCCTTTCTCACAGACCATTGTGAGCTGGATTGTTATTGAAGATTTACAGCTTCTCTGTGTGAGCTCCACCACTTTATTGTGAGATAGCCACAGCCAAATCACTGAGGTATGTTCAGTTTATTCTCCTATCATAGGCCATAATCATATATACAGTATAGTAATGCTATTAGTCCTCATAGGACTGTATCATAATTACATTAAACAATGAGTGTTATTCCACTGTAAGAGTGAGTTTTAAAATGGTGCCTGAATTTATGTGCATTATGTACACTCTCAGAAATAAAGGTTTAGATTTGTTCTTAAAAAGATGTGGATAAGGTCATCCTTTGTAACTTCAGTTATAGCTACATAATTGCACTCTAGTTCAAACTTCGGGATTTTACAGTTGAAGTCGAAAGTTTACTTACACCTTAGCCAAATACATTTAAACTCAGATTTTCCCAATTCCTGACATATAATCCAAGTAAAAATTCCATGTTTTAGGTCAGTTAGGATAACCACTGTATTTTAAGAATGTGAAATGTCAGAGTTATTGTAGAGAGAATTATTTATTTCAGCTTGTATTTCTTTCATCACATCCCCCCACTGGGTCAGAAGTTTACATACACACAATTAGTATTTGGTAGCAATGCCTTTAAACTATTTAATTTGGGTCAAATGTCTCGGGTAGCCTTCCACATGCTTCCCATAATAAGTTGGGTAAATTTTGGCCCATTCCTCCTGACAGAGCTGGTGTAACAGAGTCAGGTTTGTTGGCCTCCTTGCTCGTACACACCTTTTCAGTTCTGCCCACAAATTTTCTATAGGATTGAGGTTAGGGCTTTGTGACGGCCACTCCAATACCTTGACTTTGTTGTCCTGAAGCCATTTTGCCACAACTTTGGAAGTATGCTTGGGGTTAATGTCCAATTGGAAGACCCATTTGCGACCAAGCTTTAACTTCCTGACTGATGTCTTGAGATGTTGCTTCATAACATCAAGATAATTTGTCCATCCTCATGATGCCATCTATTTTGTGAAGTGCACCAGTCTGTCCTGCAGCAAAGCACCCCCACAACATGATGCTGCCACCCCCATGCTTCACGGTTGGGATGGTGTTCTTCTGCTTGCAAGCCTCCCCCTTTTTCCTCCAAACATAACAATGGTCAATATGACCAAACAGTTTTATATTTGTTTCATCAGACCAGAGGACATATCTCCAAAAAGTACAATCTTTGTCCCCAAGTGCAGTTGCAAACCGTAGTCTGGCTTTTTAATGGCGGTTTTGGAGCAGTGGCTTCTTCCTTGCTGAGCGGCCTTTCAGGCTAAGTCAATATAGGACTCATTTTACTGTGGATATAGATACTTTTGTACCCATTTCCTCCAGCATCTTCACAAGGTCCTTTGCTGTTGTTCTGGGATTGATTTGCACTTTTCGCACCAAAGTACATTCATCTCTAGGAGACGGAACGCGTCTCCTTCCTGAGCGGTATGACGGCTGCGTGGTCCTATGGTGTTTATACTTGCGTACTATTGTTTGTACAGATGAACGTGGTACCTTCAGGCATTTGGAAATTACAATCCTGACTCAGTTACACCAAGACTGTCGAGAGGTCTTGGCTGATTTCTTTAGATTTTCCCATTATGTCAAACAAAGAGGCACTGAGTTTGAAGGTAGGCCTTCAAATACATCCACAGGTACACCTCCAATTGACTCAAATGATGTCAATTAGCCTATCAGAAGCTTCTAAAGCATGACATCCTTTTCTGGAATTTTCCAAGCTGTTTAAAGGCACAGTCAACTTAGTGTATGTAAACTTCTGACCCACTGTAATTGTGATACAGTGAATTATAAGTGAAATAATCTGTCTGTAAACAATTGTTGGAAAAATTACTTGTGTCATGCGCAAAGTAGATGTCCTAAATGACTTGCCTAATCTACAGTTTGTTAACAAGAAATGTGTGGAGGTGTTGAAAAACAAGTTTTAATGACTCCAACCTAAGTGTATGTAAACTTCTGACTTCAACTGTACCTTTCTTACTTACAGTCCACAGGTACAAAAGTGTACCACCACAGTGACAACGCCATATGTAACTAGTAAGTAAAAAATAACTACCTTTACAACAGACCACTTAACCTTTTCACAAATACCATCAAACGGGTGTGATCATTCTACAGTGGTCCCTGCAGCATACGCTCAAACCAGTGTGATTAGAATGCTTATTTAGAACGTCCATTTTCGATTGACGCAACAGTCAGCTAGTCACACTATTTTTCCCAGAAACATTTTGCACAAACACAGTCCTTACAAAGTTGTGGCCTGAATGTGACCAATTTATTTTTGGATGCGATGATCAGACATTCACAGAAGTAATGACTGCATACACAATTATCCAAACCGGAAAATGTAGGCTACCTTAGTCCTAGCGCTAACTGAGGAAAGATTGATGTAACACAAGCGGTCATATTTAGATAACGCTCGACCGTCAGAAACCACAATGTGAATTAGCTAATAGCAATTACTATTTATATTTCATCACATCACGGGTGAACTCACCATCGATCGAAATAATTGAGTTAAAAACTTTCAAGAAATCGAAAGTAATGCAACGATAGGTTGTGCACACCGCCATGTTTTTTTTCGCGTCAACCAAAGATTAAAAGAGGAGACAAAATGACTTGTCTGTTTGCATTACGCATGTTGAAGTGGGTGTGTCGTCTACGATCATTCACTTCCCTTCATTCACTTCCAGAAGTTTACCCTTCACCTCATTATAACATCTTTGATCTGACAGATGTTTACATGACACCCAGAATGCGTTGAATAATGTCAACAAACATGGCGCCACACATAGCTGGCAAATAGCTTAGCATTAATTCATTATATTCAGCACAACCTTCAAAAAAGTATTTTACACACATCAAAGGTGTCCATTATAATCTATGCAATAATTGGAAGGGATTTTTTGTCATCATTACTTGAAAACATGTGAATAAAACTGTAAATACATTATGCTCCATACGTATTACTGTATGCTACAGTAGAAATGTCAACATGACATACATACAGTTCCTTGCAAACGTATTCATCCCCTTTCCCATTTTGTTTTATTATAACCTGTAATTGAAATAGATAGTCCAAATTGGTGAACTGAAATGAAAAAAAAAATAAAGTTTCAGAAAATTAAAAAATAATGTATTCACCCCCTTTGCTATGAAGCCCCTAAATAAGATCTGGTGCAACCAATTACCTTCAGAAGTTACATAATTAGTTAAATAAAGTCCAACTGTGTGCAATCTAAGTGTCACATGATCTCAGTAGAAATACATCTATTCTGAAAGGCCAAAGAGTCTGCAACACCACTAAGCAATGGGCACCCCCAAGCAAGCGGCACTATGAAGACCAAGGAGCTCTCCAAACAGGTCAGGGACAAAGTTGTGGAGAAGTACAGATCAGGGTTGGGTTATCAAAAAATATCAGAAACTTTGAACATCCCACAGAGCACCATTAAATTCATTATAAAAAATTGAAAGAATATGGCACGACAACAAACCTGCCAAGAGAGGGCCGCCCACCAAATCTCACGGACCAGGCAAGGAGGGCATTAATCAGAGAGGCAACAAAGAGACCAAAGATAACCCTGAAGGAGCTGCAAAGCTCCACAGCGGAGATTGGAGTATCTGTCCATAGGACCACTTTAAACCATACACTCCACAGCGCTGGGCTTTATGGAAGAGTGGCCATAAAAAAAGCCATTGCTTAAAGAAGAAGTTAAGCAAACTAGTGTGGTGTTTGCCAAAAGGGATGTGGGACACTCCCCAAACATATGGAAGAAGGTACTCTGGTCAGATGAGACTAAAATGTAGCTTTTTGACCATCAAGGAAAACGCTATGTCTGGCGCAAACCCAACACCTTTCATCACCCCGAGAACACCACCCCATAGTGAAGCAAGGTGGTGGCAGCAGCATCATGCTGTGGGGATGTTTTTCATTGGCAGGAACTGGGAAACTAGTCAGAATTGAAGGAATAATGGATGGAGCTGAATTACAGGGAAATTCTCGAGGGGAACCTGTTTCAGTCTTCCAGAGATTTGAGACTGGGAGGGAGTCAACAGACGTGGCGGGCCTGGCACAGCTCCTGGTATATGTCCCTTACGTTTATGGGGGGTCAATTAAGGAAGAGATCCTCTTCTGCTAACCACTGGAAACCAGGACAGGATCGTTTTTAAGTACTGGACAGCTTTGTGACATCAAATGGACTTTGGTGGTCAAGATGTGTTGGTATCTGTACTGATGGCGCAAAAGCCATGACAGGGAGACATAGTGGAGTGATAATGCACGTGCAAGCAGTTTCTCCCGATGCCACTTGGGTGAACTGCAACATCCATCAAGAGGCTCTTGCTGCCAAAGGAATGCCTGACAGCTTGAAAGATGTTTTGGACACAACAGTGAAAATGGTTAACTTTGTTAAAGCAAGGCCACTGAACTCTCATTTATTTCCTGCACTATGCAATGATATGGGCAGCGACCAAAATTATTGATTATTATTATTATATCAGTATTTCTGCCCTGGTCGTATAAAAGCTCTTTGTCACTTCCTACGAGCCAGGTTGTGACAAACTTACACTCATTCTTATGTTTAATAAATGTATCGTATAGTGGGTGTCTGGCAGGCAAAAAACAACATTTGAGAGTGTGCTGACACTTGTGGTAGAGGTGGTACGCAGCTGGAGGTTGAATGTTTGAAGTAGTACGGGACAATAAAAATTTGGGAACCACTGCTGTAGTGAATCTGTTATTCAATGCGTTTGTATGGGCTAATAGCAGTAAGGCCACAAATAATTTTGGGGATACTTCAAGGGGTCTTAAAAATCAAAATCATATAGCTAAATGATACTTGGTATGATCTTCTTAAAACAATTCCACATACAGTAGCTTACTATAACCCCCCCGGCTTAGACTGTTATGCATTAAACAAACTTGCATGTCGTAGTCATGGATGCATTAATTGTGGAACTGTATTGTTACTAGCTTGGATTCTGTATCAGAAAGGGTATGTTCTAAATCTATTAAATGGGGCTGAATCTTTGCAATTTATTATTTTGGTTCTTGTCTTGATGATGTCTGGTCTAGTCGTTGGTCTACTTTAGCCTTGCAGGGTGGAGGAAGGACAACCTCAGAGCGAGCAGACACACCTGGAAACCAGTAACCCGGAGTTGAGTTCAATGGAGGCACTCCCCTGTGGTCCGCTCACTTCAGTTTTAGGTTGGTTTATATAAAGGGGTTTCTTCTGCCGACCCCTGGTTGTGGTGGTGTTCTGTGTCTGGTCTGGTCTCTCCTTCTGTTGAACTGCTATGAGTGATTGGTGGTCAGCTGGTCCTGGTCTGGATGGTGGTGGTCTGAGGAGGGTAGATAGCAAAAAAATAAACATAGGAGCAAGGCTGCAGGCCTGGGGGTAGAGGGATTATGAAGGCTTGCCACGGCAGTGCTTTTACTCGGCTCAAGGCCTGCAGTCGATCATCTTCTCCCCAGGAAGCTGGTTAGATGCTGGTGCTGGACACTGTGGGGGTCCTGGGTGGTCTGTGGACTTGCGAGTCAGGTCAGGCCTCCGTCATGCCACAGTTACCTTTTCTTCTTCCTCTCTCCTTCAGGTGTCGGTGTGGTCAGTGGACTAGGGGAACAGCACCAGCTGCGGTCAAGCCACTGTTACTTGCGCTGTCCCCTAGTATGTCAAAAAGAAAAAGAGAGAGAAAGAAGGTAAAGAGAGGGACACAATACCAGAAAATCTCCCCCATACAGGCTTGTGCATAATTAAGAGAAAACCAGAGTTGTATGGGAATTTATTCACCCACAACCTACATTCAGAATGACTGCCAAGGAGACTACTTAAGTCATTTAAAATGCAGCAACCATTTCAGTAACTGGTGCAATTTTTTTTGTTGAAAAGGGAATATTATTTATCTTTGTGTAGCATAAGATTAATCAATCAATGTACATGCAAAAATACCAAAATTCTACCTGCTGTCGAGCATGCTGTGAAATATGATAATGATTATGGAAGACATTTTCCTGTTGAGGGTACCACCCCAGTGACAAAGCTGTTAGTTTATTTTTGGTGGCAAAAATTCATAATTGTACATTATGGTGGGTATTGAGGGTACACAAAATATATTCTCCCCGTGAAACAGAAATGTACCGCCACACCGTACCCCTTTCTTAGACAGTGAGCGTATGATGATAATAACTTTCCATTCATAATATTGGGTACATAAATGTATCATTATACTCTATATTCACACTGAACTGAACAGTTCCTGAACAGATGTGAAGTCATTATGCGTAGCACTGAAGGTATATTATATGTAATTTGATCTTTTTGTACCCCAGGGAACAATACAGTATCCTAACCGTACCCTTATTTCAAAGAGTGTATGCTAAAATACACTGAATACACTTTTCTAATGAAAGCTTGTAATTTGTTAAATTCTTTCCAGTAAACCTAGGGCTTGCTTTTCAACAAATCTATGCCCTGATCCATATTCAAAAGCACATTGTATTGATTTGGGTTGTTGCAGTTAATAATGAATGCTAAATTGCATAGAGATAATACATTCTATGGATCACAGGGAAGCAAATCATGTCAGATGCCCATGCAAAGTCATTTTAAAGCAAATTGCATCCCAAATGGCACCCTATTGCCCATATAGAGCACTACCTTTGCCCATAGTTCACAATGTAGGGAATAGGGTACCGTTTGGGACTCAAACCATTAGTGTTTTATGTATTCAAAATCAATATATTTTATTTATTCCAAAGCCAGACAGGGTTAGATTAGCATTTCCAAGCTTTTTATTTAATTTTATCAGTTATATGTATGGACTGTTTCAAACTCTAATGAATTACGTAATGTATTTTTTGTACAGTTTCTTTAATATTTTCTCATTAATTACATTCAGTACCAGTCAAAAGTTGACACATCTACTAATTCCATGTTTTTCTTTATTTTTACTATTTTCTATATTGTAGAATAATATTGAAGACATCAAAAATATGAAATTACACATTTGAAATCATGTAGTAATCAAAATATATTTTAGATTCTTCAAAGTAGCCACCCTTTGCCTTGATGACAGTCTTGCACACTATTGGCATTTTCTCAACCAGCTTCATGAGGTAGTCGACTGGAATGCATTTCAATTAGCAAGTGCTCCTTGTTTAAAGTTTATTTGTGGAATTTCTTTCCTTCTTAATGCGTTTGAGTCAATAAGTTGTGTGACAATGTCACGCCCTGACCATAGAGAGCCTTTGGATTCTCGAAAGTGGTTTAGGTCAGGGTGTGACTAGGGGGTGATCTAGTATGTCTATTTCTATGTTGGTGCTAATATGGTTCCCAATTAGAGGCAGCTGTTTATCATTGTCTCTAATTGGGGATCATATTTAAGTAGCTATTTTTGTGGAATATTGTTTTTGTTTAGTTGCCTGTGTGCACGTCATGACTTCATGCTTCATTGTTTCTTTATTGTTTCACAGAGATTAAAAATATGTGGTAGAATATTCACGCTGCGCCTTGGTCCGCTCATTACGACGAACGTGACAAACAAGGAAGAAGAGAGCCCTATTTGGGAAAAGAACAAGTCCATATTACGGCAAGAACAGCTCAAATAAGCAAAGAGAAGTCCATTACATGAAGGTCAGTCAATCTGGAAAATTTCAAGAACTTTGAAAGTTTCTTCAAGTGCAGTCGCAAAAACCATCAAGCGCTATGATGAAAATCGCTCTCACGAGGACCGCCTCAGGAAAGGAAGACCCAGAGTTACAGCTGCTGCAGAGGATACGTTCAATACAGTTACCAGCCTCAGAAATCAGCAATTAACTGCACCTCAGATTGCACCTCAGAGTTCAAAAAACAGACACATCTCAACATTAACTGTTCAGAGGAGACTGCGTGAATCAGGCCTTCATGGTTGAATTGCTGCAAAGAAACCACTACTAAAGGACACCAGTAAGAAGAAGAGACTTGCTTGGGCCAAGAAAAAAGAGCAGTAGACAATAGACCAGTGGAAATCTGTCCTTTGGTCTGATGAGTCCAAATTTGAGATTTTTTGTTCTAACCGCCATGTCTTTGTGAGACACAGAGTAGGGGTACAGATGAAGAACAGAGGAGGTGTGATGGTGTGAGGGTGCTTTTTCTGGTGAAAGTCAGTGATTTATTTAAAATTCAAGACACACTTAATCAGCATGGCTACCACAGCATTCTGCAGTGATAAGCCATCCCACCTGTGTTGCACTTAGTGGGACTATCATTTGTTTTTCAACAGGACAATGACCCCAAACACACCTCCAGGCTGTGTAAGGCCTATTTCATTAAGGAGAGTGATGGAGTGCTGCATCAGATGACTTGGCCTCTACCAGTTACCCGACCTCAACCCGTTTGAGATGGTTTGGGTAAGTTGGACCGCAAAGTGAAGGAGAAGCAGCCACAAGTGTTCAGCATATGTGGGAACTCCTTCAAGACTGTTGGAAAAGCATTCCAGGTAACTATCTCATGAAGCTGGTTGAGAGAATGCAAAGCTGTCATCAAGGCAAAGGGTGCTTTTGAAGAATCTAAAATGTTTTGATTTGTTTAACACTTTTTTGGTTACTGGTTTTGATTCCATATGTGTTATTTCATAGTTTTGATGTATTCACTATTATTCTACAATGTTTCTGGTAAAAAAAGAATGAGAAACAAAATAGGAGTTTACTTAAATATCATATTAGCGAGTGACAGTCTGACATTAAACCAAGCTGTTTGAATATTCTTGAAAAAATTGACAGGGAGGAGGGGGAAGGTAGGCAGGTAGCCTAGTGGTTAGAGCATTGTGCCAGTAACCGAAAGGTTGCTGGATTGAATCCCCAAGCTGACAAGGTAAAAATCTGCAGTTCTGCACCTGAGCAAAGCAGGTAGGCTGTTGTTCCCTGGTAGGCTGTTGCTGTAAATTAGAATTTTTTCTTAACTGACTTGCAGAGTTAAATAAAAGTTAAAAAATTAAAAAAACATATCTAACAACTATTTCCAATAACTAGTTGTCAAAACGTTTTGTAACGCTTAAATATGCACACAAATTTTACAACAAACATGCATGAACCCTTGCCACCAATATGCTGTAGTTTATAGAAATTGTAGTCTGGATAGGGTCAGTGACACACAAGAGATGTTTCCATTCAGCCAAGCAATACCCAAAGTGCTATTGTATGTTCTCCACAAAATATTCTGTGGGGCTTGTTTTTGTATGCAGGATTGAGCACCATACAGCTCTGCTCACCCAGGAGTGCTTTGGTAAATGCCTTGACCTTAAAGTTAATAATGCATTCAAATGTCTGTGTCTAAAGAAAATAATAAGTTTGAATCCAACATTATTCCTGCTTGGTTCTTTCTAACGAGACTATGCAACATCCCACTCTGTGCCGCACAACATCACTCCAGGCCTTTCTCTCTGTCCTGCCATTTAAGTTCGCCAAAAGACTCCAAGTCGGAACCATGTTTCCATACTTGGGCCACTTCCAAAATAGCACCCTATACACGGAATAATTTGCCATTTTGGACGAAACCTTTGAGAAATGAATGAGGATTCATAAATAAACTCTTGAAAACACACTCATCACGCAACTCTCCCTGTCGGGATTCTAAACTGTCAATTATCTCACCAGAGCGAACATGCTCTGCATACTGTTGTCAAGCAGTGGACCAAACCAATTCATTATTTGATCTCTGATATTCCATTGTGAGTGAAAAAGTTCAATAGTACGTCACTGGTGTGCCTTGAACATAGTCCTGCTTGGGACATAATCTGCATGCAAGTTAACTCCCCGTTCATCATTCTATTATTTCCTGATAGCGTTCATAATATTTGAGACTCTACAAGGCGGTTTCTTTATTGCATTTCTCTAAGAGATTCTCAATTGAATTTGTTGTAGTCCAGGACAAGGCTAAATCAGTGTCAGGGAAACCAACCCTTTCAAGGTTGAGGTAATAGTCTATTACAGGATATTCTCCTATATCTGTTTCCTGCAAAAGTCTAATTGACAAAAAAATACCCACTTCAATGATCAACCACCTGCTTTATCCAATAATACAGACAGACCAGAACAGACTGTATATTGTACATCACTGTTGTATTCAGATACCCCCTGAGTATTATGTTTGCCAGACCCTTTCCTGCCCTGTTCCACTCCCTGTGTCTGTTCAAGGAACCTGCAAGCCTGAAGGCCTTGAAGTCAACTCAGCCTGTGAATTGCATCCCATTTTGCACCCTATTCCCTATGTAGTGCACTACTTTTGACTAAGACCCATTGATAAATACTTCACTGTCATGCTCCGAGTACATGTCCTTCGTCATTAGGGCTGCCTCTTGAACCTCCCGCAGGATTGGCTAACATGAGGGGATCTGTCTTCATTGGGTACAGTCCAGCACACTGTATGCTTCTGCTCCAGTTTGAAGTCTCTTAGGAGAGGCTGCCGTGGATGGATGTGAAATACACTGATGAGAGTCTGGTCCAACATGTCAGAAAGTTAGACCTGAAAATATTCTTCCCACTTTAGCTCCATCACTCAAAAGATGGAATGTATCAATGAATGAATGTTGTATTCAATTGAAAGCCAATCTTGGTTTTCAAGTTATGTTTTTGCCCCTTATTGAAGTTATTAATACGTTATTGACAGATTGAGCTCAACCTCTATCTTATACTTGTTGAGGTTGCATCAAATTACAGGCTACAAGGTCAGCAAATTGCTATTTTTCTTCAGATATAATTCAACTTTCATTTCAACATTATAGATGAGCAAAAACCATATATCCACCACCATACAACTTTGATCAGAAGAAGAACAGGTTTTGGACGATCAGAGATGGAAGGAGATTAAATTGTGTTCAGAGGTATTATACTTCTCAGAATTGGTTAAAAATGAAAAAGTTGAGCTTTAACAGTGGAGTTCGAGCTTTGTATGGCCAAAACAAATCGATAGACGGAGCAGATGAATCAAATCCCGGCTCATCAGATGAATCCTGTGGGATCACCGTACTCTCCCCAACAATGCCCACCCATTACTGCTCAATCCCTCCCTGATCCCAAAATAAAGCCGGTACATCCCATATGACCCAACCGAGCTCCACACCAACCATCACTACAGTTGTCAACAACAGGGCTGTTTCAATACTGAATAAAAATGTAACAATTATTTATTTTTTAATGATTTACAGTTCATATAAGGAAATCAGTCAGTTGAAATAAATTTGTTAGGTCTTAATCTATGGATTTTACATGACTGGAAATAAACATATATATAGTATACATCGGTAACATTGGGGCGTGGATCAGAAAAACAGTCAGTATCTGGTGTGACCTGGGGCCGTACATTATTATGCTGAAACATGAGGTGATGGCAGAGGATGAATGGCACGACAATGGACCTAATGACCTAATGATGGGTATGGTGTTCTCGGGGTGATGAAAGGTGTTGGGTTTGCGCAAGACATAGCATTTTCCTTGATGGCCAAAAAGCTCAATTTTAGTCTCATCTGACCAGAGTAACTTCTTCCATATGTTTGGGGAGTCTCCCACATGCCTTTTGGTGAACACCAAATGTCACTGCTTATTTTTTTTCATTAAGTAATGGCTTTTTTTCTGGCCACTCTTTCGTAAAGCCCAGCTCTGTAGAGTGTACGACTTAATGTGGTCCTATGGACAGATACTCCAATCTCCGCTGTGGAGCTTTGCAGCTCCTTCAGGGTTATTTTTGGTCTCTTTGTTGCCTCTCTGATTAATGCCCTCCTTGCTTGGCAGATTTGTTGTGGTGCCATGTTCTTTCCATTTTTTAATAATGAATTTAATTTTGCTCCATGAGATTTTCAACGTTTTGGATATTATTTTATAACCCAACACTGATCTGTACTTCTCCACAACTTTGTCCCTGACCTGTTTGGAGAGCTCCTTGTCTTCATATTGCCCCTTGCTTAGTGGTGTTGCAGACTTTGAGGCCTTTCAGAACAGGTGTATATATACTGAGATCATGTGACACTTAGATTGCACACAGGTGGACTTTATTTAACTAATTATGTGACTTCTGAGGGTAATTGGTTGCACCACATCTTAAGGTGCTTCATAGCAAAGGGGGTGAATGCATATGACCACACCACTTTCCCTATTTAATTTTTTTAATTTTTTAAGGTGAATACTTTCACAAGCCACTACCACAAGTACATTCCTAAAGACAATATTGTACTTTTTACTCTATACCTTTACCTGACAACCCAAAGTACTTGTTATAGTAAAATTGTGAAATTCACACACTTAACAAGAGAACACGTGGTCATCCCTACTACATATGGTCTGGCGGACTCACTAAACAAAATGGATTTTTTTTAAAAATATTGTCTGAGTGTTGGAGTGCGCCCCTGGCTATCCGTGCATTTTAAAAACAAGAATATGGTGCAGTCTGCTTTGCTTAATATAAGGATTTTGAAATGATTTATACTTTTACTTCTACTTTTGATACTTACATATATTTAACACCAAATACGTTTAGACTTTTACTCAAGTGGTATTTTAAACTTTTACTCAAGTATGAAAATTGGGTACTTTTTCCACACCTGCGTATCTTCATATGTAACTCATGCCTGTCACAGTTGATGGCCCTTGATAATGTCCCGATATTCAATATCTGTGGAATAATCCGATTTCCGAAACACACAAATCTTTCACCTGAGCCGCCATCACCATTCTGTACAGACCATTCTGTCTGGTCCATTTTCCCTCCAGTGCGCCAGCAGCATGAGAGAATTTTGGACGTGATCTCACTCCACATGCAGTCTCAGGACTCATGCTGCACTCCTGCCGCTCGTACATAAGTTGCTGGCTTAAACGCAGGTCTCATTAGAAATGGTGCAGGACAGGGATTTAGTGAACATTGTTTTTGCCATTTTATTATTTTGGAAAAGTTGTATTATCACATTTCCTTTAAAACAGCTCATATATATTTTTGTACGTCATTTTTTGCACAGAAACGGCATAAAAGCATAAAAACAGCATTTGGATATTACATATAAATTTGCTAAAAAGTACATGTTGTTAAAACCAATAAAAACAACCAGAAATAAAAGTACTTTCTATGTAAAACATCAAATTCTGTAAAAGCCATTTAAAATGTGAACAAATGATTTAACAAAAGTAAAACATTTTAAGACATGGAAAACATGTTAAAAAGTCACTTTGTTAAAAAGCTGTCTTCGGTCCTTTGTACAGGAGCGGGGTGAGTCCTTATCAAACTCGCCTCCTCCTGCTCTTCTGAATCAATCACCGTCCTGTCCTTCGGGGCCCAGAGGAGATCCCTCCCCTAGGCGCATCGCCCTATGCACCGCAGCGCTGTCAGACCGTGGCCGCTGGGACCTTGGGTGTTGTGGGGACCCTTCGCCTGGGGCCGAGGCCCCATTTCTTCTGTACTACCCCAGGGCTGGGGGGTGCTGTCTACTCGTTTCGCAACTAGCAGGTTGCGGGAGGACCACAGTGCATCCTTCAGACACGTGAGGGTGGGCCAGAGCTTGGTGAAGGCCTTCGGTGGAATAGACCTTTGGCCCACTCCATACAGCACAAGCTGGGGCATTAGGTCTTCCCCTGCTGGCAGACACGGGGAGATCAAGGGGCCAGCTTCCTTCCACAGGACCCTGGCGGCTCTGCACTCCCAGAGCAAGTGCCTCACCAACTCCTCTTGGCCACAGCCTGGTCAGGGGCACGCGGATATCCTCGCCATGCCCCGGGAGTGCATAACGGCCCTGACAAGGAGGATCTCGTAGGCAACCATCCAGGACAGGTCCCGGTTCCGAGTCAGGAGAGCAGGATGGGCCACGTCAAGCCAAACCGTTATGAGCTCGCCTACAGCAAGCCTGCGCACTGGACACACTGCTTCCCGCTCCTGCAAAAGAGAGCGGTGTTTAGTTAAAACAGTGACTGCTTCTTTTTCCAGTTTAAAATGTCTTAACTTCTGGAGCTGGGCGTAGTGTGTGGGGAGCAGGAAAGAGACTGGGGCTCGCAGGTCGACTGGGATCAGCCTCAGGGTTCTGAGGTAAGATCCCAGCCAGAACCGTGCGAGGGCCTGTGTCTTGTTGTTGACCGGGGAGGTGGCAAGAGTGAGACTTAACGCTGTGTAGCGGCTGCACAGAAACAATCAGAGGTCTGGCAAGCCTTTCCCCCCTTTGGACCTGGGCCTCTTGACCACCTCCCTCCTCAGCCTCTCCCACTTGCTTCCCCACAGGAAGTAAAACACCATCCATTCCAGAGCTAAAAGAGTTCTTCATGGGGGGATAAAACAGAACTGATTCATAAAAGCACAGGTAAAATCACAGCTTTAATGATTAAAACCTTGCCCTCAAAAGTCAGCTGTCGAAGTCCCCAAAAACCCAGTCTCTGTCGTACTGTCCCCAGGATCCCATGCCAATTACCACTCCCTTCTCCCTCTCGGTCAAACTTTACTCCCAGTACCCTTATGTCAGTCATTTTAACAGTTAGTGGTAGTCTGGTCAAGTCTGGGTCAGTCCATGGTCTGAAAAATTGGACCTCTGTCTTTTCTCTGTTCAGTCTCACTCCAAAGGCTCGTCCATACCAGTCTGTCCTGTCCAGGGTCCTGTCGACAGATAAAAGGTCAGTACATAAAATGTTGACATTGTCCATGTAAAAGACGCACTTGGCGGTCATCCCCCCACTCCCTGGAATACCCACCCCACTGATACATTGGTCCCTTCTCAAGACCTGTGCCAGTGGTTCAATACAGGCCACGAACAGAAGAGGAGATAAACGACAGCCCTTACGGATGCCGCAGTGTACTCCCACTGCTTTTGACAAATGCCCATTTACAATGATTTTGCTGGTGATATCCCCATACAGCAGTCCCGCCCAAGCTAAGAACCTGTCCGGGAAGCCCATTTTTTACAGTACCTTGAAGAGGTACTGGTACGAGACCTGATCAAAATCTTTTATAAATATCTAAATTTAGGACTACAAGCCGCATGTTTCTGTCTGTCACATAACAGATGGCATCTCTGATCAGTACCAGGCTGTCAGTGATCTTCCTTCTGGGAATGGCACAGGTTTGGTCCGGGTGGATCACCTGCCCTAAAACAGAAGACATTCTGAGTGTTAAAACCTTGGTAAAAAGTTTACAATCAAAATTTTGAAGGGTAATTGGTCTCCAGTTCTTCAGGTCAGTCCTGTCATTTTTTATTGTAAAAGAGTCACGACCCCTACTCTAAAACTGTCAGGTAGTCTGTCAAGGTGTTCAAAGTCAGTAAAAACAGTCAGAAGTTCGTCGGCTAAAAACATCCCAAAATGTCAGATAAAATTCCAAGGGGAGGCCATCCTTCCCCGGTGACTTACCCCTCTTTAAAATGTTTCCGGCCTTGGTCGATTTCTGTTGGGTAAGGTCCTGTCGATGTATGTTACAACGTCGACCATGGTTTCCTCACACACATCCTTTACTCCAAACAGTTCCCCATAAAAATCCTTGGCTACTTCCTTTATTCCTTCTGTATATGTTTTTGAAACCCCATCTTTGTTTTTTAAACCTGTCATTATTTTACCATTACTAACTATTTTCTTAAAAAAGTACCTTGTGCACTTCTCCCCTTCTTCTAATTCTCTTTCCCTTCTTAAAATAATACCCTTACTTTTCTGTTCTGCTAAAAATGCCATTTCCTTTTTTACTTCTTTAGTTTCATGGTTAAAATAAAAGCCCTGTTGACCTAGATTAAAATACCTTTCCAGTCGCCTCTGCAGTCCCACCATGAGTCTATCTTTTTCTTTACTTTTCTTCTTTCCTATCTCTCTAAAGAAGGTCCTCGTCCTAACCTTCACAATTTCTCACCACTTTGCTCGTGTGTCAAAGAAGTCTTGTAGCGTCTGCCACTGGCTGAACTGCTCCCTGTACTGACTAACTACTCTATCATCTTCTAAAAGGGAGCAGTTCAGTTTCCAGGGCCCTCTTCCCACAGTCACACCCAAAGTTAGTGAAAGGGTGCATGTCAGCATTACGTGATCTGAGAAGAAAGCAGGGGTTGTTCTAGCATCAGTTGGGGGACAGTCACGGGTAAACAGATTGTCAATGCGAGAGGCTCTGGTGCCGTCACCACTGGTCCAGGTGAAGCCCTCCTATCTTGGATGCAGGGTTTTAAAACAGTCAGTCAGTTTAAAATCCCTGCACAACCCTTGCAATAAAACACTTGACCTATCTACCTTAACTTCTATGGGCTAGGTTTGCGTCCCACCCTAGTCAGCAGCCAGTGGAATCGCGTGGCGCGAAATACAAATACCTCAAAAATGCTATAACTTCAATTTCTCAAACATATGACTATTTTACACCATTTTAAAGACAAGACTCTCGTTAATCTAACCACATTGTCCGATTTCAAAAAGGCTTTACAGCTAAAGCAAAACATTAGATTATGTCAGGAGAGTACCCTGCCAAAAATAATCACACAGCCATTTTCAAAGCAAGCATATATGACACAAAAACCAAAACCACAGCTAAACACAGCACTAACCTTTGATGATCTTCATCAGATGACACTCCTAGGACATTATGTTATACAATACATGCATGTTTTGTTCAATCAAGTTCATATTTATATCAAAAACCAGCTTTTACATTAGCATGTGATGTTCAGAACTAGCATACCCACCGAAAACTTCCGGTGAATTTACTAAATTACTCACGATAAACGTTGACAAAATACATAACAATTATTTTAAGAATTATAGATACAGAACTCCTTTATGCAAACGCTATGTCAGATTTTAAAATAGCTTTTCGGCGAAAGCACATTTTGCAATATTCTGAGTACATAGCTCGGCCATCACGGCTAGCTATTTTGACACCCACCAAGTTTGGGGCTCACTAAACTCAGAATTACTATTACAAAAATTGTATTACATTTGCTGTTCTTCATCAGAATGCACTCCCAGGACTTCTACTTCAACAACAAATGTTGTTTTGGTTCCAAATAATCCATAGTTATATCCAAATACCTCTGTTTTGTTTGTGCGTTCAGGTCACTATCCGAAGGGTAACGCGCGAGCGCATTTCGTGACAAAAAAATTACAAATATTCCATTACCGTACTTAGAAGCATATCAAACACTGTTTACAATTTTTCTCGTGAAATAGCGATAATATTCCAACCGGGCAACGTTGTATTCATTCAAAGGCTGAAAGAAAAAAAATGGAGAAGTCTCGTGAACGCGCATCTCAGTCTCACTGTCCCCAGGCTAACCAATTACAAACTCTGCTGTTGTACTTTGCCCAGAGACAGCAGACAGCAGACACCCCATTCCACTTTCTGGCGGCTTTAGAGAGCCAATGGAAGCCTTAGAAAGTGTCACGTTACAGCACAGATGCTGTATTTTCGATAGAGATGCAACAGAAGGACAAATTGTCAGACAGGGCGCTTCCTGTATGGAATCTTCTCAGGTTTTGGCCTGCCATATGAGTTCTGTTATACTCACAGACACCATTCAAACAGTTTTAGAAACTTTAGAGTGTTTTCTATCCAAATCAAACAATATGCATATTCTAGTTACTGGGCAAGAGTAGTAACCAGTTTAAATCGGGTACGTTTTTTATCCGGCCGTGAAAATACTGCCCCCTAGCCCCTACAGGTTAAAATCCTCTCCCGTCCCTCTCCTGTCTGCTCTACTTAAAACACAATTGAAATCCCCGCCCACCACTAGAGGATCCCTCCCTAGCATGTGGGACTGCAGGTCTTCTAAAAGTGCTCCTATTTCTGTTTTTATGCTCCTAACTTTTATAGTGATGATTTTAAAAGCCATAAAAGGGGTGTGTAAAAACAGTGATAAAAGAAGAGAAGGCATTTTAAAAACGATTAAAATGGGTTACTTTTCAGGTTCTCTCTCTCTCTCTCTCTCTCTCTCTCTCTCTCTCTCTCTCGGGTAAGGGGGGTTGGCAGGGAGAGGAGGTTAAAACGAGACTTAAAAAGGAGATTTGGTTGGGGGAGATGGAGGGGAAGGTTCTAGGTTCTTCCTCCCCCTGGGAGCTCTTCCATTCGACTTTGCCCTTTTTCTCCTCACCCTGTTCAGGGTCGGAGAGCTCCTCAGCATTTCTTTTTTGTGGGGGGAGGTGTTCCTCCAGTCTCCCCCCCTTCTCCCGTATCTCCTGACATCGTCTCCATGGTGCTATCTGTTCCCGTGCTGTCTGACCCACTTGGGGAGCTCTCACTCAAAACCTCTCCGGAGCCGTCTTTCTCGGCCCTTTCTACTGGGGTCACAATCAGTCTGGGGCAGGGGGATTGGGGTGGGGAGGCATTTGTCCTCTCTTCCCACTTCTCCCACCACCGCACCTTCCACGCCCTCCACTACCACCGGCTCCACAACCGCCTCCTCCACCACCTCGGCAACTGCCGTTCCTTCCACCTGGCGCTTGGAAGCCCGGTCCGCGACCGCCATCTCCCTCCTGCCAGCCCTGACCTTATTGGCCCAGGAGGAGGGGCAGCCGCGGATGAGGTGGGACCGCTCGCCACAGAGGTTGCACGACCTTCCGTTCGTGCAGTCCTCATAGCGGTGGCCCACCTCCCGGCACTTCATGCAGACCACCTTTTCACAGGCGCATGTTAGGTGGCCATGTTCACCACACTTACGGCACAGCTTGGGCTGGTCCTGGTAGTGAACATGGTCCCTGTTCTCTCCGAGGACTATGGTGGATGGGATGGCTTTCAACCCGCCATAGCCCCAGGGTCCTCCCTCTGCTGGACAGGGACCCTCCAGGCCTGTCCAGATCCCATCGGGATCCTTCACCTGAACCAGGGGCCCCTTCACGTTGCAGTACCTGCCTAGCCATACGGTTTCGTTGAACATACGGATAATAACAGTATTATTGCTATTATCTGTCAGCTTGGTCACATCGAACATCGCTGTCAGGGACCCCTGGGTGTTCAGGGCATTCTGGAGTTTCCCCCAGAACTCCCCCAGGAAGCTGGCACTGGCAAAACATACACTTACGTTGGAGTCAATAAAACTCATTTTTCAACCACTCTACAAATTTCTTGTTAACAAACTTTAGTTTTGGCAAGTCGGTTAGGACATCTACTGTGTGCAAAACACAAGTAAATTTCCTACAATTGTTTACAGACAGATTATTTCACTTAATCACAATTACAGTGGGTCAGAAGTTTCATACACTAAGTTGACTGTGCCTTTAAACAGCTTGGAAAATTCCAGAAAAAGATGGCATGGCTTTGGAAGCGTCTGATAGGCTAATTTACATAATTTCAGTCAATTGGAGCTGTACGTGTGGATGTATTTCAAGGCCTACCTTCAAACTCAGTGCCTCTGCTTGACTTCATGGGAAAATCAAAAGAAATCAGCCAAGACCTCAGAAAATAAATTGTAAACCTCCACAAGTCTGGTTCATCCTTGGGAGCAATTTCCAAATGCCTGAATTTCCAAATGCACGTTCATCTGTACAAACAATAGTACGTAAGTATAAACACTTGGGGCCACGCAGCCGTCATACCGCACAGGAATGAGACGCGTACTCTCTCCTACAGATTGATGTACTTTGGTGCAAATCAATACCAGAACAACAGCAAAGGACCTTGTGAAGATGCTGGAGGTAACAGGAACAAAAGTATCTATATACACAGTAAAACGAGTCCTATATCGACATAACCTGAAATGCTGCTCAGCAAGGAGGAAGCCACTGCTCGAAACCGCCATAAAAAAGCCAGACTACGGTTTGCAACTGCACATGTGGACAAAGATTGTACTTTTTGGAGAAATGTCCTCTGGTCTGATGAAACAAAAATAGAACTGTTTGGTCATATAGACCATCATTATGTTTGTTGGGAAAAGGGGGAGGCTTGCAAGCCGAAGAACACCATCCTAACCATGAAGCACGGGGGTGGCAGCAAAATTATGTGGATATATTGAAGCAACATCTCAAGACATCAGTCGGGAAGTTAAAGCTTGGTCACAAATGGGTTTTCCAATTGGACAATGACCCCAAGCGTACTTCCAATGTGGTGGCAAAATGGCTTAAGGACAACAAAGTTAATGTATTGGAGTGGCCATCAGAAAGCCCTGACCTCAATGCTATAGAAAATTTGTGGGCAGAACTGAAAAAGTGTGTGCGAGCAAGGAGGCCTACAAACCGGACTCAGTAACACCAGCTCTGTCAGGAGGAATGGGCCAAAATTCACCCAACTTATTCTGGGAAGCCTGTGGAAGGCTACCAAAAACATTTTAGAATTTAACAGCAATGCTACCAAATACTAATTGAGTGTATGTAAACTTCTGACCCACTGGGAATGTGATGAAATAAGTAAAAGCTGAAATAAATCATTCTTTCTACTATTATTCTGACATTTCACAGTCTTAAAATATAGTGGGGATCCTAATTGACTTAAGACAGGGAATTTTTAATAGGATTAAATGTCAGGAATTGTGAAAAACTGAGTTTAAATGTATTTGGTAAAGTGTATGTAAACTTCTAACTTCAACTGTACATGGATGTTTCTATTGTGTTATTGACTATACATGTGTCTATTCCATGTGTAACTCTGTGTTGTTGTTTTTGTCGCACTGCTTTGCTTTATCATGGCCAGGTCACAGTTGTAAATGATAACTTGTTCTCAGCTGTCCTACATGGTTAAATAAATGTGAAATATATATATATATATATATATATATATATATATATATATATATATTTTTTTTTTTTTTTTTTTAAAGGTGATTGTTTTGTCTGTACAGATTAAGATAGCCCAAGGGGTCAACAGTATATCTGCATTTTGTCATATTTCACACTATAATGTGCTCCTTCCTGCAAGTTTTCATACAGCTAACTTCCTGCAGATGGAGCTAAATACCCAGTCTTATGAGTCACACAAAGACACGTTTCTATCAGGTTAGAAAAAACACTAGTATATAACAATAGACAATTCTTTAAGCAGTAAAACACGGGATAGCATGACTAATTTTGTAATATTCCACGACACTATGAAGCAAGGGGAAGGAGTCAACGGCATTAATGGACTAGGGAATAAGGGACAGTTAGGGGCAGGGAGGAGCAATCAGAGTAAGTAATAGACTGGGGAGAAGGGGGTGGTATGGTGAGGGGTCTACGAGGGGGAGACAGTTTCTTGGAGGGGATAGTGGGTTTTGCAGGTCATGTTTGCTGGCGTTGGGGTTTGGGTTTTTGGGTGGTCTTCTGGTCTGGTCTCTTGTTGGTCTGTTGTTTGTCTGGTCTGTTACGTTGGGTAATTTTTGTCCAGTTTGAGTCATCGTCATCTCAGATCTGGAGTTGTGAGGCAAGGGGTTTTTCCGTTTGTATGGCCTCTCTTTGAAATTTTGGAATAACCAAATAAATTGACCTTGAACTTCTAATGACTCAGGTTTATATTTAATATGCACAACCCTGTGAGGTGGAGATTTTTCTGGGGTTGTGTCTCTTTCTCCTCTCTATCTACACTCTCTCTATCCTTTTTTTGGGACGGACCAAGAGGCAGCAACGGTAACAGTGGTACAAGCCTTTCTGCTACCGTTGATACCAGCCTTTCTGGTACAGTAGAAAAGGCCAGGAACGCCTGAAGGACTGAGGAGGACGGAAGGGTAACAGTGGCTTGACCACGGCCCGACCTGACTCCTCAGTCCACGGACCACCCCAGACGCCCCCAGCATTCAGAAGCAGCTGCCTGAGGAGGAGATCACAGACTGCAGTCCTTGAGGCGAGTAGAGTGCTGCCAAGGCGAGCCTCTCTCTACCCTTGGCCTGCAGCCCTCAGCGCTTCCTTTCTCAGGCAACCATCGACCAGACCTGAACCAGCAGATGCCAACCACCCAGAATAGACTAGACAGCATTACCACCAACCTTCGCCCAGAGGAATGACCAAAGACACCAACCTATTCCTGGAGCGAGCAGACCACGGGAGAGTGCCTCCATTGACCTACAGGTCACGGGATTCCATGTGTGTCTGCTCGTTCTGAGATTTGTCCTTTCTCCGCCTGCAGGACTGGAGATGACCCAGAAACCACCACCAATCAGCTAAACAAGATGACCAGGAGGAACACAGGAGCAATTCAACGCTACAACGCAGTAAGTCTGACGCTAATCACCAACGAGGAAACTACCGAGAGCAGCCACAACAATTGCCAGACCAGGAACTTTAACCCGCCTGGAATTCAACAGGGCAATTCACCATAGATGTGATTACTTTGTGCCGTCTGACCTGAACTGGATGGGGAAACCCCAGGGCCACAGGAATAATTTGGGGCCAGTTTCAAAACCCGGCAGTTACTAGAAGAGTTTTGGTCAAAATTCAGAAAGTGCAAAGATTCAGCCCCGTTTAACAAACTCAGAGCATACCCCCTTTCCGACACAGAGTCTAATGAAGTTACATTACAGTTTTCAGAATGAATGCATCCTGGACAAAGTCAATGTATGGACTGGGGCACAAAAATGTCTTGACCTGTTAAGACTGGAACCAACCGGAGTGGGTATAGTCCAACAACACCCCATCCCCATCACACTCGGAAACAACATACTACGGAATGCCAAACTGTGCAGGAACTGGAGTCTAGAAGGGGGAGACGGTATCTCAGAGGGGATAGGGGTTTTGTGAGATGTGTTTGCTGGCATTGGGGTTTAGGTTCTAGGTTTGGTCTTCTGGTCTGTTGTTTGTCAGTTTGGGTTGTCGTTTAAGACCTTGAGTTGTAAGGTGATGGGTTCTCCCGGTTGTATGGTCTCTCTTGAAACCGGCTCTCCTTTGACCAGCGGTTTGGAGGGGTGGAGGTGGCAAGGAAAGGATTTGTTAGGGGTGCAGAGGTGGAGGGGCCGATAAGGGTGGAGCCTGTTTCTGGGATATCTTGGGTGGTGACGGGGTGAGGAACATTTCTGGGACATGTTGAGTGGTGGTTTGGCTGGTGGCTGTGTCAAGGTCTGGGTATGGGTCTTCATTGCTGTTGTCTGCTGGAGGGGGTGGGTGGTTGGGATTTGGGTTATTGGGGATGGTGGTGTTGGCCCTTTCCCTGCCAGCATAGGAATTATCCAGGTTTTACAAAAGTGGATCCTTTTCCACACAGGTTGCAGGGTTGTGTGGATGTATAGTCCGCGATGGGATGGTCCCCTTTACAGATCCTGCAGATGATGGCTGTGCAAGCACTGCGGCCAGATTCATTTGGCCCTGGGGGTTTCACAAGGAAGTTCAGGTCAGACGGCGTAAGTCCAAATCTCTTTGAAGAACTGCCCTGCTGAATTCCAGATGGATCATGGTTTCTGGGCTGTTGTTGTTGTTGTTGCTGCTGCTGATGAAGTTGCTCCTGCGCCCCGGCAATTGACAGCTCCATTCTCGGCAACCTCCTTGATGGAACTTAGCGTCAGCCTCACAGCGTTGTAGTGGCACATCGCTCCTAGGTCCATCCCAATCATCTTGTTCAGATGGGGGTGAAAGGATTTGGAGAAGGAGGGTGTTTATTCTGGTCTGTTCTGTTCGTTGGTCTGCTCCGGCCCGACAAGGGGAAGAAGAACAAACCTCAGAGCGAGCAGACACACCTGGAAGCCCGTGACCCATAGGTCAATGGAGGCACTCCCCTGTAGTCTACTCGCTCCAGGCATAGGTTGGTGTCTTTGGTCCTTCCACTGCGCCTCTGCTGGTAATGCTGTCTGGTCTGCTCCAGGCTGGCGTTCTGCTGTTGCTAGTCTGGTCGGTTGTGGCCAAATGAGGGCAGATGGAAAAAAAGAAAGACAGGAGAGTAGGGCTGCTGGCCCAGTGTAAAGGGAGTAACGCTCGACCTCGGCAGGACACTACTCACCTAAAGCTAGTGATGTTACGTTTGATACCTGGATCTCCGAGGCATGTGTCCAAATTGCTAAGCAGTTTACTTCAAAGCACTGGGCTGATGCCTGTAACACTTTATCAGAAGAACATGATCAATGACGTACAAAGCTTTGTTTCGTTGAACAACCACCTGATTGGTTTGGCATAGGTTTCAGTAGAAGAGAAAAAAGGCTACACTGCGCACGCGGTACAGCGTTTGTGACATAATATATATTAATTTGGCATTTCTAAATTATTTTGACCAGGTGCAACTAATGTACATTGTTGATCAAAGCCTCAAGTAACAAACCAATTTTCAACACAATTGGCTCAATGCTTTATTTCAGTATCACTATTTCAGGCAACGATTCATTACATATACAGATCTCATACACTTGTGAAAGCATTATTAACACCTCAGAAGTATCAGTGTTCAAAAGTAACAGTTCATAACAATACAACACATTAACATTTACTCTCATGGGTGGCCAGAAAATAACTAACTGAAAGCTACGCCCCTATTAAGCCTCACCACCAGTCTTCTGATCTGAGCGGTTGGGTGATATCACAATAACCAAGCATAAACAACAAACCTTGCTCTTTTTAAGGAAAACAACCAAACTATGTTATTCAATGCTTGCAACCTAGCAGTTGGGTCCTCCAAACAACCCAACATTTTTTAGTGTATCATATTTGCCTACCGAACTGTGTATTTCTGTTCCACTGATAAGGGAGCCATGCTCTGCATGGGTGGGGCATATTATATTCCCTCCCTGCACCCTATTTATTATTCCTATCCGCAAGTCATCTATCATCTCCCAACACAATGCACTTACTTTATGACCCCCCTATCACCCTGTGACCTTCACCAGGGAAAGTCCAGTGCATATGACTTCCTTGGACCTTTTATGCCATTCAGGGTTTAATTGTCAGATGCTCAAGGCTTAAACAACCATCAAAAGCCTCCTCTGAGTGGGCACAGGGTGTACAACTGTGACACTATATCTCAGCTCTCATCAGAGTAGGAGGCTACCAGTTAAACTTCCCTCCATGGTCCTACTAAACTAATGATTCTGTTACCAGAGCAGCTGGAAAACAGAGTAGCATTGTCAAATATTACAATATGATCTCTGACTCTGAACTTCTCCTATTCTTCCTCTCAATATTCCCCTCTCTCTCTTTCCTAACAACCTGCCCTCTAACTATAGTCCTTGTCCTTTCATACTTGAATGAGGAAGGTTGTTTGATCTTAAAGGGAAGGTGACTTTTACTTTTATTCTATACTAAAGGCAGCCCGTGAAGGATGACCAGTGACGACATCATCACCTTCTCTCGTCCTTGTCCTCCTTTTTGTATTAAATGTCACCTTATTCTCTATATAGTGCACTACTTTTGACCAGAGCCCAAAGTATTGCACTACATAGGAAATAGGGTGTCATTTGGGATACACAGAATTCTGACCATAACCATGACCATCCCAAGGCCGGCAGACAGATATATAGAGGAGTGTTATTATTGTATTCTCCTTTCTCTCAGTGGAGATAGGTTCCCCAGGGCTAGAGGCCTTTTCTTGATCCTGCAGTGATACCAAGGATTTACTGGGGGCTCTTGTGATTAGCCAGAGGGGAAATGGGGAAACTGGGCAATCTCAGCCAGCAGTCCCACATCAGACACACACACAGATGCACACAATCAACAACACGCCAAAGACATGCACACAAATGCAAACACACATACACACACCCCCATGCAAATGTTGTTTATACTCCTCTGTTGATGAGAAACTTTAAAGGTTATGTAAACTGCTGCTTTGTTGTTTTGTATTGTGTAAACTCAGCATATGAATATGCATATTTTACAACCTTGGAAATCAGCATATCCTCTGGAACAAAATCTAAGTTCCTTAATATTAAAAATTACTATTTTGAGTCCCTTAAGACCCTTATCCTTGAAGACATAAAACTTCAGATGCATAATATTAAATTATATTTGGTACTTTATTCATTTAGCAGACACTCTTATCCAGAGCGTCTTACACTTACATTCATTTTAAGATAGCTAGGTGGGACAAACACATAAAGTCATAGAAAGCACATTTTTCCATTTGTTGTCAAAATGGGAAAGCTGTTTTGACATTGTGGCTGTGTTATCTAGTATAAATTGGGCCAAGTGACCAATATAAAAATCACTCTGGTTGCTAAAATTCTACATTGTTCGCCCAATTCCAGTTTACGTGAAAAAGCAAGCACTGCATAGTGTAGTGAATCATTGTACCATCTAAATTGCTGTGATTAGCGGGTGCGAGGGTGATGTGGGACTATTTAAGATGCTCTTTGAAGAGGTAGGGTTTCAGATGTTTTCAGAAGATGCACAAGAACTCTGCTGTCCTAGCATCAGGGGGAAGCTAGTTATATCATTGGGGTGTCAGGACAGAGAATAACTTGGACTGAGCGAAGCTGGAGGTGCACTCCCACAGGGGTGGGAGGTCCAAGAGAACAGAGGTAGCAGAACGGAGAACAAAGGATAGGAGAAAAGTAGTTGTGTTATCTGCATATTTATGATAGGAGAGACCTTGAGCCAAGTGACTTGGTGTATAGAGAGAAGAGGAGAGGGCCTAAAATTGAGCCCTGGGGGACACCAGTAGTGAAAGTATGTGGTGCAGACACAGATCATCACCTGGTAGGATCGGCCTGCCTGGTAGGATGAAATCCAAGAGTGTGCAGAGCCTGGGAACCTAGCCTTGAGACGGTGAATAAGAACATCTGGTGGTGCAAGGTATTAACCTGTTGGGGATAGGGGGCAGTATTTGCACGGCCGGATAAAAAACGTACCCGATTTAATCTGGTTACTACTCCTGCCCAGTAACTAGAATATGCATATAAGTATTGGCTTTGGATAGAAAACACCCCAAAGTTTCTAAAACTGTTTGAATGGTGTCTGTGAGTATAACAGAACTCATATGGCAGGCAAAAACCTGAGAAGATTCCTTACAGGAAGTGGCCTGTCTGACCATTTCTTGCCCTCCTTGATCATCTCTATCCAAAACAGGGGATCTCTGCTGTTACGTGACACTTCCTACGGCTCCCATAGGCTCTCAGAAGGCGGGAAAAAGCTGAATGATGTAATTCCAGCCCCAGGCTGAAACACATTAGCGCTTTTGGCAAGTGCTCTATCAGAGGGTCATCAGACTGAGGCTCGTGCATGAGGGGATCCCATGCTTTTACTTTTGCTCTCTTTGTAATAAAAAAACGATTTCCCGGTCGGAATATTATCACTTTTTTACGAGAAAAATGGCATAAAAATTGATTTTAAACAGCGGTTGACATGCTTCGAAGTACGGTAATGGAATATTTAGAATTTTTTTGTCACGAAATGCATCGTGCTCGTCACCCTTCTTTACCATTCGGATAGTGTCTTGAACGCATGAACAAAACAGAGGATATTTGGATATAACTATGGATTATTTGGGACCAAAACCAACATTTGTTATTGAAGTAGAAGTCCTGGGAGTGCATTCTGAACACCAAAGGTAATAACATTTTTCTTGTAGTAAATCTGACTTTGGTGAGTGCTAAACTTGCTGGGTTCTAAATAGCTAGCCCTGTGATGCCGGGCTATCTACTCAGAATATTGCAAAATGTGCTTTCACCGAAAAGCTATTTTAAAATTGGACATATCGAGTGCATAGAGGAGTTCTGTATCTATAATTCTTAAAATAATTGTTATGCTTTTTGTGAACATTTATCGTGAGTAATTTAGTAAATTTTTTGTAAATTCACCGGAAGTTTGCGGGAGGTATGCTAGTTCTGAACGTCACATGCCAATGTAAAAAGCTGGTTTTTGATATAAATATGAACTTGATTGAACAAAACATGCATGCATTGTATAACATAATGTCCTAGGTGTGTCATCTGATGAAGATCATCAAAGGTTAGTGCTGCATTTAGCTGTGGTTTGGGTTTTTGTGACATTATATGCTAGCTTGAAAAATGGGTGTCTGGTTATTTCTGGCTGGGTACTCTGCTGACATAATCTAATGTTTTGCTTTCGTTGTAAAGCCTTTTTGAAATCGGACAGTGTGGTTAGATTAACGAGAGTCTTGACGAGGACAAGGCTGGTGATCACTCTGTCATGCTGATTGAGTTCAAATAACAGACAGGAAGCTTCAAAAGGATTGTGGTGCTTGGAATCATTGTTCTTCCTCTGTCAATCATGGTTACCTGCAAGGAAATACGTGCCGTCATCATTGCTTTGCACAAAAAGGGCTTCACAGGCAAGGATATTTCTGCCAGTAAGATTGCACCTAAATCAACCATTTATCGGATCATCAAGAACTTCAAGAAGAGCGGTTCAATTGTTGTGAAGGCATCAGGGCGCCCAAAAAAGTCCAGCAAGCGCCAGGACCGTCTACTAAAGTTGATTCAGCTGCGGGATTGGGGCACCACCAGTACAGAGCTTGCTCAGGAATGGCAGCAGGCAGGTGTGAGTGCATCTGCACGCACAGTGAGGCGAAGACTTTTGGAGGATGGCCTGGTATCAAGAAGGGCAGCAAAGAAGCCACTTCTCTCCAGGAAAAACATCAGAGACAGACTGATATTCTGCAAATGGTACAGGGATTGGACTGCTGAGGACTGGGGTAAAGTCATTTTCTCTGATGAATCCCCTTTCCGATTGTTTGGGGCATCTGGAAAAAAGCTTGTCCGGAGAAGACAAGGTGATCGCTACCATCAGTCCTGTGTCATGCCAACAGTAAAGCATCCTGAGACCATTCATGTGTGGGGCTGCTTCTCAGCCAAGGGAGTGGGCTCACTCACAATTTTGCCTAAGAACACAGCCATGAATAAAGATTGGTACCAACACATCCTCCGAGAGCAACCTCTAAACCATCCAGGAACAGTTTGGTGACAAACAATGCCTTTTCCAGCATGATGGAGCACCTTGCCATATAGATATTTTGGGTCCATGGCCAGGAAACTTCCCAGACCTTAATCCATTGAGAACTTGTGGTCAATCCTCAAGAGGCGGGTGGACAAACAAAAAACAACAAATTCTGACAAATTCCAAGCATTGATTATGCAAGAATGGGCTGCCATCAGTCAGGATGTGGCCCAGAAGTTAATTGACAGCATGTCAGAGCGGATTGCAGAGGTCTTGAAAAAGAAGGGTCAACACTGCAAAAGTTGACTCTTTGCATCAACTTCATGTAATTGTCAATAAATATTGACTCTTTGCAACTTCATGTAATTGTCAATAAAAGCCGTTGACACTTATGAAATGCTTGTAAGTATACTTCAGTATTCCATAGGAACATCTGACAAAAATATCTAAAGACACTGAATAAGCAAACTTTGTGAAAATTTATATTTGTGTCATTCTCAAAACTTTGACACGACTGTATTATTCCATCCCAAGCACAATTTAGATTTGGGCCACTAGATGGCAGCAGTGTATGTGCAACGTTTTAGACTGATCCAATGTGCTATTGCATATCTGTTCAAAATGTTGTATCAAGACTGCCCAAATGTGCCTATTTGGTTTATTAATACATTTTCAAGTGCATAATTGTGCACTCTCCTCAAACAATAGCATGGTGCTGTAATAGCATCACTGTAATATCTACTGTAAATTGGACAGTGAGGTTAGATTAACAATAATTTAAGCTTTCTGCCCATATCAGATATGTCTTTGTCCTGGGATTTTTTTTAAATTAATTACAACCTTTTGCTAATCACATTAGCCTACGTTATCTCAACCGTTCCGCGGGAGGGACACCAATCCCATAGAGGTTTTTAAATATGTGTAAATAAACAAAATATATTAACTGAGCATTCTTATATCTCCTGGATATAGGACAGACACTTCAAAACCTTGTTTCTTATGATTTATTTCTTTACTGTATGTTTTGCCATTTATGAATATGTTTTTCAATGCATTTCTCTGGGCTATAGTAGTAAAGGACAAAATTCCAAATCAAATTGCTAAATGATCCATAGTACGACTATTTTAAACTATTTCATATGTCAGCTTGTAACCCCCCAATGTCTTAGACTGTGGAGAATTAAACACTAATTGCTAATTGTCTTGCAGAGGTGAAAAGCACACCTCACAATACTAATTGCTGATTGCCTAAGAGAGGAATAACCCCTCCCCCTCCAATTTAGCCAATGATAATGAAAATAACAACAGTCACAAATTGCCCTGTGCCTTAATTCTGATTGATCTGTCAACAATCATCTGCAAGTTATGAGCAGTCAGCAGTTTACACACCAAGTAGGCTACTGGGAAGACAGACAGCACTTGAAGTAGATCAAATCAAATCAAATGTATTTATATAGCCCTTCGTATATCAGCTGAAATCTCAAAGTGCTGTACAGAAACCCAGCCTAAAACCACAAACAGCAAGCAATGCATGTGAAAGAAACACGGTGGCTAGGAAAAACTCCCTAGAAAAAACTCTCTAGAAAGGCCAAAAACCTAGGAAGAAACCTAGAGAGGAACCAGGTTATGAGGGGTGGCCAGTCCTCTTCTGGCTGTGCCGGGTGGATATTATAACAGAACATGGTCAAGATGTTAAAATGTTCATAAATGACCAGCATGGTCAAATAATAATAATCATAGTAGTTATCGAGGGTGCAACAAGCACGTCCGGTGAACAGGTCAGGGTTCCGTAGCCGCAGGCAGAACAGTTGAAACTGGAGCAGCAGCATGGCCAGGTGGACTGGGGACAGCAAGGAGTCATCATGCCAGGTAGTCCCGAGGCATGGTCCTAGGGCTCAGGTCCTCCGAGAGAAAGAAAGAAAGAGAGAATAAGAGAGAGCATATTTAAATTCACACAGGACACCGGATAAGACAAGAGAATACTCCAGATGTAACAGACTGACCCTAGACCCCCGACACATAAACTACTGCAGCATAAATACTGGAGGCTGTGACAGGAGGGATCAGAAGACACTGTGGCCCCATCCGATGATACCCCCGGACAGGGCCAAACAGGCAGGATATAACCCCACCCACTTTGCCAAAGCACAGCCCCCACACCACTAGAGGGATGTCTACAACCACCAACTTACCGTCCGAAGACAAGGCCGAGTATAGCCCACAAAAATCTCCGCCATGGCACAACCCAAGGGGGGGGGCGCCAACCCAGACAGGAAGACCACGTCAGTGACTCAACCCACTCAAGTGACGCACCCCTCCCATGGATGGCATGGAAGAACACCAGTAAGTCAGTGACTCAGCCCCTGTAATAGGGTTAGAGGCAGAGAATCCCAGTGGAAAGAGGGGAACCGGCAAGGCAGAGACAGCAAGGGCGGTTCGTTGCTCCAGCCTTTCCGTTCACCTTCACACTCCTGGGCCAGACTATACTTAATCATAGGACCTACTGAAGAGATAAGTCTTCAGTAAAGACTTAAAGGTTGAGACTGAGTCTGCGTCTCTCACATGGGTAGGCAGACCATTCCATAAAAATGGAGCTCTATAGGAGAAAGCCCTACCTCCAGCCGTTTGCTTAGAAATTCTAGGGACAATTAGGAAGCCTGCGTCTTGTGACCGTAGCGTACGTGTAGGTATGTACGGCAGGACCAAATCGGAAAGATAGGTAGGAGCAAGCCCATGTAATGCTTTGTAGGTTAGCAGTAAAACCTTGAAATCAGCCCTTGCCTTAACAGGAAGCCAGTGTAGGGAGGCTAGCACTGGAGTAATATGATCAAATTTTTGGGTTCTAGTCAGGATTCTAGCAGCTGTATTTAGCACTAACTGAAGTTTGTTTAGTGCTTTATCCGGGTAGCCGGAAAGTAGAGCATTGCAGTAGTCCAGCCTAGAAGTAACAAAAACATGGATACATTTTTCTGCGTCATTTTTGGACAGAAAGTTTCAGATTTTTGCAATGTTATGTAGATGGGAAAAAGCTGTCCTTGAAACAGCCTTGATATGTTCTTCAAAAGAGAGATCAGGGTCCAGAGTAACACCGAGGTCCTTCACAGTTTTATTTGAGACGACTGTACAACCATCCAGATTAATTGGCAGATTCAACAGAAGATCTCTTTGTTTCTTGGGACCTAGAACAAGCATCTCTGTTTTGGCCGAGTTTAAAAGTAGAAAGTTTGCAGCCATCCACTTCCTTATGTCTGAAACACAGGCTTCTAGCGAGGGCAATTTTGGGGCTTCACCATGTTTCATTGAAATGCACAGCTGTGTGTCGTCCGCATAGCAGTGAAATTTAACATTATGTTTTCGAATGACATCCCCAAGAGGTAAAATATACAGTGAAAACAATAGTGGTCCTAAAACGGAACCTTGAGGAACACCAAAATTTACAATTGATTTGTCAGAGGACAAACCATTCACAGAGACAAACTGATATCTTTCTGACAGATAAGATCTAAACCAGGCCAGAACTTGTCCATGTAGACCAATTTGGGTTTCCAATCTCTCCAAAAGAATGTGGTGATCGATGATATCAAAAGCGGCACTAAGATCTAGGAGCACGAGGACAGATGCAGAGCCTCGGTCTGACGTCATTAAAAGGTCATTTACCACCTTCACAAGTGCAGTCTCAGTGCTATGATGGGGTCTAAAACCAGACTGAAGCGTTTCGTATACATTGTTTGTCTTCAGGAAGGCAGTGAGTTGCTGCGCAACAACTTTTTCTAAAGTTTTTGAGAGGAATGGAAGATTCGATATAGGCCGATAGTTTTTTATAATTTCTGGGTCAAGATTCGGCTTTTTCAAGAGAGGCTTTATTACTGCCACTTTTAGTGAGCTTGGTACACATCCGGTGGATAGAGAGCCATTTATTATGTTCAACATAGGAGGGCCAAGCACAGGAAGCAGCTCTTTCAGTAGTTTAGTTGGAATAGGGTCCAGTATGCAGCTTGAGGGTTTGGAGGCCATGATTATTTTCATCATTGTGTCAAGAGATATAGTACTAAAACACTTTAGTATCTCCCTTGATCCTAGGTCCTGGCAGAGTTGTGCAGACTCAGGACAATGATGCTTTGGAGGAATACCCAGATTTAAAGAGGAGTCCGTAATTTGCTTTCTAATGATCATGATCTTTTCCTCAAAGAAGTTCATAAATGTATTACTGCTGAAGTGAAAGCCATCCTCCATTTGCGAATGCTGCTTTTTAGTTAACTTTGCGACAGTATCAAAAAGAAATGGCCCTAGCTACCAAAAAGACAGCAGTAAGTATGAGCTTTCAGGAAAGTTTTAAGATCCTCTCATATTTAACTATTTTATGTGTTCCCCCCCAAAAATGAAATGAGCCACTTCCTCTCCTGGTATAATGTTAACAAGTTTGGCATAATTTTTGAGCCCGTACATTTATAAAGTCTTAGATTGATGCCTATATTGAACTGTACCATTAAGTTGAAGGCTGTTAAGTGCGGAGTAATCAGAACTGAGGAGAATTGAGGAGTCAAGAGGACCTGCATTATGTAAATGTGTAAGATAAAACCACAACACTTAACAGTTTGTCCTCCTCTTATTGTTAATTTTAATTTCTGGTGTCAAAAGACACAGTTTTAATGCTTACGAATTATGTGTAAGTAGATATATTTCACTGAAGTACCCCTTAGTAAATATGCTATTATGAAATTACTGAACTATTGGTCAGTGCTTTAGTTAAGGTATAAGTAGCTTAGAAAAATAACATTAAAATTCCACACTATGAGGTTGAAATAATAAGAAATTGTGAAATGTATGATAATGCCCTTTTAGTGTAAGAGGTGTTTGACTAGAGAGCCTGAAATTTCAGCCTGTTATGGTGGGATGGAGTTTTGGCCTGCCTGGGACTTTACCACGTGGTAAAGCCCCAGGCAGGTCAAAACTCCAATAAGAAAGAGAGTTCCAAACCTCTCTGCCAACAACAGCTAGTTTTCTGTTTTCCCCTCCCATCTCAGACCTCTCCTAGATAGTCCTAGCAAAATTATTTCTTGAGAAATTGCTCTTTGCGAAGAAGCTGTATTTGTTTCTTTTTGACAATTTTAATTGAAAACGATTGCAGTAAGGTAATTAATTGTTACCCAGAAATAATTTGATATTGCATTGGACATTTATGTATCACGTACAATGTGCACATGTCAGGATACATGCTTATCGGTATTGTTTTAAGAATCGATAGTTCCAAAATGTCACTGTATGGTGGAGAGTTCACCCAACAATTAACCTTTTCCAACAGACACACTTTAGGCCTCATTAACAGTTCCATGATGTGGCTTTCACATGCACCAACATCAGATTTAACCAAGGACAATACGTGACCATCCATGAAATTGAACATTTGCCAAGTCTCATCAGTGACAGACAAAAGCAAGGTAAAATGTATGTGGCTACATCTGCGGAATTTTATTTTCTAGGAATTTGAAACTGGGATGAAATATTCAGGGGCTAAATATATTGGTTTTCTCAAAGAAAATGGATGGAAGGGAGTGTGGGTGACCTGAGATTTTGTCAATGTCCCAAATGGTACCCCTTTCTCTATATAGTGCAGTACTTTTGACCAGAGACATGATGGGCCCTGGTCAGGAGTAGTTCACTACATAGGGAATAGGGTGCCATTTGGGACACAATTCTAAAAACCTCCAACCAATGTCTTTGAGACTGCTGATATTCCCAAATTATCTAAAGGTGTTTTTTGGGGGGTTAATGTCTATTCAGATGCTTCTTCTACCCATTCAGACCAATCTGAGCAATCATTTTTGACAAGATACAAAACACATTTGGTTCTGCTTATTGATTCTTAAAATGTAAAAAATGGCCACTGTGAGACCATTTTTACGTAATGATTACCCATTATTCAAGCTCCTCAAAAAAAAGTGTATCCATATAAAAATGTACCGTTTTCATTGAGATTTCAGCTATTTATGTGCTCTCTCCACGGGGAGTCAGTCAGTCCAGCGGCACTGTGTCATCCTTCTCTCCACTGTTCTCAGCAGGCTTTACTTTAAAAAGCCCATGAGTTTTTTTTGTCAGGGCTTCACTCAAAGAGTATAGGATTGCTTCCCAAATGGCACCATATTCCCTATATAGTGCACTCATTTTTACCATAGGCCCCTGGTCAAAAGTAGTGCACTATATAGGGAATAGGATTCTGTTTAGGATGTCCACAAGGATTCAGTGAAAATTGAGTAGTCTATAGGAATCTACTAAGGAGCTGTGCTGAACTCTTATAAGGACGTGTCATCTATGTGGTCCTTACTGATGACATGCGGCACTTACCGGAGCTCTTTTTTCTCTCTGCTGGCTGCTCTCCATTGTCCTTAACCCTCCTACTCTGCAGAAACTATTGATGTATCCCAATGGGACCTTATTCCCTACATAGTGCACTGCTTTTGACCATGACCGACCACATGCTCCCATGGCTCTGGCCCTTTAATACTGCTACTCACTCTAAAACATGCTGTGTTAAAAACAACCCAGCGCTGGGTAAATAGTGGATAGAACACAGGTTGGGTTATTTTTTACCCAGCCAGTTAGGTCACTTTGTGGGTTATTGAGCTATGATCCACAGGGTCAGATCAGAAGACTGGAGGCAAGGCTTAGTAGGGGAGTGGTTTTCAGGTCATTGTTTTTGGCCACCTATGAGAGTAAATGTCATTCCGGTTCATGTGTTCTGTTGTATTGTCAACATATGTTGGGCTTGAGCACTGATGCTTTTGGAGCTTAAATGATTTCCTGTCCAAATGTTGGGCTAGTTACCACTATGTTGTAATATTGAATTGCTAGTGATATTAATTGTATATCAAAATATACAATGTGCAAAAATACTGAAGGGAAATAGAAATGTGCAGTTTATTAACATAATATGATTAACAGGACTGACATTTACCCTCACGGGTGGTCAAAGAAAACTATCTGACAGCCATGTCCCCAATAGGCCACACCTGCTGAAAATAACATATATTTTTTTAAAGACCCATCAGCTGGGTCAACCCAGCACGAAGGTGAATAAAAACCCAATTGATGGTTCAATTAACCCATGTTTGGATAATCCAAAGGCGTGGGCTATTGGGGAAGTGGCTCTCAGAAAATTATTTTTGGCCCCCTGTGAGAATAAATGTAATTCATCTCCATCATGTTAAGTTTATACACTGCAAATTTTAATTTAACTTCAATATTTTTGCACACTACCTATTTTACTGTCAAATTTATAGAAACATTTTAATATTTTTACCATGTGCTAAATATCCAAACATTTGGATATTCATAGACAGTTAAGGAACTCATACACTTGGGTATGCCTTACTAAAACATTAAACGTGACAGTTTTCAACCTCAATATGTTCTGACAATACAACCTAAAAAGTTAACATGAATGATATTTACTGTCATCGGTGGCCAAAATCTGTATCTGAAATCCAAGTCTAAGTCACGCCACCAGTCTTCTGCTCTGACGCGGTGGATCATAGCTCAATAAATCCCCAATTAACAACCCAACTTCAATTACATGATGGGTTGTTTTTGATCAAAATGGCTGGGTCAAAATAACACAATGTGCGTTGTGTCCAATATTTACCCAAATTGGATTGTCTTTAACCCAGCATGTTTGTGTATGCTGCTTAATGTACACTCCAAAAAATGCTGGCTAAAAACAACCCTATTTGGTAACCCAGCTCTGGGTACATAATGAACAAAACACACACTAGGCTATTTTGACCCAGCCAGTTGGGTTCAATGAATAACCCAAAATGTTGGGTTGTTTGGATTACCCAAACATGGGTAAATTGATGCCGTGTTCAAAACACCTGGGAACTCGGAAATCTCCACCTTCAGTGCATCCAAAACAACTGGGAACTCTGAAAAAAATCTAGCTTTGACTGGGAAAAATCAATTTGAACAGTCATCCAACTCAGGAACTCGGGCCTCTTTCTAGAGCTCTGAATTTCCGACCTGAAGATCACAAAGTCATGATTTGACCTCGTATTTTTCAGTTCCCAGTTGTTTTGAATGTGGCATGAACCATCAGTTGTTTAGTTTTTTTTCCATCTGTTGGGTTGACCCAGCAGCTGGGTAATTTATACATTTGTTTTCTGAATGCTTAAACACAGTGATTCTTGAAGCACTATCTCTGAAACCATTAACACTTGTAGCCAATGCATATACCAAGTGTGCCAAACTGAATGCACATTCTCTGCTTTACACTCAGTTTGTAATTTTCTAACACACTTTTTGCAAAACTGTAAACACAACTCACTGCTTTACACTCAGTTTGTAATTTAGCAACACTCCTAGCAAAACTGTAAACATTGGTCTCTACATTGCTACACTATTTCGCACAGGTAAACATTTGGTATAGGCAACAATGGAGGCCAATATTGGAAAGAGAATAAGTGGGGTAAGAACTAGAGGACGAGGAAGAGGTGAAGTAGGACGGGGGAGAAGGAGAGGATGGGGAAGAGGAAGGGGAGTCAGGAACACAATAACTGATGAAATCAGAGCGACTGTGGTTGACCATGTTGTCAAACATGGGATAAGCATGAGGGAGGCTGGGCAACGGGTTCAACCAAATCTGAGCCGCTATACTGTTGCCGGTATCATCTGGATATTTCGAAATGAGAACCGGTAAGTAACTGTAAGTGCAGTAGTCTTACTGGTACAGTAATATGTACTGTACTTTCATAATGAGAAGGATCTTCACTAAAACTATTTAAATGTTTATACAGAATTGCAAGAAAACCAGTATCAGGTGGAAGAGGTTGACTGTTCACCCCAGTGCAGGGGACCCACATTGTAAATATAGTCATTGCAAATAACTGCATCAGACTCAGAGAACTGCAGAACCACATAATGGCAGATAACACCATATTCCAAAACGTCAATAGACAGTCTCTCTGCACTCTCTCGTCTACTGAAACACAATAGAATTAGGATGAAGCAGCTGTACTGAGTCCCTTTCGAAAGAAACTCAGACCATGTAAAACAAGTGAGATATGAATATGTGCAGCTAAGCTATACTATCCTATCATTGGTACTGGATCTGGAAGGGTTTGGTGCTACATCATATTGACTGATCCCTGTCTTTTCGTACTGTGCTACATTGTTTTGTCTTGTCTCTTTCAGAGAGTCAGAGCTAGATTCAGTGCATCATGAGCTAATATATGTGGACGAGGCAGGTTTCAACCTTGCAAAAACAAGGAGCCGCGGCAGAAGTATCATTGGACACCGTGCCATCATCACCGTCCTGGGACAACGTGGTGGCAACATAACAATGTGTACAGCTATTAGTCAAAACGGCGTCCTTCACCGTCATGCAATCCTGGGCCCATACAACACCGCACACATTATCACATTTCTGGACACCCTCCACAACAGACAAATCCCTAATGACCAGGGGCCAGAGCAGCCCAGGTACGTTATCATCTGGGATAATGTTAGTTTCCACCGGGCTGCTGTGGTCTGTAATTGGTTCACAGGTCACCCACTTTTCATCGCACACAAACTCCCCCCATTCTCTCCGTTCTTGAATCCTATTGAATAATTATTCTCTGCATGGCGTTGGAAGGTGTATAATCGCCAGCCCCACCAACGCATACTCCTTCTACAGGCAATGGAGGAGGCTTGTGGAGACATTGATCAGGGGTCATGCCAGGCCTGGATACGGCACTCCAGGCGATACTTTTTACAGTGCCTAGCTCAAGACAACATCGCATATGATGTGGAGAAAATCTTATGGCCAGATCCACAAAGAAGGCGAGATGTAGACTAATTTTTCTCTAGCACAAATGTTTTGTTTTCTTCTACTGCGCAATTGTTGTTTGAGGAGTTTTAGAACGTTGAGAAAAAAAAACACTTTCCCCCTTATTTGTATTGATAGTGTGTTATGTTCGGAATACACATCCATACTTCACACATTTCAATACCTGTGTGTATGTGCGTTTACTACATGTATGACAAACCTTTATTGCAAACTGCCATGCCCTGCACACAGAAAAAGCAATAGCCACAAATGTTTTTATTTTATATTATCAGTGCGTAGTTGGTGCTTCGTGTGCTTATTCAAATGATGGTTTGTGTGTATTGTATTCATGCAAAAAAATAAATAATTTTACAGAGTTTGAAGCGTTTTGCAAGAATTGTTTGCTTTTGCAAGAAATGTATGTATAATATTTTGCGAGTTTAGTATAAGGTTTTGTGATTAGTTTGTAGAGTTTTGCAAAAATAGCCTATAGTTTCAAAGATCAGAAAAACTAATGTAATCCATACGTTATTTTCAGGAGGCGTGGCCACCCGCAAGAGTAAATGTCATTCCTGTTCATCTTAACTTTGTACACTGCAAATTTGCACGTCCTGTATTTAAATATAAAAGTTGGAATACTATAAGCCAAGCCTCTAGTTTTCTGAGCTGACCAGCTTTGTCAAATTTCAATAACTCAGCAGTTTTTAAAGAAAACAACCCAACTAACTGACCCAATGCCTGCAACCCAGCAGTGAGGTCAGCCAAAGCCCTATGGGCCCTGGTCAAAATTTGTGCACTATAAAGGGAATAGGGTGCCATTTTTGACCGAGCATATACGTGTGTGTGTGGGTTAGTGGTGAGACTAGGGTATGAAGGAAGGGACAAGCTACTAATACTCTCTTCTTCTCCTCTTCAAAGCCTTTATTTTGGTTGATGTTACATACTGTCGAGATTGATGCTGCATCTCTTACCGCTTGCATTTTTTCTGGTTTGTGTGCTGTAGCTTCAGTGATGCATGGTTCTCTAAACAGATAGTACCATGATCTGCAAAACCACTGAGACATGGATTGTAGTCTGTCAACTGTAATGGTATCAGCAGCTGTGGGTTACGTGGACTGGGTCTCGACACACTGCATCTCATTCTTGGTGACTGGGCTAAAGGTCTGAGCTTGTCTGGTCATGACTCCATCAATGTTCCACTGTCACCATAGCAACCCTTTGAAACTGTACTGCCTGCATCGTTTACAGTCATTACCAAATAATTTTAAAAGCACAATAGCTCATATTCTTTTCCAGGAATGTGGGTAATATTGAGATTCAGCTGGCCTAATCACAACCAGTCAATATCATCAAATACATCATTATACCTTGTACTATCAATATATTTCCAATTATGTTTTGTATATTCACTTTTGACACATTAATTCAATTAGTCTATTGTAGAAATCTAAGAGTGTATTAATACTGATATTACAACATTTTACTGGTGTGGCATGTTTTCATCTCCCTCATCATTTGTATCCTCTATATTCAGTGTGTACGATGCTGGAGTGTATTGCTTTTGTTTATATACTCCAGGTATGCGCAGTGGTCATCTCAATGCTTCTAATTGTGTGATGCATTGAGCAATGCAACAATCCAGTCCTTTGTAGTAATTGATTCTTCCACCTGAGGGCAGTACTTTCTAATATCTGATAAATCTATGTGTTTCACTTTAATTTGCAACATTGGATTTGTTTTCAGTGTGAGCTCACATGCTATAGATAGTTTACCTCTCTCTAAGAAATATATTACGTGTTGTTACTGTAGGTCCTTCTTTTACACATATTAGTCACTAGGTTTAGATTTGAATATTTAGTTCATGTATACTTTCTAAACATGGTTGGTTGATTTACCAACCATTAGTTGAATGCCTGATGTTGCAATAATGTTCCCAGAACATATTTTGTTATTACATTACCTGGAAACCTAATATGGATCTTAGGCAAATGTTCTGTGATGGTTGTTAGAGATGTTGTGCACATCATTTTAGTGAATGTTAGAAAAACATTCCAAGGATACTTCATTTAAAACATTTTCTAAAAAATAAATAATAATAATTGTTTTCAAAAATATTATTTTAATGTTTTGGGGATGTTATCATCCTAATGTTAGGATAAAATCCTAACTAGAACTTAATGGGAATATTAGCTAGTCCTGGGAAATATTCCCGGTTTGCTGGGTGGTTAGTCTTACTAGTGATTTAGGCCAATCATGCTTTCAACCTAAAACATGACTTTGCGAGGAAGTGGCCATTTTAGAGGCTCCCAGATATTGGGCATATTGGAAAATATAGATACCTTAAAGTGGAACTAGCAGCATTTCAGCAACATTAATTCACATAAAAATATGTTCATATACTCCCCCATGAAGAATATTACACTTAAAAAAAAGATTCTGACAAGGGAGCACTTAGATATGGTAATTTTCGAAATTACATATTGTAAGGCATTTCTGAAAATTCTATAGCAATGTAGAATTGGAAAGTGGCCATGTGTTTGGACAATTAATAGACACCGCAGTAAAAAAAACGAATAAAAACATCTGTCTCGTCCAGGACGGGAGTCTACACAGATTGGTGCGCCATAGCCAATCAGAGCTACAGTAGACCATAATGCAAACAAGCCATTTGCCACACAGGCCTGCCATCATTCACTTCGAACTGGACTGTATGTTTACAGGCAGTTGTAACAGTGCGACTTTAGATAATTCAAAAGCCACAAAGTGTACCTCTATGGATTTCTATAATATGTAAATAAATCAAATCAAATCAAATCAAATCAAATTTATTTATATAGCCCTTCGTACATCAGCTGAAATCTCAAAGTGCTGTACAGAAACCCAGCCTAAAACCCCAAACAGCAAGCAATGCATGTGAAAGAAGCACGGTGGCTGGGAAAAACTCCCTAGGAAAAACTCCTGAGAAAGGCCAAAAACCTAGGAAGAAACCTAGAGAGGAACCAGGCTATGAGGGGTGGCCAGTCCTCTTCTGGCTGTGCCGGGTGGATATTATAACAGAACATGGTCAAGATGTTAAAATGTTCGTAAATGACCAGCATGGTCAAATAATAATAATCATAGTAATTGTCGAGGGTGCAACAAGCACGTCCGGTGAACAGGTCAGGGTTCCGTAGCCGCAGGCAGAACAGTTGAAACTGGAGCAGCAGCATGGCCAGGTGGACTGGGGACAGCAAGGAGTCATCATGCCAGGTAGTCCTAGGGCTCAGGTCCTCCGAGAGAAAGAAAGAAAGAAAGAAAGAAAGAGAGAATTAGAGAGAGCATATTTACATTCACACAGGACACCGGATAAGACAAGAGAATACTCCAGATGTAACAGACTGACCCTAGCCCCCCGACACATAAACTACTGCAGCATAAATACTGGAGGCTGAGACAGGAGGGATCAGAAGACACTGTGGCCCCATCCGATGATACCCCCGGACAGGGCCAAACAGGCAGGATATAACCCCACCCACTTTGCCAAAGCACAGCCCCCACACCACTAGAGGGATATCTACAACCACCAACTTACCGTCCGAAGACAAGGCCGAGTATAGCCCACAAAGATGTCCGCCACGGCACAACCCAAGGGGGGGGCGCCAACCCAGACAGGAAGACCCCGTCAGTGGCTCAACCTACTCAAGTGACGCACCCCTCCCATGGACGGCATGGAAGAACACCAGTAAGTCAGTGACTCAGCCCCTGTAAAAGGGTTAGAGGCAGAGAATCCCAGTGGGAAGAGGGGAACCGACAAGGCAGAGACAGCAAGGGCGGTTCGTTGCTCCAGCCTTTCCGTTCACCTTCACACTCCTGGGCCAGACTATACTTAATCATAGGACCTACTGAAGAGATAAGTCTTCAGTAAAGACTTAAAGGTTGAGACTGAGTCTGCGTCTCTCACATGGGTAGGCAGACCATTCCATAAAAATGGAGCTCTATAGGAGAAAGCCCTACCTCCAGCCGTTTGCTTAGAAATTCTAGGGACAATTAGGAGGCCTGCGTCTTGTGACCGTAGCGTACGTGTAGGTATATACGGCAGGACCAAATCGGAAAGATAGGTAGGAGCAAGCCCATGTAATGCTTTGTAGGTTAGCAGTAAAACCTTGAAATCAGCCCTTGCCTTAACAGGAAGCCAGTGTAGGGAAGCTAGCACTGGAGTAATATGATCAAATTTTTTGGTTCTAGTCAGGATTCTAGCAGCCGTATTTAGCACTAACTGAAGTTTGTTTAGTGCTTTATCCGGGTAGCCGGAAAGTAGAGCATTGCAGTAGTCGAGCCTAGAAGTAACAAAAGCATGGATTAATTTTTCTGCGTCATTTTTGGACAGAAAGTTTCTGATTTTTGCAATGTTACGTAGATGGAAAAAAGCTGTCCTTGAAGCAGTCTTGATATGTTCTTCAAAAGAGAGATCAGGGTCCAGAGTAACGCCGAGGTCCTTCACAGTTTTATTTGAGACGACTGTACAACCATCCAGATTAATTGTCAGATTCAACAGAAGATCTCTTTGTTTCTTGGGACCTAGGACAAGCATCTCTGTTTTGTCCGAGTTTAAAAGTAGAAAATTTGCAGCCATCCACTTCCTTATGTCTGAAACACAGGCTTCTAGCGAGAGCAATTTTGGGGCTTCACCATGTTTCATTGAAATGTACAGCTGTGTGTCGTCCGCATAGCAGTGAAATTTAACATTATGTTTTCGAATGACATCCCCAAGAGGTAAAATATATAGTGAAAACAATAGTGGTCCTAGAACGGAACCTTGAGGAACACCGAAATTTACAATTGATTTGTCAGAGGACGAACCATTCACAGAGACAAACTGATATCTTTCCGACAGATAAGATCTAAACCAGGCCAGAACTTGTCCATGTAGACCAATTTGGGTTTCCAATCTCTCCAAAAGAATGTGGTGATCGATGGTATCAAAAGCGGCACTAAGATCTAGGAGCATGAGGACAGATGCAGAGCCTCGGTCTGACGTCATTAAAAGGTCATTTACCACCTTCACAAGTGCAGTCTCAGTGCTATGATGGGGTCTAAAACCAGACTGAAGCGTTTCGTATACATTGTTTGTCTTCAGGAAGGCAATGAGACAATGAAGCCCTGGAGGAATACCCAGATTTAAAGAGGAGTCCGTAATTTGCTTTCTAATGATCATGATCTTTTCCTCAAAAAAGTTCATAAATTTATTACTGCTGAAGTGAAAGCCATCCTCCATTTGCGAATGCTGCTTTTTAGTTAGCTTTGCGACAGTGTCAAAAAGAAATTTCGGATTGTTCTTATTTTCCTCAATTAAGTTGGAAAAATAGGATGATCGTGCAGCAGTGAGGGCTCTTCGATACTGCACGGTACTGTCTTTCCAAGCTAGTCGGAAGACTTCCAGTTTAGTGTGGCGCCATTTCCGTTCCAATTTTCTGGAAGCTTGCTTCAGAGCTCGTGTATTTTCTGTATACCAGGGAGCTAGTTTCTTATGACAGATGTTTTTAATTTTTAGGGGTGCAACTGCATCTAGGGTATTGCGCAAGGTTGAATTGAGTTCCTCGGTTAGGTGGTTAACTGATTCTTGTCCTCTGACGTCCTTGGGTAGGCAGAGGGAGTCTGGAAGGGCATCAAGGAATCTTTGGGTTGTCTGAGAATTTATAGCACGACTTTTAATCTTCCTTGGTTGGGGTCTGAGCAGATTATTTGTCGCAATTGTAAACGCAATAAAATGGTGGTCCGATAATCCAGGATTATGAGGAAAAACATTAAGATCCACAACATTTATTCCATGGGACAAAACTAGGTCCAGAGTATGACTGTGGCAGTGAGTAGGTCCAGAGACATGTTGGACAAAACCCACTGAGTCGATGATGGCTCCGAAAGCCTTTTGGAGTGGGTCTGTGGACTTTTCCATGTGAATGTTAAAGTCACCAAAAATTAGAATATTATCTGCTATGACTACAAGATCCGATAGGAATTCAGGGAACTCAGTAAGGAACACTGCATATGGCCCAGGAGGCCTGTAAACAGTAGCTATAAAAAGTGATTGAGTAGGCTGCATAGATTTCATGACTAGAAGCTCAAAAGACGAAAACGTCATTGTTTTTTTTTTTGTAAATTGAAATTTGCTATCGTAAATGTTAGCAACACCTCCGCCTTTGCCGGATGCACGGGGGGTTTGGTCACTAGTGTAACCAGGGGGTGAGGCCTCATTTAACACAGTAAATTCATCAGGCTTAAGCCATGTTTCAGTCAGGCCAATCACATCAAGATTATGATCAGTGATTAGTTCATTGACTATAACTGCCTTGGAAGTGAGGGATCTAACATTAAGTAACCCAATTTTGAGATGTGAAGTATCACAATCTCTTTCAATAATGGCAGGAATGGAGGAGGTCTTTATACTAGTAAGATTACTGAAGCGAACACCGCCATTTTTAATTTTGCCCAACCAAGATCGAGGCACAGACACGGTCTCAATGGGGAAAGCTGAGCTGACTACGCTAACTGTGCTCGTGGCAGACTCCACTAAGCTGGCAGGCTGGCTAACAGCCTGTTGCCTGGCCTGCACCCTATTTCATTGTGGAGCTAGAGGAGTTAGAGCCCTGTCTATGTTCGTAGATAAGATGAGAGCACCCCTCCAGCTAGGATGGAGTCCGTCACTCCTCAGCAGGCCAGGCTTGGTCCTGTTTGTGGGTGAATCCCAGAAAGAGGGCCAGTTATCTACAAATTCTATCTTTTGGGAGGGGCAGAAAACAGTTTTCATCCAGCGATTGAGTTGTGAGACTCTGCTGTAGAGCTCATCACTCCCCCTAACTGGGAGGGGGCCAGAGACAATTACTCGATGCCGACACATCTTTCTAGCTGATTTACACGCTGAAGCTATATTGCGCTTGGTGACCTCTGACTGTTTCATCCTAACATCGTTGGTGCCGACGTGGATAACAATATCTCTATACTCTCTACACTCGCCAGTTTTAGCTTTAGCCAGCACCGTCTTTAGATTAGCCTTAACGTCGGTAGCCCTGCCCCCTGGTAAACAGTGTATGATCGCTGGATGATTAGTTTTAAGTCTAATACTGCGGGTAATGGAGTCGCCAATGACTAGGGTTTTCAATTTGTCAGAGCTAATGGTGGGAGCCGTCGGCGTCTCAGACCCCACAACGGGAGGAGCAGAGACCAGAGAAGTCTCGGCCTCCGACTCCGACTCGCTTAATGGGGAGAACCGGTTGAAAGTTTCTGTCGGCTGAATAAGCGACACCGGTTGAGCATTCCTACAGCGTTTCCCTCCAGAAACCATGAGAAAGATGTCCGGCTGCGGGGACCGTGCGAGGGGGTTTATACTAACGTTACTATCTGTACTTGCTGGTGGCACAGACGCTGTTTCATCCTTTCCTACACTGAAATGACCCTTGCCTAACGATTGCGTCTGAAGCTGGGCTTGCAGCACAGCTATCCTTGCCGTAAGGCGATCGTTCTCCTGTATATTATGAGTACAACGACTGCAATTAGAAGGCATCATGTTAATGTTACTTAGCTTCGGCTGTTTGAAGTCCTGACGAACCATGTCCAGATAAAACCTCCGGGGTAGGAAAGTTGAATGAAAAAAAAAAGTTGAGTGAGGGAAAAAGTAAAAATATACGGTAATGAAAAAGTAAAAACCGTCAGGTAGCAAAGTAAAAACGGCAACAAAAACGCACAACAGCGTAAACAAGTCTGCAAGTTGTGACCGGAAACAGGAAACACAATACCACGGGAGTCCATTTACATTTGGGAAATTTACAGTCCTATTGATCAAATAACCATGAAAACAACAACAAGAGAAACAACTAATGCTAGTCAAAGCAAGATTAGCTCAAATCTAACAAAGGAACATTAAATAAACCTTCTCAAACCTTTTCAGCTAGTTGGCCGTCAAAATTGCACTGATAAACGATGGGGAATTGTAGCCTACTCGTCCTTTTGCAGCTTGCCTGCCTTATGCATGCTTGTCCCAACCAAGCACAAAAGCTAACTGGCTAAAGTTGGCTGGCTTGCTAGCTAGCTAATTGAAGACACAAATGAGAGAACACCTCACTTTGACCATTTTACTCACCCTATGAGAGTTGGTTATGCTGTTTACATGTTATCTAGAGCATCTTGACTAACTATTACTTTTTTTACCTATGTTTACTATTCAGCGGGTGTTCCACGTTCATTCATCAGTTATTCTGTGCTCTGGCACACAGGTGAAAGTGTTCTGAAATCGGAGTAGAAATCCAGAGTGAATTTGCAAAAGATATGCTAACTGAATAACAGTAATTCAAGTTACTGCTAGCTAGCTGTGTATAGCCATCAAAAAAATATATGAGGGGAAAGAGTCAGTCACTCACCCACTCCTCCAATGACATGACATGATATCCTCCTGGCAGCTAGCAAGCTAGCTACCTATTTAGCTAACATTAGGCTCTGTGTTTTTAGCTTGCTACATAAATAGATATGCTAGCATATTAGCCACATTATGACTGACTTGGGATCATTGCCCTTGCTAGTTTGATTGTGTTGACATTCCCAGTCTTAGTTACATTGTCTGTTTTTGTCCAAAGTATTGAGTCATTAATACGGAAACAGTGCATCCCGAATGGAGGCAGCAAACAATGTTCCAGGCCAACTGTGATTTAGAACCTGATAGCAATATTTTTTTGGAATACTAAGAAATGTATTGGTGAATTATATTATGCATTGAACTGCATCCATCTATTCTGCCAACAATGCCATAGTGTATGTCATGGAATGTTGAGTCAAATATAACCTATTTTTATAACCTGGTTTTGTAGCATAAACTGGGAATTTGATATTTTTGACTGATATTATAATTGTATGTTTGTTTCATATCTGTAAAGTAGTTAAAACGCTGTCAGTTCCACTTTAAATTATTGTAGTTCTAAATAGAACATTCTGGCTAGTTCAAGCTCTCCATTTCCTTTTTTCTAATGCAGAATATCCTGTGTCTGACCCCATTCTGCAGTGAAAGCTTTATAAATGTCTACAATGTGTGTTCCCCCTATTCAAGGCCAAGCTATTGTATGCCGCACTGCATGAACAGAAAAAGTGAAGAAGACAAAAAGTATATATACATCTATAGGCAAAGAATTTGGGCTCCAACTGAAACCATGCAGTGCTATAAAAGGGAATCACCCCTAGTAGGGGGGAATCCACAACCTATACTCTCATTAAAATAGGCAGGATAAATCCAATCAGTCCTGGTCATTTTCAGGGGAATTGTATCCCTCTCTACAGGGTGGATCCTAACTCAGCAGCTACACACTAACATTAATCAAATGTTCTCTCCCTTACTAGCAAGACAACTACAGTAGCTATAGTGCCTAGCCAGTTAACTAATGTAGCTAGCTAATCACTAGCTATAGCTAGCATAGTGAGTGGCCAAGTTAGGAGAGCTTGTCCCTGTCAGAATGGATCTGGGTTTTTGATCTTGTTTGTCTCAGAATGCACTAGGCTAGGCATAATACAGAGATACATTTACTCTTGGTATAATGCAGATGTACCTTTACAGTAGGTATACTGGTATCTTCTTTACTGTCATTGAATCTCCCTGGAGCCAATTTCATTCTCTGTTACACATTTCAATAATTTTTCAGCATCTAGAAAAGCGAGCCTCAATTGTCTCTTCCTCCTCATCATCTGTAAAGGAGCAATGTGTTGATAATATACCCTACTTGCTGACTCACTCTTTTCACAACTGATGGTCTGTCTGGGAACATAATTATTTGACAAAATAAAAGAAAACAATAATGTGAATGTTTAATGCCAGAGATACAATTTAATTTATTTTGGTTTGGTGAGAGGTACACTCCAATATAGACTTTGCATAAGGCTCTGTGCAAGACTAATTGAATTCCTCTGTCTGTATTTTAGTAGATCAAGAATTAAAGAAACACATTTGAAAAACTGAGCGACTATTTATTTTAATCAGTCGCTGTCAATCTGCACAAACAGATGTGAAGTCCCAGTTGTTTATACACTATAACCTGATGTTCATCAAATCATTTAAAATACTATTTCAACTGGTAAAGAGAACAATCATGCATTTATATAAAAAAAGTGTTTTCAGTCCAAAAAATCCTGTTGGGGTTGTCAGTGTTGGATTTGTAGAACTACCATCTGTTTGGGCCATTGATCAAATGTGTTATTTGAACAGTAATAAAGCACAGGCATGAAGAAAACTGTTTGATCAACCATTCACTAAAATGATTAAAGTCTACTAGAACAAATCTTTAATAGGTTTACTAATGAAAGTAAAAGTTCAAGAACAACTTGTTATTAATCAAATCATATCAGAAGACTGCGTTAATCAAATGAGGCCATATAATTGGGTTGTAAAGGGAATGTATTGTAGAATGCCTAATTGCTATTAGAAAAAGCTAGCAATACTCAGTAGCTGGCTACCACCCTTCAAAAAATATAAAGTGAAATGGCTTGAAATGATCCACAGACTTGAGTTTCTGGATTTGTACAGTCTCCCTGCTGAAAAAACAGCATAGACCAGCATAGACTGGTGAACAGCCTTTGCTGTGATTTTGCTGGTGACCAGTCTTCACTGTGTTTTGATCTATACAGCATATGCAGGTCACCCACAAAAGTCACATTATGCTTGCTTGCAAAGTGATGCTGAATTGCTATAGGAATGCAGCCTGAATGGCAATATGGAGTAATTAGTCACCAAGAAGCTGCATTCAAAATGACTGCCAGGGTTAATATGACAAACAAACTAGACTACCCAAACAACAATTTCAGTAATGGGTGCAAAATGTCAAATTAAAAGATTAGATTGGATTAGTTAAAAAAAGTATTATTTATGTGTTTATAGCGTAAGATTAATTCATTGATTAATTAATCAATACATAGTTAAGCAAAAACACAGTTATTGAAACAATCAATTCTACAACTATAACTGCAATAGAGCAAGCTAGGAACAATTATAATGATAGGTGTGGTTTTGCAGACCAGCTTGACCAGCTAGAGGCCAGGGGCCTCATTTATAAACATTGCGTACGTTCCCCAAAACATGTCTGCCATTTTTCACACAAAAGTTCATAAAAACTGAACTTGAGGTGAGAATTTTCTTATCCTCCTGCAAACGTTAGACTATGCGTACACACAGTCTCTAGTGGTTGAAGTATTGCATTGCAAGAAAGCAAAAGTAGCCTGGCCTGATGACATTCTTATTCATAATTTTAAAAAAACAGGTAGCTAAATATAATAACAGGATGCAATAATTTGCAGTTAGTGAGAAGAGTTAACATTATTTTGTTTAATCTTTGTATTCTAAAATAATTAGAAATAGGAATATATTTCCAAATATTTATTTAATTCCATGATCATTACAGAATAAATTCCTGATATTTTCTGACTGTCATGGTTTCACACTCGCAAAATAACCTATAGGCCTACAACAACTTAGGATAGGCTACCATTCGTTCCATCACTCATTTAATTGGACCCACCTCACAGTGGTAAAGTGGTATTTTTTCTCTATCTGATCTGATTCAAAGCACAGATTAATGGTAGACCAGTCGGTTCACCTTTTCCACTGATGTTTGTAGGTTAAACCTCATCTTTTCTGGCCATGAGTTCATATAATTGCAAATTGTTGTGGACCCTTTAGGTAAAAAAAAAAATATATTATATATATATATATATATATATATATATATTTGATAAAATATTTAATTTGGCCTTTACTACTATAGCCCAGAGAAACGCGTTGAATAACACATTCATAAATGGCAAAAAAGACAGTCAAAAATAAGTCATAAGAAACCAGGTTTTGGTCTATATCTAGGAAATATAAAAAAGATCAGGAAATGTATATATGTTTTTTTAGACATAGTTAACTTCTTTGGGATAGGGGGCAGTATTTTCACGGCCGGAAAAAAAAGTACCCGATTTAATCTGATTATTACTCCTGCCCAGAAACTAGAATATGCATATAATTATTAGCTTTGGATAGAAAACACCCCAAAGTTTCTAAAACTGTTTGAATGGTGTCTGTGAGTATAACAGAACTCATTTGGCAGGCCAAAACCTGAGAAGATTCTGTACAGGAAGTACCCTGTCTAACCATTTCTTGGCCTTCTTGATCATCTTTATCCATAACAAGGGATCTCTGCTGTTACGTGACACTTCCTACGGCTCCCATAGGCTCTAAGAAGGCGGCAAAAAGCTGAATCGTGGCTTTGCAGGCCCTGGCTGAAAAACATTAGCGCATTTTGATAGTGGTCGATCAGAGTACAATGAGACTGAGGCGCGTGCACGAGGCGACCCCATGTTTTTATTCTTTCATCTTTGAACGTAAACAACGACTATTTTTACGAGAAAAAAAGCATAAAAATTGATTTTAAACAGCGGTTGACATGCTTCGAAGTACGGTAATGGAATATTTTGAATTTTTTTGTCACGAAATGCATCGGGCGCGTAACCCTTCGTCACCCTTGGATAGTGTCTTGAACGCACGAACAAAACGCCGCGATTTGGATATAACTATGGATTATTTTGAACCAAACCAACATTTGTTATTGAAGTAGAAGTCCTGGGAGTGCATTCTGATGAAGAACAGGAAAGGTAATCAAACTTTTCTAATAGTAAATCGGAGTTTGGTGAGGGTCAAACTTGGTGGGTGTCAAAATAGCTAGCCGTGATGGCCGGGCTATCTACTTAGAATATTGCAAAATGTGCTTTCACCGAAAAGCTATTTTAAAATCGGACATAGCGAGTGCACAAAGGAGTTCTGTATCTATAATTCTTAAAATAATTCTTATGTTTTTTGTGAACGTTTATCGTGAGGACTTTAGTAAATTCACCGGAAGTGTTTGGTGGGAATGCTAGTTCTGAACGTCACATGCTAATGTAAAAAGCTGTTTTTTGATATAAATATGAACTTGATTGAACAAAACATGCATGTATTGTATAACATAATGTCCTAGGCGTGTCATCTGATGAAGATCATCAAAGGTTAGTGCTGCATTTAGCTGTGGTTTTGTTTTTTGTGACATTATATGCTAGCTTGAAAAATGGGTCTCTGATTATTTCTGGCTGGGTACTCTGCTGACAATCTAATGTTTTGCTTTCACTGTAAAGCCTTTTTGAAATCGGACAGTGTGGTTAGATAAAGGAGAGTCTTGTCTTTAAAATGGTGTAAAATAGTCATATGTTTGAAAAATTGAAGTTTTTGTATTTTTGAGGAATTTGTAATTCGCGCCACGCCTATCATTGGATATTGGAGCAGGTGTTCCGCTAGCGTAACGTCTAGATTTAAGAGGTTAAATGGTTGGTATCTCTCTCACCTTGTTTTACCAAGGTCAAATACCTTTGCAAGAGGTTTGTGTATTTTTTAACCTTATCATAGGGGTTCAATCCTTTTCGGTTCAAAACATCCTTCATGTCCGTATCCAAATCATTTTCTGCTGTTTGTCTGATATTTTCAGGACCCTGCATTTGTTTTTTAAGTCTATCCAACTCTTGTTGAGGCACCAAGTACATTTTATTTGCCATCACACTCTGTGTTCAACCCCCACGCCTGGCAGCAATAAGGCTGGTGATGAAGGGTACTGCTATAGTTAGCAACGGCAGAAGAAAACCCCCAGACTGTTGTAGGCTATGTCTTTTCTTTCAAAGACTGGCTCTTTTATAGGCAAAGAGTTTGATCGCGGTTTTTTGTCTCTTTAATTTTTTTAATTGGGTCAGGGTGAGTGGAATGCGCCCTTTGAGAAGATTCAAAGCAATCTCACATAGGGATAATATGAGATCTGAAGAACAGTGATCCAAGATGGCCTTCCGTTCTTTAGCTGTAGCCCCAACTAGGCTTCTCAAGAGGGGCAGGTTTCTTTTTAAACGCAGAGACATAGCGGTTACTTTTTAGGAATGTACACAGCCGGCCACTCCCATGGGAACAGGCCTGTTCGGAGCCTCAGGTGTTCTGGAGTATTTGCTTTTAAATCCACAATTAAATAAGAAAATTGCGCTTTGGTAGCGTCCTCATACCTATCCATGAAGTAGGATTTCCTTCCCGGGTACATCTGCTGAGCTAGAGTGTTAATTTGTAGTTTGTCTCTAGGGTCCATGTAATTGGCGTTCAAACTAATGGTACGGCTGTTTTTACCTTGGTGAAACACATTCTGCACCAAGTAAAGCACAGACAGGTTTCTATGATGAGTATATTGTGTAAATGCTCATGCAATTTCAGGATGTTCGCTACCTGCAAATAGCATATCGTCCAAAACCAGCAGATTGTTTTTATGTGGAGGTAAAAGTTCATCATCAGACAGGGATTCAGGTATTCCTTCAACAAACTTGATTTTTATTTTCTTCAACAATTCATCATACATAGGTTGATAACATACATGAAGGGACATCACGTGCACAAGCCGTATGGTTAGTGAGAAAGTCCATATTGCAAATGTACACTCCCTTACTAGACGTCCGACTACGTCCGATAAATCCGTGGACGGCGTCGGGCCGCTCACAGGGGCCGGATCTTCCAGGAAGTCATCGAACGGAGTCTCTCGGACCTTCCGTTTCCGTTTAATACAATTTTCAAATTTTGGTCATTTCTTTGCAGTCCCGGTTTATTCCACGAGAGGGCGATTGGAATCATATTGCAAATGTAACATATATCACCAATCACGACACGGCTTTTTCTCCTAAACAGAAAATAATTTGAAGACGAAACTCGGTCTGCGTGGGTTTGGCATAATGGGCAGTTGGCCCCGAACAGGATGGAGTCGAGGCCTCAGCGCTTTTCGAGTTAAGGCTATTTTTCTGGGATTGAAAGTCAAACAGGAAAATAGAGTGCTGATTTGACCGCTTCGCATCGAACTACATGAGCCTATGGTGTCAGGAGAAAAGGAACCATGCATTTACCAATGTTCATTTCAGAGAAATTGTACAATGACACATTAGTGATATTCAACAACAGGAGGTTTTTTTTTCAAAAAAGTTACATATCCAGTTGCAACGTGTTCAGATGAGTCCGTTAAGGCAGGTTTCGGAGCTCTGCGAGATTTCTGTGATTTTCTGAAACAACACACACTTGTTCAACCCTCTGTAAATAAGTCAGTTCTTAACAGAAAGACTTAAAACTCAATATTCTATAAGAACCTAACGTTCAGATTCCTGTGTCAACCAGAAGTGCCTTAAAATGGTGTCATAGGGGCTGTTTTGAAGGGTTAAAAAGGTCAGATCTTTCCACAACTTCATATGTGTGACTAGGCAACCCTCATGAACTGTAAATCAGTCATTTATCCCATCAGATGTCAAAGAAAAGCTCTCTCTCACACACACACAGCAAGGATGGAGTGACACAGTGCGGTGCTTAAAGACACAAAGAGCCTGCAATGGCATTACCATTATCTCTAGGCTGTGCCGAGTTCAATGAGACGCCCCGCTTGACTGTAGCTTGCTCGGTCTGAGCGCAGTGACCGTGAGAAAACTAGGCCCAAAATGATGCCTGCACCAATATGTCAAGTGCTTATGGGTGACAGTGAGAGAACCATTAGGGTTAGAAGCACAATTCAACCTCAGGAGCGTTCCTGAGGTCCTCCCGATCTGTGCAAGCCTAACCTTGACCTGTGGCATTAACCCTTCATAGTGAAAAGAAGGTGTTTAGATCAAACAGTGTGCAATGACTTCTCTCCCCATAGGAATACATTGACTATTCTCCTAAATTCAACCTGAAGTCTATGTGGGTTATGAATGCCTTATGAACCTGTCTTCTATAACAATCCATCAGGCTACTGTGAGGTCTACCTGTGTCGATTCTAAGGTTCCTGGAGCAACCGGAAAATGTTAAAATCACCCTAGAGCAATTGTCATATAAGCAACCTGCAGATAGTGAAAATCACGCAACTCAACCATCTGTCATTCAGTTAATTCTTAAGGTAGAAACTTCATATTCAGGATTCTGTTTATGTCTACCCCAAAGACAACGTGGGTTGAGTAAGAGCCTCCTGTGACAACCGGAAGTTGTTAAAAACAGCCTAGAGCTATTGTCATATTACCTGCAGATAGTGAAAATACGCAACTCAACCATCTGTCATTCAGTCAATTCTTAAGGTAGAGACTTCATATTCAGGATTCTGTTTATGTCTACCCCAAAGACAACGTGTGTGAAGCAAGAGCTTCCTGTGACAACCAGAAGTTGTTTAAAACAGCCAAGAGCTGTTGTCATATGGCCACCTGCAGATAGTGAAAATCACGCAACTCAACCATCTGTCATTCAGTCAATTCTTAAGGTAGAGGCTTCATATTCAGGATTGTGTTTATGTCTACCCCAAAGACAACGTGTGTGGAGCAAGAGCTTCCTGTGACAACCGGAAGTGATTAAAAACAGCCTAGAGCTATTGTCATATAACCTGCACATAGTGAAAATCACTCAACTCAACCATCTGTCATTCAGTCAATTCTTAAGGTAGAGGCTTCTTATTCAGGATTCTGTTTATGTCTACCCCAAAGACAACGTGTGTTGAGTAAGAGCTTCCTGTGACAACCGGAAGTGGTTAAAAACAGCCAAGAGCTATTGTCATATGGCCACCTGCAGATAGTGAAAATCACGCAACTCAACCATCTGTCATTCAGTCAATTCTTAAGGTAGAGACTTATTATTCAGGATTCTGTTTATGTCTACCCCAAAGACAACGTGTGTTGAGTAAGAACTTCCTGTGACAACCGGAAGTTGTTATAAACAGCCAAGAGCTATTGTCATATGGCCACCTGCAGACAGTGAAAATCACGCAACTCAACCATCTGTCATTCAGTCAATTCTTAAGGTAGAGGCTTCATATTCAGGATTCTGTTTATGTCTACCCCAAAGACAACGTGTGTGAAGCAAGAGATTCCTGTGACAACCGGAAGTTGTTAAAAACAGCCTAGAGCTATTGTCATATTACGTGCGCATAGTGAAAATCACGCAACTCAACCATCTATCATTCAGTCAATTCTTAAGGTAGAGACTTCATATTCAGGATTCTGTTTATGTCTACCCCAAAGACAACGTGTGTGAATCAAGAGCTTCCTGTGACAAACGGAAGTGGTTAAAAACAGCCAAGAGCTATTGTCATATGGCCACCTGCAGATAGTGAAAATCACGCAACTCAACCATCTGTCATTCAGTCAATTCTTAAGGTAGAGACTTCATATTCAGGATTCTGTTTATGTCTACCCCAAAGACAACGTGTGTGAATCAAGAGCTTCCTGTGACAAACGGAAGTGGTTAAAAACAGCCAAGAGCTATTGTCATATGGCCACCTGCAGATAGTGAAAATCACGCAACTCAACCATCTGTCATTCAGTCAATTCTTAAGGTAGAGACTTCATATTCAGGATTCTGTTTATGTCTACCCCAAAGACAACGTGTGTGAAGCAAGAGCTTCCTGTGCCAAACGGAAGTGGTTAAAACACCCAAGACCTATTGTCATATGGCCACCTGCAGATAGTGAAAATCACGCAACTCAACCATCTGTCATTCAGTCAATTCTTAAGGTAGAGACTTCATATTCAGGATTATGTTTATGTCTACCCCAAAGACAACGTGTGTTGAGTAAGAGCTTCCTGTGACAACCGGAAATTGTTAAAAACACCCTAGAGCTATTGTCATATAACCTGCACATAGTGAAAATACGCAACTCAACCCTGTGTCATTCAGTCAATTCTTAAGGTAGAGACTTCATATTCAGGATTCTGTATATGCCTACTCCAAAGACAACGTGTGTCTATTCTTTTTGCAAAAAAAACAAAAACACACACACACAATTTGGCCATAGGGACATAGTGTGTAGCTTAGGGGCTTATACCGCCTTCAATAGTTACTTTCGTTCAAACGATTCAAGAACCGTCAGACTTAGAGCTCCGAAATTTTAGAAACCTGTTCTAGAGCTCAAGTCGATAGTGCACGGTGATTTATGTGGCTCTAGAAGGTTCTCAGACCGATAAACCGCCTCGTGCATTTGCAATATGTTCAATTCATTTTGAATATCACGGACATGGCGACATGTAGAAATGTCCCAGAGTCACAAGACTAGGTGCATTGAAACCGCCTCCGCCCATAGAGACGGACCCCAATGTCTCTGTCCGATAGCTCATTCAGGGACCCCGTAGTAATGCCCTGAAAAAGTAGATTTTCAGCACCAATTAAGGCCATTGCTCGGGCACCGAATGACCTATCGAGCCGAAACTTGGGATTCGGGGTCACCTCACATAGGCCTACACATAATGTCAGAGCTGGACCCGCAGCTATAATGTAACTATGTGTTTTATGTTTTTTTTATGGTTAAAAATGAAAGCACTGTGAATTATGGGCCTTCTCTGACATATGTGATAGTTGGCTTCTATACGAGTTGGAAAAAGTGGATTTTGTGTCAGATGGTATCAGTTTGGTGTCAGAATGACATCTAATTGACTGATGGACGCTGACTGCTGGGTGACGAGCAATGGAGAGGAACCACAGTCACTGCCCGGCCATCCCGAGTTCATCGAGCCAGTCAATTATGCATTTCTGCAGTATTTTTGAGCATGCCTAAATTCGTGATGCTAAATGCCCATTGAATCATATTGCAAACGTAACGCGCTATATTGCAAATGTAACGCGCATTTGCAATATGATTCAACAGCAAAAAATATCACCAAAGTTGACATGATGAAATCAACACAACGAGCGATGGAGAGGAACCACAGTCACTGCACGGCCATCCCGAGATCATCGGGCCAGTCAATTATGCATTCTGAGCATGTCAAATTCTTAAAAATGTTAAAAGCAACAGAGTCCCACTTCTCCCTCATCATACATGACAAGTAGACCATCTGCGTTGATTCATGGCTTAACATAGGGCTATATATCATTTGGGCAGTATAAATGCCATTTGGACCATGGTTCACTGACTTTTGGGTTTGGAAACCGACTTCCTATGATCGTACATGGCAAACGGACAAACATCCTGATTTGGCACATTCAATACTTTCATACATGTATAATTGACAAAAAAAGAATTGGACATTTCATTTGCACATTTCTAATGGCATTTGGCAAAAAAAGAAAAAAATATGTCACTTTTGACTTCCTATGAAATCATATTCCAAATGCACAAAACATATGCCTTATGCACAAGCAAAAACAACACAAAAAATGATGTCAATAAAATATGTCAAAAGTATGTCCATACAGCTCTTATACATGTGTAATTGACATAAAAATCGAAAAAAATTCAAAAAACGGTCCAAAAAACACTTTTTAAGGGGTTGAAATGTTTTCAAAAAATGTCATTTTTTCAAAATTTGACTCTTGGGACTTGAATTGTGTTACATTTGCAATATGAAAATTCACAGCGGAGAGCTCTAGCTATCTATTGGATATTTGCTGTGATTTGGCACATGCAATACTTTCACAATTGACCAAAAAAAGCATTGGACATGTCATTTTGCAAAAAGAATGAAAAAGAAATGTCACTTTTTTCCTATGAAATCATATTCAAAATGCACAAAACATATGCCTTGTGCACAAGCAAAAGCAACCCAAAAAACGACGTCAATAAAAAACATAAGCATGTTCATACAGCTCTTATACATGTGTAATTGACATAACAATCAAAAAAAAATTGAAAAACGGTCCAGAAACCACTTTTTAAAGGGTTGAAAAGTTTTCAAAAAATATGTCATTTTTTCTAAATTTGACTCTTGGGACTTGAATTGTGTTACATTTGCAATATGAAAATTCACTGCGGAGAGCTCTAGCTATCTATTGGATATTTGCTGTGATTTGGCACATGCAATACTTTCACAATTGACAAAAAAAAGCATTGGACATATCATTTTGCAAAAAAAATGAAAAAAAAAATGTCACTTTTTTCCTATGAAATCATATTCAAAATGCACAAAACATATGCCTTGTGCACAAGCAAAAGCAACCCAAAAAACAACGTCAATAAAAAACGTCATAAGCATGTTCATACAGCTCTTATACATGTGTAATTGACATAACAATCGAAAAAAATTCGAAAAACGGTCCAGAAACCACTTTTTTAAGAGGTGATAAGTTTTCAAAAAAAAATTCATTTTATCAAAATCTGACCCTTGGGTGTAGACTTGGGTAAGACTTGGGTATCATTTGCTGTATGAAAATCCACGGTGTAGCGCACTCGCCATCTAAAGGAAATTTGGGGTGTTACAATTGGCAATTGCCATCGGAAAATTGCCATATGATTGGCCCAGAGATGGGCCACTTTCGGTGGTATTTACAATCGTGTGTATGATTCGTGCTGTGCCAATATGTTCCCATGTTATTTTGTCCAAATCAGGGGGGTATTCCCTTACATGAATAACACCACACAATATTGTCAGGCTTCTGAGATAACACATGTTTAGAATTCTCTAAAATACTTTTTACAAAACAAGTTTTACCACTGTGGGAGGGGACTGCGATTAAGGCCGAAAATGGTAGTTGCAACCGGGGGTCAAAACCTTCTACAGCAGCCATTATATCTTAAGCTTTAAGACACACTGGGGCTTGTAGCATAAGTCAGTAGCCAAAGGGCAGTGTGGTCCCGTTAGGTAAAAGCATTCTCTTGTCATAGACTACCCTGAATCTTTTAGTAAGTGGGGCATTCCTGAGATGGAAGCCCTTTTTATCCCTAACCATTTTTTTGTAGGAGCTCAAAATCTCCAAGTCACTATTCCGATCGTTTATGAACCCCTCGACCAAGTGTGTGATTGATTCGAAGTTTACACGCGGGGCATTTTCGTAGTTTTGAGTCACGCCTTTGGCTTTCAACACCACGTGATTGTCTTTAGTCCTAAAAGCATAGCTTTTGGGCCCACAGGAGGACCATTCTGTGATATGGTCGCCATCTTTGAGTTCACTCGTTAAACCACCCAGATAGTTGCTAAGCGGGGGCTCCAGTCAACCTGTTTGCTTACATAGACCACAGAGTCTGTGTCGTGGTAAAGAACCCTCCTCTGAAGCTGCTCCATGAGGGCATACAATTCAAGTCGGCCATAGGCCGTGGTAAATGCTGCAAGAAACACATTTACATTATCTGGGGGTAGAACCCACTTCGTGTTACGTCTCCATTGCACCAGGGCAATGTCTTGACTCAAGAATGAAAAATGTGAAATGTCGTATTGGTCCGAAAAAACAACTTCCAAAAATTCTTCGGGGTCTTTAATGATCGACGTTGTTAGCATATTGCATCTCTGCGAAAGCTTCCCCCAAAGCGAGTTTAAGTACAATTTCGACACATTTCGTTTGGTCTTGTTGACCTCTATTCTGTCAGGGTCAAGAAGAATGCCTTCTCTGTCGTGATAGTCTCAAATGTACTTGTCTTTGCTCTCTTGATCTGTGACCGATGAAGGATAGCCTGAAGCCATCTGCTTGCATCTCAAGAAGGTCTTGATGTACTCTTTAAAAAGAGTGTCTGATTTCCTGGAAAAGTTCCACACTTCAAAGATTTTGGCCACACGATACCCCTTCCCTAGAGCCTTTGTGAATTCAGGTGTAACCCAGACAGCTGTAAGGGCTCTTTCCTGATCTGAGTGATCACAAGGCTTTTCCTGGTGGTTGTTTTCACTGCAGGTGCGACATAGGGGAAAGAAAAGTTTTCCTTGAGGTCCCTTGTAAGGCAACACTGGTATAAACAAACCCCTAGGTGGGTAGACCGTTGCTTTGATCAGACCAAAATAATTTTGGGGTAAGTCAAAGTCGCGGTGAATAATTTCAGGATGCCCCATAGGATAGCATGAGGAACTCATTACATGAGGATAAAGAGATGTAAAATCTACATAACCTATTGTCTCGTCTGGTTGCGCTACATACCGCAAGGTCAAAGCATTGGTACAGCCTCCATACAGGGCCTGTTGTGGCTCCAAGGGTTCTGGTGGGTCAAAGCTGGAAAGGAAAGCTCGAACATGAGGATCAGACTTTTTGAGTGCGTTCCACTCATGCTCCCACATAACATTCACTTTCAAACCATAAGTAGCCTGTAAAGATTCACATTAGTCTTGAAACTCTAGGTACATTTCACCAAAAGTCTTTTGGGTTAGGACACACATGGCCTGTGGCTCAAAGCAAGATTTACAACCGTGGAAGAAACAACCGTTGTACTCAAACACGGTCTCAACACCGTCAATCTGTGTGTATCCATCTACATGATAAGGCCCAAACGCCTTCTCACCCCTATTCAAAGCATGTTGAATAAAAATGTCTTTATCCTGGGCCAAGTACTCCAACCACTGAATGGAGCCACTAGAGTATGACTTAAATTGGCGTCGGTAGTTGTCAGGCAAGGGGATAGCTATAGATGCTAATGGTAGAAAGTTTGTACGATAGGTTTTCATGCATGCCGATGCAATAGTTGTACAACTCCAGGGGTCAATGCCTGCATCTTTGATGACCTCTGCTCTGAATCTGAGGCACCCCTCGCGAAGGATAACCACGTCGTTGTCACAGTATGACTCCATCTCTTTGTGGAAATCAAAAGTGCTGTGACATACTGTCTCGTACCATGTCATGAATCTCTCTCGCTCTTTGGGAGACATTTGATCACAACCGTACATTTCAGGTCTCGGATAAGATCCTATATAGTGTAAATTCTCCTCAGATGTAAAAAAATGGGGAAACCAACCTTTCACAGAGTTCTCAAAACCCAAGGCCTCAGGCATTTGAGACAATCTCATGGGTAAGAAGCTTAAACTGTCAATGTATCTCTGGTTGAAAGCGGGGTCTACAAAACACAAGATTTTACTACCTTGAGCTATGACACTGGGTGCAACGCCTTGCTGTATCAGGGGGTTCAAAAGAAGGTACGAATCATATGCTCTAGAATTGTGCGCTATAAACGTAAAGTTTCTGTACTGGTGTTTTAGAAAGAGGAGTGCACAATTGGGTCCCTCTGCTGACCACTTATCCCCCTTGAAAGTCATGGTAGATACAAAAATAGGCAAATGAACCCCTGATTGTTGATTAGTCTCAAAATCATAAAAAACGTGTTTCTCTGAATGTTCATCTTCAGCCAAGGGTTGAATATAAAACTCGTGGGGCACTTCTTGAACCACTTCAGAGTCTCTGCTTTTCAAAGGCCCTTTACAGATTGGGCAATGAATGATTCCACACACATGAGGTTTAGGGCTGTCTATTTTAAGGTTGTAATTGCATTGGCATTTTGGACATTTCCTGTTAATATCACAACTGCTTACAGATTTACAGGCCTTGGGTTGCCATGTTTCAATTTTGTGTTTTTCGTAACAGTAGGCCGAACGGCATGTCTTGTGACAATCGGCACAGGGTGTCAGGTTTAAGGGCTGCATCGGACATTTTTCATCCAGACATACGGAACAGTTATAACGGCACGAGTGGCCACCCTTTCGGGTGTAGCCGGTATGACAGGCTGGCCATACATATGGTGCGCCTAAAAACACTCCGATGTTGGTAACTGCATAGTAATGGTCGTTTTGCACATAAATGTACAGGATCTGAGGATGAGGTTGGGGGTTGTTTTGGAATTTCAAGAGAGAAGCATTAGCTCTACTGTGGTACAAAACCACAATCTTGACGTTCAGAAAGTTTTCAAATTTGACTATGTCAAAGAATGCCACTGCATCCTGCATGCCCAGACCAACAGCATTTTGAAGATCTCTAGCCATTTGCAACGCCTCTAGATCTGAACATCCAGGGTTTAGTAAATGTGCTAGGCCTATTGCAAAGCATAGCTTATTACCGTGATTGTGAACGTTTATGAGGCATGCCCTTTTATTGTTTATGATTTCTGATTGCATTAGGCTATCTACCTTCCTTCTCTGCCCCCCACCACCCAGGGGTTGCCGTATTATTTGCACAACAAGCTCCAGCGACCTATCGGCTATGACGGATAAATTTGATTGAACAAGTCGTTCCAGCAGGGCTATAAATTGTTCAAGATCTGCTTCACCATTGGGTAAAATAAGAGATACAGTGTTTTGCATGCTATCTCCACAAATTTCCAACTGTAAGACATCACGAGGTTCGCCATAATCTCTTGCCCTCTCTAACAGTTCGTTCAGAGTATCCAAAATCATCACGTAAAAAACAGCATAATCGAGATTTTGATTCACCCATGTGAAATTGAAAAACTGTCTAATCTCTGTATTGCTGAATTTATTTCTGTACACAACCCTGACACTTCTATCAAGACCATCTCCCTCCTGATTTATTAGACAATTTTCCAATTCCTCAAAAACATAATTCCGTTACAGACTCTTCTGAAAGGGGCATTAATAGCGGGCTGCTTGGGGGCTCAGGTGTAGAAGATCTCAGGCTCTCGTTCATCTGGTTTATTAAAAAAACTAGGGCGGGCGGGATTTGAGATAATTGGTTTTCATCTGTTGTTCCTGACTCGTTTATATGTTTAATTATTTCAATGAGGTCGGCGGGAATTTGGGAAAATAGATTTTCGTCTATCGGAATTATGTCTGATACCCCACCCTCGTTCATCCGTTCAATTAAAGCTTGTAGATTGGGTGGTATTTTCGCCAAAAGGCTTTCAACTGTCTCAATTATAGGCACGTCCATTTCGGTAACTGGTTTTAGCGCCGGTATTTGCGTTTTTAAACGGTTTTAACAACCGGGGCATTGTTCTATGCCAGAAGGATAGATCCTGACTATATTGCCGCTCGAGTAAATCAACCATTCGTTGGTGTAGCAAGACATTTCTGGATTTTAGAGCCTTTGAAAAGGCCTTGATAAACCCCGCTTGGTCTATTTCAGGTTTGGGTGTTTCTACATAAGAATTGGAGGAATCAAGAAGATTGGCTGCGTTACAGAATAGCCAGTCGTCTACCTGTGAAATGTCATTTAAAACGTTGAAATCATCCGGTTTCATTGTTTTATTGTGAATGTCAGGCGCTCCGAAATCCTCCGCAGGTTCTCGGTGTGTATAGTCTTCTGTGCCGTTATACGCCGGGGAGGATTCTGAAAAAACATTATTTGTCATTGTTTTAGCATTTTCAATCATAAAAATGTATACATTATAATAAACTCTGTATTACTAATAACATATATAAGGGCTTCATACCATGTCCGTGTAGGGCCGTTTCTTGAAGAAGTAACTTTTTGGGCCGGGGGGATTCTGCGCAATGCACTTGCGCCGATGTTGTGCCCTGTTTGCGGCGGAAATATGTCGCTTGGTTCCTGGGTGGAGTTAGGGTAAACCGTTCGAACAGAAAGGCAGAATAGCATCGATGTTCTCGTTCAGAGTACATGAAGCACCCGTGATCCTTCTTTTGGGTCTGTCCACTGTAAACACAAAAAATAGCTTTTAATATAGGGTTCACACTTTTTGTTTTTAATGTATACATTTTCTTAGAGATTTTTTATTATTGAACTTACATTTACAATAGTGTGATGGAGACTTGCTGCTTTCGGCGCTGCACGCAGTTTGATTCTGAGAATCCCTCTCTGACAAATTCGATTCCAAATCATCTAGCCCACGGAGCATCTGCGTAAAGGATTGCGAGCCTACAGACGTTAGATAATATTAACATATATTTATACGAAATATACACATTTTTAAAATATGAGAATACGGGCATTTGACATATTACCTTAAAATCATTGTCCATCAGTTTTAGAATAGTGATATCACATTTTTAATATCCATACAAATCCCTTAAAAATAAATTTCCAAATCTAATATATTATTTTCACTAACTCACCTTCAGAAAGCTCCATTAGGACCGATTCCGAGATTATCTGTTGGCCTGATAACTCTTCTGTCTGTTGGCCGGGAGTCTTTTGAGTTGCGCTATAGGATGTCTTACCGTCTGGATAGTTTCACTATTCTGCAATGAGTTTACAGAGCGGGGTACAGTTTTTTCGGGCGTCATCCTGTATGCAAAAAAGGGTCATATAAAGTATTGGAATGTCTGGAGACCCAAAACCACAGGCGGGTGTCTCGACATATTCGATCTGCCGATATTTCACTTATGCTTCATAGCACAGCGTTGGGGTGTCCATTGTAAATTTATATCCCGGGGTGGGGGACCGTTAGTATATACGCTGATTATAAAATAACATATGTTTTAAACCGGAGGAGTTCGTCTAGACCTGATCTCTTATGCCTGGGCTTTTTCACTTTTTTAGCCCCCACATGTTTGAAGGTGAGATAAATACGTATTTGAAAGGGCTTGGGGGGGTAATAAAATGGAAAGTGCCCCCCCCATGCAGAGACACACCCCCCTTTTTTGTTTTGAAACACACACACACACACACACATACACAATTACCCTTCCTCACACGCACACACCCCCTGCGCACGCACACGTCTTTCCGGAATAATTTTTTCTCAAGCCCTGCCTTGGGGATGGCTCGAAAAATGCATAGCCCGTACGTTAAAGGTGAGATACAGCTTTAAAACCATTTTATTTAATTCATAATATTTAGTACAGACCTTTTTAAAAACAGCTTGTGCAATATTGTAACACGCATTAATGTTTTTTATGTATAAACAACGTTTGAAGAAATTACAGATTCCCGTTCGTTAAGGGGTAGCTTAAAAACCATTTATTTAGTACAGACCTTTGAATAATTAATACAATACATTTTTACTGTTCCTTTCTTACGGATAACGGGCCCGGCTATAGGGTTGTCACTGAACCCCAACCGCTGTCTGTGTCCAACTCCCCAGCGTCAAGACTCGGTAAGTTTTCACCCCAGGGATAGATCCTACGTCTGGCCTGTAGACTCTCGCCCGTGTGTCTTAAGGATAGAAGCGGCCATCGACGTAATTGTTCACGATTTTTGAAAATATTGTCCAGCTTATTCATATAGGGTTATGAATATAGGGTAATCCCTCCATTTAAAGCTAAACACAGGCATAAAAAAATTCACATCCTTGCAGGCTTTCGATAATACATATGAATTTACAGGCTTAGTCGCATTTGTACTATCAAATTGTTCACATGCTAAAATTGTCACTTTGGAGTCGGGGCTATAAGCCATTGAAGAGATTCTGATGGCTTGTAAATCATGGCGACCCTCCACCCTCTCTTCCATAGCATAGCCTGGTACGGCTGTACCACTCAGGGCATGTTCAATTTGACAGAGAGCTAGCCGTATCTTAAGCCATTCTCTCATATGCAGTGCAGGAGAAAAACTCCCGAGTTTTGCATGATAAAGGGGTCTGGGCCCGCTGTCTGTGAAAATCTTCACCGTTGAATCCTCAGGTTTGAACATATAAGTCATATGGCCATCACTAGTATCCAAAAACGCTTTAAAACATTCTGGGGCCTCACCCCAAAGATCCTCGATGCTTTTATCATTGGGTTCGCGACAAGAGACGCATAGTACCCCGAGAATTGGCCTAGGAGTCATAATTTTCTGTTTAATGTTCAGGGTTTTATTTTTTTAAATCTTGTTTAGTGTTCTGGGGCCGCATGTGTGTCTGGGGCGTATTTATAAGACGTCTGCCTCCAACACATAACCCCCCGGACATTCCTAATTCATAGACAACAACCCTAAGAGCAATAAAATAGGGGGGTGTGGGGTCATCCTCTTTGAAATGTTCAAACACAACCCCCCAGTTCAATGAGGGCCCTACACATCAATCATCATGACAACTTCAAAGAGATGCAATATAGATATAACACACACTCTAACACGTGACAGAACAGGATAAAACTATATGACCCTAACCACGTAACACCTTCCCGCCAGGATGTCCAGACCGGATGCCCTTATTTGGGCATGTACAACCCAGCCGGACATAGGGTCATAAATCACGATTTTGACCGATGCCGTCTACTTTATTCTCTCTAGCATGCCACCCAAAAAAAGCTGGCGGACCGACAGGTCATTGTTAGCTGGGTATACTTATATACATTTATCAACCACTTTCTATCAACAAAATTGGGGGAAAAAATTTGGAATAAGCAAAAGCTTTCATTTCTGGTCACACAGATAGAAAAGGGGTCTTAGAAAACATGTATCCGGAAAAGTCTTAAAGGTATTAGAGTTACATCAAAACAAAATAATGTTAAAGAACCCCATGCTGGCTAAGTGTGCCTTGAATTCTAAATAATGACAGACAGTGTCACCAGCAAAGCACCCCCACACCATACACCTCCTCATCCAAGGTTTACAGTGGGAAATACACATGCAGAGATCATCCGTTCACCCACAGCGCATTTCACAGACATAGCGGATGGAACCAAAAATCTCAAATTTGAACTCCAGACCAAAGGACAAATTTCAGCAATTCAACCATGAAGGCCTGTTTTACACAGTCTCCTCTGAACAGTTGATGTTGAAATGTATGTGTTACTTGAACTCTGTGAAGCATTTATTTGGGCTGCAATTTCTGAGGCTGGTAACTCTAATGAACTCTTCCTTTCCTGTGGCAGTTTCATCATAGCGCTTGATGGTTTTTGCGACTGCACTTGAAGAAACTTTCAAAGTTCTTGAAATGTTCCTTATTGACTGACCTTCATGTCTTAACTTCAGGATCAGTGGATCCCCCACAGGACGTTAAGCTAACGTAGGCTAATGCGATTAGCATGAGGTTGTAAGTAACAAGAACATTTCCCAGGACATAGACATATCTGATATTGGCAGAAAGCTTTTTTTTTAAAATCTAACTGTACTGTCCAATTTACAGTAGCTATTACATTGAAATAATACTATGATATTGTTTGAGGAAAGTGCACAGTTATTAAATCGTACTGTTAGCTATCTAACATTAGCTGGCTTGCTAGCTAATGTTACGTGTATGATCTGTGTAGTAATAGTATTTGTGTCTCAGAAATCCATTTGCATTGCTAAGTTATAGCCTCGTGTTAGCTAGCTAGTTAACATTGAACCCAACATTAGTTGGTTAGATTTAGCTACCTGCAGATTCATGCATGGTGCATTGTAGTATGGGTTAGGATTATGGGTCATTGTTTAGCTGGCTAGCTACATGTCTAAACAAAATGCTCTATTGTGCAAGTAACCATTTTACTGTACGATTTACACATTCTGTATCCTGTGCATGTGACAAATAAACTTAGATTTTATCTGATATAGTGTGTTTACCAAAGACAGTAATGTGAAGAACAACGTGACCTGCACTAAAGTCAGATTAGGATAAAGCCTTAGGTCTAGATAAAGGGTATTTTTACTACTACTTTTTGCTACTTTATTCACCACTTTTAGTCTTGAAATCTTTGGTTGTTTACTACACTACCATATTCACGATGTTTAGTGCATGGCCTCACGTGAATCCTTAAAGATATGGGTGGGGTTAAGGTTTAAGAGGGTGTGAACGATGCTGAATGTGTGTAGACAAAGAAGAGCTCTCCAGTAGGTGAACAAACCATTCACGGGCCATTTTCTCAAGTGGGTTTACAAGGTTAGCAACTTTCAAAGCAGAATTACTTTCCCATTGTTCCTCAACTGCTGTGTATGATAAAGCATTTTCTAGCTCTGAGTGTATCCAATGTAAAAAACAAAAATTCACATTTTGCTACAAAGGACCGAATCCAGGTGGTGGGTCACATATCTTCCTACTACCAGTCCTTTTTTTAAAGCATAAACCCACTTTAACCACTCCAGTACCACTGCACATTGAATGAGGTACTGGCAATGACCTGTATATACTTGCATTCCCGTGTTTCTTTAACTCTCATCATAGTTCTTGTGTGTATTTTATTCTGTTTTCTATTACTATCTATATTATTAGTAGTATTATCACTATATTGTTGGAAAGAGCTCTCAAGGTAAGAATTTCACTGTACTGATTCACACCTGTTTTATCCAGTGCACGTGCCGTATGAACATTGACACTTGAAACATCATACCTGATTAATGTTACAACCCCTTCTCGCAAGTTTAATGGATTCATTGCTTTGACTTAGATTGAGTTGAATATTCAAATATGTAATTACCCTTAACACATTTACATATGATACAATTTAAAGATTGGAAGGCAATATGTTGGTGCACAAAGTTAATGCTACTGAATTGGACTAAATTTATGTCCAAAAGTGCTGCCAAAAGATGCTCACAATTTAATTGGTTAGACTGTTAATCACACAAAACGGCAGCACTGTAACTGTTCCAACAGAAAGATTCCATGCCTTGCCTCTATTCTGTCTCACTGGCTTGTTTAGTTAGTGTCATACGCTGGATGTATTGCCAAAATTGGCTTTCAACAAAATGTAACATGTACATGCAGCATGGATGTCCTCCAAAATATATTTAAGTCTCAATTCCACGTCTTTGCCCATTAATAGAGAAGCACTAAATAGAGAAGCACGAAAAGCCTCACTTTAATTATTAATATTTGACAATGGACATATAATGAGAAGCAATGCCTCTAAGGGTATTTTTGCTGAAGCTCATTTTTTATCTCTAAAGCACAGGAGGTTGGTGGCACCTTAATTTGGGGGGACTGGCTCATGGTAATGGCTGAAGAGGAATAGTGGAATGGTATCAAACACATGGTTTGATTTCCATGTATTTGATGCCATTACATTTTCTCTGTTCCGGCCATTATTATGAGCCGTCCTCCCCTCAGCTGCCTCCACTGCTCTAAAGAGTCAATGACAATTTATTTCTGTCTCCGTACAATGCATTAAACCACTCAGCTGTCTAGTTATGGTAAGAAGCACATCACGCTGCACAAAACAAGTCAACAAGGCTTTGTTATCTCCAGTCACTCAAGTTAGAGTGTTGGCCAGTTACCGAAAGGTATCGGGTTCAAATAGTAATTTTCTCCAGGGGTGCCATACCACTATTGCTGACCCTGTAAAACAGCACATTTCACTGCACCTATCAGGGGTGAAAATAAAACATCTTATTTTTTTGTTGATTCCCTTCATTTTCAACTGAAGCTCAGGCTCTCTAAATGTACTGTGCTCAATACAGACAGGCACTCAAGGTTGGAAACAAAGTTTGCAAGACATGCTTTTTTACAACAAAAGTGGTGCTCTGATGTTTCAAATAGATTTTGCCTGCATGGGTTTTTGTACAGTACCAGTGAAAAGTTTGGACACACCTACTCATTCAAGGGTTTTTCTTTATTTTTTATATTTTCTACATTGTAGAATAATAGTGAAGATATAACTATGAAAAACACACATGGAATCATGTAGTAACCAATCTAAATATATTTTAGATTTTAGATTCTTCAAAGTAGCCACCCTTTGCCTTGATGACAGCTTTGCACACCCTTGGCATTCTCTCAACCAGCTTCACCTGGATTGCATTTCCAGCAGTCTTGAAGGAGTTCCCACATATGCTGAGCACTTGTTGACCACTTTTCCTTCACTCTGTGGTCCAACTCATCCCAAAACATCTCAATTGGGTTGAGATCGGGTGATTGTGCAGGTCAGGTCATCTGATGCAGCACTCCGTCACTCTCCTTATTTGTCAAATAGCCCTTACACAGCCTGAAGGTGTGTTGGGTCATTGTGCTGTTGAAAAACAATTGATAGTCCCACTAAGCGAAAACCAGATGGCATGGCATATCTCTGCAGATTTCTGTGGTAAACATGCTCATTAAGTCTGCCTTGAATTCTAAATAAATCACCAACACTGTCACCAGCAAAGCATCCCCACACATCACACCTCCTCCTCCATGCTTCACGGTGGGAACCACACATGCGGAGATCAACCGTTCACCTTCTCTGTGTCTCACAAAGACACTGCAGTTAGAACCAAAATCGCAAATTTGGACTACAGACCAAAGGACATATTTCCACCAGTCTACTGTCCATTGCTTGTGTTTTCTGGCCTAAGTAAGTCTCTTCTTCTTACTGGTGTCCTTTAGTAGTGGTTTCTTTCCAGAATTTGACCATGAAGGCCTGATTCACACAGTCTCCTCTGAACAGTTGATGTTGAGATGTGTCTGTTACTTGAACTCTGTTAATCATTTTTTTTAAAGGTAATTTTGTTGTTTGCTTAGGCAATTGGAGATTGGAGGGAGTTCCATGCAATCACGCTCTGTATAATACTGTGTGTTACTGTGAATTTGTTTTGGACTTGGGGACTGTAAAGAGACCCATGCTAGCATATATTGGGGAATATGCATGGGTGTCTGAGCCAAATGTTATTTGATGCAGACAGTCTGGAATTTTCATTACTGTAATATTTGTCAAAAAAACTAGAAGTGAAGCAGTTAATCTCTTGTCAACCCTCAACCAGAAAAGACTGGCATGCATGTTGTTGATGTTAGTTATGTATGTGCAGTTAAGGGCAAGGCGTGCTACTCTGTTTTGAGCCGTGGACAGCTTTGCTAGATCTTTCTTTGCTACACTTGACCATATTGCCGGCCAGTAATCAAGAAGAGCAGAGCCTGAACAACTAGTGCAGTTGATTTTTTAAGCATAATATACACTGCTCAAAAAAATAAAGGGAACACTTAAACAACACAATGTAACTCCAAGTCAATCACACTTCTGTGAAATCCAACTGTCCACTTAGGAAGCAACACTGATTGACAATAAATTTCACATGCTGTTGTGCAAATGGAAAAGACAAAAGGTGGAAATTATAGGCAATAAGCAAGACACCCCCAATAAAGGAGTGGTTCTGCAGGTGGGGACCACAGACCACTTCTCAGTTCCTATGCTTCCTGGCTGATGTTTTGGTCACTTTTGAATGCTGGCGGTGCTTTCACTCTAGTGGTAGCATGAGATGGAGTCTACAACCCACACAAGTGGCTCAGGTAGTGCAGCTCATCCAGGATGGCACATCAATGCGAGCTATGGCAAGAAGGTTTGCTGTGTCTGTCAGCGTAGTGTCCAGAGCATGGAGGCGCTACCAGGAGACAGGCCAGTACATCAGGAGACGTGGAGGAGGCCGTAGGAGGGCAAAAACCCAGCAGCAGGACCACTACCTCCGCCTTTGTGCAAGGAGGAGCAGGAGAAGCACTGCCAGAGCCCTGCAAAATGACCTCCAGCAGGCCACAAATGTGCATGTGTCTGCTCAAACGGTCAGAAACAGACTCCATGAGGGTGGTATGAGGGCCCGCCGTCCACAGGTGGGGGTTGGGCTTACAGCCCAACACCGTGCAGGACGTTTGGCATTTGCCAGAGAACACCAAGATTGGCAAATTCGCCACTGGTGCCCTGTGCTCTTCACAGATGAAAGCAGGTTCACACTGAGCACGTGACTGTCACGTCCTGGCCAGTATATAAGGTTAATTGTTTTGTAGTTTGGTCAGGGCGTGGCAGGGGGTATTTGTTTTATGTGGTTCAGGGTGGTGTGTTTGGTTAAAGGGTGTTTGATTTAGTATTTCCGGGGTTTTGGTTTATAGTCTATGTTTATGTATTTCTATGTCTAGTCTGGTGAGTGTGTTTCTATGTCGTGTTGATTGGGGTTGGGACTCTCAGTTGAAGGCAGGTGTTGTCTATCTGCCTTTGATTGAGAGTCCCATATATTAGGGTGTGTTTGTGGTTGTTATTTGTGGGTGATTGTTCTGTGTTGAGCTTAGGCTTTGCCAGACTGTTTGTTGTCGTTCGTTCGTTTCTCGTGTTTGTTATTTTTGTATTCATTTTTTGAAGTTAATAAATCATCAAAATGAGCATACACGTACCTGCTGCGTTTTGGTCCTCCTTCACCGACGACAACCGTGACAGTGACAGACGTGACATAGTCTGGAGACGCCGTGGAGAACATTCTGCTACCTGCAACATCCTCCAGCATGACCGGTTTGGCGGTGGGTCAGTCATGGTGTGGGGTGGCATTTCTTTGGGGGGCCGCACAGCCCTCCATGTGCTCGCCAGAGGTAGCCTGACTGCCATTAGGTACCGAGATGAGATCCTCAGACCCCTTGTGAGACCATATGCTGGTGCGGTTGGCCCTGGGTTTCTCCTAATGCAAGACAATGCTAGACCTCATGTGGCTGGAGTGTGTCAGCAGTTCCTGTAAGAGGAAGGCATTGATGCTATGGACTGGCCCGCCTTTTCCCCAGACCTGAATCCAATTGAGCACATCTGGGACATCATGTCTCGCTCCATCCACCAACGCCACGTTGCACCACAGACTGTCCAGGAGTTGGCGGATGCTTTAGTCCAGGTCTGGGAGGAGATCCCTCAGGAGACCATCCGCCACCTCATCAGGAGCATGCCCAGGCGTTGTAGGGAGGTCATACAGGCACGTGGAGGCCACACACACTACTGAGCCTCATTTTGACTTGTTTTAAGGACATTACATCAAAGTTGGATCAGCCTGTAGTGTGGTTTTCCAGTTTAATTTTGAGTGTGACTCCAAATCCAGACCTCCATGGGTTGATAAATTGGATTTCCATTGATTATTTTTGTGTGATTTTGTTGTCAGCACATTCAACTATGTAAAGAAAAACGTTTTTAATAAGATTATTTCTTTCATTCAGATCTAGGATGTGTTGTTTAAGTGTTCCCTTTAGTTTTTTGAGCAGTATATTTTTATAACAGACATTCTCCTCCCCATCTTCATAACAACTTTGTCAATAAGCCTAAATAAGTTCAGGTGTAAAAATGTGGTCAACAAATCACATAATAAGTTGCATACACTCTGTATGCAATAATAGTGTTTAACATGATTATTTAATGACTACCTCATCTCTGTACCCCACACATATAATTATCTGTAAGGTCCCCCAGTCAAGCAGTGAATTTCAAACACAGATCCAACCACACTGACAAGGGAGGTTTTTCAATGCTTCGCAAAGAAGGGTACCTATTTGTAGATGGGTAAAAAAAGCAGACATTGAATATCCCTTTGAGCATGGTGAAGTTATTAATTGCACTTTGGATGGTGTATCAATACACCCAGTCACTACAATGATACAGGAGTCCTTCCTAACTCAGCTGCATGGAGAGGAAGGAAACTGCTCAGGGATTTCATCATGAGGCCAATGACAACTTTAAAACAGTTACAGAGTTTAATGGCTGTGATATGAGAAAACTGAGGATGGATCAACAACATTGTAGTTACTCTCCAAATCAAGCCTAATTGACAGAGTGAAAAGAAAACCTGTACAGAATACAAATATTCCAAAACATGCATCATGTTTGCAACAAGGCACTAATGAAATATTGCATAAAATGTGGCAAAGCAATTCACTTTTTGTCCTGAATATAAATTGTTATGTATGGGCCAAATCCAATCCAATACATTACTGAGCACTACTCTCCATATTTCCAAGCATTGTGGTGGCTGCATTATGTTATGGGTAGGCTTGTAATCGCTAAGGACTGGGGAGTTATTCAAGATAAAAAATAAATGGAGTTGAGCTAAGCACAAAATCCTAAAGGAAAACCTGGTTCAGTCTGCTTTTCACCAGATACTGAGAGATTTATTCCCCTTTCAGCAGGACAATAACCTAACACACAAGGCCAAATCTACAGTGGAGTTTCTTACCAAGAAGACAATGAATGTTCCTGGATGGTGGAGTTACAGTTTTGACTTAAATCTAATTAAAAATCTATGGCAAAACCTGGAAATGGTCGTCCAGCAATGATCAACAACCAATTTGACAGAGCTTTAAGAATTTTGAAAATAATAATGGGGACATTTTGCACAATCCTGGTGTAGAAAGCTCTTAGAGACTTACCCAGAAAGACTCATAGATGTAGTCGCTGCCAATGGTGCATCTACAAAGCATTGACTCAGGGATGTGAATACTTACATTAATTAGATATTGCTGTGTTTTATTTTGAATAAATTGGCAAACATTTCTAAAAACATGTTTTCACTTTGTCATTATGGGGTATTGTGTGTAAATGGGTGAGGAACAAAAATCCCCAAAAAATGTAATGGCTGTAACACAACAAAATGTGGAATAAGTCAAGCGGTATGAATACTTTCTGAAGGTACTGTGTGTGTATCTGTGTCTGTATGTGTGTGTTGTTGGGCTGATGCTACTGAACCTGAAGCTTTGCACCATCACTCCTCCTAGGCTTTGAAAGGGAAGGTGGACAATGAGCTTCTAGTAGCTTTCATAACTGGGATAAGTTCTTTCTGCCTCTGGCACACAGCTTCAGAGAAGTCCTCATTGAGGAAAATGTTGATGTCTTTCAAGTTCATCTCCAGAACCTGTCCCTGAATCTTAGGAACTTGACCACAATCGGGCCTGGGTCTGTCCCTTCGGCTAATTACAGGTTTTCCAGACCTGTGGGCATGCTCCACCTCAATCTTCCTTTGATCCTACGGTCCGGTAAGTACAAAGCAAATTTGTGGGTTTTAAAATCTTGGTGGTGAGGTAAAATGTGTTGTGAGTGTTATATCAGAGTGTTGATTATAGTGGGGCAAACACCAGTACGATTAAAATTGACACCATCTCTGGTGAATAAATTAAGTGTTAATTGAATCACAGTGGAATCAACACCACATGGTGTTGTTGTTACTTGACTGTGTTGAGTTAGGGTCGGAAGGGTCGTTCAAAATGCTGATGCAGTTGTCATGTCAACATATCCATCAATGCTGTAGTGAACCGCATCACAAGAGACATACCAAATGGGAAATGTATAAACATAATCACATCATTGATGCAATTTCATGAAATAAAATAGCTAAATTTACCCATAAAATAGCTCAATTTACAGTAAGCATGATGATGACCTGGGTAGTGTTTGTATGGGTTTGTGATTGTGTTATGGGGTTACAAGTGGTTAGATGTACTTACAGGTAGCGTGAGGACCACAGTGTACCTTTCAGACCATGTAATCAATTTAGTCTACCCCTTTTCTCTTTGTAGAAGAAGGACTACAGGTTATCGTCCTTCCACATGCCCTTCTGAAAAATACCCCAAAGTGGCGTCATTTTGGGTACATGAGCATGAGGGAGGGGACAAACCTTGCTATTATGGAGCACAACAAGATATTGGGATTAAAACCAGCAAGGGACACTGAAAGGTATAAAATGAAGACAGCAACAGTAATGACACAACCACCTAATTATTCTCTCTGCAGATTCTGAAAACACAATACAAAGACACATCTACAACAATCCCCTGCCACTATTGACAAGAATGATCTGTCAAATCAATGGGCTGGGGGAGGTTTACAGATAGGTCTTTGAGATGAGAAAGGGTGGTAGAGACAGTACATTTATTCTGGTGTTCGTATACACCACAATACATACAGGAAAAGGCGGGCCGAACAGGCTCCTATTAACCTCTCTAGGGGGTGTGGGACGCTACCGTCCCACCTGGCCAACATCCGGTGAAATTGCAGAGTGCCAAATTCAAAAAAGAAATACTCATAATAAAAATGCATAAAACATACAAGTGTTATACATCGGCTTAAAGATTAACTTCTTGTTAATCTAACCGTTGTGTCAGATTTCAAAAAGGCTTTACGGCAAAGCATACCATGTGATTATCTGAGGACAGCGCCCAGTACACAAAACATTACATACAGTTACCAGCCAAGTAGATTAGTCACAAAAGTCAGAAATAGCAATACAATTAATCACTTGCCTTTGATGATCTTCATATGGTTGCACTTACAAGACTCCAGTTACACAATAAATGTTTGTTTTGTTTGATAAAGTCCCGCTTTACATCCAAAAACCTCCGTTTTGTTGGCACGTTTTGTTCAGTAATCCAATGGCTCAAAGGCAGTCACAACAGGTAGACGGAAAATCCAAATATTATCAGTGAAGTTCGTAGAAACATGTCAAACGATGTTTTAATCAATCCTCAGGTTGTTTTTAGTCATAATAATCCATCATATTTCAACCGGACAATAGCTTCGTCAAAATAAAATAAAAACAAGGAAGGTGCACTCTCGGTCGTGCGCAGAAACCGCTCTAGGGATTTCCCACTATCCACTGACTCAGAGTGGTCTTACTCCCTCATTTTTCAGAATACAAGCCTGAAGACATCTAGTGGAAGCCATAGGAACTGCAATCTAGGTCATAACCATTGACATAGTGTATAGGCAGGCAAGAGAAAAGCACCTACATCAAAAATATTACACTTCCTGGATGAATTTTACTCAGGTTTTCGCCTGCCCTATCAGTTTTGTTATACTCACAGACATTATTTTAACAGTTTTGGAAACTATAGAGTGTTTTCTATCCACATTTTCCAATTATATGCATATCCTAGCTTCTGGGCCGGAGTAACAGGCAGTTTACTTTGGGCATGCTTTTCATCCGGAGGTGAAAATAGTCCCCCCTACCCTAGTGAGGTCATCGACGGGGCTGTAGTGGAGTGGGTTGAGAGTTTCAAGTTCCTTTGTGTCCTCATCACCAACGAACTATCATGGTCAAAACATACCAAGACAGTCGTGAAGAGGGCACGACTGTCTCCCCCTCAGGAGACTGAAAAGATTTGGCATGAGTCCCCAGATCCTCAAAAGGTTCTACAGCTGCACCATCGACAGCATCCTGACCGGTTGCATCACCACCTGGTATGGCAACTGCGCAGCATCTGACCGTAAGGCGCTACATGGGGGTAGTGCAAACGGCCCAGTACATCACTGGGCCAGCTTCCTGCCATCCAGGACCTATTCAATAGTCAGAAGAAAGGCCATAAAATGATCAGAGACTCCAGTCACCCAAGTTTTAGACTGTTTTCTCTGCTACCGCATGGCAAGCGGTACCGGAGCACCAAGTTTAGGACCAAAAGGCTCCTCAACAGCTTCTACCCCCAAGCCATAAGACTGCTGAACAATTAATAAAATCACCACCGGACAATTGACATTGACATCCCAAACAGTTGGTGGTTAAAATCTACGAGCCCTACACCACTTCCGGCAGTCTTATCCAGCAGACGGGTCAAGACCATTCGCCACAAGCACTCTGCTTCCACAGACCACCATGCCAAACACCATTGCCAGTGTACAGAAGCTGGATAAAGGACCATAAAATAAATATGGAACTTTTCGATCAATTCTAAAAATATGTCTGCCTTTATGGATTCACATAATATATTTATATAAGCTGTAAAGGGCTTTGTAACATCAAGCAGATGTTAGACATTCAGATATCCAAAGAATATGTATTTGTCAAAATCAAAAATACAGGGGAGTGTACAATATTTTATGCTAACTCAAAAAAGACCTGGGTATTCAACAAGAATGTTATATGTTTTAGTCAACCAAAAGTCTATTTTACATAGGAATCAGAATGACTGTTTGGGACTTTTAAGTACTATTGTAAGGCCATATACACGTAATATGTAGCTTGCTGATAAACCACCCTTGTCATTTGATATTAAATAATGGAACTACCTATAACACAAATAAGATACATTGTCATTGGTCCCCAATAATGATTTATCTATTCACATTAATGATAGTGACTGACTTTAGCTATGAGTAGACTAACCTTTGTCTGTAGAAACAACAATACTGGAGGTGGTGACACAAAAAGTTCCCTCCTACTGCTAGGGTGTTGCTGTTGGTTGGACCTTTTGGGGCTATTACGATGCACCATGACAGCTGGCACTGGCTAACATTAGCACAAAGATTAGCTACAGCATCAGTAAAAAGTATTTTTACTATTTTCTACATTGTAGAATTATAGTGCAGACATCACAGGAAAAGAAGACCCAGAGTTGCCTCTGCTGCAGAGGATAAATTCATTGGAGTTAACTGCACCTCAGATTGCAGCCCAAATAAATGCTTCACAGAGTTCAAGTAACAGACACATCTCAACATCAACTGTTCAGATGAGACTGCGTGAATCAGGCCTTCATGGTCAAATTGCAGCAAAGAAACCACTACTAAAGGACCCCAATAAGAAGAAGAGACTTGCTTGGGCCAAGAAACACAAGCTTTGTGGAAATCTGAAATCTGATAGACCGGTGGGAATCTGTCCTTTGGTCTGATGAGTCCAAATTTGAGATTTTTGGTTCCAACCACCGTGTGTTTGTGAGACGCAGAGTAAGTGAACGGATCTTCGCATGTGTGGTTCCCATTGTGAAGCATGGAGGAGGAGGTGTGATGGTGTGGTGGTGCTTTGCTCTTGATACTGTCAGTGATTTATTTAGAATTCAAGGCACATTTAACCAGCATGGCTACCACAACATTCTGCAGAGATACGCCATCCCATCTGGGTTGTGCTTAGTGGGACTATCATTTGTTTTTCAACAGAACAATGACCCAACACACCTCCAGGCTATGTAAGGGCTATTTGACAAAGAAGCAGAGTGACGGAGCACTGCATCAGATAACCTGGCCTCCACAATCACCCGATCTCAACCTAATTGAGATGGTTTGGGATGAGTTGGATGGCAGAGTGAAAGAAAAGCAGCCAACAACTGCTCAACAGATGTGGGTGGTTTGAAGGTCCAGTATTTGGCACAGCTTTAGGAGGAGTCGGATGCAAGGTGACGACTTCTTACCTCTGCTGGGTTGGAGGTGAGTGGCTTTGGGCTAGGAATCATGGTGGTCGGTGCAGAGTTCATGGGGACGATGGTAGACGGGGCGATGGTGATTTCTTTCTGTACAGTGATATTTCAGTGGCTGTTGGTGGTGTCTTGTCCCAGGGTGAGTATCCAGTGTGATGTCGTAGTGGATGGCCTTTTGTATGATGCGCTCGCTGACGATGGGGAGTGTGTGTCCTGTTAATGGAAGAGTTTGGTGTTTCTGGTGTCCAATATGACCTCTCTTGGGGTGTCCAAGGTCCCTCAGGTGATCAGAAGAGAATGCCCTGGAGCAGTGTTTCCCAACCCTGGTCCTTGAGTACCCCCAACAGTACACATTTTTTATGTAACCCTGAATAAGCACACCTGATTCAATTTGTCTACTAATCATCAAGTCCTCAATGAGTTGAATGAGGTGTGTTTGTACAGGGCTGCAACTGAAATGTGTACTGTTGTGGGAACTGGAGTACCAGGGTTGGGAAACACTTCCGGGGAGCGTCACTGCAGCCGTCCCGGAGAGTTTGGTGAGGAAAGCAGAGGTCATTAGCCAGATGGTTTGCTTAGCCAAAGGATGTGCTCTTCTGTTTATTTCTCACTACATCCGTGCGGGCATGAGTCTTCCCTGGCTATACCCCTGCTGAACATGATATCCCTAGTGGGGATAGTGTATGGCAGCCATCCTCACTATGTTGTTCCATACTGTTGTGCTTTGGTCAGTCGTCAGTGAGGGAATGATGGTGACTGTCTATGTCTGTGATGTGCTTTCTGAGGGCTTTGAAGGACCAGTTCTGGCTTGTTTGTGTCTGGAGCTGTAGAGACATGATTACCTTTTTAAGGTCTTTGTAGTATTTCAGGGGTCCTATGGTCAAGGGTACAGAGCCCTATTGGTCTCATCATGGCGGAGAAGTAGAAAATATTAAAGAGGCTGGCCTTATTGTGTTTTTTTCTGTATGTTGGAGATGGTGTAGCTAAAGCTCTGCACTGCTACAATGAGTGGGATGTTAGGCATTCACTTGCCCCCCTTGTCGATTGTCTTCCACATAGTCCGTTTTTTACCCGTTCCTGGCCGCTGCCCCAGAGGAAGATGACCTAGTTGGTATGTCTAGCTGTATGAGTGGATGGCGGAAAAACCTTACCTATGTAGGTCAGGATCGGGTAAATGATGGCTTTGATCACCAATCCCTTCCCAGTCATCAACAGGGATCGCCCTTGACAGCTAGAGATGTATTTTTCACCTTGGCAAGGGTGTCTTTCCAGCTTTGGTCTCCCATTGTGGAATCGCCCATTGTGACACCGAAATGAAGCGCCCCAAACTCTTGGCCTCGCACGCTAGCAGTAAACATTTTGCAGAAACATAGCGATCTGCTGCTGCTTTCTTCCATGCCCTGTGCTCTGCTGACGCCAAATAATTAACACTATTTAATATTAATTCAATGGATTGTGTTCAGTAAATCCATGGAATATGGTCTCAATAATACATTTTTAAAATCTATTAGCAAGTACAAATTACAAATGCATAAATAAACTCAGCAAAAAAAAGAAATGTCTCTTTTTCAGGACCTGTGTCACGCCCTAGCCTTAGAGCCTTTTTTATTCTCTATTTTGTTACATCAGGGTGTGACTTGGGTGGGCATATCTATGTTTCTATTTCTTTGTTGGCCTAGTATGGTTCCCAATCAGAGGCAGCTGTTCTCTCTGATTGGGGATCATACTTAGGCAACCCTTTTTTCCCACCTGTGATTGTGGGATCTTGTTTGTGTGTAGTTGCTTTCTGCACTGCATATAGCTTTACGTTCGTTTTTGTATTTTGTTGTTTTTTCCGGTGTCATTTTTATTATAAGTAAAATGTACGCCTACCACGCTGCACCTTGGTCCAGTTCTTCAGACGATCGTAACAGAAGATCCCAACACCAAAGGATCAAGCAGCGTGCCCAGGAGGAGCAGGGATCCTGGGCCCGGGAGAAAAGGGAGTGGAGGACATCCTGGACCTGGTAGGAGGTAATGGCAGGGGACAAGACCCTGCCATGGAAGCAGGCGGAGGCAGCGAGAGAGGAACGGCGACGAGACCAGGAATCAAGGAGACGATGGAAACCCGAGAGGCAGCCTCAAAAAAATGTTGGGGGGGGCACACGGGGTGGCGAGCGGAGCAAAGGTGGGAACAAGACCCAACTCCCTGTAATTACGATGAGGAGTTGGTCACGGTTCAGATACCATGCTTTGCGGAGATACGCAATGCATCTCCAGTGCGCATCCACAGCCCGGTGCGTTCTGTGACAGCTCCTTGCACTTGCCGTGCAAAAATGAGCATCAAGCCAGGACGGATTTGGCCGGGTCAGTTTTCCTGGTCTCCGGTGCGTCTCTTCGGCCAAGGATATTCTGCGCCGGCTCTGCGCACTGTCTCCGGTGCACCTTCACAGCCCAGTGCGTCCTGTGCCAGCGCCTCACAGTTGCCGGGCTAGGGTGAGCATCCAGCCAGGACGCGTTGTGCCAGCTCTATGCTCCAGACCTCCAGTGCGCCTCCTTGGTCCAGGATATCCTGTGCCGGCTCTGTGCACTGTGTCTCCGGTGCGCCTTCACAGCCCAGTGCGTCCTGTGCCAGCTCCCCGCAGTTGCCAGGCTAGGGTTAGAATCCAGCCAGGACGGGGTTGTGCCAGCTCTATGCTCCAGACCTCCAGTGCGCCTACACGGCCCAGTGTATCCTGTGCCAGCTCCGCGCATCTGGTCTCCAGTGCGTCTCCCACGGACCACATTGTCAAAAGTAGAAAAATTGTTTAGTTCTCCCATTTTGGGGATTAGGAGTTTTGAACAAAAAAAGTATTTGTTCTCTTACACTGTCTCAGTACTGCATGGCAGTTTCTACCAGGTATTTATGACCTGTTGTAAAGTCACAAAACTGTGGAGAGAGAGAGAGAGAGCTATAGTCCTTCCCCCTGGGCACGTCATGACACGTTAGCTTTAAGTTAGCTATCTTTATAAGTAATTTTTAGCATATTTGGACAGTACTTGAAAGACAGCAATTGGTTAGTTAGTGATACTTTGTTGGGTGGGGAATAGAGCTCCAGCAGTCGGATTCAGCGTCCAGATAGCTAGTTAACCTCTCTAGGGTAGGTGGGACGAATTTGTTCGGTGGGAATGCTAGTCACATGCTAGTCACATGCTAATGTAAAAAGCTGGTTTTTGATATAAATATGAACTTGATTGAACAAAACATGCATGTATTGTATAACATAATGTCCTAGGATTGTCATCTGATGAAGATCATCAAAGGTTAGTGCTGCATTTAGCTGTGGTTTGGGTTTATGTGACATTATATGCTAGCTTGAAAAATGGGTGTCTGATTATTTCTGGCTGGGTACTCTGCTGACATGATCAAATGTTTTGCTTTCGTTGTAAAGCCTTTTTGAAATCGGACAGTGTGGTTAGATAAAGGAGAGTCTTGTCTTTAAAATGGTGTAAAATAGTCATATGTTTGAGATAATATTCCGATCGGGAGTCGTTGTTTTCGTTCAAAGACTGAAAATAAAAACATGGAGTCTCCTCGTGCACGCTCCCCCAGTCTCATTGTTCTCAGATCGACCACTATCCAAATGCGCTACTGTTTTTCAGCCATGGCCTGCAAAGGCATCATTCAACGTTTTGCCGCCTTCTGAGAACCTATGGGAGCCGTAGGAAGTGTCACGTTACAGCAGAGATCCTCAGTTTTCAATAAAGAGAGTGTAGAAGGCCAAGGAATGGTCAGATAGGGCACTTCCTGTAAGGAATCTTCTCAGGTTTTGGCCTGCCAAATGAGTTCTGTTATACTCACAGACACCATTCAAATAGTTTTAGAAACTTTGGAGTGTTTTCTATCCAAAGCTAATAAATGCATATTCTAGTTTCTGGGCAGGAGTAATAATCAGATTCAATCGGGTACGTTTTTTATCCGGCCGTGAAAATACTGCCCCCTATCCATAACAGGTTAACTTGAAAAGTTATTAATAAACCAAATTAGGCATATTTGGGCAGTCTTGATACAACATTTGAACAGAAATGCAATGGTCAATTGAATCAGTCTCAAACTTTGCACATACACTGCTGCCATCTAGTGGCCAAAATCTAAACTGCGCCTGGGTTGGAATAATACATTATGGCTTATCTCTTGAATTTCAAAGATGATGGTACAAAAAATACAAAAAAACAGTTTGTTTTCTCTTTATATTATCCTACATTAATTTCACATTTCCACAATATTCAAAGTGTTTCCTTTCAAATGGTATCAAGAATATGCATATCCTTGCTTCAATGCCTGAGCTCCAGGCAAGTAAATGACATGCGAAAATTTAAAAAAAGGTGTCCGATCCCTAAGAGGTAAAGAAATGATAGACTGTCGTTTCTCTTTGCTTATTTGAGCTGTTATCTTCTGTTTACCACCCCTACATTGTCACAACATAACTGATGCATTAAGAAGTAAAGAAATTCCACAAATTAACTTTTAACAAGGCACAATTGTTAATAGAAATGCATTCCAGGGGACTACCTCATGAAGCTGATTGAGAGAACGCCAATATATTGCAAAGCTGTCATTAAGGCAAAGGGTGGCTACTTTGAAGAGTATAAAATATAAATATATTTTGATTTGTTTAAAATGTATTGGTTACTACATGATATGTGTTATTTCATAGTTTTGATGTCTTCACTATTAATAGTAAAAAAAAAAGAAAAACACTTGAATGAGTATGTGTGTCCAATATTTTGACTGGTACTGTACATTTACAGAATGTTCAGATAGAATTGTATTGTGGAGATAAAATATGACTCACATAGATTGGAATTGTGTAGGAGATTGTGTGTGCGCTATTCATTATATTTCTATATTCAACATGTTGTTCCAGCCCTGCCATTAGCTGTAGGCATCCAATCCAATAGTTTCAGAAAAGTTGTATTCACATTATATTTCTATATTCAACATGTTGTTCCAGCCCTGCCATTAGCTGTAGGCATCCAATCCAATAGTTTCAGAAAAGTTGTATTCACAAGTTGTATTCACAAACTGTATTCACATTTTTGGGAAAAGTAGTTGCTTTCTCAGATCTGCATTAGAATAGTTTAAGAACTAATTACTTTCTGAGATCTGTATTCAAATATTTTTGAAAAGTATTCACTTGTGTATTAGTTCCCTGGGCCCTGTATTAAGGTAAAACTAGGCCCTCAAAATAAGGCCTTATGAAATACATATGCACTCTAAAAATTGCTGGGTTAAAAACAACCCAATTTGGGTATATATTGGACTGAATACACATTGGGTAGGTTTGACCTAACCAGTTGGGTCACTTAGTTTGGTTGCTGGTTTATTGATGTTGGATTATTGAGCGATGACCCACCAAGTCGGATCAGAAGACTGGAGGCATGCCTTAGTAGGGGTGTGGCTTTTTGGTCACCCGTGACAGTAAATGTAATTCCGGTACTTGTTGTGTTTCATGACACTTTCACATACTGTACTCCTTGAGCAAGCAGAGCACTGAGGTGTGCCTCCATTGACTTCTGGGTCACAGGCTTTCAAGTGTGTCTGCTTGCTGTGAGATTCTCCTTCCTCCCCCTGCAAGACTGGAGCAGACCAACAACAAGACCTGGCCAGAACTACCACCACCCTCCTCCAAATCCTTGCCCATATGACCTGAACTGCTTGGTGAAACCCCAGGGCTACATTAATCATTTGAAGCCAGTTTCAAAACCCTCCCGTTAGTAGAACAGTTAAGGTCAAAATGTTGAAATTGCAAGGATTCAGCCCTGTTCAACAGACTCAGAGCATAACCTCTTTTCAGAACCTGTCCCAGTTCTTACCCCAGCAGGGCAATGGCCAATGCCAACAACTCAAATCCCAAACACACCAACCCACCACCCCCTCCACCAGACAACAACAACTAAGATCCAGAACCAGACCTTTCCACTAGTGATGTTACATTTGATAACGAAGCTCAAAGGCATCCATCAAAATCAGTAAGCAACCAAAATTCCTAAAAGTTTAAAATGTTCAACAAGTAAAAATGCCATCCGTTATTTAATATTCCAAATAATAAACAATTCAAACAATAAGTAATAGATTCTAATTAAGCAAACCATATGGTCATTCAATCTGTTGGATTCTATCTTCAAAATACTTGCTATACAAGAAGTTGATCACTTTACATGTACTGTATAATGAATGTATATGTTGGGGTCAATGGAGGGTGTATGAGAACCAGGTATATGGAAAGTTACTGAGTGAGAAAGGGGACTACAGGAAGATTACATTCTGACAAACATGTTGGTGTTGAATCTCATGTATCCTATGGAAATGGTCAAAGGGCAACAGTCTGGTTTCGGTCACTGATAAGGTAGGACAGCAGTGGAGTAGGGAGGAGTAAGGAATTCGGGAAGAGGGCATGTGAGATGAAGTGACAAGGAACAGTTCTATTACACACACACACCATCTAAGTTCCTGTCTAGCCGTGCAAGGAGGAGACTCCGCCTAATAGGAGGGTATAAATACCTGTGCTGGTGGAAACATCTTTGTCTTTTCAGCTGTTTGTCCCATTGGGTGAATAAACTTGGTTTGAGCTTTACTAGTCGTCCATGAGTTTTACTCTGTCATAACCTAACAAATCAAAAAAAGGAATCAGAAAAATTATCCCTGGACACCATATGTGAATAAATTGCCCCCCATTTATCTTCAGAGTTTGTACTGTTAGGTGACCTAAACTGGGATATGCTTAACACCCCGGCCGTCCTACAATCTAAGCTAGATGCCCCCAATCTCACACAAATTATCAAGGAACCTACCAGGTACAACCCTAAATTCGCAAATACGGGCACCCTCATAGATATCATCCTGACCAACCTGCCCTCTAAATACACCTCTGCTGTCTTCAACCAGGATCTCAGTTTCACGTTTGTTGTATGAAGGAGCAGACCAAAGCGCAGCGTGTGTATCGTTCCACATCTTTATTTATCTGTGAAACTATGCAATACATACAATAAACTAATAAACAAAAACAACAAACCGTGACAAAGAGGTGCAACATACACTAACTCAAAATAATCTCCCACAAACACTAGTGGGAAAACAACAACTTAAATATGATCCCCAATTAGAGACAACGATGACCAGCTGCCTCTAATTGGGAATCATTCAAAAACCCCAAAATAGAAAGAGGAAACTAAAACAAACATAGAAATAAATAAACTAGACAAAACCCCCTGTCACGCTCTGACCTACTCTACCATAGAAAATTAAAGCTTTATATGGTCAGGGCGTGACACTCAGCGATCACTGCCTCATTGCCTGCGTCCGTAATGGGTCTGCGGTCAAACGACCACCCCTCATCACTACCTCCCTAATCTTACTACATTTGCACACACTGTATATAGATTTTTCTATTGTGTTATTGACTGTACGTTATTTTGTTGTTATTGTGTAACTCTGTGTTGTTTGTGTCGCGCTACTTTGCTTTATCTTGGGCAGGCCGCATTTGTAAATGAAAACTTGTTCTCAACTGGCCTACCTGGTTAAAGAAAGGTGAAATATATATATATATATATTTGTTAATCTGGTTTCCTTCAAACATCACCTAATTGAATGAAAAAACACAATTTTGATTGTTCATTTCCATTAATGAGGCTTACACAATAGTATGAGTTCCTCAAGTGCCTAAGCATATCCCAATGTTGGGAGTGTTACCACTATCATATTTAAATTTCAGCTAACAGTCCAATATTCTCTAGACAGCTAGCGGGCTGCAGCTAGCAGGCTAGCGGATTGGCCTTCAGGGGACGTCACGACGGAGGAGCCTGTTGAAACCTCCTCAGGCAGATTACGTCGGTAGACCAGTTGTGATAGATCGGCGGGGCTCCGTGTCGGCAGTGAAAGGGGTCCAGGCTAATTGGCAAAATAGGTATTGTAGACCAAGGAGTGGCTTATGGACCTCTTCAGCTAGCTGGGAGATGGGCCTAGCACGAGGCTAGTTCCAGGCTAACTGGTGCTTGCTTCGGGACAGAGACGTTAGCCAGGGATATCCACTCGGATAGCAGCTAGCTAGCTGCGCTGATCCAGGTGAAAAGGTTCAGAACTTGCGGTATGAATCTGGAGATATGGTGGAGAAAAAGCGTTCCGGTATGCTCTGGGTTGAATCGCACTGTGCAGACTGGCAGGAGTAGACCGGGCTAAGGTTAGCTGATGACCGCTAGCAGTGGCTAACTGACTACTAGCTCGTAGCTAGTTAGATGGCTAGCTTCTGTTGGGGGTTCCGGTTAGTGTTAATGAACAGTCCAGCAGGCATCGGCTGTGTAGTCGAGTGATCATAGGGTCCAATGAGCATCACTAGATGAAACCGGGAACAGTTCGGTAGTCGATTGCTACATTGAGCAAGCGGGAGACACGGCGTTCAGGGAGCTAGCAGGCTAGGGCTAGCAGATAGATCATCACCAAACATCCACAAAGCAGAGGCCGGTTGAGCGCACATCGGCCGAGTTACGTCAGCAGACCAGTTGTGATGGATCGGAGGGACTCCAGGCCAATTGGCAAGAGAAGTGTTGTAGTTGGTGTACTTCGTTTGCTAGCCGGGAGATGGGCCTAGCTCGGGGCTAACTGGTGCATGCTTCTGGACAAGGGAGTTAGCCACAATAGCTCCTCGGTAGCAACTAGCTAGCTGCGAAGATTTGGTGTAATGGTCAAGAACTTGCGGCAGGAATCCTGTGATGTAGTGGAAAATAGCAGTCCGATATGCTCAGGGCTGGTATCGCGCTGTGCAGACTGGCATGTATTATCCGGGCTATCCAGGCTAAAGCGGCAGGAGTCCGAGCTAAAGGTAAAGACTCTAGCAGAGGCTAACAATGACTAAATAGCTAGTAGCTAATTAGTTGCTAGCTTCTGATGGAGGTTCCAGTTATAAGGTCTAAAAAAAATTGCTGATCCGTACCACATTGGGTGAGGCGGTTTGCAGGAATGTATATTTATTTCGAAAATGGAAAAAAGAGATTGAAATGTGTACAAAAACCAAAATATACAATATTTACATGTCTCTTGTGATACGGTTCACAGCAGCACTGGCGGATGTGTTGACTTGATGTCTGAGTTTAAACAACCCTCCCCCTTTTGTTTCATGCTGACTGAAAAACTAGCTAGCCAGTAACTAGCTAACACCAGACACAGATGAAGTGGGAAACATATAAGTATCTTTGCCATAGATGAATAAGGTAAACTTTTAATTAAATTTGCTGACACCCTACAGTCCAATTTTGGAACCAGTAGATTAGCCATCTAGCTATATAAATCATGCCCCCTCTGCAAACACACCTTCTCCAATGTTGGTACTTATTTAAATTAGGTAAGACAACATCATGTTACCATTGGTGTATTAAAATTAAAGCGTTATGGTGATGTCACGCTATCCTCTTAATAATCCTGCCTCCTGGCTCCAAGTGTTTGACACCGGGGAGAGGATCAATAACTTTAGCAACATCGAGGCAACATTAATTTTCATATTTTGATCTGGTTTCATCACAATATCTTCCAATTTCATGAAAAACGTGATTTTGACTGTTCTTGCTCTTTAAACATGTTTTAACATAATCACTTTGGACCTCACTTGGTGAAGTACATAAAATTGGAAATAGATGAATGCAACAACCATGTCTCTGTCAATAACAAATACAGTCATGGGTGGTAACTCGAAAGTTATAGTGGTAAATATTTGAAAAAGGCTTTACAGTAAGCAGTGAGTTAATTTAGCACTGTCCCGGTGTCTCTATGGGTCAACTTTCAGTGTTGATTTAACACAGTGTAATTTATTTTGAATTACTCTGCAGTATTTTCAGGTATCATACAATTAATTGCAACCTTTTCAGTGGCATGTTGAAACAGTCATACAGTAGCTGAGTGTCTCATCTTATTTTTACCTACCTGTACAAAATATAATTGTTTAACTGGTTTGACTTGATTATGTACACCTGGGACAATGAACATTCAGCAGAATGGACATTTACAGAATGTTCAGATGTATTGTGTAGATCAAATATGAAATATTATATGAGATTGTTTGTGCTCTATCTTCAACATGCAGTTCCAAAACTAACCATATTCAAATAGTAGTCACTTTCTGAGATCTGTATTCAAATAGTATTAAAAAAAGTACTTTTTGGGGATCTGTATTGAAATAGTTGCACACACTTCCAAAGTAACTATTTGTTCCTTCGCAAAAAGTTACTTTCCACAAAGCAAAGTTAAAACTTTAGCTATTCCAGGTCTGCTCTATGGGGCAGTTTATAGGGTTTTGGGGGCCCTAAGCAAGATACACATTTGCCATGGCATGGAAAGAACATTTTGCAGTTTTTACACAATTCTACACATTATGCCATGTTCATATGATATCTGAGTGAGAGTGACTAACAAAATCAATGTGGGTCCTAGGGAGGTCAGGGTCCCTAGTGCCCAGTCAGTAATTTGTCCATGAATACTACAAGTTTTATATAGCTTCAGCTTCTGACATTTATCCATGTTTCTTAAAACTACAAATTTTGAAGTGTTTTTGACACCCTAGGTTGACTCTTCCTGCTCAGCATTGTTCCATTTCTACAAACGTCACATTTTGAAGTAAAGGGTTAAAGTTACAATATATAACTTTATGGGCAACCGGACCAAATTCACCTATAAATGTGACTTATAGATATGTAATTCTCATTGAAAGCAAGTCTAAACCCAAGCCTGCTTGATGGTAATAGCGCTCACTGTTGCCCCTAGTGGTCAGTTGACAAGGATAGACGTCCAATTTCGAAGTCAACCTTGAGCGATCTGCCTGTACCAACAATAGGAAAGCTGCTAATGCACTACCAAATTTAGAATTTGCACTTTGTGTCTTCTACTATTTGTTCAATATACTATTTGCTTATTTCACACTCTTTCAATGTCTCTCCCCTTTTCTCTCTCTGTCTCTGTTTTTATCTCTTCATCTCTCCACTTTTGAAACAGCAAACGGAAATCAACGTTCCTACTGGACAGGTTCAGGAAGTAATCCATCAATTTAAAAATGTTTTCTCTCTTCTCAACATGACCCGAGACATTTGCAGGAAAGAAACACATAAGGGACAAATCCAAGCTTCAAAATAATATGGCCTGAAAAGAGCAAACACACATTTCAAAGGAAAGGGGATGAATCAAAAGAAACAGATTTACAAAAAAGAAGGCCAACATCTCAAGCATACCTTTCATTCTATGGCTGCTACCAGGCTTCAAATCTCAGGAGTGCCCCAGAGTGTTGGGTCTGCCCTTACAAATCTACTAAGGCACCCATCTCAACATTGATAAGGCTACACCTTGCTAGTTTTGGTACAGCCTTCAAACTTTAAGGCACGAATGCTATTATGAAACATTGGCAGCAATATAATCTATATCTAAAAACGACATACAGTATGAACCAAGCACAGAACAAAGTCAATTACTCGCTCTGGTAATTAAACTTTGAGGGGGTAAACACATCACAACTGTCTTGGTCCTTTCTTCATATAGAGTACATGACAGACGCATGTCATACATTTTACATTCTTAAACCACCAACCACCACCCATCGATGATTGTATCAGTATTAAAAGTTTAATTAAAAGGAATAACAGACACATCCTCACTATAACATCTTATTCTCAAAGGAATAGTTTAGGAAACAAGATTTATTGTACATTTGGAACTAGAGATTCTGTGTTGGGTTTGTTGACTGATGTGCACTGGCAGAGGTTGGAGACAGCACTGTCCAATTGGGACTGAGTTTATTACTAGTGAGATTGTTTGGACCTTGCCATCCTTCATTTCTGATCATAAATTCTTAAGGCGTTTTACCATTACATTGTCCGATTACCTTGAACACAATCAGTATACATTATTTAGATCTGGAGGGGCTCCGGTCAAGGATCCAAGAGGTTCACAGCTAGATGTAGCATCAACTCCATTTGAAGTATTTAGTACACACAAAAAATGCTGTGTTAAAAACAACCCAGCCTTGGGTAAATAGTGGACAGAACACATGTTGGGTTATTTTGACCCAGTCAGTTGGGTCACTTAGTTGGGTTATTCACTTTGAAGACTGGAGGCGTGGCTTAGTAGGAGTGTGGCTTTTAGATAGTTATTTTTGCCTGTGAAAGTAAATGTCATTCTGGTTAATCTGTTTTGTTATAATGTCATCACATGCTAAGGTTGAGCAAAGACACTTTTGTAGCTTTATTGAGGCTTACACACACTGGTTTCGCTTCATTACGCACAACCCTGTGTGGTGGAGATTTTCTGAGGTTGTGTCCCTTTCTCAAGTCAGCATCAAGGAGGGTCCTAGACGAAGACAACGTCTGGACTGTGGCAGGAAAATGGCTGGTACAGTTAAGTCTGGTCCCAACCGAAGTGGGTGGTCCAGCACCTTCACACTGCAGAACAATACAGGCTCTGTCCACTACTGTGGCAGAACCAAACTGTGCAGAAACTACGGCCAACTGTCCACAGCCTGCACAGGAATCATTTGCAAAATCTGTAAAGACAACCATCCCACTTCAGACTGGTGAGGGGTCTAGGAGGGGGAGAGACGGTTTCCCAGAGGGGATAGGGGGGTTTGGGAGTTGTGCAGTAAGGTCAAGTGCAGTAAGGCCCATGGGGGACGGATCTGAGCCCGTAGGGGCTAGGTTGGAGGGATTCCGATGGATTCCCATGTGGAATTCCGGGTCTCCGGCAGCATTTGGAACTGTCGATCTGCAGTCAAGAACGTTGCATTAATCTCAGCATATGCTGCCCTTCAGTCCTCTTTTTGGCCCTGACTCTCGCCCACCAGGTGCCTTTAGAGAGTTCCTCGATTAGCTTGACACCTTGATAAACTAATTTCCTAATGATGGCTGCCTTCGATTAATTTATTTCCAACTCTTTCGGTAGGTAGCCTGGCAGGTAGGGGTGGCGTGTAGCCTGTTCGGGTAGGGGTGTTGGGCCAGTAACCGAAAGGTTGCTGGATCAAATCCCTGAGCTGACAAGGTAAATACCTGTCATTCTGCCACTGAGCAAGGCAGTAAACCCACTGTTCCCTGGGTGCCAAAGATGTTGACTAAAGCAGCCCCTGGCACCACTCTGATTCAGAGGTTGGGTTAAATATGGAAGACACATTTCAGTTGAATGCATTCAGTTGTACAACTGACTAGCTATCCCCCTTTCCCTCTTTTGACCTCACCCTTTTCCAGTCCCTTCCCACTCAAAAGGCAGGCAATATGCTTTACGTCATCTTTACTGGAGGCTGTTTGCCTACTAATCTCACAGAAACCCCCCTCCAGGTCTCTTATCACTACTTTGTTTCCTTTTCTGTCTCCCTCTCCTCCAACCCGAGCCACTGAGTCCGTTCCCAAATGGTCATATACTGTCGCAATCTTCATACTCTCTCTCCCACTAGTAGCTCCTCTTCTACCCTATCATCTCATCTCTACCTTCTGCTAAATCCTACTTCCTCCTGTCTCCTGATTCTGCCTCCAATTCTCCCTTTCCGCATCCTATGACTCACACTGTCCCCTTTCCTCCCAGCTGGTTTGGCCCTCTCCTCCTGCTCCTGGTCTGAGTGGCTCATTGCGGGTTTACGGAACAGGGCTGCGGGCAGAACATAATACTCTACAACATCTGTAGAGTATGACCCTATCTCACACAGGAAGCAGCACAGGTACTACTCCACACATTTGTAATCTCCCATTTGAATTACTGGTCCCGTGTGGCTCAGTTGGTAGAGAATGGCACTTGCAATGCCAGAGTTGTGGGTTTGATCCCTACGGGGAATACATGAAAATGTATTCACTCACTACTGTAAGTCACTCTGGATAAGAGAGTCTGCTAAATGACTAAAATGTAAAAATCAAACCCCTACAATTTATCCAGAATGCCACAGTCCGCTTGGTGTTTAAATTCTCACATGTCTCCCTGCTCCTCCGTGCAGTCCACTGGCTTCCAGTGGAAGCGCACATACACTACAAGACCGTGGTACTTGCCTACGGAGCAGCAAGAGAAACTACCCCTCCAACGTTTTTGGAACGTCTTGGGTGGAGGCCATTTCTGGGACGTTTTGGGCGGTGCCTATTGAAATATCTGGGTCTTTGTTGTTGTTGTTGTTGGTGGATGGGGTGAATAAAGCCTAAAAACATTTTATTTTATTTGTTTTCTCAAATTCTGTGTAAGTTTATAATTTTATATCCATTCAGTGAAAATTCCAAAAATACACAATTCAAACAATTAATAATATATCCAAATTAAGCTCATCAAAAAAAATCAACAAATAAAGCATTCAATAAAAAAAAGTAACAAACAATCCATCAATTAGTTAATCCAAAATGTGTTTATATTAATTTACCTGTTTCTTTGAGGAGTGGGTCTAGATTGCTGCTTCTTCTTCTTCTTCTTCTGTGGGTTTTATGTCAGACTACAACCCAAAAAGGTATATTGCGGCCACCAATTGGACTAGTTGAAAAACTATGTAAAACGAACATCCATACGTGATAGGGAAAAGTAACTTAATCCACCCAAATAAAAATAGTACAATGACAAAACCAAAATGTATTCTCTTCTCACAGCTTGTGACAATACTCCATGCAACTCCTCCACTGAGAAATCTTTCAGTCCCAGGAACTGCTCCGCTACATCCACAATGATATATATTTTCCTGAACCTTCTCTCCACCTTGGCAGTGCTATTAATCACCATAGCTTTAAAGGTGGTCTAGAATTCTGTTGTTTGGAGTCTTCCTTACTTTGTTGGTCTGGTGGAGTGTTTGACATGTGTTTGTTTCTTTATGTTTGGGGATGTGAGGGCTGGGCTGGCAGTTGCTGGATGAGGTGGCAGTTGGGGTTGGTCGGTGCTGTGTCCAGTGTTTGTGCTGGTGTTGGGGCTGGGATGGGAAAACCTGGGTTGGTGTTGGGGCTGGGTTGGAAAACATGCTGATACGAGAGCTGGAAACCAGGAGATGGTGCTAGGATTGGATAACCTGGGTTGGTGTTGGGGCTGGGTTGGAAAACATGCTAATACGAGGGCTGGAAACCAGGAGTTGGTGCTGGGTCTGGGGACCTGGAAAAAACAGGAACCGGGATATGGGTCTGTAGAAGAAAAGGACAACCTGAGTGTAACAGTGTAGGTTCCGTCCCTCTCTTCGCCCCAACCCGGGCTCGAACCAGGGACCCTTGCACACATCAACAACTGACACCCCACGAAGCATCGTTACCCATCGCGCCACAAAAGCCACGGCCCTTGCAACGCAAGGGGAAACCCTACTTCAAGTCTCAGAGCGAGTGACGTCACTGATTGAAATGCTGTTAGCGCGCACCACCGCTAACTAACTAGCCATTTCACATCGGTTACATGAGGAGCAAGCAGACACACAAGGGAACCTTAGACCCAGAGGTCAATGGTGGTACTTCCCTTTGGACTGGTCGCTCCAAGTGAAAATCTGATCTTTGATCCCTCTGCCGCACCTCGTCTGGTGCTGGAAACCAGGTTGGTGCTGCAGAGGGGAAGTAGGAAAACCTGAGGAGCGAGCAGACACTTAAGCCTAAAATAATGCTACAAAACTGTGAGTGCTAAACACATGGATAACAATAAAAAATAACAGATTAACCAGAATGACGGGTGACCAAAAATAATGATCTGAAAGCGACTCCCCTACTAAGCCATGCCTCCAGTCTTCTGCTTGACCCGGTGGGTCATAGCTCATTAACCCAGCATCAATAACCCAACAACTCAACGTGTGTTCTGTCCGATTGTAGAGGACTTTGCTTTTTTTCTCCGTATATACAAGTGGAGAATTACAGCAGATTTCATTTGGCAGTTTTTTTAAATACAGAGATTTTAACAATAAATGAAATGTTATGAACAGTCAAAATCATGTCTTTCATGCAATTGGATGTTACTTGGATAAAACCAGATCAAAGTATGATGACCAAAGTATGAAAAATGACTATTACTTCTACATTGATAAAGTTTGATTATTAAGTTAAGGGTCCCCTCCCCATGTCAAACGCTTGGATTCAGGAGGCGGGATTATTAAGGGGATAGGTTGACATCACCCAAACGCTAATTTTAATGCACCAATGGTAACATGACATTATCTTACCTAATTTAAATAAGTATCACTTTGTAACCAACATCAGAGAAGGCGTGTTTGCAGAGGGTCGTGCTATATCTGGCTAAACAGATACTCTACTGTAAGCAATTGAAATTAAAAGTTTGCACTATATCTATGGCTAAGATGCTTATATGTTTCCTCTTTCATCTGTGTCTGGTGTTAGCTAGTTACTGGCTAGCTAGGTCTTCAGCCAGCATGGAACAAACGGGGTAGAAGGGTTATTCAAATCGCTGACGCAGTTGTCATATCAACACATCTGTAAAGAGACATGCCAAATGGGAGATGTGTAAAAAAAATGTTTGTGATAAAGTAATTCAATCTGATTTTCACCAATAAAATGTAATTTACATTGACATTGCATCAACAAAGACAATTTTGTTTTAAACATATTCCATTTCGCCTATTTCTTGTGATGCAGTTCATAGCAGCACTGCCGGATTTAGTTAACAAAAGTTAACTGAAAGTTAACAAACAGATCACCGACCATTTCGAATCCCACCGTACCTTCTCCACTATACAATCTGGTTTCCGAGCTGGTCATGGATGCACCTCAGCCACGCTCAAGGTCCTAAAGGATATCATAACGATATCATAACCTCCATCAACAATACTGTGCCGTCTTCATCGACCTGGCCAACGCTTTCGACTCTGTCAATCACTGCATTCTTATCGGCACACTCAATAGCATTGGTTTCTCAAATGACTGCCTTGCCTGGTTCACCAACTGCTTCTCAGAATGAGTTCAGTGTGTCAAATCGGAGGGCCTGTTGTCTGGACCTCTCACAGGGTCTATGGGGGTGCCACAGGGTTCAATTATTGGGCCGACTCTTTTCTCTGTATACATCAATGATGTCGCTCTTGCTGCTGGTGATTCTCTGATCCAACTCTACGCAGACGACACCATTCTGTATTTATCCAGCCCTTCTTTGGACACTGCTAACAAACCTCCAAAGGAGCTTCAATGCCATACAACACTCCTCCCATGGTCTCCAACTGCTTTTAAATGCTAGTTAATTTAAGTGCATGCTCTTCAACCGATTGCTGCCCGCACCTTCCCATTGGACTAGCATCACTAATCTGGACGGTTCTGACCTAGAATATGTGGACAACTACAAATACCTAGGTGTCAGGTTAGACTGTAAACTCTCCTTCCAGACTCACATTAAGCATCTCCAATCTAAAAATAATTATAGAATTGGCTTCCTATTTCGCAACAAAGCCTCCTTCAATCATGCTGCCAAACATACCCTCGTAAAACTGACTATCCTACCAATCCTTGACTTCAGCGATGTCATTTACAAAATAGGCCCCATCACTCTACTCAGCAAACTGGATGTAGACTATCACAGTGTCATCCATTTTGTCACCAAAGCCCCATATACTACCCACCACTGCAACCTGGATGCTGTCGTTGGCTGGCCCTCGCTACATATCGTCGCCAAACCCACTGGCTCCAGGTCATCTATAAGTCTTTGCTAGGTAAAGCCCTGCCTTATCTCAGCTCACTGGTCACCATAGCAACACCCACCCATAGCAGGTATATTTCACTGGTCATCCCCAAAGCCAAAACCTCCTTTGGCCGCCTTTCCTTCCAGTTCTCTGCTGCCGATGACTGGAATGAATTGCAAAAATCACTGAATCTGGAGTCTTATATCTCCGTCCCTAACTTTAAGCATCAGCTGTCAGAGCAGCTTACCGATCATTGTATCTGTACACAGCCAATCTATACATAGCACACCCAAATAAGCTCATCCCCATGTTATTACTTACCCTCTTGCTCTTTTGCACCCCAGTATCTCCACTTGTACATCATCATCTGTACATCTATCAATCCAGTGTTAATGCTAAATTGTAATTATTTCACCTTTATGGCCTATTTATTGCCTACCTCCCTACTCTTCTACATTTGCACACACTTTACATAGATTTTTCTATTTTTTTTCTGTTGTGCTGTTGACTGTACATTTTTTTATGTGTAACTCTGTGTTGTTGTTTTTTGTCGCACTGCTTTGCTTTATCTTGGCCAGGTCGGAGTTGTAAATGAGAACTTGTTCTCAACTGGCCTAACTGGTTAAATAAAGGTTAAATAAAATAAAAATACAAATAAAAAATGCTGTTTGCATGTATAGTGAGTAAACCAAACCACAGACCATAAACCATAACGTTATAAGAACCTAAATCACCATCCCCCTCCTCAATCCGTAGCCATTTATTCAGTGTTTTCTCAATAATTGAGGCTAACAGCTTGTATACAGACTGTGCAGGTCTGTCTTAATCCACCCTGATCATCTGGCTCCATGTGAGCCATTGTAATTTCTGTACAATTGGCCATCATCCATCTAATCACATTGATACATTTTTTGCCTTCCATTAAGCAGAGATGGATTTTTACTTGATTCTCCCTGCTGCTCCACTAGCTATGTGTATCTCTCTAGTTTACGTAAGGCTTTGGGATCTTCTCTGCTAACACTCAGCTAAATTAGCCAAGACTAGCAGGCCCTACATCACTCATAAAACAGCACAGTGTTTACATTTGCCTTCAAGTTTAAATGTGAGACTCACTGTACTTGCTTTCTCAAAAACATTTTATTAATATGAGAAAACTCAGGCAAACATTTGCTATGCACACAGGATGATTTCTCTGAAGGTTCAACAGAGAAAGTAAAGAAACCAGCTATAGGGGTTTGAGCATGATTCTCATCCAATGCAATGATCCCTTGTGTACAGAGTTGAGATGGGAATTGGGCCTGAAAAGTTATAACCAAAACAAACCCAAGTTCCCGGTACTACTTCTTATATTCTCACTCTCAGTCCCCACCACCTCCGCCTCTCTCGGTTAATCCCTGCAGAGCCTACACACTTTTTATCCCCCCTGGCCTGGATGAACCAACAGCGACAGATCTCAGCTCATCATACCTCCAGCCATGCAAGCCGTAACCAACCTGATCTGCCTGAATTGAGCCTGCTATAGGAAAACACCACTGATACTGGCCTCTCTGACTCCAACGCATGCACAATATACTGCTGCATTGTGCATTCCTCCAGTAATCACCAGCCAGCTTCAGGTGCAAGTCTCATGTGCATGAGAAAGAGATCTGGCAATGTACCATATACAGTGCTTGAATTAACATTTTACTGCAGTGGGCTAAATCAGGATCATATGGAGTGTTTCTTGGTAGTATTAAACAAATCTACTTTGTACCAAAGAAAACACCTCACACACATGGTTATGGGCTTAAAAAAGAAGACACCTGTACCGTGCCAGATATAGAGTTGAAATATATTTCATTTTGAGTTTGCATCCTAATACTACACTTTATATACATCACAGAAGACTGAACTATAACAAAACCGTTTGACATAGAAACACCAGATTGTGCATCCCCCAAATGGTCTAAATGTGGAATCCATACCATGGACAGCAATGGTTTGATGACATTCCAACATTTGAAAGACACATACATATTATCTGGAAAATCCTTTTTTCTATATTTACAATTTAGATCAGCTATGCTGAGTCCCTTGGGATACCCAACTACCAAACCATCCAATGATGGGATTTATAAATAAATGATCTGGGCTTAAAATGGTTATGGGCATAAAAAAAGAAGACACCTGTACCATGTCAGAAATATTTTTTATTTAACCTTTATTTAACTAGGAAAGTCAGTTAAGAAAAAAATCCTTATTTACAATGACAGCCTAACCCGGCCATACCCTAACAACGCAGGGCCAGTTCGAACCAGGGTCTGTAGTGCCGCCTCTAGCACTGAGATGCAATGCCTTAGACCGCTGCGCAACTCGGGAGCCCAAGATTTGAAATGTATTCAATTTTGAGTTTGCATCCCAATATTGCACTTTATACACATCACAGAAGACTGAAATATACCAAAACAGTTTGACATAGAAACACCAGATTTTCCGCTGTTTTTTGTAAATAATGTTTTTTAATTATGAAATTATGAACATTCCACGCATGAGGCCACTACTCATTTGACTGCAGGAAATGGCTACGTGATAGCATTTGAAGCTGAAATAGGATTGTGAATGACTCTCTCATTGTAGATACAATTGTTATAATGCTTTTGACTGCATTAAATTTACACATCTGTACTTGACTGTCTCAACACATCAATACCACTTGCCACCAAATCAGTCTTCTAAACTGTTATAGTTCTTCCATCTTCTGTTCATGACTGATTTTCTTTAAATAATTTTCACAAACCCTGCTTTTTCTTTTTCATAATGCCTCTGTTCGCCATCTGTGTGGTTGCCTGCCTGTGTTTCCCCTCATCATACTTGTATCCTGGATACTACACTACAAACCGTCTCTGTGGGAATGCACAAAAGACCACTCTTACTGGAGCTTAGATCTCCTACCTTCATTATCTGGAAGTGCTTTTGAAGGCACTCTGATTTTGTCTTCTCAACACAAGCTCCCATTGACTGACAGGAGGACGTAATCTTAGTCACTTCTGTCATTGTGCACAGATTAGCTTTCTGTTAGTTGTTTCTGTGAGTGAATTGTTTGGCAGGATTTAGGATCAGAATATTCCTTCGTTTAAGGTTCTTCTTTTGAGTGTAACTTATTTTCTAACTCAAGTGTGCTGTGAATAGTGGGTGTCATCTCTTCAAGAGGTTGGGGGTGGAGGCCCACTTATTTTAATGTTATTTTCTTATTTATATTGAACTTATTATTACTTAAACTCTCTATGTATTTCTTACAGTTTTTGTTTTTATTTGAGTGGCAGCCAAGAGGTACATGTTTTATAAATGTATGATTTGAAATGGATAACGTAGCTGTAATCCCCCCCCAACAAAAAAATTATAAAACAAATATCAATCTGGTCAAAAACAAGGAAAGTAAATTAAAGCACCAGATGGCTTGGATTTAGTTTTTAAACCTGAATTACATCATAAAACCAGATTAATCTTTACTGATGTCTAGCAGGTTAACGACGGCTCATCAAAAAGCAAAAGTATTTTACTATAATTTTACTAAAATCTTTACATGTTTATGGCTCTAGGATGTTTTGTTCTTTTAAATAATGTTTGAATATAGCTACCGGTATACACTGAGCCTTAAAGTGATGGGCCAATACGTTTGTATAATTTCAGCCAGGAGTTTTGATAGTGTTGCTCACGAGCCAAAACGGGTCCTTTTTTGTGTGTACTACATCATCCAATTGTGTACTACATCATCCAATTGAGTACTACATCATCCATTTCGTATGACATGTTATGTCCTGCAATTTTTGTACAATTATTATTATGGTATGTTACGAATCCAATTGATACAATCTGTTTGGAATTTGTTCACTGCATCTTTAATTTGTGCAGCAGGCTGCTTCATTGGCATATAGTGTTGTTCTTGCCAAATACAGCAATAAACTGGATGGGGGAGCTGAGTAAAACATTTTGATCAATGCACGGCAAGCATGAACAGGCCTCTAATAACTTCACATTAAAGTAAAGCAGGGGAAACAGGAGGACAATCAATTCTTTAGTTTCCTCTCTTTCAGGATGTTTATTGTCCACCAAGAGTAGAGAGATTGTTATTTTTTGTGTGCTGTTGTATTTTCTGTTCTGTTCTAAACTGCCACACAGAGCATCCTACTAATGATCACAGTCGACTCTATGTTCGAACTAATTAAATCAGGTTTTAATTAAGCATATCCCTCTATTAAGATGGCGCCGTAGAAGAAGGCTGACGTTTTATGTGCTCCTATCCAATTGTGTTTTATTGTTCGCTACTTTGCATTGTTTTTAACTTATTTTGTAACTTATTTTGTACATAACGTTGCTCCTACTGTCTCTTATGACCGAAAATAACTTCTGGACATCAGAACTGCGATACTCACCACGAACTGGCAGAATCCTTTTTTTCCTTTAACAAGTCCAAGGAGCCCGTAGTGAATGACATACTGCTTTCCCGGGAACAGGCCTAGATCCCCGTCATTTGCGTAAAGAGAAGGCGGAGAAAAAGGGGCCAGAGGGCAGGCTGCCCTCTTAGAGTTCGCAGGCGATCAAATAAACCCACACTGCCTTCCATTCTGCTAGGAAACGTGCAATCTTTGGAAAATAAAATTGATGACCTATGCGGAAGATTAAACTACCAACGTGATATTCAAACTGTAATATCTTATGCTTCACAGAGTCATGGCTGAATAACAAAATTATCAGCATACAGCTGGCTGGTTATACGCTGTATCGGCAGGATAGAACAGCAGTGTCTGGTAAGACAAGGGGCGGCGAAATATACATTTTTGTAAATAACAGCTGGTGCACAATATCTAAGGAAGTCTCCAGGTTTTGCTCGCCTGAGGTAGAGTATCTCATGATAAGCTGTAGACCACACTATCTACCTAGACAGGTTTCATCTGTATTTTTTGTAGCTGTCTCACATACCACCACAGACTGAGGCTGGCACTAAGATTGCACTCAATGAGCTGTATTCCGCTATAAGCAACCAGGAAAACGCTCACCCAGAGGCAGCGCTCCTAGTGGCCGGGGACTTTAACCTGTTGGGGATAGGGGGCAGTATTTGCACGGCCGGATAAAAAACGTACCCGATTTAATCTGGTTACTACTCCTGCCCAGTAACTAGAATATGCATATAATTGTTTGATTTGGATAGAAAACACCCTAAAGTTTCTAAAACTGTTTGAATGGTGTCTGTGAGTATAACAGAACTCATTTGGCAGGCCAAAACCTGAGAAGATTCCAAACAGGAAGCGCTCTCTCTGACTTTTTCTTGGCCTTCTTGATCATCTCTAACCAAAACAGGGGATCTCTGGCATAACGTGACATTTTCTAACGCTCCCATAGGCTCTCAGAAGGCGCCAGAACGATGAATGGTGGCTTTGCAGGCCATGGCTGAAAAAACATTAGCGCATTTGGATAGTGGTCGATCTGAAGATATGAGACTGGAGGCGCGTGCACGAGCCGACACCATGTTTACTTTCTCTCTCTTTGAACGAAAACAACGACTCCCGGTCGGAATATTATCGCTTTTTTACGAGAAAAATAGCATAAAAATTGATTTTAAACAGCGTTTGACATGCTTCGAAGTACGGTAATGGAATATTTTGAAATTTTTTGTCACGAAACACGTCGGGCGCATCACCCTTATTTACCTTTTGGATAGTGTCTTGAACGCACAAACAAAACGCCGCTATTTGAATATAACTATGGATTATTTGGAACCAAACCAACATTTGTTATTGAAGTAGAATTCCTGGGAGTGCATTCTGATGAAGAACAGCAAAGGTAATCAAACTTTTCTAATAGTAAATCGGAGTTTGGTGAGTTCCACACTTGGGGGGTGTCAAAATAGCTAGCCTGTGATGGCCGGGCTATCTACTCAGAATATTGCAAAATGTGCTTTCACCGAAAAGCTATTTTAAAATCGGACATAGCGAGTGCATAAAGGAGTTCTGTATCTATAATTCTTAAAATAATTGTTATGTTTTTTGTGAACGTTTATCGTGAGTAATTTAGTAAATTCACCGGAAGTGTTCGGTGGGAATGCTAGTCACATGCTAATGTAAAAAGCTGTTTTTTTATATAAATATGAACTTGATTGAACAAAACATGCATGTATTGTATAACATAATGTCCTAGGATTGTCATCTGATGAAGATCATCAAAGGTTAGTGCTGCATTTAGCTGTGGTTTGGGTTTATGTGACATTATATGCTAGCTTGAAAAATGGGTGTCTGATTATTTCTGGCTGGGTTCTCTGCTGACATAATCTACTGTTTTGCTTTCGTTGTAAAGCCTTTTTGAAATCGGACAGTGTGGTTAGATTAACGAGAGTCTTGTCTTTAAAATGGTGTAAAATAGTCATATGTTTGAGAAATTGAAGTAATAGCATTTCTAAGGTATTTGAATATCGGGATTACACTGGCTGTTGAGTAGGTGGGCGTCCCACTGGCCCAGAGAGGTTAATGCAGGGAAACTTAAATTGGTCTTACCAAATTTCTAGCAGCATGTTAAATGTGCAACCAGAGGGAAAAAACTCTGGACTACCTTTACTCCACACACAGAGACGCATACAATGCTCACCCTCCATTTGGCAAATCTGACCATAATTCTATCCTCCTGATTCCTGCTTACAAGCAAAAATTAATGCAGGAAGCACTAGTGACTCGATCAATAAAAAAGTGCTCAGATGAAGCAGATGCTAAGCTACAGGACTGTTTTGCTAGCACAGACTAGAATATGTTCCGCAATTCCTCTGATGGCATTGAGGAGTATACCACATCAGTCATTGGCTTCATCAATAAGTGCATCGATGATGTTGTCCCCCCAGTGACCATACGTACATACCCCAACCAGAAGCCATGGATTACAGGCAACATCCACACTGAGCTAAATGCTAGAGCTGCTGCTTTCAAGGAGCTGGAATCTAACCCGGAAGCTTATAAGAAATCCCGCTTTGCCCTCCAACGAACCATCCAACAGGCAAAGCCGCAAATACAGGACTAAGATCGAGTCGTACTACACCGGCCCAGATACTCGTCGGATGTGGCAGGGCTTGCAAACCATAACAGACAACAAAGGGAAGCACAGCCGAGAGCTGCCCAGTGACACGAGCCTACCAGAACTGCTAAACTACTTCTATGCTTTCTTCGAGGCAAATAACACTGAAACATGCATGAGAGGACCAGCTGTTCCCGAAGACTGTGTGATCACGCTCTACACAGCCGACACAGCCAATGTGACCTTTAAACAGGTCAACATTCGCAAGGTCGCAGGGCCAGATGGATTACCAGGACGTGTACTCTGAGCATGTGCTGACCAGCTGGCAAGTACCTTCATTGACACTTTCAACCTCTCTGTGTCCGAGTCTGTAATACCAACATCTTTTAAGCAGACCACCACAGTCCCTGTGCCCAAGAACCCTAAGGTAACCTTCTTATCCTCTCTAGGGCAGGTGGCACCAAATCGTCCCACCTACGTAACAGCCAGTTGAATCCTGTGGCGCGATTTTCAAATACCTTAGAAATGCTATTACTTCAATTTCTCAAACATATGACTATTTTACAGCTATTTAACCTGTTGGGGGTAGGGGGCAGTATTTACACGGCCGGATAAAAAACGTACCCGATTTAATCTGGTTACTACTCCTGCCCAGTAACTAGAATATGCATATAATTATTGGCTTTGGATAGAAAACACCCTAAAGTTTCTAAAACTGTTTGAATGGTGTTTGTGAGTATAACAGAACTCATATGGCAGGCAAAAACCTGAGAAGGTTTCATGCAGGAAGTGACCTGTCTGACAAGGAGTTGTTCTTCTTGTCTCTGTTTATTGAAGAGTGGGGATCTTAGCTGTAACGTGACACTTCCTACGGCTTCCATAGGCTCTCAGAGCCCGGGAAAAAGCTGAACGATGACGAGGCAGCCTCAGGCTGAAACACATTATCGCCTTTGCCAAGTGGCCGATCAGAGGACAATGGAATTAGGCGCGTGCCCGATTCGACCCAGTGCTGTATTTTCTTTCGGCTGTTTACCTAATTGCAGATTCCCGGTCGGAATATTATCGCTTTTTTACGAGAAAAATGGCATAAAAATTGATTTTAAACAGCGGTTGACATGCTTCGAAGTACGGTAATGAAATATTTAGAAATCTTTTGTCACGAAATACGCCGTGCGCGTGACCGTTATTTACCATTGGGATAGTTTCTTGAACGCACGAACAAAACGCCGCTGATGGAACATAACTATGGATTATTTTGGACCAAACCTACATTTGTTATTGAAGTAGAAATCCTGGGAGTGCATTCTGACGAAGAACAGGATAGGTAATCAAACTTTTCTAAAAGTAAATCTGACTTTGGTGGTATATATTTTTCAACTGCATTGTTGGTTAGGGTCTTGTAAGTAAGAATTTCACTGTAAGGTCGACACCTGTTGTATTCGGCGCATGTGACTAATAACATTTGATTTGATTCTATGAAACAATCTTCAAGCAATAAGATTTTCAGGGCTCTATTCAATCAGATCTGTTTTAGCCTGCATAGCAGTTATTTTGGTCGTGTCAGAGGTAGAACTACATTAAAGCTGCTCCTGGCATTATAACTAAAGCGGACATTGCCGTTGACGGCACGGAGGCACATTAATAGAAATCCCATGCAACCTTGTTTACAAGTTCTAACACTGGAATGAGAGATGTAATCTACACCTCCATTAGGATGATAGAAATCCTCATTATTTGTTTAATTATCTTTCAAATTTTGTGTAATTATTTCTGAATAGCCTACACTTTCTCCCTCGGAACTTCTAACACAAGTGGGGCGGGTGTGGCTTCATGACAATGATCACAAGAGCTGCTGCTCACCGATTTGAAGGCTCCAACACAGTTCCACTTCCGATGCGCCAAAACATCAGCTATGCAGGTGTCCGCAACCACCCATTAATGTTTGATCTGATTGAATCTAAGTGTGCGGAGAATGAAATGTTTTTCCTCCCTCCATTGCCATGTGTGTTGGAGAGGACAGAGAGTGAGTTTTATGGGGAAGGAAGCATGTGGAGATCAAACTGAAAACTGCAGCTTATATCACTTACAGTATATATAGGAAAAACCTCATTGACAGTTGGACAAAATACTAATATGTTTGATATTCATTTAGATGAGAAATAGCACATTCTTCTCCCATTTGAATAAATGTTAGGAATCTGTTTGGGGTAAATTATGGTATGGAAAAAACTGATGAAGCTTTTTGAAAAATGAATGGTTTAGCATTCCGTAAAAGACAAAATCCACCATAGACCTGACACGTCAACATTTTAATTTAATGATAAGAGACATTGACATTCACAGTGCGTTATAATTTGGAAGAAAATACATAACCAGAAAAAGGAATTGTGTGACAGGCAAGCTTCATTACCAAGTAAATGCTGACTGATTACATTTAACATGCACCAGCAGCAAATCACAAATCGCTAAACTAATGTTGTTAGACTGCCCTCAATGGAATGCAAGCAAAAATCACCTGACAAATGAGAAATACTGGAAACGCCTAGATACTATTCTTATTTACTATCTCCATAGTATGCATTTCTACACTCACAAGCACATTTGTGGAATGTACTCTTAATATACCCTTTCGGAAAGGTATATACTGAAACAGTATGTATATGCATTATAAACTCATTGAAGTGACTGCTCACTATTTACTTTTCATTTATCCTTTCTTAATGTCTGATTCATTTTAGGAAAATAACTTTGAGCAGCAATGTCTTTAGTGTGATATTGAAATTGTCAAGGATACAAATCATAGTCCCAGGGTATAGCTTTTTATTCTCCCATTATTATCTCTCACAGAAAAACAAGAGTTCACAGTACCCCTTGCCCTATTACCAGCATACTTGAATGGGAATTATATATGACAATATTTTGTACTGACCAAGCTTAATGAGACTGTGGAGCAGCTGCAGTTGAAATGGGAAAATAATTATTACATATCATCCCGGTTTTATTGTATGTTACATGTGTCTTTTCGAAATATGATGAAATGTCTTAGAAACCAAGGACAGTCAGAACCACTGTGGAAGATGGTATCTATCTAGTAGGTAAGACAGAGAAGAGAGGGAAAGGCTACTTTAGAAAGATGCCAAAACCCACCCCCTTATTCTCTACCCTATCTCTCTCAGAATGTTATTTTACTAACATTGAGGTGCAGTGGCTGTCGGTGCCATTTAAGGTGAGGGAGGACAATAAAAAATTTTATGAGCATGGCCGTGCTTCTATTACAGCATATTGGATGACTGTCATTCATATTCAATTCACCCAGCTCAGTGTAATGTTGATAGGTTTAGGCTACTACATGATACTCAAATTTGACCTATACACATCATGAGGTTGCTACCACCTCGACTAAGAATTACATTTTGCAACGTAGGTGCACAGGTCGAGAGAAATTTGAGTAATCAAGGTGACAGACATTGACACATTCAATTCCGCCTTGCACAAACTTGCCTGCATCTAGCTGATCTCGGGTGTAATCATTAGTCCAACAGTTGCAAATGAGAGTTTCTATTGGACAATTTCATGTATTTTTAGCTCCGTTTCGTTCGATTTCCTTCTCCTTCTTACATATACACACTCTGCTCCTCCTACCTTTTCCCTTCGCTTGTGGACTTCAGGTCACAACACATTAGCTGTCTGTGGCCATGCGAAAAAACCTTTCCAAGCCAAACCTTCATGTCATAACCGCAACACATAGCCTACATCATTGTCACCATACAGTGTCTTGCAAAAGTATTCATCCCCCTGGCATTTTCCTATTTCTTGCATTACAACCTGTAATTGAAATAGATTTTTATTGGATTTCATGTAATGGACATACACAAAATAGTTTAAATTGGTGAAGTGAAATGGAAAAAATAACTTGTTTCAAAAAATTCTACGGAAATATGGTGAGTGCATAAGTATTCACCGCCTTTGCTATGAAGCCCCTAAACAAGATCTGGTGGAACCAATTACCTTCAGAAGTTACATAATTAGTTAAATAAAGTCCACCTGTGTGCAATCTAAGTGCCACATGATCTGTCACATGATCTCAGTATATATACACCTGTTCTAAAAGGCCCCAGAGTCTACAACATTACTAAGCAAGGGGCGCCACCAAGCAAGCGGCACCATGAAGACCAAGGAGCTCTCCAAACAGGTCAGGGACAAATTTGTGGAGAAGTACAGATCAAGTTTGGGTTATAAAAAAAATATCTGAAACTTTGAACATCCCACGGAGTTCCATTAAATCCATTTTTTAAAAATGGAAAGAATATGGCACCACAATAAAACTGCCAAGAGAGGGCTGCCCACCGAATCTCACAGACCAGGCAAGGAGGGCATTAATCAGAGAGGCAACAAAGAGACCAAAGATAACCCTGAAGGAGCTGCAAAGCCCCACAGCGGAGATTGGAGTATCTGTCCACACTCCGCAGAGCTGGGATTTACAGAAGTCTGGTCAAAAAAAAAGCCATTGCTTAAAGATAACAATAAACAAACACGTTTGGTGTTCGCCAAAAAGGCACGTGGGAGACTCCCCAAACATACGTAAGAAGGTACTCTGGTCAGATGAGACTAAAATGTAGCTTTTTGGCTATCAAGGAAAATTCTATTTCTAGTGCAAACCCAACACCTTTCATCACTATTAGAACACCATCCCACAGTGAAGCATGGTGGTGGAAGCATCATGCTGTGGGGATGTTTTTCATCGGCAGGGACTGGGAAGCTGGTCAGAATTGAAGGAATGATGGATGACACTAAATACAGGGAAATTCTTGAGGGTAAACCTGTTTCAGTCTTCCAAACATTTGAGACTGGGACAGAGGTTCATCTTCCAACAGGACAATGACCCTAAGCATATTGCTAAAGCAACACTTGAATTGTTTAAGGGGAAACATTTAAATGTCTTGGAATGGCCTAGTCAAAGCCCAGACCTCAATCCAATTGAGAATCCGTGCTATGACTTAAAGATTGTTGTACACCAGCGGAACCCATCCAACTTGAAGGAGCTGGAGCAGTTTTGCCTTGAAGAATGGGCAAAAATCCCAGTGGCTAGATATGCCAAGCTTATAGAGACATACCCCAAGAGACTTGCAGCTGTAATTGCTGCAAAAGGTGGCTCTACAAAGTATTGACTTTGGGGGGTGAATAGTTATGCATGCTCAAGTTTTCAGTTTGTTGTCTTATTTCTTGTTTGTTTCACAATAAAAAATATTTTGCATCTTCAAAGTGGTAGGCATGTTGTGTAAATCAAATGATTCAAACCCCCCAAAAATTATATTTTAATTCCAGGTTGTAAGGCAACAAAATATGCCAAGGGGTGAACACTTTCGCAAGCCACTGTAATCTCTAACTAGCAAAGCAAACGGCTCTGGGATACAAATAATAATTGCAGCTAGGGAGCCAGTCAGCTAACATTAGCTAGCTAGCTAACAGTACACTTTCCCTTAAGACATGTAGCATTGAACCTAGTTTGGTAACCAACACATAACTTTAGCTAGGGATCCAGTCAGCTAACAGTACCCTAGCTTGAAATGAAACAACTTTCTGTCAAAAAAACGTCATATCTGAAAATGTAGCTAGCTAAAGCTAGATTATTTTACCCATATAAATCATCATGCATGAAGCACGCGTCTCCCTGTCACGAATGCCATGCCACAGTTGCCCTTAGTTTGAAGGTGTAATCCAGAGACAGGTGTTTTCTCCATCTCTTTAGCTATCATACTCTACTTCCACTGATTTGAAAAATTGATCCTCCAGAAAGTGGAGAGCAACACTTATGCAGCTCCACTACACGATACATAAAAAGCAGCGACCCAGACTGACTAGCTCAAATAGACAAAAGCCTTCTATATGGCTGTCCAATCAAACTCCTCTCTCGGCATGTCCAGCTCACTCATTATCTTAGCCAATCATGGCTAGTGGGAATATTGCTGACTTTTTCTGTGGCGTAAGCAACAAGGCTCGTAATTTAACAATTGTATTCGTATTTACAGATAACATACAAGTTTGTTATTAAGGCACATGAAAGGTCACATGTTCCAGAAGCCATTTCTGACCAAAAATGCATTTTGATAAAAAAACAACAACATTAAAATGGCTCTCCTGTGAAGTCATGACTTGTGACATATGCCTAGTTTCCTGAAGTGGGTCACAAATATGTGCTCATACGTGTTAAAGGGTTAAACTGTTACTTTGACATTTTACAGTTAAAATGTATTATTTGAATTGTAAAATTAAAATTTCAAAGCAAGGATATGATTATCCTATTTTGTGTATCACAGTTGTCTGTTAAGAGTTTATTTTACCACAGATAGATGTAAAAACAATCCTGATTTTCTCTGATTGCCTGACAAAGAAATAACAACAGCACTCATCTGCTATCAAAGGAAGTGCAACCTGAATGTATAATGCTGTTCCACTTTGTTGTAGCGTTTGGTATTCAACTCCTTTTGATTGACTGTTAACTTTTCAGGAGATATCTGTAGGTACTGTTTTATGTAACAATTTGATATTGACAGCTATCCAATAAAATGTACTCATCAGATCCGGTATTCCCCGCGGCGGATAAACAAGGATTTCTCTTTAGTGCTGGGCTGATTTAATTAATAAACGTGTAACAACATTAGGCTTTCATTCAAAAGCCACATGCCAGACACAGTTTCTCCCTCTAAACAATCAGTCTCTTCTCTTCACTTTAAGTGTAGGTTGATCTGTGAAATATTCATTACTCTGTGGTATTCCGCTTCTTGATTTCCCCAGCATCTTCCTTTGAGATCATAATCTTAAACTCCATTTCAGGAATGTATTGGTTTTACGTTTAACTGCACTGTGAAGATGAACTACTGTGTAAAGAAATGAAATAAACAAAAATGTCCAGCATCGCAGCCTCTTGGGAATGGTTTACAAAAAGGGAAATCAATACATTGTGACTTAAAGTCACACCAAAGTGCAAAAGTGGTCACATTTTTCTATGTAATGCTTGATGGAAGCTGAAATTGTTAGAGAAACAGCACTTTTGTTGTCACTCAATAAAAAGCACAGATTATAAACAATTTCCTGAGTCAAAATGCTGCAATCTTTTGGATTAGGCAGATAGTTAAGTGTATTTGATATCCAGCATACTTAAATACAGGTTCTGTAGGGAAGACATTTATTATAGTAGTGGACCAATGAGGCACTTCGCGTTGGGGATAAAACCAGCTTCTGAAAAAGAAAAAGCTTGACCATAACTCACCCTAAGTTAAACGTAACAATAAGATATTACATTTCAAATTAGTAATTGTTTAAAAAACCTGCAGGTGTTGTGGGAGAACAGATAAACAGCAAAAACAAGTCTATGGACCCATATAGACACCAGAACAGTGTTAAATTAAAACACTGCTTAAAGTGTCTTGCTTGTCGAGGGAATTGTTGCATTAACACCCATGCATGTATTTGTTAGTGACAGAGACATGGTTGTTGTCACAACGTCCACAGAAGGTGGCGCCTCTCCCCGGTCGGGCGGCGCTCGGCCTAGTACCTGCCACCGATCCATGTTTCAGTGTCTGTTGGTTATGTCTGTTTTAGTCTGCACCTGTTCCTTGTTTGTCATTAGTGGGGGGGATTTAGTTTGTCTGTTGGGATTCATGCGGGATTGTTTCGTGTTACATTGAGTCTGTGGAGTCTTTTCACGGGGCGCGCTTCTTCACAAAACTAGATCTCAGGAGCGCGTATAACCTGGTGCGTATCTGAGCTGGAGACGAGTGGAAAACCGCATTTAGTACCACATCTGGCCATTATGAGTACCTCGTCATGCTGTATGGGTTAAAGAATGCTCCCGCCGTCTTCTAATCATTTGTAGACGAGGTTCTCGGAGACCTGCTCGGTCAAGGTGTGGTGGTGTACATCGATGACATTCTGATCTACTCCGCCACACGCGCCGCGCATGTGTCTCTGGTGCGTAAAGTGCTTGGGCGGATGCTGGAGCATGACCTGTACGTCAAGTCTGAGAAATGTGAGTTCTCCAAACGAGCCATCTCTTTTCTGGGATATCGCATTTCCACCAACGGGGTGGTGATGGAATATGACTGCGTTACAGCCATGCGTAATTGGCCGACTCCAACCACGGTGAAGGAGGTGCAGCGGTTCTTGGGGTTTGCCAATTACTACCGGAGGTTTATCCGGGGCTTTGGTCAGGTGGCGGCTCCCATTACCTCACTGATGAAGGTGGGGCCGGTGTGGCTGCGGTGGTCGGCAGAGGTGGACAGGTCATCTGAAGGCTCTGTTTACTGACGCCCCGGTGCTGGTGCATGCGGACCCCTCTTTGCCATTCATAGTGGAGGTGGACGCCTCCGAAGCTTCGCCCCTGTGCGTTCTTTTCTAAGAAGCTGAGTCCGGCAGAGAGCAACTATGATGTGGGGGGGACCAGGAGTTGTTAGCTGTGGTCAAGGCCCTGAAGGTGTGGAGACATTGGCTTGAGGGGGCACGACACCCTTTCCTCATCTGGACTGATCACCGTAACCTGGAGTACATCTGGGCAGCGACGAGACTTAACCCTCGTCAAGCCAGGTGGGCCATGTTTTTTATGAGGTTTCAATTCACCCTGGCGTACATTCCAGGTTCCCGGAACCTGACGGCCGACGCACTGTCGCGTCTCCACGACACCGAGGAGCGGACCATCGATCCTACTCCCATCCTCCCTGCCTCCTGTCTGGTGGCACCAGTGGTCTGCGAGGTGGATGCGGACATCGAGCGGGCGGGGCAGTCTGAGCCCACTCCACCTCAGTGTCCCACGGGTCGGAAGTACGTCCCGCTCGGTGTTCACGATCGTCTGATCCGCTGTTCGCACACTCTACCCTCCTCGGGTCATCCTGGTGTTGAATGGACAGTGCGGGGCCTGAAAGGGAAGTACTGGTGGCCCATTTTGGTTAACCTCTAGGGGCTATGTGGGACACAAGCGTGCCACCCCTGGTACACCCTATCAACAACAGGTGAAATATCAAGTGCGCCAAATTTGAAAACAATTAAATGTCATAATTCAAATTTCTCAAACATACAACTATCTTACACCCTTTGAAAGATAAACATCTCCTTAATCTAACCACGTTGTCCGATTTCGAAAAGGCTTTACGGCGAAAGCATAAAGTTAGATTATGTTAGGAGAGTACATTGACAATAGCTGTGTGTAATGTTTTGTCAATTCAAAGACAGGCGTCACCAAAAGCAGAAAACCAGCTAAAATTATGCACTAACCTTTGACAACCTCCATCAGATGACACTCCTAGGACATTATGTTAGACAATACATGCATTTTTAGTTCTATCAAGTTCATATTTATATCCAAAAACAGCGTTTTACTATGGCGTTGATGTTCAGGAAATCATTTCCCTCCAATAACTGCCAGTCAAATCAGCACAACAAATTAAATAATTACTATTCGAAAACATTGGTAAAATATTATATTGTCATTCAAAGAATTATAGATTTACATCTCTTGAACGCAACCGGCTTGCCAGATTTAAAAATAACCTTACTGGGAAATCACACTTTGCAATAATCTGAGCACTGCGCCCAGAAAAATACGCTTTGCGATACAGACTAACCGCCATGTTGGAGAGATCTAAAATCAAAAATACTATGTAAATAATCCATTACCTTTGATTCTCTTCATCAGATGTCACTTCCAGGAATCCCAGGTCCATAACGAATGTAGTTTTGTTCAAAAAAGCTCATAATTTATGTCCAAAAAGCTCCGTGTTGTTAGCACATGATCTATGCCCGCCGGACTTCACTTCATGAACGAGGGGGAAAAAAATATTTACGTTCGTTCAAACATGTCAAACGTTGTATAGCATAAATCATTAGTGCCTTTTTTTACCAGAACATGAATAATATTCAAGGCGGACGAATGCATTCTCTTTTAAAACGTATTGGAACGAGAGTACCCAACATGAACTCGCGCGCCAGAGTCTAATTGGCCACCACCGTTCCATGGCTCTTGTTCGGTCAGATCTCACAGTATAAGACTCAAAACACTTTGTAAAGACTGGTGACATCTAGTGGAAGCCATAGGAAGTGTTCAAAGATTAATAAGCCCCTGTGTGTTTCAATGGCATAGGCTTAAAGGTAATTCAACACATCAGGTATCCACTTCCTGTCAGAATTTGCCTCAGGGTTTTGACTGCCATATGAGTTCTGTTATACTTACAGACACCATTCAAACAGTTTTAGAAAATTCAGAGTGTTTTCTATCCAAACCTGAACAATAATATGCATATTCTAGCTTCTGAGTAGGAGGAAGTTAAAAATGGGCACATATTTTTTTCAAAATTCTCAATACTGCCCCCTAGCCCTAAGAAGTTCCACAGCGACCGTGGTCCCAGCTGTCGGTGGATTTCCTTACGGATCTCCCGCCTTCTCAGGGGAACACCACGATCCTGGTTGTTGTGGATCGGTTCTCTAAGTCCTGCCGTCTGATCCCTTTGCCCGGTCTTCCTACTGCCCTACAGACCGCGGAGGCCCTGTTTACGCATGCCTTCCGGCACTACGGGGTGCCCGAGGACATCGTCTCTGATCGGGGTCCCCAGTTCACGTCCAGGGTGTGGAGGTCGTTTATGGAGAGGATGGGGGTCTCGGTCAGTTTGACTTCGTGTTTCCACCCCGAGCGTAATGGGCAGGTGGAACGTATCAACCAGGATGTGGGCAGGTTTCTGCGGTCCTATTGCCAGGACCGGCCAGGGGAGTGGGCGAGGTTCGTGCCATGGGCCGAGATGGCATGCAGAACTCTCTGCGCCACTCCTCTACTAACCTGTCACGCTTCCAGGTGGTGTTAGGGTACCAGCCGGTCCTGGTGCCATGGCATCAGAGCAAGACAGAGGCTCCTGCGGTGGAGGAATGGGTCCAGCGCTCGAAGGAGACCTGGAGTGCCGTCCAGGAGTGCCTTAAATGAGCTGTAGGATGGCACAAGGAGAGCGCTGACCGCCGCCGCAGTGAGGCTCCCGTTTTCAAACCGAGGGACAGAGTCTGGCTCTCGATCCGGAACCTGTCCCTCCGCCTGCCCTGCCGGAAGCTGGGTCCGCGATTTGTGGGGCCGTTCAAAGTCCTGAGGAGAATAAACAAGGTGTGTTATAGGTTACAACTTCCTTCATATTACCGTATTAACCCCTCGTTTCATGTGTCTCTCCTCAGGCCGGTGGTAGCTGGTCCGCTGCAGGACGCTGAGGTGCGGGAGGTCCCGCCACCCCCCCACCCCCCCTGGATATCGGGGGGGGGCCCCGGCGTACACAGTCCGGTCCATCTTGAACTCCCGATGTCGGGTGGGGGGCCTGCAGTACCTCATGGACTGGGAGGGGTGCTGGGTCCCGGTGGGGGACATTCTGGATCTAGCCCTGTTGCAGAGATTCCATAGCCTCCGCCCGGATCGCCCTGCGCCTCGCCCTCCGGGTCATCCCCGAGGCCGGCTTCGGCACACTGTGGGAGCCACGCGTCAGGGGGGGGTACTGTCACAACGTCCACAGAAGGTGGCGCCTCTCCCCGGTCGGGCGGCGCTCGGCGGTCGTCGTCGCCGGCCAACTAGCTGCCACCAATCAATGTTTCAGTGTCTGTTGGTTATGTCTGTTTTAGTCTGCACCTGTTCCTTGTTTGCCATTAGTGGGGGGGGGTGTATTTAGTTTGTCTGTTTTCGTTTGGGATTCGTGCGGGATTGTTTTGTTTACGTTTATTGTAGTGGGCAGGATTTATGTATGTATTGGATTACGCAACGTATTTGGATAGGCATTAGGGTTGACAGATAAAATAAATATAAATATATTGCAATGTCCGTACTGTGAGACTACTAAGACAGCGCTACAGGGAGACAGGATGGAAAGCTGATCGTCCTCGCAGTGGCAGACCCCGTGTAACAACACCTGCACAGGATCGGTACATCCAAACATCACACCTGCGGGACAGGTACAGGATGGCAACAACAACTGCCGGAGTTACACCAGGTAGAAGGGTGGGGTAACATCTCACAGCAAGAACTGGCAAATCTGATGCAGTCCATGAGGAGTTGATGTACTGCAGTACTTAATGCAGCTGGTGGCCACACCACGTACTTTTGATTTTGACCCTCCCTTTGTTCAGGGACACATTATTCCATTTATGTTATTCATATGTCTGTTGAACCTGTTCAGTTTATGTCGCAGTTGTTGAATCTTGTTATGTTCATACAAATATTTGTTGAGTTATAACTGTACTTATAAGAGTACTTAAGCATCGAATTTGTGGGTTTTCACACATGCTTAAGTACTCTTATAAGTACAGTTATAACTCAAAACAACAGTACAGTATATCTTCATCAACATCGTTATGCTTTCATTAATAAAATAACAAGAAAAAAATACATGTTTATTTAAACTAAACTCAGCAAATAAAGAAACGTCCTCTCACTGTCAACTGCATTCATTTTCAGCAAATATTTGTATGAACATAACAAGATTCAACAACTGCGACATAAACTGAACAGGTTCAACAGACATATGAATAACATAAATGGAATAATGTGTCCCTGAACAAAGGGAGGGTCAAAATCAAAAGTAACAGTCAGTATGTGGTGTGGCTACCAGCTGCATTAAGTACTGCAGTACATCAACTCCTCATGGACTGCATCAGATTTGCCAGTTCTTGCTGTGAGATGTTACCCCACCCTTCTACCAAGGCACCTGCAAGTTCCCGAACATTTCTGGGGGGAATGGCCCTCACCCTCCGATCCAAAAGGTCCCAGACCTGCTCAATGGGATTGAGATCCGGGATATTTGCTGGCCATGGCAGAATACTGACATTCTTGTCTTGCAGGAAATTACGCACAGAGCGAGCAGTATGGCTGGTGGCATTGTCATTCTGGAGGGTAATGTCAGGATGAGCCTGCAGGAAGGGTACCACATGAGGGAGGAAGATGTCTTCCCTGTAACGCACAGCATTGAGATTGCCTGCAATGACAACAAGCTCAGTCCAATGATGCTGTGACACACCCCCCCCAGACCATGACGGACCCTCCACCTCCAAATCAATCCCGCTCCAGAGTACAGGCCTCGGTGTAACACTCATTCCTTCGACAATAAACATGAATCCGACAATCACCCCTGGTCAGACAAAACCGTGACCTATCAGTGAAGAGCTCTTTTTGCCAGTCCTTTCTGGTCCAGTGACGGTTTGTTCCCATAGGCGACGTTGTTGCCGGTGATGTCTGGTGAGGACCTGCCTTGCAACAGGCCTACAAGCCCTCAGTCCAGCCTCTCTCACTCTATAGCGGACAGTCTGAGCCCTGATGGAGGGATTGTGCGTTCCTGGTGTAACTCCGGCAGTTGTTGTTGCCATCCTGTACCTGTCCCGCAGGTGTGATGTTTGGATGTACCGATCCTGTGCAGGTGTTGTTACACGGGGTCTGCCACTGCGAGGACGATCAGCTGTCCATCCTGTCTCCCTGTAGCGCTGTCTTAGTAGTCTCACAGTACGGACATTGCAATATATTGCCGTGGCCACATCTGCAGTCTTCATGCCTCCTTGCAACATGCCTAAGGCATGTTCACGCAGATGAGCAGGGACCCTGGGCATCTTTATTTTGGTGTTTTTCAGAGTCAGTAGAAAGGCCTCTTTAGTGTCCTAAGTTTTCATAAGTGTGACCTTAATTGCCTACCGTCTTTAATTAACAATGTCTACACAGTATTTATGATCAATTTGGTGTTATTTTAATGGACCAAAAATGTGCTTTTCTTTCAAAAACATGGACATTTTTAAGTGACCCAAAACTTTTGAAATGTAGTGAATATATATATTTTTTTAGAACATTAGCCATGTGTGTTTGCTTGTTTTGTAGTTTCAACCCGATGATTCATCTGACAAAAAATGACCTTCGCGTCCTGCAGGCCCAGGCATGGATCAAAGCTGGCGAGACATTCAATGACATCATCTTCACTGACGAATCAACCGTGGCCATTGAGCAATTTGCTCAAAATTGTTTCAGAAAAATGGAAGAAGATCAAACTAGCCGAATCCCAAGCAACCACTCAAACTCCATGTGTGGGGGGAATTTTTTGCCAGGGACCTTGCCCATATTTGATTTTTGATGGGAAGTTTGGTTATTTACAAAGCAAAAGGTACATAAAATACTGTAGCCTACACCTCACGGACTGCTATGTGTTCCACAATAATTCACTGTTGCCTCCTTTTTCAGGCATCATGGCTCGAGATTTCTTTGAAGAAGAAATCATCAAGAGATATGCTGGACCCTACGTCAGGGCGGTGTTTCTGGGTCCACATAGTTCTTTCAAGGTAGAATTACATCAATATTTAGTTATGTTTAGGCCTATTTACATGTATATTTCTAGTATTGTACCTAATCTTGGCTGTTAGGCTACATTTATTTTTATCTTCTCCAAATGCAGACAATGACCCAAAACACACTGCCGCCTGGGTTTGCATTACAAATGAGGGTATTAACTGGGTCAAATACATTGATCATCTCAGCAAGGTTTCACCTGTGGTCGTGGAGCTGGGTGGAAGTGCAACTAAAATGTAAACTCAGCAAAAAAAGAAACGTCCCTTTTTCAGGACCCTCTTTCAAAGATAATTTGTAAAATACAAAGAACTTCACAGATCTTCATTGTAAAGTGTTTAAACACTGTTTCCATGCTTGTTCAATGAACCATAAACAATTAATGAACATGCACCTGTGGAACGGTCCTTAAGACACTAACAGATTAAACTTCTTCAGGATTGGTGGGTCCCCTGCGGGACGGTTGAGCTAATGTAGGCTTATGCGATTAGCATGAGGTTGTAAGTAACAAGAACATTTCCAAGGACAGAGATATATAGGATATTGGCTGAAAGCTTGAATTCTGGTTAACCTGTTTGGTATAGGGGGCAGTATTGAGAATTTTGGAAAAAATATGTTCCCATTTTTAACTGCCTCCTACACCAACTCAGAAGCTAGAATATGCATATTATTGTTCAGGTTTGGATAGAAAACACTCTGAATTTTCTAAAACTGTTTGAATGGTGTCTGTGAGTATAACAGAACTCCTATGGCAGGCAAAAACCTGACAAGGCTTCAAGCAGGAAGTACCCTGTCTGACAAGGAGTCGTGCGTCTTACCTCTTTTTATTGAAAAGTAAGGATCTTAGCTGTAACGTGACAATTCCCAGGGCTCCAATAGGCTCTCAGAGCCCGCGAAATAACTGAAGGTTTACGAGGGAACCTCAGGTTGAAATATATTATCGCCTTTTGTAAGTGGATGCTCGGAGGACCTTTCAATGATGCGCGTGCATGAGTCGCTTCTGAGGAGAAATTTTATTCGGCTGTTTAGGCTCAATGCATACTCCCGGTCGGAATATTAACACTTCTCTACGACATAAATGGCATAAAAATTGGTTTTAAACAGCGGTTGACATGCTTCGAAGTACGGTAATGGAATATTTAGACATTTTTGACACGCCAATGCGCCATGCGCGACACCGCGAAGAAGCATTCTAGAACTCACGAACAAAACGTCGCTGTTGGAACATAACGATGGATTATTTGGGACCAAACCAACATTTGTTATTGAAGTAGAAGTCCTGGCAGTGTATTCTGATGAAGAACAAGCAAGGTAAGAACATTTTTCTTATAGGAAATGTGATTTTGGTGGAGGCTGAACTGGGTGGGTATCTAAATAGCTAGCCCTGTAATGCCGGGCTATGTACTTAGATTATTGCAAAATGTGCTTCATCCGAAAAGCTATTTTAAAATCGGACATATCGAGTGCATAGAGGGGTAATGTATCTATAATTCTTAAAATAATTGTTATGCTTTTTGTGAACGTTTATCGTGAGTAATTTAGTAAAATCACCGGAAGTGTTCGGTGGGAATGCTAGTTCTGAACGTCACATGCTAATGTAAAAAGCTGGTTTTTGATATAAATATGAACTTGATTGAACAGACATGCATGTATTGTATAACACAATGTCCTAGGTGTGTCATCTGATGAAGATCATCAAAGGTTAGTGCTGCATTTAGATATGGTTTGGGTTTATGTGACATGATATGCTAGCTTGAAAAATGGCTGTGTGATTATTTCTGGCTGGGTACTCTGCTGACATAATCTAATGTTTTGCTTTTGTTGTAAAGCCTTTTTGAAATCGGACAGTGGGGTTAGATTAACGAGATTCTTGTCTTTAAATAGCTGTGAAATAGTCATATGTTTGAGAAATTGAAGTTATAGCATTTCTAACGATTCAAAAATCGCGCCACTGGATTGAAGTGGCTGTTACGTAGGTGGGACGAAATCGTCCCACATAGCCCAGAGAGGTTAATCTAACTGCACTCTCCAATTTACAGGAGCTATTACAGTGAAAGAATACCATCTATTGTTTGAGGAGAGTGCACAGTTTTGAACATGAAATGATATTAATAAACAAATTAGGCACATTTGGGCAGTCTTGATACAACATTTTGAACAGAAATACAATGGTTCATTGGATCACACTAAAACTTTGCGCATACACTGCTTCCATCTAGTGGCCACTGTCTAAATTGCACCTGGGCTGCAATACTTCATTTTGGCCTTTCTCTTGGATTTCAAAAATGATGGTACACAAAAACGGTTGTTTTTTTCTTTGTATTATCTTTTACCAGATCTAATGTGTTATGTTCTTCTACATTACTTTCACATTTCCACAAACTTAAGTGTTTCCTTTCAAATGGTACAAATAAAATACATATCCTTGCTTCAGGGCCTGCGCTACAGGCAGTTAGATTTGGGTATGTCGTTTTAGGCGAAATTTGAAAAAAAAGAGTTTCAAAGAAAAATAAATATCTCAGACTGGCCAATAAAAAGAAAAGATTAAGATGGGCAAAAGAACACAGACACTGGACAGAGGTACCCTGCCCAGAAGGCCAGCATACCTGAGTCCACTTTACTCTGTTGACATTGAAACGGGTGTCTTGCGGGTACTATTTAATGAAGCTGCCAGTTGAGGACTTGTGAGGCGTCTGTTTCTCAAACTGGAAACTCTAATGTACTTGTCCTCTTGCTCAGTTGTCCCCCGGGGCCTCCTCTTTTTATTCTGGTTAGAGCCAGTTTGCGCTGTTCTGTGAAGGGAATAGTATACAGTGTTGGACAAGATCTTCAGTTTCTTGGCAGTTTTTTGCATGGAATAGCCTTCATTTCTCAGAACAAGAATAAACTGATGAGTTTCAGAAGAAAGGTCTTTGTTTCTAGCCATTTTGAGCCTATATGCAAACCCACAAATGCTGATGCTCCAGATACTCAAGTAGTCTAAAGAAGGACAGTTTTATTGCTTCTTTATTCAGAACAACAGTTTTCGGTTGTGCTAACATAATTGCAAAAGGGTTTTCTAACGATCAATTAGCCTTTTAAAATTATAAACTTGGATTAGCTAACACAACATGCCATTGGAACACAGAAGTGATTGTTGCTGATAATGGGCCTCTGTGCACCTATGTAGATATTCCATTAAAAATCAGCCATTTCCAGCTACAACAGTCATTACAACATTAGCAATGTCTACACTGAAGTTCTGATCAATTTGATGTTATTTTAATGGACAACAAAATTGCTTTTCTTTCAAAAACAAGGATATTTCTAAGTGACCCCAAACTTTTGAACGGTAGTGTGTATATGTAGACAGTATATATATATATATATATATATATATATATATATATAACATGTCTTACCGAGCCTTTCCATAAATCCACGCACGTTTCTTCAACTGTCTTCTGACTGTGATTAGAGCGATGTTGATGTGCCGTGATGCCAGCAGATTACAGATGGCCTTTGCTGATCTCTCATCATCTTCATTCATCAGTGAGTTGATGGCTTGAATAGTTTCGCTGGAAATGGAATACAATGTAAAAATGTGCAGCATACAGTAAAGACAAGCAGTCAATTTATTTAAGTATTATTTTTAGCATTATAAGACCTACTTTACAGTATTGTCGCCGACTGTACCAGCTCATTTTCCTGGCCTTTCGTGTTCGGCATAGCACAGGCATCTGATGATAATGTTTGCAAATAGCACTGTCCGTGACCAAAATCCCCAAGTCTGCCAGTATTTTTAAATGTCTCCAGTAGATTTTGCATTCCTCCTGAAAGCCCTAATCTGCTCACTTAATGTCACGGTTGTCGTTGGTGAATGAGGACCAAAATGCAGCAGGTACGTGTATACTCATTTTTAGATTTATTACCTTTCAAAACGGACACTCCAAAACAACAAAACACGCAAATGAACGAACAACAAACAGTCTGGTAAAGCCTAGGGCTGAACACAGAACAATCACCCACCAATCACAAACACAAACACACCCTTATATATGAGACTCTCAATCAAAGGCAGATAGACAACACCTGCCTTCAACTGAGAGTCCCAATCCCAATTAACCAACATAGAAACACACTCACCAGACTAGACATAGAAATACATAAACAGACTATAAACCAAAACCCCGGAAATACTAAATCAAACACCCTTAATCAAACACACCACCCTGAACCACATAAAACAAATACCCTCTGTCACGCCCTGACCAAACTACAAAACAATTAACCTTATATACTGGCCAGGACGTGACAGTACCCCCCCCTTAAAGGTGCTACCCCAGAAGCACCTTAACAAATACCCCCACACAATACCCAAAAGAAAAATTCCCCCTTACTAAAGGGAGGGAAGGGAGGGTGGCTGCCGTCAACGACGGCACTGTGCTACACCCCCCCTCCCCAACCCACCTATATGGAGGCGGCTCAGGTTCTGGCCGTTCCAGGCAGTCTGAGCAGTCTGGCAGTTCGGGGCAGTCTGGGCAGTCTGTCGGCTCGGTCTGGGCAGTCTGGGCAGTCTGTCGGCTCGGTCTGGGCAGTCTGGGCAGTCTGTCGGCTCGGTCTGGGCAGTCTGTCGGCTCGGTCTGGGCAGTCTGTCGGCTCGGTCTGGGCAGTCTGTCGGCTCGGTCTGGGCAGTCTGTCGGCTCGGTCTGGGCAGTCTGTCGGCTCGGTCTGGGCAGTCTGTCGGCTCGGTCTGGGCAGTCTGTCGGCTCGGTCTGGGCAGTCTGTCGGCTCGGGGCGGTCTGGGCAGTCTGTCGGCTCGGGGCGGTCTGGGCAGTCTGTCGGCTCGGGGCGGTCTGGGCAGTCTGTCGGCTCGGGGCGGTCTGGGCAGTCTGTCGGCTCGGGGCGGTCTGGGCAGTCTGTCGGCTCGGGGCGGTCTGGGCAGTCTGGCCGCTCCGGGCGGTCTGGGCAGTCTGGCCGCTCCGGCAGGTCAGGGCAGTCTGGCCGCTCCGGCAGGTCAGGGCAGTCTGGCCGCTCCGGCAGGTCAGGGCAGTCTGGCCGCTCCGGCAGGTCAGGGCAGTCTGGCCGCTCCGGCAGGTCAGGGCAGTCTGGCCGCTCCGGCAGGTCAGGGCAGTCTGGCCGCTCCGGCAGGTCAGGGCAGTCTGGCCGCTCCGGCAGGTCAGGGCAGTCTGGCCGCTCCGGCAGGTCAGGGCAGTCTGGCCGCTCCGGCAGGTCAGGGCAGTCTGGCCGCTCCGGCAGGTCAGGGCAGTCTGGCCACTCCGGCAGGTCAGGGCAGTCTGGCCACTCCGGCAGGTCAGGGCAGTCTGGCCACTCCGGCAGGTCAGGGCAGTCTGGCCACTCCGGCAGGTCAGGGCAGTCTGGCCACTCCGGCAGGTCAGGGCAGTCTGGCCACTCCGGCAGGTCAGGGCAGTCTGGCCACTCCGGCAGGTCAGGGCAGTCTGGCCACTCCGGCAGGTCAGGGCAGTCTGGCCACTCCGGCAGGTCAGGGCAGTCTGGCCACTCCGGCAGGTCAGGGCAGTCTGGCCACTCCGGCAGGTCAGGGCAGTCTGGCCACTCCGGCAGGTCAGGGCAGTCTGGCCACTCCGGCAGGTCAGGGCAGTCTGGCCACTCCGGCAGGTCAGGGCAGTCTGGCCACTCCGGCAGGTCAGGGCAGTCTGGCCACTCCGGCAGGTCAGGGCAGTCTGGCCACTCCGGCAGGTCAGGGCAGTCTGGCCACTCCGGCAGGTCAGGGCAGTCTGGCCACTCCGGCAGTTCAGGGCAGTCTGGCCACTCCGGCAGTTCAGGGCAGTCTGGCCACTCCGGCAGTTCAGGGCAGTCTGGCCACTCCGGCAGTTCAGGGCAGTCTGGCCACTCCGGCAGTTCAGGGCAGTCTGGCCACTCCGGCAGTTCAGCGCAGTCTGGCCACTCCGGCGACTGTTGACTGACGGGCAGCTCCGACGACTGTTGACTGGCGGGCAGCTCCGACGACTGTTGACTGGCGGGCAGCTCCGACGACTGTTGACTGGCGGGCAGCTCCGACGACTGTTGACTGGCGGGCAGCTCCGACGACTGTTGACTGGCGGGCAGCTCCGACGACTGTTGACTGGCGGGCAGCTCCGACGACTGTTGACTGGCGGGCAGCTCCGACGACTGTTGACTGGCGGGCAGCTCCGACGACTGTTGACTGGCGGGCAGCTCCGACGACTGTTGACTGGCGGGCAGCTCCGACGACTGTTGACTGGCGGGCAGCTCCGACGACTGTTGACTGGCGAGGCTGGGGACACGCACCTTGGGCTTGGTGCGGGGTGCTGGTACTGGGCGTACCAGATTGGAGACACGTACCTCAGGGCTAGTGCGGGGAGCTGGCCTGGGGCTCCATCCTTGCCCCTCTTCACAGCCCTTGTGCCCCCCCCAAAAAATTTCTTGGGGCTGCCTCTCGGGTTCCCTTAACTCTTCCATAGCCCTGAACACGAACATCCTTAAATCTGCCCACGTCCATCCATCCATGCTGTTCTCCTGCTGCTTGGTCCTTTGGTGGTGGGTGATTCTGTCACGGTTGTCGTTGGTGAATGAGGACCAAAATGCAGCAGGTACGTGTATACTCATTTTTAGATTTATTACCTTTCAAAACGGACACTCCAAAACAACAAAACACGCAAATGAACGAACAACAAACAGTCTGGTAAAGCCTAGGGCTGAACACAGAACAATCACCCACCAATCACAAACACAAACACACCCTTATATATGAGACTCTCAATCAAAGGCAGATAGACAACACCTGCCTTCAACTGAGAGTCCCAATCCCAATTAACCAACATAGAAACACACTCACCAGACTAGACATAGAAATACATAAACAGACTATAAACCAAAACCCCGGAAATACTAAATCAAACACCCTTAATCAAACACACCACCCTGAACCACATAAAACAAATACCCTCTGTCACGCCCTGACCAAACTACAAAACAATTAACCTTATATACTGGCCAGGATGTGACACTTAAATGAATAGAGATCTGTCTCACCCCATGCTCATGAATTGCCTTTTTCTCACTCACTTTAGGTTATTTGAAAACTAAATAATCTCCAAAATATTGTTATTTTTTAAACAAAGCAATTATTATTACTATTAATTAATTTAGAATTATATAAAAAACCCTTAGATATTCTCATAGATCAGATTTGCCATAACTAAAAATGTCCCTTGTATATTAATTTAGAATCCTCCAATCCTCTAAATCTAATTGTTGTATGAAAGTCACATCATTCAATTTTTTTTCAATATACTGTATTTAATATATTTAGTATTTTTATTTAAAAATCATATTGAAGTTAGAAGCAACAGGATTTGAATCAATAGCCTACCCACTGTGGTCAACTATTTCAGCATCGTTTCGCACTGCTCTGAGACAAGCATGGGGACTGGTCTTCATAAATCAATTTTATTTTTATTTTCACTGAATCTCCATTTGGGTATTGGTTAGACTACAATTAGGTTGTGGAAATGTTACGCTCTTAGTACTGTAGCCTACTCCCAACCGACACATTGTACAGTGCCATATTTCCCGTTCCATCCCAATGAAAACCCCGAGGGTTTCGTTTTTCATTTTTCTTGGAATAGAAAAGAATAATATTAATAAAATTAATTTAGCTACATTTCTTAAAATCATTCCCATATATTATGTTCTTACAAAAAAAAAATATTCTGTAGTACAGCCAATATTGACGGTCTTCCAATGTATGATGCAACTTTTAAAGGAAGAACCACTGTACCACAACAATATCATGTTACCGTATTAAGTGTCCACCACATAAATATATGGTGCATGCATCTATTTATGTACTGCACATGTGCACCTCACTCAGGTTACATGGCCTTAACTTATGCATATAATACTATGTGATGAGTGCATGTGTAACCGTATATCAAGTATGCTAATGTAATGGTGTGAAGGCATTTGGGCAGTGGTGTAAAGTACTTAACCTGTTAGGGTATAGGGGGCAGTATTTTCACGGCTGGATAAAAAAATGTACCCGATTTAATCTGGTTACTAATCCTACCCAGTAACTACAATATGCATATACTTATTATATATGGATAGAAAACACCCTAAAGTTTCAAAAACTGTTTGAATGGTGTCTGTGAGTATAACAGAACTCATTTGGCAGGCAAAACCCTGAGACAGATTCTGACAGGAAGTGGATACCTGATGTGTTGAATTGACTTTAAGCCTATACCATTGAAAAACAAAGGGGGTGAGGAATGTTTTGGCACTTCCTATTGCTTCCACAAGATGTCCCCAGCCTTTACAAAGTGTTTTGAGTCTTCTACAGTGAGATCTGACTGAAGAAGAGCGTTGGAACGGCGATGGCCCATTAGACACCTGGCGCACGATTTGATGGTGGGTACTCTCATTCCGAAACGTTTTAAAAGAGAACCCAATGGTCCGCCTTGAATTTTATTCATGTTCTGGTTAAAAAAGACCCTAATGATTTATGCGATACAACGTTTGACATGTTTGAACGAACTTAAATATATTTTTTTCGTTCGTGATGTGAAGTGAAGTCCGGCTGGCTTAGATCATGTGCTACAACACAGAGGTTTTTGGACAAAAATGATGAGCTTTTTTGAACAAAACTACATTCGTTATGGACCTGGGATTCTTTGGAAGTGACATCTGATGAAGAGAATCAAAGGTAATGGATTATTTACATAGTATTTTCGATTTTAGATCTCTTCAACATGGTGGTTAGTCTGTATCGCAATGCGTATTTTTCTGGGCGCAGTGCTCAGATTATTGCAAAGTGTGATTTTCCAGTAAGGTTAATTTTAAATCTGGCAAGTCCATTGCGTTCAAGAGATGTAAATCTATAATTCTTTGAATGACAATATAATATTTTACCAATGTTTTCTAATATTAATTAATTATTTTGTTGTCATGACTTGACTGCCGGTATTGGAGGGAAACGATTTCCTGAACATCAACGCCATAGTAAAACGCTGTTTTTAGATATAAATATGAACTTGATAGAACTAAAAATGCATGCATTGTCTAACATAATGTCCTAGGAGTGTCATCTGATGGAGATTGTAAAAGGTTAGTGCATAATTTTAGCTGATTTTATGGTTTTGGTGACGCCTGTCTTTGAATCAACAATGCATTACACACAGCTATTCTCAATGTACTCTCCTAACATAACCTAACTTTATGCTTTCCCCGTAAAACCTTTTTGAAATCGGACAACGTGGTTAGATTAAGAAGATGTTTATCTTTCAAAGGCTGTAAGTTAGTTGTATGTTTGAGAAATTTGAATTTTGACATTTATTTGGTTTCAAATTTGCCGCTCTTGAAATGCACCTGCTGTTGATAGGGTGCGCCACGGGTGGCACGCTAACGTCCCACATAGCCCCAAGAAGTTAAATAAAAATAATTTAAAGTACTACTTAAGTAGTGTTTTGTGGTATCTGTACATTACTTTGCTATTTATATTTTTGGCCAACTTTTATTTCACTACATTCGTAAAGAAAATAATGTACTTTTTACTCCATACATTTTCCTTGACACCCAAAAGTACTCGTTACATTTTGACAGGAAAATTCTCCAATTCACACACTTCAAGAGAACTTCCCTAGTCATCCCTACTGCCTCTGATCTGGCAGACTGACTAAACACAAATGCTTTGTTTGTAAATTATATCTGAGTGTTGGAGTGTGCCCCTGGCTATCCCTCAATAAAAATAAAAAAATCTGCCATCTGGTTTGCTTTAAAATAGTTTATATTTTTACTTTTACTTTTGATACTTAAGTACATTGTGCCCCTGGCTTTCTGTCAATAAAAAAAGAAAAAGAAATAACAATTGTGCCGTCTGGTTTAATATAAGGAATTTGAAATGATCTATACCTTTACTCAAGTATGACAATTTAGTACTTTTTCCACCACTGGATGTGGCTGGGGGGTTATAGCATTTCTTTCACATGACCCATCAATTAGGTATGTGTGTCTTTCGTAATGTCATCTAATATTTATAACATATTTTTATCTGGACACTTTCTGTTTACCTGGAATTGTTCCTTATTGTAGGCTTCTACTACTTCTAGTCTTAATCTTTACTACACTACTCACTGTTTAGCACATGACCTCACATGTGAATCCTTAAAGAGAGGGGTGGGGCTGGCTTAAGAGGGTGGGAACAATGCTGAATGGGTGTAGACAAAGGAGAGCTCTCCAGTAGGTACACAACTTTCAAAGGCCCTTTTCTCAAAAGTGAGTTTACAAGTTTAGCAACTTTCAAAGCAGAATTACTTTCCCATTGTTCCTCAAAAATGCAGTGTATGATATACCATTTTGTAGCTCCGAGTCTCTACTTTATCCAATGTAAAAAAACTAATTTCAAATGTTGCTATGTAAAACAGATTTAAGCTGGTCAGTCACATTTGTACATTATTATTTTCAAAATTCTTAAACCTCCATCATCAAATTGGTTGTTGATCATTGCTAGAGAACCATTTTCAGAGAACCATTTTCAAACAGATTTAAGTCAGAACTGAAACGTCACTCAGGAACATTCACTGTCTTCTTGGTAAGCAACTCAAATGTAGATTTGCCCTTATGTTTTACGTTATAGTCCTGCTGAAAGGTGAATTAATCTCCCAGTGTCTAGTGGAAAGCAGACTGAACCAGGATTTTGGCTGTGCTTAGCTCCATTCCATTTCTTTTTCATCCAGAAAAACTCCCCAGTCAAACCCATAAGATAATCCACCACTATACTTGAAAATATGGAGAGTGGTACTCAGTTATGTGTTGTTTTGGATTTGCCCCAAACATAACACTTTGTATTCAGGACAACAATGTATAGCTTAGCCACATTATTTGCAGTTGTACTTTAGTACCTTGCTGCAAACATGATTCATATTTTGGAATATTTGTGTTCTGTATAGGCTTCCTTCTTTTCACTCTGTTGATTAGGTCATAATTGAGGAGTAATTGGAATGTTTTTGATCCATCCTCAGTATTCTCCAATACAACCATTAAACTCTGTAACTGTTTTAAAGTCGGAATTGGCCTCATGGTGAAAACCCTTAGCGGTTTTCTTTATCTTCTGCAACTGAGTTAGGAAGGATGCCTGTATCTTTGTAGTGACTGGGAGTATTAATACACCATCCAGTGTAATTAATATCTTCACCATGCTCAAAGGGATATTCAATGTCTGCTTTTTTATTTATTTGTTACCCATCTACCAATAGGTGTCCTTCTTTGTGAAGCATTAGAAAACCTCCCTGGTCTTTGTGGTTGAATCTATGTTTGAAATTCACTGCTCAATTGAGGGACCTTACAGATAATTGTATGAGGTAGTCATTCAAAAATCATGCTAAACACTATTACTGCACACTGAACGAGTCCATAGAACTTATTATGTGACTTGATAAGCACATTTTTACTCCATAACAAAGGGATCGAATACTTATTGACTAAAGACATTCCTGCTTTCAATTTCAATTAATTTGTAAACATTTCTGGGAAAAAAATTATTCCACTTTGAAATTATGGGGTATTGTGTGCAGGCCAGTGACAAAAATCTAAATTTAATCAAATTCAGTCTTTAATACAACAAAGTGTGGAAAAGTCAAGGTGTTTGAATACTTTCTGAATGCACTTTAGGCCTTTCAAAGAGCTGTCAGTCAAGGTAAGCTCATGAATATAAGCTCCCTGCCCACTCAACTCGTATTTTCAAACTTCATCTTAGTTAGCCATGAGAAAAAAAGTAATTTAAAAAATAATGTAGCATTTGTTTACCAAAAAAATGTGATGGGTTCTATTTTAATCACTCAGAACGACTGTTCAGGACCTTTAACAGATCACTTACAGTTGCTAAGCTTCTGTTCTTGGCATAGCATATGTGACTACATCAATTAGTCACCAGCTTTCAAAACAGACCAAATATGGTCATTGACATACTACATAAACATATATGGTACTGTAGATCTGTCTTTATACTATGGTCACCGATAGATAATGAGCAGCAATTGTTCCGGGGCTTCAGTTTTTCTTCACTGGTTATTTGTACAAATCACGATTTTGAAGTTCAAACATATTTAGAATTTCGGAACGGGAATGGACATTATGCCCATAACTTGCAGAGAGAGGGTGAGCTCTTTGCTCTGGTTCCACTCATCATTGTAGCATCAGTTCATCACTTCTCTTAACATATATGGACCCAGAACATAATTGAGCAGCTGACTAATTATGCAAGACTTTATTTCTGGGTTAACCGAGGTTATCCACACTCCAACATGACGAATGATCACAGTATTCTGTTTTATGATTTTCTGAAAATATCCCTGAAAATTCAATCATTACCTCAGGCAGGGTAGGTGACACACAGAGGGTGGAAACTTTAAGATCGGTGTGTCATCCAGCTGCACAGACCCTCATTGCAGCTCTGACACCCCCGTCAGTCAGTCATAGTTTCCTTCCTTTCCTAGAATGTGTTAATTAGTGCATAAATCTACTCACACCACAACCAACCACACAACCAGCAGTCACACAACAGTGTAGACCAGGATTGCTTTCTTGTTGCATCAGGTTTGTTTTTGTATGTCTGTCTTTTTTTATTAATTTATGTATTTTCTCTAATCCCACTTCACATAGAATACAAAGGACTCGTCCAGTATGCTCACCAAAGATCCATGTTGCTATTGACACATCGGTGCCTTAACCAAACAGACCTCTCAATGCCACACTGAATCAGATGAGGCTGGTGGGAGGACGGGTTCATTGTAATCGCTGGAATGGAATAAATGAAACGGTATCAAACACATCAAACATGGAAACCACATGTTTTACTCCGTTCCATTAGTTCCATTCCAGCCGTTACAATGAGCCCGTTCTCCTATAGCTCCTCCCACCAGCCTCCTCTGCACTGCAAGGTATGCTAAGGATATTAAGGCTAAATAGAGTTAATCAAATGCAATCCTTCTTATATCAGGCTGAAGATGGCAGGTGTTGTGCATGAGCAGTGAACCAATCAGTGAACCACTACAATAAATTATTAATAATAGCCTGTAGGTTTTATCTGCGAAGGTCATTGAGAAAAAGGATATTGGCACTCCTTCTCTCTCTCTCACACACCTTTAATGTGTGGTACCACCTGCATACTTTCATCACAGTGTGAGTGTGTATCAGTTACCAATGGCTGCTCTCAGTCCCCTCTCCAAAAAAAATTGCCACGGAGCGCATCTGTCCCCATTCACCCTGAGAAACATCAAGTGTCCCTCAGCAATTAAGGATCAGGGATCTCAGGTCAGAAAGGCTCCTACATGAACCTACCAACCATGGGTTGCATCCCAATAATCTGTCCTTCCTTCTGAAGTATGCATTTGTTTACTACTACCTGGGGCGGCAGGCATTGGGTTATTAACCGAAAGGTTGTTTAATCAAATCCCCAAGCTGACAAGGTAAAAATCTGTCGTTCTGCCCCTGAACAAGGCAGTTAACCCACTGTTCTCCGGTAGGCCGTCATTGTAAATAAGAATTTGTTCTTAACTGACTTGCCTAGTTAAATAAAGGTTAATTAAAAAATAAAAAATAAAAATAGTCCCCATAAATTTAGAAGCATTGGATACCAATGCTTTGAGAGAAAGGAGAGATTGTTGGGACACAATTACAATGAATGTATATCAGCGATACCAACTGAAAGAGAGGTGTTTGTGGTTTTGGATATGGGCTTATACAGTATATAGCTCTGCTATAAAGTCTTCCTGTATGCCAGCGTTTCCCAAACTCGGTCCTGCGGACCCCAAGGGTTGCACGTTTAGTTTTTTGCCCTAGCACTGCACAGTTGATTGAAATAATAAACTTATCACCTGGCTTTGATAATTTCAATCAGCTAAGTGCTAAGGCAAAAACCTAAATGTGCACCCCTTGGGGTCCCCAGCACCGAGTTTGGGAATTGCTACTGTTTGCTCTTGTACCCAGCTCTCTAGACATTCTATGATAAACTTGCTTTGCTCATGTAAAGAAATCTATTTCCTTGTCATGGAGCACTAAATCCTTGAATCCATCATCTTCCATAATGTAGCCAAGGTCATTCAATAATGTTATAGTCTTTCACTAAAACATTCTGTGGATTGTGGTGTGTACGTATAGGCCTATAAAAACAAATGCATGTATTTGTGTGTGTGCACAGCAAATTTGCAAGTGTCAAAATCTTGGTGTTGAGGTAAAACATGTTTTGAGTGTTATATCTGAGTTTTGATTGTAATGAGGTTAACACCATTGAGATTGAAATTGACACCACGTGCGGTAAATAAATGAATTGTTATTTGATTTACAGTGGAATCAATACCATATAGTTTTGTTGTTACTCGACTGTGTTGAAGACGTGGATGGGGTCTCTTTATCATATTTCCCATTGTGCTTTGTTGCAGGTTGCTTCTTAGAATATATTGTTTTATTATTTGTGTTTCTGCATGCACATTGATTGATTAATTGATCTTAAACTATGCAAAGATAAATTATTTACATTTTTCTAAACTAATCCAATCTGTAAGGGCTCGGATGTATTGCACCTGTTACTGAGATGGCTGTTCCAGTTTAGATGGACAAGCTATTCTCATTAGCCACAAATATACTATACCCACATTGTGAAAGAACCAACGCTCTTGGGGTGTTAGTTTGGCAACTCTTTGAAAAGTGTTAATTTAGGTGGGAACTGCACTCACCAGTTCTGCATGCATGTCTTCTGGTATACTTTAAGAAATGCAGAGGCCATTACTGAAACCCAAATTAAAGTGGTATTTTGAGTGTAGTTTAAGATGATCTACCACTTAAATTCTATGTGTGGGCAAAAGCCTGTGCTGACCTTGTGTTTAGCCAACCTAATAGCAGCAAGCATAGCTTGGGTATAGCTACAGCTGGCTAGCCTATATATCTAGCTGATATTTCTCTGTCAAATAAGTTACGCCAAGATGGCAAGAAGAATGTGTTTCATGAGAAACTCGTACTAAAACACCATGCTACAAAAGTAGCTTGCAACTTGAAGTTTTATCATGTCATGTAAAGACGGTACTGTGGAGATGATATCAACAACTGCAAGTTGAATGCCTGGTCTTCAGTCTTCAGCTGTCAACACAATATTCTATAACTGGTTAGTTTTGTCTCGTCTCATCTCTCCTTATGTCTGCTGTTAGCTCTTTCCTGGGAGAAAAATCCCAGAACTAATATCCCTACAGGTGTAAGCTATATGTGAACATTGAACAAACATGGCCAGCTTGAGTGTAAATATATTTATCAACTACAAATCAGTGGGCGTGTTTGTGTTACAAAGACAAAACATTTTCTGCTGTAAATAGGCTATCATATTGATTTGTTTATAAAGACAGAATGCCAACACTTTACCCAGCAAATAAAATAAGTTGTGCGTAGAGTACAACCATAGATAGAACAAGGAGCATAACAATCTTTGGTACAGCTTCAGCTGTACCAGAACTAGCATGGCATTCTATTCTATTTCTATGGTCTATTCTAAGGGTTTGGCTGTCTAACCACACACTGACATGCACCGCTCTCTGGGTAAGGTTCTGTCTGTCTAACCACATACTGACATGAACAGCTCTCTGGGTGAAGTTCTGTCTTTAAGTCTCCAGTGGGTGATAAGTCCCTTCCATCTATGTAACGTATTACCAGTTGTGGACAGGTGCAGTCAGGTGGCAGGAGAGGTGGAGTGTATGACACTCCATCCTGGATATGTCAGAGTTTCCCTCAACCCATGGGTCCAGCAGTCAGAGTTCAATACATACAGGCAGATGTCAGATACAGGAAGATTTCACTCTTCTCATACCACTCTTTAGCTGATGACCAAGCTACCTCCAGGAGGAAGCTTTGAATCGGTCAGTAGCCTACAGAGTAATATGAGAAGAGTGCAATCGCTGAACTTATGTAGATATTCTAAACAAAGTTTTTTGATAACTAAACAAAGTGTTTTGATAACTTTCAAGTGTAACAGTTCCATGTAGAATTAACCATCCTTCACATAATACTGTTGAAGCAGTGTTCTGCTGATATAGCAATGTGCAAATATTACACTTGTTTTTCATCTTCTATTGTCATTCACAGCTGATACAGATACTGTACCCATCAGCATTTTGTGGGGGTACATGTTAGTCGTCATCACTTCGTACGTTGTCCCATATAAGACAGTTCCCTGACATGTTTGAAGAATACACAGGGTCTTACCCGTACCATTCAATTCAATAATACCTAAAGCTGATGAAAAGTACAGTTCCCGCTCAGCCCAGTCAAAACTGTTCGCTGCTCTGGCACCCCAATGGTGGAACAAACTCCCTCACGACGCCAGGACAGCGTAGTCAATCACCACCTTCCGGAGACACCTGAAACCCCACCTCTTTAAGGAATACCTAGGATAGATAAAGTAATCCTTCTAACCCCCCCCTTAAAAGATTTAGATGCACTATTGTAAAGTGGTTGTTCCACTGGATATCATAAGGTGAATGCACCAATTTGTAAGTCGCTCTGGATAAGAGCGTCTGCTAAATGACTTAAATGTAAAATGTAAATGCAAAAAAGTAATAGATGCGTCTTGTATAATTTCATGCTGTTCATCTGTATCAACCTGTTATTTATCAGTGGACTCCATGACAAACACAGGAGGTTGCTGTCGCCTTAATTGGGGAGGACAGGCATGTGGTAATGGCTGGAGCGGAATTAGTTCAATGGTATTAAATACATCAAACATGGTTTCAATGTGTTTGATGCCATTCTATTGACTCCGTTCCAGCCATTATTGTGAGCCGTCCTGCCCTCAGAAGTATCCTGTGATGACAAACCATATCTCATGTCCTCCATCTGTAGAAAAACAAGGTAGAGTTGATACACACAGTACTGATTACATTAGCAATGGTTGTTAGGTGAATTCCAGGAAAGACAAGTGATAAACAGACCAATGACCTATGAGCTGATCAAATGTGACCAACCTGAAGTGGGACTGGTGCCAGGCCATGTACTGCCTCAGCCTTCTGCTCCTGATATGGTAGGGGGGTTCCCATGACACTACTGAACAACAAATCCACCAGGTTTTGTAAGAGCCTGTGAATTAAATAAATTATAGTCACTCAAAAAAAATATAGCGAGAAAAATAAATGTTCTATTGTATGGAAGTCACTAATAGAGTGACTGTAAGTACAGAATAGAATCAGGCCAATGACGCTAAGGTCTTAAATATTGGCGTGTTCAAAACAACTGGGATCCTCAGAAATCTCCAACTTCAGTGCATTCAAAGATAGCTGGGAACTCTGAAAAAACTAGCTCTGACTGGGAAAAATCGCTTTGAACGGTCATCCAACTCGGAATTAATTCCAAGTCGGAAACTCTGGCATCTTTCTAGAGCGCCGACTTTCCGACTTGAAGATCACGTCATGATTCGACCTTGTTCCCAGTTGTCTTGAAAGCACCATATGCAACCAACTGTGTAATATTACGTTACTGAACGCTTGCTGACAGTTATTTGTAGCTTATTTAGCTAAAAAGATTGGTACTCAGGTTATACAAACACCATCCTTCATTTATATTTGCCCTAGAAAATACACAATAGACTTTAATGAGAAAAGGCATGTTGTTTTAACACTAGTAGCAGACGAAGCCCTGAAGGCTAGCTAGCTAGTGCTAACTAACCTAGCCCTTGATCAGGATTCCCAGTTCCATTACAGTAAAGGTAGAATACCGCCAGAGCATAAGTTATCGAGAGCAAGTGCTAACCCAAACAACAAGCATGTTCCCATAAAAGTAGCTAGCTACTTAACTTGCAAATCTGTGTTAGTTATCAATATATTTGTCCAACTTGTCCAAGAATTGGCTAGCCAGTTCGAGTTGAAACATTATCGATAGCAAGCAGGCTAACATTACATCCTATCATACCTTATCGTCAAGTGCAACATTAGCTATGCAAATCTTTCTATCTATTACATTTCATCACATTACACATTATGGAGAGGCTATGTATTCAGCTAGTTCACTACATTACAGTATCATGGCTAGCTAGCTACTCAACACACACCAGTCCCAATTTCGTACGTTTGTTGTATGTATTTAAAATCAAATCAAATGTTATTTCTCACATGCGCCGAATACAACCTTACAGTGAAATGCTTACTTACAAGCCCTTAACCAACAATGCAGTTTTAAGAAAAATAAGAAAAACAGCAAATAATTAAAGAGCAACAAAAAAATGATAGAAGCGAGGCTATATACAGGGGGTACCAGTACAGAGTCAATGTGCAGGGGCACAAGTTAGTCGAGGTAATTGAGGTAATATGTACATCAATGGAGGCTCCTCAGAGGAGGAAGGGGAGGCCCATCCTCCTCAGTGAAATTTCATCAAAATAAATAAAGATTAAAAAAGTTTTCCTTTTTAGATAAAACTACACTAAATATTTTTCTGTCACCAAATAATTTATTAAAATACACTGTTTTGCAATGAAGGTCTTCAGTAACTTCAACAGCATTGTCTGGGGTAGCACGGAGGACAGCTAGCTTCCGTACTCCTCTGGCTACATTGACTTCAATACAAAACCTTGGAGGCTCGTAGGCCTCACCCCCTTCCATAGACATACATGACAATTATGACCACTTCCGGAGGACGTCCTCCAACCAATCAAAGATTTTGCAGTATGAACTGATATGTTTTCCATCCAATCATAGAATTAAGATCAGAGAATTAACCTAGTGAGTTATATTGGGATTGTGCCACAGAGCATTATGAGGGTTCTATATGTTGAGAGGTTTGTTTACATTGTTGGATAGCGATTATGAATGAAGAGTGATAGATTAGCATTTTGGGGATATTATTCAAATCAAATGAGTTTTTTCAAATGACCAGAGACAGAGGAGGAATATGATAAATCGTTTTCTTGGTTAAAGAACTTTATTTTTGTGTCCAGTTAGTGCAATTTATTTAAATGTACGTTGCTAGCTAGCTACCAGCACGAGTGTGAAGTTTTCTCCGCCAGAATGGTAGAATGGCCAATGCTGCCGAAAATGTTGTGGACTTATGTTGTAAAAACAAAAATGTAAAAAAAATGTTGGAGAACGCCTTTCTGTGCGAACTAAAAGCGAGGGTCGATCAGTTTCATGAAGAAGGATCAGAAGTATAGCTGTTTAACCTGTTTGAGATAGGGGGCAGTATTTTCACGGCCGGATAAAAAAACGTACCGATTTAATCTGGTTATTACTCCTGCCCAGAAACTAGAATATGCATATCATTAGTAGATTTGGATAGAAAACACCCTAAAGTTTCTAAAACTGTTTGAATGGTGTCTGTGAGTATAACAGAACTCATATGGCAGGCCAAAACCTGAGAAGATTCTATATGGGAAGTGCCCTGTCTGACCATTTTTTTTTCCTTCTATAGCCTCTTTATCGAAAATACAGGATCTCTGCTGTAACGTGACATTTTCTAAGGCTTTCATTGGCTCTAGGAAGGCGCCAGAACGTTGAATGATAGCTCTGCAGTCTCTGGGCGAAAAACAGCAGGGGTTTTGGAGAGTGGTCCTTCTGAGAACAATGACACTGGTGCGCGCGTGCATGTGACGACTCCATGTTTTACTTTCAGTGTTTGAACGGATACAACATCTCCCAGTTGGAATATTATCGCTATTTTACGAGAAAAATCGAATAAAAATGGATTTTAAACAGCGTTTGACATGCTTCGAAGTACGGTAATGGAATATTTTGAATTGTTTTGTCACGAAACGCGCCGGCGCGTCACCCTTCGGATAGTGACTTGAACGCACGAACAAAACGGAGCTATTTTGATATAACTATGGATTATTTGGAACCAAAACAACAATGGTTGTTGAAGTATAAGGCCTGGGAGTGCATTCTGACAAAGAACAGCAGAGGTAATCCATCTTTTCTTATAGTAAATCTGAGTTTGCTGAGTGCCAAACTTGGTGGGTGTCAAAATAGCTAGCCATGATGGCCGGGCTATCTACTCAGAATATTGCAAAATGTGCTTTCACCGAAAAGCTATTTTAAAAATCAGACACCGCGATTGCATAAAGGAGTTCTGTATCTATAATTCTTAAAATAATTATGTTTTTTGTCATCGTTTATCGTGAGTAATTTAGTAAATTCACCGGAAGTTTTCGGTGGGTATGCTAGTTCTGAACAAAACATGCATGTATTGTATAACATAATGTCCTAGGAGTGTCATCTGATGAAGATCATCAAAGGTTAGTGCTGCATTTAGCTGTGGTTTTGGTTTTTGTGACATATATGCTTGCTTTGAAAATGGCTGTGTGATTATTTTTGGGAGGGTACTCTCCTGACATAATCTAATGTTTTGCTTTCGTTGTAAAGCCTTTTTGAAATCGGACAATGTGGTTAGATAAAGGAGAGTCTTGTCTTTAAAATGGTGTAAAATAGTCATATGTTTGAAAAATTGAAGGTTTTGCATTTGAGGTATTTGTAATTCGTGCCACTCTATACCATTGGATGTTGGTGATGCGTTCCGCTAGCGGAACATCTGTCCCTAACAGGTTTTCCACCCTCATGTAAACAGCTAGGAGGGTCCAGACAAAGACAACGCCTGGACTGGGGCACGAAAATGGCTGGTTCAGTTAAGATCGGAGGAGGTTGAGTCCAACACCTTCCCAGCACCATCATGCTGTGGAACAACAGGGGCTCTGTCCACTACTATGGCATGCCCAAACTGTGTAGGAACTCCAACCAACTGGTCCATCTGGCCGCAGCCTGCACAGCCATCATCTGTAAGATCTGTAAAGACAACCATCCCACCTCGGACTGTGCCTCCACACAAACCTGCAACCTGAGCGGAAAAGTGACCCTCACCCCTGTCGGCCCCTCCACCAGCACCCTCTTTTGGGCCACCTCCAAATTGTGGACTGACTGATTGATGGACTAATTATTTCGAGTTTTTTGGGGGGTTGATTGATTTCGTTGTATCGATTACTTATTGTTTGAATTGTTTATCGTTTTGAATTTAAACTTAATGATGTATTGAAAGATTTTATTTATTTTTAAACTGATTGAAAATTTTCGCCAGTAAAGATTTTAGGAATAAACAAATAAAATGACCTTTAAAACTCTGGGTGCTACAATTCTAACCTACAATTTGCTGTGTGTGCATGTGTGTTTATTGGGGAGTACCTTTTATACATTTGGAGCAGAAGCATCATCATTCAGCTCAGAGAGCAAAAAGCTTAGGGGAAATCAAAGTAAGCATTTCACAGTTTTAAAGCACCACCTTTAATACATACAATACCAGTCAGCAATTCAGCCCGTCCCTTGCTGTGTGGACACGCAACGTGCACAAGTCTCACCGCTCACCTAATGGAGGTATACAATGACAGTACCTTTTCAATTTATAATATTGCCATGTTTAACAAAATAAGGTATTGGATATGGGAGTTGGTGTCGGGGCGTGATTAGGCGATGATGATTACATGTCCTTCAAATTCCACCCCCTTTTTCTTTTTTTCTCTATCCATCCTTCCTTCCATCCATACATGGCAACTTAGTAATGGATAGGTTGCAACACAAAATGGACAGAGCTTCTCTTGCCACAGTCTGTGTGCCTGCTTGTGTGTCCTCGGGGGAAAATGTGCACAGTGTGTTTCTTTGTAAAAGAGCATAAATAATCAGGGGAGAGCCTGTTCCTCTGTGTCTTCTAAGTGTTTAAGGGGGTCATCCTCCATATAAGCAGGAAGTGAAGCATCCTACATTTTCATGGATACATTTACATTTTAGTAATTTGTTAAGTGCCTTGCTCAAGGTCACAGCGACAGATTGTTCACCTAGTCAGCTCCGAGAATTGAACCAGTAACCTTTAGTTTACTTCCCCAACCTTTTAACTGCCCATACCGGCCCCCCATACATCACATACTGGCTCTAGGTTTCATAAGAGGGTTGCATATTACATACTTTTACATTCACATTTTTGTAATTTAGCAAACTTTCTTATGCAGAGCGACTTACAGTTGACAATTACATACAGACCTTACAACTGCATTTACCAGAATATGGAAGTGAAACTACCTGCTAGTGTAGGGCTTTGAGTATTATTTTTGAAAAGTCAAAGAAATATAATAATCTCTCCCAAACATTACACACATATGCCTGTAAATAAATATTTGAATGGTACTCAATACAAGGCTGCTCTTTTCGTTATCTTTGCTGTGTTCAATGAGTGTTTGCAGTGCTTTCTTCTCTTGACTCTGAAACCCAATTTCTCTCTCAATTTCCAAACAGAGCGGCCAATAATTTAATTAAAACAAAAATAGATTGTGCATGTAACATAGATGGATAAGAGGATGGAATATATTTACAGGTAACTTAATTACATTCACTAAATAAAACATCTGGGTAAAAAAGAGAACAATTATAAATAGGCAATTAAGCCACTGGTAAGAACCTTAATAAGAAAAGCTAAGTACATAAAACGCGGGAGTTAAGTAAGTGTCTGTGCAAACGACCTTGGCCAACACAATTCATCATGGAACTAAGTGGTGGAATGATGTCAGGGATCTAAATTCTAACAGCATTAATCCCAATAGCAGAGGCCTCATGATAGCCTGTATCAATAATGGCAATAATAACTCATCCATCTGGACCCCTTCCAAACTGTAACTGGTTAATTATGCTCCCCTCATGAATATGCCTCCCAGTTTTAAACAGGAAGAAGAAGAAAGAGAAAAGGGAGCGAGAGAGAGATGGTTGAGGTCTGGGGTCCACTCACCAAACAAAATTCACGAAATGGGGCAAACATCCATTTGAGAGTCTGTATGCAGAATTCAGCAAAAATACACAGTACTTAGTGTACAACGCAAAACCCAAAACAATGCATGCAGATCAGAATTAGGACTTTACCCGTTAGTTATCCAAATCCAGAAAAGAGCTGTTAAATTCTACAACCACCTAAAAGGAAGTGATGCCCACACATTCTACCACAACACCCTCACCTACATAGAGATGAATCTGGGACTCTGTTCACAGACACAAAGATTGATAAACTCCCATATATGTTAGGCGAAATACCACAGTGTGCAGATTTGTGGCCCGTTGCCATGAGAAAAGGACAACCAGTGGAGCACAAACAACATTGCAAATACAACCTATATTTATCTGTTTATTTATTTTCCCTTTCATACTTAAACTACTTGCACATTGTTACAACAGTGTATATAGCCAATAATATAACATTTGAAATGTCTATAATATTTTAAAACTTTTGTGAGTGTAATGTTTATGAATGTTTCCTTTAGTTTTTTTCCATTTTGTTTATTGTATACTATATATTTGCTTTGGCAATGTAAACATATGTTTCCCCTGTTCATAGACATGTCTGCGATGTGCTCTTGATCATTTGGACATCAGCTTAGATTGGGATGGATCCCTCTCTACCACATGCATCCTGGCTGGGCCGACTGACGCCAGGGACCTTGAGCATCTGCAAACATGACAAGATCTCATTTATTAGACAGCAAACCTGACCGCCTGTTACCAAACCAGAAATGTCCATCTCTCAAGGAACAGAGTGTGCTCTTTGGTATGATATGAATAGATGTGTCACGGTTGTCGTTGGTTAAGGAGGACCAAAACGCAGCAGGTATGTGCAGGCTCATCTTGACGTTTATTTAACTTCCAAAATAACAAAACAAGAAAATGAACGAACAACCAACAGTCTGGCAAGGCACAAGGCTAAACACAGAACAATCTCCCACAAGTGACAAACAGAACCACACCCTCATATATGGGACTCAATCAAAGGCAAAAGGGAAAACACCTGCCTTCAATTGAGAATCCCAATCCCAATTAATCAACCATAGAAACACACTTACTAGACCACCCTGAACCACATAAAACAAATACCCTCTGCCACGTCCTGACCAAACTACAATACTAATTAACCCTTATACTGGCCAGGACGTGACAGTACCCCCCCCCTTAAAGGTGCTAACCCCGGAAGCATCTTAAAAACAAAAAACAAAAAAACAACAACCCCAAACAACAACAACAAAAACATTTCCCTGTTACTAAAGGGAGGGAAGGGAGGGTGGCTGCCGTCAACGACGGCACTGTGCTACACCCCCCCTCCCCAATCCACCTATATCAGGAGGTGGCTCCGGTTCTGGCCGTTCCAGGCAGTCGGGCCACTCTGGCAGTTCGGGGCAGTCTGACCAGTCTGGCCGCTCGGTGCAGTCTGGCCGCTCGGGACAGTCTGGCAACTCGGGACAGTCTGGGCAGTCTGGCCACTCGGGGCAGTCTGGCAACTCGGGGCAGTCTGGGCAGTCTGGCCACTCGGGGCAGTCTGGGCAGTCTGGCCACTCGGGACAGTCTGGCCACTCGGGACAGTCTGGCCACTCGGGACAGTCTGGGCAGTCTGGCCACTCGGGGCAGTTCAGGGCAGTCTGGCCACTCGGGGCAGTTCAGGGCAGTCTGGCCACTCGGGGCAGTTCAGGGCAGTCTGGCCACTCGGGGCAGTTCAGGGCAGTCTGGCCACTCGGGGCAGTTCAGGGCAGTCTGGCCACTCGGGGCAGTTCAGGGCAGTCTGGCCACTCGGGGCAGTTCAGGGCAGTCTGGCCACTCGGGGCAGTTCAGGGCAGTCTGGCCACTCGGGGCAGTTCAGGGCAGTCTGGCCACTCGGGGCAGTTCAGGGCAGTCTGGCCACTCGGGGCAGTTCAGGGCAGTCTGGCCACTCGGGGCAGTTCAGGGCAGTCTGGCCACTCGGGGCAGTTCAGGGCAGTCTGGCCACTCGGGGCAGTTCAGGGCAGTCTGGCCACTCGGGGCAGTTCAGGGCAGTCTGGCCACTCGGGGCAGTTCAGGGCAGTCTGGCCACTCGGGGCAGTTCAGGGCAGTCTGGCCACTCGGGGCAGTTCAGGGCAGTCTGGCCACTCGGGGCAGTTCAGGGCAGTCTGGCCACTCGGGGCAGTTCAGGGCAGTCTGGCCACTCGGGGCAGTTCAGGGCAGTCTGGCCACTCGGGGCAGTTCAGGGCAGTCTGGCCACTCGGGGCAGTTCAGGGCAGTCTGGCCACTCGGGGCAGTTCAGGGCAGTCTGGCCACTCGGGGCAGTTCAGGGCAGTCTGGCCACTCCGGCAGTTCAGGGCAGTCTGGCCACTCCGGCAGTTCAGGGCAGTCTGGCCACTCCGGCAGTTCAGGGCAGTCTGGCCTCTCTGACGACTGTTGACTGGCGGGCAGCTCTGACGACTGTTGACTGGCGGGCAGCTCTGGCGACTGTTGACCGGCGGGCAGCTCTGGCGACTGTTGACCGGCTGGCAGCTCTGGCGACTGTTGACCGGGTGGCAGCTCTGGCGACTGTTGACTGGCTGGCAGCTCTGGTGACTTGACTGGCTGGCAGCTCTGGTGACTGTTGACTGGCGAGGCTGGGTTTACGCACTTGAAGCCTGGTGCGTGGTGCTGGTACTGGGCGTACCAGATTGTGAACACGCACCTCCATGCTAGTGCGGGGAGCTGGCCTGGGGCTCCATTCTTGCCCCGCAAAACTCCCCTTGTGCCCCCCCCAAAAAAATTATTGGGGCAGCCTCTCGAGTTTCCTAAACTCCTCCATCACCCTGGAAACGCTCCTCCTTAGCTCTGCCCACGTCCATCCTTCCTCCTCGTTCCTCTGCTGCTTGGTCCTGGTGAGGTGGGAGATTCTGTCACGGTTGTCGTTGGTTCAGGAGGACCAAAACGCAGCAGGTATGTGCAAGCTCATCTTGACGTTTATTTAACTTCCAAAATGAATACCAAAATAACAAAACAAGAAAATGAAGGCACAACCAACAGTCTGGCAAGGCACAAGGCTAAACACAGAACAATCTCCCACAAGTGACAAACACAACCACACCCTCATATATGGGACTCTCAATCAAAGGCAAAAGGGAAAACACCTGCCTTCAATTGAGAATCCCAATCCCAATTAATCAACCATAGAAACACACTTACTAGACTAACATAGAAATACATAAACATAGACCATAAACCAAAAACCCCAGAAATACTAAATCAAACACCCTTTTAACAAACACACCACCCTGAACCACATAAAACAAATACCCTCTGCCACGTCCTGACCAAACTACAATACTAATTAACCCTTATACTGGCCAGGACGTGACAAGATGTCATATAGCAGGTGAAGGGCAAAGCCTTGGTAATAGCTTCCAATTATTGGGTTTGAGGATAGGCACACTGTTTTGTCAGACCCGGTTTTAATATTTCAATATTTACTGTGAGATATAAATGAGAGTCTGATTAATACACTCATACACGATATAAACAATTAAACACAATATTTAGGTTGTTCACATGATTATTAAATTACAGTGAAATAAGCTAATGTATGGCAGGTATGATCTTGCCGAGTACGCCGAGTAACCTACATACTGTATGCACTGTAACGGAAAACTGTAATTTATATGGTCATTTTAGGTATTATCGAGAGTAAAAATCTCTGAAATGTTTAACAGTTAAGTATACAGGTAGCCTAGCGGTTAAGAGCACTGTGCCAGTTAACCAGAGATCACTTGTTCAAATCCCTGAGCCGACTAGGTTAAACACTTGTCAGTGTGCCCTTGAGCAAGGCACTTAATACTAATTAATTCTGCAATAACCAATTTGTGCTTGATACAAAAATGTGGCTGGAGGATTCGTATGGAGGGTGTGACGCAAATACAGGAGCCTCCAGAGGCATGTAGAGGCCAAATCCATTTCATGAAGATCCCAACAAACAGTAATTGTGCTGACATTGCTTCCAGAAGCAGTTCAGAACTCGGTAGTGAGTGTTTCAACCGAGGACAGATGATTTTTAGGCGCTACGTGCTTTAGCACTCTGCTGTCCCATTCCCAGAATTATGTTTTTCGAAATGTTTTCAAATTAATAACAAATGAAAAGCTGAAATGTCTTGTGTCAATAAGTATTCAACCCAGCCCAGTCTTAAGTAAGTTCAGGAGTAAAATGTGATTAACAAGTTACTACATAATAAATTGCATGGACTCACTCTGTGTGTACTAATGGTGTGATTTTTGAATGACTACCTCATCTCTGTACCCCACACATACAATTGTCTGTAAGGTCCCTCAGTCAAGCAGTGAATTTCAAACAGATTCAACCACAAAGGCCAGGGAGGTTTTCCAATGCCACGTAAAGAAGGGCACCTATTGGTAGATGGGTAAAAATAAAAAAAACTGACATGAAATATCCTTTTGAGCATGGTGAAGTTATAAATTACACTTTGGATGGTGTATCAATACACCCAGTCACTATATAGTTACAAGCATCCTTCCTAACTCAGTTGCCAGAGAGGAAGGAAACTGCTCAGGGATTTCACCGTGAGGCCAATTGTGACTTTAAAATAATAACAGAGTTTAATTGCTTTTAAAGGAGAAGACTGAGGATGGATCAACTACATTCAGGTTGCTTCACAAGACTAACCTCATTGAGAGAGTGAAAGAAGGAAGCTTGTAATGAATACAAATATTCCAAGGCACTAAAGTAGTACTGCAAAAAATGTGTCAAAGCAATTAACTTTATGTCCTAAATACAAAGTGTTATGTTTGGGGCAAATCCAATAAAATGCATTACTAATTACCACTCTCCATATTTTTAAGCATAGTCGTGGCTGCATCCTGTGATGGGTTTGCTTGTTAAGGAGTGCAGAGTTTTTCAGGATAAAAAATAAATGGAATTGAGCTAAGCACAGTCAAACATCTAGAGGAAAACCTGGTTCAGTCCGCTTTCCACCAGACACTGGAAGATGAATTCACCTTTCAGCAGGACAATAACCTAAAACACGAGGCCAAATCTACACTGGAGTTGCTTACCTAGTAAATCTAAGGCAGCAGACAAAATTCCTTTGTCCTCTCACTATGGAGAACAGGCCTAAGAACATTAAAACCTCTCTGGGATATGTGGGACGCTAGCGTCCTCAAACATACAAGTATTATACACCATTTTAAAGATACACTTCTTATTAATCCAATCACAGTGTCCGATTTCAAAAAGGCTTTGCTGCAAAAGCAAACCATGCTATTATCTGAGGACAGCACCCCAGCAAACATACACATAAAATCATAATTCAACCTGCCAGGCACAACACAAAAGTCTGATATAATAATGCATGCCTTACCTTTGAAGATCTGCTTCTTTTGGCACTCCAATATGTCCATTAAACATCATAAATGGTCCTTTTGTTTGATAAACTCTGTCGTTATATATCCAAAATGTCCATTTATTTGGCGTGTATGATTCAGAAAATACACCGGTTCCAACTCCCGCCACATGACTACAAAATATCTCATAAGTTACCTGTAATCTTTGTCCAAACATTTCAAATAACTTTCCTAATACAACTTTAGGAATTTTTTAACGTAATTAATCGATAAAATTTAAGACGGGATAAACTGTGTTCAATACCGGAGGAAAACAAAGTGGAGCGTGCTTTTCAGGTCACTATCAAACAGTACACTTCACTCGAGCCTCGTTCTGAACAGGGCTACTTCTTCATTACACAAAGTAAAAACATCAACCAATTTCTAAAGACTGTTGACATCCAGTGGAAGCGATAGGAACTGCAAGCAGACATTGCAACAGACACTCTCCAAAATAGACCATCAGGCAGAGACCTTGTGAAGGTTCTCTCCAGTTTAGCCCTCAACTATGCCCACCAGCAGAGATGGACAGTGCACCAGTACCTCAGTGCACAGCAGAGGCACGAGCAGGAAGGCACATGTGGAGAGAACCAGGGAGTTGGCATCGAAAGCCGAAAAAGATAAGCTACTGCTAGCCGAGGAACTGTGTGTGAGAACAGATTAATTGGAAGATCTGGCTAACACTTCTAACAAAGACCGCGAACAAACTCTTGACCAAGTCCGTATTCTAAAGGAACAATTCGTTTAAGCTAAAACTAAATACGATGAAGTCCACGAAAAACTAGATGAATCTGATGAGCTATATAGAAATTGGGGCGAGCAACTTGATGCCCTGCAAATGGAAACCACTCAATGCAATAATGTTCTATTCCAAAAGCTGCAGACCAAAGACGATCAGTTAATGAACACAATGACCATGACAAAACAGCAGAACTCATTGAACTTGCTGATGTAATGAAGGATGAGAAAGACCAGGTGAGAAAGTTAGAAAATGTGACATCTAAACATAAGGAGGACATCTCATCACTGGATCTCTCGCTCCACACTCGAGACCTCTGCCTGCAAACCATGACAGATAAGTATGAGGCCGAGCAGAGCAAGTGCGACACCTACGTGTCTAAAATAAACACCCTCAACTCCCAGGTTGACTCTGCGGAGCTGCAGAATACCACCCTTAGGTATCATCTGGAGTAACTCCTGAACAGTCACACGCTGTTGTGGGACAACCAAACCAAGCAACCTAGCTCACATCCAGAGCTCAGGGAACGAGGGAATGTGGACGTCAGGAGATTTCAGCATTTATCTCTTGGCCATTCGGCCCACAGTGACATGGCTCCTCCTCGCCAACACAACCACAGCTTGACTTTTCATCTTGGCTTTTCAACCCAAAGTTCTCCACGGGAGAGTGCAGATGCTCCCCAAGTGCTTGGCGGCGATCGCCTTCACAAAATCGACAAAAACCTCCTCCTCTTTGACCCCGTTCCAGGAAAGCCAAACGACACTGAGACATTCTTAGAAGACACAGGATGGCTACCCAAACGCTGCGAATGCCGACAGGCTCTACCTATAGAATTTCGCTTCAAACAGACACGTGACAAGGTTCATCCGTCTACAAGAGCAATACGTGCAAAACGACTACACTAAACTTGCCACGGTTTTGAAAATAGAATTCAGTGGTTCGGCAACTCGCAAACACGACAGCTCGTTGGCTAACAATATCAAACAAGCTCAAAATGAACACAGGCTTCAAACAAGCTCAAAATGATCACATGCTTCTTTCAGTTTACTTTGGCATGCTCACTGAAACTGGAATAAAGACCTATTACCATTCAAACAATTGTTTCTTTCAAACATGTCTCCCAACTTCATCAATTACTTTGGCCCTATTGCCCATGTTGGTTTTCCGATCTCGACGCTCCGAGAGCTTGCACGCACCGCTTTTGAAGCATCAGAAGCAAGCCGGGCTAAGAGCCCGGACACATCGATTTTTGAGCTTAGGCGGGAACCATCAAATCAAATCAAATTTATTTATATAGCCCTTCGTACATCAGCTGAAATCTCAAAGTGCTGTACATAAACCCAGCCTAAAACCCCAAACAGCAAGCAATGCATGTGAAAGAAGCACGGTGGCTAGGAAAAACTCCCTAGGAAAAACTCCCTAGAAAGGCCAAAAACCTAGGAAGAAATCTAGAGAGGAACCAGGCTATGAGGGGTGGCCAGTCCTCTTCTGGCTGTGCCGGGTGGATATTATAACAGAACATGGTCAAGATGTCAAAATGTTCATAAATGACCAGCATGGTCAAATAATAATAATCATAGTAGTTGTCGAGGGTGCAACAAGCACGTCCGGTGAACAGGTCAGGATTCCATAGCCGCAGGCAGAACAGTTGAAACTGGAGCAGCAGCATGGCCAGGTGGACTGGGGACTGCAAGGAGTCATCATGCCAGGTAGTCCTGAGGCATGGTCCTAGGGCTCATGTCCTCCGAGAGAAAGAAAGAAAGAGAGAAAGAGAGAATTAGAGAGAGCATATTTAAATTCACACAGGACACCGGATAAGACAAGAGAAATACTCCAGATGTAACAGACTGACCCTAACCCCCCGACACATAAACTACTGCAGCATAAATACTGGAGGCAGGATATAACCATCACTCCAATTAGAGGGTGAAGCATCATGGACAGGTGCGGTAAAAGATTACTCACAAAGGGGGTGGCTACCAAGTAATCACCACACCAATAACCACCACAGTAACAATAGCTATGATGAACGTCCCCAACCTAACAGGTCCTGTTGAGATCAACCTGGCCGATACTTCCCTGCGTCTAACCCTCACAAAGGGTCAGGACACAAGGGTAACAAGCGTAACAAGGGCAACAACGTGTTCAGCAATGATCTAAATGCTAACCGAAACCATATAGAAGCTCTGATAAGAGGTGTACTGCATCAGATGAAATTTGAGCAAGAGGACAAGGATAAGTCATCATGACTAGGCATAAAATTGTTGGAGACTGAGTCTGATGAAATTCATGCAATTCGAGAGGACGTCAACATTTCCATTACCCCCACCCTCACTCAAATCCCTGTCCAGGGACCGCTCATTCTAGACACAAGCCCGCAAGTTTTGTCTACAGACTTGGATACGGATGTGGAGATGCACAAGATAAGCAGCGTTGCAACAGATGATTCCTCTCCCATTCCGATAGAGGACACACTGGGTCACGTAGGTGAGTTATCTGTCTTGGAAATCGACACAGATTACAAACTGCTCCGTTCTCCCAACCCACTCTATTTTTGTGGGGGATATGACATGAAAAACAAACTTGAACAGAGCAGTCCTGGAGGACTGTTTGACCTGTCATGCTCTGATAGATTCGGGTTCGACAATTTCCCTCTGAAACTTTGCTGGATGAACTGAAAAGGGCAGTGGACCCAGCAAAACTTTGGTTGAAAACGGAATGTAGCGACACAAATCTTCAAGGTTTCACTCAAGCTACCTCACCCCTAAACAAGCGTCTGGTCACAAATACCTATGCCAACTCGGTGGACTTCTCCGCATTCTTCCAAGCGTACTTGCCATACATTGGGCAACAATGTGGGTTCGACGTCAGCATCTGGCGCAAACCCGGGGAACTTGGTCATGAGTCCGCTATTGGTGGCAAATGACAAGTTGACAAGTTCAACTTGGAACTTAACCGAACATGAGGTTTTCCTGTGTGGCTTATGTGATTCACCAGCCGACACTTACCACCCTCCTCTGATAGGGGGTGTGTGCCTAAATGGCACTATGGTTGAGGATGCCATACTGGCAACTTGGTCGTAAAAATCCGCAATCAGTTTGGAAATATTTAACGCAATTTCGAAAATGGCTAACTGCCATCCCCTTGGGCCGAAAACATTCAGATTCCACTGGGAACGACTCCCCAGACGACACTCACCGCTATAAGGGTGTGTGCGCTATCAATCCACATTGGAACCAAGGAAGTATCTCAATGAGCTGGACCATGTTCTTACCCAACTCGGGACGGCAGGGGCTAGGTTGGCCATCATGAAAGGACAATGGTGCAGGACCAACTACGTTGGGCTTCTGGTGGGTGCTGTGGGCATCCTACCACAGTCTAACAGAATCCAAGCAGTCCGCAACATCAAAACACCTACAAACCTTCATGAGGTGCACAGTTTCTTGGGAGTATGTAATTACTCCCGTCAATTCATCGAAAACTTTCCGACTTCTCGAAGCGTTTGACCATCTTCTTCAGAAAGACACCCCATTCGTCTGGGATGGCACTGAAGCTGTGGCTTCCTTGAAAAACCTGCTTTGCAAGGCACCCTGCCTGGTATACTCCTAACAAAGACAAGACGTTCTTTTTGGAAGTCGGATTCTCAGAGCACTGCCTTAGTGCTGCGTTGTACCAAAAACACCACCAAGACAAACGTGTGGTTGCTTCCATGAGCAAAACACTCAACCCTGCTGAACACAAATACTCAGACTGCAAAAAAGCGCTGCTGTCAAAAGTCTGGGTGGTCAAACACTTCACCAGTTATGTCGGTGGACAAAAGGTGATCATAGAAACATGTCACCATCCTGTAACTTTTCTGAAAAGACAACGAATCCGTGAGGCTGCCGTACACAACAGCAGGATAGTGGCTTGGCTCATGACGCTGCAGAGCCATGATGTAGTAGTCAACTATGCAAAAGCGAAAAACCTGTCTTTGGGCAGTGCTTTGGCGGTGTGTCAACACTCTGGTGACAATGAAACCAACTCCGTACCACTCCCGCGTGACATCGCTCTGCCATTGCCTTCGAACCATCACTACTTCGAAGAGAACTTGTGTCTTGACATGCCGAGGGAATTTGTTGATGGCTGTTCTTACCGTCATCTAGACCAGTTGCAAGCTGGTGTGGGATTGGTATGGCACAATGACATTCCTTGCAATCTGCTTCAATTTCAGCTAGGCAACAAGACCAGCCAGTTAGCAGAAGTGTCCGGTGGGCTTATCACACTGCAAACGGAGGTGAATCATAAATTGTCGAACTGGCGATCTGCACCTACTAAAACTATGCCAGACTCACCTTCTTACGCCACTTGCCGTTTTGGAAACAAAAGCACATGACTACTTCAAGTGGCAAAGAAGTGAAAAACAAAGAGCTCATTCTAGCTTGCGACGACCTCATCACCAAAGATGACATACAGGTGTACTGGAAGAAAGTCAAGGGACACTCCAAATCACCTGGTCGTGACAAACTTGGCAACAACCATGCCGACTGCATGGCGTAATCTGCTGCAATTCACGGCACCCCTTGGGTGTTCGATGCTAGAGATGAAAAAACTACTGAGGAAGCCATGGTGTCTGAGGTAATGCATAGCCATGTAGCACCGTGGGAAACGTCTTCGCACGAACATAATGTGTTGCTAACTCATTTTTTCCTGAATGGCAACCTGGCAACAATGCAACACCAAGATGAGTCCCTCGCCACTTTGATGGCTTTCCTGTGTGATCCTGTCAATCACCCAGTGTCAGAACTGGCTTTGGCAGGTTCACACGACTTGCGTTCGCTGTAAGCAACTAAACAGCACCTCATACTTGTAGATGGCCTACTGGTCTATGTTTCAGAAACCGACACCACACGGAGGTGGATGGTTCCAAAAAGACAGAGGGGGATAATGATAGCCCATGCCCACGACGAGCCATGTAGAGGCCATAGGGGGGTCAAGGCTACATGTGAAACATTGTGACAGGTGGCCCACTGGCCTCACATGCAACAAGACATGGAACAATACGTGAGGGGTGTCTAGTTTGCTACCAGTTTCAACCCTCCAAGCCACTTCACAGAGCACCCCTGCAACGCAAGGGTATGTCTTACCCCTGGAGCTCGATCCAGATCGACTGGGTCGACCTAGGTGCCAGGTGGGCCAGAGGCAGCAAGTATCTCCTCACAGTGTCTTGCGCATTCACAAAGTGGGTGGAGTGCCTGCCCGCAACCAATGACACAGTGGAAACCACGGACGTTCTTTTGCTAAACCATGTTTTCAGTCGTTTCGGCCTGCCAGGAGAAACCATGAACAGCGACAGAGGAACCCACTTTTCGGCAGTTGTAATGACCGAACTGTGGAGGCTCCTGGGAGTCAAAGCTAAACTCCACATCGCGTACCACCCTAGGAGCTCCGGCAGGGTAGAAAGGAGCAACCAAACAATCATCAGAACCCTGAGGAAATATGTGGCAGCCAACCACAAAGACTGGGACCTCAAACTCCCATTGATACTGATGGTGATCAGAGCCACACACAACAGGTCTAAGGGAATAACACCCTTCGAGATGATGACGGGCCGGCAAATTACAATTCCACTGCATCTCCTGTACCAACCGGGAGATGTCGCCGCACCCACCGCCTACACGGCTCATCAATACATGACAGACTTGAGTAACCATCTCCAGACTACCTTCGCGTACACTCAAGGAAAGTTGTAAAGAAGTGCAGAAGGTGACAAGACCTATTTCGACAAAAAAAGCCTCACACCCGGTGTTCGAGGTCAGGGATAAGGTGTGGTACTACATATACACCAAACCAGAGGGCATGCGACAAAGTTCCTGCCCCACAGGACAGGACCACACGAGATTGTAGTGAAGCTGTCACCTGTAGCTTATCAGATCAGAATCAGCAATGGTCAACAAAACGCCACGTTAAAGTGGGTCCACAGAAACCAAATCAAGTTGTACACTCCCCCATGGGAATAGAAGGGGTGCTAGCCAGCTCCGAATAGATAGAAAGGAGATCAGTACATTTCACCTAACACCTTTTATTCTCTTCCTAGCTACCAGATATACATCTGTTGCAACTATTGATATTGTCCTGTGCTGTACTGTTTCAAAATAAGAAAACCAAAAAAATTGTGTCGAAACATTTTTGCTTACAAAAGCAAATAACTGAAATAATCCAAAAATATCTCTGATTATACATTTCTGTAGGATGGAGTTCCTTTGGCAGATCCTGATACTCTGCGCCCTGGTCAAAACCAACCCAGCAGTCATAATTACGAGCAGACCCCCTACGGGAATCGTTCTCCGCGATGATCCAGGACTCCTTATAACTGACTGCAGAGTACACACGCAAAGAGTGTATGTCCGCCTAGATGCAGAGAAGATGTACCGCCAACACATCCGACCTGCAGCGCATTTGAGTTCGGCCGGGGCTGACTGGACCACCTAGGCAGTTAAGCACGCCCAGCTAGACACTGCCCATATGTTGGCCCAACTCCAAAAGTTCACAGTAACCCAGTCAGAACTAGCCGAGCCCAGGTGAGAAAAAAATTTTTTCGGGGCGCTACTATTGATAGGGGCAGCCATAGGGTCACTATTTGCCCTAGGTACCACTGCTGTCAATGCAGTCAGTCTAGCCACAGTCAAGAGAAATTTGGGGAGATTACTGAAGAGATGCCACTTATCCAGCAACAGATGAAAGCACAGGCCATCAGGTTGCAACATGTGGGATGGTCTCTCCAGGACACCTCACACCCATTGAAAATCTAAGGCAGCAGACAACATTCCTTTGTCCTCTCACTATGGAAAACCGGCCTCAGAACATTAAAATGCAATAAATGGACTTTGGGACATTAGGTTTCATCAGCCACAATGGTGGTAATGACAATAGATGTAATATGAAAATTAATGTTGTTTTTGTTATGTTATTAAAAGTTAAATGACGACGTTATAACGAAAACATTGTAACTTTAAGAGTTTTCCTAGTATATGCTTGATGTTTGTACATTGTACATTGTGTGGAAAATGTTCAAATCAAAGAGTATGTTTATGCAAAGTAGAAATGTGAAGTTAGTGGTATAAAATGGATCTTAGTAAAATCCAGACCTTGCCTCGTAACTTGGTACGCCCAGAGAATTGCCCTAAAGGTGGAAACACCCACTTCTGACCCGAGGGTATAAAACATGTGAGTTAAGAATTAACATATCAGACTAAGTGACCCGAGCTGCAGCCAAGGTCTGAGTAGTCAACAAACCCAAAACGCAACATGAGGTTGAAGACAAAGGAACCTTTTATCTATCTATGCTACGGATGAGTAGCTGCGTCTAAGAGGGTGAATTCAAGCAGGACCACCCGGTCACCACTCTCCATCGAATCGTGTGTCTACACTGCTTTCATTCCTACGCTGTGAGCCCTGAGCTACAGGGCTGGTTGTCCTCAGAAGACCCCTTTCAGAACAAGGGTGAAGAAACAGACCACTAAGACAAAGGACACTGACATCGTGAGGACAACCAGAGAGTTACACCAGAGAAGTGTGTCATCCGAGAAGCCGAAATGGTCCACGAAGAGACCACCATCGGAGACCTTCAACACGTAATTACATCATTATATTCTGATCAATAAGAGTGGTAGTTAGGGTTAAAATAAGCATAGCTGACAAATGCACTAAAGTGTATTTTTCTCTCGTGTACTTTCTCTCTTTCGCTCTCTTTTAAATCCCCCTTTTGTGTAACACGGATCATATTGTGTTGGCCCGCTAGGGAGCTGTTTCATTGTACTGAGTTCTAATCAATAGCCTAGACTGTGTGTTTGTGTATGTGTATCTTATACTATAATTTTAGCTAGTTAGTAAATAAATAATCAACTCAATTGGTGTAGTACAGACTCATTGGTGGGACTCGAGTTTGTGCAGATTCCCGGATTATGCGATGTTCAGAATGAGACTAGAAGAAATTGATTAATTACCGACTTCTGATATTCTTTGAGTTAATTTGGGAAATAGAAACTCAATAAAACCAAACTTTCCCATGGTGCCCCAGGTTGAGTTAATAATTACCTGATTCATTTAATCACGTAATTATAAACGGTTAATCATTCGACGAGCAGCAGTCATCACATTAATCAATACAACGTCAGGACACTAGCAATAATCAACAACCAACTTCACAGAGCTTGAATAATTGTTTTACAGAATAATGGACAAATATTGTACAATTATGGTGTGCAAAGCGTTTAAAGACTTATCCAGAAATCCTCACAGCTGTAATCGCTGCCAAATGAGATTCTAACATGTTGATTCTAATGTGCTCAACTTAAAACAGCCCACAGTATTTGAAAAAACTATGTGATTAGTTACACTACCGTTCAAAAGTTTGGGGTCACCGAGAAATGTCTTTGTTTTTGAAAGAAAAGCACATTTTCATCCATTAAAATAACATCAAATTGATCAGAAATACAGTGTAGAAATGACTAATGTTGTAAATGACTATTGTAGCTGGAAATGTCACATTTTTGGGTGGAATATCTACATAGGTATACAGAGGCCCATTATCAGCAACCATCACTCCTGTGTTCCAATGGCATGTTGTGTTAGCTAATCCAAGTTTATAATTTTAAATGCTAATTGATCATCAGAAAACCCTTTTGCAATTATGTTAGCACAGCTGAAACTGAGACTAGTTGGGTATCTGGAGCATCAGCATTTGTGGGTTAGAGTACAGGATCAAAATGGCCAGAAACAAAAACTTTCTTCTGAAACTCATCAGTCTATTCTTGTTCTGAGAAATGAAGGCTATTCCATGTGAGAAATTGCCAAGAAACTAAAGATCTTGTACAACGCTGTGAACTACTCCCTTCACAGAACAGCGCAAACTGGCTCTAACCAGAATATAAAGAGGAGTGGGAGGCCCCGGTGCACAACTGAGCAAGAGGACAAGTACATTAGAGTGTCTAGTTTGAGAAAGAGACGCCTCACAAGTCCTCAACTGGTAGTACCCACAATACACCAGAGGCGACTCCGGGATGCTGGCCTTCTAGGCAGAGTTACAAAGAAAAAGCCATATCTCAGACTGGCCAATAAAAAGAAAAGATTAAGATGGGCAAAAGAACGCAGATACAGGACAGAGGAATTAGGCTTCTCCAAGTTATGATGCTGGTGGTGGTCATTTGTAGCCTACCAAACTTGCTAACTGCCCGGTACTCAGCACTCTATTGTTCCTTTAGTCACTCTGACATCAATGCAAATGCATTGGCTACCTGGCTAGCATGAAAATGAACGTCAGGATAAGCGTCCTCCATTTGCTATTTAAGTCATGTTTCTCCCGTCCCTGTTTCGAGACAGGTGCATGATAATGGCCCATTATAAATCAAAACAAATTTCACACATATATTATTTAGTATATGTGCAAGATTAAATCAAGAATAGTCTGATGAGTGACAATATTAGCCTATCACTTGTTAATGATATTTTATCACTTGTGAATGATGCCCAGCATTTTTCAAATCATAGTCGCACACCTCATGTAGCCTAGCCCATAGACCTATATGTTTAATAACTAAAGTCGCAAAATAACTTCTTAAAATTAAGCACATTAGTCCGCTTTAGAACGGGTGTAAAGCCTGACTCACGCGGTGCTTATATTATAAGCAGCGAGTGAGTTTCAAGTTTGGGGAAGACAATTTTCACCATAAAAACGCACCTCTATAATAAAAGCATTAAATGGATAATTGCATTTGTGGTCACTTTTGATAATGGTGTTTTCCACTGATGGAACATTTGAGCTTATTGATTACTACCATGTGCACATTGCTGCGCTTATAATGTGAAGAAATAGCCTAATAGTTTATCAACATTTTAACCTGTTGGGGATAGGGGGCAGTATTTGCACGGCCGGATAAAAAAAACATACTCGATTTAATCTGTTTACTACTCCTGCCCAGTAACTAGAATATGCATATCATTGTTTGATTTGGATAGAAAACACCCTAAAGTTTCTAAAACTGTTTGAATGGTGTCTGTGAGTATAACAGAACTAATTTGGCAGGCAAAAACCTGAGAAGATTCCAAACAGGAAGCGCCCTCTCTGACCATTTCTTGGCCTTCTTTGTTATCTCTATCCAAATTAAAGGATCTCTGCTGTAACATGACATTTTCTACAGATCCCATAGGCTCTCAGAAGGCGCCAGAACGTTGAATGATGACTCTCCAGTCTCTGGCTGAAAAACAGTAGCGCATTTGGTAAGTGGTTGATCTGAGAACAATGAGACGGGTGCCCGCGTGCACGTGAAGAGTCCATTTTACTTTCTTTGTCTTTGAACGAAAACAACGACTCCTGGTCGGAATATTATCGCTTCTTTACCCTTCAGATAGTGTCTTGAACGCACAAACAAAACGCCGCTATTTGGATATAACTATGGATTATTTGGAACCAAACCAACATTTGTTATTGAAGTAGAAGTCCTGGGAGTGCATTCTGACGAAGAACAGCAAAGGTAATCCAATTTTTCTTATAGTAAATCTAAGTTTGGTGAGTACCAAACTTGGTGGGTGTCAAAATAGCTAGCCTGTGATGGCCGGGCTATCTACTCAGAATATTGCAAAATGTGCTTTCACCGACAAGCTATTTTAAAATCAGACACCGCGATTGCATAAAGGAGTTCTGTATCTATAACTCTTAAAATAATTGTTATGTTTTTTGTGAAGGTTTATCGTGAGTAATGTAGTAAATTCACCGGAATTGTACGGTGGAATGCTAGTCACATGCTAGTCACATGCTAATATATTCCATTACCGTACTTCGAAGCATGTCAACCGCTGTTTAAAATCAATTTTTATGCCATTTTTCTCGTAAAAAAGCGATAATATTCCGACCGGGAAATCGTTTTTTATTACAAAGAGAGTGAAAGTAAAAGCATGGGATCCCCTCATGCACGAGCCTCAGTCTGATGGCCCTCTGATAGAGCACTTGCCAAAAGCGCTAATGTGTTTCAGCCTGGGGCTAGAATTACATCATTCAGCTTTTTCCCGGGTTCTGAGAGCCTGTGGGAGCCGTAGGAAGTGTCACGTTACAGCAAAGATCCTAAATGTTCAATAAACAGAGGCAAGAAGCCCAAGGAATGGTCAGAGAGGGTACTTCCTGTTTGGAATCTTCTCAGGTTTTTGCCTACCATATGAGTTCTGTTATACTCACAGACACCATTCAAACAGTTTTAGAAGTTTTAGGGTGTTTTCTATCCAAAGCTAATAATTATATGCATATTCTAGTTTCTGGGCAGGAGTAGTAACCAGATTAAATCGGTACGTTTTTTATCGAGCCGTGCAAATACTGCCCCCTATCCCCAACAGGTTAAAAGCTTGCCAGTCTGGGCCTAAGCCTGTGTTCCTGGCCTTGACCCAAGCATAATCTCTTTTATTAATGAATTTTGAGTGTACCAGGCATTTGATCTACCTTTAACCCTTATTATTTTTTGAAGGGTCCATGATTATTCACAATATTATTGAAGACATCTGAAAAAAGGCTCAATGCTAAATCAGATTCAGGGATGGCTGAAATAAAATCAAGGTTTTTAAAATAAAGATCATGCAAAAAAGCCTGTTCACGGAAGTTTTTAGAGTTCCTCTTTGTTATGACACAAGGCTTATATTTTAATATTTTCACATCTCAAACACAAACAACTGGGCAAAGGTCACTAATATCCTGGGATGAAGACACGAATAGAAACATATGTCTCTGGTGCTTTCGTTAGAATAAGATCAATCAGAGTTAACTTTGAAGGATCTTTAGGGATGGGCCATGTAGGCTTAGTCACCAGCTGGGTTAGATTTAGATCATTACACATGTCTTTTAGATTGTCTGAAGCCTGCATTTCCCAATCATTGTTTAGGTCACCCAGGATAATAACTTCAGATTTGGTAAAAGAAGTCAACAAACTAGTTAACTCTTCAAGTGCACAAAGGTTAGCCGAGGGAAGACGGTAGAACCCTATAACAGTTATGGATACATTTTTCCCCTGACAGGCTTAGAGGTGGTGGAGAGGCAATTTTTATAAAAAACTATTTCTCTGTGTCTTTAATGAAATCCATGTCCCTTGCCCAAAAATGTGAGATATACATAATATCTCACATTTTTGGGCAAGGGACATGGATTTCATTAAAGACACAGAGAAATAGTTTTTTATAAAAATTGCCTCTCCACGACCTCTACCCTGTCTGTCATCTCTGAACACATTATAACCCTCAATATTATTATTAGAGTCCAAAATGAGGAAGTCTCCGAGTAACCAATGATGACATGTTATAAACTGACTTACATGGGCTTTGGTTGTTATTTTGCAACATCCGAAGCCCCCTACGTGATTTCAAAACAGAGGGGGTGTTCAAGTTTATGGAATTCACATTTGAACTAAAATCACCTGGAACTTCTTAGGGCTAGGGGGCAGTATTCGGAAGTTTGGATGACTGAGGTGCCCAAAGTAAACAGCCTGTTACTCAGGCCCAGAAGCTAGGATATGCATATAATTGGTAGTACTGGATAGACAACAATCTAAAGTTTCTAAAACTATAATAATAATAATAATAATAATAATAATAATGTCTGTGAGTATAACAGAACTGATATGGCAGGTGAAAACCCAAGGAGAATCCATCCAGAATGTATTTTTTGAGCTCACCACTCATTATAATGGCTGTCTATGGGAATATCAAAGGAATACCTCCCAGATTGCAGTTCCTAGGGCTTCCAGTAGATATCAAGAGTCCTTAGAAAGAGTTTCAGGCTTGTTTCTTGAAAATTGAGCTAGAATTTGTAGTTTTTCTAGGTGGCTCTAGCGGACGCTAGCGTCCCACCTACCCCAAAGAAGCTTTAGCAGACCACAGTGGGATCCTCTTTTGATCTAACAATAGCAGATCTAAGAGAGGAGTTCAAATGAATAGCTACAAGACTACAACTGGTAACAACCCTGGAAATATAGACAACATTGGGATGATAACACCTAGAAAGGATGGGAGGTATTGCCTGAGTGGGGCTCGGTCTGTCGCTTAGTCAATATCTTATCACTGCCTTGAAATGTGAAGAGAGGGTCCAGGCTCCTAGATGGTTTGGGTTGGCCATCATCTCAGTAGTGCATCTTTTGTTTCCAAAAAGTGTTGAAATGTTCAATAAATGTCATGCCAAACTAGTAATCATTATGACAATAACTCTTACAATGGACTCAAACAAGTACAACTCTACAGATCATGCAGACAGGAATACTTTGAACTGTATTACCATCTAAGTAAATGCCATTGCTCTATTGTTTATAGACTTGTTTTTAAACCACAGAGTTATGAGAGACAAAGATGGTATCAATCCTGGTATTACCTATGGATTTGATGGTAATGGCACTTTATATTGTCATGTAACAAGGTCACATTTTGTTTTGAGTTATTAAGATAGTAATTCACAAGTGGCTTTCAAATGTGTAGTTACAAAGTATTGGTTACATAGTGGAACAAGACAATGTGTAATAACATCAGTAATTACACATGTGGAATAACCTCCAGCAAGTGGATGTGTAGCTACACAGTCCTTATTCCAATTGTGTAATAACTAATAGTGCTACAACCCTATTACCATGTAATTACATAGTAATGCCTAACTACTATTGTGTTACTATAATTATTACTGTGTAGTCACATAACAGGGCCAACCTTAATGTAAAGTGTTGACAATAAAACAATCTAATAATTGTCTCAAAAGCAAGAATTCTGTTAAGTTGAAGCTGTACTGGACTTCTACACCATTCATATTTGGTAACATAAAGTAAGGGTGTGACTGCCTTTTTGGCAAGAGTTATCCAGGTGAAATAGGCCTAAAGCCTAATAAAACCTCTGACAATAACTCTTACAATGAACTTAAACAAGTAAAACTCGTCAGACCCTACAGACAGTAGAACTTTGAACTGCATCCCCCTCTAAATACACCAATGCCATTGCTCTATTATTTATTTACTTGCTTCTAAAGCACATTCAGGAGTTGAGAGACAAATCTGTGCCACTCACATCCAAATGATGATTTATGCCCTGTGGCAGATCCATGTTGCTGCCTAGAGAAAACAAAAGACCCTCTCAGACAGGCTGCTGACAACAAAGAATGGCAAACAATATCTGGGCTTACCATGTCATGAAAATCAAACATACAATGGCTTATGTAAAGGGTTGCTTAGAATGCAAGGTATAAGGTCTGGTGATACATTTGATTTTGGTAATTTAGAACAACATACTACTACTACGACCACTATTACTACTACTACTACTATGGTATGGCCCTTTTTGTTATTCAAAGAACAAAGGGAGGGATTTTGTCACACAAATTAGGGGGAAAAAATGCCTTTCTGCAAGGCCAATAGTACCAGCTGAGGCACATCAACAATATCAGAGAGCACATCATCTGAACTTCCTGTAATTATTGGCGGGCGCTGTCCACAGCTGGCCAGTTAATTCAATTACGTTGGCACTTGAACACATTCTGATAGCACTTTCAGCAATCTAATCATTGTATAATTCTGATAGTTTTGAATGAGACTGTTGTGACAGTTATTGTCTGAAGCAGTAATTGCATTGACGGACCACGCAATGAAAGGTCACTCGATATAGAGAGATTAAGTTATTGACAATTACAGTTCATCTCAAATTAATGGATTTGAGAAAATTCTGGTTTAATTTCAATATGATAAAATATGCATAAAAAATATGCACATTTTCCCACCAGAGGTTTGTTTCCATGAAATTGACTTGTTGCCAATAAAAGTCTGTTTGTTATTACGCAGTGCACATAAAATCCCCTTTTGCGCTAATGTACTCATGTACTTAAACTCTCATGTACTCTCATAAAAAGCATAAGTTCAATGTGTTTTCATTGCATTTTCCACTCTATCAATGGTTTTGTTACAAACTATTGCGATAAAATGGCAAACTTGCTCAATCTGTTTTTCGCGAATGCTCTTTAGACAACAGTTCGCTGAGAAAGTGGACAGGTTAGGTTATGTGATAAGATGGATAAGAGCAACATCATCATGTTACTAGCATACAAATTAAGACCTTCGATATGTATTGGAAAGGACTCAAAGGAGCATCAAGCTCATCATTGTGCATTAAGGGCTATAATTTATTTAATGTTTAACCTAATAGATTGTGCATGCTTTTTCAAGTCGTAGTGGGAAGATCACACAACATAGCATCACGTGACTACAAATATACATCGACATGATGGTTATTCTGTCAACAATTCTGCATGAAATCGAAAAAACTTGCTGTCATAACAAGCATGTCATGTTTTTTTGCATATGTTTAAGTATGTTGCAGTACAGTCTTGTTCAGTCTACTTTTTTCAGAGGAAGTGTTTGTTAGTTTAGACAGAAAGGGCAAGTAGCTTTATAGGTCTCATAATGAAACTGAAATTCTCATGATGGCTGACAATACGGCCAGCTGAACAGAGAGGGGAGGGGAGGGGAGGGTGGGAAAAATTGTAGCTCTGAAGAGAAAATGGCCTTGAGAAGGATGTTTGAGGAAATTGAAAAGGAATCTCTTTCTCTTTCTTTTTCTCTCTCTTCTCTCTCCCACACACACACACAATACCTCAAAAGAGCCATCTTATACAATAAAAAATAATAAGACTGAAAAAGAAAATGTAATCTGTGGCACCAGATTAGGGCCAAATAATTCCTTTATCTGTTTTTGTCCTCCACTGCATCACATTCTGTCAGGTGGACCAAGTTGTCAAACTGGCAAAGCCATTTTAAGTCATCAATAGGACAAAGAAGAGGGTGTTCACTGCCTCCATAGAGGATGGGAGATTAAAGTAGATCGAGCTGAGAAGAGGTAATTTTGTGAGGTGATGTATTGACAGTAAGACTCGATCAGCCCTAACATTGTATGTCAGGTCCGCTGTCTGAGACTGAAGCTCGGCCTGGAGAGCCAGAGATACAGATTCCAAGAGCATAGGACATATGGATTGGTCTTTTACTTCCTATTTTAAAACAAATAAAACTTTGCCATGATGGAATCATTAGTGTTCCACAAATAGTATTGAACAGTACTTATACACTGTTTCCAAGTTCAAATTAAAATGTCACCATTGCATACACCACCATATCCCCTCAACCATTACTCTGCTTCAAACAGTTTTAGGGAGGAGCTGTATGGTACAAAGCCGGGTCCCAAATTACATTGATTTTGTGTATTTAATATGTACCATAATGTTTCACAAAACATGGGATTGCCACCTTTTGGCTGGAAAATAATGTGTTATTGACCCATATTAGCAAAACAGTGTTGCTATTAGAATCTCTTGCAAAACCAGCAGCAATGTATGTGGGTTTGGAATTAAACTGTGCGGATGCATTCCAAACTCTTTTTGAAATAAGTGACACAGTGTTTGGACAAAGTACAATGCAAAATGTTTTTATGACAATTTGTCACGTCCTGACCATTGAGTGCTCTTATTTTCTATGGTAGAGTAGGTCAGGGCGTGACTGGGGGGTTTATCTAGTTAATTTTTTCTATGTTGTGTTCCAGTTTATTTTTTCTATGTTGGCGTTTTTGTATGATTCCCAATTAGAGGCAGCTGGTCATCGTTGTCTCTAATTGGGGATCATATTTAAGTAGTTGTTTTTCCCACCTGTGTTTGTGGGAGATTATTTTGAGTTAGTGCATGTTGCACTTCTGTCATCACGGTTTGTGTTTTGTTTATTGTTTGTTTGGCTAAGTTTCACTATATAATAAAGATGTGGAATGATACGCACGCTGCACCTTGGTCCGTTCCTACACACAGTCGTGACACAATTGCAACACACATCTATTATATTATTGTTTTAGATGCAGTTATTGTGGCTTTTTCACTCTTGGATGTTTACTTCACTTTTGTATTTTTCCTCAGTGTTTATTTTTAAAGGGGCAGTGCAGTTAAAAACGTGATTTCCTGTTTTTATTAATGATATTTCCACACTATGATTTCGAAATAACACTCTGAAATTGTGAAAATTATGATAATAACCTTTATGTGTAAGAGCTGTTTTTAGCCTGCTGGGATGGAGTTTTTGGCCTTAGAATGGCCTTACTGAAGAGCTCCGTGACTTTCAACGTAGCACTGTCATAGAATGCCACCTTTCCAACAAGTCAGTTTGTAAAATGTCTGCCCTGCTAGACCTGTGCCGGTCAACTGTTAAGTGCTGTTATTGGGAATTGGAAACGTCTAGGAGCAACAACTGTTCAGCCACGAAGTGGTAGGCCACAAGCTCACAGAATGGGACTGCCGACTGCTGAAGAGAGTAATGCATAAAAATTGTCTGTCCTCGGTTGCAACACTCACTACGGAGTTCTAAACTGCCTCTGGAAGAAACGTCAGCACAAGAACTGTTCGTCAGGAGCTTCATGAAATGGGTTTCCATGGCCGAGCAGCCGCACACAAGCCTAAGATCACCATGCGCAATGCCAAGCGTCGGCTAAAGTGGTGTAAAGCTAGCCACCATTGGTTTCTGGAGCAGTGGAAACACTTTCTCTAGAGTGAGGAATCACGCTTCACCATCTGGCAGTCCGATTGACGAATCTGGGTTTGGCGAATGCCAGGAGAATGCTACCTGCTCCAATGCATAGTGCCAACTGTAAAGATTGGTGGAGGAGGAGTAATGGTCTAGGGATTTTTCATGGTTCAGGCTTTGCCCCTTAGTGCCAGTGAGAGTAAATCTTAATAACGCTACAGCATACAATGACATTCTAGACGATTCTGTGCTTACAACTTTGTTTCAACAGTTTGGGGAAGGCCCGTTCCTGTTTCAACATGACAATACCCTCAACTGCGAGCCAGGCGTAATCACCCAACATCAGTGCCCAACAGCTCGAATGCTCTTGGGCGATTTATAAAGCCATAGTCAATCAATCAATAATGTATAAACAATTGAAGGAAATGTTTTCCTCCTTAGCTCACTGTGGATACGATATTGATTAGAAAAGTTTAAAATGTATTTAAAACATCACAGCACAATTGAAATATATATGGCACACAACCAAATTGGTGTGCTCTACGGTGATAGGTGGGATGGGCTGAGAGTGGCTGAGAGGTGGGATTAAAGAGCTTGTGTTTGGTTATGTAAGATGCATTCAGAAAGTATTCAGACCCCTTAACTATTTCCACATTTTGTTACCGTACAACCTTGCTGCAAAAATGATAAAATACATTTTTTCCTCATAATGACAAAACAGGTTTTTAGAAAAATATGTAAATAAGGTATTTCTGTTATTTATTTAAGTATTCAGACCCTTTGCTATTTAGCTCAGGTGCATCCTGTTTCCATTGATCTTCCTTGAGGTGTTCCTGTTACTTGATTGGAGTTCACATGTGGTAAATGCAATTGATTGGACATGATTTGGAAAGGCACACACCTGTCTGTATAAGATCTTACAGTTGACAGTGCATGTCAGAGCAAAAACAAAGCCATGAGGTTGAAGGAATTGTCCGTAGAGCTCCGAGACAGGATTGTTTCAAGGCACAGATCAGGGGAACGTACCAAAAAATGTCTGCAGCATTGAAGGTCCCCAAGAACACAGTGACCTTCATCATGGCCTTCTAGACAGAGTTGCAAAGAAAAAGACATATCTCAGACTGGCCAATAAAAATAACAGATTAATATGGGCAAAATAACACCGACGCTGGACAGAGGAACTCTGCCTAGCAGGCCAGCATCCCGGAGTCGCCTCTTCACTGTTGACGTTGAGAGAGGTTATGATTTCAAATCCCAGTTAACCTCTCTAGGGGAGGTGAAAAATCAGAGCGCCAAATTTAAAACCACAAAATGTCATAATTCTCAAACATACGACTATTTTTCACCATTTTAAAGATACACTTCTCCTGAATCGAACCACGTTGTCTGATTTCCAAAAGGCTTTACAGCGAAAGCAAAACATTAGCTTATGTTAGGAGATTACAAAGACACAAATAATCACACAGCCATTTTCCAAGCAAGCATATATGTCACATAAACCCAAACCACAGCTAAATGCAGCACTAACCTTTGATGATCTTCATCAGATGACACTCCTAGGACATTATGTTATACAATACATGCATGTTTTGTTCAATCAAGTTCATATTTATATCAAAACCAGCTTTTTACATTAGCATGTGATGTTCAGAACTAGCATACCCACCGCAAACTTCCGGTGAATTTACTAAATTACTCATGATAAACGTTGACAAAATACATAACATTTATTTTAAGAATTATAGATACAGACCTCCTTTATGCAATCGCTATGTCCGATTTTAAAATAGCTTTTCGGCGAAAGCACATTTTGCAATATTCTGAGTACATAGCTCGGCCATCACGGCTAGCTATTTTGACATCCGCCAACTTCGGGGTCACCTAAACTCAGAATTACTATTAGAAAAATTGGATTACCTTTGCTGTTCTTCGTCAGAATGCACTCCCAGGACTTCTACAACAAATGTTGTTTTGGTTCCAAATAATCCATAGTTATATCCAAATACCTCCGTTTTGTTCGTGCGTTCAGGTCACTATCCGAAGGGTAACGCGTGAGCGCATTTCGTGACAAAAAAATTCAAAATATTCCATTACCGTACTTAGAAGCATGTCAAACGCTGTTTAAAATCAATTTTTATGCTATTTTTCTCGTAAAATAGCGATAATATTCCAACCGGGAAACGTTGTATTCATTCAAAGACCCCAACATACTAAATTACCCACGATAAACGTTCACAAAAAACATAACAAACTCCTTTATGCAATCGCGGTGTCTGCTTTTAAAATAGCTTTTCGGTGAAAGCACATTTTGCAATGTTCTGAGTAGATAGCCCGGCCATCATGGCTAGCTATTTTGACACCCACCAAGTTTGGCACTCACCAAACTCAGATTTACTATAAGAAAAATTGGATTACCTTTGTTGTTCTTCGTCAGAATGCACTCCCAGGACTTCTACTTCAACACCCAATGTTGTTTTGGTTCCAAATAATCCATAGTTATATCCAAATAGCTGCGTTTTGTTCTTGCGTTCAAGACACTATCCGAAGGGTGACGCGCCGGTGCATATCGTGACAAAACATTTCAAAATATTCCATTACCGTACTTCGAAGCATGTCAACGCTGTTTAAAATCAATTTTTATGCGATTTCTCTCTTAAAATAGCGATAATATTCCAACCGGGAGACCTTGTTTTCGTTCAAACACTGAAAATAGAAAATGGAGTCTTCACATGCACGCGTGCGCCAGTGTCATTGTTCTCAGAACGACCACTTTCCAAAAGCCCTACTGTTTTTCGCCCAGGGACTGCAGAGTTATCATTCCCTGTTCTGGCACCTTCTGAGAGCCTATGGGAGCCTTAGAAAATGTCACGTTACAGCAGAGATCCTCTATTTCGATAAAGAGGCTATAGAAGGACAAGAAATGGTCAGACAGGGCACTTCCCATATAGAATGTTCTCAGGTTTTGGATCAGCTGCCTCCAATTGGAGATCAACCCGAACATAGAAATAGAAAAACTAGAACTTAAACATAGAAATAGAAAACATAGAACAACCCAAAACACCCCCTGTCATGCCCTGACCTACTCTACTATAGAAAATGACATCTTACTAGGGTCAAGACGTGACAGTACCCCCTCTCCCAAAGGTGCAGACTCCTAATGCAACATAATCAAAACCCAACAAAACAACCACAAAACACAAAGGGAGGGTAGGGACAGTGACAAAAGTCTATGGCTGCTCAAATGCAGTCCACATAACCTTAACCTCAAGCATAGGAGAGGGCTCCGGTTCTGGGTGTACTCCCCGCTCCACCCGCTGATCCTTCTGCTTTATTACCACCTGACTGTGGATCGTCGTCGAAGGAACCTGACTGTAGATGATTGCTGGAGGTTCTGGGTTGCAGGCCGCCGCCGGAGGTTCTGGGCTGCGGGACGCCGCTGAAGACTCCGGGCTGCGGACCGTCACCGGAGACTCCAGACTGGGGAGCGTCGCCGGAGGCTCCGGACTGGGGAGTGTCGCCGGAGGCTCCAGACGGAAAAGCGTCGCCGGAGGCTCCGGACTGGGAGGCTCCGGACTGGGAGGCGTCATAATAGGTTCCGGACTAGTGACCGTTGCTGCTGTCTCCATGCCATGGGTCATCACTGGAGGCTTCTTACCATGGATTCTCTCTACAGGTGCCGGGCCATGGATTATTCCTACAGGCTTCATGCCATGGGTTATCCCTACAGGCTCCGGACCATTTATAATCCCTCCAGGCTTTTTGCCAAGGATTATTTCTTCAGGTTCCGGGCCATGGATTACCCCTACAGGCGTCGGACCATCGATTGTCACTGGAGGTTTTTTACGTGGAGCAGGAACCAGTCTCACCGGACTGGGGAGACGCACTGAGGACTGAGTGCTCAAAGCAGGCACCGGCCGTACTGGGTTATGGATGCGCACTGGAGGGAGAGTGCGAAGAACAGGCACAGGACGTACTGGATTCTGGAGGCGCACTGGAGGGAGAGCGCGAGGAGCAGACACAGGACGTACTGTGTTATGGAGGCGCACTGGAGAGAGAGTGCGAGAGGCAGGCACATGCTTACCACAAAAAGCACGGGGAATTTCTCAGGTCCCAGTCCTGGCCCAGCCAAACTACCCGTGTGCCCCCCCCAAAAAATGTTTGGGGCTGCCTCTCGTTCTTCCCAGGTAGGCTCCGATATCGCTCGATTACCTTGCCCCAAGACCAGTCTCTCCTCTAAATCCACTCCTGATGTGACCAGGTGTCCATTTCTGCCCGGGCACGCCGCTTGATCCAATCATGGTGGGTAGTTCTGTAACGTGGGTCGTATAAAGGGGACCAAGGCGCAGCGTGTAGAGTGCTCATATTTACTTTAAATGAATATACTTAACAAAACAACAAAATGACCGACAACAGTTCCGTCAGGTGACATACACTAAACAGAAAACTACCCACAAAACCCAGGAACAAAAACCCCTACTTAAATATGATCTCCAATCAGAGGCAACGAGGATCAGCTGCCTCCAATTGGAGATCAACCCAAACAACCCCAACATAGAAATGGAAAGACTACAACTTAAACATAGAAATAGAAAACATAGAACAACCCCTGTGTCACGTCCTGGCCAGTATAAGGGTTAATTGATATTGTAGTTTGGTCAGGACGTGGCAGAGGGTATTTGTTTTATGTGGATCAGGGTGGTGTTTTTGTTGTAAGGGCATTTGATTTAGTATTCCGGGGTTTTTGGGCACTGTTTGAGTTTCACGTATTTCTATGTTGATCTAGTTAGTTGTATGTCTATGTTTGGTTAATTGGGGTGGACTTCCAATTGAAGGCAGCTGTGTGGTGTTGCCTTTGATTGGAAGTCCTATATTAGCTGGGTGTGTTTGTCTGTTTAATTGTGGGAGATTGTTCTGAGTTTAGCCTTGTGCCTTGCCAGACTGTGTGTTGATCGTTCGTTCTCTTTTTGTTATTTTGGTGTTCATTTTGGAGTTAATAAACCTCAAGATGAGCTAACACATACCTGCTGCGTTTTGGTCCTCCTTAACCAACAACTACCGTGACAGAATCTCACACCAAACCAGGACCAACCAGGACCAAGCAGCAGAGGAAGGAGCAGTTGGATATTCACCATATTCTATAAGCAAAAGATAAGGTGTAAGAGGGCAAGGAATATTCAGTTTCAATCTAGCAAGTTATGGTATGGATATCAAAATGGTTAAGAATGTATTGCATTATCTCAGATTTATTTCTCTGTCCAGTTCTTTCTGCAGAAAAGGACCCAAATTCACCCTCTCCATCGATGACACCATTGTCTCTCCCTCGCCCCACGCAGGCAACCTTGGCTTCATCCTGGATTCCGCCCTTTCCTTCGACCACCACATTTGACAGACTTTCAACTAATTCTTCCACCTCCGCAACATCTCCAGAATCAGGTCCTCTTTCTCCTGTCGTGTCGTTGAAACCCTCATACATGCATTAATCTCCTCCCGACTCGACTACTGCAACTCACTACTCTCTGGCATCAACTCAAGCTCCCTCCAGAAAGTCAAAATCGTTCAAAATTCTGCAACCCGACTTCTCACCCACACCAAGTCCTGGCAGTACATCACTCCTGTCCTATAACTTTTTTTCAGAGAATGTAGCAGTTAAACCATGCCCTTTAGCCGATTAGTAGGAATTGTTAATGGGTATGGGGCTATGGGTTTAACTGTGATTGACTATTTGACTATTGGAAGAAACAGTGGTCACCTCCCATCTACCTGGAAATCAAGTCTCCGGGAGATTTTCACTCCAACCAATAAGATATCACAACAGATTCCGCTAAACAAATTCTTGATGAGAAGCTAAGTGTAATTGTGTGTGTGTGTGTGCAATAAGTGTGCAATTCTGAAACTATTCCACCTTTCCTGTCAGGGGAGGAGGGTATAGTTGAGTAGTTTTGTATAGTAATGCCAGTGTTCAAGAGAGCTGGTGATGACAGTGTGAATAAAACCACAACTTTCATTAAAATCATGTTTGTTTATTATGTTTGTTCATTATTGATCTGTTTATCATATTATGTGAATAACTGATGAGAATTTTTTTTAAATGACAACCGTTCATTGCAGTATGGTATCTTCGTTTACTGTCAACAACAGCAAACATTCCAGAATGTAATTGTAGAGTTTTTTCTCTTTAGAAGAATTTAAATAAGATATCATCAAAGTCTATTTCATCATTTTATAGCAAAATTATGAAATAGACTTTGTGATGATACTAAATATTGGGTCTCTGTGTTTCAAAGGCCTATTTAGTCTGCCCTGTAGATATTCATGGCATTCTGCAATGAACAGATGTTGAAGCAGACAGGGTATAGATCAGGATGGTCCACCATGCAAACAGGCTGTTCTTAGTCTGTCCCTTTGTAATGCACAGCGAACAATGCAGGCTCCAATGTCCATTGCCCGCATTTTTATTCACCACAACAAGCTAAGATCAAGTTAACCTAGTAGGTAGTAGGTTTGCTTCAGAACATTCGTTGCTATAGTTTCTGATCAGGCTACATGCTGAGCTCTTTTTCTGGAACTGGAAATTGTGGTTTGACAACTAATTTGGCTTTCTGCAATACCTCATCTCCAACTGACAGTTTGAATACCGTATGCCTTTGTTGTTGTTGTTCTCCCGAGTCCGTACAGGAGTTGCAGCGATGGGACAAGACCGTAACTTCCAATTAGATATAATGAAAAGGCGTAAAAAAAAAATCTGTGATAGAATAATAAGACTGCATGGTTGCTTTAACATTAGTGTATGTGGCTTTGGGCTTTGAAGAAGACAACATGTTGTCATTGGAGCTTGCCTACGGAGCTCATTCTTGATGGCCTCTCTTCCACTTGGCCTGTACTTTCTTCTCCTTCTAGCTGAGGCTGCTGTGCAGCAAGTTGTTGACGTTATGTGGCTGGAGCGGCTGCTGGTGGTGGTGCTGCTGCTGCTAGTGGTGCATAATGTCTGCTTCTGTTTCCTGCCTCAATCTGGCCACCCACTGTCATTAACTGATATGACTAGGGAAACGGGAACATCACCATCCACTTAAACCAAATGCTGGTGGCGAAGGAATGAATATTCAAACAAATCCATTCGCAGAACATCATGATCATAGGAAAAATTGCAAGCAGAGCATGTTGGTCCTATCAAAGGGTTCTATGATCTATTATGCTATACCGATAGGTGAACAAAAGTATCAGTACTGTACTATGTTACTATCTCTGTGCTGTACAATTTAAAGATCATGTCAGAATTTTTGTTCAAAGGCCTCTGTTCCAATCAGATAAACCTCTCATTATTTGAATTACCTAGAACTGGAAAATGGATATTCCCCCATCTATTGAGGAAGTGAAATGAGATCCAAGATATGCCCTATTTAAAGAAATGTCTGATTAATAAGAAATATTAACTAATTATTGAAAATCCCCAATCCCCCCCCCCAAAAAAATTAAAAAACGATTAAAGTGAAAGGACAAAAACAGCAAATAAACAAATTTAAGACAAGAGGATTTCAAAAGGAAGGATTTATCGGTTTTAAATGAAGTCGATCAACGAGCGAAGTCAGCTAATTACTTTCAGTCAGTTTACAAGGATTACCTGTAAAGTAATTTTATTGCTTATTTACAAATATTTTAATCCCCATTTCACTTGTTTTATCAGGAAATGTATTCCCTCTCTCCTCCCTGCATCCCAAATCACACCCTATTCCCTATATAGTTCATTACTGGGCCCATAGTCAAATTTAGTGCACTATGTAGGGAATATGGTGTCATTTGGGACACATGCCTTTACCCTTGTCTTCTTCAGTAGTTGTGATCTTGAGTTTCTGCCAATTACCAATCACCGATGACAAGTATCCATCTCAGCCTTTAGGGACCTGATCCAACCCAATCATAATGGATCAATTGTTTCCTTGAGCCATTGATCCAAAGGCATGATAACATCCCAATGAGCCCATTGCCCTCCTCGTAAACACTGCCCAGCAAACATGTCCAAATAATATTGTCCCCACGTAGGCTGCCCACATTGGGCTGATGCACCTTAGCTTATCTGCTCCACATTAGCCCCCAAGGCATTGGCACAGTTTGGGCAGCCCATACCTGGTGAGGGCAGCCCTCACTTTGCCTGAAATAAGCCCCTCTACCCAGCAAACATGCCCACACAGGCACGATGTGGGCCCAATGCTGGTTAAAACATTGGGCCGATGCGCCTTTACTCATTGGCTCCAAAGCAGGTGGCCCCAAGGTGGTGGCCACTTTACATTGCATCAGAAGATAAAAGTTGTTTCTTTCATACATACAGAGAGTATCTATTTTTACCACATGCACTTATCGAAGTCTACAGACGTCACACAACATAACATTTAAACTGGAACGACATAATGGTTGCAAAAAATTACTTAGATTCTACAATGAAAGGTTCTATCTTAAAAAGATGACTGAGATAATTGGCTTTAATGTTCAGAATTCACATTGGTTTGAATGGTGTCAGCAATTTTTTACTTGTATTCTTTTTTAACAGAATTCTGATTTAATGCAGTATCCAAATCCATTGGATGTAGTAATAACAATATGGTAGCCATATCTAGGAAAACCAACGTTCCAAAGGCTGGACCTAATATTTTGTATAAGAGGTCCAAGAAGAGGTTCTGCAGTGATTCATAGGTTGATGATGTAAATAATATTTGCTGGTCTGTGGTGTGTAATGAGGAGCAACCAGACGCTGCTCTTGACACATTTATGAAATTGCTTACTCCAGTTATTAATAAGCATGCACCCATTAAGAAAATTACTGTAAAACTGTTAAATCCCCCTGGATTGATGAGGAATTAAAAAATGTTATGGTTGAGAGGGATGAGGCAAAAGGAATGACAAATAAGTCTGGCTGCATAACCGATTGGCAAACCTACTGCAAATTGAGAAATCATGTGACTAAACAGAATTTAAAAAAGAAGAAACTATACTATGAAACAAATATAAATGACATAAAGAATGACGGTAGAAAGGCAAACTCAGCTCCATCATTCATTGAATCTGATGGCTCATTCATCACAAAACCCACATTGATATTGCCCACTACGTTAATAATTTTTTAATTGGCAAGATTAGAAAATTTAGGCATGACATGCCAGCAACAAAGACCGAACCCACACATCCAAGTTTAACTGACCAAAGTATGAAAGACAAGCATTGTAATTTTGAATTCCGCAAAGTCAGTGTGGAAGAGGTGAAAAAACAGAATTCTATCAACAATGACAAGCCACCTCGGTCTGTCTGACATCTTGGATGGAGTATAACTGAGGATGATAGTGGACAATATTGCGCCTGGAGGGGGGAAAAAAATCATTCCACTACCCAAGAATAGTTAAGCACCCTTTATTGGCTCAAAAATCCATCCTGTTACCAACCCTTAGTAAACTTTTGGAAAGAATTGTGTTTGACCAGATACAATGCTATTTTACAGTAAATAAAAAAACTGGTAAAAATACACCTTATGGAGCAGCAAGGACTGTGAAGAGTCACACACACAGGTACAAACACACACATATAAAAACTACACACTACACACACACGTACATGTGGGTTGTGTGTTGCAGTAGAGTTGTGGCCGGAGGGCAAACACTTAATGTATTGTGAAATCTGTAGTAAAATGTGTTTTAATGTTGGAATGTTTTATTATTTTGTATATTACTGCCTTAATGTTTGCTGGACACCAGGAAGAGTAGCTGCTGCCTTGGCATCCATAATAAATACAAATACAAATTGAGGTATTTGCAAACCACACCCACAAATATTCTAATGCAACCCCGCCTCACATTATGACGTAGCTGAGCTTGATGTGGGCAAGCCCATGTTGGGATTGCTGTTTGGATTAGAGGTCGGCCGATTATGATTTTTCAACGCCGATACCGAGACCGATTATTGGAAGACCCAAAGATCCGATACCGATTAACCGGACAATTGTTTTATTTTATTTGTAATAATGACAATTACAACAATACAGAATGAACACTTATTTTAACTTAATATAATACATAAATACTATCAATTTAGCCTCAAATAAATAATGAAACATGTTAAATAATGCAAAAACAAAGTGTTGGAGAAGAAAGTAAAAGTGCAATATGTGCTATGTAAAAAAGCTAACGTTTAAGTTCCTTGCTCAGAACATGAGAACATATGATAGCTGGTGGTTCCTTTTAACATGAGTCTTCAATATTCCCAGGTAAGAAGTTTTAGGTTGTAGTTATTATAGGAATTATAGAACTATTTCTCTCTATATGATTTGTATTTCATATACCTTTGACTATTGGATGTTCTTATAGGCACTTTAGTATTGCCAGTGTAACAGTATAGCTTCCGTTCCTCTCCTCGCTCCTACCTGGGCTCAAACCAGGAACACATTGACAACAGCCACCCTTGAAGCAGTGTTACCCATGCAGAGCAAGGGGAACAACTACTCCAAGTCTCAGAGCGAGTGACGTTTGAAACGCTATTAGCGCGCACCCGCTAACTAGCTAGCCATTTTACATCGGTTACACCAGCCTAATCTTGGGAGTTGATAGGGTTGAACTCATAAACAGCGCAATGCTTGAAGAACTGCGAAGGGCTGCTGGCAAAACGCACAAAAGTGCTGTTTGAATGAATGCTTACGAGCCTGCTGATGCCTACCACCGCTCAGTCAGACTGCTCTATCAAATATCAAATCGTAGACTTAATTATAATACAATAAACACACAGAAATACGAGCCTTAGGTCATTAATATGGTCGAATCCGGAAACTATCCTCTCGAAAACAAAACGTTTATTTTTTCAGTGAAATACGGAACCGTTCCGTATTTTATCTAACGGGTGGCATCCCTAAGTCTAAATATTCCTGTTACATTGCACAACCTTCAATGTTATGTCATAATTACGTAAAATTCTGGCAAATTAGTTCGCCAGGCGGCCCAAACTGTTGCATATACCCTGACTTTGCGTGCAATGAACGCAAGAGAACTGACACAATTTCACCTGGTTAATATTGCCTGCTAACCTGGATTTCTTTTAGCTAAATATACAGGTTTAAAATATATATACTTCTGTGTATTGATTTTAATAAAGGCATTGATGTTTATGGTTAGGTACAGTCGTGCAACAATTGTGCTTTTTTCGCAAATGCGCTTTTATTAAATCATCCCCCGTTTGGAGAAGTTGGCTGTCTTTGTTAGGAAGAAATAGTATTCACGCAGTTCGCAACAAGCCAGGCGGCCCTAACTGCTGCATATACCCTGACTCTGTTGCAGAGGTGACACATTTTCCCTAGTTAAAATAAATTCATGTTAGCAGGCAATATTAACTAAATATGCAGGTTTAAAAATATATACTTGTGTATTGATTTTAAGAAAGACATTGATGTTTATGGTTAGGTACACGTTGGAGCAACGACAGTCCTTTTTCGCGAATGCGCACCGCATCGATTATATGCAACGCAGGACAGGCTAGATAAACTAGTAATATCATCAACCACGTGTAGTTAACTAGTGATGATGATTGATTGTTTTTTATAAGATAAGTTTAATGCTAGCTAGCAACTTACCTTGGCTTCTTACTGCATTCGTGTAACAGGCAGTTTCCTCATGGAATACAATGTAAAGCAGGTGGTTAGAGCGTTGGACTAGTTAACCGTAAGGTTGCAAGATTGAATCCCCAAGCTGACAAGGTAAAAATCTGTCGTTCTGCCCCTGAACAAGGCAGTTAACCCACCGTTCCAAGGCCGTCATTGAAAATAAGAATGTGTTCATAACTGACTTGCCTAGTTCATTTTTTTTAATCGGCAAATCGGTGGCCAAAAATACCGATTACCAATTCTTATGAAAACTTGAAATTGGCCCTAATTAATCGCCCATTCCGATTAATCGGTCGACCTCTAGTAGCGTCCCACCTGGCCAACATTCAGTGAAATTGCAGAGCGCGAAATTCAAAAGTACTCAATTCAAATATTTAACATTCTTGAAAATATGTGTTATACTTCAAAATAAAGCTTAACTTCTTGTTAATCTAGCCGCTGTGTCAGATTTCAAAAAGGCTTTATGGTGAAAGCAAACCATGTGATTATCTGAGGACAGCGCTCAGCACACAAAACATTATGTACAGTTACCAGCCAAGTAGATTAATCATGAAAGTCAGAAATAGCAATAAAATTAATCACTTACAATTGGCTCATTCATCCCCCTCCTCTCCCCTGAAACTATTCCCCAGGTCGTTGCTGTAAATGAGAATGTGTTCTCAGTCAACTTACCTGGTTAAATAACGGTAAAATAAAAATAAATAAATGATCTTCGTATGGTTGCACTCACAAGACTCCATGTTACACAATAAATGTTTGTTTTGTTCGATAACTTCCATTTTGTTGCCGCGTTTTGTTCTGTAATCCAATGGCTCAAATGCGGTCACAAGAGGCAGACGAAAATTCCAAATAGTATCCGTAAAGTTTGTGGAAACATATCAAACAATGTTTATAATCAATCCTCAGGTTGTTTTTAGCCTAAATAATCGATAATATTTCAACCGGACTAAAGCTTCGTCAATATAAAAGGAAAACAAGAAAGGCGTGCTCTCGGTCGTGGGCAGTAACCAGCTCTGAGGACATCCCAGGGTCCACTCACTCAATGTTGTCATTCTCCCTCATTTTTCAGAATAAAAGCCTGAAACAATGTCAAAGACTGTTCACAACTAGTGGAAGCCATAGGGAACGTAATCTGTGTCCTATCCTTTTAAATGGTGTATAGGCTTTCATTGGAAAAACAGCCATTTCAAAGTAATGGCACTTCTTGGATGGATTTTCCTCAGGTTTTCGCCTGCCATTTCAGTTCTGTTATACTCACAGGCATCATTTTAACAGTTTTAGAAACTTTGGAGTGTTTTCTATCCAAATCTACCAATTATATGCATATCCTGAGTAACAGGCAGTTAGTTAACTTTGGACACACTTTTCATCCGGACGTGAAAATACTGCCCCCTACCCAAGAGAGTATAAGGACAACAAAGTCAAGGTATTGGAGTGGCCATCACAAAGCCCCGACCTCAATCCAATAGAAAATTTGTCGGCAGAACTGAAAAAGCTTGTGCGAGCAAGGAGGCCTCAAACCTGACTCAGTTACACCAGCTCTGTCAGGAGGAATGGGCCAAAATTCCCCCAACTTGTTGTGGGAAGCTTGTGGAAGTCTACCTGAAAAGTTTGACCCAAGTTAAACAATTTAAAAGCAATGCTACCAAATACTAATTGAGTGTATGTAAACTTGTTACCCATTGGGAATGTGATGAAAGAAATAAAATCTGAAATAAATCATTCTCTCTACTATTATTCACATGCTTAAAATAAAGTGGTGATCCTAATTGACCTAAGACAGGGAATTTTTACTCTGATTAAATGTCATGAATTGTGAAAAACTGAGTTTAAATGTATTTGACTAAGGTGTATGTAAACTTCCGACTTCAACTGTTGCTAGCTACATTCTTCTGTTAGCTCTGTATAACAATGCTAACTTTAATTGCGTCAGAAGTATTGGCTTGTTGTAATTTGAAGCTATCCTGGAAAAATATATTGTTCCACTTGGTCATTTTCTGAGTGCATTCCACAAAGTTCTTTATCATGTCCGCCTTATCCACTGCCCCCATATTGAGGTTATATTCATCCCATGAAGTCTGGTTTGATTTTTCTCTCTCCCCGCAGGTGGTACACCTTCCCTGTGGCCGACATGGTTGCTGTATGGACAGTGGAGAGGACATGGATGTCTTGTTTGTCATGCCACTTTACTGCCAGCTGTTGACATTTCTTATTTTGTATAACGGGTCATTTAGGATGGCAGTAGCATTGTTGATGAAATGAAGTCATCGCAGCAGAACTAGGAAGCGGTCTTGGGAAAAGTGGGTGGCAAAGAAGGGAGTTGCAAAGACAGGATCTGTGCTCCAGTATTCTCTTTGGGAGTTATTCTTTACTATCCCCATGAGGACTGTCACCAGGAAGGTAAACATTTCACTAATTGTGGTTGTCCCCCCCACTCCTGGCTCTCTCTTCTCCTGTGGCTCCAAGGCATAGCAATTGATCTCTACTACGTCTCCCACCAGCTCTTCTGTCAGAAACAACTGGAAGCACTCTGCCTCAGATGGAAATGGTAAGGGGCGTTGCACTCCAGACTGGGACTCATCAAAGCCAACAGCAGGGGCAGGATGGGTGAAATGGCTGTCAGCCTTCCAGCTACCACATAACTCCTGTACTTCATCCACTGTCGGTCTGCCTCCTTCACCACCAGCATCCTCAAAGGGAACTGGGACTTTGTCATTGGACAAGGGGTCCGCAGATTCAGGGTTCTCAATGGCTGGGGGTCAGCTCCTTACTGTCACTGTCAGAATCTGATTCCTGACTTTCATACTCAGACTCATTGTCAAAATCTTTACAAATATCCAGAATTTCCACATTTGTGAGTTGTCTCCTTTTTGAAAGACATTGCTAATGCTACAGCTTAGCTCACTAGCTACATACATAAACAACGCTGAATGGCTTAGAGTGGAAGTGAGAGGTTACGTTATTGACTGCCATTTGTATCAATAAATCACTATTGGAAACTGTTTTGTGTGGTAATTACTGATATATTTCATGTTTTCAAGTAACGGTGATAAATCATGCATTCTGATTCTTGCATAGATTGTAATGGGCACATATTATGTGTGTAAAATACTTTTTTGAAGGTTGTACTGATTACGATGAGCTAAGCTAATTCCAGCTGTGTGTGTGGAGCCATGTTTGTTGACATACAATGCATTCTGGGTTTCACGTAATCGTCTGTCGGACCAAAGATGCTATAACAAAATGAGGTGAGTAAGGGTTCACTCCTTTTTTGAGAACTTCAGGAAGTGAATGGTGGGATGTGAACGATGGTAGAAAACACACTCCTTCAAAATGCATAGTATAAACAGACCAAACTCATCTTGTCTTCTCTTATTATCTTTGGTATCTGTGAGGGAAAAAAGCATGGTGGCGTGCTGAAACTAATTGTCAAATTACTTTCGATTTCTAGAAAGTGTTTTACTCAATTATTTCGATCAATGGTGAGCTCACTTGTGATGTGATTAATTATTCATAGTAATTGATATTAACTACCTCATATTGTAGTTTCTATCAGCTGAGAGTTATAAAAATATGACCGCTTGTGTAACGTCAATCTTTCCTCAGTAAGTGCTAGGACAAATGTAGCCAAAACTTTCCGGTTTGGATGATTGTGTTATGCTGTAGCTACTTCTGTGAATGTTTGAACATTGCATCCAAAAATAAACTGGTCACATTCTGGACATAACTTTGTAAGGACTGTGTTTGTGCAACATTTGTCTGTGAAAAAACAGTGTGGCCAGCTCAGATGCTGAGTCAAATGATGAGTCAAATGAAACTGGATGTTCTAAATAAGCGTTCTAATCACACTTGTTTGAGCGTACGCTGCAGGGACCACTGTAGAATGATCACACCCGTTTGTTGGTATGTGTGAAAAGGTTAACATTTCTGCTCCAGAAAAGGTCAGTGCTACGCTAGTTTATGTAGATGTGCAACATATCGGGTTATAGTCCTACAGGCTAACAAACTACTTAATTAGCTTTTATGTTTCCTATGTTTATATTTTCTATGACGGTCTATGACAGCACTATCATACTCTATATTGCAGTATGTCTATACAATCTCCTGTCAAAAGAATGGTGTTCCTACATTCTTAGAATTAGTGGTTACTCGAGGAACCCTGCTAGTCAATGATTCATATTTGCACCTTCGGTTAGTTGAGGGGTTCTTGGAGGAACCCTGGACTGGGGATCTGGCTTAGTAGGGGCATGGCTTTAAGATAGATAATTTTTGAGCCACCCGTTAAGAGTAAATGTCATTCCTCTTCATCTGTTCTGTTGTATAGTCATCACATGTTAATGGTCCTGAACAGATATTCTGAAAATACATTTTTCTCCTCCGGCTAACTACCAGGAAGAAATAGGAATAGTGGGCGGGGAGCTGATATTCATGAGTTTGCCTTGATTGACAGCTCTTTGAAACGTCTATGTAAAGAAACGTGGATGCAGTTGTGCGGTATAATCATCCCAAGCAAATTTTGTCATCATCCTTTGATCTTCAAATTTCAGGGAAACATGATTTTGACTGTTCATGACCTTTAAAAATATTATATGAGGTTTTAATCCCCTAACACTGACAACTTGTAACATCTTCAGCACTAAAAAGTGTGGACCCTTATAGACACTTGCCCAGTATTAAATGTAACATTGTCAGTATTTATTTAACACTGGGGAATCTGCTGTGCATTGACAATCAGTACTTGAGCGCTTTGTTACATTATTTCTCGAAAATACATGTCAACATCTACATATTTTATTGGAGGGTTATTGGCTGCAGACAATGCAGGCTTACGAGGCTGTGAGCCATCCACGTGTGTCCCCCCCAAATGACACCCTATAGGGCTTTGGTCAAAAGTACAGCAATATATTGGGAATAGGGTGCCCTCATCAATCTGGCGACAACCTCTCAGACCATACTGTAAATCCCAAAATCAACACCTGTCACCCCCAACATACCCCAGAATTCAGAAATATTTTACGTTGGCACTGTGTCCAAGTTATTAAAAAGAGGAGAAAGATCTTAAATCATTGTCTGTCCAAGCAGGGGATAGTGCAGTAGAACAAAGGTAACAAGCAGGGGAGAATGTGTATAAAGTTAACAGATATTTAGACCGTAGGTACTTCCAGATTAGAAAGCATGCTGTTGGTTATTGTCGTTGTTAAATTTGTGTTTGGCTATATTTTATGTTCTTTTTATATCTACTTTTCGGTAAGTGGTCCAGCAAAAAGTGTCTACATTGTGAGTGTAGGTATATTTTAAAGCAGCAGGTTATTCATATTGGCCACCAAGATAAGATTGTCACAAGCGTCGTAGTGAAGAGACCAAGGCGCAGCGTGGATAGTGCTCATTCTTAATTTATTTTATGAGAAGCAGCAGAAATAACAACGACCAACAGTTCCGTCAGGTAAAACATCTAAACAGAAAATAACCACCCGCAAAACCCAAAGGAAAACAGGCTGCCTAAGTATGGCTTCCAATCAGAGACAACGAAAGACACCTGCCTCTGATTGGAAACCATACCTGGCCAAACATGGAAAATGAAGCATAGAAAATGAAAACTAGAACAAATTCCCCTTGAACCAAAAAACCCCAAAAACACACAAAATAACTCTCCTGCCACGCCCTGACCATTCTACTATGGCAAATGCCCCTTTTCACTGGTCAGGACATGACAGTACCCACCCCCGAAGGTGCAGACTCCGGCTGCACCCCAAACAAAAACCCACAAAAACAACCCCAAAACTAAAGGGAGGGTGGCCACCGTCTATGACAGTTCCTGTGCTACACCCCAAGCCCTTCCGCCAATCCTCCAGCTACGGAGGTGGCTCTTGCTCCGGGCGTAGCCCCTGTTCTGTGCTGCCAACCACCGCCGGATGCTCTGGGCTGCGGGGCGTCGCCGGAGGCCCCGGGCTGAGGGGCGTTGCCGGAGGCCCCGGGCTGAGGGACGTCGCCGGAGGCCCCGGGCTGAGGGGCGTCGCCGTAGGTTCCGTGCCTTGGATCATCACTGGAGGCTTTGTGCTATGGATCATCACTTGAGGCTTTGTGCCATGGATCATCCCTACAGGCTCCGGGCCATGGATCATCACTGGAGGCTTCATGCCATGGATCATCCCTACAGGCTCCGGGCCATGGATCATCACTTGAGGCTTTGTGCCATGGATCATCCCTAAAGGCTCCGGGCCATGGATCATCACTGGAGACTTCATGCCATGGATCATCCCTACAGGCTCCGGGCCATGGATCATCACTGGAGGCTTGGTGCCATGGATCATCTGTGGAGGCTTCCTACGGGGAGCTGGAACCGGTCTCACCAGCCTGGGGAGACGCACAGGAGACTGGGTGCGCAGAGCAGGCACAAGGCACACTGGGCCGTGGAGGCGCACCGGAGGTCTGGAGCTCAGGGCTGGCACACCCCATCCTGGCTGGATGGTCACTGTAGCCCGGCACTGGCGGAGCGCTGGCACAGGGCGAACTGGGCTGTGCTGGGGAATGAGGGCTGCAGTGCGTAGAGCAGGCGCAGAATAAACTGGACCAAGGAGATGCACTGGAGGCCAGATGCGTTGAGCCGGCGCACTTCTTCCTGGCTGCTGGCCAACTCTCGCATGGGAACGCTGCGGAGCCACACCGGACTGTGCGTGCGGATGGGCGAGATAGTGCGCATCACACCGTAATGCATTTCTCACCCCTCTGCACGCCCGCTCCGCAGTGCCCTTTCCGCCAGCACCATTTCCCGGAATCTGGCGTTGAACTCAGCGCTTGACTCCTTAACTTGCTCCAGTTTGCTCCACGGCTCTCTCCTATACGCCCGGGAAGTTTTTTGGGGGGTTGCCTCTCAGCCTCCTCTTGCTGTTCCAGCCGTTCCTCCCAGTAACGCCGTTCCGCCTTCGCTGCCTCTATCTCCTCCGGCGGGCGGCGATACTCTCCCGGCCTTGTCCACGGTCCTGCCCCATCCAGGATTTCCTCCCAGGTCCATGACTCCACGTACCTCCTCCCACGTTGCTTGGATCTTATTTTGGTGGATGGTTCTGTCACAAGCGTCGTAGTGAAGAGACCAAGGCACAGCTTGGATAGTGCTCATTCTTAATTTATTTTATGATAACACTTAAGCAGCAAAAATAACAACGACGAACAGTTCCGTAAGGTAAAACAGCTAAACGGAAAATAACCACCCACAAAACCCAAAGGAAAACAGGCTGCCTAAGTATGGCTTCCAATCAGAGACAACGAAAGACACCTGCCTCTGATTGGAAACCATACTTGGTCAAACATGGAAAACGAAGCATAGAAAATGAAAACTAGAACAAATTCCCCTTGAACCAAAAAAACCCAAAACACACAAAACAACCCCCTTGCCACGCCCTGACCATTCTACTATGGCAAATGACCCTTTTCACTGGTCAGGATGTGACAAAGATGCTAGTATTAAACACTGATACTCATAACTGAAGGGCCCATCTTTTGACAAAGACCAGCAGGGTCACCGTTAAGCCTTGCAGAATCATTTTATTCATAATATAATTATGCATAGAAAAATAGAAAAGCTTTAGTTCAGAAGATTTTTCATTGCAGTGCGTCAACAAACCTTTTGCCATCTACTAATATAGTAAATTATTCAGCTTATACTGTAAATAAAGGAGCAGATTTGTCATAAATGAATCCATCACGTCAAAGCATCAGATACACCGATGAAGCTCTTTATTAGCATGTTCTCTCAATTTACAGTCAATGTGTATGTCCCAAATGGAACCATTTTCCCTTTATGCTCTACTTTTGACCAGAGCTCATGGGCTCTAATCAAAAGTAGTGCACTATGTAGGGAATAGTGCACCATTTCGGATACATTTACATTTTACATTTATGTCATTTAGCAGACGCTCTTATCCAGAGCGACTTATAAATTGGTGCATTCACCTTATGATATCCAGTGGAACAACCACTTTACAATAGTACATCTATATCTTTTTTGGGGGGGGTTAGAAGGATTACTTTCTTATCCCAGGGATTCCTTAAAGAGGTGGGGTTTCAGGTAACTCCGGAAGGTGGTGATTGACTCCGCTGTCCTGACGTCGTGAGGGAGCTTGTTCCACCATTGGGGTGCCAGAGCAGCGAACATATGACTATTTTACAGCATTTTAAAGACAAGACTCTCGTTAATCTAACCACATTGTCCGATTTCAAAAAGGCTTTACAACGAAAGCAAAACATTAGATTATGTCAGCAGAGTACCCAGCCAGAAATAATCAGACACCCATTTTTTAAACTAGCATATAATGTCACATAAACCCAAACCACAGCTAAATGCAGCACTAACCTTTGATGATCTTCATCAGATGACAATCTTAGGACATTATGTTATACAATACATGCATGTCTGTTGAATCAAGTTCATATTTATATCAAAAACCAGCTTTTTACATTAGCAGGTGACTAGCATGTGACTAGCATTCCCACCGAACACTTCCGGTGAATTTACTAAATTACTCACGATAAACGTTCACAAAAAACATAACAATTATTTTAAGAATTATAGATACAGAACTCCTCTATGCACTTGATATGTCCGATTTTAAAATAGATTTTCGGTGAAAGCAAATTTTGCAATATTCTAAGTAGATAGCCCGGCATCACAGGGCTAGCTATTTAGACACCCAGCAAGTTTAGCATTCACCAAAGTCAGATTTACTATAAGAAAAATGTTATTACCTTTGCTGTCTTCGTCAGAATGCACTCCCAGGACTTATACTTCAATAACAAATGTTGGTTTGGTCCCAAATAATCCATAGTTATGTTCAAACAGCGGCGTTTTGTTCGTGCGTTCAAGACACTATCCGAAGGGTAAATAAGGGTTACGAGCATGGCGCATTTCGTGACAAAAAAATTCAAAAAATTCCCTGCATTTCAAGAGCGGCAAATTTGAAATCAAATAAATGTCAAAATTCTAATTTTTCAAACATACAACTATCTTACACCCTTTGAAAGATAAACATCTCCTTAATCTAACCACGTTGTCCGATTTCAAAAAGGTTTTACGGCGAAAGCATAAAGTTAGGTTATGTTAGGAGAGTACATTGACAATAGCTGTGTGTAATGTATTGTCAATTCAAAGACAGGCATCACCAAAACCATAAAATCAGCTAAAATTATGCACTAACCTTTTACAATCTCCATCAGATGACACTCCTAGGACATTATGTTACACAATGCATGCATTTTTAGTTCTATCAAGTTCATATTTATATCCAAAAACAGCGTTTTACTATGGCGTTGATGTTCAGGAAATCGTTTCCCTCCAATAACCGGCAGTCAAGTCAGCACAACAAAATAAATAATTAATATTAGAAAACATTGGTAAAATATTATATTGTCATTCAAAGAATTATAGATTTACATCTCTTGAACGCAATCGACTTGCCAGATTTAAAAATAACCTTACTGGGAATATCACACTTTGCAATAATCTGAGCACTGCGCCCAGAAAAATACGCTTTGCGATACAGACTAACCGCCATGTTGGAGAGATCTAAAATCAAAAATACTATGTAAATAATCCATTACCTTTGATTCTCTTCATCAGATGTCACTTCCAGGAATCCCAGGTCCATAACGAATGTAGTTTGGTTCAAAAAAGCTCGTCATTTATGTCCAAAAAGCTCCGTGTTGTTAACACATGATCTAAGCCAGCCGGACTTCACTTCATGAATGAGGGGAAAAAATATATTTACGTTCGTTCAAACATGTCAAACGTTGTATAGCATAAATCATTAGTGCCTTTTTTAACCAGAACATGAATAAAATTCATGGCGGACGATTGGGTTCTCTTTTAAAACGTATTGGAACGAGAGTACCCAACATGAACTCGCACGCCAGGTGTCTAATGGGCCATCACCGTTCCAAGGCTCTTGTTCGGTCAGATCTCACAGTATAAGACTCAAAACACTTTGTAAAGGCTGGTGACATCTAGTGGAAGCAATAGGAAGTGCCAAAACATTCATCAGCCCCTGTGTTTTTCAATGGCATAGGCTTAAAGGCAATTCAACACATCAGGTATCCACTTGATGTAGACAGATGGGTCAGGGGAGAAAGAGAGAATGTCCACTTGGGAGAGATAAGGATTCCAGTGCCACCACCCCGCTGACCAGATGCTCTCGGGGTATGCAAGAACACGTGGTCAGACGAGGAGAGAGCAGTAGGAGTAGCAGTGTTTTCTGTGGTAATCCATGTTTCCGTCAGCGCCAAGAAGTCGAGGGACATGAGGATAGCATAGGCTGAGATGAACTCTGCCTTGTTGGCCGCAGACCGGCAGTTCCAGAGGCTGCCGGAGACCTCCACGTTAGAGTGGCAGCGGCCACGCGGTGTGAATCATTTGTGTGTCCTGTGCAGAGAGGAGAGAACAGGGATAGACAGATACATAGTTGACAGGCTACAGGAGAGGCTACGTAAGTGCAAAGGAGATTGGAATTAAAATTAACTAAACAACTGGGGAAGCGAGAGAGCAGGGCCTCCCTCACTAACCATTCACTGAAACACTCAAATATAACTTTTCCAACTTCCACTTTAGAAATTATATTTGATTTAACCTCTTGACGGTCGCCTAGGATAGGGGGCGCTACAGCGATTTTTGAAAAAAAATTGTGCCCATTTTAAACGGCCTCCTACTCAAACTCAGAAGCTAGGATATGTGTATAATTAATAGTTGTGGATAGAAAACACCCTAAAGTTTCTAAAACTGTTTGAATGGTGTCTGTGAGTATAACAGAACTCATATGGCAGTCAAAACCCCGAGACAGATCGTAACAGGATATGGAATTCTGAATTGCAGACTCAACTTCATCACTTTGCCTATAAATCACACCGTGAGCTATGGTTCATTGAGCACTTCCTATGGCTTCCACTAGATGTCCCCAGTCTTTACAAAGTTGTTTGAGTCTTTTACTTTGACAACTGACAGAATGAGAATCTGTGGAACGTGGTCACATGGGAAGGGCCATTACCATTATGACGCCGGCGCCCCTGGCTACCCTCCCCTTTCGAAACGTTTTGAAAGACAATGCAATCGTCCCCCTTGAATATTATTGGAGCTCTGGTTGAAAAAGGCCCTAAAGATTTATGTTATACAACGTTTGACATGTTTGAACGAACTTAACCTGTTTGGGATAGGGGGCAGTATTGAGAATTTTGGAAAAAATATGTGCCCATTTTTAACTGCCTCCTACACCAGCTCAGAAGCTAGAATATGCATATTATTGTTCAGGTTTGGATAGAAAACACCCTAAAGTTTCTAAAAATGTTTGAATGGTGTCTGTGAGTATAACAGAACTCCTATGGCAGGCAAAAACCTGACAAGGTTTCATGCAGGAAGTGCCCTGTCTGACAAGGAGTCGTGCGTCTTGCATCTGTTTATTGAAGAGTAAGGATCTTAGCTGTAACGTAACAATTCCTAGGGCTCCAATAGGCTCTCAGAACCCGGGAAAAACCTGAACGATGACGAGGCGGCCTCTGGCTGAAACAGATTATCGCCTTTTCCAAGTGGCCGATCAGAGGACCATTGAATGAGGCGCGTGCACAATTCGCCCCCGTGGAGAAATTTCATTCGGCTGTTTAGGCTCATTGCAGATTCCCGGTCGGAATATTATCGCTTTTCTACGAGATAAATGGCATAAAAATTGGTTTTAAACAGCGGTTGACATGCTTCGAAGTACGGTAATGGAATATTTAGACATTTTTTGTCACGCCATGCGCAATGCTCGTGACCGTGATGTAGCATTCTGATAGTGTCTAGAACTCACGAACAAAACGTCGCTGTTTGGATATAACGATGGATTATTTGGGACCAAACCTACATTTGTTATTGAAGTAGAAGTCCTGGGAGTGCATTCTGACGAAGAACAGGAAAGGTAAGAACATTTTTCTTATAGGAAATGTGATTTTGGTGAAGGCTGAACTGGGTGGGTGTCTAAATAGCTAGCCCGTGATGGCTGGGCTATGTACTTAGAATATTGCAAAATGTGCTTCATCCGAAAAGCTATTTTAAAATCGGACATATCGAGTGCATAGAGGAGTAATGTATCTATAATTCTTAAAATAATTGTTATGCTTTTTGTGAACGTTTATCGTGAGTAATTTAGCAAACTGTTAGTAAATTCACCGGAAGTTTGCGGGGGGTATGCTTTTTCTGAACGTCACATGCTAATGTAAAAAGCTGTTTTTTGATATAAATATGAACTTGATTGAACAGACATGCATGTATTGTATAACATAATGTCCTAGGTGTGTCATCTGATGAAGATCATAAAAGGTTAGTGCTGCATTTAGCTGTGGTATGGGTTTTTGTGACATCATATGCTAGCTTGAAAAATGGGTGTCTGATTATTTCTGGCTGGGCACTCTCCTGACATAATCTAATGTTTGCTTTCGTTGTAAAGCCTTTTTGAAATCGGACAGTGTGGTTAGATTAAGGAGAGTCTTGTCTTTAAATAGCTGTAAAATAGTCATATGTTTGAGAAATTGAAGTAATAGTATTTCAAACGATTAAAAAATCGCGCCACTGAATTCAGGTGGCTGTTACGTAGGTGGGACAAATTCGTCCCACATGCGCCAGAGAGGTTAAATATATATTTTTTCCATTTTGGTAAGAGAGGAGTCCCGCGGACGACGGTACATTTGGTGCAGCCTTCAGAACGCGCTAACAACAAGAAGCTATTGGGACATAAAGGATTAACTTTTTCGAACAAAAATACATTTGTTGTGGACCTGGGATTCCTGGAAGTGCCTTCTGATGAAGATAATCAAAGGTAAGGGATTATTGACAATAGTATACAAGAGTAGATTTGATATGCGATTGTTCCAAGATGGCGCTGACCTGTAACGTTAGCCTATTTTTCTGAGAATCGCATCCCCTTTTATCGCAAAGTGTGATGACCCAGTAAAGTTATTTTTAAATCTGGCATTGCAGGTGCTTTCAAGAGATGTTAACTTCTTGGGGCTATGTGGGACGTTAGCGTGCCACCCGTGGCGCACCCTATCAACAGCAGGTGCATTTCAAGAGCGGCAAATTTGAAACCAAATAAATGTCAAAATTCAAATTTCTCAAACATACAACTAACTTACACCCTTTGAAAGATAAATATATCCTTAATCTAACCACGTTGTCCGATTTCAAAAAGGTTTTATGGGGAAAGCATAAAGTTAGGTTATGTTAGGAGAGTACATTGACAATAGCTGTGTGTAATGTATTGTCGATTCAAAGACAGGCGTCGCCAAAACCATAAAATCAGCTAAAATTATGCACTAACCTTTTACAATCTCCATCAGATGACACTCCTAGGACATTATGTTAGACAATGCATGCATTTTTAGTTCTATCAAGTTCATATTTATATCTAAAAACAGCGTTTTACTATGGCGTTGATGTTCAGGAAATCGTTTCCCTCCAATACCGGCAGTCAAGTCATGACAACAAAATAATTAATTAATATTAGAAAACATTGGTAAAATATTATATTGTCATTCAAAGAATTATAGATTTACATCTCTTGAACGCAATCGACTTGCCAGATTTAAAAATAACCTTACTGGGAAATCACACTTTGCAATAATCTGAGCACTGCGCCCAGAAAAATACGCATTGCGATACAGACTAACCGCCATGTTGGAGAGATCTAAAATCGAAAATACTATGTAAATAATCCATTCCCTTTTGATTGTTTTCATCAGATGTCACTTCCAGGAATCCCAGGTCCATAACGAATGTAGTTTTGTTCAAAAAAGCTCATCATTTATGTCCAAAAAGCTCCGTGTTGTTAGCACATGATCTAAGCCAGCCGGACTTCACTTCACTTCACGAACGGAAAAAATATATTTACGTTCGTTCAAACATGTCAAACGTTGTATCGCATAAATCATTAGTGCCTTTTTTAACCAGAACATGAATAAAATTCAAGGCGGACAATTGCGTTCTCTTTTAAACCGTATTGGAACGAGAGTACCCAACATGAACTTGCGCACCAGGATTCTAATGGGCCATCACCATTCCATGGCTCTTGTTCGGTCAGATCTCACAGTATAAGACTCAAAACACTTTGTAAAGGCTGGTGACATCTAGTGGAAGCAATAGGAAGTGCCAAAACATTCCTCAGCCCCTTTGTTTTTCAATGGCATAGGCTTGAAGTCAATTCAACACATCAGGTATCCACTTCCTGTCAGAATCTGTCTCAGGGTTTTGCCTGCCAAATGAGTTCTGTTATACTCACAGACACCATTCAAACAGTTTTAGAAACTTTAGGGTGTTTTCTATCCATATATAATAAGTATATGCATATTCTAGTTACTGGGTAGGATTAGTAACCAGATTAAATCGGGTACATTTTTTTATCCAGCCGTGAAAATACTGCCCACTATACCCTAACAGGTTAACCTGTTTAGGATAGGGGGCAGTATTTTCACGGCCGGATAAAAAACGTACCCGATGTAAACTGGTTATTACTCCTGCCCAGAAACTAGAAAATGCATATAATTATTTGATTTGGATAGAAAACACCCTAAAGTTTCTAAAACTGTTTGAATGGTGTCTGTGAGTACAGACAGAACAGAACTCATATGGCAGGCCAAAACCTGAGAAGATTCCATACAGGAAGTGCCCTGTCTGACCATTTCTTGTCCTTCTGTAGCCTCTTTATCGAAAATAGAGGATCTCTGCTGCAACGTGACATTTATCAATTTAGCAAGCGTCCCACCTAGCCCAGAGAGGTTAAGGGAAAATAGTTAGTCAACGTCACGCGCCGATGTAAAATGCTGTTTTTATATATAAATATGAACTTTATCGAACAAAATAATATATGTGTTGTGTAACATGATATCCTAGGAGTGTCATCTGATGAAGATTGTCAAAGGTTAGTGCTGCATTTAGCTGTTTTTTGGTTATTTGTGATGCATGTGGTTGGTCGGAAAATGGCTATGTGGCTACTTTTACGATATACTCCTCTAACATAATCTAATGTTTTGCTTTTGCTGTAAAGCCTTTTTGAAATCGGACAACGTGGTTCGATTCAGGAGAGGTGTATCTATAAAACGATATAAAATAGTCCTATATTTGAAAAAATATATATATTACATTTTGTTATGAATATGGCGATAGGATTTTTCGCTGGATGTTGATCCCGCATACGGGACGGAGACCGTCAAGAGACTACAGTGGTTCAATGTTTCCAGGAATAGGCTCCAATTTAGTTTATTCAGCTAGATAAATTGGTACAGTATTCTTCCGTGAAACCCACCCAGTGCACTGTATCCTATGACGCTGTAGCTAACTAGAATGCTAGCATCCAATAACACACGGTTAGCACCAATACTTGTTTACAACAAACTACCAATGGATCATTTGTGTCTGTGTCTAGTTCCTTTCATACATGAAGGGACGTCGCGTGCGCCATCCGTATGGTTAGTGAGAAAGTCCATGTTGCAAATGTACCCTCCCTTACTAGACGTCCGACCACGTCCGATAAATCCGCGGACGGCGTCGGGCCGATCGCGGGGGCCGGATCTTCCAGGAAGTCATCGAACGGAGTCTCTCGGACCTTCGGTTTCCGTTTAATTAAATTTTCAAATTTTGGTCATTTTCTTGCAGTCCCGGATTATTCCACGAGAGGGCGTATGGAATCATATTGCAAATGTAACATATATCACCAAATGCGACACGGCTTTTTCTCCTAAACCGAAGATAATTCGAAGACGAAACTCGGTCTGCGTGGGTTTGGCATAATGGGCAGTTGGCCCCGAACAGGATGGAGTCGAGGCCTCGACGCTTTTCGAGTTAAGGCTATTTTTCTGGGATTGAAAGTCAAAGAGGAAAATAGAGTGCTGATTTGACCGCTTCACATCAAACTACATGAGCCTACGGTGTCAGGAGAAAAGGAACCATGCATTTACCAATGTTCATTTCAGAGAAATTGTACAATGACACATTGGTGATATTCAACAACAAGAGGTTTTTTTTTCAAAAAAGTTACATATCCAGTTGCAGCGTGTTCAGATGAGTCCGTTAAGGCAGGTTTCGGAGCTCTGCGAGATTTCTGTGATTTTCTGTGATTTTCTGAAACAACACACACTTGTTCAACCCTCTGTAAATAAGTCAGTTCTTAACAGAAACACTTAAAACTCAATATTCTATAAGAGCCTAACGTTCAGATTCCTGTGTCAACCAGAAATGCCTTATAATGGTGTCATAGGGGCTGTTTTGAAGGGTTAAAAAGGTCAGATCTTTCCACAACTTCATATGTGTGACTAGGCAACCCTCATGAACTGTAAATCAGTCATTTATCCCATCAGGTGTCAAAGAAAAGCTCTCTCAAACACACACACAGCAAGGACGGAGTGACACAGTGCGGTGCTTAAAGACACAAAGAGCCTGCAATGGCATTACCATTATCTCTAGGCTGAGACGAGTTCAATGAGACGCCCCGCTTGACCGTAGCTTGCTCGGTATGAGCGCAGCGACCGTGAGAAAACTAGGCCCAAAATGAGGCCTGCACCAATATGTCAAGTGCTTATGGGTGACAGTGAGAGAACCATTAGGGTTAGAAGCACAATTCAACCTCAGGAGCGTTCCTGAGGTCCTCCCGATCTGTGCAAGCCTAACCTTGACCCTGTGGCATTAACCCTTCACAGTGAAAAGAAGGTGTTTAGATCAAACTGTGTGCAATGACTTCTCTCCCCATAGGAATACATTGACAATTCTCCTAAATTCAACCTGAAGTCTATGTGGGTTATGAATGCCTTATGAACCTGTCTTCTATAACAATCCATCAGGCTACTGTGAGGTCTACCTGTGTCGATTCTAAGGTTCCTGGAGCAACCGGAAAATGTTAAAATCACCCTAGAGCTATTGTCATATAAGCAACCTGCAGATAGTGAAAATCACGCAACTCAACCATCTGTCATTCAGTCAATTCTTAAGGTAGAGACTTCATATTCAGGATTCTGTTTATGTCTACCCCAAAGACAACGTGTGTGAAGCAAGAGCTTCCTGTGACAACCGGAAGTTGTTAAAAACAGCCAAGAGCTATTGTCATATGGTCAACCTGCATATAGTGAAAATCACGCAACTCAACCATCTGTTATTCAGTCAATTCTTAAGGTAGAGACTTCATATTCAGGATTCTGTTTATGTCTAACCCAAAGACAACGTGTGTTGAGTAAGAGCTTCCTGTGACAACCGGAAGTGGTTAAAAACAGCCAAGAGCTATTGTCATATAACCTGCACATAGTGAAAATCACGCAACTCAACCCTATGTCATCCAGCCAATTCTTTAGGTAGAGACTTCATATTGAGGATTCTGTATATGCCTACCCCAAAGACAACGTGTGTCTATTCTTTTTGCAAAAAAAACAAAAACACACACACACAATTTGGCCATAGGGACATAGTGTGGGGCTTAGAGTCTTATACCGCCTTCAATAGTTACTTTCGTTCAAACGATTCAAGAACCGTCAGACCTAGAGCTCCGAAATTTTAGAAACCTGTTCTAGAGCTCAAGTCGATAGTGCACAGTGATTTATGGGGCTCTAGAAGGTTCTCTGACCGAGAAACCGCCTCGTACATTTGCAATATTTTCAATTCATTTTGAATATCACGGACATGGCGACATGTAGAAATGTCCCAGAGTCGCAAGACTAGGTGCATTGAAACCGCCTCGGCCCATAGAGACGGACCCCAATGTCTCTGTCCGATAGCTCATTCAGGGTCCCCGTAGTAACGCCCTGAAAAAGTGGATTTTCAGCACCAATTAAGGCCATTGCTCGGGCACCGAATGACCTATCGAGCCGAAACTTGGGATTCGGGGTCGCCTCACATAGGCCTACACATAATGTCAGAGCTGGACCCACAGCTATAACGTAACTATGTGTTTTAGGTTTTTTTATGGTTAAAATTGAAAGCACTGTGAATTATGGGCTTTCTCTGACATATGTGATAGTTGGCTTCTATACGAGTTGGAAAAAGTGGATTTTGTGTCAGATGCTATCAGTTTGGTGTCAGAATGACATCTAATTGACCGATGGACGCTAACTGCTGTGTGACGAGCAATGGAGAGGAACCACAGTCACTGCCCGGCCATCCCGAGTTCATCGGGCCAGTCAATTATGCATTTCTGCAGTATTTTTGAGCATGCCTAAATTTGTGATGCTAAATGCCCATTAAATCATATTGCAAACGTAACGCGCTATATTGCAAATGCAACGTGCGTTTGCAATATGATTCAACAGCAGAAAATATCATCAAAGTTGACATGATGAAATCAACACAATGAGCGACAGAGAGGAACCACAGTCACTGCCCGGCCATCCCGAGTTCATCAGGCCAGTCAATTATGCATTTCTGCAGTATTTTTGAGCATGCCTAAATTTGTGATGCTAAATGCCCATTAAATCATATTGCAAACGTAACGCGCTATATTGCAAACGTAACGTGCGTTTGCAATATGACTCAACAGCAAAAAAGATCACCAAAGTTGACATGATGAAATCAACACAATGAGCGATAGAGAGGAACCACAGTCACTGCCCGGCCATCCCCAGTTCATCGGGACAGTAGATTATGCATATCTTTAGTGTTTTTGAGCATGCCAAATTCGTGATGTTGAGGCCCATTGAATCATATTGCAAATGCGCATCAGTGCACATGGTGACCCGAAATGGGTTACCAGGAGTAATTTTTTAGAAGGGTTTTAAATGCCTTTAGGGTGGTGCAAGGGGTGCACGGTTGGGTAGGGAGCACCTTCCATCAGTGCCCATCCAGTATAAGGCGCCCCTAGTCATTTTGGACATTTTTCAAAAAATCGCTAAAAATCGACAGTCCCACTTCTCTCATGTCACCATCAAGTCATGGAGAGGAACCACAGTCACTGCCCGGCCATCCCCAGTTCATCGGGACAGTCAATTTTGCATATCTTTAGTGTTTTTGAGCATGCCAAATTCGTGATGTTGAGGCCCATTGAATCATATTGCAAATGCGCATCAGTGCACATGGTGACCCGAAATGGGTTACCAGGAGTAATTTTTTAGAAGGGTTTTAAATGCCTTTAGGGTGGTGCAAGGGGTGCACGGTTGGGTAGGGAGCACCTTCCATCAGTGCCCATCCAGTATAAGGCGCCCCTAGTCATTTTGGACATTTTTCAAAAAATCGCTAAAAATCGACAGTCCCACTTCTCTCATGTCACCATCAAGTCATGGAGAGGAACCACAGTCACTGCCCGGCCATCCCCAGTTCATCGGGACAGTCAATTTTGCATATCTTTAGTGTTTTTGAGCATGCCAAATTCGTGATGTTGAGGCCCATTGAATCATATTGCAAATGCGCATCAGTGCACATGGTGACCCGAAATGGGTTACCAGGAGTAATTTTTTAGAAGGGTTTTAAATGCCTTTAGAGGGTGCAAGGGGTGCACGGTTGGGTAGGGAGCACCTTCCATCAGTGCCCATCCAGTATGGGGCGCCCCTAGTCATTTTGGACATTTTTCAAAAAAATTGCTAAAAAACGACAATCCCACTTGTCTCATGTCACCATCAAGCCATGTAGAGGAACCACAGTCACTGCCCGGCCATCACCAGTTCATCGGGACAGTTAATTTTGCATTTCTGCAGTGTTTTTGAGCATGCCAAATTCGTGATGTTGAGGCCCATTGAATCATATTGCAAATGCGCATCAGTGCACATGGTGACCCGAAATGGGTTACCAGGAGTAATTTTTTAGATGGGTTTTAAATGCCTTTAGGGTGGTGCAAGGGGTCAACGGTTGGGTAGGGAGCACCTTCCATCAGTGCCCATCCAGTATGGGGCGCACCTAGTCATTTTGGACATTTTTCAAAAAATCACAAAAAAAACTCACCATCAAGCCATGGAGAGGAACCACAGTCACTGCACGGCCATCCCCAGTTCATCGGGACAGTCAATTATGCATTTCTGCAGTGGTTTTGAGCATGCCAAAGTTGTGATGCTAAATGCCAATTGAATCATATTGCAAATGCGCATCCGTGTATTTGCAATATGATTCTACAGCAAAAAATATCACCAAAGGTGACATGATGAAATCAACACAACCAGCGATGGAGAGGAACCAGGAGCGTTCCTGAGGTCCTCCCGATATGTGCAAGCCAACCTTGACCCTGTGGCATTAACCCTTCACAGTGAAAAGAAGGTGTTTAGATCAAACTGTGTGCAATGACTTCTCTCCCCATAGGAACACATAGACTATTCTCCAAAATTCAACCTGAAGCCTATGTGGGTTATGAATGCCTTATGAACCTGTCTTCTACAACAATCCATCAGGCTACTGTGAGGTCTACCTGTGTTGATTCTAAGGTTCCTGTGACAACCGGAAGTGGTTAAAAACACCCAAGAGCTATTGTCATATTGCCACCTGCAGATAGTGAAAATCATGCAACTCAACCATCTGTTATTCAGTCAATTCTTAAGGTAGAGACTTCTTATTCAGGATTCCGTTTATGTCTACCCCAAAGACAAGGTGTGTGAAGCAAGAGCTTCCTGTGACAACCGGAAGTGGTTAAAATCACCCAAGAGCTATTGTCATATTACGTGCGCATAGTGAAAATCACGCAACTCAACCATCTGTTTCTCAGTCAATTCTTAAGGTAGAGACTTCTTATTCAGGATTCTGTTTCTGTCTACCCCAAAGACAACGTGTGTGAAGCAACAGCTTCCTGTGACAACCGGAAGTGGTTAAAAACACCCAAGAGCTATTGTCATATTGCCACCAGCAGATAGTGAAAATCACACAACTCAACCATCTGTTACTCAGTCAATTTTTAAGGTAGAGACTTCTTATTCAGGATTATGTTTATGTCTACCCCAAAGACAACGTGTGTGAAGCAAGAGCTTCCTGTGACAACCGGAAGTGGTTAAAAACACCCAAGAGCTATTGTCATATTACGTGCGCATAGTGAAAATCACGCAACTCAACCATCTGTTACTCAGTCAATTCTTAAGGTAGAGACTTCTTATTCAGGATTCTGTTTATGTCTACCCCAAAGACAACGTGTGTTGAGTAAGAACTTCCTGTGACAACGGGAAGTGGTTTAAACAGCCTAGAGCTATTGTCATATGGTCAACCTGCATATAGTGAAAATCACGCAACTCAACCAGCTGTTACTCAGTCAATTCTTAAGGTAGAGACTTCTTATTCAGGATTCTGTTTATGTCTACCCCAAAGACAACGTGTGTGAAGCAAGAGCTTCCTGTGACAACCGGAAGTGGTTAAAAACACCCAAGAGCTATTGTCATATTAAGTGCGCATAGTGAAAATCACGCAACTCAACCATCTGTTTCTCAGTCAATTCTTAAGGTAGAGACTTCTTATTCAGGATTCTGTTTCTGTCTACCCCAAAGACAACGTGTGTGAAGCAACAGCTTCCTGTGACAACCGGAAGTGGTTAAAAACACCCAAGAGCTATTGTCATATTACGTGCACATAGTGAAAATCACGCAACTCAACCATCTGTTTCTCAGTCAATTCTTAAGGTAGAGACTTCTTATTCAGGATTCTGTTTCTGTCTACCCCAAAGACAACGTGTGTGAAGCAACAGCTTCCTGTGACAATCGGAAGTGGTGAAAATCACCCAAGAGCTATTGTCATATTACGTACGCATAGTGAAAATCACGCAACTCAACCATCTGTTTCTTAGTCAATTCTTAAGGTAGAGACTTCTTATTCAGGATTCTGTTTATGTCTACCCCAAAGACAACGTGTGTTGAGTAAGAACTTCCTGTGACAACGGGAAGTGGTTAAAACAGCCTAGAGCTATTGTCATATGGTCAACCTGCATATAGTGAAAATCACGCAACTCAACCATCTGTTACTCAGTCAATTCTTAAGGTAGAGACTTCTTATTCAGGATTCTGTTTATGTCTACCCCAAAGACAACGTGTGTGAAGCAAGAGCTTCCTGTGACAACCGGAAGTGGTTAAAAACACCCAAGAGCTATTGTCATATTACGTGCGCATAGTGAAAATCACGCAACTCAACCATCTGTTACTCAGTCAATTCTTAAGGTAGAGACTTCTTATTCAGGATTCTGTTTATGTCTACCCCAAAGACAACGTGTGTGAAGCAACAGCTTCCTGTGACAACCGGAAGTGGTTAAAAACACCCAAGAGCTATTGTCATATTGCCACCTGCAGATAGTGAAAATCACGCAACTCAACCATCTGTTACTCAGTCAATTCTTAAGGTAGAGACTTCTTATTCAGGATTCTGTTTATGTCTACCCCAAAGACAACGTGTGTGAAGCAAGAGCTTCCTGTGACAACCGGAAGTTGTTAAAAACACCCAAGAGCTATTGTCATATTGCCACCTGCAGATAGTGAAAATCACGCAACTCAACCATCTGTTACTCAGTCAATTCTTAAGGTAGAGACTTCTTATTCAGGATTCTGTTTATGTCTACCCCAAAGACAACGTGTGTGAAGCAAGAGCTTCCTGTGACAACCGGAAGTTGTTAAAAACACCCAAGAGCTATTGTCATATTGCCACCTGCAGATAGTGAAAATCACGCAACTCAACCATCTGTTACTCAGTCAATTCTTAAGGTAGAAACTTCTTATTCAGGATTCTGTTTATGTCTACCCCAAAGACAACGTGTGTGAAGCAAGAGCTTCCTGTGACAACCGGAAGTGGTTAAAATCAACCAAGTGCTATTGTCATATTACGTGCGCATAGTGAAAATCACGCAACTCAACCATCTGTTACTCAGTCAATTCTTAAGGTAGAGACTTCTTATTCAGGATTCTGTTTATGTCTACCCCAAAGACAACGTGTGTGAAGCAACAGCTTCCTGTGACAACCGGAAGTTGTTAAAAACACCCAAGAGCTATTGTCATATTGCCACCTGCAGATAGTGAAAATCACGCAACTCAACCATCTGTTACTCAGTCAATTCTTAAGGTAGAAACTTCTTATTCAGGATTCTGTTTATGTCTACCCCAAAGACAACGTGTGTGAAGCAAGAGCTTCCTGTGACAACCGGAAGTGGTTAAAATCAACCAAGTGCTATTGTCATATTACGTGCGCATAGTGAAAATCACGCAACTCAACCATCTGTTACTCAGTCAATTCTTAAGGTAGAGACTTCTTATTCAGGATTCTGTTTATGTCTACCCCAAAGACAACGTGTGTGAAGCAAGAGCTTCCTGTGACAACCGGAAGTGGTTAAAATCACTCAAGAGCTATTGTCATATTACGTGCGCATAGTGAAAATCACGCAACTCAACCATCTGTTTCTCAGTCAATTCTTAAGGTAGAGACTTCTTATTCAGGATTCTGTTTATGTCTACCCCAAAGACAACGTGTGTTGAGTAAGAACTTCCTGTGACAACGGGAAGTGGTTAAAACAGCCTAGAGCTATTGTCATATGGTCAACCTGCATATAGTGAAAATCACGCAACTCAACCATCTGTTACTCAGTCAATTCTTAAGGTAGAGACTTCTTATTCAGGATTCTGTTTATGTCTACCCCAAAGACAACGTGTGTGAAGCAAGAGCTTCCTGTGACAACCGGAAGTGGTTAAAAACACCCAAGAGCTATTGTCATATTACGTGCGCATAGTGAAAATCACGCAACTCAACCATCTGTTACTCAGTCAATTCTTAAGGTAGAGACTTCTTATTCAGGATTCTGTTTATGTCTACCCCAAAGACAACGTGTGTGAAGCAACAGCTTCCTGTGACAACCGGAAGTGGTTAAAAACACCCAAGAGCTATTGTCATATTGCCACCTGCAGATAGTGAAAATCACGCAACTCAACCATCTGTTACTCAGTCAATTCTTAAGGTAGAGACTTCTTATTCAGGATTCTGTTTATGTCTACCCCAAAGACAACGTGTGTGAAGCAACAGCTTCCTGTGACAACCGGAAGTTGTTAAAAACACCCAAGAGCTATTGTCATATTGCCACCTGCAGATAGTGAAAATCACGCAACTCAACCATCTGTTACTCAGTCAATTCTTAAGGTAGAGACTTCTTATTCAGGATTCTGTTTCTGTCTACCCCAAAGACAACGTGTGTGAAGCAACAGCTTCCTGTGACAACCGGAAGTGGTTAAAAACACCCAAGAGCTATTGTCATATTACGTGCACATAGTGAAAATCACGCAACTCAACCATCTGTTTCTCAGTCAATTCTTAAGGTAGAGACTTCTTATTCAGGATTCTGTTTCTGTCTACCCCAAAGACAACGTGTGTGAAGCAACAGCTTCCTGTGACAATCGGAAGTGGTTAAAATCACCCAAGAGCTATTGTCATATTACGTACGCATAGTGAAAATCACGCAACTCAACCATCTGTTTCTCAGTCAATTCTTAAGGTAGAGACTTCTTATTCAGGATTCTGTTTATGTCTACCCCAAAGACAACGTGTGTTGAGTAAGAACTTCCTGTGACAACGGGAAGTGGTTAAAACAGCCTAGAGCTATTGTCATATGGTCAACCTGCATATAGTGAAAATCACGCAACTCAACCATCTGTTACTCAGTCAATTCTTAAGGTAGAGACTTCTTATTCAGGATTCTGTTTCTGTCTACCCCAAAGACAACGTGTGTGAAGCAACAGCTTCCTGTGACAACCGGAAGTGGTTAAAAACACCCAAGAGCTATTGTCATATTACGTGCACATAGTGAAAATAACGCAACTCAACCATCTGTTTCTCAGTCAATTCTTAAGGTAGAGACTTCTTATTCAGGATTCTGTTTCTGTCTACCCCAAAGACAACGTGTGTGAAGCAACAGCTTCCTGTGACAATCGGAAGTGGTGAAAATCACCCAAGAGCTATTGTCATATTACGTACGCATAGTGAAAATCACGCAACTCAACCATCTGTTTCTCAGTCAATTCTTAAGGTAGAGACTTCTTATTCAGGATTCTGTTTATGTCTACCCCAAAGACAACGTGTGTTGAGTAAGAACTTCCTGTGACAACGGGAAGTGGTTAAAACAGCCTAGAGCTATTGTCATATGGTCAACCTGCATATAGTGAAAATCACGCAACTCAACCATCTGTTACTCAGTCAATTCTTAAGGTAGAGACTTCTTATTCAGGATTCTGTTTATGTCTACCCCAAAGACAACGTGTGTGAAGCAAGAGCTTCCTGTGACAACCGGAAGTGGTTAAAAACACCCAAGAGCTATTGTCATATTACGTGCGCATAGTGAAAATCACGCAACTCAACCATCTGTTACTCAGTCAATTCTTAAGGTAGAGACTTCTTATTCAGGATTCTGTTTATGTCTACCCCAAAGACAACGTGTGTGAAGCAAGAGCTTCCTGTGACAACCGGAAGTGGTTAAAAACACCCAAGAGCTATTGTCATATTGCCACCTGCAGATAGTGAAAATCACGCAACTCAACCATCTGTTACTCAGTCAATTCTTAAGGTAGAGACTTCTTATTCAGGATTCTGTTTATGTCTACCCCAAAGACAACGTGTGTGAAGCAAGAGCTTCCTGTGACAACCGGAAGTTGTTAAAAACACCCAAGAGCTATTGTCATATTGCCACCTGCAGATAGTGAAAATCACGCAACTCAACCATCTGTTACTCAGTCAATTCTTAAGGTAGAGACTTCTTATTCAGGATTCTGTTTATGTCTACCCCAAAGACAACGTGTGTGAAGCAAGAGCTTCCTGTGACAACCGGAAGTTGTTAAAAACACCCAAGAGCTATTGTCATATTGCCACCTGCAGATAGTGAAAATCACGCAACTCAACCATCTGTTACTCAGTCAATTCTTAAGGTAGAAACTTCTTATTCAGGATTCTGTTTATGTCTACCCCAAAGACAACGTGTGTGAAGCAAGAGCTTCCTGTGACAACCGGAAGTGGTTAAAATCAACCAAGTGCTATTGTCATATTACATGCGCATAGTGAAAATCACGCAACTCAACCATCTGTTACTCAGTCAATTCTTAAGGTAGAGACTTCTTATTCAGGATTCTGTTTATGTCTACCCCAAAGACAACGTGTGTGAAGCAAGAGCTTCCTGTGACAACCGGAAGTGGTTAAAATCACTCAAGAGCTATTGTCATATTACGTGCGCATAGTGAAAATCACGCAACTCAACCATCTGTTTCTCAGTCAATTCTTAAGGTAGAGACTTCTTATTCAGGATTCTGTTTATGTCTACCCCAAAGACAACGTGTGTTGAGTAAGAACTTCCTGTGACAACGGGAAGTGGTTAAAACAGCCTAGAGCTATTGTCATATGGACAACCTGCATATAGTGAAAATCACGCAACTCAACCATCTGTCATTCAGTCAATTCTTAAGGTAGAGACTTCTTATTCAGGATTCCGTTTATGTCTACCCCAAAGACAACGTGTGTGAAGCAAGAGCTTCCTGTGACAACCGGAAGTGGTTAAAAACACCCAAGAGCTATTGTCATATTGCCACCTGCAGATAGCGAAAATCACGCAACTCAACCATCTGTTATTCAGTCAATTCTTAAAGTAGAGACTTCTTATTCAGGATTCCGTTTATGTCTACCCCAAAGACAACGTGTGTGAAGCAAGAGCTTCCTGTGACAACCGGAAGTGGTTAAAATCACCCAAGAGCTATTGTCATATTACGTGCGCATAGTGAAAATCACGCAACTCAACCATCTGTTTCTCAGTCAATTCTTAAGGTAGAGACTTCTTATTCAGGATTCTGTTTCTGTCTACCCCAAAGACAACGTGTGTGAAGCAACAGCTTCCTGTGACAATCGGAAGTGGTGAAAATCACCCAAGAGCTATTGTCATATTACGTACGCATAGTGAAAATCACGCAACTCAACCATCTGTTTCTCAGTCAATTCTTAAGGTAGAGACTTCTTATTCAGGATTCTGTTTATGTCTACCCCAAAGACAACGTGTGTTGAGTAAGAACTTCCTGTGACAACGGGAAGTGGTTAAAACAGCCTAGAGCTATTGTCATATGGTCAACCTGCATATAGTGAAAATCACGCAACTCAACCATCTGTTACTCAGTCAATTCTTAAGGTAGAGACTTCTTATTCAGGATTCTGTTTATGTCTACCCCAAAGACAACGTGTGTGAAGCAAGAGCTTCCTGTGACAACCGGAAGTGGTTAAAAACACCCAAGAGCTATTGTCATATTACGTGCGCATAGTGAAAATCACGCAACTCAACCATCTGTTACTCAGTCAATTCTTAAGGTAGAGACTTCTTATTCAGGATTCTGTTTATGTCTACCCCAAAGACAACGTGTGTGAAGCAACAGCTTCCTGTGACAACCGGAAGTGGTTAAAAACACCCAAGAGCTATTGTCATATTGCCACCTGCAGATAGTGAAAATCACGCAACTCAACCATCTGTTACTCAGTCAATTCTTAAGGTAGAGACTTCTTATTCAGGATTCTGTTTATGTCTACCCCAAAGACAACGTGTGTGAAGCAAGAGCTTCCTGTGACAACCGGAAGTTGTTAAAAACACCCAAGAGCTATTGTCATATTGCCACCTGCAGATAGTGAAAATCACGCAACTCAACCATCTGTTACTCAGTCAATTCTTAAGGTAGAGACTTCTTATTCAGGATTCTGTTTATGTCTACCCCAAAGACAACGTGTGTGAAGCAAGAGCTTCCTGTGACAACCGGAAGTTGTTAAAAACACCCAAGAGCTATTGTCATATTGCCACCTGCAGATAGTGAAAATCACGCAACTCAACCATCTGTTACTCAGTCAATTCTTAAGGTAGAAACTTCTTATTCAGGATTCTGTTTATGTCTACCCCAAAGACAACGTGTGTGAAGCAAGAGCTTCCTGTGACAACCGGAAGTGGTTAAAATCACCCAAGTGCTATTGTCATATTACATGCGCATAGTGAAAATCACGCAACTCAACCATCTGTTACTCAGTCAATTCTTAAGGTAGAGACTTCTTATTCAGGATTCTGTTTATGTCTACCCCAAAGACAACGTGTGTGAAGCAAGAGCTTCCTGTGACAACCGGAAGTGGTTAAAATCACTCAAGAGCTATTGTCATATTACGTGCGCATAGTGAAAATCACGCAACTCAACCATCTGTTTCTCAGTCAATTCTTAAGGTAGAGACTTCTTATTCAGGATTCTGTTTATGTCTACCCCAAAGACAACGTGTGTTGAGTAAGAACTTCCTGTGACAACGGGAAGTGGTTAAAACAGCCTAGAGCTATTGTCATATGGACAACCTGCATATAGTGAAAATCACGCAACTCAACCATCTGTCATTCAGTCAATTCTTAAGGTAGAGACTTCTTATTCAGGATTCCGTTTATGTCTACCCCAAAGACAACGTGTGTGAAGCAAGAGCTTCCTGTGACAACCGGAAGTGGTTAAAAACACCCAAGAGCTATTGTCATATTGCCACCTGCAGATAGCGAAAATCACGCAACTCAACCATCTGTTATTCAGTCAATTCTTAAAGTAGAGACTTCTTATTCAGGATTCCGTTTATGTCTACCCCAAAGACAACGTGTGTGAAGCAAGAGCTTCCTGTGACAACCGGAAGTGGTTAAAATCACCCAAGAGCTATTGTCATATTACGTGCGCATAGTGAAAATCACGCAACTCAACCATCTGTTTCTCAGTCAATTCTTAAGGTAGAGACTTCTTATTCAGGATTCCGTTTATGTCTACCCCAAAGACAACGTGTGTGAAGCAAGAGCTTCCTGTGACAACCGGAAGTGGTTAAAATCACCCAAGAGCTATTGTCATATTACGTGCGCATAGTGAAAATCACGCAACTCAACCATCTGTTTCTCAGTCAATTCTTAAGGTAGAGACTTCTTATTCAGGATTCTGTTTATGTCTACCCCAAAGACAACGTGTGTTGAGTAAGAACTTCCTGTGACAACGGGAAGTGGTTAAAACAGCCTAGAGCTATTGTCATATGGTCAACCTGCATATAGTGAAAATCACGCAACTCAACCATCTGTTACTCAGTCAATTCTTAAGGTAGAGACTTCTTATTCAGGATTCTGTTTCTGTCTACCCCAAAGACAACGTGTGTGAAGCAACAGCTTCCTGTGACAACCGGAAGTGGTTAAAAACACCCAAGAGCTATTGTCATATTACGTGCACATAGTGAAAATCACGCAACTCAACCATCTGTTTCTCAGTCAATTCTTAAGGTAGAGACTTCTTATTCAGGATTCTGTTTCTGTCTACCCCAAAGACAACGTGTGTGAAGCAACAGCTTCCTGTGACAATCGGAAGTGGTGAAAATCACCCAAGAGCTATTGTCATATTACGTACGCATAGTGAAAATCACGCAACTCAACCATCTGTTTCTCAGTCAATTCTTAAGGTAGAGACTTCTTATTCAGGATTCTGTTTATGTCTACCCCAAAGACAACGTGTGTTGAGTAAGAACTTCCTGTGACAACGGGAAGTGGTTAAAACAGCCTAGAGCTATTGTCATATGGTCAACCTGCATATAGTGAAAATCACGCAACTCAACCATCTGTTACTCAGTCAATTCTTAAGGTAGAGACTTCTTATTCAGGATTCTGTTTATGTCTACCCCAAAGACAACGTGTGTGAAGCAAGAGCTTCCTGTGACAACCGGAAGTGGTTAAAAACACCCAAGAGCTATTGTCATATTACGTGCGCATAGTGAAAATCACGCAACTCAACCATCTGTTACTCAGTCAATTCTTAAGGTAGAGACTTCTTATTCAGGATTCTGTTTATGTCTACCCCAAAGACAACGTGTGTGAAGCAACAGCTTCCTGTGACAACCGGAAGTGGTTAAAAACACCCAAGAGCTATTGTCATATTGCCACCTGCAGATAGTGAAAATCACGCAACTCAACCATCTGTTACTCAGTCAATTCTTAAGGTAGAGACTTCTTATTCAGGATTCTGTTTATGTCTACCCCAAAGACAACGTGTGTGAAGCAAGAGCTTCCTGTGACAACCGGAAGTTGTTAAAAACACCCAAGAGCTATTGTCATATTGCCACCTGCAGATAGTGAAAATCACGCAACTCAACCATCTGTTACTCAGTCAATTCTTAAGGTAGAGACTTCTTATTCAGGATTCTGTTTATGTCTACCCCAAAGACAACGTGTGTGAAGCAAGAGCTTCCTGTGACAACCGGAAGTTGTTAAAAACACCCAAGAGCTATTGTCATATTGCCACCTGCAGATAGTGAAAATCACGCAACTCAACCATCTGTTACTCAGTCAATTCTTAAGGTAGAAACTTCTTATTCAGGATTCTGTTTATGTCTACCCCAAAGACAACGTGTGTGAAGCAAGAGCTTCCTGTGACAACCGGAAGTGGTTAAAATCAACCAAGTGCTATTGTCATATTACATGCGCATAGTGAAAATCACGCAACTCAACCATCTGTTACTCAGTCAATTCTTAAGGTAGAGACTTCTTATTCAGGATTCTGTTTATGTCTACCCCAAAGACAACGTGTGTGAAGCAAGAGCTTCCTGTGACAACCGGAAGTGGTTAAAATCACTCAAGAGCTATTGTCATATTACGTGCGCATAGTGAAAATCACGCAACTCAACCATCTGTTTCTCAGTCAATTCTTAAGGTAGAGACTTCTTATTCAGGATTCTGTTTATGTCTACCCCAAAGACAACGTGTGTTGAGTAAGAACTTCCTGTGACAACGGGAAGTGGTTAAAACAGCCTAGAGCTATTGTCATATGGACAACCTGCATATAGTGAAAATCACGCAACTCAACCATCTGTCATTCAGTCAATTCTTAAGGTAGAGACTTCTTATTCAGGATTCCGTTTATGTCTACCCCAAAGACAACGTGTGTGAAGCAAGAGCTTCCTGTGACAACCGGAAGTGGTTAAAAACACCCAAGAGCTATTGTCATATTGCCACCTGCAGATAGCGAAAATCACGCAACTCAACCATCTGTTATTCAGTCAATTCTTAAAGTAGAGACTTCTTATTCAGGATTCCGTTTATGTCTACCCCAAAGACAACGTGTGTGAAGCAAGAGCTTCCTGTGACAACCGGAAGTGGTTAAAATCACCCAAGAGCTATTGTCATATTACGTGCGCATAGTGAAAATCACGCAACTCAACCATCTGTTTCTCAGTCAATTCTTAAGGTAGAGACTTCTTATTCAGGATTCCGTTTATGTCTACCCCAAAGACAACGTGTGTGAAGCAAGAGCTTCCTGTGACAACCGGAAGTGGTTAAAATCACCCAAGAGCTATTGTCATATTACGTGCGCATAGTGAAAATCACGCAACTCAACCATCTGTTTCTCAGTCAATTCTTAAGGTAGAGACTTCTTATTCAGGATTCCGTTTATGTCTACCCCAAAGACAACGTGTGTGAAGCAAGAGCTTCCTGTGACAACCGGAAGTGGTTAAAATCACCCAAGAGCTATTGTCATATTAAGTGCGCACAGTGAAAATCACGCAACTCAACCATCTGTTACTCAGTCAATTCTTAAGGTAGAGACTTCTTATTCAGAATTCTGTTTATGTCTACCCCAAAGACAACGTGTGTTGAGTAAGAACTTCCTGTGACAACGGGAAGTGGTTAAAACAGCCTAGAGCTATTGTCATATGGTCAACCTGCACATAGTGAAAATCACGCAACTCAACCATCTGTTACTCAGTCAATTGTTAAGGTAGAGACTTCTTATTCAGGATTCTGTTTCTGTCTACCCCAAAGACAACGTGTGTGAAGCAAGAGCTTCCTGTGACAACCGGAAGTGGTTAAAATAACCCAAGAGCTATTGTCATATTACGTGCGCATAGTGAAAATCACGCAACTCAACCATCTGTTTCTCAGTCAATTCTTAAGGTAGAGACTTCTTATTCAGGATTCCGTTTATGTCTACCCCAAAGACAACGTGTGTGAAGCAAGAGCTTCCTGTGACAACCGGAAGTGGTTAAAAACACCCAAGAGCTATTGTCATATTGCCACCTGCAGATAGTGAAAATCATGCAACTCAACCATCTGTTACTCAGTCAATTCTTAAGGTAGAGACTTCATATTCAGGATTCTGTATATGCCTACCCCAAAGACAACGTGTGTCTATTCTTTTTGCAAAAAAAACAAAAACACACACACACAATTTGGCCATAGGTACATAGTGTGGGGCTTAGAGGCTTATACCGCCTTCAATAGTTACTTTCGTTCAAACGATTCAAGAACCGTCAGACCTAGAGCTCCGAAATTTTAGAAACCTGTTCTAGAGCTCAAGTCGATAGTGCACGGTGATTTATGGGGCTCTAGAAGGTTCTCTGACCGAGAAACCGCCTCGTACATTTGCAATATTTTCAATTCATTTTGAATATCACGGACATGGCGACATGTAGAAATGTCCCAGAGTCGCAAGACTAGGTGCATTGAAACCGCCTCGGCCCAAAGAGACGGACCCCAATGTCTCTGTCCGATAGCTCATTCAGGGACCCCGTAGTAACGCCCTGAAAAAGTGGATTTTCAGCACCAATTAGGCCATTGCTCGGGCACCGAATGACCTATCGAGCCGAAACTTCGGATTCGGGGTCGCCTCACATAGGCCTACACATAATGTCAGAGCTGGACCCGCAGCTATAACGTAACTATGTGTTTTAGGTTTTTTTATGGTTAAAATTGAAAGCACTGTGAATTATGGGCCTTCTCTGACATATGTGATAGTTGGCTTCTATACGAGTTGGAAAAAGTGGATTTGGTGTCAGATGCTATCAGTTTGGTGTCAAAATGACATCTAATTGTCTGATGGACGCTGACTGCTGGGTGACGAGCAATGGAGAGGAACCACAGTCACTGCCCGGCCATCCCGAGTTCATCGAGCCAGTCAATAATGCATTTCTGCAGTATTTTTGAGCATGCCTAAATTTGTGATGCTAAATGCCCATTGAATCATATTGCAAACGTAACGCGCAATATTGCAAATGTAACGCGCATTTGCAAGATGATTCAACAGCAAAAAATATCACCAAAGTTGACATGATGAAATCAACACAACGAGCGATGGAGAGGAACCACAGTCACTGCACGGCCATCCCGAGATCATCGGGCCAGTCAATTATGCATTCTGAGCATGTCAAATTCGTTAAAAATGTTAAAAGCAACAGAGTCCCACTTCTCCCTCATCATACATGACAAGTAGACCATCTGCGTTGATTGATGGCTCAACATAGGGATATATATCATTTGGGCAGTATAAATGCCATTTGGACCATGGTTCACTGACTTTTGGGTTTGGAAACCAACTTCCTATGATCGTACATGGCAAACGGACAAACATACTGATTTGGCAGATTCAATACTTTCATACATGTATAATTGACAAAAAAAGAATTGGACATTTCATTTGCACATTTCTAATGGCATTTGGCAAAAAATATAAATTTGTCACTTTTGACTTCCTATGAAATCATATTCCAAATGCACAAATCATATGCCTTATGCACAAGCAAATATGTCACTTTTGACTTCCTATGAAATCATATTCCAAATGCACAAAACATATGCCTTATGCACAAGCAAAAACAACCCAAAAAATTATGTCAATAAAATATGTCAAAAGTATGTCCATACAGCTCTTATACATGTGTAATTGACATAAAAATCAAAAATTTTTCGAAAAACGGTCCAGAAACAACTTTTTAAGGGTTGAAAAGTTTTCAAAAAATATGTCATTTTTTCAAAATTTGACTCTTGGGACTTGAATTGTGTTACATTTGCAATATGAAAATTCACTGCGGAGAGCTCTAGCTATCTTTTGGATATTTGCTGTAATTTGGCACTTGCAATACTTCCAGAAGTGACAAAAAAAAGCATTGGATATGTCATTTTGCAAAAAAAATGAAAAAAAAAATGTCACTTTTTTCCTATGAAATCATATTCAAAATGCACAAATCATGTGCCTTGCGCACAAGCAAAAGCAACCCAAAAAACGACATCAATAAAAAACGTCAGAAGCATGTTCATACAGCTCTTATACATGTGTAATTGACATAACAATCGAAAAAATTTCGAAAAACGGTCCAGAAACCACTTTTTTACAAGGTGCTAAGTTTTCAAAAAAAAAACCATTTTATCAAAATCTGAGACTTGGGTAAGAATTGGGTATCATTTGCTGTATGAAAATCCAAGGTGGAGCGCGCTCGCCATCTAAAGGAAATTTGGGGTGTTACAATTGGCAATTGCCATCGGAAAATTGCCATATGATTGGCCCGGAGATGGGCCGCTTTGGGTGGTTTTTGCAATCGTGTGTATGATTCGTGCTATGCCAATATGTTGCCATGTTATTTTGTCCAAATCAGGGGGGTATTCCCTTACATAACGCAGAAGTAATTAAACATTGGCTAGCTAACACAAAGTCAGTCCTGCTAGCTACACAAGTGGACTACACATCTCGAAAGTTCAGCTTACGTTGCAAAATCTTATTGACTAAAAATGATACAGTACTGCTACCTGGTAGAGTTCGCTAGCTAGCAATGGCTGCGTTTACCTTTATCTTTGATACAAAGACAACTATGTAGCTAGCTAACATTACACTAATCAAAACGTTCCATTGTAATGTATTTAGTTTCTACAGTACTGCTAGTTAGTAAAGTTGGCTAGCTAGCTGTGGTGTTGTGGTGTTGACGCCGTTTGGAAAACGTCGCTGCGAACGAATACAGCTGGCTAGCTAACCTTGTTAGTTTCTCAAAGCTACACCTTTATCCCTCATACAAAGACAGCTATGTAGCTAGCTAGCTAGCTAATCAAATCAAATCGTTCCGTTGCAATGTAATGAAATGTAATATTACCCGCGGATCGAAGTACAGCACGACTATTCACTCCAGCATCCGGTTGTGAGCAATGCTGTAGATACTTAGATTATTAGAATAGGGTGAGTGACAGCTGTATGAAAAGATTTGATAGCTCTTGAAAGGTAGCTTTTAACAAGGACTCAAACATAGAAAAGTGGGTGGGACACGGGAACAAAGGGTGGGGGACTAGATTCCTCGGTCATATCCTTGAAATGTTAATATAATACATTTTGCAGGAGCATTGTTATGGCATTTCAATGTTTAAACTGCTCCTTTAAACTGCTCCTTTATATGGTCTATCTACAGTATACGGGGCAGAATTTTCATGGTGTTGATACATTTATGTAGCCTGACTACCTAGACACTGTATGGAGTTTTTCAGTAATATTATATCCCAAAAAACTGTACTGACTTTGCCAGATTGCAGAGCAGTGTTATGTTTATCATGCATATAAATATTTCTGTAACACTTTACTAATAGTATCCAGGGAAATGTATTTAACTTGTAATAGCAGGTATAAGCATGCGTGATTTCTATTACAGGTGTCATGTTTTTTTTTACCCCCTTTTCGTGGTATCCAATTGGTAGTAGTTACTGTCTTGTATCATCACTGCAACTCCCGTATGGACTCAGGAGAGGCGAGGGTCGAGAGCCATGCGTCCTCCGAAACACAACCCAACCAAGCTGCACTGCTTCTTGACACAGCGCACATCCAACCCGGAAGCCAGCCACACCAATGTGTCGGAGGAAACACCGTACACCTAGCGACCTGGTCAGCGTACACTGCGCCCGGCACGCCACAGGAGTCGCTAGTGCACGATGAGACAAGGATATCCCTGCCGGCCAAACCCTCCCTAACCCGGACGAGGCTGGGCCAATTGTGCATCGCCCCATGAGCCTCCCAGTCGCAGGTGTGATCTTTTATGTCCATGCAATGGACTCTTCCTTTCCATAGGGATTATTGATCCTCTGGTAGAGAAACAGATGCCTCCATTCAATCATCAATGACTTTTTGACAGCAGCTGAAAAACGTTTCTATCACTGAATGGACCTCTAGTCTTGTTTCATTTTGTATTTTTTTATTTAACCTTTATTTAACTACGCAAGCCAATTAAGAACAAATTAAATAAACTCTAAAAGAGTTAGGTTGTTGGAACCATATAGATGCCGGAACAGTGTTAAATTAACACATTGGTTAGTGTAAAGCCTTATTCGAATAAATCCTGGAGTGCCTTGTCTGAGTAAATTGTAGAGTTACTGCCCATGACTCTATTTGTTAGTGACAGGGACATGGTTATTGTATTAATCTACACTGAACAAAAATAAACACAACATCCAACAATTTCAAAGATTTTGCTGAGTTACAGTTCATATAAGGAAATCAGTCGACTGAAATAAATTCAACAGGCCCTAATCTATGGATTTCACATGACTGGGAATACATATATGCATCTGTTGGTCAAAGACAGAGTACGTGAAAGGGGTTGAGTGGTCAGAAATCACACTCATCAGTGCTTGAGCCCTGCCGGCACTGCCCCTCCTTTCCAACACTCAGCTAAAAACCGCTCCTTGCTCCAATAAAAAAAACATACTCTCCAAATTCCCTCCATTCATTATAATCACAATTTAACCAACACACATTTTTCTGACTTAGTGATCCTACCATTTGATTTAAATGAAAAGTATTTTAATAAACAACAGGAAAAGGTAAGACGTGCTCATCATTTCAAATAGGCTACATGTTATATTAAACAGCAATTAAATACTAGGTCAGGAGCCAGACAGGTAGCCTAAGAAGGAACGAAAATAACCTATTTAGGCTATATTATTTCAGTTATTTCAAGGCTATATTCTACAAAGAAATCAATTGTGAAGCATTTGTGCAACATACTTGGCTGGCAGGGACATTCAGTGCTCAGCATTTAAACAACATTTTGTTGTATTAAATCATTATAGTCTATAAATTGCACATACTGTATAGGCTGTGACTTACTTTGAGTTAAATACAGATTAAACTACAGTGCCTTTGAATACATTTTTCGAAACATGATTTTGGCCAGAGTCTTCAGGCTCATGCAATGGTGCCTGGAGATCAAGCCAGCAGCGGAGAATATATTCTCAGCGCCTGCAGAGCCACTGGGGGTGATAAACACCCTTTGGGCCACTTTTGCCAGGCTCGGCAGGGATGCGTAGTTGTTTTATTATTTTTCAGTAGGTAGGCCTAAAGGATTTTCGGCAAAACAACCCTTTCAAAACAGAAAGCTCATTAAAGAGGTAATATGACAGGCCTATTGGGCCAAAATCAATGATGGTCTATTGTATAGATAATAAAACGAAAACGAACAAAACCTTTAGTAGATCAGATTTGTTGTTTATAAATACTTCGCTACAATGACACTAAGCTAGCTACCGACCTCATTCCTTTCTGTTAGCATGTGCACATAATAAGTAAACCATCATGCTCTCGGGATACATGTCTTTTCAGATTCCTCAATAATTCTTTAGTTATGGACACTACATCACCACACTCCCTCTCTTGCTCTTGGTCCTCCTCATCTTTGTAAGTCACCTTGATTTTTCACCTGTGTGTTTAATCAGTTTCTTTATGAAAATATTTAGCATACTAGATGACAGTAGCTAAAGCAAGGGGCTATAGCAGCACACAAGTAAATCAAATGCATGCTGGACTGGGCATGCCCTGAGCTCTTGAAATGAGAGCTACTGGAGGCTTGTGGAGCGTAATTAGAGCAGGTGAGACGGCTGACGCTCCAGCCTTTGGGAAACTCCCTCCATGCTCCAGCCAAATTGTGCATGCTCCCCGCTCTGCTCCGCTCACATACTCTGGTCACAGATACCTTTAAAAAAACAGTAGGGGCATGGATCAGAAAACCACCTAGTGTGACCACCATTTGCCTCATGCAGTGCAACACATTTCCTTCGCTAAGAGTTGATCAGGCTGTTGATTGTGGAATGTGGATTGTTGTCCAACTCCTCTTCAATGTCTGTGCAAAGTTACTGGATATTGGCGGGAACTGGAACACGCTGTTGTACATGTCGATCCAGAGCATCCCAAACATGTTCATCGGTTGATATGTCTGGTGAGTATGCAGGCCATGGAAGAACTGGGACATTTTCAGCTTCCAGAAATTGTGTACAGATCCTTGCAAGATGGGGCTATGCATTATCATGCTGAAACATGAGGGTATGGCGGTAGATGAATGGCAAGACAATGGGCTTGAGGATCTCTCTCGTCACGGTATCTCCGTGCTTTCAAATTGCCATTGATAAAATGCAATTGTGTTCGTTGTTTGTAGCTTATGCCTGCCCATACCATAACCCCACAGCCACCATGGGCCACACTGTTCACAATGTTGACATCATCAAACCACACGCCCACACGACAGCATACAAGCTGTCTGCCATCTGCCCAGTACAGTTGAAACCGGGATTAATTCATGAAGAGCTTACTTCTCCAGTGTGCCAGTGGACATCGAAGGTGAGCATTTGCCCACTGAAGTCTGTTATGACGCCGAACTGCAGTCAGGTCAAGACCCTGGTGAGGAAGACAAGCACGCAGATGAGCTTCTAATAAAACTGAGACGGTTTCTGACAGTTTGTTCAGAAATTCTTTGGTTGTGCAAATTCACAGTTTCATCAGCTGTACGGGTGGCAGGTCTCAGACGATCCGGCAGGTGAAGAAGCCTGATGTGGATGTCCTTGGCTGGTGGCTACACATGGTCTGCAGTTGTGAGGCTGGTTGGACTTACTGCCAAATTCTCTCAAAAACATAGGAGGCCATGCCTCAGGACTACCTGGCATGATGACTCCTTGCTGTCCCAGTCCACCTGGCCGTGCTGCTGCTCCAGTTTCAACTGTTCTGCCTGCGGCTATGGAACCCTGACCTGTTCACCGGACGTGCTACCTGTCCCAGACCTGCTGTTTTCAACTCTCTAGAGACAGCAGGAGCGGTAGAGATACTCTCAAAGATCAGCTATGAAAAAGCCAACTGACACTTACTCTTGAGTTGCTGACTTGTTGCACCCTCGACAACTACTATGATTATTATTATTTGACCATGCTGGTCATTTATGAACATTTGAACATCTTGGCCATGTTCTGTTATAATCTCCACCCGGCACAGCCAGAAGAGGACTGGCCACCCCTCATAGCCTGGTTCCTCTCTAGGTTTCTTCCTAGGTTTTGGCCTTTCTAGGGAGTTTTTCCTAGCCACCGTGCTTCTACACCTGCATTGCTTGCTGTTTGGGGTTTTAGGCTGGGATTCTGTACAGCACTTTGAGATATCAGCTGATGTAAGAAGGGCAAAATAAATACATTTGATTTGAGGAGGCGGCTTATGGTAGAGAAATGAACATTAAATTACCTGGCAACAGCTCTGTAGGACATTCCTGCAGTCAGCATGCCAATTGCACTCTTCCTCAAAACCTGAGACATCTGTAGCATTGTTATGTGACAAAACTGCACATTTTAGAGTGGACTTTACTGTGCCCAGCACAAGGTGCACCTGTGTAATGACAATGCTGTTTAATCAGCTTCTTGATATGCCACACCTGTCAACTGGATGGATTATCTTGGCAAAAGCAAAATCCTCACTAACAGGGATGTAAACACATTTGTGTACTACATTTGAGAGAAATAAGATTTTTGTGCATATGGAATATTCATGGAATCTTTTATTTCAGCTCATGTAACATGGGACCAACCCTTTACATGTTGCATTTATATTTTGGTTCAGTATATTTCTGGTCCTATGGACTCATGAATGGAAAAAAAAACTACAAAGTGCAATTACAAAATACAGATACAAAGTACAAAAATATAAGATCAATATCAAAATAAAATTCCAAATACTTATATTTTACTTGCATTTTGTAATGTAATGAAAAAAAAAACATTTGCAAGTAGGAGGTCCGAACAGCACCAACATTCAACTATACCTGTTGAGTATACCCAATTTAAACTGCCTACTACTCGGGCCCAGAAACTAGAATATGCATATTATTAGTAGATTTAGATAGAAAACACTCTGAAGTTTCTAAAACTGTTTGAATGATGTCTGTAAGTATAACAGAACTCATATGGCAGGCAAAAACCTGAGAAGATTCCATACAGGAAGTGCCCTGTCTGACAATTTTATGTCCTTCTGTAGCCTCTCTATCAAAAATACAGCATCTCTGCTGTAACGTGACATGTGGGAAATCTTCTTTTGAATCCCTATCGAAACTACAGTGTCTGTGGGGTCATGTTGCGCTTCCATTGGCTGTCAACAGTCTTTAGAACGTTTTTTCATCATTCTCCTGTTACTGGGCAGAGAATAGTAGCTCAGTCAATGAGTGGACTGCCTGAGGACAAGGGGCTTGGTTATGCGTGGGCACGCTGGTGCGCCGCTCCTTCTTTTTCCTCTGTAATGAATACGCTATTGGCTGGTTGGAATGTTATCGAAGATTTATGTTAAAAATGTTATGTTATGTTTATGTTAAAAATACCCTAAGTATTGATTGTAAACATCATTTGACATGTTTCTACGAATGGTAATGGAACTATTTGACTTTTTGTCTCTGGTTTTGCGCTCTCGTGTTATGCCTTTGGATTAGTGATCTGAACGCGCGAACAAAATTGAGGTATTTGGACATAAATATGGAGTTTTTGGCGGGTAACTGTATAGCTTGCATTGATGGCTGAGCTCTGTACTCGGAATATTGAAAAATGTGCTTTCGCCGTAAAGCTATTTTAAAATCTGACAGCGGTTACATTACGGAGAAGTGTATCTATAATTCTTTCAATAACTGTTGTAAATTTTATCAATGTTTATGATGATTATTTTTGTAAATTGATGTGCTCATTCACCGTTGGTTTTGGTGGGAATACATTTTCTGAACATCACGCGCCAATGTAAAATGGGGTTTATGGATATAAATATGAACTTTATCAAGCAAAACATATATGTATTTTGTAACATTGAGTCCTGGGAGTGTCATCTGATGAAGATCATCAAAGGTTAGTGATTCATTTTAGCTGTATTTTTTTTAAGTTCATATTTATATCAAAAACCAGCTTTTTATATTAGCATGTGACTAGCATGTGACTAGCATTCCCACCGAACACTTCCGGTGAATTTACTAAATTACTCACGATAAACGTTCACAAAAAATAGAACAATTAATTTAAGAATTATAGATACAGAACTCCTTTATGCAATCGCTATGTCCGATTTTAAAATAGCTTTTCGGTGAAAGCACATTTTGCAATATTCTGAGTAGATAGCCCAGCCATCACAGGCTAGCTATTTTGACACCCACCAAGTGTGGTACTCACCAAACTCAGAATTACTATTAGAAAAATTGGATTACCTTTGCTGTTCTTCGTCAGAATGCACTCCCAGGACTTCTACTTCAATAACAAATGTTGGTTTGGTTCCAAATAATCCATAGTTATATCCAAATAGCGGCGTTTTGTTCGTGCGTTCAAGACACTATCCGAAGGGTAAAGAAGGGTGACGCACCCGGCGCGTTTCGTGACAAAAAAATTCTAAATATTCCATTACCGTACTTCGAAGCATGTCAAACGCTGTTTAAAATCAATTTTTATGCGATTTTTCTCGTAAAAAAGCGATAATATTCCGACCGGGAAACCCTGTTTTTGTTCAAAGACTAAAAAATAAAAACATGGTGTCGGCTCGTGCATGCGCCTCAGTCTCATTGTTCTCAGATCGACCACTATCCAAATGCGCTACTGTTTTTCAGCCATGGCCTGCAAAGTCACCATTCATCGTTCTGGTGCCTTCTGAGAGCCTATGGGAGCGTTAGAAAATGTCACGTTATGCCAGAGATCCCCTGTTTTGGTTAGAGATGATCAAGAAGGCCAAGAAATAGTCAGAGCGCTTCCTGTTTGGAATCTTCTCAGGTTTTGGCCTGACAAATGAGTTCTGTTATACTCACAGACACCATTCAAACAGTTTTAGAAACGTTAGGGTGTTTTCTATCCAAATCAAACAATTATATGCATATTCTAGTTACTGGGCAGGAGTAGTAACCAGATTAAATCGGGTACGTTTTTTATCCGGCCGTGCAAATACTGCCCCCTATCCCCAACAGGTTAACCAAAACCAGATCCATCATTATCATATTTCCCAGCATGCTGTATTACAGGTTGATTTTTAGAATTGTTTGTTTTAATATCTATGTTTGTGCATGTACATGGATTGATTGATAAATCTTATGCTACATAAGGGAAAATTAGATTTTTGGAAAATCTGGGAATTTTGTGAAAGTCACTGAAATTCTGCAACCATACTTGCCGGCCTAATGTAGTCTGAGGTATGAACTCTGGTACAATGATGTACTTATCGCTAAAGGTACAGATTAAACCTTTTGTTCTGAGATTGTAAAACAATGACCTGAAACTCATGGTTTTCAGGCCTACATGTCACACTATTCTGTCTTGTAAGTAGATGTGAAATTCCCATTGGAATCCAACCAGTGTGGGGATATCCAACATCTGCAATTTTTTTATCACCTGCAATCTGTATTCAGAATGTCTGCCAGGGTTGGGAGGATTAAGCTACAGGACTACCTGAAGCATCTAAACTGGAACAACCATTTCAATAACGGGTGCAATAAATCCAAGTATCATATTAGACTACAAAATATTTGAAATGTATATTCATTAATCAATGTACAAACACAGATTTTTAAAATGTATTTATTTAACCCTTATTGTACCAGATAAATTGACTGAAAACACATTCCCATTTACAGCAACAACCTGGGGAATAGTTACAGGGGAGAATAATGAGCCAATTGGAAACTGGGGATGATTAGGGGGCCATGAGGGCCAAATTGGGAATTTATCTAGTACACTAGGGTTAACACCCCTACTCGTATGATAAGTACCAAGGGATTTTTCAGAACCACAGAATCAGGACAACCGTTTAACATCCCATCCAAAAGATGCCACCAATCATTGCTCCGGGGCATTTTTTATTTTGACAAGAGGAAAGAGTGCCTCCTACTGGCCTTCCAACACCATTTCCAGCAGCATCTGGTCTCCCATCCATTACCAACTCTGCTTAACTTCAGAGGCAAGCTAGCAGTGGGATGCCGGTTGGTATGCTGCTGGATTAAATAGATATTGAATAGATATTGAAACAACAATTCTAAAAATCCACCTGCAATAGAACATGGTTTTGATTAAAAGTCATGTGTATGAGTTTCAGGCCCCTGTATTGGGTTAAAACTAGGCCCTCAAAATAAGGTCTTATGAAATACATATGTTATTGTCTTACATTTTAGTCATTTAGCAGATGCTCTTATCCAGAGCCACTTACAGTAGTGAGTGCATACATTTTTTTTATTTTTTGTACTGTTATCACAGGCGTCGTAGTGAACAGACCAAGGCGCAGCGTGTAGAGTGCTCATTCTGACTTTATTAAATGATGACACTTCAACGAAAACAATCAAACAACCGCCAACAGTTCCGTAAGGTACTCAGACTATATGGAAAACAACCACCCACAAAACCCAAAGGAAAACAGGCTGCCTAATTATGGCTTCCAATCAGAGACAACGAAAGACACCTGCCTCTGATTGGAAACCATGCTCGGCCAAACATGGAAAATGAAGCATAGAAAATGAAAACTAGAACAAATTCCCCTTGAACCAAAAAAAAACAAAACACACAAAACAACCCCCCTGCCACGCCCTGACCATTCTAAAATGGCAAATTACCCTTTTCACTGGTCAGGACGTGACCACTGTTCCCCTGTGGAAATTGTACACACAACCCTGATGTTGCAAGCATCATGCTCTACCAACTGAGTCAATACATTTTTTATGATAACATTTGTTTAGGATTTAACTTGATGAAGTCCATAGGACCAAGAATGGATAAATGCAACAATCATGTCTCTGTCACTAACACATACAGTCAAGGGTGGTGACTCTACAATTTACTCGAAAGGTAAGGTATTCTGGGAAATATGAATAAGACTTTACACTAAGCAGTGTATTAATTTAACACTGTTCGGATGTCAATATGGTTCCACAGACTCAAGATTTTCAATATACAGTATATATTTTTTACACTGGAGAATTTGCTGTGCATGTCTAAGTGTTTGTATGTGTGTGTACATGCGTGTATGCATTCATTGCGTTTGTTTGTCGGTGCATGCGTGTGCATCTGTCATTTGTTTGGCACATTGTCACCACCTCTAATTTCTTGTCCATCCATACCAGTGACCACAGTGGAAACCTAAGGCTAATCAATAGGTAGCTGGGAATCAAAGCTGTTTAATATATTTCTGGGTGAGTAGTCTCCGGTCAGGAGGTTACATCTGCTGGGGTTTGGCTAGCCAGTCCCATTTAGCTTCGGTGAACATCTCCATAACACAATAGAGGCAGATTTATTGGCTTTTATGAGGGAGATATGACCCATCTTTGCTGATGGGAAGCCAATCACAACCTGACAAATTCATTGGAACCTGGACTTCTTTTCTTTGTAAACACTCAGGCATACTGGCAGTTATAGGAGGTTAGGACAACAATTTCAGTAAAAAAGTGATTCCCAAAACACAAACAAATGTGTAGAAAAATTGTGATGCATTAAACATTAGACATACATTATTCCAATGAGGAAACCTATGTTCTTCCATAGAAGTCAAGGACATATGTGAGTGCTGCATCATCTTTGCCTAGAAATGCATTATGGTACAATATACAGTTGAGGTCAGAAGGTGACATACACCTTAGCCAAATACATTTAAACTCAGTTTTTCACAATTCCTGACATTTAATCCTAGTAAAAATTCCCTGTCGTAGGTCAGTTAGGATCACAACTTTATTTTAAGAAAGTGAAATGTTAGAATAATAGTAGAGAGAATGATTTATTTCAGGTTTTATTTATTTCATCACATTCTCAGTGGGTCAGACGTTTACATACACTCAATTAGTATTTGGTAGAATTGCCTTTAAATTGTTTACCTTGGGTTAAATGTTTTGGGTAGCCTTCCACAAGCTTCCCACAATAAGTTGGGTGAATTTTGGCACATTCCTCCTGACAGAGCTGGTGTAACTGAGTGAGGTTTGTAGGCCTCCTTGCTCGCACACACTTTTTCTACCTGACAGATGTCTTGAGATGTTGCTTCAATATATCCACATATTTTTTCTCCTCGTGATGCCATCACTTTTGTGAAGTGCACCAATCCCTCCTGCAGCAAAGCACCCCCACAACATGATGCTGCCACGCCCATGCTTCACGGTTGGGATGGTGTTCTTCGGCTTGCAAGCATCCCCCTTTTTCCTCCAAACATAACGATGGTCATTATGGCCAACAGTTCTATTTCTGTTTCATCAGACCAGAGGACATTTCGACCAGAGGACATTTCTCCAAAAAGTATGATCTTCATCTCCATGTGCAGTTGCAAACCGTAGTCTTGGCATTTTTATGGCGGTTCTGGAGCAGTGGCTTCTTCCTTGCTGAGCGGCCTTTCGGGTTATGTCGATATAGGACACGTTTTTCTGTGATATAGATACTTTTGTACCCGTTTCCTCCAGCATCTTCACAAGGTCCTTTGCTGTTGTCCTGGGATTGATTTGCACTTTTCGCACCAAAATACATTGATCTCTAGGAGACAGAACGCGCCTACTTCCTGCGTGGTATGACGGTTGCATTGTCCCATGGTGTTTATACTTGCGTACTATTGTTTGTACAGATGAACATGGTGCCTTCAGGCGTTTGGAAATTGCATCGAAGGATGAACCAGACTTGTGGAGGTCTACATTTTTTTCTGAGGTCTTGGCTGATTTCCTTTGATTTTCCCATGATGTCAAGCAAAAAAGCACTGAGTTTGAAGATAGGCCTTGAAATACATCCACTCTAATTGACTGAAAAGATGTCATAGCCTATCAGAAGCTTCTAAAGCAATGACATAATTTTCTGAAATTTTCCAAGCTGTTTAAAGGCACAGTCAACTTAATGTATGTAAACTTCTGACCCAGTGGAATTTTGATACAGTGAAATAATCTGTGTGTAAACAATTGTTTCGAAAAATTACTTGTGTCATGCACAAAGTAGATGTCCTATCCGACTTGCCAAAACTATAGTTTGTTAACAAGAAATTTGTGGAGTGTTGGAAAAATGTTAAAAGTTTTAATGACTCTAACCTAAGTGTATGTAAACTTCCGACTTCAAATGTATATACAAAGTAAGTGGACACCCATTCAAATACACCTGTTGCTGACAGGTTTATAAAATGTAGCACACAGCCATGCAATCTCCCTAGAAACAGTGGCAGTAGAATGGCCTTACTGAAGAGCTCAGTGACTATAAATGTGGCAGTCATAGGATGTCACCTTTCCAACAAGTCAGTTCGTAAAATGTATGCCCTGCTAGAGCTGCCCCGGTCAACTGTAAGTTTTGTTATTGTGAAGTGGAAATGTCTAGGAGCAACAACGGCTCACCCGCGAGGTGGTAGGCCACACAAGATCACAGAACGGAACCGCCAAGTGCGTAGCACGTAAAAAACACGTCCTCGGTTGCAACACTCACTACGGAGTTCCAAACTGCCTCTGGAAGTAACATCAGCACAATAACTGTTCATCGGGAGCTTCATGAAACGGGTTTCCATGGCTGAGCAGCTGCACACAAGCATAAGATTACCATGTGCAATTTCAAGCGTCAGCTGAAGTGGTGTAAAGCTTGCCGCCCTTGGACTCACGAGCAGTGGAAACAAATTCTCTGGAGTGATGAATCCCGCTTCACCATCTGGCAGTTTGACAGACTAATCTGGGTTTGGCGGATACCAGAAGAATGTTACCTTCCCCGATGCATAGTGCCAACTCTAAAGTTTGGTGGAGAAGGAATATTGGTCTGGGGCTGTTTTTCATGGTTCAGGCTAGGCCCCTTAGTTCCAGTGAAAGGAAATCTTAACGCTACAGCATACAATGACATTCTAGACAATTCTGTGCTTCCAACTTTGTGGCAACAGTTTGGGGAAGGCCTTTTCCTGGTTCAGCATGACAATGCCCTCGTACACAAAGCTTGGTCCATACAGAAATGGTTTGTCAAGATCGGTTTGGAAGAACTTGACTGCCCTGCACAGTGCCCTGACCTTAACTCCATTGAACACCTATGGGATGAATTGGAACACCGACTGCGAGCAAGGCCTAATCACCCAACATCAGTGCTCGACCTCACTAATGCTCTTGTGTCTGAATGGAAGCAAGTCCCAGCAGCAATGTTCCAACCTCTAGTGGAAAGCCTTCCCAGAAGAGTGGAGGCTGTTATTGCAGCAAAGGGGGGACCAACTCCATTTTAATGCCCATGATTTGGAATGAAATGTTTGAGGAGCAGGTGTCCACATACTTTTGGCCATGTAGTGTATTTTATGGCATAATATCCAGAATACATTTTTTATCATGGGCAGATCTACAAATGTACAATGTAATACGGTTATTACTATACTTTGTGAAGCTTTAACAACTTGCAGTATTTATGCAATACAGTTGTACTGAACCATAACAAATGTCACAGGGTTGGCTGTCGCTAATACCATAAAATCTGAACCCTTTTTCCTGATACTCTTCACTTTTTAATAATGTGCGTTAGCTAACTACCTACTCATTTTACACTACCGTCAAACCAATCTGTGATTTTACCTGACCACAAGAAGAAAGATAAGCTCATGTTAATGCGTTCAGATTCAAATGAGGCATCAGTTTTGTATGCACTCACACAGTCTTTCAAAAGTCTCAATAAGCGGTAGGTAGTCTAGCGGTTAAGTTCATTGGATCACTATCCAAAATGATGCTGATTTGAATCTCTGAGCTACCTAGGTGAACATTCTAACAGATTTGCCCTTGAGCAAGGCACTTAACCCTAGTTGCTCTGGATAAGAAGGTCTGCTAAATGACAAAAATGTTAAAATCTCACTTGACAACTTTGATGTTGTGTATGTACAGGGGTTTGAAGCTAAACTGTGTCTGTGTGCTGAATTGGAGGCAGGTGCAGCGTTAAGACCTAATCACATTTGCGGCTCATTACCCATTGACTCTGTGCACATATTTGCCTCTCTATGTCCTTATTAATCAGGCGCAGACAACCCTAAGTGCTCCACTTTACCACATGACTTGCTAGAAGCAACAGTAGAGCAACAACAACATGATGTGACCACCTGCTGCTGGTCCTGGTCTCTAACACCTGCAATGCAAATCTACACTGCTTGTAATCCCTCACTTAACCTCTAATCATCTTCCATTGAGAGCGGGAGAGATAGAGATTTTTTCCTCATGGCTCAATGCCAACATTGTTATCGGTCTACTCCACCCAAATTATGTTGCCAGTTACAGATGTTTTCAGGAGATTGTGCTCTCAACCACATTTCCCCTGGAATTCAAGTGTCTCTGGGAGTGTGAATTCCAAATTAACTCAAATAAAGTGTTGTCTGTTTGAAAATAAGTGCAATTTCATAAAATGTACACAATCTGCATTTTCAGTGTTAAAACTCTTATTACTAATCAAAGGAGAACCATCTCACTCTCCCAGAAGCGTGGCTGGTGCGTAAAACCTACAAATTCAGACAAACAAAAAAGTGTAATGGGTTCGCACTCAAAAAGATGTTGCATACAGCTTAATGCATTATTAAATGTTTTTAATGATTTTCACTGCATCGGGGATAGCGTACACAGATGTTTCGGCTTTACAACCTTTCTTCATTGTGTAGGTACAATTGTACCTACAAAATTGTACCTAAACACTGAAGAAGGCTGTAAAGCCGAAATGTAAAACAAATATATATATATATATCCAGTTGAAATCGGAAGTTTACATACACGTTAGGCAAATGCATTTAAACTCAGTTTTTGACAATTCCTGACATTTAATCATAGTAACAAATCCCTGTTTTCTGTCGGTTAGGATTACCACTTTATTTTAAGAATGTGAAATGTCAGAATAATAGTAGAGAGAACGATTTAATTCAGCTTTTATTTCTTTCATCACATTCTGTCATGAGAATTTTCAATCCCAATGATAACAATCACTATAGCTTTGACCAATTCTCCAGAGGTTGTAAGGCCCTGGTTAATAGAAGAATTAGACAAAGTCCCAGAATTCTACAAAAGGTTTGTTCTTTATTCAGAGAGCTCTGAAAATTATACAATGCACATAGCCTTTTATACCTCACATTTGGTCATATAAATGCCCCTCCTCTTCTCTAACAATGCTGTTTACAAGTTTTCTCCAACACATACATTGCTTATCATATCCTGCAACATGTTACATAATCTACTTCAAGCCTAACCGTTTCTCCCCTCCCTGGGTGGGGAGACCTCCTTCCTGCTATCAGTTTCACAGTGGTCACAAGTTCCTTTTTTCCTATGCACACACTGTCTCGCCTATATTGCTAAATAGTGAAGTCTTAACTTGTCCTAAGCACACACATTAGAGAATTCTAGTCTTATGATTCAAATACATTTCACTCCATTATACAGTAACAGGGTGGAATACTTTTAGTCATTACCTTAAACATATAATTACCTCATCACATTCCCAATGGGTAAGAAGTTTACATACACTCAATTAGTATTTGGTAGCATTGCCTTAAAATTGTTTAACTTGGGTCAAACGTTTCGGGTAGCCATCCACAAGCTTCCCACAATAAGTTGGGTGAATTTTGGCTCATTCCTCCTGAAAGATCTGGTGTAACTGAGTGAGGTTTGTAGGCCTCCTTGCTCGCACACACTTTTTTCAGTTCTGCCCACAGATTTCCTATAGGATTGAGGTGATGGCCACTCCAATACCTTGACTTTGTTGTCCTTAAGCCATTTTGCAACAACTTTGGAAGTATGCTTGGGGTCATTGTACATTTGGAAGATCCATTTGCGACCAAGCTTTAATTTCCTGACTGATACCTTGAGACGTTGCTTCAATATATCCACATCATTTTTTTCCCTCATGAAGCCAGCTATTTTGTGAAGTGTGCAGGAGATAATTCATGGAGGCCTGAGGGAAGTCATGTATATGTATGTCTGTGCCGTAACAGGCTTGGTGAGAGCCATTGTGTAGTCCTATGAGTATCATTGGACAGACACCTGCATTATATGTGTGTGACTTCGTTTTTGTATCATTGCTATGGTTACGCCACCAATGGAATCTGTAAACAAGCAAGAATTGAGACAGAAAGATAATGGTGGCGAGAGGCCAAGGGGTTTCCACCTTCAGATAACACACATGTTCACTCCCCTCAATTTGAATTCACAAGCTTCGGTATCTGAGAAATATTTGATTCAATATTTCCACAACAAAAATGGCGAGCTTGCCAGGAGTGGATAAAAGGGACCAGTGAATGGTGAAGGTTCTGTGGCTGATGATGGGTCTTTTGAACGAGTCTCACAAACGGGTGGCCGCCCTATCAGGTCAGCTCAGTTCTTACTTATAGTAAATGTTTGTGTGATTTGCTTCGGGAGTCCTGCCTCAGCAATAGAAGCACCATGTAGGTCTCTCCAAATTTTAAATGAACCAAAAGATATTGGGAGCTTTTGAATTCAATAAATGCATGCATGAATGTTCAGGAAAAAGCTTTGGGGGTTACAATAGTTAAAGAATAAGTAGAAATATTTGTGTGGGCATTGTGGATTGGGAGTTGTGTGCTTCATTGGTGTCGGTTGGCTCAGTTGGGTGGGGCCGTTCACTTGCTCTGTCCAGGTGATTCATTTGAACCACATGATTGGCCTGTTTGAGTTGGGATTGTTTTGTCTGATTCTATTCGGCCGGATTAGTCTGTTCAGGATCTGTCTGGGTCTGTGCGCAAACACGGCCCATTCACCTTGATCAGTTGGTTCGAGTTGGGTGTGTCATTCAGTTCGTCCTGCTCGCCGGACCGCTCATCTGCAGATTTTGTTCATTCTGGTACAATGCATCTGTTTGCCCTGGCTGGCTGGTCTGCTTGGTTCAGTTTGGAGTGGCAGCTATCTGTCTGCATGGTCAGCACAAATAAACAGAAAATCCTACGGATACCGTTCCGACTCGATTTAGCGGAGGTCTGAACGGGTAGGTCACTCACGATACCGCTTCGACTCAATTTAGCGAAGGTCTGAATGGGAGAGTAGGTAGCCAATGATGACGCTTTGATCCGATTTGGCATAGGTCTGTTTTGGTAATGAAAAGTCCTGTATGATAACACCTCCTTGTGATGGGGGAAGTGTATCAGGGAGGAGCTGAATTTGCAGGTTGTTTTAGGGAAAACCTGAGTAGAAATTTGAAAGTGAGTGGGAAAGTTGCCTGTCCTTGGTGGGGAGAGATTGCACACCCTTCCTGGGACGTCACTTAAGAGTGGCCTGGCAGGAAGGACACATTTGATCCTGCACTAGGAGAGGGGAGTGTAAATGATATATGAATGACTAGTGGAATTGCACAATACCAGAAGTTAGGAAGAAATACTATGAATCATATAGAGGTGTATAAAAATGATTGGCGAGTGTCCAGTAAGGTTTATAGAAACTGTATACTGGGATGTGTCAAATCGGATGGCCTGTTGTCCGGGCCTCTGGTAGTCTCTATAGGGGTGCCACAGGGTTCAATTCTTGGGCCAACTCTTTTCTCTGTACACATCAATGATGTCGCACTTGCTGCTGGTGAGTCTCTGATCCACCTCTACGCAGATGACACCATTCTGTATACTTCTGGCCCTTTTTTGGACACTGTGTTAACAACCCTCCAGACGAGCTTCAATGCCATACAACTCTCATTCTGTGGCCACCAACTGCTCTTAAATACAAGTAAAACTAAATGCATGCTCTTCAACCGATCGCTGCCTGCACCTGTCCGCCCGTCCAGCATCACTACTCTGGACGGTTCTGACTTAGAATATGTGGACAACTACAAATACCTAGGTGTCTGGTTAGACTGTAAACTCTCCTTCCAGACTCACATCAAACACCTTTAATCTAAAGTTAAATCTAGAATTGGCATCCTATTTCACAACAAAGCATCCTTCACTCATGCTGCCAAACATACCCTCGTAAAACTGACCAACCTACCCTCGTAAAACTGACCAACCTACCGATCCTCGACTTCGGCGATGTCATCTACAAAATGGCCTCCAATACCCTACTCAATAAACTGGATGCAGTCTATCACAGTGCTATCCGTTTTGTCACCAAAGCCCCATATACTACCCACCACTGCGACCTGTACGCTCTCGTTGGCTGGCCCTCGCTTCATACACATCGCAAAACCCACTGGCTCCAGGTCATCTACAAGACCCTGCTAGGTAAAGTCCCCCCTTATCTCCACTCACTGGTCACCATAGCAGCACCAACCTGTAGCATGCGCTCCAGCAGGTATATCTCTCTGGTCACCCCCAAAGCCAATTCCGCCTTTGGCCATCTCTCCTTCCAGTTCTCTGCTGCCAATGACTGGAACGAACTACTAAAATCTCTGAAACTGGAAACACTTATCTCCCTCACTAGCTTTAAGCACCAGCTGTCAGAGCAGCTCACAGATCACTGCACCTGTACATAGCCCATCTATAATTTAGCCCAAACAACTACCTCTTCCCCTACTGTATTTATTTATTTATTTATTTTGCTCCTTTGCACCCCATTATTTCTATTTCTACTTTGCACTTTCTTCTACTACAAATCTACCATTCCAGTGTTTTACCTGCGTCACCATGGCCTTTTTTTTGCCTTTACCTCCCTTATTTCACCTCATTTGCTCACATTGTAAATATACTTATTTTTCTACTGTATTATTGACTGTATGTTTGTTTTACTCCATGTGTAACTCTGTGTTGTTTTATGTGTCGAACTTCTTTGCTTTAACTTGGCCAGGTCGCAATTGTAAATGAGAACTTGTTCTCAACTTGCCTACCTGGTTAAATAAAGGTGAAATATATATTTTTTTAAAATGTAAGATGGAGGAATTTACAGTACAGGGAAACATAGACATAATAATGTTTGAGGTGATAGAGCACATAAGAAAACGGAGAAGGATTGTTGAAAAGTATAAAGAAAGCTATAGGAATGTTGAAGAAAGATAATGAAAAGTCAGACAGGAAGAAGGTTTACAAAACGTCCACCATACACCAGTGGGTAATACCCCCTGGTGTGGTGTCGGGAGTGGTGGAAATAAAGAGAGAAATAGAGGTGGAAGATGATAAGGAGACTCCCTCTGTGCCCTCTTAGGTAAAAGAAAAGGACCTTGAAAGGACAGGGGAGACTGAGCAAGGTGCAGGAAGGAACCAAAAAATGTTTAACTGTTATGAAAGATTATGCGGAAAAAGACAAGTGTGAATGATTTTGGTAATGTGGGTTATCAATAATAGTGATATTTGAGGCGCTATACTGGAATAAGACATTAAGTCATCTGTATTCTCCAGTAATAAATTTGCAGACGTTATAGTATAGGTTCTAATACAAGGTATTACGTGCCCTGACTAATTAATTATTATCCGCAGAAGTGGATAATATTATCCGCGGAAGCCCTACATTGGAAAATAGTTAATAGAAGGTGTGTATTATAGAAGGGAGGGGTAAAAATGAATTAGCAAAGAGGTTACTAAACCTAAAATTAACTTTAAAATGTTTTAGTTAGTTTATGAACATTGTGGTGGTTGGCAAAACAATCAGAGACAACCACAGGGCCCTGTGAACCCATGGGCGGGGCATAATCAGGGATATTAGGGATGCCCAGAGAATCCTACAGGGTAGGGTCAGTTTTCAATAATATCCACGAGAGCTGATCAATAACCTATGCTGCAGGTTCAAATAGAGAACAGAGGCATACCCATAATGATAGATACTGGAGCCACTTACACGTGTAAATCCAAATTATGCCTCTCATCTCCCCGTGTCTGGTAAATATGCCAAAACTATTGGATTCTCGGGACAATCACAGCTAATTACAATGACCGCGACAGTTCGTCTAACAGTACTCCCTATTCTAGTGTCAGATCAAACTCTGATTAATTTAAGGGAAGAGATGTAGACTAATGAAGGTAACAAAAGACAGTCATTTGGAAAATAAGAATTTCAAAATTGAATTTGAATTGTTTGGATTGATTAAGAATTGGCTGATGTATTTTCTACATTTGACACATTACAGGTTAATCTTAAAATAATAGATGTTTAATGAGTGTGAAGCAGTGGTTAGTGAAAAAAATATAGTCATTGATAAGGAGGCTTGATGTAAATGTAATGTGTTGACAGTATGGGAATGGTAATATGTTATTAGTGCCTTTTTATAGCACTCTAACGATGCAATATTTTAGTAATTTGAAAAGCTGAGGTTTCAATACAAGGTTAAAGGATGAGTATAGGGATTGAACCTTAAGATTGTAAAAAGGTTAGCTGCGTTTTCTCTGTTTAGTTAGGTCAGGGTGTGATAGGTGGGGGGGCATTCTATGTTTTCTTTTCTATGTTTTAGCCGGGTATGGTTTCCAATCAGAGGCAGCTGTCTATCGTTGTCTCTGATTGGAAGCCATACTTAGGCAGCCTGTTTTTCCCTTTGTTTTTGTGGGATCTTGTTTTTGTGCAGCTGTGTTTCAGCTTCACTTGTTTTGTTCGGGTTCACTAATAAAATATGTGGAACTACCGGCACGCTGCGCCTTGGCTGATTTATGACGGGGAATTCGAAGATGGCACTCGTGACACTGCGGTTGAAGGCAAGCAGGTAGTGGGACATTTGAAGTAGAGGTATGAGAAACATTCTTTGACAGTTTTTGATTATTGTTGCTTGGTTTTATAGTTAGGTAAGTCCAGTGAATTTGAGTAGGAAGTTCTGTTTCCATTACATGGAGCAGTGTCCAGTAGTAGAAGGAAATAAGTATTAACTGTCAAGCTGATTAGACAGCCCCAACTTTTTGAAGGTTCTACGTTTGTTAATTGAAAGTTTTCTATTTTACTAACCTAATGCAACAGGTTAAACTGATAATATTACTGGAAAGGGGTTTTGGGATTGGTTCTTTTTCAATTCAGTTTTAAATTGGGTATACAGAAGGATGGAAATGTTTTGAAAGGTATTTAAATGGTTTCAGTAGGTCAGGGAAAGAACAGAAAGAGGAAATATTTGAATGGTGTCGAATGCCCTGTATAACTGACTTTTACAGTGAGAACTGATCAATCTCACTGGAAATGACAGGAACAGGTGGGATTTAATTATAAAATGACTGAGAAACACCAGTCTCTATTCAAAGTGTACCATTACTTTGAAATTCTATTATTTCCTTAGGAAATTATAAAGAGTTGTAATCTAAGTTGATTAGTTATTTGAAATTGTTTAAAAAATATCTATAATATTTAACATGTTATTTTTGAATCATGGGTTCAAGTTCCCTGGGGATCATGGTCTTTGAGTAAATATACAGAGGTTATTTGTTCAATCTGCAGATTGGGATTTATGGTGTTGGATTCTAGGATGGGTTAGGGTGCTAACTTCATGATCTGGTAACTCTTCCGAGAGGTCACCAGTAGAATAAGGGAGTTATCATGGAAGATGACGTCAGATTGTGTCTTAATGAATGGTAGGAATAATTTGAACACAAACAGTGTGTGTAAACCTCAAAACACTCCCTAACCTGCTGGAGAAAGAGCAACAAAGGCGAAGCAATACGACAGTGACTTTTAGCACTTCTATATGCATTGAGGTACTGATCTTTCATTACCAGGCCACTTATGACAGGAAAACAGGGACAAAGGGGGGCTGTAATGAGAATAGTTATTGCTGGTACTAAAAGGTTTTGTTTATAAATGTACATTTTAATAGGGATGGTGTGTGCTAAGTTGAGAAGTTTGAATTTGAGTTAAAGTAAGCACTAAGGACTGTTATTCTGAATTTGGGTTGAATAATTTATAAAATGTTTTAGTTATGATTTGGATATAGCAAGAGAGAGTTGCTTTTGAACGGTGAGGGTTGGGGCGCTGTTTACATTTATTAGGCGTAGGGAAGGAAGCTCTGGAAATCTTATCTCTAAGAATCCTTTGACAGTGAGGTTGTTAGAACATACTGGATGGTAGCTTGGGTTAACATAAAGGTTTTTGTTTTTAATTTGTTTTTTGTTTGTTTTGTTTTATTATGTCATTAGAATTTTCATGTTAAATTGTATTGATAAATAGAGATGGCTGGATGATATGATATAATTAATTGCATCTAAGGTTTATAGTCTGTGTTTTGCGATAACAGCCAATGATGGAGATGAAGGAGACGACATGCAGACCAACATAACATGGGCATAGATCGTAACAGATGGACGTTTTCCCCCCCCCCAGTTTTAGTTACATTAAGAGTAGTGGGAAGTTATTAAACATGTATTTCTTTTACATTTGTTTTTCCCTTTTCTTGTTAAGTCAATATGTTTTTAAGTTTTGTGGAACAAAAGAGTGATTTTTGTTCCAAAGGAGGGACTGATATATATTGACTAAATTGATTTGAGAATGTTTTAGTATGTTTAAAACTGTGGAAGTACATTAGGAGTAGTGACTAGTGTGTTATGGGTTAGATGGAATGTATTGGGGATCTGGGGGGGCTCATAAATTAAGGTTGTGGTAGTAGAGTGGTGTTATTTCCAGAGACTATATATATTGTTACAGGAGACAGCTCATAGGAGAGGGATGACAGCTGGCTGTGTAAAATATATATGTTATGCATATAATTAATACTTGTGGATAGAAAACACCCTAAAGTTTCTAAAACTGTTTGAACGGTGTCTGTGAGTATAACAGAACTCATATGGCAGTCAAAACCCCGAGACAGATCGTAACAGGATGTGGAATTCTGAATTGCGGACTCAACTTCACCACATTGCCTGTAATTCACACAGTGAGAAATGGTTCATTGAGCACTTCCTATTGCTTCCACTAGATGTCCCCAGTCTTTACAAAGTGATTTGACCCTTCTACTGTGAAAACTGAATTAATGAGACCCTGTGGAAAGTGATCACATGAGGAGGGCCATCACCATTATGATGCCGGCGCCCCTGGCTACCCTCCCCTTTCGAAACGTTTTGAAAGACAATGCAATCATCCCCCTTGAATCTTATTGGAGCTCTGGTTGAAAAGGGCCCTAAAGATTTATGTTATACAACGTTTGACATGTTTGAACAAACCTAAATAAAAAAAAAATGCATTTTTTCGAAAGAGGTGTCCCGCGCACGACGGAAGTTTTGGTGCAGCCTTCAGAACGCGCTAACAAGAACAAGCTATTGGAACATAAAGGATTAACTTTTTCGAACGAAAATACATTTGTTGTGGACCTGGGATCCCTGGAAGTGCTTTCTGATGAAGACAATCAAAGGTAAGGGATTATTGACAATAGTATACAAGAGTAGATTTGATATGCGATTGTTCCAAGATGGCGCTGACCTGTATTGCTAGCCTATTTTCTGAGTATCGCATCCCCTTTTATCGCAAAGTGTGATTACACAGTAAAGTTATTTTTAAATCTGTCATTACAGGTGCTTTCAAGAGATATTCATCTATAAATCTTAGAATCACAATATTACATTTTAAAAATGTTTTCGAATAGTAATTTAGTAAATTGTAGCGCTGTTTCACCGGATGCATTTGAGGGAAAATAGTTAGTCAACGTTACGCGCCGATGTAAAATGCTGTTTTTATGTATAAATATGAACTTTATCGAACAAAAGAATGCATGTATTGTGTAGCATGATGTCCTAGGAGTGTCATCTGATGAAGTTTGTAAAAGGTTAGTGCTGCATTTAGCTGTTTTTTGGTTATTTGTGATGCATGTGGTTGGTCGGAAAATGGCTATGTGGCTACTTTTACGATATACTCGTCTAACATAATCTAATGTTTTGCTTTTGCTGTAAAGCCTTTTTGAAATCGGACAATGTGGTTCGATTCAGGAGAGGTGTATCTATAAAACGATATAACATATTCCTATATTTGAAAAAAAAAATATATACAATTTCGTTATGCTAATGGCGATAGGATTTTTTCGCTGGATGTCCGTCCCGCATGCGGGACGAGCCCGTCAAGAGGTTTTAACATCAATAGTTGGGTTAGCTGCTTTATTGGTTAATGCATCATGTGAAAGAGGATAAATGTTGGAGTAATTGTACTCTAAACAACATGTTGAAGGCATTGATGTGAAAGCATATACAGTACTGAGTTACCTCAAGAGGATGTAAAGTTAATTAGGGATATGCACTTGCATATCACGTGACGTGCCTATCAGTTGAAAGGGAGGAGATGGGGAACAAAGTGAAAATGACATGACCTGGGAACACCTCTCGGAACCTGGGGCCGAAAGAGGAAGACTGGGCGAAAGCATGAGAAAGATTTTTAAGAGCTTTATATATAAGTCCAGCAGAAAAGAATCCTGGAGGCATAGAGTCATGTGAAGAGAGAGTGGGAATTGTCATAGTCTCAGACTTTGGTTTTCATGCATATATACCTATGCATAACTTACCACATTGTTAATACTGTTAGGTTTTTCATTGCTTTGCAAGTCTTATGCTATCACTCTCTTAGGAATCACAAGGACAAAGGGGAGAAACTAAAAGCAGCTCAGCTGATGTGAAGTAAGTCACCAGCTTCAGCTGGAATGTCATTTTGTTGTGTGATGAGAGATGGAAATAAGATGGTGTATGGTGTAATCATAGAAAAGAGGCCAAAAGTCTCTGAGTTTGAAAACCTCACGGAAAGAAGGGTTCCACGTCCGGTGATTCCAGGGGACCAGGACTACACCCGAGTGTTCCGGAGGAAGTGGAACCAGCCAAGGCTAGAGGGTCCCTACAAAGTGGTCCTAGCAACACCAACAGTCGTCCAGGTGGAAGGAATCACTAGGTGGTACCTTTGAAACCACTGTATCAGAGTTCCGGAGGGGATTGGCGAGCGACCATCAAGCCATGAGGACGCAGAGGAAGCTGATAAACCAGGCGGGTGTCCTGAGGGAACGGGAGCAGAGGAGGTCGACGCGCCAGGCAGGAGCCAGGAAGAAGCCGAAGGAGAGGTGGATCAAGGAGCAGTTTCCAACATCCAACAGATGCTCTCGCTTGAATATCCAGAGAGTCCAGGGAAGGAGTGACACGCCTGTAGCCTATATGCAATTATATGCATATAATTGGTAGATTTGGATAGAAAACACTGTAAAGTTTCTAAAACTGTTAAAATAATGTCTGTGAGTATAACAGAACTGATATGGCAGGCAAAAACCCGAGGACAAACCATCCAGAATAAAAAAATGTTCAGCCGACAATTGATGCCTATGGCTATCATTTTTAATATGAAGGGAAAACCTCCCAGATTGTAGTTACTATGGCTTCCACTAGATGTCAACAGTCTTTAGAAAGGTTTTTGGAAAAATTACCTAGAATTTGTAGTTTGTCTAAGTGGCTCCCATTTTGGCTGTAGTGTTTATTACACATTCTGGTGAATGCACATACTTTGTTGTTTATCTCCGGTAATGACAATAACGATTCTCCATCTAAAATTTGATTGTTTATTTACGTATTAGGGTACCTGAGGTTTGATTATAAATGTTGTTTGACTTGTTTGGAGAAGTTTATTGGTAACGTTTGGGATTCAGTTTGTCTGCATTTTGAAGGAGGGATTATTGAATGAAGCGCACCAGCTAAACTACATTTTTGGGGATATAAAGAAGGACTTTATCGAACAAAATTACCATTTGTGATGTAGCTGGGACCTTTTGGAGTGCCAACAGAAGAAGATCTTCAAAGGTATGTGATTTATTTTATCGCTATTTCTGACTTTCGTGGCGTATCTGCCTGGTTGGAAAATGTTTTTAATGCTTTTGTGTGCTGGGCGGTGTGCTTTCACCGTAAAGCCTTTTTGAAATCTGACACAGCGGCTGGATTAACAAGAAGTTAAGCTTGTGGCGCGTTATTCAAATACCTTAGAAATGCTATTACTTCAATTTCTCAAACATATGACTATTTTACAGCATTTTAAAGACAAGACTCTCGTTAATCTAACCACACTGTCCGATTTCAAAAAGGCTTTACAACGAAAGCAAAACATTAGATTATGTCAGCAGAGTACCCAGCCAGAAATAATCAGACACCCATTTTTCAAGCTAGCATATAATGTCACATAAACCCAAACCACAGCTAAATGCAGCACTAACCTTTGATGATCTTCATCAGATGACAATCTTAGGACATTATGTTATACAATACGTGCATGTCTGTTCAATCAAGTTCATATTTATATCAAAAACCAGCTTTTTACATTAGCAGGTGACTAGCATGTGACTAGCATTCCCACCGAACACTTCCGGTGAATTTACAAAAAATGACTCACGATAAACATTCACAAAAAACATAACAATAATTTTAAGAATTATAGATACAGAACTCCTCTATGCACTCGATGTGTCCGATTTTAAAATAGCTTTTCGGTGAAAGCACATTTTGCAATATTCTAAGTAGATAGCCCGGCATCACAGGGCTAGCTATTTAGACACCCAGCAAGTTTAGCACTCACCAAAGTCAGATTTACTATAAGAAAAATGTTATTACCTTTGCTGTCTTCATTAGAATGCACTCCCAGGACTTCTACTTCAATAAAAAATGTTGGTTTGGTCCCACATAATCCATTGTTATATCCAAATAGCGGCGTTTTGTTCGTGCGTTCAAGACACTATCCGAAAGGGTAAATAAGTGTTACGAGCACGACGCATTTTGTGTTAAAAAAATTCTAAATATTCCATTACCGTACTTCGAAGCATGTCAACCGCTGTTTAAAATCAATTTTTATGCCATTTTTCTCGTAAAAAAGCGGTAATATTCCGACCGGGAAATAATTTTTTATTACAAAGAGAGTGAAAGTAAAAGCATGCTATCCCCTCATGCACGAGCCTCAGTCTGATGGCCCTCTGATAGAGCACTTGCCAAACGCGCTAGTGTGTTTCAGCCTGGACCTTGAATTACGTCATTAAGCTTTTTCCCGGGTTCTGAGAGCCTATGGGAGCCGTAGGAAGTGTCACGTCATGCCAGAGATCCCCTGTTTTTGTTAGAGATGATCAAGGAGGGCAAGAAATGGTCAGACAGGCCACTTCCTGTAAGGAATCTTCTCAGGTTTTGTCCTGACAAATGAGTTCTGTTATACTCACAGACACCATTCAAACAGTTTTAGAAACTTTAGGGTGTTTTCTATCCAAAGCCAATAATTATATGCATATTCTACTTACTGGGCAGGAGTAGTAACCAGATTAAATCGGGTACATTTTTTATCCGGCCGTGCAAATACTGCCCCCTAACCCCAACAGGTTAACTGATGTATGACACTTGTATTTTCATGAGTGTTAAATATTACTATTTCTGTAATTTGAATTTCGCGCTCTGCAATTTCACCGGAAGTTGTCTAGATGGGACGCTAGCGTCCCACTGATCCGCAAGAAGTTTTAACCTGTTGGGGCTAGGGGGCAGTATTTTCACGGCTGGATAAAATAATTTACCCGATTTAATCTAGTTACTAATCCTACCCAGTAACTAGAATATGCATATACTTATTATATATGGATAGAAAACACCCTAAAGTTTCTAAAACTGTTTGAATGGTGTCTGTGAGTATAACAGAGCAAAGCGTATTTTTCTGGGCGCAGTGCTCAGATTATTGCAAAGTGTGATTTCCCAGTAAGGTTATTTTTAAATCTGGCAAGTCGATTGCGTTCAAGAGATGTAAATCTATAATTCTTTGAATGACAATATAATATTTTACCAATGTTTTCTAATATTAATTAATTATTTTGTTGTGCTGACTTGACTGCCGGTTATTGGAGGGAAGCGATTTCCTGAACATCAACGCCATAGTAAAACGCTGTTTTTGGATATAAATATGAACTTGATAGAACTAAAAATGCATGCATTGTCTAACATAATGTCCTAGGAGTGTCATCTGATGGAGATTGTAAAAGGTTAGTGCATAATTTTAGCTGATTTTATGGTTTTGGTGACGCCTGTCTTTGAATCGACAATACACTACACACAGCTATTGTCAATGTACTCTCCTAACATAACCTAACTTTATGCTTTCGCCGTAAAACCTTTTTGAAATCGGACAACGTGGTTAGATTAAGGAGATGTTTATCTTTCAAAGGGTGTAAGATAGTTGTATGTTTGAGAAATTTGAATTTTGACATTTATTTGGTTTCAAATTTGCCGCTCTTGAAATGCACCTGCTGTTGATAGGGTGTGCCACAGGTGGCACGCTAGCGTCCCTAATAGCCCCAAGAGGTTTTAATCATCTACATACAGTGAGGGGAAAATAGTATTTGATCCCCTGCTGATTTTGTACGTTTGCCCACTGACAAAGAAATGATCAGTCTATAATTTTAATGGTAGGTTTATTTGAACAGTGAGACAGAATAACAACAAACAAATCCAGAACAACGCATGTCAAAAATGTTATAAATTGATTTGCATTTTAATGAGGGAAATAAGTATTTGACCCCCTCTCAATCAGAAATATTTCTGCTCCCAGGTGTCTTTTATACAGGTAATGAGCTGAGATCAGGAGCACACTCTTAAAGGGAGTGCTCCTAATCACAGCTTGTGACCTGTATAAAAGACACCTGTCCACAGAAGCAATCAATCAATCAGATTCCAAACTCTCCACCATGGCCAAGACCAAAGAGCTCTCCAAGGATGTCAGGGACAAGATTGTAGACCTACACAAGGCTGGAATGGGCTACAAGACCATCGCCAAGCAGCTTGGTGAGAAGGTGACAACAGTTGGTGTGATTATTCGCAAATGGAAGAAACACAAAAGAACTGTCAATCTCCCTCGGCCTGGGGCTCCATGGAAGATCTCACCTCGTGGAGTTGCAATGATCATGAGAATGGTGAGGAATCAGGCCAGAACTACACGGGAGGATCTTGTCAATGATCTCAAGGCAGCTGGGACCACAGTCACCAAGAAAACAATTGGTAACACACTACGCCGTGAAGGACTGAAATCCTGCAGCGCCCGCAAGGTCCCCCTGCTGAAGAAAGCACATATACATGCCCGTCGGAAGTTTGCCAATGAACATCTGAATGATTCAGAAGACAACTGGGTGAAAGTGTTGCGGTCAGATGAGACCAAAATGGAGCTCTTTGGCATCAACTCAACTCGCCGTGTTTGGAGGAGGAGGAATGCTACCTATGACCCCAAGAACACCATCCCCACCATCAAACTTGGAGGTGGAAACATTATGCTTTGGGGGTGTTTTTCTGCTATGGGGAGAGGACAAATTCACCGCATCAAAGGGACGATGGACGGGGCCATGTACATTCAAATATTGGGCGAGAACCTCCTTCCCTCAGCCAGGGCATTGAAAATGGGTCATGGATGGGTATTCCAGCATGACAATAAACCAAAAACACATGGCCAAGGCAACAAAGGAGTGGCTCAAGAAGAAGCACATTAAGGTCCTGGAGTGGCCTAGCCAGTCTCCAGACCTTAATTCCATAGAAAATCTGTGGAGGGAGATGAAGGTTCGAGTTGCCAAACGTCAGCCTCAAAACCTTAATGACTTGGAGAAGATCTGCAAAGAGGAGTGGGACAAAATCCTTCCTGAGATGTGTGCAAACCTGGTGGCCAACTACAAGAAATGTCTGACCTCTGTGATTGCAAGTCATGTTTTGCAGAGGGGTCAAATACTTATTTCCCTCATTAAAATGCAAGTCATTTTATAACATTTTTGACGTGTTTTTCTGGATTTTTTTGTTGTTATTCTGTCTTTCACTGTTCAAATAAACCTACCATTAAAATTATAGACTGATCATTTCTTTGTCAGTGGGCAAACGTACAAAATCAGCAGGGGATCAAATACTTTTTTCCCTTCACTGTACACTGCGTGCACAATTATTAGGCAAGTGAGTATTCTGATCTTATCATTGTTTCTATTCACATTTTCGAACTCCAAACCATATAAACTTGAATGCTTATTGGATTTAATCATTTTCAGGTGATATGTATTTGTGTAATGAGGGAGGGTGTGGCGAAAGTGAATAATGTGCATAGTTATTAGGCAGCCTCATTACCTCAGGTAAAATGGGCCAAGAAATTAATTTAACTGACACTGAAAAGCCAAAAATGTAAAATGCCTTTCAGACGGATGCGACACTCTTTAAATAGCTAAACTATTGAGGTGTGACCACCGGATATTCAAACGTTTTGTTGCGAATAGTAAACTGGGGCGCAAAAAACGCATGGGGAAGACAAGGCGCAAATTAACTGCAAAAGACTTGAGAAGAATTAAACGTCAAACTACCAGGAACCCATTATCCTCCAGTGCCACCGTATTCCAGAACTGCCACCTACCTGGAGTGTTCAGAGACATGGCCAAGGTCAAGAAGACTGAAACAAGACCACCACTGAATAAGAATCACAAGTTGAAGCGTCAAGATTGGGCAAGAAATACCTGAAGACAGATTTTTCAAAGGTTTTATGGACAGATGAAATGAAAGTGACTCTTGATGGACCAAATGGATGGGCCCGTGGCTGGATCAGTTATGGACATAGGGCACCACTTTGAGTCAGGTGCCAGCAAGGTGAAGGAGGGGTACTGGTATGGGCTGCTATCATTGAGGATGAGGTAGTTGGACCTTTTTGGGTTGAAGATGGACTGAAACTCAACTCCCAAACCTACTGCCAGTTTCTGGAAGATTATTTTGTCAAACAGTGGTACAGGAAGAAGTCCTCAGCATTCTAGAAGGCCATGATCTTTATGCAGGACAATGCTCCATCACATACATCCAAGTACTCCACTGCTTGGCTAGCCAGCAAGGGCCCAAAGATGCCTGAATAATGACCTGGCCTCCTTCTTCACTTGACTTAAATCCTATTGAGAACTTGTGGGCCCTTCTCAAACGTGAGATTTACAGTGATGGAAGACAATACACCTTTTTGAACAGTATTTGGGAGGCTGTGGTTGCTGCTTCAGCGAAAATTGATCGTGAACAGATCAAGAAACTGACAGACTCCATGGATGGAAGGCTCATGGCAGTTATTGAAAATAAGGGTGGCTATATTGGTCACTGAATATTTTTGAAAGGCGACATTTTTTATGTAATTGTCATTTTGTGTTACTTATCTGTTACACTTACTATAAAAATTGAGAATAAACAAGTGAGTTGAGAGAAATTATTTTTGTAATTTAGTTGCCTAATAATTGTGCACACTTATATATTTCCCAAAGAAAGACAAAACTCACTTTTCCTATGTTAAACATTCAGGTTTGAGGTTCAATAACATTTTGGATTGACTGCGAGCATTGTGTTTGTTCAACAATAAAATTAATTCAGAGGAATACAATTTGCCTGATAATTGTGCACGCAGTGTAGAGGGGAGTGACCGTGTGTTATCTGAAGGTGGAAACCTATAATGCCTGAGGTCTGTAGCGAGATAATTTAGTTATTCCATGGAATTGCTCGGCTTTGTTACTTTTTGTAATAATGTCTATTTGAATTCACAAGCTCCAGTATCTGAGAAATATTTTATTCAATATTTCCAGGACAAGTGCACCCTTTGCCTTGATGACAGCTTTGCACACTCTTGACATTCTCTCAAACAGCTTCACATGGAATGATTTTCCTGCTGAGCACTTGTTGGCTGTTTTTCCTACACTCGGCGGTCCAACTCATCCCAAACCATCTCAAGTGGGTTGAGGTCAGGTGATTTGTGGAGGTCAGGTCATCTGATGCAGCACCCCATCACTATCCTTATTGGTCAAATAGCCCTTACATTTTACATTTACATTTTAGTCATTTAGCAGACGCTCTTATCCAGAGCGACTTACAGTAGTGAATGCATACATTTCATACATTTTTAATTTTTTTTTCCTGTGCTGGCCCCCCGTGGGAATCGAACCCACAACCCTGGCGTTGCAAACACCATGCTCTACCAACTGAGCTACAGGGAAGCCTGGAGGTGTGTTGGGTCATTGTCCTGTTGAAAAACAAATGATAGTCCCACTAAGCGCAAACCAGATGGGATGACGTATCACTGCAGAATGATGTGGTAGCCATGCTGGTTAAGTGTGCCTTGAATTCTAAATAAATCACAGATAGTGTCAACAGCAAAGCACCCCAACACATCACACCTCCTCCTCCATGCTTCAAGGTGGGAACCACACATGCAGAGATCTTCCATTCACCTACTCTGCATCTCACAAAGACACAGCCGTTGGAACCAAAAATGATCAAATTTGGACATGTGAAATGCTGTTTAAAATACATTTTTATGCAAATTTTCTCGTAAAATAGCGATAATATTCCAACCGGGCGACGTTGTATTCATTCAAAGACTGAAAGAACAAAATGGAGAATTCACATGAACGCGCATCTCCAGTGTCACTGTCCCCAGGCAGGCCAGTAACAAACTCTGCTGCTGTTCTTTGCCCAGAGACTGCAGACATCTCATTACACTTTCTGGCGCCTTCTGAGAGCCAATGGAAGCCTTAGAAAATGTCACGTTACAGCACAGATGCTGTATTTTTGATAGAGAGGCTACAGAAGGACAATAAATTGTCAGACAGGGCACTTCCTGTATGGAATCTTCTCAGGTTTTGGCCTGCCATATGAGTTCTGTTACACTCACAGACACCATTCAAACAGTTTTAGAAACTATAGAGTGTTTTCTATCCAAATATACTAAGTATATGCATATTCTCGTTTCTGGGCAAGAGTAGTAACCAGTTTAAATCGGGTACGTTTTTTATCCAGCCGTGCAAATACTGCCCCCTAGCCCCAACAGGTTAAAGTAATGATGGACTGTCATTTCTCTTTGCTTATTTGAGCTGGTCTTACCATAATATGGACTTGGTCTTTAACCAAATGGTGCTATCTTCTGTGTACCACCCCTACCTTGTCACAAAACAACTGATTTGCTCAAACGCATTAAGAAGGAAAGAAATTCCACAAATTGACTTTTAACAAGGCACACCTATTAATTGAAATGCATTCCAGGTGACTACCTAATGAATCTGGTTGAGAGAATGCTAAGAGTGAGCAATGCTGTCATCAAGGCAAATGGTGGCTACTTTGAAGAATATAAAATATATTTTGATATGTTTAACACTTTTTTGGTTACTACATGATTCCATATGTGTTTTGATGTCTTCTTACTTTGTAGAATAATAGTAAATAATAGTAAAAATAAAAGAAACACCCTGGAATGAGTAGGTGTGTCCCAACTTTTGACTCGTACTGTAGATGAAAACGTCTTAAAATTTGTATTCATTATTACAGGAAAATAAACTCGCAACAAGATAAAATGCAAATCATTTTATAACATTTTTGACATGTGTTTTTCTGGATTTGTTTGTTGTTATTCTGTCTCTCACTGTTCAAATAAACCTACCATTAAAATTATAGACTGATCATTTCTTTGTCAGTGGGCAAACGCACAAAATCAGCAGGGGATCAAATAATTTTTTCCCTCACTATACTGTGAATATAGATACTTTTGTAACCGTTTCCTCCAGCATCTTCACAAGTTCCTTTGCTGTTGTTCTGGGATTGATTTGTACTTTTCGCACCAAAGCATGTTCATCTCTGGGAGACAGAACGCGTCTCCTTCCTGAGACGTATGACGGCTGCGTGGTCCCATGGTGTTTATACTTGCGTATTATTGTTTGTACAGATGAACGTGGTACCTTCAGGCATTTAGAAATTGCTCCCAAGGATGAACCAGACTTGTGGAGGTCCACAATTGTTTTTCTGAGGTCTTGGATGATTTCTTTTGATTTTACCTTGATGTCAAGCAAAGAGGTACTGAGTTTGAAGGTAGGCCTTGAAATACATCCACAGGTACCCTGCCAATTGACTGAAATGATGTCAATTAGCCTATCAGAAGCTTCTAAAGCCATAACATAATTTTCTGGAATTTTCCAAGTTGTTTAAATGCACAGTCAACTTAGCGTATGTAAACTTCTGACCCACTGGAATTGTGATAAAGTGAATTATAAGTGAAATAATCTGTGTGTAAACAATTGTTGGAAAAATTACTTGCGTCATGCACAAATTAGATGTCTTAACCGACTTGCCAAAGCTATAGTTTGTTAACAAGAAATGTTTGGAGTGGTTGAAAAACGAGTTTTAATAATTCCAACCTACTTGTATGTAAACTTCCAACTTCAACTGTACATGTACATACAATATTACCTCAATCAATCACCCCAACTACCTTGTACCCCAGTACACTGACTTGGTACCGGTACTCCTTGTATATGGCTTGTATATAGCCTCATTATTGTTATCTTATTGTTTTATTTTATTGTGTACTATTTTCTTTCTTTCTATGTTTTCTCAACAACAAAAAAAATGTTTTTATTGCATTGTTGGGAAAGGGCTCGTAAGTAAGCATTTCATGGTAAAGTCTACGCTTGTTGCATTCGGCGCATGTGACAAATACAATTTGATTTCATTTGAAAGAAAGACAGCTGCTCTCAGATCAGCTTTCTCCATTCAAATCTTACTTTAACATTATAATTTTTACAATACAATACAAAACTGACGTTGGATCAGCTCCTAGATATTATCACCTATGACTGCAGATATTGAGGTGACTTATTCTAATTCTAAATCTTATTCTCATGCTAATTATAATGCTTATCCTATAAGCATTACCACCAAATCAAGATTTGGCACATCGTTGCACACATGTTGTTACACATCATGAAATATATTGAGGCAAAAATTACAGACAACCTACAATTAGCAAAATAGAACTCAATTAATGAACATGAAATTGATTTCAATATTTTTGAATTATTGGAATGTAGGCTGTTTCTTTTTATGCAGTCATCTCGATTTTCATTTGAAGCCTATTTTTATCCTTTGTTTGTAACAATTACAAAGATATTGGCAACTTTTGTATTTGTTGTCAACTTCGTTGTGAAGTTATCTGCGGTCACAGAGAGACAGAATAACATCTTGATTCTATGTTTAGCAGAGGTCTTCTGTGTATAAAGTGATACCGTAGGAAAAAACGCTATTAACAACGCACAATAGTGAGCGTTTCAAATGCAACTTTAGTAATGATGGTTTTGGGATACAGCTGGGAGATTTAACAAGGCTCCTATGAAGGTACTAATGATGAACTTAGCCTTAAAATGCTTTTGAGAAACTGTGCCCAGATCAGTAATCATGATTACATTATATCATATTGTCAGGAATCTATATGATCTTGCCTGCAACGTTCCAGTGTGTGGATTTATTTGTACTGCTGAAATAAACTACACCTGGCAGGAAGTAGAGCCACAAAGAAAACGAATGGCCAATAATAAAATATCTTTGCTTTGAAACAGTCCCCCTGTGTGCTTTGTGGAAACACTAAAAGTATTTTGTCGATGCACAACATTTCTTAACTGCTCGTGTCAGTGCTTGTTGCAGAAAATGTTTAGGCCTTTTTCATGTTTAATTTGTGTTGAAACTACCAACAGATTGTAGTTAGAGTGACATAGATGGACTTGTCTAAATTGTATTTGTTTTCAACTCAAATAAAAGGGTGTTTTGACTTTATGTTTAGACTTTATTCTTACAGTTACAAATCTGTTGAAAACATTTTATTGAGTTAGCTAGTTGTCACGCAAGTAAGATGACATTGACCATTTGTCCATGTACCTCTCTCTCTCGCTCTCGCGCTCGCTCTCTCTCTACCACACACAATATGTAGCTGATCAGAGGACATTAATTTGGCCATGCTATTGATTTTGATATTTTCCCATATTCATAGCTCTCCACAATTAAAGGTTCTATTCAATCACTTTCGCTTCAGACGTCATCAACATAGAGGTTGTTTTGGCTGTGTTGGAGGTGGAACTTTGTTAGAGCTGTCAAATCTACAATCGGCTCCTGCCATTATACCTAAAGAGGACATTGTCATTAACAGAAATCCCAGGCAGCCTTGTTAACAAGTTCTAACACTGGAATGAGAGATGTAAACTACATCTCCATTTGGATGATAGAAATCCACATTATTTCGTTTAAGGATTTTTTAAATTTCAGCGTCATTATATCTATATATTCTATATATATTATTTCTATATAGCCTAGACTTTCTTGTTCTGAACTTCGAATGCTAGTGGCATAGGTGTGGCATTGTGACAATGATCAAGAGCAGCTGCTCACCAATTTAACTGCTCCAACGCAGTTACACCTCCCGATTTGACAGGCCCAACAGTTACACCTCTGACACCGCCAAAACATCAGCTATGCGGGTGTCAGCTATTGACGGTTAAAGCTTGATTCTATTGAAACTAGGAATAAATTCTTTAAGACAACACAATAAATATTTTCTCAAACCGTCATTTAAGTGCCTAGTTTTACCCTAATGCAGTGGCCTGAAACTAGTTTACAGCCCACATAAAGCCTGCAAGTCACATTATGCTGGCTTGTAAAGTGCTGTGTAAATACTACTGGAATTCAGCCAGAGTGGATTCAGAATGACTGCTATAGCAGGAAACATTAAGTTTGAGACTGCCTTAAACATGTAAACTGGAACAATGATTTCAGTAACGAGCGCAATAAGTCCAAGTAACAGATTGGAATAGTTTAGAAAAATGTATTTTATTTAAATTTGAGTTACATAAGATTAGTGATTCAATCATTGTATACATGCTAAAACCTAGATATTGAAACAAAAATTATAAAACACAACCTGCAATAGAGCATGCTGGGAAATATAATAATGATGGCCGTGGTTTTGGTTCAAATGGTTATTAAGACCAAGACTGGGGTTCTTTTACACCACTGAGCTTTAATTTAAACCTTGACTGTGTTAATTTAACTCTTGAATCAACACTACAAAGTTACACTCAAAATCAACACTATTTAAGACTGGCCAGTTTGCTGTGTGCTATGAAAGGAATGCATCTGCAGGCTTTCATACATTTCAAGAACCTTTTAGAATTCTGAGGAAGCGTAGATGCCTTGACAAGACCTACACACTTAACTCAAAAGTTCTTTATCGGGCAAGTGTTTTCCAAGGAACCTAAAGACCCATTTAAGAAACTATCTTTTTTCAGTGTATAGAGAATTGTATGGAAAGAGAGAAATAAACCATTGGTTTATGGATGGTATAATTCCATCAAGGTGATACATTGATTAACTACCACTTTATACATGCCTGCAGCCATACATGCTCATATAAATCCCCATAGAGCTTACTTATGTGTAGTTAAACCACAGAACCTCAGCATCAGGGAAAGGTTTCTGCGTAATCAAGGGCAAATTACTTACCCAATATATTCAATGTTTTCACAAAGTATTATTTGCCTATAGAAGTAGTACATCATTTTTTTGGGCTTGGATTGACCCTACTGATCTACTGCATCTTTCCTGTTAAAGGTAAGCCCAATCAAGACAACCGACTCATAGGACGCATCCCAAATAGCACCCGTTTCCCTATATAGTGCACTGCTTTTAACCAGAGCCCTATGGACCCTGGTCAAAAGTAGCACACTATATAGAATAGGGTGTCATTTGGGAAGTCAGTCCGATTAGAAGGGAGGTCACATCTCCATAACCCACAACTCCCTTAAATTATAGGGAATATAAATAAATGAGTGATAGGAAATGTGAAAATAAATAACCTCAGTCAGATGTGAGTTTGAGGAGCCCGGACCAGAATCTGCTGTCTAATGGCTATGACAAAGAGGCATGACATAACCCTGGCCCTGGGAAGCATAGCCTACTGTAATGGCATTTCTGAACATAATCAGCTGTCTAGTGCTGGCTGGAGCAAGGCGAATGAGGAGGAAAATAAACTAAATCAATGTCTGGTCTCGGTAAGAGTTAGCAGCACCTGGTGAATATTACCTAATGTCTGGTTCTACCTTCACATTTTGAACTGTTGAGTCTCGTCTCACCTTAACATACAAATTAAGAAGTGTATTTGTTTCTGGGTGCCGAGATTACTTGGGTGATTAAGTGAGTGTTTGCAGTATCAAGGATTTTGATTCTTATTTATGTGTTCTGTCCCCTAGCAAATGAACAAATAAAAAATAACATGGACACAAAAATATTCCCATTATTAAAAACAAAATTATTAATTTTCAAAAAACTTGTACATCAATACAATATATTGTGAAAGAATTATGCAGGCTGGACAAACATTATCTTCCCCCTATGTATTGTAGTCTACTGCAGTCTGTCACCATGTTCCTTTACTTTCTTCCTCACATGCTGGAGCTAGGAGGTTGGCCTGTAATAGTGAGTCCTGCCGGGGTTCTTGCCTCATTGTTCCTCTGTGTTATCTCTTATGTTTTGCATGTTCCCGCTGTCTCTGAGGGGCCCCTTGTTCTCCTTTCATTGTTGCCCCCAAAACCGCCTCTAAACTAAGTGGGACACAAAACCTCAGAGAGAGTCCAAATGAAGGCAGCCCACAGACAATGGAATAGTGGGTTTACAACACAAGTGATGCATATTTCATTGTATGTACATAGCTTGGAATGGCGAGCTGATCCCACTGAGGATGACAGAATAACACTGCAGTTAAAATCTCTCTCTTTCTCTCTCCATGAAGGAAATAGTATTTAAGCTGCGTATCCAAATGATAAGTTATAACTGAATTATTTATGCCCAGCGTGTGTTACGTATACTTGCACTCTGCAGAGATTCAGGTGGTCTGTCTGGCGTGGCGCAGAGGAGCCTTAGGGAGGCACTCTTCCACATTGACAGTCCCTGAATCTCTATCAGTGTAATTTTTATTCAAATTGCAGCATGGTAGATCATAAACACCAGCATTAGATTATGGAAATGAGGAGGCTGCATCTTCCGCAGTTAATTCCTTTTGGGAGACGTTTAATTTAAACAAATAAATAACAGTGCCGCATCAGGTGTTTGTGAAGGGTATTGTGTAAAGTTAGCCCAGAAAATGGAATAATAATCACTCAATTTGAATGGCTATGTGCGTTCAATCACCCATCACTGAACACTTCATTAAGACTGTGATAGTGTTCTAAATATGAAGGCCACACAACTTAAGGCATGCATCAGAAGAAGGGGAAACAAATATCGGCCTTACATTTTGACTCCTCCCCCCAAAAATGAGCAGTGTTATTCTGTCATCTTTAGTGGGATCAGCTCCCCATGCCAAGCTTTGTACATACAATGAAATATGCATCACTTGTGTTGTAAACCCATTATTCCATTGTCTGTGGGCTACTTAAATATATATTTATTTATTTATTTTTCATCTTCACATTTTCAAACAGTACATTTATATTTTCCAACGGGGCTAAACATTTGGGTGAGGTTTTTTTCTTGCCTGAGAAGCCTCATTTCACTGCCAAAAATAAAATTAAACCATCTTGTGTTCAGTAAAATAACAACACAATGTCAAATACAGGTAGCCTAGTCAAATAACTAACATCCAATCACATAAACCGTCACTCTCTCACAGGAAACCTTCACTCTTGTGCAGACATTTAGAAACGAAACATGACAATTTGAAAAATAAGCGGGAGTTTTTGAAGCAAGAATAAAGACGACTTTCTAGTAGTAAGACACGTATAAAAGCAACAGATGCCAATAATAAGAAGGGGCTAGAAGTGTTTTATATGTTGAGCTACCGAGTGGCTAGGACAAAAAATCTTTGGACACAACAGTGGAAATGGTTAACTTTGTTAAAGCAAGGCCCCTGAACTCGTGTATTTTCTGCACTATGCAATGGTATGGGCAGCGACCATGTGACATTTTTACAACATACAGAAGTGCGCTGGTTATCAAGGGGCAAAGTATTGACACATTTTTTTTTGAGAGACGAGCTTAAAGTTTTCTTTATTGACCATTTTCATTTGTCTGACCGCTTGCATGATGACAAGTTTCTTACATGACTGGCCTATCTGGGTGATGTTTTTTATCGCCTGAATGATCTGAATCTAGGATTACAGGGACTCTCCGCATCTATATTCAATGTGCGGGACAAAATTGAGGCTATGATTAAGAAGTTGAAGCTATTTTCTGTCTGCATTAACAAGGACAACACACAGGTCTTTCCATCATTGTATGATTTGTTTGAGCAAATTAACTCAAGCTTACGAACAATGTCAAATGTGATATAGCGAAGCACCTAAGAGAGCTGGGTGTGCAATTACGCTTATACTTTCCCGAAACTGACGACACAAACAGCTGGATTTGTTATCCCTTTCATGCCCTGCCTCCAGTCCACTAGCCAATATCTGAACATCAAAATTGCAACAAGCGGTTCTGTGAAAATTGATTTTAAATCAGAAGCCATTGCCAGATTTATGGATTGGGCTGCGCTCTGAGTATCCTGTCTTGGCAATTCACACTGTTAAGACACTGATGCCCTTTGCAACCACGTACCTATGTGAGAGTGGATTCTCGGCCCTCACTAGCATGAACATTAAATACAGGCACAGACTGTGTGTTGAAAATGACATAAGACTGAGCATCCTTTCAAGCACACCCTTCTCATTAACCTGTGGTGAGTTATTGTGTAACGGCTGTCTGAAGAAGTAGACCAAGGCGCAGCGTGTTGAGTGCTCATATTTAATTTTAATCGACACACTTTGAACAAAACAAGAAAATGACAGCCAAACAGTTCTGTCAGGTATAACAAAACACTAAACAGAAATTAACTACCCACAAAACCCCAAAGGAAAAAGGCTGCATAAGTATGACTCCCAATCAGTGACAACAAATGTATCTAACAAACAATTACAATGGCAAAATCACAATAATCACAAGAATGGCTTCAGATCAAAGTCTGTGTTGAGACCGAAGGGAGCAAGGGTCTTTAAATTAAAGATCCAGGCAGCCTCTCGTTTTAACAATAAATTATCAAGGTCATCCCCTCTCCTCGGGAGGGTGACATGTTCGATGCCAATATAACGCAGAGACGAAATCGGATGGTTTGCTTTTTGGTTTGTTAGATACATTTTAGACTACAAATGCTATGATCGTATGCTATCCATTTGTTTGTCTTTTTGTATGCCATTTTTTTTTAAATATTTGAGTTAACCAATGATATTAGGCCACACTTGGCCATGATTACAAACACCTGTGTGTCTCTTGACACTATATAAATGACTCATCTCGCAGTGTTTGTGATGATACCCTGATGAAGACAGCTTCGCTGTCAAAACGTTGGTTATTACATTTTTGCATCTGAGCTCTTAGAGTGTGCGGCTTTCCTTTATTTTCCATGAACTGTTGTAACAGACCGTTACTTTTTACATTTGATGCAACGTTGGCAACATTTGCTGTAAATTTACTTTGGATGTTAACAAAACAGATGGTTGCATTATACACCAGTATATTGGAAATATTTGTACATAATAAAAGGTAAATCCATCTATTCCTTTCCATCATCATCAACATAACATAAACACCATGTGTGGCAAGGCATTGTCAGGGAAACTGGTGCCAGTCTCCATCATTTTATGCATTAGGCCTATTTGGCAAATATAATAGAACCCATAGTTCTTCTTGTCCTTACCCGTAGCAATATAGCCGCAGCGATTCTGATGACTTGTACTTTTCACAAGTCCCTTTCGATTCGATCAATTAATCATGAAGTATTTAGAATAATATGGAAAATATGCAGTGTTACGTTTTTTTCGAAAATCATGCTGAGCTAACAAAGGCTGTGATCCTTGAAGTTTTGTGCTAAGCTTATCCTTTTGCCATTAAAATCCCCAAGTCTACCAATTCACCATTTCCCCCAAGGGAAAGCATATACTCAGCTCAAGCATTCCAGGTTCCTGAGTAGTAGGTTGTGATAGAACTGTAAAATAACACAAAACCTAAACAATTAGCGCAGGGTAGCATGAATGACAGTTGAGTATGAAAATGACATCTTTGTCAGTTACAACTTCTGTTCTGAAAAAAATATGTTTTTACTGGGACTGGATTTCTTCCTAGTTGATAGACATTTACCTTTATTTACGGTTTGTAATACTCATCCCCAACCTCTCTTAACTAGATCTCAAAGTAATTTGGACACATAGGTTTCAATGTAGAGTAGCCTAGTAGCATTTTTACTCGTTGCCAGTGAATAGACATGTTAGCCTGTGTTAAAGTTACACATTGAACAGAGTAGATTGTGTAGACACGTGTAGATTCCATTGGCGCTTACTCTATCCCGTTTCTGTCTTATTCCACAATCAATCAGAAATACCATAGTATTACCTATGCCATTTCCTTGCAGGAAATTAGTTCAATATGAAAATTGAAAGTCTCATAAATAATGCATGGAGGAACCTTTGTGCCTGTTGGCGGTAGTGTCCTGAATGGTTGATATTTTGCATTATATGGAAAATCAGTCTGTCAAACCAAGGCTATTTTGCTCAGAACACCAGGTGAATTCTAATGGGATCTGTATCTATATGGGGTCGGCAGAAAGAGTCTTATTACAATACCTGGGCTCAGGTAAAATAATAAGAGAGAGCTTATACGGTTATAAAATGTACTGTATTTTTCGATTAAGCCATATTGGATAGCCTTATTCTGAGGATATATCAAGTTAAAATTCCTTAGTGTCCAACAACTCATCCAACTGGCACCCTATCCCCTATTGTGTGTGGTCAAAAGTTTTGAACTGTATCGGGAATAGGGTGCAATTTGGGATGCAGACTGGGACCCCTGATGAAGTGTAGTGTCACCACTTGGGGGTTCCAACCAGCAGCACACTTATTGTTTTCTCAGAATACTGAGAATGGTATAAGAGAGCAATCTGTATACTTCTCTGTGAGAGTGAGACTTGTGCCAACAGCCTCAGCTGCCTGCCTGGTGTCTGTGTTTCTGGTGCTGGTGCTGGCTATTTTTCAGCTGGATGTAACCCTTACCTTCCCCCTTAGACTCTTATTAGTGTCAGAAGGGCCACCCTTGTACAGGTGTAGAGATGGCATGCCAGGTAGAGATTGGCTTTAATGATAAATGTGTTGTGCTCACAATGTCAATGGTAATGGCTGCTTAGGGAACTCAATTTGTAACTGCTCTAATGTGTGTGGAGTCAACCAATTATTCATAATTTAAATTCCTTAAGAGTCACCCATGCGTCAATCTAAGTAACGTAATAAAAAAAATCCCATAAAAATCTGTCAGTTTAAGCTAGAGATACAGTATCTGTTTTTTGGGATGGCTGCGTCTCAATCTGTCATATCCGCCTATGTTGGCCTTCTGCATCTGCGGTGGAAGGTGGCTGAGCTACAGCGGTGTTTGTAAGACCATAAGACATCCCGAAAATCGGTCCTCTCACAAAAATGTCTGTAGTGTTCAAACAGTTTTGCTTTTTTCTACCCCCACAAGTGTCACGGACTCGTCTGAAGGTAACCCATACAAATTAATGGAAGTATGGAGATAGTTATGTGGCAACAAAAATAAGGGGTTAAATATGTTTCTAAAAAAACAAATATTTCCTGAGCTTTCTTATATCTCCTAGATATAATACAGATACTTTGAAACCTCATTCCTTTTGATTCATATGACTTTCTTTTTTGCAATTTATGTTATTCATTGCATTTCTATGAGTTAAAGGAGTATAAAGGCCAAATTCAATATTTTATCAAATACTTGTTAAAAACAATGTTTGCTACCTAAAGGGGTCCTAAAATTCTCAATCAAATAGCTAAATGATCTATAGTATGACCCCCCCTAATCACGTAACCTTTGTATTTCTAACCTTTATGTTCCTTGATAAATCCATATTAGAGAAATAATAATTACATAATTTTATACATACTTGAAATGTAATCATAATCTGAAGGCATGTAGGATGTGAAGAAGCGTTTACCTTCAAAATGGTTAAAATAAGAATAAAAACCTTGTGCAAAACACAATCAAGACTTACAGCACTTTATCCTTAAAATCGGTTTTGGTATGCAATTGACATAAACATGCCAGACCACTTGTTATGACATTCTCTCAGGCTTACAGTTTGTTATGGAATATGAGAACTTACTATCTATCAACATGTTTTGTTGGAAATAGATAGAGATAGAAGCGCTCTACAGTAGATAAAAAGCAAAGCTCCGATGACACAGTAATGCAAGTTGTCCACTGAAGATAAGTCACTCAGACAATATATATATTTTTCACCATGCAGTTCAGGACTTCCATAATTGTTGAATCCAAACCACTAAACCACTGAGAACTGTTTTGTTTAAAGCACAGTTATATGGCAGGGGTAACTGTATGTATCAATTAAATGCAAGTGATTTATTGTTCCTTTTATCTTAGATATGATGGTATCATTTCATCCTAACTCTGATTTGAGCAATGCATCAGTTACTCAGAACCCACATAGTTCAAAGATGAAGACCTTCATAGTAATTATAAGCTGCACAAACAATACAAATGAACAAAGGAAATGTACTTTTGCTGTGATGTGTGTTCTTTTCATCATTCTAAATGAGACCATTTATCTCATGCTTGCTGCTATGGTACAACAAAGTTGAAAGGCAAATACAGTATGTATTCACCATTGAATGGAATTATGTATTTAACTGTGACATTTAACTAAATATGCATTTCAAATCACACATTTTTTGTTCATCTCTAGGTATGTTTCCATATCCAACCAGACATATCCAGCCAATACCTTAGTAAAGCATTGGTATAATTGGCAACAGGCACTGGTGACATCTGACTGTCCTATTTCCTGGTAGCGTCCAAAATGGCACCCTACTCAACATATAGTGCACTACTTGGTCCTGGTAAAAAGAAGTGGATTATAAAGTAAATAGGGTGCCATTTGGAATGCTCATCTAGATGTAAGCCCTCACTTCTACCCTAAGTGCCAACTGGTCCTCATTACCCAAACAATGATTAATGTCCTATGCTACACCTTGTTTGTATCAATACCTGCTTTCACTAGGATTATGATTTTCAGGCACCCAACATGATGCATTTGAAATATATGCATGTCATGAAAACAAACGTGAAAATATCTGGCAGACAACCTGTCAACTCTAATATATACACTGTTCAGGCCATTTTATTACCTGAGGTTTCGAATAAAAATAAATACTCTTTGGCTGCTGTTTAGGTGTAGTATTTTATTCTGTAGGACAGCAGAGGACACCAATGACAGATAATAGTCTTCCTTGCACATCTCCCTGATGGCTTATTCTAGGCCTGGCTGCGTAGGACTGGTACACTATTAGAAAAAAGGACTCCAAATGGGTTCTTTGCGGAGGGATAGGTTTCTACCGAGAACCGTTTTGATCTGAAGAACCCTTTTTGAAAGACAAAGCAAGGGTTCTAGCTAGAAACTTTAACATCCTAAGAATTTTTGGAAGAAATTGTTCTTTGATGATTATTTGGAAGGCAAGAAGGATTCTTTGGAAGGCAAGAACAGTTCCTCATAGAACCATATATCATATTTCCCAGCATGCTCTAATGTAGGGTGATTTTCTGAATTATTTGTTTTAATATCTGTGTTTTTGCATGCACAGTGCATTCGGAAAGTATTCAGACTCTGACTTTTTCCACATTTTGTTATGTTCTAGCCTTATTCTAAAATGAATTAATTAGTTTTTCCCTCAACAATCTACACACAATCCCCATAATCACAAAGCAAAAACAGCTTTTTAGATTTTTTTGCAAAAGATAGAAACTGAGTATCAGATTTACATTAGTATTCAGACCCTTTACTCAATATTTTGTTGAAGCACCTTTGGCAGCGTTTCCAAACTTGAGTCTTCTTGGGTATGATGCTACAAGCTTGGCACACCTGTATTTGGGGAGTTTCTCTCATTATTCTCTGCAGATCCTCTCAAGCTTTGTCAGATTGGATGGCGAGCATCGCTGCACAGCTATTTTCAGGTCTCTCCAGAGATGTTTGATCGGGTTCAAGTCCGGGCTCTGGCTGGGCCACTCAAGGACATTCAGAGACTTCTCCCAAAGCCACTCCTGCTTTGTCTTGGCTGTGTGCTTAGGGTTGTTGTCCTGTTGGAAGGTGAACCTTTACCCCAGTCTGAGGTCCTGAGCACTCTGGAGCAGGTTTTCATCAAGGATCTCTCTGTAATTTTCGTCTTGCCCTCCCAGTCCCTGCCGTCATGCTTCACCGATTGCTGAGTTGACCGGGTGGTCAGCTCTAGGAAGATTCTTGGTGGTTCCAAACGTCTTCCATTTAAGAATGATGGCGACCACTGTGTTCTTGGGGACCTTCAATGCTGCAGAAATGTTTTGGTACCCTTCTCCAGATCTGTGCCTCAACACAATCCTGTCTCGGAGCTCTACAGGCAAATTCTTTGTCGTCATTGCTGAGTTTTTCCTCTGACATGCACTGTCAACTGTGGGACCTTAAATAGACAGGTGTGTGCCTTTCCAAATCATGTCCAATCAATTGAATTTACCACCGTTGGACTCCAATCAAGTTGTAGAAACATCTCAAAGATGATCAATGGAAACAGGATGCACCTGAGCTCAATTTCGAGTCTCATAGCAAAGGGTCTGAATACTTATGTAAATAAGTTGTTTCTGTTTTATTTTTTAATACATTTGCAAAAATGTCTATAAACCTGTTTTCACTTTGTCATTATGGGGTATTGTGTGTAGATTGATGAGTTTTTATTTATTTCATCAACTTTAGAATAAGGCTGTAACGTACCAAAATGTGGAAAAAGTCAAGGGGTCTGAATACTTTCTGAATGCACTTGAAACATTTTATACTACACAAAGATAAATAACACAGTTTTCTAAACAAATCCAATATTAGTATTCAACCTTTCCTACCCTGGCAGTCATTCTGAATGTAGGTTGCAGTTGATAAAAAATGTCCCTTGTTGAATATTCTAACTCTGTCTGGATTCCAATAGGAATTACACATCACTTTCCAAGTCTGCATAATGTGACTTGCAGGCCTGATGTGGCCTGTAAACCAGGAGATTCCTAACACCATTGTGTTAGGGTATAACTAGGCCCTCAAATAAAGGCCTTATGATATATGTAATATGTTGTCATAAATTAATTAATTTAAAGGCTAATAAGTCTGATGGAACTGTTCATAGACAGTTCTAGGAAGAACCCTCCAAAGATAAGGTTATTGGTAGAACCCTTCATAGATGTTTCTAGGTAGAAACATATACAGAGGGTTATTCATATTGAAGAACTCTACATAGAGGGTTCTAGGTAGAACCCTCTACAAAGGGATTTACCTAGCACCAAAAAGGTTCCCCTATGGGGATAAATCAAAGAACCCTAAATGGTTCTACTTAGCACCTTTTTTCTAAGAGTGTAGTAGACTACATGTACAATGGAACAACCTAAATTAGGATATTGTGTAGAATAATTCAAAGACCCAAGATAATATCAAAGTGCGTCAAGGAAAAAATTAAATAAACCAAACATTGTGTAACATGATGTTCATCCAATTGTCCCCAGCAATATACACTAAACAATGGACAAAAAACTAAAATGTTCAATAAACATTCAGGGCTTCCTCCCTTTTTCCGTGGACAAAATTGGCAAATTAATAGTTATAAGACAAATGTTGGGATTTCTTCCATGCCTTGGCAGCCTGGCAAAGCTCTCCCACCAAAGCCATCCAGACGCAATCGGAAGGAGCTGGAAGTGCCATAGCAAACTAGAGCTGGGTTTCAGCTGTAAAATCAAAGCAGTCAAGAGAGCGGTGTGGCACTAAAATACAATATTTGTATCTCTCTCCATAAATATGAAGGGAGGGAGAAGAGGGGGTTGGAGAATGCACATGTAGTGACATGGATTTTTGCTGGCCCTTGCGGAGCGACACTGTTCTGTCAGAGAGTATTGCTTGCTTTAGTCAGCTTTGACTTCACCTCTAGAATGAGCATGAACAATCAGAGAGGAGAAAAAAGGCATGGATTTATGTTTTGCAAAAATTGCCAGGTATTTTCTTTTCCTTTTTCAACAGATTTTCATGTTGCTTTCCACAGCATGTTACATCAAGGATATAATCGGACCGCCACGCTTTATTTTCCATGCAAACATAGGCTTAACTGAATTCAAAATAGCAGATAGTATTTTCAGTTTCCAGAAAGCTGTGTGTAACTCAGTGAGGATATGGATGAATTTCTGTTTAATCCAGACATATTCAATATACAACCTCCCCTGAAATAGAAACCCAAATAGTGTTTACACTTTCTATGTACTACACCTGTGTTTAATGCATTGTGAATACATGTATATTGTATTTTATCACACCAAAATATACTGCTCAAAAAAATAAAGGGAACACTTAAACAACACAATGTAACTCCAAGTCAATCACACTTCTGTGAAATCAAACTGTCCACTGAGGAAGCAACACTGATTGACAATAAATTTCACATGTTGTTGTGCAAATGGAATAGACAACAGGTGGAAATTATAGGCAATTAGCAAGACACCCCCAATAAAGGAGTGGTTCTGCAGGTGGTGACCACAGACCACTTCTCAGTTCCTATGCTTCCTGGCTGATGTTTTGGTCACTTTTGAATGCTGGCGGTGCTTTCACTCTAGTGGTAGCATGAGACGGAGTCTACAACCCACACAAGTGGCTCAGGTAGTGCAGCTCATCCAGGATGGCACATCAATGCGAGCTGTGGCAAGAAGGTTTGCTGTGTCTGTCAGCGTAGTGTCCAGAGCATGGAGGCGCTACCAGGAGACAGGCCAGTACATCAGGAGACGTGGAGGAGGCCGTAGGAGGGCAACAACCCAGCAGCAGGACCGCTACCTCCGCCTTTGTGCAAGGAGGAGCACTGCCAGAGCCCTGCAAAATGACCTCCAGCAGGCAACAAATGTGCATGTCTCTGCTCAAACGGTCAGAAACAGACTCCATGAGGGTGGTATGAGGGCCCGACGTCCACAGGTGGGGGTTGTGCTTACAGCCCAACACCGTGCAGGACGTTTGGCATTTGCCAGAGAACACCAAGATTGGCAAATTCGCCACTGGCGCTCTGTGCTCTTCACAGATGAAGCAGGTTCACACTGAGCACATGTGACAGACGTGACAGTTTGGAGACGCCGTGGAGAACGTTCTGCTGCCTGCAACATCCTCCAGCATGACCGGTTTGGCGGTGGGTCAGTCATGGTATGGGGTAGCATTTCTTTGGGGGGCTGCACAGCCCTCCATGTGCTTGCCAGAGGTAGCCTGACTGCCATTAGGTACCGAGATGAGATCCTCAGACCCCTTGTGAGACCATATGCTGGTGCGGTTGGCCCTGGGTTCCTCCTAATGAAAGACAATGCTAGACCTCATGTGGCTGAAGTGTGTCAGCAGTTCCTACAAGAGGAAGGCGTTGATGCTATGGACTGGCCCGCCCGTTCCCCAGACCTGAATCCAATTGAGCACATCTGGGACATCATGTCTCGCTCCATCCACCAACGCCACGTTGCACCACAGACTGTCCAGGAGTTGGCGGATGCTTTAGTCCAGGTCTGGGAGGAGATCCCTCAGGAGACCATCTGCCACCTCATCAGGAGCATGCCCAGGCGTTGTAGGGAGGTCATACAGGCATGTGGAGGCCACACACACTACTGAGCCTCATTTTGACTTGTTTTAAGGACATTACATCAAAGTTGGATCAGCCTGTAGTGTGGTTTTCCACTTTAATTTTGAGTGTGACTCCAAATCCAGACCTCCATGGGTTGATTGATTGGATTTCCATTGATTATTTTTGTGTGATTTTGTTGTCAGCACATTCAACTATGTAAAGAAAAAAGTATTTAATAAGATTATTTCTTTCATTCAGATCTAGGATATGTTGTTTAAGTGTTCCCTTTATTTTTTTGAGCAGTATATTTAGCACTCTAAAGTTGCTTCCCAAATATCAACGTATTCCCTATATTTAGTGCACTACTTTTGACCAGGGCCCTGGTCAAAAGTAGTGCAATAATAGGGAATAAGATGCCATTTGGGACACAATCTCTCCTGAATCAACAGGAAGAAGGAACAGAGAAAAGAGCAAAGGCTCCTGCCAATAACACATTTCCCTGCATTGCATATGGTACATGTTCACTGCCAAAGATGAGGCTATGGGGAGCGCATGGAGGTACTAATGAAGCACTGTAAAATATATAGAAATTGTAGTTTTTGTTCAAGATTTCTGTTTTCAATAAAGGCTTGATACAATCCCATCCCGAAGTATAGTATTATTTATGCCTTCATGAAGTCAACCCTGTATGAGGTAGTCAATCCATGTCAATCCAAGGATCTGCCTCTTTTTTTCAAATTTTCGCCCAAAATGACATACCCAAATCTAACTGCCTGTAGCTCAGGACCTGAAGCAAGGATATGTATATTATTGATGCCATTTGAAAGGAAACACTTTGAAGTTGGTGGAAATGTGAAATGAATGTAGGAAAATATAACACATTAGATCTGTTAAAAGATGATGCAAAAAAAAATGATGCACCTTTGAAATGCAATAGAAAGGCCATAATGTATTATTAGATTTTGGCCACTAGATGGCAGCAGTGTATATGCAAAGTTTTAGACTGATCCAATGAACCATTGCTTCTTTTCAAAATGTTTTAACTGCCCAAATGTGCCAAATTTGTTTATTAATAACTTTTCAAGTTCATAACTGTGCACTCTCCTCAAACAATAGCATGGCATTCTTTTCCTGTAATAGCTACTGTAAATTGGACAGTTTAGTTAGAATAACAAGAATTTAAGCTTTCTGCCAATATCAGATATGTCTAAGTCCTGGGAAATGTTCTTGTTACTTACAACCTCATGCTAATCGCATTAGCGTACGTTAGCTCAAACATCCTGCGGGGGACCAACTGATCATGTAGAGGTTAAAAAACATTCTCAGTTAATGAAATGGGAGTTGCTATCTATGAACCCAGCTGTCAGGTATGAACCTAGCTCTTAGGTGGTATGGTAAAAGAATTTTGGAGAGAAAATAAACTATCATGATAAATGACAGCCATTCACAAACATATTTCTTAAGTCAAGGTAATCGAAATGAGGAAAGGTTTTATGTTATTTCTTTCATCTAATGGTGAACAAATCAGAGAAACGGCCCACCAGCTCATGTGAAGTGTATTAAAAAACGAATGCAATGGAGAAATGACAAAGACTCCATCCCAAATAGCACACTACTTTTGACCAGATCCCTATGGGCCCTGATCAAAAGTAGTGCACTATAAAAAGAATAAGGTGACATCTGGGATACATCTATTGCTTGTCGTGCTGTATTGTTCATACATTGGCATGACAGTTCCACATCTGAGAAGAGACCTATTCAAGTCATGTCCAGCTAATGTTCTTCAATCATTGAATTCATTAAAACTGTAACAACATATTTTAATCAGGCATCAGCTGACGTGGCTCTACAAGTGAACACTTTTCAGGCATCAACACATTGTACATAGGTCACATTATGATGTAACTTTGTGGTATCCCAAATAAAAACAGCTTTATTATACTGTGGTCTAATACTGTAGTATTACTATATTTACATACTTTTACTATTCACTGTACTGTTTTTGTGGACTTTATTGTGTTATTTACTGTACTATACTGCATTATTAACAGTTATCTATAGTATAAATACTTTAATGAAAGAAAACTGTAGGCTATACTATAGTAATTAATATAGTGTACAGTTTACTGTAGTATTTACTGTAGTGTTTTTGCGGACTGTAGTACACTGTAGTATTTACTGTAGTGTTTTTGGGGACATTACTGTAGTATTTACTAAAGTGTTTTTGTTTTATCTTTGACATAGGGTGTTTCCTTGAGGAAACCTACTGAAGAATATTTTCCATAACTTGTAGGCAGGTACGATTGGGGTCTGAACAGATAGTTTGGCGCTTCTGCTCTTTTCTATAACCTCTTCTTCTTCTTTGGTATTATGGCGGTCCGCAAACAAATGTTATAGGTGCATGCCGCTACCTACTGTATTGGCTGTGTATTAGCATACTATTCTGTAGTATAAATCCATTACACTTTGTGAAAAAATTGTCCTACCAACTAACCCTACACCCATTAAATCCTCACCACTATTCCACTACTTTGGCCCTATCTGATCCTACACCAGGCCAGCAGCCTGGAAGGACAGGACATTAACTCTTCTGCAGTAAAATCTTGTACACCCAAGTATTTCTCTACAGCTGCCACCACAACATCTATCCTCTGTGAATTATGTTCCATTCCTGCGGTAAAGTTGACAACCATGGCTGTGAACACCAAAAAACCAACCTTACTGAAGCATGTTATTCCTATCACTCTGTATTGACCTCGGCCTACTCACAGGGATCGTCTTAGGACCCTCACCCTGGTTCTATCTTCCTCTACTACTCCCTTCAGTGCCTCTGCATATGGCACCTTCTGCACTACTCTGATCCTGGCAACCTCAACCTACCTTTCTCCCACCGGACACCTCTGATCTCCAGCACCATAAGTACCCCTACAGTTTACACACACAACTTTTTCCACCGATACTACACATTCCTTTGTCTAATTTCCTCCTGCACACTTCTGCCACATGACCATAAGCTTGACACCTAAAACACCGTAATGGGTCCGGGACAAAAGCTCTCACGGGATAACTGACATCCTAACTTGATATTATCTGGTAAAGACTCTGCATCAAAACTCAGTAGCAAAGACAGTGTATTCTCTGTTTCAACATGCTCTCCACTGGGTCTGTGTTGCACCAAACAGCGGGCGTCACAGACACCAGGAATCTTCAACTTCAGTTGACCCTCCTCAACACTTAATGCAACTCAGTTACCACTCCTTTCAACAGCGCCCTGCTCCAGACAGGAAAGCACCTGCCATCACAGTTAATTCATCCTTACTCTTGTCATGTTCATTTTCCTTCTGCAGCACTCCATATTTACTCTTGATATGCCCCACTTGCTTCCATTTTTTTACTGCCCAGCTTCTTACCAACCTCTATGGGTTCCTCTGAGTCCAAGTGCAAGTCCAAGTCCGGCATACACAACATCTTTGTTCCCTCTTTTTATAACGGCTATGGACCATAATATATTCTATACTTGGCATGTAGGTTTCTCACTTACGTGTGGCACAAACTTGGATATGGGCAGGGTATATGCAAATTAAATACTGTAGTATTTACTATAGTTAAACAAAAAGTGTTTTTGCAGACATTTCTGTAGTATTTATTACAGTGTCTTTTTGGTCGATAATATTGTAATATTCACAGTATACTAGAAAATGCTATACTAACTACACATCAAGGGATACTACAGTGTGTAGTATAGTATTCTACTGTATGCTACAGGTAACTACAGAATTCAGTAGTAAGTACTGTAGTATTCTATCATAAACTGTAGTATTTTTATGTGGACAATGAGTTACTACCTTTCTCCTGTACACTACTGTCTTTCTCCTGTACACTACTGCCTTGATCCTGTACACTACTGCCTTTCTTCTGTACACTACTGCCTTTCTCCCATACACTACTGCCTTTCTTCTGTACACTACTGCCTTTCTCCTGTACACTACTGCCTTTCTCCTGTACACTACTGTGCTTCTCCCGTACACTACTGTGTTTCTCCCGTACACTACTGTGTTTCTCCCGTACACTACTGTGTTTCTCCTGTACACTACTGTGTTTCTCCTGTACACTACTGCCTTTCTCCTGTACACTACTGCCTTTCTCCTGTATACTACTGCCTTTCTCCCAAACCTTACTTTATTTCCTTCAGTTTGCGTATGGCAGCAGATTTGAAATGTGCACCATTTACTCTGGAGAGTGTTGAACTGACAAAGATTATTAACCCTCTCGTTCCATTTTCTAACACAGTTTATACCGCTACTATAGTAATCCTCAGGCCCTCTGAAAAAGTCATTGGACCGCAGCTTAATCCTCAGCAACATACCACAAATTAGAATTAGCATTTATATTCTGTGCCTATGAACATTATGTAGCTACTGTTCAAAGAGAAAGAAAACACTGTCAGCCATAAAGCGACAAATAGTATTTCCAAACGGGATAGTACTATATCTCTTGACATAATGATGAAAATAATCATGGCCTCCAAACCCTCAAGCTGCATACTGGACCCTATTCCAACTAAACTACTGAAAGAGCTGCTTCCTGTGCTTGGCCCTCCTATGTTGAACATAATAAACGGCTCTCTATCCACCGGATGTGTACCAAGCTCACTAAAAGTGGCAGTAATAAAGCCTCTCTTGAAAAAGCCGAATCTTGACCCAGAAATTATAAAAAACTATCGGCCTATATCGAATCTTCCATTCCTCTCAAAAATTTTAGAAAAAGTTGTTGCGCAGCAACTCACTGCCTTCCTGAAGACAAACAATGTATACGAAATGCTTCAGTCTGGTTTTAGACCCCATCATAGCACTGAGACTGCACTTGTGAAGGTGGTAAATGACCTTTTAATGACGTCAGACCGAGGCTCTGCATCTGTCCTCATGCTCCTAGATCTTAGTGCCGCTTTTGATACCATCGATCACCACATTCTTTTGGAGAGATTGGAAACCCAAATTGGTCTACATGGACAAGTTCTGGCCTGGTTTAGATCTTATCTGTCGGAAAGGTATCAGTTTGTCTCTGTGAATGGTTCGTCCTCTGACAAATCAATTGTACATTTCGGTGTTCCTCAAGGTTCCGTTCTAGGACCACTATTGTTTTCACTATATATTTTACCTCTTGGGGATGTCATTCGAAAACATAATGTTAAATTTCACTGCTATGCGGACGACACACAGCTGTACATTTCAATGAAACATGTTGAAGCCCCAAAATTGCCCTCGCTAGAAGCCTGTGTTTCAGACATAAGGAAATGGATGGCTGCAAATTTTCTACTTTTAAACTCGGACAAAACAGAGATGCTTGTCCTAGGTCCCAAGAAACAAAGAGATCTTCTGTTGAATCTGACAATTAATCTGGATGGTTGTACAGTCGTCTCAAATAAAACTGTGAAGGACCTCGGCGTTACTCTGGACCCTGATCTCTCTTTTGAAGAACATATCAAGACTGCTTCAAGGACAGCTTTTTTCCATCTACGTAACATTGCAAAAATCTGAAACTTTCTGTCCAAAAATGACGCAGAAAAATTAATCCATGCTTTTGTTACTTCTAGGCTCGACTACTGCAATGCTCTACTTTCCGGCTACCCGGATAAAGCACTAAACAAACTTCAGTTAGTGCTAAATACGGCTGCTAGAATCCTGACTAGAACCAAAAAATTTGATCATATTACTCCAGTGCTAGCCTCCCTACACTGGCTTCCTGTTAAGGCAAGGGCTGATTTCAAGGTTTTACTGCTAACCTACAAAGCATTACATGGGCTTGCTCCTACCTATCTTTCCGATTTGGTCCTGCCGTACATACCTACATGTACGCTATGGTCACAAGACGCAGGCCTCCTAATTGTCCCTAGAATTTCTAAGCAAACGGCTGGAGGTAGGGCTTTCTCCTATAGAGCTCCCTTTTTATGGAATGGTCTGCCTACCCATGTGAGAGACGCAGACTCAGTCTCAACCTTTAAGTCTTTACTGAAGACTTATCTCTTCAGTAGGTCCTATGATTAAGTATAGTCTGGCCCAGGAGTGTGAAGGTGAACGGAAAGGCTGGAGCAAAGAACCGCCCTTGCTGTCTCTGCCTTGTCGGTTCCCCTCTTCCCACTGGGATTCTCTGCCTCTAACCCTTTTACAGGGGCTGAGTCACTGACTTACTGGTGTTCTTCCATGCCGTCCATGGGAGGGGTGCGTCACTTGAATAGGTTGAGCCACTGACGTGGTCTTCCTGTCTGGGTTGGCGCCCCCCCCTTGGGTTGTGCCGTGGCGGAGATCTTTGTGGGCTATACTCGGCCTTGTCTTTCGGACGGTAAGTTGGTGGTTGTAGATATCCCTCTAGTGGTGTGGGGGCTGTGCTTTGGCAAAGTGGGTGGGGTTATATCCTGCCTGTTTGGCCCTGTCCGGGGGTATCATCGGATGGGGCCACAGTGTCTTCTGATCCCTCCTGTCTCAGCCTCCAGTATTTATGCTGCAGTAGTTTATGTGTCGGGGGTCTAGGGTCAGTCTGTTACATCTGGAGTATTCTCTTGTCTTATCCGGTGTCCTGTGTGAATTTAAATATGCTCTCTCTAATTCTCTCTTTCTCTCTTTCTTTCTTTCTCTCGGAGGACCTGAGCCCTAGGACCATGCCTCAGGACTACCTGGCATGATGACTCCTTGCTGTCCCCAGTCCACCTGTCCATGCTGCTGCTCCAGTTCCCACTGTTCTGCCTGCGGCTACGGAACCCTGACCTGTTCACCGGACGTGCTTGTTGCACCCTCGACAATTACTATGATTATTATTATTTGACCATGCTGGTCATTTACGAACATTTTAACATCTTGAACATGTTCTGTTATAATATCCACCCGGCACAGCCAGAAGAGGACTGGCCACCCCTCATAGCCTGGTTCCTCTCTAGGTTTCTTCCTAGGTTTTTGGCCTTTCTCAGGAGTTTTTCCTAGGGAGTTTTTCCCAGCCACCGTGCTTCTTTCACATGCATTGCTTGCTGTTTGGGGTTTTAGGCTGGGTTTCTGTACAGCACTTTGAGATTTCAGCTGATGTACGAAGGGCTATATAAATAAATTTGATTTGATTTGATATGGACAAAATAAATGTTTCTTCTCCAATGATCTTGGCTCTGTTAGAATACTTTCAATGTAAACCCTTACCGAAAAACCACATGAATTTCACGTGATAATTTCATCCTATGTGAAGTTAATATAATAACATGTGATAACCTGTAAACGCAACATGTGATAACATGAAACTACACATGTGAAAACATTGGGATGCAAAAGTTTAACGTGATAATGTTTTAGCACATGTGAAATTCACATGTGAGGTGAAAACAAGTTATTTTCCTCACATGTCAAAAGGTGGTGTTAACATGTGAACAATTGATCTCAGGTGTCTTTTCTTTTTCGTGAAAATGTCAGCTCAACATGTTTCACATGTGAAACTAAAATTTCAAGTTTTTTGAAGTGGTACGCTGTTTAACTCAAATATTGTAATTAATGTTTAATCAATGAATATCTGATTACATTTGACCTAATCACTTATTACTGACTTTTCAATATGACCCCACCTAAGTTCCATTTATTAAAGTGGCCAATGATTTCAAGTCTGTATGTAGGCAGCAGCCTCTCTGTGCTAGTGATGGCTGTTTAACAGTCTGACGGCCTTGAGATAGAAGCTGTTTTTCAGTCTCTCGGTCCCAGCTTTGATGCACCTGTACTGACTTCACCTTCTGGAGGGTAGCGGGGTGAACAGGTAGTGGCTCGGTTGGTTGTTGTCCTTGATGCTCTTTTTGGCCTTCCTGTGACATTGGGTGCTGTAGGTGTCCTGGAGGGCAGGTAGTTTACCCCCGATGATGTGTTGTGCAGACCGCACCAGCCCTGCGTAGGGCAGTGTGCAGTGTGATGGCAATTGCATCGTCTCTGGACCTATTAGGGCGGTATGCAAATTGAAGTTGGTGTATGGTGACAGGTAAGTTGTTTATATGTTCCTTGAATAGTCTCTCAAAGCACTTCATGATGACAGAAGTGAATGCTACGGGGCGATAGTCATTTAGTTCAGTTACCTTTGCATTCTTGGGTACAGAAACAATGATGGAACAATGATGGCCATCTTGAAACACGTGGTGACAGCAGACTGGGATAGGGAGAGATTGAATATGTCCGTAAACACACCAGCCAGCTGATCTGCGCATTCTCTGAGGATGCGACTAGGGATGCCATCTAGGCCGGCAACCTTGCAAGGGTTAACACATTTAAATGTCTTTCACACGTTGTCCATGGAGAAGGAGAGCCCACAGTCCTTGGTAGCGGGCCACGTCCATGGCATTGTATTATCCTCAAAGCGGGCAAAGAAGGTGTTTAGTTTGTCTGGAAGCAAGACATCGGTGTGTCTGGCTTTCCTTTTGTAGTCTGTAATTGTCTGTAGACCCTGCCACATTCATCTCGTGTCTGAATTGCGACTCCACTTTCTCTCTATATCGACATTTTGCTTGTTTAGTTACCTTTCTCAGAGAATAACTACACTGTTTATATTTGGCCATGTACCCAGTCACCTTTCCATGGTTAAATGCGGTGGTTCGCGCTTTCAGTTTTGTGCAAATGCTGCCATCTATCCACGGTTTCTGTTCAGGGTAGGTTTAAATAGTTACAGTGGGTACAACATCTCCTTTACACTTCCTTATAAACTCACTCATCGAATCAGCGTATATGTCAATATTATTCTCTTAGGCTACCTGGAACACATCCCAGTCCGCATGTTCAAAACAATCTTGAAGCGTGGATTCCGATTGGTCAGACCAGCGTTGAATAGTTTTTAGCACGTGTACTTCCTGTTTGAGTTTCTGCCTATAGGATGGGAGGAGCAAAATGGAGTCGTGTTCAGATTTGCCGAAAGGGGTGTGGGGGAGGACCTTGTAAGCATCGCGGAAGTTAGAGTTGCAATGGTCCAATGAGTGCTACCGTTGATATGCTGACAGAATTTATGTAGCCTTGTTCTCAAATGTTCTTTGTTTTAAATCCCCAGTTACAATAAATGCAGCCTCGGGATATATGGTTTCCAGTTTGTATAAAGTCCAGTGAAGTTCCTTGATGGCCATTGTGGTATCAGCATGAGGGGGGATATAAGCAGCTGTGAAAATAACCAAAGATAATTGTCTTGGGAGATAATATATACTGCTCAAAAAAATAAAGGGAACACTTAAACAACACATCCTAGATCTGAAGGAAATAATACTTTTTTCATTACATAGTTGAATGTGCTGACAACAAAAATCACACAAAAATAATCAATGGAAATCCAATTTATCAACCCATGGAGGTCTGGAGTCACACTCAAAATTAAAGTGGAAAACCACACAAGTCAAAATGAGGCTCAGTAGTGTGTGTGGCCTCCACGTGCCTGTATGACCTCCCTACAATGCCTGGGCATGCGCCTGATGAGGTGGCGATGGTCTCCTGAGGGATCTCCTCCCAGACCAGGACTAAAGCATCCGCCAACTCCTGGACAGTCTGTGGTGCAACGTGGCGTTGGTGGATGGAGCGAGACATGATGTCCCAGATGTGCTCAATTGGATTCAGGTCTGGGGAACGGGCGGGCCAGTCCATAGCATCAATGCCTTCCTCTTGCAGGAACCGCTGACACACTCCAGCCACATGAGGTCTAGCATTGTCTTGCATTAGGAGGAACCCAGGGCCAACCGCACCAGCATATGGTCTCACAAGGGGTCTGAGGATCTCATCTCGGTACCTAATGGCAGTCAGGCTACCTCTGGCGAGCACATGGAGGGCTGTGCGGCCCCCCAAAGAAATGCCAGCCCACACCATGACTGACCCACCGCCAAACCGGTCATGCTGGAGGATGTTGCAGGCAGCAGAACGTTCTCCACGGCGTCTCCAGACTCTGTCACATGTGCTCAGTGTGAACCTGCTTTCATCTGTGAAGAGCACAGGGCACCAGTGGCGAATTTGCCAATCTTGGTGTTCTCTGGCAAATGCCAAACGTCCTGCACGGTGTTGGGCTTTAAGCACAACCCCTACCTGTGGACGTCGGGCCCTCATACCACCCTCATGGAGTCTGTTTCTGACCGTTTGAGCAGACACATGCACATTTGTGGCCTGCTGGAGGTCATTTTGCAGGGCTCTGGCAGAGCTTCTCCTGCTCCTCCTTGCACAAAGGCGGAGGTAGCGGTCCTGCTGCTGGGTTGTTGCCCTCCTACGGCCTCCTCCATGTCTCCTGATGTACTGGCCTGTCTCCTGGTAGCGCCTCCATGCTCTGGACACTACGCTGACAGACACAGCAAACCTTCTTGCCACAGCTCGCATTGATGTGCCATCCTGGATGAGCTGCACTACCTGAGCCACTTGTGTGGGTTGTAGACTCCGTCTCATGCTACCACTAGAGTGAAAGCACCGGCAGCATTCAAAAGTGACCAAAACATCAGCCAGGAAGTATAGGAACTGAGAAGTGGTTTGTGGTCCCCACCTGCAGAACCACTCCTTTATTGGGGGTGTCTTGCTAATTGCCTATAATTTCCACCTGTTGTCTATTCCATTTGCACAACAGCATGTGAAATGTATTGTCAATCAGTGTTGCTTCCTAAGTGGACAGTTTGATTTCACAGAAGTGTGATTGACTTGGAGTTACATTGTGTTGTTTAAGTGTTCCCTTTATTTTTTTGAGCAGTGCATTTACATTTTAGTAATTTAGCAGACGCTCTTATCCAGAGTGACTTACAGTAGTGAATGCATACATTTCATTTCATGCATTTTTTTTGTACTGGCCCCCCGTGGGAATCAAACCAACAACCCTGGTGTTGCACACACCATGCTGGCGTTGCAAACACCATGCTCTACCAAGTAAGCCACAGGGAAGGCATTTGATTGCGAGGAATTGTAGGTCAGGTAAACAAATGACTTGAGTTCAAGTATGTTGTTACAATTACAACATGAGTCATTAATCATGAAACATACATCCCCGCCCTTCTTCTTCCTGGAGAGATGTTTATTCCTGTCGGCGCGACGCACTGAGAAGCCAGGTGGCTGTACCGACGCCGACAGCATATCCCGAGAGAGCCATGTTTCCATGAAACAGAGTATGTTACAATCCCTGATGTCTCTCTGGAATGCAACCCTTGCCCTGATTTCGTTGACCTTGTTATCTAGGGACAGGACATTAACGAGTAATATTCTCGGGAACAGTGGGTGGTGTGCACGCCTCCGAAGTCTGACCAGAAGACCACTTCGTCTTCCTCTTCTCCGGCGACGTTGTTTTGGGTCGTCATCTGGGATCAGTTCAAATCCCCTGGGTCGTGCGGGCACAAGATCCACTTCAGGGAAGTTGTATTCCTGGTCACCATGCTGGTAAGTTGACGTCGCTCCAATATCCAATACTTCTTCCCGGCTGTATGTAATAATGCTTAAGATTTTCTGGGCTAACAATGTAAGAAATACATTTTTTTAAATACTGCAAAGTTTCCTAAGGACTAGAAGCAAGGCAGCCCTCTCTGTTTGCGTCATGTTTTTATGGTCATATTATGGATCATTTAGCTTTTTCATTTTGAATTTTAGGACGCCATTAGGTATGAAAAGAAACATAAAACAATTATTTGATAAAATATTGAATTTGGGAAAAATAAATTGAGGTGTATGTTGAGGTGTATGTTTCATGATTAACTAATCATGGTGTGATTGTTGTCCCGATCTGGAACACCTCGTCATTAAATGCCGACTGCATTACCTCCCGAGAGAATACACTGGACTTTGTGCAAACTGGAAACCGCATATCCTAAGGCCTCATTTATTGTAGCTGGGGACTTTAATAAAGGAAATCTGAGGAAAGCGCTACAGTGTTTTGTCCTTTAAAAGTTGCAGCGTACTGCGGCAGCTTGCATGGAGCCGCAGAATTCTATGGCACGTTATTTAAGTGTGAACCACTGGTACCATTAATGCTAGTTAGTGCTAGTTTGACCACCAGAGAGCATCTTTGAGAAGCATTTGATAGCCTTCAATAGTGGTTGTGTTAGGGAATGCAGGCTCAGTTGGTAGAGCATGGTGTTTGCAACGCCAGGGTGTGGGTTCGATTCCCACGAGGGGCCAGTAATGAAATTAATTGAAATGTATGAAATGTATGCATTCACTACTGTAAGTCGCTCTGGATAAGAGCGTCTGCTAAATGACTAAAATGTAAAAATGTAGGATCAATTCCCTGATGGGAGTGAAGGAGTAAGCTGTTCTTGTAAATAAGAATTTGTTCTTAAGATTCCATGTGTGTTATTTCATAGTTGTGATGTTTTCACAACTATTCTACAATGTACAAAATAGTAAAAATAAAGAGAACCTGGAATGAGTAGGTGTTTCCAAACATTTGACTGGTACTTACTTAAACCTCTCTGGGATATGTGGGATGCTAGCGTCCCACCTCAACAACAGCCAGTGAAATTGCAGGGCGCCAAATTCAAAACAACAGAAATCTCATAATTAAAATTCCTCAAACATACAAGTATTATACACAATTTTAAAGATACACTTCTTGTTAACCTGTTTGGGATAGGGGGCAGTATTGAGAATTTTGGAAAAAATATGTGCCCATTTTTAACTGCCTCCTACACCAACTCAGAAGCTAGAATATGCATATTATTGTTCAGGTTTGGATAGAAAACACCCTAAAGTTTCTAAAACTGTTTGAATGGTGTCTGTGAGTATAACAGAACTCCTATGGCAGGCAAAAACCTGACCAAGGTTTCATGCAGGAAGTGGCCTGTCTGACAAGGAGTCGTGCGTCTTGCATCTGTTTATTGAAGAGTAAGGATCTTAGCTGTAACGTGACAATTCCTAGGGCTCCAATAGGCTCTCAGAACCCGGGAAAAACCTGAACGATGACGAGGCGGCCTCTGGCTGAAACAGATTATCGCCTTTGGTAAGTGGCCGATCAGAGGACCATTGAATGAGGCGCGTGCACGATTCGCCCCCGTGGAGAAATTTTATTCGGCTGTTTAGGCTCATTGCAGATTCCCGGTCGGAATATTATCGCTTTTCTACGAGATAAATGGCATAAAAATTGGTTTTAAACAGCGGTTGACATGCTTCGAAGTACGGTAATGGAATATTTAGACATTTTTTGTCACGCCATGCGCCATGCTCGTGACCGTGATGTAGCATTCTGATAGTGTCTAGAACTCACGAACAAAACGTCACTTTTTGGATATAACGATGGATTATTTGGGACCAAACCTACATTTGTTATTGAAGTAGAAGTCCTGGGAGTGCATTCTGACGAAGAACAGGAAAGGTAAGAACATTTTTCTTATAGGAAATGTGATTTTGGTGAAGGCTGAACTGGGTGGGTGTCTAAATAGCTAGCCCGTGATGGCTGGGCTATGTACTTAGAATATTGCAAAATGTGCTTCATCCGAAAAGCTATTTTAAAATCGGACATATCGAGTGCATAGAGGAGTAATGTATCTATAATTCTTAAAGTAATTGTTATGCTTTTTGTGAACGTTTATCGTGAGTAATTTAGCAAACTGTTAGTAAATTCCCCGGAAGTTTGCGGGGGGTATGCTTTTTCTGAACGTCACATGCTAATGTAAAAAGCTGTTTTTTGATATAAATATGAACTTGATTGAACAGACATGCATGTATTGTATAACATAATGTCCTAGGTGTGTCATCTGATGAAGATCATAAAAGGTTAGTGCTGCATTTAGCTGTGGTTTGGGTTTTTGTGACATCATATGCTAGCTTGAAAAATGGGTGTCTGATTATTTCTGGCTGGGCACTCTCCTGACATAATCTAATGTTTTGCTTTCGTTGTAAAGCCTTTTTGAAATCGGACAGTGTGCTTAGATTAACGAGAGTCTTGTCTTTAAATAGCTGTAAAATAGTCATATGTTTGAGAAATTGAAGTAATAGTATTTCAAACGATTCAAAAATCGCGCAACTGAATTCAGGTGGCTGTTACGTAGGTGGGACGAATTCGTCCCACATGCGCCAGAGAGGTTAATCCAGCCACAGTTTCTGATTTAAAAAAGGCTTTACGGCGAAAGCATACCATACGATTATGTTAGGTCAGTGCCTAGTCACAAAAAAACATACAGCCATTTTCCAGCCAAAGAGAGGAGTCACAAAAAGCGGTGAAAGAGATAAAATGTATCACTAACCTTTGATGATCTTCATCAGATGGCACTCATAGGACTTCATGTTACACAATACATGTATGTTTTGTTCGATAAAGTTCATATTTATATCCAAAAATCTCAGTTTACATTGGTGTGTTATGTTCAGTAATGTTTTGCCTACAAAACCAACGGTGATTTTGCAGAGAGCCACATCAATTTATATAAATACTCATCATAAACTTTGATGAAAGATACAAGTGTTATGCATAGGACTTTAGATAAACTTCTCCTTAATGCAACCGCTGTATCAGATTTCAAAAAAGCTTTACGGTGAAAGCACACCATGCGATAATCTGAGTACAGCGCTCAGCCACCAAAAGAAGCCATACAGATACCCGCCATGTTGTGGAGTCAACAAAAGTCATAAATAGTGTTATAAATATTCACTTACCTTTGATGATCTTCATCGGAGTGCACTCCCAGGGTTCCCAGTTCCACAATAAATGTTTGTTTTGTTCGATAAAGTTCATCTTTATGTCCAAATAGCTCCCTTTTGTTCGCGTTTAGTTCACTATTGTAAATGCACAAGGCGCGGCATTAAGTCCAGACAAAAGTCAAAAAAGTTCCATTACAGTTCATAGAAACCTGTCAAACGATGTATATTATCAATCTTTAGGATGTTTTCATCCATAAATCTTCAATAATATTCCAACCGGATAATTCCTTTGTCTTTAGAAAGGAAAGGGAACGTAACTCACGCTCACGGCCACGTGCGATCAACAACTAAAGGCTTTCAGCTGAGGCAGTTACTGTGACTGGTCTTATTCGCTCCCCTTTTACAATAGAAGCCTGAAACAATGTTCTAAAGTCTGTTGACATCTAGTGGAAGCCTTAGGAAGTGCAATCTGACCAAATTTACACTGTGTATTGGATAGGCAATCACTTGAAAAACAACAAACCTCAGGTTTCCCACTTCCTGGTTGGATTTCTCTCAGGTTTTCGCCTGTCATATGAGTTCTGTTATACTCACAGACATCATTCAAACAGTTTTAGAAACTTCAGACTGTTTTCTATCCAAATCTACTATGCATATCCTAGCTTCTGGGCATGAGTAGCAGGCAGTTTACTCTGGGCACGCTTTTTACCAGGCATGAAAATACTGCCCCCTACCCCAAAGAGGTTAATTATTTTGATTTAACATTATGGTGTTTCTATTCCAAGTAAAACTAAAAACCCTCTGGGTTTCCGTTAGGATGAAACGGAAAATATGGCGCTGTACAATGTGATGGTCAGGTGTACAGTACTGGGCTATTTAGATAAATAATCCTTGTTTCGTGCCCACGGAGTAGCCGGGGATTATTTTGCTAACGGCCCTAAACAGTTTCCCATGCATTGACAATGGGGTTTGTAAACCAACCCAGATGTAATATGGTTTTGGCCACATTTTGACTCAGTGGCGCTTGTCTGTGCATGAGGGGGGAGGGACGCATGCAGACACTGACTGTGAACGAGTCCCGTTATCCGTCGCATAGCATTCAATCAAGACCACCAGTATTTACGATTATTTTGCTAAACGGCCCTAAACAGTTTCCCATGCATTGTCAATGGGCTTTGTAAACCAACCGTATGTAATATAATTCTGGCCACATGTTGACTCAGTGGTGCTTCTCCATGCAAAAAGTGGGAGGAGTGAGGGACGCACACTCTGTTAACAGGAATAGGTGTATCGCCGGTGTTGTGCCGAAAATCTCCCCCCCTCCGCATTCTTCATTGATGGGACTTGCTTGCTAGTTGAGATTTCTGCTCTTCACTCCGTTGTCAGTTCAGCCTACATTTCACTGATCTTAGTAGCAGAATGCATTTTTGTCTGCAGTTTTCAGTTTGGCTATTTGTTACAAGTGTATGTGGTGGTTCCAGCTTGTGTAGCGCCCTGGGCGAACCCCCCCTTCAGCGCCTGAACCCCCCCTTCAGCGACACATTTTCAAAAAAGCGACTAGCAACAAATTTAGCGACTTTTTCTAGTGTTATTGGAGACTTTTGGAGACTCTGACGTGAAAGCACGTATTGTTCTTACTCTTCTCAACGAGCAGCAGATGCTGCCCACCCCATCCCCATCCCAAAGCACTCACAGGCAGCCCAGTCCTCGCGCAGCAGTCCCTCCCAGCTGCAATCAGAGCAGGAGATGTTCACCCCTCCACGCCCAGACTGCAAATGAATCGCGCATGCGGGAAGCCGCCGCTGGCTGATCCCGCCCTGGCTTACATGAAAAAAAAACAATTAACCTGAATTAGGGCCAGACTAGTTACCATAATTTTCTCACATTGCCATTGACAGTTTTTTCTGTTGTCTCTTTTTGGTCCATTTAAATTGTTAATGTAGATTGTATACAAAAAAAATCATACTGTGACTTGTTGTCGACTCCTAAATGGAGCATAAGATTAAAAACCAAACCAAATTAAGAAAACTAAACTAAAAAACAAAAACCTAAAAAATGTAATATTAACTTCTTACATCTACACGTTCCGCTAGCGGAACGTCTGCTCCAATATCCAATGATGGGCGGGGCGCGAAATTCAAACTCCTCTAAATCCGAAAACTTACACTTTTCAAACATATGACTATGTTACAGCTATTTAAAGACAAGACTCTCCTTTATCTAACCAAACTGTCCGATTTCAAAAAGGCTTTACAGCGAAAGCAAAACATTAGATTATGTCAGCAGAGTACCCAGCCAGGAATAATCACACAGCCATTTTTCAAGCTAGCATATCATGTCACATAAACCCAAACCATATCTAAATGCAGCACTAACCTTTGATGATCTTCATCAGATGACACACCTAGGACATTGTGTTATACAATACATGCATGTCTGTTCAATCAAGTTCATATTTATATCAAAAACCAGCTTTTTACATTAGCATGTGACGTTCAGAACTAGCATTCCCACCGAACACTTCCGGTGATTTTACTAAATTACTCACGATAAACGTTCACAAAAAGCATAACAATTATTTTAAGAATTATAGATACAGAACTCCTCTATGCACTCGATATGTCCGATTTTAAAATAGCTTTTCGGATGAAGCACATTTTGCAATAATGTAAGTACATAGCCCGGCGTTACAGGGCTAGCTATTTAGACACCCACCCAGTGTAGCCTTCACCAAAATCACATTTCCTATAAGAAAAATGTTCTTACCTTGCTTGTTCTTCATCAGAATACACTGCCAGGACTTCTACTTCAATAACAAATGTAGGTTTGGTCCCAAATAATCCATCGTTATATCCAAACAGCGACGTTTTGTTCGTGCGTTCTAGACACTATCCCAACGCTAAATCTCGGCCACGAGCATGACGCAAAATATGACAAAAAATTTCGAAATATTCCATTACCGTACTTCGAAGCATGTCAACCGCTGTTTAAAACCAATATTTATGCAATTTATCTCGTAGAGAAGCGATAATATTCCGACCGGGAATCTGCCTGTCTGTAAACTGAGGAAAAAACCAAAAGCCGGGGGCGGGGCGTGTCACGCGCCTAAGGCTTAGTCCATTGACTGACCACTCAGCATTTGCTCTCGTGTGCTTCAGCCAGGGCTTTGAATGACATCATTCCTGTTTTTCCCGGGCTGTGAGACTCCATTGTTGACGTGAGAAGTGTCACGTAAGAGCAGAGATCCTTTGTAAACGACAGAGATAATAAAGAAGGGCAAGAAATGTTCAGACAGGGTACTTCCTGAACAGAAGCATCTCAGGTTTTTGCCTGCCATAGGAGTTCTGTTATACTCACAGACACCATTCAAACAGTTTCAGAAACTTTGGAGTGTTTTCTCTCCAAAGCTAATAATTATATGCATATTCCAGTTTCTGGGCAGGACTAATAATCAGATTAAATCGGGTACGTTTTTTATCCAGCCGTGAAATTACTGCCCCCTAGATGTAACAGGTTAAAAAGCTAAGTAACTCCGCCAGAGTCTCTCTTTTGAGTCCCTTTTGCCGGTCCCAAGCCCGGATAAAGGAGGAGGGTTGGAATTGTGCCATAAAAAAACAAGAATCGACAGAAGAAAGTTCATTTGTAGTTCTATACATATTTAGGGTGTTTTTTACCCACTTTTTGTCTCTCCCACGACGTCCATCACAATTACATGCACATGGCCAATTATGCAAATTAGGTGATGACGTCATTTAGCAACTTCTAGGACAGCCAATAGCTACTTTCCTTAATGAGGAGTTGGCAACACTGCGCACGCACCTGGGCTCCCCGTGCCGCCCCCTGCAATTCTTCATCTCTCCCATGTCTTATTCTACTAGTATTTTTGAAAGTGTAAGGATAATAATTCAGCCATAGTTGTTCTGAAATGTTTATTACTTGCCAACATTTTACTCTGTTTAATATAACACACATACATTAATTATTAATTTGCCTGACGTGAAGTTTGTTCTATAGAAAGTATTTGACTCTGATGTGTGCCACATAAAGTATTTGACTCTAGCCACAAAATTAATGAAATTAGAAGGGGGGGTTTCAGCACAACACCGGTCACCGACCTAGCAAGCTAAAGTTAGCTAATTAGTCACATAAATGTATGTTCAGCCTGTTCATTATTTCAGTCCAATTTGACTTATCTTACGAAGGTAGCATGGCTTAACATAGTTTATTTTGTTTTTGACCTCGACATTGTTGCTGGATAGATACTTTCATAGCTAACATGCTGGCGCAGCTAACTAGCTAATGCTAACAACGCTAACGGCGCTAGCTAACCTCATATCTGGATGCCTCACTCTAGTTCCCGAGAGAGAGCAGAATATTGGTAAATCAACTTGGCTTTCAAACTTTGTAATCATCTGTAAAGTTGTTTTACATGCAAGCTAGATAGATAGATATTTTGTTAAAAAGCCTGTTGTCATTCACTGGTTGTTTCTTTGGAGCTAGTTAAGATATCACTAGCTAACTAGTTGGATAATACTATGATGTACAGTAGGCTACAGTAACGTTACAGTATTACTGAATGACAACAATATAGCCTTGTCACTACCAGTTGGCAAGTTGGTTCATATGGGGCGCAGTAGAATACAGTACAACATTACTAAATGATAACAACATAGCCTTGTGACCAGCTAGTAGTTGGTTGATGGGGTAGGGTAGAGTATATATACAGCAACTATAGCCTTCCTACTGTTTTGTTATTCGTTGGGTCCCATGACAAAATTATGTTATTTTTGACTTAGTCAAATAAGCTAATGGTTGTGTGCACTCTCACTAGATAGAATTGTGTGGTTTGGTGGAAGATAAAAAAAAAAGACATTTACAGTATATCATCATCAATTCTCAATCAGATGAGATACACAGCTAACCCATATTGAATTTCATTATTTCATAAATGTCGATCGATTCATCGGAATGGCCGATTAATTAGGGACGATTTCAAGTTTTCATAGCAATCGTAATCGGCATTTTTGGACACCGATTATGGCCGATTACATTGCACTCCACGAGGAGACTGCATGGCAGGCTGACGACACAGCCTACTTCGCCCAACGGGTGAGTTAACAAGCACATCCGTGAAAAAAGCACTGTCGTTGCATCAATGTGTACCTAACCATAAACATCAATGCCTTTCTTAAAATCAATACACAAGTATATATTTTTAAACCTGCATATTTAGTTAATATTGCCAGCTAACATTACTTTATTTTAACTAGGGAAATTGTGTCACTTCTCTTGCGTTCTGTGCAAGCAGAGTCAGGGTATATGCAGCAGTTTGGGCTGCCTGGCTCATTGTGAACTGTGTGAAAACCATTTCTACTTAACCTGTTGGGGATAGGGGGCAGTATTTGCACGGCCGGATAAAAAACGTTCCCAATTTAATCTGGTTACTACTGCCCAGTAACTAGAATATGCATATAATTGTTTGATTTGGATAGAAAAAACCCTAAAGTTTCTAAAACTGTTTGAATGGTGTCTGTGAGTATAACAGAACTCATTTGGCAGGCCAAAACCTGAGAAGATTCCATACAGGAAGTGCCCTCTCTGACCATTTCCTGGCCTTCTTGATCATCTCTATCCAAAACAGGGGATCTCTGGCATAACGTGACATTTTCTAGTGCTCCCATAGGCTCTCAGAAGGCGCCAGAACGTTGAATGATGACTTTGCAGGCCATGGCTGAAAAACAGTAGCGCATTTGGTAAGTGGTCAATCAGAGAACAATGAGACTGGGGCGCACGTGCACGAGACTCCACCATGTTTACATTTTCAGTCTTTGAACGAAAACAGGGTTTCCCGGTCGGAATATTATCGCTTTTTTATGAGAAAAATCGCATAAAAATTGATTTTAAACAGCGTTTGACATGCTTCGAAGTACGGTAATAGAATATTTAGATTTTTTTTGTCACGAAACACGCCGGGCGCGTCACCCTTCTTTACCCTTCGGATAGTGTCTTGAACGCACGAACAAAACGCCGCTATTTGGATATAACTATGGATTATTTGGAACCAAACCAACATTTGTTATTGAAGTAGAAGTCCTGGGAGTGCATTCCGACGAAGAACAGCAAAGGTAATCAAATTTTTCTTACAGTAAATCTGAGTTTGGTGAGTACCAAACTTGGTGGGTGTCAAAATAGCTAGCCCGTGATGGCCGGGCTATCTACTCAGAATATTGCAAAATGTGCTTTCACCGAAAAGCTATTTTAAAATCGGATATAGCGATTGCATAAAGGCGTTCTGTATCTATAAATCTTTAAATAATTATGTTTTTTGTGAACGTTTATCGTGAGTAATTTTGTAAATTCACCGGAAGTGTTCGGTGGGAATGCTAGTCACATGCTAATGTAAAAAGCTGTTTTTTGATATAAATATGAACTTAATTGAACAAAACATGCATGTATTGTATAACATAATGTCCTAGGAGTGTCATCTGATGAAGATCATCAAAAGGTTAGTGCTGCATTTAGCTGTGGTTTGGGTTTATGTGACATTATATGCTAGCTTGAAAAATGGGTGTCTGATTATTTCTGTCTGGGTACTCTGCTGACATAATCTAATGTTTTGCTTTCGTTGTAAAGCCTTTTTGAAATCGGACAGTGTGGTTAGATTAACGAGAGTTTTGTCTTTAAAATGCTGTAAAATAGTCATATGTTTGAGAAATTGAAGTAATAGCATTTCTAAGGTATTTGAATAATGCGCCACGGGATTACACTGGCTGTTGAGAGGTTACACTGACCCAGAGAGGTTAACAGGTTCACATGGCATAATTTAGAGGACTTCCTATGACCAGGGGTTTCAGTAAATTATTTCAAATCTGACACTTTGCGCAACACAGTGAAAGGACCACAATATTTTGCCTGAAAAGGTGAACTTACAAGAGGCAAAGGAGCAAGTACACGATCACCGGGACTAAACTCACGCAGCTCAGCCTGTCCGTCATATTTCAGTTTCATTTTCTGTTGAGAACATGTGAGTTTTTCTTTCGCCAGTTCACCAGCCCTATACAACAAGCGTCCCACCTAGCCCAGAGAGGCTAACAAAGACCGTAATTAATTTGCCAGAATTGTACATAATTATGACATAACATTGAAGGTTGTGCAATGTAACAGCAATATTTAGACTTAGGGATGCCACCCATTAGATAAAATACGGAACAGTTCTGTATTTCAGTGAAAGAATAAACATTTTGTTTTCTAAATGATAGTTTCCAGATTTTACCATATTAATGAACTAAGGCTCGTATTTCTGCTTGTTATTATATTATAATTAAGTCTATAATTTGATAGAGCAGTCTGACTGAGCGGTGGTAGGCAGCAGCAGGCTCGTAAGCATTCATTCAAACAGCACTTTCCTGCATTTGCCAGCAGCTCTTCGCTGTGCTCCAAGCATTGCACTGTTTATGACTTCAAGCCTATCAACTCCCGAGATTAGGCTGGCAATACTAAAGTATCTATTAGAACATTAAATAGGTATATGAAATACAAATGGTATAGAGAGAAATAGTCCTATTATAACTACAACCTAAAACTTCTTACCTGGGAATATTGAAGACTCATGTTAAAAGGAATCACCAGCTTTCATATGTTCTGAGCAAGGAACTTAAACGTTAGCTTTTTTACATGGCACATATTGCACTTTTACTTTCTTCTCCAACACTGTGTTTTTGCATTATTTAAACAAAATTGAACATGTTTCATTATTTATTTGAGACTAAATAGACTTTATTAATGTATTATATTAAGTTAACCTCTCTGGCGCAGGTGGGACGAATTCGTCCCACCTGCGTAACAGCCACTTAAATCCAGTGGCGCGATTTTTGAAACGTTTGAAATACTATTACTTCAATTTCTCAAACATATGACTATTTTACAGCTATTTAAAGGCAAGACTCTCGTTAATCTAAGCACACTGTCCGATTTCAAAAAGGCTTTACAACGAAAGCAAAACATTAGATTATGTCAGGAGAGTGCCCAGCCAGAAATAATCAGACACCCATTTTTCAAGCTAGCATATGATGTCACAAAAACCCAAATCACAGCTAAATGCAGCACTAACCTTTTATGATCTTCATCAGATGACACACCTAGGACATTATGTTATACAATACATGCATGTCTGTTCAATCAAATTCATATTTATATCAAAAACCAGCTTTTTACATTAGCATGTGACGTTCAGAAAAAGCATACCCCCCGCAAACTTCCGGGGAATTTACTAACAGTTTGCTAAATTACTCACGATAAACGTTCACAAAAAGCATAACAATTATTTTAAGAATTATAGATACATTACTCCTCTATGCACTCGATATGTCCGATTTTAAAATAGCTTTTCGGATGAAGCACATTTTGCAATATTCTAAGTACATAGCCCAGCCATCACGGGTTAGCTATTTAGACACCCGGCAAGATTAGCCTTCACCAAAATCACATTTCCTATAAGAAAAATGTTATTACCTTTCCTGTTCTTCGTCAGAATGCACTCCCAGGACTTCTACTTCAATAACAAATGTAGGTTTGGTCCCAAATAATCCATTGTTATGTTCCATCAGCCACGTTTTGTTCATGCGTTCTAGACACTATCAGAATACTAAATCACGGTCACGAGCATGGCGCATGGCGTGACAAAAAATTTCTAAATACTCCATTACCGTAGTTCGAAGTATGTCAACCGCTGTTTAAAATCAATTTTTATGCCATTTATCTCGTAGAAAAGCGATAATATTCCGACCGGGAATCTGCAATAAGCTAAACAGCCGAATGAAATTTCTCCACGGGGGCGAATCGCGCACACGCCTCATTGCATTGTCACCTAATGGGACACTTGGAAAAGGCGATAATCTGTTTCAGCCTGAGGCCGCCTCGTCATCGTTCCTGTTTTTCCCGGGCTCTGAGAGCCTATTGGAGCCCTAGGAATTGTCAAGTTACAGCTAAGATCCTTACTCTTCAATAAACAGAGGCAAGAAGAACGACTCCTTGTCAGACAGGCCACTTCCTGCATGAAACCTTTTCAGATTTTTGCCTGCCATAGGAGTTCTGTTATACTCACAGACACCATTCAAACAGTTTTAGAAACTTTAGGGTGTTTTCTATCCAAACCTGAACAATAATATGCATATTCTAGCTTCTGAGTTGGTGTAGGAGGCAGTTAAAAATGGGCACATATTTTTTCCAAAATTCTCAATACTGCCCCCTAGCCCAAACAGGTTAAAATAAGTGTCCATTCAGTATTGTTGTAAATGTCATTATTATAAATATATATATAAAATTGTCTGATTAATCGGTGTCGGCTTTTTTTTGGTCCTCCAAAAATCGGTATAGGCGTGGAAAAATAATCGGTCGACCTCTAATGTGAAAACTATTTATTGTTAATATTACATTCTCTAGGCCCTCCATTTACAAACCTGAAGCCCCTGTCCTCAGTAGGAAAGACCAGGAAAAAGTGTTGGCTTAAGGTACAACTTCCTGTTGTGGAAATGTAAGACAACTCAATGTCATATTTAGATTTAGAGTTACTCACATGAATAGAAGCATATACAAGCAATCTATCAAATGTATTTTATAAAGACCCTTTTACATCAGCAGTAGTCACAAAGTGCTTATACAGCTACTCAACCTAAAACTCCAAAGAGCAAGCAATGCAGATGTAGAAGCAGTGTCAAGGAAAAACACCCTAGGAAGAAACCTAGAGAGGAACCAGGCTCTGAGAGGTGGTCAGTCCTCTTCTGGCTACCCGGGACAAGGTAGTACCTCCGGTGAGCCTTGAGCAAGTCAGGCTTCCATAGCTGCAGACAGAAACAGCAGAGACTAGATCAGCAGTACGACCAGGTGGACTGGAGACAGGAAAGCCAGAAGTCGTCAGGCCAGGTAGTTCTGAGGCATGGTCCAAGTGCTCATGTTTTGTATCTACTTGAGTGTAGCCTACTTGTCAATCCACATCTGAATATTTGTACACTGATATAAATTTTTTCCAATGCTAATCACTGAATGGCCCACAACAAGGATGTGGTCAGGTTGACACTTCTAAGTCATAACACACACACATCAGATTGCAAGGGCAAGTACAATGAGCATTTGGGAAAATGAAGTCTGCTGCATGGGTTGCCAGATATATACACACACACACACACACACACACACACACACACACACCACACACACACACACAAACTTAATTAATTTGTTGTCTTGTATTTATTATGGATCCCCATTAGCTGCAGCCAAAAAAGCAGTTACTCTTCAATTAACTAGATGAGGTACGATCACAAATATCCTATCAACGGGACATCAAAAACTGTAATATCCTATGTTTCACGGAATCGTGGCTGAATGACGACATGGATATTCAGCTAGTGGGATAGACGCTGCACTGGCAAGATAGAACAGCACACTCCGGTAAGGGGGGGGGGGGTCTGTGCATATTTGTAAACAAGAGCTGGTGCACGAAATCTAAGGAAGTCTCTAGATTTTGCTCACCTGAAGTAGAGTATATTGTGATAAATTGCAGGCCACTCTACTAGCCTAGAGAGTTTTCAGCTATACTTTTCGTGGCTGTTTATTTACCACCACAGACAGATGCTGGCACTAAGACCGCACTCAGTCAGCTGTATAAGGAAATAAGCAAACAGGAAACCACTCACCCAGAGGCGGCGCTCCTAGTGGCCGGAAATGTTAATTCAGGGAAACTTAAATCAGTTCTACCAAATTTCCATCAACATGTTAAATGTGCAACCAGAGGGAAAAAAATTCTAGATCACCTGTACTCCACACACAGAGACGCGTACAAAGCTCTCCCTTGCCCTCAATTTGCTAAATCCGACCACAACTCTATCCTCCTGATTCCTGCTAACAAGCAAAAATTAAAGCAGGAAGCACCAGTGACTCGGTCTATAAAAAAGTGGTCAGATGAAGCAGTTTCTAAACTACAGGACTGTTTTGCTATCACAGACTGGAACATGTTTTGGGATTTTTCCGATGGTATTGAGGAGTACATCACATCAGTCACTGGCTTTATCAATATGTGCATCGAGGACGTCGTCCCCACAGTGACTGTATGTACATACCCCAACCAGAAGCCATGGGTTACAGGCAACATTCACACTGAGCTAAAGGGTAGAGCTGCCGCTTTCAAGGTGCGGGACTCTAACCCGGAAGTTTACAAGAAATCCTGCTATTCCCTGCGACGAACCATCAAACAGGCAACGCGTCAATAAAGGGATAAGATTGAATCATACTACACCGGCTCTAACGCTAGTCGTACGTGGCAGGGCTTGCAAACTATTACAGACTACAAAGGGAAGCACAGCTGCGAGCTGCCCAGTGACACGAGCCTACCAGACGAGCTAAATCACTTCTATGCTCGCTTCGAAGCAAGTAACACTGAGGCATGCATGAGAGCTTCAGCTGTTCCAGGCAACTGTGTGATCAAGACCTTTAAACAGCTCAACATACACAAGGCTGCGGGGCCAGACGGATTACCAGGACGTGTGCTCCGGGCATGTGCTGACCAACTGGCAGGTGTCTTCACTGACATTTTCAACATGTCCCTGAAAGAGTCTGTAATACCAACATGTTTCAAGCAGACCACCATAATCCCTGTGCCCAAGAACGCAAAGGCAACCTGCCTAAATGACTACAGACCCGTTGCACTCACGTCTGTAGACATGAAGTGCTTTGAAAGGTTGGTAATGGCTCACATCAACACCATTATCCCAGAAACCCTAGACTCACTCCAATTTGCATACCACCCAAACAGATCCACAGATGATGCAATCTCTATTGCACTCCACACTGCCCTTTCCCACCTGGACAAAAGGAACACTTACGTGAGAATGCTATTCATTGACTACAGCTCAGTGTTCAACACCATAGCACCCTCAAAGCTCATCACTAAGCTAAGGATCCTGGGACTAAACACCTCCCTCTGCAACTGGATCCTGGACTTCCTGACGGGCCGCCCCCAGGTGGTGAGGGTAGGCAGCAACACATCTGCCATGCTGAACCCCAACACTGGAGCTCCCCAGGGGTGTGTGCTCAGTCCCTCCTGTACTCCCTGTTCACCCACAACTGCATGGCCAGGCACAACTCCAACACCATCATTAAGTTTGCAGATGACACAAGAGTAGTAGGCCTGATCACCGACAACGACAAGACAGTCTATAGGGAGGAAGTCAGAGACCTGGCCGGGTGGTGCCAGAATAACAACCTCTCCCTCAACGTAACCAAGACTAATTGTCGACTACAGGAAAAGGAGGACCGAGCACACCCCCATTCTCATCGACGGAGCTGTAGTGGAGCAGGTTGAGAGCTTCAAGTTCCTTGGTGTCCACATCAACAACAAACTAGAATGGTCCAAACACACCGAGAAAGACGTGAAGAGGGCACGACAAAGCCTATTCCTCCTCAGGAAACTAAAAAGATTTGGCATGGGTCTTGAGATCCTCAAAAGGTTCTACAGCTGCAACATCGAGAGCATCCTGACTGGTTGCATCACTGCCTGGTACGGCAACTGCTCGGCCTCTGACCGCAAGGCACTACAGAGGGTAGTGCGTATGGCCCAGTACATCACTGGGGCTAAGCTGCCTGCCATCCAGGACCTCTACACCAGGCGGTGCCAGAGGAAGGCCCAACAAATTGTCAAAGACCCCAGCCACCCCAGTCATAGACTGTTCTCTCTTCTACCGCATGGCAAGCGGTACCGGAGTGCCAAGTCTAGGACAAAAAGGCTTCTCGACAGTTTTTACCCCCAAGCCATAAGACTCCTGAATGGCTACCTGGACTATTTGCATTGTGTGCGCCCCCACCCCAACACATCCTTTTACGCTGCTGCTACTCTCTGTTTATCATATATGCATAGTCACTTTAGCTATACATTCATGTATATACTACCTCAATCAGCCTGACTAACCTGTGTCAGTATGTAGACTCGCTACTGTATATAGCCTGTCTTTTTACTATCGTTTTATTTCTTTACCTACCTATTGTTCACCTAATACCTTTTTTGCACTATTGGTTAGAGCCTGTAAGTAAGCATTTCACTATTCAACGCACGTGACAAATACACTTTGATTTGAAGACAGCAGTTACTCTTCTTTGGGTCCAGCAAAATCAAGGCTGTTATACAATTTTAAAAACATTTCAATACATTCACAACACACTAAGTGCGTTCCCTCAGGCCACTACTCTACTACCACATATCTACAACACAAAATCCTTGTGTGTGTGTGTGTGTGTGTGTGTGTGTGTGTACAGTGCTTATGTTAGTGTGTATGCATGTGTCTCTTCACAGTCCCGCTGTTCCATAAGGTGTATTTTTATCTGTTTTTTAAATCAAATTTTATTGCTTGCGTGAGTTTCTTGATGTGGAATAGAGTTCCGTGTAGTCATGGGTCTAAGCACTACTGTGCACCTCCCATAGTCTGTTCTGTTCAGGTTAGTGTGTAGTCAAGGCTTTGTCATTAAAATTATATTGTGTCCATTTTCCCATAAATTTTGCTGACGACACAACAGTGAGAGGCTTGATTACCAGTAATGACAAGACAGCCTACAGGGAGGAGCTCTGGGCCCTGGTGGAATGATGGCAGGAAAATAACCTCGCCTTCAACATCAACAAAACAAAGAAGCTGATCCTGGACAGCACGGAGTACATGCCCCCATCCACATCGGCGGTGCGCCCAGTGGAGTGGGTGAAAAGCCTCAAGTTCCTGGCGTGCACATCACTGACAACCTGAAATGGTCCCTTCACAAGATAATGTGGTGAAGAAGGCACAACAGAGCCTCTTCAACCTCAGGACACTGAAGAAATTTGGCTTGGCCACCAAGCCATGGCCTGTTCACCCCGCTACCATCTAGAAGGCTGAGACAGTAAAGGTGCATCAAAGCTGGGACAGAAAAACAGTTTCTATCTCCAGGCCATCAGACTGTTAAATTGTCACCACTAGCCGGCCTCTGCCCAGTACCCTGCCCTGAACCTTAGTCACTGTTATTAGCCGGCTACCACCTAGTACTCTACCCTGCACCTTAGAAACTGCTGCCTGGTCACTTTAATAATGTTTACATACTGTTTTACCCACTTCATATGTAGATACTGTATTCTAGTCAAGGCTCATCCTATATAACTACTGCTGTACACATCTTTTCTATTCATATACTGTCCATACTGTCTATTTCACACCATTATATACATACAGTATATATTTATATTCCGGACTCTGACACTGCTTGTTCTGATCATTCTTAATTTCTTTCTTTCTTTTCAAGCAGGATTTGTGTGTATTGTTAGATGTTACTGCACTGTTGGAGCTTTGATAACATCTACAAAATATGTGTACACCGACCAATATAATTTGATTTGATCTCACAAGGAGAATTGTACGTTTTTGTGTCCTTGAAGATCTTTCATGTGTTGAACAGAGCTTGGCTGGTGTTGGAAAAGTGTAAGCTATCACTCTAGAGGGACTGTGAAATACCCAAACATTGATTCAGCCTTGCTTTAGTCAAATAACAATTCTAAGGTGACTGTGTATTATTTTGGTTTGTTTGTTTCACCAACCACATAGTATTCTTGGACTTTTTGAACACTGTGAAAAGAGGACAATGAATGAGACATCAACTGTTGACAAGAAAAAAAAACATCTTAACTGCACTGGGAAACAGTGTTGAATATCATAGATTTATATTTCAGTGGGACATAACAGCTGTTTTAGCACATAGCATACAGTACTAACTGTATAGAAACTATGAGTCAACATACAGTAGTGAAACCACTTGAATGATTATAGCAACAACAAATGTGTATTCCACTGGAACTAAATGTACTAGTGAGTGAAGTATGAAGCGCAAATTTGAGAGTTCAGTTGAGGTAAAAAAAAAAACGATGTATTTCCCTCAACATTTTCATCAGTATTGCAATAATAGACTAATTATTGTTGAACAAACCTTGCATAATTATTTCAAGTTGTATGTGATGAATATGGATGAACAAATAAGCAGTACAAGTTTTTGCTCCTCTCTTGGTTTTCTTTGAATGCCTGCGCTTCATGTATGGCAGACCGAGAACTGTGAGTCGCTAGCAATCAAATTCAGTCTTTTATGCCGAGGACCTGCCCAAGGCCAATAAAGAATGAGTTCTTTTATGAATATTGTGCTTTGTTGTTTTATAAAAGTGCATTTTCAGCATTGTAATAGAAGCATGGGCACAAAAAAACGACTCCCCTGGGAAGAATAATACTTCAGATCAAGTCAGAAAAGTATTTTTTTCCCCTTGAAATTGAGATGGACTGCACATGAAGCCTTCAGTTCATTTTAACCCATGTGATTGATATGGAAACATAACAAATTTGAAATATGGAAAAAGTTCTCATTTAAATCAAAAGGACAACAGAAAGAGCTAATAAAGTGACGTAAGTATGGTGGCATAGTGTATTATCTCACTCAACAATGGGGCTCATTGGTATATTGAGTCTCATGCATCCCCATTGGGTGTTATGAATAAGACATTTTCCCTTGGACATGCGTCAGTCAGTGTATTAGCCATTGAGGAAGGGATCCCATTATGCCTCTGAATGCATGTGGAGGGGATCCCATTATGCCTCTGAATACATGTGAGGTCGTCTCATACAGTATCATAAACAATCATAGGCACTTTGGTAATAAATGGGTTAGGGAATGAATAGCAGTATCAGGCAGAGGTAGATATCTGTGACCTGTGTTGCATGTCACTCCTTCACAGAAGAGGCATTTGAATGTCTTCTTTTTTGTTTTATCATAATGTGTTTTTTGGCAGAAATGCCTTCTGGAACATGTGAACTTTCATGTGCCTGAATAACAAGCTTGTATACCATCTATAAATATGAATACAATTGTTACATTACGAGCCTAGTTAGTTTAGCTACAGAATAAGGAGGGAACCTTCCAGCTAGCCATGATTGGCTGAGATAATGGATGGGCTGGACATGCCGGGAGATGAGTTTGGATTTGTCTGCCATGTAGCATGCTTCTGTCTATAATGTGAGCTGCTCTGTATGTGTTGATGATCCTTTCTAGCGTGGCTTTTTTGAAAGATATAACGTTAGCCATCGAGAACTACTAAAACGTTTTGCTACTTTTCTCAACAACATAGATGCGCTGAAATTAGCAGCCGCTATCAACAGATCAATTTCTGCAAATGCCATTTTCTGCACACGTCTTGGTGTTGCCCGGAGTGACTTCACACAACGTTGGCCAAACAAGATGCAGCTACAAACAAAACAGAGTTGAATGGTTCCAAAACTTGTTTTTCATTGGAAGTTAAAGCATACTCTTAGCTAGCTAGCGAACATTAGCTTGCTGGCTTGTGTAGTAAATGTATTCATAATCAGAAATCCATTTGCATTGCTAGTTATAGTCTAATGTTAGTTAGCTAGCTAACACTGAACCAAGTTGGTTAGCTTTAGCTACCTACAGATTCATACTACAGCTATGACAGTCAGTTTGTCTTGGTAGTATTAACAGTTGAGATTATGACGGTTCATTGTTTAGCTAGCTAGCTAGCTACATGTCTAAACACAAGACTCCACTTCGTCAGATGATTACATGACCCATCAAGTTAGCCAGCTGTGTCTGGAGGTGATTATGGACATATATTGGATTTCATGAACATGTGTACATGTCTAGACAATCATGACCCATCCACTTAGCTAGATGTGGCTGGGGAGTGGTTATAGCATTTATTTTACTTGATCCATCAATTTTGACAAGTGTGTTTGGGTAAGCATCATCTAATAATTATAAAATATTTTTATCTGGACACTTTCTGTTTTTGATATTGCTACTTTGGAAGTAACCATTTCACTGTACCATTTACACCTTCTGCATGTGACAAATAAATATATATTTTATTTGATATAGTGTGTGTTTACCAGAGATGGTTATGTGAAAAATAACATGACCATCGCCAAAGTTAGATTAGGATATAGGCCAAGGACTAGATAAAGTGTAATTTTACTTGGAGTTTTTCCTTATTGTAGGCTACTACTTTTACCACCTTTAGTCTTAAAGTCTTTGGTTGTTTACTACACTTCTCACTCTCTTTAAGAGGGTGTGAATTATGCTGAAGGGGTGTAGACAACGATGAGCTCTCCAGGAGGTGTACCAAAACATTCAAGAACCATTTTCTCAAAGTGGGTTTACAAGTTTATCAACTTTCGTAGCATAATTACTTTTCCATTGTTCCTCAACTGCAGTGTATGATATACCACTTTTATTCAATGACAAAAAACAAAATGTCAAATGTTGCTAAATAGGACTGAATCCAGGTGGTGGGTCATATTTAGGAAAAATGCATATTATTTCCAAATATTTGATTGTAAGACTCCTCCAAAATGTCAAATATGACTTTAAGCAGTATTTAAAAGTAATAAAAATGCCAGCATGACCATCATAGAACTACATTCACCTTTAAATGTAGCTAAAATAATGAATGGAAAAGGGATTTCAGTTTAAGATGTGTAATCCTGCAGAGGACAGACCGTGCCTCAGAATTAACAGTTAGGCCTGGTAAAATTAGATGAATCACAGAGACTAATACCCTGAAATGCTCTACTGCTGCACTGTCTACAAGGATAAATGTAGCAAATTGTTGAATCAATTACTTTCTTGCACCCCCTCCCCTCTTATCTATCTATGTCCTAACAACATAAATTTGTTGGAAAATGTCCTCTCGCCTGGTGATGATGACCTCAACCTTTCTATCATCTCCTCTTTGTTTCAACAGTTCCTCAGACTGCTGCTATAAGGGCTTAGGTCGCTGTTCTCGCCCATGTAGTCGCCCTCCAGGCCTGATATCTGAAAAGTGCCTATACCTATTTCTAGGATTTGTATTCCTCACCATGCTATAAGGAAACACCTGAAAAACTGTGAAACCTACAGACTGTCTTTTCTCCCACAGAGAAAAGAGTAAAACCTGGAGCTGCGCTTTCTTCCGCACTGTCGCTCCTCATTACAAAGATATGAATCACTGCTGACTCTGGGTAATTGGCAAATGGTAATTTGTGAAAGGATATTTTATGAGGAAAATATTATCAGTTGGATTTGGAGATATATAGGATTATGACATGTAGAGTGAGATTGTCTGATTAACTACTTCCTCCCAATGCTTCCTCTCTCTTTCTTGCTGATATGGAAGGTTGACTCATGCACCAGTAACTGGTGAGGCTAGGAGGTTATCTACACCCTGATAATCCCACTACTCGAATTTGTATTCCTCACCATGCTATAAGGAAACACCAGACAGACTTTGAGACCTACAGACTGTTTTTTGAGTCAAACATCAGTCTGTCTGTCATCCAGAGCCAGGTGAGCCCATGTACAGATCATCGCTTCCCACAGAGAAAGGAGTTAAACCCGGAGCTTTGCTTTCCTCTCTCACTGTCGCTCCTCATTACAGAGATATAAATCACTCCTGACTCTGGGTAATTGGTAAATGGTAATTTCTGAAAGGATATTTTATGAGGATTTTTTGGGGGGAGATATATAGGATTATGACATGTAGAGTGAGATTGTCTGATTAACTACTTCCTCCCACTGCTTCCTCTCTCTTTCTCTCTGATATGGAAGTTTGACTCATGCACCAGTAACTGGGGAGGCTAGGAGGTTATCTACACCCTGATAATCCCACTACTCTGTCCTGATTTTATCCTCCACAGCATACTGTAGCTCTATTTCTATCACAAATGAATTTTTATGAAGGAATCATTTTCACACTGATCTGCTGAGGAACACCATACTGTAACACAAATAAGTCACTTGGGGAAAGACTTTCCTCAGGTTTGATTCAATTAAAGGGATTTTGAGATAATAGAAAGACTAGGAGTTACAGGAGTTATTTTGGAATTTAATAAGGTCAGCATTAGCTGTTGTAAAAGTAGCAGTTATTCTTAGTGGGAAGTGACAAAGAGCTCTTATAGGACCAGGGCACAAATAATAATAATCAATAATTTTGCTCTTTATTTAACCATTTTACATATATAGCCTTATTTGTTCATCGATAATTGTGAATAACTGTCACGACTCCCGCCGAAGTCGACCCCTCTCCTTGTTCGGTCGATGTCACCGGCTTACTAGTTGCCACCGATCGATGTTTCACTGTTCGTTTGGTTTTGTCTTTATTGTGTACACCTGTTTTTGATTTCCCTAATTATGTTTATTATTTAACCCTCTGCATTTCCTGTTTGTCTTGTCGGTGATTGTTTCCTGTTTTGTGTTCTTGGAGGGGTTGTTCCCCAATCCTGTATTTTGGTATTAGAAGAAGTTGAATTTTAGTAAACACGTATTTTGTTTACACTCATCCATGTGTCCTGCGCCTGAATCCGACACTTCTTCTAACTAGTGCATTACAATAACTCACCACAGGTTAATGAGAAGGGGGGGCTTGAAAGGATGCTCAGTCTCATATCATTTTCCACACACAGTCTGTGCCTGTATTTAGCTTTCATGCTAGTGAGGGCTGAGAATCCACTCTCACATCGGTATGTGGTTGCAAAGGGCCTCAGTGTCTTAACATCACCATTTGCCAAGGCAGGATAGTCTGAGCGGAGCCCAATCCAGAAATCTGGCAGTGACTTCTGAATAAATAAAACTTTCACTGTATTGCTTGTTGCAATTTTGATGAGGCTCTCTTGTTCAGATATCTGTAAGTGGACTGGAGGCAGGTGTAATGGGGTGCGTACTGGCGGCAGAGAAGTTAGGCGCAGGAGAGCGACAACTGATTTCCAACGGTGTCGTTTAACCTCTCTAGGGTATGTGGGACGAAATCGTCCCACCTACTCAACAGCCAGTGGAATCCCGTGGCGCGATATTCAAATACCTTAGAAATGCTTTTACTTCAATTTCTCAAACATATGACTATTTTGCACCATTTTAAAGACAAGACTCTCGTTAATCTAACCACACTGTCCGATTTCAAAAAAGGCTTTACAACGAAAACAAAACATTAGATTGTCAGCAGAGTACCCAGCCAGAAATAATCAAGACACCTATTTTTCAAGCTAGCATATAATGTCACATAAACCTAAACCATAGCTAAATGCAGCACTAACCTTTGATGATCTTTTGATAATCATCAGATGACACTCCTAGGACATAGTGTTATACAATACATGCATGTTTTTTTTCAATCAAGTTCATATTTATATCAAAAAACAGCTTTTTACATTAGCATGTGACGTTCAGAACTAGCATACCCACCGCAAACTTCCGGTGAATTTACTAAATTACTCACGATAAACGTTCACAAAAAACATACATTATTTTAAGAATTATAGATACAGAACTCCTTTATGCAATTGCTATGCCTGATTTTAAAATAGCTTTTCGGCAAAAGCACATTTTGCAATATTCTGAGTAGATAGCTAGCCATCACGGGCTAGCTATTTTGACACCCACCAAGTTTGGCACTCACCAAACTCAGATTTACTATAAGATAAATTGGATTACCTTTGCTGTTCTTCGTCAGAAAGCACTACCAGGACTTCTACTTCAATAACAAATGTTGGTTTGGTTCAAAATAATCCATAGTTATGTTCAAATATCCTCTGTTTTGTTAGTGCGTTCAAGACACTATCCGAAGGGTAACGAAGGGTGACGCGCCCGGCTTGTATCGTGACAAAAATGTTCTAAATATTCCATTACCGTACTTCGAAGCATGTCAACCGCTGTTTAAAATACATTTTTAAGCGATTTTTCTAGTAAAAAAGCGATAATATTCCGACCGGGATACCCTGTTTTCGTTCAAAGACTAAAAATCTAAAATGGACTCTTCATGTGCACGCGCGCCCCCGTCTCATTGTTCTCTGATCGACCACTTACCAAATGCGCTACTGTTTTTCAGCCATGGCCTGCAAAGTCATCATTCAATGTTCTGCCGCCTTCTGAGAGCCTATGGGAGCCGTAGGAAGTGTCACGTTACAGCAGAGATCCTCAGTTTTCAATAAAGAGAGTGTAGAAGGCCAAGAAATGGTCAGAGAGGGCGCTTCCTGTTTGGAATCTTCTCAGGTTTTTGCCTGCCATATGAGTTATGTTATACTCACAGACACCATTCAAACAGTTTTAGAAACTTTAGGGTGTTTTCTATCCAAATCAAACAATTATATGCATATTCTAGTTTCTGGGCAGTAGTAATAACCAGATTAAATAGGGTACGTTTTTTATCCGGCCGTGCAAATACTGCCCCCTATCCTAGAGAGGTTAATAAACATCAAAACCACCGTAAACAGAACAATCAATGAATGGGTCAAACAAAACCCGGTGTCCACCAGCATAACGTACACAAGCACTACAAGAAACAATTCCGGAGAAGGACATGGGGGGAACAGAGGGTTAAATACACAACATGTAATTGATAGAATTGAAACCAGTTGTGAGGGAAGACAAGACAAAACCAATGGAAAATTAAAAGGTGGATCGGCGATGGCTAGATGGCCGGTGACGTCGACTGCCGAACATCGCCCGAACTAGGAGAGGGACCGACTTCGGCAGAAGTCATGACAGCAGGGCAAGAAAGGGATTTTTTCGGGAAAGTACCTGTGTAATTGTGCACCCAACTCACTCAGGTGCTTCGTTATATCACATTTGTCATTGTCCATATGAGTTAATTTGCACACAAAAAATGTATACTATGATGGAAAGACCTGTGTGTTGTCCTTGTTAACCTGTTTTGGTATAGGGGACAGTATTTTCACGGCCGGATAAAAAACGTACCCGATTTATTATGATTACTACTCTTGCCCAGAAATGAGAATATGCATATTATTAGTAGATTTTGATAGAAAACACTCTAAAGTTTCTAAAACTGTTTGAATGGTGTCTGTGAGTATAACAGAACTCATATGGCAGGCCAAAACCTGAGAAGATTCCATGCAGGAAGTGCCCTCGAGGCTGACATAGCTAAAACATTTTTGGAAGGATTATGCCTAATAAACAAATACTGGTAGTATCTATTTTTTTGTTGCTTTATTGATCTAATCATCATTAGAAATGTCTAGACACAGAACTTTTTCGAACAACTTTTTCTTATTTCTTGTCTTGAGTAACATATGAAAATGAATCCTGGCCTCAGTAAGTAGGGGCAAGGAAGGGTGTCCTTGTAAAGTAAATTGACACACTTATTATGCACATTTAAATGAGTGACACAATGATCATAACAAAATGGGATGTTAATCACATTATGTAAATAGGCTGAAGCAATAAATTTGATATTTCCAATTAAATTAAGTAACAAAAAAAGAAATGATGTGCATAAACACCTGAAAATGTTTTTTGGGGGGAAATAATAGTTAAAATCAAATCAAATTGTATTTGTCACATGCGTAGAATACAACGAGTGTACACTTTACCATAAAATGTGTACTTACGAGCCCTTTCCCCACAATGCAAAGTTAAAAGTAAGAAACATTTACAAAAAAGGAAATAACAAAACAATACAACAACAAGACTAGATACAAGAAGTACTGGTACCGCTTCACAACAGCCCCATCGATGTGAATGGGGGCGTGCTCGGCCCTCCATTTCATGTAGTCCACAATCAGCTCCTTTGTCTTGCTGACATTGAGGGAGAGGTTATTGTCCTGGCACCACACAGCCAGGTCTCTGACCTCCTTTCTATTGGCTGTCTCATCGCCATCGGTGATCAGGCCTACCACCATCGTGTTGTCAGCAAACTGAATGGTGATGTTAGTCATGCACGGCCATGCAGTCATGGGTGAACAGGGAGTACAGGAGAGGACTAAGCGCGCACCCGAGGGCCCCCGTGTTGAGGGTCAGCATGGCGGATGTGTTGTTGCCTACCGTCACAGCCTGGGGGCGGCCGGTCAAGAAGTCCAGGATCCAGTTGCAGATGGAGGTGTTCAGTTCCAGGGTCCTAAGCTTAGTGATGAGCTTGGAGGGCACTATTGTGTTGAACACTGAGCTGTAGTCAATGAATAGCATTCTCACATAGGTGATACTTTTGTCCAGGTGGGAAAGGGCAGTGTGGAGTGGAATTGAGATTGCGTAATTTGTGGATCTTTTGGGGCATTATGCAAATGAAGTGGGTCCAGGGTGTCTGGGATGATGGTCTTGATGTCAGTCATGTGGGCCAGCCTTTCAAAGATTAAATGACTACAGATGTGAGTGCTAAGGGGGTTAGACAGGTTACCTTGGTGTTCTTGGGCACAGAGACTATGGTGGTCTGATTGAAACATGTAGGTATAACAGAATGGATCAGGGAGAGGTTGAAAATGTCAGTGAAGACACTTGCCAGCTGGTCAGCGCATGCTCTGAGAACGCATCCTCTTAATCCGTCTGGCCCTGTGGCCTTCTGAATGTTAAGCTGTTTAATAACCTGTTAGGGCTAGGGGGCAGTATTGACACGGCCGGATAAAAAACGTACCCGATTTAATCTGGTTACTACTCCTGCCCAGTAACTAGAATATGCATATAATTATTGGCTTTGGATAGAAAACACCCTAAAGTTTCTAAAACTGTTTGAATGGTGTCTGTGAGTATAACAGAACTCATTTGGCAGGCCAAAACCTGAGAAGATTCCATGCAGGAAGTGGCCTGTCTGACAAGTTGTGTTTCATCTTGACTCTGTTTATTGAAGACTGAGGATCTTTGCTATAACGTGACACTTCCTACGGCTCCCATAGGCTCTCAGAGCCCGGGAAAAAGCTGAATGATTTCGAGGCAGCCTCTGGCTGAAACACATTATTGCCTTTGCCAAGTGGCCGATCAGAGGACAATAGGCTTAGGCGCGTGCGCGAGTCGACCCCATGCTTTATTTTCTTTCGTCTGTTTACCTAATTGCAGATTCCCGGTCGGAATATTATCGCTTTTTTTTTTAGAAAAATAGCATAAAAATTGGTTTTAAACAGCGGTTGACATGCATCGAAGTACGGTAATTAAATATTTAGACATTTTTGGTCACGAAATGCGCCGTGCGCGTGACCCTTATTAACACTTCGGATAGTGTCTTGAACGCACGAACAAAACGCCGCTGTTGGAACATAACTATGGATTATTTTGGACCAAACCAACATTTGTTATTGAAGTAGAAGTCCTGGGAGTGCATTCTGACGAAGAATACCAAAGGTAATCAAACTTTTCTAATAGTAAATTGGAGTTTGGTGAAGGCTAAACTTGCTGGGTGTCTAAATAGCTAGCCCTGTGATGCCGGGCTATCTACTTAGAATATTCCAAAATGTGCTTCATCCGAAAAGCTATTTTAAAATCGGACATATCGAGTGCATAGAGGAGTTCTGTATCTATAATTCTTAAAATAATTGTTATGCTTTTTGTGAACGTTTATCATGAGTAATTTAGTAAATTGTTAGTAAATTCGCCGGAAGTTTGCAGGGTGTATGCTAGTTCTGAACGTCACATGCTAATGTAAAAAGCTGGTTTTTGATATAAATATGAACTTGATTGAACAAAACATGCATGTATTGTATAACAATGTCCTAGGTGTGTCATCTGATGAAGATCATCAAAGGTTAGTGCTGCATTTAGCTGTCTTCTGGGTTTTTGTGACATTATATGCTAGCTTGAAAAATGGGTGTTTGATTATTTCTGGCTGGGTACTCTGCTGACATAATCTAATGTTTTGCCTTCGTTGTAAAGGCTTTTTGAAATCGGACAGTGTGGTTAGATTAACGAGAGTCTTGTCTTTAAAATGCTGTAAAATAGTCATATGTTTGAGAAATTGAAGTAATAGCATTTCTAAGGTATTTGAATATCGCGCCACAGGATTCCACTGGCTGTTACGTAGGTGGGACGATTTGGTGCCACCTACCCTAGAGAAGTTAAAGGTCTTACTGACATCGGCTACGGAGAGCGAGACCCCACAGTCGTCCGGAACAGTTGGTGATCTCATTCATGGTTCAGTGTCAGCCTCGAAGCGAGCATTAAAGGCATTTAGCTCGTTTTGTATTCTCCCGTCACTGATCAGCTCGCGGCTGGGTTTCCCTTTGTAATCTTTGAGAGTTTGCAAGCCCTGTAACATACGACGAGCATCAGAGCTGGTGTAGTAGGATTCAAACTTTGTCCTGTATTGATGCTTACCTGTTTGATGGTTCGTCGGGATGCGTAAAAGGATTTCTTATAAGCGTCCAGATTAGTGTCCAGCTCCTTGAAAGCGGCAGCTCTAGCCTTTAGCTGAGTGCGGATGTTGCCTGTAATACATGGCTTCTGGTTGGGATATGTACTTACGGTCACTGTGGGGATGATGTCATCGATGCACTTATTAATTAAGCCAGCGACTGATGTGGCAAACTCCTCAATGCCATGGGATGAATTCCGGAACATACAGTATTCCAGTCTGTGCTAGGGAAACAGTCCTGTAGTATAGCATCCACTTCGTCTGACCACTTCCGCATGTAGCGTGTCACTGGTACTTCATGTTTGTGTTTTAAGCAGTTATCAGGAGGATAGAGTTATGGTCAGATTTGCCAAATGGAGGGTGAGAGAGAGCTTTGTATGCGTCTCTAGACACCTGTACCATGTCAGATATAGAGGTGAAATGCATTCAATGTTGAGTTTACATTCCAATATTACTACATTATGTACATCACAGAAGACTGAAATATAACAAAACCATTTGATATAGAAACATCGGATTTTCGGCGGGTTATTTGAAATAATTTTTATTAATTATGAAAATGTAAAAAATATTATATAAATAACATTAAACCCATGAGGTCACCAGAGGGCGATTTGGTAATTTGACTGCAGGAAGGGGCTACAGTGATTTAACCTGTTGGGGATAGGGGGCAGTATTTGCACGGCCGGATAAAAAACGTACCCGATTTAATCTGGTTACTACTCCTGCCCAGTAACTAGAATATGCATATAATTGTTTGATTTGGATAGAAAACACCCTAGAGTTTCTAAAACTGTTTGAATGGTGTCTGTGAGTATAACAGAACTCATTTGGCAGGCCAAAACCTGAGAAGATTCCAAACAGGAAGCGCTCTCTCTGACCATTTCATGGCCTTCTTGATCATCTCTAACCAAAACAGGGGATCTCTGGCATGACGTGACATTTTCTAACGCTCCCATAGGCTCTCAGAAGGCGCCAGAACGATGAATGGTGGCTTTGCAGGCCATGGCTGAAAAACATTAGCGCATTTTGTAAGTGGTCGATCTGAGGACAATGACACTGGAGGCGCGTGCACGAGCCGACACCATGTTTACTTTCTCTCTCTTTGAACGAAAACAACAACTCCCGGTCGGAATATTATCGCTTTTTTACGAGAAAAATAGCATAAAAATTGATTTTAAACAGCGTTTGACATGCTTCGAAGTACGGTAATGGAATATTTTGAAACTTTTTGTCACGAAACGCGTCGGGCGCGTCACCCTTCTTTACCCATCGGATAGTGTCTTGAACGCACAAACAAAACGCCGCTATTTGGATAAAACTATGGATTATTTGGAACCAAACCAACATTTGTTATTGAAGTAGAAGTCCTGGGAGTGCATTCTGACGAAGACAGCAAAGGTAATAAAACTTTTCTAATAGTAAATCGGAGTTTGGTGAGTAACACACTTGGTGGGTGTCAAAATAGCTAGCCTGTGATGGCCGGGCTATCTACTCAGAATGTTGCAAAATGTGCTTTCACCGAAAAGCTATTTTAAAATCGGACATAGCGAGTGCATAGAGGAGTTCTGTATCTATAATTCTTAAAATAATTTGTATGTTTTTTGTGAACGTTTATCGTGAGTAATTTAGTAAATTCACCGGAAGTGTTCGGTGGGAATGCTAGTCACATGCTAGTCACCTGTAATGTAAAAAGCTGTTTTTTGATATAAATATGAACTTGATTGAACAAAACATGCATGTATTGTATAACATAATGTCCTAGGATTGTCATCTGATGAAGATCATCAAAGGTTAGTGCTGCATTTAGCTGTGGTTTGGGTTTATGTGACATTATATGCTAGCTTGAAAAATGGGTGTCTGATTATTTCTGGCTGGGTACTCCGCTGACATAATCTAATGTTTTGCTTTCGTTGTAAAGCCTTTTTGAAATCGGACAGTGTGGTTAGATTAATGAGAGTCTTGTCTTTAAAATGGTGTAACATAGTCATATGTTTGAGAAATTGAAGTAATAGCATTTCTAAGGTATTTGAATATCGTGCCACGGGATTCAACAGGCTGTTGAGTAGGTGGGACGCAAGAGGTTAAGGTGTTTTTTTTTCTCTGGCCCAACGGTCAATCCTGCATATTTTTGGTAAAATGTTTAAGCAATTATGCCACAGTCAGAGATGACATCCCCTGTCAATGTTCCTCACCTGAGGAACATAGAAAGGCTGCACCTTAGCAATCTCAGGCTGATACAGAGAGACTTTTCCATGCTTTTATTACAAGCAGGCTTGACTACTGTAATGCTCTCCTGTCTGGTCTACCCAAGAAAGCCATTGGTCAACTGCAAAACATACCGCATGCTGCAGCACGGGTACTGACCAAGAGAGAGAGAGACGTTGCAGTACGGTAACATCAAAAGGTTGAATAATTAAACAGTTTTTCTGTATAACAAACATTTGGAATGGTCCATGGGTATTTAAAGAACAATCCTGCTGAATTTGTTTCATTTTGTGACATCATGAAATCTTTGTTTGTATACAGTTCTCAATAATGGGGATTGCATCTGAATGATGTATAAAATAAATGATTAAATATAAGAATACTTTTGGAAAGATAACAATGTGATTTTAGTCTTCTAAATGAGAATTGTTTTTCATAGTAACTTATGATCTGTAAGTGGCCCCGCCCCCAAGTGAACACAGACATTGCGTGGGAATGATGAAACACCCCTTTTTCTACTCCAGTATAAAAAACCCTGTGACAAAATGTACATTTAGTCAAGAAAATGCAGGGATGGGGTCCCCACGTTGAAATGTCTACTACTCTAGAGACCAAAGAACGTGAGGGTCATCCCCACATTGAAATGGCTACCACTTTATAGACCAACATACGGACGGTGTGAACCGGATATCACAAATGGTTAATAAGAAATCTACAAAACTAAAGGCTACACACTCAGTCTGTATCTGTTTAGTACTTTAGTCTGGTAAACGCGATCGATCGAACAACCAAATGGTACTCTGAAAGACCCATTCTGAAGAACATTTCCCTATCTAACGACCATTGGTACGTCTGATGTATCCATTATAACAAGCTACAACTACAAAAGACTTTGATCTCTGGTGGACAAACCAGATTCTTTGTCGACTGACTCTCCAGCAGACATATCGGCGATCACAGAGACAACAAAGGCCTACACTCGTAAATATGTAAATTGCAATTCCTTTTGATTCAGCGGCTGTTCATGTGCAAAGTATTAGCATTTTCATTAGCATAGTTATCAGTTGTGTGTACGATAGTGCAGTCCTTTGTCTTTTCTCCCGCTCTTTCTTACCTGCCCTTTCTTTTTCATTTGGTGTAACAAGCCGTCATATCGGTTTAGTCCACTGGTGACTTTTCATTGTATCATGTTAGTAACTAAGGTATAACCTATCCTGTGTGTGTTTATGTACTTCAGTGTGTTTATTTAGTTAGTTAGTAAATACATAATTAAGCAAATTGGTACATCGCTGATTCATTATTTATGCAGATATCCAAGAGTTTGTGACATTCAGAATATGACTGATGAGGTAATACATTAATAAGTAACTGTAATCGATAAGATATGAAAATATCTGAAGAGAGTTAAATTCGGGAAATAAACTCAGCAAAAAAAGAAACTTCCCCTTTTCAGGACCCTGTCTTTCAAAAATAATTCGTAAAAATCCAAATAACTTCACAGATCTTCATTGTAAAGGGTTTAACCTCTCTTGGGTACGGGGCAGTATTTTCTCGTTTGGATGAAAAGCGCGCCCAAAGTAAACTGCCTGTTACTCAGGCCCAGAAGCTAGGATATGCATATAATTGGTAGATTTGGATAGAAAACACTAAAGTTTCTAAAATTGTTTAAGTGATGTCTCTGAGTATAACAGAACTGGTATGGCAGGCGAAACCCCGAGGACAAACCATAGCAAAAAAAATAAATCAGCCTACCACTGTTTCCAATGGCTTTCATTTTTATTATGAGTCGAAGTCCTCCCAGATTGCAGTTCCGAGGGCTTCCACTAGATGTCAACAGTCTTTAGAAAGATTTTCAGTCTAGTTTTTGGAAAAAAATGAGCTAGAAGTTGTAATTTTTCTAAGTGGCTCCCATTTTGGCTGTAGTGTTTCCATGCGCGTGGTTGAAAGTGCGTTCTTTGTTATTTCTCTCCGGTAATGAACATACCATTCTCCGTCTTAAATTTTATCATTTGGACTACAGATGAGGCCAGGGCAATAAATTGCAATGTCCGTACTGTGAGACGCCTAAGACAGCCCTGCAGGGAGACAGGACGGACAGCTGATCGTCCTCGCAGTGGCAGACCACGTGTAAACAACACCTGCACAGGATCGGTACATCCGAACATCACACCTACGGGAAAGGTACAGGATAGCAACAACAACTGCCCAAGTTACACCAGGAACACACAATCCCTCCATCAGTGCTCACTGTCCGCAATAGGCTGGGCTTGTAGGCCTGTTGTAAGGCAGGTCCTCACCAGACATCACCGGCAACAACGTCGCCTATGGGCACAATCCCACTGTCGCTGGACCAGGCAGGACTGTCAAAATGTGCTCTTCACTGACGAGTCATGGTTTTGTCTCACCAGGGGCGATGGTCGGATTTGCTTTTATTGTCGAAGGAATGAGCGTTACACCGAGGCCTGTACTCTGGAACGGGATCAATTTGGATGTGGAGGGTCCATCATGATCTGGGGCGGTGTGTCACAGCATCATCGGACTGAGCTTGTTTTCATTGCAGGCAATCTCAACGCTGTGCGTTACAGGGAAAACATCCTCCTCCCTCATGTGGTACACTTCCTGCAGGTTCATCCTGACATGACCCTCCAGCATGACAATTCCACCAACCACCCTGCTCGTTCTTTGCATGATTTCCTGCAAGACAGGAATGTCAGTGTTCTGCCATGGCCAGCGAAGAGCCCGGATCTCAATCCCATTGAACCTGTCTGGGACCTGTTGGATCGGAGGGTGAGGGCTAGGGCCATTCCCCCCAGAAATGTCTGTGAACTTGCATGTGCCTTGGTGGAAGAGTGAGGTAACATCTCACAGCAAGAAATGGCAAATCTGGTGCAGGCCATGAGGAGGAGATGCAGTTCAGTACTTAATGCACCTAGTGGCCACACCAGATACTGACTGTTACTTTTGATTTTGACCCCCCCTTTGTTCAGGGACACATTATTCAATTTTTGTTAGTCACATGTCTGTGGAACTTGTTCAGTTTATGTCTCAGTTGTTGAGTCTTATGTTCATACAAATATTTACACATGTTAAGTTTGCTGAAAATAAACGCATGGTGCCCGACTTCCTAGTTAATTAGTGTTGAAGTGATTTGTTTAATCAAGTAATAATTACACCTAGAGAACTGATTTGATAATATAACTGTCTTCACGTTACGACACAGGTTTTAAAGTCTCTGTACTGGCTGCCTGTGAGTTTTAGAATTCAATTGACTATTCTTCTATTGGTTTTTAAATCAATCCACTGTTGTGCACCCCAACACATATCAGACATCCTTTTGAGTTATGTACACAGTAGGTCCCTCAGGTCCTCAGGCATAGGCCTTTTAACTATCCCAAAGCCTAGGACCAAGAGGAATGGAGATGTAGCCTTTAGTTACTATACCCCCAGCCTCTGGAATAGCATTACATATCTGTGAACATACAGTATTTAAAAGAGATATTAAAACACACCTTTAGCTTTGCTGTTCCTTAGGGTGCTTTTTTAGTCTTTCGGTTTTTATTGTTTAGTTTTTTTTCTCTTATGATTGTTGTGTAGTAAAAATCTCTGTTTTTATTTTAATTGTTTTTTTATTCAAATTTTTTTTTTCCTGTGATGCGCATTGCATTAGTGTCTAAAATGTGTTATATAAATAAAGTTTGATTTGATAATATTTAATTTCCTTCAGATTGAGGCTTTTACTGGACCAAGGTTTCCTTAATGATGCAATGCCAAAAACAGAGTAACAAGCCCTGCCAATCTAACCCTCGCACATAATGGTTCTTAGGAATTATTAGATGTAAATAAAGTAATTTCCCATCCAGTTTGACAATGCCCATGCATATAATAATAGGCAACGTTATGGTGTATTACTGTGGACACATTTGCTGAACCTCTCTCACACGCTCTCTGTCTACCTTTGGAGAAAAGCAATTTTGATCTAAATTGATTGCTCTGGGATTATCCAGGATTCATTAAATATTAAGGAATTGACGTTCACTAACGTATATGGAAAGTGATTCATTACTGAGTTAGTATACTCAATTCATAAATTATGATTTTCATTAAATATTGTAATTAAGTATACTCAAGCTGAATTGATGTAGTTTAAAACTCTCATTACCCTCTTATTTGGATTAAGAAATATGGTTTGCCAAATATTGAAACATCGTGTCATCCTATGAACAGATAATAAATGACCTATTAAAGCCATGGGAAATGGATCTCTAATTAGAGGTCAGAGAAACTTTTAAAGTTCTAATTTGATAATCCAAACAAATACCATTATCTGATTCTAAAAATACAAAACTTAGTTTAAATGGCCATTTTATTACCATAATTTGTAAACTATTAGCTCTTGTCCAGTTTTCTACATGCTATTACCTGTGTCTAGACAAGTGAGTAGGTCACAGATGTAACCTCAAGATGGTGGTGGCAGTATGAGGTACTTGTTCAGATGTAACATCACACTGCTGCCCTCCAAACAGCATCACCTTAGGGTTGAATTACTTTTTAGGTGAAATCAGTATCATACCCACACACAGTCCGGATCCCAAAAAGACACTCACGATAGTAGCGATCTGGTCAAAGGTAATGGACTATATAATGAATAGGGTGCCATTTGGGATGTAGAATGTATGACAGTTTAACTATTAATTTCTGTGATTAAATGGACTAAAATGAAATGTTATGAATGTCCAAAGATGTTAATGACACCCTAACTGGACCCTCTTATCTCCAGTTATAACTTCCAAAAAAGTATGTGGACATCTGCTCGTCGAACATCTCACCAAAATCATGGGCATTAATATAGAGTTGGTACCCCCTTTGCAGCTATAACAGCCTCCAGTCTTCTGGGAAGGCTTTCCACTAAATGTTGGAACATTGATGAGAGGACTTGCTTCCATTCAGCAGCAAGAACATTAGTGAGGTTGGGCGATAAGGGCTGGCTCGCAGTCGGGCAATCCAATTCATCCCAAAGGTGTTCGACGGGGTTGAGATCAGGGCTCTGTGCAAGCCAGTCAAGTTTTTCCACACCAATCTCAACAAACCATTTCTGTATGGGCCTCGCTTTGTGCACGGGGGCATTGTCATGCTGAAACAGGAAAGGGTCTTTCCTAAACTGTTGCCACAAAGTTGGAAGCACAGAATCGTCTAGAATGTCATTGTATGTTGTAGCGTTAAGATTTCCCTTCACTGTAATTAAGGGGCCTAGCCCGAAGCATGATAAACAGCCCCAGACCATTTTTCCTCCTCCACCAGACTTTACAGCTGGCACTATGCATTGGCTCAGGTAGCGGTTCTCCTGGCATCCCCCAAACCCAGATTAGTCCGTCAGACAAATTCATTGGCCACTATACCTATTTTGCCAATTGGCCTGGACCTTTTTACCACACGGAGCCCTGCTGATCCATGGCGACTGGTCTGCCGACGTAACAGCACAAGTGGGCTACAACAGACTTCTTCCATCGCGAAGTCCCTCTAAGGCCCTTCTGCTAGCTTGCTAGCCCCAGGCCCACGAGCTGTTTGAATATCCGTGTCTCCGGCCCGCCGAGCTACTCACTGGACGCCTATGATCACTCGGCTACGCATGCCTCTCCCTAATGTCAATATGCCTTGTCCTATGCTGTTTTGGTTAGTAATTATTGCCTTATTTCACTGTAGAGCCTCTAGCCCTGCTCAATACGCCTTAGATAACCCTTTAGTTACACTTCCCACACATGCGTGACCTCACCTGGTTTAAACGATGTTTCTAGAGACAATATCTCTCTCATCGTCACTCAATGCATAGGTTTACCTCCACTGTATTCACATCCTACCATACCTTTGTCTGTACATTATGCCTTGAATCTATTCTACCATGCCCAGAAACCTGCTCCTTTTACTCTCTGTTCCAAACGTACTAGACGACCAGTTCTTATAGCCTTTAGTCGTACCCTTATCCTACTCCTCCTCTGTTCCTCTGGCGATGTAGAGATTAATCCAGGCCCTGCAGTGACTAGCTCCACTCCCATTCCCCAGGCGCTCTCATTTGTGACCGTAACACTTCTGTAACTGTAAAAGCCTTGGTTTCAAGCATGTTAACATTAGAAGGCTCCTCCCTAAGTTTGTTTTATTCACTGCTTCAGCACACTCTGCCAACCCAGATGTCCTAGCCGTCTGAAACCTAGCTTAGAAAGACCACCAAAAACCCTGAAATTTCCATCCCTAACTATAACATTTTCCGACAAGATAGAACTGCCAAACGGGGGCGGAGTTGCAATCTACTGCAGAGATAGCCTGCAGAGCTCTGTCTTACTATCCAGGTCTGTGCCCAAACAATTTGAGCTACTTTTAAAAATCCACCTTTCCAGAAACAAGTCTCTCACCGTTGCCACTTGCTATAGACCACTTTCTGCCCTCAGCTGTGCCCTGGACACCATATGTGAATGTATTGCCCCCGTCTATCTTCAGAGCTTGTGCTGGCTTGTGCTGTTAGGTGACCTAAAGTGGGACATGCTTAACACCCTGGCCATCCTACAAACTAAGCTTGATGCCCTCAATCTCACACAAATTATCAATGAACCTACCAGGTACAACCCCAAATCCGTAAACACAGGCACCCTCATAGATATCATCCTAACCAACCTGCCCTCCAAATACACCTCTGCTGTCTTCAACCAGGATCTCAGCGATCACTGCCTCATTGCCTGCGTCCGTAATGGGGCTGCAGTGAAAAGACCACCCCTCATCACTGTCAAACGCTCCCAAAAACACTTCAGTGAGCAGGCCTTTCTAATTGACCTGGCCTGGGTATCCTGGAAGGATATTGACCTCATTCTGTCAGTAGAGGATGCCTAGTTATTCTTTAAAAGTGCTTTCTTCACCATCTTAAATAAGCATGCCCCATTCAAAAAATGTAGAACCAGGAACAGATATAGCCCTTGATTCACTCCAGACCCGACTGCCATTGACCAGCACAAAAACATCCTGCGTACTGCACTAGCATCGAATAGCCCCTGCGATATGAAACATTTCAGGGTAGTTAGGAACCAATATACACAGGCAGCTAGGAAAGCAAAGGCAAACTTTTTCAAACAGAACAGAACTTTAAAGTCCATGGAGAATAAGAGCACCTCCTCCCAGCTGCCCACTGCACTGAGGCTAGGGAACACTGTCACCACCAATAAATCTGCGATAATTGAGAATTTCAATAAGCATTTTTCTCCGCTGGCCATGCTTTCCACCTGGCTAGCCCTACCCTTGGTCAACAGCCCTGCACCCCCACAGCAACTTGCCCAAGCCTCCCCATTTCTCCTTCACCCAAATCCAGATACCTTATGTTCTGAAAGAGCTGCAAAATCTGGACCCCTACAAGTCACCCGGGCTAGACAATCTGGACCCTCTCTTTCTAAAATGATCAGCTGAAATTGTTGCAACCCCTATTACTAGCCTGTTCAATCTCCCTTTCGTATCGTCTGAGATCCCCAAAGATTGGTAATCTGCCGCAGTCATCCCGATCTTCAAAGGGGGAGCCACTCTAGACCCAAACTGCTACAGACCTATATCTATCCTACCCTGCCTTTCTAAGGTCTTCGAAAGCCAAGTTAACAAACAGATCACTGACCATTTCGATTCCCACCGTACCTTCTCCGCTATGCAATCTGGTTTCCAAGCTGGTCATGGGTGCACCTCAGCACGCTCAAGGTCCTAAACAATATCATAACCGTTAAATATATTATTTATTTTGCTCCTTTGCACCCCAGTATCTCTACTTGCACACTCACATCTATCACTCCAGTGTTTAATTGCTGTATTGTAATTATTTTGGCACTATGGCCTATTTATTGCCTTATCTCCCTTATCCCACCTCATTTGCACACACTGTATATAGACTTTTTCTATTGTATTATTGACTGTATGTTTGTTTATTCCATTTGTAACTCTGTGTTGTTGTTTGTGTCGCACTGCTTTGCTTTATCTTAGCCAGGTCACAGTTGTAAATGAGGACTTGTTCTCAACTAGCCTACCTGGTTAAATAAAGGTGAAAAAAATTAAGACAGAGAATGCATTTCCACTGCTCCAGAGTAGAATGGCGGCAAACTTTACACCACTCCAACCGAGGCTTGGCATTGCGCATAGTGATATTAGGCTTGTGTGTGGCTGCTCGGCCATGAAAACCTATCCCATTAAGTTCTTGTGTTGACGTTGCTTCCAGAGGGAATTTGGAACTCGGTAGTGAGTGTTGCAACCGAGGACAGACAATCTTTACGCCTTCAGCCCTCGACGGTCCCGTTCTGTGCGCTTGTGTGGCCTACCACTTAGCGGCTGAGCCGTTGTTGTTCCTAGACAATTTCACTTCACAATAACAGCACTTACAGTTGACCAGGCCAGCTCTAGCAGAGCAGAAATTTGACGAACAGCCTTATTAGAAAGTTGGCATCGTATGATGGTGCTATATTGAAAGTCACTGAGCTCTTCAGTTCAGGCCATTCTACTGCCAGTGTTTGACTATGGAGATTGCATGCTGGTGTGATAAATATTATACACCTGTCAACAACAGATGTGGCTGATAGCCACATCCACTGATCTGAAGGGGTCTCCACATACCTTTGGCCATGTATTAGTGTATTATCCAACACGGAGCAAGTATTCAATCTTTCTAAAAACCCTGAGGGTCACCACTTTTGACCTACCCCTGGACGTTTATCATAACGATGCCGAAGGTTATCTTGTTCTTACTCTAGAATTTGAAGTAGTAGTTATCAGTGTAGTCCTCTGTAGTACATTCTTCACTTTCTCCGTGTCAGGTCATCTGTCTTTGGGTAGTGTCCCAAATGGCACCCTATCCCGATGTAGTGTACTACTTCTGACCAGAGCCCTATGGGTGCCATTTGGAACCAGTGTGATGTGATCCTTTCCTCCATACGGTACTCCAGTGGCAGCTAAGTTTCCTGTAGTGTTCTATGGTGGTCATTAGGAATAGTGAATGCACACAGCATCAGGAGACAGGATCCAACGAGGGCCTCCAGGGCCACAGACTCCCAGTACCTGAAGTCCCCAGTGCTCTGAGCACCTGCAATTCATACTCCAGAAATGATACCTTGAGGAAAAGGGGTTTCACTGCCACTAAGTCAGTGGATGATTATACAACTGTGTGTCTTTAATATTATGTATGTAATGACTGTGAGTAGAGGGATACAGGCAATGCCTATAGACTTGGCATAATGTCTCATGCCTGTAGACTAGGATGGGGAGTACAGGTAATAAGGGAGTTGTGTGGATATAATATAGGAGCTAACATAGTGGAGCATTGGACATTATGCCAACCATAGACTGCCTAACAGCTTGTCTATATTCATTACAAGTGCACACACAGACACACAGGTAGGCACGAGGAAAGATAGTGAATAGGTAAAAAGCATAGACAATGGTTACATCACACACCATTCTGTCTGTTATGTCTATGACAACAAATAAGTATTTGCACATACTGCAACTTATATATTATCAATCACTGAAATGTCACTTATTTTTTAACCATCATCCACTGTGGAGCACCCTGAAACAGCCTTGAATGTTGAGTAGACTAAACATTAGGAACACCTTCCCAATATTGAGTTTCACCCCCTTTTTTTGCCATCAGAACAGCCTCAATTCATTGGGGCATGGACTCTAACTAGTGAATTCAATAACGGCTCATAGCTTTCAACTGGATTCACCCGGTCAGTATATGTCATGGAAAGAGAAGGTGTTCTTAATGTTCTGTATTTTCAGTGTATGTATGGTTGTAACAGTCGTCGTAAGGAGTGGACCAAAATGCAGCGGGTAAAGTGCTCATCTTCTTATTTATTAAAGGAAAAACACTTAAACAAAACAAACAACGAAAACAGTCCAATAAGGTGCACAGACTATACTGGAAACAACCACCCACAAACACAAGTGAAAACAAACACAACTAAATATGGCCTCCAATTAGAGACAACAACAACCAGCTGCCTCTAATTGGAGGTCATTGACAAAACTAACATAGAAATAGAAAAACTAGATAAACACATAGAAATAGATAACCAAAAACCCCAAAACACACAAAACAAACACCCCCTGCCATGCCCTGACCAAACTATAATAACAAATAACCCCTTTTACTGGTCAGGACGTGACAGTACCCCCCCCCCCCCAAAGGTGCAGACCCCAAGCACCTCAAAACAAAAACCCCACAAAAAAATAACCCCAAACTTAAAAGGAGGGAAGGGAGGGTAGCCACCGTCAACGACGGCTCCCATGCTACACCCTCCCCCCCAATCCTCCAACTACGGAGGTGGCTCTGGCTCCGGCGTTAGTCCCCATTCTAACCTGCCCACCCCCTGCTGAAGGCCCTGGGCTGAGGTGCGTCGCTGGAGACCTCGGGCTGAGGAGTGTCGCTGGAGACCTCGGGCTGAGGAGCGTCGCTGGAGACCTTGGGTTGAGGAGCGTCGCTGGAGACCTCGGGCGGAGGGCCTTCTCTGCAGGCTCCGGATTGTGGGCCTTCTCTGCAGGCTCCGGACTGTGAGGGTCACCACTTTTGTCTCTGCAGGCTCCGGACTGTGGGCCGTCTCTGCTGGTTCCGGACTGTGGGACATCGCCGGAAGCACTGGACGGGGAACTGTCGCCGGAAGCTCTGGACGGGGAACTGTCGCCGGAAGCTCTGGACTGGGACTGCGCACTGAAGGCCTGATGCGTGGGGCTGGCTTAGGAGGTGCCAGACTAGTAACCCGCACCTCAGGGCTAGTGCGAGGTACAGGAACAGGACGTACTGGACTGTGCAGGCGCATTAGAGGCCTGATGCGTGGGGCTGGCTTTGAGGCGCCAGACTATTGACACGCACCTCAGGGCTAGTGCGAGGAACAGGAACAGGACGTACTGGACTGGGCAGGTGCACTAGAGGCCTGATGCGTGGGGCTGGCTTTGGAGGCGCCAGAACAGTAACACGCACCACAGGGCTAGTGCGAGGAACAGGAACAGGATACACTGGGTCTTGAAGACGCACTGGAGGTCTGGAGCGCACAGCCTACACAACCCGTCCTGGCTGAGTTATCACGGTAGCCCTGCACGGGCAGTGTGCTGGCACAGGGCGAACTGGGCTGTGCTGAGGAATGATGGCTGCCGTGCGTAGAGCAGGCGCAGGGTAGCCTGGGCCTAGGAGACACACTGGTGGCCAGATATGCTGAGCAAGCATACTCCTTCCTGGCTGGATGCCCACTCTAGCACGGCACTTGCGGGGGGCTGGTATCGACCGCACCGGACTGTGCGTGCGGATGGGCGAGACCGTGCGCACTTCCGCATAGCACGGTGCTCTCCACGCCAAACGCTCCCCATAATAAGCACGAGGAGTTGGCTCAGGTCTATTGCCTGACTTTCCCCAACTCCCCGTGTGCCCCCCCCAAACATTTTTTGGGGGGCTGCATCTCAGGCTTCCTTGCCAGCCGTGTTCCCTCATAACTTCGCCGTTGGCCCTTTTTATCCTGCTGCCTCCGCTCTTCCGATTGCCTCCACCTGTTCCCATGGGAGGCGATCCCTTCCGGCCAGGATCTCTTCCCACGTGTAGGATCCCTTGCCATCCAGGATGTCCTCCCATGTCCAGTCCAAATAGCTCTCCTTCTGCTCCTTCCTCCGCTGCTTGGTCCTTCTTTTGTGGGTGGTTCTGTACCTTTCGTTGTAAGGAGTGGACCAAAATTCAGCGGGTAAAGTGCTCATCTTCTTATTTATTAACTTCTTTGGGCTATGTGGGACGTTAGCGTGCCACCTGTGGCGCACCCTATCAACAGCAGGTGCATTTCAAGAGCGGCAAATTTGAAACCAAATAAATGTCAAAATTCAAGTTTTTCAAACATACAACTATCTGGCACCCTTTGAAAGATAAACATCTCCTTAATCTAACCACGTTTTCCGATTTCAAAAAGGTTTTACGGCGAAAGCATAAAGTTAGGTTATGTTAGGAGAGTACATTGACAATAGCTGTGTGTAGTGTATTGTCAATTCAAAGACAGGCGTCACCAAAACCATAAAATCAGCTAAAATTATGCACTAACCTTTTACAATCTTCATCAGATGACACTCCTAGGACATTATTTTAGACAATGCATGCATTTTTAGTTCTATCAAGTTCATATTTATATCTAAAAACAGTGTTTTACTATGGCGTTGATGTTCAGGAAATCGTTTCCCTCCAATACCGGCAGTCAAGTCATCACAACAAAATAATTAATTAATATTAGAAAACATTGGTAAAATATTATATTGTCATTCAAAGAATTATAGATTTACATCTCTTGAACGCAATGGACTTGCCAGATTTAAAATTAACCTTACTGGGAAATCACACTTTGCAATAATCTGAGCACTGCGCCAGAAAAATACGCATCGCGATACAGACTAACCGCCATGTTGGAGAGATCTAAAATCGAAAATACTATGTAAATAATCCATTACCTTTGATTCTCTTCATCAGATGTCACTTCCAAAGAATCCCAGGTCCATAACGAATGTAGTTTTGTTCAAAAAAGCTCATCATTTATGTCCAAAAACCTCCGTGTTGTAGCACATGATCTAAGCCAGCCGGACTTCACTTCACTTCCCGAACGGAAAAAATATATTTCCGTTCGTTCAAACATGTCAAACGTTGTATCGCATAAATCATTAGGGCCTTTTTTAACCAGAACATGAATAAAATTCAAGGCGGACCATTGGGTTCTCTTTTAAAACGTTTCGGAATGAGAGTACCCACCATCAACTCGCACGCCAGGTGTCTAATGGGCCATCGCCGTTCCAACGCTCTTCTTCAGTCAGATCTCACTGTAGAAGACTCAAAACACTTTGTAAAGGCTGGGGACATCTTGTGGAAGCAATAGGAAGTGCCACAATATTCCTCATCCCCTTTGTTTTTCAATGGCATAGGCTCAAAGTCAATTCAACACATCAGGTATCCACTTCCTGTCAGAATCTGTCTCAGGGTTTTGCCTGCCAAATGAGTTCTGTTATACTCACAGACACCATTCAAACAGTTTTTGAAACTTTAGGGTGTTTTCTATCCATATATAATAAGTATCTGCATATTCTAGTTACTGGGTAGGTGTAGGAGGCAGTTAAAAATGGGCACATATTTTTTCCAAAATTCTCAATGCTGCCCCCTAGCCCGTAGAGGTTAAACGAAAAAACACTTAAACAAAACAAACAACGAAAACAGTCCAATAAGGTACACAGACAATACTGGAAACAACCACTCACAAACACAAGTGAAAACAAACACAACTAAATATGGCCTCCAATTAGAGACAACAACAACCAGCTGCCTCTAATTGGAGGTCATTGACAAAACTAACATAGAAATAGAAACATTTGATAAACACATAGAAATAGATAACCGAGAACATAAACCAAAAACCCCGAAACACACAAAACAAACACCCCCTGCCACGCCCTGACCAAACTACAATAACAAATAACCCCTTTTACTGGTCAGGACGTGACAATGGTGCATTGAATCCCAGATCATCTAATACAAACAGTGTCACAGGTTTCTATTTAGACAAAGAGAGATGGAGTGACATATAAAAAGAGTGATGGAGGGATACTTTGGGAAAGAGTGAACAGAGAAAGTTCAAACTGCGGTAGATGCTCAAATCAATCTGAAAGCAAATAAAAAAAACATGTTACTACCTTTTATGTTTTATTTGTTCATCACATTCCTCTAACACATATCCTCCTTGATGCTAGGGAGTAGTGAAAAGTGAAGGTTCGAATCATCTCCTTCAACGGTTTTATTTAAATGGCAGGAAGCGTTTCCCACAACCTTTTAATATTTTGAACACAGCTTTTCTAAAATAAAATGTATTTCTATAAGTGACCAACCATTCAAAAATGGGCATCTACAGGAATGACATTAATTGAATATTCCACATGCCTTCTCATAAAAACATGCCTTTGTATTGCATAGCACTATAGCAACAAGAGAGACAAGCACCTGCTATGAGTGTGTGTTGAGAGTAGCTTTAGTGAAATAAGAGCATACCAGCACTCTGCTCCTAAGATGCTGGCCCACACCACACATTTCAGCGGCTGGCAAGCTGGTCTTGAGTACTTTTCCTCTTGGTTGTTATTGATGATTAAGAAGTTATTTTGTTCCTGCCATCAGACCTGCTGCTCCTTGGAAGTTAATCACACAACAATGGTGTGGCTGGAGGGGGGGGGGGGGTGAGGTGGCGGTGGGGGAGACGGAGGGTAAGGTGGGGTGGGGGGAGACTACTTCTTGAAATGAGGCCTTGAGTTTAATTCTCATTGTCTGGTGGTCTGGGGGTCTCTTTGACTGTCTCCTCTCCTGAGTTTATACTTTATAACCAAAGGCTTGTGTGTGTCAGAGAAACATTCCTTCACATGTAAGATCCATCATATGACCATTTGTGGGACATAATATTTTGCAAATAAAATATGTGTACAAACAATATTGTGACAGACAAATGGTCATTAAAATGTGACAAAAAGTTTTGTGAAGATGTTGTTTATTGTCATGCTATACACAACACAAATGGAATTATAAATGACTCAAGGACAACAAAGACTCTGCCCGAGTTAACCTGTTATTGAAAGTTTTCTGAAAAGTAGTACAAGAACCTTGCCCTTCTCAACGCCAATGATAATACCAGACAGTTACTAAGGCAGGCATGTAAGGACAGTGTAACAAGAGAGAGAAAGAAGACAGCGAAAACAGGAAAAAAAGTTTATATCCTTCAACCCTGCTGCAAGAAAGTCTGCAGTTGACCTTGATTAAGACTGTGGTGTGGTCTTAGTCCCACATGACACCCTATTCTTTATGATGCACTACATTTAACCAGGGACCATATGGCTTTTGTCAAATGTAGTGCACTATATAGGGAATAGGGTGCCATTTGGGATGTATTCACATACATTCTATAAACCAAAGAAGACTGGCCATGGGACAAACCATTATTACCAAGAAGTATTTAATTTAAAAATGTTCACATTAATCAGTCCCAGAAGAAGTAATCACCTGTCTGTTAGATGTTGGATGCTTATTTATGCCTTTTGAACAGAGAGACTGTGTCCAAAATGGCACTCTACTCCCTATATGGTGTATTACTTTTGACTACGGCCAATAGGGCTATGGTCAAAAGTAATGCAATATACAGTGCACTTGGAAAGTAGTCAGACCCGTTGACTTTCTCCCCATTTTGTTACATTAGAGCCTTATTCTAAAATTTATGAAATTGTTTTTTCCCCCCCTCATCAATCTACAAACAATACCACATAATGACAAAGCAAAAAACAGTTTATGAATTTTTTGCAAATGTATAAACCCCCCCTCGAAATATCACATTTACTTAAGTATTCAGACCCTTTACTCAGTAATTTGTTGAAGCACCTTCGTCAGTGATTACAGCCTCAAGTCTTCTTGGACATGACGCTACAAGCTTGGCACACCAGTATTCGGGGAGTTTCTCCCATTCTTCTCTGCAGATACTCTCAAGCTCTGTCAGGTAGGATGGGGAGTGTCGCTGCACAGCTATTTTTAACTCTCTCCAGAGATGTTCAATTGGGTTCAAGTCTGGGCTCTCACTCCTGCACTATTTTGGCTGTGTGCTTAGGGTTGTTGTCCTGTTGGAAGGTGAACCTTTGCCCCAGTCTGAGGTCCTGAGCATTCTGGAGCAGGTTTTCATCAAGGATCTATCTATACTTTGCTACATTCACCTTTCCCTCGATCCTGACTACTCTCGCAGTCCCTGCCACTGAAAAACATCCCCACAGCATGATACTGCCACCACCATACTTCACTGTAGGGATGGTGCCAGGTTTCCTCCAGGCGTGACTGTAATCAGCCTCTGTGTAGCTGGTGTGGAGGAGTCAGGCACAGGACAGCAGAAATGAGTAAGTCACGTAATTTACTCAAGGAATCAATAAATACAACACAATAAACTAGCCCACAATAACGGACCATATACATACAAACAATCACTCACAAAAAAACATGGGGGAACAGAGGGTTAAATAATGAACAAGTAATTGGGGAATTGAAACCAGGTGTGTAAAACAAATGGAAAATGAAAAGTGTATCGGCGAACGCCGCCCGAACAAGGAGAGGGACCGACTTCGGCGGAAGTCATGACAGTGACATTTGGCATTCAGGCCAAAGAGTTCAATCTTGGTTTCATCAGATCAGAGAACCATGTTTCTCATGGTTTGAGTCCTTTAGGTGCCTTTTGGCAAACTCCAAGAGGGCTGTCATGTGCCTTTTACTGAGAAGTGACCTCCATCTGGCCACAATACCATAAAGGCTTGAAAGGTGGAGTGCTGCAGAGATGGTTGTCCTTCTGGAGATCTGTCAGAGTTAATATGGGGTTCTTGGTCACCTCCCTGACCGAGGCCTTTCTCCCCCGGTTGCTCAGTTTGGCCGGGCGGCCAACTCTAGGAAGAGTATTGATGTTTCCAAACTACTTCCATTTAACTTGTGTGGCTCAGTTGGTAGAGCATGGTGTTTGCAACACCAGGGTTGTGGGTTCAATTCCCACGGGGGACCAGTACGGAAAAAAGAAAATGTATGCATTCACTACTGTAAGTCACTCTGGATAAGAGCTTCTGATAAAATGAAAAAAAAATAACTCTCAGCCTGTATCACATCCGGCAGTGATTGGGAGTCCCATAGGGCGGAGCACAATTGGCCCAGTGTAAATTGCTCCTGGGCTGGAATAATACATTATGGCCTTTCTCTTGCATTTGAAAGATGATGGTACAAAAAAAATATATCTTTTACCAGATCTAATGTGTTATATTCTCCTATATTCCTTTTACATTTCGACATACTTCAAAGTGTTTCCTTTCAAATGGTACCAAGAATATGCATATCCTTGCTTCAGGGCCTGAGCTACAGGCAGTTAGAGTTGGGTATGTCATTTTACGCAAAAATTGAAAGAAAGGGGGCTATCCCTAAGAAATGAAGCACTGTACCCTCATTTCCGGAATTCCCCTCATAATACAGCATTATTCTTTATTGAGGATTACTCTTGTCATTTATCCTGTTCACACCAGTGATAACGCATCTTTAACCCCCCACTGCATCCATCTTCTTAAAGAGGGGATAAACAACGGGTCACTTTGACACCTTTTACAGCATCCAAAGGCTTGTATGATTTTCAGGTGGAGAAATCTGAAGTGTAAACCACACTGAGGAGTAACAGTTAGTCTCAAGGGTTCCTTCCCTGTAGCTCAGTTGGTAGAGCATGGTGTTTGCTACGCCAGGGTTGTGGGTTCAATTCCCACGGGGGGCCAGCACAGAAAAAATAAAATGTATGAAATGTATGCATTCACTACTGTAAGTCACTCTGGATAAGAGTGTCTGCTAAATGACGTAAATGTAAGGGTTCCACTGACTATAATACATGACTACGACACTATAAATAGGTTTTCGAGAATTCTTTGGTCAAGTCACATGGTTGGGAAAAACTCATGGCCCAACTCATATGAAATATCATACAGTAACCAGGGTACTAATTAATAATAAAGTAATTTAAAAAAGCAAGGTTTCCAACCGTTCCACCAAAACTATTGATATATATATATATATATATTCAGAAACAATTGATTAATCATCCAAGATGGCGTAGCAGTTCAGACGTCCTGTCGTGTCCCATGTATATATATATTTACTTTTTTTTTTTCACTTATCTTTTTACATTTTTTATTCTAAATACTCAACCTCAAAGCACTCTCCTGCAACCCGCCTCACCAACTTAAAAAAAAGAAAGTATTATTTACCTCATCTGAATTCCACAACAGAAGCTAGCCAGAGGTTAGCCATTTTCACTGGCTAACGTTGAAGTTCAGCTAGCCACGGTTAGCTGTCCTCAGCTATCCATTAGCTCGAAAAGCTATCGGCAGTTTTTGTACAGCGCGACTCAGACCAGAGTATATCAGACCTATTCTCTCTCCTTTCCCCGATTTCTACCGCAGGCTCTGGACATTTACACCTGGATCTTGCAGCTAACTAGCTGCTACCTGAGTGACTATTGGCAACGTCGGTCACGGAATTAACACACATTATTACGGAGCTAGCCAGCTAGCCAGCTGAAGAGTTCCGTCAGCCACTCGTGGGCTATTCCTGAGCTAGCCAGCTGAAGTGTCTCCTGGGCTACAACTCACCTATCCTGACCCGTTTTACTGCCGATGCGGAGCCCCATCGGGTCTTCACAACTGGACCACCGACGTTATCTGCCCGAGGGAGTTATCCAACTGGCCCCTCCATCGCGACGTAACCTGATCGCCCATCTGCGGCCGGCTAATCGTTAGCTGTCTTTTCGGCTGCGATCTGAATAGGTCTATCGGACACTTTTCTTGGGCCACTATAACTAACTATTTTGCCAACTTGGACAGGTCCCCCCTTCCACACGGAACCCCACTAACCAACAGACGGAAACGCACGAGGTGGCTAAAAACAGACCTCCCTCCCATCTTCCACCAGCTTGCTACCTATGGCCCGGCTAACTGTCTGAATCTCACTGGACCCTCTGATCACTCGGCTAAGCATGCCTCTCCTTAATGTCAATATGCATTGTCCATTGCTGTTCTGGTTAGTGTTTATTGGCTTATTTCACTGTAGAGCCTCTAGCCCTGCTCATTATACCTTATCCAACCTCTCAGTTCCTCCACCCACACATGCTATGACATCTTCTGGTTTCAATGATGTTTCTAGAGACAATATCTCTCTCATAATCACTAAATGCCTAGGTTTACCTCCTCTGTACTCACATCCCACCATACCTTTGTCTGTACATTATACCTTGAAGCTATTTTATCGCCCCCAGAAACCTGCTCCTTTTTCTCTCTATTCTGGACGTCACAGACGACCAATTCTTATAGCTTTTAGTCGTACCCTCATACTTATTCTTCTCTGCTCCTCTGGGGATGTAGAGGTGAATCCAGGCCCTGCAGTGCCTGGCTCCACTCCTACTCCCCAGGCGCTCTCTTTTGATGACTTCTGTAACCGTAATAACCTTGGTTTCATGCATGTTAACATTAGAAGCCTCCTCCCTAAGTTTGTTTTATTCACTGCTTTAGCACACTCTGCCAACCCGGATGTCCTAGCTGTGTCTGAATCTTGGCTTAGGAAGTCCATCAAAAACTGTGAAATCTTCATCCCTAACTACAACGTTTTCAGACAAGATAGAACGACCAAAGGGGGCGGTGTTGCAATCTACTGCAGAGATAGCCTGCAGAGTTATGTCCTGCTATCCAGGTCTGTACCCAAACAATTTGAACTTCTACTTTTAAAAATCCACCTCTCCAAAAACAAGTCTCTCACCGTTGCCGCCTGCTATAGACCCCCCTCGGCCCCTAGCTGTGCTCTGGACACCATATGTGAACTGATTGCCCCCATCTATCTTCAGAGCTCGTGCTGCTAGGTGACCTAAACTGGGACATGCTTAACACTCCAGCCATTCTACAATCTAAGCTTGATGCCCTCAATCTCACACAAATTATTAATGAACCCACCAGGTACAACCCCAAAGCCGCAAACACTGGCACCCTCATAGATATCATCCTAACCAACGTGCCCTCTAAATACACCTCTGCTGTTTTCAACCAAGATCTCAGCGATCACTGCCTCATTGCCTGCACCCGTAATGGGTCAGCGGTCAAACGACCTCCACTCATCACTGTCAAACGCTCCCTGAAACATTTCAACGAGCAAGCCTTTCTAATCGACCTGGCCCTGGTATCCTGGAAGGATATTGACCTCATCCCGTCAGTAGAGGATGCCTGGTTATTTTTTTTAAATGCCTTCCTCTCCATCTTAAATAAGCATGCCCCTTTCAAGAAATTTAGAACCAGGAACAGATATAGCCCTTGGTTCTCCCCAGACCTGACTGCCCTTAACCAACACAAAAATATCCTGTGGCGTTCTGCATTAGCATCGAACTGCCCCCGCGATATGCAACTTTTTAGGGAAGTTAGAAACCAATACACACAGGCAGTTAGAAACGCCAAGGCTAGCTTTTTCAAACAGAAATTTGCTTCGTGCAACTCCAACTCTAAAAAGTTCTGGGACATTGTAAAGTCCATGGAGAATAAGAACACCTCCTCCCAACTGCCCACTGCACTGAGGATAGGAAACTCTGTCACCACCGATAAGCCCACAATAATTGAAAATTTCAATAAGCATTTTTCAACGGCTGGCCATGCTTTCCACCTAACTACCCCTACTGCATTCAACAGCACTGCACCCCCCACAGCTACTCGCCCAAGCCTCCCCCATTTCTCCTTCTCCCAAATCCATTCAGCTGATGTTCTGAAAGAGCTGCAAAATCTGGACCCCTACAAATCAGCTGGGCTTGACAATCTGGACCCTTTCTTTCTAAAATGATCTGCCGAAATTATTGCAACCCTTATTACTAGCCTGTTCAACCTCTTTCGTGTCGTCTGAGATTCCCATAGATTGGAAAGCAGCTGCTGTCATCCCCCTCTTCAAAGCAGGTGACACTCTTGACCCAAATTGCTACAGACCTATATCCATCCTACCCTGCCTTTCTAAGGTCTTCGAAAGCCAAGTCAACAAACAGATTACCGACTATTTCGAATCCCACCGCACCCTCTCCGCTATGCAATCTGGTTTCAGAGCTGGTCATGGGTGAACCTCAGCCACACTCAAGGTCCTAAACGACATCGTAACCGCCATCGATAAGAAACAATACTGTGCTGCCGTATTCATTGACCTGGCCAAAGCTTTTGACTCTGTTAATCACCACATCCTCATCGGCAGACTCAGTAGCCTTGGTTTCTCAAACGTTTGCGTCGCCTGGTTCACCAACTACTTCTCTGACAGAGTTCAGTGTGTCAAATCGGAGGGCCTACTGTCTGGACCTCTGGCAGTCTCTATGGGGGTACCACAGGGTTCAATTCTTGGGCCAACTCTTTTCTCTGTATACATAAATGATGTCGCTCTTGCTGCTGGTGAATCTCTGATCCACCTCTACGCAGACGGCACCATTCGGTATACTTCTGGCCCTTCTTTGGACACTGTGTTAACAACCCTCCAGACGAGCTTCAATGCCATTCAACTCTCCTTCCGTGGTCTCCAACTGCTCCTAAACACAAGTAAAACTAAATGCATGCTCTTCAACCGATCGCTGCCTGCACCTGCCCGCCCATCCAGCATAACTTCTCTGGACGGTTCTAACTTAGAATTTGTGGACAACTACAAATACCTAGGTGTCTGGTTAGACTGTAAACTCTCCTTCCAGACTCACATCAATCATCTCCAATCCAAAGTGAAATCTAGAATTGGCTTCCTATTTCGCAACAAAGCATCCTTCACTCATGCTGCCAAACATACCCTCGTAAAACTGACCATCCTACCAATCCTCGACTTCGGCGATGTCATTTACAAAATAGCCTCCAATACCCTACTCAACAAGCTGAATGCAGTCTATCACAGTGCCATCCGTTTTGTCACCAAAGCCCCATATACTACCCACCACTGCGACCTGTACGCTCTCGTTGGCTGGCCTTCGCTTCATAATCGTCGCCAAACACATTGGCTCCAGGTCATCTACAAGACCCTGCTAGGTAAAGTCCCCCCTTATCTCCGCTCACTGGTCACCATAGCAGCACCCACCTGTAGCACGCGCTCCAGCAGGTATATCTCTCTGGTCACCCCTAAAGCCAACTCCTCCTTTGGTCGTCTCTCCTTCCAGTTCTCTGCTGCCAATGACTGGAAAGAACTACGAAAATCTCTGAAACTGGAAACACTTATCTCCCTCACTAGCTTTAAGCACCAGCTGTCAGAGCAGCTCACAGATCACTGCACCTGTACATAGCCCATCTATAATTTAGCCCAAACTACTACCTCTTCCCCTACTGTATTTATTTATTTTATTTATTTTGCTCCTTTGCACCATATTATTTATATTTTAACTTTGAACTTTCTTCAAACTACAAATCTACCATTCCTGTGTTTTTCTTGCTATACTTTATTTACTTTGCCATCATGGCATTTTTTGCCTTTACCTCCCTTATTCTCACATCATTTGCTCACATTGTATATAGTCTTATTTTTTTCTACTGCATCATTGATTGTATGTTGTTTTACTCCATGTGTAACTCTGTGTTGTTGTATGTTGTCGAACTGCTTTGCTTTATCTTGGCCAGGTCGCAATTGTAAATGAGAACTTGTTCTCAACTTGCCTACCTGGTTAAATAAAGGTGAAATAAATAAAAAATAAAAAAATAAATCACACAGACATACATAGACATGCACAAACAAAATGGTAGATTTGGGAAACAAAAATAAAAGTATTCACAACCAGCATGATGCTAGACAGATGTTGAGATCTCTACTCATAGACAGTATGTCTTCTTGAGGAGGTATCTGAGCCCCCCCTATACAACCTGTCATGTAGCTCTGCAGTGGGGTACCAATTATTGCCATGATCAGTGAAAAGCCTCTGTCTCTGTACTAAGGGCTAGTCTGACACCATGTTGTAACTTCCTTCTTACACTATTATTTGTTTAAAAAGAATTGGGGCGTTACATGCTCATATCTTTCAAAGCATAAGAGGTTTTAAATGTGAATGTGAGAGAGGACATGGATAAAAGAGAGATATGGCTCCAGTGGCGGGCTTGGTGAAGACGGAGTAATTGAAGATTTGGTTGGCAAGCGATCAGAGATAGAGAGAGAGCGGGAAATTAGGTTGTGAAGCTTATTGGGTGGAAGGCAAGGCAATGTGTACTGTGTCCTAATGATGCCTGTGGGAGACTGTCATCTTATCGAGGATGGCCAGAGAGATGGCAATACGGCGGTGACAGTATAGTTGCCATGTGGTGATCTGATACCACTATCTCGCCATCTCATCTCACTGCTCAGAAAAGGACCATGGAATGCAACATAAATGGCACCCTATATAGTACACTCTTTTTGACCAGCAGCCATAGGGCTCTGGTCAAAAGTGGTGCACTATTAACACTTGTTTGGTTACTACATGAGAGAATGCCAAGAGTGTGCAAAGCTGTCATCAAGGCAAAGGGTGGCTACTTTGAACAATCTAAAGTATATCTGGATTTGTTTAATACATGATTCATATGTGTTATTTCATAGTTGATGTCTTCACTATTATTCTACAATGTAGAAAATAGTAAAAAATAAATAAAAACCCTTGAATTAGTTGGTGTGTCCAAACTTTTGAGTGATACTTTATGTGCTCTTAAGTCCTCAAACTCAGAAGCTCGAAGCCAGTTCCACTGCGTTTTTTCATCATTGTCCTCTAATCAGGGACTGATTTAGACCTGGGACACCAGGTAGTTGCAATTCATTATCGGGTAGACTGGAAATCCAGCAGGCTCCGGACCTCATAGGGTAAGAGGGGGTCACAGTCGGACATTAAGAGAGGGGGCATATCAAAATCAAATCAAATTTTATTGGTCACATACACGTGATTAGCAGATGTTATTGCGGGTGTAGTGAAATGCTTGTGCTTCTAGCTCTGACAGTGCAGTAATATCTAACAGGTAATATATATTGCTCAAAAAAATAAAGGGAACACTAAAACAACACATCCTAGATCTGAATGAAAGAAATAATCTTATTAAATACTTTTTTCTTTACATAGTTGAATGTGCTGACAACAAAATCACACAAAAATAATCAATGAAAATCCAATTTATCAACCCATGGAGGTCTGGATTTGGAGTCACACTCAAAATTAAAGTGGAAAACCACACTACAGGCTGATCCAACTTTGATGTAATGTCCTTAAAACAAGTCAAAATGAGGCTCAGTTGTGTGTGTGGCCTCCACGTGACTGTATCAGCTCCCTACAACGCCTGGGCATGCTCCTGATGAGGTGGCGGATGGTTTCCTGAGGGATCTCCTCCCAGACCTGGACTAAAGCATCTGCCAACTCCTGGACAGTCTGTGGTGCAACGTGGCGTTGGTGGATGGAGCGAGACATGATGTCCCAGATGTGCTCAATTGGATTCAGGTCTGGGGAACGGGCGGGCCAGTCCATAGCATCAATGCCTTCCTCTTGCAGGAACTGCTGACACACTCCAGCCACATGAGGTCTAGAATTGTCTTGCATTAGGAGGAACCCAGGGCCAACCGCACCAGCATATGGTCTCACAAGGGGTCTGAAGATCTCATCTCGGTACCTAATGGCAGTCAGGCTACCTCTGGCGAGCACATGGAGGCTGTGCGGGCCCCCAAAGAAATGCCACCCCACACCATGACTGACCCACCGCCAAACCGGTCATGCTGGAGGATGTTGCAGGCAGCAGAACGTTCTCCACGGCATCTCCAGACTCTGTCACGTCTGTCACATGTGCTCAGTGTGAACCTGCTTTCATCTGTGAAGAGCACAGGGCGCCAGTGGCGAATTTGCCAATCTTGGTGTTCTCTGGCAAATGCCAAACGTCCTGCACGGTGTTGGGCTGTAAGCACAACCCCCACCTGTGGATGTCGGGCCCTCATACCACCCTCATGGAGTCTGTTTCTGACCGTTTGAGCAGAGACATGCACATTTGTGGCCTGCTGGAGGTCATTTTGCAGGGCTCTGGCAGTGCTCCTTCTGCTCCTCCTTGCACAAAGGCGGAGGTAGCGGTCCTACTGCTGGGTTGTTGCCCTCCTATGGCCTCCTCCACGTCTCCTGATGTACTGGCCTATCTCCTGGTAGCGCCTCCATGCTCTGGACACTATGCTGACAGACACAGCAAACCTTCTTGCCATAGCTCGCATTGATGTGCCATCCTGGATGAGCTGCACTACCTGAGCCACTTGTGTGGGTTGTAGACTCCGTGTCATGCTACCGCTAGAGTGAAAGCACCGCCAGCATTCAAAAGTGACCAAAACATCAGCCAGGAAGCATAGGAACTGAGAAGTGGTCTGTGGTCACCACCTGCAGAACCACTCCTTTATTGGGGGTGTCTTGCTAATTGCCTATAATTTCCACCTGTTGTCTATTCCATTTGCACAACAGCATGTGAAATGTATTGTCAATCAGTGTTGCTTCCTAAGTGGACAGTATGATTTCACCGAAATGTGATTGACTTGGAGTTACATTGTGTTGTTTAAGTGTTCCCTTTATTGTTTTGAGCAGTGTATAAGAATTTACACAACATATACCCAATACACATAAATCTAAGTAGGAATGAATTAAGACTATATACATATGGACGAGCGATGTCAGAGCGGAACGGACTAAGATACAGTAGAATAGTATATACATATGAGAAGAGTAATGCAAGATATGTAACATTATTAAATAGGGAATAGGGTGGCATTTTTAGGCGCAGCCTACCGCTTCATTTTTTTTGAGCTTTTGCCACAGTGTCCATCACATTCTGCCCACACCACAGCTCAGTGATATATAAGAGTGAAGAGAGGATGGCACAGTGAGAGAAGGGGATTCATTTCTTAGCTGCTGTGAAATACTCATGAAAAGAACAAAGGCAATCCTCACCTGCTGATTCACCATGGCCTTTTCCTGTATGCAATCTCTATGGAGTCTTAGGCATAGTATACATTGAGGAAATGTAATATTTGTCAAGAGAAGACATCATGGATGTTTTTGATATGGATGCCTACTTTTCAACTGGTTGAGACAGATTATTTACCATTGCTTTTTGTGATTTTTGGCATTGTTGTATTCATAGAAAAGGTTTCTGGACTGGGTTGGTTCTTAAAGGAAGGCCTGCTCAGAGAGCAGAACCTTCTAAGTAGTGAAAAAAATATGAAATTATTAAGGGCTGATTCACTCACAGTACTGCAATGATTACCTGCAAAATGCGCTCCAGTGGAGAGACACAGTTGGCACTTGGGTTTAATCGGTGTGCAAATTGCCCTTTGCTAACCCACCAGGTAGACTCACGAAACTCTTCCAAAAGGGTTCTTCGGCTGACCCCATAGGATAACCCTTTTTGGTTCGAGGTAGAACCTTTTTGGTTCCAGTTTGAACCCTTTCCACAAAGGGTTCTACATGGATACCTAATGGGTTCTAACTGGAACAAAAAGGGTTCGACCTGGAACCAAAAAGGGTCCTTCAAAGTGTTCTCTTATGGGAACAGCAGAATTATTATTTTAGGTTCTAGATAGCAGATTATTTTCTAATATTGTATGCAATTACACAACACAGAATACACAAGGTGTGGGTTGTGAATGCCTGGAAAGTATGTTTGTGTACTATGAAAGCTACTATCACATCTTTACATTTCAGGTTGTGCATGACAGCATGCATTTCACATTACAGTACACTGAAAAGGGGGGGGGGGTTCTACTATGCTAACATATGAATTGTTTTAAGAAGGTCATACCAATATCAGGTATGAAGGGAAGACCCAGATGCAGACCACTTCGAATAAACAATAGTTTAACGTTCCAACAGGGGCAGGCACTTGACAGGTCAAGACAGGCAGGGGTCAGAAAACCAGAGGTCGTGCAACAGTACCGGACGGCAGGCAGGCTGAGGGTCTGGGTACGGCAGAGTGGTCAGGTACGCGGGCTCAGAGTCAGGACAGGCAAGGGTCAAAACCGGGAGGGCAAGAAAAGAGAGACTAGAAAAAGCAGGAGGTGAGAGACAAAGCGCTGGTTGACTCGAATGAACAAGACGAACTGGCAACAGACCAACAGAGAACACGGGTATAAATACACAGGGGATACTGGGGAAGATGGGCCACACCTGGAGGGGAGTGGAGACAATCACAAAGACAGGTGAAACAGATCAGGCTGTGACAACCAATGATAATTTAGCTATTTGAATTTGAATTTTAAGACCACTTAAAGTATTGGGATGAAACATTAAATTTGGCCTTACCGCCATTGGCCCGTATTAACTCATTGGATAACAGATTTACTACTTGGAACAACAGATAGTACCCCAAAACAATCCAAAGGAAGTTTGTTCTGAATTGTCTGTCCTATATCTGAGAGATATAAGAAAGATCCGGAAACTATATACAGTACCAGTCAAAAGTTTTTCGAAATGTTTTCTATTTTCTACATTGTAGAATAATAGTGAATCCATCAATACTATTAAATAGCACATATGGAATAATGTAGTAACCAAAAAAAGTGTTAAACACATCAAACTATATTTTTGATTATTCAAAGTGGCCACCCTTTGCCTTACTGAAAGCTTTGCACACTCTTGGCACATTCTTGGCACATTATTGGCATTCTCTCAACCATCTTCATGATAATGGCGCCGGAGGAGATGTCTGCCGTTTTATGGTCCCCTAACCAATTGTGCTATTGTGTGTGTTTTTTCACGTTGTATATAATGTTTCTGCCACCGTCTCTTATAACCGAAAAGAGCTTCTAGATATCAAGAAAGCGATTACTCACCCTGTACAGGACACCCGACAAGGCCCTCATGCCCGTCATTCGCAGGAGAAAGAGATGGAAATATTGGGGACGTATGTCAGGGTGGTAAGGATCCGATGGCGAGTGGGTAATCTGCCTTTACCATTGGTCCTATTAACCTGTTTGGGATAGGGGGCAGTATTTTCACGTCCGGATAAAAAACATACCGATTTAATCTGGTTACTACTCCTGCCCAGAAACTAGAATATGCATATAATTATTGGCTTTGGATAGAAAACACCCTAAAGTTTCTAAAACTGTTTGAATGGTGTCTGTGACTATAACAGAACTCATATGGCAGGCAAAAACTTGAGAAGATTCCAAACAGGAAGTACCCTGTCTGACCATTTCTTGTCCTTCTGTAGCCTCTCTATCAAAAATACAGCATCTCTGCTGTAATGTGACATTTTCTAAGGCTTCCATTGGCTCTAGGAAGGCGCCAGAAAGTGGAATGATAGCTCTGCAGTCTCTGGACGTTTTGGTGAGTGGTCCTTCTGAGGACAATGACACTGGGGTGCACATGCACGAGACGACTCCATTTTTTTTCATTCACTGTTTTAACGAAAACAACGTCTCCCGGTTGGAATATTATCACTATTTTACGAGAAAAATCGCATAAAAATTGATTTTAAACAGCGTTTGACATGCTTCGAAGTACGGTAGTGGAATATTTTGAAATATTTTGTCACGAAACGCGCCGGCGCGTCACCCTTCTAATAGTTACCTGAACGCATGAACAAAATGGAGCTATTTCAATATAACTTTGGAATATTTCGAACCAAAACAACATTTGTTGTTGAAGTAGAAGTCCTGGGAGTGCATTCTGACGAAGAACAGCAAAGGTAATCCAATTTTTCTTATAGTAAATCTGAGTTTGGTGAGTGCCAAACTTGGTGGGTGTCAAAATAGCTAGCCGTGATGGCCGGGCTATGTACTCAGAATATTGCAAAATGTGCTTTCACCGAAAAGCTATTTTAAAATCGGACACCGCGATTTCATAAAGGAGTTCTGTATCTATAATTCTTAAAATAATTATCTTTTTTGTCAACATTTATCGTGAGTAATTTAGTAAATTCACTGGAAGTTTTCGGTGGGAAATGCTAGTTCTGAACAAAACATGCTAATGTAAAAAGCTGGTTTTTGATATAAATATGAACTTGATTGAACAAAACATGCATGTATTGTATAACATAATGTTCTAGGAGTGTCATCTGATAAAGATCATCAAAGGTTAGTCCTGCATTTAGCTGTGGTTTTGGTTTTTGTGACATATATGCTAGCTTGAAAAATGGGTGTGTGATTATTTCTGGCTGGGTACTCTCCTGACATAATCTAATGTTTTGCTTTTGCTGTAAAGCCTTTTTGAAATCGGACAATGTAGTTAGATAAAGGAGTCTTATCTTTCAAATGGTGTAAAATAGTCATATGTTTGAGAAATTGAAATTATAGCATTTTTAAGGTTTTTCGTATTTCGCGCCAGGTGCTACCATTGGATATTGGTGAGAACGCCTGTCCATAAGAGGTTTAACCAACATACAATCATTGGATAATAAAACTACAAGAACGTATATCCTACGGATATACTGTAGTATCTTATGTTTCACAGAGTTGTGGCTGAACGATGGCAAGAGTAACATACAACTGGCGTGTTTTACCAGCCGCCTCTGGTAAGACAAGGGGAGGCGGTCTATGTATATTTGTAAACAATAGCTGGTGCATGAAATCTAAGGAAGTCTCGCCTGAGGTAGAGTATCTCATATTTGTTTTATTTTTTATTTCACATTTATTTAACCAGGTAGGCTAGTTGAGAACAAGTTCTCATTTGCAACTGCGACCTGGCCAAGATAAAGCATAGCAATTCAACACATACAACAACACAAAGTTATACATGGAATAAACAAAACATACAGTCAATAATACAGTAGAACAGAAGAAAACAAAAAGTATATATACAGTCATTGCAAATGAGGTAAGATAAGGGAGATAAGGCAATAAATAGGCCATGGTGGCGAAGTAATTACAATATAGCAATTAAACACTGGAATGGTAGATGTGCAGAAGATGAATTTGCAAGTAGAGATACTGGGGTGCAAAGGATCATGATAAATAAATAAATAAATAAAGTATGGGGATGAGGTAGGTAGTTAGATGGGCTGTTTACAGATGGGCTATGTACAGGTGCAGTGATCTGTGAGCTGCTCTGACAGCTGGTGCGTAAAGCTAGTGAGGGAGATATGAGTCTCCAGCTTCTGAGATTTTTGCAGTTAGTGCCAGTCATTGGCAGCAGAGAACAGGAACGAAAGACGACCAAAAGGAGGAATTGGCTTTGGGGGTGACCAATGAGATATACCTACTGGAGCGTGTGCTACGAGTGGGTGCTGCTATGGTGACCAGTGAGCTGAGATAAGGTGGGGCTTTACCTAGCAGAAAGGTGGGGCTTTACCTAGCAGAGACTTGTAGATAACCTGTAGCCAGTGGGTTTAGCGACGAGTATGAAGCGAGGGCCAACCAACGAGAGCGTACAGGTCGCAGTGTTGGGTAGTGTATGGGGCTTAGGTGACAAAACGGATGGCACTGTGATAGACTGCATCCAATTTGTTGAGTAGAGTGTTGGAGGCTATTTTATAGATGACATCACCAAAGTCGAGGATTGGTAGGATGGTCAGTTTTACGAGGGTATGTTTGGCAGCATGAGTGAAGGATGCTTTGTTGCGATATAAGAAGCCGAATCTAGATTTAATTTTGGATTGGAGATGCTTAACCTCTACGGGCTAGGGGGCAGCATTGAGAATTTTGGGAAAAATATGTGCCCATTTTTAACTGCCTCCTACACCAACTCAGAAGCTAGAATATGCATATTATTGTTCAGGTTTGGATAGAAAACACCCTAAAGTTTCTAAAACTGTTTGAATGGTGTCTGTGAGTGTAACAGAACTCCTATGGCAGGCAAAAACCTGAGAAGGTTTCATGCAGGAAGTACCCTGTCTGACAAGGTGTTGTTGTTCTTGCTTCTGTTTATTGAAGAGTCAGGATCTTAGCTGTAACGTGACAATTCCTAGGGCTCCAATAGGCTCTCAGAACCTGGGAAAAACCTGAACGATGACGAGGCAGCCTCAGGCTGAAACACATTATCTCCTTTTCCAAGTGTCGCATCAGGGGACAATAGAATTAGGCGCGTGCGCAATTCGCACCCGTGGAGTATTTTCATTTGGCTGTTTAGCTAATTGCAGATTCCCGGTCGGAATATTGTTGCTTTTCTACGAGATAAATTGCATAAAAATAGATTTTAAACAGCGGTTGACATGCTTCGAAGTACGGTAATGGAATATTTAGAATTTTTTTGTAACGTTCTGCGCCATGCGTACGACCGTGATTTAGCATTCTGATAGTGTCTAGAACGCACGAACAAAACGCCGCTGTTTGGATATAACGATGGATTATTTGGGACCAAACCTACATTTGTTATTGAAGTAGAAGTCCTGGGAGTGCATTCTGACGAAGAACAGGAAAGGTAAGACCATTTTTCTTATAGGAAATGTGATTTTGGTGAAGGCTAAACTGGGTGGGTGTCTAAATAGCTAGCCCGTGATGGCTGGGCTATGTACTTAGAATATTGCAAAATGTGCTTCATCCGAAAAGCTATTTTAAAATCGGACATATCGAGTGCATAGAGGAGTAATGTATCTATAATTCTTAAAATAATTGTTATGCTTTTTGTGAACGTTTATCGTGTGTAATTTAGCAAACTTTTAGTAAATTCCCCGGAAGTTTGCGGGGGGTATGCTTTTTCTGAACGTCACATGCTAATGTAAAAAGCTGGTTTTTGATATAAATATGAACTTGATTGAACAGACATGCATGTATTGTATAACATAATGTCCTAGGTGTGTCATCTGATGAAGATCATAAAAGGTTAGTGCTGCATTTAGCTGTGGTTTAGGTTTTTGTGACATTATATGCTAGCTTGAAAAATGGGTGTCTGATTATTTCTGGCTGGGTACTCTGCTGACATAATCTAATGTTTTGCTTTCGTTGTAAAGCCTTTTTGAAATCGGACAGTGTGGTTAGATTAACGAGAGTCTTGTCTTTAAATAGCTGTAAAATAGTCATATGTTTGAGAAATTGAAGTAATAGCATTTCAAACGTTTTAAAAATCACGCCACAGGATTGCACTGGCTGTTACGTAGGTGGGACGAATTCGTCCCGCCGGTCCCATAGAGGTTAATGTGAGTCTGGAAGGAGAGTTTACAGTCTAACCATGATAACCTGTAGACCACACTATTTACCAAGATATTTTTCATCTATATTCATAGTAGATGTCTATTTACCACCACAAATCGATCCTGGCACTAAGACCTCACTCAATGAGATGTATACAGCCATAAGCAGGAAAACTCTAATACAGAGGCGGCGCTCCTAGTGGCCATGGACTTCAATACAGGGAAACTAAAATCTGTTTTACCTTATTTCTACCAGCATGTTAAATGTGCAAACAGAGGGGAAAAAAACTCTAGACAACCTTTACTCCATTTGGCAAATCTGACCATAACTCTATCCTCCTGATTCCTGCTTACAAGCATGAAACTAAAGTAGGGAGCACCAGTGACTCGGACAATAAAAAAGTTGTCAGATGAAGCAGATGCTAAGCTACAGGACTGTTCTCTAGCACAGACTGGTATATGTTCCGGGATTCTTCCGATGGCATTGAGGAGTACACCACATCAGTCACTGGCTTCATCAATAAGTGCATCAATACGTCTTCCCCATAATGACTGTACGTACATACCCCAACCAGAAGCCATGGATTACAGGCAACATCCACACTGAGCTAAAGGGTAGAACGGCCGCTTTCAACGAGCGGGACTCTAACCCGGAAGCCTTTAAGAAATCTCTCTATGCCCTCCGATGAACCATCAAACATGTCGGATGTGGCAGGGCTTGCAAACTATTACAGACTACAAAGGGAAGCACAGCCGCGAGCTGCCCAGTGACACAGCCGCGAGCTGCCCAGTGAATCTAGTCAAGCTGAATAACTTCTATGCTCACTTTGAGGCAAGTAACACTGAAACTTGCATGAGAGCATCAGCTGTTCCGAACGACTATGTGATCACGCTCTCCGTAGTCGATGTGAGTAAACAAGGCCGCAGGAACAGACAGATTACCAGGACGTGTACTCCGAGCATGCAATGAGCACGCAACTGGCAAGTGTCAAGCAGACCACCATAGTCCCTGAGTCCAAGAACACTAAGGTAACCTTCCTACAGTGCCTTGCAAAAGTATTCATCCCCCTTGGCATTTTTCCTATTTTGTTGCTTTACAACCTGTAATTTAAATTGATTTTTATTTGGATTTCATGTAATGTACATAAACAAAATAGTCCAAATTGGTGAAATGAAATTAGTAAAATTGGTTGAAAAAAATTACACAAAATAAAAAAACAGAAAAGTGGTGCTTGCATGTGTATTCACCCCCTTTGTTATGAAGCCCCTGAATAAGATCTGGTGCAATCAATTACCTTCAGAAGTCACATAATTAGTTAAATAAAGTCCACCTGTGTGCAATCTAAGTGTCACATGATCTGTCACATTATCTCAGTATATTTACACCTGTTCTGAAAGGCCCCAGAGTCTGCAACACCACTAAGCAAGGTGCACCACCACTAAGCATGGTGCACCACCACTAAGCAAGTGGCACCACCACTAAGCAAGTGGCACCATGAAGACCAAGGAGCTTTCCAAACAGGTCAGGGACAAAGTTGTGGATTAGTACAGATCAGGGTTGGGTTATAAAAAAATATCCTAAACTTTGAACATCCCACAGAGCACCATTAAATCCATTATTCAAAAATGGAAAGAATATGGCATCACAACAAACCTGCCCAGAGAGGGCCACCCACCAAAACTCACAAACCAGGCAAGGAGGGCATTAATCAGAGAGGCAACAAAGAAAACCCCAAAGAAGCTGCAAAGCACCACAGTGGATATTAAAGTATATGTCCACTTTAACCTGTCTGGGCTAGGGGGCAGTATTGAGAATTTTGGAAAAAATATGTTCCCATTTTTAACTGCCTCCTACACCAACTCAGAAGCTAGAATATGCATATTATTGTTCAGGTTTGGATAGTAAACACTGAATTTTCTAAAACTGTTTGAATGGTGTCTGTGAGTATAACAGAACTCCTATGGCAGGCAAAAACCTGACAAGGTTTCAAGCAGGAAGTACCCTGTCTGACAAGGAGTCGTGCGTCTTGCATCTTTTTATTGAAAAGTAAGGATCTTAGCTGTAACGTGACAATTCCCAGGGCTCCAATAGGCTCTCAGAGCCCGCGAAAAACCTGAAGGTTTACGAGGGAGCCTCAGGTTGAAACAGATTATCGCCTTTTGTAAGTGGATGCTCAGAGGACCTTTGAATGATGCGCGTGCATGAGTCGCTCCCGAGGAGAAATTTTATTCGGCTGTTTAGGCTCAATGCATACTCCCGGTCGGAATATTATCACTTCTCTACGACATAAATGGCATAAAAATTGGTTTTAAACAGCGGTTGACATGCTTCGAAGTACGGTAATGGAATATTTAGACATTTTTGACACGCCAATGCGCCATGCGCGGGACCGTGAAGAAGCATTCTAGAACTCACGAACAAAACGTCGCTGTTTGGATATAACGATGGATTATTTGGGACCAAACCAACATTTGTTATTGAAGTAGAAGTCCTGGCAGTGTATTCTGATGAAGAACAAGCAAGGTAAGAACATTTTTCTTATAGGAAATGTGATTTTGGTGGAGGCTGACCTGGGTGGGTATCTAAATAGCTAGCCCTGTAATGCCGGGCTATGTACTTAGATTATTGCAAAATGTGCTTCATCCGAAAAGCTATTTTAAAATCGGACATATCGAGTGCATAGAGGAGTAATGTATCTATAATTCTTAAAATAATTGTTATGCTTTTTGTGAACGTTTATCGTGAGTAATTTAGCAAACTGTTAGTAAATTCAACGGAAGTTTGCCGGGGGTTATGCGTTTTCTGAACGTCACATGCTAATGCAAAAAGCTGTTTTTTGATATAAATATTAACTTGATTGAACAGACATGCATGTATTGTATAACACAATGTCCTAGGTGTGTCATCTGATGAAGATCATCAAAGGTTAGTGCTGCATTTAGCTGTGGTTTGGGTTTGTGTGACATTATATGCTAGCTTGAAAAATGGCTGTCTGATTTTTTCTGGCTGGGCACTCTGCTGACATAATCTAATGTTTTGCTTTCGTTGTAAAGCCTTTTTGAAATCGGACAGTGGGGTTAGATTAACGAGATTCTTGTCTTTAAATAGCTGTAAAATAGTCATATGTTTGAGAAATTGAAGTAATAGTATTTCTAACGATTCAAAAATCGCGCCACTGGAATTTCAGTAGCTGTTACGTAGGTGGGACGAAATCGTCCCACATACTTAAGCCATACACTCCACAGAGCTGGCCTTTATGAAAGAGTGTCCAGAAAAAAATCTATTGCTTAAAGAAAAAAATAAGCAAACACATTTGGTGTTGACCAAAAGGCATGTGGGAGACTCCAAAAATATGGAAGAAGGTACTCTGCTCAGATGAGACTAAAATGTAGCTTTTTGGCCATCAAGAAAAACACTGTCTGGTGCAAACCCAACACCTCTTATAACCCCAAGAACACTATCGCTGTGGGGATGTTTTTTCATCGGCAGGGACTGGGAAACTGGTCAGAATTGAAGGAATGATGGATGTCACTAAATACAGGGAAATTCTTGAGGGAAACCTGTTTCAGTCTTCCAGAGATTTGAGACTGGGTCGGAGGTCCACCTTCCAGGAGGACAATGACCCTAAGCATACTGCCAAAGCAACACTCGGTTTAAGGGGAAACATTTAAATGTCTTGGAATCGCCTAGTCAAAGCCCAGACCTCAATCCCATTAAGATCTGTGGTATGACTTCAAGATTGCTGTTTACCAGCGGAACCCATCCAACTTGAAGGAGATGGAGCAGTTTTGCCTTGAATAATGGTCAAAAATCCCAGTGGTTGATGTGCCAAGCTTAGAGAGACATACCCAAAGAGGCTTGCGCTGTAATTGCTGCAAAAGGTGGCTCTAGAAAGTATTGACTTTGGGGGGGTGAATAGTTATGCGCGCTCAAGTTCTGTTTTTTGTCTTATTTCTTGTTTGTTTCACAAATAAATATATTTTGCATCTTCAAAGTGGTAGGCATGTTGTGTAAATCAAATGATACAAACCCTCCCGATTTTTTTTTTTTTAAATTCCGCGTTGTAAGGCAACAAAATAAGAAAAATGCCAAGGGGAGTGATTACTTTCGCAAGCCACTATAAATGACTACCAACCCGTAGCACTCACGTCTGTAGCCTTGAAGTGCACTGAAATGCTGGTCATGGCTCACATCAACACATTTATACCAGAAACCCTAGACCCACTCCAATTTGCATACTGCCCAAACAGATCCACAGATGATGCAATCTCTACTGCACTCTAAACTGCCCTTTCCCACCTGGACAAAAGGAAGCCCTATGTGAGAAACCTATTCATTGACTACAGCTCAGTGTTCAACACCATAGTGCCCTCAAAGCTCATCACTAAGCAAAGGACAATGGGACTAAACATCTCCCTCTGCAACTGGATCCTGGACTTCCTGACGGGCCTCCCCCAGGTGGGAAGGGTAGGTAACAACACATCCGCCACGCTGCTCCTCAACACGGGGGCCTCTCAAGGGTGCATGCTCAGTCCCCTCCTGTACTCCCTGTTCACTCATGACTGCATGGCCAGGCATGACTCCAGCACCATCATTAAGTTAGCTGATGACACAACAGTGGTAGGTCTGATCACCAACAACAATGAGACAGCCTATAGGGAGGAGGTCAGAGACCTGTCCGTGTGGTGCCAGGACAACAACCTCTCCCTCAACGTGATCAAGACAAAGGAGATAATTGTGGACTACAGAAAAAGGAGGACCGAGCACGCCCCCATTCTCATCGACTGGGCTGTAGTGGAGCAGGTTGAGAGCTTCAAGTTACATGGTGTCCACATCAACAACAAACTATCATGGTCCAAACACACCAAGACAGCCGTGAAAATGGCATGACAAAGCCTAACCCCCCTCAGGAGACTGAACAGATTTGGCATGGGTCCTCAAAAAGATCTACAGCTGCACCATCGACAGCATCCTGACTGGTTGCATCACTGACTTGTATGGAAACTGCTCGGCCTCCAACCGCAATGCATTACAGATGGTTGTGCGTACGGCCCAGTACATCACTGGGGCCAAATGTTCTGTCATCACGGACCTCTATACCAGGTGGTGTCAGAGGAAGGCCCTAAAAATTGTCAAAGACTCCAGCCAACCTAGTCCTAGACTGTTCTCTCTGCTACCGCATGGCAAGCAGTACCGGAGCGCCATGTCTAGATCCAAAAGACTTCTTTACAGCTTCTTCCCCCAAGCCATAAGACTCCTGAACATCTAAACAAATGGCCACCTAGACTATTTGCATTGCCTCCTCCTCTTTTAAGCTGCTGCTACTGTCTGTTTAATATCTATGCATAATCACATTAACTCTACCTACATGCACATATTACCTCATTTACCTCAACTAGCCGATACCCCCGCATATTTGGTTCCAACCGCAGTGTCTTTGTGAGACGCAGATTAGGTGACTGGATGATCTCCGCATGTGTGGTTTCCACCGTAAAGCATGGAGGAGGAGGTGCCCCCGCACATTGACTCTGTACCAGTACCCCTTGTATATAGCCTCGTTATTGTTATTTTACTGCTGCTTTTTAATCATTTGTTACTTTTATTTTTTATTTATGTATTTTTTAATGAACACTTATTTTTCTTAACTGCATTGTTGGTTAAAAACTTCTTCAGGCTAGGGTCCTTTGTTCTCAATTTCTGCCTGACTGACGTGTCCAAAGCAAACTGCCTGTTGCTCATGCCCTGAAGCTAGGATATGCATATCATTGGTACCATTGGAAAAAAGACACTTTGACGTTTGTAGAAATGTAACATAATGTAGAGACTATAAGAGACTATAATGCAATAGATATGGGAGGAGAAAATACAAAGAAAAACCAACCAGAATAAAAAAACATTTGGAGAGCCCATGCTCTTACAAAGGAACCTATAGGGAAATAATTAAATCCAGCTTCGTGTGTGCGCGCCATGAAGACAACGCGAACCTGCTAATATTGATTTCCTATTGAACATCTTTCCGTATGAATAATTATAGTTTGATTACATTTTAGGGTATCTGAAGATTACATAGAAACAAATTTTTACTTGTTGAAACAAAAGTTTAGGGGTAGATTTTCAGATTCCTATAATGGCATGTTGAAAGGGTGGATTACTCAAATCGAGGGCGCCAACTAAACTGACTTTTGGGATATAAACAACGCTATATGTTATAGCTGGGACCCTTTGGATGACAAATCAGAGGAAGATTTTTTTTTAAGTAAGTGAATATTTATTGCTATTTGTGAATTTATGAAACCTGTGCAAGTGGGAAAACATTTTGTTGGTTGCGCCGTCCTCAAACATTCGCGTGGCATGCTTTCGCTGAAAAGCCTACTGTAAATCGGACAGTGCAGTTAGATTAACAAGAATTTAAGCTTTGAACCAATATAAGACACTTGTATGTACCTAAATGTTTAATATCCATAATTTTTATGATTATTTATTTGAATTGCGCGCCCTCCAGTTTCACCGGAAGTTGTCCCGCTAGATGGGACGTCCAGCCTGAAGAAGTTTTAAGGGCTTGTAAGTAAACATTTCACTGTTGTATTCGGCGCATATGACAAATTGATTGGATTTGATGAGGTAGTCACCTGGAATGCATTTCAAATAACATGTATGCCTTTTAAAAGTGAATTTGTGGAATTTCTTTCGAACCGAAAGGCACTGGAGCAACGAACCGCCCTTGCTCTCTCTGCCTAGCCGGTTCCCCTCTCTCCACTGGGATTATCTGCCTCTACCCCTATTACAGGGGACGAGTCAATGGCTTACTGGTGTTCTTCCATGCCGTCCCTAGGAGGGGTGCGTCACTTGAGTTGGTTGAGTCACTGACGTGGTCTTCCTGTCTGGGTTGCCCCCCCCCTTGGGTTGTGCCGTAGTGGAGATCTTTTTGGGCTATACTCGGCCTTGTCTCAGGATGGTAAGTTTGTGGTTGAAGATATCCCTCTAGTGGTTTGGGGGCTGTGCCTTGGCAAAGTGGGTGGGGTTATATCCTGCCTGTTTGGCCCTGTCCAGGGGTATCATCGGATGGGGCCACAGTGTCTCCTGACCCCTCCTGTCTCAGCCTCCAGTATTTATGCTGCAGTAGTTTGTGTCGGGGGGCTAGGGTCAGTCTGTTATATCTGGAGTATTTCTCCAGTCGAAAACAGCAGGTCCGGGACAGGGTAGCACGTTCAGTGAACAGGTCAGTGTTCCATAGCCGCAGGCGGAACAGTTGAAACTGGAGCAGCAGCACGACCAGGTGGACTGTGGACAGCAAGGAGTCTACAGGCATGAGGCATGGTCCTAGGTTCAGGTCCTCCAAGAGAAGAGAGAAAAGAGAGCATACTTAAATTCACATAGGTCACCGGATAAGACAGGAGAAATACTCCTGGGCCAGACTACACTTATCCTCTACGGGCTAGGGGGCAGCATTGAGAATTTTGGAAAAAATATGTGCCCATTTTTAACTGCCTCCTACACCTACCCAGTAACTAGAATATGCATATACTTATTATATATGGATAGAAAACACCCTAAAGTTTCTAAAACTGTTTTAATGGTGTCTTTGAGCATAACAGAACTCATTTGGCAGGCAAAACCCTGAGACAGATTCTGACAGGAAGTGGATACCTGATGTGTTGAATTGACTTTCAGCCTATGCCATTGAAAAACAAAGGGGCTGAGGAATGTTTTGGCACTTCCTATTGATTCCACAAGATGTCACCAGCCTTTACAAAGTGTTTTGAGTCTTCTACTCTGAGATCTGACTGAAGAAGAGCCTTGGAACGGTGATGGGCCATTAGACACCTGGCGCCCGAGTTCATGTTGGGTACTCTCATTCCGAAACGTTTTAAAAGAGAACCCAATGGTCCGCCTTGAATTTTATTCATGTTCTGGTTAAAAAAGGCCCTAATGATTTATGCGATACAACGTTTGACATGTTTGAACGAACGTAAATATATTTTTTCCGTTCGTGAAGTGAAGTGAAGTCCGGCTGGCTTAGATCATGTGCTAACAACACGGAGCTTTTTGGACATAAATGATGAGCTTTTTTGAACAAAACTACATTCGTTATGGACCTGGGATTCCTGGAAGTGACAACTGACGAAGAGAATCAAAAGGTAATGGATTATTTACATAATATTTTTGATTTTAGATCTCTCCAACATGGCGGTTAGTCTGTATCGCAATGCGTATTTTTCTGGGCGCAGTGCTCAGATTATTGCAAAGTGTGATTTCCCAGTAAGGTTATTTTTAAATCTGGCAAGTCGATTGCGTTCAAGAGATGTAAATCTATAATTCTTTGAATGACAATATAATATTATACCAATGTTTTCTAATATTAATTCATTATTTTGTTGCGATGACTTGACTGCCGGTTATTGGAGGGAAACGATTTCCTGAACATCAACGCCATAGTAAAACGCTGTTTTTGGATATAAATATGAACTTGATAGAACTAAAAATGCATGCATTGTCTAACATAATGTCCTAGGAGTGTCATCTGTTGGAGATTGTAAAAGGTTAGTGCATAATTTTAGCTGATTTTATGGTTTTGGTGACGCCTGTCTTTGAATTGACAATACAGTACACACAGCGATTGTCAATGTACTCTCCTAACTTTATGCTTTCCCCGTAAAACCTTTTTGAAATCGGACAACGTGGTTAGATTAAGGAGATGTTTATATTTCAAAGGGTGTCAGATAGTTGTATGTTTGAAAAACTTGAATTTTGACATTTATTAGGTTTCAAATTTGCCGCTCTTGACATGCACCTGCTGTTGATAGGGTGCGCCACGGGTGGTACGCTAACGTCCCACATAGCCCAAAGAAGTTAAAACAAGTCAAAATGAGGCTCAGTAGTGTGTGTGGCCTCCACGTGCCTGTTTGACCTCCCTACAACGCCTGGGCATGCTCCTGATGAGATGGCAGATGGTCTCCTGAGGGATCTGCTCCCAGACCTGGACTAAAGTATCCGCCAAGTCCTGGACAGTCTGTGGTGCAACGTGGCGTTGGTGGATGGAGCGAGACATGATGTCCCAGATGTGCTCAATTGGATTCAGGTCTGGGGAACGGGCGGGCCAGTCCATAGCATCAATGCCTTCCTCTTGCAGGAACTGCTGACACACTCCAGCCACATGAGGTCTAGCATTGTCTTGCATTAGGAGGAACCCAGGGCCAAACGCACCAGCATTTGGTCTCACAAAGGGTCTGAGGATCTCATCTCAGTACCTAATGGCAGTCAGGCTACCTCTGGCGAGCACATGGAGGGCTGTGCGGCCCCCCAAAGAAATGCCACCCCACACCATGACTGACCCACCGCCAAACCGGTCATGCTGGAGGATGTTGCAGGCAGCAGAACATTCTCCACGGCGTCTCCAGACTCTGTCACGTGCTCAGTGTGAACCTGCTTTCATCTGTGAAGACCACTGGGCGCCTGTGGCGAATTTGCCAATTTTGGTGTTCTCTGGCAAATGCCAAACGTCCTGCATGGTGTTGGGCTGTAAGCACAACCCCCACCTGTGGACGTCGGGCCCTCATACCACCCTCATGGAGTCTGTTTCTGACCGTTTGAGCAGACACATGCACATTTGTGGCCTGCTGGAGGTCATTTTGCAGGGCTCTGGCAGTGCTCCTCCTGCTCCTCCTTGCACAAAGGAGGAGGTAGCGGTCCTGCTGCTGGGTTGTTGCCCTCCTACGGCCTCCTCCATGTCTCCTGATGTACTGGCCTGTCTCCTGGTAGCGCCTCCATGCTCTGGACACTACGTTGACAGACACAGCAAACCTTCTTGCCACAGCTCGCATTGATGTGCCATCCTGGATGAGCTGCACTACCTGAGCCACTTGTGTGGGTTGTAGACTCCGTCTCATGCAACCACTAGAGTGAAAGCACCGCCAGCATTCAAAAGTGACCAAAACATCAGCCAGGAAGCATAGGAACTGAGAAGTGGTCTGTGGTCCCCACCTGCAGAACCACTCCTTTTTAGGGGGTGTCTTGCTAATTGCCTATATTTTCCACCTGTTGTCTATTCCATTTGCACAACA